>NC_052162.1:46456264-48856264 GCF_902713615.1 Scyliorhinus canicula
ACTGCTGGCCTAGTTTAGAAAAGAAAAGAAGCCTTAAAACCCTTCAGCCAATCACCTGCCTGCTAACTTAATCAATGCCTCTGAGCTTCAGTCAGGCCTCGCTGTCTCTTGCTTCACTTCTTGGCTATTCCATGTTCTGCAAATGGCCAGAACAATGAGTTTTCCTCCCTGTGCCAAATGCTGTCACTCACCTAATGCCTCAAGGTAATCAAGTACCCTTTCTCGCTGCACTGTTGAGTAGAGTCAGTCGATGTGAGTCATCATTGTGCTTACCTGCTCTGAATGAATGGGAGCCCAGAATCGGGTTCCAATGTCATGGCTAAGTTGAAAAGCCTAGTCCTTGGTCCTTTGGATACCCAACCAGCTGTCAACCTTCCCCACTGCAAGTGGGCTTAAATACTAAAATTCTAGTCTTGACATGAGCCAACATCTGTGCATCATTCTTCTTGCGATAATTTATTTGTATTGCCATCTGCTATTCCCTTCCTCTGTGGGATGGCCTGTGAATAGGGTACTCCAGAGTAACAACTCTGCTAATAATTTTGTAAGATGAATTTAACCATTTCATATGATTGTGATCCGGGTATTCTGTAATAGATATTTTAGAAACATGTTGATTAGACTTTTTGCTTTGCTCACACTAACACATTTGCTGAGGATGACAATTTCTTCTGGCAATAACTTTCAGCCCAGTTTTACTTTGGAATGTTAACTCCTTGACTTGACTTCATGCTGTTCCTAGACTCTCGCCTGATGTATCCATTTGAATCATAAATTTTCAGCTAGACTCAAATTAGATATGTGCGCAGCATCTCTTTTAGCTACTTAAAAACATTGTTGCAACCTATCAACCAGAGTATCCTTTCCAATAATTGTTTTCTAGTAAAGCTGCTGGTTATATCCAATATTTAATTCCAATGACAGCAAAATATATATTGAGGAATGTATTTGTCTTGAGTAAACAATGCCTTTATAGCACCTCTGCTGTACTAATCTAAATTTTTTCAGTGTAATCTATGTAACTGGGTTAGTATTACTTGGATGTGAAGATCAACTTTTGAATAGTTTTAATAATAATAGTAATAATAATCTTTACTGTCACAAATAGGCTTACATTAACACCGCAAGGAAATTGCAAGACGTTTTAACACTGTGAAAGCCCCGAGTCGCCACATTCTGGTGCCTGTCCAGGTACACGGAGGGAGAAATCAGAATGTCCAAATGAGCCAACTGCACGTCTTTCGAGACTTGTGGGAAGAAACCGGAGCACCCGGAAGAAACCCACACAGACACAGGGAGAACGTGCAGACTTCGCCGGGAATCGAACCTGAAACCCTAGCGCAGTGAAGAAACAGTGATAATCATTGTGCTACCGTGCCGTTACTTAGAAAAGAAAAGATTTGATCAACAATTGGATTTAGAAAACAATTGATCACATTGTTAAAGGGCTTCATGCAAGGGATTACTTTTTATGGTGCAGCAACTGTTGTTATCTATACATGCAGGGCATCCATTCTGCACCAGCTATGTCCCACAAAGAGCAAGGAGATTGATGACAAACTAAACAGTTACATGCTGTTGTCTGGAAGAGATGTTTTAATTAAAACCATTCCTGATCTTCTTTGAATAAAGTATTTGTTTTTCAGAATACAATATAAATTTCCCTGAAGAATAGATGATGAGGCTGCTAATTGCTGCACAAACCAAATCCCAAAGGGAAACTTAACCCATGAATCACATCCAGTTTTTATATTCTGACCATGGGAAAAAAATGTTTACTGTGTTCAGAAGCCACATATTCCAGTAACACTTTTGAATTTTAAACAATAATTTATCAAACATTTATCAACAAATTAAAAGAAAAGAAAACTTAAGCAAACAAAATTACAGTTACACAGTTAAAATCAGTCTTACAAAACATTTGCCCAAAAAGCCTCCCTAAATCCCGCTCTCTGAAAAGCAGACACTTTCTGGCTAGGCTGGCAGGGCTTCTTTTTTGAACACATATTATTTTAGCCTTTGATCTTCAATTCCATATTACTTAGCATTTAGCATAGAGGTATTGTCACTGGACAGTTACTCCAGAGACTCAGGTTCAACTCTCACCATGACAGAAGGTGAAATTGAATTCAATAAAAATCATCTGAAATTAAAAGCCCACTGATGACCATGAAAACATTGTCAATTGTCGCAAAAGTCTATCTGGTTCACTAATGTTCTTCATGGAAAGAAATCTGCCATCCTTATCTGCTCTGGCCGACATGACTCCAGGTCCACCGCAATGTGGTGTTGATTCTTAAATTCCCTCTGAAATGGCCCAGAAAGCCACTCAGTTGAAGAGCAGTTATGGATAAGCAATAAATGCTGGCCCAGCCAGTGATGCCCACATCCAAGAGACGAAGTAAAAAAAAACTTAACTTCCACAAAATTTTATGTTGTTCATATTCTCCCCATTTATCTCCATTTTCAAATAAAATTTAATAATCTTGCCTTGTTTATTTATGACCTTTCCCATGTAAACCTTTCCACAACCCTTTGAAATTTAAAAGCTAAAAATCCAAACCCCTTATTTATCTCCTAATGCAAATTTCTACTCACTGTTTTTATGTATAGAAAATTCACTTGATCATAGCTTCTTTAAATGCATCCTTTTAACACAAACATTCCTTTTATGTCCTAAATCCTGCAGACAATCTGTCTTCGGTTTAATTAACTTACTTTTACACACACAGAAACCGACAAGCCTGCTTCACAGAATAACAAATTAAACCTGCAAAATATTAAAAACAATTACATACCTCATCATATAGCATACAAACCATTGCAGCCACTTGCCTATATCACCCACATTCTTGAAAAAAGCTAAACCTCCGCCTCAATGAACAATACATCAGGTACTTAATTTGATTTGCCTGCCTCTTTTTTCCAGCTTTGGGCGGGATTCTCCCCTACCCGGCGTGACGGAGGGTGCCGGCGTAGGGGAGTGGCGCCAACCACTCAGGGGTCGCGCCTCCCCAAAGGTGGGGAATTCTCCCCACCTTTGGGGGCCAGCCCCGCGCCGGAGCAGTTTGCACCGGTAGACTGGCGCAAACACCCGGCGCAGTCGGAAGCGGGGCTGGCCGAAAGGCTTTCGGCGGTCGGCGTATGCGCCGGCAGTGACGTCAGCGGCAGCTGGCCGCTGACGTCACTGCCGGCGCATGCGCGATGCGGGGTTCTCCTCCGCGTCCGCCATGGCGGAGGCCGTGGCGGCGCGGAAGGAGAAAGAGTGCCCCCACGGCACTGCCCCGCGGAGTGAGCGGGGGGCCCCGATCGCGGGCCAGGCCTCCGTGGGGGCACCCCCCCGGGTCCGATCGCCCCCCGCCCCCCCAGGACCCCGGGGGCCCGCTCGCGCCGCTGAGTCCGCCGTTTCAGAGGTGGTGTAAACCTCGGCGGCGGGAGAAGGCCTCCCAGCGGCGGGACTTCGGCCCATCCGGGCCGGAGATTTGAGGTAAGTTTAAAAAAAATGAAATCCCGCCGGCGCCAGCTGTTTTCACAGGCTGCCGGCGGGATTTGCACAACGCCGGTTTATGACCGGCGGGAGAATTCAAAAACCTGCGGGAGCGGAAATAACGCCGCTTCCCGCCTATTCTCCGACCCTGCGTGGGGTCGGAGAATTTCGCCCTTTATTTCTGTTCCTGGTCATTACTATATCTTGTTGCATAATACTTTGGTATTTTCCCATCCCAGATCTACCTGGAAGGGAGGTGAGCAGGGGACATAATGGCCAGGTGGTCATAATTTAGGCCTCCACTCCCATTATCACTGTCTTTCTTCAGGATGAGGCTGCGTTCAGGACCCAGAACTGACCCATGACAATTAAGAGCTGAATTGAAGCATTGAAGTGCTTAAATAAACACCCATTTTACAGATTGTTTGCAACTTTGCTGAAGGTGCACTACTTCAGGAGCCCCCAGCTTTCGCACACAGTGAGGGCAGGTGTGCAGCAAGTCAGAGGTGATTCAGCAAAAAATAAAACATTTTTGCAGATTAGTGACATGCCATCTATGAGTGAAAAGCTTCAGGTGCACATCAACTGACTAGGAAGGTGGCAGAAGGAAGAATTTTGCCACCTCAGGGGCTTGTCACCCACCAGGCAACATTATGGGCATTGGGCCATTGACTAATGTTACGTGGACCTCAGCTGACCATCAGGAAGAGTGCAATTTTGCACCCTCCAAAATAGGAACTATTGAAGCTGAGGAGCAGCAGGTGGCACATGAAATAAGCATGAAGTTTCTAAAGGAGAAGTATGAGGGTCACCAAGAAGAAGGCAACACTATCCTGAGCTCAGAATCTAGCAGACCAGGCAAAGCCATCAGAAAATGAAAGTGTAGCCAAGCCAGATTGCAAGATGGGAAATTAAGTAAAGTACTAAAACAAAAAGTGCACAATAATGGAAACCACAGGTGTCCAGACACAAGACCTACCATGGTGAACCATAAGACAGGTCATAAGCAAAAGATAACAACGTTGTGTCAAAAAGGAGGAAGAAACATTGGGACAAAACAACCACAGACATTTGAAGACACTGAGCAAGAGGATCATCTGAAGTTGCAAAGAGTTGTTGAGGTAAAAAAAAAAATACAAGGAGATATTGAAACAGGTGTGTCCTGTTTACCAGACCTTTTGGAGTCAACAAGGGGTAAGCAGGTGACAGTGAGTCTTAGTCTGTGTGTCTAATGAGTTTTAATAATAATCTTTATTATTGTCTCAAGTAGACTTACATTAACGCTGCAATGAAGTTACTGTGAAAATCCCCTAGTCACCACACTACGGCGCCTGTTCGGGTACACAGAGGAAGAATTCAGAATGTCCAATTCACCTCTGGATCTATGGGAGGAACCCAGAGCACCCAGAGGAAACCCACGCAGAAACAGGGAGAACATGCAGACTCCACACAGAGAGTATCCCAAGCGGGAATTGAACCTGAGACCCTGGCGCTGTGAAGCAACAGTGCACACCACTGTGCTACTGTGTGTTGCTCCAGGAGTACTTAATGAACAAAAGCAAATGTCATTAAAAAAACAGAGGTTAGAGTCTCCATTCTCAGTTTAAAGGAGTTTGATGTGCGGTTTTGGGGACCGAGAGACGGATAAAGACGACAGAGACATTCATTGGGGAGATGTGACTTCTGAGTTTGGAAAAGCTCAATTAACAATTTGGAAATTAGTTTGAATTACTACATTCTGAATGCATATTTCAAACAAAATGTTTGATTCAAGGAAATGATTTCTTTTATTCAATGTAAGGTTAAAAAGGATTTTGCAGATTTTTAATCAATTAATTCAGCGTTGCTGACAGCTGTGTTGAAAAGGAAAACTTACGTTTGAATAAGTGTTGTCTGCCTGTTACGGTGTCTATGTGATTTTTACCTTGTCGATGTATCAATGTCTAGTGCCTGCAGTGTTAACCCCCTGTAGAGCATAGAACATAGAACATTACAGCGCAGTACAGGCCCTTCGGCCCTCGATGTAGCGCCGTCTTGTTAAACCCCTCTAAAGTCCCTCTACACTATTCCCTTATCGTCCATATGCCTATCCAATGACCATTTGAATGTGTTTAGTGTTGGCGAGTCTACTACTGTTGCAGGCAGGGCATTCCACGCCCTTACTACTCTCTGAGTAAAGAACCTACCTCTGACATCTGTCCTATATCTATCTCCCTTCAATTTAAAGCTATGTCCCCTCGTGCTGGACATCACCATCCGAGGAAAACGGCTCTCAATGTCCACCCTATCTAATCCTCTGATCATCTTGTATGCCTCAATTAAGTCACCTCTTAACCTCCTTCTCTCTAACGAAAACAGCCTCAAGTCCTTCAGCCTTTCATCATAAGATCTTCCCTCCATACCAGGCAACATCCTTGTAAATCTCCTCTGTACCCTTTCCAATGCTTCCACATCCTTCCTATAACGTGGCGACCAGAACTGCACGCAATACTCCAAATGCGGCCGCACCAGAGTTTTGTACAACTGCAACATGACCTCATGGCTCCGAAACTCAATTCCTCTACCAATAAAAGCTAACACACCATACACCTTCTTAACAACCCTCTCAACCTGGGTGGCAACTTTCAGGGATCTATGGACATGGACACCGAGATCTCTCTGCTCGTCCACACTACCAAGAATCTTACAATTAGCCCAGTACTCTGTCTTCCTGTTATTCCTTCCAAAATGAATCACCTCACACTTTTCTGCATTAAACTCCATTTGCCACCTGTCAGCCCAGTTCTGCAGCTTATCTATGTCCCTCTGTAACTTGTAACATCCTTCTGCACTGTCCACAACTCCACCGACTTTAGTGTCATCTGCAAATTTACTCACCCATCCTTCTACGCCCTCCTCCAGGTCATTTATAAAAATGACAAACAGCAGCGGCCCCAAAACAGATCCTTGTGGTACACCACTAGTAACTGGACATCAGTCTGAACATTTCCCATCAACCACCACCCTTTGTCTTCTATCAGCCAGCCAATTTCTGATCCAAACTGCTAAATCACCCTGAATTCCATGCCTCTGTATTTTCTGCAATAGCCTACCATGGGGAACCTTATCAAATACTTTACTGAAATCCATACACACCACATCAACCGCTTTACCCTCATCCACCTGCTTGGTCACCTTCTCGAAGAACTCAATGAGGTTTGTGAGGCACGACCTACCCTTCACAAAACCATGTTGACTATCTCTAATCAAATTATTCCTTTCCAGACGATTATACATCCTATCTCTTACAAACCTTTCCAAGACTTTTCCCACAACAGAAGTAAGGCTCACTGGTCTATAGTTACCGGGGTTATCTCCACTCCCCTTCTTGAACAAGTCTTCTTGCACTATTCCTGTAGACAAAGATGACTTAAAGATCAAAGCCAAAGGCTCAGCAATCTCCTCCCTAGCTTCCCAGAGAATCCTAGGATAAATCCCATCCGGCCCAGGGGACTTATCTATTTTCACACTTTCCAGAATCGCTAACACCTCCTCCTTATGAACCTCAAGCCCTTCTAGTCTAGTAGCCTGTATCTCAGTATTCACCTCAACAACTTTGTCTTTTTCTGTGGTCTGGTTCTGTTGTTTGTTTTGAAGTTGCTTGTTTAATGTGTGTATGTAGTTGTGTTTTGAATTTGGTTGAGCAAGGAGAAGGATAACCTGTGATAACATATGGAGGAGTTGTGAAAGCAATTGTTTGATTTTGGTGGGAAAGTGGTGATTTTATTTGGCGGAATTATGGGTGGAATCCTCCGGTCGCTGATGTCAAAATCACGTTCGGCGATCGGCCGGAGAATACCCAATTCCAACCAAATCGGGGGCGGCGCCGCTTTTGCGATGCTCCGCACCCTCCAAAGCGGCGTACTCTACGCTGCGCCAAATATCAATAACCTCAGGACATTGCCTGAGGCCCCCCCCCCCCCCCCCAATGCTCTGCACCCAGCCGGCCGACTTCCCAATGACGTGGGACACATGTGGTCTCACCCGTCGGGAACTCGGTGTGGTGGCTGAGGACTCAGTCCAACACTGCAACAGTGGGAGGGCCGATCCGCGGGCAGGGGGGAACATTATTCGGGGCTTTGGGCACTGTGTGGGGTTGTCGGGGCCACGCGAGCTGGCCGAAGGGGGGACTATTTCAGGGCCGGGTCCGCGAGCGGCCGCCGCCATGTTGCACTGCAAGGCCGCCGCCATGCAAATGCATGGCCACGGACCCACCAATTCTCCGGGGCGTATCAGCAGCTGGAGCCGGGTGCTCTACGCTGCCGTCCTGCTCGCTCCCAGCAAAACGGGGAATCGGTGGCCGTTTTGCGCCATTGCTTCTGGCATAAAACGCCAGCGTGGGGTCATAGCCCCAGAATTGGATAATCCAGCCCATGATGCTTTGTGTTTTCATTTACAAGCCCCCCCGTGGATGTGGAAGAATGTTAACCTTACTTTTTAAAACATAATTCTTGAGAATTAACTTTTTTGTTTAAGATCAATTACAGTCTTGAAGGAAGAAGAATGAAACCCACTGTCTTGACCTCTCTCTTTGTTTACTATTGAGTATATTATTCCAATTTCTACTTTGAAATTTTGAAAATGACAGAAGCAGAATGAAATGAAAATTAATCGGCTTGATTTTCCATTCCTGAGACTAAGGGCTGGATTCTTCTATTTTGTGACTAAGTACCGATGCCAGCGCGGGAACCGTGGCGTTTACAACAGAAAAATCGGCGCAACAGCTGCACCGATTCAGCTACTCTAAATGGACCAGCACCATCGTCACGTGGAACACAGTCAGTTCATGGAAAACGGTGCCAGATTCACTGGGTCCTTGATTGGCGCACTTGAGGCTCACATGAAACAGCTGCATTTAATGATCCATCCCCCCACACACGGCGTGCCAGCCAACAAGATGGCTGCAAGGAAAGCAGCGCCAGGGTTCAGGGACGCTGAGCTGGACACCCTCATGGACGTTGTGGAGGAGAGAAGGATGACCCTGTACCCCAGCCCAGGAGGAAGGCCACCAGGCACTGCTGTTCGGCATCCCAGGGCGCAGGTGACCGGGGTGGTCAGCGCCGTGGGCAACGTCACCTGGATGGGCATGTAGTGCCGGAAGAAAGTTCATGACCTCCTCAGGACGGCCAGGGTGAGATGCCTGCTCTGTGCCGCTGGCACTAACCCCACCCCTCCCTCGGCCCGTTATCTAATCATACATGTCGTCTTGTGTCTTACACGAACTGCCGGAGATGGGTCCGGTCCATCCAGAGCACCTCGCCCCAGGCCAGTGCCAGAGCCAGGACACCCCAGAGCTCAGGTTGGACGCCGGCATCGACCTTCCGTCACAGCTGTCTCCTACACCCTCCACCATCACAGAAACAATCACATTAGTGAAGAGTCTCCTGTAACACTATCTGGTGCGCACCACAGATTGCATCCAGTACAGCAGGTGAACGTAGGAGCAGCTGAGGGGCCGGACAGTCAGAGGGCATTCCCGCCCCAGGAACCAGCAGCCACCCAAATGGGTCCCAGGCTTCTGGAACATCAAGTCCCAGCTACAGTGCAGATGCAGTCAGAGACCCAGGGACCACAAGAGGGGCTGACGACCAGCTTCCAGCACCTGCAGGTGCAGGTGGAGGAGTCCATCCGCCTGCAGGAGCAGGGGGTGATGCCGGTTATGCATGCCACCTAGGCTGAAACCACACGGGTGGCGTCCGCAGTGGAGGCATAGGGGGTGATGGTTTCGGCTGAGAACCAGCATGTCCATGGCCTGCGGCATTCTGTGCAGGAGGTTGGCAAGTTCCAGGATAGGGCTGCTGCCCTCTCAGCATGCCCCAGTCACAGCAGGCCACAGCTGGGACGTCGGCGGCATCATCCAGGCGCTGGCTGGCGTGGCGCAGACACTGGGCGGGATGGCCCAGACCCAGAGGGAGGTGGCACAGTCTCAACGTGATGTGGTGAAGTCCCAGGCAGAGAAGGTCCACTCCCTGTGCTCCATGGCCGCGAACGTGCAGACTCTGGTCGAGACCAGAGCAGCCTCAAGGACTGGCAGCGCCAGGTGTCGGGGGGGCCTCAGTGGATGGCCCCGCTTGCACCCCGCCCAATGGAGTAGCCCGGGGGCCATCGGGCACCCCGAGGGAAGAGGAGGTGAAGGAGCCCATGCTGGAGATTCCCGCAGGGGAGGTGCCGGAACACCCCTGCATTTCGGACTCCCCCCCCCCACCCCCCTCCTGTCCCTGGTGCATCTGGTGGATAGCGGACAGAACAGGGCGGCACCATGCCACCCAAGACTCCTGGACAGTAGCCGGGCCCATCCAGACCTAGTCGCCCAGCAGATGCACCAAGGAGGACCCTTGTTGCAGGGCAGGAGTCACAGCAGGCCACATCCACCCCTACTGTACCATCTGGGGAACCACTTGGGCATAGTGTTAGAGCCCGTAAGGACAGAAAGTTAGACACCAGTCAGGTTGGCATGGGTGCAGGGCAGTTTAGTTACAGCAACTAGTGCATAGACTGCATTCATTCCTTCACAATAAACACTGTTACAGCCTGCGTCGGTGTCTTTTATTACGCTCCTGTATTATCTTTTATTACACTTCTCTGTGTGTCTTGATATACTACGGAGTGAAATATGTGTCACTCAAACCCTGGTTGCTGATGAGGTCTTCTGAATCTCGATGAAGAAGACTCAAACTCGTCCAGTGGTAACAAAAGGTTTATTGAATAACTATAACAATAATTGCATGAGTTCTTCACTTTAACATTGATACTAGTGATAAGGTTAACAAGATTTAACTATAGTAACTACACTAACCATCTGAGCTAATCTGATACTCCTGTCCTTGTCACAGTCCACCCAAAAGAGAGAGAGAGAGACCCAATGTGGTTGCCTTTATATCCCTGTTGGTCTGACCCTATAGTGATCATGTGGTGTTACTGATTACACATTAGCCCCTTGTGTCTATGCACATACAGAGATCACTACGCGGCGCTCTGTCTTATGGGTGTGAGGATGGGCTGGCTCAGGCTTCCCGGCGGTGGGCGGGTTGGTGGGGGGGGGGGGGGGGGGGGCTGTGCAGGCTATGTGGGAGGACCGGAGGACCGTACCTCTCCTTCCCACCCCCAATGCCCCGACCGTCCACGGCAACCCCACCCCAGGGATTCGACCGGACCGTGTGGTGGGCTGGCCAGCACGCATGTAGGGATCACCCAGGTAGAAGGTGCTGCCGTGGGCATGAGTCAGACGTTGTCATACAATGTGGAGCAATGGAGCTCATCGTAGAGTGGGTTGTCATTTTCCGCCATCCCATGGACCAGACCCCCTGTTACTGCCAACCCAAGGCCCCCAGCTGGTAGCACCGCAGGTA
Organism: Scyliorhinus canicula; assembly: GCF_902713615.1. Taxonomy (NCBI): domain Eukaryota; kingdom Metazoa; phylum Chordata; class Chondrichthyes; order Carcharhiniformes; family Scyliorhinidae; genus Scyliorhinus; species Scyliorhinus canicula. The sequence goes on from NC_052162.1 coordinate 46,467,140, forward strand.
TGTAAATCCGAGTGGTGTGCATGCGGACTGTTTAGCAGTGTGAGAAATGGGGTGGTGTTAGTCTGGGATGTGGTGTCAATGCCCCTGGCCAGTGCTCCCCCCTCCTCCCCCTCCCTCCTCGTCGATGAATCTGGAGGTGATCACAGCGTCCAGTGCGCGCTGGCCCTGGTGATGACATCTCCCCTGCCTGTCCAAGCCCCATGTCCTGCTCATCGTCCCCTCCCCCCGCATCCTCCTCCTCCAGCATATCACTCCTCTGCTGCCCAATGTTGTGGCGGATGCAGCAGGCCACCATGATGTGGGAGACCCTCATAGCATCATACTGGAGGGCCCCTCCAGAGTATCCTCAGAATGCCGAAGCACCACTCGACCACACTCCTGGTTGCTGCATGGGCGTCGTTGTAGCGGGTGTCCGCTTCAGTCTGTGGCCTCCGGATAGCTGTTTTCAGCCACGGCCTCAGTAAATAACCCCCGTCGCCCAGGAGCCAACACCTCAGTCGGGGTAGGGGTGTGCCTCTCGAGGATGTCATAAATCACCGAGTGTGCCAGAATGAAGGAGTCGTGCACAGAGTATCAGGCACAGAGATGCACGATGCATAGCTGATGGTCACAGACGAGCTGGATGTTTATTGAGTGGTACCCCCTTTGGCTAGTGTAGAGTGGCCTGTTATCCGCAGGTGCCGTAGGGTGCAAGTTAAATGTGATGTGACAATATTGCGTCAATTGTTGATTTAAATTTGAAGATAATGCTGAAGCAATTTTAGTACAAAGTGTAATTTTATTTTGTTGCCTTTTTAACCCATAGATGTGTACTAAAATGAGATTTTGAAAGAAGTGAATAATTTACTAAACTTATAAGCTAATGTTTGTGCTAAATATTGCGTAGAGTGTAACACAAATCAAGCTCGGGTGAGCCTGTGCAGAAGAGAGGCCAAAATGGCATTCCCATGCACACATGCCTGTGTGAATGGATCAAAGGGAGCACTCTAGCCAAACCAGATTGCATGATGGGAAATTTGGTCAAGTACTACAATACAAATTGCACAATAATGGAAACCACAGGTGCCCAGACACAAGACCTACTATGGTGAACCACAATAAAGGTCATAAGCAAAATACAGCAACTCTGTAGCGAAACTGAGGAAGAAATGTTGGAGCTAGACAACCGCAGACACTTGCAGACCCTGAGCAGGAGGATCATCTGACATTTGTGGTTGCAAAGAGCTGTTAAGGTTTAGAAAATAGTTGCACAGGGATAATGAAACAGATGTGTCCTGTTTACCAGACCTTCTGGAAAAATTACCTCAGCCACATTAGGGACTTACATATCCGTCATTGAACATTCTAGAACTGAAGAAATTGGTAGAAAGATATGGGAGATCAATGGCTCAGGAACGACAACCCTGGGAACAACCATCGTAGAAGAAGGCCCCGAGTCAGTGGCTTGGAGATCAGTGAAGAGCCTCCAGAGAAGAGCCTGGCCAGCTGTTCTGCTAGGATGATATTTGAGTTTGATTTGCAAGTTGAGTATCGTTTATTGGTATATTGAGTTAAAGGGTCTGTGTGACATTCATTATGCTGAAAACTCTGTGAAATATCAGTACAAATAAAGAGTCTTTAAGTGAATATTATCAGTCTTGTGTAGTTTTTGTGATGTGTCATTTGTGAATCCTCAAGTGTAGAGGAGTAACAAAGGAAAACCAGTGCTTCACACTCCAGGTTCCTCAGTGAGTTGCCTACATCTTGCTTCACGCGTGGCCAAGCTTGCCAGTAGCAGTTATTGTAACCATGGCCCTGAATTTCTTCACCACAGGATCCTTCCAAGTTAGCTGTTGACTTCTGAGTCAGCTGAACACCACTGTGTCAGCCAAGTGACACTTGCCCTCTTCGTCAAAGCTGGAACCTGTGGTGAATCACAATCTAGTAATTCACACTGTGTTATATTGTATGTGTTGTGTTCTTTCAAGCTCGGTATACGAGCAGTTGCGCAGCTCTGCCCATAGGGGGAGATGAGGAGTTTGTACTGGGCTCCACCCTTGGCTCCGCCCATGGTTCCGCCCATGGCTCCACACACTAACCGGAAGTATAAAGCTTTGCAGTCGTGAGCCTGCCTGCCAGTTCATCTCGTCGCAGGCAGGCTCTGTTGTAAGACTATTAAAACCACTGTTCACTTCCAACCATGTGTTTTGGGAATTGATGGTCACATCAGAACCTACATCAGATTCCCAGCTGATGTATTCTCACAGAGCTTCCTTCACTTGTGTTCATGCATTCCTGCTCCAAGCCAGCACTTTGACAAGAAAAGGCAATCATTCCTCAGGACAATCAGCAAAATACTGCAGATTCTGGAATCTCAAACAAGAATGTGGGATGCCAGAAAAACTCAGCAGGTCTGGCAGCATCTGTAAAGAGTGAAAGCAGAGTTAGCATTTCAAGTCTTTTTGGCTCTTTTTCAGAACTGAAGGGAGGGAGAATGTGCGAGGTATTAAACTGTAGCAGTGAGGGATTGCAACAAAACATAGCAACTTTAAGAACAACAGACAGGTGGCCTGGTGTGGGAGGGGGAGTGGTGGGCTTTACATTGAGACGATACATGTATGGGATATTTTTTGAAAGGGTTTTCAGATGGAAGAGATAGGTCACAATTTAAAGCTACCAAACTTAATGTTGAGTCCCAAGGGATAAAATGTTCCCAACTAGAAGATGAGATGCTGCTGCTTTAGCCTGCGCCTGGCTTCATTCCTCAGGATGATGGAATCTTCTCCTCACCATGAGCTGCGTTGATGCCTGGAATCTTTACTGTCACCACTGAGGAGCCACTGTTACTTCACACACAAACTGTAGTTTTACACAATCACAAGGTGACAAGAAGTGAGTGTACTTGCCGTGCGCTTTTAATTGACTATCATCAGGTGGTATCTATAAAACACCACAGTGACCCACTCAGTGATTTGCCCAACTAAGTGTCCTTCGCACTTAGGCACCTCAAAGCAGTGCTCCCCTTGTTGCCTCAGAGAAGGTAAATGCAGCCTAATCATTTCTAATCTTCATGACTGTGATGACTTTGGCAGTCATTCTCGTCCTGGAGGGACTCTTTCGGGCCTCTTTTAGGACTGCTCTGGCATCTCTGCAGGGGAAGCCACTCATCCCCAGGCCCTGCTGCACAGATGTGTTCTCTCTCAGAGGGGCCAAGGCATCCAGGGATGATAATGGTGCTATTCAAGTTGTTATAGGTTTATTTGTACTTCTGGTCAGTATGATGAGGTATGGTCGTCTAGCAAATCCTCAGCCTTTGGTTGGTTCTGCTGCTGACTTGAGGGAGTCTGTTACTGGGGCACAACTGGCATTCTCACAGGCCACCTCTGGGTAACGTGTGTGACTGATCTGTCCTGCTCAAGTTCTGAACTTACTGGTCCAAGCAACATAACACCATATAACCCGTGCAGGACACCAGGAAGTGCATTGCTCCTGCATATGGCTCTCCGTGAGCTTAGCCACCCTCTCATTACAATAATTATTATTATTATTATTGCTGTGTCATAAACTGTCCATTTACTTTTAAGGTGAATGAGAGTTGGGGTCAAAAATGGCCAATCAGCATTTCCACCAGGTAGCAAGACTAATGTGTTTATGTTGCTTAAGGGAAGGGTGCAGAGGAAACCATTTTTTGAGATCAAGTTATAGGCTTCCCTAGAAATCAATGAACAGCACAGAGAGACAGCAGTCTGTGTTGGCAGCAGAGAGAAGAGGCTCTCTGTCTTTGCAAATTGCCACAGCTGTATGTAGGAGAAAGAAGGGGGTGAAAAATCCTTTTGAGTTTGAGAGCCCAGAGTCAATTATTAACTTACAGCTGACTCCAAATGAAGAGACTGAACTTCTGCGCCTCACCTGTGACAGCACATTAAAAACACACCACAAGTCCATGAGACTGTCAGCATTCTGGAGTAGCGTCTCCGAGGAGTATCTTGTGCTGAGAAAAAGAAGCATTGTGAAGGCATTGTCCTTCACGACAATCTACATATGCGAGGTTGGATTTTCCGCCCTCACAAAGATCAAGACATTATAAAGTTTGAAAACCGCTGCTTTAGTCAATAGTGTTTTTTTTAGTCAATAGTACTTTTTTAGTCATTTATTACAGTAAAAGTTTCAAAACGTGTAATCTTGGCCGAAATCCTCCGTCCTCACTTGCGGCTGGGATTTTCGAGTACTGCTGAAAATGAATGTACTTTTGGCTAGAACACCAAATATTCCATTTGCGCTCGCAATGGGCCCACCATGGATGAGCCCAGAAATTTCCACCCCTTGTGTCTAACAACTGTAAGTTTGAATCTTTGTTTAAACTTATCAATCTCTACGGAGATAGTAACATTCTTCAGAGAGACTTCAAATCCACTCAAATTGGCAGAATTAATCAGATTCTAGATTTAGTTTATTACTCACAAAGTGCATCCAGTACATGTGAAGAGCTAATACAAACCTTTCGGACCACTGCAAGGACTCTTTTATTCAGTACAAAATAATTTAAAGAAGGCGTTTTTAAAATTTATTTTTCCCACAACTCGTTTGGTTTACTGCCTCTTACCTGAAGATGCTCACTCATAATGGAAAGTGGTGCCACAAATTTCTGCAGTCCCTTATTCCGTCATCTATGCTCTCACACGAAAGCCAAGACGATAAGTATGAAGAGGCTGCATCTTTCCACATTCTTTACAGACATAAACCATGAAAATGTGCACTCAGGCAAGATAAATGATGGCATAAATAGAATGGTTCCGAATATGTGTCATCATCCTGACGCCAAAAAAAAGGACAAATTAGCTGGAATTGTTCTGGTTGTGAAGCCTTTTCGATAACAAGAGAAATATCAAATTTCATTTCTTTCCACTGACAAAATAATTTGACAGCTAATGGCCATTAATAACTACATAATCTATTTTTGATTACTAATTCAGACATAAAATTTTGGAATCAATCCAATATCCAATGAAAGGGCTATTCTTCAATTTAGAGACTTTTAAGGTCAGGACCTGTACAGTATTAAATGGGAATAAATCAGATTCTTTAATATGTTTGGTGTTATATATGTTCAGGATTTCGTAACAAGGTGTACATCAACCAAATTCGGCAGGTCCAATTGAATAATTGTTTTTTATCCACTGTGCACTGTACATGTTAATTCACACTTTTAAAAAATATATTCTTCTAAAGATCCTTTCTGCAATTTGTAACTTCTAAATTACCCTCATGCAATGCCTGATCTCTCCTTATTAGTAACTGAATCATAGTAGCATAAAACATCGAGTGAGGCCTGTGCTGAATCTTTGAACGGGTTATCCAATGATTCACATTCTTTTACTAATTTCGAAGATAATGAGGATCCCCTCTGGAAGCCTTTTATTGCAGGCTTCACTCTCGTCAGCTGTGCCTTGTCTGTCATAAGAGGCATTCAGTAGTTTAATATGCAATTTCAGGACAAGTCAATGGTGCCAATGAAATATGGAGAGCTAAGGTTCACTGCCACTGATTGAAGTCCTAATCATTGAACCCAATGCTCATACAAGAGTTTACTTCAAACTGATGTGAACCATATAGTAAGGCTTCATGGTGAAGTCTATCATCATTCACCCATATCAGGTCATGTTGGGGGCTTCTTTGAGGTGCCCTGTGAGAATGCAAATGTGGGTCTCATGCATCTACTCAATAGCCTTGTCATCTAATGCAAGAAATGGTGCTGGGGGCGGGGGTGTTGCGGAATGGCCGAGAGAAATGTGCCAATGAGACTCTCGAATGTTCAGGCGAATGATCCTGGAGTTGAGAAAGACAAGCATGGGGATATGCCAGTGTGAGAGGGGAGGGTGCAGATCTTAAAAGAGAGGACTTCACTAAGGGTGGAGCTCCCAGAGGAGCAGGGAGCTGAAGAGCAGGGCTTTCTCAGGAATCTTCAATGCCCCTCACTTTGGTTTTATTCTCTTTACAGTGATCCCGGAGAATCTTGGAGCCTGTCAGGTTGGCATTTCTACTACTTGAAATAGAGCAATGGCAGAGGCAGAGGTTGCACATGGCTTTGTAGCAAGCCAGCCCAGTCTTCTGCAGTCTTCTGCCAGAGATTCTTAACCCAAGCCTGCTTGAGATCATCTTCCAAGGCCATCTGCAGTCTCCTCTACTAAAAGACAGCCACTTGCCATGCTGCAGCCATTGGGGTAGCGAGCACAAGGACTATGTCAAGACATACAGGAGATAAGCACTCAGGGAGTGCACAAGAGAGATTATAGAATAATAGAATCCCTGCAGTGAGAAGGAGGCCATTTGGCCCATTGAGTCAGCACCGACTCTTGGAAAGAACACCCTACTTAAACTTAAGCCCAATCCCGTGCCTCTACCCTATCCCCATAACCCAGTAACCCCACCTAACCTTTTGGACACTGAGGGACAATCCACCTAACCTGCGCATCTTTGGACTGTGGGAGGAAGCCGGAGCACCCGGAGGAAACTCACAGACAGAGGAGAACTCCTCACAGACAGTCACCCGAGGCCGGAATTTGGTTGCTTTTTCTTGTAATATGGCATGATTTAATTTAGAAATGTGGTTTGGAATACTTATTTTCTGAGGGTGTTTATTTCTGTGTTGTGGTCAAAAGAATGTTGTGATGGTCAGTGACAGATGTAAGCAAAGTTTGGGACTGTTGATGAATGGGGAATTGAAGTTTTAGCTGCTGCCATATTTTTAAAAGTATGTTTATTGAGGTTTTACATTTTACAAAATAGTGCAACAAAATTTCAAAAGAATACAGTACCAAATGCAAGGAAGGAAAAAAAACCAGAAACGGCTTAACCTACATGAACACAGAATGGAACAGGCGAACAACATCACAACTGGCTTAATACAAGCATTAGACAGAGCGAAATACTTATGTCACTCCACCAGGGAGCCAGGGAAGAATAGGATAAGATCATGAGAACATGATAGGATGACAAAATAGCGAACCCCCTCCCACAATCTTACAATCATTATGAGAAATCAGGCTAAACCTTAGATCAGACAAGCACCAATGTACATCCCCCTCAACCCCAACACCACCGACCCATCACAGCCTTCTCTTTCCAGATACCAGACCATCTGCATCCATATGGGAGCCAAGAGTAGATTTGTCAAACCCACCTTTTCAAAAACAAAAGAAAGTACACAGGAACCCCATATCTAAGGGGAGTTACATATATACTAGCGAGAGGCAGTACAGTTTTGTGAAGGGGAGGTCGTGTCTCACTAACTTGATAGAGTTTTTTGAAGAGGTCACAAAGATGATTGATGCATGTAGGGCAGTAGATGCTGTCTATATGGTCTTCAGTAAGTCCTTTGGCAAGGTCCCTCATGGCAGATTGGTACAAAAGGTGAAGTCACACGGGATCAGCGGTGAGCTGGCAAGGTGGTTACAGAACTGGCTAGGTCATAGAAGGCAGAGAGTAGCAATGGAAGGGTGCTTTTCTGATTTGAGGGCTGTGACTAGTTGTGTTCCGCAGGGATCAATGCTGGGACCTTTGCTATTCGTAGTGTATAAAAATGATTTGGAGGAAAATGTAACTGGTCTGATTAGTAAGTTTGCAGACGACACAAAGGTTGGTGGAATTACGGGTAACAATGAGGACAGTCAGAGGATACAGAGGATTTAGATTGTTTGGCGACTTGGGCGGAGAGGTGGCAGGTGGAGTTTAATCCGGACAAATGTGAGGTAATGCATTTTGGAAAGTTTAATACTGGTAGGGAATATACAGTGAATGATAGAACCCTCAAGAGTACTGACAGTCAGAGAGATCTAGGTGTACAGGTCCACAGGTCACTGAAAGGGGCAACACTAGTGGAGAAGGTAATCAAGAAAGCATACGGTACGCTTGCCTTCATTGGCCGGGGCATTGAGTATAAAAATTGCCAAGTCATGTTGCAGTTGTATAGTTAGGCCACACTTGGGAGTATAGTGTTCAATTCTGGTCGCCACACTACCAGAAGGATGTGGAGGCTTTTGAGAGGGTGCAGAAGAGATTATCAAGATGTTGCCTGGTATGGAGGGCATTAGCTATGAGAGATTGAATAAACTTGGTTTGTTCTCACTGGAACGAAGGGGGTTGAGAGGCGACCTGATAGAGGTCTACAAAATTATGAGGGGCATAGACAAAGTGGATAGTAAGAGTCTTTTTCCCAGGGTAGAGGGGTCAATTACTAGGGGGCATAGGTTTAAGGTGCGAGGGGCAAGGTTTGGAGGAGATGTACGAGGCAAGTTTTTTACACAGAGGGTAGTGAGTGCCTGGAATTTTCTGCCGGAGGAGGTGGTGGAAATAGGGACGATAGTGACGTTTAAGGGGCATCTTGACAAATACATGAATAGAATCGGAGCAGAGAGATACGGACCCCGGAAGTGTGGAAGATTTTAGTTCAGACGGGCAACATGGTCGGTGCAGGCTTGGAGGGCCGAAGGGCCTGTTCCTGTGCTGTACTTTTCTTTGTTCTTTGTTCTTTGTACTACACAATGCAACTAAACCCCAAAAAACAGGCCCAAGGCAGAACCACATTTATGAAGAGAGGAGAGGAGGAGCAGACCGGCAACAATGATTGCATGTTCAGACTATGGTCAAGCCTTCAGTCCATCCCGTTACAAAAGACAAAGGAAAAAATCAGAAAAAGACTACCAGAGCTATCCCCCAGAAGACAATAAACACCAGTGAAGAGGAGAAAAGGCCACTCAATCAACAAGAGGGCGACCCACCCCTCCAGGTGGAAAAATAGGGTTACCACTAGGGCAGAGAACGCAACCCAACCCCAGACCCCCGTGCAACAGGGAGACAAGTATTCAAAACCCAGCCTCTCAGAAAACCGCTCCCAACACCCTCGGAGAAGGACATCCTGAACCCTTCGGGGCAACAGGGAAACAGCCACAGCATCGGGTCTGGCCTAGCACAACCGATGCACAATAAACAATATCTCCAGAGACTCCAGCACACCCCATAAACTTGCACCCCAGTCATGCCTGTATCTTTCCAACCCCATCCAGGGCAACGGACCACAAGAGGATGATTACTCCAGCCCCGGCTAAGAGGGAGTCCCAGCCCGAGTAGAACAAGAACTGTCAAGACACCCAACAATTAGACATCCTGGGGAAGAGGGCCAATTTCCTCCTCCTCAGTGCAGCGTTAAAAACCCTTCCCAAACCACCGGGCCAGATCAGGATAAGAACCAACACAATATTCACCTGAATAAAGAGAAGGAAAGGAGAAGGGAACCCCCAGAGAGGGGATAACCAGCCTAGGTGAAGCCGACCACCATCGCAGAGCAACCCTTCTCCTAAACAACCCAACCACTACAATAGCCCAGGAGAGGAACACAAAGAGAGACCCAACCAACCAGAGGAAAGGGAAAACTCAATCTCAAGAAGGAAACAGGAGGAACCCAGTCCTCCCCAGAATACAAACTCTGCCAAGGACAAAGAAGGATAAAGACACAGATTCTTAATTCAAAAACATTAAAAAGACAAAAAAAATACAAATCCAAAAGAAAAATCCTAAATGGATTCACTCCAACAGAAGGGGCTATCCTCAATCTTAGTGAGGACTGAACTAACCCTACCAACCATACTCACCCACCCTTCACCAAGACAGGCATTGCCAAAACAATATTCCCCTACCCCAACCATGAGGACGACAGCTACAATAACCAAAGGGACTAAAACTGTGCACAAATCACACTTACTATAATTGACTCAATGACCTTGCTAGAACAGGGTAACACAATTAAGATAATCAATAGAACAGCCCTACACACTCACATTTTGCACTCCCCTGCAGGGAAAAAGAGACAGATCAACAGGGGGTAACAATCCGGATTATGAAAAAACCATAGGGTAGGTTTCAGGATGAAGACATCTTCCATGTTGCACGAGAAGGCAAAGGTTGAGGCAGGCTCAACAAGCACTCTCCAGGAATTCTCCAGGATTCCATAGATAGAAGCATGAGATACTATCACTTTCTCCACGTTGTCTCTCTGATGCCCAGGTGGTCCACTGCCTAGGCGCCAGCTAAGGGGAATGACCCAACCCGCTTAGTCACTTCCAACCCTTCACAACGAGCATCAAGATTAGGATGATAAAGAACCAGTGATCGGTGGGCCCTACTGACCTCTGGATTACCAAAGCATGACAGCCAATTCCCAAACTCAATTGGGAATTGATCTCCCTTCTCTTGCCAGGACTGGGCTAAGGCATGAGGTCCCTGTCTCCCGAACCCATCAGGATAAACAGTGGAGCAGCAGGATTTCAATGACACAAAGAAGGCCCTTGATAAGGGACAGTGATCTTTCGCGTGAAAGAACCCCCTCTTGCACCTTCACTGCTCTTCTAAAGGTTCCCCACCATCTCGCAGAGTGAGCTTGAACGACCTGCACTGCAGAGCCGATATTCTCAGTCAAGGCAACACCTTTGAAGGCGGCCATCATCCGATACACCCAGTACTGCCAAGGCGAGAGCCCGCTCAGCAGCAACTGCGCCACTCCCAGCCAGGCCCCACCCCAGCCCACTCCAACCGCCATGAACAAATGTAGATTTTAGAATTTTATCTCGGCTCTTCCTCACAAAAGTATTAATCGGGAACTTCCAGGGACATAGCGCAAGCCATGTAGCCCATGAAAAAGCAAGCATGAAATGTGTACCAGGATGAAATAATGGACTAAAAGAGGAGCAGAGCCAGAGCTTCGGAAAAACACAACTGCTTCCACGCTCACATCACATGACTCCCTCTGCTCTCACATTCGGAGGAGTACACACTGTGCCCTCACCAATATTATGTCAGGTGGTATTATCTCTACATGCTTCTCTGAGTGCACTCTTGACACCATATTGGAGCTTGTAGGACGTTATTAGCACTCAGAAAACAAGTACGATGAGCCCAATTTGTAACCCTTTTCCAGGCCTTGCCTCCTCAGTACTGTTCTCAGACCTCCTCCTCTCCAAGCACCATCCATTGACATTGTGCCAATGGATGGAAAGTTGGAGACAACTTTTCACAGAAAATGGAATCAAAGACATTCATTAAGATTAATTGAAGCTGATCCCTCGAAGAACCCCACACTACCAATTCTGATGAGCAGCGGGCAGAGCGAGTAAGCCTTGCACGTTTCATATATTATACAGTTAGAAAAATAGATTTTAAGGCGATATGGTAGAATTTAATGACCATCAGTGACCATTTACCTGAACAGCAAAAACAAATAACTGAGGTTGATATGCATATTGACAGACCATTTTAACACCTATATGCCAAAATTCTTCTGATATGCACGGACTAGGTTCTGACCTTTAGCATAATGTACCAGCTATCTTCCAGGGGGATGTAAAGTCCATAGGGTCCTGCCAGAGCAATGGAGGGTAAAATAAATTCCTTTAGCAAGAGCACGCCTGGCAACAAAAGCACTGGTGTCTGATTGTCTTAAAAGCTGATGACTGATTAAGAATGGCTCCACTTAATCAATAGTCATCATGACAAGCTTGATAATACCACAGGAAGTATGAGGAAAATAATGGTTGAGAAGCATGGCCAGAATACGGACAGAAAATCCTCTGCAGTCTTTGATTCAATCCCTCTTCACTACTAAGATAGAAAATAAGAACTAGGAGCAGGAGTAGGCCATCTGGCCCCTCGAGCCTGCTCCGCCATTCAATTAGATCATGGCTGATCTTTTGTGGACTCAGCTCCACTTTCCGGCCCGAACACCATAACCCTTAATCCCTTTATTCTTCAAAAAACTATCTATCTTTACCTTAAAAACATGTAATGAAGGAGCCTCAACTGCTTCACTGGGCAAGGAATTCCATAGATTCACAACCCTTTGGGTGAAGAAGTTCCTCCTAAACTCAGTCCTAAATCTACTTCCCCTTATTTTGAGGCTATGCCCCCTAGTTCTGCTGTCACCCGCCAGTGGAAACAACCTGCCCGCATCTATCCTATCTATTCCCTTCATAATTTTAAATGTTTCTATAAGATCCCCCCTCATCCTTCTAAATTCCAACGAGTACAGTCCTAGTCTACTCAACCTCTCCTCATAATCCAACCCCTTCAGCTCTGGGATTAACCTAGTGAATCTCCTCTGCACACCCTCCAGCGCCAGTACGTCCTTTCTCAAGTAAGGAGACCAAAACTGAACACAATACTCCAGGTGTGGCCGCACTAACACCTTATACAATTGCAACATAACCTCCCTAGTCTTAAACACCATCCCTCTAGCAATGAAGGACAAAATTCCATTTGCCTTCTTAATCACCTGTTGCACTTGTAAACCAACCTTCTGTGACTCATGCACTAGCACACCCAAGTCTCTCTGAACAGTGGCATGCTTTAATATTTTATCGTTTAAATAATAATCCCGTTTGTTGTTATTCCTACCAAAATGGATAACCTCACATTTGTCAACATTGTATTCCATCTGCCAGACCCGAGCCCATTCACTTAACCTATCCAAATCCCTCTGCAGACTTCCAGTATCCTCTGCACTTTTCGCTTTACCACTCATCTTAGTGTCATCTGCAAACTTGGACACATTGCCCTTGGTCCCCAACTCCAAATCATCAATGTAAATTGTGAACAATTGTGGGCCCAACACGGATCCCTGAGGGACACCACTAGCTACTGATTGCCAACCAGAGAAACACCCATTTCTCCCAACTCTTTGCTTTCTATTAATTAACCAATCCTCTATCCATGCTACTACTTTACCCTTAATGCCATGCATCTTTATCTTATGCAGCAACCTTTTGTGTGGCACCTTGTCAAAGGCTTTCTGGAAATCCAGATATACCACATCCATCGGCTACCCGTTATCTACTGCACTGGTAATGTCCTCAAAAAATTCCACTAAATTAGTTAGGCATGACCTGCCTTTAACGAACCCATGCTGCGTCTGCCCAATGGGACAATTTCTATCCAGATGCCTCGCAATTTCTTCCTTGATGATAGATTCCAGCATCTTCCCTATTACCGAAGTTAAACTCACTGGCCTATAATTTCCTGCTTTCTGCCTACCTCCTTTTTTAAACAGTGGCGTCACGTTTGCTAATTTCCAATCCACCGGGACCACCCCAGAGTCTAGTGAATTTTGGTAAATTATCACTAGTGCATCTGCAATTTCCCTAGCCATCTCTTTTAGCACTCTGGGATGCATTCCATCAGGGCCAGGAGACTTGTCTACCTTTAGCCCCATTAGCTTGCCCATCACTCCCTCCTTAGTGATAACAATCCTCTCAAGGTCCTCACCTGTCATAGCCTCATTTCTATCAGTCGCTGGCATGTTATTTGTGTCTTCCACTGTGAAGACCGACCCAAAAAACCTGTTCAGTTCCTCAGCCATTTCCTCATTTCCCATTATTAAAACTCCCTTCTCATCCTCTAAAGGACCAATATTTACCTTAGCCACTCTTTTTTGTCTTATATATTTGTAAAAACTTTTACTGTCTGTTTTTATATTCTGAGCAAGTTTACTCTCATACTCTATCTTACTCTTCTTTATAGCTTTTTTAGTAGCTTTCTGTTGCCCCCTAAAGATTTCCCAGTCCTCTAATCTCCCAGCAATCTTTGCCACTTTATATGCTTTTTCCTTCAATTTGATACTCTCCCTTATTTCCTTAGATATCCACGGTCGATTTTCCCTCTTTCTTCCGTCCTTCCTTTTTGTTGGTATAAACCTTTGCTGAGCACTGTGAAAAATCGCTTGGAAGGTTCTCCACTGTTCCTCAACTGTTCCACCATAAAGTCTTAGCTCCCAGTCTACCTTAGCTAGTTCTTCTCTCATCCCCTTGTAATTTCCTTTGTTTAAACACAAAACACTAGTATTTGATTTTACTTTCTCACCCTCCATCTGTATTTTAAATTCCACCATATTGTGATCGCTCCTTCCGAGAGGATCCCTAACTATGAGATCATGAATCAATCCTGTCTCATTACACAGGACAAGATCTAGGACCGCTTGTTCCCTCGTAGGTTCCATTACATACTGTTCTAGGAAACTATCGCGGATACATTCTATAAACTCCTCCTCACGGTTGCCTTGACCGACCTGGTTAAACCAATCGACATGTAGATTAAAATCCCCCATGATAACTGCTGTACCATTTCTACATGCATCAGTTATTTCTTTGTTTATTGCCTGCCCCACCATCTCGTTACTATTTGGTGGCCGATAGACTACTCCTATCAGTGACTTTTTCGCCTTACTATTCCTGATTTCCACCCAAATGGATTCAACCTTATTCTCCATAGCACCGATGTCATCCCTTACTATTGCCCGGATGTCATCCTTAAATAACAGAGCAACACCACCTCCCTTACCATCCACTCTGTCCTTCCGAATAGTTTGATAGCTGATCGCAGCCTAAAATTAACTTTAGCATTGACAGTAGGAAATAGAAAAAGTAGTCAAGTTGCTGTTCTTGATACCAGGCCTGAGGTATTTCAGTTATACGGGAAGATCAGACAAACTGTTTAATCTGGTAAATTTTGGGAGCAGTTATGTTCTTCTATCTCTTGCAAATATATCAATCATTGAACAAGGATTGGCAAAACAATAATATGAGTTCTTTATTAAAGGTGAGACTGTATACATAAAGTGTTAACGGAGGCTGAGAAGGAACACCTGCCTTACAGCGCTGCTGCTGTATACTGAATACATTGTGTGGTGATATGAGTGGGAGCACTGCCATTGGTGCAGAGCATTGGTTTCCCATTGGCTCTGGCTGGTCATGTGCCTCTCATCTGATTGGCTGGGACTAGTCATGTGACTGCTCACCAATTGGTCGAGAGGCAAGTAGACCCCGCCTCTGAGGCGGGGTATAAGTACACAGGTTTCCCGGTGGTCGGCCTTTCTCTGTAGTCGACCACCGGGCTAACAACTAGCTGATTAAAGCCACAATTTGGATCTTCATCGTGTCTCGCGTCCAATTGATGGTTCATCACATTGCCATAGGGTTAAACGGGAATCTCCATCCTGCCAGCCCAGTTTCCCAGCGTGGTTCACCCCTGTCAGCAGTGGGATCCTCCCTTTCGGCAGCCAGCCAATGGGGTTTCCCATTGTGGCCATCCCACACCGTCGGATATCTGTGGGCATGAGTGCGCTGCCGGTGAAGCGAAGGATCCTGCCGACGGAGAATCCCGCAGCATGTCTAGCGGTGGTGAATGATTGGCAGCAGTTTAAGATGTATATCCTTAAAGATACATTCAGATCATAGGACAACACTGCCCTTTCCCAAACAATAGATTTACCTTTAAAGAATTAAACTATTGACAATACAACAAAAGAAAATATTATTGGGCTGGATTCTCCACCCCATGATGTCGGCAAGATCGATTGCGATCGGACGGAGAATTGGGTATCCGGCTGAAATCAAGGTTGCCCCGGGCGCTGGACATACCGCTATGCTCCGGTCCCCCACTGGATGCAGGATCAGCGTTCATTCCCGGGAGAATGCTAATAGATGCAAATTGGTCCGAATGAACCACTTGCATCCACCTAGCAGGCCCAGCACCAGATTCTGCGGGCCCTTGTGATTCTCCAGTCCTCTGGCCAGGAATCACATGGGCGGGAATCACTACTGGTATTCACCAGCATGACCCTGACATGGTGGACCCCACGGTCGGTTAAGGGGGAGCTGCCCCCAAAGTCCACCCAAGGGTCACCCTCCCTCCCACACAATGCATGACTCAACCACCCCTCCCCTACCAGATTCCCCCCACCGCACATCCCCCAGTGACTCTCCAGAAATGGGGGGTCACCCTCAGAAATCCCCTAGATAGAAGGACCTCTGAGACACCCTAGAGAGGAAGACCCCCCTATAGAAACTCTCTATATAGGGAGGCCCCCACAGAAACTCCCTAACTAAAGGAACCACCCCACAACCCGCCGAGCTACAGGGACCCTCCCAGAGTTAGGGCTGGATTCTCCGATTTGCAGACTAAGTGCTGACGCCAGCCTGGGAACCGTGGCGTTTTATGCCAGAAAATATGGTGCAATAGCTGCATTGATTCAGGGACCATTGGGGGGCCTGGAGCCGCACTCGATAAAGCTCCCGACTCACACATCAAAAGCGACTGGACAATAGTCAGTTCCATGGCCGCGCATGCGTAAGGCGGCAGCCTGTAGCGGCTGCACCGTGCAACATGGCTCTGACTGCACGCGGCCCGGCCTGCTAAGTAATGACCCCCAGTAAACCCCATCGCCCCCACCCCCCCGGACCATCCTCACCAGTCACCCCAGCGCTCACTGAAGCCCTCCCCCCACACCCCACCCGGCTAGCGGCACTGTTCCCAGCTCCCCGACTGTGGCGATGCTGGACACAGTCCACGGCCGCTACGCGTGGTCCACAAAAAGAAACATAAGTGTTGAAAAGGAGATTCTCCGGCTGATTGCCGAATGCAATTTCAGAGTCGGCGACCGGAGAATCCCACTCTCAAATGGAGAATTTCTCCCTTAGTGTTGGACTGGATCGGGAGTGTTCCCCAGTCCCATTGGGGGCGCCAGTCCCTGAGCCATTCAGGACATGGGCCAGCATACTGCCCACGTGAAACAATTGCAATTCCAACTGATGCTGATGTCGGAATCACTGCGGTCAGGATTGGCATTGGAGAGCTTGACAAGCTGGATGTTCATGTAAGCACTCCTCTTCCCATGCACACGCATCCAGCAAAGGTACTGAGGAGAGTAGCCTCAAGGAGAGTGGATGCAGACAATGCTGGATGTTGTGGAGGAGAGGCAGGACACACTTTTTCCCATGATGATCAAGAGGCTACGATCCACAGACGTCAACCGGGCCTGGGCGGAGGTGGCACAGGTGGTGAGTGACATGCACTCCACCGTGAGGACCGGCCTGCAGTGCCAGAAGAGGCTGAACAACCTGCTGAGGGTAGTCCAGGTGGGTCATCACCTCTGCATCTGGTACCCCCCCCCCACCCTTCAACCGCCCCACCACTCATGCCAGCCAGGGTGCGCCATCACGTCTGCACCCCAGCATCAGACCCGTCACAAACCCCGCACACACCCCAAAATTCCCTCGGGGTCAATCGAAGCCCAGCCGCCGGCCACCCCCTTGCACCCCACCCTGCGCCACACATCAACACCTGAACCGCCCCCCATGGCCGGGTGCCCTGCACACATGGACCACTAGCTGAATCCCATGTCCGAATGTCTCATAATGTGCATTATCTGTCCCCGCAGGAGAAGACGGCAGGAGAACAACCGCCAGGAGCGTAAAAAGACAGGAGGGGGCATGCCGGATCTGCGGCTCCTAACCCCTGCAGAGAAAAGGGCAATGAAACCGGTTGGGAAGGTGGGAGAGCGGGCAGTCGCCCAGGTGGAAGTTGTCATGGGACAACCAAGTTAGCCCCATTGAATTGCGATGACCCTATCGCAAGTGAGTCACCCTGCCCCCCCCCCCCCCCACCACACACACACACACACATCATGCCTTCCCGAGATCTCTCCATTTGTCTTGTCTTTTGTCTTGCAGGACTATCATCCAACGAGGCAGGACCATCCAGTGTACCTCGCCCCCAGCCGCAATCCCACAACACCCTGGTGCATCAGTCCGGGGACGACACCACTTGTCATCACTGCTGTCACTTGCACCCTCCACCATCCCAGAACTTCTCACCTCGGTAGGTCATTTCAACCATGCTGACTCGGTAGGCAGCAGGCTGCCTCCACCTCTGATTTTCATCCTGGGGCACACCTAGGTGCAGTGGGAAGGCCTGGAAGGCGAAGCAGGTGGAGGATTACTGAGAGGGCATGGGGAAGGGGGGGGGGCGGGCGTTGGGGGTAAGGGGATAGGGTGTGGTGAGGGGGGGGGAAGGGACCAGAAGGTGGGGCTGTAGCATCGGGGGGATTGGGGCAGTTGGGGACTCATATGTATTGCATTAATAAAACATTGCTCTCGAGAAATATAACGGCGCGGGCACATTTTTCCCTGGGTATGGAGGTCCTGGATGCCACTTCTAAACCCCCAAGGCACAGCACATGCAGGCAATGGGTGCGAGCGAGCACACAGCGGACAGGCAGGAGTCAGACTATGGCATAGATTGAGGAGCAACAGCCCCACCTCTCAGTAGATTACCATCATCCCCCTGCCTTATCCCGCTGACTGTGTCGTCACGCTCCCATCACCCTGGAATTATGTTATACAGGCTCTGGGAGGGTGGAACGGTAGGAGGGGGGAGGGGGAAAGGGGGAGAGGGAAGGGGCAGGGGGAGAGGGAGGGGGGGAATGAGGGTTGAGGCCATGCCCTGTGAGAGGCGGGCGAGGATGAGGGCCTCCCTTACCCTCCGGGATTGCCAGACTCTCGCCGTTACTGCCGGTCCACCAGCTTTCGGCTAGTCCTGCAGGTCCTCCCCAGGCTCATTCTCCAGCCCCTCCTGATCTGGCACCTCCTCATCCTCCTCCTCCTTGGAGGAGGCCACATGTTCCTGCCTCTCCAGTCATCTAACGATCTCGTCGCGCTCTCACTTAATCACAACACAGCCATTAAATCAACCCAAAGTAAAGTTAAGCAGGAGATCCATTGCCTTCAAAATGAGTGTTGGAAATTTCTGATCATCCTGTGACTTTTTGCAGGAACATTGAGATTATCTGGAGAACAAATATTCAGGATTTTTGATAGCCCTTCAGAATTTGACTTCCTGAGATGCAGTCCCTTAAGCGACCATAGCCTTGGTTGCTGATGGGTTGCTGCTTGACTGCAGTGGCGGCATGGTTGAGCAACGTCTGCTTTCCCTATCTTATCTTAAGCTCCACCCACAAAACAATGATTTCCATACAAGTTCACAAGTTATAGGAGCAGAATTAGGCCATTCGGCCCATCGGGTCTGCTCCACCATTCTATCATGGCTGATATGTTCCTCATCTGCAACCTACAATGTTGCAGACCAAGAGCTGGATTGCAAAATCAGCATCTCCTCCCTAGAACACATGACCTAGGAGCAGGAGTAGGCAATTTAGCCTCCCGAGCCTAAACGCCTTCAATGTGATCATGGCTGAACCCACCCTGACCTCAACTCCACCGTCCTGCCCGTTCTCCATAACCCTTCAACCCATTACCAATTAAAAATATGGTCTAGCTCCTCAAATTTACTGACTGCCCCTGCATCCATCGCACTCTGGGGTAGTTAATGCCACAGATTCACAACCCTTTGGGAGAAATAGTTTCTGCTCAAATCTGCTTTAAATTTGCTACCTCTTATTATAAGATTACGACCTCTCATTTTAGAATGCCACACAATCATCTCCACATTGACTTTATCCATACCTTTCAGCATCTTGTATACCTCAATTAGTTCTCCCCCCATTCTTCTAAACTTTAGAAAGTGTAGGCCTAAATTATTCAATCTCTCCTTATACGACAAATTCTTCATCTCTGAGATCAATCTAATGAACCACCTCTGAGCTGCCTCCAATGCTACTACATCTTTTCTCAAATAAGAGGACCAAAACTGTGCACAATACTCCAGGTGTGGTCTTACCAAAGCCTTGTACAGTTGCAACAATATCCTTACCTTCACACTCAATTCCTTTTGCTATGAATGCCAACATTCCATTTGCTTTCCTTATTATCTGCTGCACCTGCATGCACCTTTTCTGTGACTCATGCACGAGGACACCCAGATCCTTCTGCATCAGAGCACCTCAAAGTCTCTCCCCATTTTGATAATAAGTTGCCTTTACATTTTTTTAACGAAAATACATGACCTCACACTTAACCACATTAAACTCCATCTTGCATTTTGGCCCACTCTCGTAACCTATCTTTATCCATTTGTAAGGTTCTGATTTCCTCATTGCAACTTACTGTCCCACCTATTTTTGTGTCATCTGCAGATTTCACGATAGAATCTTCAATCCATGAATCAAAGTCGTTAATATAGATTGTAAATAGCTGGAACCCAAGAACTGGACCCACTAGTTACATCTTGCCATCCAGAAAACAGGCCCATTTATCTCAACTCTCTGTCTCCTGCCCGTCAGCCAGTCTTCAATCAAGATAATAAATTAACCCTAATCCCATGTGATCTCACCTTGTGAACTAACCTTCTGTGCGGCACCTTATCAACCGCCTTCCGGGAGTCCGGTTATACTACATCTACAGGATCCCCATTATCCACTTTGCTTGTTACATCTTCGAAGAACTTAAGCAAATTAGTCAAACATGATTTGCCCTTCATAAAACCATGCTGACTCTGATGGAGAACATTTTCTAAATGTCCTGATATTACGTCCTTGATAATTGATTCTAACAATTTTCCAACAACAGATGTTAAACTAACTGATCTGGAATTTCCCACATTCTGCCTCCCTCCCTTTTTGACTAAACGTTAGCAGTTTTCCAATCCACTAGAACCATTCCCATGTCCATGGAATATCTTAACCAATGGATCCATTATCACGCCGGGTGGGAGAATCGCGGGAGGGCCCCCGACTAATTTCACGACCCCCTGGCACCCCCGGGATTCTCCCACCCCACCGCTCGGAAGAATCGGCACTCGCTGTTTTTCATGGCGACCAGCAATTCTCCGACCTGGATGGGCCGAGCGGCCTGCCGTTCGTGACCGTTTCACGGCGGCAGCAACCACACCTGGTCGCTGCCTTTGTGAAATTGCGTGAGATGCCGGTTTTGGGGCTTCTACGGGGCTTGGTGGGGAATGAGCACCACGACTGTACTCGTGAGGGGACAGGCCCGCGATCGGTGGCCACCGATCGTCGGGCCGGTGTCTCAATCGGGCGCACTATTTCCCCTCCGCCGCCCCACAAGATCAAGCCGCCACGTCTTGCGGGGTGGCTGAGGGGTGAGACGGCCACCGCGCATGCGCGGGTTCGAGCTGTCAGCCGTCGTGACGTCAGCCGCGCATGCGCGGGTTGGAGCCGGCCAACCTGTGCATGCGCGGCTGATGTCACATAGGCGCCGCAGTCGCGTCACTCTCGGCGCACCGCCCGGCAGCCTATCCCCGCAGGGAGGGGAGAATAGGGGGCAAGGGGGGAGCCTCCGAGGCCATCGTGAAACTCGGCCGAGTTCATGACGGCCCTCCCGATTCTTCCCGGGAGCGGAGAATTCCGCCCGTGCAGTTGAGGTGGATTGCCCATGATAGATTACCCTTAGTGTCAAAAAAGGTTAGATGGGGTTACTGGGTTAGGGGAATAGGGAGGAGGTGTGTGCTTAAGTAGAATGCTCTTTTCAAGGGCCGCTGCAGACTCGATGGGCCAAACTGCCTCCTTCTGCACAGTAAATTATATGATAACATTCTATTAAAAAATTATAATAATCACTTATTGTCACAAGTAGGCTTCAATGAAGTTACTGTGAAAAGCATCTAGTCGCCACATTCCGGCGCCTGCTCGGGGAGGCTAGAACGGGAATTGAACCCGCGCTGCTGGTATTGTTCTGCATTACAAGACAGCTGTTTAGCCCACCGTGCTGGACCAGCCCCTAATGGATGGACTCTTATTACTTGGCCCAGTGTTTAATGGGCCCCCTGACCTCTCAATGAGCTGAAGCAGTAAGGAATTTTCTTCTCCGTGGATCCCCCCCCCCCCCCCCCCCCCCCCCCCATCCACCCCACTGAACTGGAGTCAACTCTTTAAAGGATTTTCACGCAGAAACTGTACAGCTGGAAAGTTTAAACTGCCCAAGCTCTCAGGGTCCGGTGCTTGTTGGCTGGATCAAGGAGCAATGTCCCAGAACGACGATATATTATGTAGGATTCTTTGAGTGTTGCGAATCATTTATGCACAGAAAGTCCTTGATAGTTGGTTCACTTCCATAACCTGCTTTTCAACTGCATGTGAAAGGATTGAGTCTTGTATACTCTTCAAAAAAAACTCCCAAACCATACTCCCACCATATTATGTTTTTTTACTCACGGCGGCACGGTTGCACAGTGGTTAGAGCTGCTGTATCACAGCTCCAGGGACCCAGGTTCCATTCCGGCCTTGGGTGACTGTGTGAAGTTTGTACTTTCTCCCCGTGTCTGTGTGGGCTTCCTCCAGGTGCTCCAGTTTCCTCCTAGAGTCTAAGGGTCTAAATATTCGAGGATTGGCCATGCTAAATTTTCTCTTTGTGTCCTGATGTACCATCAATTGGATGCGAGACACAATGAAGATCCAAACTGTGGCTTTAATCAGCTAGTTGTTAGCGCGGTTGACGATTACAGAGTAAGGCCGACCGCCGGGAAGCCTGGGTACTTATACCCAGCCTCGGAGGCGGGGTCTACTTGACTCTCGACCAATTGGTGAGCAGTCACATGACTAGTCCCAGCCAATCAGACGAGAGGCACATGACCAGCCAGAGCCAATGGGAAACCAATGCTCTGCACCAATGGCAGAGCTCCCACTCATATCACCACATGTCCAAAAGGTTAGGTGAGATTACGGGGATAGGTGGAGGCATGAGCTTAAGTAGAGTGCTCTTTCCAAGGGCCAGTGCAGACTCGATGAGCCAAATGGTCTTCTTCTGCACTGTAAATTCAATGATCTATGATTCTCAGAAGATGAGACTGCACACATACAGTATTAGCTGGGAGTCTGAGAAGGCATATATGCCTTTCAGCGTTACTGCTGTCCACTAAAAGCAAGGTCATGTGATTGCACATCACATCCTGACTTGAGGTGGGAATGATTGACATCATGCATCCTTAAAGGTATATCTACACAATACCACAACAGGAACCAGAAATCACAGGTTTAAAATAATTGGCCAAAGAACCTACACGCTGAGCAAAAAACTTCCTCCTTCTATCATCTGGTTAAATCTGTGTCAGTTTTTTCTGCCATTGGCAACAGTTTCTCTCCTTCTCCTCTGCCTGAAACCCTGATTTTGAACGCCTCCAACAAATCTCATCTCAACCCTCTCTTCCCCAAAGAGAACAACCCAGCTTCTCGAATCTATCCGCATAACTGAAGTTCTTCATCACTGAAACCATTCTCATAATTTTTTTCTGTACCCTCTTTGAAGCCTTTGCATCCTTTCTAAAGTGTGGTGCGCAGAGTTGGGCACAATGATTCAGTTGAGGCCAAACCTTTCATTCATGTTCATCATAATTTCTTGCTTTTGTACTCTATTGTCCATTTATGAAGCTCAAGATCCTGTATGCCTTTTCTCAACCTGCCCTATCACCTTCAACAATTTGTGTCTCTGCACCCCAGCTTTCGCTCAACCTGCGCCGACTTTAGAATTGTAACCATGGGCTGGATTCTTCGCCCCGCCGCGCCACATTTCAGTTTCAGCACGCCGGCGGGATGCTCCGTTACGCTGGCTGGTCAATGGGGGTTTCCCATTGGGGGCAGCCCCGACTGCTTATTCTCAATCTTCCGAACAAAATGTATCACCCTACATTTCTGCATTAGGTTGCTTCCATCACAAGCCCACAGGTTCTACCAGCCTGTCTACATTATTTTGATGTCTATCACGATCCCCTCACCCAGTTCACGATACTTCCGACTTATTTACGTCTTGTAAGTGACAGACTGCTAAAATTTACCAGTTTCAGAAAATATAGATTCACTGAATTTCAATTGGCGTGGAATGTGATTAGATATACATACCTTCTAATTCAGGGTGGGGTGCCGATCGGGGAGATAGCTTAATGGGTTCAAGTACTGGGTGGAAATTATTTCAACCCAACTAAGAAGATGAACAGATAGACACGTTTCTACTCAAAATTACATTTTCTGTTTGGCTGATTTTGACTTGAAAATTTGCTGATATCAACAAATAAGCACATGGTCTGTTCCAATACCTTGCAACACCGACTACAAACTCGGAGCGGTTAAATGATAGTATCTACTGCCAACCAGTGCTAAATATTTGTAAAATTAGAGGGCTGGATTCTCCGTATTTGAGACTATGTCCCCATGCCGTCGTGAAAACTGGAGGCAAAAGGCCAGAGATTCACAGTTTTGCAGGGGGCGAGCAGCTGTCATAGAACTCACAGCTCCAGCTGCCGATACGGACCCCCGCACGTCCGGGTCAGAGACTGCACATGTGCACGGCGGCGGCCTCCAGCGGCCGCGCCATGCTCCATGGCAGACTCAGCCTGCAGACCTGGACCAGGAAAATAGTGTCCCGTTCAGCCGCTCGCATGCCCCGGACCATCCATACACATTGCCCCCAGCCCCAAATGAAGCCCCCCCCCCCCGCCCACTGATCTGCCCTCCCCCGACTGTGGCGGCCACGGACTGAGCCCGCAATCGCCACACGAGGATCCTGACAGTAAGACCATGAGAGGTCCACGCCGTTGGGAATTCAGTCGGTCAGGGGCGGAGCTTCACAGGGGTGGGCTTGAGGCAGCGACCTGAGGCGGTGGATACTCAGCACGGCGTACTCCACAAGTCCGCCGATTTCCGAGGGGCGGAGAATTAAGAAACCGGCACCTCTCCCGATTTTGTTCGCCTACGGAATCTCCGCCTCGTCTTATGTAAATACTTTTACATTGAGCATGCGACCTTGGTGTATCACCACCCATAGTTGGCTAATTGCTGACTAAATTTCCAAAAGGAAAACGAGGTAGAGATAAAGGACGGGATTCTCCAATCCTGCAGCCAAGTTCTGATGGCGGCGTGAAAGGTAGCGCGAGCCACTGCGGCGTCAACGGGCCTCAACTGGCAGATATCCACCCCTTCCCAGGGGGCTAGTCCAACGTGGTCTCCACAGCTCCGGTGGCTGAAAGCCAGTGCGCCAAGGCCGGCGTGAGTCCGCTCATGCCACGGGCGGTGCGAGTTTGTGCATGCGCGTGGGTTCCCATCTGTTTGCTGGCCCCCGGGAAATATGGCGGAGCCCTACAGGGGCCCGGCGCGGAGGAACATAGGCCCCCACGGAACTAGCCCGCCCGCCGATTGGTAGGCTCCGATCGTGGGCCAGGCCATCGTGGAGGTCACCCCCCCCCCCCCCCCACCCAAACCCACCAGGATGGCCCCTGCAGACAGAACTCCGAGGTCCCGCCCGGTGGGACCATACGTAACCCACGCCGGAGGGACTCAGTGGGCACTCGGCCTGTCGCGGCCCGGAGAATCGCCGGGGGGAGCCACTTTGAACGGCCCCCGGCCGGCGCGATGGCGATCCCGTGGGCACCCGAAAATCAGCTCTGGAGAATCGGCGGGCTGGCGTCTGGGCATGTGGCACGATTCCCGCACCCCGGCCCCCCTCCCCCGGGGATTCTCGACGGGGGGTCGGAGAAACCCTCCTATTGATTCTCCCTAAGAGACTAGACAAGGAACTGCAAATCCACAGAAACTGCACCCCAAGTTAGCCTCTAACTGACCTTGGGACATAGTTTTAGGGCAAGTGCCCTCATAGCTTGCCAGAGATGAGGGGATGAGGCTTTAAAGGAACAGGTTTAAACACAGCTTCGTCACAGAGCAAGCAGTGCTCCAGATCCAACTACCTGTGAACAAGAGAAATTTACAAGAGAAATAGGCAGCCTGATTGAAAGGTTTATTGCCTAACCAATGTACATTTATGGAGATGAAATGGCCTGAGTGTCTCCTGTATGTGGAGCTGAATACAGGACATGGGCCATGGTATAAGTCAGCCAACATTTTTGAAACTCCAATACATATAGTTCATATTATATGATGCATGGGTGAGCCTAAAGGGCTGTTTCTGATCACTGTTGGAGAAATAGTTTCAAAAATAAAATATGGCAGAAACAGTACATTAAGGTAGAACAGCAACATTCCAAAATCCACTGTAGGAGATTCCACAGAAAAAGGGGGAGCCTATGGAACAGCGGGGACACCAGTGGCGTGCAGAGGGGGGGGGCCGACGGTGCATTGGCCCCGGGCATCCATTGGGTGGGGGCATCCAATCAGAGAAGGAAAAAAAAAAAAAATTTTTTTTTTTTTTTTTTTTTAATTTTGTTTTTTAAAATTTAGATTACCCAATTATTTTTTTCAATTAAGGGGCAATTTAGCATGGCCAATCCACCTACTCTGTACATTTTTTGGGTTGTGGGGGCGAAACCAACGCAGACACGGGGAGAATGTGCAAACTCCATACGGACATTGACCCAGAGCCGGGATCGAACCTGGGACCTCAGTTCCGTGAGGCGGTTGTGCTAACCACTAGGCCACCGTGCTGCCCCAGAGAAGGAAATAAGATAGTAATTTTAAAATTTCAGCGGTGATAAATCAATTTTTGGAGGCTCACCACACTGCAGAGGCAGTTGTTAGCCCTTTATTCCTTTAACATGGTGTACCCTTTCTGTCTAGAGAAAATGGTCCTTCTCCCCATCCCCCCCACACGCATGCGCATGATGTACATGGTGCAACCATCAAAAGCAACAAGCAGACGTGGCTGTTCGTTCCTGCGTTTCCTCGAGTCATAACTCGTCTTTTCTTCAGCTTTTTGTGCATCTAGATTAGTTCTTTTACCTACTCAGGTCAGTGAATAGCTCTAGAACAGGTGCAATTACGGTTTTTATAGGTTTTTTGGCGATATTTAATGAAATATTTACGTGGGATGTAGTAAGAGTGAAGCCTGGATGATCAGAGGACTGCTATGGCATTTAATCTCGGAATAGGAGACATTTATTCCTTAACATGCTAATATTCGAATACAGATACCACTAATTTGCAAGTCTATGATATAAATTGCACAAAATTATCAGTGGAGAATCAGTGTGAAATAATTTGATACGAAGGAACAAAGAAATGAAATATGGTTTATCCGTCTGCAACTGACCGATTGTTTACCATTTTCTTCCCATTTTCTCATGCGTCTTACGGTTTTTGAGATAGAAAATGAAATGTTACGAGTATTTTGTGTACAACCGAGTGGAGCACAGAACAGGAAAAAAAAGAGGGCCAGAGTCGAAGAAGAGTCCCATCAAAGAGGGGCATTAGATGCATGGATAAAAAGAAGTAAAGAAGAAGTAGGACAACCTGGAGAAGTAAAAGATGATGTGGGTGCAGAGAAGGATTTTTCTGATACGGATTCAGCTCGGTCAGAACATAATACTCTCTCTCCTCAGTCTCGTTGTCAGGATGATGATCCATGTGAAGAAAATAAAGAAGATATTTGCATATTTTTGCAAAGAAGCGATTTTGGCTGTTTGAAGAAACCGATTCCAGATCATTTGAAGATGACAATATTACAACATGGCCCTGAAAGATATCAGAATAAAAGTGGTCCATTTGCTGAGAAGGATGGGAGATCATTTTCTAAACAGTGGTTTGATAAAGTTTCCACAAACGGAGAAATTGTGGAGAGAAAATGGTTGTTATACTCTCCATATCGGAAAGCATGCTACTGTTTTGTTTGCTTTTTGTTTTCAAAGGAGCATTTGTTGTCTGTGTCAAACTTTGGAAAGGAAGACGGTTTCTCCACTTGGAGAAAATTAAATCCAACAATACCTGACCATGAGAAAAGCCCTTCTCATAGAGCTCACATGAGGGAATACCTGAACCTTGTAGTTCGACTCCATCATTCAACTACGATAGATGCTGAACTTCAACAGCAAATGTCTGCTGAAAAGAAAAGATGGAAAGCTATAACTGAACGGATTGTCGAGGTTATATCCTTTCTGGCAAAACAGAATCTGGCCTATCGTGGACATCGAGGAGAAGGAATATCTGGGTTATCAGAGCCAGGGGAGACAGTCAGTGAAAATACAGGAAACTTTCTAGCAACAATCAGACTTTTGGCCAAATATGATGACATCTTAGCAAAACACTTGCAGAGAGGGAAAGAGAAACCAAAAAGTGTCACCTACTTGTCCAACAGAATTCAAAACGAAATAATCAATCTTCTTGGTGAAACTGTCAAGAAAAATATAATTTCCGAAATTAAGGACGCAAAATATTTTAGCATAATGCTGGATTCAACTCCAGATGCTGGTTTAGCTCACTGAGCTAAATCGCTGGCTTTTAAAGCAGACCAAGCAGGCCAGCAGCACGGTTCGATTCCCGTACCAGCCTCCCCGGACAGGCGCCGGAATGTGGCGACTAGGGGCTTTTCACAGTAACTTCATTGAAGCCTACTCGTGACAATAAGCGATTTTCATTTCATTCATTTCAGATATTGCCCATGAAGATCAGGTTTCTGAAATTCTGCGTTACGTTCATATTGATGAAAACAGAAAAGTAGAAATAAAGGAGACATTTCTGGGATTTTTTCAAGTCAACAAGAAAGATGCAGTCAGCCTGGTAAATAAAATTCAGGAAAAATTGGAAGAAGACAAAATTTCCATGAATGACTGTCGTGGTCAAGCATATGATAACGCAGCAATTATGGCTGGAGTGAGAGGAGGTGTTCAACAAAAAATTCTTGAAGTTAACCCAAAAGCTGTGTTTGTGAACTGCGAGAACCACAGCCTCATTTTGTCCTGTGTCCATGCAAGTGAGGTGCAACCTGTTGTTGTTACATTTTTTGGCATTCTAGAAAAACACTACTTTTTTTTCTTCATCTACTTCTCTTTGGGAAGTGTTAAAATCATTTGTCACTCGGACTGTGAAAAGACAGTGTGACACAAGATGGAGTTCCAGCCATGATGCTGTGCAAGTAATCCATGAAGAGTGTGACAACGTTATTGCAAGCCTTCAACACCTGCTGGAAGGAGAATTTTCAAGGGAAACTAAATCTGATGCAGGATCGCTACTGAACTCTATTCAACAGTTCCCGTTTATAGCTTTATTAAATTTTTGGTACTCAGTTTTATCATCAGTGGATAAAGTCTCAAAACGTTTGCAGGATCCGAAAATGGGGTTCCATGAAGCTTCTTGTGATCTGAGAGGACTTATTCATATCTTGAATTTGAAGAATGACGAAATTATCCACAATGCAATAGATTTAGCCAATGAATATTGTCAAAATTGGGGAATACCAATTGCACGAACAAGGAGAAGAAGAATAATGCCTGGAGAGTCAGCAAGAGATAGTGGACTGACGGCACAAGAAGAAATGAATAGAGTAATGGTAGAGATTGTGAACAGATTAAAAACTGAAATTGAAGACCGCAGTGTCCGTCTTCAAAGACTCAGTGACCGATTTTCTTTTCTTCTGAACTTGAATTCAGGAGTGATTGAAGATGAACAAGAAAGAGAGAAATTAAAAAAGGAATGTTCAGACTTTGCAAATTATTATGACAATGATGTGGTTGCAATATATGACAAAATTATTGATTTTGTGATGCTCCTTCGAGCTGGAGGGAATAGAGTTCCCCCTGATCCTAAAGATGCTCTGGAGTCTTTACTGCAGTATGGGAGGGATGTCTTTCCGATGCTGTGTGTTTCATACAGATTACTGCTTACAATCGCATTTTCAGTCGCAAGCTGTGAAAGGTCATTTTCAAATCTGAAATTAATAAAAACATATCTGAGGTCTTCTATGTCACAGGAGCGACTGACCAACCTGGCTTTAATAAGCATTGAAAAAGAATTTCTCACAGCTGATGTAAAAAGTGAAGTAGTTCAGGTGTTTTGTGACAGGAAGTATCATTTGGGGAAAAGAACTTAATAAATTTGATTGATTTATATTAAAATTGAATAAAGCGTTTATTTCATGTTTCATCTGTGTTTATATATTCAAAATGTTTTCCTTTCTCAAAATATTTCTCAGTATATTAGGCCTTATACTTGAGTCCTAGGGGCATACAATCAAGATTTGCCCCGGGCATCACCAGACCTCTGCACGCCACTGGGGGACACTCTCCATTCATTATTATGTCCAGATGATAGACAAAATTAATACTGTCTCAGCTATGGTTAGGGGCAGGATTCTCCGCCCTGCAATGCTGGTAACATGGATCACAATCAGGCGGAGAATCGGGCTTCCAGCTGAAATCGAAGTTCGTGCCGCGTGCAGAACCTACCGCTATACCGGCCACCGCTTGCAGCTGGATCTGAGTTCATGCGCCAGCAGGAGGATGCTAATTGATGCAAATGGTATCAATTACTCATTTGCATCCACATAGCGCATCCGGCACCACAGTCTCCGGGCCCTCGCGATTCTCCGAGCCGGGAATCACTTGGGCAGGGATCACTACAGGTCACATCAAACGTACACGTGACATGGTGGTTCCTGCAGGGGCCAAGGGGGTAACTCCTTAAGGGAGTTGCCCCCAACATCCACCCAAGGGCCACCCCCTCCCCCCTCCCCACACACAATGCACTGCTTGCCCACCCGTACCCTACCAAACACCCCCGCCGGACACCCTGGGAGAGCCTCTAAAATGGGAGACCACCCAGGGCTCTCCCAACTAAAGGACACCCCCTAAAATAGGAGACCCCCAGGGACCACGTAACTAAAAGGACCCCACACAGAGATGACCTTAATAGGGAGACCCCATCAAAAAGAGGTAAGTGCATTCCAATCATAATCCTTCATGCTTGACTGAGCTGGAAATTGACAGCACCTAAATCTCTCTGATGTGGTTGATATTTGTGAACATTGTGGTTACAGCACTTAGAGTGAAGATGATGAATGGAGCAAGGCTCACAGCTGTTTTATGGCAGCTGTCAATCAGCCCACTGCTGGCGGGTTTAAACACAGAAATGGATATGGGTGCTTCCAGGTGAGTGCTACAGCTATATTATTTTCACTGCCCCTGTCTGGACTGTGCGGCGTGATTCCCGCCCCGCCATTCCGACGCCACCCACGATATTCTCCAACAGTCAAAACTTTGCGCCGACGGGAATCGCGCCGAGCGCCTAGCAGAATAGCGAGGGCCAGCATGACGCTATGGGCCCCGGGGCTGTTCCAATTCTCCAGGCCGGATGGGCCGAAGTCCCGCCAACATGACCATGGGTCACTCCGTCTTAAATCAAACAACCTTTTTAACGGCATAAACCAGTTGTGCTGGTTGACGCCGGCCAGGACGGAGGTAGGGGGCGGCCGCCGGAGAAGTGACGGCACAGCCGTAGGTGGGGGGGGGTGAGCGACAGGGGAGGGTGAGTTCCGGGGGGGGGGGCGGCACTGGGGAGGTGGGGTCTGAGGAGGGTGAGTGCCGGCGAGGGTGAGCAATGGGGAGGGTGAGCGCCGGGGAGGGTGAGCGCCGGGGAGGGGGGGCGCCGGGGAGGGGGGGGCGCCGGGGAGGTGGGGTCTGAAGAGGGTGAGCGATGGGGAGGGTGAGTGCCGGGGAGGGTGAGCGATGGGGAGGGTGAGTGCCGGGGAGGGTGAGCGATGGGGAGGGTGAGTGCCGGGGAGGGTGAGCGCCGGGGAGGGTGAGCGCCGGGGAGGGTGAGTGCCGGGGAGGGTGAGCGATGGGGAGGGTGAGTGCCGGGGAGGGTGAGCGATGGGGAGGGTGAGCGCCGGGGAGGGTGAGTGCCGGGGAGGGTGAGTGCCGGGGAGGGTGAGCGATGGGGAGGGTGAGCGCCGGGGAGGGTGAGTGTCGGGGAGGGTGAGCGCCGGTGAGGGTGAGTGATGGGGAGGGTGAGCGCCGGGGAGGGGGAGCGCCGGGGAGGGGGGGGGGGGGGGGGCGAAGGAGGGTGAGTGCCGGTGTGAGTGCCGGGGAGGGTGAGTGCCGGGGAGTGGGGCTAAGGAGGGTGAGCGATGGGGAGGGTGAGTGCCGGGGAGGGTGAGTGCCGGGGAGGGGGGCTAAGGAGGGTGAGTGCCGGTGTGAGTGCCGGGGAGGGGGGCTAAGGAGGGTGAGTGCCGGTGTGAGTGCCGGGGAGACGGGGCTGGGGAGGGTGAGTGCCGGGGAGGGTGAGTGCCGAGGAGTGGGGGCTGGAGAGGGTGAGTGCCGAGGAGAGGAGGCTGCGGAGGGCGAGTGCCGGGGAGGGTGAGTGTCGGGGAGGGTGAGTGCCGAGGAGAGGAGGCTGCGGAGGGTGAGTGCCGGGGAGGGTGAGTGTCGGGGAGAGGAGGCTGTGGAGGGTGAGTGCCGAGGAGAGGAGGCTGTGGAGGGTGAGTGCCGGGGAGGGCGAGTGTCGGGTAGAGGAGGGTGAGTGCGGGGGTGTGTGAGTGCCGGGGTGGGTGGGCTGCCTGATGACTAGGTGAAGACAGTGCCCATGGCACCTGGCAGCAGAGGGGGGTATTTACAATGATGATATGTCGTTTATCCCCCACCCCCTGCAGGCAGTAACGTATGGGCATCACCCAGCGATGTTGGCCACCGTGGCGGGAGCTACGGGGTTGCACAGCGATGTTGCCCTGGGGGACCTGGAGCAGGAGCGTGCCAGGGAGGCGGTGGAGGTGCCGCAGAGGCCCTGAACTTCTACGCGACGGGGTCATTCCAGCCGCTGAGTGGGGACCTGTCCGGCATCTCGCAGGCATCGGTGCACCGGTGCTTCCGTGCAGTGACCGACGCCCTGTATGCCATCGTGGACCACAACATCCAGTTCCCTGTGGACCAGGCCAGCCAGGATGCCCGGGCAGCGAGATTCGCTGCCGTGACCTGGATGCCCATGGTCCAGGGGGCGATCGATGGGATGCAAGTCGCCGTGCGGCCATCAGCTGATAACAGGGCTGTGTTCACGAATAGGAAGGGGACCTACTCCATGAACATACAGCTGGTCTGCGTCCACCGCATGAGGATCCTGCACGTCTGCGCCCGGTACCCAGGCATTGTACGTGACTCATTC
This sequence comes from Scyliorhinus canicula, assembly GCF_902713615.1. Classification (NCBI taxonomy): domain Eukaryota; kingdom Metazoa; phylum Chordata; class Chondrichthyes; order Carcharhiniformes; family Scyliorhinidae; genus Scyliorhinus; species Scyliorhinus canicula. The sequence continues at coordinate 46,499,715 of NC_052162.1, forward strand.
GTATTGGCACTATCATTCATCCCCGCAATGTTCAAGGGACGCCACGCCCGGCTGCGGGGCTGGTTGCTGGGCGACAGAGGTTACCCGTTGCGGTTGTGGCTGATGACGCCTCTACGGAGGCCACAGACTGACGTGGAGAACCGCTACAACGATGCCCATGCAGCAACAAGGGGTGTGATAGAGAGGTGCTTTGGGCTGCTAAAGATGCGCTTCAGGTGCCTGGACCACTCTCCAGTACCTCCAGTACCCTTCGGATTGGGTCAGCTGCATCGTTGTGGTCTGCTGCGTCCTGCACAACATAGCCCAGCAGAGGGGCGATGTGGTGCAGGCAGATGAGGGGGAGGATCAACATGACGAAGGGCAGGCCTTCCCAGATGAGGAGGATGGGGCAATGTACAGGACAGATGGGCTGGACATGGATGGGAGGCTGCCCACAGTTACCAGCTGGGCCAGGATCACGGGACGGGTTGATCGCTGCCCGGTTCAGACTAGGGAATGTGTGGAAATCGGCGGGTATGGGCACAGACAGCATTGTATGGCACCAGCCCACCACCCTCACATCACCAACCACCCTCCCCCCACACACCCATCACTACCCTCCCTCACATCACCCGCATGCACACCACCCCTCCATTGCATATCCACCTGCGGCTTTGGCACTGCGGCGCACGGTCCCGTCGTCTGCCTGGGGGGATGGCGAAGGTGACCCGGGGTGGGGGGGGGGGCACACTCACCCCTCACACACACACACTGGCACTCACCTCACACCACACCCCCGCACGCATTGGGCAGAGCACAGAGGCAGCTTATGTAGATGTGAAAGTGATTTTAATGACAAACAGTTCATACACATGGCCTAGCCCCTGTAAATAGTCTGTGCCCTGTACCAACTTACTCAGTGTCTAATTTTTTGGCCTTTAACTACGTGGTGGTTCCCCAGACGGTACAGCAGAGCTGGAGATGGACTCCTCTGATTCCTGCCCTTTGACTAGGATCCCCTTTGGTGGCCATTTCCTTTGGCGGCCTGGCCTGGATGGGCCAGGCCCCGGCTCGGGCGACTGGGATGGCGAGCTGTCAGCCTGTCCAGCCAGAAAGGGGGGGAAGGGGGGCAGGCAGTGGGGGGATCTCACTTGGTGGTGCTGCCCCGACCTCCCGGTCCTCGGGTCTGCCTGCAAGGTCCATCGCCCTTTCTCCATGAACGGTGAGGGGGCGCACTTCAGGTGGACCCTGTCACGATCTCATTGAATGTCAGATCAGACTTGATGGGCTGAATGGCCGGCTTCTGCTCCTACATTTTATGGTCTTATAGATTTGGAAATATATCACCATTTCTTCACTGCTGCGGAGTTAAAATCCTGTAACTCCCTTCCTAAAAACATTACGGGTGTACCTCCACCAACCACATGGGCTGCAGTGTTTCGCATGGTGTCTCACCACTGCCCTCTCTAGGGCAATTAGGGATGAGCAGCAAACCTTGGCCTGGCAAAGAAAAAAATAGAACAATTCACAAAATACCAGAAACAGTGGTATGAATTCTCTGCCGGTAGGATTCTCCATTCCGCCGGCAGAGTACCCCCGCCCATAGGTTTCCCAGCGGCGAGGAGTGCCTACAATGGGAAATCCCATTGGCCAGCGGTGGGAATGGAGAATCCTGCCACCAGCGATGGCGCACTGCCGAGAAACGCACCCTGGGGAGGCGGAAAATTCACTGCAGTGAGTTGTAGGGTTCAGAGTGGGAATGGTTGGTCGGGTTGGAGTGCTGGCAATCTGAGGTCATGTAAAGATTTTAGCTGGGCTTAGAATTACAAACTTGAGCCTGAAATCAATCTTAGTCTCTGTTCCACACAATCAAGAATGGCCAATTTGAAAGAGGGCATTTGTTGTTGATGGTGCTATGCCCAGCAAGGGTCAACACCTTCGAAGAAGGAGGGTAAAAGACAACAAAATTAATGGAAAATCTGTAAAACATAGTGATTAAATTACATTGGACTGGATAGTATTACTTTGAAAAAGCATGGAAAATTGCAGCACAATTCCAGGAAAGAAAATGGCAGTATTGGGATGGGAAGGTATTGATCTTCCTCGAGTTATTTGGACTCCAGAGGCTTCCCTTAATCAAGTACAGCTTTCAACTGACCTCCACTAAACAACATGTCACGCTACTAAGTACAAAGGAACTCAGAGGTTGATGGGTTGGTGTTAGTGAGATTAGCTTGTTAAAAGCAGCGTTCCATTTTGCTGATCTGTGACTGAGTGAGATTGAGAGCATTGTCAATACTGATTTCATGCTGCGCTCTGTTGGTTGCTGGGGAGTATAAATGACTGGCTAACACAGCGCAGCTGACAGGATACATTAGACAATCTGTCTCGCCCGTGTTGCTGTTCAGGTGCACCATCTCTGATCGCTCTTTTGACAAGGTCATGAGTAAAGTGGTCACCGAGGAAACAAAAGTAAATAAGCTATATTTCATTTTAACTGACATGGTGTGTTTTTCAGTAACAAACCATGGTAGGAAATATTCAGAGTGTTAGTGTTCCACTTTGATGAATGTTTTTCAGCTGAAATGTTAACCCATCTTTTCTCTTTCCTGAAGAATCTGTTATACATTTCCAGAATTCCTATATTTTTCCTATTGTTGGTATTATTAATGGCATGTTGAGCATGCTCATATAAATACCCAAAAGTGCTATTTTAAGATAAATGGGTTAAAGATTTGGCTAAAATACTGCACAATAAATTGTTAAAAACGACATCCGGAATCATTTCTACCCAAATGTACAGAAGTTCATACTTGACCACCATGCAAAGTTTTGCTATGTTACTGTTGCCTAAAGCGGAGAATGCAATTTATAAAATATACTTCCATTCGATTTTTGGGGGCCATGAATGCTGTCTTCCTCCTGCATTGGCCACCAGTTCCTGTGTTCCGTACATACATGTATTTGCCTTGTAAGTGACTAACGGTGAATGATAGCACAATCTAGAATCTTCACCCACTTTTAAGAGATGGGGTGAGGGTTTGATCATCAAACTTTAAAAAATAATATTTGAGGTGGTTGACTTTGATGCCTTGCTATTGTTGCAATCTACCTTCCCTGAATCATCTCCCATCCATTTGGTGAAATTGTGTTCTTACCGGAATGAGAATTCCACAGATTCACTACCGTTTGAGAGAAGAAATTCCTCCTCATCTCTGTCTTAGATTGGTAACTCCCTACTGGTTAGCACTGCTGCCTCACAGCGCCAGAGACCGGATTCAATTCCAGCCTTGGATGACTGTCAATGTGGAGTTTTCACTTTCTCTCCGTATCTACATTGGTTTCCTCCGGGTGCTCACATTTCCTCCAACAGTCCAAATAAGTGCAGCTTAGGTGGATTGGCCATGCTAAATTGCCTGTTAGTTTCCAAAGATGTGTAGGTTAGGTGGGGTTCTGGGGTTAAGGGGATAAGGCAGTGGATAGGCCTGGGTGTGGTACTCTTACAGGGAGTCGGTGCTTACTCGATGGGCCAAATGACCTCCTTCTGCACTGTAGGGATTCTATGGTTCTACTCTTAGATGATGCCCTCTGGTCCTAGACTTTCTCACAAGGGGAAACAACCTCTCAGCATCTACTCTGCCAAGCCGTCTGAGAATCCTATATGACTCAATAAAGTCATATAAAGATTCAGGAGCCCCAATAAGGTGAGTTAACTGGAGTTTAGGAAATGAAAATGAAATGAAATGAAAATCGCTTATTGTCACAAGTAGGCTTCAAATGAAGTTACTGTGAAAAGCCCCTAGTTGCCACATTCAGGCGCCTGCTCGGGGAGGTTGGTACGGGAATTGAACCGTGCTGCTGGCCTGCCTTGGTCTGCTTTCAAAGCCAGCGAATTAGCCCTGTGCTAAACAGGAAATGGCTGCTACAGCGACATACAACACAAAAGGTCCTGATGGGGACTAATAAAAATGCTGGTCTGAGTTCGGGCTGGCTTTGAAAGAGTGAGGAAACGAGCCCCAGCTGGGTGGGCCTCTGCCCACTAGCAGGGAAGCTCATAGTCATGAGTTCCATGGGTTCAATGAAGGATTTCAAGTCCAGGGCTGTTGGGTAGGTGAGGTTCTTGATTATGCCAAAGGTTGAGGCCCTGAAGGCAGTCAGGAGGATTACCTTCCATTGGTCCTCTGCACGAATACTGTTCACCTGAAAAAGAAAACACATTTGCCCGGTATAATGGGTCCAATCCTCTATGCCTGCATTAAAGGCCTCCGATTTCCCATAAAGCGACATTTTTGAAATTCCTTCTACCTTGTTCCTGCACGGGAGCATTCCGGTGCAGTCAGGACCTCCAGAACCACAGTCGTTGTTTTTACCCCATCGGCAGAATAAAGATCCAGTAGCCCCGAAAAGGTAAATTAACTGGAGTTTTATGTTAGTTTAAAGAAAATGCTGCTACGACAGCATACAACACAAAAGGCCCCGGTCGGGATGAACTGAAGTGCTGGTCCCAGTCTGGGCTGGCTGTTAAAGAGTCAGATAACGAGATACAGCTGGGCGGGCCTCCACCCACTAGCAGGGAAGCTAGAGATCAGTGTTCCCCCATGGGTCTCATAGGGGTGAATACAGGTCACTTCTCAGACTTCTGAACTCCAATGAGTACAGGTCCAACCTACTCAACCTCTCCTCAGAAGAAAATCCCTCCATACCCGGGATCAACCTAGTGAACTCTCCTGGACTTTCTCACTGCCAGTATCTGTCCTTAGATAAGGGTACCAAAACTGTTCACAGTATTCCAGGTGTGGTCTAACTAGTTTCTTGTATAGCTTTAGCAGGACTTCCCTATTTTTATACTCTATTCCCTTTGAAATAAAAACCAACATTCTGTTTGCTTTCCCTATTCCCTGCTGAGCTTGCATGCTTGCTTTTTATGTTTTCTGCATGAAGGCCTCCAAATCCCGCTGTGCTGCAGCTTTCTGCAGCCTCTCCATTTAACTGATATTCGGTTGCTTGATTATTCCTACCAAAGTGCACAACTTCACATTTTCCTATGTTATATTCCATCTGCCAAGTTTTTACCAACTCACTTAACCTCTGTATCCCTCTGTAGACTTTGTGTCATCCTCACCATTTGCCACCCCACCTATGGGCGGCATGGTAGCACAGTGATTAGCACGGTTGCTTCACATCACCACGGACCCAGGTTCGATTCCTGGCTTGGGTCACTATGTCTGCGGAGTCTGCATGTTCTCAACGTGCCTTGTGGGCTTCCTCTGGATGCTCCGGTTTCCTCCCACAAGTGCCGGATGACGTGCTTGTTAGGTGATTTGGACATTCTGAATTCTCCTTCAGTGTACCTGAGCAGGTGCCAGAGTGTGGTGACCAGGAGATTTTCACAGTAACTTTATTAGTGTTAATGTAAGCCTACTTGTGGCACTAATAAAGATTATTATTATTTTCTTTCAGTTTAATACTATCCTTCACTTCCTTGGTTACCCTTGGTTACCCTAGAATCCTTCTTCCCCACTGGGATATATCTTTGTTGTGAGTCATGAACTATTTTCATTGATGTCTGCCATTACTGTTCAACTATATTTTCTACAAAACTCCTTTCCCAGTCCACTCTAACCAATTCTACCCGCATTCCTTCATAATTACCCTTACTTAATTCCAGCGCAATTGTTTCTGACCCAAGTTTGGCATTCTCAAAGTGAATGCTAAATTCTGCATGTTATGGTCACTGTTTCCTCGGGGATCTTTTACTCTGAAATTGTTTATTAAAGCTGCCTCATTTCACATTACCAGATACAAAATAACCTGATCCCTGGTTGGATCTACAATGTATTGTTCCAGGGAACTGCCCCAAATACACTCCATGAATTCTTCCTCATGCCTACTTCTGCCAATTTGATTTTCCTAATCCACATTAAGATTAAAGTCATCGATGATTGATGTACTGCCTTTTTTACCTGCCTCATTATCTCCTGATTTATTCTCGGTCCTCCAGTATAGCTACTGTTTGGGGTCCTACAGACTACTCCCACTAGTGTCTTCTTCCCATTGTTATTTCTTACCTCCACCTATATGGATTCTATAACTTCAGATACAAGATCATTTCTTGCTATTAGACTTGTTCCATCCATACTAACAAAGCTACTCACCACCCTTTCCTTCCTGGCTGTCAGTACAAAAACTCACATACGCCTGAATATTTAGTCCCCAGCTCTGACCTCCTTGCGTCTCTGTAATGGCCATAAGATCAACCCATTAACCTCAATTTGTGCCGTTAATTCATTTATTTTGTGCCAAATACTATATGCATTTAAGTAAAGAGCTATTAATGTTGTCTTTTTATCATTTTTCTCCCCTTTGACCCTACTTGTTGCTATTTTTTTTTAAGCTTGCACCTCTGTCCCTTCCTGTCACATTCTGGGTATCATTACCTAAATAGCTGCCTTGTATCCTTTGATTTGTAAGCCGACGTATCCCCCTCCACAATCTTTCCCCTGTGCCCACCCCCCCTTCCCCCCCCCCCCCCCCCCCCCCCTACCTCAGTTATTTTAAAGCCCCATCTGCTTCCCTAGCCGTGCAGTTTGCAACAACACTGGTCCCAGCACAGATCAGATGTAGGCCGTCCCAAATGGTCCAGCCAACCACTTCCCCAGTACTGATGCCAGTGCCCCACGAACCAACCAAAACCCACATCTCCCACACCAGTCTTTGAGCCACATATTCATCTCTCTAATTATATATACCCTATGCCAATTTGCACACCACTCATGTAATAATCCAGACATTATGACTCGCAGCTTCTGCTGTTCAATTTAGTGCCTAGCCCCTCAAACGCTAAATGCAGAATTTCTTTCCTTATTCTAACTCCATGGGCCACAACAGCAGGATCTGCACCCCCTCCCCCTGCTAATTCCTCTCCAGCCCGGAGCAGATGTCCCAAACCTTGGCAACGGGCAGGCAACACAATGATCTGGACTCTCACTCTTTGCTGAAGAGAACCGTGTCAACCCCCCTCACTACACTGGCCCTGACTACCATTACATTCTCAGGTGCTCCCCCCACTTGAATTCCTGTATCATGGTGTCTTATCCAACAGACGGCCCCATTCTCATCCAAACAAGCTGAGAGAACCTCAAACCCCCTGGACACTTGCAGACACTGATACTCCTGCACTTGTTTTCGTTAGAGAGGAGAAGGCTGAGAGGTGACTTAATAGAGACATATAAGATAGTCAGAGGGTTAGATAGGGTGGACAGTGGGAGTCTTTTTCCTCAGATGGTGATGACCAACACGAGGGGACATAGCTTTAAATTGAGGGGTGATAGATATAGGACAGATATCAGAGGCAGTTTCTTTACTCAGAGAGTAGTAGGGGTGTGGAACGCCCTGCCTGCAACAGTAGTAGACTCGCCAACTTTAAGGGCATTTAAGTGGTCACTGGATAGACATATGGATGAAAATGGAATAGCGTAGGTCAGATAGGCTTCAGATGGTTTCACAGGTCGGCGCAACATCGAGGGCCGAAGGGCCCGTACTGCGCTGTAGTGTTCTATGTTCTATGTTCACTCTGGGTTCCCTTACCTGTCTCAGCTGCAGTCTCACCCCTCTGTCCCTGATCAATTTTCAAATCATAGATCTTGTCATAGGGAGCGACCACCTCCTCAAACAAAGCACCCAGGTAGCTCTCTCCCTCCCTAATGTGTTGCGGTGTCTGCAGTTCAGCCTCCAGACCAATGCCTCTGAGCTAAAGGGCGCGATTCTCCGCACTCACGCCGGTTCGGAGAATAGAGGGCCACGCAAATTTTCACGGCGACGCAGGTCCGACGCCCTCCCGCTATTCGCCGAGCCCCGCACAAACTACACGTCGGGATTCCCGGCAAAGGCCTTGAACGCGCCCCCGACACGACCAGAATCGCTACTTATTGGCCCCCCGCTATTCTCCGGCCCGGATGGGCCGAAGTCCCGACGTCATCACGCACCAGTCGTGCTGGCTGACGAGAGCTTCGATTAGGTGAGCGCACCACTCAGCGCACCGCTCAGCGCACTGCTGGAGTCTGGCCACAACGGGGAAGGCATCCCCGAGAACGGGAGGGGGGTCCAGAGCAGGGGAGACTGAGGGGGGGAGTGGGGGAGACGGAGGGGGGGAGAGTGGGAGTGGGGGGGGTAGGGAGAGAGTGAGCGAGTGACCCGTCCAACCTCGGTTACAAAATGTCTGCCACCATGCCATGGCGTGCCGGTCACGAGTACACGGCCACTGGTTGCCCTGTGGCTTACGGCCACAGGCCACTGACGCACCGGTGAAGAGGACGTAGTTAACTGCCCGTTGGATGCAGAAAGTGACCAGGGGTTAGGCTGCCCGCGTGTCAGCAGCGTGACCAGGCCACCGGGACACACAGGAATCCCGTAGCAGGCGGCTGTCGAGGTGTCGACTAACCTCCGTCTAACATGTCCCGTTTCTCTGCCCCCCACCACCCTTCTGTAGGTTAGCACAATGTCTGCGAACAGAACGGCTATGTTCTGCGCAGTGGTTGGGGCCGCTGCACTGCATTTCGAGATGGAGCAGCATCCACAGCCACAACCCGCAGTGGATGCAGGGCCAGCTGCAGCAGCAGAGGGAAGGGCCGAGGAGTTGCCAGTCGTCGAGCAGCATGGGGGGGGAGGAGGAGGAGGGGGAGGAGGAGAGAGTGAGGGTGCAGCCACGGCGCCAGAGGCGACGACCAAGGCCGAGGGTGTACCGTGTCCAGATATCTTTCCTAACAACGACGGACATCACCTGCAGGAGGAGACTCCGGCTGAGTAGGCAGACGGTGATACATATCTGTCACCTCGTGGCGCACCTCGCCCCACATGGAACGGGGGGAGGACACGCGATCCCGGTTGCCATCAAGGTGACGGTCGCTCTTAACTTCTATGCGACCGGCTCCTTCCAGTCTCTGAGCGGGGACCTCTCCGGGATCTCCCAGTCATCGGTGCACAGGTGTAACCGGGATGTGACCGACGCCCTCTATGCCATCGCCAATCGCTACAACACCTTTCCCGAGGACCGAGCAACTCAAGACTCACGAGCTCGTGGATTTGCCAGCGTGGCCGGGATACCGATGGTGCAGGGGGCAATCGATTGTATTCACGTCCCCATGCGCCCGCCTGCAGGGGACAGGGACGTGTTCACAAACAGGAGGGGGATATACTCCATGAATATCCAGGTGGTATGCGACCCCCACATGAGGATCATGAACGTCTGTGCAAGGTTCCCAGGGAGTGTGCATGACTCCTACATACTGGCGCATTCGTTCATCCCTGCGATGTTTGAGGGACGTCCCCCCCGGCTGAGGGACTGGTTGCTAGGCGACAGGGGTTATCCGCTGAGGTCTTGGCTGATGACGCCTATACGGAGGCCTCAGACCAATGCGGAAACCCGATACAACAAGGCCATGCAGCAACCAGGGGTGTGGTGGAGTGCAGCCTTGGCCTCCTGAAGATGAGATTCAGGTGCCTGGACCGCTCCGGAGGGGCCCTGCAGTACCAACCCGACAGGGTCGCTCACATTGTTGTGGTCTGCTGTGCGCTGCACAACATTGCGATGCAGAGGGAGATGACCTGCTGCAGGAGGTGGAGGGAGAAGCAAGTGGCAGTGGTGCCAGCACAGAGGAGGAGGAGGAGGCTGGTGGAGTGGCGGGCGCAGCACGCACACACGACCCTGGTGCTGGTGATGTCCAGGAGGCGGCACGACGGACCCGGCGAGGACGGCGGGTACGCGATGCCTTGGTGGCAGCACGGTTCACGCGTCATATGCGACGTCCCCGCTGAACACCAAACCACCACCTGCATCGCTAGTCGTGCAGAGGGTCAACACATAGCTGCCACCACCACAACCCCCCCCCACCCCCCACCCCCACCCCCTCAGTGTACACTGCTCCACTTCGACATCACCCTTACCACTGGGTCCAGACGGTATGGCACAACATTGATGGCTGTGTCAGCGGGTGTGATTAGTGCCATGTGGAATGATGACAGGCCGCTCTGCGAAGAGCTGTGAGCTCAGAATCGTTAGAGAGAGTCTGACCCATGGCAGTAGCTGAACCATCCACCTTGGTGGCCGCTGAGATCGTCACGGACACTCCATCACGTGCCCGCGTGGGCTAGCTGTGGGAGGGGGTGGGGGGGAAGGGACTGCACACCCAGCACCGAAGTTTCATCGCTCGTCAACCCCAGCGACACTCGGTCACCATCACGATTCCTGTGGCTGTGGAACAATCACCCGGTATTACAAGTAAGGTGGAACAGTGCGTTTAATGTGAACAGAAATTTACAGGTGCCCTAGCCCCTACAACTAAACTGTGCCCTTCACCCATGCCAACTTACTCAGTGTCTCTCTTTGTTGCCTTACGGGCCCACCACTACGTCTAAGTGATTCCCCAGATGATACAGCAGGAGTGGAGGAGGACTGCTGCGAATCGCTCCCTTCGACTCGTTTCTCCTTCGGCAAGCGTTTCCTGGGGCAACCCGGCCTTGATGGGCCAGGCTGCTCTGCAGGCGTCTCGGGTGACGTTGTGCCACCCTGCTCTGACTGCTGCCCACCCGATGCACCAGGGATGGGACGGAGGGAGGCCGAGAATTCCGGGACGTCCCGTGATGGAGTTAATGGGACGGGCCCCGAAACCTCCTCCTCCCTCGGGGAGCCCGGTGGCCCCCGGGCCTCACTTTGGGACAGAGGTGCGAGCGGGGAGGTGCCCCGTCGCGCCACCGACACCTGGCGCTGCCAGTCCTGGAGGCCTGCAACGGTATCCACCAGGATCCGAAGGTTTGCAGAGACGGAGTCCAGGGAGTTAGACATTCCTGCCAGGGACTGTGCGATCTCAACCTGTGAGTGCACGACACCATCCAGCACATGTGTCAGGCAGTTGATGCTCTCCGCGACTGACTGCTGGGACTGTGCCATCGGCTTCTGGGACTGTGCCATCGACTGCTGTGACTGTGCCATGGCGTGCTGCAACTGGGCCATGACCTGCTGAGACTCGGCCAAGGCCCGCAGGGCGCCGGCAATGTCGTGTTGGCTCTGGCGCATTGCTGCCTGTGAGAGGGCAACCCTGTCCAGGGCCGTGGATGACGCGTGCACATTAAGCCCAACACCTTGCATAACCTGACCCATTGCTTCCACCGCGGATGCCACCCGTGCGGTGTCGGCCTGGGTTGCTGCCATGAGCGGCACCACTCCCTGCTCGTGGACGCGGTTCGACTCCTCTAACAGCGTCTGCAGAGTCTGGAAGACAGCCCTCATTCCGTCATTGTTTCCCTGGGTTTCTTGATGCATCGGCTGTGCGGGTGAGTTGAGAAAGTCCAGGAACTCGGAAAACGTCTGGGAGTCAGCTGCATGCTGGGCCTGGCCTGGCCTCCGCCAGTCCGGGCCCTCGGCTGCTCCGACCTCCACCTGCTGTACCTGCTCAGCTGTGATGTGCGACCCAGACTGTGACCCAGGAGCCTCATCACTAAATTGCCCAACCGGGGTGAGTGTCTCTGGGATGGTGGATGGTGTGGGAGATAGCTGTGCCGCAAGCTCGAGGTCGTCTTGGGTTGACGCCTCCTCTATGTCATCGGTCCGCTGAGAGGCCGCAGGGCGTTCGCGGGCCATTTCTCTATCTTGCTCGGTCGCCGCCCTCTGGGCGTCCTGCTCCACAGATTCGGTTGGGGAGGATGGGACTCCCCGCTGATCGGGCACCCTCTCTTGTGTGGCCCTGGGTGAGGTGGGGGCAGATGCCTGTGTCTGCCTGGAGGCAGACAGCCCTGGTCGTTCGGCATCACGTCCTAGGGAAGAGAATGAAATGGGTTATTTAGATTCGCTCGGCCGGGTGCTGGACGGTCCAAGTGGGCAGGGTGTGAAGGGACAGAGGATGGGGGAGGTGTTCCAGTGGGCAGCGTGTGAAGGGACAGAAGATGGGGGAGGTGTCCAAGTGGGCAGGGTGTGTGAAGGGACAGAGGATGGGGGAGGTGTTCCAGTGGGCAGGTGTCCAAGTGGGCAGGGTGTGTGAAGGGACAGAGGATGGGGGAGGTGTTCCAGTGGGCAGGTGTCCAAGTGGGCAGGGTGTGTGAAGGGACAGAGGATGGGGGAGGTGTCCAAGTGGGCAGGGTGTGTGAAGGGACAGAGGATGGGGGAGGTGTTCCAGTGGGCAGAGTGTGAAGGGACAGAGGATGGGGGAGGGGGGGGGGGGGGGTTGGCATGCAGGGTTGTCTTGTTGCAGCTCCGCCAACCTCGCATTGCGCGATCTCCCGGGTGGCAGATCCCCCAACAAGGTCCAGTGCCCTCTGCTCAAACGTAGTGAGGGGATGCAGGATGGGCGAACCCCCTCCAGTCTTGTTCCGCTCACGGGTGTTGTGAGTGGTCTTGTCCTGTTGGGGGAGGGGGCATAGGTAGATCATTACAATACGGCAGGTATCAGCAGTCCGTTCAGATACTGGCACAGTTTGGGGGTCAAGTTGTAATAAGACCATTGCATCTCTCCACGGGGGCCAGAGCGCTGGGTCTGTGACTACTTTGTGAACCACCCTCAACTCACTCTGCCCCAATCCCCCTCCACCCCCCGTGCCGGGGGGAGGGGGGGGGGGGGGGGGAGGTGGGTGATTAAGTTAAGGGGGGAGGGATGGTTGTCACCCGGGGGCACCCTCTTGGCACTTACCCTGGCAGCCCTGGTGAGGTCGTGCATCTTCTTCCGACATTGGTCTGCAGAGCGAGGGGTCTGCCCCACAGCACTAACGGCAGCAGCCACCTCACGCCAGGCCTGGCGCACCGCGTTGGCAGGGTGGCGATGCCCTCTACGCAGGCAGATGATGCCCCTCCTCTGCTCGATTGATTCGAGCAGCGTCTCCACGTCAGCCTCAACGAATGAGCTCCGACATCCTGGCCTAGTTTCTGTGCTCGCCTGCGCCCTTTTACAGCGTCGGGCGGTGTCACGTGGGCGTATTCGTAGCGTCGCCGCGTTCCAGCGTCATCGCGCACGTGATTGACGCGGCCCCGATCCTAGCCCATTTCCCGGACGTGAATACCTCGGGAAATGGGCCGTGTCGGGCCGTCGCAAAAGTCGGCCGTTTTCACGGCCAACTTTGCGATTTTCCGCGGGTGCGGAGAATCGCGCCCAAAGTTCCTCCAGTTGCAAATATGTACTGCAGATGTGATCACTCTGGATCACAATGATAACCAGGAACTCCCTTGTGCTGCAGCCTTGAAACATCACCTGTCCTGCCATGCTTAATGTGCTTTAAATAACTACTTAATTAAATTATTTACTTATTTATGATGCTTTTATATATTTTGATAAATAACCACCAATTTGTGCGCTGTTTCAAACCCTAGGGAAAGAGTAGAGCTTATTAATTTACCAGATTCTCACCAAACAGCTAATTCATTTATCAGTAGCTAGTGGAGTCCCTCAGGGATCAGTGTTGGGCCCACAAATGTGCACAATTTACACAAATGATTTGGAGTTGGGGACCAAGTGCAATGTGTCCAAGTTTGCAGACGACACTAAGATGAGTGGTAAAGCAAAATATGTGGAGGATACCGGAAGTCTACAGAGGGATTTAGATAGGTTAAGTGAATGGGCTAGGGTCTGGCAGATGGAATACAATGTTCACAAATGTGAGGTTATCCATTTTGGTGGGAATAACAGCAAAAGGAATTATTATTTAAATAATAAAATATTAAAACATGCTGCTGTGCAGAGAGACCTGGGTGTGGTAGTACATGCGTCGCAAAACGTTGGTTTACAGGTGCAAAGGTGATTAAGAAGGCAAATAGAGTTTTGTCCTTCATTGCTACAGGGATGGAGTTTAAGACTAGGGAGGTTATGCTGCAATTGTATAAGTTGTTAGTGAGGCCACATCTGGAGTATTGTGTTCAGTTTTGGTCCCCTTACCTGAGAAAGGACATACTGGTGCTGGAGGGTGTGCAGAGGAGATTCACTAGGTTAATCGCAGAGCTGAAGAGGTTGGATTACGAGGAGAGGTTGAATAGACTGGGCTGTACTCGTTGGAATTTCGAAGGATGCGGGGGGGGGATCTTATAGAAACAGATAAAATTATGAAGGGAATATATAGGATAGATGCAGGCAGGTTGTTTCCATTGGTGGGTGAAAGCAGAACTAGGGGGCATAGCCTCAAAATAAGGGGAAGTAGATTTAGGACTGAGTTTAGGAGGAACTTCTTCACCCAAAGGGTTGTGAATCTATGGAATTCCTTTCCCAGTGAAGCAGTTGAGGCTCCTTCATTAAATGGTTTTAAGGTAAAGATAGATAGTTTTTTGAAGAATAAAGGGATTAAGGGTTATGGTGTTCGGGACGGAAAGTGGAGCTGAGTCCACAAAAGATCAGCCATGATCTCACTGAATGGTGGAGCAGGCTCGAGGGGCCAAATGGCCTACTCCTGCTCCTAGTTCTTATGTTCTTATGTTCTCCCACTGATTGTGTGCCACTAACTGAATGGTTTGTGATTTGGAGGGAAACTTGAAATTGGTGGTGTTCCCATCTATTTGCTGCCCGCGTCTTTCTAGGTTGCAGAGGTTGCAGCTTTAGAAGGTGTTGTCAAAGAAGGTTTGATAAGTTGCTGCACTGTATATTGTTAGTGGTACACACTGCATGCATTGTGCTTGGTGGTGGAGGGAGTGAGTGTTTAAGATTATGGGTGGGGTGCCAATCAAGTGGGCTGCTATTTTCTGAATGCTGTTCAGATTCTGGAGTGTTGTTGGAGCTGCCCTCATCCAGACAAGTGGCGAGTACTGCACCACACTCCTGACTTTTACCTTGTAGATGGTGAACAGGCTTTGGGGAGGCAGGATGTGAATTCCCTGCCACTGACCAGCTCTTACACCATAGCATTTATATGGCTGGTCCAGTTAAGTTTCTGGTTCATGGTAGGATGTTGATGGTGGGGGAATTCAGTGATGGTATTGCCATTGAATTTCAAAGGAAAATGATTAGATTCTTGCTTGTTGGAAATGGTTGGTGACTGGCAATTCTGCAGTGCCAATAAAACTTGCCACTGATCAGCTCAAGCCTGAATGCCCATATCTTGCAGCATTTGGGCAGGAGCTGCTTCATTACAATGTGCAATCAGCGAATATTTATGACGAAGGCAAGGCCATTGCTGACGCAGTTGAATGGTTGAAACTAAAAGCTGAGGAATCCTTACAGCGATGACCTGGAGCTGAGATCTGATTTCACTTCACCTGGTCATTAATAGCCAATTTTCACCACCTGAACTCCACAACCTCAAAATCTTTTTCTTTATCCCTCTGGTTTTCCATCTCTTCCTTTAAGGCAACTCCTAAAGTCCAACTTTTCAGCCAGATTTTTGGTCACTCCTTTAGCTTGAGGTACAATGTTCTTGTCCCGATACATCTGTGAAGCATTTGGACTCTTTTTTTGACCGTAAGAGCAGTATATAAATACAACTGGTCATTGCAGTAATAGTAGTGTTGTGTGGGTGAACACCAACAGCTCAACTCAAGTATACGAATGAGGCCTGACGACCAATTGCCGAGCATCTATGTTTCAGGCTGCTCACATAATGTCAAGCCTGAACATTCTGATTTTTACCCAAATCATTACTTTCAGGTAGAGTAATGTTGTTCTTCAGGCTAACAAGTCAGTCATTTTATGCACTGATATGGAGCTGTTCAGCTCAGTTGGCTGGATAGCTGGTTTGTGATGCAGAGCTAAGGCCAACAGTGTGGCTTCAATTCCTGTACTGGCTGAGGTTATTCATGAAGGCACCACCTTCTCAACCTTGCCCCTCGCTTTAGGTGCGGTGATCCTCTGGTTATATCATCCTCAAAAAGGGAAAAGCAGCCTATGGTCATCTGGGACTATGGCCACATGAATGAGCTATTAATGATCAGTTAGTTGGGGAGATTTTGATAGGGGGAGGATTATTGAACAACTCATCATTGGTCATCTTCAAATAGCATGTTGGAATCTTTTATGTTCGTCTGAATACCCAGCTGGACTTCAGTTGTGCATCCCTTCCAATCGATGGGACGTCCAACAATGCAACTTGACCCGAGTAATCCATCGGAGCATCAACCTTGACGGTGATATTTCCAGAGTGAGGTTGAGACCATTAACCCCGACACAGATTTGACAACACTGTTTACTCACCCACACTGGAGCAGCAAAACAGGCCTCCCTACTCTGACAGGGGCCCATACATAGCTGAACTGGCAGATATGAAATAATGACAATTGGAGCTGTGAAAACCATGGGAGAGTCATTCATTCTTGCTGTTCACTGGAACCAGCGTAGGAAGATTAAAAATAATCCCGCTGTGCAAGAACTGTCTGATAGGGTGAGTGCTGACTGAATTTAAAAGAACACATTATTAGGTCAGGATTTATTTTAACTCAGGTAGGAGATTAGAAAACTCTAGTGTTGACACACCCCTCAATCAACAGAGGTGAACTTGAATGTGCAATGATGCTCTCAGCCTCCTGCCGTGCTCATTTTGAGACAGGGATGAGCAGCTCCAACTGAATGTCTCATCAGGCCAGTTAATATCAATTATTTACGTTATTATTAGTGCATGTTATTTGCTATTTCCCTGCTCCAGGAAGTTTTGCTTTTACGAAAGTTAGGAAGGTGGTTCCTTTCTTCAGTTAATAACCTTCTGCAGCGCAACTGACATCTTTTCCCCTCTTGTCTGTAAAAATACCGGGGGGAGGGTGGCTCAAAGCCCCATCACAGGTACTCTGAAATGTTGCTGCACATTGAGTCTCACGGACGCTGCACATTCCAAGGAATGTCACTGGGAATTTGGCTTTCATCCTGCTGCTGCATATCACCGCAGATGTTTTGCGTTATATCTGGCAATTGTTTTTCTTTCTGAAAGGGTGATGAAAAAACAAATATTCAATGTGTTACTTGATTCATCCTATCGGTACATCATTGGTGGTCCTCTTGAGGAATCATCCAATGTTCCACCTACTTTTCAGGTGAATGGTAAAGATCCCATGGTGTTACTCAAGCAAAGCATTAGTATCCTGGCCAATATTTCTTCCTCAATTGACATCATCTGAAACAGATTATGTGGTCACTGTTGTTTGTGGGGCGGGGGCATTTCTGGAAAGGAATGTTTTGCCTCTCTTACTGCATTTCAAAAATAATTGTAAGTTTGTGAAATGATGTGGTAAACCACTGTATGAAAGCAAATATTTCGCTGTCGTCTTGCGACAACAAGCTTCAGAGGAAAAATGACTTCATATGTGTCTCCACTTCACAAGGAATTTTATTTCAGGCTTTGTATATCTGTGTGCCATGCATTCCATACTGGACCTTTGTGAAACTGAGGTTCTGGTAGTTGGTGGTTTGCCGATCAACATCTGCCCCATCGTACTTGCATGGATTTGTTTTTAAATAATTGTTCTGGGGAACTGGGAATTGCTTGCAAGGCCAGCATTTATTTCCCACCTTTAACTGCCCTTGAGATGGTTGTGGTGAGGCCCCTTTTTGAACCTCTGCAGTCCATGTGGTGTAGGTACACCCACAGTGCTGTTAGAGAGGGGGTTCCAAGGTTACGACCCAGCAATGATGAAGGCACGGTGATATATTTCCAAGTCAGAATGGTTTGGGACTTGGAGGGGAACTTGCATTTTGTGGTGTTTTCATATGGCTGTTGCCCTTGTTCATCTAGGTGGTAGAGGCTGTAGTTTTGGAAGATGCTGTCAAAGGACCTTTGGCAAGTTACTGCCATGCATCCTGTAGACATACACATCACTGTCACTGTGCATAGGTGGGGGAGGGTGTGAATGTTTAGTGAGAAGAATGGGGTGCGAATAAAGTGGGTTGTCCTGGACAGTGTTGAGCTTCTTAAGAGTTATTGTTCCTGCATTTAACGAGGTAAATGGAGAGTATTCCATCAAAAATAAGGGGCAATTTAGTGTGGCCAATCTACCTACTCTGCACATCTTTGGGTTGTGGAGGTGAGACCCAAACAGACACAGCATTATGGGCTAGGGTTTAGAGAACACCAAAGTATATCGTGGAGTTCACCTGACCCACAACTTTTAATATATTTTGGTTATGGGGGCCCACTTTACAGGTGTGATGCAATAGAGATCTAAAGTCTTTTTAAACAACAACAATGTTTATTCTATGAATCCGGTTAACATTTTATAAACATACAGTAAAAATCTTATCAACTACCAACACTGATACTCCCCCCAAAGATACAATATTATCTAGGTAACCCTTAGTAACTTTCCTAGCAACATCCATAAGTCAAAGACCCTTTTTAAAAAAGACAGTAGATTTGTATTCCTTACAGAAACAGGTATTACTTTGAAATCATCAAGTGATCTGGAGACATTCTTTAGTATGCAGAGAGAGACCAAAATACACCTCCTTGGTTTGAATGCAGCTCTCCAACCAAAAACGAAACTAAAACTCAGAGACATAAACAGCTTCCAGCTCAAAACAAAAGCAAAAAGTAGAGCCAGAGCCCAGCTCCACCCACAAAATGACATTACTGAGGCCACCTCAGAAGACAAACATTTCTTAAAGTGAAATTCCCATGACAACAGGGAGAATGTGCAAACTCCACACGACAGTGACCTGGGGTCCGGATCGAACCTGGGTCCGCGACACTGAGGCAGCAGTGCTAACCACTGCACCACCGCGCTGCCTTATTCCATCATATTCCTCACTTTTGATGTCGAGATGATGGACAGCCTATTTGGAGGTAGGAGGTGAGCTACTTGCTGCATTGCACAATTAGTCTGGCACACCATCTCCACATTCTTTCATGAGTCTCCAGATTTCAGCAAGGAGGACCTTGTAGAGTCGATTGGTTAGCTTGTGCCTTTGTAGTATCTGATGCCTTGGTCAATGGTACAACTATTTATTTTGTAGGCCACTTCAGAGGGTATTTAAGAGTCAACCACATTGCTGACAGTCTGGAGTCACATGTAGCTCAGAACAGCAGAGTTCCTTTCCTAAAGGAAGGACTTAAGCAAACAAGATGGGTTTCTATGACTGCCTGGTAGGTCCATGGTCACCATTAGTGAGACTAGCTTTTTACTTTAGATTTTTAAAATTAAATTTAAATCCCCAGGCTGCCATAGAGGGATTTGGAGCATTAGCCCCGGCCTCTGGACTCCTCGTCCAGTAGCATTAACACCCTGCTGCCAATTTGTTCATTAACTTACATTTACATGAAACCTTCCTTCCCAACCTTTGGAGAAATCATGACCACAATGCCTAGCATTCTAAAATTGCAAAGCATGTCTAAATTGAGACAGTAATCTACAGGTACCAGATTGTAACTTTCCACCACCATTGCCAGTGTATAATGGGTCTTGAACTGCAGCAAACTAATGACATTGCAACAATATCACATTGACCAAAAACCATGCCAGTCTTTTCTTTTGAATTTGCTGGTTTTGTAACTCAGAGGAAGCTGGCGGTAAATGAACATAGCTTTATTTAACCATTTACAAAGTTCTGCTCAAGGCAGCCTATCACTCCAAGTGCAGTCCTTGCTGGGAGAACTAACCACAGCAGACCCTGCTTTGGGTGGCTTTTATCTTAGTTCATAACGAGCCCCGAGCGGGTGGCCTCCGCTCCCAATCTGGGAAGCTCGTCCTCCACCTGTCCCAAGAGGAAATCAATTATGGTTTTCCTTTGGTCCTCATAGAGGTTATGACGGCTGGCAATTCTTTTCTTTTACTCCCTTCTTTCTTAAAGTGACCAAATGAAGTTGGAAAACAGTTCCAGACATCCATCATTCTCCATCAACTCACCTAATCAACCATTCTTCATGTCAGTACTGGCAGGTTATTTTACTGTGTTGTCATACACAGGCAGGTCTAATTCTGTCTTCACCTAGCCTCCACACATGCATACCTTCCAGCAGGATTGTCCATTCCTCTGGCTTCAAATGTCATCAGAGCTCATCTACTTGTGTATCATTGCAGCAGCAATCTTGAATCCAGTGCAGCAAAAGTGCAAAGTAAAGCTCCTTCTACACTACCCTCAGTAATGTTTCTTAAAGCATTTATTTCTTGCTTGTTACAAACACCTGGCACCCTGGGCAGAATTTCAACCTGCAAGGTGTGGGAAATGCTATACTGGGTGCTGGTATGTACGAAAAGTTAAAGCTTCAGACAATGCCAGCGTGTCAAAAATAAGATTGATCCCGCTCACTTCCGCCTCTTGTGTGTGTGTCCTTCCTCAGCATTCAGGGTGCATTTAGGTGAGTACACCAGGAGTTTTCCTTTGCAACCAATGGGCCAATTTGATTAGCTAAACACTGTCTGATGAAGAATGGTTATTTTCTTCATTAAACACATAAACTCATTGGGCTGGTTTCTCCGCTGTCGGGATTCTCCGTTGCTCCGGCAGCCCAGAGACTTCCCGATGGCATGGAGCTGCCCACAATGGGAAACCTCATTGGCCAGGTGGCGAGACAGAGAACCCGCCCATAATCTTTTATTAATGTCACAAGTAGGCTTACATTAACACTGCAATAAAATTACTGTGAACAACCCTGAGTCGCCACATTCTGGCGTCTTTTCGGGTACACTGAGGGAGAATTCAGAACTTCCAATTCACCTAACAGCATGTCTTTCGGGACTTCTGGGAGGAAATCGGAGCACCCGGAGGAAACCCACGCAGACACGGGGAGAACGTACAGACTCCGCACAGACAGTGACCTGAGCCGGGGATTGAATCCAGGTCCCCGGCGCCGTGAAGCAACAGTGCTAACCACTGCACCGCCCATCATCAAAAGTAAATATAATATAAGCGTGTCATAATCTGTAAATAACACACTGGCCATCATTGCAATGTGTAATTTAACTGACCCAGGAAACATGCAAGCAAATCCCTTAGATCATTTTGAAAAGCTGAGAAATAAGTTTGGTTGGAGTGTTAAGAGTTTTTGTGCAGTAGAAGCTGAGAGCTGGGACAAACAAAACTCAGGTGCCACAGGTAGCTGAAGAATTCTTATCTATCTTGCAGTGGGAGAAAGCAAAGTGTGAGTCGCTTCAAACTTCATTTGCACATCTTCCAGCTTTTTCCTCTGTGCAATAGCATAAACTGAGAACATGGGAATAGGTCACATAAGCTGACTAAATAAGCTTCTGGGGGAACTGAAGAGTTGGAGACTAAAGCTTAGTGCAAAGAGACATCAAATAAAAACTCAGAATCATTTTGTCTTTTTCTTGTGAGACATTTCTAAGTTGTGCTGTCTAACTTTATATTTTGTCGTATAAATAGTAAACAGATGCCATTGGAGAGAAGCATTCCTCTGAACATAAATTTGGGTCTATGCTGTTGGAAGGATTGAAACTAAATCAAACTGACCATTGACGCAATGGTGCATGAGGCTCTTCAAGTTGATTAAATTCTCATATTTTACTCTCTTTACCTTTTACCCTTTTTTTTCATGCCATGTTAAATTACATTTTTTAATGAGATGTCTGTTCTGTTTGATATCTCCAAGCAAGGCCATAAGCTCTGTTGGCTACAAAGTTTGCTGGCTGAAGCCTTTCTGCCTTGTTAGGTTTGTTTATCACACAGTCATTAGCTCATGGTCGACTGGAAAATTCAAGTAAATCAAATGAAAAAATACCAAAAAAGTGTGGACAGTGACATTACATTGTTATAGCCACCGGCTGATTTTTTTAAAATTCAAATTGAGATCTTAACATGCCACATGCAAGCTCATCTCTACCAGTACAGGCATGCCCCTTGACCTTACAACTATAGCTCAGTAAAAGGGATGGGGTAGCTGAGTCAATGTGAGATGCGATGCATCAATAAAAAGCATGCTCGCCTGAAGCCAAAGCATTTGTCTGTGAAATGGGACAACATGAGATGGTTGACAAGGGAGGGTTCAGCTAGAGTCCAAGGATAAAAGTTTGAAGCGGATTGATGAACAAAAGCTGCATTTGCCTTTCGATGAAACAAAGGAGATTATGAATAGAATTTCACCAACTAGGCAAATGCCACAGAATCATCAACAAAGGTACCATTAGGGTCCATATGTGTCACTTGCTGAAAATTGAGATAAATGTCTCTTTTTCATCATTATTTCCAATTCAATATCAAAATGGTGGAAGTGATCAGTTTTAAAACATGCAAGGTCATCATTCGTGGGATCAAGAAAAACAAAGTGCACCTGTGATGATAATAATTTCACAATTCTGATGCAACGAAGAAGCTATTTAACTATCAAGAACATGGATGTTTTATTACTCCTGGTATGGAAAAAGTCATTTTCTTTTAATTAAATGACCAATGCGCTTCAAATCCTGCTAACCTATTTTACTTTGCGTGTCCTTGTGAGCTACTTTATGGAGAAATACAGGACTGTTTTACTCTGATAGGTTGACACTCAAATGTACTTCAAAAGCCATTAGAGTAGAATATGCGACAGAGATTGAAACCTGAGCATCAACCACTGTACTATATTACAAGGAGTACAGAAGAAGGTGTAAAACTTTAAAACGTAAGGCTGAATATTACTGTAAAAGATGAATGATAAGGAGTAGGCCTTACAGAGTACCTGGAAGTAAAGAAAGAGACTCTTTCACCCAGAAGGAATTTGATGGTGTAATTAGGGATGTAACACCAGGTGACTGACAGAGCACAAAGGAGCCAAAGGGAAGGGGAATGGCTGAGAATGTGCCAGCTTTCCAGTGGAAAGGGCGGAGAAAGATGTAATTGGCTTCCAAGTCATGGGACCTAGGTATCACACAGGTACCATTCTGAAAGGAAAGATGTTTAAGGAACTTCATATGTGTACACAGACTACAAATCCAGGAGGTATTCTGAATTGGAACCATGCAGTCAAATCATACAGAGGTTTGCTTCACACCATTGCCTCCTCAGGCAAGTACAAACACCAAATGAGTGAACCTGTGGTTCCTCACATACTGAGTAAGATTACTATTGCAACAAGTATACATTACTAATTGGTGTAACTCTGGTGTCTACAACCCTTATTTGTGGCAGCATCAGGAATATGTTATCCTCCTTGCAAACTCCAGCTTATTAATTGGCGGCTTCACTGCAGTCTGTGACATTCTTTCAACATAGAAGCAGCTGGGGTCCAGAGGATAGCTTCACCTCCACAGAAGTACCGACCAAAGTAGACGGGACCGGATAATTTGGTGGACCAGCCTTGTTGACTTTGGGCTGTCTGCGGGACAGGAAAGTCCTGTCCTGAGTAACTGTGGGGGACAGTTTAGTCAGAACTTTGCAAATTGACTTTCAGCGACTTAGGGCTGGGATACAAGTTGCTGACTCTCAGGACTTTCAGAATTTGACAGCTGCCATAGATCAACTATTTCACTGGACAGTGGACAATATTTGCAATTGCAGGGTACAGCACAGTGACTGTGGTTGGGGGTGGACCTGCATTGGATTGCCATTTCTCAGGACAGGAGCATACGTTGATTAACTGAATGATCCCTTCAGAGTATTAAACAAAAGACATGTAGAAAATAAGTCCAGGCTGCTGAGAAGGCTGATGCTGAGAGCACGGGAAATAGCTTTTCCCAGTACCAAATAATCATCTCTCACAGTCCCATCCATTAATTCATGCCTGTTGAAGCACTAGAATAGCAGGAATAAAAGTATGTGTGAACATCCAGGTGTAACACTGTGTGAAGGAGGAGTGGCTACTGGACATGAAATTGCTGCAATAAGTGGAAAGATTCACTTTAATTCCTGCTCAGTTATGAACACTTGAATGGTGAGCATAGATAACCCATGGGTCTGATAACATTCCCTGTCACAAGAGGAACTTTTCCTTGGCCCTGCAGCACACCCAACAACAGGGTTCTAAGGTTCACCAGACTGTTCCGGTTCACTGAAATAAACAGTACAAATTTCATTCCTGACCCCACTCGTCCCTTAGCAAGATGCAAAAGGAGATTTCTGATGAATGGTCACACCCGTGAAACATGTTTCTTGCTTCGCAAATACTCAGACCTTCTGAGTATTTCCAGCATTTTATTATTATTTTTTATTTTTTGCTCTTAAAGGGGGCTTAATGGGTTTCTGTCCCCTTACCCCACCAACCCTTTGAAAATCTCAACCTGTCTTGGGATCCCACGACGTCGACCAGGGTTACAATTTGGTAATCTTGCCCACACCAGATCCCAGACCTGCAGCCATTTGAAAATCCAGCCTCTGGTGCAGGGAATGGAAAGACATCATTATTCAGAATGTCATATGAAGAGTTAGCAATGTGATTGTTGCTTTAAGAGGGTGGGTATTTTAAGTGCTCCTCCTAGCAACTGCTTGCCATGATAAAGCTCAGAGTAGAGAGCTTGTTTTCGGTGTCTTGTGCCAGGCATGCAGATGATATGGTCCACCCAATGGAGGAGATTAACCATAAGCAGTGTCTTGATACTGGGGATGTCAGACTGAGCAAGAACACTGATGCGGGAGCGTCTTTCCTACCATTGACTTTGCAGAATTTTGCAGAGGCATCGCTGGTGAAATTTTTCCAGGGATTTAAAGTGCCTGCCCTTGTTCCTGATGGATACGAGAGGATAGGTAGCACAGCAGTCCTGTAGACTAGGAGCTTGGTGCGAGGTTTGAGACCTTTGTCATCAAACACCCTTCTCCTCAGGCGGCCGAAGGCTGCATTGGCATACTGGAGACGACACTGAATTTCATCATTGAAGGGCTGCCCTCGCTTGGAGGAGCCTCCCAGGGTATGAAAAGTGATGCATTTTGTCCAATTGTTTGCCATCTTGATAGTCAGGGTGTTCAGTGTTGCACAGTAGGAGCAGGCGGGTAGAGCACCTTTATCTTTGGATGTTTAGCCTCAGATTCATTCTTTCATACGCCACTATGAATGCGTTGATGCATAATAACAGCATAACTTACTGTGTTGCCAAATTCAGATGTTTGGAGTAGTGATCACAAAGACCACAGATAGCTTTAAATTGAACAAAGCTATAAATTTATTAACGCTACTAAATTGGATTCAGCACTTACTCCTATAGAATACACAGTTGATAATTAACATATAAGCTACACTCATCTACTACTAATCTCTATTCTACACTATTATATTAACTATGATCTGCTCTCACTCACACTATGTTTCCTTCAGTCTGTACTCTAGCTATCGCCTTCACTTCTCTCCCCCAACAAGGCTTAGCATCAATGTCTTATATACTTGTCTTTATAGCTTCCCCTAGTGGTAGATTTAGACATTTCATTAACCCTTGCAGTTCTTACACTTATGATAATGTCACACTGACCTCAAGGTATTCAGAATCTCAGCCTAAGTTAACGAGAGCGCATTAGAAGTACAACTCTTAGACGGTTTGGAGCTACTGCAGTAATAACCCTCATTTTGATATATGAAAATAAGACCAATGGAGACTCGCAGGAAGGTTTACAAAGTGCCAGAGAGCCCAGGAGAAGCATTTTAATGCTGCAAATTGCCTCTGTCCAATTTAGCTGCTTAAAATATATTCTGCACCATTTATACCGCAGTAATGCACTGAAAAATATGAGGAAATTTGCCCCAATATATTTATGATTCATCATATATCTTATATTGTAGATGCTTCCTCCCCCATCGTTGTCAGGTTTAAGTAAACAGACTCTTAGTACAACTGCTTTGCTGTCCATTCATGTGAGAATGATAAAATCAGACAATAGAGAAGCACCAACAAAGCAACATGAAATTGATCTCATCAGCATCAATTAGATCAGATTGTGTCAAATCAGTGGGACAGCTTAGCCTGCCAATGACCTAATTCATACATTAAAGAACGACAATTCTTCTCTGTTGAATGAAAATCTCCTCTCGATTATAAATGAGAAAAAATTTTGATTAATTGTTCATGATTTTTTTTTAATGTTTTCCGTGTTGGGACCCAGATTTTTATTTTCTTTTAACTAATTTTTATTGGAATTTTTTGAAATATATATATCAACAGAACAATAATAACAATAACAATAATAATAAACACCCCCCGGTACCCGTAACAACGCATATAACAAACCCCCCCCAACCCAATAAACAACAAAATAAATTAACAATAAGCAAATTAACTTAAACACTATCCCCTAAACCCACCCCCCCTTTCCCCCCCAGTTGCTGCTGCTGCTGACCGTAGTACCTTATCATTGAGCCAGAAAGTCGAGGAAAGGCTACCACCTCCTAAAGAACCCTTGTACCGACCCCCTCAGGGCGAATTTGACCCTCTCCAGCTGAATGAATCCCGCCATGTCATTAATCCAGGTCTCCACGCTCGGAGGTCTCGCATCCTTCCACTGCAGCAAGATCCTCCGCCGGGCTACTAGGGACGCAAAGGCCAAAACATCGGCCTCTTTCGCCTCCTGCACTCCCGGCTCCACCCCAACCCCAAATATCACGAGTCCCCAGCCTTGACACTGGCTTGACACTGGATCCCACCACCCTCGACACCGTCCTCGCCACCCCCTTCCAGAACTCCTCCAGTGTCGGGCATGCCCAGAACATATGGGCATGGTTCGCTGGACTCCCCGAACACCTGACACACCTGTCTTCGCCCCCAAAGAACCTACTCATCCTAGATCCGGACATGTGGGCCTGGTGCAGCACCTTGAACTGGATGAGACTAAGCCTCGCACATGAAGAGGAGGAGTTCACCCTCTCCAGGGCGCCCTGCCCATGTCCCCTCCTCAATCTGCTCCCCCAGCTCCACCTCCCACTTAGCCTTCAGCTCCTCTACCGACGCCTCCCCCACCTCCTGCATTACCAGGTAGATGTCAGACACCTTCCCATCCCCGACCCACACCCCCGAAAGCACCCTATCCCTTACCCCCCGCGGGGGCAGCAAAGGGAACCCCTCCACCTGCTGCCTAGCAAACGCCTTGACCTGAAGGTACCTGAACATATTCCCCGGGGTGGAGCTCAAACTTCTCCTCCAGTTCACCAAGGCTCGCGAACCTCCCGTCGATGAACAGGTCTCCCAACTTCCTAATGCCCGCCCTGTCCCATCCCAGGAACCCGCCATCCATGTTCCCTGGGATAAACCGGTGGTTCCCCCGCAGCGGAGCGTCCACCGAGCCCCCCACTTCCCCCTTGTGTCGCCTCCACTGCCCCCAAATTTTGAAGGTAGCCACCACCACCGGGCTCGTAGTGTACCTCGTTGGAGGGAGAGGCAGCGGCGCCGTTACCAGTGCCTTCAGGCTTTTGCCTCCACAGGACGCCATCTCCATCCGTTTCCATGCTGCCCCCTCCCCATCCATTACCCACTTACGTACCATCGAGACGTTAGCTGCCCAATAGTACCCAGAGAGGTTGGGCAGCGCCAGCCCTCCTCTATCCCTGCCCCGCTCCAAAAAGACCCTCCTTACCCTCGGAGTCCCGTGCGACCAATCAAATCCCAGAATGCTGCTGTTCAACCTCCTAAAAAAGGCCCTTAGAACGAAAATGGGAAGGCACTGAAACAAAAACAAAAACCTCGGGAGCACCGTCATTTTAACGGACTGTACTCTACCCGCCAACGACAACGGCAGCATGTCCCACCTTTTAAATTCCTCCTCCAAAAGCTCCACCAACCTAGTAAAATTGAGCTTGTGCAGAATCCCCAGCTCCTAACCACCTGAACCCCCAGGTACCTAAAACTCCTCACTGCCCTCTTTAGCGGGAGCCTACCAATCCCCTCCTCCTGATTTCCCGGGTTCAATTTATAGCCCGAAAAACTCCCGAACTCAGCAAGAATCTCCATCACCTCCGGCATTCCCCCCACCGGGTCTGCTACATACAGCAGCAAGTTGTCTGCATACAGCGACACTCGGTGCTCCTCCCCACCTCGCACCAAACCCCTCCACCTCCTCGACTCCCTGAGAGCCATGGCAAGAGGCTCAATTGCCAACGCAAAAAGCAAGGGGGACAGGGGGCACCCCTGCCTCGTCCCACGGTGGAGCCTGAAGTACTCGGACCTCCTCCCATTTGTCGCTACACTCGCCATCGGGGCCTCGTACAGCAACCTCACCCATTTAATAAACCCCACCCCAAACCCGAACCTCTCCAACACCTCCAACAAGTACCCCCACTCAACCCTGTCAAAGGCCTTCTCCGCATCCAATGCCACCACAATCCCCGCCTCTCCTTCTGCTGCCGGCATCATAATCACATTTAGCAGCCTTCGCACGTTAGTGTTCAGCTGCCTCCCCTTCACAAAACCCGTCTGATCTTCATGTACCACCCCCAGTCCTCTATTCTAGTGGCCAAGATCTTCGCCAGCAACTTGGCATCTACATTCAGCAGTGAAATTGGCCTGTATGATCCGCACTGCAAGGGGTCCTTATCACGCTTCAGGATCAGGGAAATCAGCGCCCGGGACATCATCGGGGGCAAAACACCCCCCTCCCATGCCTCGTTGAAGGTCCTAACCAACAGGGGGCCCAGCAGGTCCGCGTATTTCTTATAAAATTCAACTGGGAACCCATCCGGTCCCGGCGCCTTCCCCGACTGCATGTGGCCAATCCCACTGACCAGCTCCTCCAACTCGATCGGCACCCCCAGTCCCTCCACCTGCTCCTCCTGCACCCTTGGAAATCGCAGCCTGTCCAAAAAACCTCCATTCCCCCGCCCACCGCCGGCGGCTCCGACCGGTACAGTTCCCTATAAAAGTCCCTAAAGACCTCATTGACCTCTGCCCCCTGCCGCACCACATTCCCACCCCTATCCTTCACTCCACCAATCTCCCTAGCCGCGTCCCGCTTACGAAGCTGATGCGCCAACATCTGCTCGCCTTCCCTCCATACTCATAGACCGCTCCCTGCGCCTTCCTCCACTGTGTCTCCGCCTTTCTGGTGGTCAATAAATCAAACTTGACCTGCAAGCTACGTCGCTCCCCCAGCAATCCCTCCTCCGGGGCCTCCGCGTACCTCCTATCCACACTCAACAGCTCCCCCACCAGTCTCTCCCTCTCCCTCTTCTCCCCCCTCTCCCTATAGGCTCGGATGGAGATCAGCTCCCCCCTAATCACTGCCTTCAGAGCCTCCCACACCATCCCCACCTGGACCTCCCCAGTATCATTGACCTCGAGGTACCTCTCTATACATCCCCGAAACCTCCTACACACCTCCTCATCAGCCAACAACCCCACGTCCAGATGCCAAAGCGGGCGCTGTTCCTGCACCTCCCCCTTCTCCAGATCCACCCAATGCGGAGCATGGTCCGAAATCGCAATAGCCGAATACTCAGCCTCCTCTACCCTCGGGACCAGTCCCCTACTCAAAACAAAGAAATCAAGGCGGGAATAAACCCTGTGCACATGGGAGAAAAGAGAGTACTCCCGAATCCTCGGCCTCCCGAACCTCCAGGGATTCACTCCTCCCATCTGGTCCATAAACCCCCTCAACACCTTGGCTGCCGCCGGCCTCCTGCCTGTCCTTGAACTAGAACGATCCAGTAGGGGATCCAGCACCGTATTGAAGTCCCCCCCATGATCAAGCCCCCCACCTCCAGGCCAGGAATGCGGCCCAACATACGCCTCATGAAACCAGCATCATCCCAATTTGGGGCGTACACATTTACCAACACCACCCTCTCCCCCTGCAGCTTACCGCTCACCATCACATATCTGCCGCCACTATCAGCCACAACCTTAGACGCCTCAAACGCCACCCTCTTCCCCACCAGGATCGCCACCCCCCGGTTCTTCGAGTCGAGCCCTGAATGGAAAACCTGCCTCACCCACCCCTTCCTCAGACGGACCTGGTCCGCCACCTTCAGGTGGGTCTCCTGGAGCATAGCCACGTCCGCCTTCAGCCCCTTCAGATGCGAAAACACCCGGGCCCACTTAACCGGCCCATTCAACCCCCTCACGTTCCACGTAATCAGCCAGATCAGGGGGCACCCCGCCCCCCCCCCCCTCCTCCCCCGTCGACTAGCCATAGCCCATCGACTGCTCGCCCGTGGCCAGCACCCATTCGGCCCGTTTCCCACACCTCACCTCGACCCCCCCCTGACCCGCACCAACTCCTCCCTGGCCAATCCAGCAGCAACCCGGTATCCACGCCCCCCCCCCCCCCCCCCCCCCTCCGGCTATGACCCCTCCTAGCCGCGACGCTCCCTCCACAGTACTCCCGTGAGCCAGCTGACTTCTGCTGACCCCGGCAGCTCCCGGTCTAACTCCGACCCCTCCCGATATGAGGTCCCCCCTCCTCCCCTGCATCAGCTCCTTGGCACCGCTTCAGCGCGGGAAACCCGGTCTAATAACCACGCCCCTCGCCACCAGCTCCACCCCCCTCATCCCGCAGCGCGGGAAACCAGAGAAAATCCCGCGCTTTCACACTGCCCCACCCCACCAACGCAGCTCCCAAACCGCAGTCCCAACCCAACCACCAACTCCATACAAACAAAGACACAGATCAACCACAAACCCCAATACCCCCCTTAAAACACAAAACCATAACCCACATCGTCCAAAAGCGAGAGAAAAAACAGAAACAAACAGAATAACCAGCAACAGCGTAAACAGTGATACAAATATAGAAAAACTCCCACAGCCCCCAATCTCTAGTTCGAGTCCAACTTTTCAGCCTGCACAAAGGCCCACGCTTCCTCCGGGGACTCAAAGTAGTGATGCCGGTCCTTGTAGGTGACCCACAGGCGCGCAGGCGACAACATGCCGAACTTCACCTGCTTTCCGTGGATCACCGCCTTTGTCCAGTTAAACCCGGCTCTCCGCTTGGCCACCTCCACACTCCAGTCCTGGTAGATACGCACTACCGAATTCTCCCACTTACTACTCCTCACCTTCTTGGCCCATCGGAGAACACACTCCCGGTCACTGAACCGATGGAACCGCACCAGCACCGCCCGCGGGGGTTCATTCGCCTTAGGCCGCCTGGCCAGTACTCTGTGGGCCCCCTCCAGCTCCAGGGGCAGATGGAAGGATCCTGCTCCCACCAGCGAGTTCAGCATCACGGCCACATAGGCCGGCAGGTCCGACCCCTCCAGCCCCTCCTCGAGGCCCAGGATCTGCAGGTTCTTCCTCCGTGACCAAAGCTCCATCTCATCAAACCGATCTTGCCACTTTTTATGAAGCGCCTCGTGTATCTCCACCTTCCCCACGAGGGCCGAAACCTCCTCTTCGCGCTCAGAGGCCTGCTGCTGCAACTCAAGGATCGCTGCACCCTGGGTTGTCTGGGTCTCCAGCAGCTTACTGGTCGTCACCTTCAGGGATTCCAACAACTCCCCTTTCAGCTCCGTAAAATAGCGCAGAAGGGCCGCCTGCTGCTCCTCCGCCCATTGCCTCCACTCCTCAGGGGCTCCACCGGCCGCCATTTTGTCCACCTTCCCCCGCTTTTCCAGGGGAGCTACTGCCGTTTTTCTCCTTGCCCCACTCCGAGTCCGCACCATAAATCCCGGGGGGTTTTGCTCCAGACCCCTTTATCCACTGGGAATCGTTGAATCAGCGCCGTTTGGGGCCCTCAAAAGAGCCCACGAGTCCTATTAAAGCGGGAGCTGCCGAACGTGCGGCTTAGCTCCGCTTAGCCGCAACCGGAAGTCTGGGACCCAGATTTAAACTCAGTCGAATGGGTCCTGGAGTGTCTCCATGTTGTCCAAGTTCACAGTGAAATGAAGATGCATTATATGTAACCGCATTGCGCAGTGAACTTGAAGCCATTACACAACACTCCTTGTAATTTTCCGCCAGTCAGTCAATCTGAACAAAATGACAGGTGCCGTGGAGGAACTGAAATACCACACATTCCTGCTTGGGCTGTGGAAGCACATTGTTCGGAAAAAGCCGATGAAGTTGCTCTGCACCGATAATTCACTCGATGTTGCATTGCCTGTTCCTCAGCAGTGTCTTTCCTCACTTTGATAAATGCATGAGGATATTTAATAAATTTGACCTCAGATGATATCACGTTGAGATTAATCTCTCGTGAAGTACATTATTGGAGCTCAAACTTACTTCGCCCCTTTCTCCTTCCGCTGTTTCTTCAGTCTCCTGTTAAATAGGTTGACTATTTCTCAAACAGAACACGTGCAGAACTACCCATCGCCACAAGAAGGCCATCAAATGTTACGGAGAGGCTATTTTATCCCAGGTGTCACATGCAATTAACTGCATCCATATCAAGGTACATGTTCCTGTTTCGAACACAACCAGCGTTTCCAATCAGAAAAAGGTTTGATTACAACCACTTCAAAATGTGTGTGTCATTCCTACTGTTGAGAGAACTGCCATCATTCTTCTGTTTTAAAATGGACTTTGGAAACTCACAGGCAGTTTCACAAAGTGCGGGAGAACTTGGGTGAAGCATTTTAATGGTGAGGCTGCTGAAAAGCAATTGTCTGGATAGATGGTCAGAGAGGGCTCTCCTCGCACCAGTGGCCGGTCACAAATCCACTTCGCTGCTCGCCCTGAACATCAATGAAGTTCATAGAGTGGTAATTGAGCAGCTCACAAGGACTCCAAGGCAGCCCTGTGTGCTTTGATAGATAGAAATACAATCTAATACAATCTAACCAAGGGGTCCTGAACTACTGCATTTTGCTGCATGCTGCATAATTTTGCTATTAATAAATAACATTGGTTAGTGCCTCAGATGACAATGAGGAAGGTGAAGAATTTTCACGAGCCTACATGTGCTCACCTTGTGGTCTATATCTTTAATACTCATCCTTCTGTCATGACAGAAAATAAAGAACATACTTTAATATTAGGTTTGACAAAGTCTTTGTGCAGAGGGCACGATGTATGTAGTCTTTATCAATCTTACTGTGTGAACTCACTCCTAGGGAGTAGATACTGACAATCAGTGCAGAAAATTATTTTTTAATGAGTTTAATGCAATAGTAACTCCTCAAGGAGATAATTAATCGCAGAATGGGCTAAAGGTTCCTGAATCAGCCTCTGCGGAGATGGCGAAAAACCAGCAAATCTTGCAACAAGGTGGGAGTGGACCATTATTCAATGTGCTTCCCAGCGACCTTCCCTGTGCAACCTTAATGTAACTAATTGTCCCATAAGTTAATAGTATACCTGACATTCATTAAGTTATTTTCCCACTGATCAAATAGTATTGTTATTTAAAGGATGTGGGGGATTACTGTCCACAGTTCAATCCATTTCATTGTTCTTAATTTTTTTCCATGTTATAAAAAAGAAAAGGCTATCAATATTGTTATTACAGAGAACTTCAAGGTGACCTCACTGTAATGTTCAATATTATGAAGAATATGTGTTAAGCAGCAGTAACAGGAATCTAAATTGGACAACAAGCATTGATGCAGAATTCACAAAGTTGATTCGAGCAAATTAATCCTTGTATGTCAAAAAGATTCAGATATATGTAAAAACAGAGGAAACTAGAAATAAGATGGGATATTAGTCTGAAAGGGAATGAGTGTTAATATGAGAGGTGAGGGGTTATTAATTATCTAGTTGTTGTTTTCTAGTCTTGTGTTTGACTCATGACCAAACAGCTATTAATTGTCAACCAATCCACCACCTTAATCATTCACTCCCTCTATCACTGGTGCACTGAGACTGCAGTGTATATCATCTATAAAATACACCACAGCAACCCACCAAATCTTCAGGACGAGCAACTTCCAAACTCTGAGCTTCTAAGAACAAGGGCAGAGGGTGCATGGGAACAATACCACCTGCAAGTTCTCCTCCAAGTCACATTAGCACACTGAATTGGAACTATATAGGCATTTGTCACTGTCACTCGGTCAAAATCTTGGAACAGGATCAATAGCACTGTGAGTGTACTTGCACCACACAGGCTGCAGTGGTTTAAGATGGTGACCCACCAGAACATTCTCAAGGGCAATTAGGGTGGCATTAAATATTTGCTTTCCAGTGATTTCCATATCCCATAAACAAATGGGCAGCACAATGGCACAGTGGTTAGCACTGGTGCCTCGTAGGGCCGGGTCTCCGGGTTTGAGTCCAGCTTTGGATGACTGTGTGGAGTTTGCACGTTCTCCCCATGTCTACATGGGTTTCCTCCTGGTGCTCTGATTTTCTCCCACAGTCCAAAGATGTGCAGAGTAGGTCATAGAATTTACAGTGCAGAAGGAGGCCACCCGGCCCATCGAGTCCGCACTGGCTCCTGGAAAGAGCACCCCACCCAAGGTCAACACCTCCACCCTATCCCCACAACCCAGTAACCCAACACTAAGGGCAATTTTGGACATTAAGGGCAATTTATCATGGCCAATCCACCTATGCACATCTTTGGACTGTGGGAGGAAACCAGAGCACTCGGAGGAAACCCACGCACACACGGGGAGGGTGTGCAGACTCCGCACAGACAATGACCCAAGCCGGAATCAAACCTGGGACCCTGGAGCTGTGAAGCAATTGTGCTATCCACAATGCTACCCATAAAGTTAAAGCACCCAATTCATTTTTCCAATGAAGGGACAATTTAGCATGGCCAATCCACATACTTTGCACATGTTTGGGTTGTGGGGACGAAACCCACGCAAACTCGGGGAGAATGTCCAAACTGCACACAGACAGTGACCCAGAGCTGGGATTGAACCTGGGACCTCGGCGCTGTGAGACTGCTGTGCTGCCACTGCGCCACCGTGCTGCCCTAGGTGGATTGGCCATGCTAAATTGTTCCTTAGTGTCCAATAATGTGTAGGTTAGGTGGGTTACAGAGATAGGGAGTGGGAGTGTGTCTAGGTAGGGTGCTCGTTCAGAGGGTCAGTGTAGACTCGAAAGACCGAATCGCCCCCTTCTGCACTTTAAGGATTCTATGGAAGTAAAAGAAAGGTTGTTCAATAAGTTAACTGAGAATGCCTTTGAAGTGGACACAGTAAATGTGACAAAGGATAAAGGGAAAACAAAATGAATTTTCGCAGAGTGAATGGATTTATAGATGTAGTGAAAAGAGGTGGAACTTCATCAAAAATGAGATGGCTGTGTTGAGTCTAATTAGCACTTTATGTGAGTAAAAGTTCTTATAGTCTTCTGTCTGATCATAGCT
This sequence comes from Scyliorhinus canicula, assembly GCF_902713615.1. Lineage (NCBI taxonomy): Eukaryota > Metazoa > Chordata > Chondrichthyes > Carcharhiniformes > Scyliorhinidae > Scyliorhinus > Scyliorhinus canicula. Next base: position 46,534,679 of record NC_052162.1, read on the forward strand.
CAGAAATCATGCATGAAGTCAGGCATGGAGGTTTCTAAAAGCAAACGTGGGTCTTGAATCTAGGTGACACAACTATTACCCACCATTTGTAGCCTGACCCTAACATGTTACAGTTGATTGGTCACATTGGCAGTCTATGGCAGTTTTACTGATACTAACATAATACAAGAAATGTCACTGTGGCAGAACTACACCTGCAGAAATTAAATTTATCAAAGCACAGTGTGATTGGGAGTCACCGTAGGTTCCACCATCTTCCACCATAACTTTGGCAAAAGACCAGTAAAGCCGACAGGGAAATGACAGACTTGCCCAGTTCTACTGTTTGCCTCAGGGTCTGAGGCAGCAGGTCTGTGGGATGCCTGAAAAATCTCAACCCCAATGTGAAAAATGCCAGTTTGTCACACTTGTTTATGTCAGTAGATCTATTTATGCAGTGTGAAAAGCATCAGTTTATCACGCAGGTACCTGTCGGTGAATCCATTTATACAGTGTGAAAACTGTCACCTCTAATCCGACTGCAGCGTTTTTGATTTGTGTCAATTTTTGTTTTTAAGATTAATTTCAGTTAAAGTACCGACTCCCAAAGAATGGAGTTCCAGCCCTTATCTGCCAGAAAGAGGAAAGTGGATTTCAGGAAATTGGTCAGTCTCTGATGGACAGTATGCCAATGGGTCATTGCAGTCCTTGGTACAATTCTAATTGGTGCTGCAGGCTCACCAACAGCACTTCATGCCAGGCAGAACTGGCAGCATGGGTTGGTACCTGGGACTTCGATGTTGTGGCCATTTCAGAGACATGGATAGAGCAGGGACAGGAATGGTTGCTGCAGGTTCCGGGGTTTAGGTGTTTTAGTAAGCTCAGAGAAGGGGGCAAAAGAGGGGGAGGTGTGGCGCTGCTAGTCAAGGACAGTATTACGGTGGCGGAAAGGATGCTAGATGGGGACTCTTCTTCCGAGGTAGTATGGGCTGAGGTTAGAAACAGGAAAGGAGAGGTCACCCTGTTGGGAGTTTTCTATAGGCCACCTAATAGTTCTAGGGATGTAGAGGAAAGGATGGCGAAGATTATTCTGGAAAAGAGCGAAAGTAACAGGGTAGTTGTTATGGGAGACTTTAACTTTCCAAATATTGACTGGAAAAGATATAGTTCAAGTACATTAGATGGGTCGTTCTTTGTACAATGTGTGCAGGAGGGTTTCCTGACACAATATGTTGACAGGCCAACAAGAGGCGAGGCCACATTGGATTTGGTTTTGGGTAATGAACCAGGCCAGGTGTTAGATCTGGAGGTAGGTGAGCACTTTGGAAACAGTGACCACAGTTCGGTGACCTTTACGTTAGTGATGGAAAGGGATAAGTATACCCCGCAGGGCAAGAGTTATAGCTGGGGGAAGGGCAATTATGATGCCATTAGACATGACTTAGGATGTGTAGGTTGGAGAAGTAGGCTGCAAGGGTTGGGCACACTGGATAAGTGGAGCTTGTTCAAGGAACAGCTATTGCATGTTCTTGATAAGTACGTACCAGTCAGGCAGGGAGGAAGGGGTCGAGCGAGGGAACCATGGTTTTCCAAAGAAGTGGAATCTCTTGTTAAGAGGAAGAAGGAGGCCTATGTGAAGATGAGGAGTGACGTTTCAGTTGGGGCTCTTGATAGTTACAAGGAAGCAAGGAAGGATCTAAAGAGAGAGCTAAGACGAGCAAGGAGGGGACATGAGAAGTCTTTGGCAGGTAGGATCAAGGAAAACCCAAAAGCTTTCTATAGGTATGTCAGGAATAAAAGAATGACTAGGGTAAGAGTAGGGCCAGTCAAGGACAGTGGTGGGAAGTTGTGTGTGGAGGCTGAGGAGATAAGCGAGATACTAAATGAATACTTTTCGTCAGTATTCACTCAGGAAAAAGATAATGTTGTGGAGGAGAATGCTGAGACCCAGGCTATTAGAATAGATGGCATTGAGGTGCGTAGGGAAGAAGTGTTGGCAATTCTGGACAAGGTGAAAATAGATAAGTCCCCGGGGCCTGATGGGATTTATCCTAGGATTCTCTGGGAAGCCAGGGAAGAGATTGCTGAGCCTTTGGCTTTGATTTTTATGTCATCATTGGCTACAGGAATAGTGCCAGAGGACTGGAGGATAGCAAATGTGGTCCCTTTGTTCAAGAAGGGGAGTAGAGATAACCCCGGTAACTATAGGCCGGTGAGCCTCACGTCTGTTGTGGGTAAAGTCTTGGAGAGGATTATAAGAGATACGATTTATAATCATCTAGATAGGAATAATATGATTAGGGATAGTCAGCATGGTTTTGTGAAGGGTAGGTCATGCCTCACAAACCTTATCGAGTTCTTTGAGAAGGTGACTGAACAGGTAGACGAGGGTAGAGCAGTTGATGTGGTGTATATGGATTTCAGTAAAGCGTTTGATAAGGTTCCCCATGGTCGTCTATTGCAGAAAATACGGAGGCTGGGGATTGAGGGTGATTTAGAGATGTGGATCAGAAATTGGCTAGTTGAAAGAAGACAGGGTGGTGGTTGATGGCAAATGTTCAGAATGGAGTTCAGTTACGAATGGCGTACCACAAGGATCTGTTCTGTGGCCGTTGCTGTTTGTCATTTTTATAAATGACCTAGAGGAGGGCACAGAAGGTTGGGTGAGTAAATTTGCAGACGACACTAAAGTCGGTGGAGTTGTAGACAGTGTGGAAGGATGTTGTAGGTTACAGAGGGACATAGATAAGCTGCAGAGCTGGGCTGAGAGGTGGCAAATGGAGTTTAATGTAGAGAAGTGTGAGGTGATTCACTTTGGAAAGAATAACAGGAATGAGGAATATTTGGCTAATGGTAAAATTCTTAGCAGTGTGGATGAGCAGAGGGATCTCGGTGTCCATGTACATAGATCCCTGAAAGTTGCCACCCAGGTTGATAGGGTTGTGAAGAAGGCCTATGGTGTGTTGGCCTTTATTGGTCGAGGGATTGAGTTCCGGAGCCATGGGGTCATGTTGCAGCTGTACAAAACTATGGTACGGCCGCATTTGGAGTATTGTGTACAGTTCTGGTCGCCTCATTATAGGAAGGACGTGGAAGCTTTGGAAAGGGTGCAAAGGAGATTTACCAGGATGTTGCCTGGTATGGAGGGAAAATCTTATGAGGAAAGGCTGATGGACTTGAGGTTGTTTTCGTTAGAGAGAAGAAGGTTAAGAGGTGACTTAATAGAGGCATACAAAATGATCAGAGGGTTAGATAGCGTGGACAGTGAGAGCCTTCTCCCGCGGATGGAGGTGGCTAGCACGAGGGGACATAGCCTTAAATTGAGGGGTAATAGATATAGGACAGACATCAGAGGTAGGTTTTTTACGCAAAGAGTGGTGAGGCCGTGGAATGCCCTATCTGCAACAGTAGTGAACTCGCCAATATTGAGGGTATTTAAAAGTTTATTGGATAAGCATATGGATGATAAGGGCATAGTGTAGGTCAGATGGCCTTTAGTTTTTGACTTCCCATGTCGGTGCAACATCGTGGGCCAAAGGGCCTGTACTGCGCTGTATCGTTCTGTGTTCTATGTTCTAATCACCCATGTTTCTAAGTAGCACAGGATAGGTTCAAGGCACTTCTCCACATCATCCAACTGTTCCATAAACTTATTTTGAAATGCAAAGAAACAAATTGCTATAGCCAGAAGACTCTGGAAAGGACCAGCTGATAAAATGGACCCATGTGCTGGCACCTATTATGACAGCCATCCATTTAAACATATTGCCGAAAGAATTGTAAGCCCCGGCCGCAGTTAAAATTCTGTTAAAAAAGAGAATAAAATGTACTAGCACATATTGATAGTCAAAGAAACAACAAAAAAAGAAACATATAAAAGGATATTGTGGCAAATGACCAAAAGCTAGGTCAAAGATTTAGGTTTAAAGGAGCGTATTAAAGGTTGAAAGGGAGGTACAGCCATAGAGGTTTATGGAGGAAATTACAGAAGTGTTGGGTTCCCAAAGAATGGCGACTAAGAACTATACCCTTATATATATATATATATATATATAAGGGCTGCTCGTGATATGCTCAAAGTCCAATGTCTGTGAAAAGGGCAGTACGGTAACACAGTGGTTAGCACTGTGGCTTCACAGCACCAGGGCCCCAGGTCTGATTCCTGGCTGGGTCACCCTCTGTGCAGAGTCTGCATGTTCTCCCCTCGTCTGCGTGGGTTTCCTCCGGTTTCCTCCCACTAGTCCTGAAAGACGTGCTGCCAGGTAATTTGGACATTCTGAATTCTCTCTCTGTGTACCCGAACAGGCGCCGGAGTGTGGCAACTAGGGGCTTTTCACAGTAACTTCATTGCAGTGTTAATGTAAGCCTACTTGGGACAATTAAGATTATTATTATTATTAAAAAGTTTCTGAATTCAGTGGATTCACGAACTGGTTAGTATTGTCTGATATGAGTCTCTGCAGGATGCCATGTGTGCCAAAGTATCTCTTGAGCTTGATGATGACTCTGTTACTCATCATATTTGGCAAGTAGTTGAGTTCAAACCATTTGGAATGCGAATCGACTAAGACCAAATGAAGTTTACCATTCCATTTGAAGATACGGCGGCACTGTGAGCTCCAGGGACCTGGCTTCAATTCTAGCCTCGGGTGACTGTGTGGGTTTCCTCTTGGTGCTCCGGTTTCTCCCACAGCCCAAAGATGTGCAGGTTAGTTGGACTGGCCCACTAAATTGCCCCTTAGTGCCCAAAGATTGGGGGTTACTGGGTTATGGGGGTAGGGTGGAGGTATGGGCTTCAGTAGAGTGCTCTTTCAAGGGCTGGTGTAACTCGATGGGCCAAATGGCCTCCTTGTGCACTGTAAATTCTATGATTAAATATTGGCTGCTGTGAATGACCATGGGAAGCCTGGGACATCATGTAGGTGCAGCGATTCTTTTGTTTGATGCAGCCTGAGTGCACTGCATGGTGTATGTTTGGAGATTTCCCTTTTCATGTCTATTTACATAAAGGGATTCCTTGTATCTAGTTACTTCCAACACAGGGTACCCTTGGTGAGGTTGTTGTGTGTAGTATCTCTGAAGAGAAGTAGGGATGATGAATCTCTGGCCACGCAATTTCAATCCATCCTGTACGGTTAGTTCATCTCTGATGGCAAAGTATGTGGGGGGCTCATGGGGAAGCTCCCTTGAGGATTCTGACCACCCCCTCAGGATGATGTTGTGCAGTTGTCTACATGTGATGTCCGCCTGTAAGGTATCTTTGAGTTCTACGAGAGGACAGCACCTCAATTGCCATGAGGTCTTGTGTCTTCCCCATGATCTGCCTGGTCAGTAGTGAGTAAGAAGGCTCTGTAAAGGGAATCAGCCAAGTACAGCTGCTCACCACGCTTGTAAATGATGCTGAGATTGTAGCATTGCAGCTTTAGCATCATGTGCTGCAGCTGTGCAGCTGTGCGGACGAAGTGTGAAGAGGCTTTTTTTAGGTATGAGTGACCAATTTAATCACTTACAAGGAAACCATATATGAAGTCCTGAAATTTCAGATAGGTGACAACTGGAGCAAGAAGTATCTTTTCGATCTGTGCATAATGAGTCTCAGTGTCAGTGAGGGTCTTGAAACAAAGGCTGTTGGTCTGCCATCCTGGAAACAGACTGCACCAAGATGCTGGGAGGCATCTGCTGAAAGGAGTATGGCTGTTCGAATGTCGAAGCATTGTAGCACTGGTGGGGCTGAGAGTACCTGCTTGAGTCTGTTGAAGATCACTGTGTGGTGCTTCTGCCAACACCATTCAGCATCTCAATGGAGGAGTTGACAAAGAGGTCCCGTGATCTCACTGTAACAATGAATTAACTTAGAAAGATCATTTATAATGGTCAAGGAAGCACTGTGAAGTATTCTTGACCACGGGGAAGGCTATCTTCGTATAGCTGTTGTCCTGTCTGGATTTGTCTTCATGCCATCGGCTGTCAGTAAATGACCCATAAATTCCACATATATGCCTCTGGTAGGCAAAGGGAACCTGGTTGATGCTATATCTGCATTTTTCAGGGTTAAGCTTCAGCTGTGTGGTTCGGATTCTTTTGAGGGTGAGAAAAAGATGTGCATCATGTTTATGCACAGTATGGCCCCAAACCAGGATGTCATCAATCATGATTTTGCACGGTTGGCCTGCAAAGTGTTGCTCCATGCACCATTGGATGACCTTGCTGTGAGTGGAGATCCCTTAGGGCATATGAAGAAAACAATATTTGCCTACAGCGGCATGTATGTGGAAAGTGTTCAGAATTCTTCATCTAATAGGATCTACCAGAACCCACATTTCACATCCAGGATGCTGAAAACCTTAGCATTTGGTATGGCTGCTGTCATCTGTAACATTTTCTTCATAGAGTCATAAGGTCTGAGCAGCGCATTGTTAATGTGCACTGGTTCAATGCAAATTCTATCCGTGCTATCTTTCTTTACTGCAGTGACCATTGCTGAAATCCATTCTGTGGCCTAATCTATGGGAGTTATGACACCTGGCTTTGTCATCTGATGCAGCTCATGAACTACGTTCTGCTTCATGGCTATTGGTGCTCTTCTCAGAGCACAGACTGTTGGTGGCACCAAGTCATCTAGTCTCATGTGGTGTACAGCCGACAGCTTACCAATAACTTTACAGTTGAAGAGGTCTTTGTAATGCATCATTTCTGGGGCCTGATGTTGCACAGCATGCACCTCTGGGCCAAGTTGGATGAGCCCCAGTGTGATGCTGTCCCAAAGACCTACCAGTGGCTTTACGTTCTGGTCAACTATATGAAATTTGAAGCCACATTTATTGCAGCATTTGCCATATGTTAAACATGCTGTTCTGTTCTGATGGTAATTGTCATCACAGTTGTGGTATGGCTTGCCCTGTAACACGAAACGCCTGTTTCCCATCTAAAGACTTTCCTACTTTTTTCAGGCTGTTCATTTAGCATGCAGATTCTAATGGCTGTTTATAGTATTCAATCTTTCTCTTGCAGCAACTGTTTATGGACAAGATCACTGTGGACCCCGCAAACTATTCGATCTCTCATTAACTCATTGGTAAATGTGCCAAATGCATATTTTCTTACTAAGATTTTCAAGGTTGTCGTATAGGATTGCATTGCTTCATCTGCTTTTTGGTTTGTAGAATTGAATGTGTGTATTTTGAGTATTACATTCTTCACCGGAAGTCAAATGTTTTCAAACTTTTTTAGAATGATTATGGGGTCCTCTTTTACCTCCTCCATTTAAAAAAGCAAACGACTCAAACTTCTTGACAGCCTCAGGACCCGCTAATAAGGTATAAACAAATATATTTTTTGATTTGTCAGGTAATCCAGCACTACAGTAGATATTTTTCAAACTTTTCAAACTTTTCAAACTTTTCAAACTTTTCAAACTTTTTCAAACTTTGCCCAACTGTCCGTAATGTTTTAATCAAACACAAACGGGTTATTGCGGCAAAGTCTTTGTGCCTTACTGCTAACTCCTGACACCATGTAGAAGTGCTGGGTTCCTAACCACTGGCGACCAGGAACTTGTAGCAAACAATATTTTGTTTACGAGCCGAGCAGCTACTCCATGCTTGTATTCTCCCCGCGCTCTGGGGAGAACACCTCTGTTCTCACCATGTGACCCTTTTAGTAGCCACGGCATCACATGACCACTCAGTCTGCAGAAATTCCAGAGATTCAGGATCAGGCAGCCACCAAAGGTGGAGTGATTAAAATGGGGAATGTTCATGAAGTCAGAATTGGAGAAAGGTGGATATCTCAGTGGGTTACAGGGTTGGAGGAGAAAACAGCAACAGGGAGCGACGAGGCCTGAAAAGATTTTAAAATTTTAAATCAATCTGTTGCGTAACCTGAACCTAACATAGATCAGCGAACACAGGGGTGATGGATGAGCGAGTCTTACTTTGAGTTATGATAAGGGTAACAGTGTTTTGGATGAGCCCAAGTTTCTGGAGCATGGAAAATGGGAGGCCAGCCAGGAGTGTGTTGCAATAGTCAAATCTAGAGATAAAAAAAGGCATGGATGAGAGTTTCAGTAGCAGATCTGCTGAGGCAAGGTGGAGATAGGTAATGGTATGGCGGTGGAAATAGGCAGGTTTTAGCGATGGAACAGATATCTGATCGGAAGGTGATCTCAGGGTCAAGTATGTACTTAAGGTTATATGCAGTCGTTCAGCTTCTCACAATTGCCAGGGGAGAGATAGTGCCAGTGGCTAAAGAATGGTATTCCTGGCAGGGACTGAAGACCATGGGGGGGGGGGGGGGGATTATTCATTTCTGACTGTGCTGACACCGGCGCAGGATTCGTGGAGTTCTATGGCAGAAAAACTGGCACCACACCTGAACCGATTCTGTTACTGTTAAGGGACTAGCACCAATGCCACATGGAAAACAATCACTTCCGAAAAGAAATGGTGCAGGATTCGCCCATTTCGCGATTGACACTCAGGAGGCTGACAAGCTGCAGTCGCATATACACACTGTACTCCCCACACACACCATCCCAGCCAACAAGATGGCTGGCTCCTGTTCCTCTGTGACACGCTCCACTGCTGCTCATTCCGATGCTGCACATTCCGATGCTGCAGCTTTCTCCTCTTCCTCAAGCAGCACCGGCACGTACAGCAGCAAGGCATCCTGAATTCAAATTTCCATTGTCTGCAGGTGGTGAAAGGCCAGCATGTTAGCATGGTGTGTACCCCTGTGCCCAACTAGGTCCAACGGGCTACATGGTGGCCCCGGTTGGCGTTCTGGGCTCCGCCTCCACATGTCCCCATTCCATTCCTGCACCCCTGGCCCTGTCAGTGCCGGGACCGTGGGGGCCTGGCCTTGGTGCCTGTACTTATGCCATGTGTACTGTCGGCTGGCACTGCCCTTGCCAGCTATCCCTCTGCAACCCCCCTCCCCCCCCCCCCCACCCCCCCGTGCCCCTGTAGTGGTTTCAGTGGGTGTTCCCTTGTGTCAGCCGCCTGATGCAGAACTACGATTTGGCGACAAATTGGCTCCAGCCACGATTTGGCGTCGGGGTCTATTCTTTGCCCAATCACGTTTCACGATTTCGGTATCAGCCAACGGAGAATCCTGCCAATGACTTTTGCCTTTGGAATGCTTAGGTGAGAAAATGTTTGCTCATCCTGTCTTGGATATTGGATGAGCAGTTTGACAATTCAAAGATAGTGGAAGTTTCAAGAAAGTTGGCGGTGATAGAGAGGCGGGTGTCGTAAGTGCATTTGGGGGACCTAACCCACGTAGACACGGGGAGAATGTGCAAACTCCACACAGACAGTGACCCGGGGCTGGGATTGAACTCAGCACCTCAGCGCCATGAAGCAGCAGTGCTAACCACTGCACCACTGTGCCATCCTACCATTGTCAACAGCTTTAAAAACTTTGCTTACCTTCTCTCTCCCCCTCAGCAGCCATGGCACTCAGTCCCCATTTGTAAATACCTGTAGTAAACCGCACCTGTGTGACTTCCGCCTGACAGGGGCAGGGCATCGCGGAGGCCCAGAGCATGCTGGGTCAAAAGCCCTAATGACATTAAAATGAATGCAAATGTCGTTTTTGCATGTTGCTGCTGATGCGAGGCGCAAACCTCATTATCACCACCAGCAAGGGACCGAATTGGCACCAGGCACTGACCTCGGATTTAGACGGATATTCGATTCTCCGCCCGAACACGATTCGCTTTTGCGACGTCGCGTGGCGGGGAATTTCGCCTATTGTGTTTTCAAATGATATCTAGATGGATGGCATGTAGATGACAAATAGCCTGGGATGGGAAGAGCTAATATGTGGCTATAACTTGACAGATAATAAAGGAAACAGATGGATGCAATTCCACCAAGCTGGACACCGCAGGAGAGCTAGAGAATGATGGTGTGCTCAACAATGTCAATGACTGCAAAGAGGTCAAGTAGGAGGAAAAGGGATAGTTTACCTTTGTCACAATTATAAAATATGTAATTTGTCATTTTGATAAAGGCTATGTCACTGTTGCGACAGGGCAGGATCCTGATTGGAGGGATTCCAACATGGAGCTCTTGCAAAAATGGCCATGGCTTTGAGAGATGACAAATGTTCAAAGATTTTTGAAGAGGAAAGGGACATTGGGATGGTAGTTTGCAAGGACATACACTGTGTCCAATATTTGACAGACAAATAATTTGAATCATGCTATTAGTTAGCAATGTAAAACCGAGTTCCGGCGAAGATAGATCAGGATCGAAATGTAACTCTGTTCCTCGGGCCACAGATGCCACCAAACCTACTGAGTTTTTCCAGCAGTTCTGTTTATATACCACTATAAAATTATTTAGGAACACACGTAAAATATAAAATGCGCAATATATATAGCTTGAGCAATTGAATCATAGAATTTACAGTGCAGAAGGCCATTTGGCCCATCGAGTCTGCACTGGCCCTTGGAAATAGCAACCAACTTAAGACCACACCTCCACGCTATCGCCGTAACCCCACCTGACCTTTTTGGACACTAAGGGTAATTAAGCATAGCCAATCCACCTAACCTGCACACCCTTGGACGGTGGGAGGAAACCGGAGCACCCAGAGGAAACCAACGTTGACACAGGGAGAAAGTGCAAACTACACACATGCAGTCACCTGATGCCGGAATTGAACCCGGGACCCTGGATGCAACAGTGCTAACCATTGTGCCACCGTGAATTGAGTGGAAAATATTTTGAACCCACCAAGCAGGAAGTAAGGCTATTTCAACTTCCACAGTGGTGATAAACATCTTTTAAAACCACTATGTAGGTTAAACATCAAGTTGAACCACTATGTAGGTAAAACAACAAGTTGAAAGAATGATGGGCGCGATTCTCCGCACCCGCGGAAAATCGCGAAGTTGGCAGTGAAAAGGCCGAGTTTCGCGACGGCCCGACACGACCCATTTCCCGAGGTATTCACGTCCGGGAAATCGGCTAGGAACGGGGCCGCGTCAATCACGTGCGCGATGACGCCGGAACGCGGCGACGCAACGAACACACCCACGTGACGCCGCCCGACACCGTAAAAAGGCGCGGGCGAGCACAGAAACTGTAGGCCAAGATGTCGGAGCTGAGGAGAGCAGCCCCACGTTTTGTGGAGGCTGATGTGGAGATGCTGCTCGATTCCATCGAGCAGAGGAGGGGCATCATCTGCCCGCGTAGAGGGCATCGCCACCCTGCCAGCGCAGTGCGCTAGGCCTGGCGTGAGGTTGCTGCTGCCGTCAGTGCTGTGGGGCAGACCCCTCGTTCAGCTGACCAGTGTCGGAAGAAGATGCACGACCTCACCAGGGCTGCCAGGGTAAGTGCCAAGAGGATGCCCCCGGGTCACAACCATCCCTCCCCCCTTTACTTAATCACCCACCTCCCCTCCCCCCGGCACGGGGTGTGGAGGGGGATTGTGGCAGAGTGAGTTGAGGGTGGTTCACAAAGTTGTCACAGACCGAGCGCTCTGGCCCCCGTGGAGAGATGCAATCGTCTTATTACAACTTGACCCCCAAACTGTACCAGTATCTGAACGGACTGCTGATACCTGCCGTATTGTAATGATCTACCTATGCCCCCTCCCCCAACAGGACAAGACCGCTCACAACACCCGTGAGCGGAACAAGATGGGAGGGGGTTCGCCCATCCTGCGGCCCCTCACCACTTTTGAGCAGAGGGCACTGGACCTTGTTGGCGGATCTGCTACTCGGGAGATCGCGCAATGCGAGGTTGGCGGAGCTGCAACAAGTGAGACAACCCTGCATGACAAACACCCCCCCTCCCCCATCCTCTGTCCCTTCACACACCCTGCCCACTTGGACACCTCCCCCATCCTCTGTCTCTTCACACACCCTGCCCACTTGGACACCTCCCCCATCCTCTGTCCCTTCACACCCTGCCCACTGGGACACCTCCCCCATCCTCTGTCCCTTCACACACCCTGCCCACTGGGACACCTCCCCCATCCTCTGTCCCTTCACACTCTGCCCACTGGGACACATCCCCCATCCTCTGTCCCTTCACACTCTGCCCACTGGGACTGTCCAGCGTCCGGCCGAGCGTCTCTAAATAACCCGTTTCATTCTCTTCCCTAGGACGTGATGCCGAACGACCAGGGCCGTCTGGCTCCAGACGGACACAGGCATCTGCCCCCACCTCACCCAGGGCCACACAAGAGAGGGTGCCCGATCAGCGGGGAGTCCCATCCTCCCCAACAGAATCTGTTGAGCAGGACGCCCAGAGGGCGGCGACACCGCTAGATAAAGAAATGGCCTGCGAACGCCCTGCGGCCTCTCAGCGGGCCGATGACATCGAGGAGGCGTCCACCCAAGACGACCTCGAGCTTGCGGCACAGCTATCTCCCGCACCATCCACCATCCCAGAGACACTCACCCCGGCTGGCCTATTTAGTGATGAGGCTCCTGGGTCACAGTCTGGGTCGCACATCACAGCTGAGCAGGTACAGCAGGTGGCGGTCGAAGCAGCCGAGGGCCCGGACTGGCGGAGGCCAGGCCAGGCCCAGCATGCAGCTGGCTCCCAGACGTTTTCAGAGTTCCTGGACTTTCTCAACCCACCCGCACAGCCGATGCATCAAGAAACCCAGGGATACAATGACGGGATGAGGGCTGTCTTCCAGACTCTGCAGACGCTGTTAGAGGAGTCGAACCGCGTCCAGGAGCAGGGAGTGGTGCCGCTCATGGCAGAAACCCAGGCCGACACCGCACGGGTGGCATCCGTGGTGGAGGCAATGGGTGAAACGGTTTCGGCCATGGGTCAGGTTATGCAAGACGTTGGGCTTCACGTGCAGGCGTCATCCTCGGCCCTGGACAGGGTTGCCCTCTCACAGGCAGCAATGCGCCAGAGCCAAAACGACATTGCCGGCGCACTGCGGGCCTTGGCCGAGTCTCAGCAGGTCATGGCCCAGTCGCAGCAGTCAGTCGCGGAGAGCATCAACTGCCTGACATACGTGCTGGATGGCGTCGTGCACTCACAGGTTGAGGTCGCACAGTCCCTGGCGGGAATGTCTAACTCCCTGGACTCCGTCTCTGCAAACCTTCGGATCCTGGTGGATACCGTTGCAGGCCTCCAGGACTGGCAGCGCCAGGTGTCGGTGGTGCGACGGGGCACCTCCCCGCTCGCACCTCTGTCCCAAAGTGAGGCCCGGGGGCCACCGGGCTCCCCGAGGGAGGTGGAGGTTTCGGGGCCCGTCCCATTAACTCCATCACGGGACGTCCCGGAATTCTCGGCCTCCCTCCGTCCCATCCCTGGTGCATCGGGTGGGCAGCAGGCAGAGCAGGGTGGCACAACATCACCCGAGACGCCCGCAGAGCAGCCTGGCCCATCAAGGCCGGGTCGCCCCAGGAAACGCTTGCCAAAGGAGAAACTAGTCGAAGGGGGCGATTCGCAGCAGTCCTCCTCCACTCCTGCTGCATCATCTGGGGAATCACTTAGACGTAGTGGTAGGGCCCGTAAGGCAACAAAGATAGACACTGAGTAAGTTGGCACGGGTGAAGGGCACAGTTTAGTTGTAGGGGCTAGGGCACCTGTAAATGTTTGTTCACATTAAACGCACTGTTCCACCTTACTTGTAATACCGTGTGATTGTTCCACAGCCACAGGATTCGTGATGGTGACCGAGTGTCGCTGGGGTTGACGAGCGGTGAAACTTCGGTGCTGGGTGTGCAGACCCTTCCCCCCCCCCCCCCCCCCCCCCACCCCCTCCCACAGCTAACCCATGCGGGCATGTGCTAGAGTGTCCGTGACGATCTCAGCGGCCACCAAGGTGGATGGTTCAGCTATTGCCATGGGTCAGACTCTCTCTAACGATTCTGAGCTCACAGCTCTTCGCAGAGCGGGCTGTCATCATTCCACATGGCACTGATCACACCCACTGACACAGCCATCGATGTTGTACCATACCGTCTGGACCCAGTGGTAAGGGTGATGTCGAAGTGGAGCAGTGTACACTGAGAGAGGGTGGGGGGGCTGTGGTGGTGGCAGTTGTGTGTTGACCCTCTGCACGACTAGCGATGCAGGTGGTGGTTTGGTGTTCAGCGGGGACGTTACATGTGATGCGTGAACCGTGCTGCCACCAAGGCGTCGCGTGCCCGCCGTCCTCGCCGGGTCTGTCGTGCCGCCTCCTGGACATCACCAGCACCTGGGTCGTGTCTGCGTGCTGCGCCCGCCACTCCGCCAGCCTCCTCCTCCTCCTCCTCCTCCTCCTCTGTGCTGGCACCACTGCCACTGGCTTCTCCCTCCGCCTCCTGCAGCAGGTCATCTCCCCTCTGCATCGCGATGTTGTGCAGCGCACAGCAGACCACAACAATGCAAGCGACCCTGTCGGGCTGGTACTGCAGGGCCCCTCCGGAGCGGTCCAGGCACCTGAATCACATCTTCAGGAGGCCAAGGCAGCGCTCCACCACACCCCTGGTTGCTGCATGGGCCTCGTTATATCGTGTTTCCGCATTGGTCTGAGGCCTCCGTATAGGCGTCATCAGCCAAGACCTCAGCGGATAACCCCTGTCGCCTAGCAACCAGCCCCTCAGCCGGGGGGACACCCCTCAAACATCGCAGGGATGTACGACTGCGCCAGTATGTAGGAGTCATGCACACTCCCTGGGAACCTTGCACAGACGTTCATGATCCTCATGTGTGGGTCGCATACCACCTGGATAATCATGGAGCATGTCCCCCTTCTGTTTGTGAACACCTCCCTGTCCCCTGCAGGCGGGCGCATGGGGACGTGAACACAATCGATTGCCCCCTGCACCATCGGTATCCCGGCCACGCTGGCAAATCCACGAGCACGTGAGTCTTGACTTGCTCGGTCCACGGGAAAGGTGATGTAGTGGTCTGCGATGGCATAGAGGGCGTCGGTCACATCCCGGATACACCTGTGGACCGATGACTGGGAGATCCCGGAGAGGTCCCCGCTCGGAGACTGGAAGGAGCCGGTCGCATAGAAGTTAAGAGCGACCGTCACCTTGCTGGCAACCGGGATCGCGTGTCATCCCCCCGTTCGACGTTGGGCGATGTGCGCCAGGAGGTGACAGATATGTATCACCGTCCGCCTACTCAGCCGGAGTCTCCTCCTGCAGGTGATGTCCGTCATTGTTAGGAAAGAGATCCGGACACGGTACACTCTCGGCCTTGGTCGTCGCCTCTGGTGCCGTGACTGCACCCTGACTCTCTCCTCCTCCCCCTCCTCCTCCTCCCCCCCACGCTGCTCGACGACTGGCAACTCCTCGGCCCTTCCCTCTGCTGCTGCAGCTGGCCCTGCATCCACTGCGGGTTGTGGCTGTGGATGCTGCTGCATCTCCAAATGCAGTGCAGCGGCCCCAACCACTGCGCAGAACATAGCCGTTCTGTTCGCAGACATTGTGGTAACCTACAGAAGGGTGGTGGGGGGGCAGAGAAACGGGACATGTTAGACGGAGGTTAGTCGACACCTCGGCAGCCGCCTGCCACGGGATACCTGTGTGTCCCGGTGGCCTGGTCGCGCTGCTGACATGCGGGCAGCCTAACCCCTGGTCACTTTCTGCATCCAACGGGCAGTTAACTACATCCTCTTCACCGGTGCGTCAGTGGCCTGTGTCCGTAAGCCACAGGGCAACCAGCGGCCGAGTCCTCGTGACCGGCACGCCATGGCATGGTGGCAGACATTTTGTAACCGGGGTTGGACGGGTCACTCGCTCACTCTCTCCACCCCCCCCCCCACTCCCACTCCCCCCTCCGTCTCCCCCACTCCCCCCTCCATCTCCCACACTTCCCCCCTCAGTCTCCCCCACTCCCCCCTCCATCTCCCCCACTCCCCCCTCCGTCTCCCCCACTCCCCCCTCCGTCTCCCCCACTCCCCCTTCCGTCTCCCCCACTCCCCCCTCCGTCTCCCCCACTTCCCCCTCCGTCTCCCCCACTCCCCCCTCCGTCTCCCATACTCCCCCCCCCCCCCGCTCTGGACCCCCTCCCGTTCTCGGGGATGCCTTCCCCGTTGTGGCCAGACTCCAGCAGTGCGCTGAGCGGTGCGCTGAGCGGTGCGCTCACCTAATCGAAGCTCTCGTCAGCCAGCACGACTGGTTGACGAACTTGAAAAGCAGGTGTGTTGGCCGGCGTGAAAACATGGCTTGAGGACGTCGGGACTTCGGCCCATCCGGGCCGGAGAATAGCGGGGGGCCAATAAGTAGCGATTCTGGTCGTGTCGGGGGCGCGTTCGAGGCCATTGCCGGGAATCCCGACGTGTAGTTTGTGCGGGGTTCGGAGAATAGCGGGAGGGCATCGGACCAGCGTCGCCGTGAATATTTGCGTGGCCTGCTATTCTCCGAACCGGCGTGAGTGCGGAGAATCGCGCCCGATAACTTAGTTCGATACTGCATCATTTCAAGATGTTTTATTTGATTAGTAGTAAAACAATAAGGCGGAAGTTTCAGTGTCACTCGGATGGGAAAAGCAATGTATAACCTGATGGCTGTACTTCTGGCTTTTCCTGTCCAATTTTCAAGCACTATGAAAAGATAATCCTGGAAGTGGGTCCCACAAAGTCATGCTAGCAGGGTTAGCTCTGAATGAGCCTCCCTCCCCCCGCCAGCAATCTTGAGTCCTATCAGATCAGGGCACGGTTAAAATTAAAGGAATCCCCACCCACCACAGGCACGGATCTACCCTCCCCTAGAGAACTACCCCCCCCCCCCCCGCCCCCCACCCACGGTCATGGAAATTATCCCCACCCCAAATCTCCACATTGGAGCCATCCCTGTCCGTCCGTCCATCTGTCCGGGTGCTGCCAATCCCTGGCCATGACCCTCTTCACCCTGAGGGCTGTACTTATCTGTGCATACCCAGCGGGTTCTCTGTTTGTAAAACCCTGCCGGGAATTCTGGAAACATGACATCACACCTTCGGGGGCAGGGGGAAGGAACTTTCATACGTGGGAAGAGTTTCCACTGGGGAGGGCCATTAATCACATAGAAAAGCATTATAATTGGACTCCTGTCATTGCATGGGAGGGCAGGGAAATCCCGGCAGCATAAAACCTGTTTTGGGACACCTCCTTGATTCCCCGGCCCCTTCGTCATTCCCACTAGCTAAACGAGGGCAGAAAATCCCCCCTAATTTAAATATTTAAGTTATGTAACTTAATTTATTTGTTCACCTTTACTGCCCCATCAGCAAGTTTCCACTCCAAAGTTCGTAGACATGTTGTTCCTTCTGTCTGTCGGCACAGTAGCACAGTGGTTAGTACAGTTGCTTCACAGCTCCAAAGTTCCAGTTTCGATTCCCAGCTTGGGTTGCTTCTCTGTGCGGAGTCTGCACGTTCTCCCCGTGTCTGCGTGGGTTTCCTCCGGGTGCTCCGGTTTCCTCCCACAAGTCCTGAAAGACTTGCTGTCGGTAATGTGGACATTCTGAATTTTCCCTCTGTGTACCCAAACACATGCCAGAATGTGGCGACTAGGGGCTTTTCATTGCAGTGTTAATATAACACTTGTGTTATATGTGACAATAAAGATTATTATTATTACCTAGCTCAGTCGGACATCTCTTGACAACAGTTGAGAACGAGAACGTTCACAACATTGCGTGAAAAACTGTAAGTGGTGGAACATTCCGGAGAACAGGTTATGTTAGTTTTTGCTAGCTAAATCTCAGCCTGAAGTATTACTTTATTGTCATGAAAGGGAAAATGGATACATTATCCAGTCTCTGATCTCTCGTCTCTCACCCTAAGTACAAATCACCGAGTTAGGAAGGATTGATTTACTCAGCGTGGTATCGCTTCCTTTTAAGCGTGATGTAAAATGCCTTCCAGTGCCTCATTCTTTTGAAGTTTGCTTCCAGTCCTTGTGTTCCCCTGTGAAATTTATATCAGTTACAAGCTATTTTTCTACACGCTAGCTTCAATTTGCTTTTTGTTTTCTGTCCTGAAGCACTGACTGCTCTGATCCTATCAAAGTGCATCAGCGTTATCATTGTCTCACTTATCTAGCATGCTGGCAGCTCCCCTACAGCATGATTCCACGGGACTCTTAGTCTTCCAGCACCGACTCAACACTGCCAGGTCTGCAAGGTCACTGTCGAAAGATGAAACATTAATGTATCCTTGATGTGTCATTGCCAATCTATCACTAGATAGAAAGGAGTTGAAGACGCCATGGTCTTTAACAATCATAAAGTATTTTAAACAGCAGCTGTGCTAACACAAAGGCAATTGTACAACACAAACCCTTTGGGCAGAATCTGCTGCTCTTGAAATAGTTGCAGGTGTTGAATTCTGGGCTCCTGAACTTGCACAGGTCAGAGTTGCACTGACAGGCGAATCTTTCAGGAGATGACCAGTTAGGGATACTGGGTTGGTTCACAGGTCGGGAGCATAGGAAATCACGGCCACTCCAGTGGAGACAAACAGCTCCCACGGTAAGATCGCTGGGAGCAGTAATCGAGGGCCAGACTGATGGAGCGGCAAGGATAGCACTATTAGCATTGTGGGTGAACTAGGAGGTCACCTATTGGGGGGGGGGGGGGGGCGATTGCGGGACTGGTGGGGGAGGAGGAAGAAAGAACGGGGTGTCAAGCTAGCAGTGGTGTAGCAGTAAAAATCTGAAGTGAATCTGAAACTACATCCAGCATTAAAATGGTATGAGCAACATTCCACTGGTATCCAGGGCATGCACGGAAAGTCTATTGACATAAACCTTTGAACCGATTTGGAGCAACTTCACTGGGAAGGTTAGGATCAGACTCCAGGCATGTTCTTACCCTCTCTACTCTGGGATCAGATTGGTATCAGACTCCAGGAATGTTCTTACCCTCTCTACTCCGGGATCAGATTGGGATCAGACTCCAGGAATGTTCTCACCATCTCTGCTCCGGGATCAGATTGGGATCAGACTCCAGGTACGTTCCCACCCTCTGCTCTGGGATCAGATTGCGATTGGTTTGATGGCTCAGAAGTGGGAACATGTCAGGGAGCTAGCTGCCCCAACATGGAACATTCACAATTTTCTCCCAATCCCACCCACAAACAGGGAGATTCTACTCATTGAGTGAAAGGGTCGGCCTCCAAACAAATTTTGTTTTTGAAAACCTGGGCCTAGAAATTAGTTTAACACAAACAAAAACAGAGAATTCACAGCAGGTCTCACAGAGTCTGTGGAGAGAGAACAGAGCTAACATTTCAAGTCTGCATGACTCTTCGGCAGAACTCGGAAGAACTGGAGGTATTTATACTGTAGTGGGGAAGTGGGTGGAGAAGTAGGGTCTGGGGCTAGATAAAGGGCCAGTGATAGGTGAAGGCTAGGGAGAGATTGACAAAGCTGTCATGGGCATCACTCACCTTCGTCAGGCTGAACTGGTCCTCACACTAAATGATTTAACATAGAACATAGAACGTAGAACATTACAGCACAGTACAGGCCCTTCGGCCCTCGATGTTGTGACAACCTGTGAAATCCCTCTAAAGCCCATCTATACTATTCCCTTCTCATCCATATGCCTATCCAATGACCATTTGAATGCGTTTAGTGTTGGCGAGTCCACTACTGAAATGTTTAACTCGTCTCACTTCCTCCAAACAAAAGGTGTGACCACGGGTACCCATATGGGTCCCGGTTTTGCCCGTCTCTTTATGGGAAGATTCCTTGTTGCAGTCCTACTCCAGCCCCCTCCCACAACTCTTTTATCAGTACATCAGCAACTGTTTCAGTGCTGCTTCACGTTCCTATCTAGACCTGGAAAAATTGATCAATTTCACTTCAAAGTTTCAGCCCTCTATCACCTTCACATGGTCCATCTCCGACATTTCCCTTCCCTTCTTTGACCTCTCTCCCTCCATTTCTGGGGATAAACTGTCTACTAGTATCCTTTACAAGCCCACCAACTCCCACAGGTACCTCAACTATAGCTCTTCACATCCCACATCCTGTAAGGACTTCATCCCATTCTGCCAGTTCCTTTGCCTCCATAGCATCTGTTCCGATGATGCCACTTTCCAAAGCGGAGCTACTGACATGTCTTCCTTCTTCCTTCATCATGGCTTCCCCAGGGTTCTCAACCATTTCTGACCATCTGCCGCACCTCTACTCTCACCCTTTCCTCTCCCTCCCAGAAATAGATTAGGTCCTCACTTTTCACCTCACCAGCCTCCGCATTCAAAGGATGTTGCAAATGGAACCGTGTACTGCAGTCACCAGTTCACATCCTCACCTCTGACTTTATGATGGAGGAAAAGTCACTGATGAAGCAACTAAAGGTGGCTTGGCCGAGGGCATTATCCTGAGGAACTCCTGCAGTGATGTCCTGGAGCTCCACCCATTTTCTTTTGTACTATTTATTACTCCAACCAGTGGAGACCTTTCCCCTTGATTCCCATGAGCTTTAACTTTAATTAGGCCACAAACTCTGACCTCCCCTGTGGGGAGTTTGGTGGCAGGAGGTGTCATTAATCAGGAGGGAGAGGATCAGTTGGGGACCCTGCCAACTTCCCACCTTCAGTCCGATTAAGTCGGCGGTGGAATGACCCGTGGATGCCATGCCATCAATTTAGGCCCTTAAGTGAGCAATTAATGCCTACTTAAGGGCCCCATCCCACCATAGTTGGTATTAATCCAGGGGCAGACAAGGGACAAACCATGCAAGGAGCATGGCAAGCAAACCGGTGCAGGGCTGTTTCATAGAATCATAGAACTTACAGTCCAGAAGGAGGCCATTCGGTCCATCCAGTCACCACTGGCCCTTGTAAATAGCACCCCACTTAAGATAACACCCGTAACCCAGTAACCCCACCTAACCTTTTTGGACACTAAGGGAAATTTAGCATGGCCAATCCACCTAACCTGCACATCTTTGGATTGTGGGAGGAAACTGGAGCACCCGGAGGAAACCCACGCAGACACGGGGAGAACGTGCAGACTCCGCACAGACAGTGGCTCAGTCAGGAATTGAACCTAGGACACTGGAGCTGTGAAGCTACTGTGCTAACTACTGTGCTACCGTACTGCCCTTGTTTGGGGGTTCCTGTTGGAGGTCCCTCATTCAAAGGCCTGGTCAAAGGGAAGGGGGCCATTGAAAGCCACCTTCCTTCCCTTGTTGCTGATGCCCATCTCCTGAATCCTCTAGACCCTCACCCATGAAATCCTTCCTGCCATTATCATCTGTGACCTGGGATCCAGCAATGATCCTAGCCCTCAAGTGGGTGTTGTACTGGCAGTAGCCACGCTTCCTGTTGTTGCTGCCATTCAATAGAGCTACCAATCTCTGATTGGTCAGCAGATCTTGGCAGCCATGGCTTCCGCCCCTTGGTCCTTGATTTAGGTCAAGGCTGGTCGCTGGCTTGTCAAGTGCCAGAGCAGCACATGATGTGCAGACCTTCACGAAAAGAGATGACTCGTGTCTTTTGGCAGCAGTTGATAGTAGAAACCCATGTCAACTGTATAAAATTCTGGGCATTAACTCTATTTCTCTCTCCACATATGCTGCCAGAGCTGCTGAGTATTTCTAGCATGTTCTGTTTTTATTTCAGAAATACCAACACTTGCAGTATTTTGCTTTTGTAGCATTTTCTGGTTTACCTAGTACACTCCTGGCATACTTGTATAGATTCGTCATTGGACCCCAGTTAGTGCACCGGCTTGATGGTAACAGTAGAGTGAGGGATATACCAGGTGACAGGTTACCGAATGTGGTGGAATAGAATTCTGCTGTTGCTGATGGCTCACACTGCCTCAGGAATGCCACGTTTTGGACTTCCAGGTTTGTTTTGAATCCATCCCATTTAATTCAATGGTGTCCTCAGCTTGACGACAGGACTTTGACTGCATAAGGACAGTGTGGTTGGCACACCTAACACTGTTATGTGGAGACGTAACTGCAACAGGTAGGTAAGTGAGGACAAGATCAAGTGGGGTTTACCCTCATCCGAAGCCTAATCTGGTGTTCAAAATTCTTGTCAGCTTAGTCAGTAGTGGTGTTACCGAGTGACTCAGTGATAGATATTGAAGTTCCCCATGCAGTGTACATTCTGCGCTCCGTCAGTGCTTATGCCAACTGGTGTTCAACATTGAAGAGCACTGATTCATCAGCCGATAGATGACGATAGGTGCTAATTAGTAGGAAATTTTCTTGCCCATCAGTGGGACAGGATATATATACCGAGCAATGGTGATGAAAGAATCTGGGGAATTGGCTCATGTGTGTGATTCTATAAATATGACTGTCAGACGAGTGCTTGACTAGTCTCTTGGACAGGTCTTCCACTTTTGGCACAAGTCCCAAAAAATTAGTAAGGAGGGTCAAATCTTGTGTCAGAATCTGATGCCTTAGTTGATGTTAAGTGGTCTGTCAGGTTTTATTCTTATTAGAATATTTTTGTAGCTGTTTGTTAAAAATGTGGAGCATTTAAGGGGTATTTCAGAAGCCAGTTTATAGTCAATCACATTACTGTGGGTCTAGAGTCAGATTACATTTCCTGACATGAAGGGCATTATTCACCCAGTTGGTATTTACAACAATTCAATAGCTTCAAGATCGCTATTACTGATTAATTTTACTCCAGACCATTTCATAAACTGAACTGAAATTCATGACTGCTAAGGTGGGATTTGAACTCATGCCTCCGGATAATTAGTCCACACCTCTAGATTACTGGTCCAGTAACACAACTATTTTACTACCTTGCCCACTTTACCTGCCATAGGAGGTCTTGTACAGCAGTGGTAGCATCTCTTCCTCTCCGCCAAAAGCTCTGGGTTGAAGTCCCCCTCCAGGATCTGTTGGCCACAGGAGGAGTGTTATGGTTCAATGGATTGATAATCAGCCTGGGAATCCTTCCACCACTTTTCCAGCAAAGGAAGAAAGTGTGTGTGAAGATAAACTTCAAAAAAAACACTTTGCCTGCCAAAGTCAGGTGTGAACCAATTTCTTGGCCTTGAAATTGTATCGTAAAATATCAGTGCATGAATACCTTGATGTGATTGTCTGAAGTTTCTCTCACTGTTATTTTAATGGAGCTGTTAGCATGTTCAGGTTTAAATGAAACTTTCGAAAAATATTTTATGTAGTAATATGCTGGCAACCAACAGTGTAGTTTAAAGGTTCTAATTAATAATTCAGTTAGAGTTTAACACTTAATACATACCAGATGGGGGTGAATTGTTTCCTGTGCGTACTGTAAATGTAGAGGAGCTGGCAGGGTGACACATTTTCTGTCAAGTGCCAATCAGGAGTGCAATGTTCCTTTCTCATGGGCAATTAGGCACGGGGAATAAATATTGCCCTTTCCAGTGACGCCCATGTCCCATGAATGAATAAAATGACACATGTTCAGCATGGGTGGGAAGATGACAATTTCGGATCAGCCAATGCATCGTATATTGTCCTCTCCCTGGTTTTACTTTCCATCGACTTTAATGGAACTGAAAACTGGGCAAAGTGCATAAAGGGCAACTGATCAACCACAGCCAGTTTACTGCCCACATCAAAGGACAACATAATAATAATCTTTACTATTGTCACAAGTAGGCTTTACATTACCGCCGTAGTGAAGTTACTGTGAAAAAGCCCCTAGTCGTCACATTCCGGTGCCTGTTCGAGTACACAGAGGGAGAATTCAGAATTTCTAAATGACCTTGGTACCACTGTATGGTAGCTTTCCTTTCGACTAGTTTCAAAGCTATCTGTACATCAACCCTCGGCTATCTTTGATCCTAGGTATTGGTGAGAAAACTATTCAACTGTAAGGCATTATAATTAGTCTCTGCGGCCAGGATTCCTGTCCCTGATCACTTCCCTGGAAGGTAAGACAGGATTACCCTCAATTGGGGGTGCCCCCAAGATTTAGTAGCCTATTTACACTCAATCTACAGTCTCTGGTCACTTGATTGAAGTACCAAAGAAAAACACAGCGCATGGAAATCTATCTCAGAACGTGTGACTCCAGTTGAGGTGAAAGGGAGGGGCAGGGGGATAGAGTTGAGGGGGGCTAGGTACAGGGGAAGGAGAAGGGAAGAAATCAAGTGCAACAGCATTACAATCCAAATAATTTGAAATCGCTTTTCCTTCAGTTCATCCAGACAAGGATAAACTTTTTGTTTTACCAAATTGGTGAGATTAAAAAGTACTGTCATGGCAGCACGGTGGTGCGGTGGGTTAGCACTGCTGCCTCACGACACCAAGGTCCCAGGTTTGATCCCAGCTCTGGGTCACTGTCCGTGTGGAGTTTGCACATTCTCCCCGTGTTTGCGTGGGTTTCGCCCCACAACCCAAAGATGTGCAGGGTAGGTGGATTGGCCACGCTAAATTGCCCCTTAATTGGAAAAAAATAATTGGGCACTGTAAATTTATTTTTAAAAAGTACTGTCACGGTCCTCACATCAAAACGTCTAATCTACCAGTTTTGCAAAATGTTTTAATGTTGCCATTTGTAATCGATGCTGAAGAATCACAGGAGATGAAATTATTTGAAGCAGATGATATTATTTGACAAATCGATTCATCGCCATGGAAACTGAACCTCATAATTGCGCAGTGCAAGAATGGCAAATTCCAACTATGCATCATCAACAAGGCAATCAATCCAGACAAGTATCCATCTCCGCGGGTGCCACGGTGGGACAGTGGTTAGCACTGCTGCCTCACAGTGCCGAGGACCTGAGTTCGATCTTGGCCCCGGGTCACTCTCCATGTGGAGTTTGTACATTCTCCCTGTGTCTGCGTGGGTTTCACCCCCACAACCCAAAGATGTGCAGTGTAGGTGGATTGGCCACACTAAATTGCCCCTTAATTAGAAAAAAAAATTGGGTACTCTAAATTTATTTTTTTTAAGTATACACTTCCCACAGTCAAAACCTTAACATTTCCATGCAGCAGTCTTCACCTCTCTTCATCAGCCACATGGCCCATGACAACGCTGTTAAAATATATCCCATCTCCTGGGAGTGCAGTGGTCATCCACTATCAGTCCTGCCTCCAGAAAACTCAAAGCGGCTGGTTTGAAACTGGTTGAGTATCGGTTGAATCCCGTCTGGAGCCCAGCCATAAAATTAGCCTATAATGTCTCAACGCAATTTATAGACTTTCAAAACACAAACATGTTGTTAGTCAACCAGCGCTTCCTAACTTAGCGCATCTTCTCTCCGACTTTTCCACCTGGGTGGTGTCATATGCACTTTCAGCCTTAGTTCTTTACCTAGGTTTCTAAATAAATAAATTAATAGGTTGCACATGTCTAACTTGCTGGGAGCTAAAATTCAGATAAGGTGAGAGTCATCGACAGGATTTCATGGTGATTTGCGAAGATTGGAGTTGTCTGTGCCGCAGGCAGGCTGAGAATCAGACACACATGCTATATGGAAGCTGAGAAACTGTGGAAATATTTTGCAATTTTATTTTCTTCCTTCCCCACCATTAAGGTATCCATATCAATAATATCTTTCATTAGCTGTGAGCTCTGTTATCCTGCTTGATGCAGAAACGACGGGCAGCAACGGTGATAGTTTTGAACACCACTGACAACTCAGTGCACCTTCTGAGCTGCCAGCCCAGATTATGTCCTTAAATCTGCAGTTGGTCTTAAATCCCCAATCCTTTAACTCCATGGTGAGGACCAAGCTCACAAGCAATATTAATCACTAGACAGTGATCAACAAGGGCTGTGGAATATTGTGCAGCTAATTCCATCACGTATCCATGCCAACAATCAGACTGCTATTTCTACCTCCGTAACATCATCCAACTGTGCTCCTGCCTCAGCTAATCTGCTGTTTGTGGTAGTCACCACTAACTGTATTAGATGTATATTAGATGTAGTACGGTAAGACTCCTGTACTAGAGGTACATGGGTAAATCCCTGCCTGCTGGCTCCGCCCAGTAGGCGGTGTATAAATGTGTGTGCTTGCCGGTGTTGCAGCCATTCTGGTAGCAGCTACAAGAGGCCACAAATCTTTGCTCTATAAAGCCTCGATTATTCCACTATTCTCGTCTTTGTAGTAATTGATAGTGCATCAATTTATTGAGCAAAGATTTTAAAACGATGGAACTTCACATCAAGCTTGATCGCCTACAGCTGAGCCCTCAAGCAGCCAATGCTACGTCCGCTTTTGACCACTGGCCTCCAAACTTGGCCACTCTAACACACTCCTGGCTGATCTCCCACGTTCTATGCTCCCTTAAACTGATGTGATCCAAAACTCACCTGGCCATGTCCCAACTCACACAAGTCCTGTTCATCTTTCAATCCCATGACCACTGACTTCCGGTGATGTCATGTAAAAGCAAGACACACGGAAAGTGGCTCCCATATGGGTTTTTTCTTTTGATCCTTTTTTGCCCATCTTTTTGGGGGATTTTGATGACCACATGCCCATTAGAGGGTTAGAGAACTGTTTCTCGATGGAGTCATGTCAAAAACATAGTCAAAGAAACCCAACTTGAAGAAAGATCAGGAGGGTAGCCCGCCAAAGGAAGGTGAAGGAGGGAAGATGGCCGCACGCCCATTACATCAGACTTGTTGGGCAGGAGTCTCAGTTCCTGAAACCAAGGGGGCAGGATTCTCCATTCCCTGATGCCGATTTCATAATCAGCGATCGGGCGGAGAATCCCTTTTTACGATGGAATTGGGGGCGGTGCTTGCTTTCGGGTGCTCTCCAAAATGGCATCATTGAGGAGCGTGCCATACGCAGTTGGGAGGACCTCGGGGCTTCACCTGAAGGCCCTTCCCCAATGCTCCACCTCGATGGGCCGGGTTCCCGACCGCAGGGTGGACGTGTGGTCTGAGTGGTCGGGAACCCGGCATGGCGACTGCGTACTGTGTCCAGCGCCGTCACAGCTGGGTGGGACCTGTAATGCTGGCAGGGGGGGTTCAGCGAGAGCCGGGGGACTGGTGGGGGGTTGCCGGGGGGGGGGGGGGGGGGGGGGGGGGGGGGGTGGCGAGCGGGTGTCCAGGGGGACACTATTTGGCAGGTCGGGTCCGCGTGCGGCCGGCGCCATGTTGAACGGTGCCACGGGCCTGGCAATTCTACGGCCGATTTTGTCATGGAGGTCAGACGTTTTATGTGGCGGTGCTGGGGCGGCGCCGAATTATTTGACTTAAAATGCCACGGATCCTCCAGACATAGCCTGGAAATCAGAGAACCCAGCCCAGTGTTGACGCCGGTGAAGAATTCATGGACTTTCACGACAGGAAAACTGGTGCCGATCCTAGAATGGTTCCGCTATTATTGAGGGGCTAGCACCAGCACCACGTGGAACACAATCCATTCCAATGAAAAACAATGCAGGATTCGCCAGGTCCGTGATTGACACTCATGGGGGGGGGGGGGGGGGGGGGGGAGTGCTGGCAGCCCAGCCAACAAGATGGCACTGGTTGTGCTGGAGCATGCCCATACAGCTGATGGGTCAGCTGTGGCTCGAGGGCACCCAAGGGGGTTGGTCTGGTGGGACACCTACACAACCGTGTCCCTGCTGTTGAGGTGACGGAGAATTGGGATTTGGCGTCTGTGGTGAATGTAATATATGAATGTATATATACTAATTCACACTGTAATTGTAAGAGCAGTAGCGCCATCCTACCACTAGGGGGAGTAGCGCTGGGAGCACTTAGGAACTTGTACTGGGCTCCACCCTTGGTTCCGCCCATGACTCCTCCCCTTGTGCAGCTGTACAAGTATCCGTGTCCAGAGTCAGCCTGGGTCACTATGAGTTCATCGACAGGTAACAGGCTGGCTCTGAAGGAAGTCAATTAAAGCTTAGATTCACATCGGAAACACGTGTCTGGTGAATTGATGGTTCCATCAGCGTCAAATCGTCACCCGCTGCAATTTTGGTGTTGGGACCTATTCCCCGTCCAATCGAGTTTCCCGATTTCGGTGTCAGTCAATGAAGAATCCTGCCCTCTGGCTGTAGCGATGGCACTGGAGCTGGACAATTTTGCCAAACAAATGGATCAGCAGTTTGAACGGCAAGGAGATAAACAAACCCTTTAAGGTCACTGGCGAGGAGGCCCTGGGTCTGATTCGGGAACAGTTGGCATACACCTTGACGGTGGTTAAGACACTGCATGAGATTTGGAAGGGTGTGGAGGAGGCCTTGTCGCAGCACAAGGATCGGCTTGCCTTGTTGGAGGCTGAGTTTCTGATGGTGACTGATAGAAACAAAGGCCTGAGGTTGAAGGTGGAGGATCTGGGGAACAGGTCAAGGCAGTTAAACCTCAGGTTGATGGGGCTGCCGGAAGGTTTGGAGGGCTTGAACCAACTCAGTACTTTGCGGAGATGGTGAGCAGGGATGAGGTGATTCCCCCTTCCATAATTGGACAGAGCTCATCCCGCGCTCAGGAAAAAGCCAATGTCGAATGAGCTGCCACGGACGGTGATTATCTGCTTTCATACCTACCAACGGAAGAAGCGGGTCTTGGAGTGGGTGAAGCGGGGATATTGAAGGAGGGCCTTGGTTGGGGGTCATTGACTAATGATGAGAGGAGGGGAGGCTAGCGAACGGGAGTGGAGTGGGGGGGGGGGGTGGAAGTGGCTGTGGTCTGTTGGGTCTGTTTGGGTGGGTTACAATGTGCCTAGCTGTTTGTTTGTGTGGTGGGTGTTGTGTTCCATGTTCTTGTCTAGCAATGAATCTCCAGAACTGCTGGTGACCTAGCCAGAACTCAGATTTATTAATGCACAAGTGATCAGGTAACGATCAGATACAGACAAAGTTATCATAGAGTTACATTAGACTCTTCCGGAACTACCTTTATGCACGACTGTCCTCATGCATGCCTTACAACCTTCCACTGGAAGCTGGAAGTCACCTGACTTATATCGGATGCCACCTGCTGGTGGGTGGTCACCCTGCTGAGTACATGTAATATTATCTACAGGCATATCTCCTCAGTGGGGAGATGGGGGATGTTGGGGCACCAGGCAGTCTGCGGGCCTGACAGAGGGGGAGGGGATTGGGGGGGGGGGGGGGGGGAGGTGGAGGTGAAGGAGTGTGCTGACAGTGTCCAAGGTTTATCCTTTATCTCACCTTAGGGGTGGGGCGGGCGGCCACCTTGGATGGGCCTGGTATCTGGGAATTTGGGCAGGAATGTTAAATCACAGTGCTGGGACCCTTAAAAGGTGACAGGCACTGCACTTGAAATTGGATGGGAGGGTGCTCCCAGTCTCCCCTTATAAATTATGCCCTTTTTTCCCTTGAAAGGTCCTAGCAAAGCTGAACTTTCTAAAGGCTGTAAGTTTTCACTCGAGTAAAAGTGATCCCGAAGAGCTTCAGTTCCATTCACTCGATGAAGTGGTTCCAGTGGGAGATAAGTCTTCTCCAGTCTGTTGGACCTGCAGAGGATTCTGCTCCTCTTTGTAAGAGCTGATCAGTTTAAGTGAGGATGTTTTCCACTGATGCGACTGTGCAAATGGTGGTGGCTTGCCCCAGTGATGCAGATTCCCTGGAAATGAGTCTCTGATTTACAGCAGGGACTAGTGGGGTTCCAGTCCACCAAACTAACAGCGCAAGGAGCCCAAGTGTTTCCAAGCCACCATGATACCATTTAAGGAAGCATAAAATGTCTACCCCTTGCCTGACTTTAGTTGGCAGTTGTAAGTTTGAGTAGAAGTCCAGGAACTCCATGGCTCATGTTAACTTGGCCCACCTGCCTTGGACCCGGCTTGCATGGCCTCCATCTCTAGTTAAAATTGTGCTTTTATTTTGAAGCGATGAGGATGCAAGTAGGAGAAAGTGCTGTGTATTTGTGACTTAGGAAGGGCAAAAGAGGAGAACCAACATTACTGACTGTAGTAGTATTGATGAAGCAGTATCTTTCTTTTATGCTTGCATGCAGCGAAGCAATTATTGGGGGACAATTCAGACCTCTTAAACAAGAAATCAAGGACAAAAATCATTTTTTCGGAACAGAATATGGTTATAATGTTAAACCTTTAAGATATAGCCAATCGCAGAATCATTGCAGATGAGGACTGATGTGCACATGAATTGTTTACACACATGACTGAATAAAATGAATACCATTACGGTAATTTATGTCAGGCCTGTCTGGTGCATCGTGTTCACGCTTTAAGATTTGATCACTTTCGTTTTTACTGGCATAGCAGCACCTTCACTGTAAGATAGCTCTCCCCTGGAATTTCACCCAAAAGATTTTTAGGAGTGGGGTAGAGCCTCACAAGGAACGACGCAGGGGCCGATTCCAAGTCAAGAGCCCACCCCATAATTAGACTCCAGACTCTCTCTGCCCTTTTGCATCGCACGTTCAACCCTGTCTACAAGCAAATGTACTGAGCTGTTTCAGGGGCCTCTGTGCCCGGTTAAAACTGAAGTTGATGTATCCTATTTGGTCTCACTCTCCACTGAAGAATAACAAAAGATACATTTGGTGCCAACTACCAGGAAATCTTGCACTGATTGTTGTGCAATTCATGACTTCTCTAATCCCACATTCTTATTCAGAAAACATATTGAGCTGGATTCTCCATCCACCGATGGCGAAATTGCATTCAGCGCAGGGGTGGAGTTTCATGCAAGGAATCGGGACTGGCGCTGATTCGGCGATTCTCCGCCCCTCCGAAAAACGGTGTACTCTGGGACTACGCCACGCATAGTATCCCCCACCTACAGCCATTGTTTGAGGCCCGCCCCGCTATTCTCCGCCCCCACCGTACAAAGTCCCGACGGAGTATTTCTAATATCAGCCCAGCCGTGCGGGAAACTCGTGAGGCGGCTGCGGACTCACTCTACGGCCGGCATGGTCGGGGGCAGACCGATCAGAGGGCAGGGGGGTCCTCATATGGAATTGTGCCTTTATTGTGCAGGCGGTTCGGGTTGGGCGCGCGGCCGATCGGCGACACTATTTTCACGGTCTGAGTCCACCATGGAACATGGCGCGGCTGCCATGCGCATGCATGGCCTCTGACCCGGAAGTGCAGGAGGCCGTTTCGGCAGCTAGAGTTGCAAGCTCCACGACAGCTGACTGCTAGCCCGCTGCAGGACTGTGAATCTGTGGCCTTTTGTCGCCAGTTATTCTGGCGTAAAACACCACAGTTTTAACGACAGTGTGGGGACTTAGGGCGCGATTCTCCGCTGCCCACGATGGGTCGGAGAATAGCGGGAGGGCCTTCCTGACAATTTTCACGGCCTCCCACTATTCTCCCCCCCCTCCGGCCGCCCACCGACACGAATCGCTGCTCGCCGTTTTTTACGGCGAACAGCGATTCTCCACAGGCCAATGGGCCGAATACCGCGGAGTTTACGGCCGTTTTCACGGCCGCGATCACACCTGCTTTCAGCGTTCGTGAAAACGGCCGCAAAGTGCCCGTCAAGGACAACCATGGCACCGATTGGCCCCGATACTAGCCCCGCCCGGGCAGAACACCGGCTTACCATTGGCCCTGGTCGGTCATGTGCCTCTCGACTGATTGGTTGAGACCAGTCATGTGACAGCTCTCCGATTGGTCGAGAGGCTGAGTTAACCACGCCTCCTTACCGAGGTATAAATAGTCAAACGCCCGGCGATCGTCCATTTTATTATAGACAACCGCAGGGCTAAGTTCTAGTTTATTAAAGCCTAACTTTTGTAAAGCAACTCGTCTCTCGTGCAATTGATGGCTCATCACCTCCATCATCTGTTCCATGATGCGATGAAATACCTCTGAGGCAGAGATGATGCCAAAAGGCATCCGGTTGTAGCAGTAGCAACTGAACGGGGTGTTGAATGTGCACAGCTTGCGACTGGATGCATCCAGCTGTATTTGCCAGAACCCTTTGGAGTCCAGCTTCGTAAAGAATTTGGCATGAGCCATCTCGCTGGTCAACTCTTCTTGTTTTGGTATCGGGTAATGTTCCCTCATGATGTTGCGATTTAGATTTTTGGGGTCGATGCAGATTCGAAGCTCCCCTGATGGCTTCTTGATATAGACCATGGAGCTGACCCAGTCCATGCGTTCTGTGACCTTTGATATGATGCCCTGGTCCTGGAGGTCCTGCAATTGCTGCTTGAGGTGGTCCTTGGCGCGGTGCGTGAACCACAGGCGTGGCATTTGGTTTGAGCAGGATTTTGTATCGGTATGGGAGTGTGCCCATTCCAACGAACACGCTGTGGTACTGCGTGATGATGTCATCAAGTTCAGCTAGGAAGTTTTCATCAGGTGAGGCCGTCGCCGGTGAGGATGACATGGTGTGGACTCGCTGAACCAGGTTCAGGAGTTTGCAGGCCCGAGCACCGAGCAAGGATGCTCTGTCAGGTCCTACAATCTCAAATCGCAGTGTTGCTTTAAATGATTTATTGGAAACTCCGAGTTGGCATGAGCCACTGGAAGCTATGGCATTGCCATTGTAGTCAAGGAGCTGGCAGGCCGGTGGAAGCATACGTGGTCTGACACGGATGGTGTCGAGATCGGATTTCGAGATGAGGTTCGCCGATGCGCCGTTGTCCAGTTTGAACCGGATGCGAGCCTTGTTAACTGTGAGGACAGCACACCACTCGTCGTCGGGATCCACGCTGAGGATCGAGAGGTGCTTCACTATCTTGGAGAAAGGTAGCGCATGCTTCGTAATGATGCCCACCCGGTATGGGGATTTGAGAGGCACTCAGCATCAGGATCTGAGGGGCAGTCTGGCATGGCCTGCTGTATTGAACGGACACTTCTGCGCCGTGGCTGGGATCCCTGGATGCTGGGCAGTGGAGCAGATCTGCAAAGGGCTGCGTAGTGGCCAAGCTTGCCACACTGTAGACATTGCCGCTTTAAATGGGCGGAGCCACAATTCGGACACGTCATGACGCCAACGTCAGTGCGTTCCATGCGCCAACGCGCATGTGCAGTGCGGTCGAACAACGTACGCACCTCCGCAGGCTGATCTTCTGCCTCACCGTCCCTCGATTGTGGCGCGCATGAGCAGGGGCCCAGGAAAAGCGTGCAAAATGGCCACTCTCATCGATCTGTAGGCCCTGCATTTGTGCGATGGCCTATACCCGTTCCGCCTCGTGGGAGGTTTGCTTTGCCGTTTCTGCCGCCCTGATCTGGGAGTACCGATTGTTAGCATGTTCGTGGAGAACACACGTTTCGATGGCGATGGTGAGGGTGAGCTGCTTGACTTTCAGGAGCTGCTGGTGAAGGGAATCGGAGTGGACCCCGAAAATGATCTGATCCCGGATCATGGAATCAGTTGTCGAGTCATAGTTACATGACTGCGCGAGGATGCGGAGATGGGTCAAAAAGGATTGAAAAGGTTCATCCTTACCCTGAAGCCTCTGCTGGAAAACGTACCGTTCAAAGCTCTCATTCACCTCAATGTCGCAGTGGCTGTCGAACTTCAGCAGGGCTGTTTTAAATTTCGTCTTGTCTTCACCTTCAGCGAATATAAGGAAGTTGTAGATGTGGATGGCGTGGTCCCCGGCTGTGGACAGGAATACCTGGCGTCCGATGCGGCCTCGAGGTTGGTGGCTTCGAGATAGAGTTGGAACTTCTGTTTGAAGATCTTCCAATTTGCACCGAGGTTGCCGGCGATGCGGAGCTGCGGAGGAGGGCGGACGTTTTCCATATCACCGGATGGCTGTTTGCTGGTCAACGCTGATTCACTCAAGGTAGGTCCGTCAATTTTCAGCACCCATCTCCTGGTACCATGATGTGTTGGGCTGGCTGGGTCGATGTGGACTGCACTTGATGCAGTATAGCGAGAGACAGACCTCCAACATTTGATGAGATGCAACATGATTTTATTTAACATCTAAACTATAATACATGTTCAGCTGTGGGTTGACACTATGCTGACTTAAATGGAGACCTGACACTAGCCTGACCAGACTTACTAGCTACCACATGGTGTTTGCACTGGCTAGCTCACGAGCTCTGACTGTCTCAGAGGCTTGGTCCCGAGAGAGCGGGAAAACTGGTGCCCTCTGGCTTTATAGCGGTCGTGTCCTGTCTGGTGATTGGCTGCTCTGTTCTGTGTGCTTACTGGTCATCCTGTGTGTCAATCCCTGCCTGTCTGCATTCCATTATATACATAGATGTATATTATGACAACAATCTGTGTGGAGTTTGTACAATCTCCCAATGTCTGTGTGGGTTTCCTTCCACAGTCCAAAGATGTGCAGGTTAGGTGGATTGGCCATGTTAAATTGCCCGTTAGTGTCGAAATGTTAGTTGGGGTTATGAGGTTGCAGTGGTAAGGGGGGAGTGGGCTTGGGTAGGGTACCCTTTCGGAGGGTCGGTGTGCACCCAATGGGCCAAATGGCCTCCTTCTGCACTGTAGGGATTCTATGATTATCAGAGCAGTCAGAGGCTAGGAATTCTAGAGTGTAACTCACCTTCTGACTCCCCAAATCCTATACATCATCTGCAAGACACAAATCAAGAGTGTGATGGAATACTCCCCACTTCCCTGGATAAGTGCAGCTCCAACAACACTCAAGAAGCACAGCACCACCTAGGACAAAGCAGCCCACTTGATTGGGACCCCAGCGACCCCCTTAAACATTCACTCCCTCCACCATCGACACATAGTCACAGCAGTGTGCACTACCTACAAGATGCACGGCAGCAAATCACCAAGGCTCCTTTGAATGTACCTTCCAAACCCGTCACCTCTACCGCCGATAAGGACATGGGCAGAGAGTGCATGGGAAACTATCACCTGGAGGTTCCCCTCCATGCCACACACCATCCTTACTTGGAATCATATCGGTTTGCTTTCGCTGTCAGTGGGTCAAACGTCCGGAGGTCAAATTCTGATCCTAACCCCACCCAAATTCCACATGCAGTTTCAAGGAAGAATCAGGAAATGGACCCTGAGCCTTCTAACTGGTATTTTGTAAGTGTGTGTTACATAAAATGGGACACATACCACCTTTTCACACTAGTTTCACCCCCCCCCCCCCCCCATCTGTCAGATCAAACACTTCCCACCAATACGTTCAATGAGTTACTGAATCCTGACCAACCAACAATGTAATAGCCTCCTCACAGGGAAACACTGGTGTATAGGTTGATGGGTCCACCCCAGTTCAATGCAGGAACTGAGCAGATGACGGCCCAGAATATACATTATTGACACCACCAGCCTGCCTGTGGTTCAGCACCAAATTAGCAATCCTACTCTGCAAGATTTAGTGGTGTGGGAAAGAGAAACATGCCACTGGTGTTGAGGGAGATCTTTTTCAATGTTATATTTAGTCAGCAACAACTAGATGGAGAAGACATTGTGTCTTCCTGTAGAAGACATTTTGTTCTGTGTCTAGTCTGTGCTGCACTTAAGCCTGAGAATACTGAAAGTGCAATGTCGAGAAAACTTCAATCTGTATCTAGCTTTGTACTTGACTTGGGAGCACTTAATGGGATAATGAAAGGGGAAACATATTGTACAGTCAGTCCATTCTGTGTCTGTGCTGCCAGTGTTCGATCATGGCTCTAGGGTAAAATAAAATGGAAAGAATTTCTGTTCTGTAATAGTGGCATCTTGCTCCACAATAAGCATTAAAATTCACAGAAACAGAAAAATAATGTTAAAAGCTTCAAAGCCTTGGGGAAGAATCAAATTAGAAAACAATATTGCAATGTAGCCTCATAGAACTGGACAGACAGTCTCCACATCCCAATTTGACATTGTCAAGTGGAATTTATAAACCCTGGATCGGAAAAAATATGCATATTAAGGAGAGAAATAGAATAACACTAATGGCTCAGTAAATACATACTTTCCTCCAGTCCTGAAGGACTTTATCCAAGGTTCTTAAAAGAAGTGGCTCTTGAGATAGCTAGTGCATTGGTTTTAAATTTTCTAAAGTTCCCTCGATTCGGGGAAAGTTCCATTAGGTTGGAAAATAGTGAATGAAAATGCAAAAAAGGAGGGAGACAGAAAGCCAGTTAGCCTCACATCTGTCATAGGGAAATTGCTAGAATCCAGTATTAAAGATGTTATAGCAGGGCACTCAGAAAACACAAGGTAATTTGAGTCCAAATGGTTTGTGGGAGCAAAATCATGGATGGGATTAATCAACCCCGTCACCCTCCCCCCCCCCCCCCCCCCCCCCCCCCCCCCCCCACCCCGCCATGGATTTCCTGTTGACAGCACCTCTCCTCACCAGGAAACCTGTGCACCGGCATGGGATCAGAATTTCCTCCCGTTGTGAACAGTCGGCAAATCCCACCCCATGTTTTACCAATTCATAGGAGTTCTTTGAAGAAGTACCATGTGCTGTAGATAAAGGGGAACCAGTGAATGTAGATTTCCAGAAGGCATTTGCGAAGATGTCACATCAAAGGTTATTGAAAAAAAATTAAAAGCTCATGGTGTAGGAGTAACATATTGCCATGGAGTTGCCTACCGAACAGGAAATGTTCTTCTTCTTCTGCGATCAATCGCTAACGAGTATGATTGTCCACTTAAGAAACTCTGTTACTGGTCATGGGTTCTGTGGGTTCATGCATGGCTGATGAGCCCAACCCTAGAGCTGCAACTTCGACCGCACATTTAGCAGGTGTTTCCGGGAGGTGGGATCGGTCCTTGGGCTCTAGATTGCTGGCATTCCTTTCTTAGGCTCTTTTTCTTGGCGTCCTCTTGCCATCATGTGTCTTGAAGAATTGTGTCCCTTCCAATCAGGAGATTCCTCCAAGTAGGTCTCTTCTGAGCAAGGGTCTCCCAGGGTTTGACGTCTATGTTGCAACTCTTGAGGTAAGCCTTCAGGATGTCTTTAAAGCACTTCCTCCACCTTTCTCTTGTTCGGGATCCTTCCTTGAGCTGTGTGAAGAAGATTTGCTTTTGTAGTCGGGACTCTGACATCCTAAGCACATGGTCGGCCCAGAGCAGGTGGTTTTGGATGATCATGGGCTCGAATCTTGTGCTTTTGCCTCCTTCAAGGACACTAGTGTACTACGCCTGTCCTCCCAGCTGATGTGGAGAATCCATCTCAGACAGCGTTGATGGTACATCGTCAGGGCCTTGAAATACATAGTCCAAGTTTCTGAGCAATATAGAAAATTTGGGAGGACAACCTCCTTGTACATGAAGATCTTGGTATTAGCATGGATGTTGCAGTCATCAAAGACTCTGGTCCTTAGACGTCCGAAGGAGACCAAGACCTGACAAGAAATAAAGTAGACATAAATGGATCATTTGGCAAGATGTAGCATGTGGTATCCCACAGTGCTGGGGCCACAAGTATTTACAATTTACATTTTTTTTTAAAATAATTTTATTCTCCTCCTTTTTCACATCTTCATCCAAATTTAAACCCACCAACAAACAATCAACAATAACAAATACACTGTCCATATGGAGTTTGCACATTCTCCCCGTGTCTGCGTGGGTTTCACCCCCACAACCCAAAAATGTGCAGGTTAGGCGGATTGGCCAGACTAAATTGCCCCTTAATTGGAAAAAAAAATATTTGGGTACTCTAAAAAAAAATTTAAATACAATGTCAAACCCCTGGTCAGCAATTCCCTCCTCCCACCAACCCCCAAACAGCCCCCAACATTTTAAATACAAACATCAAAGAAACGGAATCAGGAATCCATCATCCATCCATACATACATAGATAGACTGCAGTGGAGCTATGAGGCATCAGCTTATCATGTTGAGTTACTCTTTCATGCATGGGCTGTGCAAATGGTGCCCTTGACTGTGTCTGTCTGTCTGTGCTGTCAGTGTTCGATTGTGGCTCTGGGGTAAAATAAAATGGAAAGAATTTCCGTTCTGTAATAGTGGCATCTTGCTCCACAATAAGCATTAAAATTCACAGAAACAGAAAAATAATATTAAAAGCTTCAAGCTAAGGCCCATGTCTCCTCTACCATTCAATGAGATGAGTGTGAGCAGTTGAGGATTCACTTACCTTGGCAGAGTGCATAAAGTTATTCATGCATTTGTGGCATTGCAGGGCAGTCCTTTGCAGAGGCCCTGGGCACTGACCTTCCGAAAGACTTCCTTTCATGCAGGCTTGGTATGATGTCTCAGCTTCCTCCTTCTATCCCCTGGTTAAAAATTTGGGTGCTGGAGCTCCCACTGATTGGTGGGCCATCTCCTCCTTCAATAGTGGGTAAGTTGATGTCAAGGCGTCTTTAAAATATGGTGCCCAGATATGATGGCGGGGTGTGCGCCACCCAGCCACCCTGATGTGCAAAATGTCCGGAAACCCCGACTGCCTAATTAATTAGTCCAGCATAGCGGGGCACAACATGAATTCAAATCAGCCTCTACGGCAGAAAACATTCCCGGTTCCCGCCCTCGTCATTGGACTTAACCCCGTAATGGAAAAATCACACACACAGACAGACACAAACACATACACATACACACGCACTAATGTACACATACTTCCAGACACACAGGGTGGCACGTTGGCACAGTGGTTAGCACTGCTGCCTATGGTGCTGAGGACCCGGGTTTGATCCCGGCCCCGGGTCACTGTCTGTGTGGAGTTTGCACATTCTCCCCGTGTCTGCGTGGGTTTCGCCCCCACAACCCAAAGACATACAGGTTAGGTGGATTGGCCACGCTAAATTGCCCCTTAATTGGAAAAAAATAATTGGGTACTCTAAATCTATAGAAAGAAATACTTCCACACACAAATAGGCACATACATGCACACATGCAGACACACAGACAAACATAGATACAGACATACACATACACGAACAGACACACACACACACACACAGACAGATGCAAACACACAGATACAGGCATACACAAACACACACAGACACACACAATCATTCACACAAACATAGACTTATACACACAGACACACACCAGATACACACACAAATATACACACACATAGACACAAATACACAAAAACACACAGATAAATACTCAGACACAGGCATATAGATAACGACTCGCATAGACACACACACAAACAGACACAGTCTCACATACATGCACTCCTGTTTTTCATTTTCCATCAGGTGAGACAGGGAATAAGTTTAACTCTTCTACTCTGAAGAAACAGCCAATGGGGAAACGGGTGTGATATTTCTTGCAGATTCCTTTTTCCAGGTGAGTGCTCATGAGTTTTGGGCCACCCGATTCTGATGCCCTAACCAGTCTTCGTCTGAGCCTCCACTGAATAGCTGCCACAACTTTGGAGTTGCTATGCAATCACCAGGGGAAAGTGTCAGAGTTGATACCTGAAAGTGAGGAAGTAACGCAGAAGGCTCGAGGAACATAGAACTTCAACACCTGAATAGTAACCTTGCAGAGTATATGGCTTGCCAGTTGGCAAACCTGCCTGATACGGGCAGCACGGTAGCATAGTGGTTAGCACAGTTGCTTCACGGTCCCAGGTTCTTAAGGGCAATTAATGCCTACTTAAAGGCCTCATCCCACCACCTGTATTCAGCCAGTGGTGGGCGAACCATACAGCGAGCATGAGAAACAAACCCTATGGCATCTACGATGATCTTGCACTATGGCCATCTATTTATCCTAACAATAATTACTTATATGTAAGCCCTTAAAACTGCTTCCTCCCTTTTAACAGGTACACCCACTTGCTCACTTCACCTCTCCCATATTAGAACACACTCATCAACTGCAAGCCTTTTCCTCATGTGGTAAGTATACTTGCCGAAGAAAAGGGTATAAAATTCCTATGAAACACAAACTGTCAGAGACAGCTTCCTGCATTTAAATCCCTGAGGTTCGATGATGAGAGGTCATACAGTTCAATGGAAGTACTGTTTTTGCCATGGGAAAGGTCTGCTCCATATTACTGGCACCATACTAGTGACGAAACACCTACCCTGTTGTCCCGATACCTTCATGATGCATCATACAGGGGAAACTTTCCACTCCATTGTCTGATTCCTTAATGTCAAGGGAATCCATCCTGGTTTTTTTGCAGGGTGAGACAGATGATGATGCTGAGCAGGAAGAACAGAAATACAATTATCTCCCTGCCTACTATAATGACAATGGCAAGCATGCTGATGAAAAAGAGGGAGATGACAGCAGTCTGCAGTCCACCCTCACGCCTCTCCAGAGACTTTGGTGACAATTCATTGCTTCATTGTCTAGGTGCCATCCCGGCAAAGCAGATAGATTTATTTCAAAGGGCTCACTATCACCATCATAGAATTTACAGTGCATAAGGAGGCTATTCGGCCCATTGAGTGTGCACCAGCCCTTGGAAAGAGCACTCTCCACCCTATCCCTGTAACCCCACCTAACCTTTTTGGACGCTAAGGGCAATTTATCATGGCCAATCCACCTAACCTGCACATCTTTTAGTTTGTGGTGCGAAACCCACACAAACACGGGGAGAATGTGGAAACTCCACAGGGACAGTGACCCAGAGCCGGGATCGAACCTGGCACCTTGGCGCCGTCAGGCAGCAGTGCTAACCACATGATTAGAGCTCCCTGCCCAATTTCTTCTTTACTGAAGTTCATTGTGTAGGATTAATTACATTACGTAGATGAAGTTTGTGTTAGACACAAAGTGGGTTAGTATTACCTTAGAGGACATGGAGGCCTGAAAATGAAAAACTATAGGGGACAAAATTCTTTGCCTCAGTATGGGGGTAGGAAAATATGTGGTCACATTTTCTAGCACCATCCTGCTGACAGGTTATTTTCTTAGAGGCGGTATGGCTACCTGCCCACTAGAGTAGCCAATGAAGCAATGCAAAAGCCATTGATCAGAGAGGCCAGAATTTTCCACTGAAAATCCCTGTCTGGAGCATGTCAGTTACCTGAAAGCTTTCTCCAGATGGCAGTCCAGGGAGGCTGTACTCCAGGAAGATTTGAGGCCTCCCCCGGTCCACTGCCTACTTGGTTATTGTTTCAGGTGTAGACATCGCTGTGGAGGGGTTTCCTCCACCAAAATAGTGGTCCAGCAGTTGTGGCCATTTTTTACTTCAAAAGTTTAAAAGTGCTGAGAGGATACCACCAGGTCAAGGTACATCTCTCTCCTTAACTGAATGGCAAGCATGTACGCTGACCACTAATTAGCCAATTTAGGTCAAATCACTGCCGGGCGATTTCCCCTGACGGTGGAGGACGAAAACCCTCATTTGACCCAAAGAGCAGGATCCTCGCCTTTAATGCTAAATCCTGCCCTTCATCTGTTTCTTCGGAAATTCCCTGCTTCCTATTGACATTCCTGAGAAGTATGATTTAAAAATTGATGTGAGTTGTGGTGAAGTTATCAAAGAGTTAGGTGAGTGAGCCAAGCACGCCTCTGTCCCACCATGGTTATCCTGCAGTTTGCTGCTGAAAGGGGCTGTCTTTTTAAAAGGTGCACATGCAGTTTGTCTGCATTCTTGCAGTTTACACTAATTGTGCACAAATGACTACAATGGAGAGCAAAAGAGCTGGCACAGAAAACCTTTGTGCAAATATCTTTACTGATCACCAACAGGCACAAATTTATTTTAATGATGTACCAGGACGACCACCTTCAGCTGCATCATCAATGACCTTCCTTCCAACATAAGTCATAAGTAGTGATGTTCACTGATGACCGCACAATTCTCAGCACTATTTGCAACTCCTGAGGTACTGAAACAGTCCATGTCCAAATGCAGCAATATGTGGACAATGTCAAAACTTGGGCTGACAAGTGGCAAGTAATATTCCCACCACACAAATACCAGGCAATGAGTATCTCCCACAAGGTAAGAATCTAACCATCATCCCTTAGTATTCAATGGCATTCATTACCTTCACTGAAACCCCCACTGTCAACATCCTGGAGGTTACCATTAACCTGAAACTGAACTGGACTAGCCATATCATACTGTGGCTACAAGAGCAGGTCAGGGGCTAGGAATTCTGCGGTGAGTAGCTCACCTCCTGACTCCCCAAATTGTGTCCACAATTAAGAAGTCACTGGTCAGGAGTGTGATGGAAAACTCTCCACTTGCCTGAATGAGTGCAACTCCAACAACACTCAAGAAGCTGGACACCATCCAGAACAAAGCAGCCCACTTGATTGGCACCCCATCCATAAACATTCACTCCCTCCACCATCAACTCAGTGGCAACAGTGTGCACCATCTACAAAATGAGCTGCAGGAACTTACCAAGCATTTTTATGCAGCACTTTTCAAACCTGCGACCGCTATTATCTAGAAGGACAAGGCCATCAGATGCACGAGAACATCACCACCTAGTAGTTTCCCTCCAAATCATTCATCATTCTTCACTGTCGCTGGGTCAAAATCCAGAAACTCCCTCCCTAACAGCACTGTGGGTGTATCTATACCACATAGACT
The DNA here is from genome assembly GCF_902713615.1 of Scyliorhinus canicula. NCBI lineage: Eukaryota > Metazoa > Chordata > Chondrichthyes > Carcharhiniformes > Scyliorhinidae > Scyliorhinus > Scyliorhinus canicula. The sequence continues at coordinate 46,576,884 of NC_052162.1, forward strand.
GCAGCAGTTCAAGAAGGCTGCCCACCACCACCTTCTCAAGAGAAATTAGGAATGGGCAATAAATACTGGCCTAGCCAGCAATGTCTACATCTCAGGAATTTTTTTTTTTTTTAAATCATTCCTTGGAAATTCTCCCCCAAGGTCTTGGAGAAAGGACAGGGGAGAATTGGCACAAAAAGCGGGATGAAATGAAAATTGCTTATTGTCACGAGTAGGCTTCAATGAAGTTACTGTAAAAAGCCCCTAGTCGCCACATTCTGGCGCCTGTCCGGGGAGGCTGGTACGGGAGAGGAGGGTAAAATAAATTTATATATTTTTTTATTAATTGAATTTATATATTTTTAAATATAAGAGCGATACATTAGGATAATATAAACTATTCAACAATAAGATCCATTACAGTTCAGAAGTATTAAATCTTTCAATAGGCTAACAAATGATAGTGATTTCAAAAGACCTTCACACATAATGCATTTGGGTATCAAAATAGGATGCTTAGGAGAGGTCATTTACTGCATGACACATTATTAATGTTACAAAATAGCATTGATACTGAATGCTGCACTTGAACTGTTTTACAGACAGCAACTTTGCTACGTTCCAGTATGTTACACTTTGCAGAGATGACCTGCTTCTGAAGGACAATGTCAATGTGAAGGACTGTGAATAGCAGCTGTTATGCAGGCAGGTCTAAGCTGCTATCACCATCTGTTGCAATCACTTAGCAAAAGGTGTGAGCTCTCCCTTACTTGTTTGGTAAATACACTACCGGCCCAGCATGCTATTAAACCACACAGATCAGGAATGACCCAGTTGCCGAGTTGAAGATTGCACAAGATGCTGTATTTTTGTGACAGAAGACATCGGTCAGGCAATATGTGTAACTCTGGTCACCTAATCATAGGAAAAAATAATGAATAATGATGGCTTTGACAGGGCAGTAAGAAAAATTGGTACTTATATAAGACCTCAGAATGAATTTCAGAAATATTTCAAAACCTCACGTGCAATGAATTGTCTTGAACCCTGTTCAGCCCATCAACTGCTTAACATAAATGCTTTAATTACTTCACCAGTGGATGCAGCTTGGGATGCTGAAGGCTGCTAAAGCTCAGCTTAGGGCTCTTGAGATAGCAAACTCTCTGAGTTCAGCCCTGTGAGCCTCTGGCTACATCTCCAGAGATGCCAATAAGAAGTTTAGCCCAGCTGACTTTGCAGCATTGAGATAGCGGACTAGAAGGGGAATTGTGAAAGAGGTTGCCACACCATTACAACTGTGGGTCAGTATACTATTACAGAATGGCAATCTGGTTGAAACCCCAAATTCAATCTAATTGAAAATGTATTTACCCAACCTGTCCAAAGCTCTAGGGACAGTGAAGCTCAGATATTGCATGGGTCAAGCATTGATATTACAGATAAATATTTGTCTAGCGCCAGCTATAGCTGCATTGATGGCCTGCCTGCAGCATCCACTGGCTGACCACATGTTAGTGGATGACATGTTGAAATGTTTTGATGCTGTGTGCCAGAGCTCACAGAAGTTGATATTCAATTTCTTTATGTTTTCCAAGATATTCCTGGTTTTCATAATTTTCAGTTACCAACTCGAGTCACCAAACAATCTGAGCATGCTTTCTGATTAAGCATAGAAACAGAATTACGAAAATATAAAAGGGGCTAATATCACTGATGTAACATTCCTTTAAGGGGGGAGAGGTTTATTTCCTTTTGTGGTGTTTTCATCACACTGATGAATGTGTTTGAGAACCACAATCTCAAACCAGAGACTACAGTTACAATTTACTGGGTGGCAGTGATCCCTGTGCTCCTACATGCTCTGTGTTATGAGCTCAAAGACTACAATCTTTTGAGTGCTGTGTCTTTAGTGAACTGATTACATCATGGCTGTCCTCAGATGTTCCCTCATGGCAGAGGTCATGTGACTATGGCAAGCCAGATGGGCCATGCAGTAATGATTGCATGTTAAAACCCAAACATCCCCTTTTCTATAACGAACCACAGACAACTTTGCATGTGTAACTGTGAGTTACCCAAGTTAGACACTATAACACAACTTTGCATGCATTAACAAACTATTATTCTCGTTAATCTCTGCAAATGCATTACATACATAATCATTAAATGGTACAGATCTCTTAATGTTAACGTATGCTCATTGTCATTGGCTGTTCATCTCAATTATGTTCCTTTTACATAGCATGTTGTTCCTATGGCACTTGTTGCCATAGTAGCAATTGCTGCTGTTTCATTGCCATTCTTGGGGAGTGATGGTTGTCCTGTACTGTGTGCAGCTGATGAGATCCCACCTTCCCAATTGTCTGCCTGCACTGAAGGAATAGCTCCTCTAGTTGTTTGTATATGCCTGCGATTGTGTTGATATATTTGGTTATTCCCTTCCACTACATACAATTCAGCAGACAACTGCTCAATGCATGTCTCAAGTTGCCATGTGGGCTGACTCCTGTTGCGAGTGTTGAAGGTTTGCAACCTGGCTGCCTCTTCAATTCTCAACTCTGGCAATGGTTCAACAGTCTTGTCAAAATGAAATTTGGTTTTGTCCCATTTTACCTTGATTTTCATTCAAGATTGATACTACTTCTGGTTTTAGTAGCTTTTTTGCTATTGAAAGAGTAGTTTGTGTGTGGCATGACATTAGTATTTGGACTGAACTCCTTTCCACGCCTTCAGTCCGTGTGTTTCTCCACTCGAGGGTTGCCTTGTATAGTGCTAGATTTGCCCAATTTCATGATGATACCTTTTGCATAATACACTGCTGTATTAATACACTGTATAATACACTGCTGCCTCAGCCTTTTCAGTCAACTGGGATAGTGCGGGATGATGCATTGTGTTGAATTTCCAAATCCTTTGTGAAGCGGCTGAATTCCTCACTCGTGAACTGAGGGCCAATGTCACTCATCACAATATCTGGAATGGCATAAAAACGGAAGTGGGCTTTCAAGCATTCCTATCGTCTCATATAATAATTGAAGTCAACTGATCAACTTCCAAGTAGCCAAAATAATGCTCTACAGTGGCAGGATAATCCTGCGCTTCCTTTGTATGATGTCCTCCACAGTGTTTGCATCCTCCCCTTTGTCTGTGATTGTTCTACTCTTTTGGCTTATAATGTCTCTCAGCACAATGTATCTCCTGGTCTGCTCTGCCACACATGCCCTCTCGCTGACGTTTTACAACTTCCGCATTCGTGCACACGTTCATCGCTTCCTTGAGAGTAAATTTCTCTCATTGTCAGATATCTAGTGCCTAAGGCAATTCTATCTATAATGAGATCATCTTTTAGTTGTCTAAATTGACATGATTCTGCAGCCTGTGTCACTGTAATCATATACTCTTTTTACAATTAACTCTTTTCACCTTGAGCCCAAAATGTTGAACACATACCATTCATAAGTTACACTCACCTGGTGTTCAAAGTGTGCCTTCAAGGCTTTCAAAACCTCTGTCATCTGTTTTTACTGTTCTTCGGATAGATTTAGAGTGGAATACAATTTGTAGCAATCCCACTCCAGCATTGTTAACAGTACTGTTATTTGTATCTGCCCTGACTTGTTAATTAAATCTGTTGCAATCTCGTAGCTCTGCCAATGCAAGTGGTAAAACTGTCTGTTCTGCCACATCTCTCCTTTCATTTTAACAGGAGCTAGGAATGGAAAATTTAGAGCCATTTTTGTCTCACCCAATATTTTACTTGCAGCCATCAGTTTGTATGAAAATCCTTCAGCAGCAACAAGCAACATGTTCAACATTGAGATGCTCATCATTCAAAATATGGAGATTGTATGCCTGAAAGCTAACTCCAGTAGCAACTCCTTTACTCAGAATTCGATTGTGACCGGATACTCCCAGAAGGACAGTGGAAATGCTTTCGGGATGTCCTCAAAACATCCCATAAAATTCACAATTCCCCAGTGACTCATGGGAGTCCCTGGCCTGTGACCAACCAAGAAGGCATCGAGCACATTGAGAGACTTCACCATGGACGTGCCTAAGAAGACATCAATGGCAATGGCGTCTCCCCCACCAGCCAGGGACCATCGGGAGGCATGCATCTCCTCTTTAAGGGAAGATCCACCAAATTAAGTGTTATTGAGACATTAACTAGACTGTGGGTCCTTCCATAATATCAAGGACCCTGGGAATATAAGTCAATACCTAACAGCCAATCCAAGGCCTGCAGCTCTATTGACCAGCACTGAAGCTGGGGAAGTGGTGGCTGCTGTCATTATGACATCTAGCCGAGGCCCAGGATCAGCAACAAGGACAGGGGTGGCTCTTAGTGTCCCTCCCTCTTCCCCATGGTGATTCCCTCAATCCAAAATTGAGTGCCTTTGAATGTGGGATCCCATACCTTCCCAGAACCTGCAAGCAACCCTGCATGGGTTTGGTTGTCATGCTCCCTGTATGGCGGGCCCACCACTGGCTGAATACAAGTGATGTAATGAGGCCTTTAAGTGGGCATTAATTGCCCAAATAAGGGGCTCAATTGGTGGCAGGGCAGAAAGACTGCCCACAAGCATTCCAGCCACTGACAAAATCGGGACAGCGGAGTCCCCTCCCACCACCCTGTATTATTCCAGCACATTCGCTTACCCATTAAAATGCATTAAAATAGCACATCTAATTTTAGCTTGCCTCTAACCCTTTCTTTAAAAAGTAGTGAACTACTTGACACCAACACTGAGCACAATGATGGGAAAATCAAGTTCAACTTATTTCGTTGAGAACATAACACTTGAAATTATCTTGTACCAAGGCTTGTACATGAATTCCTTTGTTTGACAAAATTAACTATTTATTTTAAGTGGATTACCATCTCCTCTAAAATAATGGACAATGCGGTTTCATATGAAAATGTTGAGCATTCAGGTGCGCGGCGTGATTTCAAAGCCACAGTTTCCTCACCAAAATATATTTTAAATAAACTGATAGGATAAATCAAAGCTTACAGCCAGAGGAGCAGACAAAAAAAGATTAGTGCAGCTGAATGACAAAGTTGTCTATCTGAGGAATGGCAAGTCGAACATCAGATTTAAACTAAGTTAGTTCTATTAAAACGGAAAGCCTTTGCATCTCTCTTCCTCAAAAGGTGTTGGAAGCGGAGTCTCTGAATATTTTTAAGACAGAGGTGGCTAGATTCTTGATTGTTAAGGGAGTGAAAGATTATCGGGAGGGTAAGCGGGAATGTGGTGTTGAGGTTACAATCGGAACTGCCATGATCTTATTTAATGGTGGGACAGGCTCGAGGGGCCGAGTGGCCTACTCATGCTCCTAATTCGTACATTTGCATTTTCATATTAATACTGTAACAATGGGGATATGTATGTTTTTCAAATATCAGCCTGAAACAATGGGCTGAGGAGAACTCCACCACAAACCATTCAACGAAGTGCATTACAGCATAAGCGAGCTTCATACGAGACATTCTGAAGCCTTTCTGAAATAGGTTACCAGGATCTTGCTCGCACTGCCAGCTGCTCTCGCAGTGTACAAATGGGGCGATTTTGTTTCAACAGGTAATATAATACATCATAATGGACGAACACCCATCAGACTAATTTAAAAACCCATCAGGGACACAGGAAAACAGACTCTGATTGAAAAATGTTTCAAACTCATTCATGTAGAAACCACACGGATAGCGACGGAATACTAAATAGACCAATACCAAAAGGAGAGAAAAATAAATAAATAGCTGAAACCTGATGGTTTCTTCTTTTCCAATGTTTGCACAGGTACTTGAAGTAATTACATTAATTTTCATTTACCAAATGATAATAATTTTGTATTCCTGATATAATGTCCAAACACCCTTCGCCACTCTTCCTTCCAAAGAATTTTAAGCCGTTCAGTCACATGTCATCAGAGAGCCTCATCTTACAGGCCGCATTTAATTTGGAAAGTGGTGAAGGAAACCGGGTGTCTCTTTGTATCACAGCTGCACACACTTTCTGTCCAAATCCCAAGGTCAAAACAGCCCACGAGGCCAGATGTGGTTGTTCCAGCACCTTCCAGCAACTCATTAGGAAAGCTAATATCATTTATTGCAAGGGGAATTGAAAGAAAAAGTAGGGAGCTTATGCTCCAGTTATGCCGAGAAATGGTGAGACTACATCTGATGTACTGTGTACAGTATTGATCTCCTTACATAAGGGAGGATGTGAATGGGTTGGAAGCAGTTCAGAGAAGGTTTACCAGACTAATACCTGGAATGGGCTGGTTGGCTGATGAGGAAATGTAGGACAGGCTAGGCTTATATTCACTTGAGTTTAGAAGAATAAGAGGCAACTTGATTAAAGCATATAAGATCCTGAGGGGTCTGACAGGGTTGATGTGGGAAGGATGTTTCCTCGTGTCAGGAAATCTAGAACCAGGGGTCACTGTTTAAAAATAAGAGATCACCCATTTAAAGCAGAGATGAGGAGAAAATCTTTCTCTGACAGGGCTGTGAGATTTTGGAACTCTCGTCCTCAAAAGTTGATGGAAGCAAAATTTTGACAATTTTTAAGGCAGAAGTGGATAGATTCTTGTAAGCAAGACAATGATAGGTTATCGGGGGTTGGTTAGATGCCGCTTTGCCATGATCTTATTAAATGGCAGAGTAGGCTCGAGGGGCTGAATGGCCTACCCCTGCTCCTTGTTCATATATTTGTATGTCCATTTCTTACAATTGTCATTAGGTCCATGATTTTCACCAACTGAGGGCTCATCCCCAGTCAGTCCATCTAGTGGAGGCAGTTGGTAGCTGAAGAGCGTTCGCAGAACAAAATGGAAAGGTTGGTTCACCCACACCACGTTTTCGAAAAACATGGCTCATGAGCCATGTCCGCTCTCATATTAAAGTAAACCATATAACTGTTTACTATTTCAAAGCGCAGAACATTGAACCCCACAATGGTGAGAAAAAAAACTTAAAACCCAGGAGGATTATAACTTCAGGAAGCAAAGTACTGTACACACCCCTGACAACATCAACGGGGCCGAGGTGGAGATGGTTAACAGCTTCAAATTCCTTGGGGTGCACATCTCCAAAATCTGTCCTGGTCCACCCACGTCGACGCTACCACCAACAAAGCACAACAGCGCCTATACTTCCTCAGGAAACTAAGGAAATTTGGCATGTCCACATTAACTCTTACCAACTTTTACAGATGCACCATCCTATCTGGCTGCATCACAGCCTGGTAAGGCAACTGCGTGGCCCAAAACCGCAAGAAACTTCAGAGGGTCGGGAAGACAGCCCAGTCCATCACACGAACCTGCCTCCCATCCATTGACTCCATCTACACCACCCGCTGCCTGGGGAAAGTGAGGCAGCATAATCAAAGATCCCTCCCACCCGGCTTACTCACTCTTCCAACTTCTTCCATCGGATAGGAGATACAAAAGTCTGAGAATACGCACAAACAGATTCAAAAATAGCTTCTTTCCCGATGTTACCAAACTCCTAAACGACCCTCTTACGGACTGACCTGATTAATATTACACTTCTGTATGCTTCACCCGATGCCAGTGTCTATGTATTTACATTGTGGATCTTGTGTTTCCCTTTTATGTATTTTTTTTTCTTTTTTTCACGTACTTAATGATCTTTTTGAGCCGCTCGCAGAAAAATACTTTTCACTGTACCTCGGTACATGTGATAATAAACAAATCCAATCCAATCCAATCTGCTTTTAAAACTGGCATATGACAAGTCTCAAAACTAAATTAGCAATTTCTCGCAGTGAGACCAGAAGGGGTCTTGGTGTGAAACGTAAAAATGTCACATTGGTGCCATAGAGGTCAATTTTCTGAGGTTGGGAGACAGTAACATATCGCAGTTATTTAAATCTGCTTGCTGCTTATATTGGCGAAAACAGAATACTCAACCTGGTCCCCATACTGAACTGAATTTGGGTAATGTGCTCTATTTAATGGATGCTCCGTTAAGTGAGCAATAAGCTTTCAGCTGCAGCAGCAGTAATTGGGACATTCGAACTGCTTTGGTTGTCAGGCAGAATTCAGGGCCTCTCAATCAATAATTCAGACAACATACGGTGCTACCCTACCACTAGATATAAAAGCAGAGAAGTGCATTACATTGGTAAAATCACTCGCTGGCAGTGTAGTGATCAGCTTTATCTGTCAGTTCCATCGCAGTGCAGCTCACATTTCTAAATATAAAGCAGAACGTGGTGTTGGCATGATTACCAAGATCCCAACGGCATACACTGAATGACTCAGCTCAGCACTGTCACAGACTCCATGGACAAGACTTTCTGCTTTCAGTTAATGAAAGTTTTTTTGTGCTAATTTTCTGTTTTCTTTCTTTCCTCACGAAATTAGTTGAGATTTTCTGATAAGTGCTATTTTCATGTCAGCGTAGGTTGATTTAAACCAATTAGTTTAATGCCTTGCTTTGTGGAGTGTCTTTAATATTTGGTTAGGTTTTTTATTATGTCAAGTTTTATACTTGTGGGGCTCACCATTAGTTAATCAGATATTGTCATTTAAATGCCAAACATACTGGGCTGGGTCCTCCATTTCTGAGACTAAGTGTTGACGCCGACGCAGAGTTCGACAACAGCAAAACTGCCGCCGCACCTGGACCGATTCAGCTATTGTTAAGGGGCCATGTGGAGCACAAACGATTCCAATGAGAAATGGTGCGGGATTTGCCGGTTCCGAGATTAACAATCAGGAGGCTGACAAGCTTCAGCCACAGATGCACACTGCACTCCCCACACACCATCCCAGCCAACAAAATGGCAGCAAGGAGAGCGGCCCCAACTTTCACTGACGCCAAGCTGGAGACCCGCCTGGATGCGGATGACCCTATACTGGGAAGGAGACTGTCCACCATGTCTGGACACAGTTCGCAGAGGTGGTCAGCATCGTGGGTAACACCGTTCGGACCGGCCAGCAGTGCCGAAAGAAACTGCAAGACCTCCTCAGGGTGGCCAGGTTGAGTAGGCAACACTGTGCCCCTGGCACCAACCCCGGTCCCAAACACCCAAACCTGACCCCCCCTCACTTGGAGGGCAGCCGACCCCCATCCTGCACCACATGCCGGCACCCATACCGGCCGCCATGGCTGGATGCCCTGGCCACTCAAGCCACCAGCTGCCCTTCCCCTGGGCTGCATATGCCGGACTGTCTAACACTTGTTTTCTGTTTCCCCCTCCCCCCCACAGGAGAAGGCTGCGCACGACGGCCAGGAGTGGGAGAAGACTGGAGGAGGACTGCCGGACCTGCGGACCCTCACCATGGCATAGCAGAAGGCCCTGGACGTGGTCTAATCATGAGTCTTGTCTTGTCTCTTGCGGGACCTGCTGAAGATGGTGCAGACACAGAAGGAGGTGGCACATCACTGGCTGATGTGACACAAAGCCAGAAGGTGGTGGCACAGTCATTGGGTGATGTGGCGCAGTCCCAGAAGGCAATGGTCCACTCCCTGTGGTCCATGGCTGCGAGCATGCAGACCCTGTTTGAGACCAGAGCGGGCCCCCAGGACTGACAGTGGCAGAGGGAGCCTCAGGGGTCAGCTCTGCTCGCATCCCGTCCCATGGAGTAGCCTGAGGGCCATCGCGATGGCGAGGTGATGGGACACATGCCGGTGACTCCCGTAAGGGAGATGCTGGAACACTGCAGCACCCCGGACTCCCCCCCCCCCCCCCCCCCCCCCACCACTCCGTCCCTGGTGCATCAGGTGGGCATTGGGCAGAACAGGGCAGCAACACACCACCTGAAACACGTGGGCAGCAGCCGGGCCCATCCAGGCCCCAGAAGACATCTGCCAACGGGGACACAGGTCGCAGGACAGGAATCACAGCAGGCCACCTCCACTCCCGCTGCACCATCTGGAGATCCACCAAGATGGAGGGTTAGGGCCCATAAGGCCAGGAAGTTAGATAATTTGCCACAGGTGAAGGGCACTGTTTAGTTATAGGGGCGAGGGCACAACTCTGAATATACGTTGTAACTTGAACACCTGTTCACATTATTTCAACCTGCCTCGGTGCTCTATCAGATTGGTGTGAGGCATGGGCTGATCTGGCCAGAGAGGGGGGGGTGGGAGTGGAATGGGAGGATTTTTGGGGGGGAGAATGGGCGGACATTGTGGGTGGCGTGGACTCCACACCCTGCCCCAACCCCCCCCCCCTCCCCCCCCCCTTCGTGACCGTCCTCACCACCGTCACACCAGGGACCCAGGGATTTGATGGGGCCTGGGTCAACCCAGGTCCCAGACCCCGAAAGGCTTCAGGATATATCACAGAGGGGCTGGCAGGTGAGGGGGTGGCCTGTCCATTCCCCCCCCCCCCCCCCCCCCCACACTCCCCAGTTGGTGAACCTGGATCAGAGCATCCTATGCGCGTTGGCCCTGGCTCACACGTCGTGTCACCTCCCATGCCTGCACATTGCCGCCCTCCCCGCATCCACCTCTTTGGATGAGGATTGGCATTCCTCCTACTCCTCCAGCACATTACCCCTCTGCTATGCAATATTGTGGAGGATGCAGCATGCCACCACAATGCGGGCGATTCTCTCAGCATCATACTGGAGGACTGTACATGCATTCTGGACCGCATTGACGCTACTGTGGAGGTGGCGGAGAATTACGATTTGGCATCAAATTGGCGCCCGCCACGATTTTGGCATGAAAGCCTATTCTCCGCCCAATCGCATTTTGCAATTTTGCTGTCAGCAAACGGAGAATCCTGCCCAGGATAGAAGCAATGGCAGAGGCACATAGACCGCAAAATGCAAACAAAGTGAGACATTTCCTGGAACTTGTGAACTATTGGGCAAGATATATCCCAAATGTCTCTACCCTGGCTGATCTATTGAGGAAGATGACCAGAAAGAATGAACAGTGCAAATTTGATGAAGAATGGAAAGCTGCCTTCAAAACTTTGAAAGGCAGCTGAACAAGTGTTTTAGCCCTGGGACACTAGATCCAAATGCACCAACAAAGGTCACAGCCACCACCCTCTGAAGGGTAACTAGGGATGAGCAATAAATACTGGCCCAACCAGTAATGCCCACATACCGTAAAGGAATTAAAAAAAGATTGGGAGCTGTGTTGGTACAGATACATGCTTAAGGCCCGAAAATCATTGCCAATGTGAACAGATCTCTGACAGAGGTGGAGAGGAGATATTCTCCACTGGAGAAAGAGGCCCTCGCATAGGTGTGGGCATGTGAAAGATCCATGCATATTTGTTTGGTATTAAGTGTGAATTGGTGATAGATCAGAAGCTATTATAGTTGATTCATTCTCCCAGATCCAAACCATGTGCCAGAATTGAAATACAGGTTTTGAGACTCCAGCAGTACAAGTACAAGGAAGGTGCTTCACATTGCGGAGAAGGTGAACATCACTGACCCGCAGTCACGACTACTGAGGGAAGACCAAACACACAAATCCTCACTGCAGAAGGAAGCTGAATTGTGCGGTTAGTGGCAGTTCATGCTACACCCAGGCCAATGGCAAGATTGAAAGGGAGTCAGACAAAGATCGTGGGCGGAATTCTTCGACCCGCCACAGGGTTGGAGAATCACCCGGGGCCGGCGTAAATCCCTCCCCCGCCGTGGCCGGAATTCTCAGCCACCCGGGAATCGGCGGGAGTGGGAATCACGCCACGTCGGTCGGCAGGCCCCCGCGGCGATTCTCCGGCCCACGATGAGCCGAAGTCCCGCCGCTGTCAGGCCTTTCCCAGCGGCGTGGATTAAACCTCCTCTGGTGCCGGCGGGAGCAGGCGGCGTGAGCGGGCCCCGGGGTCCTGGGGGGGCGCGGGGCAATCTGACCCTGGGAGGTGCCCCCACGGTGGCCTGGCCTGTGATCGGGGCCCACAGATCGGCGGGCGGGCCTGTGCCGCGGGGGCACTCTTTTTCTTCCGCCGCTGCCACGGCCTCCACCATGGCGGAGGCGGAAGAGACCCTCTCCACCGCGCATGCGCCGGGTGACGTCAGCAGCCGCTGACGCTCCAGCGCATGCGCGGACTCACTCCGGCTGGCGAAAGCCTTTCGGCCAGCCGTTCGCGCAGGCTGGCGGGGCGCCAAAGGCCGTTCGTGCCGGTCGGCAGGTCGCCAACCACTCTGATAGAATTCCGCACCTTTGGGGAGGTCCGACACCGGAGTGGTTCTCGCCACTCCGGTATGCTGGGACCCCCCCGCCCCGCCGGGTAGGGGAGAAAACCGCCCCGTATCTAAGCGACCTACGTCAAGCAGAACAAGTAGGGAAATGTTTTGGTCTAATAGGGGGGGGGGGGGAGAGGGGGGGATGTCATGGTGATAGTGATGTGTATGTGGACTTGAGTATTGGATATTATATGGTACTGGCATAAGATACTGTGCGGTTGACTGTACTACTGATGGGCTTATCTATCACATTTTGAGAAGTTATTCAGCACGGCAGAATAAGTGATGTTGATCTTGCAGTTAAATCTGTGACTTTGAGTGTTGTACTTTCTGGCGGAGATGTGATGCCCACCATCTGAAGACTGTGTCTCTGGGGGTACTCTAGTGTTGCCCCATTGATGCCCTTGTTAAGACCCTGTGGAATTCCAACCTCTCAGGAGCCAATGTGAGACCTACTGAAGCCCAAAACTATCACAACTTAAAGGTAATCAAACCAGCAAGGGACCAATTTCAATTACTTCAATTTCAAAATGATATGCTCCTGTAGAAGCTTTGGAACAATGTAACTGGCCTTTTGATCTTAAGTCTGGAAGGACCTTCGGCCTTATTTAATCAGAGGTTGTAGGTCACTGGCTGTTTTCCCAGCAGGCTAAGGCAGGTGCTATTGATGCACCATTACATGGGTGGGATGCAAACTCCAACTATACAAATGGCCCCACAACGATTACTTGGAACAAAGTTGTGTGACTGCGGTCAATCACAGATTTACAGCCCATTCTGCTGTTGATAGAACAGGGCCAGCAGATCTTTAGGACAATAGAATTTTGAGTACAGAAGGAAGCATTGGGCCCATCAGAGCTGTGTTGGCTGCTTAAAATGAAACTGTGTCAAATATTCATCACTTCCCTGTTAAAGCATTCCATATTAAAAGCTATTATGGATTCTGTTTTCACTAACCCTATTAGAGCATACAAAATATTCTCCTAACCCCTCCCATTGTTCTTTAGGCAATAATATTAAACTTATATTCTGCATTTACTGACACAAGTGGTAATAGATTTTCCCAAGTCAAGCTCTGTCTACACTTTTGCATCAAGTATGTTAAATTAGGTGTAACACCCTCATGTAGATAATAACTTACAGATTTCTAGATCTGCTGCGTGGCATGAGAAAGTTTTCAGGTCAATGCCTTGGCTTTGTCTGAGGTAACTGCACACATTATCTTAGGTGATGAAAGTTTGGCTGCTGCTTAACATAAAGTTATCTCAGGATTAGATCTCTTCCATCACATTCATTTCATCGAAAGCTATTTTTCCTTGTTTTAAGTTATCAATGTTTGATTTGAATTCCTCTGAGCTTTCATATTCTTGCATTTTAGGTCAGTTTCTATATTCTACAAGTGGACTATGAATAATTTATTCCAAGCAAAACGGCCCTCCCTGTCAACTCAATTAAATTACAGGGCTTACTGAAGACAACTGCACTTACCAAGAAATAATCTTTTTCTTGTGGTTTGGAGTGTCTGCATCAGCAGAAAATTAGAATTTATGAAATCTGATAGAACAGTGCACACAGAGATGTTATCAGAGTAAGTTACCAGGGTGTTCCATGGCTTATTGGCCAATCGTAACTCATACATTGGCGCAGAGCTAAGAACTGTGCTGCATCAATGAAATCAATACTTATGCTCATATGGCAACTAATAATGTCACCCAAACACAAAGCTCACAGCACTTTGCGCAGTGCATTACTTATGGAGAGCAAGGATTGTTAGATACAGGGATATATAAAGTAGATTCTTTGTGGCAACAGTATCCCACAGATCTCCAAAGAATGAATGACTGTTTAACTTGGTTTGATTGAATTGGCTACCGAATTTTGGTTCAGGGCTCGAATAAAACTCCAAGGTCTTCTTCAAATAGGAACATGGAATTGTTAACATCTATCGAAAATGACAAATGGGATCGCTGTTACATTTTATGTCTAGAGATTAGCACTGCTTGAATATTGCAAAAAATCTTTTGACCTGAAAGGTTCCTGGTCTACCTCAAATTATCTCAGAATGGCAAAGTATCGAAAAAATTTCAACAACAGATTAAGCAAGTCGTTTCATGCTGCTACTACTGCAATTGCTATGCAAGTGGTATTTTCCACTCATAGGATGCTGCCGTCGGTCCAAAAAGCAATGTAATGTATTAATTTTGGTACAAGTGCAACCTCAGCTATGTAGATCATCCATCCCAATGATTGGCTGATCAAATCAAACATCATGGGCGAAATTCTCCGACCCCCCGCAGGGCCGGAATTCTCTGACACCCGGGAATTGGCGGGGGCGGGAATCGCGCCGCGCCAATCGGCGTGCCCTCCGCGCCGATTGGCGAGCCCACTGCGACGATTCTCCGGCCCGCGATGGGCCAAAGTCCCTCCGCTGTGGTTTCAACCACCTCTGGTGCCAGCAGGATTGACGGCGCGAGCGGGCCCCCGGGGTCCTGGGGAGGGCGCGGGGTGATCGGACCCCGGGGGGGTGTGCCCCCATGGTGGCCAGGCCCGCGATCGGGGCCCACCGATCGGCGGGCGGGCCAGTGCCATGGGGGCACTCTTTTTCTTCCGCCACCGCCACGGCCTCCACCATGGCAGAGGTGGAAGAGAACCCCCCTACTGCGCATGCGCCGGAGGTGACGTCAACGGCAGCTGACGCTCCGGCGCATGCGCGAACCGGCGAAGGACTTTCGGCCAGCCCCGACGTCGGCTGGCCGGCATCAAAGGCCATTGGCGCCGGTTTTGGTGCCAGTCGGCGTGACGCCAACCAATCTGGCGCGGGCCTAGCCACCATATTTTGTACCTTTGGGGAGGCCCGACGCCGGAGTGGTTGGCGCCACTCCGCTACGCTGGGACCCCCTGCCCCGCCGGGTAGGGGAGAATCTCGGCCCATGTTCCTTTGGTCCTTGGTAATAGACAGACTGCAGACCATACTCAGTCAGTTCATGCTTGCAAAGCCCAAAACATGGGGCGGGATTTACCGAGCCCACGCCGGATTGGAGAATTGCCTGGGGGAGGGTGCGCGCGAATCCCGCCACGCCCCTCCAATGCCGGGCTGCCGATTCTCCAGCAAATTACCAAATACAAAAGCAAAATACTGCAGTTGGTGGATACGTGAAATGAAAACAGAAAATACTCAGTGGATCAGGCACCATCCGTGTGGAGAGAAAAACAGATTTAACGGGCAGGATTCTCTAGCCTCGCCCGTGGCGAGGCCCTTTGCGTAAAAGAATGGAAAATTTGACCTTCCCGCCGAAACTCCATTAACTTTCAACGGCACCGGAAAATCCCAGCCACAAACGGGGATGGAAGATTTCTGCCAAAGTTTCAAGGCAATGATTTTTCATCAGAACTAGAATAAACTAGTGGAATAACAAGGGGAGGCAGAGGAAGTATTCATCCCCTGACCAAGATAAATATGGATCAGCATGACCATTCCGTTTTCCTGGCTCATTTTTCCTGAAAAAATTCTGATCACAAAATTAATTTGCTTCAAAGACTCAGAAATGATTCACTCGATCACCCTCATTGGACAATCATCACAGATGTGCATGTTCGGTCGATTGCCATTCTACATTGCCCCTGAGTGTCCAATGGTCAGCTGGGGTTACAGAAATAGGATGGGGGCTTGGACCGAGGTGGAGTGCCCCTTCAGAGGGTAGGTGCAAACTTGATAGGCCAAATGGCCTCATTATGCACTTTAGGAGCTCTATGATTCAAGGTATTAATTACATTAAGAGGTATTTCCTGACATCAGTCTTGAACTTGTCTTCACCCACTTTGTCCTGCAGTCATGGTTCAAATTCGAATAGTATTCAGGGTTAATCTATTCAGTATAGCATCTTATAAAACTTTGTACCTGGTTTATATCCGTCCACTCAAATGGGCATTGATAAACTGAAGGTGGTATTTAAAGAGCAGGGTAATTTTTTCAGTGCTCTGCGTAGTTCTTCCTGTTGTCACCAATATCGTCAAATGAATGGATTAAGTGGTTTCCCAGCTGTGAGATTTTCCTGGGCAGAAAATGTTTGCTACATTCACCTGTATAAAATCACTGCACTTCGTAATGCTTCACTGTGTAAGAGATGTTTTAGAATATTTCTGAGAGGTCTGGTACAATACCCTTCAGCACAGTTTCAACATTTTCTTTTTACTTCGTATCTCTGGCATTTTTGAGTTTTCCTTTTAATTGCGAAAACAAAAGTCCAATCTGACATCTTTCTATGGTCCCCTGTAAAGATCAGAGTAACGCAGCAACGTCGGATGAGTGCAGCATTGCAACAATGATTCTTTGCTGCCACCCATTGTATACAAGGGGTATTTCAGGTACATTGTTGAAAAGTGTCAGCTCGACTTTGCCAGTATCAATAACACTGCGCCAATAGAACTTAAGATAAAATCATTAGCAAAAGTCTTAACATGCTGAATCATTCTTCTCCCCAAACATCTGTCTCAGGGCATTATCCAATATTGTTTTTTGCCTGACGACTGTCCTCCAAATTCACTTTTTATTTCATTCCCCAAGAGCGAGGCCAGAATGAATAATGTTCCCAATTAGTGTTGTCACCTTTTGCTGAGTTCAAAACAGACCAGCAAAGGGAATGAGTAAGCGTGCTCACAGTTTGAGTTTGGATGTTTGCTCTACTAATGATTAAAATTAATTGAAAAAAAGCTGAGAGGCTAATGGCGCCACATAATGAGAGACAGAATGGGAAAAATGGAGATCTGTTTTAAAAAAACAGACTTTCTGTACCTGGATGACTCTTTAGAGATTTCAGGTACCCACTCAAAAATCTTATTATCCAATTTAAACCAAGAATTATCAGAAACATCAGTCCCTGTGTGTGCAATATACGCATAGGCTTATTAGAATTCTGAACTGATTCTAAATAGTGCGCAGCTTCCGATCCTATATCATCCTGAGATCTGTATACCTGTTCCTACTAACAGAATCATTTGGCCACTTTGCTTCTTTTCAGCAAATATTTTGTTGCCCAGATTCTCTATTCAGCGGCAAGATCTGACATGTTTCACCAGATATCACTGCACCCACCAAGGCCTGGGTAACCCAGACCTCCCAGTCCACATTCAGTTTATCAAGTCATTTGGGTTTCAAGCTTCTGGATAGAATTCAAAAACCAAATGGGCTTACATACCAGTCAACAAAAAGTCCTTACATTGTTAATAAAATATATTAAACAAAAATCTATTGTAAAAAATACATGTTAATTTGAAAATAATAAAAATATCTGTCTAAATACCCATGTCTTAATTACCCCCTCTATAATCAGGAGACAAAATACAAAACCACAAACCCGTGGAAATAAGTTAGACACAGGGCTGTAGTCCTGTGATCACAACTGGAAAGTGTATGTGTGAGGACAGAGCACAGATGCACAGACTCCCATGGTTAAATAGCTTGCTAACACTCACTATTTAGACTGCCGCAGTAAGAACGGTTATTGGAGGGAGGTAATGGAGGATGTAACCGTATCCCAACAAGACTCAGTACCCACTGTAGATTGTTTACTTTTCATGCCGTAACTCTCTCTAAGCACAATAGAAGGACGGTTTGTGTTGACCCAATCCCCACACATACAAACACCTTTGACTAGAGTTTTACCCTTTTCACACAGAACCACTAAATTAACCCACCTAAATCTATACCGTATTTCTTCTTAAAACCCGACTGGAGGGCACGGGGTCTGCAACATCAGAGTCCCTGTGGCCTCACCTGAATATGATCTTCTGAGATGAGGGGGCGGAGCTACACCCTTAAGCCAAGGGTCCCATGGGGCATAAATCCCCCAGTCCCAGCCTGGGCTGGGTGTGGGCGACCCTTCAGGGAGTAGGAGTTGTGTTATAGTCGGTAAATAAATATTGAGTTTTCTTAGTCATTGCTTCCATGCGGTCACTCGCTTGGAACTTTACATTTCTAATATTTAACAATATAAATATAAATCCCATAAAACTATCTCTGTTTTCCTGTTTCCATCCCGCTGAAGAAGTCGATCAACGGCTGCCACATCCGAGCAAACCCCTCCACAGACCCTCTCAAGGCGAACTTTACCTTCTCCAGCCGAAAAAACTCTGCCAGGTCACTCACCCACACGCCCCGGTTTCGGCGGCCCCAAGTGCCTCAATTCCAATAAGATCCGTCTCCGGGCTACCAGGGAGGTAAAGGCCAAGACATCGGCTTCTCTCGCCCCCCTGGTGTTCTGACAATCCAAAGATCAGGACGCGTGACCCCTTTATCTTCAAGACCTCCAACATAACGTCGGCAAACCCCTGTCAGAATCCCCAAGCTTCGTACAGGCTCAAAACATGTGGACATGATTCGCCAGCCCAGCTGCGTACGGCCCACACCTTCCATTTTCCTGACACAGACCATGGAGCACCCGAAGGAAACCCACGCAGACACGGGGAGACAGGACAAACTCCACTCAGACAGTCACCCAAGGTCGAAATCGAACCCAGGTCTCTGGCGCTTGAGGCAGCAGTGCTAACCACTGTGCCACTGTACCACATGTTCCTCGTGTGCAAACAAACACTAAGTCATGCAAAAGTGTTAGTAAAGGTATTAAAGAAGCATGTGCTATATCTACAGTGTGAAAAGTAGAACTACGGTGAATCCATTAGTGCACTAGATACAATGACACACTTTGCTCTTGCACGCTCCTATAAAGTGCCCTGCTGTTATCTGGGAGAAAGTGGAGGCAGGCTGCTCACTTCTAAGTCTAAATGATAATGAAGTCCCTGTGGAGACAAAGTCCTGTCTTCACATTGAGGATACCCTCCATCATGTTGTGTGGCACCACCACCGTGCTAAATGGGATAGACTTTGAACAGATCTGGAATTCAAGACTGGACATCCATGAGGCGCTGTGGGCCATCAGCAACAGCGGAAGTGTATTCAACCACAATCTGCAACCTCATGGCCCGGCATATCCCACACTCTACCATTACCACCAAGCCAGCGGAATCAACCCTGGTTCAATGAGGAGTGCAGGGGAGCATGCCAGGAGCAACACCAGGTATACCTAAAAATGAGGTGTCAACCTTGTGAAGTTACAACACAGGACTATTTGTGTGCCAAACAGCATAAGCAGCAAGTAATAGACAGAGCTAAGCAATTCCAAAATAAACGCATCAGATGTAAGCTCTACAGGCGTGCCACATTCAGCCGTGAATGGTGGTGGACAATTAAACAACTCACTGGAGGCGGAGGCTCCACAAATACCCCCATCCTCAATGATGGAGGAGCCCAGCAGGTATGTGCAAAAGACAAGGCTGAAGCATTTGCCACAGTCTTCAGCCAGAAATGCCAAATGGATGATCCATCTTGGTTTCTTCCGAAAGTCCCAGCATCATAGATGTCATTCTTTAGTCAATATGATTCACTCCACACAATATCAATAAATGATTTAAGGCACCAAACACTGCAACGGCTATGGGCCCTGACAATACTCCAGCAATAATACTGAAGACCTGTGCTCCAGATTTTGTTGCACCATGGACAAGCTGTCCCAGTATAGCTACAACACTGGCATCCACCCAGCAATGTAGAAAATTTCCCAAGTGTGTCCTGTACTCAAGAAACAGGACAAATCCAACCCAGCCAATTACTGCCCTATCAGTCTACTCTCCATCATCAGCAAAGTGATGGAAGGAGTCATTAACAGTGCTATCAAGCGGCATTTACTTAGCAATAACTTACTCATGGATACACAGTTTGGGTCCCACCAGAGTCACTCAACCCCTGACCTCATTACAGCCTTGGTTAAAACATGGACAAAAGAGCTGAATGCCAGAGGTGAGGTGAGAGTGACTGCCCTCAATATCAAGACAGTATTTAATCGAGTGTGTCATAAAGGAATTGGCAGAGCAGGAGTCAGTGGAAATCAGGGGGGGAATTCCCCATTGGTTGGAGTTGTACCCAGCACAAAGGAAGATGGTTGCGGTGGTTAGAGGTCCATCATCTCAGCTCTAGGACATCACTGCAGGGAGTTCCTCAGGGTAGTGTCCTTGGCCCAACCATCTTCAGCTGCTTCATCAATGACCTCATAAAGTCAGAAGCGAGGATGTTTGCAGGTGACGGCACAGTGTTTAGCACGATTCTCAGCTCCTCAGATAACGAAGCAGTCCATGTCCAACTGCAACATGACCTGGACAATATCCAGGATTGGGCTGACAAGTGGCAAGTTAAATTTGCGCCACACAAGTGCCAGGCAATAACCATCTCCTACAAGAGAGGATCAAACCACCACCCCTTGATATTCAATGGCATTACCATCGGTGAATCACCCACAATCAACATTCCACGCGTTACCATTGATCAGAGACTGAACTGGGCTAGCCATTTTAATACTATGGTTACCAAAGCAGGTCAAAGGCTCTGAATCCTATAGTGGCTACTCACCTCCTGACCGCTCCCCCCCCCCCCCCCCCCCCCCCCCCCACACACTCAAAGCCTGTCCACCATCTATAAAGCACAAGAGTGTAATGGAATACTCTCCACTTGCTTGGATAAGTGCAGCGCCTATAATATTCCAGCATAGTACTGTGCTGCAGAACTTGTCGCACCCGTAGCCTAGCTGTTCCAGTACCGCTACAAACTGGCATCTACCCAGCAATGTGGAAAATTGCCCATGGTGTCCTGTACTCAAGAAACAGGACAAATCCAATCCAGCCAATTACTGCCCTACTCGCCATCATCAGCAAAGTGATGGATGGAATTATCAACAGTTGAGCTCAAGAAGGTCAACACCATGCAGGACAAAGCAGCCCCGCTTGATTGCTCCCCCTTCCACAAATATTCAAACCCTCCTCCACCACCGACGAACAGTGGCAACTGTGTGTATCAGCTACAAAGTACGCTGCAGTAACTTGCCAAGGTTCCTTCGGCAGCACCTTGAAAACACATGACCACTACCATCTAGAAGAACAAAAGCAGCAGATACCTGGGAACCTCACCACCTGGAGGTTCCCCTCCAAGTCACTCACCACCCTGACTTGAAAAAATATCACTGTTCCTTCACTGTCACTGGAACTCCTTCCCTAACAGCACAGTTGGTTCACCTAAATCTCAGGGACTGCAGCAGTTCAAGAAGGCAACTCACCACCACCTTCTGAAGGGCAACTAGGGATGGGCAATAAATGCTGGGCTAACCAGTCATGCCCACATCCCGAAATACATTTTTACAATACAGCATGGTGGCCTGTCTTAGACCCTCAGCTGTTGGGAACCTTTTTCAGACTGCGGCCTCTGCATCTCTGAGGTTACTGACACATGAGCAGCAGGCTCTAGTGTTGAGGGGCTGAGGAAGATGAGGATGCTGAGGAGTTCTTAGTACCTTCACTCTCCTCAGTGACCTGCACAACCCTGGGTTAGTCTTCAGGTGAAGGTGATGGGGCTGGCTGCTGGTGCACAGCAACCGTTGGGCCAATGCTGCTACTGCCCTGTTAAGGTATACAGCTCCTCATGTATTCCATGGATGTCAGCACTCATACTCTGAGGAGACTGACCTGTTATAATGGCGTTCGGTCCAAAACATGTCTGTTAAGGAAGTATTTGTAGTCTTCTATACCTTAACAGCAAAATTTATTATTACTTGTAACTATATACATAAATAGAGGAGAATACAGGATAGTAGCTCTTTTCACATCTAGACCTTAACTCACCTCTAGCCAGCATTACACAGATCCTAGCTTTGACTCATGTACGTTTTTACATCACTGTGGTGGGTAGTACTGAGCTTAGTCCCACATTAACCCTATATATCCAAGATCCATATATTAAACCTATGGACAGAGACGTTTAGCCTTTCGTATAATAATAATCGCTTATTGTCACAAGTAGGCTTCAATGAAGTTACTGTGAAAAGCCCCTGGTCGCCACATTCCGGCGACTAGGTACGGGAATTCGACCTGCGCTGCTGGACTTGTTCAGCATTACAAATTAACTGTTTAGCCCACTGTGCTAAACCAGCCCCTGGCTGAGATGCGACTCTTGCATCCACACAGAGTCTCTCCATGCGACTGGCCAATCTCTCATGGGCGCAGCTCATGCGATTGTGCCTCCAGGACAATGTGGCGATAGACTCCTCCATTCACAGACCAACAGCTCCCACTCCCTCAGGAGAATCAGCCAGATGTTCACACATCTGCTACTTATTATCTAAATACTATGCTCCAAAAGGTGACTCCTAAGCCTTCATGTTTTTGCCCAATGGAGCATCATTGTGACTTTCCTCCCTCCTCTAAGGGGGGACTGTGCACAAATATTTGTTAATCTGACACTACCTCCTGCATTCTAGTGCACTGTCTTTCATACCATACCACCGACTAAACACACGGTAGATCTCTCTGAATTGCTTGCATTTCAGTTACCAGTGTGAGGGCTAGTATGATATGATACTGCCTCCCCTCAGTGCGCAAGGGCTGCTCTGGCTAGGTGGGTCGGCGAGGGTGTAATGCGGCGAGGGGAGTGGCAGTGAGTGTGAGGAAATAGAGTTGGGACCTGTGCAAGTGTTGTTTCAGAATAACACTTCTCATTGTGAATGCACTCTCTGACGCACGCAATTCCCTTAACCATGCCTGTAAGATAAAACCCCAGCCTTACACTTCCTTCGTGACCTCCACCATTGCCATCAAGTGCCATGGTGATTTCAGCACCACCTTTATCACCTGCTAGTGCTGATTTACCATCCCAACAGATAGAGTTCAGGAGCCTTGGCAATCTCCAGTGCCATCTGTTCAATGGGATGGATGTGTCTCAGCCAGGCTGACACACCCCCAGGCCAGACCATCTTTGTGGTTTTTCAGTATAGCAACAACATGAATATATATCAGCAATATCTATATATCGTGCATGGAGGTGTGCGTCACAATGTGCACTCACATGTGCTGGGTGCACACCTGCATGAGCGCTTACACATGGCAGCCTCAATACTGAAGCAGAGGTATGCAACAGATCTCTCACCTTAGCTGCAGCAAGCAGATATAAACCTTCCATTGGAGCTCTGTGTGGATGAGCTACTTACCTTGCAGCACAATCAAGCAGATCATTGAACTTTTCCCAGCGCAGAGTCTCTGAGTGCTAAAGCTTTCCAGCTGTGCTCAATGTAGCTGCTATTTGAATCCAGGCCTTCTTGGTTTCTCGAGGGACATTACAGGGGCCATCAGGGCAGAGCACCGGTCTCCTTAACTGGACCTCTACCACCCAAATGCAAAGGTATTGCTTAGAAAATTGTGGGGCAGCTGAACCCTTCCCTTCCCCCACATCTCCTCTGTTTGATATTCTATTAGTCAAGATGGAAGCAAAACGGGGGCTGAGTCATTCAGTTTACATTGCTCTCAATCACTTTTGAGTGCTTACATGCATTAACCATTTTCACCATATCATCAACTGGTAAGGTTTGGTAGAGAAAACAGCTCTGCGCAAACACCTGGTGCCATGCATGCTATGGCCGTGGTTCCATGGTAGCATGTTGTGCTCTGCAACCACTGCCAGCCCCACTGCTTTTCTCTCTTTTAGCCACACTGTCATACCATGACAGTGTGCAGCTTCGAGGGATCCGCTCAAGAGTGTGGCCATCCTGATAGATAGGTGGCAAGACCCCAAGTGAATGGGATAATGAACATGGCAGTGCTCATTATTTATCCACCCACTCCAAGATGGCAGCTAAATGTATGACTATACCAGGCAGTAGAGTTTCAGTAAACCGAAAATTGGAACTTTGGGCAGCCATTTTTAAAGATAAAGTTTGCGGAGCTGGGAGTTCCCTCATCTCTATATCTGAGCCAGGAACAAAAATCTGGCCCAATATTTCCCAGTTTAATACTAAGAGAAGGGACTGAAATTCCTCTGTGATGAGGTTTGGTCATTGGGGCTGGTTAGCACAGGGCTCAATCGCTGGCTTTTAATGCAGACCAAGGCAGGCCAGCAGCACGGTTCAATTCCTGTACCAGCCTCCCCGAACAGGCGTCGGAATGGGACGACTAGGGGCTTTTCACAGTAGCTTCATTTGAGGCCTACTTGTGACAATAAACGATTTTCATTTTGTTTCATTTCATTTCAATAGCCCACCTAGAAATTCTATGCAAATTGCACAAAAACGAATGCAAAAGAATGATGCCACCATGTCTTCACTGCCATCATGTGGCACCATATCACAACTACACCTTCAAGCCCAGAGTGGGAATTTCTGAATGAAATGTCTGAATGGCACAAATGACACGAGGGGTGGAATATAATGGAGCCTGCACGAGTGGAGCGACTTAATTAGGCAAAATCTTAATTTCCCAATGCTGGTTGAGATGCAGAGGTAAAGTCAGCAATGTGTCGAGCAGCCCACCAGCCTGTATAAAGTTTATACATGTAATACATTTGCGTGTCAAGAATCCCCATTAGCGCAAAACTTTTTAAATTGCATACTACCTTCAAGATAACATGAACAGAGTTGGGTCAGGGGGCATGGTGGGGTGGAAAAGGGAATGGCCTGGCGTCCTGGGTGTGATGGAGGGATGCCAGCCAACATGAGAAAATAAAGAACCTAAAGGACTGTGTCAATACTGTCCATATGTGGGCCCATCTCTGGCAAAGTCCTTACACAGCTTTGGGTTCACCTTTAACTTTTCAATTATTCCTGCTGAGAGTGACCGTGGGCAATGTCCTTTACGATGCATGGAAAGAAGGGCCAGCTGAGCCTACAGTTCAGCCATGTCGCACAGAGTGAGGAGTACAACACCAACATGAAATTCAATAAAGAATGAACAAAAAAACACAACATTGTTTCTTCAACAATAAATGAAAAATCTCTAACTCCCCTGCAACTGTCAAAGCGTGCCAATCATGAGGTAAGCCAGTACATGTAACTAAGCTAGCCTTATACAGTGAATGGTAGAACTCTAAAGAGTATTGACAGTCATGGAGATCTAGGTGTACAGGTCTACAGGTCACTGAAAGGGGCAACACAGCTGGAGAAGGTAGTGAAGAAGGCATACGGCATGCTTGCCTTCATTAGCCGGGGCATTGAGTATAAGAATTAGCAAGTCATGTTGCAGCTGTACAGAACCTTAGTTGGGCCACACTTGGAGTATAGTGTTCGATTCTGGTCGCCACACTACCAGAAGGATGTGGAGGATTTAGAGAGGGTGCAGAAGAGATTTACCAGGATGTTGCCTCCTATGGAGGGCATTAGCTATGAGGAGCGGTTGAATAAACTCGGTTTGTTCTCACTGGAACGACGGAGCTTGAGGGGCGACCTGATAAGAGGTCTACAAAAGTATGAGGAGCATAGGCAGAGTGGATCGTCAGAGGCTTTTCCCCAGGATTGAGGGGTCAATTACTAGGGGGCATAGGTTTAAGGTGCGAGGGGAAAGGTTTAGAGTAGATGTACGAGGCAAGTTTTTTACACAGAGGGTAGTGAGTGCCTGGAATTTGCTGCCGGAGGAGGTGGTGGACGCAGGGACGGTAGTGACATTTAAGGGCCATCTTGACAAATCCATGAATAGGATGGGAATAGAGGGATACGGACCCAGGAAGTGTAGAAGATTTTAGTTTAGACGGGCATCATGGTCGGCACGGGCTTGGAGGACCGAAGGGCCTGTTCCTGTGCTGTACTTTTCTTTGTTCTTTGTTCATCAAATGATGATGGTGCACACATGTAACCCCACTATTTGAGAATGGAGGAAGAGGGAGAATGGAGAACTATAGGCTCATTAGTTTGACGTGAGTAATAGGTAAAGTGTTAGAATTTATTATAAAGAATGTGGGGCGCGATTCTCCCGAGTTACGAAAAATCGGGAAGCTGGCGTCAAAAACGGGCGCGTTTGACGCCAGCCTACGCCCCCACCGACCGGGAACCGATTCTGCTCCCCGGTCGGGGCTAGCATCACGCGGCCGTGAACTCCGGCATCGCGGGCTTAATGAATTTCGTTAAGCCCGCTAGCCAAAGTTAGCGACGGCTGACGCGTCAGATGACGTCAGCCGCGCATGCGCGGATTGGACGACTCCAACCCACGTATGCGCGGATGACGTCATCACGCGGGCCCGTATGCCCCTCAGCCGCCCCGCGAATGGATCCAGCGGGGCGGCGGAGGGAGAAAGAGTGCACGGGGTAAGTACCCGCTGCCGTGGTACGGCCATGCCAATCGGTGCCATGGTTCCCCAGATCGGGACTTTATGCCGTTTTTACGAACGGTCAGACCAGGTGTGTTTTACGTTCATAAAAACGGCCGTAAAGGCCTTGGAAATCGGCCCATCGGCCAGGGGAGAATCGCTGCTCGCCGTAAAAAAACGGCGAGCAGCAATTCGTGTCGGGGGGCGGCCGTGCGGGGGGGAGAATAGCGGGAGGGCGTCGGACCAGCGTGTCCGTAAAAATTTATGCCGCCCGCTATTCTTCGATTTTTCGTAAGTCCGGAGAATTTCACCCATGATAACTGGACATGGAGAGTTTAACAAACTTGTTGGAGTTTCTTGAGGATATTACTTGTAGTGTTGATAAAGGAGGATCAGTGGTTGTATTTAGATTTTCAGGAGGTTTTTAATGAGATCCCACACAGGAGGTAAGTAAATAAAACTAGAGCACATGGGATTAGGGGATATATGGATTAAGAATCGGTTAACAGGCATAAAACAAAGTAGGAATAAGTGCACCATTCTCAGGATGGCAGACTGTTACCAGCAGGCTACCACAACAATCAGGAGCTGTTCAAAATCTATATAAATAATTTGGATGTGGAAACTAATTGTAGTATTTCCAAATTTGCTGATGACACCAAACTGGGTGGGAATATATGTCCTAAACAGGATGAAAGGAGGCTTCAAGAGGAAATGGACAGGCTAAATGAATGGGCTAGAACATGGTGTGGTGAATGTGTTATGCCAATAATCCACCATTGTATTTGTATCTGTTCTGTTGCCCTTGTATTTGTATCTGTGCTATGCTGTTTCCCTTGTGGGCTTCTCCTATGGGCCTTGTACGGCATTATCCATAGGGGAACATGTTGGGACATGTACGGGTTCCGCCCATGGCTCCTCCCCTTGAAGGGAGGTATAAAGAGCTGTTGACTTGTCGCCGGTTCTCAGTATTGGATCAGTCGCAGGCAGGCACGGTCCTAAGTTGATTAAAGCCACGGTTTACTTCTACTCTTGTCTCGAGTGAATTGATGGTTGCATCAATTTAATCAACTTTAACGCAACTATGGAATCGGCCCTCAAACCTGACCGATTGGAACTTGATCCGCAGGCCGCGGAGGCTAAACAAATTTTTTCGCACTGGCTCCGCTGCTTCAAGGCCTATCTCGCAGCCTTCTCCACGCCTTCCGTCACCGAGGAACAGAAGCTGAGCCTCCTCCACGCATAGGTGAGCAATCAAATCTCTGTTCAACTCGATGAGGCCTCCTCCTATGCAGACGCTTCGCAATGCTTGAATGCCTCTATGTACGTGAACAAGGTCTACACGTGACACATCCTCACCATTTGCCACCAGCGTCCCGGGGAATCGCTAGAAGACTACCTACGTGACCTCAAAGTCCTCGCACGCAGCTGCAACAACCAGGCTGTTACGGCCACTCAACATATGTAACTCGCCGTCCGAGACGTCTACGTGATGGGAGTCCGGTCCAACTACGTGAGACAGCGCCAACTCGAAAAGGGGGCCCTGGACCTGGATCAGACGATAAAGTTAGCCTCTTCTCTGGAAGTAGCATTCCAGAGCCTTATCGCCTTCCCGGCTGACCACGCGTGGGCCCCTCGTGGACCCCCGACCAAAGACTACCCCAGGCCTGTGCCGCACGGCCGCCCGCCCATCATGGGGGGGGGGCTACCCTGCTATTTCTGCGGCCAGTCCCGACACCCCCGGCAGCACTGCCCGGCCCGTAACGCGAATTGCAGCAGCTGCGGGAGAAAAGGACATTTCACCAAAGTTTGCCTGGCCAGGTCCAAGAACTCTAACTCACAGGCCCAATCTTCAGACTCACAGGCCCGCAGACCCCGCAGTGTGGCAGCGTGTCTGCCGACTCCGCCCCCTGCAGACGCGTCATCAGCCTCGTGCTATCCGTGGGGGCAGCCATCTTCCAGCCCTCACAACATGTGCGAGTCACAGGGGCCGCCATCTTGGCCATCCTCCCCCACGCATCCGGCCACGTGCAATCCATGGGGGCCACCATCTTGGAGTCCATCTTCCTCACCGCCCACCACGCTCAACCAATGGGGGCAGCTATCTTGGCCGCCATCTGCTACGCCGCTCGACGCGTACGATCAACAAGGGCAGCCATCGCGGAGCCGCCCCAGCACCTCCGATCATGCCGGCTACCCGCAACTCAGCGCGGTCATCCTGGACCAGTCACGACCCAAGCACCTCTGGAGCTCTATGATGACCATCGGGTAAACAGGCACGAGACGCCTTGCCTTATCGACTCCAGGGGCACAGAGAGCTTCATTCACCCGGACATGGTAAGATGCTGCTTGCTCCCAATCTTCCCGGCTCACCAAACCATCTCCCTCGCTTCTGGGTCACACTCGGTGCAAATCCGGGGGTGCATTACCGTAACCCAAGCAATACAGGGCGCCGAGTATGCCAATTTTAAATTATATGTGCTCCCAGACCTCTGCGCTCCTCTCCTATTGGGACTAGATTTCCAATGCAACCTCAGGAACCTAACCCTAAAGTTCGGGGAGGCCCTACCCCCACTCACCATATGCAGCCTTAAAGTCGACCCTCCCCCACTCTTCGCAAACCTCACCGCTGACTGCAAACCAGTCGCCACCAGAAGCAGGCGGTATAGCATACAGAGAGGACTTTTATCAGGTCCGAGGTCCAGCAACTCTTGTGGGAGGGAATCATCGAGGGCAGCAATAGCCCCTGGAGATTTCAGGTGGTGGTTGTCAAGACCGAGGGGAAAAAACGGATGGTTGTAGATTACAGCCAAACCATAAACTGGTACACGCAACTCGATGTGTACCCTCTTCCCCAGATTGCAGAAATGGCAAACCAGTTCGCACACTACCGACTGCTCTCCACGGTGGATCTGAAGTCTGCATACCACCAGCTCCCAATCCGCCTGGAGGACCGCCACTACACGGCTTTTGAGGCAGATGGCCGCCTTTTCCACTTCCTCCGGGTCCCCTTTGGCGTCACAAACGGGGTTTCGGTGTTCCAAAGAACAATGGACCGAATGGTGGACCAGTACGGGCTGTGGGCCACATTTCCGTACTTAGGCAACGTCACCATCTGTGGCCATGATCAGCAGGACCACAATGCCAACCTCCACAGATTTCTCCAAACCGCCCAAACCCTAAACCTCACGTACAACAAGGAGAAATGCGTTTTCCGCACAACCAGACTAGCCATCCTCGGCTACATCGTGGAAAACGGGGTTCTAGGACCCGACCCTGACCGTATGCGCCCCCTCCTGCAACTTCCCCTCCCCCATTGCCCCAAGGCCCTGAAGAGGTGCCTCGGGTTCATTTCATATTATGCCCAGTGGGTCCCCAACTATGCGGACAAAGCCCGCCCATTAATCAAGGCCACCATCTTCCCACTGGCAAATGAGGCCAGGCCTTCAGCTGCATCAAGGCGGACATCGCCAAAGCCGCGATGCAGGCGGTGGACGAGTCCGTCCCCTTCCAGGGGGAAAGTGACGCATCAGAGGTCGCTCTCGCCGCTACCCTCAATCAAGCAGGCAGACTGGAAGCGTTTTTTTCGCGCACCCTCACCACCTCTGAAATTCGGCACTCCTCAGTCGAGAAGGAGGCCCAAGCCATCGTGGAAGCCGTACGGCACCGGAGGGACTACCTCGCTGGTAGGAGATTTACCCTCGTCACCGACCAACGATCGGTAGCCTTCATATTTGACAATACGCAGTGGGGCAAAATCAAGAACGATAAGATCTTGAGGTAGAGGATCGAACTCTCCACCTATAATTACGATATAGTATATCATCCTGGGAAGCTCTGCGAGCCCCCAGCTGCCCTGTCCCACGGCACATGCGCCAGCGCGCAAGATGACCGACAACGTGCTATCCACGATGACCTCTGCCACCCGGCGGGTCACCCAGCTTATCCACTATATCAAGGCCCGCAACCTACCCTACTCCACCGAGGAGCTCAGAGCCATGACCAGGGACTGCCAGATCTGTGCGGAGTGTAACCCGCAATTCTATCGGCCAGATAAGGCCCAGCTGGTAAAGGCATCCCGGCCTTTTGAGCGCCTCAGTATCGATTTCAAAGGGCCCCTCCCCTCCAAAAACCGCAATACATATTTCCTCAATATTATTGATGAGTTCTCCCGCTTCTCCTTTGCAATCCCTTGCCCCGACATGACCACGTCCACCGTCATTAAAGCCCTACATAGTGTCTTCACCCTGTTTAGTTTCCCCAATTATGTCCACAGTGACCGGGGCTCGTCGTTCATGAGCGACGAGCTGCGTCAGTACCTGCTCAGTAAGGGCATTGCCTCGAGCAGGACTACCAGTTATAACCCCAGGGGAAACGGGCAGGTGGAGAGGGAGAACGCGATGGTCTGGAAGATCGTCCTATTGACCCTGCAGTCCAGGAATCTCCCAGTTTCCCACTGGCAGGAGGTCCTCCCCGATGCGCTCCACTCTATTAGGTCCCTACTTTGCACGGCCACAAACGAGACCCCTCATGACCGCCTCTTTGTTGTCCCTAGGAGATCCACCTCAGGGGCCTCACTTCCGTCCTGGCGGAAGACACCGGGGCCAATCCTACTCAGAAAGCATGTCAGGAGCCATAAGTCCGATCCTCTGATAGAGAGGGTCAGCTCCTACACTCCAACCCCCAGTCGCTTATATCGAACATCCCGATGGCCGACCGGATACGGTCTCCCTCCGGGGCCTGGCGGCCACCATTTCCACCACCACCGCCCCTCCACCATATCCCGCCCAACCTACCATGACCAGTGCCCGCGCCCCTATATGGCTCCCGCACTCCCTCCCACCTGCCATCCCCCCTTCACCGATCACGGGAATGAAGCTCCAGAAGAGACGCTCCCAGAGTCCACGTCTGTACCCACACCAGGGCCCTCACTACCGACGCCAGCACAGACGTGTTCAACACCCGGGCCTGCAACAACGCCAGAGCTTCGGCGATCACAGCACACAATCCATGCGCCAGACCGACTGAACGTATGAACCCGTCACCCCCGCCGGACTTCATTTTTTTAACAGGGGGTGAATGTGGTGAATGTATTACGCCAATAAACAGTCGCAGGCAGGCACGGTCCTAAGTTGATTAAAGCCACGGTTTACTTCTACTCTTGTCTCGAGTGAATTGATGGTTGCATCACATGGCAGATGGAATATATTGTGAATATTTTTTAAATACTGAAAGTTTGTGAAGTGCAGCTGTCCAAAGGGATCTAAACTTCTTTGTTCATGAACCATTGGACGAAATTCTCTGTTTAGGAGACTATGGGCTGGATCCTCCAATTTTGAGGCTATGTCCCCACATCGGTGTGGAAACGGTGGCATTTTATGACAGGCAAAATGGCGTAAAACAGTCACCGGTCCTCTGTTTGGTTGGGGATTAGCATCAAGGCAGCATACAACACCAGGCTCTAGCTGCCAGTATGGCCGGAGAATTGTCGGATCCGTGGCCGCGCATACACACGGCGGTGGCCTACAGAGGCGGTGCCGTGCTACATGGTGCCAGCCGCTCGAAGACCCATCCTGCGAAATAGTGCCGGCCTTTGGCCGGCTCGTGTGCCCCGACCACCCCCCCAACATTGCCCTCAGCCCCGTGCAAAGTCCCCCCTGCCCGTGGATCGGCCCTCCCCCAACTGTGGCGGCACTGGACTGAGTCCACAGACGCCGCACCGTTCCCAATGGATCAGACCACATGCAACTCCCCCCCCCCCCCCCCCCCACAGAGACCTGCTAAGTAGAGGGACCCCACAGGGACCTCTGAACTAGAGGGGACCCCTTACAGACCCCCCAGAACCCCGTACAGACCGCCGAGAAAAAACCCTGTTTGGAAGCTAGAGAGCAGTCCAGACAGGGCCAGTGACAAAAAGTACAGTTGTCACACTTACCTGGAAGCACCACGTGACCATTCCTGGAAAGAGAATAGCTGTTCCTGTGGCTGCAACCCATTCATTCATCTCTAATAGCGGTCTATGAAAGAGAGCTTCCACAAAACAGCTGCAGCCTTGATTCATTCATCTCCCTTCTTGGGTGAGTGACTCTAAGTGCTGAAACACCAAAATTTACAAACATCAACCACATCATAGAGAGGTCAGTGTATTTCAATCACTCAAGCATGTGATTGCACTAGGGGGTTGCTGTGGCGGTTTCCTTTTCTTAGTGGAGTCCCTGGGGGGATTCTCCTATTAAGTGGGTCCCTGGGGGGATTTCCCCATTAAGGGAGTCCTTCTAGGGGGCCTCCTATTAAGGTGGTCTCCCTACATAGGTGTCTCTTGGGGTGGGGGGGGGCGCGGTCTCCCTTTTTAGGAAGTCTGTGTGGAGGGGTCTGATGGATTAGGGATGAGCAGGGCATGCACTGTGGGGGGAGGATGGCCCTCAAGTAGACTTTGGGGGACCCCCTTGAGTTACCCCTTTGGCCCATGGCGAGTCCCCCACGTCAGACTCGCGTTTGGTGAGATCTATTGAGATACACTAAGATCCATTTGCATTCATTTACATCCTCCTGCTGGCACGCGAGCACAAACCCCGATCCAGCCGCCAGCGGGGCTTCAAAGTGTCGGAAACAGATCGGCGCCCGGCACCAATCCCGATTTCCGCCAGAGACCCAATTCTCCATCCCATCGGGAATTGTCTTCCGGGGAGGAATTGAGGAAAGTGGGTTAGTATGCCCTCGAGTTTCAAAGAAAGAGGGGTGACCTCATTGAAACATACAAAATTCTTACAAAGCGTAACAGGGTGAAGCTAAATAAGGCATTTCCCCTGCTGAGTCTAAAAGCAGGCGATCAGAATCTCAGGATTTTGGGCTGAGATGAGAAGGGATTTCTTCACTCAAAGGGTGGTGAATCTGTGGAATTTGCTACCCCAGAGGGCTGTGAAATCTCAATCATTGAGTATATTCCTGGCATGAAGGGATATGGAGATAGTGCGAGAAAGTGGCATTGAGGTGGATAATCAACCATGATCTAATAGGAACAGGCTCCTGTTCCAATGTATAAAGTGAACTTTAATTTTGAAAAACATCCATTCCACCTTTGTGCCCTCAAGTCTTATGCTAACAGCAATGGAGTTTGGCAGGAAGGTTGTGGCTTTGGTATAGAACCTCCCTGTATGACTAAGAGGTTCCTTTATCACCCACCCATAGCTGCACATTGTCAGCGGATGGCAGCTTTCACCACTGAAGAGCTCTCCCACCACGTGATCGCATGTGTCTTCTTCCAGCACTTAAAGTGTAATTATAAATGCCTGGGGAACAGGAAAAAGAAAGAGAGCAGAAGTCGTGGCCACTCCCGATTGTGCCGTCAGGAATGATGCACTGTTGTCAAAACCCCACCCAGCCCTTTGACAGTGAGAGCATCTCACCTGAATACATGAAATGAAGAAAACAGCAAAGATAGAGTGAAACAAAAGCAAGCATGGGAAGTAGATTTTGTATTTCAGTCTGCCGTATTTATTCTTTGAGATAGCATGGTAGCACAGGTGATTAGCACTGTGGCTTCACAGCGCCAGGGCCCCAGGTTCAATTCCCCGCTGGGTCACTGTCTGTGTGGAGTCTGCACGTTCTCCCCGTGTCTGTGTGTGTTTCCTCCGGGTGCTCCGGTTTCCTCCCACAGTCCAAAGATGTGCAGGTTAGGTGGATTGGCCATGATAAATTTCCCTTAGTGACCAAAAAGGTTTAGTGCGATTTTTGGGTTACGGGGATAGGGTGGAAGTGAGGGCTTAAGTGAGTCGGTGCAGACTCAAAGGGCCAAATGGCCTCCTTCTGCACTGTACGTTCTATGTTCATAAAGCTTTTGAACAACATTTTCATACCAACATTTTGTACCATTGTCATGTGAGAGTACCTTTAAGAAATGGATGTTTAAGCAATGTACCTTTAAGAAATAGGGCAGCTCATATGAAATGAAATGAAATGAAAATCGCTTATTGTCACAAGTAGGCTTCAATGAAGTTACTGTGAAAAGCCCCTAGTCGCCACATTCCGGCGCCTGTTCGGGGAGGCTGGTACGGGAATTGAACCGTGCTGCTGGCCTGCCTTGGTCTGCTTTAAAAGCCAGCGATTTAGCCCAGTGAGCTAAACCAGCCCCTATATTACTGAAGTGATGTCAGAGTGTGGGTGGAGCTGGGTTTTTAGCTCAGCCATTTTGAAGTGTTTAGTTTCAGTTTGAGAGAGAGCAGCTGAAAAGTGCCTGGCTGGTTTGCTGTGAGCTGTTTGAAAGGAAAAGCCTGTTTTGAGGAAAAGAGCTTGGGTGTGTCTGTGTTTGTAGTGAGCTGTATCTGCTGTGATCTCTGCCAGAAAAGACTATCTCTGAATCATTTGCGTGATTTAAAACTCATAATAGTAATGTCTTTAACCTGATGTGTTTCTGTTTAAAGGTGTTAAGTCTTTTGGAGGTTTGAAGGAACATTTTGAGGGATTATTTAGTGTTGTATTATTTTCGGGGTTATCTTTGAAGTAAGGGGTGTTAAGGGATCCAATGTTTATGTAAGAAGGTTAAGTTGAATTCATGGAATAAACATTGTTTTGTGTTTAAAAAGACACATGTCCATAATTGTAATACCACACCTGGAGACCAAGCCGTGTGCTTCAAAAGCAACAATGCATTAAAGAGAGAGGTTGGTTGAACTCCATGATACATTTTGGGGTTCTGGAAACGCTGCTCCCATAACACCATTTATGAGAAACATTCTCTGATTAAAAGCAATCTTCATATAACCACCACCTTTCCATCTAATCAGTGCTATATGTAATTGGGAAAGGCTTGGCTGAGCAGTATGGAAAGAACCTGATAGAGTCATCTATTTATATATTTATGAGGAAGGCCATTTTGGCGGCCGGAACCTATGAAAGGATTATCTACGTTTATCTAGAATGAATCAAATTTTTTAGTGACTCCATGTATTGAACATTCTTTGTGTGAAGAAGTTCTTCTTGCTGTCCTTTCATTATAGAACATAGAACATAGAACATAGAACAGTACAGCACAGAACAGGCCCTTCGGCCCTCGATGTTGTGCCGAACAATGATCACCCCACTTAAACCCACGTAACCCGTATACCCGTAACCCAACAATCCCCCCATTAACCTTACACTACGGGCAATTTAGCATGGTCAATCCACCTAACCCGCACATCTTTGGACTGTGGGAGGAAACCGGAGCACCCGGAGGAAACCCACGCACACACGGGGAGGACGTGCAGACTCCACACAGACAGTGACCCAGCCGGGAATCGAACCTGGGACCCTGGAGCTGTGAAGCATTGATGCTAACCACCATGCTACCGTGAGGCCCCAAATTATCACACACTTTCTGATAGATTTATGACATCAGTACACATAGTGACGTGAAAAACACTTCCCTATAAATTATTAGACCTACTATCACCAGAATTCCTTTCAACGTCAACATTAGTTATTTCTACGCTAGCCAGACTATGATTGTTTTTCCCAATGCTACTGTGCACGTGGCTTTATTGAATTAAATGTGCCATTGGTCTGCCTATTTCAGAAGGAGGAGAAAAAAACTTGCTTCTATATATCCCTTTTCACAACATCAGGATACCCCAATATGCTTTCTCTGGCATAAAGTATGTTTAAACTGCAGGCACTGCTGTATGTAAGTTTCAGCAAGGCCCACGAACAGCACACGTAAATGACCATTAAACTATTTTAGTGATGTTGGTTCAGGGATATATGTTGACTAGGACAGTCGGAAAACTCCCTTCCTCTTCTTTTACAGCAACTGAAAGGACCTAAGTTTAAAGCCTCAATTGAAAGCTAACACATCCAGCAGCACAGAATTGCTTCCGTTCGGCATGAAATTGTGTGCCTGTATTTTAAGTCTCTTGAATTAACAAATTTTATCGATCTCCTTTTTCAGACTGCGGGCGACTTTCTACAACTAAATTGGCAGCTCCTTCCAGACTCGATTACGCAGTCTATCACCATGTGACTCTCTATATCATACCATGGGTGGTACTGTTCTCCAATGCCACATTAACCCTTGCTCTGTTGAACACCCTTATACTGCTAATCTTTAAAGACATATACAACATCCCCCTCTATAAAATAAAACATTCACCCGTTCCAATGAAGTATAAATATTTAAAATGCAATCTTTAATTTACTTGCTACCCCTTATCCCCTCCCACCCCACCCCAATTGTCTGACTTTTAAAATTTAGACGGCCTTGAGACTTGACAATTCTTCCAGATCTCAGTCTGTCACATATGGAGGAATGGTAATCTTAGATGCTTTGTGTTGAGTCTGTCGGATTGGTGCTGAAACTGTAGTACTCTGTTTTTCAGGTGCTTGATTGTCTCCATTTTAATCATCTTTTGCGCTCCTTTAAGTTATGTTTCTCTGAATTGACAGCCTGTCTGATTTGTTTGGAAACCGTGGGTTTGGCCCATTCCTTTTGAAGTGAATGCGCACTGCGTTCAATTCGAGAGTGGATTCGGATTTTCTTTTTTTTCGTGGTGTCCTGCCACATTCGGTCCTGGGCGCTGAAATTTCAAAAATAGAACTTCCATTTCTACTCTTTGCACAATTTCAGTCAAGTACTTTCTTTTCAAATCCCTTTGCAAGCTTATCAATCTTTTCGTTCAGCCCAGCAACTATTCCGGTGAGGTCAATTGTCTATGTTTCAGATTTATCTGTGAAATCTTTAAAAACACTTACACACTTAACAACTTCACCGAGGCATTCAGTTCCTTTAGGAGTCTTTCTCCTGTGGTCACTGACTGTTCCTTCAATTCTTCTAATCCACTCATTAGATCCTCAATCTATTTTTTTAGAATTTTCCTTTCCTGATTTTAAAGTCTGGATTTGCTCTTTCATACTGCATAGCAGATCTTTCATGCTCTTCAGATAAGATCGAAATTCAAGAACTTAATCAGTTTTGCTCGTTAATTCCACATTCAACCAAACATTCTAGTTAATAGCAATTCCTTCTCCTATTTCAGCCATAGTTCATGATACTTAATGGAGGCTGCTGATGCTTGAAGGTCATCAAGTTTTAACTGAAGATCTATCTTTGTTGAATTTTCTTCCACATGTTTATCACTTAGGCATTTCCAAGTCTTGTTTAAAGTATTCAGTATCCTGTGAGTGACACTCCAGTGTTCTCATCAGTTCTCATTTTCTTTACCTGTGAATTTCTTTCTTGTAGTTCTTGTACCTCTTTCCTTCCTCCTGCACTGCAGAAAATTGCTGTGTCTTTATTGCCAAATGGTTCTTCAGTTCATTCAGAGTGACATTAAATTAATTTTGCAAAGGGTTATTGTAGCATGTGAAGGTCTCTCAATAGGTTTTACTTCTTTTCTTTG
This sequence comes from Scyliorhinus canicula, assembly GCF_902713615.1. NCBI lineage: Eukaryota > Metazoa > Chordata > Chondrichthyes > Carcharhiniformes > Scyliorhinidae > Scyliorhinus > Scyliorhinus canicula. The sequence continues at coordinate 46,614,585 of NC_052162.1, forward strand.
AGGAACTCAATTGGTTCAGCTTGATCTTTCTTATAGTTCAACAAAGTCTCATCAAGTTTCATCTGCGGCTGTTCATCCACTCGGCTGTTTAAGACAGTCGTCATTTCTTCAAGTGCCAAAGGATTGTGCATTCCTTTTGCATTTGATCTTGAAGGACAATTGCCCGTTCCTTTAATTGTTCATTTTCTTGTTGACCTCTTCCAAATTCATGCTGCATTTCCATGCATCACTTTGTCACTACTAATAGCTTCAATGCTGCTTTTATTTCTAAAGAAAGCTCAACATCCTCTTTTAGCTCACCATGTTTTTCCATGGCTAAATATTGATTCAAAGAGTCTTTCAAGGCTGCAACTTCATTCACTACCTTATCTGGCTGTTGTTGTGCCTGACTGTATAGCTGGTTAAGTTTTCCCAACGCCTATGATTTGCCAATAGTGGAATTGAGTGTCATTATTGATGTGTTGGGCAGGCTGGGTCGATATGGACTGCACTTGATGCAGTGTAGCGAGAGACAGACCTCCAACACTTGATAAGATGCATCACGATTTTATTTAACGTCTTAACTATTATACATGTTCAACTGTGGGTTGACACTATGCTGACTTGACTGGAGACCTAGTACTAGCCTGACCAGACTTACTAGCTACCGCATGGTGTTTGCACTGACTAGCTCAAGAACTCTGACTGTCTCAGTGGCTGGGTCCAGAGAGAGCGGGAAACCTGGTGCCCTCTGGCTTTATAGTGGTAGTGTCCTGTCTGGTGATTGGCTGCTCTGTTCTGTGTGCTTACTGGTCATCCTGTGTGTCAATCACTGCCTGACTGCACTCCATTATATACATAGATGTATATTATGGCAATTATTTCCTCCTGGTACATTTGTGTTGTCTCTGACATTTGTTTGTTTAGACCTTGAATAGATTGGTTCATTGAAAGCTCCAGTCTATCATGCAGCACCAAAGATAGATACCCAGACTGAATCTTGCCTTTCAAATGTTCCACTTCAGCATTGATACAAACATTTTATGATTTTATTTCTGGTACTGTTCTGGAAGCATGCCTGTGTCTTTGAAGAGGAAATCATGTGGGACTTCTGTCTCGGATTTCGCAAAAAGGTAGATTCATAGGATTTCCAGAATGTTCTATGCCTCTCTGGCAACCCTCGTGTGGTTTCTTCGGTCTGTCTCTTGCCTTTTCATCGCTTTGCTGGGAGCATTCCCCGCCTCATTTTAAGCTCTGCAAGGTCCTCAACTTGAAGATTAAAGCATTTGCCATAGGAATTTAATAGTTTGAATATTCAGTGAGGGAGGATCATGTGGCGGGGCGGGGGGGGGGGGGCTGGGAAATGATATTTGAAATTATTCAAATCCATTAAAATGAGATTCTCGTCTTTTGTGGGCATAAACCTCGTGATGTCACCAGTGCTGGGCGGGGAAAATCGGAAAACGCAATCTCTGAATCGCGTATCCTGATTCTCTCTGGATTTTCCACCTGCATCGCCATGATTTCTGATGCAAACAAGGGCTGCAAATCACCCCCATTGTTTCTGTTCAAGATAGCTCCACAGCTGCCATTTTTGTTCCCTTCTTTTATCTTCCAGAGCTTGTCAGTTTTGAGAGGTTCCTGTCACACAAGTGGGGCCATTCATTTCTTCATTAAAAGTTATGAGCAAAACTGGAAATCTTTAAAATAGTAATTTTGGCCATCTGATTGGAGTTTAAATTGGATAAAAATATTAATAGGCAATTTTCTTTCTGCCTTTGTATTTCAAAACCTTTTTCTTTTTAGCCTAATGCAGCCACCACTTTATTATGGTGCTGGCTGGGGACCGGTTTCTGCAGCCTTCTCGCAGCAGGCCTCTGGATGTGTTGATCCGAATGTCTTCCCATTTGAAGTAGATTTTTATAGAAGATTATTCTTTGCAGAGATTTTCCTTTGTTTTTGGAATTTTTTGTGATATGACCAGGTTCTTTGACTCTGGCTTGATCAGGTCTGGCAATAAACCACATCATGTCCTTCAGCTCCCAGACTGGGATCTATCTTCTGGGGGACTGCCAGACAGGGGCAATGAGATAAATGTAGGATTATAGATATATTGGATTATAAGTATTTGGTGTAGTATTAGGTTATAGACTGGGTTGATGGGCAGGACGGTGGCACAATGGGTTAGCACTGTTGCCTCACGGCGCCGTGGTCCCAGATTCAATCCCAGCTCTGGGTCACTGTCTGTGTGGAGTTTGCACATTCTCCCCATGTTTGCGTGGGTTTCGCCCCCACAACACAAAGATGTGCAGGCTAGGTAGATTGGCTATGCTAAATTGCCTCTTAATTAGAAAAAATTAATTGGGTTCTCTACATTTATTTTAAAAAATAAGCCTGGGTTGGAGTGTGTTTGACTGCTGAAGTCATGTTTTAAAATAATCTTGGTTTGAAAGGCAACAAAGGTTTTAGGAGCCAGAGGTGCAATTGACCATTGTAAAAAGCTTGGGCTAATGCAATTTGGTTTTGATTAAGGGCAATTCTCTTAATTGGTTTTCAGCTTGGTAAGATGAAGTCATTGCTGGTTGGAGCAAAGGCATCAGGCTTTCTGAGAAAGCGTTTTTCAGTTGAGTTTTGATCCTGGCTGAAGCTGAGCCCAAGTATGGCAGTTTGTTCTCACTGTAAGTTAGTTGAAGGAGACTAACTGTATTTAAATTAGTGCAGACTTGTCTGAGCACAAGGGGAGCTGAAACAAGCCAGTTGAAAACAGCTTTTGAAGACATTCAGCCAAAGTTTCTGCAGGGGTTCAAACCAAGTCAGATAATGCAGTGTCAAGAGATCTTCTTCACAAAGAATAACTCTGTAAAGCAATAATTCCTCTCTGCCGTTGCTAGTTAATGTGGATTGAGAGCTGAGATGGTTTATTTTCTTGTTGTTTAAGGGCGAATAAAGGTAACAATTAAGGGTGTATTCACTGTGTTGAGTGTCATTGCCTGAGGGTAATTATAAGATCTTTTTGGGTGTGATGTTAAAGACATTTTAATACTGTGTTAGTAATGAAGTTTGTTTCAATATACCATTTCCAAATTCTTTGTGAAATCACTTCTGGAGCAAAGTATCCTTTCCTCACAGTCTTACAAAATTAAAATGAAATGTTATGATTTCTGTCCAAGCATCATAGCCACTGTTGGGGTCTGGTCTGGGATCGTAATAGAACTCTTCTGAGGGGCTTCCAGGCAGGGGTCTCCCTTATGGAGAGGGTCTCTGGCCGGGTCTCTTTAATTAGGGGTTAGTGGTTCTCTGGTGGAGGGTCTCTTTAATTAAGGGTCTCTTTAATTAGGGGGTCTCTGGTGCCTCAGGAGGCCAAATCGCCTGGTACTGGGGGGAGGGATGCAGGGGTGATCCAGAAAATATCAGGGGGGGGGGGGCTGAATTGCATTCCAGTGGGGTGGGGGAAGCTGAATTGCACTGAGGGAAGCCCAGCTCCGGCAGGAGAACATAGCCTCCTTAACAGAGAATCCTGCCCTGTGTCCTTCAATTTGGGTGCACTTCTCTCAGGTCATGCTTCGGTTTCTTCAGTTTTTCATGCTTCGGGAATCTGGGTTCCTTCTGCAGCTTATCTGGGATTTCAGGATCTATCCTGCACTATCGCATGTTGTAAAGTATCATTTGGTGACTCACTCAGAGCATAAACCGTTCTATTGTTAACCTATAACTACATACACATTTTTTTCTTTATTCGTTCATGGGATGTGAGCGTCACTGACTGGGCCAGCATTTGTTGCCCATCCCTGAGAGCATTTACAAGTCAACCACATTGCTGTGGTTCTGGAGTCACATGTCGGCCAGACCAGGTGGGATTTCATTCCCGAAAGGACATTAGTGAACCAGATGGGTTATTACAACATTCGACAATGGTTTCATTGTCGTCATTAGAATTTTAATTCCAGATTTATACTGAATTCACATTCCACCATCTGCCCTGGGACTACCCGGGATTCAAACCCATGTCCCCAGAACATTACCCTGGGTCTCTGGATTACTAGTTCAGTGTCAATACCACTATGCTACTGCCTCCCCAGAAGGTAGCGTCATGCATGGATGCTGTCCCCATGCTGGCCCATTCCATACGCTGCTACATTGTCTACCACCATGTGACTCTTTATATCATACCATCAGCGATACTTGTCTCCAATCCCACATCAACCCTTGCTCTGTCGAACACCCCATACCACAATAGCACACTGCTGTCCCTTAAAGACATATACAGCAAGTATGATCTGTAAATTTAAGCAATTTGTATCAAAATTTAAGCTATTGATATGGATAATAACCAGAAACCATTCAACCAACAACTTTTGGGATGTAATACCCAGTACCGGATTTCTTTCCCCACAGGAGGGCCGTAAACTCCACATGACCTCCACCTTCAATCACCTGGCCCAGTCCAACAGCCTTTTTCCCCTATTTCCAACATTTTAACAACTAATAAACAGAAGCGTTCAAAGAAAATACAAAGAAAATCACACTGTTTTAAAATATCCCTGTGATTTTTCTCTCAAGTTGCACATAGGTATGTCCCTAAATTAATCTTTAAATGACAGAAACTTTGTGGCAATCCTGAAGTGTTCACAACCCCTATACCACATTAACAAGTAATGGTTCTTCGTGGGTAGGTAAAAGCAAAAAGTTTTCCACCTTCCTCCTTTTCAGAAAAAATTCAAGGGTGTCTTTGTAATGGTTAAAGTGTCCTTCAATATAAATTTGACTGCATACTTAAATTACCGTAAAGTACTTTGGGATAGCCTGAGACCATGGAATAAAATCATAGAATGATAACAGTATTCAACTCATCATGCCGGTTTACCCCTCACTCCTGCCAGCAGGGGACACTAGAGATCCACATGGGTGAGGAGGTACTCAGGTACAGGTATTTCTGAGTGTTTTCTGGATCTTTTGTGGAACTACTGCAGCCTTTAATTTACGTTCAGTCACCTTGTTAAAAAAAAGGTTCCAAAAAGCACAGTCTTTTTATCTCCCCACAGCTCAAGCTTGGTGTTGGTTAAAGTTAGTGCCGTATAGCCTGCTAAAGTTATGGAGTCCATCACTTCCAATGGTCTTTGCGGAGGGGGCGGTCCGTTTGGTGGTAGAGCTTGTCAGGAAGGTAGTCTGGTTGCAGATAGTGAAGGGAAGGTCTATTCTCCTTCTCGCGTCTGTGCTAAGGATTGATAAAACTATTAATTTTATCATATATTGTGCAGCATTTTGGCTTGCCTGCGGAATGGTGTGAACCCACATTGATGTGTCTGTCAGCAGCATTCTTGTACTTTACAGCTTGTCAATGCCTTGCAGGTTACACCTTCCATTGGAAAGTTTCCAATCGTCCCATAGAAGATTGGATTTGGGCAGCACGGTAGCACAGTGGTTAGCACAATTGCTTCGCAGCTCCAGGGTCCCAGGTTCGATTCCCGGCTTGGGTCACTGTCAGTGCGGAGTCTGCACGTTCTCCCCGTGTGTGCGTGGGCTTCCTCCGGGTGCTCCGGTTTCCTCCCACAGTCCAAAGATGTGCAGGTTAGGTGGATTGGCCATGCTAAATTGCCCTTAGTGTTCAAGATTGCCGTTAGTGTTGGGTGGGGTTACTGGGTTATGGGGATAGGGTGGAGGTGTGGGCTTGGGTACGGTGATCTTTCCAAGAGCTGGTGCAGACACGATGGGCCAAATGGCCTCCTTCTGCAATGTAAATTCTATGATTTATGGTTCCCCTTCAGTGGGCTGTTATTTAATGGTGTGTGTTTCTGCGAGCGGGTTGTAACAAGCCAAATTAAAATTGATCTCCAGTGCACAGGTCAATGAAGGTTCATGGCTAGAGAAGCTGCGCTAAAGTTAACAAAGTATTGGATTGTACTATCAGAACCATTCAGTTTAAATGGAAGGACATTATTTTGATGCTGTAAGGTCACGGGTCAGGCCCCACCAGGACTGTGGCATTGTGGTCTCCCCAATTATCCAAGTCTCTTGCCCTCAAAGGGCGAGAACCTAATTCTAATAGATTTGCATACGTTTTAATCTAATTACCAAGCCTCTCCGCCCTCGCCACTTGACACCCCCTCCCCCCCGCCACACACACTCAATATTCAAACCCTCGCCAATGGGATGTTGCGTCAGCGAGCTTTACAGTAAGTTTGGAAAAATGGGGGGAGAGGGGCATGCCCTGGCATTGCTCCCTGTCACTGCCCCTGACACAGGTTGGAAGTGCCAGGTTAGGGCAGACCTTCTTGGGAGCCCCATTGGTAGAGGGGAGGCTATGACAACCTCGATGAAGTGAAATGAAATGAAAATCGCTTATTGTCACAAGTAGGTTTCAAATGAGGTTACTGTGAAAAGCCCCTAGTCGCCACGTTCCGGCACTGATGCGACCATCAATTCACTCAGAGTCACGAGTTGAAGTAAACTGTGGCTTTAATCGGCTTACAACTGAGCCTGCCTGCGACTATGCTGAACTGAGGGCGGACTCACAGGACCTCAGCACTTATACTTCCTGCTGGGGGCAGAGCCAACGGCAGAGCCCTGTACATGCTCCTCATCTCCCCCTGTGGGCAGAGCCGTGCAACGGCTCACAGATGGAGCCCACAGGGACACAGTAATGTACAGTGTGAATTTATAGTGGTTACACGTTCACCACATTCACCCCCTGTTAAAAAAATCAAGTCCGGCGGGGGGTGATGGGTCTACAAGTTTAGTCGGTCCGGCACCCGAATCGTGCGTTGAGACCGACAAAGCACTGGCGTTGCAGCCATTTCGGATGGTTGTGGAAGGATGTTCGGTGCGAGTCCGAGGGTGGACTCCGAGGGTGGTTCTTCCAGAGCTTCGTTCCTGCGGACCGGTGCGACGGGTGGAAGGGGGCGCGGGAAGCAAATAGGTGCAGGGGCGCAGGGCATGGGAGGTCAGCTGGGGTGTAGTGTGGGAGGTACATCGGCGGTAATGGTAGTGGTAGTGGTAGTAGATCCTGCGGGTGCCAGGTCCCAGAGGGAAGCGGTGTCCTGTCGGCCATCGGGGTGTTCGACAAATGCGTAGTGGGGGTTTCAGTGCAGTAGCAGGACCCTCTCTACCAGGGGTCGGTTTTATGTGTCCGAACGTGTTTTCGGAGGAGGACAGGGCCCGGTGTCATCAACCAGGGCGGAAGCGAGACCCCAGTAGTAGTTCCCCTAGAGAAGGTAAATAGGCGATCATGAGGAGTCTGATTCATGGCCATACAAAGGAGGGACCTAATAGCATGGAGCGCATTGGGGACGACCTCCTGCCAGTGGGAGATCGGGAGATTCCTGGACCGTAGGGTTAGTAGGACGGTCTTCCAGACCGTCGCATTCTCCCTCTCCACCTGCCCGTTCCCCCTGGCGTTATAGCTGGTAGTCCTGCTCGAGGCAATACCCTTACTGAGCAGGTACTGACGCAGCTCGCCGCTCATGAAGGACAATCCCCTGTCGCAGTGGACATAGTTAGGGAAACCAAACAGGGTGAATACACTGTGCAGGGCTCTGATGACTGTATGGGAGGTCATATCGGGGCATGGGATGGCAAACGGGAAACGGGAGAATTCATCTATAATGTTGAGGAAATAAACGTTGTGATTAGTTAAAGGGAGGTGTCCTTTGAAATCAATGCTCAGGCGTTCAAAGGGCCGGGATGCCTTTACCAGGTGGGCCTTGTCTGGTCTATAGAAGTGCGGTTAACACTCCGCGCAGATCGGGCAATTCCTGGTGACAGCTTTAACCTCCTCGGTGGAGAAAGGCAGATTGCGGGCCTTGATGTAGTGGGTGAGCCGGGTGACCCCCGGGTGGCAGGGGTCATTGTGGATAGCTTGTAGTCGGTTGTCTTGCACGCTGGCGCATTTGCCGCGGGACAGGGCATCTGGGGGCTCATTGAGCTTCCCCGGTCGATATACAATATCATAATTATAGGTGGAGAGTTCGATCCTCCACCGCAAGATTTTGTCATTCTTGATTTTGCCCCGCTACGAGTTGTCAAACATAAAGGCAACCGATCTCTGGTAGGTGATGAGGGTAAACCTCCTACCAGCGAGGTAGTGCCTCCAGTGCCGTACGGCTTCCACAATGGCTTGGACTTCCTTTGCGACTGAGGAGTGTCGAAGTTCCGAAGCGGAGAGGGTTCGGGAAAAGAACGCTACTGGCCTACCTACCTGGTTCAGATTGGCAGCGAGAGCGACCTCTGAGGCATCGCTCTCCACCTGGAATGGGACGGACTCATCCACCGCCCTCATGGTGACTTTGACGATGTCCGCCTTAATGCAGTTGAAGGCCTGGCTCTGCTGACAGTGGGAAGAGTGTGGCCTTAAATAGTGGGCGGGCTTTGTCCGCATACTGGGGTACCCACTGGGCGTAGTATGAAAAAAATCCGAGGCACCTCTTGAGGGCCTTGGAACAGTGAGGGAGAGGGAGTTGTAAGAGGGAGCGCATACGGTCAGGGTCGGGTCCTAGGACTCCGTTTTCCACAACGTAGCCGAGGATGGCTAGTCTGGTTGTATAGAAAACGCATTTCTCCGTATTTTATGTGAGATTGAGTTTTTGGGCTGTTTGGAGAAATCGGTGGAGGTTGGCGTTCGGTCCTGCTGGTCATGGCCGCAGATGGTGACGTTATCCAAGTACAAAACGTGGCCCGCAACCCGTACTGGTCCACCATTCGGTCCATTGCTCGTTGGAACACCGAAATCCTGTTCGGAGGAAATGGAAAAGGTGGCCGTCTGCCTCGAAGCCGTGTAGTGGCAGTCCTCCGGGCGGATTGGGAGCTGGTGGTATGCAGACTTCAGATCCACCGTGGAGAGCACGTGGTACTGTGCGGTCTGATTTACCATGTCTGCAATCCGGGGGAGGGGGTACGCATCAAGGTGCGCGAACCGGTTAATGGTCTGGCTGTAATCAACCACCATCCGGAGCTTTTCCCCGGTTTTGACGGCCACCACCTGAGCTCTCCAGGGGCTATTACTGGCCTCTATGACTCTTTCACGCAAAAGACGCCGGACTTTGGATCTGATAAACACCCTGTCCTGCAGGCTATACCTCCTGCTGCGAGTGGCCACTGGTTTGCAGTTGGCGGTGAGATTAGCGAAGAGTGGAGGGAGGTCGATTTTCAGAGTTGCTAGCCTACTGAGTGGGGGAAGGGGTCCGCCAAAGCTGAATGTTAGGCTCCTGAGGTTGCACTGGAAATCCAGTCCTAGGAGGAGGGGGGCGCAGAGATCTGGGAGCACATACAATTGGAAACTGGTGTAGTCAGTGCCCTGTATTGTTAGCGTCGCAGTAGTGCGCCCCTGTATTTGAACTGAGTGTGTCGGGGAATATCGGGAGCGAGCAGCGCCTTATCAGATCTGGGTGAACGAAGCTCTCAGTGCTCCCGGAGTCGAACAGGCACGGTGTCTCGTATCCGTTGATCTGGACGGACATCATGGAGCTCTTGAGGTGCTTTGGCCGCGACTGATCCAAAGTGACTGCACTGAGTTGCAGGTAGTTGGTGGCATGGTCGGCGGTGCTGGAGTGGCCCCTTGCTGACTGTCCGCGGAGGTCGTGATCTTCGAGTGGCATAGCGGGTGATGGCCAAGATGGCGGTCCCCGTTGATCGCACGTGGCGGACGGCGAGGAAGATGGCGCCCAAGATGGCCGACCCCATGGATCACACATGGTGAGCGACGAGGAAGATGGCGCCCAAGTTGGCGGCCCCCATGGATCGCACATGGCCGGCCACGTGGGGGAGGATTGCCAAGATGGCGGCCCCCGTGAGTCGCAAAAATGGCACGATAGTCCTCCGTGGTGGGCGGGTGGCCGCTCGGCGCAGGCCTGGGGCGGCCTTTGGTCAGGGGTCCACGATGGGGTGTCGTGATCGGCCGGGAACGCAGTTAGGCTTTGGAAAGCAACCTCTAACGAGGTCGCTAGTTTTACCGTGTCCTCCAGGTCCTGGGCCCCTTTCTCGAGAAGACGCTGACGCACATAATTTGATCAGACCCCTGCAATATACATGTCTCAGACGACGAGTTCCATGTGCTGGGAGGCTGTTACGGCCTGGAAGTTACAGTCGCGTTCTCGTGCTTTAAGGTCGTGCAGATAGTCTTCTAGCGAATCCCCAGGGCGCTGGCTGAGAGTTGTGAAGATGTGTCACGCGTAGACTTCATTCACGGGCCGCACGTACAGGCGGTCAAGTATCGCGAGGGCCTCAGTATAAGAGTCAGTTTAATCAAGTTGAGTAGAAATACGATGGCTCACCCGGGCGTGGAGAAGACTTAGTTTCTGTTCATCTGTAACAGAGGAGGTTGTCGACGCAACCAGGTAGACCATGAAGCACCTAAGCCAATGCAAAAAAAATTCCTTTGCCTCTGCAGCTCGAGTTCCAGTCGGTCAGGTTTAAGAGCTGATTTCATAGTTCTTTAAGTCGATTAAATTGATGCGACCATCAATTCACTCAGAGACACGAGTTGGAGTAAACTGTGATTTAATCGGCTTACAATTGAGCCTGCCTGCGACTGTGCTGAACTGAGGGCGGACTCGCAAGACCGCAGCACTTACACTTCCTGATGGGGGCACAGCCAAGGGTGCAGCCCTGTACATGCTCCTCATCTCCCTCTGCTCTATACTGGGTTCACCACTCTCCTCCCACTCTGCTTTATACTGGGTTCACCGCTCTCCTCCCTCTCTGCTTTATACTGGGTTCACGCTCTCCTCCCGCTCTGCTCTATACTGGGATCACCGCTCTCCTCCCGCTCTGCTTTATACTGGGTTCACCGCTCTGCCCCCGCTCTGCTCTATACTGGGATCACCGCTCTCCTCCCGCTCTGCTTTATACTGGGTTCACCGCTCTCCCCCCACTCTGCTTTATACTGGGTTCACCGCTCTCCTCCCACTCTGCTCCATACTGGGTTCACCGCTCTCCCCCCGCTCTGCTCTATACTGGGTTCACCGCTCTCCTCCCGCTCTGCTTTATACTGGGTTCACCGCTCTCCCCCCGCTCTGCTCTATACTGGGATCACCGCTCTCCCCCCGCTCTGCTCTATACTGGGATCACCGCTCTGCCCCCGCTCTGCTCTATACTGGGATCACCGCTCTCCTCCCACTCTGCTTTATACTGGGATCACCGCTCTCCTCCCACTCTGCTCTATACTGGGATCACCGCTCTCCCCCCGCTCTGCTCTATACTGGGTTCACCGCTCACCTCTCGCTCTGCTTTATACTGGGTTCACCTCTCTCCTCCCGCTCTGCATTATACTGGGTTCCCCGCTCTCCTCCCACTCTGCTTTATACTGGGATCACCGCTCTCCTCCCGCTCTGCTCTATACTGGGATCACCGCTCTCCCCCCACTCTGCTTTATACTGGGTTCACCACTCTCCTCCCGCTCTGCTCTATGCTGGGATCACCGCTCTCCTCCCACTCTGCTCTATACTGGGATCACCGCTCTCCTCCCACTCTGCTTTATACTGGGTTCAACTCTCTCCCCCCGCTCTGCTTTATACTGGGATCACCGCTCTCCTCCCACTCTGCTCTATACTGGGTTCACCGCTCTCCCCCCGCTCTGCTCTATACTGGGTTCACCGCTCTCCCCCCGCTCTGCTCTATACTGGGTTCACCACTCTCCTCCCACTCTGCTTTATACTGGGATCACCGCTCTCCTCCCACTCTGCTCTATACTGGGATCACCGCTCTTCTCCCACTCTGCTTTATACTGGGTTCAACTCACTCCCCCCGCTCTGCTTTATACTGGGATCACCGCTCTCCTCCCGCTCTGCTCCATACTGGGTTCACCGCTCTCCCCCCGCTCTGCTCTATACTGGGTTCACCGCTCTCCTCCCGCTCTGCTTTATACTGGGTTCACCGCTCTCCCCCCGCTCTGCTCTATACTGGGATCACCGCTCTCCCCCCGCTCAGCTCTATACTGGGATCACCGCTCTGCCCCCGCTCTGCTCTATACTGGGTTCACCGCTCTCCTCCCACTCTGCTTTATACTGGGATCACCGCTCTCCTCCCACTCTGCTCTATACTGGGATCACCGCTCTCCTCCCGCTCTGCTTTATACTGGGTTCACCGCTCTCCCCCCGCTCTGCTCTATACTGGGTTCACCGCTCACCTCTCGCTCTGCATTATACTGGGTTCCCCGCTCTCCTCAAACTCTGCTCTATACTGGGTTCACAGCTCTCCTCCCACTCTGCTCTATACTGGGCTCACCTCTCTCCTCCCGCTCTGCTTTATACTGGGTTCACCGCTCACCTCTCGCTCTGCTTTATACTGGGATCACCACTCTCCTCCCGCTCTGCTCTATACTGGGTTCACCGCTCTCCTCCCACTCTGCTTTATACTGGGTTCACCTCTCTCCTCCCGCTCTGCTTTATACTGGGTTTCCCGCTCTCCTCCCACTCTGCTTTATACTGGGTTCATCGCTCTCCCCCCGCTCTGCTTTATACTGGGTTCACCGCTCTCCTCCCGCTCTGCTTTATACTGGGTTCCCCGCTCTCCTCCCACTCTGCTTTATACTGGGTTCACCGCTCTCCCCCCGCTCTGCTTTATACTGGGATCACCGCTCTCCTCCCGCTCTGCTTTATACTGAGTTCCCCGCTCTCCTCCCACTCTGCTTTATACTGGGTTCACCGCTCTCCCCCCGCTCTGCTTTATACTGGGTTCACCGCTCTCCTCCCGCTCTGCTTTATACTGGGTTCACCGCTCTCCCCCTGCTCTGCTCTATACTGGGTTCACCGCTCACCTCTCGCTCTGCTTTATACTGGGTTCACCTCTCTCCTCCCGCTCTGCTTTATACTGGGTTCCCCGCTCTCCTCCCACTCTGCTTTATACTGGGTTCACCGCTCACCTCTCGCTCTGCTTTATACTGGGTTCACCTCTCTCCTCCCGCTCTGCTTTATACTGGGTTCACCGCTCACCTCTCGCTCTGCTTTATACTGGGATCACTACTCTCCTCCCGCTCTGCTCTATACTGGGATCACCACTCTCCTCCCACTCTGCTTTATACTGGGTTCACCGCTCTCCTCCCGCTCTGCTTTATACTGGGTTCACCGCTCACCTCTCGCTCTGCTTTATACTGGGATCACCACTCTCCTCCCGCTCTGCTCTATACTGGGATCACCGCTCTCCTCCCACTCTGCTCTATACTGGGATCACCGCTCTCCTCCCACTCTGCTTTATACTGGGTTCAACTCTCTCCCCCCGCTCTGCTTTATACTGGGATCACCGCTCTCCTCCCGCTCTGCTCTATACTGGGTTCACCGCTCTCCTCCCACTCTGCTTTATACTGGGATCACCGCTCTCCCCCCACTCTGCTTTATACTGGGTTCACCGCTCTCCTCCCGCTCTGCTTTATACTGGGATCACCGCTCTCCCCCCACTCTGCTTTATACTGGGTTCACCACTCTCCTCCCGCTCTGCTCTATACTGGGATCACCGCTCTCCTCCCACTCTGCTCTATACTGGGATCACCGCTCTCCCCCCACTCTGCTTTATACTGGGTTCAACTCTCTCCCCCCGCTCTGCTTTATACTGGGATCACCGCTCTCCTCCCGCTCTGCTCTATACTGGGTTCACCGCTCTCCTCCCACTCTGCTTTATACTGGGTTCACCGCTCTACTCCCTCTCTGCTCTATACTGGGATCACCGCTCTCCTCCCGCTCTGCTCTATACTGGGTTCACCGCTCTCCCCCGGCTCTGCTTTATACTGGGTTCACCGCTCTCCCCCCGCTCTGCTCTATACTGGGTTCACCGCTCTCCCCCCGCTCTGCTCTATACTGGGTTCACCACTCTCCTCCCACTCTGCTTTATACTGGGTTCACCGCTCTCCTCCCACTCTGCTTTATACTGGGTTCACCTCTCTCCTCCCACTCTGCTTTATACTGGGTTCACCGCTCACCTCTCGCTCTGCTTTATACTGGGTTCACCGCTCTCCTCCCACTCTGCTCTATACTGGGTTCACCGCTCTCCTCCCGTTCTGCTGTATACTGGGATCACCGCTCTCCTCCCACTCTGCTCTATACTGGGATCACCGCTCTCCTCCCACTCTGCTTTATACTGGGTTCACCACTCTCCCCCCGCTCTGCTCTATACTGGGTTCACCGCTCTCCCCCCGCTCTGCTCTATACTGGGATCACCGCTCTCCCCCCGCTCTGCTCTATACTGGGATCACCGCTCTGCCCCCGCTCTGCTCTATACTGGGTTCACCGCTCTCCTCCCACTCTGCTTTATACTGGGATCACCGCTCTCCTCCCACTCTGCTCTATACTGGGATCACCGCTCTCCTCCCGCTCTGCTTTATACTGGGTTCACCGCTCTCCCCCCACTCTGCTCTATACTGGGTTCACCGCTCACCTCTCGCTCTGCATTATACTGGGTTCCCCGCTCTCCTCAAACTCTGCTTTATACTGGGATCACCGCTCTCCTCCCACTCTGCTCTATACTGGGTTCACCACTCTCCTCCCGCTCTGCTTTATACTGGGTTCACAGCTCTCCTCCCACTCTGCTCTATACTGGGTTCACCGCTCTCCTCCCACTCTGCTCTATACTGGGTTCACCACTCTCCTCCCGCTCTGCTTTATACTGGGTTCACAGCTCTCCTCCCACTCTGCTCTATACTGGGCTCACCTCTCTCCTCCCGCTCTGCTTTATACTGGGTTCACCGCTCACCTCTCGCTCTGCTTTATACTGGGATCAACACTCTCCTCCAGCTCTGCTCTATACTGGGTTCACCGCTCTCCTCCCACTCTGCTTTATACTGGGTTCACCTCTCTCCTCCCGCTCTGCTTTATACTGGGTTTCCCGCTCTCCTCCCACTCTGCTTTATACTGGGTTCACCGCTCTCCCCCCGCTCTGCTTTATACTGGGTTCACCGCTCTCCTCCCGCTCTGCTTTATACTGGGATCACCGCTCTCCTCCCGCTCTGCTTTATACTGGGTTCCCCGCTCTCCTCCCACTCTGCTTTATACTGGGTTCACCGCTCTCCCCCCGCTCTGCTTTATACTGGGATCACCGCTCTCCTCCCGCTCTGCTTTATACTGGGTTCACCGCTCTCCTCCCGCTCTGCTTTATACTGGGTTCCCCGCTCTCCTCCCGCTCTGCTTTATACTGGGTTCCCCGCTCTCCTCCCACTCTGCTTTATACTGGGTTCACCGCTCTCCCCCCGCTCTGCTTTATACTGGGTTCACCGCTCTCCTCCCGCTCTGCTTTATACTGGGTTCACCGCTCTCCCCCTGCTCTGCTCTATACTGGGATCACCGCTCTCCTCTCGCTCTGCTTTATACTGGGTTCACCTCTCTCCTCCCGCTCTGCTTTATACTGGGTTCCCCGCTCTCCTCCCACTCTGCTTTATACTGGGTTCACCGCTCACCTCTCGCTCTGCTTTATACTGGGTTCACCTCTCTCCTCCCGCTCTGCTTTATACTGGGTTCACCGCTCACCTCTCGCTCTGCTTTATACTGGGATCACCACTCTCCTCCCGCTCTGCTCTATACTGGGATCACCGCTCTCCTCCCACTCTGCTTTATACTGGGTTCACCGCTCTCCCCCCGCTCTGCTCTATACTGGGATCACCACTCTCCTCCCGCTCTGCTTTATACTGGGTTCACCACTCTCCTCCCGCTCTGCTCTATACTGGGATCACCGCTCTCCTCCCACTCTGCTCTATACTGGGATCACCGCTCTCCTCCCACTCTGCTTTATACTGGGTTCAACTCTCTCCACCCGCTCTGCTTTATACTGGGATCACCGCTCTCCTCCCGCTCTGCTCTATACTGGGTTCACCGCTCTCCTCCCACTCTGCTTTATACTGGGATCACCGCTCTCCCCCCACTCTGCTTTATACTGGGTTCACCGCTCTCCTCCCGCTCTGCTTTATACTGGGATCACCGCTCTCCCCCCACTCTGCTTTATACTGGGTTCACCACTCTCCTCCCGCTCTGCTCTATACTGGGATCACCGCTCTCCTCCCACTCTGCTCTATACTGGGATCACCGCTCTCCCCCCACTCTGCTTTATACTGGGTTCACCACTCTCCTCCCGCTCTGCTCTATACTGGGATCACCGCTCTCCTCCCACTCTGCTCTATACTGGGATCACCGCTCTCCTCCCACTCTGCTCTATACTGGGATCACCGCTCTCCACCCCGCCATGCTCTATACTGGGTTCAACTCTCTCCCCCCGCTCTGCTTTATACTGGGATCACCGCTCTCCTCCCGCTCTGCTCTATACTGGGTTCACCGCTCTCCTCCCACTCTGCTTTATACTGGGTTCACCGCTCTCCCCCCGCTCTGCTCTATACTGGGTTCACCGCTCTCCCCCCGCTCTGCTTTATACTGGGTTCACCGCTCTACTCCCTCTCTGCTCTATACTGGGATCACCGCTCTCCTCCCGCTCTGCTCTATACTGGGTTCACCGCTCTCCCCCGGCTCTGCTTTATACTGGGTTCACCGCTCTCCCCCCGCTCTGCTCTATACTGGGTTCACCGCTCTCCCCCCGCTCTGCTCTATACTGGGTTCACCACTCTCCTCCCACTCTGCTTTATACTGGGTTCACCGCTCTCCTCCCACTCTGCTTTATACTGGGTTCACCTCTCTCCTCCCACTCTGCTTTATACTGGGTTCACCGCTCACCTCTCGCTCTGCTTTATACTGGGTTCACCGCTCTCCTCCCACTCTGCTCTATACTGGGTTCACCGCTCTCCTCCCGTTCTGCTGTATACTGGGATCACCGCTCTCCTCCCACTCTGCTCTATACTGGGATCACCGCTCTCCTCCCACTCTGCTTTATACTGGGTTCACCACTCTCCCCCCGCTCTGCTCTATACTGGGTTCACCGCTCTCCCCCCGCTCTGCTTTATACTGGGTTCACCGCTCTCCTCCCGCTCTGCTTTATACTGGGTTCACCACTCTCCCCCCGCTCTGCTTTATACTGGGTTCACCGCTCTCCCCCCGCTCTGCTCTATACTGGGTTCACCGCTCTCCCCCCGCTCTGCTCTATACTGGGTTCACCGCTCTCCCCCCGCTCTGCTCTATACTGGGTTCCCCGCTCAGCTCCCTCTCTGCTCTATACTGGGATCACCGCTCTCCCCCCGCTCTGCTTTATACTGGGATCACCGCTCTCCCCCCGCTCTGCTTTATACTGGGTTCACCGCTCTCCTCCCGCTCTGCTCTATACTGGGTTCACCGCTCCCCCCGCTCTGCTTTATACTGGGTTCACCACTCTCCTCCCGCTCTGCTCTATACTGGGTTCACCGCTCTCCCCCCGCTCTGCTCTATACTGGGATCACCGCTCTCCTCCCGCTCTGCTCTATACTGGGTTCACCGCTCTCCCCCCGCTCTGCTTTATACTGGGTTCACCGCTCTCCTCCCACTCTGCTCTATACTGGGTTCACCGCTCTCCTCCCGCTCTGCTTTATACTGGGATCACCGCTCTCCCCCCACTCTGCTTTATACTGGGTTCACCACTCTCCTCCCGCTCTGCTCTGTACTGGGATCACCGCTCTCCTCCCACTCTGCTCTATACTGGGATCACCGCTCTCCCCCCGCTCTGCTCTATACTGGGTTCACCACTCTCCCCCCGCTCTGCTTTATACTGGGTTCACTGCTCTCCTCCCGCTCTGCTTTATACTGGGTTCACCGCTCTCCTCCCGCTCTGCTTTATACTGGGTTCACCGCTCTCCTCCCACTCTGCTTTATACTGGGTTCACCGCTCTCCTCCCACTCTGCTCTATACTGGGATCACCGCTCTCCTCCCGCTCTGTTCTATACTGGGATCACCGCTCTCCTCCCGCTCTGCTCTATACTGGGTTCACCGCTCTACTCCCGCTCTGCTCTATATTGGGTTCACCGTTCTCCCCCCGCTCTGCTCTATACTGGGTTCACCGCTCTCCCCCCGCTCTGCTTTATACTGGGTTCACCGCTCTACTCCCACTCTGCTTTATACTGGGTTCACCTCTCTCCTCCCACTCTGCTTTATACTGGGTTCACCGCTCACCTCTCGCTCTGCTTTATACTGGGTTCACCGCTCTCCTCCCACTCTGCTCTATACTGGGTTCACCGCTCTCCTCCCGTTCTGCTGTATACTGGGATCACCGCTCTCCTCCCACTCTGCTCTATACTGGGATCACCGCTCTCCTCCCACTCTGCTTTATACTGGGTTCACCACTCTCCCCCCGCTCTGCTCTATACTGGGTTCACCGCTCTCCCCCCGCTCTGCTTTATACTGGGTTCACCGCTCTCCTCCCGCTCTGCTTTATACTGGGTTCACCACTCTCCCCCCGCTCTGCTTTATACTGGGTTCACCGCTCTCCCCCCGCTCTGCTCTATACTGGGTTCACCGCTCTCCCGCCGGTCTGCTTTATACTGGGTTCACCGCTCTCCCCCCGCTCTGCTCTATACTGGGTTCACCGCTCTCCCCCCGCTCTGCTCTATACTGGGTTCCCCGCTCAGCTCCCTCTCTGCTCTATACTGGGATCACCGCTCTCCCCCCGCTCTGCTTTATACTGGGATCACCGCTCTCCCCCCGCTCTGCTTTATACTGGGTTCACCGCTCTCCTCCCGCTCTGCTCTATACTGGGTTCACCGCTCCCCCCGCTCTGCTTTATACTGGGTTCACCACTCTCCTCCCGCTCTGCTCTATACTGGGTTCACCGCTCTCCCCCCGCTCTGCTCTATACTGGGATCACCGCTCTCCTCCCGCTCTGCTCTATACTGGGTTCACCGCTCTCCCCCCGCTCTGCTTTATACTGGGTTCACCGCTCTCCTCCCACTCTGCTCTATACTGGGTTCACCGCTCTCCTCCCGCTCTGCTTTATACTGGGATCACCGCTCTCCCCCCTCTCTGCTTTATACTGGGTTCACCACTCTCCTCCCGCTCTGCTCTGTACTGGGATCACCGCTCTCCTCCCACTCTGCTCTATACTGGGATCACCGCTCTCCCCCCGCTCTGCTCTATACTGGGTTCACCACTCTCCCCCCGCTCTGCTTTATACTGGGTTCACTGCTCTCCTCCCGCTCTGCTTTATACTGGGTTCACCGCTCTCCTCCCACTCTGCTCTATACTGGGATCACCGCTCTCCTCCCGCTCTGTTCTATACTGGGATCACCGCTCTCCTCCCGCTCTGCTCTATACTGGGTTCACCGCTCTACTCCCGCTCTGCTCTATATTGGGTTCACCGTTCTCCCCCCGCTCTGCTCTATACTGGGTTCACCGCTCTCCCCCCGCTCTGCTTTATACTGGGTTCACCGCTCTACTCCCACTCTGCTGTATACTGGGTTCACCGCTCCCCTCCCACTCTGCTCTATACTGGGATCACCGCTCTCCTCCCACTCTGCTCTATACTGGGTTCACCGCTCTACTCCCGCTCTGCTTTATACTGGGATCACCGCTCTCCTCCCTCTCTGCTCTATACTGGGATCACCGCTCTCCTCCCACTCTGCTCTATACTGGGTTCCCCGCTCTCCTCCCACTCTGCTTTATACTGGGTTCACCGCTCACCTCTCGCTCTGCTTTATACTGGGTTCACCTCTCTCCTCCCGCTCTGCTTTATACTGGGTTCACCGCTCACCTCTCGCTCTGCTTTATACTGGGATCACCACTCTCCTCCCGCTCTGCTCTATACTGGGATCACCACTCTCCTCCCACTCTGCTTTATACTGGGTTCACCGCTCTCCTCCCGCTCTGCTTTATACTGGGTTCACCGCTCACCTCTCGCTCTGCTTTATACTGGGATCACCACTCTCCTCCCGCTCTGCTCTATACTGGGATCACCGCTCTCCTCCCACTCTGCTCTATACTGGGATCACCGCTCTCCTCCCACTCTGCTCTATACTGGGATCACCGCTCTCCACCCCGCCATGCTCTATACTGGGTTCAACTCTCTCCCCCCGCTCTGCTTTATACTGGGATCACCGCTCTCCTCCCGCTCTGCTCTATACTGGGTTCACCGCTCTCCTCCCACTCTGCTTTATACTGGGTTCACCGCTCTCCCCCCGCTCTGCTCTATACTGGGTTCACCGCTCTCCCCCCGCTCTGCTTTATACTGGGTTCACCGCTCTACTCCCTCTCTGCTCTATACTGGGATCACCGCTCTCCTCCCGCTCTGCTCTATACTGGGTTCACCGCTCTCCCCCGGCTCTGCTTTATACTGGGTTCACCGCTCTCCCCCCGCTCTGCTCTATACTGGGTTCACCGCTCTCCCCCCGCTCTGCTCTATACTGGGTTCACCACTCTCCTCCCACTCTGCTTTATACTGGGTTCACCGCTCTCCTCCCACTCTGCTTTATACTGGGTTCACCTCTCTCCTCCCACTCTGCTTTATACTGGGTTCACCGCTCACCTCTCGCTCTGCTTTATACTGGGTTCACCGCTCTCCTCCCACTCTGCTCTATACTGGGTTCACCGCTCTCCTCCCGTTCTGCTGTATACTGGGATCACCGCTCTCCTCCCACTCTGCTCTATACTGGGATCACCGCTCTCCTCCCACTCTGCTTTATACTGGGTTCACCACTCTCCCCCCGCTCTGCTCTATACTGGGTTCACCGCTCTCCTCCCACTCTGCTTTATACTGGGTTCACCGCTCTCCCCCCGCTCTGCTCTATACTGGGTTCACCGCTCTCCCCCCCGCTCTGCTTTATACTGGGTTCACCGCTCTACTCCCTCTCTGCTCTATACTGGGATCACCGCTCTCCTCCCGCTCTGCTCTATACTGGGTTCACCGCTCTCCCCCGGCTCTGCTTTATACTGGGTTCACCGCTCTCCCCCCGCTCTGCTCTATACTGGGTTCACCGCTCTCCCCCCGCTCTGCTCTATACTGGGTTCACAACTCTCCTCCCACTCTGCTTTATACTGGGTTCACCGCTCTCCTCCCACTCTGCTTTATACTGGGTTCACCTCTCTCCTCCCACTCTGCTCTATACTGGGATCACCGCTCTCCTCCCGCTCTGCTTTATACTGGGTTCACCGCTCACCTCTCGCTCTGCTTTATACTGGGTTCACCGCTCTCCTCCCACTCTGCTCTATACTGGGTTCACCGCTCTCCTCCCGTTCTGCTGTATACTGGGATCACCGCTCTCCTCCCACTCTGCTCTATACTGGGATCACCGCTCTCCTCCCACTCTGCTTTATACTGGGTTCACCACTCTCCCCCCGCTCTGCTCTATACTGGGTTCACTGCTCTCCCCCCGCTCTGCTTTATACTGGGTTCACCGCTCTCCTCCCGCTCTGCTTTATACTGGGTTCACCACTCTCCCCCCGCTCTGCTTTATACTGGGTTCACCGCTCTCCCCCCGCTCTGCTCTATACTGAGTTCACCGCTCTCCCGCCGGTCTGCTTTATACTGGGTTCACCGCTCTCCCCCCGCTCTGCTCTATACTGGGTTCACCGCTCTCCCCCCGCTCTGCTCTATACTGGGTTCCCCGCTCAGCTCCCTCTCTGCTCTATACTGGGATCACCGCTCTCCCCCCGCTCTGCTTTATACTGGGATCACCGCTCTCCCCCCGCTCTGCTCTATACTGGGATCACCAGTCTCCCCCCGCTCTGCTCTATACTGGGATCACCGCTCTCCTCCCGCTCTGCTCTATACTGGGTTCACCGCTCCCCCCGCTCTGCTTTATACTGGGTTCACCACTCTCCTCCCGCTCTGCTCTATACTGGGTTCACCGCTCTCCCCCCGCTCTGCTCTATACTGGGATCACCGCTCTCCTCTCGCTCTGCTCTATACTGGGTTCACCGCTCTCCCCCCGCTCTGCTTTATACTGGGTTCACCGCTCTCCTCCCACTCTGCTCTATACTGGGTTCACCGCTCTCCTCCCGCTCTGCTTTATACTGGGATCACCGCTCTCCCCCCACTCTGCTTTATACTGGGTTCACCACTCTCCTCCCGCTCTGCTCTATACTGGGATCACCGCTCTCCTCCCACTCTGCTCTATACTGGGATCACCGCTCTCCCCCCGCTCTGCTCTATACTGGGTTCACCACTCTCCCCCCGCTCTGCTTTATACTGGGTTCACTGCTCTCCTCCCGCTCTGCTTTATACTGGGTTCACCGCTCTCCTCCCACTCTGCTCTATACTGGGATCACCGCTCTCCTCCCGCTCTGTTCTATACTGGGATCACCGCTCTCCTCCCGCTCTGCTCTATACTGGGTTCACCGCTCTACTCCCGCTCTGCTCTATATTGGGTTCACCGTTCTCCCCCCGCTCTGCTCTATACTGGGTTCACCGCTCTCCCCCCGCTCTGCTTTATACTGGGTTCACCGCTCTACTCCCACTCTGCTCTATACTGGGATCACCGCTCTCCTCCCGCTCTGTTCTATACTGGGATCACCGCTCTCCTCCCGCTCTGCTCTATACTGGGTTCACCGCTCTACTCCCGCTCTGCTCTATATTGGGTTCACCGTTCTCCCCCCGCTCTGCTCTATACTGGGTTCACCGCTCTCCCCCCGCTCTGCTTTATACTGGGTTCACCGCTCCCCTCCCACTCTGCTCTATACTGGGATCACCGCTCTCCTCCCACTCTGCTCTATACTGGGTTCACCGCTCTACTCCCGCACTGCTTTATACTGGGATCACCGCTCTCCTCCCTCTCTGCTCTATACTGGGATCACCGCTCTCCTCCCACTCTGCTCTATACTGGGTTCACCGCTCTCCTCCCGCTCTGCTCTATACTGGGATCACCGCTCTACTCCCGCTCTGCTCTATACTGGGATCACCGCTCTCCTCCCACTCTGCTCTATACTGGGATCACCGCTCTCCTCCCGCTTACTCTATACTGGGATCACCGCTCTCCTCCCGCTCTGCTTTATACTGGGTTCACCGCTCTCCTCCCGCTCTGCTCTATACTGGGATCACCGCTCTACTCCCACTCTGCTTTATACTGGGTTCACCGCTCTCCTCCCGCTCTGCTCTATACTGGGATCACCGCTCTCCTCCCGCTCTGCTCTATACTGGGATCACCGCTCTCCTCCCGCTCTGCTCTATACTGGGATCACCGCTCTGCTCCCGCTCTGCTTTATACTGGGATCACCGCTCTCCTCCCGCTCTGCTCTATACTGGGATCACCGCTCTCCTCCCTCTCTGCTCTATACTGGGATCACCGCTCTCCTCCCACTCTGCTCTATATTGGGTTCACCGCTCTCCCCCGGCTCTGCTTTATACTGGGTTCACCGCTCTACTCCCACTCTGCTGTATACTGGGTTCACCGCTCCTCCCTCTGCTCTATACTGGGATCACCGCTCTCCTCCCGCTCTGCTCTATACTGGGATCACCGCTCTCCTCCCGCTCTGCTCTATACTGGGTTCACCGCTCTCCTCCCGCTCTGCTTCATACTGGGTTCACCACTCTCCCCCCGCTCTGCTCTATACTGGGTTCACTGCTCTCCCCCCGCTCTGCTTTATACTGGGTTCACCGCTCTCCTCCCGCTCTGCTTTATACTGGGTTCACCACTCTCCCCCCGCTCTGCTTTATACTGGGTTCACCGCTCTCCCCCCGCTCTGCTCTATACTGAGTTCACCGCTCTCCCGCCGGTCTGCTTTATACTGGGTTCACCGCTCTCCCCCCGCTCTGCTCTATACTGGGTTCACCGCTCTCCCCCCGCTCTGCTCTATACTGGGTTCCCCGCTCAGCTCCCTCTCTGCTCTATACTGGGATCACCGCTCTCCCCCCGCTCTGCTTTATACTGGGATCACCGCTCTCCCCCCGCTCTGCTTTATACTGGGTTCACCGCTCTCCTCCCGCTCTGCTCTATACTGGGTTCACCGCTCCCCCCGCTCTGCTTTATACTGGGTTCACCACTCTCCTCCCGCTCTGCTCTATACTGGGTTCACCGCTCTCCCCCCGCTCTGCTCTATACTGGGATCACCGCTCTCCTCTCGCTCTGCTCTATACTGGGTTCACCGCTCTCCCCCCGCTCTGCTTTATACTGGGTTCACCGCTCTCCTCCCACTCTGCTCTATACTGGGTTCACCGCTCTCCTCCCGCTCTGCTTTATACTGGGATCACCGCTCTCCCCCCACTCTGCTTTATACTTGGTTCACCACTCTCCTCCCGCTCTGCTCTATACTGGGATCACCGCTCTCCTCCCACTCTGCTCTATACTGGGATCACCGCTCTCCTCCCGCTCTGCTCTATACTGGGTTCACCACTCTCCCCCCGCTCTGCTTTATACTGGGTTCACTGCTCTCCTCCCGCTCTGCTTTATACTGGGTTCACCGCTCTCCTCCCACTCTGCTCTATACTGGGATCACCGCTCTCCTCCCGCTCTGTTCTATACTGGGATCACCGCTCTCCTCCCGCTCTGCTCTATACTGGGTTCACCGCTCTACTCCCGCTCTGCTCTATATTGGGTTCACCGTTCTCCCCCCGCTCTGCTCTATACTGGGTTCACCGCTCTCCTCCCGCTCTGCTCTATACTGGGATCACCGCTCTACTCCCGCTCTGCTCTATACTGGGTTCACCACTCTCCCCCCGCTCTGCTTTATACTGGGTTCACCGCTCTCCCCCCGCTCTGCTGTATACTGGGATCACCGCTCTCCTCCCACTCTGCTCTATACTGGGTTCACCGCTCTACTCCCGCTCTGCTTTATACTGGGATCACCGCTCTCCTCCCTCTCTGCTCTATACTGGGATCACCGCTCTCCTCCCACTCTGCTCTATACTGGGTTCACCGCTCTCCTCCCGCTCTACTCTATACTGGGATCACCGCTCTACTCCCGCTCTGCTCTATACTGGGATCACCGCTCTCCTCCCGCTTACTCTATACTGGGATCACCGCTCTCCTCCCGCTCTGCTTTATACTGGGTTCACCGGTCTCCTCCCTCTCTGCTCTATACTGGGTTCACAGCTCTCCCTCCACTCTGCTTTATACTGGGTTCACCGCTCTCCTCCCGCTCTGCTTTATACTGGGTTCACCGCTCTCCTCCCGCTCTGCTCTATACTGGGATCACCGCTCTACTCCCGCTCTGCTTTATACTGGGTTCACCGCTCTCCTCCCGCTCTGCTTTATACTGGATTCACCACTCTCCTCCCGCTCTGCTCTATACTGGGATCACCGCTCTACTCCCGCTCTGCTTTATACTGGGTTCACCGCTCTCCTCCCTCTCTGCTCTATATTGGGTTCACAGCTCTCCCTCCACTCTGCTTTATACTGGGTTCACCGCTCTCCTCCCGCTCTGCTCTATACTGGGATCACCGCTCTCCTCCCGCTCTGCTCTATACTGGGATCACCGCTCTGCTCCCGCTCTGCTTTATACTGGGATCACCGCTCTCCTCCCGCTCTGCTCTATACTGGGATCACCGCTCTCCCCCCGCTCTGCTCTATACTGGGATCACCGCTCTCCTCCCTCTCTGCTCTATACTGGGATCACCGCTCTCCTCCCACTCTGCTCTATATTGGGTTCACCGCTCTCCCCCGGCTCTGCTTTATACTGGGTTCACCGCTCTACTCCCACTCTGCTCTATATTGGGTTCACCGCTCTCCCCCGGCTCTGCTTTATACTGGGTTCACCGCTCTACTCCCACTCTGCTGTATACTGGGTTCACCGCTCCTCCCTCTGCTCTATACTGGGATCACCGCTCTCCTCCCGCTCTGCTCTATACTGGGATCACCGCTCTCCTCCCGCTCTGCTCTATACTGGGTTCACCGCTCTCCTCCCGCTCTGCTTTATACTGGGATCACCGCTCTCCTCCCACTCTGCTCTATACTGGGATCACCGCTCTACTCCCGCTCTGCTTTATACTGGGATCACCGCTCTCCTCCCACTCTGCTCTATACTGGGATCACCGCTCTACTCCCGCTCTGCTCTATACTGGGTTCACCGCTCTCCCCCCGCTCTGCTCTATACTGGGTTCACCGCTCTCCCCCCGCTATGCTCTATACTGGGATCACCGCTCTCCTCCCACTCTGCTCTATACTGGGTTCACCGCTCTACTCCCGCTCTGCTCTATATTGGGTTCACCGCTCTCCCCCCGCTCTGCTTTATACTGGGTTCACCGCTCTCCCCCCGCTCTGCTCTATACTGGGATCACCGCTCTCCTCCCGCTCTGCTTTATACTGGGATCACCGCTCTCCTCCCACTCTGCTCTATACTGGGATCACCGCTCTCCCCCCGCTCTGCTCTATACTGGGTTCACCGCTCTCCCCCTGCTCTGCTCTATACTGGGTTCACCGCTCACCTCTAGCTCTGCTTTATACTGGGTTCACCTCTCTCCTCCCGCTCTGCTTTATACTGGGTTCCCCGCTCTCCTCCCACTCTGCTTTATACTGGGTTCACCGCTCACCTCTCGCTCTGCTTTATACTGGGTTCACCTCTCTCCTCCCGCTCTGCTTTATACTGGGTTCACCGCTCACCTCTCGCTCTGCTTTATACTGGGATCACCACTCTCCTCCCGCTCTGCTCTATACTGGGATCACCGCTCTCCTCCCACTCTGCTTTATACTGGGTTCACCGCTCTCCTCCCGCTCTGCTTTATACTGGGATCGATCACCACTCTCCTCCCGCTCTGCTTTATACTGCGATCACCGCTCTCCCCCCGCTCTGCTCTATACTGGGATCACCGCTCTCCTCCCGCTCTGCTTTATACTGGGATCACCACTCTCCTCCAGCTCTGCTTTATACTGGGATCCCCAGTTAGACAGGGTTGATCAGCAGCATCAGACCCCAGCACGTGGTTTAGAGCAAGCTGGTAAGTTAGCCTGAGTTAATACAGTTAGATTAGCAGAGAGTTGAACTCATTTGAGAACTGTGTTAATTGTTCAATAAACACGTTGAACTCATTTCATAGTCTGGAGCATCCTTTAGTTAAGACTGCATCAAGTAGCAGCCTGTGTTATCCGAAGCAGCATAACACAACACCCCTTAGTCGGCCTATCTACATATTGAGTCAGGAATCCTTCTTGTACACACCTGACAAAATCTGCTCCATCCAAACCATTTGCAGGAAGGAGGTTCCAGTCAATATTAGGGAAGTTGAAGTCACCCATGACAACAACTCTGTTATGCCTGCCCCTTTCCAAGATCTGCCACCCAATCTGTTCCTCCATCTCTCTGCTGCTATTGGGAGGCCTATAGAAAACTCCCAATAAAGTGACTGCTCCTTTCTTGTTTCTGACTTCCACCCATACTGACTCAGTAGACAAACCCTCCTCGACTACCTCCTTTTCTGCAGCTGTAATTCACTCCTTAATTTACAGTGCAACTCCCCTTCCTCTTTTACCTCCCTCCCTATTCTTCTTAAAACATCTAAACCATGGAACATCCTGCCCCTGTAAAACCCATGGTCACAACATCATAGTTCCAAGTACTGATCCAGTACTCGGAAGCCACCTGAGAAGAGACACTCCTGTCTGGAAGCCCCCAGAAAAGAGACCACCATCAGGAAGCCTCCCAGAAGGGAAACTCCTGTCAAGAAGTCCGCAGAAGAGACCCATGCCTGGAAGCTCGAGAGCAGTCCAGACAAGGCAGTAAAAAACATCACTACTTTAATACTCACCTGGCCAATACAGCTGCTGGCTCAGAAAACCAGTCAGCAGGGTTTAAATGCCCTCAGATCTTTGATCAGCAAGCCATTCATTCATTTCTCTTTGATATTGATTTAACTAGGCTTTGATCAACAGCTTCCACACACCCCAGCTGTCAGCATTTTACATTCATCTTCCTTCACAGTTGAGTAACTCTGAATTGGTCTAACTACAATGTTTCTAAACATGAAGCATTGATTGACAGCTCCTGGACCACTTCAAACAGAGTTAAGTATCATCAGTTTCTAGCTGACTGCTGCAAAATCACTCAACTATGAAGGTGATTGAAAAGCACTTAATTCTCTTTGAAATGGTCAAGGAGCTGTCAATCAAAGCTTAATATTTATAAACATTGTGGTTAGTTTGACAGCTGTCTACTTCAAAGTTACTCAATCGTGAAGGAAGATGAAAACGCTTCGATAGAGCTCGATAGAGGGATTCCCTCTGGAATCCCTCGCAACCCTCGCCGTGCATAAAGTTGCATTGCTGAAGATTGGGAATCGCGTCCTGATTTGCGCTCTCGCAAGTGCAATTCAGCTCCGGCGGGAGAAGATAATCTCCCAAACAAAGAATTTAGCTCATTGGTTGAGGATGAATAGCAGCCAGGCCACCAGTGCTGACTCTCCTTCTCTTCAAACAATGAGACAAGACCTTTTGTGTGCACCTGAGTGGGCAGAAGAGGCAGATGGGATATTTAACATCTGGGGCCCAAGGTCTCTGTCTTATTTTTGTGGGTTTGTATTAGATAACCTTTTCTATTCAGCATCTTGACTTCACCGTCTGAACAATTTGAAGTGCAGTGCACAAAAATCTAAATTAATGGGAGAATGATCAAAGATCACCCTTACCCTGTATTCTGGTTATTACACTGTACCACATGCTGTCATATTTAATTCTCTCTTTAGGGTGCTGAACTGGATAAATACTTCCACCAAATACAGGCACAAGCTTTAAACTAATAAATGGTTTCATTTATACGTGATTAATGAAAGGATGGTTAAACACAGCGAGTGTGTGTCTATTTCCTTATATATTTTGGCATACATGAAGTAAATTTGCAACTTAGATTCTTTTTAAACAGAAGACTATCTACCAGCTTATCTCTTCCCGTTAGTCTGGTTCCGGGTTTAAAATACAGACAGCTTTATGGTCACTGGCTGTGAAAATTACACATGGATTCTGATTGCCTCCCAGTACATGTTCTATCTTTGAAAGCTGCAACTTAGGTCCGTGAGGTTCTGCCTGTGCAGATTGGTCTACCAATGTCACAGAACTTTATCCAATTAAAGTCTTGCCCTCTCCTCAAAGAACTCAGTTAATCAAAGTGACTGCCTCTGGCATGAGGACCTGTCACTTGATATGTGACCAGGTAATATACCGCTCATGATTTACCTAAACCAAAATAATCATTCATCAGTATTTAATTCAAGAACACTCTCCAAATGGCTTAAGATACTTATCAATGAATGCTGCAAATCAGGCCACTGGAGCTTCTTATTTTATTTCAGTTTATCAATTTCCACGTTGAATGAATTCTCTAACTGGAATATTAAATCGTTCAGAAGTATAATGGGTGATATTGATTGAACCCATTAACTATGGTTACAGCAACACACCAATACGAGTCGAAAACGTCAATGAAGACAAAAATGTATTTTGTCTGAATGGCAGGGAAGGGTGGGGTGGTCGTCCCATCTGGCTGCATCACAGCCTCGTATGGCAACTGCTTGGCCCAAGACCTTAAGAAACTACAGAGAGTCGTAGGCACAGCCCAGTCCATCTCGCGATCCCTCCTCCCATCCATTGACTCATTTACACCTCCCGTTGCCTGGGGAAAACGGGCAGCATAATCAAAGATCCCTGCCACCCGGCTTATTCTCTCTTCCAACGTCTTCCATCAGGCAGGAGATACGAAAGTCTGAGAAAACGCGCTAACAGATTGAAAGACAGCTTCTTCCCCGCT
Organism: Scyliorhinus canicula; assembly: GCF_902713615.1. Lineage (NCBI taxonomy): Eukaryota > Metazoa > Chordata > Chondrichthyes > Carcharhiniformes > Scyliorhinidae > Scyliorhinus > Scyliorhinus canicula. Next base: position 46,644,045 of record NC_052162.1, read on the forward strand.
GTTACCAGACTCTTAAACGGCCCTCTTATGGACTGTTCTGATCTCTTCACACATCGTCTCTCTTGAGTAGTACTACACTCCGTATGCTTCACCCAATACCTGTGTCTATGCATTTACATCGTGTATTTATGTTTGCCCTACGTTTGTTTTTTATGTATGGAAGGCAGCACGGTAACATTGTGGATAGCACAATGGCTTCACAGCTCCAGGGTCCCAGGTTCGATTCCGGCTTGGGTCACTGTCTGGGCGGAGTCTGCACATCCTCCCTGTGTGTGCATGGGTTTCCTCCGGGTGCTCCGGTTTCCTCCCACAGTCCAAAGATGTGCAGGTTAGGTGGATTGGCCATGATAAATTGCCCTTAGTGACCAAAATTGCCCTTAGTGTTGGGCAATGGGGATAGGGTGGAGGTGTTGACCCTGCGTAGGGTGCTCTTTCCAAGAGCCGGTGCAGACTTGATGGGCCGAATGGCCTCCTTCTGCACTGTAAATTCTATGATAATCTATGATCTGTCTGAATTGTATGCAGAATAATATTTTTCACTGTACCGCGGTACACGTGACAATAAACAAATCTAATCATAGCCCTGTGGTTGAGGTGACAATTCTCCGACTTTGCTGCTTGGCGGGAGAGGGCCCAGTATTTTTATCCTTTGCCTCTACAATGGTCAAAAACAGCACCTGTCGAAGCTCACTGTGAGCTGAAATCCACATTCAGCCACATCCCAAGTTTCTCCTCCGCAATCCTGCTCAACCACAGAATCTCTGTACTGTGCTTCTAACCTCCAGACACACCTTCCTGATAAAAGAAAACAGAGCCACCTCAGTGCCATCAAAGCCCCATCAATGCTGCTAAATGGAAGTCACTCCTCCACATACCAGAGACCCCAAATCTGCAGGTCTGAGGGCCTTGCCCAGGTGCCGCATACCAAAGCAGAGTACTAAGCTGTAAGAGTTTGTGTTCAGGACCCACAGGTATCTAAGATAGGCAGTCGAGTATTTGTAAACAATTTTACGGTAGTTTATTAAGCCTAGTACTTTATGTCTACGCACTTTGGTGGTACGTATCCACAATTCAGAGTTACTAGCCTAACAATATTACTCCTCTCGGGGAGGCTTGCTCTCAGCTGTCAGTCCGAGAGAAAATAATTCATAGCATGTGTGGTGTGATCGAACTGTTTTTTTTGGGTAAAGAGTTATTGTGCCCGGGATTGCACTGCCTAAAAGGGTGATGGAAGCAAATTCAATAACTTTCAGAAAGGAATTGAATACAAACTTTAAAAGGAAAGATTTGCAGAGCACAGGGAAAGAGGGACGCAGTGGGACCTGATGATAGCTTTTTCACTGATCAGGTGATGCACCATCGATTGCACGCGAGGCGAGTGATTTACCAATGTCAGGCTTTAATTAACTAGAACACAGCCTGGCGATCGTCTACAGTGGAAAAGAACGATCGTCAGGCTTCTGAGCATTTATACCTCGTTGGTAGAGGCGTGGTTAACTCAGCCTCTCGGCCAATCGGTCGAGAGGCACATGACCGACCAGGGCCAATGGTAAGCCGACGTTCTGGCCCAATGGCAGACGAGTATGCAGATCATATCATCACATTCACCCCTTACGGAGAAGGAAGGCGGGGGGGGGGGGGGGGGGGGTGGGAACGAGCCCGGGGGGGGGGGGGGGGGGGGGGGTGGAAGAACTGATGATATGAGTAGCCGTCGGGAGAATAATTTTCTCTCCGTACCCTTGTCGAATTTGGGGGCTTGCCACTGGCCCAGACATAACAATATTTACAAAAGGAAGTCCATGGGACCGTAGAACTCTAGATGGATTCGATCAGTCGTTTGGTGGTCCTTGACGTCCTGGCCGAGCGCCGTAGTGGAGGAGGTGTCGTCGGATCGGCTGATGGTCCTGCTGATGTCCTGGAGTCTGGGAGCGATAGACTTCGAGTAGTCTCCGTCACCTGAGCTGGCCGCGGAGACGCCATGGATGAGGGATGGGGAAGCTGAGTGGGGTGCTGGGGTGAAAAAGGGGAGGGGGGGTCTGTGGTGGGGGGGGGCTGCACGCCGGCGGGTGCCAGGTCCCGGAGGGAGACCGTGTCCTGCCGACCGTCGGGGTACTCCACATACGCGTACTGCGGGTTAGCGTGGAGTAACTGGACATGCTCCACCAACGGATCGGACTTGTGCACCCGCACATGCTTCCGGAGCAAGATGGGTCCGGGGGTGACCAGCCACGTCGGGAGAGGGGATCCGGAGGACGACTTCCTGGGGAAAACAAGAAGACGCTCATGAGGCGTCTGATTTGTTGCAGTACAGAGGAGTGAGCGGATAGAGTGCAGTGCATCGGGGAGCACTTCTTGCCATCGGGAAATAGGGAGATTTCTAGACCGGAGGGCTAGTAGTATGGTCTTCCAGATGGTGCCATTCTCCCGCTCGACCTGTCCGTTACCCCGGGGGTTATAGCTGGTCGTCCTGCTAGAGGCGATGCCCCTGTCGAGCAGGAATTGACGCAGCTCGTCGCTCATAAATGAGGACCCCCGATCGCTGTGAATGTACGCGGGGTAGCCGAACAGTGAGAAGATGGAGAGTAGGGCCTTAATGACGGTCGATGTGGTCATGTCGGGACAGGGAATGGCGAAGGGGAAGCGGGAGTGTTCGTCGATAGCCGCCAGGAAGTAAATGTTGCGGTTGTTAGAGGGAAGGGGCCCCTTGAAGTCAATGCTAAGACGTTCGAAGGGGCGGGATGCTTTGATCAGGTGTGCGCGCTCGGGGCGGTAGAAGTGCGGTTTGCACTCGGCGCAGATGTGGCAGTCACGGGTTACTGACCTGACTTCCTCGATGGAGTAGGGCAGGTTGCGGGCCTTAATGAAGTGGTGTAGGCGGGTCACCCCTGGATGGCAGAGGTCTGCGTGGAGGGAGCGGAGGCGGTCTATCTGCGCGCTGGCGCAGGTACCGCGGGACAGGGCATCAGGAGGCTCATTGAGCTTCCCAGGACGATACAAGATATCATAGTTGTACGTGGACAACTCGATCCGCCACCGTAAAATCTTGTCATTTTTGATCTTGCCCCTTTGTGCATTATCAAACATGAAGGCTACTGACCGTTGGTCTGTGAGGAGGGTAAACCTCCTGCCGGCCAAATAGTGCCTCCAATGTCGCACGGCTTCGACTATGGCCTGGGCTTCCTTTTCCACAGATGGGTGGCGGAGTTCGGAAGCCTGGAGAGTTCTGGAGAAGAAGGCCACGGGTCTGCCCGCTTGGTTCAGGGTGGCCGCCAGAGCTACTTCTGAAGCGTCGCTCTCGACCTGGAAGGGGAGGGCCTCGTCGATGGCACGCATCGTGGCCTTTGCGATGTCCGCTTTGATGCGGCTAAAGGCCTGGCAGGCCTCCGTCGACGGCGGGAAGGTCGTGGTTTGCATGAGGGGACGGGCCTTGTCCGCGTAGTTGGGAACCCATTGGGCGTAGTACGCGAAAAACCCTAGGCAGCGTTTGAGGGATTTGGGGGTATTGGGGAGAGGGAGTTCCATCAGGGGGCGCATGCGTTCGGGGTCGGGGCCTATCACTCCGTTACGCACTACGTAGCCGAGGATGGCTAGGCGGTCGGTGCTAAACACGCATTTATCCTTATTGTACGTGAGGTTAAGGAGTTTTGCGGTTTGGAGGAATTTCTGGAGGTTGGCGTCATGGTCCTGCTGGTCGTGGCCGCTGGAGGCGGAGCTAGCGTTGCCGGCGCTGTGAACGGAGAGGCGCGCAGGCCGGCTCCAAGAGGTGAGTGACCGGCATCAGCTGCGGGGATGCACAAGCCGGCTCCAGGACGCCGGCTAGGTGCATCAGCTGTGGGGATGCGGAAGCCGGCTCCAGGACGCCGGCTAGGTGCATCAGCTGTGGGCGGAGGTAAGGCGCGCGGGCCGGGCGCGGGGGGGCGGGGGGGAGCCGAGTCGCGCTGCGGGCAGACAGGGACCGGGGTTCCGGAGAGGCGAGCCGGTCGGGTGCCGGGGCCCGGGGGTGGGGGGAGCCGGGGTCCGGGAGCGAGGGAAGCAGGGCCGCTGCGGGCAGGCAGGGACCAGGGAGGCCCGGAGAGGCGAGCCGGTCGGGCGCCGGGGCCCGGGGGCGGGGGGGGGAAACGTGCGCGGCGGGCAGGCAGAGGCCTGGAGGGGCCGGGGAGGTGCGCATGTCGGCTGGCGGGGCGTGAGTCGGGAGCGGCTGGAGGGGCCCTGGGGGAGTGAGAGAGGCACACAGGCCGTTCGCAGAGGCCTGGGGGAGGGGGGGAGAGTGCTGTGCAGCTTCCAGAAGCGCTGCAGCCAGCGTTTTGGCCTGGCAGACCGTGGAGTAGTGGCCCTTCTTCCCGCAGCTCTTACAGAGGGCGGAGCGGGCTGGGCAGCGCGAGCGAGGGTGCTTAGCGTACCCACAAAAGTAGCAGCGGGGCCCCGCGGATTTATCGGGGCGCCCCGCGGCACAAGCCTGAGGGAGGCCGGGAGCGGTGGGTAGCTGGTGGGAAGCGTGCCAGGAGGCGGCCTGGCCAGGGTCATAGGTGCGCGCGCTTTGATCTGCGACCTCCAGGGAGGCGGAGAGAGTCAGTGTCTCCGTTAAACTGAGTTTGTCTCTTTCCAGCATCCGCTGGCGGATCACGGGGGACAGCATCCCAGCCACGTAAGCGTCTCTGACGAGTAGCTCCATGTGCTCTGTAGCGGACACCGCTTCACAGGCGCAACCTCTCCCCAGGGCACAGAGGGCCCGGGCGTATTGGTCTAGAGACTCACCGGGGACCTGCTTTCTGGTGGCCAGCAGATGTCGAGCGAATACCCTGTTGACCGGTTTGAGGAATTGTCCTTTTAGCTTCCGTATAGCTTCATCATAATCTGTTTCGTCTTCGATTATTGAGTAAGCGGCAATACCCACGCTGGAGTGGAGGACGTGCAGCTTCTGTGCCCCGGTGGGGGGGGTGGTTGTAGATGCCAGGAACCCTTCGAGGCAAGTCAGCCAGAGTTTGAAAAGTTCTGTAGAGTTCAGAGTTTGCGGGCTGATGCGGAGGCATTCGGGCTTGATGCGGAACTCCATCTTCAAAGTTGTAGTTAATTAAATTGATGCACCATCGATTGCACGCGAGGCGAGTGATTTACCAATGTCAGGCTTTAATTAACTAGAACACAGCCTGGCGATCGTCTACAGTGGAAAAGAACGATCGTCAGGCTTCTGAGCATTTATACCTCGTTGGTAGAGGCGTGGTTAACTCAGCCTCTCGGCCAATCGGTCGAGAGGCACATGACCGACCAGGGCCAATGGTAAGCCGACGTTCTGGCCCAATGGCAGACGAGTATGCAGATCATATCATCACATCAGGCATGATGAGCTGTGAATGGCCTGCTGCGATGTATGTAGGGTTGAACAAACCCCTTTGAACTGCAGCATTATGCAGTTTAGATCATGGGTAAGGTAGTGCAATGGTTATGATACTTGGATTGTGTGGTTAGGACTGTTGCTTCACAGCGCCAGGGTCCCAGGTTTGATTGCTGGCTTGGGTCACTGTCTGTGCAGAGTCTGCGAGTTCTCCCTGTGTCTGCGTGGGTTTCCTCCGGGTGCTCCGGTTTCCCCCCTCAGGCCCCGAAAGACATGCTGTTAGGTGAATTGAACATTTTGAATCCTTCCTCAGGGTACCTGAACAGGCGCTGGAATGTGACGCCTAGGGGATTTTCACAGTAACTACATTGCAATGTTAATGTTTTATTCTTTTTGTCTACTATGTTCGTTCCCTTGGCCGCAGAAAAAATACTTTTCACTGTATTTCGGTACATGTGACAATACATCAATCAATCAATTTTGTGACACTAACAAAATATCAGATTAAGATTAATCCAGAGACCTGGAGTAATCATGCAGAGAGTGAGACTTTAGCCCCCATCATTTTAGAGGCAGTTTGAGAACTTTAATTCTGTCTTAACAGCAAAAATAAAAAGCAGTGAAAGCGGCTGTGAAGCTGCCAAAGAAACCCAACTAATATAGTTGAGGGAAAAGGCTCTGCCAACCTTGTCTAATCTGGTCTTAATCCCAGTCCCACAGAAACGAGTAGTGAATTTGGAACTTTCCTGGTCTATCTTGTTACTTAATTGTTGTAGGTAGTGGAGTATTAACTGGGGATTCACTTCTGCCTCATTGTCTCTTTGTTTGTTTAATTTAGTTTATTTAGTTGCACCCAAAAGAGTACAAACAGGAACAGACAAACTCTGGTTGTTAGCTGAGGAGTTGCATGCTTGTGACGTGTAACTCTATAAATAAATATTAGATGTAAGGATTAGCTCTAATTTTATTCTTCTGGTTTGTATAACCTATTGTATTGCTTAGGAAGCTACTCGAAATAACGTGTTACGCCAAACTATGCATGTTCATGCCTTGCGCAGTTAGTCCAGGTCGGGTGCCATACAATGCGATGCAGTGTAAAGGTCTTTCTCTAGTACCCCACCAGTCCCGGCCTTAGAATAGAGCACCAAACTGACTTGCATGATTATTTGGTGGCACAGTAGCACACTGGTTAGCACAGTTGCTTCACAGCTCCAGGGTCCCAGGTTCGATTCCCGCCTTGGGTCACTGTCTGGGTGGAGTCTGCACGTTCTCCCTGTGTCTGTGTGGGTTTCCTCCGGGTGCTCCAGTTTCCTCCCACAGTCCAAAGATGTGCAGATTAGGAGGATTGGCAATGGTAAATTGCCTTTAGTGTCCAAAAATGTTAGCTGAGGTTGCTGGGTTACGGGGATAGGATGGAGTCTTGGGCTCAAGTGGGCTGCTCTTTCCTGAGGGCTGGTGCAGACTCGATGGGCTGAATGGCCTCCTTCGGCACTGTAAATACTATGATTCTATGATTACGAAGTAACAGTTTAGATATGCTGCATTAGTGAAGAAGACATGAAAAGCAGACAACGACTGATAGTTGAAAGCAATTGAAACCAGGACAAACGGACAATTGGCACCGAGTGTGGTGAATCACAGTAGCGTAATTCACACTGTATTACACATGTTGTACTATGTCTCTGTAAACTCGGCACACAAGCAGTTGCGTTGCTCTGCCACTAGGGGGAGATGCTCTGGGAGTGTACGGGAGTTTGTGCTGGGCTCCACCCTTGGCTCCACGCATGGCTCCTCCCCCTAACCGGAAGTATAAAGGTTGATGCTGAGAGCCTGCCTGCCAGTTCATTTGGAGTTTATCTTGTCACACGCAGGCTCCGTTGTAAGACGATTAAAACCACTGTTCACTTCTAACCACGTGTCGCGTGAATTGATGGTCTCATCAATTTAATCGTCTTAAGAAACAGTAAGGAATGACCATGGAATTAGCCCTCAAACCTAATCGACTGGAACTCGACCCGCAGGATGCAGAGACAAAATAAATCTTTTTGCATTGGCTCCGATGTTTTAAGGCCTACCTGGCTGAAGCAAGCACCACAGAAACGACGGAGGAGCAGAAACTCAGTCTACTGCACGCGAGGGTGAGCCATCGTATATCTACTCAGCTAAACTGTACCGGCTCATATACAGAGGCCCTGGCCCTACTCAATAGAATGTACGTGAGGCCTATCAATGAGGTCTACGCGTGCCACGTTTTTACTACTCACCGCCAGCGCCCTGCAGAATCGCTAGAAGAATTCCTCAGAGATTTAAAAACCTTATCCCGGGACTGTAATTATCAGGCTGTAACTGCTGCAGAACATAGAGAACTTGCTGTCCGCGATGTCCTTGTTGCAGGCCTTAGATCAAATTACGTGTGTCAGCGACTGCTGGAGATGGGGGCCCTCAATTTAGAAGATAGTGTTGAACTCGCTACAACTATGGAGGTCTCATTTTGTAGCCTCACCTCGTTTCCTGCCGACTGCGTGACCCAGTCATGGGCCCCCGACCAGCGCCTCCCCCAGGCCTGCGCCGCGTGACCACCCAGCCACCATGCTGCCCCAGCTTACCACTTTTCTGGCCAGCCCAAGCACCCGCGGCAACACTGCCCGGCCCGCAACGCGACCTGCTGCAGCTGCGGGCGAAAAGGCCACTATGCCAGAGTGTGCCTGGCAAGGAATGTCCCAGCCCCTAACCCTCCAGCGGCACAAAGTAATCGCCCTCCGCACTCGCAGGCCCCGGAACGCAGCGGCCTATGCCCCGACTCCGCCCCCACCCGCCACGTGCGATCCATGGGGGCCGCCATCTTGCCGAACCCCCACCACGCCGTCCACCACAGGTGACTCATGGGGGCCGCCATCTTGGACGCCATCTTCCAGGCTGAAGGAAGAAATTGCGAGGCATCTGGATAGAAATTGTCCCATTGGGCAGACGCAGCATGGGTTCGTAAAAGGCAGGTCGTGCCTAACTAATTTAGTGGAATTTTTTGAGGACATTACCAGTGCAGTAGATAACGGGGAGCCGATGGATGTGGTAAATCTGGATTTCCAGAAAGCCTTTGACAAGGTGCCACACAAAAGGTTGCTGCATAAGATAAAGATGCATGGCATTAAGGGTAAAGTAGTAGCATGGATAGAGGATTGGTTAATTAATAGAAAGCAAAGAGTTGGGATAAATGGGTGTTTCTCTGGTTGGCAATCAGTAGCTAGTGGTGTCCCTCAGGGATCCGTGTTGGGCCCACAATTGTTCACAATTTACATTGATGATTTGGAGTTGGGGACCAAGGGCAATGTGTCCAAGTTTGCAGATGACACTAAGATGAGTGGTAAAGCAAAAAGTGCAGAGGATACTGGAAGTCTGCAGAGGGATTTGGATAGGTTAAGTGAATGGGCTCGGGTCTGGCAGATGGAATACAATGTTGACAAATGTGAGGTTATCCATTTTGGTAGGAATAACAGCAAACGGGATTATTATTTAAACGATAAAATATTAAAGCATGCCGCTGTTCAGAGAGACTTGGGTGTGCTAGTGCATGAGTCACAGAAGGTTGGTTTACAAGTGCAACAGGTGATTAAGAAGGCAAATGGAATTTTGTCCTTCATTGCTAGAGGGATGGAGTTTAAGACTAGGGAGGTTATGTTGCAATTGTATAAGGTGTTAGTGCGGCCACACCTGGAGTATTGTGTTCAGTTTTGGTCTCCTTACTTGAGAAAGGACGTACTGGCGCTGGAGGGTGTGCAGAGGAGATTCACTAGGTTAATCCCAGAGCTGAAGGGGTTGGATTATGAGGAGAGGTTGAGTAGACTGGGACTGTACTCGTTGGAATTTAGAAGGATGAGGGGGGATCTTATAGAAACATTTAAAATTATGAAGGGAATAGATAGGATAGATGCGGGCAGGTTGTTTCCACTGGCGGGTGACAGCAGAACTAGGGGGCATAGCCTCAAAATAAGGGGAAGTAGATTTAGAACTGAGTTTAGGAGGAACTTCTTCACCCAAAGGGTTGTGAATCTATGGAATTCCTCGCCCAGTGAAGCAGTTGAGGCTCCTTCATTACATGTTTTTAAGGTAAAGATAGATAGTTTTTTGAAGAATAAAGGAATTAAGGGTTATGGTGTTCGGGCCGGAAAGTGGAGCTGAGTCCACAAAAGATCAGCCATGATCTCATTGAATGGCGGAGCAGGCTCGAGGGGCCAGATGGCCTACTCCTGCTCCTAGTTCTTATGTTCTTATGTTCTTATGTTCCTCGCCGCCCGCCACGTGTGATCCACGGAGGTGGCCATCTTGGGCCCCATCCTCTCCACACTCAGAAAACTCGATTGAAGATTGCGACCTCAGCGGGCACTCATCTCGGGGCCACCCCAGCGCAGCCGACCGAGCCGGCGACTACCCGCAACTCAACGCAGTCACACTGGACCAATCGCCCCCAAAGCATCTCCACAACTCGATGACGACGGTCCAAATCAACGGGTACAGTACACCGTGCCTTTTCGACTCCGGGAGCACTGAGTGCTTCGTACACCCAGATCTGGTAAGATGCTGTTCGCTCCCCGTTTTCCCTGCACGGCAAACTATCTCCCTCGCTTCGGGTTCCCACTCTGTCCATATCCAAGGACGCACTGTCGCAACTCGAACAATCCAATTTCTCTAATTACTCTCATTTCCAACTATACGTCCTGCCCAAACTCTGCGCCGCACTCTTATTGGGACTCGACTTTCAATGCAATCTCAAAAATCTCACCCTCAGCTTCAGCGGACCCCTACCCCACTCACTATCTGCAGCCTAACCACGCTGCAAATCTCCCCCCCTCCTCTCTTTGCCAACCTCACTCCGGATTGTAAACCCGTAGCCACTCGCAGCAGGCTGTACAGCCTACAGGACAGGGTGTTCATTCGAACCGAGGTCCGGAGGCTTTTACGTGAGGGGATTATAGAGGCCAGTAACAGTCCCTGGAGAGCTCAGGTGGTGGTCGTCAAGACTGGGGGAAAATTCCGCATGGTCATAGACTATAGTCAGACTATTAATCGGTTTACGCTCCTCAACGCGTACCCCCTCCCCAGGATTGCAGACATGGTGAATCAGATCGCCCAGTATCGGATTTTTTCCACGGTGGATCTGAAGTCTGCATACCACCAACTCCCAATCCGCCCAGAGGACCGCCACTACACAGCGTTTGAGGTCGATGGCCGCCTCTTCCACTTCCTCTGGGTCCCCTTTGGCGTCACGAATGGGGTTTCGGTGTTCCAACGAGCTGCGGGCCACATTTCCATACTTGGATAATGTCACCATCTGCGGCTATGACCAGCAGGACCACGATGCCAACCTCAACCGATTTCTCCAGGCGGCCCAGAAGCTTAACCTCACATATAACAAGGAGAAATGCGTTTTCCGCACAACCAGACTAGCCATCCTCGGCTATGTTGTGGAAAACGGAGTCCTGGGCCCCGACACGGACCGTATGCTTAGAACTCCCTCTTACAACTCCCTCTCCCTCATTGTCCCAGGGCCCTCAAATGGTGCTTGGGATTCTTTCGTATTATGCCCGGTGGGTCCGTCAATATGCGGACAAAGCCCGCCCACTCTTTAAGGCCACACTTTTTCCCCTGTCAGCTGAGGCTCGCAAGGCCTTCAACTGCATCAAGGAGGACATCGCCAAAGCCGCCATGCGGGCGGTGGATGAATCCGTCCCTTTCCAGGTAGAGAGCGATGCCTCAGAGGTAGCTCTCGCAGCCACTCTAAATCAGGCAGGGAGACCAGTTGCATTTTTCTCCCGAACCCTCTCCGCTTCAGAACTTCGGCACTCCTCAGTCAAAAAGGAAGCACAAGCCATTGTGGAGGCTATTCGTCACTGGAGGCACTACCTCGCAGGTTCACCCTCATCACCGACCAAAGATCGGTTGCCTTCATGTTTGACAACTCGCAAAGGGGCAAAATAAAAAATGACAAAATTCTGAGGTGGAGGATCGAAATCTCCACCTACAAATAAGATATTATGTATCGACCGGGGAAGCTCAACGAGCCCCCAGATGCCCTGTCCTGCGGGACGTGTGCCAGCGCACAGAGCGACCACTTAAAAGCCATCCACAATAACCTCTGCCACCCGGGGGTCATCCAGCTCGCCCACTACATTAAAGCCCTAAATCTGCCTTTCTCCAACGAGGAGGTAAAAGCCATCACCAGGGACTGCCCGATCTGTGCAGAGTGCAAACCGCACTTCTGCAGACCAGACAGGGCGCACCTGGTCAAGGCTTCTAGGCCCTTTGAACGCCTCGCTATCGATTTCAAAGGGCCACTCCCCTCAACTAACAGAAATGTGTATTTCCTGAACGTATAGACAAGTTCTCCGTTTTCCCTTTGCTATTCCGTGCCCCGATATCACCTCCCACACAGTCATTAGGGCCCTGCATAGTATCTTCACCCTGTTTGGTTTCCCCAGCTATGTACACAGCGACCGGGGTTCGTCCTTTATGAGTGACGAGCTGCGTCAGTACCTGCTCGGCAAGGCATCGCCTCGAGCAGGACTACCAGTTACAACCCCAGGGGGAACGGGCAGGTGGAGATGTACCATCTTGTCATGTGTCCTGGTGTTTGAAAAAGTATGAGATGCAAATTTAAAATATGTGGGTAAAGGCATAGATAATAACATGCCAAATTGTCTTAATAGTATGAAATAAGGATTTTTACTTTGTTTCAACCAAACATCTTTCTCATGAAGATGTATTCACTCTTGTATTCGTCCATCATGTAAAGAAGCAGGCTTTAGGGCAGCTAACTGCACCAATCAATAAAGTCCTGACAATATAATCTTTATAATCCTTTACACTGCAATCTTGACCTTTCATTCATTTAGACGAACAATTGTCCAAAATCAGAAAGTGCAGGAGATGTTCAGGATATGTTCAAGTATTAATGTGGATACAACAGCATACTGCAGGCTCAACTCACTAATACCTAATGTTCAAAGTAAGCTTTCCAACACACCATACACACTATGTTAAGAACTCTACTGATGTTAGATGCAAAGGTATCCCAAATCCCAGAAGGGAAAATTGGAACGTCAGTTCTTGAACATCTATTTTGCAATTTGCTACAATGTGAGGAAAGAGATGAAAACCAGTGAGGAAAAGTCCAGTCTTCTTATCATCATTCAAATAAAAAAAAGTTCATTAAATTGTAAAGCACTCAACAAGAAAGGTCACAGTACAGAACAACAATTACAAATAACTACAATAATGGATACACACATAATATACTTGAATTAATCCAGCTCCAAAATTTTCATAAACTCTGAAAATATACCTTCCCTAAAACAACATCCCGTATGTTTTAATGCTATGAGTCAAACCCAGAAAATAATTACCACACATGACCTGTATCTTTCTTTTGGGAATTATTTTGTCTAGATCAGAGTAGCATCTCTGGAGGTTTACAACAGCAGTCGTTTGGATAAAAGCTTGTTTTTATGAAGCTTTTTCCAGCTGGGCGTGGCTGTGATCTTGGGACACTGATCAGCTGTTTTCCTCCACTACAGAACTAACCCTGCCACTGATATATGTCTTACCCCTTTTGATCTTTCCTTATCTAAACGACTAGCGTTAGAATTCACGCTTTTAGCATGTAAGTACAATATTAAATTTACTTGTACTTTGGAACTCCGATGTTCATTATCTTTAACTCCTGTTATTCTATGCCCTATTCTTAAGTAAATAAAGCGTGGCATGGTAGCACAGTGGTTAGCTCTATTGCTTCCACGCACCTGGGTTCAATTCTCGGCTTGGGTCACTGTCTGTGCGGAGTCTGCATTTTCTCCCCGTGTCTGCATGGGTTCCTCTGGGTGCTCAGGTTTCCTCCCACAGTCCAAAGATGTGCAGGTTAGGTGGATTGGCCGTTCTAAATTACCCTTAGTGTCCAAAATGGTTGGGTGGGGTTGCTGGGTTGCGAGGATGGGATGGAGGTGTGGGCTTCGGTGGGGTGCTCTTTCCAAGGGTCAGTGCAGAGTCGATGGGCCGAATGGCCTCCTTCTGCACTGTACATTCTGTGAAATATCTGTTCCCCTTGCCACCAGACTAAACTGCATATCAGTGGAGCTGAGTCTGGATGAGTGTCCTTCCAATTTTTTAATCTTCAATTTATTCCAACTTCCTCACAACTAAAAAATACATATTTCTTAATAACACAACACAATGAGTGTGGAGGAGAAATTCAACTCACAGACATCTATGTATCCAGGTAAAACTGAATTTCATATTATAATCCGACACATCCAACTTTCACTTAAAGAGCTCTATAGGTCACAGGTTAATGATGAGGACTTTAAACGTGTTAAAGGGCCAAAGACTCAGGAGAGGTTAGTAAAGTTTCCAAAATATGTAACAGAACAGAGAGTATGGAAAGCGGCAGGAATCTAACTTCAGGCAGAGCTGAAAAGGGGACAACTAGGAGAAGGCGGGCGGTCAACGCAGGACCAAGGGTGTTGAACCTAAATGCACGCAGTATACGAAACAAGGTAAGTAAGCTTGTTGCACACATTGAAATTGGCGAGTAAGATGTTGTGGGCATCACAGAGACATTGCTGCAAGGGGATCAGGTCTGGGATCTAAATATTCAAGGATATGTGTCCTATCGAAATGACAGGCAGAGGGGGCAGGTTGCATTGTTAGAAATGAACTTAAATCGGTAGCAAGAAGTAATATAAGACCTGAAAGCATAGAATCTGTGTGGGTAAAATTGAGGAATCGCAAAGGTAAAAGACCCTGATGGGAGTTAGTTACAGGCCGCCTCGCAGTAGTCAGGATGTGGGGCAGAAAATAAACCAGGATACAGAAAGACATATAAGAAAGGCAATATTACAATAATCATCAGGGACTTCAAAATGCAGGTGGCCTGGGAAAATCTGGTTGGTAGCGGACCCAAGAAAAATAATTTGTGGAATGTCTATGAAATGGTTTTTGGAGCAGCTTGTGGTAGAGCCCCCTAGGGAACAGGCAATTCTGGATTTGGTGATGTGTGATGAGGCAAACTTGATTACGGAATTTAAGGTGAAGGAACCCTTATGGAACAGTAACCACAGTATGATAGAATGTATCCTGCAGTTTGAGAGGGAGAAGCTGCAATCAGATGTAACGGTTTTACAACTGAATTTAAAAAAAATTGAATGTGTACATAGACATGAGGGAAGAGCTGGCCAGAGTTGATTGGAAGGGGTGCCGAGAGGGAAGGTGGTGGAACAGCAATAGCAGGGCGTTTTGGGGGTTATTTGGAAGGCACAACAGAAATTCATCCCAAGGAGGAGGAAACATGCCAAGGGGAGGATGAGGCATCCATGGCTGACCAGGGAAGTCAAGGACAGCATAAAAGCAATGGAAAAAGTGAGGATTAGTGAGAAGCCAGAGGATCTGGAAGCCTTTAAAAGCAAGCAGGAGACAATTAAAAAAGCAGTAAAAGGGGGAGCAGATGAAATATGAGTGTAAGCCAGCTAGTAATATAAAAGAAAATTGCAAGAGTTTTTTCGATATATAAAAGATAAAAGAGAGGCAAGAATAGACATAGGGCCACTGGAAATTGAGGCTGGAGAAGTAGTGGTAGGGAACAAAGAATGGCAGAGGAATTGAATCGGTACTTTGCATCAGTCTTCACAGTGAAAGACACCAGTGGCATACCAGAACTTCAAGAGAGTCAGAGGCAGAGGTGAGAGCAGTGGCCAGCATGAAGGAGAAGGTCCTGGGGAAACTGAAAGGTCTGAAGGTGGATAAATCACATGGACCAGATGGACTACACCTCAAGGTTCTGAAGGAGATAGCTGAAGAGATTGTGCAAGTATTGCTGGTGATCTTTCAGGAATTACTGGAGTCAGGGAGGGTCTCAGAAGATTGGAAAATGGCTAATGCAACATTCCTGTTTAAGAAGGGAGGGAAGCAGAAGACAGGAAATTATAGGCCGGTTAGCCTGACTTCAGTTGTTGGTAAGATTTTAGAGTATTATTAAGGATGAGATTGTGGAGTATTTAGAAGTAAGTGCATGGTAAAATAGAACTGAGTCAGCACAGATTCATCAAAGGGAGGCAATGCCTGACAAATTTGTTCGAATTCTTTGAGAAGTTAACGAGGAAGTTAGACAAAGGAGAACCACTGGGCGTGATCTATTTGGATTTCTAGAAAACTTTTGACAAGGTGCCGTACAGGAAGCTGCTAAATAAGTTAAGAGACCAAGTTGTTAGGGCCAAGATACTGGCATGGATAGAGGTTTGGCTGACTAGCAGAAGGCAGAGAGTGGGGATGAACGGATCCTTTTCAGGATGGCAGCCGATGATGACTCGTGATGTTCTGCAGGGGTCTGTGCTGGGACCATAGCTATTCACGATGTACAGTGATGATCTTGAAGAAGGAACTGAGGAAATTGTTGCTATGTTTGCAGACGATACAAAGATATGTAGTGTTGTGGAAGCAGGGAGGCTGCAGAAGGACCTGAACAGGCTAGGCTAATGGACAAAGAAGTGGCAGATGCAGTACATCTGGAAAAGGTGAGGTTATGCACTTTGGTAGGATAAATAGAGTCATAGACTATTTCTAAATAGGAAAAGGCTTCGGAAATCAGAAGAACAAAGGGATTGAGGAGTCCTAGTTCAGGATTCCATTGGAGTAAAGACATTTCCTCCCATCTCAGCTTTATGTGGTTGTTCCCTTCATCTGAGACTGGGATCTCATGTTCTAGTTTTCCAGAAAATGTCAATATCTTTGCAGCCCCTGTCAAGCCCCTTAAGAATGTTATATGTTTCAATTAGATAATTTCTCATTCTTCTGAACTCCAGGGAATACAGGCCTGATCCACTCAGCCTTTGGGAGAGGTAAGGTGCCCTTTGGGATTGTTAAAGTGGGCATGACTGTGCACAAAAAGTACATAAATTCATTACAGCTATCAATAGAGCTGTCAACAGGAAGTATCAAAAGTTTCAAAAGAAACTATCATGAGGAACTGACAAAAATGCCTAAAGCAACGGTCAAGAAGAACTTTCAAAAGCAACTGTGAAGCTGTAAAGGCATTTAAAACTCCTGCCATTTAAATCTTTGGAAAGCAATTCTGGAATGATGATAAAATAATTGCTTGCTTCTTCTCTCCGTCTGGTGACATAAACCAGAGGATTCTAATCACTGGATTTGTAGATCATGACTGATTCCACAGCCTTCAGGTGTCACAGTGGGGCCTTCCATTTCACAGATTGATTGACAGCTCCAAGTAGTTATGTACTAGTTGAACAGAGACCATGCATTCAAATGCTTGTTTTTATGAGGTATTAAGCACCTGAATGAAATGTTAATTCTGTTAAAGGATTATGTAGTTGAAGGAATGTAAATGTAGTGAAAGAGGTTTTATGAATGAGAGTGTTTTTTTAAGTAGACACTTGGAATTTTATTTTATTTAATCTCAGGATGGTTTCTGAGGTGTACCCAGCGTGGATATTGGGTGAGTCGGCATGCAAAGAGTAAGGATGGGCATGGGATGATTTGGATGAGTTGGCACTAAGTTTTCATCGGGGCTATAAAGGGCCAAAGGTTGGCACAGAGGGTATGAAGTGCCATGGGGTGGGTGGAGGAAATAGGTTGGCATGAAGAGTATGAGGTGACCTGGGGGTTTATAGAGGGGCATAGGTTGATATTCAAGGTTATGAGGGGCCATGTGTGATTGGTAGAGGGCATGAGGTGGAATGGCCAGACATTGATGGCTCATGGAGAATGTGTGTGTGTGTGTGTGTGAGGGGGGGGGGGGGTGATGGTATGTGAGGAATGAGGGCTTGGGGCCTTTTTTTTTGTTTTAATGCTTTTTATACAATCTTTCAGAACGTGCCAAGGCCCAAGCAGGCCATACCCCCAGCTTGCCTCCACAACTAGCAGCCTCTGTACTCATTCTGGGGTTGCCCAGCTGAGTCCCAGAGGACCCGCCCACCCTGGAATGAAAATTCCAATTGCCTGGGCACCTTCACCCTGGACAGAATTTCCGAGCCTGGAAATGTCCCATCTCTGTGCTCCCAACCTGGGAACAAAAATTCAGACCGAAAATCTTCCATTCTCTCTTTCCATCTTTTCATCTCTGTCTCTCTCTCTGCCTTACACATATTTCACTTCTATATATTCCTTGGTTTGTCTCTCATTCCTTTCTGTGTGTCTCTTTGTCCATGCCTTTCTCTCTGTAAATAACTCTTTCATTTTACATCTTATAATTTGTATGATGCTTACACATGTTCCTGCCCAATAGACAAGTCTACCTCTGTTTTCCTGTATATTTCAGTGTTTCCTTTCTTCTCCCTTGCTTTAGATATTGGAGCCACAGCCAAGGTTCCAAAATTATGTTAGCTACCAACAATGTGATGGGGTGTGCAATATTTTGCCACAGTTGTGCAAGAGAGTTGTAAGGGTCCTTCCTGTTTACGCCCTGTTCATTCCCTTATTTCCTCTTTCTTTTATTTTTACCATTACATTTTTGTTCCATGGATGATTAATGGACATTTCACTTTAAGGCAAGCAGCCCATCTTTTTAATTCAAGCAGGAAGAATTCAGAAGGCTGTGCTGCTTTAAACTAGAGCTGCAAACTGGCCGGCATTAGTGGCAGAGAGATTGATTGGGACTCAGTTTGATTGATTGGCCTAAAAGGCTGGGCTCCACCTGGTAACATGCAATGATTGGATCTTATTCAACTGGGTTGTTTTCAGGGTCACAAGGATTGAGTTTGGTTTCAGTTTTGATTCAGGCAGCGCAGAGGAAAGCGCCTAATATAACTCTCTCCAGAAAACTTTCATCCTTATGAGTTTGACCTCTTTCCATCATTCTGTATTTGTGTGTAAGAGGATGGGGGCAAGTTAAAATGGATATGAGGTATTAGCTTGCCATTAACCAGTTGTATTTACTGCACATTTCATTATAATCCTTGTTATAAATAAACAGTAATCGTGCTTACATTTACAAACCTGGTGACTGTGATAATTAGGCAGCCAAGAGCCAAAGACTTTGGGTATTCTTATAAGAATTGTTGGTTAATTCATGTTTGTTGTGATCCCGATGCACTGGGGCTGGAATTGACCGCTCTTTGGCCCAGAGTGTCATAATAGAGTAAGGAATAAGGAACTATGTTGGAAGGTGAGTGGAAAGTTCAAGCGTGAAGCTAAGGTAGGCAGCAATTGCTAAAAAGGAAATACATATCAAAGTTTTTCATCTTGCAGTCATCAGGATGATTTGCAAGTTGTTGCTTTTGTAAATATATGTTGAATCTATCCTTTTCCAAGTCTCCTGGATTCCAGTTTTATATTATTTTCTTCACAATTCAAAGGTTGAAATGAAATGAAAATCGCTTATTGTCACGAGTAGGCTTCAATGAAGTTACTGTGAAAAGCCCCTAGTCGCCACATTCCGGCGCCTGTCCGGGGAGGCTGGTACGGGAATCAAACCGTGCTGCTGGCCTGCTTTAAAAGCCAGTGATTTAGCCCAGTGTTCAGAATATTGGCCCCAAACTGAGACCCATCAGGAACTTCAATTGCTTCACTTGCCCACATTTTCAGAAGAGTGAGTTGTCTATAATGCCATATCTCAACATCAGGCAAATCACCTCATTTGTGACTATGCTGCCTGGCCATTTAGTGCACATAACTATGTTTTGGCATTGGGAGAGGTGTTCATCAAGGTTATTTCATTTACTACTGGTGTCAGTTGTTTGTGGATGGCATGAGTAGTCATGGTCAGATTTGCCTGTTTCAAGTTCACTGAGAATCATAGAATTTACAATGCAGAAGGAGGCCATTCGGCCCATCAGGTCTGCACCAGCTCTTTGAACGAGCACCCCACTTAAGCCCACGTCTCCACCCTATCCCCGTAATCCCACCCAACCTTTTTGGGCACTAAGGGAAATTTAGCATGGCCAATCCACCTAACCTGCATATCTTTGGACTGTGGGAGGAAACCAGAGCACCCAGAGGAAATCCACGCACACATGGTGAGAACGTGCAGACTCCACACACAGTGACCCAGCCGGGAATCGAACCTGGGACCCTGGAGCTGTGAAGAAACTGAGCTAACCACCGTGTTATCGTGAATGAATTTACAGGTGTGAGAAACTATTGTTGGGCACTGTACATTTAGCAATCAAAACCCGTAGGCTTCCATACAAGTCTGGAGGAAGATTGTAGTATCAGTATTTAATGCTAAATACCCTCCATTGGTGATTGTCATTTTCAGTGAGAATGATGCTGAACAAGACATGTATGAATACAACGGAACTTGACCACAAAAAGGGTTAGAGTGGATGATATAAGAGGTGTGTTTGCATTTAGCTGAAGCTGTTTCCTGAGCTCACGTGATTTTTATTTAGACCTGCACACCTCCTTCGTAAGGGTTTCAATAGGCCTTGGGTAAAGGCATAGCATTCTATTCAAATAGGAAATTGTTACATAACAGGAATCTCAGTGATGGCCTTGAATGCTGTACCTTCTCAAGGGCTATGCCTCAAAGCCAATTTTGCAGGGTCCATGCATGAAATATTTTTTCCTTGACTGGTGCAACCAAATTGAGTGTTAAAGGTATCATCCTAATGTAAAGGCCACCTAAGACAGAGACCAGTCAAGATTCCGCTGATTGCAGGGTCCCAAGTGGTTGCATCTCAGCCAATCATAGTCGACGTGAAGACAATGCAAAAGAACCTCAAAACTTCACTGCATGATCCGGATGTTAATACCTTTTGCTTTATGATGCATGACTGGCGATTAGCTTGCATTAGCAAGGTGATGCCTCATAATTCTGCATTGAGGAGATATGCCAATGGGACATAGTGCCCTCATGCTGCTGCTTCCTGTTGAACCATCCCTCTGATTATGTCCGAAAGAGCGATATGTGCGGTCAGCCCGCGTTATTTAAGGCCCATACTTAAGGGGTATCTTCCCTCTCCAAAAAGGCTACCCTGGCTAGCCAAAGAATCCGCCAGGTTCAGACGTGCTCTTACCTGGTCCGCTCTGCGCACTCCTGGATAAATGCAGTTAAGGTTGGAAAATCAGAAGTCAGTGGAGGCAGTTGGTGATTTAAATGGCCAGCTGCCTCCATGAATCATGCAGGCACGAACCCCGGCCCGCCTACGCAAAGATGGAAATGCCAGGTTCAGGGGTGGTGAAGTGTTGGGCACTGTGGACTTGTGAAGCAGACATATGCCACCAACACTGAAGAAGGTTCAACACTATTTTATTAACCCTTATAAAATACTAGACATACTATAACTGTGGGTTTACACGATGCTAGTTTAATTGGAGACCTGTGCCTGTCCGAACCAGTTGAATCTCTCAGCACGTGGTGTGAGTTTGGACTGTACTTGATGAGCTCTTGTGCTTCTGAGAGGCAGCATCCAGAATGAGCGGGAAAAGTGATGCCCTCTGCCTTTATAGTGCGTGTGTTCTAACTGGTGATTGGCAGCAGTGTTTGTGCATGTTGATTGGTCCTAGTGTATGTCCATCAGTGTGTGTCTGCACCATGATACACTGGTGTATATTATGGCAGGTGGGACTCAGAAAATCTGTCCATTTCCAGGATTTTCACCGTGACAGAGGTTCTCTATCATGGCGAAAATCCAGCCACTGATTGTCATGTGATATGTCCTGGCATGATAAATCCAAGGTATTGCAGTTCCGCAGGAACAATAAAAAAAACAATTCTGACACCATAATCGTGCTATAGACTCACAAAATGTTATAGCTCAGAAGGAATTCAGCATCTATCTTGCTGGTCTACACTGTGCATTAATGCAAACTGTGCAGTGGCGTGTGGTACTTCACATCTGATAAATGAGCATAATCAGTTTGTACTTAAAGAGCTGAGCACAGAGTGCTTTTAGGTCACCCAGTTGAAGGCTGACAGACAGCCAGCCTTTTCCCTTGGTGTGTCATATTTTCATTCCTTATCTAATCTTACTGTCAACTCTAGGTTCTGATTAAAGAATGAGTTAGACAGTGCCTGTCAGGTGCCTTCTCCAGCACATCAATAGGGTGCACACGTTACCATAAATATCAGGTGGCAGACCTTCTGAAAAGCCCCTGGGAGATTAATCGTTCAGTCTCTGACAGCTCTGTGGAAAACTTTCCTATTTGTGTTTATTATTGAATCCAGTTTTTGGAAAAAAAAAGTCATCTCTCCTGTCCAAACTGCCACACAACTTGATCCAAGGCTTTTCTACAATGTGGATGTGGGAGGCAGGTGGGTCCTGGCCAAATTGCCCTCAAATGTTACCAGATAATAACAGGGCAGGGCTTGAATCCTCTATTGCCTTAATTGTGGTCAAGTAGGCATCATACACAAGTCTCAATGGAAGCCCGACTTTGCTGAGGGCAGATCATTTGAATAAACAGGAAAACACTCAACGCGTATCGACATAGCTGGCACATGCGAGGGAGGGGCAGAAAAATGCAAAGCCTGTCAATCACTTTAGTGAAATTGACCCCTTTTGTAAGAGGGGTGATCATTCATCTAATTCTTGTGCCTTATTTCTATTCAATTAACCTAAATGTCCAGGAATAGGACAGAGATCTAAAATCCCCAACCATCCCTATTGACATAGGAATTTTAACGCAGTCTTACCCATCTCTACACCCTGTACCATTTAATGGACCTCCCATTTTTCAGATGAACAGCTTATGTTGGTATTCACAATTTCTCCTCTTTCGATGAATTATGTGCACCTCTAATGTTAGAAGTGCAATCCTTCTTTCTACAATGTTGTTATTTTGACTGGACTCAGGAAGTAGCAGCACAACAGATTTTGCCACGCTGCATTATGTGTAGATTCTGACATGTGGAACATGGTCAAGGTCAGCAAGATATGCAGGATTAATTTATTTACCAGTCAGGGGAACTGCTAAAGGCAGTGGCAGCATAATTTTAGCGATTGAATGTGTGAGTAAGTGTGTGCATGTATGAATGGATGAATAAGTGGAGGAAGAAAAACAGAAAAAGATGGAATTAATGGGGATCCCTAGATTGATTCCAGCACTTAAATTACTATGTTCTGATAAGGTGTGGCATATGGATAGGTTGTAAATGGTCCTCAGAGAAAGAGAAAATTAAATGTTTACCGCCTTAAAAGAAATCCTGGAGAAAGTCAATTCTTTCATGGAACAAATGAGACATTCTACTGTGACACAAAGAATAATCCAGATACCAGATGCAGGGTTCAAATACAACAGCAAGGTTGCATACAGTATGGTTGAACCATAGGCTATTGCTCGGGAGAGAGGGTTTCGGTGGCTAGGGAACGGAGTTTGTGACAGGGACTGATATTCTTCCAAATATGAAAATTTCTGCTCATCCAGTAATGGAAATCCAACAGTCAACTTAGAGACAGCAGTGGAGTTGAGAAATGTAGAGGTGAGGCAGCACTGGGTGTTTGTAGAATCTGATATTGCATTTTCGGATGATGGCACTGAAGGACAGCATGTAGTTGAGAAATAGCATTGAGGACAAGGGGGACTTCAGGAAATGTTATGGGAGCAGGAAGAGAAGCCATTGCAGATCTGACTGCAACTGGATAGATAATGAAATGAAACATGAAAATCGCTTATTGTCACAAGTAGGCTTCAAATGAAGTTACTGTGAAAAGCCTCTAGTCAACACATCCCAGCGCCTGTTCGGGGAGGCTGGTACGGGAATTGAACCGTGCTGCTGGCTGCCTTGGTCTGCTTCCAAAGCCAAAGATAAGAATGGAAATAGGCGAATGCAGTCCCACCCAATCCCAATGACAAAGGAAAAGCACTGGAGGAGAACCATGGCAAAGACTGTAGACAGGACGAGGAGAGACACTTTACCGTGGTCAGTCACAATAGATATAATCTGTCACTTTATTAAGAGACATTTCTGTATTATGGAAGTTGGACATAAACCTGACTAAAATGAGTCAGGCACGGAGGTCTGGGAGAGATGGGCACAGATTTAGGAGGTGACAACACATTCAATGATTTTGTGAGCATAGGGAGGTTGGTGATGGGGCAGCAGTTGGCAAGGAGGGTTCAGGAATTGATTTTTTTTAGAAGAAGGCTGATGATGACAGATTTGAAGAGATGGGCAGTCCTGAAGAGAGAGAATGTTTGGTGGTCAGCAGTTTAGTGGGAATGGGGTTGAGGGCGCAGGAGCTGGCTTGCATGGTCAAGATGAGGTTGGAGTGGACATGAGGGGAGATAGGAGGGAAAGGTTCAGTGAGGGAAAGAGCAGGAGGACTTCTTCAGGAGGAGGTTTAGCTTAGTGGGCTAAGGGAAGGCAGGGAAGCTGATGCTTTAGCGCCTTAGTAGCTGACAAGAATCCTAAGTGACAATGATTGTTGTCATGATGTATTGCTATACAACCAAACAGAGCCTTGTATGAATTGTTACTATGGCACATCAAGAGTCAGGGGACATACATACAGGCAGATTGTTGCCATGGGGAGTTACAAGCATCAGTATTGAGAAAATATTCAGAGCGACATTTATTCCCAGGAGGAGTGACAGATGTAAATTACAACACTGCATTAGATATAATGGAATACATTGATTTTTCAAAATCATGCCAGTCAAAGTAGGCAATAGTTGTGAACTAAATTGAGTTATTATCACTCCTAATGAAATGGGTAGCCTGATCCCAAGTAATCCTGCATATTTCTATTCAGTGAATGCTACTCAAACGTTTGACCTCTCATTTTTATTATTTCAATTATCCTCCTTGTTTAAGAATTTCTTCACCAGAAGGACTTAAAGTTGTAATTAAATAATATATATATTTATAGATATTCCATTAGTATTGCATATTGATTACGCCATTAGTTAAGCTGCATCAGCAAGATAGAAATTACAAGCAAATATTGAGCTACTGATTGTATGCTGCTGTACACACCATTGCTTAAAGCTTTAATAAATTTGACCCACAATTCAGGATTCCTCCAATGCTCCACAACATGTCTCTGTCATTAGTGATTGCTTATCCACTTGGAGGCAAAGCATGTTTGGTAGAACGGTTTTCAGTCTGGGGCAGGAGGATGCTATCCCTGACAGTCAGCAGGAGAAAAGTCTCCATTGGGAATAGTGGGGTGGATTGGGATAGGAATCTCAGAATCTCAGCCAGAAAGGCGAGGAGCAATCGGGGTGGGCAGGGAGATTGAATGGAGGGGCCGCCATTTCCACACAGACATGGGAGGCTTTATGGTAGGGTTGATTGGAGGCTTTTCTAGGTTTGTGTTTGCCGGAGGAACGAGGGGAGATCAGGACCTGGTGATGTTGCAGATTCGGGGTCTGGTTGGGAGGGGGGGGGGGGGGGGGGGGGAGTGAGGTTAAAGGTCTCTGAGTGAAGGTCAATGGGAGGAGGCCCTGAATGAGGGTGCTCCTCAGCAGTTACCTGGTTCCACCAAGCCTTCGCCTTTCCAATGCTCGGGAACCTTAGGTGAGAACAGTAAAAGTTCAAAAGCTGAATGACGTGGCAGTTTGTAGCTTCATGTCCTAATTAAAGTTCTAACTTGCTCTTCGAGTTACATGTGCCATCCATTCAGTTGATGTAGACGGGTCGAAGGTGGGTTTGAGTCGGGAAACAGCAGGTTTCTGAAACTTCAACTCACTGCTGACCCAAACAAATCTGTTCTTTTCCCCATTTAAATTCAGCCCCCTGAGTCTGAAGCTTCCCAATAGAGCTTTGAAATCAAATTTACACGTGCTGAAGCTTAACCCAAGAGCAATACTGCCATATGTAAGTATAATCAAGATACATCACTCATTAGTCAGTGTACCAAAGGAACAGTTTATCATTCTGCAGAAATGGGGTGATCTGAGTAATACATTCAATGTCAGCTTGTGTTTAAAACTGATCATTTGAACTTTTTGTGATCCACAAAACATAACATCATGGCAGCAGGTGTTTGGGAGTAAAGCACAAGCAATTTAAATGAAATAAATGCTGAATGGGATTGAGAAAAATCAACCTCTAATTAACGACAGAGAGAAATAAAACTGAGTGAACTGTGCAAAAATGAAATGGCTGTCCCCACAGCATTGAACGCACAGCTCGGGCCTAAATAGGCTGCTGATGCTGTCGCGGCATTAGGGAAGGTTAGATCAATGTGCAGATTCACATTCAGTGGTTTTTGAAAAGACACAGCTTCCAGTGGAATCGCAATGAATTGGATTACCACTATGGTAAGTACTTACCTGGAAAACCAGACACTCATAGTTTGCCTGACTTTCTGAATCAGGCCGGGCATGATCTGTGTAGCTCAATAGGTTTCTATGGCAATCTCTCCAGGACAGCATCATCGCAGGGAAGGAGGACGTGCCCACTTTTTTACAGCACTAGTTGCCATAAAGCAGGTAAGTTTGAAGGTCTCGGTCATTGAGAAGCCAATGAGAAGGTAAATTAATAAGGTAAGTGCGCAGAATTGGGTAGGGATGGGGGTGATAGGATTGGTCTGGCGGGGAAGGGGTGCGGTGTCCGGGTGTGGGTTGGGGAATGATGGTCAGTTGGGGGGATGGGGAGCACAGTTGGGTGGTCAGCAGGGGGGGGGGGGTATATGTACACCACACAGTGCTGTTAGAGAGGGGCCAGCCTTTCTTCCAGAAGGTTCTGAATGGCTCCACCAATTGTAATCGAGAACAGGAGATTGGCTGCTTGCCAAGTCCATCAAAATGACATCACGGGCTATGCCACAGAGCATCAAGGGGAGACCTGGACCAGTACATTATGCCAGGGGTGCTTTCAGTTTGACCAAAGTCTGCAGTTTAAAACAAAATCTGCAATGTTGCAGGGGTTAAAATGAGAAACACAAAACAAACAAGGATTTGGCCAGTTCCTTTCAGTCTCAAATGTCCTAGCCAGCATGGGAAGAATAATGGAACTCTTAAGGGAGTTCGGAGATTTCTCAGGTTTCCAACATAACCTAAACAAGAGTGAAATCTTCCCCGTTTATTCCCAGGGGGGATAACCAGAGCTGGGAACGCTGCCATTCAAACTGGCCCAAATCAAGTTCCAATACCTGGGGATCCAGACAGGACCATGACAGGACATGAATCCACTAGAGGAACCTATCAAATCTAGTGAAAGAGGTAAAGAGAGACCCGTGGAGGTGAAACTCGCCCCCACTGTCTGTCCCTGGCAGGAAAAGTGCAGACAATAAAAATAAACGTGCTACCAAGATTCCTCTTCCTATTCAGATCCCTCCTGATCTTCATCCCCAAGGCCTTCTACACCAGGATAGACAACTTAATTATGGTGCTTACGTGGGCGGGAAAAAAAACAGAATCCGCAAAAGCGTTTTACAAAGAAAGAGGAAAATGGGGTGCTTGGTGCTACCAAACCTCCTATTCTACCACTGGGCATCAAACGCAGAAAGGTTACAGGGGTGGGTGAGAGAGCCGGAGGCAGAATAGATGCAAATGGAGGAGACCTCCTATATGAGAACATCCCTCCGAACACTGGCCAAAACCCCGCGAGGATGTGTGCGCAGTCCTCTACTGTACTCCCTATAAACACAAGGCTGTGTAGCAAGATTCAACTCCAATTCGATCTATAAGTCTGCGGATGATACGACTATAGTGGGTCGTATCTCAAACAAATTTGAATCAGACTATAGAAGGGAGATAGATCACTTGGTTGCATAGTGTACCGAAAACAACCTCTCTCTAAATAACCTAGGTCTGGAAAGACCAAGGAACTGATCATCAACTTCAGGAAGTGTAGCATGCCACCACTCGCACCCCTCCCCCCATCCCCCATCTACATCTACGGCTCAAAAGTGGAGATGGTCGATAGTTTTAAGTTCCCGGGGGTCACCATCATCAACAGTCTGTCCTGGTCCTCTCACGTTGATGCAAAAGTCAAGAAAGCCCAACAACGTCTCTACTTCCTACTGAAGCTAAAGAAATTCAGCACAAACTTCTACAGATGTGCAATAGAGAGTATCCTATCCAGTTGCATCACAGATTGGTATGGCAACTGCTTGGCCCAAGATCGCAAGAAAATGAAGAGTGTGATGAACTCAGCCCATCGCATCACACAAGCTTGCCACCCTCCCATTGATTCTGTCTACACCTCCAGCTGCCTCAGGAAGACAGCAATATCAGAGACTCCTCCCACCCAGGCTTTGGCCTCTTCCAGACCCTTCTATCAGGCATAAGATCAAGAAGTCTGAAGACCTGCATCCAGTCATAGGAACAGCATCTTCCCCACAGCTACTAGACTCTTCAATGAATTTCCCTCGGACTGATCTGTTCCCTGTAAGAACACTATTCACGACACCCTATGCTGCACTTGCTCATGAATTGCTTGTTTGGCCCATGTTCCGCACTGTAAGCAATCACTATTTGTTGATGTACCATTTGTTGATTATTCTTTTGTCTACTGTCATGTAAGTGTCCCTTTAAGAAAGGATTTTGTCTTATCACATGACTTCAGTGATGTCATTGGGTGGGTGGAGCTGGGCTGTGTGAGCTGTTTTTGGTTTCAATTTCATATTTGGCTTCTGTGGACTCGGACAGGAGAAAGAATTGTTTAGGCCTGTCTCTCTCTCTAGTTTCATTTTAAATATCTGTTCCAGTAAAAATCACCTGCTTGGTAACTTAAAAGAATAAGATTGCTTTCCAGAAGAGTTTAAACCTGCTGGTGAGACGGGGTCAGAATCTAAGGAAAAGCCAGTCTTATTCAAGTGAGAATGCAGAGTGCAGGGCCCCGCCCTTGAATAGGTGTTTTGATTTATGGGATTTTGTTTTTGAATTGGAACAGTTCAGGGGGGAATCCATTAAGTGTTATACATAGATTACTGTAGTTGTGGGGCATTTTTGTGTTTGTAATTGATAAAAAGTCTTGCTGTGTGTTTATATAAAATATTAAGTTCTTGTAATAAAGCTTATTTTGATTTAAGTGTCTAGGAAAACTTTTGAATCACACATCAAGTGAAGGCTCTTGTGCTCATCCTAGCCAAATTCAACAAAAGGTTATAGGTCAGGTGAACTCCATAATACACTTTGGAATTTTTAAACCCTGGCCCATTACACTACTCTGTATGTGCTGTGTACGTTCCCTTGGCTGCAGAAAAATACTTTTCACTGTACTTCAGTATGTGAGACAATAAATATCAATCAATCTAAGACAGGATTCCCTGGCTAATCTGTTCCTTATAATCAACAGTCTTATTGCAGAGGATGATATCACAGCCTAAGCTGTAATGAGACTCAGGTTTTGTTTTGACGGAAGTCTTCTCCCTACCATATCCCCTCCTATATCTTGCTGTCATCTGCCAAATGTACTTTAACCTACACCTCACCACCATTCCTCCTGTTCTTTCTGTGCTTTTGCATATATTGCCTATTATCATCCTCCCCACCTTTCCTTTCAATCTTCCTTTTCTTGCCTCAGATTCTAAGGGCAGGATCCACCGTTCCCCGACGCCAATTTCATAATCACCGATCGGGCAGATAATCCCTTCTGATGCCAAAATCCGGGACGGCACCTGTTTGACGCCGGTTTTGTATACTCCGCCCCTCCGAAATGGCATCAGCGCATCATGCGCCGCACGCCGTTGGAACGGTGTTAACGGGTCGCCTGAAGGTCATCCCAGGATGCTCCACAGCAGATGGGCGGCGTTCCCGACTGCGCGGTTGACGTGTGGTCTCAGCGGTCGGGAACCCAGTGTGGCGGCTGTGGACTGTGTCCAGTGCCGCCACAGTCGGGCGGGAGTGTGCTGCAAGCTGGGGGGGGGGGGTGCTTCTGCGAGGGCTGGGGGGTTGGTGGGGGGTGGCCAGGGGGTCATTATCTGGCAGGCCCGGTCGACGCATGGCCAGCGGCATTGTTTACGGTGCGACTTCTGCAGGTTGTCGCCATGCACATGCGCGGCCATGGACCCGGCCATTCTCCAGGCGTTTATATTGTGGGAGCTGCGGGTTTTACTCGGTGTGGCTACTAGCCCCTCACCTGTCGCAGGATCGGTGAGGGGATGGCACTGATTTTTTTGTCGTACAATGCCACAGTTCCTCCGCTGGCGTCAACACTTAAGTCTTAAAAATGGTAAATCCAGCACCAAGTGTCTCCTCAATTTCTTCCTGCTCACTCTCTGGGGCTATGTAACCAAATTGGAACAGAGTCCCAAGATGAGCACATCTAGCCAGGTGTTTCCCGGTGCTCACAACGCCAATAAACAACTCACTATCTATCGTGGTAGTTTCAATTCGGGACCTCATGGAGAATGCTCTGCCCAGGCACATAGTCCTGTTTCCTGCACTGAGGAATTCTGCTCCCAGAACTCTGCAGTGCAGGAAGAGATCGGGTCGCCATTTTTAAATAGCATCCCGATCTCCCGACCCCCTGACTTGACCCCTGAATTCCCCAAAGCCCCAACTCACGTATAAGGGGGTCCTCAGGGCCCCTCCGCACCCCACCTCATATGGGCAGGGAACCCCCCAGGCCCGATCCCCTCACCCCTACCGTGGGAAAAATACCAGCTTGGCACATTGGCACTGCCAGTCTGGCACCCTGGCAATGCTCCTGTCAGCTGTCAGTGCCATCTGGGAACCTTGGCACTACCAGACCAGCACCCATGTGGCAGTGCCAGGGTGCCACCCTGTCAAAAGGGCAACTACCTGCGTTCCTCCGATCCCCTGGGAAACCCCCAAAAGTGCCGTTCCACCTGGTCCCCGTTTGTGGGGACCAGCACTGAACGGCGTTCGCCCGAGGTCTCCAAGGTGAACGAGTTAAATCCCAACCTCTCAGATTGATCAGGTTGATCAGGGGAGCATATATTAGAGGGGATTAGCTGTCTCACTCTAATATGCAAATTTTCAAAATAGTGACCCTACCCACAATGGGTGTGATTCAGATAGCGACGTCTCGTGAGATTGCAATAGATCCCGAGAGGGATCACCCAGCATCTACCAGCCGCGCCACATCGCCTTTCGTGCATAACTGGTTGTTCACGCCCTCTGTCTCTGCATCAAGTAACTTCTTTATTTTGGGAACGGCCATTTGCATAACAACTAAAATTCCCTTACCTCTATAACCCTCCTTTCTTGATCTCCTTTACCTCCTTCAAGCTCATCCTCTATATCAGCTATATCTATATCACCCACACACATAAGCACCCCTTGATCTTCAAACCCCTGATATCTCTTAATTAATACAATGCCCTCAGATCATTTTCTTGTCTTTCTCCTTACCCATTTTCTGTGCAATCCAAACCCCCCCCCCATTCACTTTCTACCCTTGGAAAGGAAACCTGCCCTCCTCTCACACACTCTCTCAGCAACTTTCTCTTTCTCTGATCTAGATTTGCTGCAGTGATATTAATGGGCACGATTCTCCGGTTCCCCAGCCGCAGGTTTCTCAGCAATGTGCCATTTGCTGGTGGTGGGATTCTATCTTCCCACTGCTTATCAATGGGATTTCCCATTGCAGCCACCCCGCACCACCAAGAAACCGGTGGGCGGGGGTGCACAGCCCCGGAATAGTGAATCGCAACGGCCGGAGATTTCTGGCCAATGTCTCATTAATCGCTTCCTTAACTGTCTCACCAATACCTTCAATCACACAGTATTCAGCATAAAATCTATTGGCTCTTTGTTTAAACACGCTTGGTTTGAACTGTCTTGGTAATTCATTTGTCAGATCTGGCTTGAACACCTGAAGATGCATCTTTTCACCATCTTCCTGGCTAAATCCACTTAAAGAACAGAAAAACATAATAGTACTTGTGATTTCAGAAAATTCCAAAGTATGACACAATCAATTAAGTACTTAAATCACTGCTAAGTAGAGAAATACGGCAGCCAAGTTGTGCACAGCAGGATTCCAAAAACAGTACTGGGGTAAGTGATCAAATAATCCTTTGTTAACAATTTCCAAATACAGTGGTCGAGATAAGAACCATTGAATAATTTAATAAACAAGTGGATGATACAATGAGATATGTTTGGGTCACTCTGCATGGATAAAAGATGATGAGCTGCATGGCCTTCTTCAGAATAATATCCTGTGAAATAGAGTCATACCGAAAGAAATTAATTTCTGTGTCATTAACTGTTTCGAAAATGACCTGAATAAATATTGACCTTCCCTCCATCATGGGGTCAGAAGTAGGGATGTTTGCTGACGACTGCACAATGTTCAGCACCATCTGCGACTCCTCAGATATTGAAATAGTCCATGCCCATATGCACCTGGACAATATCTAGTCCTGGACTTCAACAACACCTTCCAAACTCATGACCCCTACTAACTAGAAGGAAAAGGGCAGCAGATACATGGAAATACCACCAACCTGAGAGTTCCTCTCCAAGCCACACACCCGCTGACGTGGAGCTACATCACCGTTCGTTCACTGTCGCTGGATTAAAATGTTGGATCTCCTTCACTAACAGTACACTGGGTTCAAGAAAATAGCTCACCCCCACCTTCTCAAGGGCAATTAGGTATGGGCTAGCCAGCAACACCCTGGCCCCGTGAAGGAATAAAAAGAACATCTATTTGAGCAAGCAGCATAAATTCTGTATGCTGCTCGTATCAGAAGTAAGAGTTATCCAATTTCATCGCCTCCAGGTGCTTTCCCAAGTTACATTTCTTTATAGCCATTGAACTGCCACAGCATCTGCTTCATTGGCAGTGCTACAATATAAATGATTTAGTAACTTTGCTGCAGAAGCCGAGAACCACTGCCATCAATTTACCAAGTAAACCTGAACCACAGCAATGAAAACAACTGCCTCTAGCAGTACATGCCTCTTTTTCTCCAGTATTTTATGAACTGGCTAGCCTGTAAAGCCATTAATAGCATCAGATAAGGTGCAATGATCTAAAACAAAATACAGTGTGAGCAAGAAAAATTAGCTTACAACTACCAAGGAACAACAGCTGTCAACAAAGTAAATTGCGTGACATGTAAAAAGTTGTAATTAGTTCATAAATATAAACAAGTTAACTAGCATAATAATGAAAAGCTAAGGGATTTTGAAGAGATTTTATACTCCGTAATGGAGTCAGATCGATTAAATATAATTAAATTAGTAAAACTATTAAAAAATCTCTCATTCCCTGGAATTTCTCCCCCCCCCCCCCCCACCCCACCCACCACCCCCCAAGAGTTTTTCCTTACACTTCCAGTCGTTACAGGTGTTTTTTTTTAACTGAGAAACTTATAATGCAGGAGGTTCATCAGAAAACAACCAAATTTATTTCCCTTTTTCTGTGGCATTAATTCAGGGTGTATTTTCTGTTTATCTTGTTTCTGACTGCCTGCGAAACTGTGACACCCCAGAATATATTATGTTCACACACAGTGAGAAGCAGGCATGGGGCTCCAAAAGGGCATTCCTTTGTTCCTCGTTGCAGTCACAGTGAGAGAGGAAAGGAGAAGGAGGCAACTTTGACAAGGACACACCGTGGCAGAAATGTCTCCCATCATAGGCTATACATGTAACACTTGACCTTTGGAAACCTTGTTGAGTAGCTTTGTAGTAAGTGTAATTCATCAGAGAGGCAAGAAGGGAGCTGTGCCAAGGGTTGCATGAAAATCTGCTGACTTACCTCTGTGGCCACAAAGATCATAACATCACTCAAACTCTAAGGCAGCAGGTCACGTTTAACAGCAACAAAAGAATTGCTGGCTTCGGTCCATAGTGATACTAAAGATTGCAGAAAGAAATGCTGAGAGATGGAAGGAGTTATGCAGATTTGAGATATAGGAAAAAAATGATTAGAATAGAAAACAGTGCAATGAGTCTTCACTATGGCATATTGGCAATATACTGTATGGATATAGTGGTTATGGGACTGAGCGAGCAACCAAAATGTTGAGTTTAAATTCAACTAAGGAATATTCAACCAAGGAAACCAAGGGTGGCACGGTAGCACAGCAGTTAGCACTGTTGCTTCATAGTGCCAGGGACTCTGTGTGGAGTCTGCACATTCTTCCCGTGTCTGCGTGGGTTTCCTCCGGGGACTCCGGATTCCTCCCACAAGACCCGAAAGTCAGACACAGACACAGAATTTAGTGCAGAAGGAGGCCATTCGGCCCATCAAGTCTGCACCGGCCCTTGGAAAGAGCACCCCATCCAAGCCCACGCCTCCTAACCCAGCAACCCCACCTAACCTTTTTGGACACTAAGGGCAATTTATCATGGCCAATCCACCTACCCTGCACATCTGAGGATGTGCTTGTTCGATGAATTGGACATTCTGAATTCCCCCTCTGTGTACCCGAACAGGCGGCGGAATGTGGCGACTAGGGGATTTTCACAGTAACTTCATTGCAGTGTCAATGTAAGCTAATAAAGATTATTATTATGAAATTGAATAACAAAAATACATTGACAGTATCTGCATTATTGGCTTGGCCAGCATTTGATGCCCATTCCTAATTAGCCTTGAACTGTGCACTTTGCGAGGCCATTTCAGAGGTAAGTTAAGAGATGCTGCAGATCTGGAGTCACGTTTAGACCTGACAGGGTAAGGATGGCAGATTTCCTTCCCTAAAGGGACATTAGAACCAGATGGGTTTTTACAACAATCGGAACTGGTTTCATGGTCATCATTAGACCTTTTAATCCAGATTTGTCTTTAATTCAAATGTCACCATCTGCTGTGATGAGATTTGAACCCTGATCTCCAGAGAATTACCCCGAGTCTGCTGTATTACCAGCCCAGTGACGTCCTTCAGAGAAGGGAACAGAACCCCTTCTTGAATTCATGTGATTCAAGTGAGCAAGAAATACTGTTGTCCACATCCTAAGAACAAATGTAAAAAGAATAAAGAAGAGTTCAATGATCATAGCAATTTTCAGCGAAAAGATTGAGGTAAGACCAGCTGCAAGAGAGATTGGAAAGGATTACACGTCAGAGGAGAAGCTTTATTTTTAATAGAGTAGGAGCCAACATTATTTTCTCTATCAAGATGGATTTTGGTGACAGTGATTCCCCGTTTTCTCCATTCTCTCCAAGGCGATTGTATTATTTTCTGCAGCTACAGCTAAAATGAAAAGTAAGTGAGTCATTTTAAAAAGAAAATTCCAGGCAGACATTCAATTGAAGAGAAAGTGTGGTCTTAAACAAGTGGAATAGTCTATAATGTGGTGTACGCTACTGTCAATATATCAGTAATTTTGCCCACAAATTATCCAGACTGAGGTGCAGGTTAAAGTACATTTGTCTGTACGCGTAGCAGATTCACTTTTAGGCAATATTTCACCTTCGCTTTTTAACATTTTTTACAACGGATTATTCCATTAAATCAGCCACGCTGGCAGTAACTTCACCAGATGAAATCCTGCTCTTTTTGGTTGTCCCTGCTCACTGTGAAATAAATGTGCCATTAACCAATAAAATAAAACTACCTGCAGGACCAACCTAAAGAAATGATTCAAAAATATCACTCCAGGATATCTGTCATATTATAATAGCCTTTATTGTCGCAGTAGGCTTACATTAGCAATGAAGTTACTGTGAAAATCCCCTAGTCACAACATTCCGGTGCCTGTTCGGGTACACGGAGGGAGAATTCAGAATGTCCAAATTTCCTAACATCACATCTTTCGCAACTTGTGGGCGAAAATCGGAGCACCCGGAGGAAACCAATACATTAACGGGGAGAACGTGCAGACTCCGCACAATGACCCAAGCTGGGAATCGAACCTGGGACCCTGCCGCTGTAAAGCCATAGTGCTAACCACGCTGCCCTATTTATTACAACAGAAGAGCGCTCAAGAATTGCAAAAATATAGGGGTGGATTCTCCGATTTTGAGACTGTGCAGACGCCGGCGTGGAAACAGTGTTTTAAGACAGGAAAAATGGCGCATCAGCTGCACCGATTCAGCAACTCTAAATGGGCTAGCACCATCACAATGTGTAACACAACCGGTTCCAAGCGAAACGGCGCCGGATTCACCGGGTCCATGGCGCTCATGAGGCCCACACGCCGCAACCGCACTTAAACAATGCATCGCCCCACACACACCGGCGCAGCCAACAAGATGGCTGCAAGGAGAGCAGCGTCACGGTTCAGGGACTCTGAGCTGGAGTGTGGTGGCTTGGGGATTTTCACAGTAACTTCATTGCTGTGTTGATGTAAGCCTACTTAAATGTAATGAAGATTATTATTATTAAAGTACAGATTGTGTGGTAGTGTGGCCCCTTTAAGGGGTGATCATTTGTGGGTCACATGACCCATCCTGACCCTATTGCTTGGAAGTGCGCAAATCTTGGCCAATGATAAGAAAGAACGCAGATTCAAGGAACAAGCAGACCCTCAGTGTGAGCCCAGGAGTCAATAAGTAAAGACCTGTATTTAGTTGCTGTGCCTGTAGACAGGTTTATCTTGTTGTTTGAATAAATCACTTTGTGATTTAAGAAGCCTCCTCATTGATACCTGGCACTATTATCTTGGCGACGAGAGTAAATGGGACTACGATCGCGAGCTTCTGAATTCGAGGGGGAATGGAGTGCCATCGGAGGTCTCCAAAGAATCAAAGAAAAATGAGCCGGAATTCTCTGATTGTTGCGATTCACTTTCCCGCCAGCAGTGAACCCCGCCCATAGGTTTCCCAGCTGTGTAGTAAATCTCACCACATGGTGTGATAGAATCTCGCCACCAGCAAATGCCACGCCCGCCCCCAAGAAATATGTGGCTGGGAAAACAGAGAATCCCATCGCTTGTCATTTGATCAGTTAGTGGCGTTAGTGAAGGAGCAGTACAACCTCAGACCCTCTACCATATTGCAATGGTACAAAATTCAATTCAGCCATCCGGTCCCCAGGTGAGACAAATTTCTGCATTGTAGAAAGACTTTGTCAAATGGCTGAACACTGTGAATTCAGCTCTTAATTAAGTTATACATAGATCATAGATCATAGAATTTACAGTGCAGAAGGAGGCCATTTGGCCCATTGAGTCTGCACCGGCTCTTGGAAAGAGCACCCTACCCAAGCTCAACACCTCCACCCTCCTATCCCCATAACCCAGTAACCCCACCCAACACTAAGGGCAATTTTGGACACCAAGGGCAATTTAGCATGGCCAATCCACCTAACCTGCACATCTTTGGACTGTGGGAGGAAACCGGAGCACCCGGAGGAAACCCACGCACACACGGGGAGAACGTGCAGACTCCGCACAGACAGTGACCCAAGCCAGGAATCGAACCTGGGACCCTGGAGCTGCGAAGCAATTGTGCTAACCACTATGCTACCGTGCTGCCTATACGTTACGTGATAGTTTGGTTTGTGGCATTAACAATCTGAATACCCAAAGGAAGCTATTAGCATAAACAAAAATATCCCTAGATAAAACGATAGAGATGGCTCAATCGATGGAACGTGCCGAAAAGGGCGTTTCCAAACTATGGTGTGTGGAGGAAGGTAGGTAAATCAGCTCTGGAGAGTAATGGCTACAAGAAGAGGACCCCAAGTGGCCGGCACAGAGGCTGAACAGAGATCCCAGATAGACGCAAAAGAAAAAAGCGGGCCACCAGCCCAGGAACTATGCTGACTATTACAGATGTGGTGGAGATCACCCTCAGGGTAAGTTGCATTGCAAAGATTTTGTTTTTTTCAAATATAACAGAAAGGGTCACATTCAAACACAGTGCCGAGCCAGAGAGGGTGCACCCAGTTTAATTCAAAAACACACACCGACTCTAGTGCAACAAGTAGAGGAAAATGCTGAGGAAGATTCTGTGATTCAGAAGTTAAGTTAAACATGGTTTAAGTTGAACATGACAGCTCCCATTGAGATAGTCCTATGGTAAACAGTTGAATATGGAGTTTGACAAAGACGTTTTTGCAAGGTGATTGGAGAACAGATCTACAAGTACCTACGAGGAGAAGTCCAACCACTGAGTTTAAGCAGTATGGCTGCTAAATTAGCAGCTTATACGGGAGAAACCATAAAGATATTCTGTACCACAACTGCACCGAAGTTACATATTTGGGATTTAAAGTTGACGCCAAAGGCTTACACCCCTTAGAAAATAAGATAAGAGCAATCAGAAGTTCCTGTACCTAGAAGTGTTTCAGAATTAAAATAATGTCTGGGTGTGGTCAATTATTAGGGCCAATCTATACTAAGTTTAGCTCCCTTGCACCATCTCTTAAAAAAAACAGGACTAGCACTTGAAAGACCCACAAAAGGAGGCCTTCGAACAGGTCAAGCTGGCTTGACAATCATCCAATTTACTACATCACTTTGACCCAGACAAATGGATAATATTAACATGCGATCTTTACCCTATGGGACAGGAGCAGTACTATCACACAAAATGGAAGATGGCACAGACCGACCTATCACTCGCTTCCACATTAACCAATGCAGAAAGATATTCGCAAATTGAAAGAGGATCTTGCAATAGTATACAGGTTGAAAATGTTTCACCAGTATTTTTATGGTCAGCATTTTACCATCATGAACGATTACTAACCATTATTGCGATTACTCCGTGAGGATAAGCCGATTCCACCCATTGCTTCGGTCCGGGTGCCGAGGTGGGCTCACTTTGGGCTGCCTGTAGTTATGTTTTCAACATCGGCCGGGGACTCAGATTTCCAATGCTGATGCTCTGAGTCGAATTCCGCTCCCTCAGAGTGTGGCTCCATCCCCGATCCCACAGAACCTTTAAACCTTTAAGCTGGACCTTTAAATTTCTAGGGTACCTTGCTCGTATCATCGAATCATATAAAGAATTGGAACTCAGAGGGACACTATTGTTTAAAGTTAAGCGAAGGGTTTTGTGCGTTGGCATTATGATAAATCAGAGTGCTCAGACATTACCAACTGAGGAAAGATGATCGCAGTTGCAAAGCCAGGGTACTGCTTTGGGGGTCCCGGCTGGTGGTACCACCCCCAGCAAGAGAGCCAATATTACAAGGATTATCTAGCGCACATCCTGGACAAACCAAAATAAAGATGTTGGTCAGGAGCTACGTCTGGGGGCCGGGCACTGACAAAGACATCGAAAATTTGGTCCGCCATTGTGATTTTTGTTAATCACAACAGACCCTGGCACCTGTGGTTCAACTACATCCTTGGGAATGGTCAGGCTGCCCTTGGGCAAGATTGCATTCAGATTTTGCCGGTCCTTTCCTTGTTCTTAGTAGTAGTGGACGCCCACATTAAGTAGTTAGACATCCAAGAAATGCATACAACAACTTCGGCAGCCACCATTGAAAGATTAAAGCAGATCTTTGTGATACACAGATTCCCAGAAGTTATACTTTCGGATAAATGTACCGCCTTTACAGAGGAAGAATTTCAATGTTTTGTGCAGACCAATAGTATGCAGCACATCTACAAAGCAAATCACCCAGCCTGGAAGGCAGAGCAGTGCAAACCTACAAATCCACGATGAAATAGCAGCCAGATAGACCATTGTGATTCCAGCTAGCCAATTTTCTCCATTCTGAAGACACCCCCCTCCCCTCATTACCACCCGGGTAACACCAGCAGAACTGTCGATGGGGTGACATATCCGAACTTGGCAGGACTTGGTGTTCCCCAAATTGGCAGGGAGGGTCGAGGTGATGCAAGCTACTCAAATAAAAACCAGCCTTTGATCAAAGGTAACAGATCTTTCAAGGCAGAAGATAATTTGGACATTCTGAATTCTCCCTCTGTGTACCCGAACAGGCGGCGGAATGTGGTGACTAGCGGCTTTTCACAGTAACTTCATTGCAGTGTTGATGTACAGCCTACTTGCGACAATAAAGATTATTATTACCATCTAGGGAGCGATTTAACTAAATGGGAACAAAGTCCCATAGCGAGCCTATTTAGCCTTGTGTTTCCCGGCACTCGCAGCACTGAGAAACACCCCACTATTTAATGCTCCCCCGGTTAGATAGGGGGCCTCAGCGG
Source organism: Scyliorhinus canicula (assembly GCF_902713615.1). Taxonomy (NCBI): domain Eukaryota; kingdom Metazoa; phylum Chordata; class Chondrichthyes; order Carcharhiniformes; family Scyliorhinidae; genus Scyliorhinus; species Scyliorhinus canicula. The sequence goes on from NC_052162.1 coordinate 46,683,268, forward strand.
GGAGCGCACGGCCAAGGCTGCACATAGCCCCATTTTCTGCACTGAGGAGCTCTGCTCACCAGAACTCCTCGGTGCAGCGAGATTGGGAATGCCATTTTTAAATGGCATCCCAATTTCTGGAGCCCCCGACGCAACTCGACACCCAAGTGACAACTCACTATGAGGGGTTCCCCCGGGTTTCCCACACAGCCCCCAACACCCGAGCAGGGCACCCCAGCCCAATCACCACCATGTAAAAAATGCACGCTTGGTAGCTTGGCACTGCCAGTGTGCCAGGCTGGCAGTGCCAGGATGGCAGCGCAATGGTGCCTGGGTGGCACATGTTTACCTGGGAGAAGAATTGTAGCAAGGTCTGGGCCTGTATCGTATATGGTGGACCAACAAGGGAGAGAGGTGCAAAAACACGTGGACCACATAAGAAAGAGCGAGGCTGCACCCCCAACTGCAAGTCAAGTGGATGCAGTGGTTACTGCCAATGTTTATTCACTAGAGCCAGAAATGAGCGAACTGGTTGTTTCAGAAGAGGCCCCTCTCGCTACTTCGAGAGAAATGGAGAGGGTATCTGCGCCAACGCACTTTCTGAGACCTTTAAAAAACTACCTGCCGCTAACAATACCACAACTTTGATGATGGACCTGTCAAGAGGTTCTACCAGACCTCGGAAGCCATCTGATAACTGAGTTTACCAAAGATTGTACCTTGACACATTCATTTTGTGGTTCTGCCCTTGTTGAACATGGTTACCTGTTATTATCCTATTTTGTATGTAGCATTTAGCGACTTGAGGTGGGAGAGATTTGCTGACGTGGCCCTTTTAAGGGGTGATTGTCCATTGGTCACATGATCTGCCCAGGGTTTATTGCTTGGGAGCGCATATTGCTTGGAACCTGGGCCAATGGCCCAGAGCGCGGGTCCCGGGAACAAGCAAACCCTCAATGAGAGCACAAGATTCAGGTGTAAAAAACAATATTGTAGTTGGTGTGTGTGGATATAATTCTATCGCGTTGTTTGAATAAATCAGTTCGTGATTTAAGCAGCTTCCTCATTTAAACCTCGTGCTATTACAGATTGTTAAAGTTCAAAAGAGAAAGGGGTGAATTTCACACTAACATCCAGGGCAGCACGGTAGCATAGTGATTAGCACTGCGTCTTCACAGCGCCAGGATCCCAGGTTTGATTCCCTGCTGGGTCACTGTCTATGCTATGTCTGCACGTTCTCCCCGTGTCTGCGTGGGTCTCCGCCGGGTGCTCCGGTTTCCTCCCACAGTCCAAAGACGTGCAGGTTAGGTAGATTGGTCACGCTAAATTGCCTTTAGTGTCCAGAAAGGTTAGGAGGGGTTATTGGGTTAAGGGGATAGGGTGGAAGTGAGGGCTTAAGTGGGTTGGTGCAGTCTTGATGGGCCAAATGGCCTCCTTCCGCACTGTATGTTCTAAAAGGGTGATCTCATGTAAGAAATTTCATTACGAGGGACTCCAAAGACATTTAGTTCAACTATGAAAAGATCAAATGGGAAAGCAGTTTACTAGTGGCAGTGTTCATCCTATAAGTTGAGGTGACTTGAACAGAGCAGAGCAGGTCCAAGATCATAGTCACACACAGCAGGAAGCTGTGTTCATTCCAAATAAGCCATGGCTTGTGCAATCCTGTTTAAACCTTCGATATAGGTGCCATGTTTGGTAGCTATTGCTGGATTTTGCTTCTCGCATTAAACTTTAGCTCTGAATTTAGGAAAATAGAGGGGTTTGGTACTGGTTCAATTTAAGGATATTGTGTGTAGCTATTATTGTACAGTAAGTCTTACAATAGCAGGTTAAAGTACAACAGGTTTGTTTTGAATCCCTAGCTTTCGGAGTGCGGCTCGTTCGCCAGGTGAGTGAAGAGGTGGGTTGCACAAACACGCATACAAAGTCAATAATGCAAGATGATACTTGAATGCGAGTCTTTGCAGGTAATTAAATTTTTCTTGCCTTTCTTTGTATGATTTTCTGTTTAATAAACATTTCTTTTTAAGAGGTGGAAAAAAACTCAAAATGGAGGACAGAGTTCATGGTCAGAAGTTGTTGAACTCAACGTTAAGTCCAGGAAGCTGTAAAGCGCCTAATCAGAAGATGAGGTGCTGTTCCTCCAGTTTGGATCAGGCATCACTGGAACATTGCAGCAGGCCAAAGTCAAAAATGTGAGTCCAATAGGATGATGGTGAAGTAAAATTCTAAGCGACAGGAATGTTGCAGTCATGTTTGCGGACTGAGCAAGGTGCTCCATACAGCAGTCAGTATTTAGTCTCCCCAGTGTAGAGGAGACCGCATTGTGAGCATCGAATACAGTAGAATAAATTGAAAGAAATCAAAGTGAAATGCTGCTTCATCTTGCAGGGGTGTTTGGGGCCTGGGACAGTGAGGGAGAAGGTAAAAGGGCCATTGGTGGTCCTGTGATTGCACAGAAAGGGGATGAGGTGCTGGGGGTTAGAGGAGTGGACAGGGTGACACAAACAGAATGATCTCGTCAAAATGCTGATTCTAGAAATGAGCCATCACCAAAGCAGGTCTTCCCCTCACCTTACAGTGACACAGTCCATGTCCCCCTGTTCCTGCCAACCTTAATAGGTTCATGGGCATTTTCCCACCAGAGATTGCTACCCTGTCAGTTCACTCTCAATCATCAGTGAAGTGATGGAAGGAGTCATGAACAGGGCTATTAAGCAGCATTTACTTAACAATAACCTGCTCACTGTCGCCCAGTTTGGGTTCTCCGAGGGTCACTCAGCTCATAACTTCATTACAGTCTTGGTTCAAACATGGACAAAAACACTGAACCCCAGAGGTGAGGTGAGAGTGACTGCTCTTGACATCAAGGCAGCATTTGATTGAGTCTAGCATCAAGGAGCCCCAGCAAAACTGGAGTCAATGTCAATCAGGGGGAAAACTCTCCGCTGGTTGGAGTCAGTCATCTCAATCCCGGGATATCACCGCAGGAATTCCTCAGGGTAATGTCCTACGCCCAAACATCTTCAGCTGCTTCATTACCTTCATAAGGTCAAATGTGATGGTGTTCGCTGATGATTGCACAATGCTCAGCACCATTTGCGATTTCTCAGACACTGAAGCAGCCCACGTACAAATGCAGCAAGACCGGGACAATATTCAGGCTTGGGCTGACAAGTGGAAACGATCATTCACGCCACACAAGTGCTAGGCAATGACCATCCCCAATAAGAGAGAATCAAACCATCCCCCCATGACATTCAACAGCATTACCATCACTGAATCTGCCACGATCAACATCCTGGGGGTTACAATTGACCAGAAACTGAATTGGACTAGCCATATAAATACTGTGGCTACAAGAAAACCTCAGAGGCTAGGAAACCTGCAGCAAGTAACTCACTTTTCAACTCCACAAAGCCCTGTCCTACAAGGCACAAGTCAAGAGTGTGATGGAATGCTCCCCACTTGCCTGGATGAATACAGCTGCACAACACTCAAGAAGTTCAACTCCATCCAGGATAAAGCTTAATTGGCACCCCTTTCACATTCACTCCCTCCACTACCAGTGCACAGTAGCAGCAGTGTGTAACATCTACATGATGCACTGCAGGAACTCACCAATGTTCTTAGACAGCACCTACCAAACACACAATCACAGCCATCTGGAAGGACAAGGGCAGCAGCTACCTGGGAACACCACCATCTGGACGTTCCCCTCCAAGTCACTCACCATCCTGACTTAGAAATATTTCGCCACTCCTTCACTGTGGCTGGGTCAAAATCCTGGAACTCCCTCTCAATGGGTATACCTAGACCACAAGGACTGCAGCGGCCCAAGAAGGTAACTCACCACCACCTTCTCAAGAGCAATTAGGGATGGGCAACAAATGCTGGTCTATCCAGCGAATCCCAGATCCCATAAAAATAAATAAAAACTAGACCTACAGGTATCAAAATCTGTTACTGATGGTAATGTAATAAAAAATGGCTGTTCTGCCCAGATCATACTGCAGATCATAATTATCTCCTCATACTGGTGAATTAGTTGCATGGTTTCCATGCAAAATCATGTCCTTTCAACAGGGGTTCATAACTATTTTTTTTATTAATTTAGAGTACCCAATTTTTTTTGCCAAGGGGCAATTTAGCGTGACCAATCCACCGAACCTGCACATCTTTGGGCTGCGAGTGTGAAACCCACGCAGACACGTGGAGAATGTGCAAACTCCACATGGACAGTGACCCAGGGCCTGGATTCGAACCCGGGTCCTCAGCGCCGTAGTCCCAGTGCTAACCACTGCGCCACGTGCCGCCCAGGGGTTTATAAATGTCGATCATGACAAGGAGAGAAAGGTACCCTGCTCATTGTAAATGATGAAAATTTATGCAATATATGAGAAAGATAATGCATGCAAAAAGTCATAAAAACGGAGTCCTGGATCTTCTGATTCATTTGGTCATCTCTATCATATTGACCAGTGTTTGTGTTTTATATAAAAAAAACAACACATGTACAATTTTTTTTATACATACACTATCTTGAATTTTTTCTTTACATCAGAATTTTCTTAAAGAAAAAACAAATCAATTACCAAAAATGTACATAATTTTTAATATGTGGGTACAGTTTTACAAACCAAGATAGAAAGTATTTTTTTCTGTACAGTGTGATATTCTTTTCTCCACCAGGCTTACTCTCCTACAATTTCATGGGAGGGGGTATTGTTTCACATCACTTAGTAACCTGTTCCACAAACTTCTTCAGAAACAGCAACTTCGGAGAGTTTCCTGCCACCTTTCTCTGCCCCCGCCCCCCAGCCCCGCATTATAGATATACTCAATTTCAGTAGTTTATTTCCATCATACTTAAGCCCCAGATTCCATTCAAGCACTATGTGCTCTGCACTTTGTGCTTCTTTTCGTACTGCAGCTTGCTAAAACAAATTTTCTTAAGGAAAAATTACCTTTGGAATGAGCCAAAACTCAAAAGCAAAGTTGAAGGTTTGCATTGAGTGAAAATATGAGCTTACCTTTTTTTAAAATATAAAGATAAATCATTGGATGGAGAACTGGAAACTGCTTTTGTTGGGTTAAGTTCAGAAAAACATTGGTGTGAAGAATTTTCAAAGTTGCGATGGCAATATCTGAAGCTTCTCAATTTAACAGTGTCCTCAGTAAATTTCGGTAGCTCCACTCTTCAATTGTTGGTTCAATTGTTCTTCTCTAATAATAAGTTTTGTTCTCAACGAGTTGAGTTGTGTTAGTAGGGGCCAACAACTGAATTGCAAACACATTTTCGAAGTACGCAGGAACAACTGCAGTACTTCATAGACTACTTTGTCTTTCTATTACAAAGGTCTTACTTTCACTGGGTACTCTGAATTCATTCGAAGCACTGAACGTAGCAGACACATACAATAAACCACCATGTTTCCTGTCTCAATAGTTGGTAGAATTTCGAATCAGAAGACTGAGAGATGCTGCTCCCCACCTTTCCCCGAATTAACTAAAGAAACAATTATGAGCATACAATGTAGAAAACTTGCAGTGGCAACACCATTGTTGTATTTCTGAAGCATAATTTTTCTCCAGCACACATACAAACTTCAACAGCTCACTTTGCAATCTAGAGTATGTATTAAAAATGGTAAGTGAAGATCAATCAGAAAATCATTTTTCTTGCTGCCAAACAGGTCAAAACACTTCTCTTCTGACTTTGTAAAATTGTTCTTTCTATTGATATGCCAAGGCACATATTCTGGTGTCTGATCATTATTCAATGACCTATCGTGGAAACTGTACTCGTTTGGACAAGTTCAGACTTGACTATGATGACACGTGTTATTGAATGGCCCGCGTGCAATTTAATTTAACAAAAATGTTTCCACTGAGCTATCAAATTGCTAATGGCCCTGTGGAGGCACACCCCAATAAGTCAGTGATTTTCAGGTATGAGCAGAAAAAAGGGTTACAATAATTTCTTGGGCTCTTAAGTTTTAAGAGCATCAATATGAAACATTAATGAAAACAATTAAAAAATGTATGTTCATAGACTGCTTTCTATGTTATATATACACACAACTGTATATATTTATATATATTTATAAAAAATATATATATGTAAAAAAAACAGCACTGGCGCAGCTGCTGGGAGTAACAGTTTCAGTAACAATATGACATCTTGTGAATCTTGGTCATTGGCAGCAACTAACAAAGCTGTATGGAAGTTTACAAATTGTGCTGGATCGTTCTTCAGGTTACAAGGTCTATGACAATTGTGTTAATTAAATGCACATCAACTAAAGTATTGTTGTTGAGCACAGATGTCCAATTGTTCAGCCTTCCTGATCTCCTCATTGAAGAGAATAGGATGGGATGGGATGGAGGGAGAATGGAAAAATATACCAGCATCTCTCAGCTTTTAAATGTTGAAAAATTATTTTTTCCAACAGTGAATATGCATCAGGTGTTAAGTACATGAGGAAGTGGTCAATTAAAAAGCCAATTCCATAGGACAATCAGTAAACCTATGTCCAAAGTTTGTTTCAGTCACAATCGAACATTCTTTTGGATAACAGCAGACAGAATCTGGGGAGGACCATGTGGTGAGCGAGACACATTCTTTTATTTCAGGAGATTCCAGCGTTAATAGTATGGGTTCGGATTCTTCTGTGGTTGTGAATCTGTTGAATCAAAATAACAAACGTGAGTGGGTATGAATCACATATCAACAAATCAACTCTCAGAAACGTTTGACTGGACGCAGTATCGGAAGAAAAGAAACCTTGCAGAAGAAAAATGATGTGCAACTGTAGAATCAATTTATTCAGTCAGTTTGGTTTCAGTTCTAGAGGTAAAACATTATTCACCACCTTCTAACCCTCTTCCCAAGAAATATATAACATTACTGCAGATTCTGGAAGTCTGCAATACAAATAGAAAATGCAGCAAATGCTCAGCATGTCACAGAATATTGTAACATTTATTGTTACTGTTGTGCAAGTACAGGAACATCCCATTTATTAATCAGTACATGTTTAGAAAAAGGGTGAACTGCTTAGATGCTTACATGGTTCAGTTGGTTAATTAAGCTCAACACTTTTGAGATGGATTTGCTCCAAGCTCTGCAAGTCTATTTAGTGTAGAGTTCATACAGCAAGGATCCCTTATAATAAAACCAGTGATGTGTGTGCTTTATTGCCTTCTGTTTTCTAAGTGAGCTAGGGTTTTCTCATCAATGAAAAATTCAGCCTTTAAGGAGAAACTATGGGGTTTCTCTTTCTTTACTGTCCTTCTCATTGAGGTCTCATAGAATTTACAGTGCAGAAGGAGGCTATTCGGCCCATCGAGTCTGCACCGGCTCTTGCAAAGAGCACCCCACCCAAACCACCCCCCACCCTATCCCCATAACCCAGTAACCCCACCCAACATTAAGGGCAATTTTGGACACTGAGGGCAATTTAGCATGGCCAATCCACCTAACCTTCACATCTTTGGACTGTGGGAGGAACCGGAGCACCCGGAGGAAACCCACACACACACACGGGGAGAACGTGCAGACTCCGCACAGACAATGACCCAAGCCGGGAATCGAACCTGGGACCCTGGAGCTGTGAAGCAATTGTGCTAACCACTATGCTACCGTGCTGCCCCCAGTATTGATGGGCACATAGGTTAATCCCAAGATATCTGCTTATCAGTGCCCATCTTGATAAATTAAATGAGATATTAAATCACTCCCAGCTGGAAATTTGCAGAAAGGGCCATAAATTACTCAGGCCAGGTGAGACTCAAGCCACGCAAGCAGGTCCCTGGCTCCAGTGACAAAGTGGAAAAAGAGTGGAGCAAAGGAAGACACCCCCCTTCTTTAATAGCACTGGCTGTTGTAAAGCAGGTAAGTGTAACTGTTCCATTGAAAATCACAGACCAGGGAGAAGGTAAGTGTAGTAGGTAAATGGGTGGGGAGTCGGACTTTGTGGGGGCAAGGTTGGGCTGGGTCGGGGGAGGGGGCTGCCCGTTGGGGCTCAGTGTTTAAAATAGTTACGCTGAAGTTAAAGTAAAAGTGCCCTAACTTTTAGTTTCCATTACTCTTGCAATAAAAGCCAAGATTCCATTTGCCATACTCATGCTGTTTAAATCACCCATTTATCCCTCCTCTCTTCTTCCTGTTAGCTAATCAATCCTTTATCCATGCTAATATATTAACGCCACACTATGTGTTCATATTTTGTACAGTAATCTTTGGTGTGGCACCTTTTCAAATGCCTTTTGGAAATCCACATCTCATTTCCCTATATCCACCTTGCTTGTTACTTCCTCAAAGAAATCTAATAAATTAGCTAAACGCCATGTTGATGCTGCCTGATCCTATTATGATTTCCTCAGTATCCTGCTATAACTTCCTTAATAATAGAGTTAGCAATTTCCCTATGATAGATGTTAGGCTAACTAGCCTATGTTTCTTGTCCTTTCTCTTCCTCCTTTCTTAAATAAAGATGTAAAAGTTAGGAACCGTCTTCCAAAAACAACAATTGATGTTCAATCAATTGTTGATTTTAAATTGAATATCAATAGGCTTTAGATAATCAAAATTAGAAAGGAATATGACGAAAAGGCAGGTATAATGAACTACATCACAGTACAGTCATGATCTCATCAAATGGCGAACAGGCTCCGGAAGCTGAATGACCTAGCCTTGTTCTCATCTTCTTAAATGAGGAAAAGTGGGAACACTGTCAAAGGTATTGCACAGAGGTTCTGGGTCAGTTTGACTGGCAGCATTTAATGGTGTCAGGCTCTATTTTTTCTCCCATTATGATAAGCATAGCTAAACAACCAGAAGTACATTAACCTTACTTGAAAGCTGCTGTTGTAATTGTCTGACCAGTGCTGCCGTCTGCTGCTGTTGCTGTGTCTGCTGCATTCCTTGTCTCTGGAACTGAAAATGAAAAAGAATTAAAACATGCTGATATTTCGCCCGCTTTCTTTTTCGAATAGGAAAACAATTTAGGACTTGTTAATTATCTTGGGCCATGGCTTTCCCGGCAGGGGGGCGTGAATTCAATGGGAAATCCCATTGACAGCAGCGGGACCAGAAGACCCCGCTGCCAGCCAATCGCGGGCCGCCTCGCGCTGCCGAGTAACATGCTGGGGGGAGGGCGGAAAATTCCTATCCCCCACTATTTGTTTTCTCACCATAACCAAGAATTATAAAATGATAATTCTTCGTGTTAGTCACAAGTGTCAACGGACCTTTTCATCATGGGAATATGCAATGCCATCAACACATATATATTTTCCTGTATGTGTCAATAGTGACCAGAAATCTTGTGGATGATTTGTCTTCTTAGCCAAGGCATGACAAGAACAATAGCAATGCACAAACTAGCATTATAGCTGAAGGTTTGAACCTACAATCATGCTGGTTCTGCGTTTAGTTAGGAACAGATGCTTTTGGAAGAGGAAAGGAAAAAAAGGAAGATTCAATTTCATGATTTCTTGGCCATCACTGTGTTAACTAACTCAATTTGAGTCATAAATTACAGCAGCATATGGCATTATATCTTGTATAGAATCATAGTGCAGAAGGAGGCCATTCGGCCCATTATGCCTGCACCAACCTTCTGAAAGAGGACCCTACCCAGGCCCACTCCCCTGCCCTATTCCCACCTAACCATTTTGGACACTAAGCGGCAATTTATCATGGCCAATTCACCCAACTTACACACCGTTGGACTGTGGGAGGAAACCGGAGCATCCGGAGGAAACCCACGCAGACACGGAGAGGAAGTGAAAACTCCACAAAGACAGTCACCCAAGGCCATAATTGAACCCGGGTCCTTGGCACTGTGAGTGCTGCAGTGCCAACCACTGAACCACCATATTCTGGTACCTTTCGTTCTGAAAGTAGAAGTCACATTGCTTCAATATCATAATCAGGGTAAATTAGATCTTACCATGGACTGCTGAGGTGGAATGGCCTGCATTCCCAGTGTCTGTGGTTGGGGTTGAGCCTGTTGCTGTTGTTGCTGTTGCTGCTGCTGTTGCTGCTGCTGCACCTGTTGTTGCTGCTGCACCTGTTGTTGTTGCTGCTGCTGCTGTTGTTGCTGCTGCTGCTGTTGTTGTTGTTGTTGTTGTTGTTGCTGTTGTTGTTGTTGTTGCTGTGCGTGTTGCTGCTGTACACCAATTCAAGAATTTTCTTTTTAGTGAGAGTAAACCTAAAATTGCAGGAAAAGTTTTCCTGGACTTCTATTCCACTACATACCAGCAATTCTGTGGGGTGGAGGCGGTGGATGAAGAGTAAATCTAATCTAGAATGATCTGAATTTAAACAGTAATTCAAGAGTTTTAACTTTGAGTAGCTAAAAACATTTGTGTTTTTTTAAGTGAGGACAAAGATGGGAATGATGATTTTCCAGATGGTCAGGAAATAAGTGGGCCAAAACACAATAAAAGATAGATAGCTAGCATAAATGGGTATCTGAAAAGTCTTCAACGGGCAGATTAACAGTTAAAAAAAGGTTATCAGTGGAGTCAATTAGGAATACATTTGCACACCTGTTGGTGGAAGCAGAAGGTATGGCTGAGGAACTAAAGGAATACTTTGCAGTACAGTTTATACCGGGCAACGGTAAATGAGGAGGATGCCAGATACTGGATGAGATAAAAATAGATAAAGAAGAGATGTATCTAAGAAATAAGGTTAGAAATTGCAAGGTCTTTGCCTTAGATACAGAGGCAGTGCCAGAGACAGAGGATCCCAAATTATACCCTGATTTTTAAAGAGGATAAACCAGAGGCTTGAAATTCTGCGGTGAGTAATTCAGTTCCTAACTCCTCTAAGCCAGTCCACTATCTACAAGGCACAGATCAGGAATGTGTTGGAATACTCTCCACTTGCCTGGATGAGTGAAGCTCCAACAATACTCAAGAAGCTCAACACCATCCAAGGCAAAGCAGCCCACTTAAACATTCATTCCTGAACAATGTTTTAGAAGAACTTACCCTCAAGATCTGTTGCTGTCGTAGATACTGCTGTTCCTGACCCAACTGATTACTCCTCATAGTTGTGTGAACATTCTGTGGGGTCATATGATTAATTCCCGTCATCAATGGTGCCTGTTGCATGGGTTGGTGGGTTAACCTGCAAAAAAAAAAAATACATTGAGTTGCTTTTGTATAGCACCTTTAATATATTCAAAATTGCTACATAGGAGGGTAACAGACAAAATCAATTCAAGCCACCGAGGCAGATACTAGGACAGGTAACTTAGTTACAGGATTAGGTTTTAAGCAACTTTAAAAGGGTTTAGGGGGTGGGGTGAAGGGAGTTGGAGAGCCATACAAAGCGAATTCCAGATCAGGCTGAAGGAATTGCTGCCTACGGTGAGGTAAAGGAAATGGGGGATGTAGAAGAGGACTGCAGAAGCTGGAGAAACAGTGTTCTCAAAGGGTTACAGGGATAAAACATGTTACCGTGTTAAGACGAGAGGAGACAGTGGAGGGATTTGAATACAAGCATGAAAAGTTTAAAATTAAAATGTTGGTGGGCCAGGAACTAATGCACACCAACAAGCACATTTGTAAATAGGACTTTGTGCGAGCTGGTATACGTGAAGCAGAGTTTTGGATGAGCTCAAGTTTATAGAAGCTGGATTAGAGAAAAAGTTATATAGAGAAGCAGTCACAGGCTACTCATTAGGTAAAATGTAAGTGATATTATGCCAAAGAATGTTCTAGCTCCAATGGGCAAATGATAGGAATTGATAAGAATGAGGGTGGGAGGTGGTCCTCACATATAATTTGGCACGCCATAGGTGGATTGCTCTGAAATGTGGTCATCTCATTCACAGCAAGATGAGAAGGATGGAGGAGAGCAAATCGAGTTAATTATGTAAACGTTCCTACAATTCTATTCGTAATAATACTTGCAATGGCATGTCAAAATATTTTCATGTGCTCTCAAAGTGTTATATGGGTAAACAGCAGAAAAATAACAGATGGCCAAAATTCAAATTTTATATAGTCTATGAAACGTGACTTCTCCCCTGGATTGCTGTTAATTTGTTTTGAAACATGTTGGAAAACAGAAGCCTGTCTTATTGAGTCATACTGGCACAGAAGATGGGATTTCATGTTTGAATCCTTGCTGACTTTATGTACAGCAATTCAGTCAGGCCCATTTCCCACTTTATTCCCATATCCCACTTTATTCCCATATCCCTGCAAGTTTATTTCCCTCAAACGCCCATCCAATTTCCTTTTGAAATAATTGATTGTTTCGGCTTCAATCACCTTTGAAGGCAGCAAGTTCCAGGCCATTACCACAAGCTGTGTAAAACAGTTCCTCACACATCCCAGCCTGTATCTCTTGTCCTAAATCTTAAATCTGTGTCCCCTTGTCCTTGTACCATCAGCTGATAGGAATAGCTTTTCTCAGTATGAAAAATGTCCCTTCAAAGGTTTCATCCCTTTGCAAATATATTTTGAATACAGAAGTGAGCAAAAAAACTCATATGAATCAAACGTAGCATCAATTATTTCGGAACATTTATAAATACCACCAGATCCCATTACGGGCCGGTTTAGCACACTGGGCTAAATCGCTGGCTTTTAAAGCAGACCAAGGCAGGCCAGCAGCACGGTTCAATTCCCGTACCAGCCTCCCCGAACAGGCGCCGGAATGTGGCGACTAGGGGTTTTCACAGTAACTTCATTGAAGCCTACTTGTGAAAATAAGCGATTTTCATTTTTTAATTTCATCTCCCATCTGGGTGAATCTCAGGAAACCATGTTTGATAAACTTGGTTTAGTCACTGGATAAACTTTTTTCTCTGCATCTCAGTTTATGACTTCCAATGAGTAGAAAAACCATTTTACAGGTGTTATGCTTCCACATCTTCGTTCTTTTGTGCAACTTAATGCTGCACATGTGCATGTGCTCCTTGTATAACAGTTAAAAGTGTGGCAAAAGTCCATCAGTAGAATTAGTGAAGTTCACAAAAGTAGACATTCTGCGATAAGTTCAAATCTCTGTATTTTTTCTTACTACCTCACATTTATTAATTTTTACAATTAAGATCCCAAACCATGAACAGGTAATATGTTGATTCTTGAAATATCTGAAGTGTACATTATATGGGGGCTATGGAAAGGGGTCACTTGTATTGGTGAGCTAGCTTCCATTTGTGCCACCTTCCATAGGTTGTTTGTGCCAACAAATCTCAATCAATCTGTTAGTCTGTTTTTTCTGGTATCAGATTAGCCCGCTTTGTATACTTAGACAATGGAATGTTACCTCTTCGAATGAATTACTGTAATAGATTACATTCAGAACTAAGCAAGGAGTTGGTGTTAAACTGTGCTTAATTTGAGTAATTTTATCTTTACCCTCAAAATATACTTCCTGATCATGGTTTTATGTTCAGCTATATTGGCAGTTACAGTAAAACTAACAGTGACTAATCGCCTAAACATTTAAAACTTAAAATTTGGAAGTGATAAAATTATTTAATTGTCAAACAACATCCTCTTTTGAATAGGTTTTCCTCTTTTCTAGTGCTTTACGCAACTAACTTTGAAAAACAGCTGCTATGTTGTGACAATGCATTCTTTGCCAACAACATATCACTAGCAGTTATGAAATGAGTGCTTATTTCACCCGTTTTCTGATACTGATTGAGGAAGTAATATTAGCCAGGACACTTGGAGAACGTCTTGCTGTTCTTTTGAAAAGGTCATAAGACCTTCAACACCCACTTAAACCACCAAAAGAGGTAAGACTGAGCCTCAGTTTAATGTTCCAGGTGAATCAAAATGCAGGTCTCCTGATGTGACAGTGTCAGCCCCTGGTAAATGGCCTAGAAGCGAGAGTGCTACCGGCTAAGCCAAGTTGACACACTGGTCTTAAAACTACATAACAGCGATGTGGAAAGGAAATTGTAGACAAACATTAAAAAGGACAAATACAAATTTAAAAAGCGGAGATAGAAAATGATCCTATTCTTAAATACTGTACAGTTGCTGAAAGCTACTGGGACATATTGAGTGGGGGCAAGAATCAAAGTTAGGTTTGGCAAATCAGATTTTCTACATCACGTACCTCTGTGTGTTTTGCATGGAGTGCGCATAAGCCGGAGCTTGCTGGTGAACATAACCACTTGGTCGTTGCTGCATCTGCCGAACCTGATCGGCAAGTGCAGGATTGTTGGCTGTGTGACTGGCCTGGTATGGTTGGTTCGAATAGGCAGGAGGAATCATGCCGCTGGTCTGCGAAGGGTGTGGCTGCATCCCCACGTGAGAGCCATAGGTTGTGTATCCCTGGGAAATATTCTGGAAGAGAAAGGTATTACATGAATAACACAAGAAACAACCAAATCTTTCCATTATCCTGCTGTGCTTCCTGGGCCTGCTTTGACTGGCTATCTTACTTCTACCTCAATATATTATTAATTAAATTTATTAGAATTTAAAGCCAGATCACTTTCCTCCACTGCTATGTTTTCGCATTAATTCTTATTAGCACTTGTGAAGCTGTGCTGTATTAATGCATTCACTGAAAGAAGTGACATGATAAGTCCAAGGGAAAGAGAGAGAGAAGAACAGCCATGTAAGAGTTAACATATTGTAAATAAAGTTCCGTTGTTTTAAACCTCCTTGCTCCCTCGCATCACACCTCCAAAACACAATACAAAAATGGTGACAAGGACGATGAACATACGCTGACTAGTCACTCGGGAAGAAGAAACTTACCAAGAAAAGTTGGGGAAAAAAGATCGAAATTAAAACTTTTCACCCAGCACGGCACGTGCTATGGTGAACTAACGCGCTAGGTGGACATGAATAACGATAAGCTGTCTGATTATACAGCTATCTGTGATTGATAAAGAGGCTGAAGCTTAGGTTGTTGCTTTGTGTGTGATGGAATCAAGGTAGCTGCTGAAAACTCAGTTGCGAAATGTGCACACAGGAAAGCTCTTTTAGTGGAAAAATGACAGGGGTTTTCAACATCATGAACCCTTCGATGAAAATGTTGGTGATGGAGCTCCTTGATGCAGCGTTTTGACTATTTTTCACAGGAAAACAAGGTAGCTGAAAATATTATGGTGCCCACTTTCCTGAGCGTGATGGGGAGAAAAAACTTTAATCGCCTCCGTAATTTAGTGCAACCTGAGAAGCCAATCATTAAGATGTACAAGCAGATTGTAGGTATTTTGTACGTACATTTTCCGCCAAAACCCTTGGCAATTGCAGAGCACTTTAGATTGCATAAGAGAGGGAGTCACTCACACAGTTCGTGACTGTCCTTAAAAGACTTGCAGAATGTTGTTCGGAGATGTGCTGAATGATACTATTCGGGACAGACTGGCTTGTGGTCTAAGCACCGAAATAATACAGAAACGTTTGCTAACTGAGAGTAATCTTAATCTGCAGAATGCTATGGAAATCACTGTTTCCAACCAGCTGTCTGCAAAGGGACAGCAGCAATTGAGTTTGTGCAGTCAAATACACAAAATGCCTACTGAATTGGCACCCAAGAATCTCGAGATTCGCACACATTAATGATGTGCAAAGTCAGGGCATTCTGCTGCTGAATACTGGTGTAAAGATCAAGGGTGGGATTCTTGATTTCTGAGACTAAGTGCTGACGGCAGCGTGGGAATAGTGGTGTTTTGCGACAGGAGAAACGGCGCAACAGGTGCACCGATTCAGCAATTCTAAATACAGGTTCCATGTAAAACGGCGCCAGATTCGCCGGGTCCGTGATTTCGCACATGAGGCTGACAAGCCGCAGCCACACTTAAACGATCCATCCCCCCACACACACCGTCCCAGTCAACAAGATGGCTGCAAGGAGAGCAGCGCCACGGTTCAGGGACGCTGAACTGGACACCCTCCTGGACGTTGTAGGAGAGAAGGATGATCCTGTACCCTGGCCCGGGAGAAAGGCCGCTAAGCACCACTGTTTGCCGCGCAGGTCGCAGAGGCCATCAGCGCCGTGGGCAATGTCACCTGGACTGGCATCCAGGAAGAAACTGCACGATCAATCTCCCCCCCCCCACCCCAGGAGAAGGCCGTGCCCAACAGCCAGGTGCGGGAGAAGACCGGAGAGGGACTACCAGACCTGCGGCCCCTCATCATGCCCGAGCAGAGGGCACGGGATGTGGTCGGCGGCCTGGAGGAAAGATGGCCGCCGACGTAGAGGTCGTCAGCGGGCGAGCAAGTGAGACCTGCTTAGTTGCAGATCCCCATGACACATGTCTGTGGGACACTATCTGGTGCGTACCAAACATCTAATCTGGTACAGCAGGTGGAAGTAGAAGCAGTCGAGGGGTTGGATGGGCGGAGGGCAGGTCGGCCCCAGAAACCAGCTGTCACGCAGACGGGTCCCGGGCTCCTGGAACATCCAGTCCCAGCCACAGTGCAGATGCAGTCAGAGACCCAGGGGCTGACAGCCGGCTTCCAGCACCTGCAAGTGCAGGTGGAGGAGTCCATCCGCGTGCAGGAGCAGGGGGTGATGCCGGTCATGCGTGCCACCATGCTGACACCGTACGGGGGGGCGTCCGCTATGGGGGCAATGGTGTCGGATATGGGTCAGAGTGTGCAAGGCCTGGGGCATTCTGTGTAGGCGGGGACGAGGCTCAGGACAGGACTGCCTTCTCACAGGCAGACATGTGCCAGAGCCACCTAGACATTGCAGCAGTGCTGCTCGGTATGGCCCAGTCACAGCAGGCGATGGCTGAGAACGTCAGTGGCATTGCCCAGGTGCTGGCCGGCATGGCACAGACACTGGGCAGGGTGGCCCAGTCCCAGTAAGGTGACCCACACTCAGATGGACATGGCCCAGACGCAGAGGGAGTTCACCCAGACCCAGAGGGAGGTGGTCCAGTCGCTGGCTGATGTGACACAAACCCTCAGGGTGGTGACACAGTCGCAGACAGAGATGGTCCACTCCCTGTGCTCCATGGCTGTGAACGTGCAGACTTTGGTCGAGACCAGAGAGGGATTCCAGGACTGGCAGCGGCAGTGGCGGCAGTAGATGGCTCCGCCTGCACCCCCGTCCCATGGAGTAGCCTGGGGGCCATCGGGCACCTCGAGGAGTGAGGATGTGAGGGGCCCGTGCTGTTAACCCCTGCAGGGGAGTTGCCGGAACAGCGCAGCACCTCGGACTCCCCTCCTGCTGTCCCTGGTGCATCTGATGGGCAGAGGGCAGAGCAGGGCGGCACCATGCCGTCCAGGACGCCCGAGCATCGGCTGCATCCATCCAGGCCGGGTCGCCCCAGGAGAAGGCAGCCCTGTCCTGAGCCTCGTCCCCGCCTACACAGAATGCCCCAGGCCTTGCACACTCTGTCGGTTAACAGGGCACGGTGCAGGGCACAGTTGAGTTATAGGGGCCCAGACTGTATATATTTCTCCACAATAAACACCTGTTAACACCATTGAAACCTGCCTCAGTGCTCTGTCTGGGTATGGGCGTGGGCTGGTCAGTGCTGGTCAAGGTAAGTGGGAGACCAGTGTAGGCCACGTGGGTGGACCGTGCTCCACCCCTACCCCCCCAGCACTCCCACCCCAGGGATTCAACAGAACCACGTGATGGACTGGCCAGCTCTCATGCAGGGATCACCCAAGTGGAAAGTGCTACTGTGGGCATGAGTCAGACATTCTCAAACAATGTGGAGCACTGGAGCTCATCGCAGAGCGGCTTGTCATCATTCTCCATCCCATGGACCAGACCCACTGCACTGCCAATCCAGTGCCCCCAGCTGGTCATGCCGCAGGTATGTGTCTTGGGGGGGTGTGCATACAGGCAGTTTTGTGGTGTGGGAGGTGAGGGAGTGTGGGTCTGGGATGGTGGCCTCCATGCCCCTGGCCAGCAAACCCCCTCCCTGCTTCTAGTCGGTGAACCGTGTTGTGAGGAGGATGTCTCGTGCGAGTTGACCCTGGCGATGGCGTTGTGCGGCCTCCCGTGCCTGCCTGGGCCCCATGTCCCGCTCATTGTCCCCCTCTCCCACATCCTCCTCGTCAGACGAGGTCTGCCCATCCTCCTCGACCTCCTCCTCCAGCACATGGCCCCTCTGTTGAGCTACATTGTGGAGGATGCAGCAGGCCACCACGATGCGGGCGACCCTCCCAGCATCATACTGGAGAGCCCCTTCGGAACGGTCTAGGCACCTGAAGCGCATCTTTAGGATGCCGAAGCACCGCTCGACCACACCCCTGGTAGCTGTAAGGGCGGCATTGTAGCAGGTATCCGCAGTCAGTGCCCTCCGCATAGGCGTCATCAGCCACGACCGCAGCGGGTAATCCCTGTTGCCCAGCAACCAGTCCTGCAGCAGGCGGGGTGCCCCTCAAACATGTCGGGGATCACCGAGTGTGCCAATATGAATGAGGCGTGCACACTGCCTGGGTATTGGGCGCAGATGTGCATCTGCTTGTCACAGACCAGCTGGACGTTCATGGAATGGAACCACTTTCTGTTAGTGTACAGCGGCCTGTTATCCGCAGGTGCTCGTTGGGCGACATGCATGCCATCGATCACACCCTGGACCCGTGCATCCTGGTGGGCGCGGTCCACATGGATGTACTGGTCCGCTTGTGCATACAGCGAGTCTGTGTCGGCATGGATGCACTGAAGTCTGAGAGATCCCAGAACGGTCCCCACACAGCGACTAGAACGACCCCATAAAAGTTGAGGGCGACCGTCACCCTGACGGTCACCGGGAGAGGGTGTCCTCCCCTATACCCCTATGGTGCCAAGTGTGCCATTATCTGGCAGGTGTGTCTCACTATCCATCTGCATGCTCGATCCGGCAGGTCCTCGAACGACAAACAGTTGAGGTACACACGGGGCCTCATGTGGTGCCTCCATGGCACCTACTGTTCCTCGGCCGGTTGGGCGGCCGGCCCTCCAGTCTATGCGGCTGCCACCTGCACCTCGGCAGCCCAGTCGTCTGTTGCAGCCTCTGCCTCCTCTTTGAGCGGCCCTCGCTCATGCGGCCGTAGGGCATCCTGCGACCATTACCACAGCGGCCAGCATCACGGGTTGGTGTCCGAATGCCATTCTCTGCAAGGGGTGAAAGGCCAACATGTTAGCATGGTGCATACTCCCGTCCCCATCCAGGTACCATAGGCTACATGGTGGCCCTGGTTGTCACTGCAGGCCCCACCCACGCATGCTCCCCCACCGCACCCCGTCGGTAACGGGCCCCAGTCCTGGCGGCCATCCCTGCTGTCAGGGACACCGTTGGCTGGCACTGCCTTCACTGGCAGCTGCCTTGGGTATGGCACTGGGTGTTGCCCCGCTGGGTGGCTGCCAGTTGGGCGGGGTGCTCGGGGCCGTGGGCACCATTTGTGCGGGGGAGGGGCACCCATACGGCCAGTGTCACTGTGTAGATCCAGGGGCCGGGGTGGGTGGTCAGCAAGATGCCCGGTGTAATGGCGGTCGGTGCCTGGGCACCGCCCCAGTCTCGTGAGGGGGCACCCCGGCTGCTCGGTGTCCAGGCCAGGAGCCCGCATTCACCACGCCGGCGTCTGAAGCTATTCTCTGCACAATCGCGTTTCGCGATTTTGCCGTTAGCAAACGGAGAATCTCGCCCCAGCTATGTGAAAGCTGTAATATTAAAGGACACTGAGTGCATCTGCAGGAAGAAAATGCAAGCTCTAAGTAAAAATAAAAATGAGGGCAGCATTTAAACAAAGTAAGAGGAGGAATGCCAATTCTGTACAAAAGGATCAAGGAAAACGAAGCAACTCAGAGGAGGCATTATCACTGAACATGCTAGCCATTGATGGGTCTACACACTAATACTGGATCACTCCATTGCTGGATGGACAGCCAAGTAAGGATAGAAGTTAACATTGGAGCAGCAGTCTTGTTGGTGCCAGAGACCGTCTACATAAAGAAACTTAAACATATTCCCTTCAAGCCATCAAGAATAGTGCTGAAGACATGCACGGAAGTGGTTTCATTGAAGCACCGCACTGAAGTAGCTGTGCAACTGAATTGGCAAATGGCAGCTTTGTCTCTACATGTAATAAAGGGAAATAAATCCAGCGTTGATGGAGAAGATTTGACTGAACTGAGCCAAAGTCAACAAGATGACCAAAGGAGAATGCGGCCTCGCGAATATTTTAAAGAAGCACATTATTGCGTTTGATGGTGAATCAGGGAGCATGAAATGTATTGGTTAAGTTAAAACAAAAGAAGGAAGCCAAGCAAAATACCTGAAGGCAAGATCTCCACCATATAATGATAATCTTTATTAGTGTCACAAGTAGGCTCACATTAACATTGCAATTAAGTTACTGTGAAAATCCCCTAGTTGTCACTCAACGGCACCTGTTCGGTTACACGGAGGGAGAATTCAGAATGTCCACTTCACCTAACAAGCATGTCTTTCGGGACTTGTGGGAGGAAATTGGAGCACCCGGAGGAAACCCACACAGACATGGGGAGGACATGCAGACTCCACACAGGCAGTGACCCAAGCCGGGAATCGAACCCGGTTCTCTGGTGCTATGAAGCAACAGTGCTAACCACTGTCCTTCAGGCCAAAGGTGGAAGCTGATTTAGGGTGGCCTGTTAAGGGAAGCTGAGAATGAGTCACTCCAATAGTTCCAGTCATCAAGAACGATGGATCTGTAAGGATTTGTGAGAACTTCGAAGTCACCATAAATCCAGTCTTATGTGCTGAATGGTACCCATTACCTCACATTGATGATTTGTTTGCGGGATTGGCAGGAGACTAAAATTTCGGCAAAACTGATCTGAGGCAAGCTTACTTACAGATGAGTGAATACAAGAAGTCACAGGAAATTGTGACACATAAAGACCTGCTCTAGTACCAAAGATTGCCGACTGGTATCACATCAGCTCCTACACTGTTTCAAAGAGCAATGGATCATCAGATCCTGAGTGGAGTCCATTGCTATCTGGGTGACATCCTAGTCAGTAGAAGAGATGAAGAGGAATACCTTTGAAATCTGGATGCCACTCTCGAGAGAATGGGAGACTATGGGCTGAGAGTGCATAAGGACAAATGTGAGTTCTTCCAATCCTCCACTGAGTATTCGGAACATGTGATCGATGCCACTGGCCTTCACAAATCTCCTTCAAAGGTTAAGGCCATGGCAGAGGCGCCTGCACCTCAAAATATTAACCAGTTACAATCCTTCCTGGATTGTTGAACTACTATGGAAGACTTGACACAAACTTGGCAATAATTTTGAAACCATTACATAACCTCTTGTGCCAGAACAAGAAGTGGAAGTGGTAATTTCAATGCAATAACGCTTTGGTGCAGGTCAAAGAAGCGATACTTAAATCTGAAGTTCTCACAAACTTACACTTATCTTGCAATGATATTGGGTGAAGAAAGGCCCATTGTTTTTGCTTCTCGAACCTTGAGTAAAGCTGAAAGTAACTATGCAGAGATTGAACGGGAAACATTAGGGATCCTTTTTGGAGTAAAGAAATTCCATCAATTCATGTACGGGAGAAAGTTCACATAGTTGACCAACCATTGTCCATTAACAACCATTTTTGGATGACACAGGGGAATTCCATCACTTGCCACAAGTAGAATGCAAAGATGGGCATTTTGTTAGCCTGTACATACTTTTCCATTAAATACCAACAGTAAAATCTACATGGTAATATGGATGGATTTTCAATATTAACACTGCCAGGTTACGTCAGACTGCTTAAATGGGAATATCTTCTACTTTGAACAATTAGACAACACATCACTAAAGAAGTGAGGAAACATACTTGGAGTGATCCGATACTCTCAGAAGTGATGGATATCATATTACAAGGGAAGACTTCGGAACTAGTACTTAACCTGAAACCCTACTACTGCAAGAAATTGGAGCAGTCAGTACTGTCAAGATGTCTTCTATGGGGGCTCAGAATTATTATTTCGCCACCACCGAGGAAACGGATGCTAGAGAAGCTATATGAGGGCTGTCTCAGAGTTCTACGCAGGAAAAAAGTATTGACAAGTTATTTCAGGTGGCCTGCACTGGATGCAGAAATTGAAGAGAAAGCTAGAGTATGTTCTTCCTGTGCGAGGGCAAGACATCTGCAACCCTTCGCCTCGGTGCACCATAAGAATGGCCTGAAGCTGCTTGGCAATGTGTGCATGTGGATTTTGCAGGACCTTTTGAAGGACATACGTTCTTGGGAACAGTCGATGCTCACACCAAGTAGCCAGAGGTCACTGTGATGAAATCTACCTCATTGGACAGGACTGAGAAGCTTGGAGAAGTATTTACCTGTTTTGGATTCCCTGAACAAGTGGTAAGCGACAATGGACCTCAATTTGTCTAAAGAATTCTAAGGTTTCTTACAAGAGAATGGTTTTCAGCATATTAAGTCCTCACTGTACCACAATGATGTGACTGTATGAGCAGAATGTTTCGTCCAAATTATGAAGCATACCTTGAGAGCAACCAGGGAATGAGATTCGCTGATCAAATGTCTTAACAAGTTCCCACTGGCGTTTGGGATACCGCACATTCCAAAACCAAGACCACTCCTGCATTACTAATGATGAAAAGGCAACTGCATTCTGCATTCGATCTGTTGAAATCTCCGAAAACTAAAGAGATTGTACGACAGCAAGTACAAATGGTGGGAAAGCAAGGCAAAGCAATGAGTTTTCCAACAAAGACAAGGAAATTTGGCTCGGAATTACTCCACAGGGGAGAAATGGGTTTGTGCCACAATCCTTGCACAGACTGGACCTGTTTCTTCTACTGTCCAGGTCAGAGATGATGTTATCTGGAGGAGACATGCAGACTAGTTACTGTCTCGAAGAACAAAATCGGGGCCTGCAGAAAATTCAGTCATGGCTTGACCTTTCCGACTACCCGACACTAACTGGCACTGTTGAGGAAAGCAACACCTCACCTTCTGATCAGACACAGGGAAAACCTCAAGTGCCTATGTCAATGCCGGTTAAACCAAACACTGATGAGGTTAGTATAAAGACAGAAACAGAAAATCAGAGGTTACCACCAGTGTAAAGAAGACGTCAGAGGTTTGCCATCAATAGTTCAAAGAGCGATGACCTCCAGACCTTAATCTGAATTATTAACTATTGTTCATGTTGAACTTGTTGGGGAAGTTCAATTTAGGGGAGGGGGAGGAAATGTTATCATAGAATGATAGAATTTACAGTGCAGAAGGAGGCCATTCGGCCCATTGAAACTGCACCGGCCATTGGAAAGAGCACCCTACTTAAGCCCACGTTTCCTCACCCTATCCCTGTAACCCCACCTAACCTTTCTGGACACTAAGGGGCAATTTAGCATGGTCAATTCCTCTAACCTGCACATATTTGGACTGTGGGAGGAAACCGGAGCACCCGGAGGAAACCAGCGTAGACACGGGGAGAACGTAAAAACTTCACACAGTCAGCCCCCCCGAGGCCAGAATTGAACCCAGGTCCCTGGAGCTGTCAGGCAGCAGTGCTAACCACTGTACCACCTATACGTAGCAAGACCTGGACAACATGTATGTATTTGCATTAATTCTCATAAGCTCCAGCATCCACCATCTCAATTTTTCTGCCCAATAATAAGCAAATCTCAAAGAAAATAATATTTACATTTATATAGTGCTCATCAAGTCTCGGTGTATCATATCCAAATATCACTTCCAAACTGTAGTCAGGAGATCTTTATCTTATCACAAGATAAATATGGACAAGGCAGCCATTTGGATTAGTTTAATTAATTAATTCAGAGACAGACAGTAAATTCAATCCACGCATTATGTTTCTTAAATAACCGCAGCGATTTCACCTCTACTATTCCACTGTGAAGTCCTGTTGCATGTCCTTTAAGGTTTTCCTTGGGTTTTGGTGAGTAGAGCCAAACACAGCACTTGAGATGCGGTCTGGTCACCAAATATTGTTCGAGCATGTCTTTTAGTGTACAGTTTTAAATGAGTAGTTCAGCATTCTACTTGTTTGGCTAAATCCTGCTCGTGATGACAGGCTAAGATGAGAGCTAAGTCTATCGGGATCAATCTTTTGCAACTTCAGCATTTGCTGTTTTGGCACATTCACGGAATGTGCCATTTTTCCTTTCCATAGGCAATCCTAGTGCTGAGTGGATGATCCGTCTCGGCCTCCAGCATTACAGATGACATCAAGGCAGCATTTTACCAAGCATGGCATCAAAAAACTAGCAAAACTGGAGTCAATGAGAATCAGCGGGGAAACTCTCCACTGGATGGAGTCATACCTGGCAGCAAGGAAGATGGATGTGGTTATTGGAGGTCATCAAATTCCAGGACATCACTGCAGGAGTTCCTCAGGGCAGTGTCCTAGGCCCAACCATCATCAGCTGCGTTATCAATGACCTTCTCTCTATTATAAGGTCAAAAGTGAGGATGTTCGCTAATGATTGCAGAATATTCAGTATCATTCGCAAGGCCTCAGATGCTGAAACAGTCCATGTCCATAAGTAGAATACCTGGACAACATTCAGGCTTGGGCTGATAAGTCACAGGTGCCAGACAACGACCATCTTCACAAGAGATAATCCAACAATCTCCCCAAGACATTCATTGCCAGTACTATCATTCCTAGTACTATCATTGCTGAATCCCCAACTATCAACTTCCTGGGTGTTATCATTGACCAGAAACTGAACTGGACCAGCCATGCAAATATTGTGGCTATCAGAGCAGGTCAGGAGCTGGGAATTCAGTCCAGTGTAGATCCAATTCAGGTGGGAGCTATAAAATAAATGGCAGAACCATCAGGAGCATAGAGACAGAGAGAGATCTGGGTGTGTAGGTCCACAGATCCTTAAACGTAGCAGCACATGTGGAAATGGTGGTAAAGAAAGCATATGGCATGCTTGCCTTCATAGGATTGGGTATCGAATATAAAAGCTCAAAAATTATGTTACAGTTATATAGAATGTTGGTTAGGCCACATTTGGTATACTGTGTCCAATTCAGACATAGACTTCTGAGACTGTATAAGGCTCTGGTCAGATCCCATGTGGAATATTGTGAGCAGTTTTGAGCCCCGCATCTATGGAAGGATGTGCTGGCCTTGGAAGGGGTCCAGGGGAGGTTCACAAGAAATATACCTGGAATGAAGGGCTTGTCGTATGAGGAACGGTTGGGGACTCTGGGTCTGTACTCGAGTTTAGAAGGATGAGGAGGGAGATCTTACTAAAACTTAGAGGATACGGCAAGTCCTGGATAGAATGGATGTGGAGAGGATGCTTCCACTAGTAGGAAAAACCAGAACCAGAGGACACAACCTCAGACTAAAGGGACGATCCTGTAAAACAGAGATGAGGAGGAATTTGTTCAGCCAGAGGTTGTCGAATCTATGGAGTTCTTTGCCGCAGAAAGCTGTGGAAGCCAAATCAGAGTGTCTTTAAGACAGAGATAGATAGGTTTTTGATTAATATGGGGATCAGGGGTTATGGGGAGAAGGCAGGAGAATGGGGATGAGAAAAATATCAGCCATGATTGAATGGCGGAGCAGATTCGATGGGCTGAGTGGCCTAATTCTGCTCCTATGTCTTATGGTCACCTCCTGACTCCCTAAACCGGTCCACCATCTGCTAAGTACAAGTCAAGGCTCATGGAATACTCTCTTCTTGCCTGGATGAGTGCAGCTTTAACAACACTCAAGAAGCTCCACACCATCGCGAAAAAGCAGTCCGCTTGATTGAAACCCATCCACTTTCAATATCCACTCACTCCATCACTGACGCACAGTGGCAGTACTGTGTACCATCAACAAGATTCACTGCAGCAACTCACCAAAGCTCATTCCAATGAACCTTCCAAACCTGCGACCTCTGCCACCTAGAAGGACATGGGCAGCATATGCATGGGAACACCTCCACCTACAGGTTCCCCTCCAAGTAACACACCATCCTAACTTGGAACTATACTGGCCATTCCTTCATTGCCTCTGGGTCAAAATCCTGGAACTCCCTCACCAACAGCACGGTGGGTATACCGACACCACATGGACCACAGCGTTCAAGAAGGCAGCTGACCAGCAACTTCTCAAGGGCAATTGGGGGTGGGCAGTAAAAATGCTGGCCTAGTCAGTGATGCCCACATCCTGAGAAATAATTTTAAAAACACTTCATACTCAACTGTATTAAATTTAGTTTAAAATTGGTACAGCCGCTTACATCATTTCTATGAATTACCGAGTTGGCACCTCAGCATTAATTGTCCCATGAGTTTGATCCTCCTTCTCCTTCAGGTATCATGCCCTAACAGGGTGTTGGAGATCATGGACCTCCATGGAGTGGTCCATGACGATGCTTGACAAAGCAGTGCAGTGATTTGCCATTAGCTTCTGCAGCATGGCTGACCATGAAACTGTCCCAGATTTTACATCCGTTAGCTGCCAGATTGACAATCAACCTGTTCGACCACACTCTACACCCACATTACATGGCAACCTGGAGGTTATGGCCCAGTGGTAAGGAAGCTACCACCGCACCACAAGACCTCTCTCCTGATTTTGATATCATTTGCGAATTTAATCAATTTGCATTCGAGTTTGTGAATCAATTTTGTTTATTGAAATTAGAAAGTGGTGATCCTAAAATCAATATTTATTCTTTCCTAACTGCATTGAGCACTATCTATGGATTACAACCTTTGACAAATTTCTTTCCATTCCTAAAATTTACCCTGATGCTCCATGACCCTGAGCTTAACTAAAAAGCATTTCGTTCAGATCTTTATCCAAAGTTTTTTTTGGATGGGTACAATGTATTGTAAGCCTTTCAAAATTCAGTTGCGTCACAAAAAGAAAATTCAGAATATGGGCCAGATAGCTCCGTTCTCAGTCCATGTTGACATGGATCAGATAACCCTCAAGTTTAGTCCTGTAAATTGATCTCTTTACTGAAGTTTGCATTTGCTTTGTTGAACATTAGTTTGCTCCCAGTCTATCTGCAGCTCCCCAGTATTCAGCGGCTCCTTTGGTTCACTCATAATGACCATAAATCACTTATAAATCTCTTTCACTGTCACTTCTGGCACTTGGGTGAAAACCCAAAGATACTGATGATTCAGATTATTGATTAATGTTAAGGTACTGAATTTTTTTTTTACTGTTATCATTTATATCTACAGCTATACCTTTTTTCAGGTCTTTCTTTGCTTCTTGGACTTTTAATGTATATTTCCATCATTATTTAATTGAAGGCTTTCAGTTTTTCCGGGATGATATATAGAGACTATTCCCCCTCATTATCTTAACTTATTTATATTAATTTTCTTAAGGTGACATTTGTTTGGATTAAACCTGACCATCCCAAGTAAGAATTTCCTATTTTTGTTCAGTGATTACCCTCTATTAGGCTCAATTTGCTTTTTATTTTTAAAATTCTTTTATGGGATGTATGTGTTGCTAGCTAGGCCAGCATTTTAATTATCCACCCCTAATTGCCCTTGAGAAGGCAGTGGTGAGCCATGTTTTTGAATTGCTGCATTCCATGTGGTCTAAGTACACCCACCTTGCTGTTAGGGAGTTCCAGGATTTTGACCCATCGACAGTAAGAAAACGGTGATATAATTCCAAGTCAGGATAATGTGTGGCTTGGAAGGGAACTTACAGGTGATAGTGTACCCAAGCATCTGTTGCCCATGTCCTTCTAGGTGCTAGAAATTGTGGGTTTGGTATGTGCTGCCTAAGGAGCCTTGGTGAGTTGCTGCAGCGCATCGTGTAGATGGTACACACAGCTGTCATTGTGTGTTGGTGGTTGAGGCAGTGGATGTTGAAGGTGGTGAATGGGGTGCCAATCAAGCTGGCTGATTTGTCCTTGGTGTCAACCTTCTTGAGTCTTGGTGGAGCTGCACTCATCCAGGCAAGTGGAGACACTGCCATCTTGTGCCTTGTAGATGGTGGACAGGCTGTGGGGAGTCAGATGAGTTACTCCCCACAGCATTCCCAGCCTCTGACCTGCTCTTTTAGCCACAGTATTTATATGGCTGATCCAGTTGAATTTCTGGTCAATGGTAACCCCCAAGATATTGAGGAGTTGGGGGCTAATCAGTGGTAATGCAATTTTTGGCCAAGGGAAGATGGTTGGACTTTCTCTTATTGGAAGATGGTAATTGCCTGGCACAAATGTTATTTCCTGCTCATCAGCTCAAGCCTGAATGTTCTCCAGGTTTTCTTGCATTTAATGTTGCAACTCACCTGATGAAGGAGCTGCGCTCCGAAAGCTAGCGATTTGAAACAAACCTGTTGGACTTTAACCAGGTGATAAGACTTCTTATTGTTGCATATAGGCACAGACTGCTTCAGTGTCTGAAGAGTTGCAAATGGTGCTGAACATTGTGCAATCATCAGTAAGCAACCTCACTTCGGACCTTGTGATGGAGGGAAGGTCATTGATGAAACAGCTGAAGATTGTGCCTAGGGCACTATCCGGAGGAACTCCTACAGCGATGCCGGCGCTGTGACCAACAATAACATCCAGCTTCTTTGTATGATTGCCAGGTATGATTGCAACCAATGAAAAGTTCCACCCACCCCCCAATTTCCATTGACTTCAAGCTTTGCTACAGCTCCTTGATACCATACTTGGTCAAATGTTACCTTGAAATCAAGGGCAGTCACTCACAAATAATGAGTAAATCTGTGGAAAAATGCACCATAAAAGAGCCATTGAGAACATTGTCATGTGTCTGTTCTGTCCCAAATTTGCATAACTTTTCTATCAGAGCGAACGGATTGCCTGGAGCTAGCATCTAGAATTACAGTGCAGTTAAGTAAAGATGCCTTTGGATGGTGGGCTAAGATAAAAATATCACATACCTGGGCTTGTGACATAGGACCATACTGCGGAGCTGGATTTGCTTGACGAACCTGCTGCCCATACATTCCACTGGAATTCTGGGGAGGATGGGGAGAAAGAAAATTTAGAAATGCATAGGGTTTAATCTTTAGCCATATTTGGCACAACTGTACCTGACAAATGAAAGCCAAAGAATTTCACATGAGCCTGATTTCACAGTGGTTTCATAAAATAACTGCTTATTACAAAGTGCATTTCACCAGTCATCTGCTCTTGCTCTTAATTTATTGGCTGCACTTTTCCCAGTATGTACATCAAATAAAAGGATTTAAAAAAAAGACAACTCCAATTTTTTTTAGGCACAGGGACAAGCCTATGGAACTATATTGTGGAACAGAAAATTTGCCAGGATCCTAACTAGACAGGGACACATGGCTGATTTTAGATGCATTTTCAAGTTAACTCTTCTGCAAAGAAATGTGAATGCAACAAGAACGAAAATAAAAAGGCAAAGCCCGCTAAATACAATATGTTGTTGCATCAACATACAATAGTGTCTATTATATAGCATAGATTAATTCGTACAACCACCTACAGATTGGAGACCTCTCAATGCCATACAGCTCCCTTGCTGTTCGTCCCTTTACAGTAAGAATACGGTATCTGGTCCATTTTTATCATTGAGCTCCTCCATTATTATACATGTTGATTCATATAAATGAAGCCCTCATATGCAAGACAGGACTCCGTTTGCAGATGTTAGTTTGGCACCTATGCAGCAGAAAGAGTGCCATACAGTTGAGATTTCCACATCAAGCAGCTGCCTTCAAAATATATCTTGCGAGCAAAGAACTCTGATATCAAGATGCCTTAGAATCAAAGAAGGATACATACATAGAAACATACATAAGAAATTGAAGTAGGAGACCATTCGGTCTTCTGAGTCTGCTCTGCCATTCGTTATGATCATGGCTGATCATCAAGTTCAATACTCTGATTCCACCTTCCCCCATATGCCTTGATCCCTTTAACCGCAAGAGCTATATCTAATTCCTTATTAAAATTACACAATGTTTTCACCTCATCTACTTTCTGTGGTAAAGTATTCCACAGATTCACCACTCTCTAGGCGAAGAAATTTTTCCTCACCTCAGTCCTAAAAGGTTTACCCCTTATCCTCAAACTATGACCCCCTAGTTCTGGACTCCCCCACCAGCGGGAACATTCTTTCTGAAACCACCCGGTCTAATTCTGTTAGAAGTTTATAAGTTTCTACGAGATCCCCCCTCACTCTTCTAAACTCCAATGACTATAATCCGACCATCTCTTGTCTCTCCTCATATGACAGTCCTGCCATCCCAGGAATCAGCCTGGCAAACCTTTGCTGCAATCCCTCCATTGCAAGAACATCCTTCCTCAGATAAGGACACCAAAACTACACTCAAACCTCAAGGTGTGGCCTCCCCAATGCCCTATACAATTGTAGTAAACAGCACAGAAGGAGGCCATTCCACCCACAGTGCCTTTGCCAGGTCTTTGGTAGAGCTTTGTTTCGAACGCCTCCTACCCATACTCACCAGTCTGGCTTGTAGCTGCTGTCGGAGAATTTGTGCCTGTTGTTGTTTGTATTGGGGAGGTTTGTACAGTGATGGATCCATCATTCCACCCATAGGGGGCATCACTGTGCTGTACGTTGGGCGATTCTGCATTATTTTGGAGAAAGAAGGTCGTACCGATCTGTACGGGATTGTATCTAACCTGGGTCCACCTACATGTAAAACAAAGTGATTAAAACAGACAATATTATAATTTCTATTTTTAGTGCCTAACTGGCTTGAAACTTGCATGTGAACTCCAGCAAATACATACGAAATGATAGCTTTCTTTTTTAACATTGTCTTTATATTGGACTCAAGAATTGTGATTTGCTGATCACCTCCCTACATAGTCTTCTCAAAAGTCTTAAAGCTGTTTTATTTATGCAGTCTAGGTAGAGATGCAAAACTGAATTTTTCACCCTTCCTGCTTTGTTTTGTTCCACCTCCTGATAAAAGCTTGCCACTAATCAGATAAATAAAGTCCCAGCAAACGGTGCGAGTAGAAACTTATACAATCATAGAATTTACAGTGCAGGAGGAGGCCATTTGGCCCATTGGGTCTGCACCGGCTCTTGGAAAGAGCACTCTACTTAAGCCCATGCCTCCACCCTACCCCCATAATCCAGTAATCCCACCTAATTTTTTTGGACACGAAGGGCAATTTATCATGGCCAATCCACCTAACCTGCACATCTTTAGACTGTGGGAGAAAACTGGAGCACCCGGAGGAAACCCACGCAACCACCAGGAGACACCGCACAGGCATTGACCCAAGCCAGGAATCGAACCTTGGATCCTTGAGCCGTGAAACAACTGTGCTAACCACTGTGCTACCATGCTGCCCTTAGATATATGCCCTAAATAGAGGACTCTGCAGTCCTGCCACAGTTCATCACATGAACTGTGGTGGATAATTAACCAACTCACTGGAGGAGGAAGCTCCACAAATATCCACATTCTCAATGATGGGGGAACCCAGCACATCTGTGCAACAGATAAGGCTGACATAGAACATAGAACAGTATAGTACAGGCCCTTCGACCCACGATGTTGTGCCGACCATTTATCCTAATCTAAGATCAACCTAATTTTCACCCCTTCAATTTACTGATGTATTTGCAATAATCGTCAGCCACAAGTGCCGTGTGGATTATCCACCTCAGCCTCCTCCGGAGGTCCCCAGCATCACAGACATCAGTTCACTTTGATTCACTCCATGTGATATCAAGAAATGTTTGAAGGCACTGGATACTGGAAAGGCTATGGTCCCTGACAATATTCCAGGGATATTCCTGATGACTTGTGCTCCAGGACTTGCTGTGCCCACAGCCAAGCTGTTACGGTACAGCTACAACACTGGCATCTACCTGGCAATGTAGAAAATTGCCCAGGTATGCCATGTACCCAGGAAACACAACAAATTCAATCCAGCCAATTAGTGCTGCATCAGTCTACTCTTGGTCATCAGCAAAGTGATGGAAGGGGGCATCAACAGTGATATCAAGCAGATATAAGGGGGGGGGGGTTAAGGGAAAGAGGGAGGCGAGGGAGTTGATTAAGGTGGGAAACAATTAGCGGGGATGGGGGACAGGGGAACTGTGTATGTGAACCATGTTGTCTGGGTTTGATTGTTGGTTGGGTGGGTGGGTGTTATTTGATCTGTTGTTTTTTTTCCTCTTGAAAATTGTTGTTAAAAATTATATATGCCTTAATAAAAATATATTTTTTAAAAAAGTGATATCAAGCACCTATTTAGCAATAACCTGCTCACAGACACTCAGTTTGGGTTCTGCCAAAGACACTCCACTCCTGACCTCATTACAGCCTTGGTTCAAAGATGGACAAGAGCTGAATGCTAGAGGTAAGGTGAAAATGGCTGCCCTTGACATCAAGGCAGTATTTGACCGAGTATGGCATCAAGGAGCTTGAGCAAAACAATGCTAGAGGTAAGGTGAAAATGGCTGCCCTTGACATCTAGGCAGTATTTGACCGAGTATGGCATCAAGGAGCTTGAGCAAAACCGGAGTAATTGGGAATCTGGGGAAAACTGGTTGGAGTCATACATATTTGGCACAAAGGAGAATCAACAATCCCTCCAGTGCAGAAAGAGACTATTCAGCCCATCTAGTATGGAGCACTCCCCCTAGGCTCACACCCGCACCCTATCCCCGTAACTCAGTCATCTCACCTAACCTTTTGGACACTATGGGGCAATTTAGCATGGTCATTCACCTAACCTGCCATCTTTGGACTGTTGTGGTGGTTGGATGTCAGTCATCCAACCACTGACAAGTGGCAATAACATTCATGCCACACAAGTGCCAAGCAATGGCCACCTCCAGCAAGATAGGATCGAACCATCGCCCCTTGACATTACCACAGCAGAATGGGTTACCACTGACCAGAAACTGAAGTAGACTAGCCATATAAATACTGTGGCTATCATGGCAGGTCAGAGGCTAGGAACCCTGCGGCGAGTAACCCACCTCCTGACCCCACAAAGCCTGTCCACCATCTGCAAGGTACAAGTTAGGTATGTAATGGAATACTCTCCATTTCTCTGGATGAGTGCCGCTCCGACAGTACTCATGACACCATTCAGGACAAAGCAGCTCTCTTTATTGCTCACCCTTCCACAAACATTCAATTTCTCCACCACCAAGGGGGACAGCCGTGTGTACCATCTACAAGATTCACTGCAGGAATTCGTCAAGCTTCTTTAGATCGCACTTTCCAACCACTACCATCTAGAAGGACAAGAGCAGCAGCTACCTGGGAACACCAACTACTGGAGGATCCCCTCCAAGTCATCCACCATTCTTACTTGGAAATATGTCACCATTTCTTCACTGTTGCTGGGTCAAAATCTTGGAATTACCTCCCGAACAGAACTGCGGGTGTAGTTACACCTCAGGGACTGCAGCAGTTCAAAAAGGCAGCTCACCACTACCTTCTGAAGGGCAACTAGGGATGGGTAATAAATGCTGATCTAGCCAGAGATGCCCGCATCCCATCCACAAAATTAATTTTTAAAAACCCTCCACAATATATTGATGTCCAATCCACAGAAACAGCCAGCTTGATATTCTTCAGTGCCTTTGACAGTGGGGATGAATGCTGATGTCAATGATAACACTTAAATATAAATATAAGCTTTATTCTGCCATGATGTCGTGATTTGTTTTTGGTTCCTCTTCCACACATGGCAATGTTTTCCCCAAAGCCTGAAATTTATGTCTGCCAAGATTTCACAGAGATCTAGGAAGGACCTGGAAATGAGAGTCTCAGGAGTTGCCCATCTGCAAGTTTACACCTCTTGGCATTTGGGGTGTGCAAAATACAGCTGAAAGTTAAATTTGATAAGCTGGGGCATGAGAGGTTTGAGATTTAAATGGATCAAATGGACTTTCTTGTACTTTGCTTTTACTCCTGTTTGAAATTAAAAGTCTTCAGAGTATCATTATGTCACTTTGGGTAATTCAGTCCGTTGTGACGCAAGCTGGGTTCAAGTTGGCCAATCACAACAGAGCAAAATCAAGAGACTTTGTGTTTGGTCTAAATGAGTTAGCTAATCTGAGTCATGTGCACATGAACACAGTGGCAGAGAGGGACAGCTTAATTCAACGCCCAGTGACCACTATGCAAATTTTTGGATGTAGTTATCAGGTGAGGACAATATCGGCTTGATTGAATATTCTATAAATATCCTATCTCTCTTCCATTCTGTCAACATCCACTATCGAAGTTCGCAGAAAGGATGCCCACTTAGGGTACCATTGTTAACAAGGTAGCTAGTTAATGCCCACCACCTGAATACATTTATACAATTAATAGAGAACGCCCTAAAATGAACTTTAGAAATTAAGGGATAGATATAAAGTGGTTTTATTGGAAGGAAAATCATGCTTCCATATCCGCTCCACTACATACCTGCTGGTAAAGGCTGGTTCTGTGCATATATCCCTACACTGGGCTGTCCATATGGAAGTCTTGTATAGTGATTACTAGTCTGGTGCGGGATTAGATCAGTAGGAACTCCACCACCATAGGGAGGCATTCTATGTGCATTGGATTGTAAATCCAGCTGTTCAAAGACAAGACAAGCAAAAAATAAGTTTTAGACTTTCTGCATCATTATCAATGGTTATTGATTTATGGTGTTCACAGAAACATACATAGAATTTGACAGTTTCCATTAAGCCAAAGCCTTTGCTCATCAATAATGACTATCATTGATAATTCTGTTCATATCACTGTATTATGTTTCTTAGCTGTTGGATCACAAGCTTTCTTTCAGGAAAAAAGGACCTACAACAATATTCCAGCTTTCAAATTTACAACCCTCGAGATCACAACTAAACTGATGTCACTATATTGGGGGCTTCTGGTTACAGAGAGTGTACCAGTTATTATTATAATTTGAATATATAGACCTTAATCAGGAATTTGTTTCTAGCTCACCTCTGCTTTATTAGGAGGCTGCCGCTTCTTTCTTGGTGGTTTCTTTTTCTTCTCTTCAGTGGTATTGGGTTTTTCCAGCTTTGGCGGTTCTGTAGTAGTTTTTTCTGGTTCTGGAATGATTGGCACAGGTGGTTCTTCCTCCTCTGGGGGAAGTGGCAGTGGTTCTAGGTAGTAACTGCGTGGTTTTGGTTTTAAGTGTGTGTGGTACAACAGGAGCCTGTGCTGCTCTTCAAATTTGGTAACCTTGCGATCAACACGAACTGTTCCAAACCATCCCCAAGAAAGAGGAGCAGAGTGCTTCATCCCTTCAAACACATCCCAAGGTGAAATTTTCTGTTTCGTGGAGACCTGCAACCCCTACAGCATGAAAAAGAACAAATGTAAGCAGATACAGTGCATTAGTTTTTTCATTGATGAAATGAGGGAAAAATAGTCAGAAGATGGTTATTAAAACTTCAAGTTGAGAATAAAACTATTATTAAAATGACGAACTGTAACAATGCTAATCAATTTTACAAAAGCTTTGGAACAGATTTTGAGATAGATGAAGAAAAGACTCTTTCCCTTCCGTTCTGACCAGTAGCAGTGAAATGCCAGGGTTAGGTTCATATGTACATTTTCAGCAGCAGATTAGCCCATGATGGGCTCCTGCCAAAACAGTCAGTTGCACTTGGATCAGCAGATGGTTAATGCAGAGGTCCAACTCTTACCACAGAGGGGATAGGTAATCTGGAAGAGTGAAAGCATTTTTGCCTTTCTGAGAATAGTGTGAATTGGCTCAACATAGATTCCACTCACTGATGAGTCTAGTAATGCTGAATTGCCTGTGGTATACTACCATAAGTAGCACCCAGCATTGCTCTGAATAGAGTATGTGGCTCATGGCTTCATTTCATTTGTTATTTTAAAAGATTGAGTACAGACCCACACCTTAATTTCTAGTGCTGAGCTTTAATGTTGTAGAATATCGCAAGTGCTGTCACAGTTCAGGGTATAAACCAGGCAGGAACAGAGAAGATATAATGGACATGACTGAAAGTATAATTGAAGACACATGTATTAAGGATGATTTTAAAAGTCTTTTGCTCCTCCTATAATTTGCAGGCTTTTACAAATGTGAGTTTGATGCAACTTAATGATTACTTCATAATTTATCCTGTCACTATGTTTTAACTTTATTAATGTACTGCAGTATTGGTGCTAATTTTTTACCCTGATTCCTCCTGCAATAAAACATGTATGCTGTTCTTGTCAAATGTGACATTGTAAACCCATAATATAATGAAGGTTTAGGGTTGATAATTTATAGTGCTGAAATGTTTGAAAGTCATAACATTCCAACTACCTAAGAACTATACACAATGCCTATTCAATTCCTAAGATCTCCAAGGTATAAATTGCATGTTGAAACTTGGATTAAGCACCACAGTAAATCACTTCTTGTATCCAGCAATTATCCAGTTGCAATCCCAGTTGTTCTATACTCATCCCTCCCTCTTACAATAGTGTCATACTTAGCCCCATTAGAACAGAATAAAAAAAACCACAATGATCAGTTTCTTGCAGAAAACCTTGATGTTGGTTTCAGCAGAAATCTCTAACGTCACATTTTATAATGGCTATCAGCACTCTAAGGTAATCAAATACTTGCCTCTTTCTTAAATATTGAGTCAAAGCCAGCAATTTTGTTTCCTTTGGTATCAATCAGAGAGCCTTGGGGTTCACAAGTGATGACATCTCTTGTCTGTTTGGGAAGTGGTAATAATTGTCGTACCTTCTCTAAACTTTCTGATTGTCGGTCCCCAAGCTCTTTCTGGTTCAATTATAGAAGGAAAATAGAATTATAGACATTGGAAAACAAAAGGAGACATAACTACTTTACATGTATGCGCCGGGCTACATATTTAAATAGTGAAAAGAAAACTACAAATTCGGAAGTCTGAAATTCCATGATATGGTGCTCCTAAGAGTGCTGCTTACAGGGAACGTTATTCAGGCAATCACAGATTTGGCTTTGCATTCATTTAATAATTAGAAAATCCAACGTCTGCAATTCAGCTAGCACTCCTCACTGGAAACCCCTGATCAGGGAATTAATCCATGAAAGCAAAAGAGGAAGTTAAAATTTCAAACTCGTCAGAATACCTGAAATATGACGTTTTTCAAATTGCTGATTCATCAGTTGTGCATTACCAGCATTTTTGTTTCACTATTATATATCCGGCCACAGTAGCAGAAATTGCTCATTTTCTAAAATGCTCTGCTTATTGCAGGGTGCGGGTTTTTCCCCAGTTTATCTGAGAAGGCAAATTTTACACCCTTGAGAGACTAAGGGAAAAATAGAGGCTAAGCAGGAAACACTGGAAAGTAAAGTATTCATAGCCGCTTGCACATCTACTTTCGCATATTTTTACAACTCTGAAGAGCTGGTTGTAAGACACCCACCAGTTGCTTTAGTCAGGAAGTGATAGATGGATTCCAGAATAGGAGTAATTCCTTTGCTATTCAGATACTGGAAACAATATTAAAATTTGTCCATCAAAAGTGCGAATGCACAATTCTGTGGAACAAATTTAATTAGGATACAGATCAGAGGAACTCATGTTTAAGCTGCATAGTAATTGAGTCTAGCTACAACTTGAATACTGCATCCAATTCTGATCACTGCAAGGCCTGAAGATGGCTCAGAGAAGAGCCAAGAGATTGATCCCAACCTTGATAAGATAGTTTTTTATCTTACAATGCCAGACCAGACCCCAATAGTGGCTAAGAATGGACAGAAATCCCCAATATTTTAATTTTGTAAGACTGTGCGGAAAGGATACTTTGCTCCAGGAATGACTGCATGAATAAATAGGGATATGGTGTATTAAAACTTTATTACTAACACAGTATTAAACTCTGACATCACACCAGAAAACAGCTTACAATTGCTCCTTAAACAGTATTACTCAATATAGTGAATATAATACCCTTAATTGGTATCTTTATTCCCACTTAAACAACAAGAAAATAAGCCATCTCAACTCTCAATCCACCTTAAATACCAATGGCAGAGGAATACTTGCAGTACAGAGTTATTCTCTGAGAATGCAAGACATCTTGATACGCTTTACAGAAAATATCTGAATCTTGTCAGAACTTCCGGTTGTATGTCTTCAAAAGCTGCTTCTGCTGGCTTGTTTCAGCTCCTTATCCTGAGACAAGTCTGCACTGTTTAAAATACTGTTAATCTCTTTTAACTGACTCACAGTGAAAGCAGGACTGTTTTACTGTGCACACAGCTTTAGCTAGATTAGAACTGAACGGATGATGCTTTCTGAAAAAGCCTGATGCCTCACCTCCATTCAGCAATGATATCATCTCACTAAGCTGAAAACTAATTAACTCCCCAGGAGTCAAAACAAAATTGCATTAAACCAAATTTTTTACCGTGGTTAATTGCACCTCTGGCTCCTAAGAGCTTTGTTGTCTTTCAAACCAAGATTATTTTCAAACATGACTTCAGCAGTCAAACACACACTAACTCTGGCTTTTAACCCTTACTTCACCAAATACTTTTGAGACAATGCAGCTGAAATCCCTACACTCATTACATATAGAATATAGAAAGACTAAAAAGAGGTGCTTGTGGACTATATAAGATAGTAATTAGTATTTTACAAATACAAATTCATCAAACAATAGAACTAAACGGTACAGGTTTAGACCAACAAAGCACAATTTCAGGATGTCATGCATCACAGAGTGAACAACATTATGACACAGACTTGGAACGAAATGGAGCTAACACTCTGGAATTAGTGAAGAAACTGAAGGTTCTTTATGATGAGTTAGTAAAAGTTAATTTGCTTTCTTCATCCATAATAATCTTGGGTAAATGTTTTCAACTATTTCTACGGGAAGAAAGATGATGTTCAAGAATAAAGAAGAAACACTTTTTACCCGAAGTTTCTTTACAAGGTTCATGTAGGCTCTCTTGTTCTCTTCCATACTGCCCTGCGAGATGCTTGACATGTCCGCTGCCAGAGTTCCATTAACTAGCACACTGAGCATATCCAGGACTGTAGTGAATAGTTCACTGGGAAACAAGACAGTCCTTTACTCTCAGAAACACTTCACAGCAATATATATATATACATTGTGTTGGCATCAGATGAATGAGCACATCAATGCCAATGGTCACAAACAAGAAATTAGGGGTAAAAACCCAAAACAGGTTTTCGCCCTTGTAACCCAGAATGCCAAGACTAATTGTAGCACCTCCACTCCAGCAAACTGTAACAAATTCAGCACAGAACAGAGATGAAACAAACCTCAGAGCTGAGGTTGTCTTGGCGTGAGTGACTCAGCTACTCACAAATTAAACTTGCTGAGCTGTCATTGAAGCTCAGCGAACAAAGTCTGAAATTGTACTGACAGTCAAAATTGTTCTCATGGCTATTTTCCCATCAGTTCAAGTAGCCAAATCGGCTATTATATGCTTTATGGTAAGAAGAACAAAGTACATTGAAAATCTGGGGGCGAAAACAAAATGTGGAAATGCTTAGCAGGCCTGACATCATCTGTGGAAAGAGAAACAGAGTTAACGTTTCAGGTTAATGATCCTTCATTAGAATTAATTTTCATTCATCTGAAAACATCAACTCTTTTCTCAGATGCTGCCACACTTGCTCTATATTGCCAACATTTTCATGCTGTATGGAAGTATTGTATGTTATAACATTCTATAGCTATCAATCCTTAGAATTCATTTGGACTGCAACCCAGTACAGGTAGATGCTGGTGATTATGATCCACTTTAACTTCCTCCCATCTTTTCTCATCTAAATTTAATCGTAATTCTTCTCCCTTCACATGCTTGTCTAGCTTCCCCTAAACACATCTTCTTAAGGCATTTCCTCCCTGGAAAAACCAGCTTGTTAACCCTTTTATGGTTTGCATAGCCACACATTTCTGGTGTCATCCTTATAAATCTTCTATGTATCCTCTCCTGTGCCTCCATATAATAATAATAATCTTTATTAGTATCACAAGCAAGGTTACATTAACACTGCAGTGAAGTTACTGTGGAAATCCCCTAGTCACCACACTACGGCACCTGTTCGGGTACACTGAGGGAGAATTCAAACTGTCCAATTCACCTAACAAGCACGTCTTTCAGGACTTGTGGGAGGGAACCGGAGCACCCGGAAGAAACCCACGCAGACATGGGGAGAACATGTAGACTCCACACAGACAGTAACCCAAGCCGGGAGATGAACCCGTCTCTGGCGCTGTGAAGCAACAATGCTAACCACTGTGCTACAGTGCAACCAGAGTTTCTCATAGCACTCCAAATATGGTCTAACCAAGGTTCAGTGCAAGTTTATCATAACTTCCCTATTTTCCAAATGTATCCGTCTAGAAATAAAGTCTAGTAGTTGGTTTGCTTTTCTTACCGCCTTTTTAGCTCTGGCTTGATGTAATTATACTCCTAGAAATCCCTTTGTTCCTCTACCCCACCTAAACTTGCACCTTCTAGCCAATAAGTGACTTCTCTATTCTACCGACCAAAATGTGTTACCACACATTCATCTGTGTTGAACTTCATTTGCCAATTATTTGCCTATTCTATAAGTTGATTAATGTTGCCCTGCCATTTGTTGCATTCCTCCTCAGTATTGACTATCCTCCAATAATTTTGTAATCTACAAATATAGAATTTTTTTAGATTCCAAAGTCCAAATTGCTGACGTAAATTGTGAACAGCAGTGATACAACTCTGATCCTCGTGGAACACCAGCTCCTGCTACCCTGACTAATTACCTTTTATTCCAACTCTCTCTTTGTATCTTGAAGCCAGCTGGCAATCCATTGTGCCTCATGTTTCCTGACACCACATTCTCTGAATTCATTCATTAGTCTATTATGGAGCACCTTAACAAATGCCTTTTGAAAATTCAGTTAAATTATATCTCTTCAAGCGAATTATATATTTGATCAGTGCACATTTGACAACCGACATGCTCCATAAATGACACACAGGTGTATGTGAGAGAGAGAAAGAAAGAAAGAGAGAGAGAGAGAGAGACACAGAGAGAGAGAGAGAGAGAGATACCAATTCTGCTAACGGAATTGTAGTGCATACTTGTTGGACTGCATGTCAACTGTTCCACTGCTGATTATGTCCAAAAGAAGAACAGCCCACTCAGTAGTCCCCTGTGTGCTACGTTGGACAGTATCGAACATCCCACCCACCTGAGAAGTAAATCAGAAACAAAAAACAGTCAATTAGTCATTATCCTTTAAACAAGCTATCGGTCCCAAGTGCCGAGTAACTCAGCGTTGATGCGATTTAAATTTATAATTCAATTTACCCAAAAACATTGTTTGTGCCCCTATTTATTTAAAGGTACACACACTGATTTCCTCCTATTAAAGTTAATCTTTACCTTGGTGTGGATTCTGCAGGAAAGTAAACTGTGCCTGGGTATAATTGATTTTAAATGAAACACTGGACAGTAGGAGTTTGGAATTAAGTCAATTCTCCATGGTATACTTTGCAAGCCAGTACCTGAGAGCTAGTCATAGTACTGTAGAGAGTGAACATAATTGACCAGCCAGCCAAGCTCATTAATGTGGTGTGAAATATTGACCTATCACTGAGAAGGGCAAATTCAAAATACTGCAGATGTTGGAAATCTCAAATAAAAGCAGAAAAAGCTGGCAATACTCGGCAGGTCAGACAGGATCTGTGGAGAAGAACAGCGTTAACTTTTCAAGTCGTGCCTGAAATATATACATTTGTTGAAAATATTTTCATTCAAGTTTTTAATATTTTTTTGTGCCTGAAATATTAACTCTGTTTCTCTCCACAGATGCTGGCTGATGTGCTGAGTATTGTCAGTATTTTCTGTTTTTATTATTGAGGAGACAAGCATCGTCTGGTGCCATTATTTCTGCTTACAACACCAATAGATAGCCTTATTAATAAGTGAAGTCACCACAGTCCCAGGTGACCATCGGCTGCTTTCCTCTTTGAAAGGGGGAGCTGACTGGTGGCGATTTAACCTGAGGATCACCAAACCTCAGGCGAGGGACAAAGTTGAGAAGGCGGGCCTTCATGAATAACCTCAGCCAATACAGGATTTGAACCTGCACTGTTGACCTCACTCTGCATCACGAGCTATGTATCCAGTCAACTGAGCTAAAGAAGTTTTTCAATGATGAACAGAAAATAAATTTGAAAGACTACACCATTACTGTCTTCACGACCATTAAATGTCACTGTTAAACTGCTAAGCAAATTCCAGGTACACCAAACTATTGGCATTTGAGCAATGTACAGAGACAAAAGGTGGTAATAATGTTGATGTCTTTGTACCTGGAAGCAATTTCTCCCATTTTGTAAACAATAAGCATGTCTCAGTAATCACTGAACAAATCATGCCCATGGACTGGGCAGTCATTACCTAGCCGAGGCCCTTTCCTCGGGTTGTGAACATGGAGACTAAAAAGTAGGATACCGAATAGAGGCCCCTTTTATTCAGTCAAATGGCCCAATTATGTGTAAATAAGGTTAAGGGAAACAAAAAATGAGAAAGATAAGGAAGGAGGAATGGAATGAAAATAAACAATAGCCAAATGTGGACTGAAAAGTACTGATCTTCACGTCAGTTTGTTACAATCTGAAAAGGATACATAATGCAATTATTGGATTTATCTTTTGGTGGTCAGTTAGCCAGCACCATTCTTCTGACAAAGTAACTTGCTGTCAGACTAATACTGACAAGAGTACCCAAAGAGGACACTGCGGTTTCTGTAAGGAGTTACAACAAGTTCAAAAGGAAGTAAACTCATCACACTGACATGGAATTATTTGAGGGTCTGAGTGAAATCTTTATACAAAAATGTTAATCTAGGTTCTTTAAACTCTTCCCATAATATCCACCCTTGATGTGGTTTTCATTGTAAGGTATTGGAAAAGCTACCTGCACTAGACTTGAATGTAATTCTTCAAGGCTTGAAAGGAATTGCATTTCAAATGTAATCAAAGTCAAGTGAGTAGATCGAGCACTTGTACAGCCATACCAGCAATATACTGAATGAATAGGGAGGATCAGAAAGAGACCATTGTCCCAGTAACGCAACGTGCTTATATTATTTTCTCTCTAAACAGTCCTTACAAGATTTAAGCGAAGTTTCAGTGCTTCATGCATCATCTGTTTGGCTTTGCAGTCATCCTGGTACTGATCTTCACGCCAGTTTGTTACAATCTGAAAAGGATACATAATGCAATTATTGGATTTATCTTTTGGTAGTCAGTTAGCCAGCAACATTCTTCTGACAAAGTAACTTGCTGTCAGACAAATACTGATAAGAGTACCCAAAGAGGACACTGCGGTTTCTGTAAGGAGTTACAAGTTCAAAAGGAAGTAAACTCATCACACTGACGTGGAATTATTTGAGGGTCTGAGTGAAATCTTTATACAAAAATGTTAATCTAGGTTCTTTAAACTCTTCCCATAACATCCACCCTTGATGTGGTTTTCATTGTAAGGTATTGGAAAAGCTACCTGCACTAGACTTGAATGTAATTCTTCAAGGCTTGAAAGGAATTGCATTTCAAATGTAATCAAAGTCAAGTGAGTAGATCGAGCACTTGTACAGCCATATAAACCAGCAATATACTGAATTCAAATTCCTATTCTTTATTGAGTTAGCTTGCATATATCAAAGTGATGGAGGTGTTACATTTGGTCTCATTATCCTCCAAGAAGGAAAAAGGGAGAACTGGGTTAAGTATACAAGGTTTATGCTCTTAATCACGGGCCTGTTGGAAAGCGCTTGCGTGTGGTTATTGCATAAAGACCAAATTTGATTAGGCTGCATTGCACTCGTTACTCACTTCGTTGGCTCATATGTGAAAATGGCCATTTGGTTGAGGTGGTGGACGCTGTTGGAGCTCATGCAACATTTCCAGGAATGAGAATGTTTTCAGGAGCAGATTATCAACAAAACTGGAGGCAAATTCCAGCAATTTCTAGGACCAAATAAGATCTAAAGTTATTTTACACAGCATAGATGCTGCTGTTACTTGTTTATTTTGAAGTTCGGTTCCTTGACCATGGCGGACCAGATACTATTTTCTTGAAACTCAACAGGCTTCAGACAAATATTATACTCTAGTGCCAGGCATAAGTGCACAGTG
Organism: Scyliorhinus canicula; assembly: GCF_902713615.1. NCBI lineage: Eukaryota > Metazoa > Chordata > Chondrichthyes > Carcharhiniformes > Scyliorhinidae > Scyliorhinus > Scyliorhinus canicula. Next base: position 46,727,314 of record NC_052162.1, read on the forward strand.
TCCGTAGTTGTCCATAACAACATGATTGGAGGATCCTTGTTCTGTATCTCCTCTTATAGCATTATATTCTTCACACAATACTGTTCCTTAACACTACACTAGCAAAGTTAATGCATAGTTTATACTTCGAACTATGTGAGACTTAAAACCAAAAATGAAGTTTGAAGATCATGGAGGTATATCACGTCTTTCCCATTGGTTCACTTTGGAATTATCATGATTACCCAGGGAAAATGCACTGCTCAATGGAGACACATAGACGAGGAAGTTACAGGTTAGAATCATAGAATTGCTGCAACATAGCAGGAGGCCAGTTGGCCCATCAAGTTCATGCTGGTTCAACGCAATGGCAGTTTAGCTTGCCCCACTCCCCAGCTCTTTCCTCTGTAGCCCTGCAATTTATTTGTGTTCGGGTGCTTATTTAATTTCCTTTTAAAAGTGTTGACTGATTCTGCTTCCACCACACTCTCAGGCAATGCATTCAAGATCCTAAGTATTCACTGCATTAAAAAGCTTTTCATATTGTCTTTGGCTCTTTTTACCAATCAACTTGAATCCATGTCCTCTTGTCTTAACCCTTTGGCCAATTGGAACAGTTTCTCTCTATCTGCTCTGTCTAGACCCCTCTTGATTTTGAACACTTTCACGTTTCCTCTCGACCATCTCTTCTCTATGGAGAACAAGCTCAGTTCTCCAATATATCCACATATCTGTAGTCCTTCACCCCTGCAACTATTCTGCTAAATCTTCTCTGTTCCTGTTCTAAAGCCTTCACATTCTTCCTAAAGTACAGTGCCAAGAATTGGACACAGTACTCCAGTTTCAACAGAACCAGTGCTTGATAAATGTTCAATTTAACTTCCTTGCTTATGTACTCTATGCCTCTATTTAAAAAGTCCAGGATCCCCTCTCTCTTTTTAACTATTTTCTCAACCTACCCTGCCACATTCAACAATTTGTGCACATATATCCCCAAGTCGCATTTCCCAAACCACCTTTGGAATAGTATGTTTATTTCTTGTTGCCTCTCCTTGTTCTACCCATCACTTTGCTGTGTTAAATTTCATCTGTCATTTTTCCACTCATCCAATCAACCTGTCTATATCCTCTGGAAGTCTTTCATGGTCCTCCCTACAGTTCCCAATACTCCCAAATTTGATGTCATCTATCAATTTGGAAATTGTGCTCTGTACACCCAAGTCTTGGTCACCGATATTTATTTTAAAAAGGAATACTGACCCCTGAGGAATCCTACTGTATACCGCCCTTTATTCTAACGAACATGACCTATGCTGCCCCTGATTGGGATGAGAAAAGTTCAAGCCAGTTAGCTTTTACTGAAACTTGTTGGGAGTTAAAGAGGAAGGAAGTCTTATTGCAAATATATTGAGCTTTAAGAATACAGCCGGAATACTGCATAGTTTTGGTTTTCTTATATACTTGCCTTAGATGATGTGCAATAAAAGTTCACGAGAGGGGTGTTCTAAGAAATGAGATTAAGCAGAATGGGTCTATATTCTGAGGTTTAGAGGAATTAGAGATGTTCTTATGAAATGCATAAAGGTTCTTTGAGGGCCTGGCAACAGGCTACTCTTTCGACCTGAAGAATCTGGAACTGTTTGTTGATAAGACTCAGGATAAGGTGTTGGCAATTTAAGGATGAGGTGAAAATTCTTTACTAAGAGGGTTCTGAATCTTTGGAATTTTCTACCTCAGAGGGATTTAGATATTCAATCATTGAGCTTATTTAAGACTGAAGTCAATAGATTTTTGGACACAAGGGAGTCAAGGGAATGAGAATAGTGCAGGAAGGTGGGGTTGAGGCAGAAGATCAGCCATGACCTTATTAAATAATAAAACAAGCTTGTGGGAACCATATGGCCTACCCTTGTTGCTATAGTCTTAGGCATCACCTCTTGACTGCTGTCCAGCTGGAGATTGTATAGATGTCTGGTGAACAGAATTTGGCTAGCCAATGTCTCAGTTTAACAGGCTGCTGATGTCTGTTGTTCAGCTCAGCTGTGCAGAAAAGCCAAGATAATGGATGGTTTCCAGTATCTGTGGAGCTACACTTCAGCAAGAAAAATGCCTAAAAGAAATAACAGCAGACAATTGGAGGAAGGGAACTTTTTCAATTTTCTGATAGCTGTATTAAAATCCTACTGTCATTGGTACTATCGTTCCATTCTACCTGACTGTGTAAAGCAATTAAAAGCAGCTTCCTTCTAATTTATTTCATTCGGTGTTGAGTTTGAGTAGACTGGTAAAAAGGCAAAAACAATATGGATGATTGAAATCCCTGTTTGGATACTATAAGGTTGTCAGGTTGGTATAGTTGGTAGTGCACCAGCCCCTGGGTCAGAAGCTTGCTACCCATTTCAAGATTTCTGCACATAATTTAAGCTGATGCTCCAGGGAATTACTTTAGGGGATGCTAAATCAAGGTTTTGCTCAGCTGGTCATTAAAGCTGCAATGGGAAGAGGGTTAACTAGAATTTTGAAGGGATGAGATAGCTTGATGGAAGGGCCTTTTTCAAATAAACTTAGGCAGTTACCACATTATTCGATAGACTCAGCTGTGCAAAAAGACTGAAACACATCAGTTTAATGACATCACCTACACCTGTGAACATGAGACTCACTAGTCTTCCACAACTAATAATTTTGAGGCTTCCATTACCTGTTGGACCTGGCTGTAAAGGGAGGTGAGAAGCCCCTCCCTTTGTTCATCCTGCCCTTTCAGGCATGTCAAGACCAGAGAAAGAAATGGCTGTTGACTCAGCAGAGACATACTGGAGAGAAAAATAAAGATTAAATAACATATATTAATATCCATGTAATGTCTCAAACTGGTATCAAATTCTGCTGCTTTAAAAAAAATTATTTATTTGTAATCGAGTACACAATTGAACTTCAATTCCGACAATCTTCAGAGTTCCCGTTTATATGCAGACTGGGAACAGGCTGCACATGCAGTTCTTCATATTTGCATTCTTCAGGCCCAGGGCACCTTCATGTAGGGAAAAGAAAGGGTGCGAAAACCAAGGTCAGGTGACCGGGTGTCATGGCCAGCAAGTGTCCCAGGTAGGGGACAGGGAGTGGTCCCAAGAAGTGTCCCAGGGAAACAGGTCCCAGTTTTTAAAAAAAGAGTATAGTAGCGAATCAGGCTCTAATTAGAAAAAAGGCTATGAGAGCAGACTTGAAGTGAAGTGGGCTCGGGAGAAGCCCTGGTAATTGAAGAGAGATCAAAAAAAAGCCCTGAAGGTTCAAGAAGGCAGACAAAGGTTGGTGACCCCATGCTTCAGGCGGCTGTTGCAAAGGTACCCCTCTGGAGCAGTGCTGTTCAGCTTGGCATGGCCGAAGAGCTGAAATTGTGCCTGTACGCTGATGGTCAAGTGTATTCGGTACTTCAGGGGAATGTAATCTTGGAAGGCGAGATTGAAACCCTGTAAGGTGGGCCTTTATTGAAGCTGTTCCGAGTTGGAGCAACGTTTGGGAAGAATTCTTTGAAGATGAAGATTGGAAATCCTCATAAGAAAGAGAAAGGGCGGGATTCTCTCAGCCCAGGCCGGGCCGGATAATCGCTGGGCAGGGTGGAATCGCGCGACGCCGGTCCACAGATTCTCCGCTCTCCATTGGTGCCGGAGCGGCGCCGGTCGTGGGCTGCTCTACGCGGCCCCCAGGCGATTCTCCGCCCGGGATGGGCCAAGCGGCCGTAGTACCGCCAGCGCCGTCCACCCATTCAGGGGTGCCTGGTGGGGGAGGGGGGATCCGACTCTGGGGGGTGCTTCCGCTGTGGCCTTGCCCGCGATCTGGGCCTACTGATCGGCGGACCAGCCTCTTGGGCTGGGGGCCTCTTTTGCTCCGCACCGGCCCCTGTAACCCTATGCCATGTTGCGTCGGGGTCGGCGCAGAGAAAGAAGCCACTGCGCATGCGCGCAACCGCCAAGCGCACTCCACATGCGCAGACCCGCGGCGCCCATTTGACGCCGGTATCGACAGCTGGAGTGGCGTAGGTCGCTCCAGTGCTGTGCTGGCCCCCTGTAGGGGGCAGAATCGCTGCTCCTGAGGGCATGTTGACGCCGTCATGAAACACAACGGCGTTTACGATGGCGTCAACACTTAGCCTCAGGATCAGAGAATCCCGCCCACGGTTTCAATAAGTTTGGTGTACTCAGTGCTCTGAATGTCTGGGTGTGTTGTTGAGAAATCAATGGAATCTGTTTTGCTGCATTTGGCATTTATTGTCTATTGCAATGTGTCCAACTGCAGTGGCTTGTTAATTCATATGTACCTCATACTCTTAACATTCAAGGTAAGTAGAAGATAGATATTGTAAATTGCTTTATCTTTCTAACCTTAGAGAGTAAGGTTTATTCTTGTTTATTCAAAACCCGTGGAATCTTGTGAATATTTTCACGTGATAAGTATAGTGGGCAGCATGGTAGCATAGTGGTTAGCACTATGGCTTCACAGCGCTAGGGTCCCAGGTTCGATCCCCGGCTTGGGTCACCGTCTTATGGAGTTTGCATGTTCTCCCCGTGTCTGCTTGGGTTTCCACAGGGTGCTCCAGTTTCCTCCCACAAGTCCCGAAAGACTGCTATTAGGTAATTTGGACATTCTGAATTCTCTCTGTGCACCCGAACAAGCGCCGGAATGTGGTGACTAGGGGCTTTTCACAGTAACTTCATTGCAGTGTTAATGTAAAGCCTACTTGTGACAATAAAGATTATCTTGAATCTCAAACTTGGTCTACTTTAAACAATACATATTGGTCACTAATCAAATCTCACCAATGACTTGGGTGTCTGGACAAGGATCATAACACCCAATAGGTGAAGAGTCAAAGTCTACAGCATAGAACACCACTGAGATTGAAAAACACAGTAAAGATGACAAGGGAAATTAGGAAATAGTGATGCTGAGTTTAGATCTGAAAAGTTTACAGACTGTTGGAGGAAGGGAAGAATGAGGAAAGTTGCATAGTTAGAGTAGGGAACAAGAATCTTCAGTTTGTACAACACGGGAAGGACTATGTTGGATGGCATACCTGAAGCTTGGAAGAATCAAACATGTCAAAGGAGCATTAATCACATGAACCAGAAAAAGAAAAGGAGTGACTTCAGTGGAGAAGTTCCAAGCTCAAGGCAAGAGGATGACGACCATATAGAGAACCATTTATATGCTTTCCAGGAGTGTAAATAAAAGATGCATAATAGTATTTTTAAGCTTACACTTTGATATCCAGTGCATGCATTTTAAAATGGTGCAATATCAATCATCCAGTATCCAACTGAACAGGGGAAGGAAACTCTTGAATGCAGATACAAGTGCACATGACAGAACAACAGTGGTCTGAAAACACACTGAATGATGAGTGTGTAGGTGCAGTGCATCATAACTGTAGATTTGTGGGCCGTTTCTGATCCTGCTTAAGCACAGGCCAGCCTTTTCTCTCTAAAAGGGAAGGGATGAGGTGAAAATGAGAACGAGTCGACAGAATTACAAAGTGACAAAGCTAGAGTTCTGGTTTAATTATATACGTTATAGGGCATGTAATTCAGTGCAAGGAACTTCCACTGCCTGGTAGGACCTAGGCAATAGGTGCGTGGAATCGCTATCACCTGCAATTTGCTCCAGATGTACATGGCTACATTTCTCCATTCATAGTTGCACGGTCAAAATCCTAGAACTCCCTACCTAAAAGTACTGCAAGAGTACCTTCTCCACATGGACAGCTCACCAAGTCTCAAGGGCAACAAGAGATTGGTAATAAATCATGACCTTGCTGGCACCACCCATATCCAAAGAACTAACTTCTTAAAAAAAATAAAGGAACAGGGATTTTTTTGTTGTTGTTGCAACTGAAACAAGTTCAATGTGGTCCACTATCACACTGAATGATAAGTACATGGAAGTTTAGTACACAGTCAGGACTGTAGTTTTTATCAATGATTCGTGATCCACCTTTTTTTCTATACTGCTCAGTGTTCTTTCCATGGTTACGCATATGTTGCTACACATCACAGATGCCACAACAGCACAAATATCATTTAAAGAGTTAACAGTCAAGCGAGGACAGCACCAAACCATTACTGCTACTGCTCGTTAAAATATTAAAAACCCACACTTACCTCTTCTGTTTTTGCCGATCCCGTTCTTTCCGTGAGGATGACCCCAGGTGCTGACCTTTCTCCAATTCTTCACCAGCTGCTTTGAGCACATGACCTTGGACAGATGTTGGCAACTTTGCAATCAATGGTGCCACCAGCCAAACACCTGTCCGCTCTGATGAACTACATGTAAAATCAAAATTATTTTAAAATACAACATAGAATACATAATGCACAAATATCACCTACAGTTAGATTGTCTTGGTGTCTGAAATTCTAATTGATTTCAACAGTAGAACATCTTTCAGTTTGGAGTGGCAGTGGCATAGTGCTATTATCAGTGGACGACTAGTCCAGAAGACCTAGGGCAATGCTCTGGGGACCAGTGTTCGAATTCCTCCATGGCAGATGGTGAAACTGAATTCAATAAAAATCTGGAATTAAATGTCTAATGATGATCACAAAACCATTGTCGATTGTCGTAAAAACCCATCTGGTTCACTAATGCCCTTTCGAGATGGAAATCTATCATCCTTGCCCGATTCCAGATCCACAGCAATATGGTTGACTGTTTACCGCCCTCAGGGATGGGCAATACATGCTGGCCTACCCTGTGACACCCTCATCCCATTAACAAATTAAAAACAAGTATCATGAAGTCCTGGAGACTATAAAGTTGCAGGTGCAACTCAGGGGTGCGTTCAATTAGCAAATAACAGCATTCGAGAAGATAAAATTAACAAAACAACTCCTCTCCTTTAAGACAATCCTTAAAATTTCCTCTCACCAAGTTTTTGGTCACATAGAATCATAGAATTTACAGTGCAGGAGGCCATTCGGCCCGTTGGGTCTGCACCGGCTCTTGGAAAGAGCGCCTCACTTAAGCCCACACCTCCACCCTATCCTTGTAACCCAGTAACCCCACCTAACGTTAGGGCAATTTAGCATGGCCAATCCACCTAACCCTGCACACCTTTGGACTGTGGGAGGAAACTGGAGCACCCGGAAGAAACCCACACAGAGATGGGGAGAACGTGTAGACTCCGCACAGACAGTGACCCAAGCCGGGAATCGAACCTGGGACCCTGGACCTGTGAAGCAACTGTGCTAACCACTATGCTACCGTGCTGCCCCAATATCACCTGCCCTACTATCTCCAAATATATAAAAGCTAGAAATACTCAGCACGCAGGTCTGGCTAATCTAAATAGCCAACAAATTTTTCCAACAAATGTGTTGGACGCCGGAACAAAAAACCTTCCATGCACAAAATTTCAGCTGGAATGAATCCGAATTTCCTGTCAGTTGAGGTGTTCAAAACTCACTGTGTGTTGCCATGATGAGGTGTGGTTTGATCTCAAGGCTATGCTCAGTGAGCAGTACAGAAACGCAGGGCCAAAGTTAAAGAGGAAAACACCACAAAATTCAAGTAAGGTCCCATTCCCTGATCACCATATAGCAAGCAGTTGCAAAGTGGCTGTCAAAATGATGTCAAGTGAGGGCAGATCAGGCTTGGCTATGATGCATTATACCGTCAAATATTGTTTCATGTTCTTCAGCTCCAAACATCCAAAGAAAACCTCACTAAAATAAATCATCAGCAAACACTGGAAATGCAGAAATAAATCAACCAACATACATTTAAAAAAAAGACTGGTAAGTGGTTTTGATTAAATTGTTAGCCTGAATTTTCTCTTTCCAGATTTAACTGGCATGCTGTGTTATTTCTAGTTTTATTTTACATTCCAGTGTTAATATTTTTAAATCACCAAAAACTCACCTGAGCAAGGGTTTCATTTTACTGGCGGCATTTCCATTTGTGCTGCTGGTGCTAAAGACAGGTGCCCCAGCATTGACAGTTCCATTACTGCACAGATTGGAAGAATTCATTTCAGCTGATTTTTGGAATACCTCAATCGTAGCTTTAGCAATGTTCTCTAGCAAGGAATTCATCTCCTAAAACATAAGATCAGTCAATATTCTGTGAGATACACCAATGGACATGGGTAGGAAAGTTAGACGCTTGGAAATTATCATTGCTGCAAACTCCTTCACATGCATTTACTCTCAGCACTTATCAATCTTATAAGCTTGTGAGGTGATAAAAAGGTTTTGAAAGACTGGGGTATATATTTTTCTTTTTTGATCTTTAAGACATAGGATATGAGTTACTGGCCTGGATTTTCGCTGTGAGTCTCTTATGGCAAGAATGGCGGAAGAAGCTTGAATCTGCAAGTCCTGTCCCAGAACACGTTACCTACTATTTTTCCGGGAGCAGGAATGAGCCCAAGTTGTGATTTGCGCATCCGTGTTTTGCGGAGGCAGCTGCCATAGAGCTGCACTCCTGTGATTTTGTGTGGGAACTAAAAACTGAGGTGTGAAAATTAGACCTGGAAAAAACAGTTCTGAACTCTGTGGGTTCATTTGGATGGCCTTTGGGAGAGGTACAGCACCCCTTTGGATATGATCACAGGACTCCTTTTGGGGAGGTCAGGTGACCTTCGGGGGAGGGGGGAAAAGTGGTCAGGTGTCCTCTGGTGGTTGGGGGGGGGGGGGGGGGGGGGGGGTTGGAGAAGAGAAAAAGAGGTCAGATGCCCTTTGGGAGAAGTCAGGTGCATTCTGGGATTACTAAAAGTACACAATTGTGTTAAAAGGACATAAGGTCACTGGAACTGTCAAGTTCATTGAAAATGTCATAAGTGCCAAGATGAACTGTCAAAAAATGCCGTCAAAACTATCAAGGCAAACTATCAAAGGAAGCTATTTAGCTGTCAAAAGTCATTTAAAACTCCTGCACTTTAACTCGTTAAAAAAGTGTGAGGAATGTTAAAAAAGAAGGATTGCTTGTTATTTCACTCTATCTGTTGATATAAGCCTTAGGGTTACCATTATTGGATTGGTGCTGCATAACTGATTTCACAACCGTCCCTTATCACAGTAAGGTGCCTGCCATTTCAGTTTGCTCGACAGCTCAAAGTGGTTCTGAATCTTTGAAGTGGAACTATGATTTCTAATGTCTGTTTTTATAAAGGATAATGCAAATAATTGAAAGGTTTGTTGTTATAAGGGATAATGGAGTTGAAGGGAATGTAAATGTAGTAAATTTTTTTTAGGAATGCAAGTTTAAAAAAATAAAGTCTGCAATAGATATTTGGAACTTTATTTAATCTCAGCATGGTTCTTGCGATGTGTCCATAGTGGATACTGGGTGAGGTGACAAAGTCGGTCTCAGGGCAAAGAGCGTAGGCGGGACATGTGTTGTATGAATTGGCACTAAGTTGGCATAGGTGCTATGATAGGTCAATAAGGGTGGGTGGAGGGCATAGGTTGGCTTGGAGGAGTTGAAGAAGCCATGAGCGTGAGTAGATAGGCATAGGTTGGCATGGTGGGTATGAAAGACCATGGAAGTGGGCAGAAGGACATAGAGATTAAATCAGCAGATAAGGTAGATGCTACAAAAATCAAAAAAGGCCAAAGTAAACGGCTCTGTAACTGAACGCACGTAGCATTCGAATCAAAACAGATGAACTAGTACAAATAGAATTTAATAAGTATAATCAGGTAGCTATTATAGAAACATGACTACGGAATAACGTGGAATGAGACTTGAATATTGTAGGGTATTAGATATTTAGAAAGGCAGGAAAATAAGAACAGGTGGTGGTGTGGCTCTGTTAATTAATGATAGTATGAGCACATTAGAGAGAGATGACTCAAGTTCAGGAAACCAGGATGTAGAACCAGTTTCGTTGAAATGAGAAATTATAAAGGCAAGAACTAACTTGTGGGAGTGATATAAGAGACCCCTAATTGAAACTACTTCTAGTAATCCCAGAGGGCACCCGACTTCCCCTGAAGGGCACCTGGCCTCTCCAAAAGTTGTCCTGTGATCATATCCAAATGGGTACCTTACCTCTCAAAAAGGTTACAGTGACCATCCAAACAAACCCACAGAGTTCAGAACTGCCTTTACCAGGTCCATATTGCACACCTCAGTGCAACAGTAGGACAGAATGTAAAATAAGAGATAATGGAGCTTGTTAGAAAGGTATTGCAATAATCATGGAGGATTTTAATCTACATATAGATCGGATAAATCAGGTGGGCAAAGCATAGATGAGGAGTTCATAGAATGTTTTCAGGATAGTTTCTTAGAACAGCATGTTCTGGAACCAACCAGAGGGCAGGCTATACTAGCACTGGTATTGTGTAATAAGATAGGATTAATTGATAACCTCATAGCGAAGGCACCCCTAGGTAGCAGCGATCATAATATGATTGAATTTGACATTCAGTTTGAGGGAGACAAGAGGACGTCCAAAACAAGTACATTAAACTTAAGTAAGGATAATTATGAGGGCATGAAAGCGGAGCTAATTAAAATGAATTAGAAAGTGTACGTAGGGGATCGAACAACAGATAGGGGCTGGTTTAGCTCACTCGGCTAAATCGCTGGCTTTTAAAGCAGACCAAGCAGGCCAGCAGCACGGTTCGATTCCCGTACCAGCCTCCCCGGACAGGCGCCGGAATGTGGCGACTAGGGGCTTTTCACAGTAACTTCATTGAAGCCTACTCGTGACAATAAACGATTTTCATTTTTCATTTTTTTCATATTCAGTGGCAGACATTTAAACTGATATTTCAGAATGCACACAATAGACACATTCCAATAAGGAAAAGGTCCAAGGGGAGGACCCACCATCTGTGGTTAATTTAAAAAAGTTAAAGACAGTACTGAACTTAAAAGAAAAAACATGTATTTGCTGGCAGCTCAGAAGATTGGAAGGAATATAAAGAACATCAAAGAATAACAAAAAGATTGGTTAGGAGGGAAAAACTAGAGTAAAAAAAAAGCTAGCCAGCAACGGACAGTAAGAGTTTCTTTGGTAGTTAAATAAGAAAAGAGTTAACAAAGTGAGCATTGGCCCAATAGAAAGTGCTTCTGGAGAATTGGTAATGTAAAGTAGGGCTATGGCAGATTAATTAAACAGGTTTTTTTCATCTGTCTTCAGTATAGAGGACACAAGTCCCAGAATAGCTGTAAATCAGGAAATAGAAATACAATTACAATTACCAGGGAAGTGGTATTGAGCAAATTGGGTCTTGGGGCTGACAAATCAGCTGATCTGGATGGACTTCGTCCTAAGGTAATGAGATAGTTGATGCGTTGTTTTTAATCTTTCAAAATCCCCTGGACACAGGCAAGTTTCCAAGAGTTCAGAAAATAGAAAATCTAACTCTTTTATTCAAAAATGAAGGGAGGGGGAAAAACAGGAAACCATAGGACAGTTAGCCTAACGTCTGTCACAGGGAAAATATTAGTCATTAAAGATGCTATAGCAGGGCACCAGGAAAAATTCATGGCAATCAGGCGGATTTTGTTAAAGAGAAATTATGTTTAACCAATTTATTGGAGTTCTTTGAAGGAGTCATTTGTGCTGTGGATAAAGGGGAACCAGTGGAAGTACTGTACTTAGATTCCTAGGAGGGATTTGATGAGGTACCACATTAAATGTCATTGCGTGAATTAAAAGCTCATGATGTAGGGGATAACATATTGGCATGGATTGAAGATTGGCTAGCTAACAGGAAACGCAGTTGGCATAAAGGGTCTTCTTCTGGTTGGCCGGATGTGACGAGTGCTGTGCCACAGAGATTATAATATATAAATGACCTGGATGAATGGACTGAAGGTAAGGTTGCTAAATTTGCTGACGAAACAAAAATGAGCAAGGGTAAATTGTGAAGTGGACATAAGGAGGCTACAAAGGAACATAGATAGGTTAAGTGAGTGGGCAAAAATCTGGCAAGTGCAGTATAATATGAGTAAATGTGTAGTTGCCCATTTTGGCAGGAAGGATTAAAAAGCTTATTATTTAAATGGTGAGAGATTGGAGAGCTCTGAGTTGCCGAGGGATCTGGGTATCCTAGTGCATGAATCACAAAAGGAGAATATACAAGTACAGAAGTAATTAGGGAAGTTACTATAATGTGATCATTTATTGTGATGGGAATTGGTTACAAAAGTAGGACGGTTATGTTTCAATTGTTTAGGGCATTGGTGAGACCATATCCGGACTATTCTGTCCAGTGCTGGTCTCTTTATTTAAGGAAATATGTAAATGCGTTAGCAGCAGTTTGGGCAAAATTTACTACACTAATACCAGGAATGGGAGGGGTGTCTTACAAGGCAAGGTTTGAGAGGTTAGTTAGGTTTGAATCCACTTGAGTTTGGAAAAGTAGCAACTTGATCAAAATCGTTAAGATCCTGAGGGCTATTGGCAGGGTGGATGGGGAGAGCCTGTTTCTAGGGCTCACTGTTTAGAAATATGGGGTCGCTCATTTAAGACAAGAGAGGAGGAGAATTTTCTTCTCGGGGCATTGAGAGTCTCTGGAATTCTCTTCCTTAAAAAGCAGCGGAAGACGAGTGTTTAAACATTTTTGAGGCAAAGCTAGATAGATTCTTGATTAACAAGGGGGTGAAAGGTTATCGGGGGTAAGCAGGAATATGGCGTTGAAATTACAATCAGATCAGCCATGACCTTATTGAATGGCAGAGCAGGCTTGAGAAGCAAAGTGGGCAACTCCTGTTCCTAATTCGGATATATGTAGGTTGAATAAAGGATATGACAGGCCATGGGGGTGGGTGGGCAAACAGTGGCATGAGCTGGCATGGGTGGTGTATCAGGAATATGAAAGGAAGGGGTGAAGGGAGATGATGGAGGGGAAGAAGGGCTCCTGTTTTCTGTTTTGTTTTAAACAGTGCCAAAGCACCCTAGGCAGGCCTTCAGCCCATCCCACCTCCACACCCAGCATCCACGCACTCGTTCTGGGTTCACTCAGCCCAACTCCCAGGGAACCCTACCAGCTGAAAATAAAAATCTGACCTTCCAGGCCACCTTTGCAGAGTCAGGAAATATCCCAACTCTGCGCTCTGGGCCCGAAAATTCAAATCCAGGCCGTTGAGTTATATTTCATGATATTACACATATAAAGATGTGGGATTATAGGAAAGTTAGCCTATTTTGATTATTGGGATAGAGACACACTTATAAGAATCAAGAAAAGGCAATTCTGCAACATGTTGTATCTGTAGAATTGGTTGACTCTTCCATCAAGTATAAAATAAAGAAACTGTTCCTTCTTCTGACATTATCATGTTGGGGAAACTACTCATCCAGTTGCATGCTGTCACTTATAGTCAGGTGTTGTTTCCCCTCATGCTACATCTGAATTACACTCAGGTACAACATTTCCAAACTTGATGTATTCTCATTTTTGGCTTTCTCACACTCACGAGTCAACATGTTACATTGGATGACAGCTGTGTCGCATATTTATCATCCAATATGTCGGTAAAGACAAACCTTGCATTCTTACTAGCAGTTGATGGGCGAAACCTGATTAGGTACAGGTTTAGAACAGAAGAGGATAAAAGGTTTCCAATAACTAGTGAAGTTCAGGCGCACTGTGGAAATTGAATTCAGACAAATAATTCTTTAAAGATGCAAGCTTATTTGGGAAATAATTTTTTTCTAAGAATGGAGAATCCCTACATTCACGTAAAGGTACGAACAAAAAGGCACAAAAGCACGGTGGCTGCCTTTTACTTATACAAAATCAAATTACTGCAGATGCTGCAAAACTGAAATAAAAACAGAAAATGCTGGAAATACTCAGCGGGTCAGACACCACCTGTAGGGACAGAAACAGTGTTGATGTTTCAGGTCCATGACGTTTCACCAGACTAATGAACAAACCTCTGATGAATGGTCATCGAGCTGAAACTCTGTTGCTGCCTGAGTTACTGAGGATTTCCAGTATTTTATGTTTTTAATGCCTTTTACTTACGCTGATGACACTCTGTTTAATCATAAGCTGCAGTTCTAATGACGATTGCCTCATTGTCCACTGATCAAGGTTCTGAAATAAATGGGGGAAAAATGATCAACTTAGTATTTCATTTAAGAAATGTGTATTTCTGTAGCAGAAGGTTGGAGAACGTCAGAGATAGGTTGGGACTGCTGGAGTGAGTTGCAGCTGCCAACTGTGTTGATGGGTTGCCAATAGCCAGAAACACCTCCAGATATGGAAGCGACACAGGATAGCAAAGTATATATGGCACAAAAACAGTCCATTTAGCCCAACTAGTCTATGCCTGTATTTATGTTTCACTTGAGAATTCTCCCATCTTTTCTCTTCCAAATCCCTTCTCCCTTATATGCTTGTCGAGTTTCCCTTTAAATCTATCTCTACTGTTCACCTCAATCTATTACTGTGGTAAGGTGCTCCACATTCTTATTCTTTCGGTAAAGAAATTTGTCAGTATTTCCTATTGGATTTCTTTGTGGCCATCTTATTTTGATGGCCTCTAGTTCACCATAAGAGGAAACACAGGCAGTTCTGTGGCACAGTGGTTAGCACTGCTGCCTCATAGTGCCAGGGACCCGGGTTCAATTCTGACCTTGGGTAACTGTCTGTGTGGAGTGGAGTTTGCACATTTTTGCCCTCTAGTTCTCAATCTAGTTCTCACCAGAGAACAATTTCTCCCTATCCTGTCCAGACCTTTTCACAATTTTGAACGCCTATATCAAATCTCCGGTCAACCTTCTTTTCTCCAAGGAGAAGAATACCAACTTCTTCAATCTATCTACGTAACTGATGCTCCTCGTTCCTGGAACCATTCTCATTAATCTTTTCTCAACCTTGTTTCATGCCTTCACATCCTTCCTAAAGTGTGGTGCCCAGAACAGGATGCAGTTGAGGCTGAACCAGTATTTTATATGGGTTTAACTTAATTTCTTACTTGCACTCGATGGCCCTATTTATAAAGCCCAGAATGCCATATGCTTTATTAGCTACTCTCTCAACCTGTCCTGTGAGACTTAATGATTTGAGCACATACACATCCAGGTTCCTTTACTGCTGCACCCAGTTTAGAACTGCACCCTTTGTTTTAAATTATCGCACTGCGTTCTTACTGCCAAAATGTATCACTTCACACTTCTTGGCGTGAAAATTCATTTATCACTTGTCCAGCTATTCCGCTAACCTGTCTATGTCTTTTTGTAGTTCTGCACCATCATCCTCACAGTTCACAATACGTTCAAATCTAGTATCATCTACAAATTTTGGTACACCAAGCTCAAGGTCATTAATATATATATCAGGAACAGCAAGGGTCCCAACACCTACCCCTGGAGATATCCTTTATAAACCTTACAGCCCAAAAACAACTATTTGCCACTACTCTTGATTCCTGTCACTAAGCCAATTTTGTATCAATGTTGCCACTGTTCTCTTTATTCCATGAGCTCCAACTTTACTCACACTTTATCAAATGTCTTTTGGAGTCCACGTACTGTGTGTTAACAACATTAACCTAATCAAACCTCTGTGACCTCATCAAACTCATCTGTGAAGCCATCCCTCAGCTTTCTTTTTTGAAGAGATGTGACCCCAATCCTTTCCTGCCATGTATACCCACACACTTCTGATATAATTTTTGCAAATCTCTGCACCTTCTGAAGTGCGTAGATGGAAGAAGCAGTGGGTGAGGTAGGGGATGGTGCCTCTAAATGATTCAAACCCCCTTTAACCTACTTTACAACATCTTGTGACATGTGAGCACAGGTCGCCATTCAATTTATCCTGTCACCACAAAATACTTGAGATTGATTTTGTTGTTTTCCTTCTCAATGAGCATTGTTCCTTACCTGTAGAATGCGTTTGATTCTCTGACGTTGTGGGTTGTCCCCTTCCTCACTATCCAGCTGGCGGTGAGGATAGCATATCAGTTGTAAAAGTCGTTGTGCCTGTTTGTTAGTCAGAACTCGATCCTGTAGAGCACTGCTATCCTCACATAAACTCTTTAGACAGCGTTCTCCCACCCACTCCTGTGAGGAAAGACGTCAATAAAAACTTGAGTAATACAATGTACTAAGTAATGCATTACTCTACTACCAAAGTCAGGCTGCGTCCCTTTAAAGTCAGAAACCATTTGTTAAGCAAACCAATGCTTTGACCATTCAAAATGTAATTACTGGCCCATATCTTCTTTATCATCAAGACTGACCACTTCCACCTCAGTAATATCATCCATATCCACCCCTGCTTAATTAATCTGTTGCTGAAACACTGTTCCATGATTTACTTACTTAAGACACTATCATCCGATGCTCTCTTGATGGGCCTCCTAACTTCTACCCTCCATAAACTTGAGCTCATCCATATTTTGTTGCATGTATCCCCAACTCACACTAAACCCCATTTACCCAACAGTTTTATTCTCATCAAATTACACAGGCTCCTAGTCCCCTAATTTCTCCATTTTAAAATTATCCGCATGCCCAAATTCTCCATGGTCTTGCACACACTACCACCCCCTCACCGCAGTCTCAGTAATGACCTACAGCTCAGTGACTCTCTGATAATTGTGTTCCTTCATCCCGCGCCTCTCTTACACCCCTACTTCCTTCACCTCAACATTAGCAGTGGTAGTCAGGCAACTGGACGGTAAATTCTGGAATTTTATCCCTAAATTTCTCTTTCCTTCTCTCTCCTTTATTAAGATCCTCATTAAACTTTTATTTTGCCTATACTGACTCTGTGTTTGGCTCGGTGTCTAATTTTATCACCACAGGGAAGCACCTTGGGAGAGTGGGGGTTAATAAATTAAACGTACCAAATAAATGCTAGTTTCTTATTGTAATATGTGAGGCCTGCACAAAGGAACACAATTAAAATAGTGAAGAATGGAAATTATTTCAGCAGCCATATGTTGGCGATACATCAACAAAAACGTTCACATTTTCAAACTCTATCTCGGTCGTCCTGCTAAAAATACAGGAAATTACATCTATGAAGATGAAGTGTGCATGAATATAGAGAAGCTTAATTTCAGTGCCTCAGATTTAATGCCCCCTTACCTGCTGACAGATATTCTTCAGCACATATTTAGCATAAGCATCTAAACTGGCTGTTTCAATAGAAACAGCCCGGCTGCCAGATTTTTTGACTCCTACATCATCATCTGCAAGATCTTCCATTCCACCAGAATGTGTAAAGCCAGAGCCTTTCAATTCAGCATCACCTGAAATAGAAAATTAAGATCTTTTAATTTCGTCTGGGGAGCCTCCGAGTTTAAATTTTAATTTTACCAGTGCTATTCTACCAATTCTACCACATCTTCTTTGTGGAATAAAGCTATCCAGAGCATCCTCCTCTCTCAGCTCAAGGTTACTTATCCAAGCTTCCTTTATGAATAGGAAAATGGAACAGGGAAATGCCATTTGTATATTTGATGCTCACCCCATCAGAGTCCATATACGTTTATTCCACTGTTGTTTCCCTCATTATTACCACTACCTGTTCATTCTAGGGAGCACTAACAGTAGAGTTTTCACAGATCATGCTCCAAAAGTGGTGCCTAATGTACAAAAGGCAGCTTATTGCAAAAGCACAGGTGGACTCACCAACCATTAAAACAAATGCTCATAAACAAATGCTCAGACATTAGTTTTCCAGTAAGAAATTTGCTGCATAAAGATCTTGTTGAACTACAATGAAACAATTTCATCCAAAATCGCTTTCCTTATCTTCCATGGGAAGATAACTGAAATGGTGCGATTTCTGAAAGGGGCCTCACGGTAGCATGGTGGTTAGCATCAATGCTTCACAGCTCCAGGGTTCCAGGTTCGATTCCCGGCTGGGTCACTGTCTGTGTGGAGTCTGCACGTCCTCCCTGTGTGTGCGTGGGTTTCCTCCGGGTGCTCCGGTTTCCTCCCACAGTCCAAAGATGTGCGGGTTAGGTGGATTGGCCATTCTAAATTGCCCGTAGTGTAAGGTTAATGGGGGGATTGTTGGGATGTGGGTTTAAGTAGGGTGATCATTGCTCGGCACAACATCGAGGGCCGAAGGGCCTGTTCTGTGCTGTACTGTTCTATGTTCTATGTTCTAATAATTTCAATCCTCGTAGTTAAAAAAGGAATTGAGCATTAGGATCTTTAGCCCTCAAATAGTGTTCTTGATTTTCATTCCTATGAAGGACATCTAGAAACATTATATTAATAATGAACCACGGGTCAGCAGATTTCAATCTGGGTCATAACACAGTGCCAATAGACTAAAGTGAAATAAAAGTGAATAAAATTAAGATGTGGCTGGGCAGTCCAGTCAAGTGGAATGCATGTGCTATAATATACATAGTCATGAATGATACTGGTATCCTAGATGCCCACATATGCAGGAAGCTGCAGAAACTCGACCTCTGGGTTTCAGAGCACGAGTAACACTGGAGTCACTGTGAGGCTGGGAGCTATATCTCTTTACCCAATACTTCTTTCCTTCCTCCTTTACCTCTGTCCTCTGAACAGCTTGTACCCAGGAATATTGATATAT
The DNA here is from genome assembly GCF_902713615.1 of Scyliorhinus canicula. NCBI lineage: Eukaryota > Metazoa > Chordata > Chondrichthyes > Carcharhiniformes > Scyliorhinidae > Scyliorhinus > Scyliorhinus canicula. The sequence continues at coordinate 46,745,826 of NC_052162.1, forward strand.
AGATAGCACGTTCAAAAGGTGGTCACACCTTCCAGGCTCAATGACCTGGAAGCATAGTTGGAATGGGTGACCATCAGGCAGGCCAAGAGAATTAGGCAGAGTGCTGAATTCCCATGACATCCTACTCAGAAATCGGTTTTCCATTCTGGAAGCTGGTGGGGGCGTTGGACCCTCATCGGAGTGCAGTCAGAGCCAAGTTTGTTGCACCACAAGTGGTTCAATAGTACAGGAGGTGAAGAAGAAGTGAAGAGCAATAGTGATAGGAGGATTCATTAGTTAAGGGAACGGATAGGTATTTCTGGGGCCATAGACGTGACTCCAGGATTGTATGTTGCCTCCCTGGTGCCAGGGTCAAGGATCTCATGGAGCAGCATAGGACTTCTGGGGGAGGGTGACTAGCAAGAGGTCATGGTCCACATTGGTGCAGATCATTTATTTAGAAAGGGGGTTTGGGGTCCTGTAAAATATAGGGAGCTAGGTAGGAAATTAGCAAACAGGACCTCAAACATAGTGATCTCTGGATCACTCCCGTGTCACTGAGTACAGAAATAGGAAGATATGGCAGCTGAATGCATGGCTGGAAAAATTATGCAGAAAAAAAGAGTTTTAGGTGCTTGGGACTGGCACTGGGGGCGATGGCATCCTATACAAATTGGGCTGGTTGTACTTGAATAGAGCTGGTACTATGTTCCTTGCCAGTGCTGTTGAAAAGCTTTCAAACTAACACCATAGGGGTGTGCGAACCAAGTGGAAACATTGAGAAGAATACCAAGGTGCACAAAATACTAGGAGGGGCAGAGAGCACGGGTAAAGAGAATATTATGTTAATAGGTGAAGTCAGAGTAAGATAGAATGAAATAACATCTAAATCAGGATATTGAGCAGGTGTGAGAGTCCAGGCGGAGAGTAAAACTGGGGAGTTATTTGTGCAGGGAAGGTCATGTCTTACAAACCTAATAGAATTCTTTGAGGAAGTGACAAAGTTAATTGATGAGGGAAGGGCTCTGGATGTCATATACATGGACTTTAGTAAGGCGTTTGATAAGGTTTCCCATGGCAGGTTGATGGCAAAAGTGAAGTCGTATGGGGTTCAGGGTGTACTAGCTAGATGGATAAAGAACTGGCTGGGCAACAGGAGACAGAGAGTAGTGGTGGAAGGGAGTGTCTCAAAATGGAGAAGGGTGACTAGTGGTGTTCCACAGGGATCCGTGCTCGGACCACTGTTGTTTGTGATCGACATAAATGACCTGGAGAAAGGTATAGGTGGTCTGATTAGCAAGTTTGCAGATGATACTAAGATTAGTGGAGTTGCAGATAGCGAGGAGGACTGTCAGAGAATACAACAAAATATAGATAGATTGGAGAGTTGGGCAGAGAAATGGCAGATGGAGTTCAATCCAGGCAAATGCGAGGTGATGCATTTTGGAAAATCAAATTCAAGAGCGGACTATATGGTCAATGGAAGGGTCCTGGGGAAAATTGATGTACAGAGAGATCTGGGAGTTCAGGTCCATTGTACCCTGAAGGTGGCAACGCAGTTTGATAGAGTGGTCAAGAAGGCATACAGCATGCTTGCCTTTATCGGACGGGTTATTGAGTACAAGAGTAGGCAGGTCATGTTACAGTTGTATAGGACTTTGGTTAGGCCACATTTGGAATACTGCGTGCAGTTCTGGTCGCCACATTACCAGAAGGATGTGGATGCTTTGGAGAGGGTGCAGAGGAGGTTCACCAGGATGTTGCCTGGTATGGAGGGTGCTAGCTATGAAGAAAGGTTGAGTAGATTAGGATTGTTTTCATTGGAAAGACTGAGGTTGAGGGGGGACCTGATTGAGATATACAAAATTATGAGAGGTATGGACAGGGTGGAGAGCAACAAGCTTCTTCCAAGAGTGGGGGTGTCAGTTACAAGGGGTCACGATTTCAAGGTGAGAGGGGGAAAGTTTAAGGGAGATGTGCGTGGAAAGTTTTTTTATGCAGAGGGTGGTGGGTGCCTGGAACGCTTTACCAGCGGAGGTGGTAGAAGCGGGCACGATAGCATCATTTACCCAAACATAGACTGGGACAGTGGTCGTGTAAAGGGCGGACAAGGGCAAAAGTTCCTAGATGTGTTCAGGAAAATTTTCTACAGCAGGATATGGCCAGTCCAACATTATGCACTATTGAATCTGATTCTTGGAAATGAGGTAGGCCAAGTCTATCAAGCGGGGGAACATTTTAATAATTTAAGCTTGTCATGGAAACTTGTCAAGAAATAGACAAGTTGCAAAAAAAGGTTTTGGATTGGGGTTTTAGTAAGATAAGATTTTCATAAAATAAGGCAGGATTTGGCTACGGTAGGCTGGGAGAGTTACTTGTGGTGAAATCTACAGAAGAGCAGTGGGGGCATTCAAAAAGGAAATGGGGAGGGTACAGGTCCAACATGTTTCCTCTCGGGTAAAAGGAAGGAGTCACAAGTCCAGAGAACCACTGAAGACCAGAGATATTAAGGATACAATGAGAAGGAAAAGAGAGGCTTTTAGCAAGTACAAGGGCAGCAAATTAGCAGAGGCATTGGTGGAGTACAGAAAGTATAGTGTGGAACTTCAGAAAACAATTAGAGAGCAAAGAGAGGATATGAGAAATCTCTGATTGGTAAAAGTACTCTATAAATACATCAATGGGAAGAGGATAACTAGAGAAAGAGTAGGGCCCATTAGGGACGATGGGGCAATATGTGGGTGGAGCCAGAGGACATTGGTAGGATGTTGAATGAATACTTCAAATCTGTCTTCACCCAAGAGAATAAGGAGGTAGGTATGGAACTCGGGGAGAGATACTTGAGCAAATTGACATAGGGAGTGATAAGGTACTGGAGGTGTTGGCAGGCTTAAAGGTGGACAAATTTCCAGGTTTGGATAAATTGTATCCCTGGCTGCTGTTTGAGGCGAAGGAGGAAATTGCAGGGACTCTCGTCCAAATTTTTAATTCCTCACTGGCCATAGGGGAGGTGCCAGAGGACTGAAGAGTAGCTAATGTGGTTCCACTATTTAAGATGGGTTGCAGAGATAAGCCAGGGAACTATAGACCAGTGAGTCTCATGTCAGTGGTGGTGAAACTATTGGAGAAAATACTGAATGAGAGAATGTATCTCCATTTGGAGCGGCAAGATTTTATCAGGGATAGTCAGTGTGGCTTTTGTCAGAGGGAGGTAATGGCCAACAAATTTGATTGCATTTTTTGCTGTGGTAAGTAGGTATGTGGATGAGGGTATTGCAGATGTTTATATGGATTTCAACAAAGCCTTTGACAAGATCCTACATGGGAGACTTATAAAAAAAAGTCAAATGCTCATGGGATACAGGTAATTTGATCAGGTGAATTCAAAATTGGCTGTTGAAGGAGACAGAGGGTGATTTTGGGTTTATTAATAGGGACACAGAGTATAAGAGGAAGGAGGTTATGTTGCACTTATACAGGAAACTAGTTAGACTTCAGATGGAATGTTTCGTACCGTTCCAAGCGTCATATTATAGAAAGGATGTGATTGCATTGGAGAGTGGTGCAGCAGACGTTTACAAAAATGGTTCTCATGATGAAAAACTTCAGTTATGAGAAGAGATTGGAGAGGCTGGGACTCACTGGTCTATAGTTCCCTGGCTTATCTCTCCTTGAAGAGAAGGCGGCTAAGGGGGGATTTGATATAGATGTTCAAGGTTATGAGAGAGCTGGACAGAGTAGACAGAGAAACTGTTCCAGTTCGTAAAGGGATCTAGAACAAGAGGACACAGATTTAAAGTGATTTGCCAAAGAAGCAAATGTGATACGAGAAAAGAAAATTCACACAAGTTATTTGGGTCTGGAATGTAATAGAACATACAGTGCAGAAGGAGGCCATTCGGCCGATCAAGACTGCACTGACCCACTTAAGCCCTCACTTCCACCCTATCCTCGTAACCCAATAACCCCTCCTAACCTTTTTGGACACTAAGGCCAATTTATCATGGCCAATCCACCTAACCTGCACGTCTTTGGACTGTGGGAGGAAACCGGGCTCCAGGAGGAAACCCACGCAGACACGGGAAGAACGTGCAGACTCCACACAGACAGTAACCCAGCGGGGAATCAAACCTGGGACCCTGGCGCTGCGAAGCCACAGCGCTACCACTTGTGCTACCGTAATGCCTGGAAGTGTGGTGGAGACAGATTCAATTGAGGCATTTAAGTGCGCATTAGGTGATTATTTGAATAGAAATATGTGTACAGGTAGGGGGAAATGGCAGTTGAATGTGTCATGTGAGAGTACCTTTAAGAAATGAGTGATTATAAATGGGTATGTATATAAATATCTGTAGTGAGAGTACCTTTAAGAAGTGGGTGTTTACTACTGCAGTGATGTCAGAGAGTGGGTGGAGCTGGGCTCTCTGTCAGCTTTTTACTTTCGTTTTAGGCTGTTTGCTGCAGGGTGTGTTTTAGTTTCATTTTCAGAGCTGGATAGCTGCAGTCACAGCCAGAAGGTGTACGAGTCTCTCTCTCTGTAGCCTAAAAACTGTAAATCGATCCTTTGGTGATTTAAAACTAATAACTGTTCTCATTAGTGACTTTAACCTGATGTGCTTCTGTTTGAAGGTTTTTTTAAAGTCTGCTGGATGTTAAAAGGACAGCTTAAGGATTATTTACTGACAACAGTATTTGAATTAATGGTTGCTAAGATGCTCACTGTATGTTTTAAAAAGGTTAACTTGAGTTCATAGAATAAACATTGTTTTGCTTTAAAAATTACTTTTCCATTTCTGCTGCACCACACCTGTAGAGTGGGCCGTGTGCTCCCCATACCACAATCTATTAAACGTTGTGGGTCAGGTGAACTCCATGATACACTTTGGGTTTCTCTAAACCCTGGCCCATAAAAAATGGCACAAAGTCACGATGCTCACTTGGAGAGCATGTGCAGACACGATGGGTCAAATGGTCTCTTGTGCCTTAACAATTCTGTGATTCGGTGGGAGTGCAAAACAAACATGCCAAACAAAAGAGAACCTCTCAATCCTATCAGTAATCAATATTGGCATCACTTACCCAACATAAATATAGCTTTGAGGACAGCAAAAACTGCTCCCACCACAATGCTTTTCTGCGATGCTGCCAGCAGGTGTCTGTCACAGGATGAACGAATCCCTACTGTAGGTTTATCTATCAGAAGAAACCATTGACTGTCAACAATGTCAAGAGTAAGAAAAATTATTTTAACTATAGCCGTCATCAGCAATGTTACTTGTTCAAACCCACACTCTGTCATGCACGTCCTTAACTAGAAAAGCAAGATTTCTCAGTCATAAACGTTGCAGCAACCACACTAATGTCAAACTTCAAAGCCTCTCTGTACCTGAACAGACAAAGACTGCATAGGCCAATGTAACTTTCCATTTCAGCAGCCCAGTCTAGTGTAGAATCTTTGTCAACAATGAATGTGCATATTTCAAGTCACAGGCAACTCTGCCAGTTAACCCATGTTGGATAGAAGGCAGGGATTAACTGACACTCTATAGCTTCAGTTTAGAAAAGGAAGGTTCCATAAAAATTCTCCTCTTGAATGACTGCTCATAGAAATAAGTGAACTAAAAACAAAGTTCTAAAGATTTAAAAAAAAAATTTAGATTACCCAATTATTTTTTCCAATTAAGGGGCAATTTAGCGTGGCCAATCCACCTACTCTGCACATTTTTGGGTTGTGGGGGCGAAACCCACGCAGACACGGGGAGAATGTGCAAACTTCACAAGGACAGTGACCCAGAGCCGTAAGGCGGTTGTGCTAACCACTAGGCCACCGTGCTCAAAGTTCTAAAGATAAAGTTCAAACCATTTAAAAAAAACTAGACAGGCAAGTATTTATATCAAAAAGTAGACTGCACCTTCTTTTCATCTTCTCCCTTAGATATATTCAATATTGTACTTAGCACAGATGTTCTTTAAAACAAACATTTTTTTTGAATAATCTTCTGTTTTGATTAAAAAAACTTAGCTTCGACAGAGAAAACTACAGATCACCTGGGCATGACTGAATCCAAGTCAAGGCCAACATTTAATTTCTATGTTTCCATTGGTTAAAGACAGTACACGCAATATACTTCACTTACTGCTGTCCTGGTGACAAGGGTTTAACTGTGGCGTCCGAAACAAGTGAAGGAGGATTCTGCACGTTAGACGAGCACCAGGTTCTGAATCCTGCTCACTGCAAGCTGCAAAACAAAGAAAAAATATACTTACAGGCATATTCTGTATTTTTGTAAAACAGCTGAGCAGGAGCGTATGCCAAATATGCAACGATATTACAATTTTCCCGTTCTCAAAATGTCTAAATAGAATAACAATTCTGGAACCAAACTTAGTTCAATCATCAGCTGAAGGGGAAAGATTAGTTAACATTTCAGATACGAGTCAATTGTTACTATTTCAAATGATCTAATTCTGCATGAAGTACTTTTGAGAATGTTATGATTCAGTGAGAGGGAAACATTTTCATCCAAATAATACCTTACCACATTGTCCGAATGTCCTAAAACAATGTAAAAACAATGGCGTATTCAGAAGTATCTAATAGATGCTGGCAGACCTGCTGAGATTTTCCAGCATCTTCTGCTCTCCTTTCAGATTCCAGCATCTGCAGTATTTTGTTTATATTATTGGACTACGTTTATTGCGATGCTATCAGGTAAATATGGCAACCAATTTGTTCACAGCAAAGCCCCACCATCAGTAATACCCAGTGACCAGCTGATTGAACTTTTTGTGGTAAAGGAGGAATTGTGGCCAGAACAACAAAAGAGGTCCAAATTTAAATAATGCCATTGGATTTTTACAATTACGTGAATCAGCAGTTAGACCCTAGTTTAACAACTCCTCTGGGGAACAGCATTTGCAATGATGCCACACTCCCTCGGCACTGTTTGCACTTCTTACAAAGCTTTTCTGCCAAAACATGGCAAATGTATGGCACAGGTCGTCATCAAACAACTCTCGTCTATGCATGCCGATAAATCTTCCATGTGCCTCACATGTTTCAAAGAATCAAACCCAGCCTATCCAATCTTTCCCCACTGTTAAAATTCTCCATTTCTGATAACTTGTTTAGAAATCTCCCCCACACCTTCTCCAGCACAATCATTTCCTTCCTATAAATGCCATGACCAGAGCTGTGGCCTAACTAGTGTTTTATACAGTTCTATGATAATCTGTATGCCTTGGCCAGATTGGTGTCCATGTTTCTTTTAGTTTATATATTTCCTTCAGCTTCATTGTCATCTTTAGGATTTTGTTATACCATGCATGAAATATCATCATTTGGAGATTCTCAATTATTATTAAATTATATGAAATAACCAAGCTTATACTATAAAGTGCAATTTATATATTATTGAATTAAAATGAAAATTTCCAGTTACAAAAATTATGTATGACACAAAAACAAATATATGATACACAACACAATGTCTTACAACCAGAAACTTTGGGACCAGGCCGTGCCGGTTATCAGATCTTGTTGGATTGTGAGTCAGGTGTTTCGGGCTGTGGGCAGTTCAGGCCAAGCTAGGTTGGGTGGGGGGGTGGTCAAGGGTTACTTAAGAATCGGGGAATAGACTAACATGCAAGAGGCGAAGCAGAAAATGAGCCTGGCACCACACTGTACCAATGCAGTGTCTAGCCGAATTGTCCAGGTAAGTGTTATTTTTTATTTTACTCAATTAAAATGGAAGGCACATTCTAAAAATTTACGATTTTCAGACAACTCCAGTTTTTGATTTGAGACCCTGCACCTGAAATTCAATGTCTTACATGAAACTCATGGTGATTTGCCTTTAATTTCAAAAATATTAGTATATTAGTATTTGTAGAAAATGAAATTAGTATTTGTAGAAAATGATAGATGGAAGAAAAGATGCAGGAAAGGAAGGACTACAAATAGAACATAGAACATAGAACAGTACAGCACAGAACAGGCCCTTCAGCCCTCGATGATGTGCCGAGCAATGATCACCCTACTCAAACCCACGTATCCACCCTATACCCGTAACCCAACAACCCCCCCCCCTTAACCTTACTTTTTTTAGGACACTACGGGCAATTTAGCATGGCCAATCCACCTAACCCGCACATCTTTGGACTGTGGGAGGAAACCGGAGCACCCGGAGGAAACCCACGCACACACGGGGAAGCATCTAATTCATTAAATATCATCGTACAACAGGAAAATACTTGAGTCTATTTCCTTTGATATCAGTTGAGCACCATTCATCCTAGAACACAATTCACTGCGAAACTATTAGAACATGGAAAATGTGCTCCTGCCTGTGGAACTGCAGAGTTGCCCAAGTTTCAAGTTTCTGGAGGGGATTGAAAAAGTAAGCAATACTAGGACAATAAGTCAGCAAGTAAAACGCTTAGAAAATGTTCAAGTTTCAAGAGGGGAGGATTACAATTTTGTTTCTGTAAGAGCTCTCCAAATTTTGCCAATGGTTATTGAAAAAATATCTCGGCCACTGATAGACTACTCAACTCAAGTCAATGTAGCACTGATGGAGTTAATGCTCACAACTAAAATACAAGTACGAACATAGCGAACAGGCACATTCTTAATTCTATTTTTCAATGGCAGACAGGAATATATCATCTTGGCATTTGAAGGTGATGATTCTAAGATAGATGATTACCTGCATTAAGGAGTGATGGGATGGCCATACAGCGAATCAGATCCTCCAACAGCAAACATTGTCTGGCTATTAAAATAGATATAAATGTTGCCAGAGAGTCATGAAATGATAAATCGCTCACCTGAGAAAAAAAAACAGAGGGAGAACTTTAGTACCAGACAAAAGTTAAGCCATTACCTCAGAAAACGTTTGCTCCTGAGAACATGCATCAATAGGCTCAGTGGTAGCAGTCGCAACTTCAGTCAGAAGGTGATGGGATCATACCCCTTTCCAAGGCTTCAGCAATGATAGTGGCAGATTCTCCAATGTGGGAGTGGATACAAACCTTGAAAAAGCATTAAACCAATGCCCATCTGTTTGCTTTGTTGCCTACTGATAGAAATGACTTTTGTAGTCAGCTAAAACCATGAGAGTAAGGGAAGATGATAGAGGCTTAATTGAGAACTTATTAAGAATAATTAACTATAATCATATTAAGCATCACTTCAGTGCAACAATAGCTGGGAATCCATTAAGGGTTAATCCAGATCATACACTTTAATTTCACATTAGCAAATTGCTTGAGATTACAAGGACAGTGAAGTCAACTAGCTAAAAGGCCCCATTGTATGGTTAAAAACTGGGTGGCTGTCCAGTCCGAGCAGTCCTGTTTCTATAGTAACAGTCAGTCTAGGGCCGATAATTTCTTAACCAAAACTGTGTTTTTCTAATTACATTGGCAAGCGATGGAATGGGAAATTGGCACCAATATATATAAATACACATATCTCGTAAACTGATGGACAGACAGTTTGGCCGAATTGCCTAAATTGAGTGAATTATGAATTAGTTAAAGCCAATCAGAAGTAAAAAGAAGGCCAGACCTTAAAATAATAATCTCTTTAAGAATCACTTACCGGGATGGAAAACCCCATTCTGGAATCACCCTATCTATATTTCTGAAACCTATTTCTTTGCTGCTTGCTTTTGCTAATCGCCATCTTTCTTTTGTTTAAATCACTTAGTTATGTTATCCTGTGTATTATGATTTGAAGAATTACAACGATCTGTAATTGAATGAAAACTCAACTACTGTATTCGCTAAAGACAAACAATCTGACTAGCTTGCTGCAGGGCTAGTCGGAACTTCCTAAATGTTGTATTAAAAATAAGTTTTCCAGTGGCACAGCTGACAGATAAAGTACAAGTGGACTTTGCCAAACAGCACAGACTTGATCTCTGTTATTTGGAAACTGAGAAGGGATAACGGATATCCAGGGTTCCAAATAGATACAGAAATCCATCACTCATGGTTCCTTTATCTCCTTAATATACCCTACTCACAGATGTGCATTTTGTTGTTACTGTTAGGATACATATTAAAAACCCCATAACACTTTTCATAGACAGAAAAACACAAGCTCTCCAGTATTTGGCAACCATTCTTTCCAGATGCAAACATCATTAAAAGCAAATTAACTGGTCATTCATCTAGTGTTCCGTGACTGACATTGCATGCATAATTGCTGCCGTGTTTGCCAAATAATATCTGCAAATCAGTGAATCATTGTCTGTGATGTACTTTGGAACATCATCCCGAGTTACATAATGAAGTACTCAAATAGTCATTAGGTAGTACAGAATTTAAGTACTGCTGTGAGAAGAGGCATGACAAAGCTTATCGTCTTGCACTCTTCAGGACACTTCACAAAAATACCAATATAAAATGAAAATGACAATTTACACTGTATGATAAGTAGACTCTGATTGGTAGAAGCATTGCCATGGAGAATGCACCAGTTGACTGACAGTTAACTATTAAGCATTGTCTGAAATATAAACCAAACAGTTTGACCCTGATTGGTTAAGGCATTGTCCTGAGAATGCTGAAACCAATTTAAGATCTGCTCACAATGTGACTTATTTGCGTGTACTGGAAGTTTTATATATTAACACATAATGTTCTGTTCTTTGCAGGTAGAAAGAACATATATACACACTGTTTTAGCTAAACAAGCGACAGCCATTTGTTGACTTATTCCTCAGAGCAATGCTGTGACCAATCAGGATCAAAATGCCTGGTTTATTTTTCAAAAAATGCTTGGTCGTTAACTGTCATTCACCTGGTACATTCTCCATGGCAATGCCTCTATCAGAGTCTACTTGCCAACCAATCAGCACTTTCTTCTCATACAGTGTAAATTGTTGTTTTCCTTATATATCAGTATTCTTGCAAAGTATCCTGAGTGTAAGGAGTGCAAGGTGAAAAGCTTTGATTACAACAATCCTTCTGTTTAATCCCGGTCTGTTCTCTTTTCCTTCTTTTAATTTTTGTTGTTCTGCTATTTTAATTTTTGTACATGGACAAAAATTTGCATATACCTTTAATATGGACGTCACCTTTAATTTGAGTGGCTGGTAACCTGAGCATTGACCTAAGACCTCAGGAAAGGCAGGTTGCAAATAGCTGTTAATATTTCAGATCGGCATATTCAGGGAAGATCAATGATGACACATCTTGATGTACTCGGCTGTCAGCCAATGAGTTGTTTTAAATTGCCGGGCCTTAGCTGATACTCGATGCAGATTGGTGCTGACCATTCTGGAATGTTCTGCAGGGTTAGGAAGATTTGATCTTGGTTTCAGTTTTAAAAATCCAGCAACAGATCAACAACTCGGCTGGAGTTCTCTCCAGGTAAACGGATCCAGCCACCTTTTCCTCTCTATCCAACCTGTGAGTGCTTAATTCCTGAAGACAGAGCTAGAGGGATATCTTCAGGTTTCTCTCCCTGAAAAGCTAACCGACCTCTCTAATATCTTGCATAAGCTGTTTCTCCGATAATCTGTTTTCCACAGTAAAGCCAGGTATCATTCTGGTGAGCCTGGAAACCAGTTAAGCTTAAAACATGGGCTGAGGCTGGGGGGTTGGCGAGACTGAGAGTCTTAAGAATCAAACTGGCCTGAGGCTGTTCTTTCGGAGTGAAGGCTCAGGGCAATAAAAGTTAAAGTGACTCCCCTAGAGAAAATCCTCCAGCCTTGGAGTTGTAACTGAGTGTTTCTGCCAGAAGATTCTCATCAGCAATCCAGCCGGTAGCTTCGATCCCTAAGCATCCTTGGGGGACAGCCTGCTGAAAAGACCTCAGTATCAGAAGTTAGGACACTCATCTTCCATTTCATATTTTAATTCCTATTATTTTTACCCCTCCCCCTCCCTCTGTGTGTGGCTGACTTGTGTGTGTTTGGGTAGAGGGTGGGTCTCTTTTTCCAGTAATAATAAAGTATTATATGATGTGTACTCTCAGAAAAAGAACAGCATAAAATAGACTTTAAAAAGGAGTTTGGGAAGACAAAGTCAAGGTCATTCTAAGAAAGCCTTTGAAAGTGGAGAGATAAATGATAATAGGATAACATTAGGAAGAAATTCCAGATGGTCTGTCACTAATGAGGACATTTAAAAAAAAAAATCTGGTACGAGTAAAAATTACCATGAAGCTTTTGGATTGGCATAGAAACAGTACTGGTTCATAGTACAGGTGACCTGTTGCCATACCTGGTCTGGCCTATTATGTGATTCTAATCCCACAACAATGTGGGTGACTTTTAAATACCCTCTTAACTGGCCTAGCAAGCCACTCAGTTGCAATGTATTTGTACTTCAGACACTCAAGGATTAAGAATTCACATCCAGAGAACAAACTATTTTTAAATAAAAAGTTCTGATGAGTTAGAATTTATAGAAGATAGAGATTGGGAGGGCTGTACAGAATCTGTTGGAGAAACCCAGTTCAGAAGTACCAAAAGGGTGGATTCAAGTTTTGATGGTGGTAAAGATGAGATTGTAATGGAGGCAAGCTTTTAGACTCTTAGAGACAGCGCAGCTGCAGTTCTGCTTTGGCTATAACTGGTCGTGATCAATGTGCATGGTTACGGGATAGGGCGAGGGAGCGAGCCAAGGTGGAGTTTGTTTCGTAGGATCGGTGCAGACTCAATAGGCTGAATGATCTCCTTCTGCATGCAGGGATTCTATGGAGTATATTACTTTCCGAAAACATCTATATCACCACAAATTACTCTTATACTTAACTCAAGAGGACCATCACCTACTTAACCTAATTAGATTCAGTTCTAAAAGAAACTGCAAGGACAACTTTCAGTATTCTGACTAATAATCCAATTTAACAGCTCCTATGCACCCAATATTAACAGGATACAAAAAAGTATGGCATAGGCTAGGTTACTACCTACACTGTCAACCAGTAAATGTATTAGATTGAAACATTTTAGTAACAGGTTTTAAAACCCAGTAGATCTCAATTCAATTTTGTCAATGTCACATCTCCAGATATTCATTAAATATTGCTGGTACCCGTTTCTATACTTTGATGACACTATTAAGGAGTCATCATAATCTGAATAGTTAACCTATCAGTCTGCCTCTAACCTTTAAGCAGACATCCCCTCTCAATACGCAGGATACACTTGCCCTTTTGCTTCACACATCACTAGTCAGCTCACCACAGAGACGGACTTATGGCAGTGATCACCGTTAAACGTCAAGTTAACGAAAGGACACGCAGTAAAGTCAAATGATGACTTTAACACCCCAAAAGTTTAAAACTTTAAACACCTTCATGATGAAACAATACTTACATCAACATTGCAGAGTAGGTCATTGAAGCCGCATGTCCCATTATTGGATGAACAGCACAGCGCCTTGAGCACACCAAGCCACTCAGCGCTGAGAGCCTTGCAATAAGCAGTCAGTTCCGCACACAGGATAGCAATGTCATTCACACTAAATAAAGAGAGAGAGAGAGGGCTGTATAAAGATATGCAAAGAACAGACAGGTAATCTGGTTTGAAAGCAGCAATTATGCAGAGGTGGCACACACTTGGGGTCAAGTAAACAACAGTTAACTTAGCTTGCTTTAAGCTTTTGCAGTCACAACTCCTCTGACCCTGTAAAACCATTGTCTTTTCATGTAGAGAGCAACGATTTAACACTAGTTCCAAAATAGCAGCAAAAAGTCTGTTTTTGGAGCGCAGTCCGGGGGAGGGGGTTGGCGCTTCCGAACTTCTGTAGCTACTACTGGGCAGCTAATGTAGCCATGATTAGGAAATGGGTAATGGCGGAGTGGTCGGGGTGGGGTGGGGCGGCTGGAGGCGGCATCATACAAAGGCACCAGCCTAGGGGCACTGGTAACGGCACCACTGCCGTTCTCGCCGGCATGATACACCACAAGCCCGGTGGTGACGGCAGCACTGAGGGTCTGCGGTCAGCGGAGAAGGCACAGGAAGGAGGAGGGGGCCTCAATTTGTACCCCGATATGGAATAATCATAGATTTGTTCCGTGCAAGATAGATGGGGGGTTTCAAAGCTGGCACAGGGCAGGCATTAAAAGGATGGGGGACCTGTTCATAGATGGGACTTTCCTTAGCTTGAAGGCGCTGGAGGAGAAATTCAGCCTCCCCCCTGGAAACGCCTTCAGATACCTCCAAGTCCACGACTTTCTCAAAAAACAGCTGGGGACCCTTCAGGACAGGGTGGTGTCTGGCATCTACGTAGGAGAGGGGAAGGTGTCGGACATCTACCAAGAACTGCAGGAGGCGGAGGAAGCCCCAGTGGAGGAACTGAAGGGCAAGTGGGAGGAGGAGCTGGGTGAGGAGCTCGATGAGGGCCTGTGGGCTGATGCCCTGGGCAGGGTAAATTCCTCCTCATCATGTGCCAGGCTCAGCTTAATTCAGTTTAAGGTGCATCGGGCACACATGATGACGGCAAGAATGAGCAAGTTCTTTGGGGTGGAGGACAGCTGTGCGAGATGTTCAGGGAGTCCAGCGAACCATGTCTATATGTTCTGCGCTTAAAGAATTCTTTTTTTAAAAAATAATTTTTATTGACATTTTAACAAAATATAAACATCTCAACTCTATTAACAAAACAACCGCAGTAACACCCCAAAAACAATACCCACCCAACTTCAAAAGCAACTACAAACAAAACAAAAAAACAAAAAAACACCCAAACAACAAAAGGGAGAGATGACACCCGCCACATCCCACAAACCCATGTACTCAGTTCTCTCTCCCACCGATCCAAACTCCCCCCCCCACCGATCCAAACCCCCCCCCCCACCGATCCAAACCCCCCATCCCTTCCCCCGCCCCCTCCTTCCCTACCCCGCCCCCTCCCTTCCCCCCACCACCGATCCAAACGCCCCTCCCTCCCGTCCCCCTGCCCTCCCTCCCTTCCCCCCGCCCCCTACCTCCCCCCCGGTTGCTGCTGCTGCCGGCCTATTTCCCTACTGTTCCGCCAGGATGTCCAGGAAAGGCTGCTACCGCCCAAAGAACCCTTGTACTGATCCCCTCAGGGCAAATTTCACCTTCTCCAATTTAATGAACCCCGCCATATCATTGATCCAGGCCTCCACGCTTGGGGGCCTCGCATCCTTCCATTGGAGCAAGATCCTCCGCCGGGCTACTAGGGACGCAAAGGCCAGAACACCAGCCTCTTTCGCCTCCTGCACTCCCGGCTCCACTGCAACCCCAAAAATTGAGAGTCCCCAGCCTGGCTTGACCCTGGATCCCACCACCCTCGACACCTTCCTTGCTACCCCCTTTCCAAAACTCCCCCAGCGCTGGGCACGCCCAAACCATATGGACGTGGTTCGCTGGGCTCCCCGAGCACCTAGCACACCTGTCTTCACCCCCGAAAAACCTACTCATCCTTGTCCCAGTCATGTGGGCCCTATGCAGCACCTTGAACTGTATGAGGCTAAGCCTCGCACAGGAAGAGGAGGAATTCACTCTCTCCAGGGCATCCGCCCACGTCCCCTCCTCAATCTCCTCACCCAGCTCCTCTTCCCATTTATCCTTCAGTTCCTCCACCGAGGCCTCGTCTACCTCCTGCATTACCCGGTATATGTCCGAAATCCCCCCTCCTCCAACCCGCACCCCCGAGAGCACCCTGTCCCGCACCCCACGTGGGGGCAGCAAGGGGAGCCCCTCCACCTACCGCCTGGCAAAACGCCCTCACCTGCATGTACCTAAACATGTTCCAATGTTCCATAGCCCAAACTTCCCCTCTAACTCCCCCAAGCTCGCGAACCTCCCCTCCACAAACAGGTCCCTCAACCTCCTAACCCCTACCCTGTGCCAGCCCAGAAATCCGCCATCAATGCTCCCTGGGACAAACCGATGTTTCCCCCGTATCGGAGCCTCCATCGAGCCCCCCACATCTCCCCTATGCCGTCTCCATTGCCCCAAATTTTGAGGGTAGCCGCCACCACCGGGCTCAAGGTATACCTCGTTGGAGGGAGCGGCAACGGCGCCGTTACCAGTGCCTCCAGGCTCGTGCCCACACATGACGCCGCCTCCATCCTCTTCCATGCTGCCCCTTCCTCGTCCATTACCCACTTACGCACCATCGCTGTGTTGGCAGCCCAATAGTACCCACAGAGGTTGGGCAACGCCAGCCCCCCATCCCTGCCCCGTTCCAGGAAAACTCTTCTCACCCTCTGAGTCCCATGCACCCACACAAATCCCGTGATACTCCTGTTGACCCTCCTAAAAAAGGCCTTCGGGATAAGGATGGGGAGGCACTGGAACAGGAACAAAAACCTCGGGAGCACCGTCATCTTAACGGACTGCACCCTCCCCGCCAGTGACAGCGGTAACATATCCCACCTTAAACTCCTCCTCCATCTGCTCAACCAACCTTGTGAGGTTGAGCTTGTGCAGGGCCCCCCAACTCCCAGCCACCTGGACCCCATGGTACCTGAAGTTCTTCCCTGCCTGCTTCAGTGGGAGCCTACCAATCGCCTCCTCTTGATCCCCCGGATGCATCACAAACAACTCACTCTTGCCCAGGTTCAACTTATACCCAGAGAAACCCCCGAATTCACTAAGAATCCTCATCACCTCCGGCATCCCCCCCACCGGGTCTGCCACATACAGCAACAGGTCATCCGCATAAAGCGACACTCGATGCTCCTCCCCACCCCGCACCAGGCCCCTCCAGTTCCCTGACTCCCTCAACGCAATGGCCAGGGGCTCAATCGCCAACGCGAAGAGCAAGGGGGACAGGGGGCACCCTTGTCTCGTCCCCCGGTACAGCCAAAAGTACTCCAACCTCCTCCTATTTGTGGCTACACTCGCCATCGGGGCCTCGTAGAGCAGTCTCACCCACCGGATAAACCCCTCCCCAAACCCAAACCTCTCCAACACCTCCCACAGATACTACCACTCAACCCTATCAAAGGCCTTCTCTGCATGCAATGCCACCACTATCTCCGCCTCCCCTTCCACAGCCGGCATCATGATAACGTCGAGGAGCCTTCGCACGTTCGTATTCAACTGCCTTCCCTTCACAAACCCCGCCTGGTCCTCATGAATGATCCCGGGCACGCAATCTTCTATTCTAGTGGCCAGGATCTTTGCCAGCAGCTTAGCTTGGGCGTTTAGCAGTGAAATCGGCCTTTATGACACGCACTGCAGAGGGTCTTTATCCCGCTTCAGGATCAAGGAAATCAGCGCCCGTGACATAGTTGGGGGCAAAGCCCCCCCCTCCCTTGCCTCGTTAAAGGTCCGGACCAACAGGGGGCCCAACAGGTCCACATACCTTTTATAAAATACCGCCGGAATCCCATCCGGCCCCGGCGCATTCCCCGACTGCATGCTCCCTATCCCTTTGACCACCTCCTCCAGCTCGATCGGCGCCCCCAGTCTCCTCCACCTGCTCCTCCTCCACCCTCGGGAATCGCAGCTTGCCCAAGAAGTGCCCCTTTCCTCCCCCCTCCACCGGGAGTTCTGACCGGTACAGTTCCCCATAGAAGACCCTGAAGACCCCATTAACATCCACCCCCCTCCGCACCACCTTCCCAGCCTTATCCGTCACACCCCCAATCTCCCTGGCCGCTTCCCGCTTTCGGAGCTGGTGTGCCAGCATCCTGCTCGCCTTCTCCCCATACTCATACACCGCCCCCTGTGCTTTCCTCCACTGAGCTTCCGCCTTTCTGGTGGTCAATAGGTCAAATCTGGCCTGAAGGCTACGCCTCTCCCCCAGCAATCCCTCCTCTGGAGCCTCCGCATATCTCCTATCCACCCTCACCATCTCCCCTATCAGTCTCTCCCTCTGCTCCCCCCTCTCCATATGGGTTCGGATGGAGATCAATTCCCCCCTCGTCACTACCTTCAATGCCTCCCAGACCGTCCCCACTCGGACCACCCCGTTGTCATTGGCCTCAAGGTACCTCTCGATACACCCCCGAACCCTCTCGGCCACCTCCTCGTCTGCCAGCAGCCCCACTTCCAAGCGCCAGAGCGGAAGTTGGTCCCTCTCTTCCACCCGCCCGAGGTCCACCCAGTGCGGGGCATGACCTGAAATGGCAATGGTGGAGTATTCCACATCCTCCACCCTCGAAACCAACCCCCTGCTCAGGACAAAAAAAAATCAATCCTCGAGTAGGCCTTGTGTATGTGGGAGAAATAAAAGAGTACTCCCTGGCCCTTGGCCTCGCAAACCTCCAGGGATCCACCCCCCCATCTGGTCCATAAATCCCCTCAGCACCTTAGCCGCCGCCGGCCTCCTACCCGTCCAGGACTTGGATCGATCCAATGGGGGATCCAGTACCGTGTTGAAGTCGCCCCCCCCCCCCCCCCCACACACACACAATGATCAGGCCCCCCACCTCCAGGTCCGGAATGCGGCCCAACATACCCCGCACAAACCGCGCATCGTCCCAATTTGGGGTGCAAACATTCACCAACACCACCCGCTGCCCCTGCAGCTTACCACTCACCATCACATATCTCCCGCCACCACATTTAACGCCTCAAAATACACCTTCTTCCCCACCAGAATGCCACCCCCCTACTCTTCTCATCCAGCCCTGAGTGAAATACTTGGCCCACCCATCCCTTCCTCAGCCGAACCTGGTCAACCACTCTGAAATGTGTCTCCTGGAGCATGGCCACATCCGCCTTCAGCCCCTTCAGGTGCGCAAACACCCGGGTCCGTTTGACCGGCCCATTCAGCCCCCTCACATTCCAGGTTATCAGCTGGATCAGAGGGCTCCCTGCCCCCCTCCCCTGCCGATTAGCCATACCCCATCCCTTGCCCACCACCGGCTAGCGTCCCCCGCTCTGCCAGTTTCCCACGGTGGCAACTCCCCCCCCCCCCTCCCCCCTCCCCCCCTCCCCACTCCAGCACCCCCTGCGTCCTCCAGCTCCTTCCTGACCGTTTCAGCAGCAACCCGGTACACCCCCCCCCCTCCCAAGGCTAGGACCCCTCCTAGCCACGCCCCTCCCTCCATAGCACTCCCGTGAGCCAGCTAACTTCTGCTGACCCCGGCGACTCCCGCCCTACCTCCGACTCCTCCCCACGTGGGACTACCCCTCCTCCATCGTGCCCGTCAACGGGTCCTCCTCCCCACCCTCCCCGCTCTTGCGCGGGAAAAGAAAACAGCCAGCAACGACCCACGCTTCTCAGCCCTGACACCACCCCCACCATCTCCCAGCGCGGGAAACCCACAGAAAGCCCGCGCTTTCGCCCTGCCCGGCACCGCCTCCTCTTGGGCAGCTCCCATTGTCAGTCCCCCCCACCAGCTCCCCGAACTCCACGTTTACCCCCCTGCCCGAACCCATCTACCAGACCCCTACAGAAAAACCCATACAGAAAAGACAAATCGACATCACCCCACCCACCCCAAGGCCAACCCACGTCTTACATTAAACCAAGCAAATACAAGTACACTATTATACAGCATCCACCATCTTAGACTCTCAGTTCGAGTCCAATTTCTCGGCCTGCACAAAGGCCCACGCTCCTCCGGGGACTCAAAATAATGGTGCCGATCCTTATAGGTGACCCACAGACGCGCCGGCTGCAACATACTGAACTTCACACTCCATCTGTGGAGCACCGCCTTTGTCTGGTTAAACCCGGCCCTCCGCATCGCCACCTCCGCACTCCAGTCCTGGAAGATCGGCACCTCCGTGTTCTTCCACTTGCTGCTCCGCTCCTTCTTGGCCCACCGGAGCACACACTCCCGATCCACGAACCGATGAAACCGCACCAACACGTTCGTTCGGCTTGGGCCTCCTAGCCAGAATTCTGTGGGCCCCCACTAACTCCATGGGCCCCTGGAAGGACCCAGCCCCCATCAGCGAGTTTAACATAACCACCACATAGGCCACCAGGTCCGACCCCTCCAGCCCCTCCGTGAGGTCCAGGATCCGCAAATTTTTCCTCGACTGGTTGTCCAGCTCCTCGAACCGCTCCTGCCATCTTTTATAGAGCGCCTCGTGCATCTCCACCTTCCCCGCGACGGCCACATCCTCCCTTTCGGAGGCCTGCTTCTGCAGCTCCCGGATCGCAGCCCCCTGGGCTGTCTGGGTCTCCATCAGCTCCCTGGTGGTTATCTTCAACGACTCCAGCAGCTCCAACTTAAGCTCCTGGAAGCAGCGCAGCAGAGTCGCCTGCTGCCCCTGAGCCCACTGCCTCCAGTCCTCCGGGCCTCCGCCGGCCGCCATTTTGTCTTCCTTCCCCTGCTTTTTCAGGGGTGCTTTCTCCGTTTTTCTCCTTACCCCACTCCTGGTCCGGACCATAGGGGTCGACTCCTGTCCTCTTCCCACGTCGGGATTTGCCGATACAGCTCCGATGGGGGCCCTGAAAAGAGCCCCAAAGTCCGTTTTCAGCGGGAGCTGCCGAATGTGCAGCTTAGCTCCGCATTGCCGCCACTGGATGTCCCCGCTTAAAGAATTCTGGCAGGGCTTTGCGAGGGATTTTTGACAAGCGGGTGAAGCCGAGTCCAGGA
Source organism: Scyliorhinus canicula (assembly GCF_902713615.1). Classification (NCBI taxonomy): domain Eukaryota; kingdom Metazoa; phylum Chordata; class Chondrichthyes; order Carcharhiniformes; family Scyliorhinidae; genus Scyliorhinus; species Scyliorhinus canicula. The sequence goes on from NC_052162.1 coordinate 46,766,305, forward strand.
ATAGCGATCTTTGGGGTGTCAGAGGATCTTGGAGTGCAGGAAGCGAAAGAGACCGAGGTTTTGGCCTTTGCTTCCCTGGTAGCCCGGAGACGGATCTTGTTAATGCGGAGAGACTCGAAACCCCCGAGTGTGGAGACCTGGGTTAGTGACATGGCTGGGTTTCTCAGGCTGGAGCGAATAAAGTTTGCCTTGAGGGGGTCCTTGCTGGGGTTCTCCCAGCGGTGACAACCGTTCCTTGACATTCTAGGAGAGCGTTAAAATGTCAGCAGCAGCAGCAGCAATCCGGGGGGGGGGGCTTAGGTGGAGAACTGTTTATTTAGTGCATATTCTCTTTTTGTATAATGATAACAGCCACCGAGTTTTGTTAAATATTTTCCTTTTATTTTTCTGCTATTGGTTATGTAAAAACTCTGTTTGAAGAAAGCTTTTATAAAAACAAATTTAAAAAAAACAAAATAGCAGCATAATCTCAACACAGAGGTTCAGGAGGAAAGGGTGATGCAATGCGTTGTGGTGCAGTTTTTTGCCTCTTGAATTTCATCCAAAACTAACAGCAGGAAACTCTATTTTAATTACATTTTTTCTTTCAAGTGAAATGAGAATGAGTAGTGGTGATGTTCGGAATGGTAGTAAACAGGAAATTAGAGATGCATGCGATAAAGGGACATCTGTAATTATGCATGACTTTCATCTGCATATAGATTGGGCAAATCAAATTAACAATACCATGGAGGATTCTTGGAGTGTATACGGAATGATTTTCTGGAGCAATACGTTGAGGAACCAACTGGAGAAATGGCCATCCTAGACTGGGTATTGTGTAACAGAACCACAGAATTCTGCAGTGCAAAAGGGGTGGATTCAAGTTTGGGCCATCGGGTATATTACACCAAATCTCTGAAAGAGCACCTTACATAGGCCCACTTCTCCACCCGATTCCTGTAACCTCACCTAACCTAACAAATTCATGGACACGAAGGGGCAGTTTAGCATGGCCAATCCATCTAACCTGCATACCTTTGGACTGTAGGAGGAACCGGAACACGCAGAGGAAACCTTCCGAGGAGAAAGTGCAAATTCCACAGTCACCCAAGGCCAGAATTGAACCCAGGTCCCTGGCGCTGTGAGGCAGCAGTGTTAACCACTGTGCCCTGTTACCGCCCCTATGAGAAAGGAATAATTGGCAATCTAGTTGCGTGAGCGACCACAATATGATAGAATTCTTCATCCAGGTGGAGAATGACGTAGTTGATTCTGAGACTAGGGTCCTGAATATAAATAAAGGAAACTACGATGATATGAGGTGAGAGTTGGCTATGATGGATTGCGGAATGTTACTTAAAGGGGTGACGGTGGATAGGCAATAGGAAACATTCAAAGAACACATGGGTGAACTGCAACAATAGTTCAATCCTGTCAAAGGATATGGGGGGGGAGGAAAGCAGGGAGAGGTTACGGAGTTGGGTGATCAGCCATTATAATAAATGGTGGAGCAGGCTCTAAGATCTGAATGGCCTACTGCTCCTATTTTCTATGCTTCTATGAAGAATATTAATTAACATTCCAACCAGTGAAAATATACAGTGCTACGCAAAGAGACTTGCTCTTCTTTGGTTCTGGGTGTCGAAAGGTTAAATGAGAGCTGTGGAACAAAGTAAAGATGTAAACATATTACAAAAACTGAAGTCATTTGACATCCTGCTATCCCTGGAATTGGATGTTACTTGGCATCAGTTTGAAAATCCTGGTCAGCCATTAAATGCCTCCGTTGCCACATTTCATTAGGCTGTAATATTTTTCCAGCCACTTGTTTGCTACATTTACTACTTTTCTGTAATAACTTCTTTAATGCTCCATCCAGTCAGTACTCACAGATCAAATGTAGAATAAGTTAGTCAATATTGTTAATTTTGTACAACCTAGTTGAATTCTTAGTTGATTTGATGCTGGACCCATGTTCATTAGGAGCTGGACTAAGGTTGGCCAGTGCTCATTTCACTTCAGAATACAGAGAGGCGACACTTAACAATTAATTATTCTGCCTTGAATTTTAATCTAGACTGCAGAAGTGAATGGGTCATACTGTAGGAACACAAACTCTATTCATCAGACATTATCCATTTTTGAAGAATGAATGGATTATTTTATTCATAACAAATCAGCTGGCTCTGAACAGCTGGCCCAGCTGGCCGCATGATTCCCTTCATAGATATAAAATTAGTCAGGTATGTATAAAATTAGTTAGGCTCTTACCGATCAGGATCATGATGTCCCACACAGACATGCATGAGTGCGTTGCAAACAAAGCTGTAGCGATTGGCTGGATTATCATTCAGTATTTTACCAAGCATGGAGTAGCTGAAGTTGTGGGCAGAGGGATTTTCAATAGCATCGATCATGAACTCAGGTTCCCAGAGCATGTTGGACTCAGAAGGTTCAATATTAATGTAGATGGTATTCTTGACCTTGGAACAGGCATCACTTAAGGTGAAAAGAGACAATTAAATTTCATTAAATTTTAAATTTAAAAACAGTGTTTCAAGATTTGTCAAAAGATGGCAAGTGACAAATTGTGGTCTGAAATCTATACAAGTGGAATAACAGGATGATTGCAGGGCATTGTGTCCAAGCCAACTGTGCAAGAGTAAATTGGCTAGTTCCACGCACCAAGTCTCTTCCCGGTAGCCCTACAAATTGTATATCTCGTCAGGTATTTATACAGTTCCCTTTTGGAAGCCATAATTGAATAAGCCTCCACCACACTCTCAAGCATGACATTCCAGGTCCTACTCATTCACTGCAGACAAAAAGATTTTCATTGATTATTTTGCCATTCACCTTACACTGGTGTCCTCTGATTCTTGCCTCCTCTGCCACTGGGAAGAGTTTCTTTCTATCCATTCAGTTTAGGCTCCTCATGATTTTTAATGCCTCCATTAAATCTCCCCTCAACCTTCTATTTCTAAGGAGAACTCCAGCTTCCCTATCTATCCACATAATCAAAGTCCCTTAACCCTGGAATCCCGCTCGTAAATCATTTCTCCAATATCTCTAGTGTCTTTACATCCTTCCTAGAGTGCATTGATCAGAATTGGATGTAATATTCCAGTTGCGGCCGAACCAACATATTATGAAGGTTCTTCAGAACGTCTTCCCTTTTGTCCTCCATGCCTGTATTCATAAATTCCAGAATTACTTGTATAATAAAAAACAGAAAATGCTGGAAAAACTCGGGTCTGGCACAATCTGCGTAGAGAGAAACTGAGTTACATTCAGAGTTGAATATGACACTTTTACAGAATTAAAAGGAGGTGGGCATATAATGGGTTTTATGCTGTTGAAAGGGAGAAGGACAAAGAACAAAAGGGAAGGTATGGAATAGTGTACAGGGCAAGAGATGTAATGCCCTTTACATTATTCTCCCAGTCTATGTTAGGATAATTAAATTCCGCCATTATCACTGCTCTCAAACTTTTGCAGCACTCTAATTTTCCTGTAAATTTGCTTCTCTATATCTTTCCCACAAATTGATGTCCTGTAGAACACATTCAGTAGTGGGTAACAGCGGCTCAAATATTTATTCTCAAATAAATTCTGTTGGTGACTCCATTTGGCCATCCTCTCTATCCAGCACTGTGATATTCACCTTAAACAATGCTTTCATCTCTCCTGATTTATTTCTTCCCTATATTTCCTTAAAAATCGTGTACTCAGGAACTCAGTCCTGTCTTTTCTTGAGGAAGGTATCTTATATCATACTCCCAAGTGGTTATCTTCACCTCCAGCTCCCAAACTTATTGAGCATGCCGTGTTTTCATAGATGCAACATAAACCTAATTCAGACCTTATTGCATTCCCACCTATTCTAACCCCTCTAAATACTTTAATATTTCTTATTCTAGTAGTCTTTCCCAATTCTTTATGCACCTTGTTTATTTCATTATCGCTATATCCTGGATCCCGTTCCCCCTGCCAAGTTAGTTTAAGCCTCCCTATCAACAGGAGCAACAGAAGTACAGATTGAAGTGATTATATCCCACTCAAAATATAGCTTTATCTAAAATCTAAATCACCATTATAAAACTAGAGAAAAAAAACATACAAAATTGCAAAAAACACAACATCTTGGCAAATGGGAGAGATACAAAGAGCAGCAAAAGGTGACAAAGCGTAGTAAAACCTACCAAAAAAGGTTGTATTAAAAGAAACTTGCAAGGGATATTAAAATCAATATTAAACAAACTTTTTGAACTTCATTAGGAAAAATAGGTGGTCAAAAGCAATGTAAGCCCTTTGAAAACTGATAATTGCGATGTTTTCAATGAAAATAAAGAAATGTCAGACAAATTGAACAATTACTTTGCATCAGTATTTGGTGGAGGTCAGAATGCCAGGCATCCAAGAAAACTATTATTGTTCAAGGACAGGGATTCAGCAAAATTATCAGCATAGAACAGTAATGGAGAAATTAAGTGCGACAAGTCCCCAGGACCAGATGGTTTCTTTCACAGGGTTTTGAAAGACGATGAGAACATTGTAGATGTTCCAATTGTAATATTCTAAAATTCTCTCAATTTGGGAACCATTCTTTTGGATTAAAAAATTATGCTTTACTCTATCACTTGTGAAAGGTGGCATAGGGAAACCAGGAAATTGCAGATCAGTTAGCTAACATCCGATGTCAGGAAAGACTTTCATTAAGGGTAGGATGACTGAACACCTTGAAAACATTTAGTTAATCAGAGAAAGCCACCAAGGATCTGTAAATGGAAAGTAATGTCTAACAAATGTGACTGAATATGAAGTGATAGCTGAAGTTGTAGTCAAGGGAATTTCCATGGGTGTTGTTTATATGGACTTCCATAAGGCATTTAATAAAGTCCCTCGTAATAGACTGTTAGCTACAATTGAAGTTGATGCAATTGAAGGAAAATGAATGACCTGGTTGGGAAATTGGCTGAGCAGGAGAGAGAATAGAGGTCATGGGCAGGTACTTTGTTAGGGTCTCACCTTCTCTCTGCAATTATTAATGACTTTGATGATGGGCTAGAAAACCACATATCCAAATTTGTTGAAGACACAAAGATGGGTGGCAATGTAAACAATGTAGATGAAAATATAAAATTACAAACAGATACTAATAGATAAAGTGACTAGGCCAAACTGTCATAAAAGGATTTCAATGTAGGAAAACGTGAGGTTTGAATCTAAAAAGGGTGGAATGGGGTACTCTGTTAATACAAAGCTAGAACAGTGGAGGATCAAAGAGATTGGAGACGAAGTACACAGACCACGAACAGGTACAGAAAATAATCAAAAAGACTAATGGCATGCTGGTCTTTATATCATGAGAAATAGAACACAAGGAGTTAGAATTGATGCTTTAGGTGTACCAAGCATTTGTCAAACACACCCAGAGGGGTTAGCACTGGTGCCTCACAGCTCCAGGGACCCAGGTTCAATTCCAGCCTCGGGTGACTGTGTGCGTTTGCACTTTCTTCCCGTGTCTGCGTAGGTTTCCTCCGGGTGCTCTGGTTTCCTCCCACAGTCGAAAGATGTGCAGATTAGGTGAATTGGCCATGTTTAATTGTTCTTTGGAGTCCAAAAAGTTAGATGGGATTGCTGGGCTGTGGGGATAGGGTGGCGGCGTGGGCCTAGGTAGGGCCAGTGCAGACTCGATGGGCTGAATGACCTCCTTCTGCACTGTAAATTCTATGATTCTATGATACCAAGAGCCGTTCTGAGCACCACACTGTACAAAGATACATTGGCCTTGGAGTGACTACAGCATAGATTTACCAGAATGATACGTGGGCACCAAGGATTAAATTATGGGGAACAATTGCACAAACTAGAGCTGGAATTCAGAAAGTTAAGAGGTGTGAGTGAAACTAGGAAACACTTCATGTAAATTGTGGTAGAAGTTTGGATATCTCTTCTGCAAGCAGGAATTGATGCTAGAGACATTGTTAATTTTACTGTTGAAATTGATAATTTTACACCAACAGTATCAGAGGATATGGGGCAAAAGATGGATATATGGAGTTAGATCACAGATCAGCCATAATGTCACTGAATGGCCGAATAGGCCAGGGAGTTAAATGGTCTCCTCCAATTCCTATGTCTCTAAACATTACATTTCCTGTGTTGCTAAAGCAGGGAATAGGATAGGGTTGGCTGTAGAGCATAACGCTAAGCTTGAATACTGGACAAGGATTGACAATTGTCCTGAAAACATTTTAGGGATAATGAACTTTCTCTGAAGAGATTATATAAATTAGAAAGAATCCATGATAGAGTGAATTACACATGGTCCAAGGAAGAAACATGATTAATGGCCCAAATGGTCATTTCAGGTTATGTCTTGTTCATTTTTAAGACATGAAAAAGGGGTCAGCAGGGGATACCAAATTCTGCAAATATTCTGGAATTAATCAACCTGAATTTTCAAACATATCAGAAAGATTTGAGGAAAGATTGCCCATAAACACCTCCCCGGCTTTCCACCAAATGACTCCCAAAAGGTTATCAATCCAGTAAACTTTTCATATACTTAATCTGAAACATCATCTCCAACCCTTACCCGAAGAGTTCTCCAAACTTGCTCTTTAAATGACTGCAGGAGGTGTAGAGATCATAGAGGTAGGCGAGGATACAACGCTCAGCAGAGGAACAGTCTGCTGGGTTAACACCATGCTTCACAACTCCACATAAACTGAAAAGCAGAGAGGGGTTACTCACAAAAATGTTTTCCTTTAAAGGTTTTGTTGAGAGATGAAACATTATCAACACAAAAAATTACTATATGTTTTCTTCTTATTTAGCACAAGAGTTAAATATTTGTCCAGGAATTATATGGAATTTGATTTATGGATCCCACCATAAGAATATTGTGACTTTATACCACATTCACTGCAACATTACAAACTTTTAGCTTCACTCCACTTTAAATACAGATATATATGACTACTGTTAGGTGCAACCTTCATTCTAGAAAGAACCTCAGTCTGATAGCCCTCTGCCCCCATCTAATTGGAACCTCTATTTTTTATGTCTTTCCCTCATGGGCTGCTGAAGGAAGTTCCTGTAACTTTTACCCTAAAATCATGCCCAATTGGGATAAAACAGCATAAACAGATAGTACCTTCCTTGCTTTATACGTTGTTCCTGTTCTTTGATATCTTTCAATCTCAATGCTATTTGTGCTATATATAGATCCCCAATAACAATATCCAAATGCATAATGACCAGCAAACTAATTTTCTTTATAATTCCTTACAGCAATCATTTAGCCAAGAAGCCAGAGGTAACAAAATAATTTGCTTACTCATTTATACTAAGCTTTGATTTTTTTTTGAAGCAGGTATTGCTCCCAATTAACACTACACCCTGTATGCTTCATCCGATGCCAATGCTTATGTAGTTTCATTGTATATCTTGTGTTGCCCTATTATGTATTTTCATGAATTTTGTTTAATTCCATTTTCTTCCATGCACTGAAAGATCTGGATGAGCTGCTTGCAGAAAAACACTTTTCACTGTACCTCGGTACACGTGACAGTAAACAAATCCAAATCCAAACCAATCCAATTGAACCAACTAAGAAAATTCCCAGTGTATCCATTGTGCCTCAGTTGGCAATACTCTTGTCTAAGACACAAAGTTCTGGTTTCAAGTCCCACCTTCAGGACGCGAGCACAAAAATCAAAACCCTCACTCCCATCCTGAGGTAGTACTGGCTGTCAGGATGGTCTTTGGCCCCATCTGCCTCCCTGTCTGCCTGGATGTAAAATACACCATTGCAGGAAGAGCAGAGGAGTTATTTTGATTTAAGATTTAATCCTCAATCAACATCACAAATTAGTTTCCTACATTATAACAGTGACTACACTTCAAAAATCACTTCATTGGCTGTCAACAGCCACGTCAGGTGGCCATGAAAAGTGCGATATAAATGCAAGTCTTTTGCTTATATTCAATCTGCTCTCGATTTGCCAATAATGCTGGTGTGAAGATGCTTGAGGAGAGAACAACTGTCTCCACTTCTGCCCCTCTCTGAAGGGAAATACTAACCCTCCATAGGGCACCAACTCAAAATAATGTCGCTCATAATTTGGGGCAATGCACGAACAACCCCATAACACATTTAAGTTGTGTTCAAATACATCTACCTTAAAAACAGAATGTGAAAGTCTCACCCTTCAAACACTTGTGCTGTCTGATCAGAGTTGAGGATAAGGCAGGAATGATAACGCCGCAGGACTGCCACAATGCACAGACACAAACCCGTTGTGTAGCTGCCAACCAGACTGGATGACTTCAGGAGTAACTCTGCTTCCACCACACTGAGTTCATTCAGCAACTGCAGAAAGAGAAAAAACAGACAAATAGTAAGCACAATTTCTGATCAATGTCAGAGCAAAATTATGGGCTATAAGGGCCTGACTGCAATAACTAAGTACGCTTTTGCGATTTCAACTCTGTTGTTGTAGAGAGAGATGCTGACCAGGGGAACAAGCACATCAAGTAATAGAACCCTGAACAAAGAATCCACTGTACCCCCCCTGCTATTCACGCTGGCGATCTTGAGCCCTTGGCGATGGTCCTTTGGGGGTCTGCAGAGTGGCAGGGCATAGCGAGTGGGGGCAAGGAGCCCTCTGTTGGAGCAATTGCTGCTGCTGGATGAGCTGGAGGAGGGTAGGATTGAAGACACATACGGGTGGGAGGAGAGCAAGTGGTGAGGACGAAGAACAAATAAATGGAAGGGGAAGGGGGATGCAAAATAAGTTGGGGACTGGTTGCGAGGCGATGCAGAGGGTGAACTCAACCTGCTGCACAAGGATGAGCTTGATTCAGTTCAAGGTGGGGCATAGGGTGTATATGACTCGGCCAAGGATGCATGGGTTCTTCCAAGGGGTGGGCAATGAGTGCGAGAAGTGTGGGCGAGGGCCGGTGAATCATGCGCATACGATCTGGGGTTGCGAGAGCTGGAGAAAGACTGCGAGGCGATGTTAGGGACACGATCTAAGATAGTGAGGGTGGAGGCTGGGCCAGTCCCGATGGTGGTGCTATTTGGGGTATCAGAAATGCCGGAGCTTCTGGAGGAAAAGGGGGCCGATGTTGTGGCCTTTGCCTCTCCAATTGCCTGGCGAAGGATCCTGCTAAATTGGAGGTTGGACACACCATGGGGGTGGCAGCCTGGCTGGGGACTTGTATGACTTTTTCTAGTTGGAGAAGATTATGTTTGATTTGAGGGGGTCAGCGGTGGGATTCGAATTGTGGTGGGGGTTGTTCAAGATGCTGTTTGAGGAATTGTTCGTCATGGATGGAGGGAGGGGGAGATAAAAGGAGAGAAACTGTACAAACTGTGAACTGTATGGAGTGTGTATTTTATATTATGCTGTTTTTACATATGTTTGGAATAAAGTACCTTCTTAAAAAACAAAGGCTGAACAAAGAATGAGGGTCACCTCAGATTGCACCAGGGAATTTCCCAAGACTAAAAGTGAAAGCAGTACTGACTGAATCCTGAGCTACTTGATGACTTTAACTCAATGTGAGGGCATATAAACTGGAGGAAATAAAAGCTTTCAAAAAACAAATTAAACAAGCAGACATGGATATGGCAGCATAGTGCTGTTACTGGATTTCTAATCCAGAGGCTTGGACTAAAGCTCCAGAGATTTAGCTCAAATCCCACCACCATGGCAAATGAGGAATTTAAATTTAATAAGTCTGCAATGAAAAGCTAAATTCAGCACTGATGGCCATGGAACAATTGGATTGTTGTTAAAAATCATCTGTGGCACTAATTTCTTCATTAAGGAACAACTAAATGCCATCCTTAGCCTGACCTATATATGACTCCGGAGCCACAGCAATATTGTCGACTCTTAACTGTCCTCTGAAATAGCCGAGCAGACCACGCAGTTGTATTCAAGAAGGTGGCTCATCACTACCTTCCTGAGCAATTAAGTGTGGCATTGACACCTATATCACAGAATGAATAAAAATGCAGCCTGACACACAAAGGCAGTACAACACAGCAGTATCGCAGGAGCAGAGCAAATGATTTCACAGTAAAATCAATTTCCAAAAGAAATTAGCAACAGTGCCTTGATTTTACAAAAAGATTGCTATTTACAAACTAAGCCATTGAAAAGCCATGAACCACATTCCTTGTTAGGGTAGTGGAACATGCATACTAGAATGTCTCAGGTTCAATTCCCGGCTTACGGTAATACAAGCATTTCAATTGCCCTCGCTACCCTGGAGAAGGTGAAGGAAGGGCACTGGAGCTGGGAAAATCAAGCACATTGCCTACTCCTAATCATTATTTAGGGAGGTCTGCTGGCTGAGGGGCATGTGTGTGGCTAAGGAAATGATCAGGTTCAGCTGTAATGTTCTTCATTGTAAGTAAAAAAGCTTGCTTGTGCTCAGCATCTAAACTTCTAGATAATGAACAACAAAATGCATTAGGTAGCAATGAACTGCTGACGCTCATGGAATTACATTCCAACCAGTTTCAGCACCTTAAAAATAAAAGAAAAGGAATGAGACGAAAAATATTTGTTTGCTGCTGTTTTCAATACAAACAAATCGTTCTGAAGTTGTTGGAATCATGGCTAATATCAGGGTAAGTGCAAACACTGCACCTTATAGGTATTAGTAAGCATCTGGGAAAGAAGGAACCGGCATTCTAATAATTAAACAACCAGAACATCCAAAATCCGGAAAAGTTATAAAGTCCATGATATAATGTCGACAGTACGCCAAGCATGCAGTGCTATTTCTGCCTTTATTGTAATCTTACTCTAGATTGTACCAACTATTTACAATAAAAATTGTGATTCACCACGATAGAAGCAACATTTTAAATCATTATTCTGTCTCGAGATTTTAAGTTATGTAAACACAGGATAAAACAGATTACTACCAAAGGTACCTGAATAGCAAAATCTATCAGTCCACTGATATTAAGGGAATACTCCATCAGATCAAAGATGAACTGAATATGCTGAACAAGAGGCAGATGATAGGACATTCCTAAGGCAAAGCTAGTGATCTGTTCCAGCACATTCCGTGATACCTGTCATAACAGGAAAAAAAATTATGAAAGATTCCCAATTTTTTGAAAAGGTGGTACTCTCTCTTGCACTGACTGTAATTTTTTTTTACCAAGAACAGCAAAATCAATGGGGAAATACTGTATACAACATATACAGAGCCACCCATGTAATTTTGTGTTTTAATTATAAGTTTGCTGCCAGCAAATTATGCTTTTGAAGAGCATCAACCTTTTACTTAATTCTTTATTTAATAAAAAGATCGTGAAAAACAAGAATCAAAGAGTATAGCATTGAGGAACCAATAAGACAGAACAGGACAAGGCAAGTCGAGTACCAGTTGTTAAATGATGCCTGCCCAAGTAACATACAGCAGATCCTTAAAGTTTATCGTTTTTAATTTCCATCACAGAAGAAGGTGCAGCATTGTGTGTGAAGCTTGGCAATTCCTACCGTATAGTTCAGAAGTTTAATGGTGTCCTGTCCCTTACCTGAGAGGTAACTTGATGTTGATCAAAATGTGAAAGATGTTGAAATTTGGCAAATATATCCTCAGCTGTAGGAAATGCTTCTGGTTTATTTTTCTTTCGCTTTTGTCCTTCCTCTCCACCTGTAAAATTATAAAAGTTAACTGTTGCAATATACAGCACATAACCATGTAACCCTGTATAACCTTGTATAAGAAACTTTGAAGAACATGCCAAGGGAAATCAGGTCATCACAGGAGATTAACTATCTCAGTTGCAGCTGCAGTAATTTTCAGAATCATCTTCATCTCCAAGATGCACCTATCTTTTAGAAGCAATATAAACATAATTTATTTCCATTTTTTTCAAACATTATTCCCAGCACTGATTATTCAAATATACATCAGGTTGGCTCACTACATAATACTCACCTCTCGTTCCTATAGGTTGTGGGTTCAGGAATTGTGCCGAAACTTGTAACTTAGCTTGACATTCTTGGCACAATACTATGGGAATACTGTCCCTATGGTGAGCCAGGAGCCAATTGTCTATTTTAAATTCCCTGTTGGCCTCACACTTCCATATTTCTTGAACCTTGTTTTTTTTCCTTCAGCTAATTAGTCCCAGTTTTAAATGTCAAATCAAAATCTCACCTCTCCACCCTGTCCTCCATTAAGACGCTCCTAAAAATTCACCTCTTCAAACAAAAGTTGATGATGCCATGTAGATATAATTCATAACTGCATATATTGAAAATCCACCTTATTATTCCAAGGAGAGCGATGGTTATCCATACATACCCTGACCAACACTGCACACAATCAAAACCACCAAAAAAACAAATTAACCAGTCGTTCATGTTCATGGCAGTGTTGTTGTTTTTAGACATTGTGAAATAAAAATAAATGCAATATTATATGGCTGCAACAAATCTGGGGTCAGGAGGGAAATAAATTAATCACAGTTCCTCTGACAAATCTTCATCCAGTAACTCCTGCTGGCACCAATGAAGACTGATTTTGCATAAGTCCTGAATAACCAAACAGACGACTAACCCTCATTGTCCAACATCAAACATAGGAATGTAATTTCAATAAGTCAGCACATATGGAACCATACCTACATGGCTAAAGTGACTTGCGAACCCTGGCTACTTTATTCAGGTATAGGAAACAAAATTTGACTGATCTTAACTGCTTTCAGCACATGCCACGGAGAGATTGTTTAAACATCTTAGAAAAGGTATGTCTATTATGTCAGGCAGGGAATAGTGCATTACAGTAGGCCGAGAGGGTGGGTCACAGAATCCCAAAACTACAACTAAATGCAAAATGCCCTCATCCCTTTCCATTGATTCAGTGCATCATGCAATGCATCCAAATAGCTGGCTGAATCATAAGTAAAATTGCTTGGATAGTCCCTTTCAGTGTGTCAGCTATGGTTCAGCAAGTCGAACCCGACCTTTGAGTCAAAATGTTGTGTGTCAAATTCCACTCCAGTGTCCTGAGCACAAAAATGAGAACACTTTAATGCAGTACTGAGGCATTGCTGCATTTTTGTGGGTGCCATCCTTCATATGAAATGTAAAACCAAATTTGTGCTCTCAGGCAGATGTAAATGATCCATGTATTTTTATTTTTTTTAAATTTTAGATTACCCAATTTTTTTTCCAATTAATTAATTTTTCTAAATAAGTGTGGCCAATCCACCTACTCTGCACATTTTTGGGTTGTGGGTGCGAAACCCACGCAGACACGGGGTGAATGTGCAAACTCCACACGGACAGTGACCTAGAGCCAGGATCGAACCTGGGACCTCAGCACCGTGAGGCAGCTGTGCTAATCACTAGGCCACTGTGCTGCCCCTAAATGATCCATGTATGCTAGTTCTGGCCTGTAGGAAACCTTCAATGAACAGCACTAAACTAATTGTCTGGAATGTTTTAAGACCTTCAACAGTACTACTTTGGTTGTAAAGTACTTTGGTGAGGCCTCAGGCAATGAAAGATTCTACACAAATTTTAATTGCTGTTCTTCTAATGCTGTTCTTCAGTATGCTGGTGCAGCATAGGGAATTTCTCACCACGCGAGGACATGCCAGGCCTTTCTTCTGGACCCCCCCGAAATATTAGCAATGTTAATATGCCAGTATGTGGGTAATGACAAGCCATTGGTTCCTATCAGGGTGGCACGGTAGCACAGTGGTAAGCACTGATGTTTCACAGTGCCAGGGTCCCAGGTTCTATTCCCGGCTTGGGTCACTGTCTGTGCGGAGTCTGGCATCCTGGTTGAAGAGCTGAGAGAGAAATCACTTCAGCTTCATCGTTATTCCGACAGGAAAAAGTGAATGCATCTGTTGAATTTTGAGAGGGTAACAGAGCATTTACATAGAATTTACAGTGCAGAAGGAGGCCATTCGGCCCATCGAGTCTGCACCGGCTCCTGGAAAGAGCACCCTACCCAAGGTCAACACCTCCACCCTAGCCCCATAACCCAGTAACCCCACCCAACACTAAGGGCAATTTTGGACACTAGGGGCAATTTATCATGGCCAATCCACCTAACCTGCACATCTTTGGACTGTGGGAGGAAACCGGAGCACCCGGAGGAAACCCACGCACACACGGGGAGTATGTGCAGACTCCGCACAGACAGTGGCCCAAGCCGGAATCAAACCTGGGACCCTGGAGCTGTGAAGCGATTGTGCTATCCACAATGCTACCGTGCATGGATGAGGACATTGTAGTTGATGTGTGTACTGTATTGAGTTTCAAAAGAAATTTGATGGACACCATATATTGGACATTTTAGCAAAATTGAAGCATATGAGATTTTTAAAAAATTATGTAGAAGCCTGGACACAAAATAGGTTAAATGACAGAAACCATTGTTGCGGTGAATGGTATTTTTTTTCCAAACTGGAGAGAAGTAACAGTGGAGTTCTGCAGCATTTAGTACTGGGACCACTGTAGCTTTTAATATACATTAACAATGTGAGATGTGGGGGTGCAGAAGGCAATATTTTTGAAATTTGCAGATGACACAAAATTTGTAAGTGCATTTAATGATGAGGAAAATGGTAATAGACTTCAAGGAACATAGACAGGTTGGTAGAACGGGCAGACAAAATTCAACATAACTCGTGAAATTATACATCTTGTAGAGACACGCAAGTTTAGTACAATTCGAAGAACAGAGAAGCTTGGGGTGTTTGCGCATAAATCTTTAAAGATGCAGGGAGGCCAACAACACAATTACGATGCTTGGCTTTATAAATAGAGGTCTAAAGTTTTTTTTTTAAAAGATAGTTTTCTGTACTAAGATAATACTAATTGGGTCCCAGGTAGAATATGGTGTCCAATTCAGAGCACCACATCTTAGGAGGGACATAAAAGTTATAGAGGATTAAGGAAAGATTTACTAGAATGGTTCCAGGACTGAGGGAATTACAGCTATATGGATCAACTGGAAAATAATAGACTCTTCTCATCGGGCAGAGGAGGCTAAGAGGAGATTGTAGCCATGATGTGGAGATGCCGGCGTTGGACTGGGGTGAGCACAGTAAGAAGTCTTACAACACCAGGTTAAAGTTCAACAGGTTTGTTTCAAACACGAGCTTTCGGAGAACTGCTCCATTCACCTGAGGAAGGAGCAGTGCTCCGAAAGCTCGTGTTTGAAACAAACCTGTTGGACTTTAACCTGGTGTTGTAAGACTTCTTACTAAGAGGAGATTGATAGAGGTATTTAAAATCACAAAGGGTTTAGCTAGCGTAAAAAGAGAGGAATCTATTTCAATGGCTAAGGGTTGGTAACCAGAGGGTCCAGAGTTAGGGTGACTGGTGAAAAAATCAGAGGTGGCATAAGGAAATTTTTTTTTAATGCAACAAGTCGTTAGGATTTGGAATGCACTATCTGATAGGCTGGTGGATACCAATTTGTTAGTGGCATTCAAAAAGCAATTGGATAAATGTTTGAAGGAGAGAAATTATATGGGTATGGGGAAAAAACAGGGGAGTGGGAATTCTTGGATTGCTATTCTACCAAACCAGACCATGCTAATGTTTATGCTTCCCTCGCGCCTCCTCTCGTTCTTTCCCGTCTAAATAAACCATTGTAATCATCTATTACCTTCTCCCTCATATGCTCTTAATTTTGCCTTAATTGCAACACTATTCCCTGATGCAGCAAGTTCCACATTCTTACCACATTTTGGGTGAAGATGTTTCTTCCCAATTCCCTATTAGATTTGTTGGTGACTATCACCAGAATGACAGGGAGTGGGATAGCTTGATCTTGGTTTCGGACAATGCTCAGCACAACATCGAGGGCCGAAGGGCCTGTTCTGTGCTGTACTGTTCTATGTTCTATCTCATACTGATGGCCTCTAGTTATGCTTCTTCCTCACAAGTGGAAACAGTCGCTCTGTATCCAGTCTACCAAAATCTTGCATAGATTTAAAGGCCTCTATTAGGTCACCCCTCAGTCTATTTTTAAGAGAAGAGACCTAACCTGGCAATCCTTTCCTGATACGTATACCCCTGTATCTCTCATATTCTCCTTGTATATCTTCTCTGTCCCTTCCCATCATACCCTTTTTTATAATATGGCGATCAGAACGTCACAGTACTCTAATCATCACCATGATAAGCTGAAGACGGCATCATACTTCACACGCTGTCTCAGCTTACACAAGAAAATGGGCCACTTGGACAAAGTTACACCAAACATCTAGTAACTAAGGAATCAAACCCGAGTAAGAGTCAGTGCCTTCAGAAGGTAGCACAGTTTCTTCACAGCTCCAGGGTCCCAGGTTCAATTCCTGGCTTGGGTCACTGTCTGTGCGAGTCTGCACGTTCTCCCCGTGTCTACGTGGGTTTCCTCCGGGTGATCCAGTTTCCTCCCACAGTCCAAAGATGTGCAGGTTAGGTGGATTGGCCATGCTAAATTGCTCTTAGTATCCAAAAAGGTGGGGCGGGGCTATTGGGTTATGGGGATAGGGTGGAGGTGTGGGCTTGGGTAGGGTGCTCTTTCCAAGGGCTGGTGCAGGCTCGATGGGCCGAATGGCCTCCTTCTGTACTGTAAATTCTATGATTCTATGAAGTATAGTCACATTTTCCATATTATATAGAAATATATAAAGGTATAAATTCAAACATGAAATTAATTATATCCAAGAAAAAAGTGATTCTAAAATCATTAATGGGGATGCTGATCACATTTCACCTGCATAACATGCTACGATGCACATGAAAAGTGTGTACATGATCTAAGGGATACGCAACTAGAACTTGCAACACTGAACATATCCCAAACATTGCTTACCAGTCTCTGCAGTACTCTT
Organism: Scyliorhinus canicula; assembly: GCF_902713615.1. NCBI lineage: Eukaryota > Metazoa > Chordata > Chondrichthyes > Carcharhiniformes > Scyliorhinidae > Scyliorhinus > Scyliorhinus canicula. The sequence goes on from NC_052162.1 coordinate 46,783,178, forward strand.
CTTGTTCAAAACCTTCAGGATGTCTTTGGTTATTTTTTTAATTACATGTCGGGCTTCATCACGTTGTTTCCCAACGCCATACAGAACAACCAAACGCTGATTACATTCATGACTTGCTGATTCTTCCTGTTTTGATATGCATGGGAAGAGTGGAAGAATAGGATGGAAAATAATTTAACAAGAGACACACACAGAAAATGTAGGCACAGTAGTAGGCCTGTTGTGTTAACTGCAGGCTCACTTTTCTAACTACACTTATTAAGAGATACTGACCCACACTTGGAGTATAGTGTTCAATTCTGGTCGCCACACTACCAGAAGGATGTGGAGGCTTTAGAGAGGGTGGAGAAGAGATTTACCAGGATGTTGCCTGGTATGGAGGGCATTAGCTATGTGGAGAGGTTGAATAAACTCGGTTTGTACTCACTGGAACGATAGAGGTTGAGGGGCAACCTGAGAGAGGTCTACAAAATTACGAGAGGCATAGCCAGGGTGGATAGTCAGAGACTTTTTCTCAGGGTAGAGGGGTCAATTACAAGGGGGCATAGGTTTAAGGTGCGAGGGGCAAGGTTTAGAGGAGATGTACGAGGCAAGTGTTTTTACACAGGGGGTAGTCAGTGCATGGAACTCGCTGCCTGAGGAGGTGGTGGAAGCAGGGACAATAGTGATGTTTCAGGGGCATCTTGACAAATACATGAATAGGATGGGAATAGAGGGATACGGACTCCGGAAGTGTAAAAGATTTTAGTTGAGACGGGCAGCATGGTCGGCGCAGGCTTGGAGGGCCGAAGGGCCTGTTCCTGTGCTGTACTTTTCTTTGTTCTTTGTTGAAACAGTAATTTCATATAATTAAATGCCAAAAATACAGATCAGGTCAATCAGTGTGAGAGCAAATGACGAGTTACTGTTTCAGATGTTGTGGAGGAATCTATCTGAAATGTTACCCTTTTCAGATACGGACAGACACGCTGACCATTCCCAATATTTAGATTTTCAACATTTAAGGCTTTTCTGCTTCCCTACAGATTAAGATTAATCTGGCCAGATTTTGTAGAATACAGAAATGAAAGCAAAATACTACAGATGCTGGAAATCTGAAATGAAAACAGAAACTGTTGGATAAACTCAGCAGGTCTGACAGCACCTGTGGAGATGTGCAGAAGTTACACTCCTTTCAGGTGATGCAGCATTTCACTTGCACTTGCTTCAATTTGGTCGACAGTATTCGCTGCTCCCAATACAGTCTCCTCTACATTGAGTAAACTAAATTCACACTGGGTGACCATTTGACGGAACACTTTTTCTTCATCCGCAATCTTCCGGCCACTTGTCATTTCAACTCAGCATCTTACTCTTATGCCCACATGTCCACCAGGCATGCTGCAATGCTCCAGTGAAGCCCAATGCAAACTGGAAGAACAACACCTCATCTTCTGGTTAGGCAGGTTACAGCCTTCTAAACTCAACACTGAGTCAACAACCTTAAACTGTGAACTTTGCCCTCCATCTTGACCCCCTCCCTCTTTTTGTTTTTCAGTTCCGTTGGGTTTGCCTCAACACAACCCCACTCCTTCCCCACATGTAAGAAGTCTTACAACACCAGGTTAAAGTCCAACAGGTTTGTTTCAAACATGAGCTTTCGGAGCACTGCTCCTTCCTCAGGTGACTGGAGAGGTATGATCCAGAAACATTTATATAGACAAAGTCAGCGATGCCGGACAATGCTTGGAATGCGAAAATTTGCAGGTAATCAAATCATTACAGATCCAGAGAGAGGGATAATCACAGGTTAAAGAGGTGTGAATTGTCTCAAGCCAGAACAGTTGGTGGAATTTTGCAAGTCCAGGCCAGATGGTGGGGAGTGGATGTAATGCACAAACACCTCCTTTGTCTTATGTCCACATCTTTGTCAATCTCTCCTTAGCTTCAGCCTATCCCTGACCTTCTACTCTGCCCCACCTTCCCCATCTGCATATGCCACATTACATTTTTATCTATCTTCAGTTCTGTAGAAGGGTCGGTTTAGCTCAGTTGGCTGGACTGGTAGTTTGTGATGCAGAGCAAGGACAACAGCACGGCTTCAATTTCTGTACCGGCTGAGGTTATTCATGAAGGCCCTGCCTTCTCAATCTTGTCCCATGCGTGAGGTGTGATGATCTTCAGGTTAAATCACCACCAGTCAGCTTTACCCCCTAAAAAGGGGAAAGCAGCCTGTGGTCATCTGGGACTATGACATTACTTTTACTTACTAGAAAGGTCATATGGACTCAAAATGTTAACTTTGAGTTTATCCATTATTTCTATAATATAGGTTAGGTCTGAAATACAATATCAGTGATGTAGAGACAACACTAAAAACAGTCCCGAGGGCCATAGGTTGCTCTCCAATTTGAGAGCTGTCTGGTGGTGATTTAACCCGAGGGTCACCACACCTCAGGCGAGGTCCAAGGTTAAGAAGGTGGGGCCTCCACGAATGCCAACTGAATTGAATGTTGCTTCGCGTCACAAACCTGTAGTCCAGCCAACTGAACTAACCGACCACCACAACACTATGAAGTTGTTGATTGCAATTTTGAAGCCGTAAAGATATTAAATTGCTTCTTAAACCAAATAAGAAATTGGAACATTCATTAAACCTTTAAATAGAGAAAGATGTGCTCATTTGAAGGTCATCAGTGTTGTGGAACGGCCCACCTTTATTTCCGACATGCAATCAGCAACAAATATTCCAAGCTTTGGTAGAATAAGGGTTATACAGAGTCAAGCTTCCTCCCGTCCTAAAACTCAACCTCAACTCCAAACTAGAAAAGTATGTCACACTGCACCAAAATAAAACTTTCACAATTTCATCCCAGTTGTGGTTGTTTTGGCACTGGGTTTGTGCCGATTAGAACTGCATTAAGGTTGTCCAAATTTGTTTCACAAAGGACCCTTACAGCCAGCAGAGAAATCTTTACCACCTAGATTGAAACTCAGATGCTGGAGAGGGAAGGCCACTGAATAAAATGCTACACTACCCAAAGTCCATCAAAAAAATTAAAAAATTATTTAATTGCTCATACTAGGTACCTCGATAATCGTCTGATTAAATTACTTGTGGAGCATCTATCAACATTAATGCACATTAATCAGTGGGTCGTAATACCATCATGCCGAATCCATCAATGAACATTTAGGGACATTATTCTGGTAGTGAAAAACAAGACCTTGGCTTGGAAAAGGGAAAGAAAGTTGAGTATTCAAATTGATATTTGCGTCACAAACCTGTAGTCCAGCCAACTGAACTAACCGACTACCACAACACCGAAGGCTTAGTCGGTAATGCCTAGTGTGATGCAAAGACATGCAGACCAGAAGACAAATAATTCAATCCCCAGTTAAATACTAAATTAACTGTTCTCAATTATGGCATTACAATGTTCTGCATCCTGGGCCATAAGACGGGAAAAACAGCCAAGATTCTCACTTCCTGTGACCTCAGGGCGGTACATGTGAATGGAGACCAGAGAAGAATAGGATTAATTGTGATATCCTAATGGTCAAACAACTCACTTTGCAGGCCTGGATCAAAAAATGATCACATGGACTAAACACCAGAGAGCAAATACCATTGTGGAAATCCAGCAGCCCCTCGAGAAAAAATGGGGAGAAGAGATATCAAAAAAGGGACCAATTCTCCTGGCCATTCTGCCATACGTCAGTCACAGTGAATCAGTATGTCAAAAAATAACTACATGAAAACAAGTCAACTTAGTTTATGACAGGGAAATAGTGTTTGACCAATTTATTGGAGTTTTTTGAGGATGTAACTGGTAGGGTAGAAAAAAAGGGGACCCAGTAGATGGAACGACTTAGATTTTCGAACGGCATTCTATCAGGTTCCACACTAAAGATTAATACGCAGGGCTGATGAACTGGGAGGCAATATGTTACCATGAATAGAGGATTGGTTAACAGACGGAATGCCATTCAGGAATGATTGTTGCAGGTTCGGGGTTTAGATATTTCAGTAAGCTCAGGGAAGTGGCAAAAGAGGGGGAGGGGTGGCATTGTTAGTCAAGGACAGTATTACGGTGGCAGAAAGGACGTTTGATGAGGACCCGTCTACTGACGTAGTATGGGCTGAGGTTAGAAACAGGAAAGGAAAGGTCACCCTGTTGGGAGTTTTATATAGGCCTCCGAAAAGTTCCAGAAATGTAGAGGAAAGGATTGCAAAGATGATTCTGGATAGGAGCGAAAGTAACAGGATAGTTATTATGGGGGACTTTAACTATCCAAATATTGACTGGAAACGCTATAGATCAAGTACTTTAGATGGGTCCGGTTTTGTCCACGGTGTGCAGGAGGGTTTCCTGACACAGTATGTAGATAGGCCAACAAGAGGCAAGGCCACATTGGATTTGGGACTGGGTAATGAACCAGGACAGGTGCTAGATTTGGAGGTAGGTGAGCACTTTGGTGATAGTGACCGCAATTCAGTTACGTTTACTTTAGCGATGGAAAGGGATAGGTATATACCGCAGGGCAAGAGTTATAGCTGGGGGAAAGACAATTCTGATGCGATGAGGCTTAGGATACATAGGATGGGGAAGGAAACTGCAGGGGATGGGTCCAATGAAATATGGAGCTTACTCAAGGAACAGGTACTGCGCGTCCTTGATAAGTATGTACCTGTCAGGCAGGGAGGAAGTGGCCGAGCGAGAGAACCGTGGTTTACTAAAGTAGTTGAATCACTTGTCAAGAGGAAGGAGGAGGCTTATGTAAAGATGAGACGTGAAAGTTCAGTTAGGACGCTCGAGAGTTGCAAGTTAGCTAGGAAGGACCTAAAGAGAGAGCTAAGAAGAGTCAGGAGGGGACATGAGAAGTCTTTGGCAGGTAGGATCAAGGATAATCCCAAATCTTTCTACAGGTATGTCAGGAATAAAAGAATGACCAGGGTAAGAGTAGGGCCAGTCAAGGAAAGTAGTGGGAAGTTGTGCGTGGAGTCCAAGGAGATAGGAGAGGTGCTAAATGAATATTTTTTGTCAGTATTCACACAGGAAAAAGACAATGTTGTCGAGGAGAATACTGAGATACAGGCTACTGGACTAGAAGGGCTTGAGGTTCATATGGAGGAGGTGTTAGCAATTCTGGAAAGTGTGAAAATAGATAAGTCTCCTGGGCCGGATGGGATTTATCCTAGGATTCTCTGGGAAGCTAGGGAGGAGATTGCTGAGCCCTTGGCTTTGATCTTTATGTCATCATTTTCTACAGGAATAGTGCCAGAAGACTGGAGGATAGCAAATGTTGTCCCCTTGTTCAAGAAGGCGAGTAGAGACAACCCCGGTAACTATAGACCAGTGAGCCTTACGTCTGTTGTGGGCAAAGTCTTGGAAAGGTTTATAAGAGGGTAAAGCAATTGATGTGGTTTATGTGGATTTTAGTAAAGCGTTCGATAAGGTTCCCGACGGTAGGCTATTGCAGAAAATACAGAGGCATGGGATTCAGGGTGATTTAGCAGTTTGGATCAGAAATTGGCTAGCTGTAAGAAGACAGAGGGTGGTGGTTGTTGGGAAATGTTCAGCCTGGAGTTCAGTTACTAGTGGTGTACCACAAGGATCTGTTTTGGGGCCACTGCTTTTATTCATTTTTATAAATGACCTGGAGGAGGGCATAGAAGGATGGGTGAGTAAATCTGCAGATGACACTAAAGTCGGTGGAGTAGTAGACAGTGCGGAAGGATGTTGCAGGTTACAGAGGGACATGGATAAGCTGCAGAGCTGGGCTGAGAGATGGCAAATGGAGTTTAATGCAGAAAAGTATGAGGTGATTCATTTTGGAAGGAATAACAGGAAGACAGAGTACTGGGCTAATGGTAGTGTGGATGAACAGAGAGATCCCGATGTCCATATAGATCCTTGAAAGTTGCCACCCAGGTTGATAGGGTTGTTAAGAAGGCGTACGGTGTGTTAGCTTTTATTGGTAGAGGGGTTGATTTTCGGAGCCATGAGGTCATGTAGCAGCTGTACAAACTCTGGTGCGGCCGCATTTGGAGTATTGCGTGCAGTTCTGGTCGCCGCATTATCGGAAGGATGTGGAAGCATTGGAAAGGGTGCAGAGGAGATTTACCAGGATGTTGCATGGTATGGAGGGAAGATCTTATGAGGAAAGGCTGAGGGACTTAAGGCTGTTTTCGTTAGAGAGAAGAAGGTTAAGAGGTGACTTAATTGAGGCATACAAGATGATCAGTGATGGCTAGCACAAGGGGACATAGCTTTAAATTGAGGGGAGATAGATATAGGAAAGATGTCAGAGGTAGGTTCTTTACTCAGAGAGTAAGGGCGTAGAATGCCCTGCCTGCAACAATAGTGGACTCGCCAACATTAAGGGCATTTAAATGGTCATTGGATAAACATATGGATGTTAAGGAAATAGAGTAGATGAGCTTTAGAGTGGTTTCACAGGTCGACGCAACATCAAGGGCGAAAGGGCCTGTACTACGCTGTAATGTTCTATGTGCAGGGAGTAGAGATAATTGGCTCATTTTCAAATTGCCAGTACTAATGGCATGATGCAAGGATCAACTTTAGGACTTTAACTTTTTAAAAACTATATTAATGACTTAGACTAAGAGACTGAGAGTAATGTATCTAGGTTTGATGACGATAGAAAAGCTAAATGGGAATGCAAGGACACAAAAAGGCTGCAAAATGACACACAGGTTAAATGAGTGGACAACCAAGTGGCAGATGGTGTATAATGTGGGGAAGTGTGTGATTATTCACTTTGGTAATAAAGCAGAAAAACAGAATATTTTATCGAAGGCATGAGACCTTCCTGTTTCTCCACCCCATTAGAGATCCACCATAAGCCCAGAGACCAGTCCATCAAGTCAGAAAACCCAGCCTTCTAAAGGGCACAGATAGGAGCGCCACTAAACCCAATAAAGGGAAGTAATGTTATCTTTGAAATTATATTGCTATTAATCCTACGTAAAGGAGGTCAAAAAGGACCGAAAGTAGGATTCCAGTTTCCGGCAGGAGACAGCCAGCAAGCACCCAAAATATGCTGATGGTGTTGCATATATCACCAAGCCCATACAAATGAGATGTCCTCCCAATTACGCCATAAACTCTGCTGGGGTCAGCACTAGAGTGCGAGATCCTGGCATATCAGCTAAGATTCTGCCCATGGATTTTTGATCTTTCTGTTTCATAAAGACGTCAACAAAAAGCTTAAACATGTTAAACACAAACATTTCATCTCAGCACTGCTGCCCCCAACTGTGCACCCTTACCTCCTTACCTGAGGAATAGGGAAGTGTGTGGCATACTGTATATGCCTGGATTGGTCATATGGTGATGGAAACGCTACTTCATTCATCTTTTCTTTCTGTAATAGCTTCATCTCTTTTTCAGAGGCAGGTTTTTCAGGGGATGGGCTGGTTTTGGATTCGCAGTGCATTGAAGGAGAAAACATCTACAGACCAGAGTGGGGGAGAAAAGCACTTGAAATGAGAAGCTTAAATATAACAATTGCCAGTTGCAACATTCAATCAATACCTCATGCAATTATATTTTCCTGGATTCCATCACCAAGGAGGCCATTTGATCCATCGAGACTGCACAGGCCCTTGGAAACAGCACCCTGCTTAAGCCCACACCTCCGCCTATTAACCCATCTAACCTTTTTGGACATTATGGGCAATTTAGCATGCCCGATCCACCTAACCTGCACATCTTTGGACTGCGGGAGGAAACCAAAGTATCCAGAAGAATCCCAAGCAGACACGGAGAAAACGTGCAGACTCCGTACAGACAGTGACCCAAGCCAGGAATCGAACCTGGGACCCTGGAGCTTTGAAGCAACAGTGCTACCCACTGTGCTATCTTGTACATTTTAGATTTTTTTTTTAGAACATACAGTGCAGAAGGAGGCCATTCGGTCCATCGAGTCTGCACCGACCCACTTAAGCCCTCACTTCCACCCTATCTCCGTAACCCAATAACCCCATTGTAGCCACCTAAAATGGATGCTGAGCTACAATTTTAGGTCAAGCGCTAAGACTGCTGGGAAACAGACAGTTTAGCCAGAACAGCAGTCTGCAAAGAGCAGTTTGCATTCTGCAGCAGCAGAAACCAGTTTGGGCTCAGGTGAGAAGACCTTAGCTAGGTGCAAATGGCAAAACGCTTTGCATGCTAATGAGGCCATCAGACTTGAACACCCACACAATAGATACATTTGGTTCTGAATGGACACATTCTAATCAAGGCCCAGACATCGAGGCACCAGAAACCTCCAAACAAAAGGACATAAGAAACGCCCCCTCCATCACGGAGACCCCCTCGCATTGGGGAATTAATCCAGTATCGATAAGAAATTGATCCAATAGGTAGAGCCCGCCCGAGAAGAGGGAAGGACAATGGAACCCCTATAAAAGATAGGGACCTCGTGTTGTCCGGTCTGTTTTTTCCGTGCTCCGGCTCTGACCACTACTTCGAAGATCCACTGACTCCAGCCGTTGAGCACCAGCCGCCGAACCGTAAGTGCCAATACGACGCTCGCTACGCGAACTAAGCCCGCTAGAACCCCCAGTGACCAGAACGCTTGCTGAAGGTTGCAGCCCAAGACCAGGACGAAGGCCTCGCTCCCTGACCTTGCCTGTTCCTGTTAGATAAGTATTCTGATTACTTTAGTTTAGTCATAGCTTAGTCTCTTAGTGTGTGCATGAATATTTATTATTACTGTATAATAAATATTATCGTTTGGACCTTACTAATCGGTGTATCGTCTTTATTACTTTGAACTTGACCTTGGAATACTAGTGACGTTGTCTATACGGCAACTGGCGACTCCTAAAGCTGAATAAATACATACAACAGAGCCTAGCGGTGTTAAGCACTTGGAAGTTAATACACCCCAATAAACGCGTTTTACGCCCATAGTAAAACGTGCAACACCATCTAACCTTTTTTGGACACTAAGGGCAATTTAGCATGGCCAATCCACCTAACCTGCAAGTCTTTGGACTGTGGGAGGAAACCAACGCAGACACGGGGAGAACATGCAGACTCCGAATAGCCAGTGACCCAGCGGGGAATCGAACCTGGGACTCTAGCGCTGTGAAGTGTTATTCACTTATGCTACCGTGCTGCCCTATGATCACAAAATGTTAGCATGTTGGTACAGCGCGTAATTATGAAGGCAAATGGATTGTTGACCTTTATTTCGAGGTGGGTGGAGTATAAAAGTACAAAAGACTTACTGCAACAGTGCAAGGCATTATTGAGACCACAAGAGTGCAGGTTTGATCTCCTTAATGAGGATAGAGAGAATCAAGAGAAGGTTCATTGGTTTGATTCCGGGGATGAAGGGAGAATTATGATAGGTTGAGCAGGTTGGGCCTATACTCATTGGAGTTTAGAAGAACAAGAGGTGGTCTTATTGAACCATATATGATTCTGAGGAGGCTTAACAGGAGACATGCTGAGAGGATATTTCCCCTCATGGTGAAATCTAGAATGAGGAGGATCAGATTAAAAATAAAAGATCTCCCATTTAAGATGGAGATGAAGAGGAAGTTCTGCTTTCAGAAGGCTGTTAGTCTTTGGAGCAGTGAAGGCTGGGTCATTGAATATGCATATATTTTTGATCGGCAAAGCCAGGATCTTCTTGCATGGTGAAGCAAGTTCAATGGACTGAATGGCCTACTCTTGCTCCTATCTCTTATCATCTTATGATCATCAAAGTGATGGAAGGTACCATCAAGAACGCTATCAAGTGGCACTTACACAGCAGTAACCTGCTCACCAATGCTCATTTTAGTTTCTGCCAGGTCGCTCAACTTCTGACCTTATTACAGGTCCAATCAGCGATAAAAGAGCTGAACACAGGATGCAAGGTGAGAGTGATTGCCCTTTTAATCATGACAACATTTGACAGTGTGGTATCAAGGAGACAGTGCAAAATTGTAGTCATTGGCAATTGGGCGAAAACCACCCTCTAGTTGGAGTGAAATCTTTTTTTCTTTATTCTTTCTTGTGATGCAAGCATTGCTGGTAAGGAGGAGTGCACTCTGTGGAATACACCAACACCACTTGGGAAACTCAACATCATCCAGGGAAAAGCAAACCGCGTGATCAGCACTTCATCAGAAACATTCAGTCCCCGCACCACCAATACACATTAGCGGCAGAGCGTACTGTATACAAGACGCACTGCTTCAACTCAGAGGGTGCTTTGATTGCACTTTCCAAACCTGTGATTTCTACCACCTAGAAGAACCAGGACAACAGGTGCATGGGAACAATACTATCTGGAAGTTCCCCTCCAAACCACACACCATCCTGACGTGGAAATATAAACCACTCCTTCACGGTTGCTCGGTCCAAATCCTCGAAATCCCTTCCTAACAGCACTGTAGGTGTACCTACATCAGATGGCCTGCAGCAATCCAACAAAGTGACTCACCACCACCTTCTCAAGGGAAATTAGCGATGAGTCACAAATACTGGCCTTAAAACAGCAACACAATCATCATCCCCTTCTCCAGACTCCCTTCACACCACTTCCTGCACAAAACAAGTAACAGGGGCAGGGTGAATGATACATTTGGAAGCAAAAATATTACATATGTGAAGTATGTTAAAATTAACTTACAGAGAAATCAGAACCAAATTCATTTTTGAAATCATTTTTTTCCACATCCTCAAAAATAGCACTGGAGTTCGGATCTATGTCCATAATTTCTGATAAACCAGGATCCTGCAAAAAACAAATGTAAATCCAATGTTGAAAATGCCCCGGGTTTCTATCTCTGTTGTCTATATTAATCATAACAGAAGCTGCTAGGAAAATTAAAGTGGGTTGGTTATACCTGGTATCCTATTTACTCAATTGTAATGCATAGAGTAACCAAGTCGAGTTTAGATGTTTTCTAGGAAAAGAATACAGTCATCTTCCTGGAGTTATTGGAGGGGGTAAGAAGGGTATAAAAGAGAGAGTAGAAAGAGAAAACCCAGATTGCTGCCATATATCTCCTAGAAGTTGCTTTCATATTGGCTCGAGGCCTCACAGCAAATAAGCAATCGCACTAATTTGACAAATTGTTCACGATCAAAGCAAAATTCAGTAGAACCATACCCAGGAGGAGAGAAGAGGAAAATTCAAAAGCAATTTCATGATTTTAGAAATGTTTGAATAAAGTTCAATTGAAGCTTGCAAAGCATACTACCAGAAAATAACATCAGACATGGAATACTGGCAGTACAATTTCCCGTTCAAACTTAATTATCATTTAGGAAAGAGAAGGAAAAAGAAAATACAATTACATATAATATTAACCCAATTCTTAGCCTAGTGCATCAAAGTATTCTTTCCTATTTTAAGATGGGAGATGGAAGAAAATGCTATAGAAGAAGAGACTTCCAGCAGTATAGTGTCAGATAATAAAAGCAGAAAATGCTAGATAGACTCAGCAGGTCTGGCATGTGGAATTGAAACAGTTAAATTTTCGAGTCCATATGGCATTTCTACAGAACTCAAGCGTCTTAGAATAGTTGAGAATAACTGGTGTTACATACACGTTGAATTCAAAATTAAGCGATGATTTTTATTTTACCCAAATGCAGGAGGCATTTTGCACAGAGCAGGATTTGACAAAAAGCAACATTTGAGCAGCTGATTTGTTTTTGTGATATTGGCCAAGGGAGAAATGTCCACTCCAACAGAACTCACTGGATTTCTTGGAACAGTGCCTTTGGATCTTTAATATGCACCTTAAATCATCAGCATACATGGCTGCAATTTAGCATATGATCCATCAAACAGCTTATCTGACAATTCAGCATCCCCTCAGACTGCACTGCACATGTCCTAGTCTTGAAATGGGGCTTAAACCCATAACATTTGACTCAAGGTTGGGAGCACTGCAACTGAGCCAAGCTTTGGGCAGCAAAAGGAAGTAATAAGAAGAGTCAAGTTAAATATACGTTTACATTAACCAGTCAAGTCAAATGAAAAAGGTGGGCATAAAATTTACTGGAATCAGAATTCAGTTTATAATATCAGCATAATTAGGCATATGTGTTATTGCATTGCTACATTCATTCTTGGCCTGTTAAAAGGAAACTTTAATCCATCTCACCACCACTATGTATCATACAGATGGAAAGATTTTTGCAGCAGATACACTGATTGCTTTTCGCGTCAGAGTCAAACTATTCTTTGAAACCATTAAGGCATGACACAGCACGTGGCACTTTTCCCGGTGCGTGTTGGATGATCTGCATTGATCATAATGAATGGCGGAACAGGCTCGAAGGGCCAAATGGCCTACTCCTGGTTCTATTTTCTATGTTTCTATATTCAAGTTGAGATTGTTAGATTTTTGCATACCAAGAAAATAAAGTGATAGTTCAAGAAGGTGCAATTAAACAAGATGATCAGGCATTGGAACTGAATAATCTACCCCAATTCCTAGTTCTTATGTTGTCAGTCAATAATTACCAGGCACAAATGCAAAAGGTTCCACAGACTATTTTTTTTGAAAAAAGCAATGAAACATTACTAAGTGCCAGACACTGTGAAATAGAGAAAGAAGCTTTTAATCTGAAAGATATTACAAGAGAAGTTTAGTAACACAAGTCACAAGAACAGCAACAAAATATAATTAAACTACAAAGCTTGTGCTGAGTAACACCACCAGTACATAGAAACTGATCAAGTCAAATTACAAGAACATAGGACAGAGTGAAATAGGAACAGCATGCCATTTAGCATATTAAGCATGTTCTACCATTCAGTGAGATCATGCCTGATCTGTGGCCTAACTCCTTTTTGTCCCTTAATAGATTTAAAATTAACAATTGATCGAGCATTAATTGTCATTCAAAGAGAATTCCAAACTTCTATCAACCTTTGTCTGGATGGTGGTCCCATTTCAGCCCTGGAAGATCGCGTTCTCAATTTCAGACTATGTACCCTAGACCTGGACCGCTTAAACTGCAGAAGCTGATTTCTTCCATCTATCCGGTGTGTTACATAGAATTTACAGTGCAGAAGGAGGCCATTCAGCCCATCGAGTCTGCACCGGCTCTTGGAAAGAGCACCCAAGCCCATACCTCCACCCTCTCCCCATAACCCAGTAACCCCACCTAACACTAAGGGCAATTTGGACCCTGAGGGCAATTTAGCCTGGCCAATTCACCTAACCTGCACATCTTTGGACTGTGGGAGGAAACCGGAGCACCCGGAGGAAACCCACGCACACACGGGGAGAACGTGCAGACTCCACACAGACAGTGACCCAAGCCGGGATTCGAACCTGGGACCCTGGAGCTGTGAAGCATTTGTGCTAACCACTATGCTACCGTGCTGCCTACTCAGCACGGTGAGTGGTGTAATAGCTTTAAGTAATAGCTTGAAAAATGTCAAGAAAATCACCCTTTAACCTTCTACCTCCAGAGAATATAGTAGTATTTTTGGTAATTTCTCCTTATAATTTAATCCTTGGAGTTCAAGTATCATTTTAGCGAATCTAAGTTCTACTCCTTCCAAGACCAATATATCATTCTGAAGATGTGATGGCTAGAACTGCTCACAGGTGTGGATTAATCAGGGCTATGGCTTCCATACTCTTGTACTCCACTCTTCTAGATATTAAGACCAGCATTCCATTAGTATTTTTGATGATTTTCTGGTCCTGTTCACAGACACTTCAATGATCTCACAATCCCAACCCTCGCTCACATGTCTCAATGGATCTCCACTGCTTCTAGATTTTCACCATTTTCCACTTCAAACTCCATTACTACATGGAACTCCTAGATTTCTACTGAGATTTTTAGGACTATGTTCAGTAATTATACCTTATTTTTGATTTCATTGGTTTGTTTGGCTACAGGGAAAATCCACCAAAGTTGAAAGATCAGTGGGCCGGAAAAGGTAAAATGCAAGTTTTCTGTAGTATTTTTATTTTCTTTTGTTTTAATCATAGATAGAATCATAGAATTTACAGTACAGAAATGCAGAAGGGTTAAGGGAATTGATTTGCATTTTCATCACCTCATATTTTCTCTAAAGGTGTTACTGAGTCATGTTGTCCCTGTTTGTTATTTTACACATACACTGTCCAGCTAAACATACACATCAGCAATGGTTCGCCAAGTTATTTCATCTCGCCCTCACTGTAAGCCATATTCCCTCCATCATAATCAATTTGGGTAGTTAGGAGGACAGTAGAAAATCAAGCCCCTTTCAACCTACCGCAAGGCACTATGCTACAATATCATAGAATCAGGGAATCCCCACAGGGCAGAAGGAGACCATTCGGCCCATCAGGTCTGCACCCATCCTCCTAAAGAGCACCATTCTTAGGCCCTCCCCCCCACCTTATCCTTATAACCCCACCTAATCTTTGGACGCTAAGGGCAATTTAGCATGGCCAATCCACCTGATATGACATAGAAATATGTTCCTTGTCAGACAGAAGGTAGTAAATTAACTTTCCATGGTTCAGTTGGCAAATGCACTGCAGGGTATGCACAGAAAAAAAAAATCATGGGTCACTCTGTGGTCTGAGATGATAAGCAACCTCAGCTGGGAGGTGGCAGAAATATTGTATTTGCCCTGGATGATCCTAAGTTGCTGGAAGGCAATGAAAAGTTAGGAATTCCATTCTTGATCTTTATGCAGCAATCCCTGACAGCAAGTGCAAATGAGGTCAGGTAAAAGCAGAAGTCAGGAATTGTTGCAAAAATAAATTAAATGTTTACTTTCTCGACTAATCACAAAAAATACCAGAAGACAAAAGCAAGTCTCTGCGCATTCTGGAATCTGAAACGAAAACAGAAAATACTGAACAATCTCTGCAAGTCTGACAGCATCTGTGGAGAGAGAAGGGAGCTAACGTTTCAAGTGTGGGTGAGTCTTTTTAAAGCTGGAGAGAACTGGAAATAGGGTCAGATTTATACTATTATGGGGGAAGGAGGAGTGAGCGTGGAGCCGGATAGAGGGCCAGCGATAGCCGGAGATTGACATGAACAAGATGTCATGAACAGAAAGACAAAGGGACTGTAAATGAAAGTGATCAAGGCTAAGAAGGGTGCTGATAGTAGCACATTAAGAAATCAGAATTTATTAATGGCAGAACAAAGGTAAGCAGTGTGTCAGAGGACACTTAGGAACAGGGAAGAGATGGTCCAAGTGGGGTGGGCAACAATGGTGAGGGAAAGACAGATCGATGGAAGAAATGAAAATAAAATTATGGAAATAAAAATGGGGTGAACGTGGAAGAGAGAGTTCACAGTCTGAAATTGTTGAACTCAATGTCAAGTCTGGAAGGCTGTAATGCACCTAATCAGAAGATGAGGTACTGTTCCTCCAGTTTGGGTTCGGCTTCACTAGAACATTGCAGCAGACCAATAACAGGTATGTGAACATGAGAGCTGAATTGAAATAGCTAGCGACTGGAAGGTCTGGATCCTGCTTGCGGATGGACCGAAGGTATTCTGCAAAGCGGTCAATCAGTATGCATTTAGTCTCTCCAATTTTTGATTTGATTTGATTTATTATTGTCACATGTATTAGTACACAGTGAAAAGTATTGTTTCTTGCATGCTGTAGAGTAGACTGCATTGGGAGCAACAAATGCAATAGACCAGATTGAAGGAGGTGCACGTGAAGTGCTGTCTCACATGAAAAAAAAGAGTTTATGCCCTTGGATGGCAAACATGGATGAGGTAAAGGGGCAGGTGTAACACCTTCTGCGATTGCATGGAAAGTTGCCGTGGGTGGAGGGTGAGGTTTTGGGGGTGATGGAGGTGTGGACCAGGGTATCCCAGAGAGAACGATCCCTGCAAAATGCTGACAGGGGAGTGAGACGAAGATGTATTTGATGGTGGCATCATGCTGAAGTTGACAGAACTGGCAGAGGACGATCCTTTGAATGCGGAAGCTGGGGGGGTGAAAAGAGGGACCCTATCCTGGTTCTGGGAGGGAGGGGAAGGGGTGAGAGTAGAGGTGGGGAGATGGGTTGGACAGGGTTACCCTTTGTTCTGCTATTAACGCATCCTAATCTCTTATTATGCCAATATCAGCACCCTACTTAGCCATGATCACCCCCCCATTTACATTCCCTTTGTCTTTCTGTCCACAACACTTTGTCAATCCCCAGCTATCGCTGGCCCTCTATCCAGCCCCACTGTTCCACACCCCCTCCCACAACAGTATCAAACTGACCCCATTTCCAGTTCTCTCCAGCTTTGACAATGAGTCATCCAAACTCGAAACATTAGCTCCCTTCTCTCTCCACAGATGCGATCAGACCTGATATTGTCCGGTATTTTCTGTTTTTGTTACAAAAAAACCCGCTTGTGGAAGGCCCTGGGGCTAGCACTGTGGAACTGCACCTCCAAAAAGAATCAGCAGTCAGCAGAGGTGCGGTAAAAGTTGGAGTACAAAAGGGAGCACCTACTAGAAATTGGAAAATGCCTTTTGAATAAACAAAGTACTGATTGCGAACACTCTGCATCACTGTTATGTGACAGCTCCTAAAAGCAGTCTTCCAAGCTCTGCTGCGCATGAAAACCAACCAAGCCACCCTCAAAAGTTTTATGTTTAAGATGGCACTGTTTCCCTGTCAGTTAAAGCTCCGACTGACTGCTGCTGTATAGGAAACACATTATTGTTTCAGTATTTCAGTACAGTTCGTTATTTAAACACAACTGGAAAGAAAATAATTAGTGGGTAAATAAGTAGCCAGCTAGTGTTCATAATCTTAAAATAACCACTAACTAATTAAAGATGTGTTAATGTGATACTTAACCCACGATCATTTGGATGTACCAAACTGCCTTCTCCATTGCTCACCAGCATTTACATTATTCAGGGGTTAAAAAAAGACAAATAAGGAAATAATGATTCGGTGATACAACATTTGGATTTTAAAAGCCTGAAGATTGTTGCAGAAAAAGATGGTTGAAAAATATAAGAAGTTAGAGTTTCTCAAAAGAATCAGTTAGAGTATGCGACCATGAGGTGAGCCCTGGTTGTAAGTTACTGCAGTGAAAGAGTTTTTGATCTGCTTTTGTGGAAGTGATGAGAACGCGTGAAACAGATAAACTAAATGCACATGTAGGTTCTCAGATGGGGCGTTCGGCTTTCTGGCTCAATCTTTTTAAGGAAATGTTTAACTTCGTCTGAACTCAACTAATCTTTCTGTTTTGTTTCTGACCTTGATTTCATATTTTAAAGAATTTGTCAGCAAGTAAAATATTCAGGAATGTTGTTCATGGCTTCAGTGATCAGCACCAATGTCACTTTCTTTCGCTAGGTTTCAACAGACGAGGAAACTCATCAGTATATTGTGTCTCTTGCTCTAGCTACTAAAAAAAATGCACATTGGCAGAGCTTCTGATGCAAAGTCTAATTTCACAGGGAGAGGTCCAAGTTGATCAAATCTTGAATGATCTGAACAAACATATGCACCAGTATCCAAATATGCGGGACATGCTACCAAGCTTTCAACACAGCAAACACAGACTACACTGTCCTCTGGAATAAACTTACTGCCCTCAATGCCAATCCAAAATGCAACTTTTCACATCCCCACCCCAACCCCACTTGTACGTTTTAATACCTCAACCTGGAACGTGAAAAGATGAGCTTGGTCAGACACATTCCAGTCATTTGGCTTATTTTATTTGTCTCTACTAGGATAGTTGCATCCAACATGAAAATGAAAAATGAAATGAAAATCGCTTATTGTCACAAGTAGCCTTCAAATGAAGTTACTGTGAAAAGCCGCTAGTCGCCACATTCCGGTGCCTGTTCGGGGAGGCTGGTACGGGAATTGAACTGTGCTGCTGGCCTGCCTTGGTCTTCTTTAAAAGCCAGCGATTTAGCCCAGTGTGCTAAACAGCCCCAGCCCCAACATGAAGTGACATATAATAGCCACCAGATATTCTAGCTCAACAGCCCGCAACCATTTTGGTAACATATCGAACATTAAGATTGTGGCCCAAAGGATTCCTCAAATTAGAGGACAGAGGAAATTATTATTCAAAATATCAATCCCAACATTGTCCCTGTTTTTCCCCTTACCTCCAGTTTAACACTGTTATTTCCTTCATGTTCCTTCCGATCCTGCTCTTCCACAGCGTCATCAACAGGCGAGCGGGGTCTGGGCACGTGCTGCTCTGATGACAGGTCTCCTCTGGATATCAGTGTGCACATGTAGACATTGTGAGAGAAAACGTCATGGCGGATCAGCTCACAGAATAGGAGTACCAGATTGGCAAATTCAGCCTTTTCACTTTCGCTACTAGGATCAGCTGGAAGATAATTAAGAGAAGGTCAAGGGCAGCAAATGAATTGCTAGTCTATGCTCTAACCAGGGCTGAGCAAACAGCAGCCTGTACCATACAGGCTGTTCCTGAATGCCTTCGTAGCGTTACTGAGCATTTGATATAGGCTACTGAACAGCTCGAGGGAAATTCAGCATAACATTTATAGGGAAATTAGAGAACAGTCTACTAACTAAATGCAAAGCCAGTATTATTGTCCATTCCTAACTGCCCTCAAGAAGGTGACGATGAGCTACTGAGGTCCAAGGTTGTTTAATTTACCTTTGATGTTGTAGGATACAGAGTTCCAAAATTTTGACCCAGCTGTCAATTTTGTGACTTCAAGGGGAACTTGTAGGTAGGTGATTGTGTTCCCATGTGTCTTATTGCCTAGGTGGTTAGTGGTTGCAGTTTTGGAAAGTGATGCCAAAGGGAGCTTGGCAAGTTGCTCCATCTTGTAGATGGTACACACTGCTGCTACAGTGTGCCTGGGTTGGGGGGTATAAATATTTAAGGTGCTGGATAGTGTGCCAATCAAGTGGGCTCTGTCCTAGATGCAGTTGAGTTTCTTGTACTCCATTAGGCAAGTGGAGAGTATTCAATTACATTCCTAACTTATACCTTGTACAGTAAGACGTCTGACAACACCAGGTTAAAGTCCAACATGTTTGTTTCAAACACTAGCTTTCGAAGCGCTGCTCCTTCCTCAGGTGAATGAAGAGGTATGTTCCAGAAACATATATATAGACAAATTCAAAGATGCCTGACATTGCTTAGAATGTGAGCATTAGCAGGTAATTAAATCTTTACAGATCCAAAGATACGGGTAACCCCTGGTTAAAGAGGTGTGAATTGTCTCTAGCCAGGACAGTTGGTAGGATTTCGCAAGCCCAGGCAGATGGTGGGGAATGAATATAATGCGACATGAATCCCAGGTCCCGGTTGAGGCCACACTCATGTGTGTGGAACTTGGCTATACGTTTCTGCTCGTCGATTCTGCGTTGTCGCGCATCCTGAAGGCCGCCTTGTAGAATGCTTACCCGGAGATCAGAGGGCTGAATGCCCTTGACTGCTGAAGCGTTCCCCGACTGGAAGGGAACATTCCTGCCTGATGACTGTCGCGCGATGTCCGTTCATTTGTTGTTGCAGCGGCTGCATGGTCTCGCCAATATACCAGCTTCGGGACATCCTTTCCTGCAGAGTATGAGGTAGACAACGTTGGCCGAGTCCCACGAGTATGTACCGTGTACCTGGTGGGTGGTGTTCTCACGTGTAATGGTGGTGTCCATGTCGATGATCTGGCACGTCTTGCAGAGATTGCCAGGGTTGTGTGGTGTCGTGGTCGCTGTTCTTAAACTACCCAGCCTTCAGAACAGCAACCACGATACCACACAAGCGTTCTCCAAGGCGGCCTTCAGGACGCGCGACAACACAGAATCGCCGAGCAGAAACTTATAGCCAAGTTCCGCACACGAGTGCAGACTCAACCGGGACCTGGGATTCATGTCGCATTACATTCATCCCCCACCATCTGGCCTGGGCTTGCGAAATCCTACCAACTGTCCTGGCTAGAGACAATTCACACCTCTTTAACCTGGGGTTACCCCGATCTTTGGATCTGCAAAGATTTAATTACCTGCAAATGCTGCATTCTAAGCATTGTCTGGCATCTTTGAATTTGTCTCTATATATGTTTCTGGAACATACCTCTTCATTCACCTGAGGAAGGAGCAGCGCTCCGAAAGCTAGTGTTTGAAACAAACATGTTGGATTTTAACCTGGTGTTGTAAGACCTCTTACTGTGCTCACCCCAGTCCAACGCCGGCATCTCCACATCATTATACCTTGTAGACAGTAGACAGGCTTTGGGGAGTTAGGAGTGAGTTATTCATTGCAGCAGGCCCCATTTCTGACTTGCATTTGTAATTTTTGCGAGTTATAATACTTACTAATAAAAGGTCATCAACCTGAAATATTAACTTTGTTTCTCACTTCACAAATGCTGAGCACTTACAACATTTTCTGTTTTCACTTCAGACGTTGAACTACAAAAAGGACCCAACCATTATACGGCAAATGCAATATTTGCATACGGCATAGTAGGTGGCATCTTGATATGACATTTAAATCTTGAATTCCCCATGGGGAAAATGGAGCACGTACAGCGATATAGTTACTTGCAAACTTTGAAAAATATTTAACCACTCAATAAAATGCGCTTTACCGGCCATAAAGTGAATTAACAAAATATCCTGAGTGTCATGCAGATGACACAATAAACCAATTACCAACCCACATTTCTTCATGATTTCACATCGAATACAGGAGCAGCAGTAAGGTGCTCCTCAGTTTCTTTTTAACGTCGACTATTGTGTGCATATCACAGAATTTCCACCTCCGAGTCAAAGGTTTGTGGATTTGAACCTCATACTTAATGTAGAGAACATAATTTCAACTAACATAGTACTAAGGTAACGTTGCATCATCCATGGTAATATGGTTGCCTGCTGGTGCAACTTTAATAGAAGTCAGAGAGAATGTTTTTAATCAACTGCACACATTAGGTGCAAGAGCACAGCCAAGCATTCCAGATGTGTGCTTCTTGCTTTCCAACAAGATTTATACCAGCAGCTTTTGTAGAAATCCCAGCCTGACTGTTCTAGTGAGTGGACATCTTGTTATATTAAATCAGACATAGATGAAACTGGAAGTAGCAGTCTTCCAGAAAATTGTCCGTCTCAGATGTTTTAGCTTTCCAAAGTAAAGTTTTTTTTAAATTTAGAGTACCCAATTCATTTCTTTCAATTAAGGGGCAATTTAGCATGGCCAATCCACCTACCCAGCACATCTTTGGGTTGTGGGGGCGAAACCCACACAAACACGGGGAGAATATGCAAACTCCACACGGACAGTGACCCAGAGCCGAGTCGAACCTGGGACCTCAGCGCCGTGAGGCAGCAGTGCTATCCACTGCGCCACCTTGCTGCCCTTTCCAAAGTAAAATTAAAGTGCAACGACACCCATTGTTTCAAACTTGCAACTAGTTTATGGTCAAACCTTAGGATGAATGCATAAGCGTGCACTTGAAATTAATATTTTACTGTTGAACAATGAGCTACGGTTTATTCATTCTGGTTCCTGGCAGCACCTTCATGAAAAATGGTCGGCAACCTTCTCCACACTACCCCTCCCATACAAATGCATAATATGATGTAAATCCCACCAAACTGCATTATCAAATTTTAGCACATGGCCTAATTGTGATGAAAATGACAGATTCCAGGTTTCCAAAGAGCAATTTTGTTGGGTTTGCTGCCACAGCATAGTACCCCTATTTCCTGCAACACACTTACTTAGCATTGGAGCTTGGGTATCCAGGAATTGAAGCAACACATCCTGGAAAACAGGAATGCTGGCACTGGTGAGAGAGCCAGATGACACAGATCCCTTCTCATCTACTACCTCTGATTCACCACATCTCTAGAGTAAAGAATAGATTATAAATATTACTGGATTCAAATAAATATACAGCAGAGAATATTTTTTTAAAAAATCAATTTGATGTTAATTCACAATACATATGCATGATACCAACTAAACACCTCAGTTTAGTTTTTCAAAAATTATAAATTATATTGTTTTCTCCCAAGTACTTTGGTTCTCACCTCAAATTTCACTTTTCCTCAAGGGAAGAAACTAACTTCAAAACAATGTTGTCCAACTCTTCCAGCTAAAGTTGGTAATAATAATAATCTTTATTAGTGCCACAAGTAGGCTTACATTAACACTGCAATGAAGTTACTGCTAAAATCCGCTCGTTGCCGCACTCTGGTTACTGGTGCCTGTTCGAATACACAGAGGAGAACTCAGAATGTCCAATTCACCAAACAAGCACGTCTGTCGGGACTTGTGGGAGGAAACCAGAGCACCCGGAGGAAACCTACGCAGACATTGAGAGAACATGCAGGCTCCACACAGACAGTGACCCAAGCCGGGAATTGAACACGGGTCACTGGTGCTGTGAAGCAACAGTGCTAAACATTGTGCTCCCGTGCTGTCCCCTTATCAGGTCTCACAAGAAATAGAAAATCTTTGGCTTATGATGCACTATATGTCCTTAGGATGTCCCGAAGCATTGGACACTAATTACAGAATAGTTACAGCATAACAGATGACCATTGGGCACATTGTGTCCTCACTGGCTCTATGAAGGAGCAATTTAACTAGTGCGATTGGTTGGCCTTCTTCCCAAAGCCCTGCACGTTATTCCCATTCAGGTAACAATCCAATTGACTCTTAAATGCCTCTATTGAAACTGCCTCTACCACACTCTCAGGCAGATTCCAACCAGTTGCTGCATGAAAGTTTTTCTTCATGTCTCCATTCTTTCTTTTGTCAATGACCTTAAATCTGTGCCCTCTTGTTCGCAGTCCTTTCACTAATGGAAACAATTTTCCCCTCTCTACTCTGTCCAGACCCCTCATGGTGTTGTATACCTCCATCAAATCTTTCAACTTCTCTTCTTCAAGGGAAAACAATTCCAACCACTGAAATCTGTGTAACTGAAATTCCTCATCATTGGAACCATTTTCGTGAATCTTTTCTTCACCCTCTCTAAAGCCTTTAAACCTTTCCTAAAGTTTGGGTTTCCAAAAGTGAACATAATTCCCAGATGAGGCCGAATGAGTGTTCTATACAAGTTTAACATAACCGTCTTGCTTTTGTATGACCCTATTAATAAGCCTCAGATGCTGGATGCTTTATTATCCAGTACCCAATCCGTTCTGGCACCTTCAATTGCTTATGCATATATATGGTGCCACTGCTCCTGCATCCACTTTAAAATTATAACCCTTCATTTGTAATGCACTCCACGTTCTTCCTACCAAAATGAATCACTTCACACTGGTCTGCATTAAATTTCATCTGTCACCTGTCTGCCCATTCCACCAACCTTTTGAAGTCCATCACTATGCTCCTCACCATTCGCAATGCTTTCAAGCTTTGTATTGTCCGCAAATTTGAAATTGTACTCTGCACACAAAGTTCTAGGTCATTAATACATATCAAAAAGGGCAAAGGTTCAAACACCAACACCACAACAGACCTTCCTCCAGTCTGAAAACATCCATTAATCACTGCACACAGTATCCTGCCACTCAGCTAATTTTATCCATTCACTATTGTCCCTTCCATTCCAGATAACTTTGCTTGGACATCTGCTGTGTGACACTTCATCAACCCTCTCTGTTACTTCATCAAAAACCTCAAAAAAGTTAGTTAAACTCAATTTTTCCTCAACAAATCCACAGACTCCCCATAATTAACCCTCATTCGTCCAAGTGACTATTAATTTTGTCCCAAATTATCGTTTCTAGAAATTTCCCCACTACTGAGGTTAAACACACCCATTTATAAACACCCATTTCTTAAAGGAACTCTCACATGACACCTTGAATGCATCTCATCCAGTCCTGGTGCCTTATTACCCTTAAGTACATACAACCTACCTAATAACTCTTCCATGTCAATTTTAAATACTTCAAATGTCTAAATTACCTCCTCTTTCACCATGACCTGCACAGTACCTTCAACCTCGGAAAACATAGGTGCAAAGTTCTTATTTAATACCTCAGCTATGCCTCCTACCTCCATGAGTAAATCTCCTTTCTGGTCATCAATTGGTCCAGCTCCTCCTTTTACTACTTATATGCCTATCGAAAACTTGGAATTTCCTTTTGTTAGCTGCCAGTCACTTTTCATATTCTCTTTGCTTCTCTTATTTGCTTTCTCTCATCGCCCCTGAACCTTCTGTATTCAGCTGGTTCTCAGTTGTATTATCCATCTCTATCTGTCATCAATAGTTTCTCTTCTTCATCTTAGTCTCATTTGTTGGTCAAGAAAGTTCTGGATTTAATTGCCCCAAACTTTCGCCTTTGTGGGAATATACCTTGGCTGTGCCTGATTATCTTTTCTTTAAAGGCAACCTATTGTTCAATTACCGTATTGTTGCCAACCTTTGATTAAAATCTATTCGGCCAAGATCCATTCTTACCTTACTGAAGTTGGCTTTCCCCAGTTCATTATTCTTTCTCCAGATTGTTCTTTGTCCTTTTTCATAGCCAATCTAAACTTTATGATGCAATAATCACTGTCCCCTAAACGTTCGCCCAGACACATGATCCACTTGGTCCACCTTCAACCCCAAGAACCAGGTTTAGTAGTGCTTTTGTTCTCACTGGATTCAAAACATACTACGTGGACAATTCTCCTGAACACATTCTTGGCATTCTTGACCCCCCCTCTACCCTTTACTATCCCATTCTATATAATCCAGGCATTAAGTCCCCGATTATAACTAAATTATTACTTTTTAAGTGAAAACATTTTTTATTTATTCATCCACAGGATATGGGCTTCCCTGGCTAGGCCACCATTTATTGGCCATCACTAATTGGCCTCGAGAAGGTGATGGTGGGCTGCCTTCTTGAACCACTGCACTCCATGTCATGTAGGTAAACCCCAACTTCTACCACTTGAAGAATAAAAGCAGTAAATACATTGGAACACTATCACATGTATCTTCTCCTCCAAGTCACAGGTCATCCTCACTTGGAACTACATCACCTTTCCTTTATTATTGCTGGGTCAAAGTTCAGAAATCCAAACTGTACATCAGTGAGCAGGTTATAGCTTTGCTGATGACTCCTTCCATCAGTTTGCTGATGATCACAAGTAGAATGATGAGGCAATAATTGGCCGGGTTGGATTTTGATCCATAGAATCCCTACAATGCAGAAGGATTCCATTCGGCCCATCAAGTCTGCACCGGCTCTCCAAAAGAGCACTCTACACCGGCCCACTCCACCACCCTATCCCCGTAACCCCAATGCCACCTAACCTGCACATATTTGGACTGCCTATTGCATACTGCTTCTACCTATTGGCATTCAAGTAGTCCTGTGTTGTAGTTTCTCCACATTGACACTTCATTTTTAGGTATGTAGGGTGCTGTTCCTGTTCCTCCTACGCTCACATTGAACCAGAATTGATCTGCAAAGATGATGGTCACAGTAGAGGGTCATGAGATAACAGATTACAGTTAAACACAATTCTGCTACAGATGGCCCACAGCTCCTCGTGGATGCCCAGTTTTTAGTTGTTCGAGTTGTTCTAAATCTATCCCATTCAGCATGGTGGTAATGCCACACAACACGATGTGAAAATTCCACAGTGTGGTGATCATTTCTACCAATACTGTCATGGACAGATGCGTCTGTGACAGGTAAATTGGTGAGGACAAGGCCAAGTACGTTTTCCCCTCTTGTTGGTACACCCATCAACAGACCCAATCTAGCAGCTACATCTTTTAGAAATTGGCCAGTTTGGTCAGTCATGATGACACCAGGCCACTTTTGGTGATGGGCATTGAAGCCCCTTCCCAGAGTACATTCTGTGCCCTTGTCACCCTCCATGCTCCTTCCCATTGGTTTTCAATATAGAGGAGTACTGATTCATCAGCCGAGGGAGGCAGAGCGGTTGGCGGTAGATGGTAATGAGCAAGAGGTATACTTACCTATCTGACTTGATATGATGTGACTTCTTTGGCCAGAATCAATGTTGAGGACACCCAGACAAACTCCCGCCTGACTACATGCAACTGTGGGTCACCTCTGGTGAGTCTGTCCTGCTGGTGGGACAGGACATACCCTGCGATTTGGATGGTGATGTCTGGGCGATTGCCTTAAAGTTTGATTTGGTGAGTATTATTATATTAGGCTGTTATGCTCGACTGGCCTGTAGGACAGTTCTCCCAATTTTTCCATAAGACTCCAGATGTTAGTAAGGAGGACTTTGCAGGGATCAACAGGGCTGGGTTTGCCATTGTCATTACTAGTGTGCAGGTCCTGCAAGGTGGTCCATCAGTTGCATTTCTTTTAGACTTTGAAGTGGTTTGATACAACCGAGTGGCTTGCGAGGCCATTTCAGAGGGCACGCAAGAAGTGGGTCTGGAGTCACATGTAGACGAGGCCAGGTAAGGACTGCAGATCTCCCTCGCTAAAGGAGATTAGTGAACCAGGTGGGTTTAAAATACAGTTAACAATGATTTCATGGTCACGATGACAAAGACTAGCTTTATTTTTTAGTTCAAATGTTATTAATAAAATTTAAATTCCATCAACTATCATGGTGGGAGCCTGTGTCCACAGAGCAGGGTCTCTGGATTACTCGCCCACTAGTGACATTACCACTACACCACCACCTCCTCCATTATTCTTATGTAGATGAATATAGCAACTAATTTGTATAGAGAAAAGCCTAACAAGTGGCAAGATCAGCGACTTCAGGTGGTGCGGACTGAGGTAGAAATGTTGGCCAGGACAGCCCATCTGATAAATGAGGTGCCCGTTTAACATATTATCCACAAGATAACACTACTAATATTGCAGCATTCAGTATTGCAGCACGTAGCAATCTATGCACTGAAATAGCATCTTAGTTTGCATGATCAGGTATTGTAGTGAATCTTAGTGAATCAACAACCTTCTGACTTAAAAGTGAGAATGCTATAAGTGGACACAGATTTCCTTGAAAACACCAAATCTTCCAGTCACTAGATGAAACCCGTTCACTCAGCTCCAACTAAATTTTGAGCGTGCGTGAGTTCATATCACAGGACTCCATACAATTCAGTATTAAGCCAATAGTCTCACTTGAAGAGAAAAATGTATGTAATTGAAGAGCACTGAGTGAGGCAGAGCGGATGGAGTTTTATTCTATTACATACATTGGGTAAGCATAGGTTATATGCAGGGAGCTTTCCCAGGAATGTTGATTTTAACAATAGTAATAGAGCGTGTTTACCTCTCAACATTCACAAATATGACTAACATGCATATAGAACATAGAACATAGACCAGTACAGCACAGAACAGGCCCTTCAGCCCTCGATGTTGTGCCGAGCAATGGTCACCCTACTCAAACCTACGTATCCACCCTATACCTGTAACCCAACAACCCCCCCCCCCCCCCCCCCTTAACCTTACTTTTTTAGGACACTACGGCCAATTTAGCATGGCCAATCCACCTAACCTGCACATCTTTGGACTGTGGGAGGAAACCGGAGCACCCGGAGGAAACCCACGCACACACGGGGAGGACGTGCAGACTCCGCACAGACAGTGACCCAGCCGGGAACCGAACCTGGGACCCTGGAGCTGTGAAGCATTTATGCTAACCACCATGCTACCGTGCTGCCTATATTTTTTGAAGATAGCAGAAAACATTTATAGACAGAAGCTCCCGTCGAAGCATAATCCAGACAATAAATCACATCACATTCTTCGTCAAAATGCTGTGCTTGTGTATATTTCCAAAGTCAGAAAGGGTTCTGACTCGTACAGAAACTCAGAGATTCTTGCCTAAGCATGAAGGAAGGAAGAAAGCTGTATCAATTGGTCCCATTGACTGGTATTTTGCTTGAAATTATGCGGAATGAAGTTAGACAAGGAACAATTAATCTCTTTGGAATTTGTAGTGCTGTCTCCAGAAAAGGTTTGTCCAAACAACCTTACAAATATAGCTGACAGGTTCTCTCTTTCTCCTTCAATTAAGTCTTCCTCTTGAATTAATTGTTTGCCCAAACCATTGCCACAGTAACAATTTTTATAACCAACTCCCATCCTGGTCTCGCCTGGCCACTCCCTTGGCAGCTTCTTTCTCCAACTGACCCTCTTTCAATTTCCTATCACATTTAAACAGTCATGCACCTCCCTCCCAATCCCATGTTCTTAACCTGTGCAATGGTCCATTCATTATTCTCAGTAATTTCAGCCTAAAACTGTCTAAACTTCCCCATCCCACTCTGCCATCCTATCATTACTCAATTTCATTCACCACATAAATCCAAGGCCATCACTTTTAAACCCACCATCCCTAGATTGGGATCACTATTTCTCATGACCTGTCCAGTCCACATGACACCTCTTCCATGTTACCCGCAGCTTTTAAATCCCATATCTTTCACACACATTCCGCAATCATCCTCCTCTAGAATAAACTCTCATATAGTTTACTCACAAATTCACTCAAACTCTCACTCTCCTCTGGCATTCATAGAATCATAGGATTTACAGTGCAGAAGGTGGTCATTCGGACCATCGAGTCTGCACCGGCCCTTGGAAAGAGCACCCCACTTAATCCCACACTTTCCAACCCAACCCACCCACCCGTTTTTGGACACTAAGGGCATTTTAGCACGGCCAATCCACCTAACCTGCACGTCTTTCAGGACTTGTGGTAGGAAACCGGAGCACCGGGAGGAAAGCCACACAGACACGGGGAGAACTAGCAGACTCCGCACAGACAGTGACTCAAGCAGGGAATCGAACCTGGGACCCTAGAGCTGTGAAGCAACTTGCTAACCACAATGCTACCGTGCTGCCCTAACCATGGCACACTGTCACTACTAATCTGCTCAACTACTCCCTTAACCTGTTCAGCCTTGGTTACTATTAAGGCACCAACTATTTAAAACCCATTCTGATCTTTGTTTCTTTTACTGGAAGAGGCCTTCGTGTTTATTTCCTTTGTTTCTATTTCTTTTTATTTTATTATTTGTGAATCTTAGGAACCGGTTTTGGAGAAAGTTGGTTCGATTGGCTAATGGCAACTGGTGGGTTGGCCAGCAACTGTGTTCTGCCTGACAACAAAAAGTGATTGGTTCCTGCTTGATGCTTTGAGAGAACTTGCAGACGTGCTCAGATCTTGGGAAGTGAAGGGAATAGTCTCTTTACCTCTTAAGTGAAAGAACTGCTTTATTGTTCTAAAACCAGTGAATGCCTGGCACATATTTGCTGCAAATTTGAAATTATCCTGAATCTGCAGAGAAAGTAGCAGCCTTGCCAGAGAAAACCATCTCAAACCTAGAAGGACGTACCACCAAAATGAAAGTCTGAATTTCAGAAAAGCAGTAACTGGAACTCATCCCATTGCATCAAAGATCCTTTATCATTTTAGTTTATTAATAATTTATTTACTCTCAACAAGCCTTTCCCATGTTGTTTGTCCTTCTGGTTAATTAATAATTTATTTCCCTCCTAACTAGCCTTTCCTCTCTTGTGTGTGTGCGTACGCGTATTATATATATTTATATAAAAATAAAGAGTGAGGGCAGTTAGGAATGTGGCAGATGGGAAAGGGGTATAAGTGAGTTACATTTTCTGTTCGCTTAATTATAATGTTGTACATAATAACACATCACTTATGTTAAAGTCACAAACCTTGTGACTGCGGTTTACTGGGCTCAGCCAAGGACCTTGGGTATTTTAAATAGAATCTTATTTCACCTGTGTTATGACTCCAGGTCAAGGGAACTATAATTGCCCAGGGTGTTATGACAGGTTGGAATTGGCCGCGCACTAGCCCAGGAAGTTCTGACATCATACAGAGCACATCTAATGTACAATTGGTCTAGTCATTCAATGTTGGATCTGTTTAGCCATGTTCAGATATACAATACAATGCTTTTGCTTCCTTGGGCAAATACTTCTAAGCATACCTCAATGCTCCTTTTATTTATAACAAAATGTCTGCTCTCCCTTTGCTCTGTCCCTCCTGCCTCGTCTCCAAATTAAGCTGGAAAACACTATGTATTTTTTTGTCACCAAAACCAAGAATATCCCTGTAATTGTATCTGCCACTACCATAACGTCTTCCTCATCCTTTGCAGCCCTGACCAACCCCTTAGCAGCCCATCTTTTCTATCTGGGAATATTTGCCACTCTAATTTCTCTCCCATCTTATCTTTAAGCTAAACTCCTGCATGAGACCATGCTTCTGATCCCTCGATCCATACACAACCTTTCTTTTAAACCCATGAAAAGTCATTATATTCAAAAAGCTACTCAACACATCGCTCTTCCTTCTCTAAGACCCCCAAACATTTTGTTTCCATACCAAAAGCTCTCAAATCTTCCTGTTTCAGTCTGCTCTCACCCTCCTGACAACATTGAGCTCATCCTAACAAAGTTACAAACCGCATTAGTCATCTTGCCTCTTCAAACTCTAATATTTTATGTGGCTGACCATGCCATCCATGATTGTAAAAGTTACATTACTCCATTGATGTCCAGTTCAATGCTTCATGGGCCTCTGCTTCTGTCTGTTCAAAGATGGACCATTACCTACTCACCCTGGAGTCTTCCAAAGAATTATCTTAATGTTAGTTTTTATTAACTTGTTAAAATTATGAGCAGCAAGGTAGCATAGTGGGTAGCACTGTTAGGTAATTTGGACATTCTGAATTCACCCTCCGTATACCTGAACAGGTGCTGGAATGTGGCAACTAGGGGCTTTTCACAACTTCATTGCAATGTAAGGCTACTTGTGACGATAAAGATTATTATAAAAATTAAACAAAATATCTAATAATTGCAAGGCCCATCTGAGATTGAAATTCACTTGGCACAATGATCAAACTCCTAAACGCCTCTGCGATAATAAGGATACTCTCTAGAACAAAGTACAAAATAACACATTCCACTGATTTACACTTTGATGCAGGAAATTCTATTTCCCACTTTTGATTCAACTGAACAACAATGCACAAACATAAGAGTCTCAAATAAAAATTGGAAATAGAGACAACTAGCAGAAATCTTACCTCAGCTTCAATCTCAGCTTGCCTCTTCTCCAGCAGTTTTGCCACCACCATGGCCCGGTGTCTGCCTGAACGCTTGCAGCTCACTGCCCACTCACATAGCAATGTCATCACTGCGTCATCATCTGGCAACATCTGGACAGAGGAAAATCATAAATGCAATGGAAACTGTTACAATTTGATTGGAAGCCAAAACATAAAAAGCCTCAAAGTATGAGCTCATTTCTCTCCTCCAACTCAGGGAGCATAAAGGAAGTGGAAGAGGATCAAGAACTCAACGAGACCATAGCAGGCGTGTAATGCTATATTCTCTAATTTATGCAAATGGTTTTAAATTTTAAGATACATTAGAAAACTTTGGGACGGAAGAAAATTTTTCTTTATGATTAAGCGAGTAAATGTATAATGTGGCAATGTGCCATAGTGTCCAGTGAAGTTCATTTCATAATTTGTGCCAAGCGACCAGATCCTTTCTGCGCAGCAGTGGGGCTGGGGTACGTCTAGGAAAGGGGGTGATCTACAAGATGTATTGGTTCGAAGTGCACATGTGTACAATGGGTGAGGAATGTGTTCAAGATATAGCTGAAGTGCCCTCCAGTGATGACTATGGTCTGCTGACTATGCCATTCCATTGCACAGAGAATTCAACCCTAGCAAGAATCTGTATATTCAAAAGGAGAAATCAACACACAAATTAAATATTTTGGTCAGAATTTCCCTCAATTAAAGTCACCCCAACCACCTCGAAGGATAAGGGCAGCAGATGCATGGGAACACCACCACCTGCAAGTTTTCCTCCAAACCACACACCATTGTAATTCCTGACATTGGAACTATATCACTGTACCTTCACTGTAGTTGGTCAAAATCCTGGAACTTCCTCAACTCTGAACATTGATTGATCAGATTCAACATTGAATGACTAGACTAGCTGCACATCAGGTGTGCTTTAACTAAAGGGAACAAAGGTCAGCATGGGTTTGAAATAAAAAATTAAAGCAAAATAGATATGAAACTCAATTGGAAATAACAAGGCTAGGGGTAATGTAAGCTATTATCCAACAAACTTTAAAAAGCACACAACTACAAATCATGATTGTGCAGCACGGTGGTGCAGTGGTTAGCACTGCTGCCTCGCGGCACCAAGGTCCTAGGTTCAATTCCGGCTCTGGATCACTGTCCGTGTGGAGTTTTCATTTTCTCCCCGTGTTTGCGTGGGTTTCCCCCCATAACACAAAGATGTGCAGATTAGGTGGATTGTCCACACAAAATTGCCCCTTAATTGGAAAAAATGAATTGGGTACTCTAAATTTATTAAAAACAAAACTACAAATCATGATTGATGAGTTCAATGGTTTGGGAAAGGAAAGCCACAGGTTCAATAGTGAACGGCAGCAACTCTCAAACAACACGCAGGGAGCACAGTGGGTAGCACTGTTGTTTCACAGCTCCAGGGTGCCAGGTTTGATTCCCGGCTTGGGACACTGTCTATATGGAGTCTGCACGTTCTCCCCATGTCTGGGTGGGTTTCCTCCAGGTGCTCTGGTTTCCTCCCACAAGTCCCGAAAGACGTGCTGTTAGGTAATTAGGACATTCAGAATTCTCCCTCAGTGTACTCGAATAGGTGCCGGAATGTGGCGACTAGGGGCTTTTCACAGTAACTTCATTGCAGTGTTAATGTAACCCTACTTGTGACAATAAAAAGTCCTACAACACCAGGTTAAAGTCCACCAGGTTTGTTTCGAATCACTAGCTTTCGGAACACTGCTCCTTGCTCAGGTGAAGGACCTGATTCACCTGAGGAAGGAGCAGTGTTCTGAAAGCTACTGATTCGAAACAAACCTGTTGGACTTTAACCTGGTGTTGTAAGACTTCTTACTGTGCTCACCCCAGTCCAATGCCGGCATCTCTACATTGTGACAATAAATATTATTATTAAATATTGTCAACAAAGGATATTTTGATTATTTAAAATACTACAAAAGTTGGAAATCGAACATTTTGTGAGCACATCACTGCAGAAAATGTTTTAACTTTTAAAGAAAATTACTTTTGGTAAGCAGTATTAAGCAGGACTAGGGACTTTTTATAGTATAATGTTTTCATCGGCTGTGAATTTTATATTTTTTACAAACCAGTACCAACATTAAACTATTCACAAGTTAAGTATAACTTGGTCGGATGCTAAGTGAGGTTCACTCTTTTTTTACTTCAATAACCTGTCTGAGTCCCAACTTCAAAACACACTTCTATAGCACCATGTGACATTTCTCGGTCATTTCAATCTTTTCTGTGGCTATACGGAGTGAAATTGCTAACTTAATTCTAGTTATGCTGAACCAATGTCAACAAATAAAAATAAGAAATTGTAAATACAAGAAATCTAAAGCAAAAACAGAAATGAACATTCATAGATTATAGATTTTACAGTGCAGGAGGAGAATTTGGCCCATCTGCACCGGCCCTTGAAAAGAGCACCCTACCTAAACCCATAACTCTACCCTATCGTACACCTCCACCCTACCCCCATAACCCTACCTAACCTCTTTCTTGGACACTAAGGGCAATTTAGCATAGCTAATCCACCTAACCTGCACATCTTTGGACTGTGGAGGAAACTGGAGCACCCGGAGGAATCCCACGCAGGCACGGGGAGAATGTGCAGACTCTGCACAGACAGTGACTCAAGCCGGGAATCAAACTTGGGATCCTGGAGCTTTTGAAGCAACTGTGCTAACCACTGTGCTATCGTGCTGCCCTGTCAGCATTTTAAAAAAAAGGAATATTGTCGGTATGGATCCTTAATCAGAAGAGAACCATTTGTCCTGTTGGCCCATTTCCACATTGAACTGCATTTGAACTACCTAAACTAAATTTATTGGAATTGTTAAGACAGTAAACTATAACAATAAGTTATTTCATCCAATCAAACTCAGGGCTAAATGTCAAACCAGCTCCCCAAGTTGAAGGTGAAGATGTGAGCTGAGATTAATAGAAAACACAGTTCCTCTTTCTTTAAATAATTGTGAATAAATCACACAATCATACAATTGTTGCAACATAGAGCGACCATTTGGCCCATTATATCCCTGCTGGCCCTCTGCAAGAGCAACTCGGCAAGATTATCTCTTCAATATTTTAAACAAATCTGTTCATTAATAGCCTGTGAAAGCACTGCAGTGAAATAAGTTAATAACAAACTTCAATTTTTGAGGCATTTGGCCAGCCCATATATTAACATTTCAGTTGTTTGTTTTTAAAACAATTCCAATTTCCCAATTGCCTCTGGGTAAGGGTAAAGGGTAGACGAATCAGTTAACCTTCCAACTAGCTCTGCCAGAAAATATGCATGCAAAGCATTTGTTCCTCTTAAGGTCCAACAATTAACATGCAGATTCATGAATTTAAAGCGGTCACTGAGCAAGGATGACAGTTGGCAACTGTAAAATTATACCAGAGAAAAGAAATCTCGCATTCAAAAGAAAATCAAGTAGAAATTGTGGTATCTTTCATAAAACAGACGATGTTTCAACTGCTTTATACAGAAGACGTTAAACTCACCTCGTGCCCATCTTTATTCTGTCCTGATCCAAATATTCTGTTGTACAGTGAATCCAATGAATTATTAAAATCGGATTTTTCAAAGCTGTGGCTGTCAAGTACCTCCAGTGTATGCAATACACGACCAATAGTAAAACCTATGCAAATGAGACCAGTACCATGAGAGATGCAAACTTTTTGTTTTCCACAAAAAATGACACAATGCTTTACTGGCTTAATTTGGAAGCGAGGGCATGGTTGAAACAGAGGATTTTTTGCTTCACAGCCATCATCACTAAGTCACAGAATACAGGTCAAGTAGGAAATGGAAATCAGGAAAAAAAAAAAATCATATTTGGTCGGCAGGATAATTACCCTCAACAATCACCACACTTGTGATTAGAGTTCACATTTACTTCAAATGCAGTGCATATTCCGCCTATCCAAACACCCCCCTTACAGACATAAGTCAAATCTCGTAAATTCCAAAGGGGCCCAGGGAAGGACGGCGGTGGGAAAGAAGGGAGCAAGCCAGCCAGCACGGCGCGTGGCAATTTAGCTAGCCTGCATGCGGTACGCAGGGTCGGAGCCAGCGTGCATCATTGGGGTCGGAGCGCGGTGCACGGGATCGGAGCCGGAGCGCGGGTTCAGTGCCAGAGCATGACGCGCGGGATCAGAGCCAGAAAGCGCCGCACGGGACCGAAGCCAGAACGCAGGATCGGAGCCGGAGCGCGACGCACGGGATCGGAGCCAGGGTGCACTATACGCGACTGGACCAGAGCGTACCGTACCCGATTGGAAGGAGTGCGCAGTGCGGGAAGGAGTGAAAACGTGCAGTGTGGGAAGGAGCAAGCGACTGTCACGCAAGGGCGAAGAGAGTGAATGATCACCATGCAGGACGGAGTGAACGCAACGTGGCTGCAACCAGCGAGAACGGGAAAGTGAGCGCATGGGAAAGAACAAATGGGAGAAAGAGAGAGGAGAGCATGTACATCACTAGGATGAATAAAATGATGGGAAAGAATAGCAGGGAATGAGGAAAGATATCAGGGAATGAAGTCAGGGAATTGGAAAAAGGAGAATTGGCGACTGAGGCAACTATCTGCAACGACTCAGCTTTTGAATTGAAAAACAAATCACTACCTCAGTCCTTATCATTACCAAGAGGGTGGTGATGGTAGGGTAGAGGGTAAGAGAGTGCGTTCTCTGGGTGGGTTGTTAAGTGAGTCTGCCATTTATCCTCC
This sequence comes from Scyliorhinus canicula, assembly GCF_902713615.1. Taxonomy (NCBI): domain Eukaryota; kingdom Metazoa; phylum Chordata; class Chondrichthyes; order Carcharhiniformes; family Scyliorhinidae; genus Scyliorhinus; species Scyliorhinus canicula. The sequence continues at coordinate 46,818,946 of NC_052162.1, forward strand.
CCTACAAAGTCAGCCCTGAAGGAAGAAACATTTAACTATGGGCAGGGATGCACCGTATTGCTCCATATGGCTATTTGTGTTTATATAGTTACTTTAAAAAAACCAAGAGAATATACGGCCAAATAAATAGTATTTTGGCACTTTAATGAAAAATCTAAAATCCCTATAGGAAAGTGCTTAAATACCAAGACACGTTAAATCTAAAATCATATGGTTGGGAATAAGAAAGAAATCCAATGGAATGTTTCCATCCTACAATGTCAGGTAAATTCCCTGGGGAAAACACAAAACCGGACAGAATGAATGGGTTTACCATAAAATGAGATACATTTCTCGAGGATTAAATATATGGTGAAAAGGCAGATAGGTAGGGTTGAGATCCCTCCAAAAACTATCCATGACAGTATTTCCTTGTGTTATGGGTCAGAGCTTAGAAAACTCCAAAGTATATTATGGATTTCACCTGACCTATAACTGTTTATTGAATTTGGCTGGAAGGCGCAGCAGAGCCTGCCTTTCAGGTGTTATTCAACAGAGTTCTTAAGCGCTTTTAATCAAAAAGACAAGCTTTATTCTACGAATTTAGTTAACATTTGTATAAACACACACAGTAAGAATTTTTATCAACTACAAACATAAATACCCCATGAATTCCCCCTTAACTGTTCCAATTCAATAACAAAATCCAAGTAAAACCAGAAACCCCTTTTCAAAGGCATGTCCCAGCATCCGGCATTCGCAGTGTATAAGACTTGTTATTGATACTCTGTTCCCCTTTTCAAACAGCAGATTTGAATTCCTTCCGGGAAAGCAGTTGTCTCTTTTAAATTACCAAATAGTCTGGAACAGCTTTTAAAATGAAGATAGAGAGACACTTCATTCAACCTGTGCAGTTCAAACCAGTCCAAACTCAAAGTAAAAACTCACGGAGCCACAGCCCAGCTCCACCCATACAATGACATCACTGAAGCCATGTGATAAGACAGAAACATTTCTTAAAGGGACACTCCCATGACACTTGTCTTTACAAATTGCTTAACTATCTCAGTTATAGTCAATATTCAACAAGAAAAATGTAATTCTGGTCTGTATCAGTCCACTTAAATGTGGCACTGAAAGAAACATCCGCAACATCAAGATTTGCTATTACCTGCATTCGTTTCCTGACACTTATCAAATGACCATCTGACCTCCACAGCTTGACCTCGTTCTTTAATTTGCTCCTCAATTTCTCGCACTTTTGCTCGGACCTGGTCAAGGTTTTTGTAGAAGAATAAAATAAAGTTTAGTAACAATTTGCAGCTACACAGCACTTTTAATGCTGAAAAACATCCAAAGTTGCTTCACAGAACCTTAATGATTATTTTATACCAGAGAATCTCACATACCTGTTGGGTAAAAGTAGAGTTCCCTCCTGGCATGGGGAGACTGGATGGTGCTATGGGTAAAAGATCGAGGGGAGATCCAGTCTTATTTCTGCAATCAGTCAACGAGTAATGCCACACCAATGCACTTGGACAACACAAAACTATACTCTGTAAAACAAGCAGCCGACTGTAATTAACACCAGTAAATGTGTGTGTTTTTCTCCGAACAACTGTCTTAAGTTTACCCTCAGGAATCTCGGAGGAAAGAAATTCACTATTTTCTTCCCTGCTTTCCAGACTCCTTGCTGTATTTTGATTTTATGGGCATTGAGTGTCCACTAGTATCTCGCCCATCTGTTCACTCTTGACATGTGCGTCAAGAGTCTGTTCAACGTATGGACCTCATGGTTATTCTTCACCTCATGTGGGCAGATGCACACTTTTTAATCAAGGGTCACTGAGCAATGATTAGGAACAACTGCCTAAACTAATTCTGTCTTCTGCAGTGGATTGGGTGTCACTGAAGATTGACATACTAGCGCACGTATAGGTGATGTTCCCCTCGTCTCGGGTTGGTGAAGTAAGGGAGTATGGGAGGACATTAGGGAAGGTGCTGTCTATCCTTTCTCACCGAGTTAAGAGTAACACCAAGAATTTCCTGTGATAGAAAAATGAGAGTGGTTTATAGAAATTATAACTGATAGAAATTGAAACTGGTTTAATGTGCCTGGTAACAGTGCTGCTAGAAGAGGTCTGGAACCAAGTCATTTGCCTGATGTCCATGTTAGCTTAGACTCTTTCTCAGCAGGCTATTTGCCAGTGGATGGCATCACAGTCAAGTCTTACCCTGTCCTCACCCTGCATTCATACACATACTTCGACACACAACCTGGCTAATATTTGTTTCCTTTAAACGACAGTACATAATAGGTTTTCCTAATATGCTTTTATGGGACTTGGGTGTCACTGTCTCTACATCAGCATTTTTGTTGCTCACCCCTAACTGCCCGAGAAAGAGTGTAATGGTGAGCCACCTGCTTGAACTGCTGTAGTCCATTTGGTGTAGGTACACCCATAGCTCTGTTAGGGAGGGAGTTTGAGGATATTGACTCAGCGACAGTAAAGGATCGGCAATATATTTCCAACTCAGGTTGATAGGTGGCTGCGTGGAAAACCTGTAGGTGGTGCTGCTCCCTTGCATCCATTGCCCTTGTCCTTCTAGATGACACAAATCAGTGGTTTGGAAGGTGCTGTCTCAGGAGGCTTGGTCAGTTCCTGCCATGAATTTTATAGATTGTACATACTGCTGCCTCTATGCATCAGTGGTGAAGGGAGTGGATGTTGAAGGAGGTGGATGGGGTGCCAATCAAGCGGGTCACTTTGCTCTGGATGGTGTTAAGCTTCTTGAGTGTTGTTAGAACTACATTCATCTAGGCAAGTGGACAGTATTCGGACAGGCCATGGGGAGTCAGTAGTCGGTGGCACAGTGATTGGCACTGCTGCCTCACAGCTTCAGCGTCCTAGGTTCAATTCTGGCCCCGGGCGACTGTCTGTTTGGAGTTTGCACTTTCTTCCCATGTCTGCCTGGGTTTCCTCCGGGTGCTCCGGTTTTCTCCCACTGTCCAAAGAAGTGCAGGTTAGGTGGCTTGGCCATGTTAAATTGCCCTTTAGTGTCCAGAAGTTAAGTGGTGTTGCTGGGATAGGGTGGAGGCGCGGGCTTAAGTAGGGTGCTCTTTCCAAGGGCCGGTGCAGACTCGATGGGCCGAATGGTGGCATTCTGCACTGTCAATTCTATGATTCTATGAGTAGGTGAGTTACTTGCTGCAAAATCCCCACCTCTGACCTGCTCTTGTAGCCATGGTATTTATACCAGTTCAGTTTCTGGTTGATCTAAATCTCCCCCTCACCCCCCGGATGTTAACAATTGGGGGGAGGGGGAGAGAAGAGAGGTCTGTGATGGTAATACCATTGAATGCGATGGGGAGATGGTTGGATTCTCTCTTGTTGCCACTGCCCATTGCAGTGGGAACATTACTTGACACATATCGACCCAAGCCTGAATGTTTTGCGGGTCTTGCTGCATATGGGTTTAGGCTGTTTCGGTATTTGAAGAGTCGCGAATCATGCTGCACATTGTGCAATCATCAGCAACCATCTCCACTTCTGACCTTATGATGGAGGAACGGTCAATAACAGCTGAAGATGGTTGGGCTTGGGCATGACCTTGAGGAACTCTCTCAGTGGTGTCCTGGGACTGAGCTGATTGACCTCCAAAAACTACAACCATCTGAGGGTGGCACAGTGGTTAGCATGGTTGCATCACAGCGACAGGGTCCCAGGTTCGATTCCTGGCTTGGGTCACTATCTGCGCGGAGTCTGCACGTTCTCCCCTTATCTGCGTGGGTTCCTCTGGAAGCTCCGGTTTCCTCCCACAGTCTAAGGATGTGCAGGTTAGGTGGATTGGCCATGCTAAATTGCCCTTAGCGTCCAAAAAAAAAAGGTTAGGTGGGGGTATGGGGATAGGGTGGAGATGTGGGGTTTAAGTGGGGTGCTCTTTCCAAGGGCCGGTGCAGACTCGATGGGCCGAATGGCCGCCTTCTGCACTGTAAATTCTATGATTTTACGAGCAGGTGAATTACTTGCTGCAAAATCCCCACCTCTGACCTGCTCTTGCAGCCATGATATTTATACCAGTTCAGTTTCTGGCTGATCTACATCTCCCCCTCACCCCGGATGTTAACAATTGGGTTGGCGGGGGGGAGAGAGAAAGAGAGGTCTGTGATGGTAATACCATTGAATGTGATGGGGAGATGGTTGGATTCTCTCTTGTTGCCACTGCCCATTGCAGTGGGAACATTACTTGCCACATATCGGCCCAAGCCTGAATGTTGTGCGGGTCTTGCTGCATATGGGTTTAGGCTGTTTCAGTATTTGAAGAGTCGCGAATCATGCTGCACATTGTGCAATCATCAGCAACCATCTCCACTTCTGACCTATGATGGAGGAACGGTCAATAACAGCTGAAGATGGTTGGGCTTGGACATGACCTTGAGGAACTCTCTCAGTGGTGTCCTGGGACTGAGCTGATTGACCTCCAAAAACTACAACCATCTGAGGGCAGCACGGTGGCACAGTGGTTAGCACGGTTACTTCACAGCGACAGGGTCCCAGGTTCGATTCCCGGCTTGGGTCACTATCTGTGCGGAGTCTGCACGTTCTCCCCGTGTCTGCATGGGTTCCTCCGGAAGCTCCGGTTTCCTCCCAGTCTAAAGATGTGCAGGTTAGATGGATTGGCCATGCTAAATTGCCCTTAGCGTCCAAAAAAAGTTAGGTGGGGGATACGGGGATAGGGTGGCGATGTGGGGCTTAAGTGGGGTGCTCTTTCCAAGGGCCAGTGCAGACTTGACGGGCCGAATGGCCTCCTTCTGCACTGTAAATTCTATGGTTCTATTATGTTCCTTTGTGCTAGGTGTGACAGCAACTAGTGGAGAGTTCTTCTCCCTTTCCTGATTCTTATTGACTCCAGTTTTGCGAGGGGTCCTTGATGTCATACTCCATCAAATATTGCCTTGATATCAAGGGCAGTCACACTTCACGTTTTGAGCTCAGCTCTTTTATCCATGTTTAGATTAAGGATATAATGAAGCTGAGCGGACCTGGCAGAACCCAAACAAAGCAGCACTGAGCAGTTTTTGCTGTGTAAGTGCTGCTTCAAGAGCACTGTCGACGGCCCCTTCCATCATTATGTTGATAAGAGCAGACTGATGTGGTGGTCAACTGGCGGGTTGGATATGTGTGGACAGGACATAACTGAGCAGTAAATGCCAGTGTTGTAACTGTATTGAAACAGCTTAGTGAAAAGCACAGCTACTTCTGGGCACATGGCTTTAGAACTATTGTGGGAATGTTGGCATGGTCCACAGCAGTTGTAGCAGTGAGTTCAGCTGCTCCTTGATACCACATGGAGTGAATTGAGTTGGTTGAAGACTGGCTTCTGTGCTGCTAAGGTCGTGATGGATCCTCCATTCGCCACTTTTGGCTAAGACTATTGCAAATGCTTCAGCCTTATCTTTTGCGCAATGTTCTGGGCTCCCTTATCATTTAGGATGGGTATATTTGTGGAGCGTGCTCCTCCAGTTAGTTGTTTAATTGCCCACAATTCACAACTAGATGTGACAGGACTGCAGAGCTTAGATCTGATCCATTGGTTGTGGGTTCACTTGGTCTATCACATGCTGCTTTAATTGTGTGGCATGCAGGTAGTCTTGTGTTGTAGCTTCACCACAATGATAGCTGATCTTTAGGTGGACCTGATGCTGCACCTGCCATGCCGCCTTACTCCATTCTTCACTGAATCAAGGTTGATCCCCTGGTTTGATGATAATAGTAAACCAGGGGATATACTGGATCATGAAGTTACAGATTGTAGTTGTATTCAATTCTGCTGCTGCTGATGGCACACAGTGTCTCATGGATCCCCCGTTTTGAACGGCTAGATCGGCTTCTAAAACTATCCCGGCAGTACTGTCACACAACACAATTGAGGTTACTCTTAACTTAAAGGCTGAATTTTATCTCCACATCTCTTGATGATCGATATTGAACTCCCTCACCCAGAGTACATTCCCTAGCCATCCTCAGTGCTTCCGTCAAGTGGTGTTAATCACAGAGGAGTACTGATTCAACAGCTAGCGGAGGAGATTAATCAGCAGTGTGTTTCCCTGCCCACTTCTGGTGACAGACCAGGGATGATCATGGAGAGACATTGTTTGTAAGGTACAACTCTGTACGTATGACTATAGAACATAGACATAGAACATAGAACAGTACAGCACAGAACAGGCCCTTCGGCCCTCGATGTTGTGCCGAGCAATGATCACCCTACTCAAACCCACGTATCCACCCTATACCCGTAACCCAACAACCCCCCCCCACCACTTAACCTTACTTTTTAGGACACTACGGGCAATTTAGCATGGCCAATCCACCTAACCCGCACATCTTTGGACTGTGGGAGGAAACCGGAGCACCCGGAGGAAACCCACGCACACACGGGGAGGACGTGCAGACTCCACACAGACAGTGACCCAGCTGGGAATCGAACCTGGGACCCTGGAGCTGTGAAGCATTTATGCTAACCACCATGCTACCGCACACACGGGGAGGACGTGCAGACTCCACACAGACAGTGACCCAGCTGGGAATCGAACCTGGGACCCTGGAGCTGTGAAGCATTTATGCTAACCACCATGCTACCGTGCTGCCCTATGTCAGGCAGTTGCATGACAAGTCTGTGGGACAGCTCTCCCAACTGTGGCACCCCAGATGTTCGTGCTTTGCAGTGTTCGCGGGACCGAGTTTGCCCTTGTGTATCCTGTACCTAGGTCAATGCCAAGTGATCCTCCAGTTTTATTCCTTGGTATTGTATTGGTTTTACACAACTGAATGGCTTGCTAGACCACTTCAGAGAGCATTTAAGAGTCTGCAGTCACACGTGGGATGGCAGATTTTCTTCTCTTGATGAACATTCGTGAGCCAGATGGGTTTTTATGACAATCAAAGAACAAAGAAAAGTACAGCACAAGAACAGGCCCCTCAGCCCTCCAAGCCTTCGCCGACCGTGCTGCCCGTCTAAACTAAAATCCTCTACAGTTCCAGGGTCCATATCCCTCTATTCCCATCCTCTTCATGTATTTGCCAAGATGCCGCTTAAAAGTCAGTATAGTCCCTACTTCCACCACCACCTCTGGTAGCGAGTACCAGGCACCCACTACCCTCTTGTGTAAAAAAAACTTGCCTCGTACATCTCCTCTAAACCTTGCCCCTCGCACCTTAAACCTATGCCCCCTTGTTAATGACCCCTCTACCCTGGGAAAAAGTCTCTGACTATCCACCCTGGCTATGCCTCTCGTAATTTTGTAGACCTCTATCAGGTCGCCCCTCAACCTCTTATCGTTCCAGTGAGTACAAACCGAGTTAATTCAACCTCTCCACATAGCTAATGCCCTCCATACCAGGCAACATCCTGGTAAATCTCTTCTGCACCCTCTCTAAAGCCTCCACATCCTTCTGGTACTGTGGCGACCAGAATTGAACACCATACTCCAAGTGTGGTCGTTTTCAAATTTAATTGTTTTCGTGGTTACGATTACGGATGCTACCTTTTTAATTGCAGACTTATTAAATTAATTAAGTGAGATACAAACCCATGTCTCCACAGCATTAGCCGGGGCCTCTGGATCATTAGCCTGGTGATATTACCACTACCCAATCCCCTGCCCTCTATGGCATCCAAGATTGTCATGAAACCTGCTGCTTTTCTAGTTTTTAAAAGATTCAGTTATACAATGACAATGCATTTAAGGCCTTTAGCCCTCAGCAAATCATAACTCAACATGTGCCTCAACATGTGCCAGGCACCACCATCACCATCTCTGGTTATGCTCTGTCCTTTCCACAGGGCAGATCCATCAGAGATGGCGGGCGGCACAGTGGTACACAGTTGAGGGGGAGTTGCTCCTGGAATTCTCAACATTGACTCCGGAGCCCATGAAGTCACATGGCATTAGGTCAAATATGGGCACGGGAACATCCTGCTAATTACCTCCTTCCACATACACTCAGCTGATGAATCAGTACTCCTCCATGTTGAACACCAATTAGAAAAAGCACTGTGGATGGCAACGACACAGAATCTGAACAAGGACATGGAAAACCTGAGGATTGGGAACATTTTAGAATGCAACAAAGGAGGACCAAAAAACTTACAGAGAACAGAATATGAATGTAAACTAGCAAACGACTTAAAATGGACTATAAAAGCTTCTATCGGTATGCAAAAAAAGGTTTAGCCAAGACAAATGTGGGTCTATTATAGGCATAGTTACAAGGGTTTATAATGGAGAAAAGAGAGATGAGAGAGAAGTTAAATGATTACTTTGAGTTTTCTTCACTGAGGAAGATACAAGAAACTTGCCAGGCTAGAAATCTAAGGGACTAGGGAGAATAAGGAATTGAAGGAAATTAGTATTAGCAAGGGTGCATTGGAGAAATTAATGGAACTGAAGGTTGATAATTCTCCAGGACCTGATAGCCTACATCCCAGAGTGTTGAAAGAGGTAACTATGGAGATGCATTGGTGATATCGACCAAAATTCTATAGATTCTGGAACGCTTCCTGCAGATTCTGAGGCAGCCAATGACACCCAATAATTTAAGAAGGGAAGGAAAGAGACAACAGGGAACTACAGGCCTGTTGAACTTACATCATTGGAATTGAAGATGCTGGAATCTTTAATAATGGACGTGACAGACGCACACTTAGATAATAACGATCTGATTAGGCATAGTCAGTATGGATTTCTGAATGGAAAATCATGTTTGACAAAACTGTTGGGAGATATTTCAAGGATGTTACAAACAGAAGTGATGTAGGGGAATCCTGGTGCATAAAACACAAAAAGCTAGAAGTTCAGCAGGTAATAGGGAATAAGTACAAAAATAGTAAAGTCTTGCTAAAACTATACAAGGCACTCGTTAGACCAGGGTTTTTCAAACTCAGGGTCGTGACCTGCGGGTGGGTCACGGGCGGATGTCAGGAGGGTTGGGAAGCGATTGATCATGGCGTTCCCTATTGCAGGAGAAGCACCCAATGGCCGCAACCAGCTTTTAGGTTGAGAATGTCGGTCGTGACTGCCAGCAGCCGCAGCATTTTGCCTTGCTCCATTTGAATGGCACCCAGATTATTTAATGGAAGATTAACTTTACAACATCACATCCGGCACCCTGTTGTTCTGCTGACCAATAGGAGGTGGTGGGGGGCGGTACTTCCGGCATTATATTCTAGGACTGTTGGATCTCAGAACCTGTGAAGGACACAGAGAGCGGCCAAATGATGTTTGTGAGAGGGGTGAGAATGGCGGGTCTGAATGCTGGCAGTCATCACCAGTTCACTGGTGTCCACAAGTACCTCAATGCCTACACCATTATAGGGAGGAGGAAGTATGTGAAGTTGCATAAACAGGGATTGCGGTAATTTGTTTGTTCTTCAAACTGAGATCCAGCAATCACAGAAAAGAAATGATGTGTCATTCTACTCTGGGGCAGGACAAGTGGAATTTTAAGGATCAGCATGTGAAACCTGTGCGAATGTGTGAAACCTCTGCGAACGTGTCACTAATGGTATATCAAGTTTTCAGCCTTCACAAATAAAACTTATGGGACACCATGTGCTGTTTAAAAAAATAAAAAATGCCGTCTGCATGCATGCCCCATCAGGCGGATCTGGCAGTACGCAGGCCCGGTGTCCAACGTGGCAGACGGCCACCTCTTGATGTCAGCTCCCTGTCCCAGTACCGTCTCCTCCTGACATCAGTGCGCTGTCCCAGGACTAAATTTCTTTTGAAAACTGGCAGAGTCTTCCCACCAGAACTGGCAACGGAGGGGTCACGTAACTGGCACGTTCGCTGACGACATGCAATCCGTGCTTTGGCTGCGAAACCATGGAGGAGAGGTTCCTCCATTTTGCAGCTGTCATCAAGCAAGCAAGAGGTGTGTGAAGAACTCAAAATGGATCAGTTTGTAAGAAGGAAGAGAGGGTCAGGGGTGGGGGTGGGGGGAGGGGGGGGCTCCGAAGGGGTCTGGCCTGCGATCGGGGCCACCAGTCGCCGGGCTGGCCTCTCCTCATCCGTCCGTCCCCGGCCTACATTACACGTGGCCGGCCCCTGAACACCCACGCCATATTGCGCGGGGCCGGCGCGCGCAAGAAGTTCCCCGCGCATGCGCAGGATTGAGCTGCTCCAACTGCGCATGCGCGGGTTGGCGCCGCATTCATTTGGCGCCGCGTAAGGATGCTGGAGTGGCGTCAACCGCTCCAGCGCCATGCTGGCCCCCTATGGGGGCCAGAATAGGTCATGCCCGGGCCCTGTTCGCGCCGTCATGATTCTCCATGGAGCGGGGAATCACCCCCTATGCTTCCCAGTTAGTTCGACCACTGCAACAATAAAGGACAGTTGCAATGTTAATTACTTCCTGTCTACTTGTGTTGCAAGGGCCCTTCCTGTTGACTCCCTTATTTCCTCTTCCTTTTTTTTGCTGTTATAATTTTGATCCATGGATGCATTATGGCTGTATCTCTTTGAGTCGAGCAGAGGAAGTGAAGAACTCAAATGTTACAATGTGGTACTGTGCTAGCCTTCGTACAGCAGAATTCAGACGTGTTGGCACCCAAGAGATCGGTGGAACACAGTTCAATTGGTTGGCGGTGGCCAATATATTGATCAAAGGCTGCATTCCTCCCGGTAAAAGACGGTGACTGGATCCTACACAAGTTAAATGATTTTCAGCTAACTAAGGAATACACAGTCAGGTCCTGGAGATTCAGGGGAAAGGTGTGCAGTCTATCTCTCTCGTTTTCTCCAGAAAAGCTGCATAGGTTCTGTGTTTCTGAAACCTGAATGAATCTACAATGAAAATCATTACAGACTGAAAGCTAAAACTTTGAACTGAAAGCCTAGGTTGAAGGAAGATGTGCTAAAGAATAACCACCTGAAACAAACACTTTTTACTTTCATTATTATTTTTATACCCCTCTGCATTTGTTTGTCTGAAGTGTGTTGAGGGCGGAGGCGAGTTAAAGGTGGGGGGGGGGGGGGGCTAGGAATTAAATAATAGTTAACCTGTTGTATTGGCTGCATATTTTAGTTATTATTATTAATAAAATTAATTGTGTTTAACTTGACAACCTGGTGACTGTACTTATTGGACAGCCAAGGGCCAAAGACTTTGGATGCTTTTCTGGGAATTATTTATTAACTTCAATTGTGTTGCGACTCTGGGTCAAGTGGGGCTGGAACGGACCGCGCACGAATGTACAGTATGCTGACTGCAATGTACCATGGCCAAAAATATAAACTGGACAACCGACCTTTACGGAATTCCACTTGAAAAGTGAAATTAAAGCATGATAACTTTAATTTTCACCTGAACTGCATGTTGAATTTGCACTGCATGACAGAAAAGGGCTGGCAGTTAAATGCAGGGACTTGCACCATTTGGAACAAAGAGAAACCTGTCAAGAGTGGTTAGAAGAATAATTGCAGCTGTTTGGAAGATTTTTTTAAAAATGCAATCTGAAGCACTGTTCCTTTAAGTTAAAGAAAATCTGGGACATTAAAAAAGACAGAAAAAAGCTAGTAAAAATAAATTTCAGTTTGATAAAAAAAGGCTCCTGATCAGACTACGAGCCCACCAGGGCTCCCAAAGCATGGGAAACAGAGAAACAGTGAATGTTCTATCTGGGTACAAAGAAAAGCAAACTTTCTCAAATCGCGCAGAAAAACAGCTTGTTGCTGTGCTTGAACCAGCAACTGAGATGCTTTGAAACATTTTGAAAACACAGCTATGTTACTGGTGAGCTGGCAGAACTTCAAAGGTGCAGGAAACTCAGCAGAGAAAGCCGACAGCTGCATGACAGCTTTAGTAAGAAAAGTGGCTTGAGCTCTTTGCAATACATTCAAAATGCATCACAGCTACTGACAAAGAAGAGAAAATAAAAGGCTGTGTTACAACACCCTGGGCAAGTCTGTGGTTAATTCCAGCCACACTCATCCCGGATTCCGGTCACAACACAAGTGAATTAACTAATGATTCTTATAAAAATTCCCAAAATCTTTGGCCCTTGATTGCCCAATAATTAGTCACCCGGTTTGTAAGTTTAAACACAATCACTGTTTATTTATAATGAGAACTATAATGAAATAACCAGCAAATAGAGTTGGTTAACTATTAATAAATACACAACTACTTTAACTGACCTCCCCACCCTCAACACACACAGGGGCAGACAAGGGCTGAAAAAGATGTTGGTGGAGGGGATAGAAAGTAAGTGAAAGAGATAGGATTCTTTGCTTCATAGGATGGTTCTTTGCATGCTTTCTTCACAGTACCCTTGTAGATTAGTGTTTGTTTTGCAGCCTGTACTCAACTTTCCTGGAGAGGCAGTGTCTCTGTTTCATCAAACTTTGCTTTTAGCTCTTGGATCGTCTTCTTGCCTCTGTAGTTTAGAAAAATGCAGTACTCACAGGCAGCAGGCTTTCTGGAGAAAGATAGTCGATTCACACCAGCTTTTCTGGAGAGAGTTAGCAGATTCTGATCTTTGTCTGTACAGCCTGTATTGGCTCTCCTGTAGATAGATTCACTCAGGCTCACTCGCAGTTCAGAAACACAGCCTTTCGGAGGAAAATGGAGCAGCACCTTTCCAGAGGCTGCCAAGAGTCAAACTGAAACCAAGCTGAAAACCTCGGGACTCTGAACCATCCCATGGAGATAAGATGCAATCGCCACCTGTTACCAGGCAGAGCATAACCTTTCAGGTCAATCTGTCGGCCGTCAGCCAAAACAATCAAACAAAGTCTCAGCCCATCTCTTCTCACTGATGCCAGTAAGTCTACAACTCCAGTTTGAACCAGCACAGACTAATGTAGTGATCCCTCCTGCTGCTGAAATCCCCTGCTTGAATTAAAGATACAGGCTACTTGCCTTAAATACACGTGTTTATTAATCATCCATAAATCAAAAATATAATGGCAAAGAAAAAGAAAAGGGAAATAATACAGCTGAAAATGGCCACAGTTAATAGACCAACTGAACATTCTGATGAGACCACTGAACCGTGGGGATCCTATGTTGAACTTCTCTAGCTTTTTGCCTTTGCAAATGGAATTGAAAATTATAGAAAGGTGGTGACTTTCTAAAGTGTGATGGGACCTAAAACTTTTGGTTTTTAAAAAGCTTGGTGCAACCTGGCAAACCTGACACAAAATCATACAAAGATGTTGTGAAAGTTCAGGATTTTCCCCTAAGCCACTTGGCACAGCAGTAAGATTTACGTTTCACAAAACAAACCAAAAAGAGGGAGAACCAATTGCTCGGTATATTGCAGTATTCAAAGGGCTCACTGAACATTGTGAATTCAATGAAGTGCTGAATGATATCCTCCATAGAATATCATAGACAGGTTAGTCTGTGGTCTTAGTAGTGAATCAATCCAGAAATAACGCCTGACAGAGGCTAACCTCACCTGTCAGAAAGCCATAGAGTTTGCAGTCTCCACGGAGCTGGCCGCAAAAGAGGTAGAGCACTGAATGCATCAACGAGTGAATGTTACAGCTGATCGTGCACACAAGATAGCAAGCAGCCGAGAATGTTAACATTATAGAAAGCCTTGTCACCATACATATGAATGTCAGTGCAGAGACCTTGAATGCTGTTAGTGGCAAGAAGGGACACATTGAACATGACTGTAAAAATCAAAAAAGACGTACTGAGTCACAAAGGTCAACCAGAGACACTGGAACCTAGTGTAATGAATCTCATGTCATACAGCAGGAACGCGACAAATGTGACACTGAGCTTGAAGGAGAAGGCCCCTCTATATCTGGTCAGTGACAGATAGTTCACAGAACTACTGGATAACACCTGCTGGAGGACAAACCAATACCTATGGAACTGGATACGGGAGCAGCAGTTTCTCTGGTCTCAGATGCTGTATATGAGGAAAATCTTAAACATCTCCCCTTGATGCTTGCAAAAATTGTTCCGAAAACATATATGGGAGATTTGTACCTATGATGGGCAGAATGGAAGTTAAAGTGCAACTAAATGGATAGACTGTTTAGTTGCCTTCCACCACATACAGTGGTAACTTAACAGCTTTAGCTGGACTGTCATGGCTGGAGAAGATCTGGTTGAACTAGGTGGAAGCACATAGCATTGCAGTGGAAGAAACAGGTCCGACAGCTGTTATGCAAAAACATGCTGTTACTTTCAGAGAAGATTTTGGAAGCATGAAGATAACTACCGTAAAATTGAATATCAAATCTGATTCAACCAAAATTCGGAAGTTCACAACCGTGCCTTATGCCATACGACCCAAAAGTTGAAACTTACAGCAGGTGGCACGGTGGCACAGTGGTTAGCACTACTGCCTCACAGCCGGGGACCGGGGTTCAATCCCGGCCCCAGGTCACTGTCCTTCTGGAGTTTGCACATTCTCCCCGTGGGTCTCACCCCCACAACCCAAAATTGTGCAGGGTACATGGATTGGCCATGCTAAATTGCACCTTAATAGGAAAAATCAAAAATAAAAGTTTCAAAAGTTGAACCTTACCTGGAGCATCTGGTCAAACTAATAGTCTTGGTACCAATTCCCATAGTGAATGGGGAACATGCACCGTTCCAGTGCTCAAGAAAGATGGCTCCATATGCATCCAGGGGTATTTCAAGGTTACTGCTAACCCAGGGTTTCGTGCTGCAATATTCACTTCCCCAGCTGGTCTGGCTGGTGGTCAGAAATTCAGCAAAATAGACCCCTGCTAAGCCTACTTACAAATGCATGCTGATGAGAAATCATAAGAATATCTTACCATCACGGCACACAAGGGACTGTATAGATATCGCAGTTTGCCTTTTTTGAACAATGCCTGCTCCAGCCATTTCAGAGGGCCATGGACCAGATCCTGAGTGGCTTGCCTGGAGTTCACTGCTACCTTGCTAACATCTTGGTAATGGGCAAGAGTGATGAGGATCATTTCAAGAATTTGGATGCCACCCTACGAAAGTCAGAGGAGTGTGGCCTAATGGTTCGCAAAAACAAAGATGAGATTTTCAGCCCTCTCTAGAATATCAGCATCATTGATGCTGCTGGGCTTCACAAAGCACCTTCCAATGTCGAGGCTGTTGTAGATGCCCCAACTCCTCATAATATCAACCAGCTTTGTTCACTGTTAGGCCTGCTGAATGGTGACAGATTAATTTAGTTGACAACCCAGTTGAAACTCCTGCAGGAGCTATGTGCCAGAACAAAGCCTGGAAATAGACATAAGCGTGTGATGCTGCCTTCAAGAAGGCTAAATCAGCACTGAAAGATTCCGAGATACTGACATCACTTTGACCCCTCTATACCTCTACATCCTGCATGTGATGCATCACCCGATGGTGTTGGGGTCGTTGTCTCACACATAATGCCCTCTGGTGTTGAGAGGCCCAACACCACGGACTTTAAATATAGCAGAGAGCCAATATGCTCAAATCAAACACAAAGCATTAGGGAATTCAGAAATCTCGCCAGCACCTGATTGGACAGAAATTCCCGATCCTGACTGACCATCGACCACCCACCTCAATATTTGGTCAGCACACAAGTATTCCTTCTTTAGCTTCAAGCAGGGTGTAGCGTTGGGCTTTGATGGTGAGTACCCACACACATGACATAAAATATCAAAAATCTATCTTGAATGGCAACACAGATCGTCTTTTGAGGCTTCCCCTACCAGTTAGACATGGGAACACTTCTCAAAAAGACATCTTCTACTTTGCACACATGGAGAGCACACCCACCACTGCCATCTAAATCATGAAGGTCACTCTATTGGATCCAACGTTGTCCAAAGTCATTGATCTTGTGATGCATGGCAAACTCTTCTCATTACATCCCAGTCTCACCTGAATCTCATCCTTACATTTCCAGGAGGATGGAGATCAGTCACTTCAGGAGGTTTACTTTGGGACAAGCGAGTTATTATTCCACCAACACCCAGGGTACCAGTGTTGAACCAACTGCATTCAGGACACTTTGGAATAGTTTGCATGAAAGAGATTGCCAGAAGCTACTTTTGTGGTCTGGCCTGGACTAGACCAAGACATTGAAACTCAGGCAAGATCTTGTTCTTTATGTCAGAGTGTGAGAAACATGCCTCATTTGGCATCCCTCCATCCATGGAATTGGCCAGAAAATCCTTGGCAGCACATCCATGTCGATTTTGCTGGTCTATTTCAAGGAGCAATGTTCATGATGGTTGTGGATACTCATCCCAAATGGCCAGGAGACTCAGTGATGTCCTCTACAACTGCTGAGTACAATTCAAACTCTAGAAGAAACATTTAGTCATGCTGGTTACCAGAACAAAATTGTGACAGACAATGGACCTCAATTTGTCTCACAAGAGTTTGAGAATATTTTAAGATGAAATGGAATTCATCACCTCAGCACCATTCTACCCATCCACCAATGGTTTAGCAGAGAGATTTAATCAAACCATGAAACATGCCTGAAGGTCGTCGCAAGGACATTCCTCTCCATTTGCAAGTTCCTGGACACATTTATGCTGACCCACCAAAACACATCACACGTTATGATTAAAGCATCTCCAGCATTCCAGCTAATGGACAGTAACTGTGCACGTGCTTTGCTCTGCTGAAACCAACAAAAATGCAACAAGTTGTGCATGATCAACAGCAGAGCCAAGTGGAGAGAAGGGCACAAAGATCAAAGCCAAGAATTTTCTGTTTAGGGCTAGACGTTCTAGCATGTAATTATGCTTCCAGAACCAAATAGGTTCCTGTTGCTCAGGTAGGATCCATTTCATACATAGTCCAACGGCGAATTATCTCACCTAGCGGAGACACGATGATCAACTGCTGTTCAGTCAAGCACCATCTAAGGATGCACCTCTTATGGAACAGCCTGATTTCACCACTTTGAGTGAGCTATCTCCAAGTCAAGGAAAGCTGACTCTAGTCTCAACTCCTCAGTTTAGTTTGACTGAAGTTGAAGTCATCTCACCTTAATCGGCATGAGGCACAATTTCAGATGTAGCTACAAGCCCTAAATTGTCACAAGTCTCCAATGAACATTACTTTATAAAAGCACAAGAAATCCGCTGCAACCCACACTGGGAGAGAAGAACCTGACCTTCTGAGTTATCGTTAAGGCAAATCCAGGAATTTTATTGAGGCAATCTACCCTCTTTCCCTAATTCAGAAAACGTTTTGCTAAACTGACCTTTCCAATAAGGGGGGAGGAAATGTATTGAATGTCTTGTCTGGCTTGCTGTACTTTACAATCCATTTTTTCTTGTTAGTTCGACTGCTGCAGAAACAAAGGACGACTGCAATGTTAATTACCTCCTGCGCCTACTTGTGTACTGATTGACCTTGAAAAGTACCAGGACCAAAACCATAATAAGGGGAGTCAGTGAATGTGTACTTGGATTTTCAGAAGGCTTGCAATAAAGTTCCTACAGAAGTTGGTTGGCAAAATTAAAGTATATATGATAGAAAACAATACACTAGTATGGTCAAGATTGGTTAATAGGCAGAAAACAGAACAGAAATAAAGGTCATTCTCGCATTGGTAGGCTGTGACTAGCGAGGTACCACAAGGATAAGTCCTTCACCCCAGCTGTTCACCATGTCTCTCAATGATTTGGATGTGAGGACCAAATGTGAAATATTTCCATGTTTGTGGATGACACAAAGCTAGGTGGGAATGTAAGTTAGAACATAGAACATAGAACATAGAACAGTACAGCACAGAACAGGCCCTTCGGCCCTCAATGTTGTGCCGAGCCATGATCACCCCACTCAAACCCACGTATCCACCCTATACCCGTAACCCAACAACCCCCCCCCCTTAACCTTACTTTTATTAGGACACTACGGGCAATTTAGCATGGCCAATCCACCTAACCCGCACATCTTTGGACTGTGGGAGGAAACCGGAGCACCCGGAGGAAACCCACGCACACAGGGGGAGGACGTGCAGACTCCACACAGACAGTGACCCAGCCGGGAATCGAACCTGGGACCCTGGAGCTGTGAAGCATTTATGCTAACCACCATGCTGCCCTGCTGCCCCTTTGTGTCATCCACAAACATGGAAATATTTCACATTTGGTCCTCACATCCAAATCATTGAGAGACATGGTGAACAGCTGGGGTGAAGGACTTATCCTTGTGGTACCTCGCTAGTTGTGCGGAAAATTCAAAGTGGCTTCAAGAGAATTTGGACAGACTTAGTGAGTGAGCAAAATCATGTCAGATGGAATACAATCTAGAAAAACGTGAGGCTATCCCATTATGGTGGGAGAAACAGATGTGCAGAGTAGTTCTTAAGTATTGAGAGATTAGAAAGTGTAGATGCACAAAGGGATTGGGTGCCCTCGTCAATAAATCAATGAAAGCTAACGTGCAGAAATAGCAAGCAATTAGGAAGGCTAATGCTAAGTTAGCCTTTATCGCAAGAGGCTTTGAGTACAGGACTAGCAAAGTCTTCTTGCAATTGTATACAATAATGTTTAGACTGCACCTGACATACATACTACGTCTAAAAGACATGAATCCACAGACATGGAAGGCCATAGCAAAAGCTGCTGTGAAACTTTCAGCATTAAACAATTCACTAATCCCATTTGCAGGTTCCATAGTCTTGGAGTGCAAGTACAATCAATCCTGCTGCGTGTCACAGATGTTCTACACTGTCGAGACTAAAGGCCCAGCAATCAGAGGTCTACCAGCATGCTGCGACCTCGCATTAATAACAATCCATAAAATGAGACAGACCTCATAAAGCAGATCAACCTCAGAAACTAATTCTATAACCTAGTTTCATGATCTAACACCAAAATATCCACTGTTCTTGCAACAGAATTGGCAGACTCAAGAGAGCTGAAACATTACACTTAGCAAAGAATACAAGTCTGTCAACTGACCCATCATGTGAGTGCAGCATCCACTTACAAGACAAATTAAAGGTTGAACTGGACAAAATGGAGAAAGGTGGAATCATTAAACGAGTACAAATTCAATTATGTCTGTTGTAAGGACAAATTCATTCCCATTCCAGCTCCTCAACAACCATGCAGTCTTATTGCATCAAGGACTAGATCCCAAATGCAACCAGGAACAATATTCAAGAATGATAATCTCACAGATCATTGTGAGCTATCAAAGAAACATCTAGGCAAGGGCATACCAGCAGGTTACTCTACACTTGAGAGATTCATAGATTCACCTGTCCTCTACACATTTATGCAATAGAACAAAACAAAAACATGTATTGTAAATATTTATACATTTTGGAAGCGGGGAGATGGAGGGGATATATCTTTAAAAAGGAAAGGGGATGTTGTAATAAGTCCTTAAGAGATGGCAGCATGTCATCACTAGAAGAGTATCATGTGATCAAGTCTCAGTTTTGTGCGCGAGAACAGATATTTTCAAGCTTTCGATCCATGTATATCTGTTCTCATGTACCTAGTTAAATAAATTAATCCGCAACCTGTTTACCTAATTCCTTACGAGTGACTGGTGCCTCTATATCACTGTGAAAACATATCACCCTCCATCATGTTATGTGGCACAAGCTGTGCTGAATAGGATAGATTTAGAACAGATCTAGCAACAAACCCGGGGCAGCCACGAGGAGCTGAGATATCAGAAGCAGCAGAATCGTATTCAAACACAATCCGTAACATCATGGCCTGGCACAATCCCTCACTATCATCACTATCAAGACAGGAGATCAACCCTGGTTCAATAAAGAGTGCAGAAGGGCATTCCAGGAGCAACCCCCAGCATACTTTAAAATGTGATGTCAACCTGGTGAAACTACAACACAGGACTACTTGCATGCCAAACAGTAGAAGCAGCATGTGACAGAGCAAAGCAATCTCACAACCAATGGATCAGATCAAAGATGCTAGCAGTGACTGGTGTTGGCCAACTAACTCACATAGAATCGTAAAATTTACAGTGCAGAAGGCCATTCAGCCCAACGAGTCAGCACTGGCCCTTGGAAAGAGCACCCTCCTAAGGCCACACCTCCAGCCTATCCCCGTAATCTAGTAACTCCACCTAACATTTTTGGACACCAAGGGCAATTTATCATGGCCAATCCACCTAACCTGCATATCTTTGAACTGTGGGAGGAAACCGGAGCACCCGGAGGAAACCCACGCTGACACAGGGAGAACTTGCAGACTCCCTGCAGCAGAGGAGGCTTCACAAATATCCCCAGCCTCAACGATGGGAGAGATCACCATGTCATTCCAAAATACAAAGGTGAAACATTTTCAGCCATCTTCAGCCAGAAATGCTGAGTGACTGTTCATCTCAGCTTCCTCCCGAGGTCCCCTGCATCACAGATACCAGTCTTCAGCCAATTCTTTTCGCTCCACTTGATATCAAGAAATGGTTGAAAACTGGACACTAGACAACATTAGAGTACTAGTACTAAAAACTTGTGCTGTGGAACTAGTTGCACCCGTAATCAATCTTTTGCAGTAAAACTATACTGGCATCGACCCGACAATATTGAAAAAATAGCCAGCAAGGTCCTGTCCACAGAAGAGCAGAAAAAATCCAACCTAGCCAACTACTGCCGCATTCTTTTACTCTTGATCATCAGCAAAATGATGGAGGGTGTTGTCGACAGCACAATCAAGCAGTACAGCATTTACATTGAAATTACAGCCTTGGTCCAAACATGGCTGAATTCCAGTGGTGACGTGAGAGTGATTGCCCTTGACATTAAGGCTGCAATTGACAAGAGTACGGCAGCAAGGAGCGCAAACAAAACTGAACCTGGGAACCAGGGGAAAAAACCTAGTCATACTGTTCTTGAAAATACAGAAAAATGTGTCATTTGAAACATGGAAGTCTGGCAATATCTGGTCTGAGAGGGTACAGGGAAAGATCCCACAAAAGGTTAATAGCAGCTGCAAAGAGCAGGATTGTAAAATGCAGATTATCAAACACACAGGTTTCATGTGGTAAGCTAAAACAATGGCTCACACCTTCATGGAATGTAACTATCTCAGGAAGTATCTGGAAAGGCATGGATGAGAGTTTCAATTGACGAATGTTTAAAACAGGCAGGTCTTTCAGTTAAATTTTAGCATACAGCTAAAAGCAAAGTCTCACACCTTCATGGAATGTAACTATCTCAGGAAGTATCTGGAAAGGCATGGATGAGAGTTACAATTGACGAATGTTTAAAACAGGCAGGTCTTTCAGTTAAATTTTAGCATACAGCTGAAAGCAAAGTCTCACACCTTAATTGAAATAAACTCTTAGTAAACAGCTGGAAAGGATGGAAGATGCTCAGTCGAATTTGGTGTAAATTCTAAAGGACATCAAGTCAATTAAAAGAAAATTGGAGACGACCTGTCTACGGGAGACACAATTTGAAGTCAAAATCAAAGGCAAAGTTATGAGCTGGGGACAATTGGAAAATTAAGCGATTCAAAAGCAGGAAGTGGAGGTAACACCTATTGAAACCGGGGCGTTTTGTAATCAGATCTGAGAGGTGACGTTATGCGCAAAGTGGTTGGTTGTATTTGGATGTTTGCATCAAGGATACTTTTTGACAATCAAAATGAAACAAGCTCATTTACAATAAAGTCGTTAAAACTTGGTCACTCTTCGAAAGAGAATATAACCCCGAAGAAAGGGGACAGCGAGAAGAGCCAGCTCTCACAGCTCGGTGCATGGGAAGGATAGGACACAGCAACCGAGTTCACCAGCGAATACAACTCAAGAAGACAAGATTTTAAGAAGATCGATTGTCAAGGTGGGCCTGAAGGTCCCTTCAACCAACAGGAAGGATCCCGAAGCAAGATCTTTTTTCCTTTCTGTAAAGAAAGTGTTTGCAGCTTTTAAAAGAAAAAATAAAATAATAAAATAACTTAAATTAACCTGAAAAAATGGTTATTAGCCTACTTTACTTCCTTAACAACGCAGGACCCAGGACATCGATGCTACTAAGGGGTAAGTAGGTAAAATTCTTCGGTGAAGGTATGGGTTATACTGGGGGATAACTTGAAAATATAGTTTGACCTAAATAGCACCCACCGAAGCCTGCATCGGAGTCAGGGAGTGAGAATCCCTGTTCACCATTTAGAATATCGACCTTTTTTTGGTATAGGGGGAATTCTAAGAATAGTAGTGAGTTTTAAATTCAATACCAAGCACTAAGGCAGATGTTGTGGTTGCTGGAGGTTAATCAGCTCAGTTCCAAGACATACCTGCTGCAGTTCCTCAGAGTAGTGCCCTAGGCCCAACCTTCTTCAGCTGCATGAAAGGGTGTGAGAGAGCGCGAGCAATGAGAGGGAGCGAGCGAGAGAATGTGTCTATGTGACTGCGGGTTTTCACTCACCCTCACCCACACACATACTAACACCCACTCACGCAGTGGGTGTGGGTGAGTGAATAAGTGAGCTGGACACATACCCTCTCATAATCTATAATAATAATAATATTTATTGTCACAAGTAGGCTTACAGTAACATTGCAATGAAGTTTACTGTGAAAAGCCCCTAGTCGCCACATTCCGGCACCAGTTTGTGGGGAGGATTCAGAATGTGTCCAAATTACCTAACAGCAGTTCTTTCGGGACATGTGGGAGGAAACCGGAGCACCCAAGGAAACCCAGGCAGACACAGGGAGAAAGTGCAGACTCTGCACAGACAGTGACCCAAGCCAGGAATCGAACCTGGGACCCTGGCACTGTGAAGCAATAGTGCTAACCACTGTGCTACCGTGCCGCCCAAATTATCATCTTCATTAATTACCCATTATTTAATTTATTGCTTTGATTTTTTTTGCTCAACAAGTTTATTTTATTCATACCTAAATTTTTATTTTTAAAATTCACGTTCAATGTTGTGCTATACCTTATCTTGCCAAAACCTGCTCATCGGCACATTGATTGAGAAGAAAATTGAAATGCGGCCCCTCATAAATTGACCATATAAATTCTGTGGCTACAAGAGCAGATCAGAGATGGAGAATTCTATAGCAAATAATTAACATCCTGACTCCCAAACGTCCGTCCACATGACAGACGTCAGAAGTGTGATGGAATTCTCTCCACATTCCCGGATGCATTCAGCTCAGTACCAATGGACAAATCAGCTTGTTCGATTGCTACCCCATCCACCACCTTAAACATTCACTCCATCCACCGTTATCGCACAGCAGCAGCAATGTGTACCATCTACAAGATGCAATGCAGCAACTCTGACACTTTCAAAATCCATGACCTCTACTACCCAGAATTAAATGGGCAGCAGATGCATGGGAATATCACCACCTGCAAGTTCCCTGACTTGGAACAATATCACAATTTCTTCACTGTAGCTGGATAAAAATCTACACCTACATTACATGGACTGCAGCAGTTCAAGGCGATGATTCATTGCCACCTTCTCAAGGGCAATTACAAACTGCCAGCAATGTCCATATAGCATGAAAAAATGTATTAAAAAGTATGCAATTTAATGAGAAATCCTCTTTTTCTATCTATTTATAAAGCCTATTTTGTTTCATTTGGAAAAAGATAATGACTACTTGGCATTAGCCCAATCAGAGGCAAGATAAAGAATACTTCATTTCAGACCTACCTGAAGCATGCAACTTAATCCAAACACAACTGGCCGATGCTGCGGACAAATGTAAAAATCCATGAATGGAGATTGAGGCTGGTTAGACCCATTGGTTGGTGGTGTTGGAGTTGGAGGCAAGGCATTTCCAGTGGGTGCAGCCATCACATGGGACTGATGTCCTCCTGTTACTGCATTGTTACCACTATCCCCAAGCAACATGGAGAGACGTCGTGTACAGAAGTAAGCCAAGCGTCTCGACAGATATGCAGATTGCACAAACTCTCCAGAGTACTATACAGAGCAGAAAAACAGGGAAGGTACAAAGTCACAAACCATACTGACTGTTAACATCCCACAGTTACTAGATCTATACAGATGAACATATTGCGATTTAACACACCAGAAGCACACTAATATTTGTACATTGATAAATGCAACAGTATTAATAGGTTTGTTATTGCGACTTCAGTCTAATGTTGGGTGCTTAAAATTTCAATGCTGCAATTGTTGAATTATGGAATGCCCGATCATATAATTATAGATTTTGTCTTCTGCCTCAATCTGTGCAATCCTGGTTATTAACCAATTTGAGATAAAAAAAAATTAGGAGCATTACGCAAGAAAATGTACTGATACAATTTCAGAACACATTGGGTTAAATATCAATTTCCTGTGGTATGATGGCAGCTATAAATTGAATAAGCCTTGTGATAGCACATGTTAACCCTTGCAGAGAAATAAAAGCTTCATATTTCAGCTTTGTATATATGACAAAGTTATTTGAAGTTATTTTAATAAATAATAAGCTTTAATTGCTTTCTGCAGCAAATACATACAGGAATTTACTCACCTGTAACATCAGTGGGAGCAACAACTTAAGAAGTTCATCTTCCCCTGGCCGGATCTTCTCAAAGCATTCAAGAACCCAGGTCAGGAACTCGTGTCTGTCCAGCATTCCATCCTGTAGCCAAAATGAGATAATCAGGGGTATATAAATAAATTTTTTCATTTTATATTTATAACAAAGTCAGCTTGCTTCATTTAACACAACTAGTATGAAAGTCAAAAGATTGTGAAATTAAGGGCCTCCCCAGGACTGCAGCATATGATCAGCTTCTTTTTTTTTAAATTGGGAATGCGGGCACTGGTAGGAAATCGGTATTCATTGCTCATCCGTACCTTCCCAAAATGACAGAGTGGTTTTCTAATCCCTTTAAAAAAGCATGATGAATCATCCATTCTGTGGACTAGAGTTACAAATACATATAGGCCAAACCAGATGGTGATGGCCAGTTCCTTATCCTGAAGAACATGAGTGAATAAGTTCAGCTTTAATGCCAATTTGGTAATTGTCATTGCAATCTTTTTCTTGCAGCTAGCCTTTAAATTTCAAGACTTAATTGAATTCAATAACACAACTTCTTTGGTAGGGTTTGAACTTCATAAAATAGAAGGAAGTCTTTCATTATATCAAATAAATAAACATAAATTTAATTACCAAAACTTAGACCATTCTCGTTTCCAATTAGTACTGCTGTCCCGCCAAAATAAATTTATACAGTTCTCTCACTGACTTAACTTATACATATACAACAAAGTTTGCATATTACCTGAAACATATAAAGAGCCAATTTTTCATTATATTCCCATTGTTTCATGGCCTGCTCCACTTCAGGAACTGTGGGCTGTACTGGTGTCCCACAATTCTGCGTAGACATCAGTCGATAGGACTCAGCGATCTTCTGCAGCTGTTCCCAAAGGTATTTTGTGATGATTTGAGTCCACTCTATGGGAGGCAATTAAGTATCCTGTATTTAGGCATTTCTTCGGCCAACATACATTTAAACTCAGTATTAGAATTGTACCCCAAAGAGGTAGAATATTCACCTATCCATGCACTATGCACTGTGCCTTGACATGACAACAAATAGTAGAGGCCTACCCAGAGGAAGGAGGAAAACTCAAAGTTACCTCCAGCCTAATCTTGTTTCTCAATTTATATTTTTAAAACATTGGCAGAAGCATGTAATTTTTATTT
Source organism: Scyliorhinus canicula (assembly GCF_902713615.1). Lineage (NCBI taxonomy): Eukaryota > Metazoa > Chordata > Chondrichthyes > Carcharhiniformes > Scyliorhinidae > Scyliorhinus > Scyliorhinus canicula. Next base: position 46,844,574 of record NC_052162.1, read on the forward strand.
TTTGGGGCCCAAAGTGTATTTTTTTAAATAAGTACACCAATTGCAATTATAGAATTGTCAACACACACTCCAGAGCTACAGCTGTCGTGTGGAGCTGGAGGATGGACTGTTGCAAAATAATTCATGATATTCTGTTACATAACTGATCACGACACAAAAAACTTTCATCAAACATTTTTGGAATGATAACAATAGAAATGAAAACCTAACAAGAAGCTTACAAAATAGCCTATCTCCACTGAGTAACCTATGATTTTTACGTGTATAAGTTCACACACACAAACAGATGTTTTTAAAGAGACAAAATGCACCAACCATTCAGCAGTGAATTGTACTGGACAACTGCTAAACAAATACATTTTATTCTTTATTTCTTGATGCTTCAAAAAAAAAAAATTCTGATGAAGAAATCTCAACTAGAATAAAGCATTGCACTCCCATCTTAAAGTTCAGTTCAAGCATTTAAGCTCAGATACCCATTTAATAACAAACTGAATAGCATTCCTTTGTTTAAAAGCTCATATTTTACTGCAAACATTCTCATTTTCATACTTAAATGTATAAATGACACTGGATTTCTGAAGGAGTTTAAAAGGGAGGTTTGGCTTTCAGAATCAGGAAGAATTACATCCTTTCCCACATACAGCAACTACACATGGCAGCAAGCCACATAGAATCATAGACTTCCTACAGTACAGAAGGAGGGCATTTAGCCCATCAAGTCTGCAATGACCCTCTGAAAGAGCATCTTACTTAGGTCCACTCCCCACCCTATTCCCGTAACCCCCCTAACCTTTGGACACTAAGTAGCATTTTTAGCATGGCCAATTCAACTAACCTGCACATCTTTGGACTGTGGGACGAAATCGGAGAACCTGGAGGGAACCCTGGCAGACACGGGGAGAAAGTGCAAACTCCACACAGTCACCCGAGGTCGGAATTGAACCCGGGTCCCTGGCGCTGCGAGACAGCAGTGCTAACCACTGCGCCACCGTGCCTACCTTCACAGCTCTATTTGATATAGAGAAGGCAAAGTAAATATTTTCTTAAAAATAAAGCAAAGTACAGCAGTCTCAAGATGCAATGTTCAGAACATTACGGTTTGCCCCAGCCGTGTCATGCTTTGAGCCACTCAAGCAGTCATTTGCATGGTAGAAGGCTCGAGAGTGGCAACACAGTAGATCATGGTGTACACATCAGCCTGGCGTACAAGACAACCCCATAGTTTCACCACCAAAAATCATTATTTTGCACATACTCAGCAAAAGGCGAACATCCCCTTTCAGCGATGAAATGCTATACTCACATTAGTTAGCTTCAATTTTTAACCTCAAAAGTGCCTTTTAAAAATTGTACATTTAGTTGGCACATTGGATCAAGGCAGCGATATGGGCTGAGTCATGGAAAAATGCACGCGAGTTTAAGACACACCCCATAGAGCAGATCATTCATGGTATGGCAAGTTATGAACAGAAATGGATCCCCCAGCAAAACAAATGAAGTACGAAGCTGCTTTCAAGCTGATGAGTTTTTGCTAACTTGTCTAATAGCTGTACTGTGAGGGAATTTGGTGTTAGTGAAAAACAAGGGCAAGAATGGAAGAAGGAATTTGCCCGAATGAAGATGACCAAGACCTAGAATGCCACAAGAACAGGGCCAGCCACTGGTCTGATCTCGAGAAGAATGGACTGAAATGGGTCCTCAACAATTGGTCGAATGCAATGAGCATATATGTCCTTACGTGGGTCAAATCAATCAAACCAAGTCCAGCAAAGATTTTAGGCCAACAGGTGTAATAGCTTCGAGACTACCAATAGACCTCAATGCCAAGATTACCAATTTCCAGCAATTCATCATAACACATTGGTAAAAACACAAGTACCCTTTAAGTCACATCAGCAACTTGGATGAAACACCCAGAAATGTCAATATGCCCAGCAGCCAAACTGTGGAGTGGAAAAGTTTGAAAATAGTTCTAGTGAAAACGACTGGATGCGAGAAGAAAATTTCCTGTTGGCACGAGCCTGCATGGCCGACAGAACAAAATTACAGCCTATGGTAATTTCCAAATGTAAAATCATGCCAAGCATCAAGTTTCCTTTGGAGTTTTTTGTGCATATCAATGACAGTGGTTGGGTGGATGAGGATGGAGTGGTTATGGATCAATAACATGTGGAATATGAGTTCTGTTGACCTATGTAAAGAAGCCATGATGTGGAGATGTCGGCGTTGGACTGAAAGGAGCAGTGCTCCGAAAGCTAGTGACTCGGAACAAACCTGTTGGACTTTAACCTGGTGTTGTAAGACTTCTTACTATGTAAAGAATGCAGCTTATTTACGTAAGACATGCCCAGATCCCATGTAATTGATGAGATCAAGAAGTGGCTGCGGAAAAATAACATGAGTCAGAGGTCAAGGGTTTGTAGATCCAAGGTCAGGGGTTTGTAGGACCAAATCAGATTGGTCGGCTTGGGTCAGGCCCACGAGTGCAATCAAGGGGGGGGGGAAATCAGGATCCTTGGGAGTGATCAGGCTGATGAAAAATACTTTGGAGAACTTACAATAGTTACCCAGAAGAAAGAAAAGGTGTTAGTGCTTCTAATATTTTCTGAGTAACTATTGGTGTTACCCTGGCAGAACCATCCAAATTGTGATTTAAATTGCATTTTCGGATGTTCGTAGCACAGGGTAATTGTCCGAAAAATGTTTGCACTTCTGGGCAATTGCTGTGCAAACATTATCTGTGAACATAAGAGAGATTCCCCAGCCCATCTTTGGGATATCCACCAAATCTAACACTAGGGAGCTCAAGTTAAGGCCCATTAGTGCATCAAGTGTCATCAGATTGTTCAAAAGTGCAGAATATCCAACTCAATGAATGGAGAGGAAGTGGATTTGCTGTGGAAGATTGATTCTGAAAGCAATGCCATATCTGATCCAGAATGGGATCCTTATAATGATGTTGATGGAACCATCAATTCACCAGACACGTGTTTCCGATATGAATCTAGGCTTTAATCGACTTACTTCAGAGCCAGCCTGTTACCCGTTGATGAACTCGTAGTGAACTCAGGCTGACTCTGGACAAGGGTATTTATACAGTTAACTTGGGGGAGGAGTCGTGGGCGGAGCCAAGGGTGGAGCCCAGTACAAGTTCCTGAGTGCTCCCAGCGCTACTCCCCCTAGTGGTAGGATAGCGCTACTGCGCTTACAAAGACAGTGTGAATTAACATATATACATCTATATTACATTCACCACATTCACCCACTGCAAAAAAATCAAGTCCGGCGGGGGTGGTGGTCTATAAAGTCAGTCTGTCCGGTGGTCGAATTGTCCGCTGTGATCTGCGGAGCACCGGGGTTGCAGCCTCTTGCGGTGGCTGGATGGGTGTTGTGTGCTGGGGTACGATGGCGGACTCCAGGGAGGGTTGTATCCGAGCTTCATACTCTCCTGGTTCGACCGGGAACTGGGGGCTGGCCGGCACGGAACTGGTGGAGCAACCTAGTGGGCTCTGGAGCGCAAGGGGGCGTCAGCATGGGGTGTAGGGTGAGACGTCCTTCTGTGGGGGTAGAGGGGGCGCTGGATCCGGCGGGTGCCAGATCCCGGAGGGATACTGTGTCCTGACGGCCGTCAGGGAACTCGACGAATGCGTACTGGGGGTTGGAGTGGAGCAGGCGCACCTTTTCAACAAGGGGGTCGGTTTTGTGCCCCCTGACGTGTTTCCTCAGAAGTACGGGGCCCGGCGTCCTCAGCCATGCTGGAAGTGAGACCCCCGTGGTAGTGCCCCTGGAAAAAATGAAGAGCCTCTCGTGAGGGGTCTGGTTGGTCGCCATACACAAAAGGGACCTAATAGCGTGGAGCGTGTCTGGGAGGACTTCCTGCCACTGGGAGACTTGGAGCTTTCTAGACCGGAGGGTCAGTAGGACGGTCTTCCAGACCATCGCGTTCTCCCTTTCCACCTGCCCGTTCCCCCTGGGGTTGTAGCTGGTAGTCCTGCTCGAGGCAATGCCCTTGTCGAGCAGGTACTGACGTAGCTCATCGCTCATGAAGGACGAACCCCGGTCGCTGTGTACGTAGCTGGGGAAACCAAACAGGGCGAGGATGCTCTGCAGGGCCCTAATGACTGGGTGGGAGGTCATGTCGGGGCACGGGATAGCGAATGGGAAACGGGAGAACTCGTCTACAAAGTTTAAGAAGTAAACGTTCTTGTTAGTTGAGGGGAGTGGCCCTTTGAAATCAATCGCGAGGCTTTCAAAGGGCCTCGAAGCCTTGACCAGGTGGGCCCTGTCTGGTCTATAGAAGTGCGGTTTGCACTCTGCACAGATCGGGCAGTCCCTGGTGACCGCTTTTACCTCCTCGTTGGAGAAAGGCAGGTTTCGGGCCTTGATGTAGTGGGCGAGCCGGGTGACCCCCTGGTGGCAGAGGTCATTGTGGATGACTTTCAATCGATCAATCTGCGCGCTGGCGCATGTCCCGCAGGATAGGGCATCCGTAGGCTCGTTGAGCTTCCCGGGTTGATATTTGATATCGTAATTGGAGGTGGAGAGTTCGATCCTCCACCTCAGAATTTCGTCGTTTTTTATTTTGCCCCTTTGCGAGTTGTCGAACATGAAGGCAACCGATCTTTGGTCGGTGATGAGGGTGAACCTCCTACCTGCGTGATAGTGCCTCCAGTGACCGATAGCCTCCACAATGGCTTGTGCTTCTTTCTCGACTGAGGAGTGTCGGAGTTCTGAAGCGGAGAGGGTACGGGAGAAAAATGCAACTGGTCTCTCTGCCTGATTTAACGTGGCCGCAAGAGCTACCTCTGAGGCGTCGCTCTCTACCTGAAATGGAGTGGATTCATCCACCGTTCGCATGGCCGCTTTGGCGATGTTCTCCTTGATGCCGTCGAAGGCCTGGCGTGCCTCGGCTGACAGGGGGAATCGTGTGGTCCTAAAGAGTGGGCGGGCTTTGTCCGCATATTGAGGGACCCACTGGGCGTAGTAAGAAAAAAATCCCAAACACCGTTTGAGGGCCTTGGGACAATGAGGGGGAGGGAGTTCTAAGAGTCCGAGTCGGGGCCCAGGACTCCGCTTTCCACGACATAGCCGAGGATGGCTAGTCTGGTTGTACGGAAAACGCATTTCTCCTTGTTGTACGTGAGGTTCAGTTTCTGTGCCGTCTGGCGAAAACGGTGGAGGTTGGCGTCGTGGTCCTGCTGGTCATAGCCGCAGATGGTGACATTGTCCAAGTACGGAAACGTGGCCCGCAGCCCGTACTGGTCCACCATTCAGTCCATTGCTCGTTGGAACACCGAGACCCCATTAGTGACGCCGAAAGGGATCCGGAGGAAATGGAAGAGGCGGCCATCGGCCTCGAATGCCGTGTAGTGGCGGTCCTCCGGGTGGATTGGGAGCTGGTGGTATGCAGACTTCAGATCTACCGTGGAAACGAGCCGGTACTGGGCGATCTGGTTTACCATGTCTGCAATCCTGGGGAGGGGATACGCGTCGAGGAGCGTAAATCTATTTATGGTCTGACTGAAGTCAACCACCATACGGAATTTTTCCCCGGTCTTAACGACCAACACCTGAGCTCTCCAGGGACTATTGCTGGCCTCTATAACCCCCTCACTGAGTAGCCTTCGGGCCTCTGCTCTGACAAATACCCTATCCTGCAGGCTATACCGCCTGCTACGAGTGGCTACAGGTTTACAGTCCTTAGTGAGATTGGCAAAGAGAGGAGGAGGGGGGGGGATTCGCAGCGTAGCGAGGCTGCAGATCGTGAGTGGGGGCAGGGGCCCTCCGAAGCTGAGGGTGAGGCTCTTGAGGTTGCATTGGAAGTCTAGGCTTAATAAGAGTGGCGCGCAGAGTTCGGGCAAAACGTAGAGTTTAAATTTCGAGTAGCTAGCGCCTTGGATTGTGAGTGTCGCGGCGGTGCGCCCCTGGATCTGGACTGAATGGGAGCCTGAAGCGAGCGAGATAGTTTGCTGCACAGGGAAAACGGGGAGCGAACAGCATCTTACCAGGTCTGGATGTATGAAGCTCTCCGTGCTCCCGGAGTCGAAGAGGCATTGCGTTTTGTACCCATTGATATGGACCTCTGCCATCGAGTTTCGTAGATTCTTTGGTCGTGATTGGTCCAGGGTGACCGCGCTGAGTTGCGGGTAGTCGGCGGCTCGATCAGCTGTGCTGGAGCGGCCCTGTGATGACTGCCCTCTGAGTTCATAGTCGAATTCGAATTCTTCCGCAGGGTTGTCCGCGCGCGGAGATGCCGATCAGGCCCGTGGGTCGCACGTGGCTGGCGGCGAGGAAGATGGCGTCCAAGATAGCGGCCCCCATGAGTCGCACGTGGCCGGCCACGTGGTGGAGGTTTTCCAAGATGGCGGCCTCCATGGATCGCACGTCGCTGGAGGAGGCGGAGTCGGGGCATAGGCCGCAGTGTTTCGGGCCCCGTGAGTGACGAGAGCGATTACTGCGAGTCGCTGGTGAGTTGGAAGCTGTGGTCCTTTTTGCGAGGCACACTCTTGCGTAATGGCCTTTTTGCCCGCAGCTGCTGCAGGTCGCGTTGCGGGCCGGGCAGTGCTGCCACGGGTGTGGGTTTTGGCCGCAGAAATGGCAGGCTGGAGCAGCATAGTGGCTGGCTGGGGCAGCATGGTGGCTGGGCGGCCGCGTAGCACAGGCCTGGGGGATTCGCTGGTCGGGGGCCCATGATTGGGTCGCGGGGTCCGCGGGGAACGAGTTAAGGCTGCGGAAGGAGACCTCCATTGTGGTAGCAGCTTCCACAGTCGTTTCTAAGTCCTGGGCCCCCTTTTCCAGCAGTCGTTGGCGCACATAGTTAGACCTGAGGCCCGCTACAAAAACATCGCGTACCGCCAATTCCCTGTGTTCAGCCGCGGTAACCGCTTGGTAATTACAGTCATTGGACAAATTATTGAGTTCCCTTAGGAATTCGGCGAGTGATTCTGTAGGCCGCTGGCGGCGAGTCGTGAACACATGGCGAGCGTAAACTTCATTAATGGGCCTTACATAAATTTTATCGAGAACTGCTAGCGCCGCAGTATATGAACTGGCTGAGTTTAGTTGCGTAGAGATTCTGTGGCTCACCCTCGCGTGTAGTAGACTTAGCTTCTGATCCTCTGTCGTTTCAGCTGTGCTCGCTTCGGCCAGGTAGGCCTTGAAGCACCGGATCCAGTGGGAGAAGATTTATTTAGCCTCTGCATCCTGCGGGTCGAGTTCCAGGCGTCCAGGCTTGAGGGCCGATTCCATATCGATCTTTACTGTTCTTAAGTCGATTAAATTGATGGAACCATCAATTCACCAGACACGTGTTTCCGATATGAATCTCGGCTTCAATCAACTTACTTCAGAGCCAGCCTGTTACCCGTTGATGAACTCGTAGTGAACTCAGGCTGACTCTGGACAAGGGTATTTATACAGCTGCACTAGGGGGCGGAGCCAAGGGTGGAGCCCAGTACAAGTTCCTGAGTGCTCCCAGCACTACTCCCGCTAGTGGTAGGATAGCGCTACTGCGCTTACAAAGACAGTGTGAATTAACATATATACATCTATATATTACATTCACCACTGATGTCATAGCCAAAGTGACTCAAAATTAATTTGATGAACTCTTTGCATCAGATACCAAAGGGAGTGAATTTGACAGTCTTAAAATGCTTTGATTGGGGTTGAAGGTCTCTTTGTATAATTAATTTATTCAATAAACCATGTCACATATTTCGATATAGCAACAATCCACAGTGGCAGTTCATATTTCATATTCAACATATGTCGATCCCCGTTTTAGGAAGAATTTGTGGAGGCTGCAACGGTCAATTTAAGACTTTTTTTGAACTTGGCTTGTGAAATTCCATAATCAAAATATCTTTCCCCATGTAATTCCCCCAAGTGTTATGATTTCTTGAGCTATAGAGGTCAGAAAGGTCAAATGGGCGGCACAGCTAACCTGGAAAGTAAACTAATAATTAGAAGTGAAGTGTGCATGGACACTCATTGAGGATAATGGCCACTCAAACAAGGTACCAAAAGAGATTATACCTCAGAAAGATGATGATGCCTTCAGGAGAGGAGCAGAGGAAATAAATCACAGCAAAAACAAAATGTACTTCCCCTGTGAACTCCTAATTTAAGGTAAGGTAAAGTCACCATAGTCCCAGATGACCAGAGGCTGCTTTATCCTTTGAGGGGGAGAGCTGACTGGTGATGATTTAACCTGAGGCTCACCATACCTAAGGTGAGGGGCAAGGTTCAGAAGGCGGGTCTTCATGAATACTGCTAATTTACAGTTTAACGAAAATCTCCACCGTTCTGAACCTTTTAAGTGAAATTAAATCAATTATTTCTTCAAAAGCTCTGAACAAAAAAACTATATTCAGGATATGAAATGCAGAATCCAGCCTATCAAGCATATTTATTCAGATTGTAAACCGACATAAAAAAGGAACTTTTTTTGTTAACCCTACCTATACATGGGTCTATGACGTGACGTTTCTTCATCTTTGTTTCGGTGATAGCAGCATAATAGGCACATGTCATTTTTATCAGCCAAGCAGCTCTCATTACTGGCACTAAGTACTTGGCTAGGTATCCAAACACTTCTTCCTTTTTACTAAATATAGGCACCTGGTGAACATAACAAAAGGTTGAAAAGTTAGGTAAATCCTTAATTCAGCATAAGTTCTCTTAACAAATTGAAATATAACTAGATGTAACAATGAGTGGAAGGTTAGAGACGGGATTGTGGCTTGCAGAGCCAAAAAGTGCAGGGTTGGATTTTTTCAGGAAGAGTGATAATGTGCATTCAAAACAAGAAGCAGATAGTCAGCATTAGGCCCCAAGAAGCATTGTTGGGTGGAAAAGGAGCTGGGAATTATAAAAGCAAAATATTGCAGATGCAGATCTGAAATAAAAACAAAGTGCAGGATAAATTCAGCAAGTAGGGCAGCGACTGTGGAGAAAGAAAGAGTTAATGCTTATTGTCCAATATGACTCGCCTTTGGAACTGGAGAGAGCTTAAAGTCACATTTGCTTTCCAGGATCATCAAGGAATGAGATGCAGATGCCGTAGAATAGTGTATGGACCAAATGCACGATAGGCCTAGCCAGAATTGGCGATGAATGATTCAACTAGTTGTTTGCCAGTTATGTTCAATATGTACCCCTTGGACTTGAAGTGAAGATAGGGTTGCAACAATCAATTTATCAGAATAAGAGAGATTTTACTGGAGACAGCGGCACTAAATGTGGAGGTGAAGGAGCGCTTAAGCAGCTCAATTGCAACAGAAATATCCTCATGAATGGAGGCCAAAAGCTGGAAACTTAAATGAAAGTGCAATTGAAAAAGAGGTTAGGGGTGGTGGGTTAAGGTTTCCCCAGCTGTGCAAGCAGAGGAAGTGCTGTTGGACGACCATAGCAAATGCGGGTCACAAGGAACATAGAAATAAAGGAAAGGTCATCAACCTGAAATTGTCATCAACCTGAAATCGTAACTTTGCTTCTCTCGCCACAAATGCTGTGAGACTTGCTGAGCATTTCCACCCATTTTTGTTCTATTTTACTTAGGAACAGGAATATGTAGATCATTCAACCTCTCAAGCCTGTCGTCATATAATTAGATCATGGCTATATTATTACTGAATTCCAATTTTCCACCTTTGCTCTATGCCTCGTCATACCTTTACCCAATAAAAACTGTTAGTTCAATTTTTTTTAATTTGAACTGGTGCAACATGAACTTCTCTTTTGGGGGAAAGAGTTCCATATTGGGAAAATGAGAGAGAATGGGACTAGCTGAAGACCAAATGGCCTCTTGCTATTATGTAACCATTATATGATTCTATATTTCCACTGAGAACAATTTTAAAGGAGAAGTGAGATGATGAGATGATTTAGATGAAATATACTAGAAGAGATGAGTTGAAGCAAGATATAACTATTACTGTGGCAGTTTTAGTGGCGTAAAGTGGAACACAGTACAGAGAGAGAGAAAGACTTCAGTGACAGAAAAATTGTTGCCACTGTGAACCAAGTTCATGATGTCACTAGAATGGTCCACAATACAGCCATTGCGGGTACAATACAGCCAAGGACGTTAGCAGAGAGGTGCAGTGATTGTTGATCCACTGGCAGAGCCCTAAGGATTAGTAATAAATGGAATGAGTGTAACAGGACAGAACATTGGCAAAGTTATCTAAGGTGGAGAGCTAGCAAGTGGGGAGGACGGACGATTTTGGACTGCTGCTCATATGGTCGTGCTGGCTGATGCCTCAACAGAGCCTTTGCAGAATACAGAGCCACAGAAAACAGCAATAGGTTTAGCCAAGGAGAATTCAAGCCTAACAATGCAGCATGGTGAGTAGGATAGCAAAAGAATACTGTAAATCATGAATGGGAATTTGAGGAGGCAAAGTACCCAAAAAGAAATAACAGAAAGATGGCATGAAAGGGAAGAAGGCCCAAGAGGAGACATGGGAAAAAGGAGGGGAAGCAGGGCAGGGGTTTAAAAGTAAAGTATTCCATAGGATTTCAAATAGACAGTAAAGGAACCCAAGTTAAATAGCAATGTTTAGAGCAATTTGGGAAGTACAGTTAATTGGGGTACAACAGTTATTCTGCAGTACAGGAAGAAGTTAATAATTTGTAGTTAAGAAGTGCACATGGGCATTAAGATTATAATATATCATTGACTGACTGACAGATAACCTTGACAGGCACAGATAACCGTGCCAGAGAATATGCTGTTTTATAATGATACTCTTTGGCAGTCTCAGATCAACTGTATGGAAATTCCATTACCTTTCCTCCAAGCTTCTGACAAAGTGTTATTTAATACCAATCAGATTCTACTTTCCCATAAACGTGTTTTTATTTATAAGCACAAAATAGAGGAGCATTGATGCCTTGGAGCAAGTATATTAGAGACCTCCAAATAGTAAGAATGCGACAGAGGAAGTAGCTTGCAGGCAAATTTCAGAAAGACAAAGTACTGATAGCAGGGTAACTTCAATTATCCTAATAGATAGTAACACTGTATAGGGCAAAATGAGGGAGGAATTTCTGGAATGTAAGAATTTTCTCGGATCAGTCTATTTCCAACCCAATGAGGAAGGAAGTAGTGCCTGATCTAGATCTAGGAAATAAAGTGGGGCAGGCAGAGCATGTTTCAATAGGAAGGAATTTAAGGATCAGGGATCATACCAGGTTTAGTTTAGTTTTGTTTTTATAAATTTAGAGTACCCAATTATTTTTCCAATTAAGGGGCAATTTAGCGTGGCCAATCCACCTACCCTGCACATCTTTGGGTTGTGGGGGTGAAACCCACGCAGACACAGGAAGAATGTGCAAACTCCACACGGACAGTGACCCAGGGCCGGGATTCGAACCTGGGTCCTCAGCGCCGTAGGCAGCAATGCTAACCACTGTGCCACCGTGCTGCCCTAGGTTTAGTTTAGTTATGGAAAAGGACAAAATACAATCATGTGCAAAAATACTTAAGTAGAGGAAGGCTAACAACAGCAATGTGGGTGACTTTAAATGCCCTTGACATGGCATAGCAGGCCACTCAGTCCAAGGGCCATTAAGGATGGGCAATAAATGCTGGCCAAGCCGGTGACACCCAGATCCCCTGCACGAATAAAAGAAACAAAAAAGAAAAGTAATCCGTTCCAAGGGACTTCATTTCTATGGATAGATCTGAAAAGTTGGGATTGTTTGCCTTAAGAACTATGAAGGTGAAGAGGAAATTTCATAGAGGTGTTCAAACTCATGAGTGATTTAATAGAGTAAACAAAGATATACTATTTCCAGTGTCACATGAATCAGTAATCAGAGGGCATGGATTTAAGACGATGGCCAAGAACCAGAGCAGATATGAAGATTTATTTTCTACAGCGATTTTGTATTCTGGAATGCAATGCATGAAAAGGATGGAGGAGGCTGAATCAATAGTAAGAGTCAAAATAGGCTGGATAAATAATTCAAAGGAAAAAAATTACAGTCTGACAAAGTAAGTGGAGTGAGTTTAAAAGGACAACTGAACCAAAGTGTTGGCATAGGTAGGGTGGGTCAAATGGCCTCCTTCTGGGTGGTACATTCTATGGTTGATATACCAACAAGTTCTATATCCTTCCTGACAAGTGTCCTAAGCAGACACTTTTCAGACCAGCTGATTAGGCACTGGCTGATGCTCGGATAAGATTCAAACAGGCCGAGTCCTATCTGATCCTAGTGATTAAAAAACATTAAGCTAACTTAGTGTGTTTACCATCAGTAGCACCAAATGAGTCCAAAGTTGCTGAATTAAATGCTCTGATTGAAACAGAAGCCTACAGATATCATTATATTGGTGCACATGAAGGAAAATAGATTTCTAAAGGGAGTTAAAAGAAAAAAAGCATCAGTGATTGGTTTAGTGTCACACTTTCAAATCTGAATTTTATCAGCAGCTAGGTAAAGGTACTATGGATTGACTATGTTCCAACTTATGATCTACCTGACAAAACAAAACTGAGCATTATTATGGGACTGCAATTCAAACTATTACCACTGTGGGGGCTGGCCAATGAAAATTGATAATGAGGCAATTACATCCACATAAACTTAGTCTGGAAAAAACAGTGCATCAAAAGAAACTTACCTTTTTTGCAAGTTGGGTTAATGGTTTGGTTCCAGATAGATCAGTAAACCAGTTATGTATTGAAGGTTGGGATCGAGCTGTGACAAGCCAGAAGCTGTCCTTCTGATTAACCTGAGGCTTCCTTTTGCCAGTATCTGGAAATGTGTTACATCGCAACTTTTCAGCAATTATACTGCTAAAGTAGGAGCTGATCTGCAACAAAATTTGATAAAGACTTGAGTGGGTTCAGTAACACAAGCACTTCATTGATTTGCAAATTTGTAACAAAAAGTGGCTGTATTTGTGAAGGTCTGGAAGGAAACACAAAAACTTTTTCAAATGTTTTACCAATCTAAAATTGGTTTACATTTGAATCGCTGACTCATCTCCTTTCTCAAATCCTATAAATTATTTTCCTGGCTCTTCTTTAGGCTCTTCCCCACTTTGAGTCATTCTTCAACCAAAGGGCTCTGTGCTATCTACTCCCAGGGAGTTGCCTATGATGCTCAAGCTTACGCCCAAGTATGAGAGACCTGTCCAAGTTGAACTATCATTCCAAATTTCCTTCCTCCATTAACAGCTCTATTACAGCTTAGTTGGGTAGTGCTCTCACCTTCAGGTCAGAAAATTGTGAACTAACAGAAGGACCTACAAATTATCTACACCGATACTTAAGCACAGTATCAAAGCTGCTAAACTGTTAAAACAACCAAAAAAAAACACCCTTAAAGTGAGACATAAATCGGAGATCCATTCTGCCTGGTCAGATTAAGGCGTGATAAACTTTCCACGAAACTATTCAAAAGGAACAAGGAATTCTCCAAGCATCCTGGTCAATTTTCCATCCTCAACCAGCATTTTCAAACACATTTTTCTTGGCTATTCATCTCATTCTCTGTAAAAAAGCAAAGTGTGCAAATATAGCTACTCTATTTGTTGACATAAGTCACTGCATTTCAAATGTAAGTCATCATGTGAAACAATTGGCAATGTTTTTGTGATGTGTTACATGAAAGCAAACATTTCATTTAATTTAGTAATCGGCTAAGGGACAACCCATTGAATCTGGCCTCTTTGAAGTTCATCTGAAACACCACAATAAATATTGCACATTTCATGTTGACACTTCCGACTTACATCTTCCTTAAAAATTGTGCTCATTGTCACATCTAGCCAATGCTCGGTTTCAAAGGGATGATCATACGGAGTTTTTTCTTTGCAGTATTAGAAATGTAGATCACATTCCAGAGACACTATAGAATCCCTCCAGTACAGAAGGAGGCAATTCAGCCCATTGAGTCTGCACCAAACCTCCAAAAGAGCACCTTACCAAGGCCCACTCCACCCTACCCCCTTAACCTAACCTGCTCATAACTGGACACAAAGAGGCAATTTAGCACAGCCAATTCACATAACCTGCACACCTCTGGTCTGTGGGAGGAACCGAAGGAAATCCACACAGACAAGGAGAGAACATGTAAACTCCACAGAATCACAAAGGCCAGATTCAAACTCAGGTCTCTGGCACTGTGAGGCAGCAGTGCTAACCACTGTTCCACCGTGTCGCTCACATTTCTAGTACAACATAAAAGTAATCAAAGTTCAGTTCTTATCATAGAAAGAATTCTTCTTTGCTGTAAAATTTCACATGTCAGTTAGATCATCTCGATGGGGAAGTAGCCCCCGTCTCTTGTGGTTCAGACTTAGACTTTGGTAGGTTATCAGATGTAGCTTTGACTGCACTATCTTACTGATCAGTGAATAACGTGAAGTGAAAGAATTAACTATGAAAGCAAAATTTTCCCTAATAGTATAATGTTTTTCTTGAACATTTAACCATGGAGCGCTTGTAGAGTAACTCAAAAGCAGCTACCTTTGGACTGAGTCCATGTCGAAATTTGGATCTTGCTGACTTTTGGGTTGGGCGATTCAAGCCAGACCAGGGAAAAGCTAAGCACCCAAAGCCAATAACCAGTCAGTACACCACTGCATCAATTCAGTGCCTAGTCAATCTAGCTGCTATGTTATTTTACTAGAATAATTATAACTAAAATTCATGCAGGCCAGTTATAAAATGCCTGGTTTGCACATTCTCCCAGTGTCTGTGGGGATCTCATCCCTTCAACCCAAAAAAGATGTGTAGGGTAGGGGAATTGGACATGCTAAGTTGCCCCTTAATTGGAGAAAAATAATTGGGTACTCTAAAATTTAAAAATTATAATAATTGAAATATAAAATATGACTGGTTTTCGGACATAGCCGGTTTCGGATATGAGGATTTGAGACACTATACATGTGTTTTGTTTATATTTTAAATTGTAACATTCAAAACTAGCAATGCTAATGCACACTTCCTTAATCATCCATTTGATTACAAAGAACAAAGAAAAGTACAGCACAGGAACAGGCCCTCAAGCCTGTGCCGACAATGCTGCCTGTCTAACTGAAAATCTTCCACACTTCAGGGGTCCCACCCCCCTATCCCCATCTTATTCATGTATTTGTAAGACGCCCCTTAAACGTCACTATTGTACCCTGTTCCACCACCTCCTCCTGCAGTGTGTTCCAGGCACACGCTACCCTCTGTGTAAAAAAAACTTCCCTTGTTCATCTCTAAACTTTGCCCCTCGCACCATAAACCTATGTCCCCTATTAATTGACTATTCCACCCTGGGAAAAAGCTCCTGACTATCCACTCTGTCCATGCCTCTCATAATTTTATGGACAAAATTTGTCGGCTAATCGGGCAAGATCCCACACCACCACTGCCCCACACTACTTGACTGAGTGGCAACAGGGTTGGCCACTCTAGTGTATCCCGAGCCTTCATTTTGGTGCAGGCATTGACCTAACCTTCATTCCAATGCCTTAACGTTCAGCTTGTTCCAGGGGGGCACTTGTCAATAGACCCTTCAGCACAGAGCCAAGGATTAAGAATAGTATATCACTTTTCTATTACTATCCCCAAATTCAGAAAAAAACGTTCTCAGTTATAGCACTTTACACCTTAATCAGGTTTTTGGTTATAATAGATACATCCTTGATTGTACAGCCCATTAATACAAGTCAGGTTTACTCACAGCAGACTTTGATAAACATTCTTACCTTGCCAGGATTAAAATTAACATTTTTTGCACTACCATGTTCATCTCCAGACACTGCAGGTTGATTGTTAAAGCCTTGCTTGACATTCAGGGCTGTCAGCTCATCCTGAAACAAGAAGGGACGAGTAAGTGCAGAGTGCTACAGCCAACAAATATGCACAAAACACAAGCTTTTTACTAACTTATATTTTCTAGGAATCTACATAACTGACTTGAAAGCAATATTTTTTTTACTGAACTGTGATGAATTTAATCAATTTATATTTCATTTCAAAATGCACTATTTTGGTAAAATTATGAAACTTTTGAGTGTGTAAATTTAGGAGCACAAAAGAAAATTCAAATTGGATCAGAGAAGTAGAGATTATTCAGAGATCAGAGAAGTAGAGATTATTCAGACACTTGGGATTGGTTTCAAAGTGAGCCAAAACAGTTCTCAGACTTTTCTATCTCTTGCTCAATGGTCTATATTACAGAGTGATCATACTTCAAAAGCACTTTGTTGACTGTATAGTATGTTGGGGCATCCAGTGATCATGAAAATATTTACACAAATACAAGATTTTATTTTCTTTCTTCTTGACCTGGTCACAAGATTTTATGACTTTTTTTGTTGATTGAATCGTGTGTGATTTGCAGAAGGAGGTTTAATTTTCACCTTCAGCTAATTTACTAGCTTGAGTCCAGTGTGGCTTTCTTTCTGAAAGATAACCCGGCTGTAGATAGGGCTTTCAACTAAATATTTTGGGGAGGGTTCAGTTGTAGGGAAAATTAGATCATATAGGGCCGGAAGGCACTATAGAATCTGTGTGGGTAGAGTTGAGGAATAGCAAAGGACAAAAGACTCTGATGGGAGTTACGTACAGGTCCCCTAACAGTAGTCAGGATGTGGGGCAGAAAGTAAATCAGGAGATAGAAAAGGCATATAAGAAAGGCAGTATTACAATAATCATGGGAGACTTCAATATGCAGATGGACTGGGAAAATCAGGTTGGTAGTGAATCCCATGAAAAGAAATCTGGGGAACGTCTACAAGATGGGTTTATGGAGCAGCTTTTGACAGAGTCCACTAAGGAACAGCAATACTGAATTTGGTGATGTGTAATGAGGCAGACCCGATTAGGAAACTAACGGTGAAGGAGCCCTGAAGGGGCAGCGATCACAATAAGATAGAATTCACCCTGCAATTTGAGGGGGAGAAGCTGGAATCAGATGTAACGGTATTACAATTGGGTAAAGATAATTACAAAGACATGAGGGAAGCGCTGGCCAGAGTCAACTGAAAGGGGAGCCGAGCAAGGAAGACATTGGAACAGCACTGGCAGGGGTTTTTGCCAGTTATTCGGGAGGCACAACAGAAATTCGTTCCAAGAAAAGGGAAACATTCTAAGAGGAGGACAAGTCAAACATGGCCGACAAGGGACATTAGGGACAGCATAAAAGCAAAAGAAAAAGCATAATATATGACTTGGATTAGTGGGAAGCCAGCGGATTTGGAAACCTTTAAAAGCAAGCAGAGGACAACTAAAAAAGCAGTAAGGGAGGAGAAGATGAAATGAGTGTAAGCTAGCTAGTAACATAAAAGGAGATTGCAAGAGGTTTGTTCAATTTTCAAAAGGTAAGACAGAGGCAGGAATGCACATTAGACCATTTGAAATTGAGGCTAGAGAGGTATAATGGAGAACAAAGAAATGGCAAAGAAATTGAATAGGTACTTTGCATCAGTCTTCATGGTGGAAGACACCAGTGACATGCCAGAACTTCAAGAGAGTCAGGGGGCAGAAGTGAGTGCAGTGGCCATCACTAAGGAGAAGGTGCTGGGGAAGCTGAAAGGATAATTCACCTGGACCGGATGGACTACATCCCAGGGTTTGAAGGAGATAGCTGAGGAGATTGTGGCGGCATTGGTGGTGATCTTTCAGGAACCAGGGGAGTCAGGGAGGGTGCCAGAGGACTGGAAAATGGCTAATGTAACACCACTGATGAAGAAGTGAGAAGCAGAAGATGGGAAATTATACGCCGGTTAGCATGACTTTGGTCATTGGTAAGATTTGAGAGTCCATTAAGGACTCTATTAATTAAGGATGAGATTGTAGCGTACTTGGAAGTGCATGGTAAAATAGGGCTGAGTCGGCATGGCCTCGCTCGGGGGAAGTTATGCCTAACAAATCTGTTAGAATTCTTTGAGAAGGTAATAAGGAAGTTAGATTAAGGAGAGCCAGTGGGCGTGATTTATTTGGATTTTCAGAAGGCCTTTGACAAGGCCTTTTCCCGTACCGGCCTCCTCGAACAGGCGCCGGAATGTGCCGACTAGGGGCTTTTCACAGTTACTTCATTGAAACCTACTTGTGACAATAAGCGATTATTATTATATTATTATTACAAGATGCCAAACAGGAGGCTGCTAAATAAGAGCCCATGGTGTTAGGGGTAAGGTACTGGCATGGATAGAGGATTCGCTGACTGGCAGAAGGCAGAGAGTGGGGACAAAGGGGTATTTTTCAGGATGACAGCCGGTGACTAGTGGTGTTCCGCAGGGGTCAGTGTTGGGACCACAACAATTTACGATATACATTAAAGATCTGAAGAAGGAACTGAGGACATTGTTGCTAAGTTTGCAGATGATACAAAGATATGTAAAGGGACAGGTAGTGTTGAGGAAGCGGGGAGGCTGCCGAAGGACTTGGACAGGCTACAAGAGTGGGCAAAGATGTGGCAGATGGAATATAATGTGAAAAACTGTGAGTTTATTGGTAGGAAGAAGGCATAGACTATTTTCTAAATAGGGAAAGGCTTCGCAAATCTGAAGCACAAAGGGACTTGGGTCAGGATTCTCTTCAGGTTAACATGCAGGTTCAGTTGGCAGTTAGCATTTATTTTGAGAGGGCATGAGCAGGGATATACTTCTGAGGCTGTATAATGCTCTGGTCAGACCACATTTTGAACATCGTGAGCAGTTTTGGGCCAAGCATCTGCTGGCCTTGCAGGAGGCGAACCACCTGACGTGAGACTTCTCAGCACATCCCCGTCACTGGAAGCCAAGAATTAGGCCATTCTGGAATCCAGAGGAGTTTCGCAAGAATGGCCCCAGGAATGAAGGGCTCATCATATGAGGAGCTGTTAAGGACACTGGATGTTTACTCAATGGAGTTTAGAAGGATGAAACGTACAGAATACTGAAGGCTGAGATAGAGTGGACATGGAGAAGATGTTTCCATTCGTAGGAGAGACTAGAACCAAGGGCACAGCCTCCGACTGAAGGGACGATCCTTTAAAACTGAGGTGAGCAGGAATTTCTTCAGGCAGAGGGTAATGAATCTGTGGAACTCATTGCAACAGAAGGCTGTTGAGGCCAAGTCATTGTGTCTTTAAGACAGAGATAGATAGGTTCTTGATTAATAAGGGGATCAGAGCTGGAGAATGGGAATGTGAAACATATTAGCCATGATCAAATGGCAGAGCAAATTCAATGAGCAGAATAGCCTAATTCTCAGCTTCCAGTGACGGGGATGTGCTGAGAAGTCTCACGTCAGGTGGTTCGCCCCCCGCAAACTGAAAAATAAGCAATTTTTGCTCAAATAACACCTGCAAATGATACAATTAATAATAATAATCTTTATTGTCACAAGTAGGCTTACATTAACACAGCAATGAAGTTACGGTGAAAATCCCCTTGGCACCACTCTCCGGAGCCTGATCGGGAGAATCCAGAATGCCGAAATTATCTAAGTGCACATCATTTCGGGAATTGTGGGAGGAAACCGGAGCACCCTGAGGGAATCCTTGCAGACACGTGTAGAGAACGTGCAGACTCTGCACAGACAGTGACCCAAGCCGGGAATCAAACCTGGGACCCTGGCGCTGTGAAGCACAGTGCTAACCACTGTGCTGCCTTGCTGACCACAAGAGTTGCTTTGGAACAAAACGAAGAAAGGAAAGATGCCGAACAGCCAGTCTAGAGGACGGGTGGAGACCAGGAAAAAGCCTGGTCAAAGAGCAATCGGCTGAACCTACCAGCGCACGAGGCGGCAAAACTTGGGACTTCGCCAGAGCGAGAGGAACCGATGCACGAGAAGCTACACACACACACACACACACACACACACACACACACACACACCAGGGGATGGATGGAGGATGGTCCTAGCAACTTCAGAGTTGATGGAACACTGAAAAGAAACAAAATCGGATATATAAGCTGCAGTGAAGAGTGCAGTGGCCGAAGCACTGTCGACCGTTCAGGTGGCACTGGACAAAGCCGAAAATAACTGGAGGCCCAGGAGGCAACAATTACAGAGGGCTGCAATGGACCAGAGCGACCGGATCATCACCTTGAAAAAGGAGATGGGAAGGCTGGTCGCGACACGAAGGCAACCTGAGAGGAAAGGTTCAGGAGAATCAGTCGAGGCAGCAGAATCTACGAATCGTGGACCTACTGGAGGGCATCGAAGGTAGGAACACTACCGACTATGTTGCCCAAATGCTGGGTAACCTGGTGGGAAGAGACAGCTTCCCCAACCCATCAAAAATCGAGTGCACCGGTCGCTCCGACGAAAGCCCAAAACCGGGGAACAGCCGAGGACGATAATTGCAAAAATGCACCGGTACCTGGATCGGGAAAGAGATCTTCCCAATGAGCCTGCAAGGGGGAGGGGCAGAGCTGGAAGGACCGCTGTTTAAACAGGCCTAGCACAAACTCCACTGCCTGGGGATCCAAATCACTCACAACTGGACAGGGATCCACAAGTGGAACCTGACCAGCCTGGGAGGAAGTTAAAAAGGATCTGCAGGGATGGAACATACTCCCACTTTTCCTGGTGGGTAGGGTGCAGATGATCAAAATGAACATATTGCCCAGGTTCCTATTCCTGTTTCGATCCATCGCGATCTACATCCCAAGGCCTTTTTCAACTCACTGGTCAAACTGATTATGGCATTTTTATGGTGGGGGAGAGAGAGAGAGAGAACGCAAGGATTCCAAAGAGAGCACTGCAGAGAACAGGATCCATGGGCGGCCTAGCCCTCCCAAAACTTCAATATTACCACTGGGCAGTGACCACAGAGAGAGGAAAACGGTGGATAAAGGAGGCAGAAGCTGAGTGGGTGCTTATGGAGGAGGGCGCCTGCAGATGGAACTCCCTCCAAGCCCTAGCCACGGCGGCACTCCCATCCCCACCTAATAATTATTCAACGAGCCCTGTGGTGGTAGCAACACTCCGGTAGTGGTATCAACTGCGACAGCATTTCAAGTTAACCAAAATGTCTGATAAAGCCCCCCATCTACAACAACCACAGGTTCATGTCGGCGACTATGGACGCCGCATTCAAAAAGTGCAGACAGGACGGGGCGATGCTGACAGTTTGGGATTTTTACACCAAAAACAGGTTAACAACAGTCGAAGAGTTGACAGAAAGATTTTAGCTGACGGAGAGGAAACAAACTCAGGTACTTACACATCAAAACTGTCCAATGAAGGGGAAACAAGAACATGCCCGCGACCACCACAACAATCATTGCTCGAGGACCTGCTGGACGTGGACAACTTAGAGAAAGGGAACTGTGGTAACATGTATGGGCGACTGCTAAGGGGGTGTCAACACCCCACAGGACAAGACAAGAGAGAAGTGGGAGGAGGACATGGGGTTTGAATTAGGATGGGGACTCTGGAGTTAAGCACTGCACAGGGTCAACTCCATATTTATTAGGTGGAGATGGGTGTGCCGCCATGGCTAGGGCTAGGAGGGAGTTCCATCTGCAGGCACCCTCCTCCATGTGCAGTTGAAAGTGGTACACAGAGACCAATTATCCAGAACCCGAAAGAACAGGTTCTTCCCAAAGGTGGAGGATAATTGTGAATATTGCCAAGGAGGCCCAGCCAACCATGGCCACATGTTCTGGCCTTGCCCCAGACTCGCTGGGTACTGGACAGCCTTCTTCAAGGCAATGTCCAAAGTGGTGGGGATGAGGGTAGAGCCCTGTCTGAGAGTGGCAGTCTTCAGGGTATCAGAACAGCCAGATCACTTCATGGGGAGGAGGGTTGACGTCCTTGCCTTTGCCTCCCTAATTGCCCGCCAGAGAATCCTGCTCGGCTGGCGGTCAGGAGCACCACCCAAAGCTGCAGATTGGCTCTCAGACCTATCAGAATTCTCCAAATGAAGAAAACTGAATTCATCATCCAAAGGAGGGGGGGGGAGAGAAGGAGAAGAGAGAAAAGGAGAACATGGAACTCAACCAAGCCGAACAAGAGAAGCAGGAGACACTGGGAGGGGCAGGTGAAATAATAAATTGAACCAAAAGAAAGAAAAGCTAAGAGAAAACTGGTGGGAAGTGAAAAGCAGGGGACCACAGTCACCACTAAAAATACTAAGGAGGGAATAAAAAAGGGGAAACTGGGATGTATCTATGTAAATAGTCGAAGCTAATCAACATGTAAATAGTTTTAATTTTACTTCTTATATGCTCTTGTTTAACTCCCACTGTTTGTTCATATTTATATTTGTTTCGTATACCAAAATCTCAATAAAAATATTAAAATAAAAATAATGGCTTAATTCTGCTCCTATATCGTATGGTTTTTAAATAGAATTGTTTATGGCCTTTGGTTTGCCTTCAATATCGTCACTGTATTGACTCTGGCAGTCACAAAATATATCCACCCATCCCATGTTCGAGATCACAATTGAGAAATAGTTCATATCGACATACAAATTAGGATCAGGAGTAGGCCATTTGGCCCTCCTCACCATTCAATCAGATCATGGCTGATCTGGTTGTAACTTCAATTTCACATTCCTGCCTACCCCTGATGTAGCTGTTCCTTCAAAATATTCAAAGACTCTGTTTCCGCTGACTTTTGAGGGAGTGTTCCAAAGACTTACTACCCTCTGAGAGAAAAGATTTCTCCACATCCGTCTTAAATGAACGATACCTTGTTTTTAAACAGTGACTCCTAGTCTGAGATTCTCCCACAAGGGAAAATATTCTCTCCACATTCAGTCTGTTAATACCCCTCAGGATCATGATCACCACTTACTTTTCTAAAATCCATTTTACACTAAACAATTAGTTAAATTCTATATACTATTTTTCTTTTAAGTTCAAAAAGCTATATCTAAAATTGAAAAACTGGCAAGCATGTGTATGTCAAAAGATACTGCAGCCAAGCTAGCACATATTTACATTTAGATTTGCTTTATCAGTATAAGCTGAAGACACAATTTAATTTTCGTACCTTGGTTTCTTTCATGTCATGCTGACCCTGACATACCTAATGCTTTTCATTGAGACATTGAGCTCCCAAAATACTGCCCTGTGGTTAAACATCTTTTGTAATAGTGCATGGTCATGAGTATCAGGTTTACTTAATCTTAATAAACATCAAACGTTTGACTCATTGTCAGAAATCATCCTCGACAGTGCTGCAGCCTTCGGTCATAATATAGATTTTAAAACTCACATTCCTAATGACCAGCCAATCCACCCCAGTTCATAATGTTTCCTTAAGAAAAATAAAACCATCCTCTCCCAAACTAAATTCTAATAAATAAAATTTCTAGAGGACCATTCTTGCAGTTGGGGGAGGACAGACCAGGTCTCAGGGTCCTGTCACAACAGTTCTGAAAGAAAGGAACTTGATGTCGCAAATTAATCATGTGATCCAGTCCATGTATTAATGAGAAAAGTGTTACGTTTCAACAGATACTTTTGACAAATTTGCACTGATACATTTTATCAATATTGTTTTTCTTTTGCAAAATTGTTAAATTGTTCTTTGAACTCATTTCAGTACAATCAGATGTGGAGATGCCAGCGTTGGACTGGTGTGAGCACAGTAAGAAGTCTTACAACACCAGGTTAAAATCCAACAGATTTGTTTCGAATCACTAGCTTTCAAAGCACTGTTCCTTCCTCAGGTGAATGAAGTACAGTAAGAAGTCTTACAACACCAGGTTAAAGTCCAACAGGTTTGTTTCAAACACGAGCTTTCGGAGCACGGCTCCTTCTTCAAGGCACGGAGCCGTGCTCCGAAAGCTCGTGTTTGAAACAAACCTGTTGGACTTTAACCTGGTGTTGTAAGACTTCTTACTGTGCTCACCCCAGTCCAACGCCGGCATCTCCACATCACAGGTGAATGAAGAGATGGATTCCAGAAAGATGCAATATGA
Organism: Scyliorhinus canicula; assembly: GCF_902713615.1. Lineage (NCBI taxonomy): Eukaryota > Metazoa > Chordata > Chondrichthyes > Carcharhiniformes > Scyliorhinidae > Scyliorhinus > Scyliorhinus canicula. Next base: position 46,868,460 of record NC_052162.1, read on the forward strand.
TACTTTGAATGCAAGTCTTTGCAGGTAATTAAGTCTGCAGGTCCAGATGGAACAATTGGAGAGGGGGATAATCACAGGTTAAAGAGGTGTGAATTGTCTCAAGCCAGGACAGTTGGTAGGATTTCGCAAGCCCAGGCCAGATGGTGGGGGATGAATGTAATGCGACATGAATCCAAGGTCCCGGTTGAGGCCGTACTCATATGCATGGAACTTGGCTACGTGTTTCTGCTCGGCGATTCTGCGTTGTCGCGCGTCCTAAAGGCCGCCTTGGAGAACGCTTACCCGAAGATCAGAGGCTGAATGCCCTTGACTGCTGAAGTGTTCCCCGACTGGAATGGAACAAAGCGATGTCCGTTCATCCGTTGTCGCAGCATCTTCATGGTCTCGCCAATGTACCACGCTTCGAGGCATCCTGTCTTGCAGCATATGAGTTAGACAACGTTGGCCGAATCGCACGAGTACGTACCATGACCTGGTGGGTGGTGTTCTCACATGTAATGGTGGTACCCATGTCGATGATCTGGCACGTCTTGCAGAGATTGTCATGGCAGCGTTATCTGGTGTCTTGGTCGCTGTTCTGAAGGCTGGGTAGTTTGCTGCAAACAATAGTTTGTTTGAGGGTCCTCGGTTGTTTGAAGGCAAGTAGTGGGGGTGTGGGGATGACCTTGGTAAGATGTTCATCTTCATCGATGACGTGTTAAAGGCTGCGAAGATGTTGTAGTTTCTCCGCTCTGGGGAAGTACCGAGCAAAGAAGGGTACTCTGTCAGTTTTGTCCCGTGTTTGTCTTCTGAGGAGGTCGGTGCAGTTTTTTGCTGAGGCATGTTGGAACGGTCGATCGATGAGTCGAGCACCATATCCCGTTCGTACTTGGGCATCTTTCAGCATCTGTAGATGTCTGTTACGCTCCTCCTCGTCTGAGCAGATCCTGTGTATACGGAGGGCTTGTCCATAGGGGATGGCTTCTTTAATGTGTTTAGGGTGGAAGCTGGAGAAGTGGAGCATCGTGAACTTGATCGAGCAGGGTGATTGAATCCTGATCGATTGATCTGTAGCATCTCAGGGCTCGCCCAAAAGGGCGCAAAATCAATGAGGTTAAAAGGTACTGTGTCACCCCAGAATCACTCTCTGCAGCAGCAACGGAACAACAATGACCTTCACTGGTCAACACAAGGAAGACCATCACCCTACCAACTGAAGGAAAACCAGAGCCAGGAACAGACCAGACCAAGGACCGGACAGTGGGGATTATAGGATTCAGCACATAGATAAAGGCCAATATCTGTCTCGTACTTGCTAGTCACTCTTAAGTTAAGTCAAGGTCTCGTATGAACTTGTAGCACTCTAGTATAACTTATGGTGATGGTGTGATTGTTTAAATATAACATATGATTGCAAATAAATACTGTTTGATTTAAACGATTAGACTTGCAGGCATTTGTCCACCATATACAGGTTAAGACACACTGTTGTAGCAACAATGGAGACTATCCTCCAGAAGATTCATCTTAAGGTGGGTTGGTCATGTCTTCTTTATGGATGACTATAGAATCTCCAAGCAAATCTTCTCATTGAGAACTGTCTCAGGGCAAATTATAGCAAGGTGGTCATTACAAATGTAACAAGGACACATTAAAACACAGCTGAAAGATTGTCTGCATTTCAGATGACTTGCAGTCAGCTAGCCCACATGGAGACAGGCACTGAAATATGGTTCATGGAACCAACTCCGTCAAGGGGTCTGTCACCACCAGAATTCGAGAATAATATCCACACTGGCACATCAGTGCAATACCAAAAGACTGCTACATTTCTAAGGGTACAAACTTTCAGATGATATATTAAACTGAGCTCTGAATACACACCCATGTGTATAAAGGATCTTGAGGCATTACTGGAAGAGTATGGTATCATTTGTCCCTCAATCAATATTACTACAACAGATTAATTGCATTTTTATCTTATCTGCTTGTTAGACTGTGTGTGGTAAATAGCTGCCATATTACTGACAAAATAAATAAATGCTCTTCAAAAATAAAATCATTGGCTGGGAAGCACTGCAACTTCGAGGAGAGTGAAGATATTTCACAAATGTAACATTGTTCTTTCATAACTATGACTTTTCCAATTGAAAATTTGTGAGATATCCCTCCGTCTACCATTAATGGCACCGACATCAGCCATTTACACCACTGCGCTCTAAATTGCCTACCCACACCTACTAAAGCCTGCTCCAAACATAATTCTTCAACCAGACCTTTCGCTACCTCTCAATGCTTCCTCAGTTTCTCAGTGAATACACCAGCTCATCGAACTTACACCACCAGTCAAATAGCTCACGGAAGACTTGCACTTCAACTCCATTTACCTACCTGTGCTTCACATCCCTGATGCCTTCAACTGACAAAAATTTCTCTCAATTTTTTAAGCTCCAATTGTCTTAACATCCACAGCCTCTTGGGAGGGAGTGTTCCAGATTTCTATTCTCATATGTGTGAAAAACACTTCCTAACTTCACTCCTAGATGTCTTGGTTCTAATTTGAAGATTATATCCCTTGATCTTCCCACCAGAGGAAATAGTCTCTCCATATTTACGCTATTAAATCCGAATGTCTGTTCCTTTTGTGAAATATCTTGGGGCATGTTGCTATATTAAAGGAACTCCCTAATCAGCCATTGTGATTAAGAATTTGGTCTCGGAACTCTTTATAAAAACTCAGGAGTTCCCTTGAACTCTCCCTCTCTCCTACTCTGCCCTTGATTTCACAAAAATATCTTGAGGCCAATAAAAATGTTTAGTTTGTTGGTGAATCTGACATAATAAATCACCCATGAAGATCAGAATTACTAAAGAAGAAACTATATGTGCTAGAGTACAAAACATTTTTGACAAATGGCTGCAACGTCATAGTGATAATTTTACATATATATATATATACATTGTAATTTATTTTACATTTCAGACTGATTAAGGTACAAAAGGATTCCACTGCATATCGACAAAACTGGATTCATGCTTCCTCCCAATTTGGTGTCAATGCAATAATGAATTTTTGGCATATTTCGCTATACCACTAACTCCTTGGGAAAGCCCTGATGGCTAAGATTGATTCTCAATGTGTGCAAAATTAATTTATCAATTATAGAGATGCTATAATTGGCCTTGGTGGATAGAATTGTCTATGGTTCTTTCCTGAGCACTACTTTTAAGTAACCTTTTCTGAAATATACTTGTAAATGGGTCAACATACGGCTTCTCGGTGATAATCCCATGATCAAACTGCCGACCAAGACAGGCAGTTGCAGTTCGTGTCTGAATAAGGGGTACTTAATGAGGGAACAAAGGTTGCTCAATGTCTGTTGCTCAATGTCTTTCACCTTCTTGGTGAAAGGAAGAAACATAAAAAGGCAGAATCACTGGGTGGCACAGTGGTGCACTGCTGCCTCACGGCGCCGAGGACTCGGGTTCAATCCCGGCCCAGGGTCACTGTTCATGTGAAGTTTGCACAATCTCCATGTGTCTGTGTGGGTTTTGGGATGTGCAGGCTAGGTGGATTGGCCATGCTAAATTGGCCCTTAATTGGAAAAAAAATAATTTGATAATCTCAATTTTATAAAAAGGCAGAAACACAACGCGTGCTAGCTATTCTATGACCAGCACCAATTAAGGATCATTACTTCGGAACTGCCTTAACAGTTATGTTAGGATTATGGACACCATTGTGGATATTATGCTCAGTAATTATAGTGCTTCAGTATAGCTGTATCACAGTAAATAACATGACAAAATTCATGTGCCAGGTCCTGATAAGAGTATTGATTTATTGATGTATTCATTGTTTTAGGTGTTAATTGAATGCAATTAGTGGCGAGGTAAAATTATTCAAAGTGTCATGACTGTGATAATCCAGTCATTGTTTCACATAATGAATTAGCCATTATATTCCAGTGTCGAGTGTGGGAATCCAGACATTGTTTCAGTCAATGTTTCACATGGTGAATTAGCTATTGTATTCCAGTGTATTCAGCAATAAGAATGTATCAACTAATCAGTTACAGTAAGGTCTCTGAGCCGAGCTGTAGCACGAGAAACATATCCAGTAATTGTCCCAAGACTGCGCGTGTAGATGCTGAGCTATGCTTGATAGGCACCAGTCGATCTTAAGTAATGTCCAATGTTTGATTAATAAATCATCTTCTAAGTAACAGACATCCTTTTGAACAAACCGAGAGGTAGAATTAGAAACTAATTAAAATAAATGAGGGAGTAAACCAGAGATAAGAATTCCCCTAAAAGTAGGGCCTCGTGGTCAAGGTCTTGTTCCTGTCTTCCTGCATTCCAGAATTCTTGAACCATCTATCTATTTGTGTTTAAAGTGATTTTTTATATTTTATGCTTTTTGCCATGAGTTCGACCCTTTTATGTATCGTTCGACATTCCATTTCTAAAGCTTTGATTCAGTTCTTAATCAAGTGTATTCAAGTGAATAATTAGCAATAAAATCGTATTTTGATACCTCCAATCAATAGGGCTACTGAATTTTATTAGACAGTAAAATAAGAGCCCCAACAATCTAGTCAAATATTCACTGGAAGATGGTTTAATTTTGGGGTGAGATGATGGAGAACTAGCAAGCATCCAATCACATCACTAGGTCTGTTCAATATTTTGAGACCAATGTGCTATAGGAGAAATGGGAATTAAAATAATATGTTTGTTATTTCAAATTGCTTCCAAAGTAGATCTATAATAATCAGTACCTCACCACTGTGAGCTCCAGGCAAACACCCTGTTCTTTGAATGGTGCCATAACATCTTGAACATTCATCAGAAGAGGAAGAGAATTAAACATTGAAATGAATAACAGTACTCCAACAATGCAGCACACCCTCAGTGTTGTGCAGCAATGTCAGCCTATGATTCGTGCTGATTGTATTCTTTTTTTTAAAATAATTTTTATTGAAAAATTTTGAATTTATACAACAATAACGCACCATAGTAAAATACCAAAAATAACAATAATATTAGCAATCATAAACATTCGCCCCACCTCCATGAACAACACAGTATTTTAACAACAACGCAAATTAACACAATATAAAGTTACAGAATAAAAACTACAATAAGGAACACCCCCCCCCCCCCCCCCCCCCCCCCGGGTTGCTGCTGCTATTGACCAAGATACCTATCTTTGAGGCAGGAAGTCCAGAAAAGGCTGCCATCGTTTATAGAACCCTTGTAATGATCCTCTCAGGGCAAATTTGACCCTTTCCAATTTTATAAATCCCGCCATGTCACTGAACCAGGTCTCCACACTTGGGGGCCTTGCATCCTTCCGCTGTAGCAGAATCCTTCATCGGGCTACTAGGGACGCAAAGGCCAGGACACCGGCCTCTTTCGCCTCCTGCACTCACGGCTCCACCGCAACTCCAAAAATCGCGAGTCCCCACCCTGGTTTGACCCTGGATCCAACCACCCTCGACACTGTCCCCGCCACCCCCTTCCAGAATTCTTCCAGTGCTGGGCAATCCCAGAACATATGGGCATGGTTCGCTGGACTCCCCGAACATCTGGTGCACCTGTCCTCACCCCCAAAGAACCTACTCATCCTAGTCCCGGAAATGTGGGCCTGGTGCAGCACCTTAAATTGGATGAGACTAAGCCTCGCACATGAGGAGGAAGAGTTGACTCTCTCCAAGGCATCCGCCCAAGTCCCGTCCTCTATCTGCTCCCCAAGTTCCTCCTCCCATTTAGCCTTCAGCTCCTCCACTGACGACTCCTCCACCTCCTGCATTACCTTATAGATGCCAGACACCTTCCCCTCTCCGACCCACACCCCCGAAAGCACTCTGTCCATCGTCCCCCGCGAGGGCAGCAGAGGGAATCCCTCTACCTGTCACCTAGCAAACGCCTTTACCTGCAAGTATCTGAACATGTTCCCTTGGGGAAGCCCAAATTTATCTTCCAGTTCCCCCAGGCCCGCAAACCTCCCGCCAATAAACAAGTCCCTCAATTTACTGATGCCCGCCCTTTGCCATCCCCTAAATCCCCCATCCTTGTTCCCCGGGATGAACCGATGATTGCCACCCAGTGGAGCCTCCATCGAGCCCCCTGTTTCCCCCCGATGCCGTCTCCACTGTCCCCAGATTCTTAGGGTCGCCGCCACCACCGGGCTCGTGGTAAACCTCTTAGGGGAGAACGGCAACTGCGCCGTTACCATGGCACCCAGGCTCGTACCTCTACATGACGCCATCTCCATTCTTTTCCACGCCGCCCCTCCCCCTCCATCACCCATTTACGCACCATTGACACATTGGCCACATTTTGACGGACTGTACCCTCCCCGCCAACGATAATGGCAGCATGTCCCACCTCTTGAACTCCTCCTCCTTCTGATCTACAAGTCTGGTGAAATTATGTTTGTGTAGAGTCCCCCAGTCCCTGGCTACCTGCACCCCCAGGTACCTAAAGCTCTCCCCTGCTCGCCTAAGCGTGAGCCTACCAATTCCTTCCTCCTGGTCTCCAGGGTGCACCACAAACACCTCACTTTTGCCTAAATTTAATTTATAACCTGAAAAGGTCCCAAACTCAGCTAGCAGCTCCATCACCCCCGGCATCCCTCCCACCGGGTCCGCCACATACAGTAACAGGTCATCGGCAGACAACGACACCCTATGTTCCTCCCCACCTCGCACCAAGCCTCTCCACCTCTCTGAATCCCTCAACGCCATCGCCAGCGGCTCGATTGCCAGTGCAAACAACAAGGGGGACAGGGGGCAACCCTGCCTGGTCCCTCGGTAAAGCCGGAAGTACTCCGACCTCCTCCCATTCGTGGCCACGCACGCCATCGGGGCCTCATATAGCAGCCTTACCCATCTAATGAACCCTTCACCAAATCCAAACCTCCCCAACACCTCCCATAGGTACCCCCACTCCACTCGATCGAAGGCCTTCTCCGCATCCAGCGCCACCACTATCTCTGCCTCCCCCTCAATCGCCGGCATCATGATGACATTCAACAATCTCCGTACATTCGTGTTCAGCTGCCTTCCCTTCACAAAACCTGTCTGGTCCTCTTGCACAACCCCTGACACACAGTCCTTTATCCTGGTGGCCAGGATTTTTGCCAGCACCTTAGCATCCACGTTGAGGAGAGATATGGGCCTGTATGAACCACACTGCTGGGGGTCCTTGTCCCTCTTTAAAATTAACGAGATCAGCGCCCGCGACATCGTCGGGGCAAAGTCCCCCTTCCCACGCTTCATTGAGTGTCCGCACCAGCAAGGGACCCACTAGGTCCACAAACTTTTTATAAAATTCCACCAGGAACACATCTGGCCCCGGTGCCTTCCCTGACTGCATCTGCCCGATCCCCTTAACTAGCTCCTCCAGCTCAATCAGCGCACCCAACCCCTCCACCTTCTCCTCCTGCACCTTCGGGAAAGAAAGCCCGTCGAGGAACTTCTCCATTCCCCTCCTCTCCCCCGTTGGCTCCGACCGGTACAGTTCCCCGTAAAAGTCCTTGAAGACCTCATTCACCTCTATCCCCTTCCGCACCACATTCCCACTCTTGTCTCTCACTCCAACAATTTCCTTAGCCGCATCCCGCTTGTGGAGCTGATGAGCCAGCATCCTACTCGCCTTTTCACCATGTTCGTACACTGCCCCTTGTGCCTTCCTCCACTGTGCCTCCGCCTTTCTAGTGGTCAGCAAATCAAATTTAGCCTGCAGGCTGCGCCTCTCCCCCAACAGTCCCTCCTCTGGTGCCTCTGCATACCTCCTGTCTACCTCCAGCATCTTTCCCACCAGTCTATCCCTCTCACTCCTCTCGCTCCTCTCCCTGTGTGCCCGGATGGATATCAGCTCCCCACGAATTACTGCCTTCAGGGCTTCCCAGACCGCCCCCACCTGAACCTCCCCCGTATCATTCACCTCGAGGTACCCCTCAATACTTGCCCGGACCCTCCTACACACCTCCTCCTCCGCCAACAACCCCACATCCAACCGCCACAATGGGCGCTGGTCCCGCACCTCCCCATCTCCAACTCTATCCAATGCGGAGCGTGGTCGGAGATTGCAATGGCCGAATACTCGGCCTCCTCCACTCTCGGAATCAGTCCCCTACTCACCACGAAGAAGTCTATCCGAGAATAGACCCTATGTACGTGGGAGAAGAAAGAGTACTCGCATGCCCTCGGCCTCACAAACCTCCATGGATCCACCCCACCCATCTGGTCCATAAACCCTCTCAGTACCTTGGCCGCCGCTGGCCTCCTACCCGTCCTAGAGCTGGACCGATCCAGTGAAGGATCCAACACCGTAATGAAGTCCCCCCCCATGATCAGACCTCCCGCCTCCAGATCCGGGACCCGTCCCAACATACGCCTCATAAAGCCCAATTTGGGGCCTACACACTAGCAAGTACCACCTTCTCTCCTTGTAGCCTGCCCTTAACCATAACATACCTACCGCCCATATCCGCCACCACCTCCGATGCCTCAAACAACACATTTTCCCCCATCAGAATCGCCACTCCCAGGTTCTTCACATCCAACCCAGAGTGGAAAACCTGCCCCACCCATCCCTTCCTCAGGCGGACCTGGTCCGCCACCTTCAGGTGGGTCTCCTGAAGCATTGCCACATCTGCCTTTAGCCCCTTCAGATGAGCAAGTACCCTCGACCGCTTCACCGGCCCGTTCAACCCTCTCGCATTCCAGGTGACCAACCGGATCAGACGGAGTCCCGCCCCCCTCCCCCGTCGACTAGCCATAGCCCGTCGACTGCCCGCCCCAGGCCAGCACCTCCTGCCCGACCCAGTCCCCACAGCGACAACACCTCACCTCTGTCCCCCCAGCCCCCACCAGCTCCTTCCTGACCGTACCAGCAGCAACCCGGTATTCCCCTTTCCCCCCCTCCCTTCCCCCCCAGGCTAGGAACCCTCCCAGCCGCGAACCGTCCTCCATTGTACTTCCGTGGGTCAGCTAACTTCTGCTGACCCCGGAAGCTCCCGCCAATAACCCGACCCCTCCCAAAGTGGGATCATCCCCCAATCTATCCCTCCTCCAGGCACCGCTCCAGCGCGGGGAAGAACCAGTTAAGGCCCCGCCTCCCCCCGTCATCGTTTCCGCCCCCCAGCCCCGCAGCGCGGGAAACCAAAGGAAAGCCCGCGCTTTCGCACTGCCCCACCACACCCTTCTGACGCAGCTTCCAAATAACAGCCCCACTCCATACCCCCAACCCGACATAGAATACAACAAACCCCCACAACCCTCCCCACAAGATACAAAACTCAAACAATGCCCCACAGCAAAAAAAACATAACAGAACAACACCCCCATAAATAACCATATCAAAATTGCAAAAGTACTAAAAAACAAAAAAAGAACACAGCAACAGCAGAAACCAGCAATAAAGCATTACAACCGACCCCGCAACCGCCAACCCCTAGTTCAAGTCCAGTTTCTCCGTCCGCACGAAGGCCCATGCCTCCTCTGGGGTATCGAAATAGTAATGCCGGTCCGAATAAGTTACCCACAGGCGCGCGGGCTGCAACATTCCGAACTTTGTCTTTTTCCTGTAAATCACCTCTTTCGTCCGATTAAATCCGGACCGCCGCTTAGCCACCTCCGCACTCCAATCCTGGTAGATCCGTACTACCCCATTCTCCCAATTGCTGCTCTTCACCTTCTTGGCCCAGCGCAGCACACACTCCCGATCACTGAACCGGTGGAACCTCACCAGCACCGCATGCGGAGGTTCATTCTCCTTAGGCCTCCTGGCCAGTACTCTGTGTGCTCCCTCCAGCTCCAAGGGCAGATGGAAAGACCCGGCCCCCACTAGCGAGTTCAGCATTGTAGCCACGTAGATTGTCAGGTCCGACCCCTCCAGCCCCTGCGCAAGGCCCAAGATCCGCAGGTTTTTCTGCCTCATGCGGTGATCAAGCTCCTCGAAGCGTTCCTGCCACTTCTTGTGGAGTGCCTCGTGCCCCTCCACCTTACTCACGAGGACCACGGCCTCCTCCTCTCGTTCAGTGGCCTGCGTCTGCAACTCCTTGATGGCAGCACCCTGGGTCGTCTGAATGTCCGACAGCCTTCTGTTCGTTTCCTGCAGAGAGCTCAGTACCTCAGCCTTGAAGTCTGTAAAGCAGCGCAGGAGAGCAGCTTGTTGCTCCTGGGCCCACTGCTTCCACTCCTCTGGAGCTCCGCCGGCCGCCATCTTGGATTCCTTCTCCCGTTTTTTCTGGGGAGCTGCTGCCGTTTTTTCCCCCTTTCCACTCCGAGTTCAAGTCATGGACTGCGGGGAAAGTCGATCAGGACACCTTCTCCCACCGGGAGACGTCGAAAAATTTCCGTTTTGGGCTCTAAAAAGTGCCGAAAAGTCAGTTTAAAATGGGAGCTCCCAAATGTGTGGCTTCCTACGTCATCGCCGCCACCGGATGTCCGCTGATTGTATTCTCACATAAGCAAAGCTGGTTGGTGACTGAATTTGTTTTGGTCATAAGAAATGAAACAAATATTGAATACACCAGAGTTAAGGCTAAAGAACTAAAATGCCAAACCTGCAGGAAGGCATGCACCAAATTTAATATTTTGTGGTTGACAATAAATCCAATATATTAATCTAAATTATCTTATTTTACCATACTAGCCAAAATACTAATATACAATATTAACACTACTCTACCCTAGTTAACATTCCAACATGTCCGAATCATAACTACAAAACTTTTCAGTTTATACATATAGCTCAATTCTAATTCGTTAGATTCCCAGCACTTAAAGCAAATCAAATATACAATTAAGCATATTAAATTCAGAACTAAAGCTTAGAACATAGAACATAGAACAGTACAGCACAGAACAGGCCCTTCGGCCCTCAATGTTGTGCCGAGCCATGATCACCCTACTCAAACCCACGTATCCACCCTATACCCGTAACCCAACAACCCCCCCCTTAACCTTACTTTTTTATTAGGACACTACGGGCAATTTAGCATGGCCAATCCACCTAAAAGTGGATTGCCCATAGAAGTGGATTGCCCATGTTTTTTCCTTTAGATGAATAGATTGACTTTTTACTGCATAAAAAATAAAGAATAAGTACATACAACATAGAACATATATACAGTGCAGAAGGAGGCCATTCGGGTCTGCACCGACCCACTTAAGCCCTCACTTCCACCCTATTCCCGGAACCAAATAACCCATTGTTGGTCAATAAGTTTGTGTCTGAATAAGGGGTACTTCATGAGGGAACAGAGGTCAATCCACCTAACCTGCACATCTTTGGAGTGTGGGAGGAAACCGGAGCACCCGGAGAAACCCACGCAGACACGGGGAGAACGCACAGACAGAGACGCAGTGGGGAATCGAAACTGGGACCCTGGTGCTATCCACTTGTGCTACCATGTTGCCCACTCTTATAAAGAGCACTGTGCACTAACAACAACTAGGCAGCTGAAGGCAAGGCTGGCAATGCTGGAGCAATTAAAATCACAAAGTACAAAATGTTAGAATTGGAGAGGCACTTATCTTTGCGAGTTTCGCGCGAGAGGACATTGAGAAAGGGAGGTACAAGGTCAAGGAAAGATTTGAAAGCAAGGCTGATAATGTTGAAATTGAGGTCTCCCATATTCGGATCCAATACCAGAAAGCAGTGGGATGATTGGTGAATGGGATTCGGTGCAAGTTTTGATACAGGCAGCAGAGGTTTTGATGAGCTCAAGTATATGAAGGGGCAACAGTGGAAGCTGGGAAGCCAGCCAATAGACCACTGCAACAGTCAAGGCTAGAGCTAACAAAGATATGGATGAGGGTTTCAGAAACGGTTGAGCTTGGTCTAAGACTGTTCTCTGTCCTACAGATGTGATACTTGGTAATGTGGAGACAGTGGCTAATATCACAGGATTAATAATCCAGAGACCCAAGCGAATGCTTTGGGAACATGTCACTCCAGACCAAAAATTCTTAACTGCCCTTTGAAATAATCTAGCAAGCCACTCAGTTCAAGGGCAATTAGGGATGGGCAACAAATGCTGCCCTTGCAAAAGACACCCATTTCCAATGGAAGAATTTTTTAAAATACAGGTTGTGTTTCAAAGTCAGCAACTTTAAGACTGAGGCTGTGCCAGATTTCACGTCAGGCAGTTCGGGTCGTTGGCAGTTCGAGTCTAGCTGGGTCGGTGGGGTCAAGGGTCACTCAGAGCGTGGGAACAGATTGGCATGGGAGGTGGCTAAGTCAGTAACTTGGTGCTACACTTTGCAGCGTCTAGCTGAAATGCCCAGGTAAGTTTTGTTCAATGAAAATTGATGCATAGCACATCATAAAAAATGTCTGAATTTTGGACAACTTCAGCTTTTGGACAGCCGAAGTATAAGGAAACAATATAAGGAGTCATTGTTGCCCTTGTCACCAAGTCAGATGATAGAGGGATTCAATCCCCACTCCAGGTCACAATCTATGTCAACATGCTCGAGCTTTATTGAGGCAGTGCTTCTCTAGAAGACATTTTAAACCAGGTTTGCCAAGACTGTTAAATTGGTTCAGGTGAATATTAAAAGTCCCATTCCACAACTCAGCGTAGTGAATCTTGCTGTTGCTTTTGTCACACCACCCTGAGCTAGTGTGCAGTCAATTCCAGCCCCACTTGACCCGGAGTTGTAATACAGGTGAAATTTGATTTTTATTTAAAATACTAGGTTCCTTGGTTGAACCCAATAAACTATAGACACCAGTTTTATAACTTTAAAATCAATTAGCCTTTAATTCTGTGCAGTCTTATAATTAAAATGGGCAGAAAATGTAACTGACTATCTACTACCCTGTTTCCCAACCCCCACTTCCTAACTTGTCCCACTCTCTTCACACATATATAGAAAAACAACGGAGGGGGATGGATGACTGAAAGGGAAAGAAATATTAATAATAATAAAAGGATAAGGATCTCTGATGCACTGGAATTACTTCCAGTCAACATCTTTCTGAAGTTCAGGGTTTTTTTTTTTATACATCTTCCTTTTAGACGCAAGATGGTTTTCTCCGGCAAAGTTGTCTGCCCATCTCTGCAAACTCAGCCTCATAGCAAATTACGTGCCAGGCACTGACTGCTTTCAGAACATTTAGGGCAGTTATTTCACTTCAACACGTGAGAGTGAGAGAGAGACAGAGCGAGAGTGAGAGAGAGACAGAGCGGGAGAGAGAGAGAGAGACAGAGCGGGAGAGAGAGAGAGAGACAGAGCGGGAGAGAGAGAGAGAGACAGAGCGGGAGAGAGAGAGAGAGACAGAGCGAGAGAGAGAGAGAGAGACAGAGCGAGAGAGAGAGAGAGAGACAGAGCGAGAGAGAGAGAGAGAGACAGAGCGAGAGAGAGAGAGAGAGAGCGAGAGAGAGAGAGAGAGAGACAGAGCGAGAGAGAGAGAGAGAGAGACAGAGCGAGAGAGAGAGAGAGAGACAGAGCGAGAGAGAGAGAGAGACAGAGCGAGAGAGAGAGAGAGACAGAGCGAGAGAGAGAGAGAGACAGAGCGAGAGAGAGAGAGAGACAGAGCGAGAGAGAGAGAGAGACAGAGCGAGAGAGAGAGAGAGAGCGAGCGAGAGAGAGAGACAGAGCGAGCGAGAGAGAGAGACAGAGCGAGCGAGAGAGAGAGACAGAGCGAGCGAGCGAGAGAGACAGAGCGAGCGAGAGAGAGAGACAGAGCGAGCGAGAGAGAGAGACAGAGCGAGCGAGCGAGAGAGACAGAGCGAGCGAGCGAGAGAGACAGAGCGAGCGAGAGAGAGAGACAGAGCGAGCGAGAGAGAGAGACAGAGCGAGCGAGAGAGAGAGACAGAGCGAGCGAGAGAGAGAGACAGAGCGAGCGAGAGAGAGAGACAGAGCGAGCGAGAGAGAGAGACAGAGCGAGCGAGAGAGAGAGACAGAGCGAGCGAGAGAGAGAGACAGAGCGAGCGAGAGAGAGAGACAGAGCGAGCGAGCGAGAGAACAGAGCGAGCGAGCGAGAGAGACAGAGCGAGCGAGCGAGAGAGACAGAGCGAGCGAGAGAGAGAGACAGAGCGAGCGAGAGAGAGAGACAGAGCGAGCGAGAGAGAGAGACAGAGCGAGCGAGAGAGAGAGACAGAGCGAGCGAGAGAGAGAGACAGAGCGAGCGAGCGAGCGAGACAGAGCGAGCGAGCGAGAGAGACAGAGCGAGCGAGCGAGAGAGACAGAGCGAGCGAGCGAGAGAGACAGAGCGAGCGAGCAAGAGAGACAGAGCGAGCGAGAGAGAGAGACAGAGCGAGCGAGAGAGAGAGACAGAGCGAGAGAGAGACAGAGCGAGCAAGAGAGAGAGACAGAGCGAGCGAGAGAGACAGAGCGAGCGAGAGAGACAGAGCGAGCGAGAGAGACAGAGCGAGCGAGAGAGACAGAGCGAGCGAGAGAGACAGAGCGAGCGAGAGAGACAGAGCGAGCGAGAGAGACAGAGCGAGCGAGAGAGACAGAGCGAGCGCGAGAGACAGAGCGAGCGCGAGAGACAGAGCGAGCGCGAGAGACAGAGCGAGCGAGAGAGACAGAGCGAGCGAGAGAGACAGAGCGAGCGAGAGAGACAGAGCGAGCGAGAGAGACAGAGCGAGAGAGAGAGACAGAGCGAGAGAGAGAGACAGAGCGAGAGAGAGAGACAGAGCGAGAGAGAGAGACAGAGCGAGAGAGAGAGACAGAGCGAGAGAGAGAGACAGAGCGAGAGAGAGAGACAGAGCGAGAGAGAGAGACAGAGCGAGAGAGAGAGACAGAGCGAGAGAGAGAGACAGAGCGAGAGAGAGACAGAGCGAGAGAGAGAGAGACAGAGCGAGAGAGAGACAGAGCGAGAGAGAGAGAGAGAGAGACAGAGCGAGAGAGAGAGAGAGAGACAGAGCGAGAGAGAGAGAGAGAGAGACAGAGCGAGAGAGAGAGAGAGAGACAGACAGAGCGAGAGAGAGAGAGAGAGACAGAGCGAGAGAGAGAGACAGAGCGAGAGAGAGAGAGAGACAGAGCGAGAGAGAGAGAGAGACAGAGCGAGAGAGAGAGAGAGACAGAGCGAGAGAGAGAGAGAGACAGAGCGAGAGAGAGAGAGAGCAGAGCGAGAGAGAGAGAGCAGAGCGAGCGAGAGAGAGAGACGAGCGAGCGAGAGAGAGAGACAGAGCGAGCGAGAGAGAGAGACAGAGCGAGCGAGAGAGAGAGACAGAGCGAGCGAGCGAGCGAGAGACAGAGCGAGCGAGAGAGAGAGACAGAGCGAGCGAGAGAGAGAGACAGAGCGAGCGAGCGAGAGAGACAGAGCGAGCGAGCGAGAGAGACAGAGCGAGCGAGAGAGAGAGACAGAGCGAGCGAGAGAGAGAGACAGAGGGAGCGAGCGAGAGAGAGACAGAGCGAGCGAGAGAGAGAGACAGAGCGAGCGAGAGAGAGAGACAGAGCGAGCGAGAGAGAGACAGAGCGAGCGAGAGAGAGAGACAGAGCGAGCGAGCGAGAGAGACAGAGCGAGCGAGCGAGAGAGACAGAGCGAGCGAGCGAGACAGAGCGAGCGAGAGAGAGAGACAGAGCGAGCGAGAGAGAGAGACAGAGCGAGCGAGAGAGAGAGACAGAGCGAGCGAGAGAGAGAGACAGAGCGAGCGAGCGAGCGAGACAGAGGCGAGCGAGCGAGAGAGACAGAGCGAGCGAGCGAGAGAGACAGAGCGAGCGAGCGAGAGAGACAGAGCGAGCGAGCGAGAGACAGAGCGAGCGAGCGAGAGAGACAGAGCGAGCGAGCGAGAGAGACAGAGCGAGCGAGCGAGAGAGACAGAGCGAGCGAGCGAGACAGAGCGAGCGAGAGAGAGAGACAGAGCGAGCGAGAGAGAGAGACAGAGCGAGCGAGAGAGAGAGACAGAGCGAGCGAGAGAGAGAGACAGAGCGAGCGAGAGAGAGAGACAGAGCGAGCGAGAGAGAGAGACAGAGCGAGCGAGAGAGAGAGACAGAGCGAGCGAGAGAGAGAGACAGAGCGAGCGAGAGAGACAGAGCGAGCGAGAGAGAGAGAGCAGAGCGAGCGAGAGAGACAGAGACGAGCGAGAGAGACAGAGCGAGCGAGAGAGACAGAGCGAGCGAGAGAGACAGAGCGAGCGAGAGAGACAGAGCGAGCGAGAGAGACAGAGCGAGCGAGAGAGACAGAGCGAGCGAGAGAGACAGAGCGAGCGAGAGAGACAGAGCGAGCGAGAGAGACAGAGCGAGCGAGAGAGACAGAGCGAGCGAGAGAGACAGAGCGAGCGAGAGAGACAGAGCGAGCGAGAGAGACAGAGCGAGAGAGAGAGACAGAGCGAGAGAGAGAGACAGAGCGAGAGAGAGAGACAGAGCGAGAGAGAGAGACAGAGCGAGAGAGAGAGACAGAGCGAGAGAGAGAGACAGAGCGAGAGAGAGACAGAGCGAGAGAGAGAGAGACAGAGCGAGAGAGAGAGAGACAGAGCGAGAGAGAGAGAGACAGAGCGAGAGAGAGAGAGACAGAGCGAGAGAGAGAGAGAGACAGAGCGAGAGAGAGAGAGACAGAGCGAGAGAGAGAGAGACAGAGCGAGAGAGAGAGAGACAGAGCGAGAGAGAGAGAGACAGAGCGAGAGAGAGAGAAAGACAGAGCGAGAGAGAGAGAAAGACAGAGCGAGAGACAGAGACAGAGCGAGAGAGAGACAGAGCGAGAGAGAGAGACAGAGCGAGAGAGAGAGAGACAGAGCGAGGGAGAGAGAGACAGAGCGAGAGAGAGAGAGACAGAGCGAGAGAGAGAGACAGAGCGAGAGAGAGAGAGACAGAGCGAGAGAGAGAGAGACAGAGCGAGAGAAACAGAGCGAGAGAAAGAGAGACAGAGGCGAGAGAGAGAGAGACAGAGCGAGAGAGAGAGAGACAGAGCGAGAGAGAGAGAGACAGAGCGAGAGAGAGAGAGACAGAGCGAGAGAGAGAGAGACAGAGCGAGAGAGAGAGAGACAGAGCGAGAGAGAGAGAGACAGAGCGAGAGAGAGAGAGACAGAGCGAGAGAGAGAGAAAGACAGAGCGAGAGAGAGAGAAAGACAGAGCGAGAGAGAGAGAAAGACAGAGCGAGAGAGAGAGACAGAGCGAGAGAGAGAGAGAGCGAGAGAGAGAGAGAGCGAGAGAGAGAGAAAGACAGAGCGAGAGAGAGAGAGACAGAGCGAGAGAGAGAGACAGAGCGAGAGAGAGAGACAGAGCGAGAGAGAGAGACAGAGCGAGAGAGAGAGACAGAGCGAGAGAGAGAGACAGAGCGAGAGAGAGACGGAGCGAGAGAGAGAGAGAGAGAGAGAGACAGAGCGAGAGAGAGAGACAGAGCGAGAGAGAGACAGAGCGAGAGAGAGAGACAGAGCGAGAGAGAGAGACAGAGCGAGAGAGAGAGGAGACAGAGCGAGAGAGAGAGACAGAGCGAGAGAGAGAGAGACAGAGCGAGAGAGAGAGAGACAGAGCGAGAGAGAGAGAGACAGAGCGAGAGAGAGAGAGACAGAGCGAGAGAGAGAGACAGAGCGAGAGAAGAGAGACAGAGCGAGAGAGAGAGAGACAGAGCGAGAGAGAGAGAGACAGAGCGAGAGAGAGAGAGACAGAGCGAGAGAGAGAGAGACAGAGCGAGAGAGAGAGAGACAGAGCGAGAGAGAGAGACAGAGCGAGAGAGAGAGAGACAGAGCGAGAGAGAGAGAGACAGAGCGAGAGAGAGAGAGAGACAGAGCGAGAGAGAGAGAGACAGAGCGAGAGAGAGAGAGACAGAGCGAGAGAGAGAGAGACAGAGCGAGAGAGAGAGAGACAGAGCGAGAGAGAGAGAGACAGAGCGAGAGAGAGAGAGACAGAGCGAGAGAGAGAGAGACAGAGCGAGAGAGAGAGAGACAGAGCGAGAGAGAGAGAGACAGAGCGAGAGAGAGAGAGACAGAGCGAGAGAGAGAGAGACAGAGCGAGAGAGAGAGAGACAGAGCGAGAGAGAGAGAGACAGAGCGAGAGAGAGAGAGACAGAGCGAGAGAGAGAGAGACAGAGCGAGAGAGAGAGAGACAGAGCGAGAGAGAGAGAGACAGAGCGAGAGAGAGAGAGACAGAGCGAGAGAGAGAGAGACAGAGCGAGAGAGAGAGACAGAGCGAGAGAGAGAGACAGAGAGAGAGAGAGAAAGAGAGACAGAGAGAGAGAGAGAAAGAGAGACAAAGAGTGACAAAGAGAGAGAGAAAGAGAGAGCAAGAGAGAGAGAAAGAGACAAAGAGAGAGAGACTTCCTGGGTCCGTATTTTGCTATTCCCATCCAATTCATGTATTTGTCAAGATGCCCCTTAAACGTCACTATCGTCCCTGCTTCCACCACCACCTCCGGCAGCGAGTTCCAGGCACCCACTACCCTCTGTGTAAAAAAACTTGCCTCGTACATCTCCTCTAAACCTTGCCCTTCGCAACTTAAACCTGTGCCCCCTAGTAATTGACCCCTCTACCCTGGAAAGAAGCCTCTGACTATCCACTGCCTATGCCCTTCATAATTTTGTAGACCTCTATCAGGTCGCCCCTCAACCTCCGTCATTCCAGTGAGAACAAGCCGAGTTTATTCAACCGCTCCTCATAGCTAATACCCTCCATACCAGGCAACGTCCTGGTAAATCTGTTCTGCACCCTCTCTGAACTGCAGCAAAATGTAATCTAATTCTCAATTAATGTTAATATGCATAACACCTTCCACAGCGGTCAAAGCAAGACCAGGAACTGGAACCTAAACTGATTTTTTTCCCCCTCCCTTGCCTAGGGCCTCTGAAGAAATTGCATGCCCTGGCTGATCAAAAGACACAACATATATCAGAGTCTGAACTTTTGACCATCCCACTCTCCATGCACCAGTCTTACATGTGCAGAGTCAGGAATGCTACTGGGTTGACATATTGAGGATTCGCTGCATGTTTCCTGCAAACCTATTCCAAATCTCTATTATACATAAAACAACTGTGCACACTGCCCTATGTAGTAGTTTTTCCAGATAATATGCAATCTCTTATTTCCCAGTATCATAATAGAAAACATATCCTTCTATTACTGGGCTAATGGCTAATTTGGCCCTTCAGATTTGTCACAAGAAAACCATGATGTACTCTTCAAAAGAGTGGAGGCAAAACTGCTGAATATAGCATGTTGAAAACGCATGGGCAGACATAACATCTAATCGCTTGTATGCTCATGACATATAGATAAGAACTACTTGTTACGAACTTTTAAAAATAAATTTGAATTTCCAGTTAACAGCTGAAAGGATGACATAAAGATTTCACATTATGAAATATTTACTACTAAAAGACTAAAAGCACTATTGACTCACTTACAGACAATTTACACATTAAATCACAGGACAGAATATTCTCCTTATTTTTAGCACAACTGAAACAACATTTCATGGATATATGCTACACTGACCTTTAAGTGGACATTTAATTCTTTTGAAATCAGTCCAGTGTTTCTTAACTTCTGAGGGTTTACTTATGTTCTTTTCCTTTCTCAGGTTGGTAACTTGTGACCACAGAACTGTCCTGAATAGTGGGGACATTACTGGAGACCCTCCCTCCAGCAAATTAGTCAAATTTTGCAGCTTCATTTGAACTAATTAATTTGGGGCTTTTCAATCCGAGCGCAAGTTGCATACACATTTGGGCACAGTGAACCATAGAGATGTTTTAGCCACTCTCCCTTTTTCAGATCCCAGCAAACTAACCCACCTGTCTGTGAATCAGCGATATTTTCAGAATGTCTGTAAGCTGATCGTTACAATGGTTCTTCTACATCCTTCCCTATCTGAATCACATGGGCTTTGTATCGAGGTGGAAATACTGATTAACTATTCTTTAGACCCCCAACTCTATCCTATCCTGCAATCAAATGGACAGTTCAAAGTATACCCTTTTACAACCTGCCATTCTGAACACTTTCCTGGGACTTGGAAACTTACACTCTGTCCACCATCGTAACAGCTGCCTTGTCCATTGCCTACAAGTACACCTTGCACCATTTTCCACAGTAAAACAATCTGGACATTCCTTTAATCTTTAGCAGCCTCAACACCCAGACCTCATGTCAGACAGACTTCATGAACTCCTTCATTTATACAGAACTCAAAGACACAGTCCCAAAAC
This sequence comes from Scyliorhinus canicula, assembly GCF_902713615.1. Taxonomy (NCBI): domain Eukaryota; kingdom Metazoa; phylum Chordata; class Chondrichthyes; order Carcharhiniformes; family Scyliorhinidae; genus Scyliorhinus; species Scyliorhinus canicula. The sequence goes on from NC_052162.1 coordinate 46,888,555, forward strand.
ATAACCTTATAAACCTCTTGATTGCAATATACTGTGTTGATTCTATCCTTATGATTCAAGATAGAATATCCAATACCCACGGTGGAGCTTTGATCTCTCATCAATGCTGAGAGCCAATTTCAATCAGAAAAGCAGTAGGAAGCTGGTTTTGGCTTTCAATTCCCCAGGGTTGGAGAAAGGTGGTGGGATAGATTAGAAACATAGAAACTCATCTGAGTACGAGAGGGGAAGGTGTTGGACATGTACCAGGAGCTGGAGGAGGCGGAGGAAGCCTCAGTGGAGGAGCTGAAGGGCAAGTGGGAGGAGGAGCTAGGTGAGGTGCTGGATGAGGGCCTGTGGGCTGATGCCCTGGGAAGGGTGAATTTGTCCGCATCATGTGCCTGGCTCAGTTTAATTCAGCTTAAGGTGGTGTACCGGGCTCACATGACGACGGCGAGAATGAGCAATTTCCTTGGGGTGGAGGGCAGGTGTGCGAGATGTGCAGGGAGTCCGACGGACCATGTTTTGGGCATGCCCGGCGCTTAAAGAATTCTGGCAGGGCTTTGCGAGGGCTATGTCCAAGATTTTGGACACGCGGGTGAAGCAGAGTCCAACAATAGCGATCTTTGGGGTGTCGGAGGATCCGGGAGTGCAGGAAGCGAAAGAGGCCAAAGTGTTGGCCTTTGCCTCCCTGATAGCGCGGAGACGGATCTTGTTATTGTGGAGGGGCTTGAAACCCCCGAGCGTGGAGACCTGGGTTAGTGATATGGCTGGGTTCCTCAGCCTGGAGCGAATAAAGTTCGCCTTGACAGGGTCCTTGCTGGGGTTCTCCAGGTGGTGGCAACCTTTCCGTGACTTACTAGGGGAGCAGTAAAATGTCAGCAGCAGGAGTGGGGGGCGGTTTCAGGTGGGGGGAATTGTCTATTTAATGTATATTTGAGTTTTGTATAATGATAACAGCCACCTAGTTTTGCTAAATATTTTTCATTTATTTTTCCGTTATGTAAAAATTCTGGTTGAAAAAAGCTTTAATAAAAACAATTTTTATAAAAGAAACATAGAAACTTGGAGCAGGATTCGGCTATTCAGCCCTTCGGATCTCCTCCACCTTTCAATACGATCACGGCTCATCCTCAATCTCAGCCGATTCTCGATCTCAATGCCATATTCCTGCCTTCTCCTCATACCTCTTAATGCCATTAAAATCTTTAAAAATCTAAATATATTCAGTGCCTCCACAGCCTTCTATGGTAGAGAATGCCATATGTTCACTATCCTTTAAGTAAATAATTTTTTTCTCATCTCAGTCCTAAATGGTCAATTCTGTATCCGGAGACAATTTTCACCTCCCTGCATCTAGGCTGTCCAGCCCTATTAGAACTTTTCAAATCTCCTCTTATCCTTCTAAGCCCTAGCGAATGCAGGCCCAGTCAAACCAATCTCTCCTCAAAGGACAGTTCCGCCACACCTGCTATCAGCCCAGTGAACCTCTGCTGCATTCCCTCTATGGCAAAGGATATGGCATATCCTTTCTTAAGTAGAGAGATCAAAACTGCATGCAATGTTCCAGTTGTGGCCTCACCAGGGCCCTATATAACTGCAGCATGACATCTCTACTTCTGAACTCAAATATATAATTTAAATGATACACATTTTTGCTATTTTTGACACTGAAGTGTATAACTTCGCATTGTCAGGTGTTTGCCCACTCACTCAACTTATAACCTTTTTGAAGCCTCTTTGCATCCACCTTACAACTCTAATTCCACTTAGTTTGTGTCATCAACAACCTTGGAAATTGGTTCCCTTATCCCATTTAAATATATCACGGGGCCCAAGCACTGATCGCTGTCATCACCCATTAATCACTGCCTTCCAGTAGGATAAAGACCCATTTTTTCCCATTTCTGGGGTAGTTTGGAAAAGTCCTTTTGGGAAGAAGGATTCTACAGATATCTGTAACCTCCCCCATGGTGCCAGAATGCATGTGCCTTTTCAGTGAGTGTTAGCATGCTATCCAATCATGAAGTACTTCATATTCAAACCAAATCTTCCAATCACATATCTTCCAGCAGGAGCCACTATAAACAATATGGATGTTCCAGATCAGGGTTTTTCAAAGTGCGGGGCATGGGATGTATGTCGGGGGCATGTCAGGATGGTGCACAGCGATCGATCGTGGTGTTCCCACAGTGATCCCAGTCTCGAGAGACCTGCCCAATGGCCACTGTTGGCATTTTTATTGAGAATGGCGGCTCCTGTCGCCTTTTAAATGAGAATTAAATGAGGCTGTGTGCAGTCATCCGGCCGTAAGTGGCAGCAGTGAACAAGTCACGCACCCTGCAGTACGCTTGACAGCAATCGCCCTGCTGGATGCGATTTAGGCACCAATCACAGAGAAAAACTTTTTTCCATTTTCGAGCTGCTAGCAATCAAGGCAAGAAGACTGTGAGAGTTAATTGTTTTTCCACAAGAAAGATGGCCAAAGACACAAATAGGACAGGATTGCACGACTGAATCTGCTGGAGAGAGCTGCAGAGGAGAGTCCAGGACAGGACAGAACAGTGCTAGTGTTAGCTTTATACAGAGCTCTGGGGCGCCTGATGAACAGCCGACAAAGAAAAAAACTTTAACTTGGGAACAAAGAAGGATAAAGATGATTTCTTGAGGTATGGTTTTGTCAAATGTGCCAATGCAAATAAGGATGCAATGCCCATGTGTGTTAGATGTAGAGAAGTGCGGGCAAATGAGAGAAGTTTCATATTTTGAAAGAGAATTGGCAAGTGAAAAATTCCTTTTGAGATTGAGACCCCAGAGTCAGTTATTAATTTACAGCTGACTCTAAATGAAAAGACTATGCTGCTGTCCCTGACCCGTGACAGCACATTAAAAACATGGCAAAAGCCCATGAGGCTGTCAGCATTCTGGAGTAGCATGTCCCAGGAGTATCTGGTGCTGAATAAAACAAGCATTTTGTTGCTATTGCCTTTCATGATCAAGTACATGTACGAGGTTGGATTTTCCATTCCCAAGAGGATGAAAACGGCACAAAGGAACCGGCTGAACTCTACGCCGGATATGCGCATTTCCCTCTCCTTCTGTGAACCTGATTGGAGTGAGATCATGAGGACAAGCAGGCTTCCCTTTCGCATTAAAGGTAAGCGAACGGGGCATATGTCGCAACGGTCGGGTGCTGTGGGTCCCAAAGATTGGCCAGTTGGCAAAAGAGGAAAAGAAAGATTGAAAAACACTGTTGTTGATTAATTTCTCTCTCCTAATTTGGGGTATTTTGATAAACTATAGCATTCCATTGCTGCAAATGAGGCCAGCACATATCAGGGATTAAACCTGGAAATGACACATTTAGATATACCAGTTGAAAAATGTAATGTAGGTGTGAGGTAGGGACAAAACAAAAACATTTCTAGGGATTAAGTGGGCAAAACATTTGAGCATAAAAAGTGTGGCACAGTGGTTGGCACTGCTGCCTTATCCCCAGGGACCCAGTTTAGTTCCGGCCTCAGTTGACCGTCTGTGTGGAGTTTTCACTTTCTCTCCGTGTCTGTGTGGGTTTCCTCCAGGTGCTCCAGTTTCCTCCCACAGTCCAAAGATGTGCAGGTTAAATGGATTGGCCATCCTAAATTGTACCTTAGTGTCCAGGTCAAGTTTGAGTGTTTAGGAAGAGAATTTCAAAGTGAAGAGGCACAAAACTTCAAGGCTCGCAGCTTGGGTCACTGTCTGTGCGGAGTCTGCACGTTCTCCCCGTGTCTGCGGAGGTTTCCTCCGGGTGCTCCGTTTTCTCCCACAAGTCCCGAAGGACATGCTTGCTAGGTGTATGGACATTCTGAATTCTCCCTCAGTATATCCCAACAGGCGCTGAAGTGTGGCAACTAGGGGATTTTCACAGTAACATCATTGCAGTGTTAATGTAAGACTATTTGCGACACTAAATATTATTATTGGTGGTTGGGGATGCACAGCAGACCAGAATTGCAAGCATGGAAGATGCATGATTGACGTTGGGCTGGAGTTAGGCCAGAGCAGACTCGAAATTGAGTTATCTAAACTCAAAATGTTATCTCTGTTCTGTCGCCACAGATGCTGTCAGAGCCGGTGACATTTTGTGTTTCAGGTTCCAGTAACCGCAGTAATTTTTTAACGTGCATTATTTTCATGCCAATTTAAAATGGAAAAGAAAAACGCTAGCACCAGATCAGCATCCAGCAAGTTCTTTTAAAATCCCATTCGTTCTGCATTGGCATTCATTGATCAATCAAGGCTGATGTCGACTAACTTCCTTGCCAGTTTGAAAAGTCAAATCTCACGCACCCTGCAGCATTAATCATAATGCTTACAAAGCCAATTTAATGCTTTATACAGGAGACAGAACGAAGAAAAACATCAAAATGAATATATTTCCAGTTTAACAAATTGATTTCTGTTTTTATATGTGCCAGGATGTGGGTGTTGCTGTCTAGGCCAACATTTATTGCCCATCCCTAATTAACCTCGAAGATCTGATGGTAACATTTTTATAAGAAGTGAAAAACACTGGCACCATAATAATCACTCAACTATACAGTGGAAATATTGGGCATGCCCATCATATGGCTAGATCTATATTCTGTTTGCACTTCACTTTCCAACAGATTACATCAACTCTGCAAGAATCTAAATACACATAGATGAAATAACACTCCACTGACAAGAGCAATGAATGCCACAATATGAAATGAAAATCACTTACTGTCACAAGTAAGTTTCAAATGAAGTTACTGTGAAAAGCCCCTAGTCGCCACATTCCAGCACCTGTTCGGGGAGGCTGGTACGGGAATTGAAACCGCGCTGCTGGTCTGCCTTGGTCTGCTTTAAAAGCCAGCTATTTAGCCCTGTGCTAAACCAGCCCCTTGTCACACAGTATATAGATAATTCTAAAACACGAATAGATTAAAGAGAATCTCTTGCTGGTGTCACAATTAAGTTTTGCTTCCATTACCCTTGCTATCAGTGGCAATTTGAGCTATTGATTTTTTTTAAAATCACAAACGTAATGAAGTGCGCGGTCTTAAATGCACTTGTTCTTGCAGTATATCGATACTAATAAACTACGTTAGCTTAATTATGTTTAGTGACATTTAAGCCTTGAATTGCTGACTCAGTGTAAACTTGCCTTCAGTAAAAAAGACATTGCAGTCTAAATCAGATTTATAATTGGACCTAGCACTTCATTTTTAATCTCCTATCTCCATATCTCAACTTTATTTTGTCTATCTGCTACTAAACACGAGTAATTTATTAAAATTTGGTTCATTTCCTAGTACCGAAATTAGGTCCCAGATCAAACGCATCTGCATCTCATTGATTACTGAGAAGTTATAAGAGGCTTCTGTCTGTTGAAAATGCTTACTGTCCACAAAATACATTTCTATGACATTTCCCACAGTATCTGAAAGGACCTCACTTTGATCATACTTTACATTACAGATCATAAAAAGTGGAAACAGAAAGAGGTGAAAGAACAAAGGCACAATGTAACAAAGGATGAGGAGAATTTCAAAACTAACAGACATGGATGCAAGAAGAAACTTTCAGAGACAAGAGGTGCAAATGCTGAAATAATGCACAAATGAATGGGCAGAGGAACATAGAGTAAACTGCTCCCATTTTTATTCTAAAATTAACAGATTCAAAGATGGCAAGCTATATAAGATACAAAAGCAAAATGCTGTGGATTCGGGAATTCTTAAATATGGACAAAAATACTGGAATACTCAACAGGTCAGGCAACTCTGTGGGGAGGGAGAGAAACAGAGTTAATACTTCAGGTCAAGTCATTTCAACCTGAAATTATTAACTCCGGTGCTCTGGACAGATGCTGTCTGACTAGCGAAGTATTTCCAGCATGTTTTTGTTTTTATATTACATGGTAATGTATGGTCAACGGATATTGCAAACTTAAACTGGTGCAACGCGACAAGGGCTTCGAAGTTAATTCACAAGGTGGTTGGTTTCAGTGGGGAGCTGGAAATAATATGGGTGACGGCAATGCTGGATTCTGCACCGTGAGAATACGAGTCAAAGTGTTAACAAATAATTTATATTTGTGAGATTAGAGTTCCTAGTGTATGGGAAAAGTACTTGATTATACAGACCGGCGTTATTGACACAAAGCATAGCAGAACCACAAAACCTGCATATTTTTCTTCAGAAGCAAAGAAGATATCAACATTATAACCAATGGTTAACATTGTGGTGGTTGATGCTTCCCATAGCTGGAGTCAGCAAAGATTTATGTAATTTAATCGATGATTAAAATCCATATTAAACATTTGTTATTGATGGGTTGGTCAAGTAGTTAACCGGTAAGAAGCTGATCTGCGCACCGGACTCCGGTGCTCTCCATCTCGCAGAAACAGTGTGACCAGAGGCCGGGCCCTGCAATGTAGGAGCAGGTATGTGCTCGCTGTTGCTGCTGTATAAGGGGCTGCTCTAGGCCCAAGTCCAGCCACACACACGGGCTGTTTATTGTTTACATGGGGCTGCTCTAGGCCCGGCTGCCCGGCGCCGGCTTACTCGCCCCGCCGGTCGGGTTGCCTGACTGAGTAAATGGCTGTCCTCCCCTACAATCCCAACGATTTTTCCTACCTCTTTCTGCTTGGGGTCCTGCGGGTAAACGTCTGGCGGCCCGAGCCGAGGCCTTTTCAGCGGCCTGTGCTCATAACTCAATATCCCGAACGCCGCCATCTTTGGGAAACCCGGCTTCACCCAGCGAGTAACACCGAGCGCTGGCGGAGGTGGCCGAGCCCGAGCGCTGGCGGAGGTGCCCGAGCGCTGGCGGAGGTGCCCGAGCGCTGGCGGAGGTGCCCGAGCGCTGGCGGAGGTGGCCGAGCCCGAGCGCTGGCGGAGGTGGCCGAGCCCGAAAGAACACTTTGGCCATTCAGTTGTGACACCAAACTCAGTGCCTTGCTTGAGCCATAACCTACGCTCTCTATACATATGGGGACATTGCTTGACTTTACCCAGACACAGCCTTTTAGCTACATATTAGTTAGTTGTCCAGCCAGGCCATTGGCTTGCAGGACGTTCCGGTTTCTTCCCACAGTCCAAAATATACTGGCCATGCGAAATTGTCCCGTAGTGTCCAAAGGTTAGATGGAATTGCTGGGTTATGGAGATGACGGTTGGACTTCTGTAGGGTGTTCTTTCAGATGGTCAGTGGCGACTCAATGGGCTGAATGGCCTCTTTCTGCATTAAAGGGATTCTATGATTCTATGATTCTCTGGATAATTGCCTGCCCACTCAAACAGCCCTTTATTTCACACCTCCAATAATTTTAGAATAAACTAAAATGTCCAAAGAAAATTCAAAATAGAACACAATTTTTTTTAATTCACCCATGATTTGTCTCCCAGATTGTTTGCAGTAATGAAGCTTTAATTGATAGAGATTTCAGGACGATTCTGGAGGGCTGACAACTCTAGAAAGAACCTTCAATCATTTTGGTTATTTTGGTTTCGGAACTTTTCTCTCTAAATCTCTCCTTTCAACTCTAAAAATGGTTTTAAAAAAATTATTTCACAATGTTTTCAGCCACATCCTCAGCCACATCCTCTAATTCTCTAATTCTCTCACCAGGCTGAGCATTTGGTCCTTTAATTCTTTAACTTTCTGTGGACTCATTATACCTTGAAGATTCTGTAATTATGCAATGTGCTGCTGTCGCAATAGATGATTAATTCAAAGGTCCTGTCTTTCACCGGAAAAATATAAGTTAACTTGACATCAGAGACTCCCCTCTCCCTCTTTAACTCTCATAAAGGATAGCAACTAGTTCATTATTTAATTGACAACCAAGATTTTATGCTCTTGATATATGACAACAAATATCATGGACTCCTCATGAATTGCAGAGCAAAACAGTACACCATCACATATAATGTACATTACCACTATCCTCCTGATCATATCATGGAGTCCATCAAGATATATGTGCAAGCATGGAGCTTCAGCAGTGACTACTTGGCTCTTGAACAAGCCATACTTAATAATAACAATAATAATAATCGCTTATTGTCACAAGTAGGCTTCAATGAAGTTACTGTGAAAAGCCCCTGGTTACCACATTCTGGCGCCTGTTCGGGGAGGCCGGTACGGGAATTGAACCCACGCTGCTGACTTTCTTCTGCATTACAAGCCATCTATTTAGTTCACTGTGCTAAACCATACTTGACAGCAAACTCTTGATTTATTAGCAGATGGTCTCTTGTCTGCTCACCAAGTAACATTAGGCCAAGCTTGGTGAGGCGAGAGTAGCTGCCCTTGACGTCAGGACAGCAATTGCTGACTGTGGCATCAAGGAGCCCTGGCAGAATTGGTCAATGGGATTCAGGGGAATACTTCATTGTTTGGAGTCATATCTAGCACAAAGGAAGATGGTTGTAGCTATTGGCGGTTAATCATTGCAGCTGCAGGAAATCGCTACAAGGGTTCCTCAGGTGCATGTCCTGTGCCCTATTGTTCAGTTGCTTCCTCAATTACATTTTCTCCATCATAAAGTCAGAAGTGGAGATGTTCATTGACGAGTGCAGTATTCAGTACCATTTGCAACATCTCAGATACCAAAGTAGTCTGTGTCCATATACAGCAAGACCTAAACTGCATTCAAGCTTGGGTGGATAAGTGCCAAGTAATGTTCACTTTACTCAAGTGCCAAGAAATCACCATCTCCAACAAGAGAGAATACAACCATCTGCCCTTCTGGCATTCAACAATATTACCATCACTGAATCCCCCATCAGCAACAACCTGGGGATTATCATTGACCAGAAACGTAACTGGACTAGCCATATACATATTGTGGCTAGAAGTGCAGCAAGTCAGAGACTGGGAATTTTGCAGCAATTAACTCACCTCATGACTCTTCAAAGCCAGTCCCAACATCTACAGACACAAGGCAAGAGTATGATGGAACTTGTTTGGAATAATGCAGTTCCAACAACACTCAAGAAGGTTGACACCATCCAGAACAAACCAGCCAACTTGATTGGCATCCTAGCCACCACCTTAAGCAAGCATTCCCTCCACTGCTGGCACACTGGGATAGCAATATGTACCACATACAAAATGCACTGCAACAGGTTGTCAAGACTCTTTTTACAGCATCTTTCAAATCCGTGACCTCAATCACCCGGAAAAAACAGGAAGACACTCGGGAACACAATCACCTGCAAGTTCTCCTTTGAGTCACCCATGATCCTGACTTGAAACTATATTGCCATTCTTTCAATATCACTGGATCAAAATGTTGGAACTCCCTTCCTTACAGTAAACCAGATAGACTGCAGAAGTTCAAAAACTCAAGGTCAATTCAGGATGAGCAACAAATGTTGGCAGTGCCAACCATACTCATATCCCTTGAAGGATTAAAAAAAAGCTTCAAATTTTCTTTTCAGCTACATAATAAATGTCTGCCTTCACCATGATAGAGAGAACTATGGAAGACAGCTTGTAAAGAGCCAATCACTTGACATTCTAGATATCATAGAATCCCTACAGTGCAGAGGAGACTATTTGGTCCATTGAGCCTGCACTGACTCTGAAAGAGCATCCTACCCAGGCATCACCCAAGAGCATCACCACCGCATCCCTGTAACCCCACCTTTGGATACTAAAGGGCAACTTTTTGGCCAATCCACTAAACCGTTGGTCTGTGGAAGGAAACCGAAGCACCTGGAGGAAACCCAAGCAGATACAGGGAGAACATGCAAACTCCAATTACTGTAATACATAATCAGCTTAATCAAGACAAATTGTCACTTTTTGCCCAAAACAAATGGGAGTCAATATGTGACTGCCTATTCTCTGATTTTCATTTGGCACTCAATGGCCAACTTGGAATTATCTAAAATGTAAACAGGATATTAAACATTATTATTTGATATGGGAGCCCATTTACTTACACCTACATTTAATAATAATATTTTTTATTAGTGTCACAAGTAGGCTTACATTAACACTGTAATGAAGTTACTGTGAAAATATGATGTGGGTGCTTTAGTTATTAAGGCTTTCAATAAACATTTTTCAGCAGTAAACAAAAGCTACAACCTCCACTATGTTGTTCCCCAGGAAACTTCTGACTTGGCACAAGATGCCAACCCAGGTGCAGGAAAGGAGCCATAAGATGATCTCTGGCGTCAGCAGTCTGAGAGAGGAGGAAAGACTCAGACTTTTCAACACTGAAAGCCTGATGGCGTGGAAATAGTAAATCCGAACGTCACACAGACTAAGACTTGGAGGGTCATTGGTTCAAAAACAAGAGGCAACCATCGGGAAGATCTTGATCGATACCTGAATGAACTTCCGGATAGGGTTGTGGAGTCGGAAATCTTAAATGCGTCAAGGAAACAGTTAGCATCTGTTGTGGGGTGTTTGCGGAGAGTGCTCTGATTCTATGATGTCTCATAGGATCCCTACAGTGCAAAAGGAGACCATTCAGCCCACTCAGTCTGCACCGACCCTCGGAAAGAGCACCCTACAGAGGCCCACTTCCACCGTCCTAACCTGTACATTTTCAGACAATCCAATGAATTTGCTCATCTTTGGACTGTGGGAGGAAACCAACACAGACAAGGGGAGAACTGTGCAAATTCCATAGTCACCCAAGGCCGGAATAGAACTATTGTACCCAGCAGCAGCGCTAACCACGGTGCCTCCTCCCCATGTTCGCAGGGAGCCCTCTGCTGCTGCTGGGTGTTTGCAGCGAGCGCTCCGCTGTTTGTTGCTGTGAATACTGAAGACGCCCCAAAAGCACAGGTGCCGGTCGCTGAGTGACGGTTGTGTAGCCCAACGAGGAGGCTTGAAACGTCACCTGCGGCTGCAGGTCGGGGGAGGGACATTTCGTGTCAGGTGTTTGAGCGAGAGGCCGGCCGGCTGCCGCTACTGCTGCGAGGAGGGGTGAAACCGGATCGGTTCGGAGGAGACACCACTGGTTGCCGAGGACTCTCCCTCCTTGCTCAGCCCCCATGTCGGTCGAGCGCGACACCGTGCTGATCCCCGATGACCTGGCCTTCGCCTCGTTCAGGGAGCTGTGCGAATCGGCGCACGGCTGGCAACAGAAATATAACAAATCGGAGATAGGCGTGTGGGTGCAGGCCGCGGCTGAGGGCAAAGCCGTGCACCGGATCAAGGTAAAATAAAACAACCCGGGTAACGGGAGCGACAGCTGTTTGGGAATGGCGCGGGAGCCCTTGGCGGTGGGTGGGAATGGTGAGGAAGGAAGGAAAGATCGCCACCAGACGAAACCAACCAGTGAAGTTCTGTTTGCTGTGTACTTGTAATGGAAACGTGGCAGGCAGTTTGTGTACATCAGGGGGGTGCCACAAAGGGAGGCAAGTGATAAGATCATCTATTTTTAAAATCGATATTGTGGAATTAATGTTGGGCAGAACACCGAGAGAACTCCCTTCCTCTGAATAATAGTACAGTAAGAAGTCTGACAACACCAGGTTAAAGTCCAACATGTTCATTTAAAGCAGTAGCTTTCGGAGCACTGCTCCTCCATCTCCACATCTTGAATAATAGTGTCATGGGATCTTTCAGTCTATCTGAGAGGACAGAGATGACTTAACACGTCATTCAATGGAGGGCTCCTCTCAATGCAACACTCCCTCAGCACTGAATCATCAGCCTAAATCCTATCTTAAGTCATAAATCGAGGGCTTGACCCCATGACCTTCTGACTCAAAAGGTGTGAACACTACCTATTCTCTTGCCATTGAGCCAATAATAAGTACATTCTGACTTCTTAAAATATACAATGGTAATATGAGAATGTACATAGATGGACTAGTTCAGAATTCCTGAAAAGAGATGGCCAATCATGAGGTTTTTTTAAAATTTAGAGTACCCAATTATTTTTTCCCTCAATTAAGGGGCAATTTAGTGTGGTCAATCCACCTAACCTGCACATCTTTGGGTTGTGGGGGTGAAACCTACGCAGACATGGGGAGAATGTGCAAACTCCACATGGACAGTGACCCAGGGCCGGGATTCAAACCCGGGTCCTCAGTGCCGCAGTCCCAGTGCTATCCACTGTGCCACATGCTGCCCATTTCATGAATAAATAGAGGGACAGAAGAGGTGAAAACAATAAAACGGAAATTGTACAACAATTTATGAATTTTTTTTGTAAGCTTAATATTTCAGTTGACACACCCCCATCTAGAATGTTAGCCCATCTTCTCTCTCCAGGGGCAGATTGACCAGCTGTGAATTTCCACCATTTTCAGGGTTTTTTTATTGCATGCTTTTGATTGAAGTATCTTCCCATTTCTAATACCCATTGTGGGAGCAGCGTCACTGGCAAGATCTGTAGTGGCTCATGGAGACGAACAACAGTCAATTTCTCAAAACAACTAGTGATGATGAATCACAGGATTGTTACAGCACAGGAGGAATCATTTCCCCACCTTCTCCTCGTAACCCTGTACATTCTTCCTTTTCAGATAACAGTCCAATCCCCTATTAAAAGCCTCAATTGAATCTGCGTTCACCACACACTCGGTGCATTCCACTTTCTGTGTGGAAAAGTATTTTCCTAATCACGTTTGCCAATCACTTCAAATCTATGCCCTTTTCATTTTTCTACCCTTTCATGAATGGGAACAGTTTCTCCCTACCAGCTCTGTCCTGACCCCTCCATCAAATCTCCTCTTGGCCTTCTCCAAGGAAAAAAAAGTCCCAATCTCTTAAATCTATCTATGTACCTGAAGTTCCATATCCTGGAACTATCCTCATGAATCTTGACTGAACTTTCTCCAATGCTTTCACATCTTAACCAATGTGTGCCGCCCAGAAGTGGATGCAATACTCCAGCTGAGGTTGAATTAGTGACTAATGCAACTTCTACATGACCTCCTTGCTGTTTTACTCCGAGGCCTTATTAACAAATCCTGTGTGCTTTTTTTTAAAAACCGCTTTCTCAACATGTTTACCACCTGCAATGACTTGTGAAAGTATACACCCAGTTCCCCCTGCTCCGACAACCTCTTCAGAATTGTATCCTTTAATTTAACTTGTCTTTCCATGTTCTTCCTTCTAAAATGAATCGCTTCATATTTCTCCACAGTGAATTTCATCTGCCAAGTCTTTGTGTATTCCACCAACTATCTGCGTCCTTTTGAAGTCCTGCACTATCCTCCTCACAGTTCACAATGCTTCCTTTCGTAACATATGCATATGCAAGTTTTGAAGTTTTGCCACGAGCACCAAGACTTGGGTCATTAAAAGTCAGAAAGAGCAAGGGTCCAAACATTGACCCCTGGGAAACTCTATTACAATGCTTCCTCAAGCATGAACAACATTCATTAACCATTACTTGCTATTTCCTATCACTCAGTTAATTTTGTATCCATGTCACCAATTTACCTTTTATTCCATGAGTTTGCAAACAAAGAACAAAGAAAAGTACAGCACAGGAAGAGGCCCTTCGGCCCTCCAAGCCCGTGCCGACCATGCTGCCCGACAAAACTACAATCTTCTAAACTTCCTGGGTCCGTATCCCTCTATTCCCATCCTATTCATGTATTTGTCAAGATCCCTCTTAAATGTCACTATCGTCCCTGCTTCCACCACCTCCTCCAGCAGTGAGTTCCAGGCACCCACTACCCTCTGTAAAAAAAACTTGCCTTGTACATCTACTCTATACCTTGCCCCTCTCACCTTAAACCTATGCCCCCTAGTAATTGCCTCTTCTACCCTGGGGAAAAGCCTCTGACTATCCACTCTGTCTATGCCCCTCATAATTTTGTAGACCTCTGTCAGGTCGCCCCTCAACCTCCATTGTTCCAGTGAGAACAAACCAAGTTTATTCAACCGCTCCTCATAGCTAATGCCCTCCATACCAGGCAACATCCTGGTAAATCTGTTCTGCACCCTCTCTAAAGCCTCCACATCCTTCTGGTAGTGTGGTGACCAGAATTGAACACTATACTCCTAAGTGTGGCTTAACTAAGGTTCTATACAGCTGCAACATGACTTGCCAATTCTTATACACAATGCCCCGGCCAATGAAGGCAAGCATGCCGTATGCCTTCTTGACTACCTTCTCCACCTGTGTTGCCCCTTTCAGTGACCTGTACACCTAGATCTCTCTGACTTTCAATACTCTTGAGGGTTCTACCATTCACCGTATATTCCCTACCTGCATTAGACATTCTAAAGTGCATTACCTCACATTTGCTGGATTAAATTCCATCTGCCATCTCTCCGCCCAAATCTCCAAACGATCTAAATCCTGCTGTATCCTCTGACAGTCCTCATCGCTGTCCGCAATTCCACCAACCTATGTGTTGTCTGCAAACTTACTAATCAGACCAGTTACATTTTCCTCCAAATCATTTATATATACTACGAACAGCAAAGGTCCCAGTACTGATCCCTGCGGAACACCACTAGTCACAGCCCTCCAATTAGAAAAGCACCCTTCCGTTGCTACTCTCTACCTTCTATGACCTAGCCAGTTCTGTATCCACCTTGCCAGCTCACCCCGATCCCGTGTGACTTTACCTTTTGTATAGTCTACCATGAGGGACCTTGCCAAAGGCCTTACTGAAGTCCATATAGACAACATCCACTGCCCTACCTGCATCAATCATCTTTGTGACCTCTTTGGAAAAACTCGGTATCAAATTAGTGAGACACGACCTCCCCTTCACAAAATCATGCTGCCTCTCACTAATACGTCCATTTGCTTCCAAATGGGAGTAGATCCTGTCTCGAACAATTCTCTCCAGTAATTTCCCTACCACTGACATAAGGCTCACTGGCCTGTAGTTCCCTGGATTATCCTTGCTACCCTTCTTAAACAAAGGAACAACATTGGCTATTCTCCAGTCCTCCGGGACATCACCTGAAGACAGTGAGGATTCAAAGAATTCTGTCAAGACCTCAGCAATTTTCTCTCTAGCCTCCTTCAGTATTCTGGGGTCGATCTCATCAGGCCTTGGGGGCTTATCCACCTTAATATTTTTCAAGACACCCAACACCTCGTCTTTTTGGATCTCAATGTTACCCAGCCTATCTACACACCCTTCACCAGACTCAACATCCACCAATTCCTTCTCTTTGGTGAATACTGATGCAAAGTATTCATTTAGTACCTCGCCCATTTCCTCTGGCTCCACACATAGATTCCCTTGCCTATCCTTCAGTGGGCCAACCTTTTCCTTGGCTACCCTCTTGCTTTTTATGTACGTGTAAAAAGGCTTGTCTTTTTCCTTAACCCTATTGGCAAAGACTTTTCATGACCCCCTTCTTGTCCTCCTGACTCCTTGCTTAAGTTCCTTCCTACTTTCCTTTAATTCCACACAGGCTTTGTCTGTTCCCAGCGCTCCAGCCCTGACAAATGCCTCCTTTTTCTTTTTAATGAGGCCTACAATAGCTCTTGTTATCCAAGGTTCCCGAAATTTGCCGTATTTATCCTTCTTCCTCACAGGAACATACTGGTCCTGAATTCCTTTCAACTGACACTTGAAAGCCTCCCACATGTCAGATGCTGATTTACCCTCAAACATCCGCCCCCAATCTAGGTTCTTCAGTTCCCGCCTAATATTGTTATAATTAGCCTTCCCTCAATTTAGCACATTCACCTTAGGACCACTCTTATCCTTGTCCACCAACACTTTACAACTTACTGAATTGTGGTCATTGTTCCCGAAATGCTCCCCTACTGAAACTTCTACCACCTGGCTGGGCTCATTCCCCATTACCAGGCCCAGTACAGCCCCTTCCCTAGTTGGACTGTCTACATATTGTTTTAAGAAGCCCTCCTGGATGCTCCTTACAAACTCTGCCCCGTCTAAGCCCCAAGCACTAAGTGAGTCCCAGTCAATATTGGGGAAGTTGAAGTCTCCCATCACAACAACCCTGTTGTTTTAACTCTTTTCCAAAATCTGTCTACCGATCTGCTCCTCTATCTCCCGTTGGCTGTAGGGAGGCATGTAGTAAACCCCCAACATTGTGACTGCACCCTTCTTATTCCTGATCTCTACCCATATCGCCTAACTGCCCTCCTAGGTGTCCTCCCGTAGTACAGCTGTGATATTCTCCCGAGCCATTAGCGCAACTCCACCACTCCTTTTACATCCCCCTCTATCCCGCCTAAAACATCTAAATCCTGGAATGTTTAGCTGCCAATCCTGTCCTTCCCTCAACCAGGTCTCTGTAATGGCAACAACATCATAGTTCCAAGTACTAATCCAAGCTCTAAGTTCATCTGCCTTACCCGTAATACTTCTTGCATTAAAACATATGCACTTCAGGCCACCAGACCCGCTGTGTTCAGCAACATCTCCATGTCTGCACTGCCTCAGAGCCATACTGGCTCTATTCCCTAGTTCTCCCTCAATGCTTTCACCTTCTGACCTATTGCTCCGGTGCCCACCCCCCGCCATACTAGTTTAAACCCTCCCGTGTGACACGAGCAAACCTCATGGCCAGGATATTTATGCCTCTCCAGTTTAGATGCAACCCGTCCTTCTTATACAGATCACACCTGCCCCGGAACAGCTCCCAGTGGTCCAGATAATGGAAACCTCCCTCCTACACCAGCTGTTTAGCCACGTGTTTAGCTGCTCTATCTTCCTATTACTAGCCTCAGTGGCACATGGCACAGGGAGAAATCCCTAGATTACAACCCTAGAGGTCCTGTCTTTTCACTTTCTGCCTAGCTCCCTGAACTCCTGCTGCAGGACCTCATGTCCCGTCCTGCCTATGTCATTAGTACCAATATGTACAACAACCTTTAAGTGCTCACAAACAAGTCTATTGCATGAGGCTGCCTTTTGGATCACATATGCATTTTACTTATCAACCGTCTCTGGGATCTCTTCAAAGAATCTCCAGCAAGTTAACTAAACCTGGCTTCCCAGATGTTTTTCCAGCTCAATCAGATGTTCTCATTATTGCCCACATCTAAGTGACAAATCGAAAAAACAAATTGCAATTGTTGTTCTAACTAGGTTGTGGTTTTGTTATCAAGAAGGGAGGATGATGTCATTTAGTTGAGAGATGCGGATGATGTTTGGCAAAGGATTTCAGCATTTTCTATGTGCCCCACACTGAAGTCCGCATTAGTACAGTACCACTGGTTCGGGCATCAATAAGATTAGTTTATGCTGCTACACTAAAAATGTACAAAAGTGTTTTAGCACAAATAGAGGTAATACTTAACTTTGATTTTCTTGTTCTGGTTCCTACTGACAACACTGTTATGAAATTGCAAAGCATTTTGATGTTTTCTATGCCAGTAACCAGCATTGTATCCTTGAGTAAATAGAATTTTAATGATCCTCAGAACTTTGTCATCAATAATTATAGTTACCAATCCCAGAATAGCAGTAGTTTAATTATAGGGATTTTCAGAACTTGCCATTGAATACATCTATCATAATACTAAGAGGTAGTTTGATGTGGCACAGCACCAAAGTTCCACAATACACTGCAATATGAGTCTCTGCCATGTTTCCTTTTATTCTATCTTGAGCTCCTATTTCGCCAGGCTAGCTTGGTGACCTTTTTTTTTCTGAAGTAAAGAATAGGAACTTGGGATTGCTGCTTGTTTGACGGTATTACACTTCAATGTTAAATAATTTAACTATTTGCATTTGCTTATTTTAAATCCACGGGATCTGCTGGTGTCTGTAGCTACTGCTTGGGCCAATGTACTTCATTTCAATGTTCTAGATTCTTTCTTTCATATGATGGTCACAAAAAAACAAATCAAATGTCGATATTTAAGTCAGACATCCAGGCTATAGGTTATTGTGTAATGGTATGGATATCTTATAGGCTGCCTCAGAATTTCTTTTGTAGGCGATGTTCAATGATGTGCTGTAGGGTCAGATTACATAGAATTTACATAGAACGTACAGTGCAGAAGGAGGCCATTTGGCCCATCGAGTCTGCACCGGCTCTTGGAAAGAGCACCCTACCCAAGGTCAACACCTCCACCCTATCCCCATAACCCAGTAACCCCACCCAACACTAAGGGCAATTGTAGACACTAAGGGCATTTTATCATGGCCAATCCACCTAACCTGCACATTTTTGGACTGTGGGTGAAAACCGGAGCACCCGGAGGAAACCCACGCAGACATGGGGAGAATATGCAGACTCCGCACAGACAGTGACCCAAGCCAGGAATCGAACTTGGGTCCCTGGTGCTGTAAAGCAACAGTGCTAATCACTGTGTTACCATGCTGCCTAAGTGCATGATGGGGGTACTTTAGTCTTCTGTTAAAGGACAAGGTGGCACCCTGCACCCTGATCAGTTCTGAGGTTTGCTACTATATTCAAGGAGGGCTTGATTTTTTTCCGGTTGTTTTATGTTCTCCTCTATATCAAATCTATTTATGATGCCTCTATTGTGAGCATTACATAGAGGTTAGCAAGAGAGATCAATGAAAGGCTTTGGCAATAGTCTAAAATGGCCTTCTAGATAAATTGGTGTTAAACTGGTCACCTTGTAATAGATAGCTAATCATGATAAGACAGTCACATGCTATCTGTAAAGTGATGTAATCTGGTAAACCTTTTCTGATTGGAATTATAAACTGTAAAATGATAAAGAACTGTAAATCTTCATCATGTGATTTAATACTATTCATACTTTACATAGTTTTGGTGATCTTAAGGGACACTGTATGCAGTCGGATAAAGGTATATGTAGTAGTCATTTATAGTGCAATTAAATAAGGTTTAAACTGAGAAGTTGTCTGTCCAAAAACATTGTCCGATATTAATAAACATAACAAAGGAGTGAGCCTTCAGAGTGCTTTTCAATATGGCCTCAAGGCAGTGTTATTTAAATGTACCAACAGTAAAGAAACTAGATCCTGATTAGCACCAGAACAACATTCTGTATAAAGAGTGCAATGATTAAAGATTCCAGTGTTTATTTTAGCATGTGTCAACCAGGTTAGATTCATGCTAGGTGATCATCATCTCTAGGATCAATGGAAGTGTAAGCTCATGGATTAGGTTCTCTGGAACCTTGTGCTTTGTTTATCTAATGGATATCTGGAATACAAGCCATTATGGCATCATGTGCATGAGTTCAGGAATTTGCCTATTTTATACAGAGTGCAAAAACCATCCTGTCTCACTAAGCCATCGATTAACCTATGCAAGATGATGCTTTTACACTTTAAAGCACAGTATTTGGAACAATTTCAAATTTAGGGTGCATATTACAATACATCATTGTTGATTGAAGTAGGAGATGTTTTGCAAAACAAGTAGCAGTGATTAGGTGAAGCCACACATTGGTTTTAAAGGCTTGTAGTTTTAAAGGCTTGTAGATTGTTGGTTTTAGAGGCTTGTAAGTTTTTAAGAGAAAGACAAAGGAATGTCCGAAGTTCTGTAGTACAGATGTACTGTGAAAAATTAAAAGAAAATCTTGTGCCCCTCTTTCAGCTGAGGAGGGATTTTATTCAGCAGATAAATAGAAAAAAGGAAAAGCATGTATGACGTTTTTTTGATTTGAAGCAACAAGGGAGCAAATCTGAGGGGATCACGGTAGCTAGTTAAAATGTATACAAGCAAAGTGGCATAGAGTGGAAGCCAAAACATCTCACTTGCAACCCTGCACTGATTAAAATATATTTTAGAATATGTTAGAAGTGGGAAGTCGTGCTCCACAGGGATCTACCAGGTTAACAACTGTACATTATATATGTGAAGAATATGGATTCAGAAGCTAGAGGTAGGTAGAGTGTTGAAATTTGAAAACTGTGCCAAGCTGGGGATGTAGCAAACTGGGGATGTAGCAAACTGGAGAAATGGACCAAATACAGAAGGACACCAACAAGCTGACAGAGGAATAGATTAGAAGCAAAATATATTCAGGATAATGAACATATGAATTAGGAGCAGGAATAGTCCACTCGGCCCTTCAAGCCTGCTCCACCATTCAGTGAGATAATGGCTGATCTAAGTGTAACCTCAACCCCGCATTCTGGCGCAGCCCTTTCAACTCCTTGTTAATTAAGAATCTATCTAGCTCTGGGTGGCATGGCAGTGCGGTGGTTAGCACTGCTGCATCACGGTGGCCAGGACTTGGGTTTGATCCCAGCCTCGGGTACTATCCATGTGCAGTTTGCACATTCTCCCCATATCTGTGTGGATCTCACCCCCACAACCCAAAGATGTGCAGGGTACGTGGATTGTCTACGCTAAGTTGCTCCTTAATTGGAACTTTAAAAAAAAAATCTTATCTAGCTCTGCCTTAAAAATATTCAAAAACTCTGCATCCATTGCTTTTTGAGGAAGAGAGTTCCAGAGACTCGCAATCTCCAGAGAGGATGATGTGGTATGGTCTCACTCCTGCGTTGGATTATCAGCCAAGATTATGTGCCTAAATAATGGTACATTTGAGTCCTTTACAGTCTTCTGACTGAACCAACTACCCAGGTTTCCTTCTCTGTACATGCTAGGTATCTACAATATGCAACAATGTTGCAGAGAGCACTCCTATATGGCACACAATACTGAAGGTGTGGTCTCACTAAGGCTCTGTACAGCTGCAGTAAGATATCCTTGCTCCTGTACTCCAAGCTGTAAATCTTTGCTGTACCTGCATGCTTGCTTTCAGTGACTGGTGTACAAGACACCCAGGTACCTGTACATCAACATTTCCCAGTTCATCTCAATTTTTAATAATACTCTGCCATTCTGTTTCTCTGTCTGTATATATCCACATTGTACTACATCTGCCATGTATTTGCTGACTCGCTCAACTTATCTAAATCACCTTGACGCCTCAACATCCCCTTCATCACTCATATTCTAACTGAGTTTTGTTTCATCAGCAAACTTGGAAATATTACATTTGGTTCCCTCCGAATCATTGATATATATTATGATTAGCTGGAGCCCAAGCACTGATCTCTGCAGGATCCCATTAGTCACTGCCTGCAACTTCAAAAAACAACATTTATTCCTACTGTTTCCTGTCGGCTAACCAATTTTCAATACATGCCAATATATTACCCCCAATCTAATGAACTTTAATTTGTACACTAACCCCTTATATGAGACTTTATCAAGAGCTTTCTGAAAATCCCAACACACCACATTTGCTAGTTCTTGCTTATCTATCCTACTAGTTACATCCTCAAAACATCTCCAGTAGGTTTGTGAAACAGAGTCCATGTTCATTTTGTCTAATCCGTTGATATTTTATAAGTGTCCTGTTATTACATCCTTTATAATAGACTAGCATCTTCTCTACTATTTGATATGAGGCCCACTGATTTGATTACATTTGCCACCCTCCGTTCTGCCAGGTCTCTTCTAGAATCTACAGAATTTTGGAAAGTGACAACCAACACATCCACTAGTTCCGTGGCCACCTTCTATAGTATCCGGGGATTTAGAATATCAGGCCCTAAAGATTTATTGCCTTTCAGTACCATCAATTTCTCCAGTACTATTTTCCCCAATAATAATTTCCTTCAATTCCTCCTTTTTCACTCGAACCTTGGTTCACTAGCATTTTGATACTTGGGTCTTCCTTTATGAAATGTGCCCTGTTGGTGGTGGGGACTAATGAGGTGAGCTACAAGCTGCAAAATAACCCTGACATTTATCCACTTTTGTAGCCACGCTATCTGTATGACTGGCCCAGTTAAGTCAATGGTGATCCTCAGACTGTTGATGCTGGGGGATTCCGTGGTAATGCTTTGAATACTAAGGAGAGGTGTTTAGACTTTCTCTCATTGGATCTGTTCATTGCCTGTCACTTGTGTGGCCTAAATGTTTCTGGCCCAAGCCTGAGTATAGTCCTGGCCTTGCTGTATGGAGGCACAGACTCCATCATATTCTGATGATTCATTATCTTATTGAATGGAAGAGGATACATGAAGGTTCAAATTAACTACTTTTTTTCCTACTTCAAGTGTACTTCTGAGTTGTGAATGCAACTGAACACTCTGTAGTCATTAATTAAACATTCCCACTCCTGACATTTGTGATGGAGGGAAGATTGTTAATGAAGTCAGCTCAAGATGTTGAGCATTGTATGTTACCCTGAGGAACACCTGCAGTGATAGTCTGAGGCTCGGATGATTGCTACCTCTAGTCCGGGTATGATCCTAACCAGTGGAGTGTATTCCCCCTGATATTTACTGACTTCAATTTTGCTTGTTAAATGTTACCTTGATGATGAGGGAAGCCACTTTTACCTCGTTTCTAGAACTCGGCTCTTTTGCCCCTGTTTGGACCAATGTTCTAATGAGGTCTCAAACTAAATATTCTTTGTCAAAACCCAAACTGGCCATTTCTGACCAGCAGGATAAATCCAATCAGGCCAATTGCTATTCAGTCTACTCGTGCAGCACTTAGTCAAACTGGCCATTTCTGACCAGTTTGGAGTAGGTCCTGTTCCCTTGCTACCTCAGTGCATCTTCCACACAAGAGTGCTGTTTTAGCAGATGAATGAGGGAAGCAGGTGGTAAGCAGCAGCAGGTTTTTTACCCCCCTGATGCCAAGAGACTGAGGTCCGGAGCAAGTTTAATCTAAGCTGCATGACTATTTGAAAATTGTGTGACTAAACAAAAATATTTAAAGGGTCTGTGCATGGAGACAAATTGGCCATTCACTACAAAAACTGTTCAGGTACATTGGTCTGGAATTAACCTTGTGGACTCCAAGACCCATTCTGTGCCGACTGACTGTGTTGCTATCTCTGGTCGGTCTGTCCTGCTGGTTGGACAGAGCCTACTCGCGAATGGTGATAAAGGAGTCTGAGACATTGGCTGAAAGTCATATGCAAAGAATCATGCTTGAGTTGGGCGTTTTCCTGACAAATCTATGGGACAACTCTCCAAGTTTTGGCACAAATCCCCAGATGTTATTGAAGAGGACTTTACTATTGCCTGTACTGTCCAGTCCTCTGGATGCCAGTTGCTTCATTTCAGAATGAAAGCCATTATGAGACCTGTGGTTTTGCTCAGCCATTTCAGAAAGCAGTTAAGAGTCATACACATTGCTACGTGTCTCAAGCCATATAATGGGCCAGACCAGATAAGGACAGCAGATTTCCTTCCTTAAAGGAAATTAGTGAGCCAGGTAAGTATTTGCGATAGTCTGGTAGTTTCATGGTCTGCATTACTGTGCTAGCTTTTTATCCAGTTGTGTTTGTTCAATTGATTTAAATTCCTCTACTGTCATCATGGAATTTGAACTCTCCAAATCTTTAGGCCAGGTTTCTGGATTACCGCCTCATGTGACCTTAGCTTCCTCTGTACCCATGTTGTGCAATAAAGAGAGATATTTTGGCACCTTTCGTGCCACAATCAGAATTTTTTATTCCGATAAGGGTTACACTTGCATGTCTTGGGAGTAATTGAGCAGAACGTTTGTGTCATCTTCATCAAATAATTTGTAACTCGTGCTTGTGGGAAGAACAGAACTATGAAATCTCACACAAATGTCTTTCCATAAATGTCTTATCATAAATCCATCTGCTGATTGTCCACCATAGTGTCTGGGGGAACTAATTGCGAAGTCTCTAGTATGCTCCTGGACTTTTTGCTCAATTGAAACCAGGCTTTGATTTGTACATCAGGATGCTGTTGAACAAAATTTAGTAAATATATATTTTTTTAAACATGACTGCACCAGCGTGTAAAACACAGGTAGAAAGGAAAACCCAGCCATATACTCTGGTAACATGTTGTCAAAATGTCTCCAAATGCTTCATAAAGTGTGTTCTAAAGTGTGAATCTCTTTTGGAATACAGTGTTGCATAAGCAAATATAGCAACTATTCTGCCCCTGCAGCATTCCATAAATCGTAAACACGAATGACCAGTTTTTTTTTTGTGATAAAATCAAAAGAATTATACAGCACTTAAGAAGGCCATTCAGCCCTGTCTGCCTATGTAAGCTCTTTGAAAATGGTGTCCAATGAGTCCCTCTCTCCTATTGTAGCTCCATTGTCCTGTAAATTCTTTCTGTTCAAGAACTCTCCATTCTCTTTTGACTGGCCCTTTCAGATAATGTTTTCGACATAATTTGAAAAATAATAAAAATACTTTCCTCCTCCTGTCCCTGTTCTTTATCATTTATCATAAATCCATCTGCTGGTTGTCCACCATAGTGCCCGTGGAAACAGTTTCTCCTCAACTCCTTTTCTCCTTTTATGGTGCCTAGAATTAGGTACAATGCTCCAGCTTGGACCGAATCAGTGATTTCTGTTATGATCTCAGCTGATGGTACCAACAGGCAGTCAGGTCTCAGAATGGACCTACCAGCTCAACAGATCATAACTTTTATTTTTTTTGTTTAGAGATGTAGATAACAGTCACATAACTGCTAATTAACTTCTAACAAAAGAATAAAACCTTTATTAAACAAAAGATTAACTATAATATACTACTCCTTTGATTCAGCTATACCTTTACAGATGTTTATAGATTTATAAGGATTACACCAGTTACACAATATATCTTGTACCCTAATGTTCTCACAGAAAATACATAGTCCATGTAAGCCAATAGGTGAAATGTGGTCAGACACACCACTCTGAAACCAAGTCACAAATGCCACTCAAAACAACCTCTGTGGATTTCTTATCAAATCCCCTCAGATGCTTTTCACACTGTGTGCCCCCTGGTTTCACTGGAATTGACTTCCATGCAAGTGTTTCCTGACTTCACTCTCGAAGAACACAGTTTGAAATCTTCTCTTGCATCTTTTTCTCAGATGCCATCACCAAAGAGCCACATCCAGGATTTCAACCTCTCCCTTCCGAATTCCTTTGCGCTGAAACACCACGTATACGCAAGCTTCCACACACAATCTCTCTGTTATCCAGCAATGCCAACAGAACACCACTGCTTCTCAGGCTGTATTAAGGTGTTAACAACTCATAACTATATCCAGTAGAGGGCACAGGTATGGAGTTGACTCCATCAGAGGTCTTTACATATCTCTAGACTGAGCCTAGCTGTGAGTAATGTGCCGCCTTAACATAACTGTGGGTGGTGCTGTACTCAAGTCAGTCCCACATTATTAACCCTTTATGTACCGCACCCTACTAATGCCACCATCCCCCCCCCCCTCACCTACAAAGACTTTATCCCATAGATGTAGTTTACTTCAAGTCTTACATTCTAAGTGTTTATTTGTACAACCTTAATGGTATTTCAACATTATTGTGATCACAGTATTAGCTTTAACAATATTTTCACTATCCCAACTCCCCGTTAAAGTCCTTGACGTTAAGAGGTTCAGGTGGCCTGGAGGCCCTATAATCCTTCCATATCTCATTAGCCATCCTGTTGGGAGAATCATACGCTTTGGTGATTTTGGTTCTTGTTGGTTTGGAATTTGGACTGGCATTTGGGTATGTTTTAAACTATTTCTTCCATTGCTTAATGTTAAACCATGCTTCCTTTGCCTTGCAATCCAGAGAAGAGTGCTTTCATTCTTAGGACTTTGTTGAAAAAGTATCCATCGTAAATAGTTACTGTGAACGAATAATACAACAACTTCAACCATGTGTTTGCTCTACTACCTGATCGTACACACATGCTTCACGCTCTTTCATGCACCAGTGGGATAGGCTGCATGGACTCTGCCTAATGTACAATATGGAACAGCAAAACTCATTTTCCTTTCCTATACTATTTCCTTATTCCTTATAAAAAGAAGTTGCGAAACTGATTAAATGCCAAACAATTAACATTAACAATGTCCAAATTTGAGGCCTGGGACAAATAACTCTCCTGCCCCCACCGCGGTCCTGATGGTGACCATGAAACCATTGATTGCTGTAAAAAATTTCATTTGAGTTCATTAATACCCTTTTAGGGAAAGGAATCTGCCGCTCTTCTCTGGCCTGGACTAAATGTGACTTCAGACCCACAGCAAAGTGGTAGACTCTTAACTGTCCTCTGAAATGGCCCAGCAAATCGTTCCATTCAAAGGCAGTTAAGGATGGGAAACAAATGCTGGTACTTCCAGCAATACTCCGATCCCATGAAAGAATAAATTTAAAAACTCTCACTTGAGGATTGCTGATTTTATATTTTTGTCTTCTGGATCTATTATCACAGTTGGACATGGCCTGTTTACACAATGTTATCTGTGCTTGCCATCTTAGAAGCTTGGAAAATATTGTTCCCTTCCTTCAATTTTAGTACTGGATCACTCTTCCTAATTTAGTGCCTGAAATCATCCTTGTTGCACTTATTCTAACCTTCCTTACTATGCTAAGATCTAGTTTATAGGTTCTGTTATATGGTATTCTGGATTTTAACTGGAGTTCTGTTTGAAATTCAGTTTGTTTTTCTATGAAATTAAGTTCTGATAGATAACATCTTTAAAAAGGATCCCAAGAGCTTGAGTATTTATTATTTTCTGATATAAGTTTCAGCTCTGTCAGTAACCAATTGGATGCTTAAAATTTTCCAATTTGTTTCACAATTGCCATTCAAAAATATATATCTGAAGTTTCAGCTATAGACTAGGTTTGAGCTAAATATAGGCTCAACTAGAACAAGTTACATTTATATAATACAGTAAGAAGTCTTACAACACCAGGTTAAAGGTTTAGTTGGAATCACTAGCATTCGGAATGCAGCTCCTTCATCAGGTAAGTCCTCATGAAGGAGCTGCGCTCCGAAAGCTAGTGATTCCAAATAAATCTGTTGGATTTTAACCTGGTATTGTAAGACATCTGACTGTGCCCACCCTAGTCCAACATTGGCATCTCCACATCATTTATATAATGTATATTTCATACAGGACAATGTTAGAGAACAGAGTGATAGGTAAGAAGGTGACATTAAGCAGAAGAGAGAAAAAGCACAGCCACAGAAAAGGGATTTGTTGAGGCTTAAGAAGGTGAGGAAGGAGGTGGTAATGTGCAAATAACTGACTGTTGGGATTCGGAGGGTGAGAACAGATTGGCCAAGAGTTGAATGAGCATGAAACAGTAGGTAGGCTAATGTTGGAAGAGCATAATTTAGGTACAAGGATCTATAGCTGGAGGAGCTTGTCGATCAGGCTAGGCCATAGAGGAATTTGAAGGTGAGGGTCAGAATCCTGGTAATATTCTGGAACAAAGGAAGACATTGAAACTCAGCAAGGACAGCGAGGTGGGAATGCGGAATTGAGCGAGGGTGAGAAAGGAAGAGAGCTCATATTCATATAATGTTTTTTAAATCCTCTGGACATCCCGTGTTTTCCAGCTACTCCATCACATTGATACTTCTGAAATCTAAACAAATTTAAAGAAAGCAAGGTTTCACAACAAACTAGATAGAGGATTAGTTAGTCTGGTCACAGTTGCAGTGGTGACTGGGATGAATATTGGCCAGGTAAGTGCTTGTATATGTTCATCTGTGAGGGTACTGAAATGCGAATTATGGCTTTGGTAGCAGATGGTAGCCAAGGTGGCTGACCTTTCGGAGATGATGTAACATATAAGGGGAGGAAACTTAGTTTGAATTTGAATGCGCCAAATCTCAACTTCTACTCTTGACCAGAGATGTGAAATTGAGGACAGAGACTGTTTTTGATGTTAAAAGCACTGTAAATGTAAGATTGTTGTACATAGTTTAGCTTTATCTATTGGGTATTCACCCTTTCATGGTTTCCATTAAAAGATGACCTTGTGATAAAGCTATTTGGCCAAGAGACCCCATGCAGCCCATCAGGGTTCTGAGAGCAGACCACGAGACGTTTTGCTGACTGTTGCCCACATGCAGAGTTGCCAAATTCCGCTGATTTCCATCTGTGTAGTTTGCGTTCCTACTTGTATGACTGAAGTGGTAACAGTGCAAAGCAAGGACATGAGAAGTAAGGTGTATGCTGATTTGCACACAACATTGAGCGTGAGAGCCGTGCACCTGCAGCTAAAGAGTAAATATTTCTTTTGTTTTTACCATTGAGAAGTTAATAATCGTTCTATTAATATATGAATGATTAAGCATTTTCTATAACTTGTTAGGAAATATTCAGTATTTGTTGCATTCAATCATAGTCAAGGGTCATCGTTGGTGAACAAGCCTGATTTCAATTTTGTGCCCCCCCCCCCCCCCCCCCCCCCCCCCCCCCCCCCCGAGATGGAGGGCCACTCATGCATCCCACTCACTAGCCAGATTGCCCATCACTGACTTAGAGGCATGGCAGCGAATACTCAGGTTTTCTGTGGTTGTGAAATCAGCTGCTCTAAGCTCCATTTTCCGAGGTTCTTTGCACCTTTTATTCAGTCAACTATTGTGTAACTATAGAGTCATTACCTTTAGTCATTAGAGTTTGCAATTAAAATAGATCGCGATTAACTTGGGCAGTATGAGTGAATTGCATATTTTGCATTGTAATACATACTATCTGGAATGATGACAGAAAAAAGTTTGCTGAACTTGTTGGTACCAGTTTTCTAAGCAAGTCTGGTGACTGCATTGGGCGTAGGTAGAATGTGGATTTAATTTATTTTACACTTGAATAGATTGTACGTTCTAGATTGTACATTTCAAAAGTACAAAGTTCATCATTCTAGAGAATGAAAACAGCGGAGAATAGTTCTCCCAGCAATACTTCAGAATAGCAGAAAACTGGTACTTTCCACGCCTGTTGTTCTTTATTTGAACTGTGCCATCAGTGAACTAAGTAATTGTGTTTTGTTCCCCTCAGTCCTGCACATGGGGAAGGATCTGGTTGTTGTCAGTTTGAGTTAGGAACTGGGTGAATGTTAGTCACATGCCTGCTCTTTTGGCCAAAGAATGATGCAATGATAAAGGGAAGACAGTAAAACACAGTTGTTGTATATTTCTCAAAAAAGGTGTGGTAATAAAATGATAGCATCTAACGATCCCTCTGCCAAAAGTTAAGCAAAAATCTGAACCTTTAATGCTTTTAGAGGAAAGAGCAGTTTCTTCGCAGCTATTACTGAGTGTATCCTTTTGCAGCCCTATCCATGTCAATAGGTCACCTAACCGTTTCAAGGCAGGCTGTAATTTTTGTTGAGTTTGGTCTTAAGCGTAAAAGAAAATCCAATATCTTGCCTTTGGAATGATTGATTAATAATTGCATTTGATCTGAAGTTAAGACCTTGAATATAATTGCTTTTGCAACAGCCTGGGTGACCAGTAAATATTACTAATCTCTTGGAAATGACAGAAATAGGAAGCCAGAAGAAAAATGAGATGCCAGGCAACTATTGCTCAAGTTGACCCTGCAGCACTTTCTCTTTCCACCGACCCTGCACATGCTTATTCACTGTTTGAATTCGGAATTTTGTCTCTCAACATCCTCTTCCCCACCTCCACAGAAGTGTTGTGGCTCAAGAACTCGAATCTCAGTTTGGAGATGGTGTCTTTTGCTGATGCCAGTGTGTTTCGCCTGCTGTCAAGTTATCTTTGTGAAGAATAATCATTTTCCTTTTGGTTCTTTCATGAGGCTTTAACAACTCATTCCTCTTCCTCTTTCAGTGTAGAATCGAACTTAAAGATGTTTCTGCAGAGACGGTGTATGATGTGCTGCACGATAATGAGTACCGTCGCAAGTGGGATAAGCAGGTTATCAAGACTTATGACATTGCACGGCTCACAGTGAATGCAGACGTTGGGTATTATTCATGTAAGTGTATTTAAGGGTTAACTAAGTAAAGTTAAACTGCGTCCTGTTTCTCCAGGAAATTAATTTGCAATTGTTGAAATTGCAGCACAGAGAGAACGTACAGCTCACTATATTCTAAAACTCCTCTGCGAAATATTAACCAATATCCAGATTCTCACACTGGGAATTCATGCTGTTGAGCTCAGGTTTTTAAAGAAACCCAGAAAATGCTTGTTTCTCATGTAGATTCCACGAGTTCCAGATGAATACTCAAACCTTGCCTTTCGGTTTGCTGTTTCATTTTCTATAAAAATGTTGTCTGATATTCAGTGGGTAAAGGCAACACCTGTAGAATTAAACCAGAAAGAACAAAAGGTAGGAGGCATTCACACAATTGGGTTGCTAATTTGTTTTTGTGCTCCTGGATTAAGAAGAGAAGTCACTATTTGATATTTCATCCTGGCAGATGTGTGGCTATCAGATGATTGTTTAAAGAACAATTGTTCTTTGTTGAACAGCCTGTGAGGTTCACCACCCGTGCTCACAGGAGAAGCATAGTAACTTTGGCAAGGCACTGAGAGTGTTGGTGCGTGTGGAACTGTATTACACACTTTTTGGTTATTGAATGTGAACTCCAGAAATTTATATGGCTTTGACAAATCTGCCCTAATACCTGCAGGGAGCGTATAGTTTCTCTTCTTTCTTAAAAATACCCACAAGATTCACAAATATGAGATTGCGAACATTAGGATGATCTGTTTTGTCTTCTACTGTGTCTTCCATATGTTACCTAAGACTCGAGGGGAGGGAATCTCTGAACCATGGACGATTTCCTTATTGGCATGTATGTGGCCCAGCCCCCCCAAATCTTTCACCAAGTGGGAGTTTAGAACTTTAATCAGCCAATTGAGAGGAGAAATTGAAATCTCGCCTTCTCACCATTGGCTGTTTTCCTGGACATAGCACCTTTTTTCTCTAAATAGTTTTGTACAAACCTATACAGCAAGTGATGCTTTCAGAACATCTCAAAGTGCTTCATACAAAAATTGTTTAAAATTTGAATTATTGTGGACAAAAGTAGCTGTCATTCTGTGCCAGTAACAGGAAGATTAACAAGTTAAGCAACTTATTTTTTGGTGGTGTAGATTGAGAGAGCAATGTTGACCAGAAATAATACTGCTCTTCCATTAGTGCCGTTAGATCTCTAACATCTGCTTGTTCAGGGGGATGAAACATAGCCCTTTGATTTACCATCTTTTCTGCCAATGTACCAGATTGTCAACCTAGATCAGTGTGGTTCAAACCTTTTGTCTAGTTTACCAACGTTTACCAACTGGCTGAACTTTGGGACCCATGCCATGTTTGCTGACCCAGTCTATCCTGAGTTAACGCAATGTTTGCGACACTAAAGTTTACTTGATCCAGGCAAGGGAGGGAAAGAAAATCATCCAGTTTTTATGTTAAAAATCACTCTCCAGTAGCCCCTGGGGCATTGAGTTTATGTCAACATTGAGTGAGGACTGGATCAGACATGTCTGTGATGTCCTCCCATCTATAAATACTGTCCAGAGTCACACATGAAGAATAGTTACTGATGAGAGAAACTTGAGAGCCACCAACAATTGTGAACCTGCATTCATTGTGGGACACTGCCTCAAGGAAAAAAGAAACAAAGAAGACAGAGGAGAGGAGAACAAAGAACAAATTATCACTGGGAGAGAGCCATACGTATTTTGTAAATAAACCAGCCATAAATATGAAGATGGTGATATTAAAGTCTTGATTGATAATTGGCTTAAATGCAATCCTATTACTTGCCTTGTTTGGAGGGCATTAGTTATGAGGAAACGTTGGATAAACTCGGTTTGTTCTCACTGGAACAACGGAAGTTGAGGGGCGACCTGATAGAAGTCTACAAAATGTATGATGGGCATGGACAGAGTGGATAGTCCGAAGCTTTTCCCCAGAGTGGAAGAGTCAATACTAAGGGACATGGGTTTAAGTTGTGAGGGGCAATGTTTGGGGGAGATATGCGAGGGAAGTTTTTTTTTTTACACAGAGGATAGTGGGTGCCTGGAACGCGCTGCTGGTGGAGGTTGTGGAAGCAGGTACGAGAGTGACATTTAAGGGACATCTTGACAAATACATGAATAGAATGGGAATAGAGGGACACACACCTCTAAAGTGTAGAAGGTTTTAGGTTAGATGGGCAGCATAGTCAGCACAGGCTTGGAGGGCCAAAGGGTCTGTTCCTGTGCTGTACTGTTCATTGATGCAAATTTATCCAACTTCAAAGAACACTATTAGAAAAAGGTTCATCAATATTGATGAATGCTGACATTAAAACTGGCCCACAGACCACTGGCAAACTAATCAGATAAAATAGACATTGAACAAAGTTTTCTCTGATACTAATTATTTGTTCAGATATTCAATTGTGGCATTATGGTGTGCTCATGTCTGCCCAACCAGAAGTCATGCCTTTGCAGTCACTTCATGGAGACTAATATCTCCAATAATGTAGCTATTTCTGCAATGGCAGTCAATTCCCTCCCACTGAATGTGCTCCTACGGCACTGCTGACATGGTGCTGGCCCCTCAGCAGGAATCTCACTGCAAAGGGTGGCAGCGGTCCTAATCACGTGGTGCACAGAATGGACGCCCTGATGTTGAAACCTGGATATTGTCCCTGTTTGGACATGGCTCCCAGAGGTGGATTGCTTCCAACGTTTCCCTGCCATACCGTCTTGGTCCCCAATCTACCCAGGAAAATTCACGGTGACATGGTGAAGTTTCAGAAGCAAGCATCTGTGTTGATAAAATCACTGTTCTATTGATATAATTTCCATTTATAATACTTAGTTAAAGTTCTTGCACTTTGATTACAATGAGACTGGATTACAGAAAACTGCTTGGAACAGAATTTCAACAACAGAATGTGAAGAGTGCTACTG
Source organism: Scyliorhinus canicula (assembly GCF_902713615.1). Lineage (NCBI taxonomy): Eukaryota > Metazoa > Chordata > Chondrichthyes > Carcharhiniformes > Scyliorhinidae > Scyliorhinus > Scyliorhinus canicula. The sequence continues at coordinate 46,921,119 of NC_052162.1, forward strand.
ACGATCACAGATCGGCTGAATGTTGAAGGCGAGCAGGAACAATCAATATTCCACAGCGTGATACAAGTTCTGCTTTCAGTCAAGTCTTAGACAGCTGTACTGCTTTATAAAGTGCTCCATGCACTGTACAATGTGTGGTGGCTTAGAATCTGATTATTGCAAGTGAGTTAAAGGGCATGGAAATTTACAGTAGCTAAGTAACCACACACCGCAGGACATTTCACAGCCTCATGTTATCACTAATGCAAAAATTGCTATGAAGGAAGATCCAGAAACACTAATTCGCACACACATACAGGCAATAAGCACAATTGCTGGTGTGATATACACACACACACACATGACCTGAAATTCAAATCTCAACCTACTGGTACAAAGTTGATGCCTACAAATGGAGGCCAACAGCGACATGGAACCAAGCTTCAAATGTTGTGTAAACTGCCTCCAAATCTTCAGAGGGGGCACAACTGCCGGACTCAAAATTCTGCAGGGGAAAATGAAAGCGAGGCAGTTGCCAAGCTTCCCAAGCTAGAACCACTACAAGAGATAACCTTGTTTTTACAGGGGAGTGCCTTCTCCAGATAATTAAAGAATTACTACCAGCCGCAGCCTCTGCGACCCTTCTGACACTGGCCCGCGGCCCATCTGCACAGAATACAAATTTACGTCCTGCTTTGGGGCTTGGATTCACAATTTTATGATTCTAAAAATGAATCTACAGCCAACTAGCCATGTTAATCTGTAATGTGGTATTCAGGATTATGAGTTAGCCTGCCTGTATGCTGTTTCGTGGACGGATATTGCATGATGTGAATTTTATTTTTAAAAAAGCAACAACTTCTTCAGTTCTTTGTGTTTAAATTTTGCTGCTTCTCTCCTTAGGGAAATGCCCAAGTCCACTCAAAGATAGGGATGTGGTTACTTTGCGATCATGGCTGGTCACAAATACGGATTACATGATTATCAACTACTCTGTGAAACACCCTGTAAGTATAGATCTAAGCACCCTATCTCTAATATGTGTCTAGGACGGAGAGAAAGGAACTGTATAAGCTACAGGGGTCTGGATGTCATGTCATACTTAAACAAATGCATCACATTTCTTCAGAATTTGTTGCAATGTGGTGCCTACTACGGGGGAGAGTCAGCTCATAATCTTGCTCGACAACGAGAAGGCATTTGACTGGGTAGAGTGGGATTATCTGCAGTTTTAGAAAAATTTGGATGTATGTTGGGCTTTGTAGCGTGTGTGGCTGTTACATACGACGGGGGAGAGTCAGCTCATAATCTTGCTCGACACCGAGAAGGCATTTGACTGGGTAGAGTGGGATTATCTGCAGTTTTAGAAAAATTTGGATGTATGTTGGGCTTTGTAGCGTGTGTGGCTGTTACATACGACGGGGGAGAGTCAGCTCATAATCTTGCTCGACACCGAGAAGGCATTTGACTGGGTAGAGTGGGATTATCTGCAGTTTTAGAAAAAATTTGGATGGATGTCGGGCTTTGTAGCGTGGGTGTGGCTGTTACATACCACGCCATTTGCCAGTGTTTGCACTAACAAAGTGACCTCCGACACCTCTTGTCTTTACCGGGTGATGTACCATCAATTCGACTCAAGACACATTTAGGATCCGAACTGTGGCTTTAATCAGCTAGTTGTTAGCCCGGTGGTCGACTACAGAGAATTGCCGACCGCCGGGAACTCTGGGTACTTATACCCTGCCTCAGAGGCTGGGCCTACTTGCCTCTCGACCAATTGGAGAGCAGTCACATGACTAGTCGCAACTAATCGGACCAGAGGCACATGGCCAGCCAGAGCCAATGGGAAGCCAGTGCTCTGCACCAATGGCAGTGCTCATATCCATACCACCACACCAGGGTACCAGGCAGGGATGTCCATTGTCACATTTTCTGTTTTCACTCACAGTAGAGCCACAAGCCATGGCCCTGAGGTCCTCAAATACATGAGAGGAATAGTTAGAGTTGGAAGTTTGTCCAAATCACACTGAATGATCTCTGAATCCTCCTCATAGTTCACCCTCCAACCCGGCTTTGTGCCATCGGAAAATTTGAAGATATTACGTTTAGTCCCTTCATCTAAATCATTACATTGTGAATAGTTGTGGTCCTAACACCGATCCCTGTGGTACCCCACTAATCACTGCCTGCCATTCAGAAAAAGACCAGTTTGTTCCTATTCTTTGTTTCCTGTACCAACCAAACCAACAACTGTGAAACTAAGGCAACTACTTGAGACCTGAAAGATTACTGTGAATGGTGGTACAAGATTTCTAGGCATGTGTTCTCAATAAACATCACCTGTAATATTGCATTTTTGTTTTTCCACTTGTATTTAAGTGATTCCTAGAGAAAGTGTAATCCAATAAATGGAAGAAATAGGTGCAAAGTGGCTGGTAATTACAGATTTCACATGAAATTATGAATATGTTCTGGTTTTACTCTGGTCAATGTTAAAAAGTTGTTTTGTCTTTGATAAAGACTAGGCACCAACAGCCTCAAAGTGATAATTCCTTTCCTTTTCACAGAAATACCCTCCTCAGAAGGATCTAGTCAGAGCAATGTCCATTCTAACAGGTTATCGAGTCGAATCTACTGGCTCCAAAAGTTGCAAACTTGTGTATATGGCTGAGGCAGATCCCAAAGGTAAAGATCGGTAATAAGGGTTTGCAATTAAACACTGCAGTTTAAATTGATGTAGATGTCAATGTGTGTGCAGTTTATTTCTCTAACTGGAGTCAAGCCTGAAATAGATAGTTTTTTGGGCACTAAAAAATCGAGGATATGGGGATAGGGTTAGAAAATTGAGTTGTTATAGCATGTCAGCCATGATCTTATCAAATGGTGGGAGTAGGAGTTAAGGGCTGAACTGCCTATCCCAAATATTCTCTGTCTCTGTTCTCGGGAGTTCTATCCAGTCCAGTTTTCTAAATGTGTTGATCCTTTCTTTGGATATAGTTCCACTTTCACAATTGTATGCGTGTCTGGACTTTGGTAGGATATCCATTGGAGATGTAAACTCTATTCTATTTACTTTAAAGTTGAATAACGATTAAGAGTGGGAACCTTGGGGTGGCATGTGGTTAGTACTGGGACTAGGGCTCTGAGGATCAGGGTTCGAATCCCGGCCCTGGGTCACTGTCCGTGTGCAGTTTGCATATTCCCCCCGTGTCTGCATGGGTTTCACCCCCACAACCCAAAGATGTGCAGGTTAGGCGGATTGGCCACGCTAAATTGCCCCATAATTGGGGAAAAACTAATTGGGTACGAAGAGTGGGAACCCTAATTGCTTAGCCTTGCAGGTAAGCAATACATTCCTGTCTAAAGCATTTAGAAATTCTTTTGAAAAAAATTATAGTATCCAATTAACTTTTTCCAATTAAGGGGCAATTTAGCTTGGCCAATACACCTACCTGCACATCTTTGGGTTGTGGGGGCGAAACCCACGGACAGTGACCCAGGGCCGAGATCGAACCTGGGACCTTGGCGCTGTGAGGCGGCAGGGCTTTTTTTTTCCCCTAGCATAGGAACATTTTATTTAAAGCAGCACTACTGCACAATGGAGAAGGACAACCACTTGTAAATACAGAACCTGACCCAATATCTGGCATGTACAATAGAATTCAGAATCCATCATTGGGGAAGAAACCCTCATTACCATTTTGAGTTTGCTACGGCAGGCACTGAAATACTTTTTTTTGCCTGGGGAGGGGGGTAAATATTAACACCAGTAGGAAATAGCGGTGTTAGAATTTAATTTTCCCCCATATCACTAAATACCATTCACAAAACATTGAAGATTCAAAAGGAGTTGCGTTCTAACATTCAAGCTGAGTAGTTGATGACTAACCATGACATTCACAATTGTTTGACAAGTCCTTATTTTCTGATATGACTCAGTTAATGGTCACATGTTACAACTGAGCTTTAGCATTTGCACACAATAAAATACAAACACTACCATCAAATAATGTAGGCTTGGCTGGAAAGAATAATTATTTTAATCCCTTGTTTCTCCACCCCCTCCCCCCCCCTCCCAATCCAACACAAGACTTTGGATTGTGAATGTGTCCAGAATAGCTACACTGTCCCAAGTTGTTAGGTGGCATGGGAAAGGAGGATTAGGGATTTGTCCTCCTCAAGATGGAAATAGCCTGCTTAGCAACTGGTTTAATGGAACTAATTGTGAAAGCAGTTCTATTTGCAATCCTTTCAATGATTTTTATCATAATACTGCACCAAACCACATTAATTGACATGATTAATACAGTTTTCTAGCAGTTTGACAACATTTGTGCTGTAATCTGATCTGTATCTGCAGGGGAAGATTACAAATTTTATCCCATCATTTCTCATATTTCTTAACTAGCATATGAATTAGCCTTACTGACTAGTATTGAACCTTTCATCTCCTTTCATTCATGGAGTCAAAGACTGCTGTTGCTATGATTTTTAGTTTCCCCCAAGCATGACAACGCTTGGTGAAATAGCAGAGACTTGAGCTATTTTATTTTAAAATTGCTTCCTATTTTAGGATTATGTTATGACCTGTGGTACAATATTTAAAAATATCTTCCTGCTATCTATATAACGGTTCAGACAAAAGGAAATACATAACATTTTTCACATGTACTTTTGTTGCGCAGCTATTTGGTTGGAAACAAAACCGGGTCAGAGCCAGAGAGAGGGGCAACACATGGTTGTCACTTCGGGTTGCTCTCAGGCAATTGCTGGTCACTGGTTGATGAATGGTAAAATACTGTGTCGGCTGGCAGCAGCCCACTTGCCTGCTCGGTTGACAAGAGGAAGATAAAAACTTTGATGGTGGGACACGGGTGTAAATTCCTGCACTGTTACCAGGCACTATTCTGGGACGCAGAAGTCAGGTACTTCATCAGAGGGGGAGGAAGACAACAGAATTATCAAACTCCCCCTAGTGTCCCCCGAGGCTAGTTCGGCAAAGCACTAACACATAGCCCACCGATCTAGGAATTGAGTGAAAAGAGAGGGGCCTCATTCAGAAATGAATATATTCTGCAGCTTCCATTGTGGGTTCAAGCTACAAATGCTTTGCTTTGTTACTAATGTATACCTTATAAAAACAATTAACTACAGCTTTTCCTTTTAAAATTACAGCTATAAGAAAATCTCTAATACCAGAAAAAGAGCTCGGAATTGCATGTGTAGTGCGCTCTGCAGTGATTTTTTTAAAAAAAAACCTGTTTGGAATTCTTAAATAAATCAAATACAGTTAAATATAGTCAACCCTGTAAAATACAGTCCTGATTCAACCACAACTTCATTGTACCATTATATAGCAGTTCTGGTTCAAATATAATTTTGAACCAAGCTTCCACGTTTAGGTGAATCAGTTATGTGTTTCAGCAGAAATAAGGTGTAGTTTAGTTTATAGCTTCTTATAACACTACAGAAACGGGCTGGTCGTCCTGACTGTGAGATAGCAGTGCTAACCACTGCTCCACCATGCTGCCCCGTCTAAAGCATTTAAACAAAAGATCATGATTTTTGCATGTCAGGATATTTCAAAATATACATTGTGACACTGAAAATAATTCACAGCCTTGAGCTTTGTTCACCGTTCTACAACTAATTCGATAATTTGATTGTTCTTTCAGGATCTCTGCCAAAGTGGGTGGTCAATAAAGCTTCTCAGTATCTAGCTCCAAATGTAAGTAACTCAGTATCTAGCTCCAAATGTAACTAATAATTATCTGGGACTATGTTCTGGGATTGATTTATAGGCTAATTTTAATAAACTATCAGACCTGTCAGGGTAGTGCAATACTGACTTCCATGCATTGTTTAGAAATCGTTATTGTTTTTGCCAAATTTTCAACCAAGTGTTGTGTGGCTCGGATGCTAATGTGACTGCAGTAAGAAACATTCTCCATTTTGTGTGCGCTTCAGGTCCTGAAGAGACTCCACAAAGTTTGCCTGAAGTACCCAGAATGGAAAGAGAAGAACAGGCCAGACTTCAAACCCTGGCTTTACCCAGAACAGAATATTCTACCGACCATGAGCCTCTCTGAACTCTCAATCCAGCATGCCGATTCACTGGAAAATATTGATGAAAGCAGCCTATCTGAAGAAAACAATGGTAGCGATGAAGAAGAATGTCGAACTAAGGGCTTAAAAGTCTGAAATCACTTTGTAATGTTCCTTACGATGCTGTAGGCCTTTGAAGTTTGACTAGGGTTCTGGGGAGTCAGTAGGAATTCATAATTAATCCTTGGAATTTGGGAGGAGAGTTCTTAATTATGGATTAATTTAGTGTCTGGGAAGCAGCTGTTATTGAACCAAGGTTATGTACACACAAAAACTGACATTTGGATATTTGGGCAATAAATTAAAAATTTGTGCATGATGCAGGTTAAAGTCAGTTGTGACTGTTGAAATGAAAAATCAGCCATGACAATGACTTTAATAACTTATTTGGTTTTGAATGTGCCTTACAGATAGAAACATTAGTGAAAGGATGCTTCAGAATTCCTCCTTTTAATGAAGTTGACAGCCTTGAATTACAGGCATGCTGGGTCTCGGTTGGTGTGAAAGAATGCTCACAAGTATTATGTGATATTGTTTTTGATTTCTAGGTTGCTTTGGAACATGTTTTGATTAAGTATTTTTTAAACAAAATTACTTTTCTCAGTTTTGGACTGCAGCATCTTCCCTCCTTACAATCAGTAGCTCTGTTTTGTAATGTGTTCATTTTGTGAACAACAGTAATTCTCTAATCTTAACACTGTTGAACTAAGTGCAATGAAATCCTGTTTTTCTTCAGGGTCACGAATGGCAATTGTGCAGTGTTTGATTATAGCACTGCTCTGTGTTAATAGAGGTGATGACTATATTAACCCGAAATAACTTAATTATCAGTACCGTTGGAAATATATCACAGTTCACTTAGTTTATTTAAATTCTAGTAAGAAATAAAATATATAAGACTAGAAACTTGAGTCTCTTGGGCTAGAGGTGGAGTGGACGGGAAGGGTCTGTTTCCCTTCTGATGAAGCAATTATTTCAAAGTCACAGGATCCAGCAGCAGCACTATATCAATGTATTTGTATATGCTCCTGTTTTCCTCTGGTGGTTTGATATTTAAATTGATGATTTTCATCCTGAAAACTGACTTTCAAATTCAGGTTACCACTTTTTAAAACCTGACCGCACAGCAAGGTAAATATATGGAAGAAAGATTTGAAATCTGCAGTGGGAATTGGGACTGGAAGTGCAGAGTTAGCATGCATATCTGCAAGGCTCATGAAATCAATGTCTAGCTGAGCAGGAGTTAACTGGTTGAAATGAGAAAAGCTAAGGGAAAGTGTAATGGTTGTCAACTGGCAAGAAGGTGAGGTTTTCAGTGGATACAAACTTCATATTTTTGCCCTTCATGTTATCTTTTACAATGCTGAATCATTGCAGTTTTTGCAATGTATAATCTCCTTTTGGGAAAGAGAGTAGATTTTGTTTTCAATTTAATTTGGTTTTCCATTTAAAAAGTGGTGGTTAGACCTCAATGGTTAATTATGATTAATGAAGCCTGCAATTATAAATTAGTGCCCAAACCTGTTTCTTAAAAAATAATGATGGAAGCAAGGATGGAATGTGTAGTTTTAGTTATAAATTGACATTGGTATGTGCTAATACTACTTCAACACACACTGTTCTAGGGCACTGCACTACATTTGTGATCCATGACATGAAGGAAACTGCACATGTTATTTATTTGACACAACTGCTATGGTTTAACAATTTGCAATAATTTTGGTCAGTTGGTTAGAACTCTTAAGAGAATTGTTGAGGCATGATTGTGGCTTATAATCCCTGTAATTAATTCACTTTGTTTGCAAGAATAGAAACCACTTGTTCAGAAACTGCAATAGCCTTAAGCTATCAGCATCAATTTGTTCTTCAACTGGTTAATGGAAGTTTTACAGCAATAAGTTTAAAAATGCCCCAAAATGTGAATCAAGGAATCATTTTCTCTCCTGTTTTTACAAAAAAAGTCCTACCAGGCTGAATAACTTCAGGTGCCTACAGTAATCGTACAGGGAATATGGATGTCATGGTGCAGTGAGAGCAATGGAATTAAGTAAATTATTGAAGGTGAGAAATGAAGATAATATATTTTGAGAACAAAACCATGGAATCAGAATTTAAAGGGTATTTTTGGCATTTTGTATAGTTGTAAACTGGATTTTTGTAACTGTTCAGAATAAACTGGAAATTTAAAAATAATTAGAGAATCTTGGGACCTCAAAATTATAGTGGGTGCATGAAGTGTCTGGAAAAATATTTCAACAAGTATAGTTAGTAACTCAGTTTTGCTTGTGAAAGATTTCCAGCTAAACAATTGCAGGTGACATTCTCTAGCAAACTTTCCATGGTTTCTCTTTTTTGCGAGTCTGCCCTGTTAATACATTTCACAAATCATTGATTATGGTGCCCTGTTGACAACGAAACAGGCTCCCTGTAACTAGCAAAAGAAGATGACAATTAGTGAGTATTTTTAACACAAGGTCCACAAGGGATCAATTTCCTCGTACTAATTAAATAACGTTTGTACTAGTTTTGAGGTCCCTACATGTCTCTAACAGACTGAAAATGGTTCTATTTTTGTGAAATTATCCTTGTTCCTGCTGAGTCATTTGATGCCATTTTGTGTGCACAGAAACTTGTTTTGCTATTCACCTGCTTTTTGTCCTGTACAGATGTTTTTATAATGAAACTCGAATACCAAGTGACCCTGATGGTGTTGCCTCTGTAGTGTTTGCAATATTGTCAGATTGGCTTATTTATTGCACTTAAATGAAAGATTACACTGAAACCAATATAAAGTGTGGCTAAAACGTGATGTGATGCTTAGCTCAACTTTATACCAGCTAGTAATCAGCATTACAGCCCAATCCAAAGTGCTCTGTTTAACCTCGGGCGGATTAAAATTTGTAGTTGTAATTCTAGGTTTCTATATCACCATTCAAACGGGCCCAGCATGAAAACTTCACATACTCGTCCATTAAGCTTTACTAACAACTTGGCACTATTACTAGTGTGGTACCAGTAAATTCTTTCCCTGATCACCTAACTTTGGTTGTTAATTTGCTGTTGGCTTCTGAAGTCTCCTGTGAATGTTACAGGAGTGTGATTAAAAATATTAAAAAGTGGAAGACTGGGCCCATAATTTGTTGCACTGGGAGTAGTATCTTAATGCTCATGTTGCATTTTTCTGAACTGTTGGAAAGTATCTTCAGTGTTTGGAGGTTCACAGATGTACATTCTTTCCCCTTGCCTGTATCACAAAAATATTAATGGAATTTTGTGATTTGCGTAGTTCCCCATTGGAACCAAACAATAGCTGGATTTCTTGCTAGACTATTATAGTCTTGCTTACTATTTTTAGTAAGAAGTCTTACAACACCAGGTTAAAGTCCAACAGGTTTGTTTCAAATAAACCTGTTGGACTTTAACCTGGTGTTGTAAGACTTCTTACTGTGCTCACCCCAGTCCAACGCCGGCATCTCCACATCATTACTATTTGTATATTGCTCTATCCAATTCAGATGAGATCATCCTGTTGCTGTTTTGAATTGAGCATTTATCAGAGCTGAGGTTTATGTTGGGGAGAAATCTTCAGCCTTACAAAAAAAAAATCCTGGGGTCTATTTTTTTAAGTGTGCTTGGGAACAGGTGGTTAAAAAATAATTATCCTGAATGATCTGTTACCCTTCTTCTCTGGTCCGTTTATAGTTGATTGTCAAATCTGAGTTTCTGTAAAATCTGTACTTGCATGTTATTGCCATCAAATCTAGCTGGTTTCCAACCAGCTTTTTTTTTTGTGTATATAACCTCTTGTATGGGTTGTGTTCATGACTAAATGTAGACTGTGATAATATCCTCTTTCCGTATTCTCCAAGGAAGAAGCTAGGGGGAAGGAGCTGAAGTGCTTTTCCACCAACTGTTAGTTTAAGATCCTTGATCAAGCTTTTAAACCCATGATCTTTTATAGGGGGGAACAGGGTGATGGGGGATGGTTGTTGTACCTGCATTACACTGGCAGGTTTTTGTTTTAAAGGAGCAGGTCCCTTTCTCCACCCCTTTTTCCAGCCTACGCCAGATATCTCAAATGAAGGACCCAAGTGCAATTGTGTATTTCACTCATATCTTCCAGATGGAGAGGACATTGTTAGATGTACATAATATTTCATGTGCAGTTTAATGACTGCTATATATTGCTCATGGTGTTTTTTCAAAAAATATTTTGGTGGAAGCAGAAACTATTTTCAGTTCAACCATGAGTTGTCACTTCTAGGCTGTCATGTTCTTTGTGTGAAAGTTCATATTTTCATGTTTGGATGTTAATGAGGCATCGAATCTAGGATTTATCTTTGAACAATTACATTTGTTAGAGTACAGAATTGCATAAGTATCAAAACATCTTTCTCAAATCGTAAATGTATTTTTTATTTCTGAAATCATGACACTAACTGATTATCTCTCAGCACAAGATAAGTTACTGTCTGAAAGTTCCAGATTTGGTTCAAGTACTGTCAGACAGGAAATCTAACTTTAATTCCCTTCACTGTATAAGATAATTCTAATGAGCTAAATGTATGTACGTGTAGATAAGTCTGGGGTATTGAGCAAAATCTGTAATTGACGAATCCATAAGACAATTTGAATTGTGCATATGAAAGCTTCCATTTAATCATTGGTATCGGCAACACAACTGTTTTCTTTGTGGATGTTGTAATTGAGGAAGAAACTGTTTTTAGCCATAGTACATTGTAAGAAAATGAATAAATAATGTAAAGTTTTTAGATCTTGAGCATGACGATGATAGGGTCCCTCGTTTAGTTAGAGAGCAGAAAGTCGACCCGAGTTCCTAGTCCTGACAGCTATGCAGAGACTCCTGCTGCTAAGCGCAAGGTTGAGGAACACATTGAACATACTATCCACATAATGGGTGACAATACTCCAAATTCATTTCCACGTATGCTCTAATCTTTCTCATTGTTAACTTTGGAAGAGTGGCCCTGGATAGTCTATTCAAGCTTGCTCTTTTTTGAGGGGAGTGGGGGTCTCCATGGCTCTTCTCCGATGTTAAAGTGCAAATGGAACATCCTTACACAAATTCTCCAGTGTTTATAGTCACTAGATGAAAATAGTTACTCGAGCAAGATACCAGAGGACAACTGGTTAATTGTATCCTTAATACATTGCTTCTCTGAAGAATATTGACATATAGCGGTAAAAGAGAAAATTTAGTCGAAATAAAACTAAACTATAAAAGGTTGGTAGTGGTTTGTTTTGCTCAATTGTCACAGACCAACTATTACTTGGGAAGGTGTGAAAGAAACGAAACACTTGTGAAATTTGACTTTTTTTTTCAATTTTAGTTTTATTAAGGGATTGCTTATTAAGGGTTGGGCTTGCCCTCTAATCAAGACTTGTGTACTCTGCAGCAATGATGCATGAGTTTTGTTCACTATAGCTTTGCACAAAATAGGTGATCTCGCTCAGGTCATATGGTTGGATGGGAAAATAAATTAAACTAGAGTCCTGATGTAGGGAGTTGGGGTATTAAGGTATATTAAGCCCATTCATAGGAAGCTTTTTAAAACTGTGTAAAATCTGGTAGGGTAGACGGGAAGCTTTATTCCAGCTCTAATTCTGTATCTGACCTGATGATTATGCAAAAATGTTAGCTGGAACATACGGCAACTATTGACTTAGACTTAGAACATACAGTGCAGAAGGAGGCCATTCGGCCCTTCGAGTCTGCACCGGCCCATTTAAGCCCTCACTTCCACCCTATCCCTATAACCCTTCCTAACCTTTTTGGTCACTAAGGGCAATTTATCATGGCCAATCCACCTAACCTGCACCGTCTTTGGACTGTGGGAGGAAACCGGAGGGCACCCGGCGGAAACCCACGCAGACACGGGGAGAACGTGCAGACTCCACACACAGTGACCCAGCGGGGAATCGAACCTGGGACCCTGGCGTTGTGAAGCCACAGTGCTATCCACTTATGCTACCGTGCTGCCCATAAATATACTACACAAACTCTTAACTGAATTAGTCCAACTGATGTATCTTTATGTGGCAATAATAGTATCGCTTCTAGTGCCTATACATAGAAAAGCTGAGTTTGGGTCTCTTGTTGTTTGTTCTAGTTTGAAGAATTAGATGACTTGGGTAGAGCAGCAAGGTCCCACATCTGATTTTGTTTTCTAGTTTGACAATGGGACATTGCAATTGGTTAGGGTAGAGTCATGACCATGCCTTCTCTTTACAAATTTCTATTCATCATCCTGTGTGGGCATTGAATAAAGATCGGTGCAATGATTTTCCCCTCCACCTTTTTTTATGATTAGAAAATTTACCACCACTCCAGTCTGGACTTGCTTGAAGGAGAAAGAAAGTGATAATTGAGAACATATTTCAATTTTTAGTGCCTTTGAGAGTGGAGAACATTAATAAGAAGGGAAATACATGGGCATGGTGGCTTTTATTGATTTGAATTGTGAGCTAGATCAATGGATTATATCTGGTGTTCTGTGGGTTTGATACTGAAACCTTCCGAATACAACAACATTGCCAAAATCAATTTCTTTTTCTGAATGCTAGTATTACAAATCACTTAGTTATGTGTACATTGATTTCACATTGTAACAAATTGCTTTTTTAAATGTAGGAACTTGTTTAGCTATTACATAAATTGCCAAACTCTTGCAATGGGCCATAATCAGTTTAACAGAATTCAGATTTAATTTCTTTTTACTAAACTTTGTAATTCTTTTCAAACATTTTCTTACAAGTAAAATATGGTCATTAAACAACGCTGTGTGTCTGTTTCCTATCTGACACTTGTGCCAGATTTGTGGGATTTTGTATGGCATTTACATTGAGTATTCTATACCTGAGCATGTGATGGGTCAGAATTTAAAGGGGACTTGACATCAAGCATGTACCTGGTCCCAATATTGTGCAAAGGGACATTCCCTTTTCAGCTTTCTCTCCATGTCTCTGACTCGAAGTGTAAATTCAGTCATGTACATCTCAGACTGGTGGAAATGTTGTAACTGCAAACAAGATCACATGCACTCATTATGCTGACCATTTTGCAGTTAGCTTAGGAAATACTGTGTGGAATCATAGAATCAGTTCAAAGATGTGCAGGTTGGGTGGATTGGCCACGCTAAATTATCCCTTGGTGTTCAAAGGTTAGGTGGGGTTACAGGGATAGGGTGGTGTGGGGTGCTCCTTCAGAGGCCGAGTGGCACCTTCTGCACTGTAAATTTTATGATTCTATGACTAGTCTACTACAGAAGGCATGGTTTGGCAAGAAATTTGGACAAGATGCTGGACAACTTTTGTCCAGTATTACTGCATTCACACTACAATTTGTAAACTACATTAGTTATGCTTGCATTTAGACAGTGAATTCCAATTCACACATTTGGAATGAGTGAAGGCCTTTTCATGTCTTGCTGAGTTTGAGTCCACAACTGCTGTGGTTGGATTCTTGGGGGGGGGGAGGATTATGTTAAATGATTTTTTTTTGGTTGTGTGATGTGAGCATTACTGGCAAGACCAACAGTTTCACTAGATGGTGAGTCGCTTGCTTGAAGCTCTGCACATCTGGAGGTGCATCCACAATGATCTTTTGCTTGGAGTTCCAGGAACTCACCCAGTGAGCAGAAAGGAACAACACAATGGACTGGATTCTCCAATTCTGGGGCTATGACCCAACGCCAGCGTGGGAATGGTGGCGTTTTACCCATTTTGCTGGGGCTAGCATGCCAGCAACCTAGCCCTCCGACTGTGACGTCGCTGGACTGAGTGCGTAGATGCCACGCTGAGTTCCCGACGGATGAGACCACACGCAACCGATGCTGTTGGGAACTCTGCCTGAGGCCCCCCCCCGAAATCACGGCAGTTGCCGATTTGACACAATTCTCCGTAGCCTCGACAGTGATGTTAATGTGTTCTGAACCGCACACACAGTCAACACTAGTTGCATATCATTAGTGGGGCCTCTGATTCTCTGCCTCTAATGGACCAAATTCCTGATGGCAAAGTTCACTCGTGGAAACCGGCATTGTGGTTGATGAGGGAGAGAGAGGTGGTAGGATAGAGACGCGACTGCGGAATGCCGGGTCGGACACTGGCTGGGATGGGGGGCCAGTCCAGGGCCGGGGGATGGGCTAAGCGGCGGGAGTGACCCCACATGGGACTGGGGCAATGTCCAGGCACAGACCGCCACTGAAGCAGTCTACAAGGCAGTCACCTTGCTGTGCACCACACTGACCACATACCGTTCGTGACGATTACTCTGAACCTTTTTGCCCACATGATCTTTCCAGGCACAGAGTGGGGACCTTTCCGGGATCTCTCAGGTTTTGGTGCAGAAGTGCATCTAATCCGTCAAAGCTGGTACAATACATTTCAACGTGGACTGAGCCCACCAGGATGTCCAGGCCATGGGTTTTCCATTATCGGGATGCACCAGGTGCAGATCGAAGGAATCCAAGTCCCCCTACGAGCACCTGCAGATACCAGGCCACTCTACACAAACTGAAAGAGGTATAACTATGAACAGCTGATAAGTGATGCATACCTGCTGCACTACAGGGTGCAGGACCTGGGTTGGCAGTAACACCGGGACTGATCCATGGGGTGGAGGATAATGACAACCGCACCATATTGTATCACTTCTGACTCCTGCCCACAGTACTTTCCATCATCCACCTCGGTGATCCATCATGCAATCCCATCAGATCCCTGGGGTGACAGTGGTGGAAGCCCAGGCCACCCACAACATTCACCCATTCTCATTAGGATGTGAGTACGAGTGGCGCTATCCCCGACGCACTCCTGTCACCTGGAGTTTCCAGTCCTGGAGGCCCACTCTGGTCTCTACCAGGACCAGCATGCTCGTGGCCATGGAGCACAGAGCGGACCATTGCCACCTGGGATTGTGCCACCACCTTCTGGGTCTGTGTCACTTCAGTCTGTGACTGAGCCATCTCCTTCTCTGTCTGTGCCACATCGGCCAGCGCTGGGCAATGCCACTGACGTTCCCAGCCATGGCTTGCTGTGACTGGGCACACAAGTGCCGCTGCACTTTCCAGGTGGTTCTGGCACATGGCTGCCTGTGAGGCAGCAACCCTGTCCTGGGCCTCTGCCAGAACCTCAACTCAACAGGGCCTCACTTCCTCACCCGCAGCCGATCTCCATCCCGGTGACCTCCCTTTCCTCTCGACCGCCGATACATCCAGGGTCCTCTCATCTGCCGCGGTGAGGGGCTGCAGATCCGGCAGTTCCCCTCCAGACGCGACGTGGTGATGCCATTTCAGAGGATAGAAAACCGGCACTGCCCCCAATGTCGGGAACAATGAATCCCGCCCACAGTGGTAGCCAGTCTGACATGTAGCCCTGGGGGTGGGTAGCTGCTGGCCTCATTGGCCAGGGCACCCAGCCATGGCAGCCCGTATGGGTGCTGGCATGTGGTGCAGGGTGAAGGTTGCTGCCTACTCACCCTAGTCCCCCCGGGGAAGAGTTTCGTCCTGCAGTGCAGGCCGGTCTGGATGTTGTTGTTCATAGTGCTGACCACCTCTGCCACCTGCGCCCAGGCACGTGGCGGCTGGCAGCCTCCTTCCTGGGCCGTGATCCAGGGTGACTCGCCTTGCCGCCACTGTGTCCATCAGCACCTCAAGCTCGGCATGTGTGAATCTTGGTGACGGTATCCTCGCTGCCATATTTTTGGCTGGGATGGGGAGGGTGTGTATATGTGGCTGCAGCTTGTCCACCTCCTGAGTGTCTTTCGCAGATCCAGCACCTTTTCTCATTGGAATCGATTGTGTCCCATGTGAGGTCGGTGCTAGCCCCTGAACAGTTACTGAATTGGTCCAGTTGCAGAACTCCATGAATACTGTCCCGCCGTCATCACTTAAGTCTGCTTTTCTTTTTAAACTCCATGGGTGGGATTCTCCATTCCTGAGACTAAGAAACGTTCCAAAAGTCATCAGGTGGATTCTACCAACCATTGATGGGAACAACTATTAAAGCTGTCACAAAATGCAGACTTCACGGTAAGGACTGAAGTCAGACTGAAGAAATCAAAACACTCTGCATATTATATAGCTGCATTTTCTTTTAGTTTCAGGCATTGTGAAATAAATTGAGTTTAAATCATGGAAAACAAGTTATACCAGAATAAAGTGGTTTTATTTAATCAATCTGGAAATCAAGGTAATGTGTAGTACACGATCAGAGACAAAGACTAGCTAACAACCTGCAAAGACAAATAAGGATTTTTAATAGAATCCAATCTTTCTCATATACATAAAACAAAAATTCAAAATGTTAATCAGTTAAGCGTAAAGGGTTTAACAAATGTACACTAGTCAATTATAATCCACAACATACTGAAATTATATTCACCATTCAGTATCTATATTCAAGAGGAAGAGAAATCATGCAGTGGAAATTATCAAGTTATTTTCCTCTTGTTCACAGCAGCGAAAATCCTGACATTCATTCTCCTGAATCATCTATTTCCTGTGGCTGAGGAAATCCTCAGAGATAGTGTGGCTTTAGACCTTCCAGAGAAATCTCTGGCTTGGTCTTTCTTACTAATGTTTGAGAACAAAAACATGAACTCTTCATTGCATTCACCAACCTGACCAAAGCATTTGATTCAGTAAATCGTAAGGTTCTGAGGATTATGCTCAATATTTGAATGTTCAAGAAACTTTATTATAAGTGGAGGATTATGATTTAGTTTCACAAGTAGGCTTGCATTAATACTGCAATTAAGTTACTGTGAAATTCCCATAGTCGCCACATTCCAGCGCCTGTTCAGTTACAGAGGGAGAATTCAGAATGTCCCAAATTACCTAATAGCACGTCTTTCGAGACTTGGGAGGAAACCGGAGCACTCAGAAGAAACCTACGCCGACACGTTGAGAAAGTGCTCTTGATCATGTGACTGCTATTGTTTTCAGTGGGAAGTTTGAAACAGATTCCAGAGCGTTTGTTCGATGGCTCAATACCATTTACTAGACAAATATTGCCTTGTTGATGGTAGCTATTTAAATATCGTTTTTAAAGGTATGCTAATTAAATGCAGACAACTTGCATTAAACATGAAGACCATATTCGTTACATAGTTATATGGAAAGAATTAAGCAGGATTATAACCAGCATTGTTGAGACAGAAGGTAGTCCACATATTTCCAAGATATGATTTTGAAGCAACACATGGAAGTCTCCTTGAAAATCCTTGTGTAGCATGTCATTAAAAATTTGAGTCCACTATACAATTTGTATAAATATTAGTAGTGGCCTGCTAGGTATTCACTTAGGTGGAGTTGGAAGTTTCTGATGTTAGTAGGTTTGAGATCCTTACTGAATCACGAGACAGTTATGGAACCAGGCACCTGTCTGATTTTCACTTAATACTAGAACATTAGCGTTTCCCCCAATTGTTCAGAAAATGTCTAACAATTTACACTGACAGAAACTGACTGTAAATACTAGTGAAATAGCACTGGAAGAAAGTTTATAAATTCCAAATTTGCCCAACAAATAGAAATCCCAAATTTCAGAATCTCACTCCAAATTGAACCAACTTCTGGGTGTTGTACTCAGCTGACCAGACATCTTAATTTCTAAGGCACAGTGATTCCACTCTTATGGTTATTTATCAGCAGGGCCTCCTCTTAGTGAACTGTCCTTTCCTTCTGTCTGTGAAAGTCTGAAAGAATAAAGAAGATAAAATCAGACAATCCAATTTACAAGGATGAAGAATTTAAGTAGCTTCCAATCCTAAAACTGTGCATGCGACAAAATATTTTTTCGTAAGTTTCCCATATTTACCATCAGAGGGTAGATTAGTCAAGCCAGCAAATGTAAAACAAAATTATATTGCATGGATGAGCTAACAGCTTAAGCTACATACAACAAAAAGAGAGATGCGCCTACGAGTGAAATCCATTTGCTTTGGTCAACAGCAATTTTCCTCATTTATATTACAACATTGTTTCTGGAGTTTGTGAATCCCCATTTGTAAAAGGTTGTGCTATAATATAAATGGAGTACAATTCTTGTTAGCATCTCTGCTGAATTATGACCTTTCATCATACCCTACACAACAAACAAAAGAAAAGCCATGCATCCCCACTCTGTTTAGATCCTCATCGACCTGCAAATCTAATACAGCCAAGGCAATAAGAGCAGGAGTTTCCTGGTTGGCCAAAGCAGAATGTTAGCTTCAGAGCCACAGCCTCCCCGTGTTGAAGTCGACAGGAATTTAACATGAGAATGTGTTAACCAGTGCACTAATAATGAGGAAATCACTAGTTACAGTAATATCCCAATCCATTTTAAGACTTGCTGGGAGATGTATTTATTAATCTCCAAGATTCTCCTTAAAGTCTACTAATGACCAGGTTTTGGGTCACCTCTCATACAGTGGCACAGTGGTTAGCACTGCTGCCTCAGCTCCAGGGATGCAGGTTCAATTCCGGCTTCAGGTGACTGCCTGTGTTGAGTTTGCACTTTCTCCCCCTGACTGCGTGGGTTTCCTCCGGGTGCTCCAGTTTCCTCCCACGGTCCAAAGATGTGCAGATTTGGGGGATTGGCCACACAAAATCGCCCTTAGGTGTCCAAAAAAGGTTAGGTCAGGATACAGTGGAGGTGTGGGCTTAAATAGGGTGCTCTTTCCAAGGGCCGAATAGGCTCCTTCTACACTATGAATTCTATGATTCTACATGATAACTTGGAAAATGAGATCCTGGCTGAGACAAGAATTCCAAGCCTTGATTTAACTAACCCTAACCATATTTGAGTCACAGGGCAGTTAGAGACAAGTCAACCCTTTGTGTGTTTAAGCACCATGTTCTCTGCAGAAGAGAACAAGCAACTGAGATGCTGAATGAGCAAGACCCTGCCTGGATTCCCTCACTCGCACGCTCTCTCTCTCCCCAACTTGCAAGTTGTGAACTGATTTTGACTATCCGGGTGCTCCAGAGCGATTTTGAAAATAACTCAACCAGCACTACTGTCTCCAGAAGATTAATTTTCTGTCTGCATCTTCAAAATCACCATGCTCCAAAAACAGAATTCTGTCTGAAGCTAGCAGTGCAGTATCCTCCTGAAATTTTATTGGACTCCAAATTGCTTAATCTATCCTCCCATTTTGTCATTTATTTGTTTGTATGTATGAACTTTTTAAAGAGTGTGTGTTGGAGCATTTTAAAATTTATTTTGCTTCCAGTAAAAACTATCCTTTTTAAAAATTCAAGAAAATTTGTGATTTCTCTTTTATGGTCACATCATGCAATTAGCTATACACAGAATTGGCAAGTATATCTTTTGTTAACTCTGTTCAAGTCAAAGGAGGAAAGGGAAAAGAGGGGTGGCATTCAGCCCCATCTCACCCGATTGTCACAATTAAAAATTGCTTTGTCAAGGAATTACATTTCAATTTTCGATCCAAAAGTGATTAGGTCAGGAGATAAATGCATTGACATTTGCAGTACATAGAGCAGCATAGAGATCAGGAAGAACCCAGACTGGTAATGCACTGCATTAGAAGTGGATCACATTTAGGGTGCTACAACTGGCCTCAGTATCCCTGGCCAACCAAGGGGAGTATATAAAAAACGACCATATGTTTTAAATTGTCCAGTTACCGCTGCTAGACAAGTGTGGTTTGACCAGACAGGGTTAGGTTTAGTTGAGATCAACAATCTGTCAACACTATCCAAACACATGAAATGGCCACTGCATTTATTTGGTACCCTGCATACTTTCAGGACTTCCCAAAGTGCTCTCCTATTCTCTTCCCATATCTAGTGGTGCTGACCAGGGGTTATAGCTCGAGGGGTGCCACTTCACAGTAAGCATAGCTGATTCGGAATCTCTCCCGCTTTTACCACCAACCATTGGCTTGTTGGAAGGATTTGCAGGTTGACGCACTCAACCTGTTTGACTGCATTGTGAACATACCTTTGTGGCGATCAAGTCTTAGGGTGGGACTTGAACCTGGAGCTTCTGGCTCAGAGGAAAGGATGCTACCCACCGCACCACAAGACAACCTACCAAAGCATTTTACAGCTACCAAATTATTTTTGAATACTGTTGTATGGTAGGAAACATAGCAGCCAATGTGTACTCACCGGGTTCCTACAAACAACAATGGGATAATGACCAGGTAACCTATTTTTTATTTTGTGTTGGCTGAGAAATAAGTATCAGCCAGGATACTGGGAAGAGCTCCTCTAGTTTTCTTCAAAATTGTGCAATTGGATTTTGCACATCCATCCGTGGTGGCACATGCAGGGCCATACTAACATCTCAAGCAAAACATGACATCATTGATACACTCTCAATTTTGCACTGAAGTATGCTCAAGTCTCTGGAGGGGAACTTGAACCCACAGCATTCAGAAAGAATGCTACACCCCAAGCTAGGATTTTTCAAACTCAGGGTAAACCCACGGATGGGCCATGGGCGGGTGTCAGCAGGGTCGTGCAGCGATCGGTCATGGCATTCTCCATCATCTGTTGCTATCAGCTGCATGGACTTTGAGGACATTCGATAAGGTTGGTACAAAGATTGGCAACCTTACAACTTGGTTGAAAATTGATTGTGAGGTAGGAGACAGAATATAAATACTCTGATTGGAGTGGAGTTTTGTGGCGCAGTGGGTAATGTTCCTGCCTGAGCCACATGCTCTGGGTGCAATTCCTACCCCAGTGCCTGATGACCAAGGAAGGCGTGTTCACAACTCAGCCAACAGGTTGAGTATCAACTTGTAAAGTTTGTCCAACACGCCAATAGCAGGTGGCAAGAGCAGCAGAGATTCACGGTCAACCATGATTGATGCAGCGTAGTATCTCTCAAGTTATAAGCCTCTGGCAAAAGGCTAGTAACCTGTTCCAGGAAAAACCTCGCCATGGGAACAGATGAAGTCTGCCGTGTGCAACACTAGGTGCAGCAAGAGAAACAACAGCAACTCTGGAGCATTGTGACTACATCGGAGAGGTAGTAAGTAGTGTAGGAAGGAGCAGGAAATTGCAAAGATACATAGACAGATGAAGTGAATGGTGGAATCTGACAAGCTAAGTTCAATGTGGGGACAGTCATCCAGGGAGTCCAGGAAAGACAAATTGCAGTATTTTCTAGATGATTTCTCTAAAATTTAGTAGACAGGAACAAAAAGCAATCAAAAAAGCAAATGAAATATTAAGTCTTTATCTTAAAAGGATCGGAATATAAAGGGCGGGAAATTATACTTCATTTGTATTGGGACTTGGTCAGAACAAACATTCATTTCTGGACACAATATCTGGAAATGCATACAGTGCAGATTCAGCAGAATTATACCATGGAGTAAAGGAATAAACTGAGGATAAGTTGCATTAACTTGACTAATCATTCCCTCAAGTGTCTAAGATTAAGGAGTGATCGAACTGATCTATTTAAAATAAAAAGGATTCAATAGAATACATTAAGAGCATCTATTCTCTTGGTTAACGGAATCCAGAACAGGAGAACATATTAAAATTATGGTCAGGTCATTTAGTACCGAAATCAGGAAACAGCTCTTCTTACACAGGATAATCAAAATCTGGGACTCTCCTGCAACACCTGTGGATGCTAGATGATTGAAACTTTCATGACTCCCGATTGTTAGACTCATGTCAGATAATGATGTAAAGGCTTATGGTTCAAAGGCAAAGGCAGATAAATGAATTTGAGATCAGCCACAATTTCATTACAAATGGCAAAACAGGCTTCATTCTAAAGCCCAAAACAATTAGGTTTCTACTTACTGTATGGAAAATAGCGAACCCTCATTGTAATTTCTTTGGCAGATTTCAAGATCTCAACAGCCTAAAGAACAGAAATGAATACAACTCAAACAAGAAAAAAGCTTGGAAAGGAAATAGATGATTTATTTTTCCTAACAGGAACAATGTTTTGTTGCCATAATAAACACAAGTTATCTGAACCAGAACCCATCCAACATTAGCACCATGTCCGATCATCAAAAATAAAAAAAAAATAACTGTCATTTAAATTCCCTTGAACTTTAACCCAAGTGATGAAACATGATGCACAAATAGCTGATGTTAGTCTCTTGTGTGATCAGACAAGTTTTATCAGGCTCAAGATACAAAACTGAAAGATCAATCATGCGGATGGGACACCCATCACCATTAACAGCCACACACTGGTCACTAAGGCATATCCTGAATTGGAGTTTTTTTATCATTTATTCATTCAAGGAATGTGTGCTCTGCTGACTAGGGCCAGGATTTATTGCCCACCACTAATTGCCCTTGAGGGGTGGTCGTTAACGGCTTTCTTGAATGGCTGGAATCCATGTGGTGTAGATACGCTCACAGTGCTGTTAGGGAGCAAGTTCCAGGATTTTGACCCAGCGACCGTGAAAGAACAGCGATATATTTCCAAGTCAGGATGGTGAGTGACTTAGAGGGAAGCTTGCAGGTGTTACCATGTATTGCTGTCCTTTTATATGGTAGTGGTCATGGGTTTGGAAAGTGATGTCCAAGGAGACTTGTTGAGTTCCTGTATCGCACGTTGTGATCTTGCAGATGGTACATGCTGCTGCTGTGTGTTGGTGGTGAAGGAAGTGATGTTTTGTGGATAGGGTACCAATCAAGTGGATTGCTTTGTCCTAAATGGTGTTGAGCTTCCGGAGTGTTATAGGAGATGCACTCATTCAGGCAAAGGAAGAGCATTTCATCATCACTCTTGATTTGGGCCTTATAGATTGTGGACAAGCTTTTTGGGGAGTCAGGAGGGGTGTTACTCTCTGCAGAATTCCCAGCCTCTAGCCTGCTCTTGTAGGACGGTATTCATATGGCTGGTTCAGTTCAATTTCTGGTCAATAGTAATCCCCAGGATTCAGCATTGAATGTCTTGGGGCGATGGTTAGATTCTCTCTTGTTAGATAGAGACGGTTATTGCCTGGCAATTGCATGATGTGAATGTTATTTGCGACTTGTCGGTCCAAGACTGGATATTGTCCAGGCCCTGCTGCATTTGGGCATGGACTGCATTTACCCGAACAGGCGCCAGAATGTTGCGACGAAGGGCTTTTCACAGTGACTTCATTGCCGTGTTAATGTAAGCCTACTTGTGACAATAAAGATTATTGTTATCAGTATCTGAGGAGTTGTGAACATTGCACACATCCCTACTTCTGACCTTATGATGAAGCAACTGAAGATGGTGGCTAGGACACTACCCTGAGGAATTGCTGCAGTGATGTCCTGGAGCTGTGATGACTGACCTCCAACAACCACAACCATCTATCTTACTTTGTGCTAGTTATGATCTCAACCTACTGAGAGTTTTCTCCCCAATTCCCACTGGTTTCGGTTTTGCTAGGGCTCCTTGATACACAAGAACAAGCAGTAGACCATTAGGGCCCTCAAGCCTGCTCTGCCATTTAATGAGATAATGGTTGATTTGATAGTAACCTCAAATCTGCATCCTGCCCACCCGATAACCCATCACCCCTATGCTTACCAAGAATCTATTCCCTTCTGCCTTAAAAATATTCAAAGACTCTGGAACTCTCTTAAGAAAGCGATGGAAGCAAAGGTTGACGACCCTCAGAAAAATAGTTTTGCCTCATCTCCATTTCAAATGGGCAACCTCCTATTTTTAAATAGTGACCTCTAGTTCTAGATTCTCCCATGAGAAGAAACATCTTCTCCAACATCCAGCTTGTCAAGACCCCTTAGGATCTTGTATGTTTCAATCAAGTTGCCTCTTACTCTTCTAAACTTCAACCAAACTCGGTCAAATGCAGCCTGGATGCCAAGGGCAGTCACTCTCACCTCTGAAGTCAAGTTATTTTGTCCATGTTCAAGCCAAAGCTGTAATAAGGTCAGGAACCGAGTGGCCCTGATGGAACCTGAACTGAGAATCGATGAGCAGGTTATTAAGTGCCACTTTATAGCACTATTGAGGACCCCTTCCATCAACTTTCAAAACTCATAGCCCATGTACCTTTTGTTTTAAAAATTGACATAACATGCCATTATAAACATTCTAATTCTATACCTTTGTGTTCTGACTCTGGTACTTGCCTTGCTATGTTCTATATCTTGAAAGTCAATGTCATTCACAGCAAGGACCTGATCTCCCTCCTGCAGTCCTGCATGATCTGCATCTGAATCAGGAATCACCTATTGTAAAAGGCAATTGACAGAATGTTTGTGTTAGTATTCAAGAAAATGCACACATACATATAGCCATTCTTAGTTAAAAAAATATTCTCAACCTTCTAGGTCTTCTGTGCTGTGTTATTTTAACCCAATCACAGTCAGAAAGGGGAAACAGCCTCAAAAGATTATGATTTCCTTATGAGACCGAGAGAACACCTTTTTTTGCTCTCTACAAAATCATCTCGCTCTCTCTGAATTCAACTTTAACCTAACATTTGAAACCTATCCTCACTTTGCTTTGCAAACAGCTATTTCCTTTTGTTTCATTTTTGTATTATGCATTTTGATCTGAAGAAATTACCACAAAATTGTGTTGTGAATTCAACTCAAACATCTTTATTTGTGTTAGACAAAACAACTTACTAGATTCTGTATTCGCATAAAATTTGACTTGACTTGATTTGACTTTAAAACTGACATAAATAAAGCTATACTTGACTTCACCCAAGAAGCTCAGTCTCGAGTTTTGTAAGATGAATATATAGTGTGGCGACACATAAATATATTAACAAAGTACAGATCCATCAATGTGTTAGATTTTCTACTCTGTCCCAAGGCGAAGATGTATTGTTTGCAAAATAATTTCAATTACAACACCTTGTTTTTTTTCTATTTTTCATCAGCTTTAGTGAGTGACACTACCAGTTAAGTGCTGGATTAGGAAAGCTGCATGCTATGGTGTCATGATCACTGGGATAGGATTGAGACTATACAAATTCATTTCACATCAGACCCTCAAGGCCAGCAGACAAAAGAAATGTCCATACATCAGCCTGAATTGGATTTAAATGCAGAAGGCCAGCATTTTGAAAATTAGAGTTTATCAGAATTCATCCAGCAGCCACTTGCTAACTGAATACTCATTATTCACTGGCTGATAGGTTGCAGACCTGTGCCTTTGGAATTGTTCGAGCAATAAACTTCAAGAACCTAACCAGAGCATCATGTTTAACGGAAATGCACAAAGCCATAACACATTTAAGCAAAGAAAACAAACCTTTGATATGAAGATGCCAAGCTGTGAGGCCTTGCCCCCTCGGATGTTGAATCCAAGCTGCAGGAAATACATAAAGTTTGTGTAACATCTAGAATTACAGGACATCCAAGATAGCATTGTGTTATCCTTCAGATAAAGCCCTGCCAAGTAATCCAGTGCCAGCCACGGCAAGTGCTAAATTAGCTTCAACAGAATAGGCCAGGCATTAACAACAACAAAATTCCAACTAATATTGCCCTTCTTAAAATTTGTAGCAAATCACCTTTACTTTGGGCTGTACTCAGAAAATTTAACCAGCATTGCTTGACAAGCAGATGCAGTTTTCAGCCACTTATTTCCTTCGCCTCAAATCAACTGAACCAATTGACCGCTCAAGGAAAAACTCAGCACACAAAATTGGAACACTATTCAAAGGAGCTTGTGTCCAATATAGAGCTTATGCCCACTAGGAACAGAAATTAGTCTGCTTCAAACTCATCTCACATAGAATCCTTGTATGGATCGGGCTGGAATTCTCTCCCCATTAACTTATTAAATTCACTATGCCAGCTGATGATTGGAAAGCATGCTCGGTGGATTGGAATTCTCAGGTCTTCCTTTCTTCCTCCTTTTGACCAACCTTGGATTTGGTCAGGAATTCACTATCTGTGGCAATCACAGATCAAACCCTTATCCTACCACTCATGAAGTACAGCCTTTTGCAAGCCAAAACTTTGCAACTCATTGGATTACTTGTTAAACTGACTGAGAATACAACTGTTATAAAAAAGGTAAAAAAACCTACCCCTCACAAAAAAAACTTAAACACTAAAGATGTTGGTCAACATTAAAAACATTGGTCAACAGACGGCAACACACTCAAGGCTTAATAACTTCCTCTAATTTACAAAGACATGCTTGGAGATGAAGGTTTATTACCTGAGCCCCAGAGGGTTTTTTCAACTCGATTATACGAGGCAAGAACTGGGTCAGCTCATTGTTGTAGTCCGAGTGGTGTAACCTCTAAAGAATCAATGAAATATCACTTCTAAATTTTGTATACTTCACATGGAACCATATTCTTAATTCCCTGAAAAGTCCAAATAAGTTAATGCCTAATGTTGCACCTTCACTGACCAGAGTACAGAAAGGACAAAAATTCTTAAAATACCACCTCACAACTCTCAAGCATCACAGTTTAGGGTGGCTTATTTCATAACATACGCTTTAAGTTTAATTAGAAAGAAAATTACATTTTGAAACGTTAATCTTGTCTGCTTAATTATTTTGTATGTTTGGTGCAAGTGCAGCTTACTTGCAGCATTGCTCTGGACTAGTTCACTGATTGCGTTACTAGCTCATAAGAGTTACTCCTTCAAGCAAAAGCACTCTTTAAACAGTCTAATTCATATAAATAGCAAACAAACAAAAAAGTTCACCGATCAAATACTTGCTAAAGAACTGCAAAGTCTAAAGTCCCTCCTGCCCATCTCCTCCATCAATAATTGCAAGGAGCTCATGGACTTCTTTGCTACCAAAATCTCTTTCCCTGAACTTTCATCTTACCCTAGGTTATCTTACATCTCCACATATGCGAGATGTGGATGACCCCTTTAAAGATGAAATATTCAAAGAGAAACACCCAATGATGAACTGAAAGAAACTCAGGTAAAATAAATTTCATGTTTTTAAACAAAAACAAATCTTTTGTTAAAATTAAACAATGCATGAACCACTAACATAAGAGACTCACGCTATTCAGTTCTATTCATTATTTCTAGTCTGCAACTGCTTGCTGAGCAAACATCCAGATAAGTTAAACAAAATCCTTCGACCCCCAGAGCCCATCTCCAAGACAATATGGCATACTCTGGGATGTCCACAGCAATCTAAATTAATTGTTGCAGCAGCAAAACCCATGTGAATACTTATATTGTTACTGGAGTTAACAACCCTTTCACCAGAATTTCTATCCCTTTCAAGGAACTTCTTTGTTGATCAACAGTATAAACCTCTTTTCATCTGGGAATTACATATTTAATTCAAAACTTGTAATTAAGTCGGTGGAGATCCTCTCGACTCTCCTGCTAGTCTAACAATAATCAACTTAGTGAGAAGTCTTACAACACCAGGTTAAAGACCAACATGTTTATTTCAAACACTAGCTTTCGGAGCACTGCTCCTTCCTCAGGTGTGCTTCGCAGAGCTCCGAAAGCTAGTGTTTGAAACAAACATGTTGGACTTTAACCTGGTGTTGTAAGACTTCTTACTGTGCTCACCAGAGTCCAATGCCGGCATCTCCACATCATAATAATCAACTTGTTTAACGGCTCCCACTATCAACTCTGACCTTATTGGATAGGCACAAGCTATCTTTTAAGTATAATAAATCCAGGTTTGTTTGGGTTACGGTTTTAAAAAATCATTTACAGGATGTGCATGTCGCTGGCTAGGCCAGCATTTATCACCCATCCCTAATTGACCTTGAGAAGGTGGTGGTGAGCTGCCTTCTGGAGCCAATGGGAGTGCATGTGGTGTAGGTATGCTGGGTAAATGCCAGTGTTATAGCTGTACTGGAAGTTTGTTTATGGGCGTGGCAAGCTCTGGAGCACAGGTGTTCAGTACTATTACTGGAATATTGTCAGGAGCCATATACCTTCGCAGTTTCCAATGCCCTTAGTCAATGCTTCATATCACGTAGTGAATCGAATTCTCTGAAGACTTACATTTGTGATGCTTGAGACATCCAGGCGATGCCGAGATTTATTATCCATATGGTACTTCTGGCTGAAGATTGTCGCAAATGTTTCTGTCTTTTCTTTTGCATTGGTGTGCGGAGATTCCCCCAAAATTGTTCGTAAGCATATTTGTGGAGCCTATTCCTCCAGCGAGGTGTTCAATTATTCACCACCATTCACAGCTGGATGTGGCAAGACTGCAGAGCTTAGATTTTATCCAGTGGCTGTGGAATCACTTAGCTCTATTTAACGCGTGCTGTTAATGCTTTTAGTCCTGCAGCTTCACCAGGTTGACACCTTATTTTTAAATATACGTGGTACTGCTCCTGGCATACTTCATTGAACCAGGGTTGATTCCCCGACTTGGTGGTAATGATAGAGTGGGGGAAGATGCCGAGCCATTGATTGTAGATTGTGGTTGTGTACAATTTTGCTGATGCTGATGGCCCACAGAGCCTCATTGTCACCCAGTCGAGTTGCTAGATTTGTTGAAAATCTATCCCATTTAACATAGCATGTATATCACACAACACATTACAGAGTATCCTCAACATGAAGACTTCATCTCAAGAACTGGGCAATGGTCACTCCTGCTAATACTGTCATGGACAGATACATGTGCGGCAGGCAGGTTGGCAAGGAGAGGTTAGGTATGTGTTTCCTTCTTGTTGGTATCCTCACCACCTCCTAGGCCCAGTCAAGCTATGTCCTTTTGGACCTTGACCAACATGATATGTGGTGGTGCTACTGAGCCACTCTTGGTGATGGACATTGAAGTCCCCCACCCAGAGTACATTCTGCACCCTTGCCACTCAGTATTCAACATGGAAGAGTACTAATTCATCATATAGGGGGGGGGGGGGAAATCAGTATGTGGTAATTCGCAGGAGGTTTCCTTGCCCATGTTTTACCTGATGCCATGAAACCTCATAGGATCCAGAGATGATGTTGCGGACGCTCTTCCAAATATATACCTCTGCTGGTGACTGGACTTTATCGGTAAGGTTCCTTGAGCAGCACCTTCCAAACCCACATCCAGAAGGACAGGAGCAGCGGATACCTGGAAACACCATCACATGGAGGTTCTCCTCCAAGTTACTCACCATCCTGACTTGGAAATATACCGCCATTCATTCACTGTTGCTGATTCAAAATCCAGGAACGCCCTCCCTACAGCACTGTGGGTATACTTACACATCAGGGACTGCAGCGTTTCTAGAAGGCAGCTCACCACCACCTTCTCAATGGCAACTCAAGATGGTCAATAAATGCTGGCCTAAACAGTGACACCCACATCCCGTAAATTAATTTTAACAAACCCATCCCAAGTACATCTTATCCACGAGATCCTACTCCTGCTTTCTGTACCCTATTCCAATTAAACTACTGACCACCAAATTTCCCCTCTTGGTCTACATGTTAGTTAATATTATTGATTTTCCTTTCTCTTCAGCTATTGTTCCTCTCTCCTTCATCATCGCTTTCCTCAAAATTAAATCCTTGACCCCCACCTTTTAAACCACTGCCCATTTCCAACCTCCCTTTTCTTTCCAAAGTCCTTGAACATGTTGTCACCTCCCAAATCCAGTGCTCATCTTTCCTGAGCCCTGAGCCCCATGATTGAATCCCTCCAATCAAGTTTTCACCTTGCAATATTACCAAAACTGATCAGACACAAAATGGCATCCTATGTTTCCTGTGATAAAACAAAATTATTCCTCCTCGTACATCTTGACTACATGGCTAACCACATCATCCTTCTCCAACACCTCCCCTCTGCTATCCAACGTAGTGGAAAAGCTCTCACCCAGTTCCATTCTCATCTGTCGTATTGTAACCAGAGTATTACTTAATATGGCTCCACCTCCTGCACAGTTACCTTTGGTATCGCCAAGGAATGATCCTCGACTCCCTCTTAATTTTCATTTACATGCTGCCCCTTTTTGACAACATCTGAAAGCACAATATTAATTTTCAAATGCATGTATGCTGACGACACTCCGCAAGATTGCCCATTTCACCTCCGTAAAATTATCTTACTTTTCTCCTGCCTCAGCTCACCTGCTGTTGAGATCCTCATGCATGTCTCCCTTACTGTACCCGAACAGGTGCCAGAGTGTGACGACTAGGGGACTTTCACAGTAACTTCACTGCAGTGTTAATGTAAGCCTACTACTTGAGACAATCATAAAGATTATTATTTAAATCGCTGGACTAGACTATTCCAATGCACTCCTAGCTGATCTCTCAAAATATACCCTCTGTAAACTCCAGATCTGCTGTGTGTCCTAACTAGTACCATGACTCATTCACCTGGCACCCTTATGCTCAATGACATGCCATACATTGGCTCCCAGTCAAGCAAATTCTTCAATTTTAAAATTTTCATCCTTGTTTACAAATCATTTTATGACCTTGCCGCCGCCAACCCCCCCCCCCCCCCTCCCCCCACCCCCACTTCTCTAAAATCTCCTCCAACCCCACCAACCTCTGAGATATTTGTAATCATCTAATTTTGGCCTCTTCAGTATCCCTGGTTTTAAGTTGCTTTACCACTGGTGGTCATGTCTTTAGTTGACTCTGCTCTAAACATGGGATGCCTTCTGTACTCTTTCCTACTTTACGATACTTTCTCTAATATATATTATTATTGTCACAAGTAGGCTTTCAATAACACTGCAATGAAGTTACAAGTGGAAACAACCTCTCAGCATCTACCCTGTCAAACCCCATGAGAACCCTACAAGTCTCAATAAGGTCACCTCTCAGTCTTCTGAACTCCAATGAGTAGAGGCCCAACCAACTCAACCTCTCCTCATAAGAAAATCCCTTCATACCCGGGATCAACCGAGTGAACCTTCTCTGGCTGCCATAATGCCAGTATATCTTTCCGTAGATAAGGGGACCAAAACTGCTCACAGTATTCCAGTTCATTCAAAAGATCAGGTATCAAGTCTGGGCTTTTTTGTCTGCATTACTCAGTACCACAATGGTCGATGTCACAAACACAAGATTAAAAAGAACTTAGATAAACAATGTAGTTACCTCCTGTACTGGGATCCAGGCAGGGGGATTCTCGTATGGTGGCAGAAACACGACTGGATATTGATAGTCATCATAATTGCCTTTTGGGTCCACATATACCCGGTTCGACATTGGATTCCTTCAGAGATTGTAGACTGGTAAAATCTGTAAAAGCAGGTCCATAAACTGCAGTGAATGTTTAACATGCACACTATGAGAGGAAAGGCCATATATACCTACAAAACAAAAAGTCGCTAGATACAAACTAGAAGGGCAATTCAGCCTACATTAGTTTATCAAGATGCTTCTTAATGATTCCAGCGTGTTTTTCCACTAAGAAATATAAAACATTAATTAATCTGCAACATGAATGTACAGACTTGATTGGGTCTCGTTTAAAACAACCTTGGAATGAAGATGATTAGGATTTACCTCCACTGCTCCATGGTTGATTAGTATGAGAACTACACAGCATTTGTAAATGAGCCTTTTGATCATTTAAAAAAAAAAATTTTGTTTATTAAAGTTATTTATTATTTTTTCCAATTATGGGGCAATTTAGCGTAGCCAATCCACCTACCTTGCACATCTTTGGGTTTGTGGGGGTGAGACCCACACAGACACGGGAAGAACATGCAAACTCCACATGGACATCGAATCTGGGATCGAACCAGGGTCCTCGGTGTCGTGGGGCAGCAGCGCTAAACACTGTGCCAGCGTTTTGTTAATTTGAAACTGTCCTCGTCGTGTTTGGGCTAACTGTAATTTATTGAAAATACTTTTCTCTGATCCTCTGATGGCGCATTTTATCTTTTCCAGTTTGAGGAATTCCACGAGGTCGAACAGCCAGTCAGCGGCCATGGACCGTGTTGCTGACCTCCAACCAAGCAGGAGTTTCCAGAGGCAATCTGGGAGGCAAAGGCTAGGGCAGATGCCCCTCTCCCTGTAAAGAGCTCCGGCTGTTCCGATACCCCGAAGATCACCAATAGCGGGCATAGCTATACCCTCACCCCACAACCATGGACATGTCCTTGAAAAAAACAGAGAATTCTGTGACAGAAGCAGAACATGAGAGTCTGATTGGCCAGACCTCCCTGGCAACATTCACATTTGCCTTCCACCTCCAGGAAGAACCCATTCATGTGTGCTCTAGTCAAGTGCGCCCTGTGCACTACCTTTATCTGCATTAAGCTCAACCCCGCACATGAGGTGGTAGAGTTTGCCTTATGCAGTGCTTCTATCCAGAGTCCTCCCCCTATCCGTAGCCCCAGCTCCTCCTCCCACTTTTCCCGTGTCTCGTCCAGCGGGGCCCTTACCTCCTCTATCAGTCTTCCGGATATATCAGCACAGTAAATGCCCCTCGTGCGTCCGATGTCAGAGGTCTGTCCAGTTGGGTGTGACCGGGTAGCTGGGGGAACGTTGCAGTCTCCTTGCGGAAGAAGTTCCTTAGTTGTACATATCGGAGCTCACTCCCTTTCTGGAGCTGGAGCTTGTCCGTTAGTTCC
This sequence comes from Scyliorhinus canicula, assembly GCF_902713615.1. Taxonomy (NCBI): domain Eukaryota; kingdom Metazoa; phylum Chordata; class Chondrichthyes; order Carcharhiniformes; family Scyliorhinidae; genus Scyliorhinus; species Scyliorhinus canicula. The sequence goes on from NC_052162.1 coordinate 46,953,679, forward strand.
CCAAGGTTGCTACTGTGCCAAACCTGTCTGTGACCAGCAACCAAAAAGGGGGCAACAGGCTATGCCTTGGTTGTCTCAAACATGCCCCTAGTACGTTTTAATACCATGGGGCAACATGTAGATAGTTAAACAGTACAGCTGTGGTAACTGATCACTGTGAGCCCAATGTTTATATACCTTGTATCTGTATATATAGAACATAGAACAGTACAGCACAGAACAGGCCCTTCGGCCCTTGATGTTGTGCCGAGCAAAGATCACCCTACTCAAGCCCACATATCTACCCTATATCCAGCAACCCTCACTTAACTTTTTTAGTACACTAAGGGCAATTTAGCATGGCCAATCCACCTAACCCGCACATCTTTGTACTGTGGGAGGAAACCGGAGCACCCGGAGGAAACCCACGCAGACACGGGGAGAACGTGCAGACTCCACACATACAGTGACCCAGCCGGGAATCGAACCTGGGACCCTGGAGCTGTGAAGCAATTGTGCTAACCACGATGCTACCTTGCTGCCAAAACACATGTTTCTTATGCATTCATATCTGTTCATCTTTTCCCTTTTCAACTTTTTTTTTTCTGCCAATGTGTTACAAATAAATGCAAAACCAATAAAAATATTTTTAAAATACTTTTTTTCATATCACTTACTACATTATATTACATATACCTATAATGCCACCTCACAGCAGAGCTGACCCTGTATGTTGCACAACAGCAAGATTTTTACAATTTGCACATTACGAACAATGAACAAATTTACAAGTTGGTGGCTTCATTTTTTAAAAATTCAAGTACAGGATGTGGGCGCCACTAGCTATGCCAGCATTTATTGCCCATCCCTAGTTTCTCTTCAGAAAGTGGTGGTGAGTTGCCTTCTTGAACGCTGCAGTCCTCGAGGTGTAGGTACACCCATTGTATTGTTGGGGAGGGAGTTCCAGGATGTTGCCTCAGCAACATACATTTCCAAGTCAGGGTCATGAGTAACTTGGAGGGGAACCTCCAGTTCGTGGGGTTCCCAGGTATCTGGTGCTCTTGTCCTTCTAAATGGTAGTGGTCGTGGGTTTAAAAAGGTGCTGCCTAAGGAACCTTGGCGAGTTACTGCAGTGCATCTTGTAGATGGTACACACTGCCCCACTGTTCATCGGTGGTGCAGGGTTTGAATGTTCGTGGAATGGGGAGCAATCAAGAAGGCTGCTTTGTTCTGGATGGTGATGACCTCTTGAGTGTTGTTGGAGCTGCACTCATCCAGGCAAGTGGAGAGTATTCCATTACATTCCTGACTTGTGCCTTGTAGATAGATGGTGGACAGGCTTTGGGGTTGGGGGGTGGGTGGGTTGGGGGGGTGGGGGGTTGTCAGGAGGCGAGTTACTCGCCATAAGATTCCTAGCCTTTCACCCACCCTGGTAGCCACAGAATTAATATGGCTAGTCCAGTTCCATTTCTGATCAATGGTAACCCCCTTTAGTTTTTGCTTTCAGGATCGATTTCAATACACTTCCCTTCCCAATATCTTAGATAATATTTAAAAAATGATACAAGGGGAAATAAACACCCCACTCTTAGTAATCTTCGAAATTTCAGAAAGCGAAATTCAAAAATCTGCATTTTATATAGCACCTTTCATAACCACAGAATATCCCAAAGCATTTTACAGCCAATGGGATGCAGTCAGTTACAATGGAAGAAACGAGGCAGCCAATTTGCACACAGCAAGCTCCTGCAAACAGCAATGATAATGACCAGACCATCTGTTTGTGATGTTTATTCAGACGCTGAGCCAGTTGTTCCTGAACTGCTATTGTTAATGTACTTAAACTCCACCATCTTATACTAAATTCTGTACATGTAACACCTCTGCTTTACAAGTCTCTCGCAGCTATTTGAACAAGACTCCCAACTAGGAAGGTAGCTCGTTATCTAAAATCGGGTGCAGACCTGTTCCTAGCTACCACAAACACCCATGCAAGTGTTGTGCTGTTCAATTTTCTATTCCCTTATTGGGCATATGCCATCTTTTAATTTTATTAACTTTTTTTTCATATGGCTAGAGTTAATGATCCATTCAACACCTTCAGCTGACACAGCGATGCTATCAGGAATTAATCTCTTAAGGCAGAAGGTTAGAAGGGCGATGGACTGACTTGGATAGCCATGGTCACAACTGGAGTTGTTCCTCATGGAGCAAGAGCTAACATATTCCCTGATCTGGCATCAGTCAGGTCAGTTCCCAGGTTAAGATTGAAGACAGGTACCACCTTTGTTAACTTATACTATGGTTGAGACAGTGTGGTGCACAGGCATGCTGATGAAATTTTCCCAAAATCATCTGCCATGTGAAAACCCTACAACCAATCAACTCCATGATTAACAGTTCCATGTGCCTCTTGGAAGATCAAATCAACTACACATGCATAACAACAGGATCCCAAAGGGAATCAGTCCTCTTCAACATATATTACAATGATCTACCACCCTCAGATCTTCACGAATACTGACATTTTGGCTCTGGATTTCCTGGCTAAAGAACTTCAGGACATTGAGAAAATACTCACTGACGATCTTTGTTCTCTGGCAACCTACTTCAGAAAATCGAGACTACAACCAAACACTCTCCCAAGACTGTGGCTTCAATCTTGCATCTGAACAACTCAAGGCCAGGTAAGAACTTCATAACCAGTTCTGTGGCCACCACTCTCACACAACCCAATGCCAAAATACCTGGGCCTCACTCTCAATCGTACTTTGAACTACTGGCAACACCTCTCGAATGCTACAGCCAAGGTCAAGCTAGGACTGGATCTCGTACGAAACTGACCAGGTAACACTTAGGGGCAGCAGAGGCAGAACACAACACACGGCTTCATTCACCCTGCTCTACCCAACAACAGACCACTGCTGCTCAATCTGGCTTCGGAGCCACCACACAAATGTTGTAAATATCCACCTCCAGGAAGTCATAAAGAACATTTCAGGAACCTAGGATCAACACAGCTTGAGTGACGTCCCGTGCTAACAAACACATAACCTCCTGATGTCTGCAAAGAACACTGACAGCTAATAAAACACTCCCATTGACACAGGAGCAAAAAAAAACTAAACAAACTCATCTGAAAGCATGTAGCCCGTTCTGGAGCACACCTTACAAAGGTGTCCCAATGACAGCCTCACCTCTTGATTGGCAAACATTCTAGTTAACTGCAAACAATAAAAATATTGCTTATTGTTGGAAATCATCATCGATTTCAAGGCGGACGAAAACCAGAAAAGTCAATTATTAATTTAACTGGAGTAAATAACATCCTGCACAATACTTTGCCAGTAAATAATAAACCAAAATTCATCAATGTTGCCATTCCATGAATGTGCTCTCCTAGATTTTTCATCCTTAGCCAGTTGCCTCAACGGGCTGGCCCTTTATCACACAACTCCTCCAAATACAGAAGAAACAGGAATGCATCCTCAATTCTGCTTCGAAATGAGTTAAAGCAGAATGTGTGTTCAGCAATCTGATGTGTAAAACAATGTTTTCTTTCCCTGATGTTATTTTTAACAGGTCATTTTCATCAGCAGCTTTGATCCCACGACATTTCCTGTTCTCCATTAGAGCTACAAGCTTTTACCCTGTTCTTTTTTTGTAAATCAATGGGCTGGGCAAATTTCCAGGTAGCTCACAGGACTTTCCAACTGGAACCCACACTTTTGCTGTCAGCTATCACAGAATTGTGAAGGGAAACCGAGCAGAGCTCGGCTGGCCAGTCTGCCCCGAGCTGGCCACAAGCCCACAGCAGTATTCCCCGTGGGATCGACAGGTCTGTTTAGCAATCAGGAACCAGCCGAAAGCTGCAGAGGACCGAAGAGGAAGCGTCCTGAAACATGGCGCTGCGGATCAGGGGAAGGTGGGCCGGCAGCTCGGAGCACCCGTCACCAAAGCTAGAGGCCGACCAGTACCCGGCGCACTCAGAGCCCCGAACACGACGCCCCAGCCTGGACGTTTACCTCGGCCTCTGACCGAAAATCCCAGCTCGCCAGCCCAATCGATGCAGGCCCCGACCGCCAGCCGGTAACCAATAGAAACAGGCGATAATCAGGGGGCCGCAGGAGGAAAACAGCAGGGGCGGTGCTGGAATTTAAACTTGCGGGGCCAAGGGGGCGGGGCCACGGGTGTGAGTGACGGAGTAATGGGAGGGAGTGGAGGGGCGGGGCCACAGGAGTGAGTGACGGAGTCATGGGAGGGAGGGGAGGGGCAAGAGGACGGTCCGTGGAAGTGAGTGGCGGGGCCACGAGAGGGAAGTGACGGGGCAATGGGAGGGAGGGGAAAGTCTGGCCAGAGGCTAAGGGGTGGCACCAGCGCGCCAAATTACCATTATAATCTCGTTCCCCAATATTTTTAACCAACAAATCTATTCAAAAGAAAATGAAATGAATAAACAATTTTTAATCGTCCTCTGAAATTTCTCATGGGACTGCCCATAGCATTTGGCCCAGAGATTAATCTTGGCGTCCAGGGTAAAATCTCTAAATTTGCAGTTGATACTAAACTAGGGAGAATAGGGAATTTTGAGGATGACGCTGAGCGACTTCAGAGGGACATTGACAAGTTGGATAAATGGGCAGATGCCCAGCAGATGAACTTCAATGCAGCAAAACACAAGGTAATGCATTTTGGTGGAAGAAACATGTGAAGAGAATATAGGCTCAATGTCACAATTTTGAAGGAGTACAGGAGGAGAGGGACCTCGGGGTTCAGGTGCATGATTTTCTCAAGTTGAAACAGTTGTTAAGAAGGCTGATAGCACCTAGGTTTATAAATAAGAGGTATAGAGTATAAAAGCAAGGACGTGATGCTACACCTCTACATATCATTGGTCAGACCACGTTTGAAGTATTGTGTTCAGTTCTGGACACCTTATTTAAGAAAGGATTTTAAAGCCCTGGAGTGTGTGCGGAGATTTACTAGAATGATACCAGGAAGGAGCACAATAAGAAGTCTTACAACAGCAGGTTAAAGTCCAACAGGTTTGTTTCAAACACGAGCTTTCGGAGCACATTTCCTTCCTCACCTGAGGAAGGAGCTGCGCTCCGATAGCTCGTGTTTGAAACAAACCTGTTGGACTTTAACCTGGTGTTGTAAGACTTCTTACTGTGCTCACCCCAGTCCAATGCCGGCATCTCCACACCAGGAAGGAGGAATTTTAGATACAAGGAAAGATTGTAGAAATTGGGATCGTTCTCCTTGGAGCAGAGAAGATTAAGAGGCGACCTTATTGAGGTGTTCAAAATTCTGAACAATTTTGACAGGGTAAAGGAAGATATTCTATTTCCACTAGTTGGCAAGTCAGTGACGAGGGACACAATTTCAAGATGGTCAGCGAGAGCTAGGAGTGAGATGAGGAGAAACTTCTTTACTCAGTTGTTGGGGTTTGGAATGTGTTGCCTGGGAGAGGTGGATTCCATAGGAAGTTTCAAAAGAGACCTGGATATATATTTAAAAGTGATTAATTTAGAGGGCTCAGTCTGGGGAATGGACTAGCTAGGTTGCTCTTTGGGAGCAGGTGCAGACACACCGAATAGATCCTTCTGTGCTGTAAATAATAAACAAATTCCTGGAATCTCCTGATGGGGTGGCAACCCTATTGCAGCTGCACTCAAAACAGACACAGGAGCGGCGGAATTTTCACAAAATCCAGCAGTGTTAGGTTCAGACTGAAAACCAGCATGTGTCTTTCCAGACGCACAGCTGAGTTTTCACTCCAGACATTCTAGCACCTTGTGTGTCTGCCACCATGGTTTGCACTATAGAATCTACAGTGCAGAAGGATGCCATTCAGCCCATCAAGTCTGCATCAGCCCTTGGAAAGAAAAACCTAATTAAGGCCACAACTCCACCCTGTCCCCATAACCTAACTGTTTTTTTTGGACACGGCAATTTAGCATGGCCAATCCACCTAACCTGCACATCTTTGGAACATTATTCTGGCAGGATGGGGCCTGAGAGTTAACAAGGCCTGACAGATCAAGGCAGCACCTATAAAAGGCTTTGTTGATGTGAAGAAATGAGAATCATCTTCTAGGTTAAATTATTTTCCTCTGTCCACTGCTTCAGTCTTATTTTTTCTCTCCTCTCCTGAAGGTGCTGAATTTAGTTTAAACATAATTCTAAATGCTGGTCAACTCTGGAACGGGCTGTGTAGCTTTTACCATTGGCAGGCTATTTGAGTGAGATATATATCACAACCATCAACTGATCATCACACATGGGTACCATCCAGCTGATATCAATAATATCATACCTCAATTTTGGGAGGGGGGGGTGGGAGAGAGAGAATGTATTGCACAAAATATTTGGAAATAATTACTTTCAATGTAGAACATAGAACATAACAGCGCAGTACGGGCCCTTCGGCCCCCGATGTTGCGCCGACCTGTGAAACCATCTGAAGCCTATCTGACCTACACTATTCCATTTTCATCCATATGTCTATCCAGTGACCTTAAAGTTGGCGAGGCTACTACTGTTGCAGGCAGGGCGTTCCACACCCCTACTACTCTCTGAGTAAAGAAACTGCCTCTGATATCTGTCCTATATCTATCACCCCTCAATTTAAAGCTATGTCCCCTCGTGTTGGTCATCACCATCACTGTCCACCCTATCTAACCCTCTGACTATCTTATATGTCTCTATTAAGTCACCTCTCAGCCTTCTCCTCTCTAATGAAAACAACCTCAATTCCCTGAGCCTTTCCTCGTAAGACCTTCCCTCCATACCAGGCAACATCCTAGTAAATCTCCTCAACCCTTTCCAAAGCTTCCACATCCTTCCTATAATGTGGTGACCAGAACTGCACGCAGTACTCCAGGTGCGGCCGCACCAGAGTTATGTACAGCTGCAGCATGACCTTGTGGTTCCGAAACTCAATCCCCCTGCTTATAAAGGCTAGCACACCATATGCCTTCTTAACAGCCCTATTAACCTGGGTGGCAACTTTCAGGGATTTATGTACCTGGATGCCGAGATCTCTCTGTTCATCTACACAACCAAGAATCTTGCCATTAGCCCAGTACTCTGCATTCCTGTTACTCCTTCCAAAGTGAACCACCTCACACTTTTCCGCATTAAACTCCATCTGCCACCTCTCAGCCCAGCTCTGTAGCTTATCTATGTCCCTCTGTATCCTATAACATCCTTCAGCACTATCCACAACGCCACCGACCTTCGTGTCATCTGCAAATTTACTAACCCATCCTTCTACACCCTCTTCCAGGTCATTTATAAAAATGACAAACAGCAGTGGCCCCAAAACAGATCCTTGCGGTACATTAAACATTTGAAAATCAATGGGCCAAAACCTCAAACTGACGCTGGCAAGTGATGGCCGGTTGGAATTACAAGAGTTTAAAGCGTTTACGTCCTTTAGAAAACTTAATTGGAACCTGCAGCAAGTGTCCCTAGTGTAGTCTAGCAGTGGAAATCTTGAGGTTATTTTATTGAACTGGCTGTGCCGTAAAGCAGGGAGGTTTAAAGAACCCAGTGAAATTGACTGTCAGGGAAAATAAGTGCCCCGATAAACGGATGAGATTTGACGGGGTGGGGGTGGTTGCCAGCTCAGGACTGGGAGTTATGAGTGTCCCCGGGGGAGGGGGGGGGGGGGGGCGCGAGGAGGAGGAGGCAGTGATTACTCAGCTGGTGGGGGTTACTTACAGGGCTGTCTGAGCCTTTACAATAGTTACACTGAAGTTAAGAGGTGGTTTAGTTTCTTCGGAATCTTTCAGGGTAACTATTTGCATATCACTGGCTGGATCAGCCAAAGTTAAGGATTTAAAATTGCTTTGTCAGATGGTTCCAAGCACACTGCAATAATCCAGGGGATGTTAGCTCTTCTGGACAATTACAGCATAAACACTTCCCTGGGAACTTGCGAGAGATTTCCCAGTCCATCTTTGGGGTATCCCTCAAATATGCGGGGGAGCCAGAAATTACAGGACAATGTTTTCCACACAAGTTACAACAAAAAGGTAAAGAAACTGATGTGAAAGACCTATTTTTTTGTAAATTGCTGAATGAGAAATGTAGCATGTCTCAGCAATCAAAAATCACCATATTCATTTGTATTATAAATTCATTTGCTCCTTTATTGGCATGAACAAAGAGATACAAGATGGAAGAAAGAGGTAACCTACAGCATTGGTTAGGTTTGTTAAAGTTTGTTGTTCCAACTGGTGGCAGAAAGTGATGGCCTGTTGGAATTACAAGAGTTTAATGCACTTACTTTAAAAAACACAATTGAAACAATACGCTGCCTGTAGCCTGCGCCAGAAAAGTCCCGAGTGTCCTCGATCAGCGGTGAACTCTGAGGCCACACCCTTTTTTAAACTGAACTGGCTGCGGTAAAGCAGGAAGGTTTAAAGGACCCTGTGAAATTGACAGGCCAGGGAGGTTTCAATGAAGTTTTCCATAATTCCAATAGGCCATCACTTTCTGGCATCAGTTGGAGGTTTTGGCCCATTTATTTTTAAAAGTTTAACATTGAAAGTAATTCTTTCCAAATCTTTTGTGCAATATATTCTCCACAACAGGCATTGTCAAACTCAGGGATACGACCCACGGGTGGGTTGTGCAGCCATCCGTCGGTGCACTCAGATCACGCAAATCCACGTGCAACAGTTGGCTTTTAATAATGCCGCCTGTGAGCCACCTTCAAAATGGCCAGGAACAGAAAAAAAAAATTTGGCTACATGATAATTGGTGCGCATGCGCAAAACTATGCGCATGCGTACCGATGATCGGGCACGCACGTGCAGTGCGGCCGCTTTTTAAAAAAAATATGCTCGCAGATTTCCACCCCCCCAGTGGGCAAAAGGGACCCAACCATTTCCTCCATTTTTGTCAGCACAAACAAGGTGGGCCACAAAGGTTGGCTGGTTGGTAAAAATAGGTCCCCAGAAAAAAAAAATTGAAAAACACTGCTGTGTAAACCTAAGAGGTTAGAAATGCTAGAGGATAGTTAATAGTCAGCTTGTCAAGTAAGAGAGATGCCATGGATATGGGTTACATGTTCTTTAATTTGTATAATATGCAAAGTGAAGTTGCATATATTGAATTGAGTCCATTATAACAGCACTCCTGTATTTTCATCATACTGTGAAATAAAGCAGGTTTTGTACTTAGTCGCATCTCAAGTTTGCTCAGATTTCAGAGGAAATGCATGTGAGAAAGACAGTTCAGATAACATTGGATTTGTAAAAGTAACCAAGAGCTAATGTGTTACCTTTTACAAGTGGAAGATGTCCAGCTTTCTTACATGGGTTAGCTCAAAGGTAGGTTGACAGTTATACTACACACCATGTTGTTTCACTCAACCATCCATTTCTTTTTGTAGATGTTGATGGTAATGCAGAAAAGGACCATGATCAGATTTTTCTCAATTACTGCACCTGAACAGAGCCACATGCTCAGAGTATAATAATCTTAGTCACAAGTAAGCCTACATTAACACTGCAATGAAGTTACTGTGAAAAGCTCCTAGTTCCCACATTCCGGCACCTGCTTCGGGTACACAAGAGGGAGAATTCAGAAGGTCCAAATTACCTAACAGCGCGTCTTTCGGGATTGTGGGAGAAAACCAGAGCACCCGGAGGAAACCCTTAGACACGGAGAACTTGCAGACTCCACACAGAGCGACCAAGCCGAGAATCAAACCTGGGACCCTGGAGAAACAGTGCTAACTACTGTGCTACCATGCTGCCTAAGTCCATGATTTGGGGAGGGGGGGGGGGGGGGGGGGGTGCTTTAGTCAGCTAATGCCAGCATGAACAGCATTTGTGCAATACTTAATCATGCTACTTTAAGCCTCAGTCTTGGTGCTCAAATGAATCTCTTGCATCTTTGTTCAAAGATTTTTTTTCCCCTCGAATTCATACTAGGTAGATATTACAACAATACAATCAGTAGCATATGAATGACATCCCATTCATTGAGATCAGCCAGCACAGGAAGGCAGGTTCCTCCACCTGCGTTTGGCCTTGATGCTCAGCTCAGTTCTGAGCAGTTCATGGTTCCACCTGTAGATTAAGTATTTTGGCATTCTCTAGGGTCCCACTAAATTAACATGAGCACTAAAGGTTTGATTATTTTTCTGTTTTGGACCTGGTAGTTGCAACCTTCTTTTGGCTTTTTTGAATCTAGCTTTGCTTTGAAGACACCAAAGTACCTGTCACATTGTTGTCACGTACTGCAACTATTTCACGCACTGCAACTATTTCAACTTCATAAAGTATCATTATGCATTTTTTCCTTGAACTTTAAATTGATTTTAAACTGTAAAATACATAAATGTAAAAACCTGGCTTTTCAAAATAGAGAGTCTATTCCTCCACTTAGCAGTCATAAACCCATCTTCAGGATAAATGACACGTACACAATCTTCCTCTTAATGTAGCTAGATATACTGGAAGGAACTCCGTATTATTTTCAGGATAAGATCAATTTCCCCCGAGATAATAATTTTTTTTTAAAAAAGTACAGCTAATAAAGATTTAAAATGTCCAAATTACCATTGTAGTTATTTGTTAGAAACACATTTGTGCAAATATGAAGCCAGCAGTCAGAACTTAAATCACTTCTCTTTATTTATAAACTACAGCAATGAGATTAAAAACAGTGCTGGAAAAAGTTATTTCAATTTGAAGATTAAATCATATTTGTGGATTAAAAATTTTTTTTTTTTAAAGTTTATCTTCTATGTTCTTGTAAGGTAAACATACTGCATATCTAGGGATAGAACAATCTCAGAAGGTGTTCCAGCTACACATTTCAGCGTGCTTGCCAAATAATTTCCAGTGGTGCTTGCCTTTCTTTTGCAGACTCAAAAACAACGTTGCTAACTTGGTTCTGCGTCTTTTACATTGAAAAAGTCAAATTCCTGACTAAATTATGAAGAGAATTATGGTATCATGGTAGAGTTGACTTCTGTAACTACAAAATTAAAATATGTCTGTCTTAATATTCCAAAAATATTACAACTGAAATAGTCTGGCAAAAAACAATACCATAAATCAGAAAATAAAAGGAATACAGTAAATATCAAACAGGTAATTCCCAAACATAGCAAGTCTCCATTTGAAAAGTTATTTTGTCCTTTTGCCAGATGCCAATGGCTTATCTATTATCTTTCTACTTCAGTTGTGATAATTAGTATCACATTAGATTTGGATAGGAAATTGCTAGAAAACAAACCTTTACATTTACTATGTCCTTCCATAGAAGGAACAATTTATTCAGATTGAGGGGCCAGCGAATTACCTAGATTACTATATGCTTTTCCTTATTGCAATTAATCAAACTATATTAAGACATATTCAATACTTTAAATTGTGTTCCGAGGGCAAATAAATCAAATGCTAACAATCTATTTTCCAAAGTGGAAAAAACATAAGTGTCATGTCCAAAAAATCTATCAAAATAATAGTAAAACACTCTTCTTTCCTCCTTAGTTAGCAACTGGTACTAATCAGAGTATAACCTCTGAGTAATTAACATACCCTGGTTAGAACGGTTTCTGAAAGCATGACCGTTTCCATTTCTTGGTCAATTCTGTGGCTTTTCGGATTAGATGCAGTTTAATTTCTAGAAACCTTATTAAATACGCATGCACACAAAAACTAAAATGAAGGAAGCAAAAGTCAGAGAAAATACAGACAGAAAGACATTGACAGAAGAAAATATGGACAGTAAAACAATCATGGTGGTCATCCATAAGAAAGTTGAATTCACTGTACAGCAATCCGCTTCCTGGAATGATCAAGTCACAAACAAATAAAACAAAGATGCACTTTATGTACAGAAGAGTCACTCATTCGACACCTTCAGAGATTGAAGAATATCCATTAAAGAAACTGGTATTGCAGTTCAACAGAGTTCTCTTCTTTTTGATGCTGGTGCTGTTCAAATCTTCAGCCTCCAGTGGTTTACGAATTAACTTCAGCTTTGTCTCTCCGAGGTCGGTGATGTCAGTCAGAAACTGAAGAACAGGAAGTTTGATTTAGAAATTCCTCTTCCATCCAAACTTTCAATAGTTGCATAAAACAAACATAATTCAGCAGAGTCTGCTGGCACATGCACGATTCCTCCAACCACAAATTGTTTTTGATTTGTATAGTAACCCCCTCTCCTCAGTCATAGAACCTGTACCTCCCCAACCCTCACCCTCAGCAAGTTGGAGACAGTAAAAACGGTGTTCTTTCAGGCAGAGTTTGATCTGCACCACCATTGACCCACTGCCAGTGACAGCACAGACATATGGTCACCTGCAGTCTACCTTCAGCAAACTTGAGGCCATTCAAACGGCTGTCCATATCCTTATTCACACTCAAGGCTCCATCATCCCAATGCTTATATTGCCTCCCTCCCGGTTAAGGAACACCGGACAGCCTCCCGGTTAAGAAATACTGGCCTGCCTCCCACCCTCCCGGTTAAGAAACACCTGCCTGCCTTCCGGTTAAGAAACATCTCCATTTTAAAATTTGCGTCTTCTCCCACCCCATGAAGCACTCAACAGTTCCCACAACCTGGATATCTGCATCCTTCAATTCTGGCCTCGAGTTCCTCAGATTTCCATCACGCCACTGTACTTTTGACACCCTAGGCCGCAAGCTTTGAAATTCCCTCCCTAAACCCGGTCTGTCTTCTGGCTGTAAAATGTTCCTTAGAACCTCGCTTTAACCATGGTGCACTACTAAACTGGTGTCATGTTTTGCTTTATAATGCTTCAGAAGCCTTGGGACTTTTAATGGAAGTTGATATTGTAATATTCATTCTTATTCTAGCTTTTACAATATACACAAACCACGCCATTTCCCACCTCGATTGCCACTTAGGAAAAGTTATACCTGTAAACCATTTTTTATGTCAACAATTTTGATTCAATAAAGGTACTTTATTGTGTAGTGACATGCCAGGCAAATGCAGCAGCAATTATGTACATATACATGAATGCAAAGAGACTGCAAGGATTCTCTGTTTATTCCCATAATTCCTTTCTTTTATTTCTGCTGTTACATTTTTGATCCATGGCTGTTTGGTGGACCTGTAACTTTTAAGGCAAAGCAGCTCACACAATTCAAACAGGAAAACCCAGAAGCCTGTGCCATCTTAGACTGACATCATTGGCCACCAGTGACATCAATTATCTGGGTCATCAAAGAATGGGCTTAGAAGGCAGTTCTGTTTGCATTCCCGCTGGAATGGTTCAAGAGGCCCAGTTTTGCCTTTGGGAGCCAAGGGAGAAAAGCTCTCTTTCCCCCACTTTTTTTTCTCTCCAGAGATAACCACCAAATTTTCACACAAAAAAAAATGTCACCGAGAACCAACTCTGTGCAGAAATGGCTGATGCAAGCAGAGACCAGGATCTGAAAATCCTCCCTGCAGAACAGGCAGAGGGTGGGGCAGTTAAGGGGGAATTAGTTGACATTAAACAGCTGTATTTACTGCATATTTCATATTTGTTCTAGTTATAAACAGTAATTGTTTTAGACTGACAAACCTGGTAACTAAATTATTGGAGAACCAAGGGCCAAATATTTCAGGTATTTCTACAAGAATTTATGGTGAATTCACTTGTGTTGCAACTCTGGAGCCTGTGGGGCTGGAGTGACTGTGAACTAGCCCAGGGTATCGTAACAAGACCCTTTCTGGTGCTAATGTTGGCAAGGTAGGAATAATTAGCCAGGGACTTCCGGTTACGGCTATGCGGAGCTAAGCCGCACGTTCGGCAGCTCCCGCTTTAAGAGGACTTGTGGGCTCTTTTAAAGGGCCCCAAACGACGCTGATTCGACGATTCCCGGTGGATAAAGGGGTCTGGAGCAAAACCCCCCGGGATTTATGGTGCGGACTCGAAGTGGGGCGAGGAGAAAAACGGCAGCAGCTCCCCTGGAAAAGCGGGGGAAGGTGGACAAAATGGTGGCCGGTGGAGCCCCTGAGGAGTGGAGGAAGTGGGCTGAGGAACAGCAGGCGGCCCTCCTGCGCTATTTCACGGAGCTGAAAGGGGAGTTGTTGGAATCCCTGAAGGTGAAGACGAGCAAGGCCTCTTGCGAGGTGGTGGTTTCGGCCCTCGTGGGGAAGGTGGAGATACACGGGGCGCTTCATAAAAAGTGGCAAGATCGGTTAGAGGAGATGGAGCTTCGGTCACGGAGGAAGAACCTGCGGATCCTGGGCCTCGAGGAGGGGCTGGAGGGATTGGACCTGCCGGCCTATGTGGCCGTGATGTTGAACTCGCTGGTGGGGCAGGATTCTTCCATCTGCCCCTGGAGCTGGAGGGGGCCCACAGAGTACTGGCTAGGCGGCCTAAGGCGAATGAACCCCCACGGGTGGAGCTGGTACGGTTCCATCGGTTCAGTGACTGGGAGTGTGGTCTCCGATGGGCCAAGGTGGTGAGGAGTACTAAGTGGGAGAATTCGGTAGTGCGTATCTACCAGGACTGGAGTGCGGAGGTGGCCAAGCGGAGAGCCGGGTTTAACCGGATGAAGGCAGTGCTCCATGGAAAGCAGGTGAAGTTCGGCATGTTGCCACCTGCGCGTCCGTGGGTCACCTACAAGAACTGGCATCACTACTTTGAGTCCCCAGAGGAAGCGTGGGCCTTTGTGTAGGTTGAAAAGCTGGACTCGAACTAGAGGTTGGGGGCTGTGGGAGTTTTTCTATTTCTGTATAATTGTCTATGCTGTAGCGGGCTGTTTGTTTCTGTTTTATCTCTCGCTTTCGGATAATGTGGGTTATGGTTTTGTGTTCTAAGGGGGGTACTGGGGTTTGTGGTTGATCTGTGTCTTTGTTTGTATGGAGTTGGTGGTTGGGTTGGGACTGCGGTTTGGGAGCTGCTTTGGGGCAATGTGAAAGCGCGGGCTTTTCTCTGGTTTCCCGCGCTGCGGGACGAGGGGGTGGAGCTGGTGGCGAGGGGCATGGTTATTAGACCGGGTTTCCCGCGCTGAAGCGGTGCCAAGCAGCTGATGCAGGGGAGGAGGGGGGCCCTCATATCAGATGGGATTGGAGTTAGAGCGGGAGCTGCCGGGGTCAGCAGAAGTCAGCTGGCTCACGGGAGTACAGTGGAGGGAGAGTCACGGCTAGGAGGGGTCCTAGCCTTGGGGGGGGGGGGGGGGGGGGGGAAATACCGGGTTGCTGCTGGATTGGCCAGGGAGGAGTTGGTGCGGGTCGGGGTGAGGTTCTATCGCCGTGGGAAACGGGCCGAATGGGTGCTGGCCAGGGGTGAGCAGTCGATGGGCTATGGCTAGTCGACGGGGGAGGGGGGCGGGGTGCCCCCTGATCACGTGGAACGCGAGGGGGTTGAATGGGCCGGTTAAGCGGGCCCGGGTGTTTTTGCATCTGAAGGCGGACGTGGCCATGCTCCAGGAGACCCACCTGAAGGTGGCGGACCAGGTCTGTCTGAGGAAGGGCAGGTCTTTCACTCAGGGCTCGACTCGAAGAACCGGGGGATGGCGATCCTCATGGGGAAGAGGGTGGCGTTTGAGGCATCTGAGGTTGTGACTGATAGTGGCGGAAGATACGTGATGGTGAGCGGTAAGCTGCAGGGGGAAGAGGGTGGTGTTGGTTAAGGTGTACGCCCCAAATTGGGATGATGCTGGTTTCATGAGGCGTATGTTGGGCCGCATTCCTGGCTTGGAGGTGGGGGGCTTGATCATTGGAGGGGGGGACTTCAATACAGTGCTGGATCCCCTACTGGATCGTTCTAGTTCAAGGACAGGCAGGAGGCCGGCGGCGGCCAAGGTGTTGAGGGGGTTTATGGACCAGATGGGAGGAGTGGATCCCTGGAGGTTCGGGAGGCGGAGGGCTCGGGAGTACTCTTTTTTTTTTCTCCCATGTGCACAGGGTGTATTCCCACATTGATTTCTTTGTTTTGAGTAGGGGACTGGTCCCGAGGGTGGAGGAGGTACAGTATTCGTCTATTGCGATTTTGGACCATGCTCCGCATTGGGTGGATCTGGAGATGGGGGAGGTGCGGGACCAGCGCCCGCTTTGGCGTCTGGACGTGGGGTTGTTGGCTGAAAATGAAAATCGCTTATTGTCACGAGTAGGCTTCAAATTAAGTTACTGTGAAAAGCCCCTAGTCGCCACATTCCGGCGCCTGTTCGGGGAGGCTGTTACGGGAATCGAACAGTGCTGCGGGCTTGCCTTGGTCTGCTTTCAAAGCCAGCGATTAGCCCTGTGAGCTAAACAGCCCCTCTTGATGAGGTGTGTACGAGGGTTCGGGGATGTATCGAGAGGTACCTCGAGGTCAATGATACTGGGAAGGTCCAGGTGGGGATGGTGTGGAAGGCTCTGAAGGCAGTAATTAGGGGGGAGCTGATCTCCAGCCAAGCCCATAGGGAGAGGGAGAGACTGGTGGAGGAGCTGTTGAGTGTGGATAGGAGATACGCGGAGGCCCGGGAGGAGAGATTGCTGGGGGAGCGACGTAGCTTGCAGGCCAAGTTTGATTTATTGACCACCAGAAAGGCGGAGACACAGTGGAGAAAGGCACAGGGAGCGGTCTACGAGTATGGAGAGAAGGAGACAGGCTCTGATTTCCAAGGGTGCAGGAGGAGCAGGTGGAGGGACTGGGGGTGCCGATCAAGTTGGAGGAGCTGGTCAGTGGGATTGGCCATATGCAGTCGGGGAAGGCGCCGGGACCGGATGGGTTCCCGGTTGAATTCTATAAGAAATATGCGGACCTGCTGGGCCCCCTGTTGGTTAGGACGAGGCATGGGAGGGGGGTGTTCTTCCCCCGACGATGTCTCGGGCGCTAATCTCCCTGATCCTGAAGCGTGATAAAGGACCCCTTGCAGTGCGGATCATACAGGCCGATTTCACTGCCGAATGTAGACGCCAAGTTGCTGGCGAAGATCTTGGCCACTAGAATAGAGGACTGGGTGCCGGGGGTGGTACATGAAGATCAGACGGCTTTTGTGAAGGGGAGGCAGCTGAACACTAACGTGCGAAGGCTGCTAAATGTGATAATGATGCCAGTAGCAGAAGGAGAGGCGGAGATTGTGGTGGCATTGGATGCGGAGAAGGCCTTTGACAGGGTTGAGTGGGGATACTTGTGGGAGGTGTTGGAGAGGTTCGGGTTTGGGGTGGGGTTTATTAAATGGGTGAGGTTGCTGTACGAGCGTAGCGACAAATGGGAGGAGGTCCGAGTACCTTAGGCTCCACCGTGGGACGAGGCAGCGGTGCCCCCTGTCCCCCTTGCTTTTTGCGCTGGCAATTGAGCCTCTTGCCATGACTCTTAGGGAGCAGAGGAGGTGGATGGGTTTGGTGCGAGGTGGGGAGGAGCACAGAGTGTCGCTGTATGCGGACGATTTGCTGTTGTATGTAGCAGACCCGGTGGGGGGAATGCCGGAGGTGATGGAGATTCTTGCTGAGTTCGGGAGTTTCTCGGGATATAAATTGAACCTGGGAAAGAGTGAGCTGTTTGTCGTACACCCGGGAGATCAGGAGGGGGGGATTGGTAGGCTCCCGCTAAAGAGGGCAGTGAGGAGTTTTAGGTACCTGGGGGTTCAGGTGGCTAGGAGCTGCGGGACTCTGGACAAGCTCATTTTAATAGGTTGGTGGAGCAGATGGAGGAGGAATTTAAAAGGTGGGACATGTTGTCGTTGGCGGGTAGAGTACAGTCCGTTAAAATGACGGTGCTCCCAAGGTTTTTGTTTTTGTTTCAGTGCCTCCCCATTTTTGTTCCGAGGGCCTTTTTTAGGACGGTGAACAGCAGCATTCTGGGATTTGTTTGGGCGCATGGGACTCCGAGGGTAAGGAGGGTCTTTTTGGAGCAGGGCAGGGATAGAGGGGGGGCTGGCGCTGCCCAACCTCTTTGGGTACTATTGGGCGGCTAACGTTTCGATGGTACGTAAGTGGGTAATGGATGGGGAGGGGGCAGCATGGAAACGGATGGAGATGGCGTCCTGTGGAGGCACGAGCCTGAAGGCACTGGTAACGGCACACTGCCGCTCCCTCCAACGAGGTACACTACGAGCCCGGTGGTGGCGGCTACCCTCAAAATTTGGGGGCAGTGGAGGCGACACAGGGAGGAAGTGGGGGGCTCGGTGGAGGCCCCGCTGCAGGGGGGAACCACCGGTTTGTCCCAGGGAACATGGATGGCGGGTTCGTGGGGTGGCATAGGGCGGGCATTAGGAAGTTGGGAGACCTGTTTATCGACGGGAGGGTCGCGAGCCTTGGTGAACTGGAGGAGGAGAAGTTCGAGCTTCCCCCCGGGGAATATGTTCAGGTACCTTCAGGTCAAGGCGTTTGCTAGGCGACAGGTGGAGGGGTTCCCTTTGTTGCCCCCACGGGGGGGTAAGGGATAGGGTGCTTTTGGGGGTGTGGGTCGGGGGTGGGAAGGTGTCTGACATCTACCAGGTAATGCAAGAGGTGGGGGAGGTGTTGGTAGAGGAGCTGAAGGCTAAGTGGGAGCTGGAACTGGGGGAGCAGATTGAAGAGGGGACATGGGCGGACGCCCTGGAGAGGGCGAACTCCTCCTCTTCATGTGCGAGGCTTAGTCTCATCCAGTTCAAGGTGCTGCACCGGGCCCACATGTCCGGATCTAGGATGAGTAGGTTCTTTGGGGGCAAAGACAGGTGTTCGGGGAGTCCAGTGAACCATGCCCATATGTTTTGGGTATGCCCAGCACTGGAGGAGTTCTGGAAGGAGGTGGCGAGGACGGTGTCGAGGGTGGTGGGATCCAGGGTTAAGCCAGGCTGGGGACTCGCGATATTTGGGGTTGGGGTGGAGCCAGGCGTGCAGGAGGCGAAAGAGGCCGATGTCTTGGCCTTTGCGTCCCTAGTAGCCCGGCGGAGGATCTTGCTGCAATGGAAAGATGCGAGACCTCAGAGCGTGGAGACCTGGATTAACGACATGGCGGGATTCATTCAGCTAGAGAGGGTCAAATTCACCCTGAGGGGATCGGTACAAGGGTTCTTTAGGAGGTGGCAGCCTTTCCTAGACTTTCTGGCTCAACGATAAGGTACTAGGTCAGCAGCAGCAGCAATCCGGGGGGGGGGTTTAGGGGGATAGTGTTTAAGTTAATTTGCTTGTTAATTTATTCTGTTGTTTATTGGGTTTGGGGTTTTTTTTATATGCGTTGTTACGTGTGCCGGGGGGGTGTTTATTACTATTATTGTGATTATTGTTTTGTTGATATATATTTCTCAAAAAATTCCAATAATTATTATTTTTTTTAAAAAAGAAATAATTAGCCAGAACATTAAGTTTATGTGCAATGGCAGACAGTTTTAATGTTCATTTAAAAATTAAACTAGGCAGATGAGATCTCAGTTTAAGATTTTATCCGAGGACAACATTTAGGAGCAGAATTAGACCATTCAATCAATCAATGTGTTTCTCATCCCCATTACCCTCACCCCCTTATTAATAAAGAATCTATCACTCAGTAACTTGGCCTCCAAGCTTTTTGCAGCAATGAGTTCCACAGATTCATCACCCTCTGGCTGAAGAAAATCCTCCTCATCTCAAAGGATTGGCCCTTCAGTTTGCTGTGCCCTCAGGTTCTAGTCTCCACAAGTGGAAAACATCTTCTCCACGTCCACTCTATCTAGGCTCTCAGTATTCAGTAAGTTACAATGAGATCCTCCCCTCATCCTGCTCAACTCCATCGAGTACAGTCAGAGTCCTCCTATGACAAGCCCATCACTCAGAATCCCTACAGTGCAGAAGGAAGCCTCGAGTTATTCCCAGGATCATTGTTGTGAACCACCGCTAAACCCCCTCCAAGACCAGCACATCCTTCCTTAGATACGGGGCCCAAAACTGCTCACAATATCCCAAATGGGGCCTGACTCAGAGCCCCAGGGAGTATATCCCCACTCTCATATACTAGCCCTCTCGAAATTTATAACATTGCATTTGCTTTCCTAACTGCTAACTGAACCAACATGTTAGCTGCAAGAGAATCCTGAGCAAGGGCTCCCAAGTCCCTTTGTGCTTTAAGATTTGCAAAATCATTCCGCCTTTAGAAAATAGTCTATCCCTCTATTCTTCCTACCAAAATGCACAATCTCACACTTTTCCCACATTGTATTCCATCTGCCACTTCTTTGCTCACACTTCTCGCATGTCCAAGTCGTTCCGCAGCCGGTCCCTCTACATATCTTTGTACTATCTGCAAACTTAGCAACAATGCTCTCAGTTCTTTTTTCTAGTTAATGTTAAGTGGAACATTTCATTGTCACTTTGGCATTATATAACATTCGGACATTAAATGTGGCCACACAAAAGGAAAGCTGACAATGCCATAACTTATTGATCACTAAATGGCAGAAGCATTGACCAATGGTGTTTTCTCTCATGCAACTTATAATTTCAGTAAATTAAATTTTTTACCTTATCAGAAGTGACGCTGACAGGCTCAAAGAAGCAAGAGTCTGATTCAGTGGGATCATCTAGTTTAAATGATCTGTCAGATCCATTTTCAGTGAGCACATCTTGAAGCTAAAAATATGGTGGTGGGGTTTAAAGAAAAAGGAATAGAGTTATAAAGCAGAGCAAATGAGGCAAGTTTGTGAATTGAAAGTACTTTTGCCAATTTGGACTCCTGAAAAATAATTGAATTACAGTCCTATAAACGGTTTTAATTAAATAAATCTTCAAGTACCACATTCAGGCTAGTCTCTCGCAACAATCCAGAATGGTTATATCGATTCTCGTGACAAGCAGTTATACTTTCTATATTCTCAGAAGCGTGTACCGAAGGAATTAAATTTCCTACAGAAGATAACTCTTCATTAAGTGTAATTGTAGCAAACACTAGATTAACATTTACAGACCATTGATCTAGAGTGCAGCAGTTCATTGGTTCTTGAAAGGGGTATCAAATGAAAATCGCTTATTGTCACAAGAAGGCTTCAAATAAAGTTATGGGAAAATCCCCTAGTCACCACATTCCTGTTTGGAGAGGCTGGTACGGGAATTGAACCGTGCTGCTGGCCTGCCTTTCAAAACCAGTGATTTAGCCCTGTGCTAAACCAGCCCATAGGATTTGAGCTCATTGCTGCAATGACAATGCACACACTTAAAGTACTGTGTTTTGCCCACTGATTATAGTATTTGAGAAAATCTGCTACTTGAAGGCTTGCTTGAAAAATTAGGGGGGAAAAGTACTTCATTTGTCATTTTACATTTTAAACAGAATTCATGTGAATAGATAAAGTCATCACAGGTGAAAAATTCACAGCTGCACTAAATAAAGGCGATGACTACTTAAAATGATGTTTGCTCAAATCAAAAAACTTGTCAAAAGGCACAATCTAGATGAGAAAGCTCGAGGACTGGAATTTGTGACTCTTTTGAACCTGTACCCAGGAAGAGAGGTCATCCCCACAACTATGAAAGCTGATAAAGGCAGGAAGATTAAAATTACTCAAGGAGATGCAAGGTTAGTCAAGGAGCATTCACCAAATGAAAAAGAAAGTCAGAATGAGAGTCCAAAATAAAAGGTCATGATGTGGAGATGCCGGCGTTGGACTGGGGTGAGCACAGTAAGAAGTCTTACAACACCAGGTTAAAGTCCAACAGGTTTGATTCAAACACAAGCTTTCGGAGTGCAGCTCCTTCCCGAGGAAGGAGCTGCACTCCGAAAGCTCGTGTTTGAATCAAACCTGTTGGACTTTAACCTGGTGTTGTAAGACTTCTTACTGTGCAAAATAAAGGTGAATGTGGAAGAAATTAAACGAAGTCTGAAGCTGAAGAGAGTATCATTGATTTGAAAGCAATCCCACTCTAGATAAAACAGCAAGTCTTCATAAACATAAGCATTGAAGTAGGAAAGAAAAGAATTTAGGAAATTAATGACCAAGGCAAAATTTCTCACCATGCTTACACGATTGTGACAATGATTGGCAACACATTTGCAGTGGTCTCCACAGTCTAATTTATTCTTCCTGCATCTGCACTGTTTGTTGGCACAGCGACCTCTGCAGGAACACTGTAGAAAAAAAAGTAACAAATTCTCCTGAACTGGTCAGATAACTTGCTGGAGTGCAAATGGGTGACAAGAGTCAGTAACCCGTTGTTAATTTCTCTTCATTGTTACCTCTACTGAAGTCACACAAACCCAATCTAGTGGTCTGGCCATTTTGAGGGTGGGTCTAATTATCACCATGAGCAAGCTATGCACCCTGCTGCAGCTTACCATCACCGGCCCAGCATAATAATCAGGCAGCATGCCAGCCAGTAACAAAGTAGGTCCAGATTGGGGTATGCCGACAAGCAGCCCACTTTGGAGGTGGGGGAAGCACTTTTGCTATTACAGACCCCACAATTTTAATTCGTTTTTGGTCCTTTTCACAACAACATCTTGAAAAAGGACAGCGTACACCCTGGTACGTATAACATCTGCCTGAAGCAGATTGGCACTCTGGAAATAGTGCTTTTTGTCACTTCTTGAACAGATCAGAAATGAGAATGCAAGATGTTTTCCCCTCACAATGAGCTGCTACCATCCTATTTCCATTTCAATTGATCCAGATCTTCCTTTTTTGCATTGAGAGGACAGAACTTAAGAACATAATACATGTGAATTTGCTAGAACATGGAACCAGAACTCCTAGACATGCAAACAGTACAATGGAAACTAATAAGATTTAAATGCACAAGACATACCCCTGAATTTATTCTCTTATTTTCTTTCATTTTAGTGGGGATCCAATCATCATCCTCAGGTTCAGCATTAGAATCAGAGTCAGACAACAGCTCTTCCAGACTCATACGTGGAGTCATCATATTTGGCTTTGCAGTAGTCTTCCTCCTGTTCTTTGGCTGCAAAATAAAAGATGAGTTAATATAGAGCAACAAAACAGTAATCAAGTTATTCAATGGCTCAGCTGGAAATAACCATCCAGTTGTCCTTAAAAAAAAAGTGACAGAACCGGATTGTGCCACCACCATTTTATATAATTATTGACGAGGGAAAGGCTCATTGTGCATTCAGATAAGAGTTAAAGAACCATTTAAATGCAGTGACATAGTTTGAAAACTGCCAGCTCTTCACCACACAATCTTTTGAGCAGTGAAAAGTTGTTGAAACTAAAGCTACAGCCATTATATTCTAGCATTAGAGTTATGACAGAAACATACAGCAAATCGGTTCTTGGTGTGAATAACCTATGAAAACTAGGAACAAGGTTGGGAATTCTGTGCAGAGAAAAAAATCCCTTCCGACTCCCCAAAGCCTGGCCATCATCGACCAGGCACGAGTCAGGAATGTGATGGAATACTCTCCTCTTGCCTGGATGAGTGCAGTTCCAATAATACTAATGAAGCTCAACACTACCAAGGGAAAAGCATACTCCTTGATTGGGCGCCATCCACCACCTTCAACGTTCACCACTGCGGATGCAGAGGCAGCAATGCAAACCATCTAAAGTTTCACTGCAGCAATTTGCCAAGTCTCCTCAGACAGCACCTTCTAAACCCATGACATTTACCACGTTGAAGCAAGGGCAGCAGATACATGGGAAGATCCAACACCTCCCAGGTCCTCCAGCTACATCTAACTTGGAACTATACTGCCATTCCTTCAGTCACTGGGTCAAAACTCTTGGTAGGTGTACCTAAACCACTTGAACTGTAGTGGTTTAGAAGGCAGCTCACCACCTCCTCGATGGCAATTAGGGATGGGCATTAGATGCTGGCATAGCCAGCAATGCCCACGAGCAAATAAAAAATAAAAGAAAACAGGTTTTGAGCAAGGGCTCAGTGGAACAAGGAGAGTTTGGTCAGTGGAAAGTAATTAAAATGATAGATGGTACATATTAGTAAAAAGAATAGTGTACAGGTACAGCAAGCAAGTAAAAAAAGTCAATGTTATCATTGAGGGGAATTGATTACAAAACTAGGGAGGTTATGCTTCAGTTACATAAGGCATCGAGACCATATCAGGATTATTGTGTAAAATATTGGTCTCCAGGAGAGATTTAAATAGGTTAGAAGTAGTTCAGAGAAGCTTTACCTGACTAATAACAGGAATGAGCAGTGTGTCTTATGAGGAAAGGTTGGAGATGTTCGGTTTGTATCCACTAGAGCAAGAGGCGACTTGACCCAGAGGGGTATGGTCAGTGTGTAGGTGGAGAGGATGTTTCCTCTTGTCGAATAATCTGGAATTAGGAGTTACTGTTTAAAAATAATAGGTTGGTCACTTAAGACAGAGACGAGGAGAATTTTTGAGGGCTGAATATCTCTGGAACTGTTTCCTCAAAAGGCAGTGTGTAACTGGTGTATATTTGTGCAGAGCTAGATAGATTATAGAATAAATAAGGGGGATAAGGGGGTGAATGGTTAACAGAGATAGGAGGGAATGTGGAGTGGAGGCTGCAATCAATTAGATCAGCTATGATCTTATTGAATGGCAGAGCAGGCTCAAGGGGCCAAGTGGCCTACACCTGCTCCCAATACCCACGTTCGTATGGTAGCTTCAAGTGAACAAGATGAAAGTTGCACTTTTCAAAACACTACACACTACATCCCTCCCCTTCTTCATCATTGAGGTTAGTTTCCAAAAGTGTAAACAAATTAGACTTAAACATTTGACTTCACTAGTAACATTACATATTCTAACTTCTAATTTAACAATACATTCAATCATGTGCATTCAATCATGTGCAATACAAGATTTGTTCACCAACTGAAAACAGTTGCTTTGAAACAGTCAACTTTGCCCGATCAGGTTAGCTCAGCAGAACATGCAGATAGCATGTGAAAACATAGAGCCATTCAGCCCATCGGATCTGCACTGACCAAAAAGCCCTCACTATCCCCGTAACCCAATAACCCATCCTAACCTTTTGGTCACCAAGGGCAATTTATCATGGCCAATCCACCTGACCCGCACGTCTTTGGACTGTGGGAGGAAACTGGAGCACCCGGAGGAAACCCACGCAGACACAGTGAGAACGTGCAGACTCCGCACAGACAGTGACCCAGTGGGGAATTGAAGCTGGGACCCTGGCGCTGTGAAGCCACAGTGCTATCCACTTGTGCTACCGTGCTGCCTAAAAGGTGTGTAGAAGGAGCTTTCCAGTAGTTGAGCGAGTCACTTGTCCTGTACTTGCGAAAAAAAAAGTGATGCAGCACTTGCCTCTGCCTCCACGACTTAGTCTTGGCTGTGGATGTACAGATGGTGTTTTTCAAAATACATACAAATCTGTTTCTCCATTAGCTCTTGACCAATAGATGCAATTTTGCCATTAGGTGAAACCCCAATTTACAAATTTCATATTTTAATTAATATTTAAATTTTAATAAAGTTTGCAAATTTATGGTTCATTGTCAATTTCCGCCATTTGAGCAACTTAAAACGAGATGAAAATGTGGTCAAACTTTGGATGTTTGCTTTCATTGAAGTTGACCATTTCCACAACTGGGGACCAGCTGTAAGCAGTGATAGTGTTTACCAGTGGGTAAATCTGCAAAAACAAGGATGACCTTAAATCCATAATCCTGGGAGTTGGTCGAGACATCGAGGATCACAAAGTGGTTGTTTGACATGGTGGACATTAATGTCATGCTCTAGCATGATGTCAGTTCCTAGAAATTGTCTGGTTTTGACAATTCGCTAGTGACCTTCATACCGTTAATAGTTGTGGAAGTACACTGCATTTTGCCAACATGGGATTGGATGTGGTTGTAATGGTGAGCTCATTCCGAACATAGTAGTTTGCGAGTGATTTGGTTTGCAGTTGCACTCTTGCCAATATTGTTCTACTTTAATGATTTCATCAAAAGTCATGCACAATTCTAACACATCTGATTTTATGTTGTCATTTGGATATCAGCAGGTTTTGGTGTGGCACTGCATTTAGACTTGCGTAGTCAAGATGTTATTCAGCAGTCCTTTCCACATGACTAGTAGCACTGACTGTTGGCAATCGAGTCCACTGGGTTGAGTTTGCCTGGCTGATACCAAACACTAATTTCACATTCCAACAATCTATTCATGTAGGTACTTTGCTATATGGATTATAGAATACTCTTACTGATTTGTGATCAGATTTACTTCAAACTTGCTTCACTAGCTTTGGATTCACAGCGCCAGGGTCCCAGGTTCGATTCCCCGCTGGGTCACTGTCTGTGCGGAGTCTGCACGCTCTCCCAGTGTCTGCGTGGGTTTCCTCCGGGTGCTCAGGTTTCCTCCCACAGTCCAAAAACGGTGCAGGTTAGGTGGATTGGTCATGATAAATTGCCCTTAGTGACCAAAAGGTTAGGAGGGGCTATTGGGATACAGTGGAAGTGAGGGCTTAAGTGGGTTGGTGCAGACTCGATGGGCCAAATGGCCTCCTTCTGCACTGTATGTTCTAATATTGTCTAACTTGGGTGTGAATCTTTGCAATTATCTATCCCATTAAGCCAAGACAACAATCGATTTACGGACACTAAAGGAATCAAGGAGTGAGGTGGCAGGGAAGTAGAGTCACGGTAAACAGTCAGCCATCACTTTTTGATTGGCTATCTTGCCAAAGAGCTGTATAGTTTATTCCTGCTTTTATTTCTCAAGTATGTCACCAGACACAGACAGATATGCAATTACAACCAAGCAGAGTTGTCAATAGCTCTTTTCACATGGAATACTTTGGAATGTAGTTAAATTCCTTCCTGTATATCTCACTGGAAAACAACCACCAGTTCCAACCAACATCTATGATTGTATCAGCTCACCAAAGTTCCCACATGCACTATAGAGTTTATCAATAGCTAAATGCATAAAAAATAAAATCATCCTTACCTTGGGAGGAACATACTCAAAGGGAGAAGTTGTAGTCTCTGTTGGTAAGCTCATTAAGTTGTCACCCAGCTTACTGGTTGTGTACTGGAGCAGGTTCAGTTTCTGCAGAGAGGAAATACATAGCTAAACTCCGGCTTCTCAGCAACCACCTGCTTACTCTCCTACAATGTTAATTTCAAAAAGGAACAAGTGTGTACAGGTGAAAGGCACACATTAGATAATTACCTGTGCTGCATAGGCTGGAATTTTTTTTCTTGCAGCAGTGAAGGCTGATGGGGGATCTGGCTGAGGTATATATGAGGGGTACAGCTAGGGTGGATAGGAAGGAATGTTTCCCATTAGAGTGGTTACTAACCAGGGACATAGAATTAAGGGTCAGGAGGTTTATAGGGGATATGGGGAAAAGCTTTGCCCAGAGGATGGTGGGAGTCTTAAACACTGCTTGAAAAGGAGGTCACCCTCAACAACATGTAGATGAGCACATGCTGGAAAATGGGATTAGACTAATGAGGTGCTTGATGACCAGCATGAGGGATGAAGGCCCCCTTTCCGTGCTGTAATTGACTCTAAATGTATAACAATGGCAGCAAGGAGTTAGATATTTCATAGAATTTACAGTGAAGGAGGCCATTCGGCCCATCGAGTCTGCACCAGATCCTGGAAAGAGCTCCCTATCCAAGCCCACACCTCCACCCTATCCCCATAACCCTGTAACCCCACCCAACACTAAGGGCAATTTAGCATGGCCAATCCACCTAACCTGCAAATCTTTGGACTGTGGGTGGAAACCAGAGCACCTGGAGGAAATCCACGCACAGACAGGGTGAATGTGCAGACTCTGCACAGTGACCCAAGCCGGGAATTGAACCTGGGACCCTGGAGATGTGAAGCAATTTTGTGCTAACCACAATGCTACCATTGCTGTTGTAGTGTTTGGAAAAAGATATATAATCTGTTCTTTTATTTATAAATTTAGAGTACCCAATTATTTTTTCCAATTAAGGGGCAATTTAGCATGGCCAATCCACCTAGCCTACACATTTTTGGGTTGTGGAGGCACAACCCACACAAGCACAGGGAGAGTGTATATAATCTGTTAAATAAGGCTCAATTGAAACAAAATGTTCTGTCAGAAGAATGCAGATGGAAAACTTGGGCATTTTCTTACACACATTCATGCCTCCTGTAGAGCCAGAGAAAATTATGCCTGCTCGGTCAGATTTTCTAGGCATGAAGAGTTGGTGGAATATTAGTTTTTCGAGTGTTACAAGTCTGAAAGTGGTTAGCTTCAGGAAGAGGAAGTTCAAAAATCATAACATCCTACCCCCTCCATCATATTTAGACACCTTTTTGATCTCCATCTATTTCACTTCCACATGCAAGGCTTGTGAAATCACCATGGTCTTATTTTATCATAGAATTTACAGTGCAGAAGGAGGCCATTCGGCCCATCGAGTCTGCACCAGCTCTTGGAAAGAACACCCTACCCAAGGTCAAAACCTCCACCCTATCCCAGTAACCCCACCCAACACTAAGGGCACTTTTGGACACTAAGGGGCAATTTATCATGGCCAATCCACCTAACCTGCACATCTTTGGACTGTGGGAGGAAACCGGAGCACACGGGGAGGATGTGCAGACTCCGCACAGACCACTTGATCATGGTGGTCTGATTTGATCACTTCCTCAGCTCCATCATGTATATTCACCAGTTCATTGCCTACAGGGGAAAGAAATGTCTTACTGATGTTCCTCCAACTCCCTTTTCGCCCCAATCCATTAATATTATTCTGCTGCTGTTGTCTTACCAAAGCATTGTTGGTTCTAGAATCTATTGCTCTTTAGAGTCTCCTACTTGATGGCATACTACCCAAATATCCTACGGTACTTCACATGAGCATTGTTACAAAAGTAATTTACCAAGATCAGAGGTTGGAACTCCAAATCACAACAGACCTTGGAGATTCCATGCATGAGTGGCTTATGCATGCACAATTCAGCATTTTAAGTTATTTGGGCCAAGGACAGACAACAAGAAAAATTACTGAAAATCTGAGTCATGTGACAGGGAGCAGTGCCACTGCAAACAGCAAAAGGTCCCAGTTAAGAGGAGGGGTGGAGAAAGAGACAGGAAATGCCCTGAAGACAGATGGTTAGTGACTCCATGCTATGTGATGTTGGGTGAACATACCTCTTTGAAGGAGGAGCTGAATTTCTAGTGGAGGCTAGAGTACATACTCAGGAATCCAAGGAAACAATTTTGGGAGAAGAGATTGAAACCCTGGGAGGCAAGTCATTGTTGACACAGTTGGAGCTATTTTTGGAGAGATCTTTGAAGATGATGACTGGAACCCCACGAGTTCCAATAAAATTGATTGACTGTTACTGACATCGGAGTGAAGAAATCCATGGAATCAGTCTTGGTCACAATTGTCATTTATCATGACATGTGGGGTGTTTGACCAGTTTATCTGTTAATTCGTATGTAACCCATATTAACCAATGTTAATGTATAAGATAGATAGCGGATGGTTTGATCTTTCTGGCCATGTACAGTAAAGTTATTGTTTGTTCAAAACCTGTGGAAATTTGGGCTTTATTCAAAGTCTTGAATCTCAAACCTTTGTCTACTTTAAACACAATATTATCAGTCCCTTACCAGCCCGACAAAACATAGATCATAACATTATGAAGCAAACCAAGCCACACAAGGCAATAAATGGCCGGCTTGGTCAAATGGATAATTTTAAAAGGAGCTTCAAGGAGATGCAGAGGTCTGGTGGGGTGGAGTCAGACTGGAATTTGCAGAGCTCAAGAGCCCTGCCAGTTGAATACATGACCACCAGTGGTAGGTGCAATTGCACAAGAGACTAAAAATGAGATGAACTCATCTCCGAGTATTGTGGGGCTGGAAGAATTAAAGAGGTCCTCGTGGGATTTGAAAACAAGGATAAGATTGAAAGAAGCATGATTTGACTGGGAGCCAGCTTAGTGTTAGTTTAGGCATGAGCCGAATAATTTGGGATGATCAGAGTGAGAGAGAGGCCAGTTAGAGCATTGGAATAGACAAGCCTAAAAAGCAACAAAAGGATGCTGGAGGGTTTCAGCAGGAGCAGATTAGATGCTCCAGATCAGGAAGTGGGCAATCTAAAACAATGGCACAATGTGGTGAAATTCCATTTCAGCAGTTCAATATGGTGCCACACTGTTCCACAGGCAAGTCACACCCAGAGATGACAGTGGTATAGAGGAGGAAGGAGGGATCTGGAGAGTCTTAAAAAAGACACTAGACCACATGAGATTATGCCATCAGGTCAATTATGGCTAAGGAAACCTCTTGCTGACTGCCATCTACCATTCTCTATGAAGCTTCTATGTTGTTCATGTTCACTTTCCCATCTACGCCGAGCACCACTTGGGAAGGGGCCAAGAATGTACTGTTGGTGGAGGGACTTCAACCCACGAGATACTCATTAGTCCAACCCAAGAGTTACTCAATAGTCTATCAACTAAACTGGCAGAGTCCTGAAGGGCATATCTGGCAGACAGTCGGTGGTAGGTTGTGAGAACCAAAAAGGCACCTCATCTCACCAATTTACCCATTACAGATTAATCCGACAGTATTCGATGACCAGTCTTCATGAGATTAAATCCGGTCTTTACACTGGATGATGTGGCCTAATTCTGCTCCAATGACTTATATCTCGCAGTTGAGTGGCATGGCAGCACAATGGTTAGCACTGTTGCTTCACAGCACCAGCGACCCGAGTTCGATTCCTGGCTTGCGTCACTATGGAGACGGCACGTTCTCCCCATGCCTACGTGAATTTCCTCCCAGTGCCAAGTGTGGGGGTTAGGTGGACTGGTCACGCTAAATAGTGGCCAAACGTTAGTTAGGGTTGCTGGGTGACAGGGATAGGGTGGAGGTGTGGCCTTGGGTAGGGTGCTCTTTCAGGGGCTGGTGTAGACTCGATGGGCTGAATGGCCTCCTTCTCCACTGAAATTCTATGATTCAGTTTATCCACGAGACATTGCAAGCTAACAGAAGAATTATACTTCATTACAATCTGTAATCCCATAGCATGCCCCTCACTCCAACATTGCCTGCCACCTAACCAAGGGTTAACCTTTACATGTCTGTTAAAAAGCAGAAACAGCAGGTTATATTCCAGAACCAGCTATAGTCCTGCCACATCTAGTCATGAATAGTGGTGGACAATTAAACAATTGGAGGAAGTTCCACAAATATCTCCACATTCAATGATGGATTCTGATTAGTGCAAATTGCAACTCCAGCCAGAAGTGTCAAATGGATGATCCATTGTTGCCTTTGCCAGAGATACCAAGCCAACTCTTCACTCCTTGATATAAAGCAGCAGTTGTAGGCAACGGGTACAGTAAACGCTATAGGTCCCAACAATATCCTGATGGAAGAGTAGCCACGTGCCTAGCCTCGTTGTTACTACAACACAAGTATCTGCCTAATGTAGAAAACTGTCTAGGAGAAAGTCAATCTGGCCATATCATCCCATCAGTCTGCTCTTCAAGTCATCTGCAAAGTGATGCAAGGTGCCAACAGTGCAAATGCACCGTACTAACTCAGCAACAACCTCAGGAACCCAAACTAGATCACATTACAACCCGTGTTAAAATATGGACAAGAGATGAAGGCTAGAGAGAGACTGACCTCAACATCAAGGTAGCTTTTAGTGTGCGACATCAAAGTCCTAGCAAAACTAAAATGAAGGGGATCAGGAGGGTTAACTCTCCACTGGTTAGACTCCTACATATCATAAAAAGATGGTTCTGGTAGGCCAATCATCTTAATCAGAGGGCAAAATTGCAGATGTCAGGAAGTGTGCTCAACCAACCACTGGGTCACAAGAAATAGAAGCAGCCCCTCAAACCTCCCTCAACATTAAACACAATCATGGCCAACCCTCTTGACTGAACTCCTTTGCAGCCTGTAACCACCCCCATACAAACTCCCAGACCAAACAAATATTTCCACCTCCAGTTTCCTCCCACAGTCCAAAGATATGCAGGTTAGATGGACTGGCCATGCTAAATTTAAAATTGTCCCTTAAGTGTCCAAACGTTAGATGGGGTTACAGGGATAGGGTGGGGAATGCCTAGGTAGGGTGCTCTTTCGGTAGGTCAGTGCAGACTTGATGGGCCGAATGGCCTCCTTCTACACTGTAGGGATCTCTGATTCTTTTAAAAACATTTTTAGAGTACCCAATTCATTTTTTCCAATTAAGGGGCAATTTAGCATGGCCAATCCACCTACCCTGCACATCTTTTGAGATGTGGGGGCGAGACCCATGCAAACACGCGGAGAATGTGCAAACTCCACACAGACAGTGACCCAGAGCCGGGATCGAACCTGGGACCTCGGCGCTCTGAGGCTGCAGGGCTAACCCACTGCACCACCGTACTGCCCTGGGATTTATGATTCTAATATGTTAATTGAAATATCTATAGAGCTCGAGGGTACATAATTCTGCAGACTCAATCCTGAGGGGGTTTAAACTAATTCAGCAGGGGGATGGGAACCTAAATTGTAGTCCCAGTGTACAGGATGTTGAGAGTAGCGAGGTCAGGGATAGGGTTAAAAGTTCGAAAGAGGGCACCGGCAAGCAAGACGCTGGTTTGAAGTGTGTCGACATCAATGCCAGGAGCATCCGGAATAAGATGGGTGAGCTTGCAGCATGGGTTGGTACCTGGGATCTCGATGTTGTGGCAATTTCGGAGACATGGGTAGAGCAGGGACAGGAATGGCTGTTGCAGGTTCCAGGATTTAGATGTTTCTGTAAGAACAGAGAAGATGGTAAAGGGGGTGTGGCATTGTTAATCACGGAAAGTATTACGGCAGTAGAAAGGACGTTTGAGGACTCGTCTACTGAGGTAGTATGGGCCGAGGTTAGGAACAGGAGAAGAGAGGTCACCCTGTTGGGAGTTGTCTATAGACCTCCGAATAGTTCCAGAGATGTAGAGGAAAGGATTGCAAAGATGATTCTCAACAGGAGCGAGTGTAACAGGGTAGTTGTTATGGGGGACTTTAACTTTCCAAATATTGACTGGAAATACAATAGTTCGAGTACTATAGATGGGTCAGTTTTTGTGCAGTAGGGTTTTCTGACACAGTATGTAGACAGGCCAACAAGGGGCGAGGCCACATTGAATTTGGTACTGGGTAATGAACCCGGCCAGGTGTTAAGATTTAGATGTAGGTGAGCACTTTGGTGATAGTGATCACAATTCGGTTATGTTTACTTTAGCAATGGGCAGGGATAGGTATATACCGCAAGGCAAGAATTATAGCGGGGGGGAAAAGCAATTATGATGCTATTCGGCAAGATTTAGGATGTATAGGATGGGGAAGGAAACTGCAAGGGATGGGTACAATCGAAATGTGGAGCTTTTTCAAGGAACAGCTGTGCGTGTTCTTGATAAGTATGTACCTGTCAGGCAGGAAGTTGTCGAGCAAGGAACCGTGGTTTACTAAGGAAGTTGAAGCACTTGTCAAGAGGAAGAAGGCGGCTTATATTAGGATGAGACATGAAGGCTCAGTTAGGGCACTTGAGAGTTACAAGTTAGCCAGGAAGGACCTAAAGGGAGAGTTAAGAAGAGAGAGGAGAGGACACGAAAAGTCATTGGCGGATAGGATCAAGGAAAACCCTAAGGCTTTCTATAGGTATATCAGGAACAAAAGAAGGACTAGAGTAAGATTAGGGCCAATCAAGGATAGTAGTGGAAAGTTGTGTGTGGAATCAGAGGAGATAGGGGAAGCGTTAAATGGATATTTTTTGTCAGTGTTTACACTGGAAAAAGACAATGTTGTCGAGGAGAATACTTGGGTACAGTCGACCAGGCTAGATGGGATTGAGGTTCACAAGGAGGAGGTGTTAGCAATTTTCGAAAGTGTATCTGGGCCAGATGGGATTTATCCTAGGATTCTCTGGGAAGCCAGGGAGGAGATTGCAGAGCCTTTGTCCTTGATCTTTATCGACAGGAATAGTGCCGGAAGACTGGAGGATAGCAAATGTTGTCCCATTGTTCAAGAAAGGGAGTAGAGACAACCCTGGTAATTATAGACCTGTGAGCCTTACTTCGGTTGTGGATAAATTGTTGGAAAAGGTTACAAGAGATGGGGTTTATAATCATCTTGTAAAGAACAAGTTGATTAGCGATAGTCAACACGGTTTTGTGAAGGGTAGGTCATGCCTCACAAACCTTATTGAGTTTTTTGAGAAGGTGACCAAACAGGTGGATGAGGGTAAAGCGGTTGATGTGGTGTATATGGATTTCAGTAAGGCGTTTGATAAGGTTCCCCACGGTAGGCTGTTGCAGAATATACAGAAGTATGGGGTTGAAGGTGATTTAGCGGTTTGGATCAGTAATTGGCTAGCTGAAAGAAGACAGAGTGGTGGTTGATGGCAAATGTTCATCCTGGAGTTCAGTTACTAGTGGTG
Organism: Scyliorhinus canicula; assembly: GCF_902713615.1. Classification (NCBI taxonomy): domain Eukaryota; kingdom Metazoa; phylum Chordata; class Chondrichthyes; order Carcharhiniformes; family Scyliorhinidae; genus Scyliorhinus; species Scyliorhinus canicula. The sequence continues at coordinate 46,987,924 of NC_052162.1, forward strand.
TACCGCAAGGATCTGTTTTGGGGCCACTGCTGTTTGTCATTTTTATAAATGACCTGGAAGAGGGTGTAGAAGGATGGGTTAGTAAATTTGCAGATGACACGAAGGTCAGTGGAGTTGAGGATAGTGCTGAAGGATGTTATAGGATACAGAGGGACATAGATAAGCTTCAGAGCTGGGCTGAGGGGTGGCAGATGGAGTTTAATGCGGAAAGTGTGAGGTAGTGCACTTTGGAAGGAGTAACAGGAATGCAGAGTACTGGGCTAATGGCAAGATTCTTGGTAGTGTAGATGAACAGAGAGATCTCGGCATCCAGGTACATAAATCCCTGAAAGTTGCCAGCCAGGTTAATAGGGCTGTTAAGAAGGCATATGGTGTGCTAGCTTTTATCAGTAGGGGGATTGAGTTTCAGAGCCACGAGGTCATGCTGCAGCTGTACAAAACTCTGGTGCGGCCTCACCTGGAGTACTACGTGCAGTTCTGGTCACCACATTATAGGAAGGATAGAACATAGAACAGTACAGCACAGAACAGGCCCTTCGGCCCTCAATGTTGTGCCGAGCCATGATCACCCTACTCAAACCCACGTATCCACCCTATACCCATAACCCAACAACCCCTCCCTTAACCTTACTTTTATTAGGACACTACGGGCAATTTAGCATGGCCAATCCACCTAACCCGCACATCTTTGGACTGTGGGAGGAAACCGGAGCACCCGGAGGAAACCCACGCACACAGATGTGGAAGCTTTGGAAAGGGTTCAGAGGAGATTTACTAGGATGTTGCCTGGTATGGAGGGAAGGTCTTACGAGGAAAGGCTCAGGGACTTGAGGTTGTTTTCGTTAGAGAGGAGAAGGCTGAGAGGTGACTTAATAGAGACATACAAGATAGTCAGAGGGTTAGATAGGGTGGACAGTGAGAGTCTTTTTCCTCGGATAGTGACCAACACGAGGGGACATGGCTTTAAATTGAGGGGTGGTAGATATAGGACAGATGTCAGAGGCAGTTTCTTTACTCAGAGAGTAGTAGGGGTGTGGAACGCCCTGCCTGCAACAGTAGTAGCCTCGCCAACTTTAAGGTCACTGGATAGACATATGGATGAAAATGGAATAGTGTAGGTCAGATAGGCTTCAGATGGTTTCACAGGTCGGCGCAACAGCGAGGGCTGAAGGGCCCGTACTGCGCTGTAATATTCTATGTTCTATGAGTGACGCAACCGCTCAATCGAATGTTAACTGTCGGAAGCAAGACTGTGGGAGCAACTCACCACCTGATCCCCAAACCCTGTCCACCGCAAGGCACAAAACAGGAGTGCAATGGACAATTTCCCAGAATTGAACCCAGGTCTCTGGCACTGTGCCGCCCAACAGCACTGTTTGTGTATCACTTCACTGACCAAAGCAGCTCACCACTACCTTAAAAGGGGCAATAAATACCAACTTTGCAAGCAAGACCCACATCCCACAAACTACAGCAGTGCTCCCCACATTGTGTGGAAGAAACCATTACTCATCTATTACCCCCAGCGGCACAAGTGTTTAACACTGCTGCCGTACAACATCGGAGATCCGGGTTAGATTCCGACCTCAGGTGAGTGTGTGTGTGGAGTTTGCATATTCTTCCAATGTCTGTGTGGGTTTCCTCCGGGTGCTCCGGTTTGCTCCCACAGTCCAAAAGATGTGTAGGTTAGGGGAGTTGGCTCTGCTCTGCTAAATTATCCCTAGGTGGTGTTACAGGGATAGAACATAGGTGGGGAATTGGGCCTCGGTAGGGTGGTCTTTGAGGGTGGGTGCAGACTCGATTGGCCTTCTTCTGCACTTTAGTGACTCCATAATTACTGGATGTTGGATAAGTAGTCAGATAATTTAGCACCAGCAGTCGAGAGATGTTATGCAGTGGTAGAACTGGGTGCTGTCAATCTGGAAACTACATTTTCAAATGATCTCAGAGGCAGCGTGCAGGAGATAAACAAGAGATGATCAGGGATGGACTATTCAAGGACCGAGACAGCAATATGGGAGTGGGAAAAGAAGCCATTGGCTGAAGTCAATAGATCAAAATGAAACAGATGAGAGCACTTCCGCCCAGCTGGATCATAGTGGACAGGTGATGGCAGAAGATGGTGTAGTCAAACGTGGCAGACCCAGACAAGTCAAGGAGGAATACCTTTAATCAATCAGTTAGAAATGACACCTTAAAAAACTATTAAAGTACAGAAATCCATAGTCAGAGAGGTGCACACCAGATCTGGGAGGCAACAGGGGCAAGGAGGAGATGTTGCTGATGTGAGTAATTTATATAGTCACAAATGAAACATTTGGTTGCACCCCTTCCAGCTCTAAAAAGCATGAAAATGAAAAGAAATTCGCTTACTGTCACAAGTAGGCTTCAAATGAAGTTACTGTGAAAAGCCCCTAGTCGCCACATTCCGGCACCTGTACTACATAACGTTCCAAGATATTGCTGCTTGTGCTGCAACACATGGACTCAAAAGGCTTGCAGAAATTACTCTTGGCTGAACTCAAAACACTAGTTCCTAACGTCCAATGGTAATTGGCGTAAGCCTATAATGACTGTTAAAAGGACGACAATAAACCACCAGCTTTTTGCAAACCAAAGAGGCAAGAAGTAAATATTGGATACAAATTGGTACTTAATCTAAAGGGGATATTAATATTACCTTACGATTGCAATCCATAAGGAGGTAATATTTCATGCTGGCGCACAATATTTTACAACTACTTGATTAGTATACAAGTTTGTCATGCCCTTCTCTCTAGATTCTAAATCATATACTATTTACATACCTGCTTATAGGTTTCATTTTCTTCCATCAGCTGCTGATTCCTTTCACATAGCTCGTTCATCTTCTTGATCTCTTCATCCTGTTATATTTGAAAAGTTTAAACAATTTGTTTCCTGTTCCTCTCCCAATTCATCCCACCACATCACATCCATTTTTGTATGTTGACTGTTATATTTTGAAGATACCAGTCATATTTTGAAGATAAATTAGAATGTCGAGTACTTGGGTCTTAACTATATGGACCTCTCAAGATGTGAAGGAAAGGAATAACATACTCAAATCTGGATTATTCAGACTGGGACAATTTTGTCATTTGGAAATACTTACTTGGAACTGGAGCCTCTCCAGGAGTTGGGCCTCTTGATCAGGAGCAGACTCCTTTTGTAGATTGGAGTTTTGTTGCAACTGGCTAAGCAGGTAGAGAACCTGGGGAATATTCAGAAGTCAGTAAAATCACCAATGGGCAGTTTAAATTTAGTTAATTTGTTTTGGTTATCTGAATAACAATTAGGATTCTAGTTATATTTATTTTCCTTGTTACGCACTGGAGTACTGCAAACAAGAACATTTCCAACAAAGAAATGTAGCAGTATTCAACTCTATTCCTGCACGCCCCTCTTCCAGCAAAAATTTCCAATGATAGGAGTCACAACATACAAGATTATTTAAATCCATGCAAATTGGGAATGTATTTCCATTCACTTGTATCCAATAGTGATAAAACAAATTGAATACATCTAGCTAAAATAAGGGGCAATTCATTACTTTGCAATTACATTTTAGGTTCAAAGGTTATATTGAGAAGGGGTAGAGGAGATGAAGTGGGGTGATGGAGTTTAATTTCAGAATCAATGTCAACACATTGAAATGTTGCTAAGAACAGTAGGTCACTTAGCCCTTTGAGCCTTCGGTCATTCAATAAGACCTTGGCTGATTGGATTGTAACCTCACATCCTTGTATACACAAACAGAGGAAGGGTGTCCCAAAGACTCAGCCCTTAAATTCTCATCTGTCTTAAATGAGTGACCCTTTTTATTTAAAGTAGTTGCGGATTCTCCCAAGAGGAAACATCCTCCACATACCCCCTCTGTCAAGATCCCTCAGGATCTTGTATGTTTCAATCAAATGACCGATTACTCTTCTAAAAGCCCGTGATGTCTAACCTGTACAACCTTTCCTCAAGACAACCTGTCCATTCTAGGTATTAGTTTAGTGAACCTTCCTTGAACGGATTGCAACACATTTCACCTTTCATTAAGAGACCAATATTGTACTCAACGCTCCATATGTGGTCTCACCAGTGCCTTGTATAATGGAAGCATAACCTCCCTACTTCTGTAATCAACACATCTCACTAATGATAACATTCTATTAGCTTTCCCAATTACTTGCTGTACCTATACACTAGCCTCGTGCTTCATGCACTAGGACACCGGAGTTCTACAATCTCTCATCATCATTTAGATAATACCCTTCATCATTTATCCTTCTAAAATGGACCAATTCACCTTACTTCCTACTTTATATTTCTTTGCCAGATCTTTCCCCACTCACATAATCCATGTCTCTTTGTAACCTTCTTATGCCTTCTTCCAATTAATCAGCAAATTTGGCAATCATCCCTTCAGTCATTTATCCAAATTGTAAACAGTTGAGGCCCCATTCAGTGTGGCACACCACTCATTTAAATTAGTTCATGGGGATATGGGCATTGCAGGCTGTGCCAGCATTTATTGCCCATCTCGAATTGCCTTCGAGGGGGCAGTTAAGAGTCACCCACATTTCTGTAGATCTCGAGTCACATGTAGGCCAGACCAGGCCAGGAAGGCAGATTTCCTTCCCTAATGGAAATTAGTGAACCAGATGGGTTTTTAAAATGACAATCAGCAATGGTTTCATGGCAATCATTTTTTTAATTGAATTCAAATTTTACCATCTGCAGAGGTGAGATTTGAACCTGGGTCCCCAGAGCATTACACAGGCTCTCTGGTTAAGTAGTCCAGTGACAACACACGAGCCACCACCTCCTCATTACAACCTTTCAATCAGAAAAATACCCATTTTTTATGCCAACTGTTTCCCGTTAGCAAATCTTGATGTTCCCCCTGCCAAGACTCGATGGGCCAAATGGCCTCCTTCACCGCAGCGATTCTGTCTGCAAGCTTTTATTTTCTGCAATAACCTAGGATGTGGCACTCTATAAAACATTCACCAGTTCCCCTATATCCACTGTATCGGATTTTTCCAAAGGACCCCAATAATTGGTTAAATGTCATTGGTTTTCAAAACCATGTTGTCTTTGCCCGATTGCTTTGAATTCTGTTTAATGCCCCGATAACATCTCCAATAATAACTAACATTTCCTGTGACATGTTTGTTTCCCCACTTTCTCTTTCCTCCCTTTCTGAATAAAGGAGCTGAATTTGCCAAATCTAAGGAGTTTTGGAAAATTAAAACCAAGGCTTCAGCTAGCCACTTCTCTCAACACCCTAAGATGATGAAGTCCATCTGGAACTCAATGTAGCTCTTGGTGAAGTCAACAGTGAAAAGGAACATTCAAAATTGCTCTGCAGGAGAGAGAACACTGACAAGAAAATTTTAATTTATCTTGGGATATGAGCATCGCTGGCAAGGCCAGCATTTGTTGCCCATCCTCAATTGCCCTCAGGATGTTGATAGTACATGTGGTGTAGCTACACCTACCATGCCAATCAGCCCAAGCCCAAATATTGTCTGTATGTTGAAAGACCTGCTTCTCAATAGTCATGCACTCATGTGATCTTTTCTATCCACCCAGGATTTAGGACAGTGCCTTGGTTGAGGCGGCTAGAAACCAATCCCTGTCCCAGCACATCACTTCATGCATTAATTAGGGCAGCTTCCTCAGTCTAACTATTATCTCCATCACCAGATCAGAAGTGGAGTAACAATTGCTGTGATTCTCCATGTACAATTTCTCAAAATAGTTAAAAACCCGAAAGATTTGGACTTCATTCAAGCTTGTACGGTTATGTTGCAAGTAATGTTTGCATTGTGCAAATGACAGGGAACAATTGCCAACTCTAGCAAGAGAAAGTTTAATCAGCTCCCTGATATTAAATGGCATATTTCCTCAATACAACACCCTGGGAGTAATTGGTAATACTGTGGCTACTGCACATCATACTTGAATTCTTATATAGCATGAGGTGTACTCCTAACATCCCCAAAGCCTCGCCAACTCTCATAAGGCCCAAATCAGGAGTGTAATGGAACACACTGCCTGGGTGGGTGCAGTTGCGTTAAAACTTGAAACCTATCCTGCATGGGGTCGCATATCAGCCCTCACCCACCAAGAACACACTCTCTGAACAGCAGTCTGATGCACCATAATAATGGTGCCAAGGTTCATCAGCAGCACCTCCCAAATCTGCAAACTCCACAGCATGGAAGGATAGGGCAGGAAGTGCATGGGAACATCAGCGCCCAAGATCAGCTCCAAGACACAGACATGGACATGCTGCTATTCATCATTGCCAAGTTGAAATCCAAGATCATTCTATCTAAATGGTATTGTGGGAACATCTTCACCCCATTGACTGCAGTGGGTCACAGGACAATAAATGCCAGCTTTGTGAGAAACACCTAAAGTTAAAGAATGATCAATGGAAAGCAAATGGATCAACTCACAGGGGTCGGTCTGTACCTCTTGAATTAGTCATTGGGGACTTCCGGTTGCGGCTATGACTAGCTAAGCCGCACATTTGGAAGCTCCTGCAACAAAGGTGTTTTTGGGCCAATTGGAGGGCCCCAACGGCGCTGAAAAAACGAATCCCGGTGGGGGAAGGTCCCCTGAGGAGAACTAGACCGATTTTATGGTCGGTACCCGGAGTGGAGCGGCAAGAAAAACGGCAGCAGCTCCCCAAAAAAAGCGGGGGAAGAAAATCAAAATGGCGGCCGGCGGTGCATCGGAGGAGTGGAAGAAATGGGCGGAGGAGCAGCAGGCCGCTCTCCTCCGTTTTTTCACGGAGATGAAAGTGGAACTCTTAGAGTCCATGAACGCGACGGCCACCAGGTTGGTGGGAGCCCAGGCGATCAAAGAGGCGTCGATTAAAGATCTGCAGCAGGAGATGACCGCGAGGGAGGAGGAGGCCACAGTCATCGGGGCAAAGGTGGAGGTGCACGAGGCACTCCACATGAAGTGGCAGAGCCGCTTCGAGGAGCTGGACACTCGGATGACGAGGAAAAATTTGAGGATCCTGGGCCTGGAAGAAGGCCTGGAGGGGTCGGATCTCCCGGGATATGTGGCGGAGATGTTGAGCTCCCTGATGGGGGAAGGGGCCGGTCCGGCGCCCCTGGAATTGGAAGAGGCATACCGGGTCATGGCCAGGAGGCCTCGGGCAAACGAGCCCCCGAGGGCGGTGCTGGTGCGGTTCCAGCGGCTAAGTGATCGAGAGAAAGTCCTGAGGTGGGCTAAAAGGGAGAAAAGCAGCAAGTGGCAGAACTCGACGGTAAGGGTGTACCAGGACTGGAGTGCGGAGGTGGCAAAGCGGCGGGCCCGGTACAACCGGACAAAGGCGGTGCTACACGCGAAAAAGATCAAATTTGGAATGCTGCAACCGGCGCGCTTGTGGGTCACCTACAAGGACCAACATCATTATTTCGAGTCCCCAGAGGAGGCCTGGACCTTTGTACAAGAGGAAAAGTTGGACACGAACTAAAACCTGGGAGCACCGGCGGTCGTAGCCGCCGGGGGACTCTTGATTGAGCAAGTGGCCCTTTTCTTTTTCAGGCCAGGTCGGAACTGGGTAACAGTTTCGTGGATTGTTTGGGGTGTTTTTTCTCGAACGGTTGACTTTTCTGAATATTTTGAAGGTTTCGAGTTGTTGGGTGTTTCTGTATATTTGTACTGTTGAAATCTCTATTGTGGGTCGTTGGCTTCTTATGGGGTGTTTTTTCCCGTTTCCAATTTCCCTTAGTCATTTACCCCTCTTACCCTTTTTCTTTGGGTGCTTGGGGGGGTTTTTTGTTCTTTTGTTTTTCGTTTCGGGTTATGGTTATCTGCGGTTATTTATACTGTTTGATGGAGGGTGATGGTTGAGCACACTGTTAGTTGATAGTTAGTTAATTATTTTGTTATTTAAGTATGTAGTTAAGTATTTATGTATTTAGTTGCCATTGGGTATTTGTATTTATATCGTTAAGTTGGGGAGACGGGACGGGGGGGAGCGGGTTGATTATGCGGGTCTTTCTCGGGGGTTTTAAGGGGATCTTTCACGGGCGCAGATGGGGTGAACCGGGAGGAGTCGGAATGTGGCAGGAGCAGCCGTGTCAGCGGAGACCAGCTGACTCTCGGGAGTACGATGTGGGGTACATCGCGGCTAGGAGGGGTCCTAGCCAGGGGGGGGGGGGGGGGGGGGGGGGGAAGGGGGGGACACCGGGTTGCTGCTGGAAAGACCAGGGATGAGAAGGGGAGAGCCGGGGGGGTGGGGGGGGGGCCATCGCTATGGGAAGCGGGTCAGAAAAGAAGGGATGACCCGGGGCGAGCAAGGGACAAGACATGGCTAATCGACAGGGAGTAGGGACGGGTCGCTCTGCGACCCGATTGATCACGTGGAACGTAAGGGGGCTGAATGGGCCGGTCAAAAGATCAAGGGTCTTCTCACACCTGAAGGGACTGAAGGCTGATGTAGCAATGCTGCAGGAGACTCATTTGAGGGTAGCAGATCAGGTCCGCCTGAGAAGGGGGTGGGTGGGACAGGTGTTCCACTCAGGCTTGGATATCAAGAACCGGGGGGTGGCGATTTTGGTGGGAAAGAGGGTGTCGTTTGTGGCGGCAGAGGTGGTGGCAGACAAGGAGGGCAGGTACGTGATGGTGAGGGGTAGGCTGCAGGGAGAGAATGTGGTACTGGTAAATGTGTATGCCCCGAACTGGGACGACGCGGGTTTTATGAGGCGCCTGCTGGGCCTCATCCCGGGACTGGAGGCAGGGGGCCTGATCATGGGAGGGGACTTTAATACGGTGTTAGACCCTGGGCTGGATAGATCGAGTTCCAGGACGAATAGAAGGCCGGCAGCGGCAGAGGTGTTAAGGGGGTTCATGGAGCAGATGGGAGGGGTAGACCCATGGAGATTTGGTAGGCCTAGGGCGAGGGAGTATTCTTTTTTCTCCCACGTCCACAGAGTGTACTCTAGGATCGATTTTTTCGTATTGAACAGGGGGCTGATACCGAGAGTGCAGGACACGGAGTACTCGGCCATTGCGATATCGGACCATGCACCACATTGGGTGGACGTGGACATGGGGGAGGCGCGGGACCAACGCCCGTTGTGGCGCCTGGATGTAGGGCTGTTGGCGGACGAAGAGGTGTGCAGAAGGGTGAGAACGGGCATTGAGAACTATCTGGGTACAAATGACACAGGTGAGGTGCAGGTGGGGACGGTCTGGGAGGCCTTGAAAGCAGTGATTAGAGGAGAGCTGATCTCCATAAGGGCACACAGAGAGAGGAAGGAGAGGCAGGAAAGGGAGAGGCTGGTGGGGGAGCTCCTAGAAGTAGATAGGAAATATGCGGCGGCGCCAGAGGAGGGGCTATTAAGGGAGCGGCGTAGCTTGCAGGCCAGGTTCGACCTACTGACCACTAGGAAGGCGGAAATGCAGTGGAGAAGGGCGCAGGGTGCGGCGTATGAGTACGGGGAAAAGGCGAGCAGGATGCTGGCACACCAGCTTCGTAAGCGAGATGCAGCCAGAGAGATTGGGGGAGTGAGAGAGAGGGGTGGGGACGTAGTGCAGAAGGGGCAGGAGGTGAATAGGGTCTTTAGGGACTTCTATAGGGAATTGTATAGGTCTGAACCGCCGAAGAGGAGAGGGGGAATGAAGAACTTTCTCGACAAATTGGAGTTCCCAAAGGTACAGGAGGAGCTGGTGGAAGGGTTGGGGGCGCCGATAGAGCTGCAGGAGCTAATTAAAGGGATAGGCCAGATGCAGGCGGGGAAGGCGCCGGGGCCGGATGGGTTCCCGGTGGAGTTTTACAGGAAATTTGTGGACTTCGTGGGTCCAGTGCTGGTGCGAGCCTTCAATGAGGCGCGCGAGGGGGGGGTTCTGCCCCCAACAATGTCGCAGGCCCTGATCTCCTTGATTTTGAAGCGGGACAAGGACCCGGTCCAGTGCGGGTCCTACAGGCCCATCTCCCTCCTGAATGTTGACGCCAAGCTGTTAGCAAAAGGTCCTGGCAACCAGGATAGAGGACTGTGTGCCAGGGGTAGTCCATGAAGACCAGACGGGGTTCGTGAAGGGACGCCAACTTAACACAAATGTCCGGAGATTGTTAAATGTGATTATGATGCCAGCAGTGGAAGGGGAGGCGGAGATAGTGGTAGCGCTGGACGCGGAGAAGGCATTTGACAGGGTGGAGTGGGAATACTTGTGGGAGACGTTGGAAAGGTTTGGGTTTGGGGAGGGATTTATCAAGTGGGTAAAACTGCTCTATTCAGCTCCGATGGCAAGTGTGGTAACAAACGGGAGGAGGTTAGAATATTTTGGGCTCCATCGAGGTACTAGGCAGGGATGTCCCCTATCTCCCTTACTCTTTGCATTAGCGATTGAGCCGTTGGCGATGGCACTGAGGGGTTCAGGGGGGTGGAGAGGACTGACAAGGGGAGGGGAGGAACATCGGGTCTCGCTCTATGCGGATGATTTGTTGTTGTATGTGGCAGACCCGGAGGGGGGAATGCCGGAGGTAATGGGGATACTAGCGGAGTTCGGGAACTTTTCGGGATATAAATTAAATCTGGGGAAAAGTGAGGTCTTTGTAATACACCCGGGAGACCAAGGGGAGGGAATTGGGAGGCTCCCCTTCAAAAGAGCAGTTAAAAGTTTTAGGTATTTGGGGGTGCAGGTGGCAAAGAACTGGGGGACCCTCCACAAGTTGAACTTTTCCAGACTGGTGGAACAGATGGAGGAGGAGTTTAAGAGGTGGGACATGGTGCCGCTTTCGCTGGCAGGGAGGGTGCAGTCAGTTAAAATGACGGTCCTCCCGAGGTTCTTGTTTTTGTTCCAGTGTCTGCCCATCTTCCTCCCCAGGGCCTTTTTCAAGAAGGTAACGAGTAGTATCATGGGGTATGTGTGGGCACATGGCATCCCGAGAGTTAGAAGGGTCTTTTTGGAGCGGAGTAGGGATAGTGGAGGGCTGGCGTTACCCAACCTTTCAGGATATTACTGGGCGGCAAATACATCGATGGTACGAAAGTGGATGATGGAAGGGGAGGGGGCAGCCTGGAAGCGCATGGAGAGGGCGTCCTGCGGCAACATAAGCTTAGGGGCACTGGTAACGGCACCATGGCCGCTCCCTCCCACGAGGTATACCACGAGCCCGGTGGTGGCGGCCACCCTCAAGATCTGGGGGCAGTGGAGGCGACACAGGGGGGAAGTGGGAGGTCTGATAGGGGCACCACTAAGAGGGAACCACAGATTTGCGCCGGGAAACACAGGAGGGGGATTCCAGAGCTGGCAGAGGGCGGGTATTAGACAACTGAGGGACTTGTTTATAGAGGGGAGGTTTGCGAGCCTGGGAGAGTTGGAGGAGAAATTTGGGCTCCCCCCGGGGAACACGTTCAGGTACCTCCAAGTGAAGGCATTTGCCAGACGACAGGTAGCGGGGTTCCCCGCGCTCCCCGACAGGGGGGTGAGTGATAGGGTGCTATCAGGGGTCTGGGTCGGGGAGGGGAAGATCTCGGACATCTATAAGATTATGCAGGAGGTGGAGGAGGTACCAGTAGAGGAGCTGAAAGATAAGTGGGAGTTAGAGCTGGGGGAACAGATAGAGGACGGGACATGGGCAGACGCCCTGGAGAGGGTCAACTCGTCGTCGTCATGTGCGAGACTAAGTCTCATTCAATTTAAGGTACTGCACAGAGCCCACATGACAGGGACAAGGATGAGTCGGTTTTTCGGGGGTGAAGACAGGTGTATTAGATGTTCGGGAAGCCCTGCGAATCATGCACATATGTTTTGGGCATGTCCGGCACTGGAGGAGTTCTGGAAGAGGGTGGCAGGGACGGTGTCGAGAGTGGTGGGGTCCAGGGTCAAGCCAGGATGGGGACTTGCAATCTTCGGGGTTGGGGTGGAGCCGGGGGTACAGGAGGCGAGGGAGGCTGGAATATTAGCCTTTGCGTCCTTGGTGGCTCGGAGGAGGATCCTGATTCAGTGGAGGGATGAAAGGCCTCCGAGTGTTAACACCTGGTTAAACGACATGGCAAACTTCATCCAATTGGAAAGGATCAAATTCGCCCTGAGAGGGTCGGTGCAGGGGTTTTCCAGGCGATGGCAACCCTTCCTAGACCTCTTGGATCAGAGATAGAAACTGAGGTCGTGACAGCAGCAACCCGGGAGGGGGGGGGGGGGGGGGGGAGGAGGGGGGACAAAGACGAAGGAAGTACGGTAGCGGTGGTGGCACGGGCAAGGCCTGCCCGAGGACGCTGCTAGAAATGATAAGTTGGTCTGAATGTCGGTTCGCCGGCGGGGGGGGGGGGGGGGGGGGGGGGGGGACGCGCGGGTAGGGGGGGGGGGCTTTTTTCTTTTTCTTGTTAAGTAGGGGGGTTTGACTTTGTTTTGTTATAATTTAAATGTGAATGTAGGGGGGGTTAAAATGTTTGTATTTTGAAAAATTCAATAAAAATTATTTAAAAAAAAAAAAGAATTAGTCATTGGGTGTTTGACCAGAGCAACATAGAACCACAGAAAAGGGGCCAGTCAGCCCCAGTGCACCCTTGCTGGCCAAAATGAGAAAAAAAAACTAGCCACTCATTTTAATCCCACTTTCCAGCACCTGGGTCTGTAGCCTTGCAGGTATAAGCAGATTAGAACTGTACACAAGTTCCAGCTGTGACCTAGCCAGCATTTTGTGCATCTCCATTGTCCCATCTGATTTTGTATTCAATTCCTTGCCCAATAAAAAGGAAAGCATTCCATATGCTTTCTTGACCACACTTTTTTTTTTTTTTTTTTTAAGAACAGTACAGCACAGAACAGGCCCTTCGGCCCTCAATGTTGTGCCGAGCAATGATCACCCTACTCAAGCCCACGTATCCACCCTATACCAGTAACCCAACAACCCCCATTAACATTATTTTTTAGGACACTAAGGGCAATTTAGCCTGGTCAATCCACCTAACCCACACATCTTTGGACTGTGGGAGGAAACCGGAGCACCCGGAGGAAACCCACGCACACACGGGGAGGACGTGCAGACTCCGCACAGACAGTGCCCCAGCCGGGAATCGAACCTGGGACCCTGGAGCTGTGAAGCATTGATGCTAACCACCATGCTACCACGCTGCCCCATGTCTACAAGGTAGACCTTGTCTACCAGTCTTCCGCAACCTCTCTATCTTCCTGTTTCGCAGGTATTCGCTGACTTTAATTGCCCTCCCCAAATGCATAACATCTCACTTTTTCAGACTGAATTCCATTTGTCACTTCTCTGCCCACTCAACCACGCCATTGATCTGGAGGTGACAACTATCCTCTTCACCATCAACTACATGGCAAACATACAACCCATGTTCAAGTCTAAAATCATTAAAATATAAAACAAACAACAAGGGCCGAACACCGAGACCTGTGGAACACCACTGGAATTGTTGTTCCATTTGCAAAAACATCTATCAACCATTACCTTTAGTATTAAATCTTCAGACTCACAAAGTCTCAAAGAAATGCAGTATTCAACACCTCTTAGCATGCACACCAAGTCAATGCACAAATAGTACATCACCATGCTACATTTGACAAAGCTGTGATGAACAAACTACACACCCAGCCCAACTGTCAGAATAACATGCGGTTAACCTTATCCTGATGCCTCTGTTCTTGATCTAGCAGCTGTTGCTGATGGTCAGTCTCCATTTCAGCTATTCGTGTTTGCTCTTCAATTAATGTCTTCTGTAACTCTGCATTATCAGTTTTTGTATGATTGAAATCAGTCTCCAGTTTACTGTGTGATACTTTACATGACACCAGCTTACAAAAAGAAAAAATATATATTAGTTTCCCCAGTTAACATCAAGCAATCACTACTTCAATGTTGCACTATTTGGTACTAATCCTTGGTACCCATTTGGTTATTCTTAAACATAGCACTTGGAAATTGACTGGTTTAGAAGTGTTACCAAGATGGACCTTGCAAAGTCAGAACACAAGAAAAATCAAGAAGAAAATCAGAATATCCAGCCCACCTCCAACCACTACAGGTTAGGAATCTAGAAATGCCTAATTTTGGGCGGTGCGCAGAGTCAGGCAGATTCCTATGCCTAATAGCAAGTCAAGGCATCTCAGATATTGTCACGTGGGCTTCATGAATATCAAACGCACACGATACAAAGCCAGCTGTTAAAGAAAAGGACAGCTCAAAGGTGAGAACTAAAGTCAGGAGACAGGAGAGACCACGAGTGGCAGTGATCAGGGGGTGGAGGTGTGGATCCTTTAAGTATATAATCAAGAGGAGCATTTGTGCTCCTTTCAACTCACTCAGGGCAAAATAATCCATCAGTGGAAACAGCAAATAGATGTTGGGCACCTCATCTGCTTAAGCAAGCAAGTCCATTTCAGGCAGAGCACTTGCATTTTTTCCAATTTCCCAACATAGCAGACACTGCACTTCTAGCCAGAACTTTGCTTGCACTAGTTTGCTGCAACAGTGAGAGTTGCATGATCAGCTTTATTAGTTCCTCACCTCTCCCATTAGCCATTTTAATCCACATTTAGCCTCTACAATAGTAGCAATTGTTTCCCATCGATGCTTCAACCTTTCCTCATTGTCTGCATCCATCAACTTCTGTTGAAGGTCAGCAATTTGAGCACTCCTAGAACAACAAGAACACAGCGAATACAGCAGGGTTGTCCTGTACAGTTACTCAAGCCAATCAAAAAGCATAAAATTCCCTTTTCCTTAGCATTCATGTGTTAAGGAATCATGAGTCACGGCACAGCTTGGGCACTTTGGTGCAATGCTGATGGTCAGTGCATGGGCCTCGCTGGCTGGGCCAGCATTTGTTGCCCATCCCCAATTAATCTTCAATAGAGTATCTTGCTAGGCCATTTAAAAGGGCATTAAGAGTCAACTACTTTGCTAAAATGATTTGGTATCACATGACCAGTTAAGGCTGGCAGATTTCCTCCCCAAAAAAAGGACATTAGTGAACCGGATGGTTTTTTTTTTGAACAATCAGTGGTTTTGTGGTCATCAGATTTTTCCAGATTTCTACTGCATTCCGGTTTCAACATCTGCCGTGGAGGAGTTACAACCCAGGTACCTTGGGTCTCTGGATTGCTAGTTCAGCAACAATACCACTATGCCATTGGTTACAATTCTTAGATTTAAAAACTTAAGGGACTTTTTGGTGGATTCATTACACTGCAGCAAGTGCTCCAGCAAACCCACCCTTCATTTCAAAGAACAAGCAATAGTTTAGATACCCAAATGCCCTATTGGTGGATCAAGGTACAGCCACAAAATATTGTTTGACTGAAGACAAGCTGGGAAATGACTTGGATAAGGCTTAAGATATGGGTATAGATTCGCACAAACAAAAAAAATGCACCACTTGGTGAAATTTCCAATTTCAGGTGTGTAAACGACATTGCCAAAGACATGAAGGTAGCAGGCCTTTTCCTACCCTATCAGAGGAACAATGAGGACTCTGCTGACAATAACATAGGATTTCCAAATAATAGCCATCATACATTAAATAAGGAAAAATAAATACAAGACTCAACTATTAGAAGTAAGCAAAAAATCCTTAAATGGTTAAGTAACTCTAATGCTCTCTCCTCCATCTCCTCTTTACAAGAACAAGCCACAAGTTGAAGATAATTAACAGAAGCCCATATAATTTGGTCAAACCTTTATTGAATACTGTAGAATATGAAAATATTGAATCTATAAAACAGGTCAAGAAATGCACATTGGTACAGTGGATTTCATAGTCAAAACAATGCCATATGCAGTTCCAATATGAGCCTGCTATTCATTCTGCACCAAGTACCTGAGATCTATTGCTGTCTGCACGCCTTCAATCTGCTTGTTTAAAGATGGATCCTGCTCTGTGGTTTTCATTAGTTCAGTCAATGTAAATGTTCGACGCTGCAAGAAGAAAAAAAGAAAACCATGCAGGAAACTGAAGGGATTTATATAAAGTAACAATTTTAGCCAGGGCCATCGAAAAAAATGGTCCAGAGCAGTGAAAAAAATACACTGCAGGCTCTTAAATATCCACTTTGATATATTATCAATGCATTGGAATAGGATATTTGATAATTCAGACATTACCCAGTTTAACACTTTGTAAGCAGAGCAAGATTTACCACAATTACAATCCACATTACTAAATAAACTTTGGACAGGATTGTTTTCTTGCAGAAAGGAGGGTAGTTTGGATTTTAAAAATTAGAAATGTTCCAAAAAGCTTGGTCATCTCATCCCTTTGCAACACTGAGGTTCTTCATCACACCCTTCAGATTTCTGACTATGTGCAATCACAAGGATAAAGTTTCTATGAAACAAAACAAATGGACGATCTTATGCCCTTTTTGTTTAGAAGCCAGTACCTACCCGGAGCTTGGATGGTGGATGATGGATCTCTTTCTTCCCCACAAGCGTGGACAACTCATGTGCCAGAATTTTCCTGTCATCCAGTAGGGAGTTTAAGTGACAACGAGCTTCCTCCATACTTACAAGTACTTCCAGTTCATTGGCCAGCCAACTCTGGGACACAAAGAAGGTATAGGAAAACAGTTCAAGGAATATTTTATGCACAAGGCATGAATGCATTAATAAGTGGTCAGACACTGTGCATGATCAAGAAACAATAAGTTAATAATTATAATATTAGGCAGTGATCCAAAAGTTCTAATCAATTAACCCTGCTGGTTGCTTCAGTATTCTTCCCAAGGCGATTCTGGATATCAGGAGAAGCAGAGGAAATTAGGAGTCAGTAGGATAGTGGCAATTGGACTGGACTGCACACGCACACACACTTAATTGGGGATTGTGTTAGCTCAGTTGGCTGGTTTATGATGGAGCGACACCACAAGCATGGGTTTAATCCCTGTACTGTCGAAAGTTATCCATGATCTCCCAACCTTGCCAGTGGTGTGGTGACCCTCAGATTACTCACCAGTCAGGTCTCTCAAAAGGGAAAGCAGCCTATGGTCCTTGGGGACTATCAATTTATTTATTAATTACTGCATAATTAGCAATCAATTAGAAACAGGGTATTGGCTAAATAGTAATTAATAATTGTAATAGTAGTGGTTAATTATAACTCAAAGCGGAGTTATACTTGAATGTTTGTATATTTTATAAGTACCAAAATACTGCTATAAGGCTCTGCCTGTGAGTACAGATGAAATCAGGTATTGTGTGTTAGCTCAGTATTGCTCTGGCCTTAATCATATTTAAAGATAAGACTGGGGAAATCACAGTTACACAAGTTTAAATAAGACACAGCCCACCAAAAACAACAATTCTGTTCAATATATGCAGGTAGCCAAAATTGTTGTAATGGCAACTCCACGGTTAAAAGTAGATTCCCATTGACATCTTCTGGCAGTTAATCACATTATTGGATGCTCCAAAGGCAGAATTCTAAAAGAATTCCTGTCAACTAAGGAACACAACTTCACTAGCCTGATCAGATTGAAGTTGAGCCTGTCCTAAAAGTATACACTTTTCCAGAGTTCTGTTTTTTCTTTAATTGGTTAAAGTCTTGTCAGAACCAAAGCATGCTCTTCCATCAACATTCCTAATTATAGCTTTGCCAACTAACAGATAGTTGAAATGAAATGAAAATCGCTTATTGTCATGAGTAGGCTTCAATGAAGTTACTGTGAAAAACCCCCCGTCGCCACATTCCGGCACCTGTTCGGGGAGGCTGGTACGAGAATTGAACCGTGCTGCTGGCCTGCCTTAGATCATAGAATTTACAGTGCAGGAGGCCATTCGGCCCACCGAGTCTGCACCGGCTCCTGGAAAGAACACCCTACCCAAGGTTAACACCTCCAACCTATCCCCATAACCCAGTAATCCCACCCAACACCAAGGGCAATTTTGGACACTAAGGGCAATTTATCATGTCCAATCTAACTAACTTGCACATCTTTGGACTGTGGGAGGAAACCGGAGCACCCGGAGGAAACCCATGCACACACGGGGAGGATGTGCAGACTCCGCACAGACAGTGACCCAAGCCAGAATCGAACCTGGGACCCTGGAGCTGTGAAGCGATTGTGCTATCCACAATGCTACCGTGCTGCCTGGGTCTGCTTTAAAAGCCAGCGATTTAGCCCTGTGTGCTAAACCAGCCCCATCACCAATAGATGGCAGCACAGTGCTATACAGTTAGAAGATTCTCCAAATTTGACCCCAAACCCCTTGATGTCTCATAGCATCAGATCAGACTTGGAAAGAAACTCTGCTTCCGCCTACTATCTTCTGTCAGCTGATGAATCAGTACTCCTCATTCACACTGGATAGATCCTACAGAGGGTGGCAAGAAAGCAAATTGCACTCTTAGTCGGGCACTTCAATGTCCTCCACCAACAGTGGCTTTCTAGCATCATTACTGACTTGAGCCAGAAAAACACCTGCCAGATTAGGCCTGTGGCATACAAGAGGAAACACAACTGGACATCAGCAATCCAACTGTTGCAGATGCATCCGTCCTTGGCAGTATTGATAAGAATGGCCACCACACATTGTGAAAATGAAGTCCTGTCTGCAATCGATTGCATGTTGTGTGGCATCATTCTGCCAAATCAGGCTAGAATAGATCTGCCACTCAAAACTAAGCATTTATGTGACACCCTCAAGAACAGGGAAGTCCAACATGTCAATATAAATGACAAAGATGAAGTGTTTACTATCTTCAGCCAAGTACCAGATGATGATCCAACTTGTCTTTCAAGATTCCCAACATCATAGAGGTGTCTTCAGTAAAAAGCAGAGGGCACTGGAGGCAGCAAAGATTATGGGCCTTGACAATTCCTCACCTTTAGACATGGTTGTTCTAGTACAGTATCAACAGTGCTATCCAGTGGCACTTACTCAGCAACAGCTTACTCATCAATGCTCAGTTTGGGTTCTATCACAGCTACAAAGATCAGAATGAACAGACAGAAGAGCAGAGCTTGTGAGGCAACATTTCAGAGCAACATTTGATTGAGAATGGCATTGAGGAGGTCTAGAAAAAAAACTAGAATCAATGGAAATCAGGTGGAGATTTCCTCAAGGTGGTGTCCCAAACCTAACTATCATCAGCTGATTCTATGAACTTCCTAAAGGAGGAGAGAGAAGCAGGAAGTTTATTGATGATTGTATAGTGCTCAGTATTATTTACAACTCCTCAGATATAGAACTAGTTTGTGCCTACTTAGGAGCAAGACCTGGACAACGTCCAGGCTCAAAAGGGGAAATAACATTCACACCACAAAAACCGTCTCCAACAAGGAGAAAATTCTAACCATTTTCCTTCAACATTCAATTGCATTACCATTGCTGAATCTCACACTGTCAATATCCTAGCAGTTACCATGATGAGAAACTGAACTGGACCAGCCATATTAATCTTGTAGATTGGCAATTTTGCAGCTCCGATTCCCACAAATTTCTCCACGAATACAGCTCCAATAATACCCAACACCACCCAGGACAAGATGTCCAATTGATTGGCACCTCAGCCACCACTTTCAACATACTGTCTACTAATGTGGAGGGGTGTGAATGTAACAACAGTATGCACCATGTACAAGATGCGCTGCAGCACCTTGCCCAAGCTATTTCATAGTACCTTGCAAACACACAACCTCAAACTCTTACAAGGGCAGGTGCATGGGAATATCACCACCTGCAAGTTCCCTTTCAAGCCACTCACCAATCTCACTTGGAACCATACCACCATCAGAGTCAAAACCCTGGAACTCTTCCGAGCAGCACCGTGGAAATAGCCACAACAAATGGGCAGTAGATGTTCAAGATGATGTTTGGGGGTGGGGGGGGGGGGGGGGGGGGGGGGATCTTATAGAAACATTTAAAATTATGAAGGGAATAGATAGGATAGATGCGGGCAGGTTGTTTCCACTGGTGGGTGAAAGCAGAACTAGGAGACAGCCTCAAAATAAGGGGAAGTAGATTTAGGACTGAGTTTAGGAGGAACTTCTTCACCCAAAGGGTTGTGAATCTATGGAATTCCTTGCCCAGTGAAGCAGTTGAGGCTCCTTCATTAAATGTTTTTAAGGTAAAGATAGATAGTTTTTTGAAGAATAAAGGGATCAAGGGTTATGGTGTTCGGGCCGGAAAGTGGAGCTGAGTCCACAAAAGATCAGCCATGATCTCATTGAATGGCAGAGCAGGCTCGAGGGGCCAGATGGCCTACTCCTGCTCCTAGTTCTTATGAAGGTGGGCTCATAACCACCACCTGGGAGGTAATAAATGGTGGCCTTGCCAACAGACCATCAAGAATTTACTGGGGTGGTTTTCTTTTGGAGAAAAAAAAGACCCAATTTAAAATGCCAATACTAATGGATTCGCAATGCTTTATGAAGAGGAATATCATATATTGATGCTAAAAATATCCAAGCAGAACAAATATTTGATGTACTTCCAGGAGTGAGGCAAAAATTAAAAAAATTGCAGTAAGCGGACGACAAAACAGTACTCAAAATCAGAAGAGGCCTCAAAAATATCACAGATCAAGTCTAGGATCTAAGAATATAGATTGCATATGAACAGGGATTCAAAATCAATACATTACAAGAAGCTACAAGAGAAAATCAAAATAGACGGGGGAAGAGAGTTGATTTAAGACAAAATTATAACAAAAGATGGTAGAAGTGATGCTGAAAAAAAAGTCAGAAAGAGAGAGAGCCTGAGGTAATGTTGTAATGAAGATAAGCTTGTAACAAAACAAAAGTGCTACATTCTAATTTCCTGCATGCCTGAGAAATGCAGGCAATAAAGATCTGTGGAAGAGGACTTTATGTGGATCCAATATACAGGTGTCAATACAGATGATCAAGAGATGCTTGAAATTACAAGAAGAACAAAATGTGACACATTAGTACCTTTACCACTTAAGCAGAGCTGAAAGCTGCAGAGATTTCTGGAGGACAAAGTGAAGGGCAGCAAGATCAAGTAGTATGATTAACCTACACCTAGTTGGATTACAAATGTCAGTGGTTACAGTTGAGCTTCAGTGGACGTGGAAGATGGCACAAGACAGAGTGTCATATACCAGGACAGATTTCCTGATGCGAGAAGCTACAAAGACAAAATTAATCCAGGCACACTTCAAAATGATGAATATTTCAAACATGGACAACAGTGAAAGTTAGGTACAAAAGAAAGTGAGTAATTATCAACCAAAACAGAACAGGACACAAGGGCACTCTGCAGCGAGACCAGAATTTTAGGCCAAATGTCACTGTCAACTTTACACCACAGCATTTTGGAAGCCACGCCTCGCCAATTGCCTCATCTGTGTGTGAAAAATTACACTAGTTCTGACCTTCTCCACCTTAAAAGCATAAAAACAGGCCATTCAGTCTCATTGGTCCATGCCTACATTTGTGCTTCACATAAGCTGCCGCTGACCCCAATTCATTTAACCCAACCAGCATGAACATTCTATTCCTGCCCTTCATCTGGCTGCCCCTTCAATGATTTATGATATTTGTTTTAACATCCCTTTTCCTAAAACAGTGCTCTGTATTCTAGATTCTCAAGCCAGTGGAAACAACTTTGTTGACTACACAGTCAAGGCCCTTCAGAATCTAGTGTATTTCAATGAGATCACTGTAGCAGGGGTTAACAAGTTGTGGACTGGACAGAGGTTGGTGTAGAAGCAAGCATGCAGTTAGCTCATTAAACTTATGAACACAATGCTCAGCGTACAAAACTCCAGCTGTATAAAACTCTGAACTTGCAATCCTCTAAACTCCAGAGAATATATATTTTACAATCCTCTAAATTCCAGAGACTATATATTCAGCCCAAGGGCACTTTGCTGTACCTCCACCCTAATGCAAGTACACCCTTCCTTTCATAGGGAAATAAAACTTGTTCTCATTATTTCAATTGGGGTCCCAAGGTGCTTTATAATTGTAGCAAAAATTACTTATTCTTGTAGGCCCCTGCAATAAAAGCAATTTGCTTTCCTAGTTTCTTGTTGCAAGCGTCTGCAAACCTTATGTGCCATCTACAAGTACATGCATGTTTCTTTGAACAGCATTTACAGGTTTCACACCTCACATCCCCGTTTCTATTTTTAAAAAAATCATCAAAATGCAACCTTGCACTTCCCTGCATTCTGCTCGGCTACTTTGTTGCTGCCCACTCACTTAATCCATTATAATCGCTTTGCATGAACTCACAGCTCAACATGCTCACCCAACTATCATTCAGGGCGCAAATCTCTGGCTATGTTGGGCTCTCACTGGCTGCATTGCGCTGAAGAGAATGTCAGGAAAGCCCTCCAGCGAGCCTGACAGGCTACGCATCTCCCAAGATTCTCCGAAGCCCCACGTGACGTCGGAATCGGAAAACCGACCCAAATGGGCGGGACTGAATGACGCTCACGAAAAGTAAGTCGTAAACCTACTTATAACCAACCTGCACGGGATCCACTGGCCTCCCTAGATTCTTCGGTCTCCCAGAAGGCTGCAGCCGGGTGTGTCTGTGTGTGTGTGTCTGTGTGTCCCCGTACTAGAGTTCAGCTCCCCGTGTGAAAAATAATTCTAAGTGCGGCCTCAACTGGAGTGAAAAGGCACTAGTCGCCACATTCTGGCACCTGTTCGGGTACATGGAGGAAACATTCAGAATGTCCAAATTACCTAATAGCATGTCTTTCGGGACTTGTGGGAGGAAACTGGAGCAGCCGGAGGAAGTCCAAGCAGACATGGGAGAACGTGCATACTCCGCACAGACAGTGACCCAAGCCAGGAAACAAACCTGGGACCCTGGCGATGTGAAGCAACAGTGCTAACCACTGTGCTACAGTGCCATCCACATTTTCCCTACTCTGCTTCCTGCCAGCTAACCAATCCTCTATCTATGAAATCCATGAGCCCTTATTTTGCATAATAACTTTGGGTGTAGCAAAAATGTCTTTTGAAGGGCAGCACAGTGGTTAGCACTGCTGCATCACAGCACCAAGGATCCAGGTTCTACCCTGGCTCTGGGTGACTGTTTGCACATTCTCCCCTTGTCTGTGGGTGTCTCACCCCCATAACCCAAAGATGTGCAAGGTAGGTGAATTGGCCATGCTAAATTGCCCCTTAATTGGAAACAAATTGGAGACTCTTAATGCCTTTTGAAAATTCAAGTCTACTGGTTCCACTCTACCCTCCCAACTAGATCTTCAAAAAACAAATACAACAGTCAAACATGATTTCCCTTTCATACGATCATCATTAAAAAAAATATGATCAGACAAAGTACATTGTTAAGACTGCCTTAAACAGCACTATCCAACCACTGCAGTCTGTCTAATTGGCCTGCAGTTTCCTCTCCCTCCTTTCTGGAATAATAGTGTTACAGTTACTAACTTTTAAATCAATCTTCTGGCATCATTCATGAATTGGGGGGAAAAACAAAATCAATTAAAGCCAGCTCATCCATCTCAGTAGGCATCACTTTTATATGTAGGCCATCAGATTCTAGGGATTTAAGGCCCTTGATTTTTTTTCCTCAACCGATATCAAATCCTTTAATTACCTCACTTTTGAGCCCTGGGATTACCCATTTCTCATATGTAACTGGTCTTCTTTTGTGAAAACAAGCACAAAAATTAAAATAATTTGTTTTATGTTGCTAACATTTCCTCATTCTCCTTGACAATTTCTCCCAGGGACCAACATTTACATCAACATTTTGGTGGTCCTTTGCTGTTGTTTCTAAAATACTCAAATCCACAGACTCAGCATTATAATCATTATACCTGCACTCTAGCAGCAGTTCCTTCCATTCCTCTATTTGAATCCTTGCGTTTTTCAGCAGCATCCTTCTGTTTCTGAAGTGCATCACGCAAGCGCTTGTTAGCAGCAGCTGCCTGGGAGAAAGAGAGAGGGAAGCAATAGCAACAGATTTAAGAGAAGAATAAATAATCTTCATTGTCATAAGTAGGCTTACATTAACACTGCAAAGAAGTTACTCTGACAATCCCCATGTCGCCACACTCCGGCACCTGTTCGGGTACACAAGAGGGAAAATTCAGAATGTCCAATTCACCCAACAAGCATGTCTTTCAGGACTTGTGGGAGAAAACTGGAGCACCCTGATAAACCCACACAGACACGAGGAGAATGTGCAGACTCTGCAGACAGCAACCCAAACAAGGAATCTAAACTGGGACTCTGGCAATGTGAAGCAGTGCTAAACACTGTACTAAATGTAAAAATAGTGTTATCAGCACTTGGGAACCTTTTCGAAAATTTCCTCATTTTTTCCCCCACAACAGCAGCAGCAAGAAAAAGCAGCTAAAAAAAATGTTTGTACCAAGTCAAGCAATTTCACCCAGAACTTTGATCAGAGCTCTTTTTGAAAAAAAGAGCATGCTGAATTTAAACAGAATGACATTACAGTTCCTTTTC
Organism: Scyliorhinus canicula; assembly: GCF_902713615.1. Lineage (NCBI taxonomy): Eukaryota > Metazoa > Chordata > Chondrichthyes > Carcharhiniformes > Scyliorhinidae > Scyliorhinus > Scyliorhinus canicula. The sequence goes on from NC_052162.1 coordinate 47,012,350, forward strand.
TCCGACACATTAAGGTAGGTTGGCGGGGGGGGGGGGGGGGGGGGGGGGGGGCACACCTAGAGTCAAACATTGGATGGGTGAGGGAAGTTTTTAAGCAAGGCTTCATTGCTGTCTCAGACCTAGTGACCCCAAAATCATGTCTGTGGAGTTGTGATCTACAGTTTGGGAAGCCCTACCCTAGAGACAGAATAGTAACAATAAGAATCTCCATTTCATGTAATTTTATGATTAATTACAAGTTTCAATGCCAGCACAGGCACCATTGCCTCGTTCTGTGCTGTAAAACTCTGACCGACTATGTAGCTGTGGCCCCTGATGGCAGTGTCTAGGACCAGAGTGCCTAATTTTAAAAAGTGTAAGGCGTCACCCATTTAAGATAGAAATGAGGAGGAATTTCTTCCAGAGAGTAGTGAATCTGTGGAGTTCTTTACCAGAGGGCGATTCATGAAGCATGTTCAAGACAGAGACACAGGATTTTTAAATCAGTAAGTGAATCATGGCTCTTGAGGATAATGAGGATGTGGGAAAGTAGAGTTGATCTCACTGAATAGCAGAGCAAACTAGATGGGCCGAATGGCATGCTCTGTACCTACATCGTATGGCCTCAGGGCTCTGGAGATTTTAGAAAAGTAACCCAAGAAAAGCCTGGATACAAATCTTATTTCATAAAGTGCAATGAACGTGAAAACAAACCATCTGCAGGTGATCACCAGAGGATGCAACAGGGAAGAGAGATGAAGGGACAACAAAAGAAACTTGTATGCTTTGTATGCTCTCTGAACATTTCAGAATTCTTTACAGCAAGGATCACTAATGACATGTAGTTGTATGCTCCATCGGTTAAGCGCAGCAGGCAATTAAACAGCAAGTGACCAGCTGAATCTCTCTTAAATGCTGGTTAGAACAGCCGGACACACACCTCTCCTTCATTGAATCCCTGAACGGAGAGCATAAATGTTCAATAATTATCTCAACCAAAGGCATACACAACACTCCTACACCACAGTCCTGGAGTGGGGCACTCAAACTAACTGGCCAAATGAAAATCATAAATTTTAAAAGATCAAGTACTACATAAATACTACATTCTGTAATCTCTCCTTCCCTGTAGGTGTTATTTGTACAGCATGCAAGAAACAATATTTTTTCACTGTATACTAATACATGTGACAATAATAAATCAACCACTGTCTGTTTCTATACTAAAGAGAATTTGGATCTTTCCTTCCACCTCATTTTTACAACGAACAGGGCAGCAGGGTGGTGCAGTGGGTTAGCCCTTCTACCGCACAGCACCGAGGTCCCAGATTCAATCCGGGCTCTGGGTCATTGTACGTGTGGAGTTTGCACATTCTCCCAGTGTTTGTGTGGGTTTCGCCCGCACAACCCAAAAGATGTGCAGGGTAGGTGGATTGGCCACGCTAAATTGCCCCTTTATTGGAAAAAATAGAGTACATAGAACAGTACAGCACAGAACAGGCCCTTCGGCCCTCAATGTTGTGCCGAGTCATGATCACCCTACTCAAACCCACGTATCCACCCTATACCCGTAACCCAACAACCCCCCCCTTAACCTTACTTTTATTAGGACACTACGGGCAATTTAGCATGGCTAATCCACCTAACCCGCACATCTTTGGACTGTGGGAGGAAACCGGAGCACCCGGAGGAAACCCACGCACACAGGGGGAGGACGTGCAGACTCCACAGTCTGGACAGTCAGTTCATTTACCCAAATGAATTGGGTAAAAAAAATTTTAACAACTAACTGATCAACCTCACCTCTTCAGTCTTGCGCCTCAATACATTGGCTTGCTGTTTATAGCTTCGTTCTAGTTTCAGTAGCTCATACTGTCTTTTGCGGTCCTAAGAAAGAAAAAAGGTTAATAGATCATTTCCATCCAGGATCAGTGAATTTAATATGGATGCCATTCTGAATAAAGCTATTCTGTTGTAATTGGCTGGAGACTAGTACACATGAATTATTCCCCATTCATAAAGTAAAAGGTCAGGAAAACATTTTTATATTGCTAGAGACTTTTACAAATTTGTAAAACAGACAAAATTAGCAAAATTAAATCTGGGTCCCTTAACAGAGATAGAGAAACAAGTATAGAAAACAAAATATTTGATCAAAGTACTGTTGTGTCCACCTTCGTAAGTGACAACAAAAGTGCATAATAGAAATAGGAGGGAACCACCAAAATTATGACTCTTAGAAGTATTAAATGCTAAAGAAATTAACGGGGCAAAAACTATCAAACTGAATGTATTACCATTCACTGTCAAATTCCCGTGACTGGATTACCATTCACCCTCGGATTTTAAATGCATGGCTACAGGGATAATGGGTAGACTGGTTTTGATCTTCCAGAATGCTTCCTGCAGATTAGAAAGTAGCAAGTGTAATCTTATCAAGAAGGCAAATTAGACCAAAGTCGGCCAGATGGACTGAGACCAGTATTATGGAAGATGCTAAAATCTAGTCAGGATGTGGCAACGGGCATTTGGGGAAAAAAAACAATACAATTAGAAGAGAGTTAACAAAAAGGGATATTTCATTTGAAAAGTATTTGGAGAGTGGAGGGAGTAGCAAACAGGGTGACTAAAGGAAACAAGTTAATAAGTGTATTTGGATATTCTATAAAGATCAACATACGAGATCTTAAAATTAGGACGGATAGAATTGTGGATAATATTAACATGGATTGATAGGTGGCTAATTGACAAAATCAGTCTGAACAAAAAGTTATTTTCAGCTCTGCAATGAGTGGAGTACTGCAAGTATCAGTGCTTGGCCCTCAGCTACTTAGAATTAGAAGATCAGTGAATCAGACCAATATTTTTGTTTTTTCTGCAAACCTAGATACATTATAAAGTAGAAAATTAAGTTGGAAGGGAGGCACAACAGATAGGCTTAAGAAGGTGGGTAACACAAGTAGGTGGGTAACAATGTGGCAGATGGGGTACATTGTGGAGAAATGCAAGATTACTTGCCAAGAATGGAAGAGCTTTTTATTTTAAAAAAATCTGCAATTGGCTAATATTGAGGGGGAACTGGATATCCATGCACACAAAAGGCAACATGGTGGCTTGGTTAACACCGCTACCTCACAGCTCAGGCCTTGGGTGACTGTCATGTTTTCCCATGTGCCCCCAAACATATTAATTTCAGACTTAAATCTACTTAGACATCTAAGATAGAGAGTTCCATACGAGTGAAAAAGCGTCTCTATAACTTGACATGTTTCAATTTAATCACCCCATATTTTCTAAAATGCTGAGAAGTATACACTGTGAATTGATTTTTGTTTCTAGCAGGAAAAGCCCAAAATCTTCAATTTAACCAAACTCCAGATATTATAAACAGCCTCACTTTTTCCTTAAGTTGCAGAACTTCCTTGTCTTTTTCTGCTTTCCACTTACGAGACTTCTCAGCTTCCTCTCTCATTTGCCGCATCAACTGAACCCGCTGATACTTCAGTGCCTGCAAGAGAAAAAGGCCAGTGTAGCTTTCATCCTTCAAAAAGATGTTTTGAAGAATTGAAGAACATGTGCAAATTGGACCAGTATAGTTGAGATTGTTAACATAGAACATAGAACAGTACAGCACAGAACAGGCCCTTCGGCCCTCGATGTTGTGCCGAACAATGATCAACCTACTTTAAACCCACGTAACCCGTATACCCGTAACCAAACAATCCCCCCCATTAACCTTACACTACGGGCAATTTAGCATGGCCAATCCACCTAACCCGCACATCTTTGGACTGTGGGAGGAAACCGGAACACCCGGAGGAAACCCACGCACACAGGGGGAGGACGTGCAGACTCCACACAGACAGTGACCCAGCCGGGAATCGAACCTGGGACCCTGGAGCTGTGAAGCATTGATGCTAACCACCATGCTACCGTGAGGCCCCCGTTAAGATCTGGTTTAAGTTAGAAACTTGGCAAATTGTCGACATAGGCAAATGAAAGTAGAAATGTTATATCTATTGAAACTGCATACACAGGAGGTACTGTACCTGAATTTCTTGATTCAATTTACCCACAGTCCCTTCAGTCTTCTCTTTGAATTTCAACATTTTTGATTGCTCCAGCAACTTCTTTTTAAGATTGGTCAATTCAGCTTCCAACTCCTGCAGACGCTTCCGTCGGCGCTCACTAACCCTGTGAACATTAAAATCCTTAAAGTTACTGCCTTCAGTTACTGGATTCAGAATGCACATTGTCATTTGCTCTCAAAAGCAGCTCATATTCAAATATCAGTCTGAAGCATAACCTTTTGTCCCCTTTGAACAATGAGTATTTATTTACAGCGGTTTCTTTCTCTTCCGACACTTGGGGGAGACTGGTATTTCATATGCAAATAAAACTATGACAAATTAGCGCAATTTTTTAAATGAACACTGCCTATATTACATTGCGGTTTCTTTCTCTTCCGACACTTGGGGGAGACTGGTATTTCATATGCAAATAAAACTATGACAAATTAGCGCAATTTTTTAAATGAACACTGCCTATATTACATTGCAACTCGGGTTCAAATTTTAAATTAAAAAAATCTAGAATGAAAAGTCTAATAATAATCATGAAACCATTATAGATTTAACATAAAAACCCATCTGGTTTAGGGCAGGAAATCTGCCAGCCTGTGTGAGACGATCGATCTACAGCAATGTGGTTGAGTCTTAATGCCCTCAAAATAGCCTAGCAAACCTTGTATCCAACCACTACAAAGTTTACAAAAAGGAATTAAACCAGATGGACCTAGGCAGCAGAAACAACATGCAGCTCTGTTGACCCTGCAAAGTCCTCCTGGTTGGGCAGCACGGTAGCATAATGGTTAGCACAATTGCTTCACAGCTCGGTCTCAGGTTCGATTCACGGCTTTGGGCGCCCCCTGTGTGGAGTCTGCACATTCTCAGTGTGTGCGTCCTCCGGTTTCCTCCCACAAAAGATGTGCAGGTTAGGTGGACTGGCCATATTAAATTGCCCTTAAATGTCCAAAATTGCCCTTATGTTGGGTAGGGTTACTAGGTTATGGGGATAGAGTGGAGGTGCTCGGGCAAGGTGCTCTTTCAAAGAGCAGGTGCAGACTCGATGGGCTGAATGGCCTCCTTCTGCACTGTAAATTCTACATTTCCAATATCCGGGGAGTTTGTGCCAAATTAAGGAGCTTGCACACAAACTAATCAAAGAACCACCCAACAAAGTTGTCATACTTTACAGACAAGGTCCCAGGCACCACCATCACCTCGCTGTCCCATCAGCAGGGTGGACGTAGCAGAGGTTGTATGTCATCAGAAGGGAGTGGTGATGGAGTCTTCACACAGACTGGACCAGAGAGTCTCAAGGCACCAGGTCAAACAAAGTTCTTGCTGATTACCACACATCAGCAGATGAAATCGGTATTCCATGTTGAATATTATTTGGAGGCACAAATATACTCGGAGTGGAGGGGGGGGGGCACAACTTCAATGTCCATCACCAAGAGGGTGGCTTGGTAGCACGACCACAGACTAAGCTGGCCAAGTCCTAAGGAACACTGCAAGACTGGGACAGGTGGTGACAGAAAAGACACTTTTTAAAAATTAATTTTGTTTTTAAAAACAGGGAGGTGGGCTCACTGGCCAGGCCAGTATTTGTTGCTCATTGCCAATTGCCCTCGAGAAGGTGGGGATGGTGAGCTGCTTCTTTAACTGCTGCAGTCCATGTGGTACAGATTGTGCTATTAGGGAGGGAGTTCCAGGATTATGACCCAGCGACAGTGAAGGAACGGCAATATATTTCCAAGTCAGGACGGTGAGTGACTTGGGAGGGGAACCCCCTGGTTGTATTCCCAGGTATCTGCTGCCCTGGTCCTTCTACATGGTAGTTATGGTGGGTCTGGAAGGTGCTGCCCAAGGAGCCTTGGAGAGTTCCTGCAGTGCATCTTGTAGGTGGTACACACTGCCGCTACCATGCTTTGGCAGTGGAGGGATGAATGCTTGTGGAAGGGGCGCCAAATCAAGTGAGCTACTTTGTCCTATAATGGTCGAGCTTCTTCTGTTGTTTGAGCTGCACTCATCCAGGCAAGTGGGGAGTATTCCATCACACACATCAGGATTCCTAGCCTCTGACCTGCTATTGTAGCCAAAGTACTTATATGGCTAGTCCAATTCAGTTTGTGGTCAATGTAATCCCCAGGGGTTTCACTGATCTTACTGCCATTAAATGTCAGGGGGTAATTGTTTGATTCTCCCAATGGAAGTAGTCATTACCTGGCACCTGTGACACAAATCTCATTTGTCAGTTGTGCCTGGATAATGTCCAGATCTCGCTGCATTTGCACGTGGACTGCTCGTCTGAGAGTCACGAAAGCTGCAACCCATCCCCGCATCCCAGTGAACATCCCCACATCTGACATTTTGTAAGCATGATCATTGATGAAGCAGATGGTTGGGCCTAGGACACTATGGATTCAAGCATTTTCCCCACTACCGATATTAAGCTTACTGGTCTATAATTTCCCGGCTTTCTCTCTACCTCCCTTTTTGAATATTGGAGTGACACAAGCTGCCCTCCAATCTGCAGGGACAGTTCCAGAATCTAGAGTCTACAGAATTCCGGAAGATGACCACCAATGCATCCACTATTTCCAGAGCCACCTCCTTAAGCACTCTGGGATGCAGATTCTCAGGCCCTGGGGATCCTTCAATTCCATCAATTTTCCCAGCACCATTTCTCTGCTAATGTTGATCTCCCTCAGTTCTTCCCTCTCATTAAAACTTTCATTCTCCAACAATTCTGGTACTTGATGTGTCCTATTTTGTGAAGACAGAACCAACGTATTCAATTGCTCAGCCATTTCTTTGTCCCTTACTATGCATTCCCCCGTTTCTGTGTGTAGGAGGCCTACATTTCCCTTACCAATCTTTCTCTTCACATATCTATTTAGTGCCAGTCTTTATGCCTGCTGCAAGCTTCCTGTTGTACTGTACTTTCCCCTTCTTAAGTCAATCCCTTTGTGCTTCTTTGCTGAATTCTAAACTGCTCCCAAGCCTCAGACCTATTATTTTTCCTTGGCCAATCTTATGCGTCTTCCTTTTTTCAGATACTATTTCTAATTTCCTTTGCAAGCCATGGATTGGTCCTTTTTCCCCCTTTGCTTTTGTGCAAGCAGGAATGAACAGTTGGTGTAGTTCCCCCATGGGTTCTTTGAATTTTTGCCATTGTCTATCCACTGTCATCCCTTTAAATAACTCCCCAATCTATCAAGGCCAGCGCACACCCCATGGACGGTATTCTCCGCTCCCGGGAAAAATCGGGAGGGGCTGTCGTGAACTCGGTCAAGTTTGACGACGGCCTCGGAGGCCGCTCCTCGCCCCCTATTCTCCTCTCCCGGCGGGGCTAGGAGCGGCGCTCCGTAAATCTCTACCGCGGGGGCGTCGCGCCGAGAATGACGCGGCTGGCACACCTAATGACATCAGCTACGCATGCGCGGTATCCAACCCGCTCCAAGATACCGGCTCCAACCCGCGCATACGCGGCTGACGTCACGAACGTCACGCTGACGGCACGAACCCGCGCATGCGCGGTGGCCATCTTTCCCCTCAGCCGCTAATCTTGCGGGGCGGCGGAGGGGAAATAGTGCGTCCGATTTGGACGCCGGCCCGATGATCCGTGGGCACCGATCGCAGGCCTGTCCCCTCCAGAGCACAGTCGTGGTGCTCTTTCCTTTCTAGGCCACCTACAAGCCCCAACGGGCTTCTCACTCCCGTTTCACGACGGCAGCGACCAGGTGTGTTTGCCGCCATCGTGAAACGACCACGAACGGCAGGCCGCTCGGCCCATCCGGGTCGGCGAATCGCCGTGAAAAACGGCGAGTGCCGATTCTTCCGGGGGGGGGGGGGGGGGGGGGGGGAAGAGAAGAATTTGGTCGGGGGGGGGGGGGGGGGGGGGGCCCTCCCGTGATTCTCCCACGCCGCGTGGGGAGCAGAGAATCGCGCCCCATATCTTCATAGTTCCTTTATTAAGATTCAGCACCTTAGTCTCAGAATCAACTACTTCACTCTCCTACTTGATAAAAAATTCTATCATGTTATGGTCACTCATCCCCAAAAAGGGTCTCATACAGCCAGATTGGCAATGATTCCCTTCACATTACACAGTACCCAGTCAAAGATGGCCTGTTCTCTAGTTGGTTCCACCACATTGGGAAAGAAAGCCATCCCGTGTACACTCCAGGAATTCCTCCTCTACGGCATTGTGGCTAATTTGATTTGCCCAATCTATGTGAAGATTAAAAATCACCCATGATCACCGATATTCCCTTATTACATGCATCTCCAATTTCATGTTTAATGCCATTCCCAACCTCCCCACTGCAGTTTGAGGGTCTATACATGACACCAACTAATGTTTTTTTGCCCCATGGTATTTCTCAACTCTACCCATACAGATTCCACATTGTCAGAGCCAATATCCTTTCTCACTACTGCGTTAATTTCCTCTTTTTAAAAAAAAAAAAATAATTTTTAATTCAAGTTTTTCAACAACAAATTTTCTCCCCACAGTTAAAGTAGACAAGGTGTGGTTCTACACTGAAACAAGAACTCCCCCCCCCCCCAAACAGAATAATAAATAACAAACAACAATACAAGAAAGAAAATAACAAGCCCACCGTCACAAAATCAAACCCCCTTAACCAGCCCCGAACCCACATCCCCCCCCCCACCCCCCCCCAAGTTGCTGCTGAGACTGACCACCCTCTACCCTTTCGCCAGGAAATCAAGAAAGGGCTGCCACCGCCGAAAGAACCCCTGCACCGACCCCCTCAGGGCAAACTTAACTTACTCCAGCTTGATAAACCCAGCCATGTCGTTGATCCATGCCTCCGAACTCCAGGCCTCCGAACTCAGGGGCCACGTGTCCCTCCACCGTAACAGAATCCTGCGCCGGGCTACTTGCGACGCAAAGGCCAGAATGCCGGCCTCTCTCGCCTCCTGCACTCCCGGCTCCGAAGCTACCCCAAAAATCGCAATCCCCCAGCCCGGCCTGACCCGACCACTTCAGACAAAGTCCCCACCACCCCCTTCCAAAACCCCTCCAAGGGTGTGGTTAACTGGGCCTCCCGAACACCTCCCGCACCCATCTTCCCCGCCAAAGATCCGGCTCATCCTGGCCCCTGTCATGTGTGCCCTATGCAGCACCTTCAGCTGAATTAAGCTGAGCCGTGCGCAAGAAGAGGAAGAGTTCACCCTCTCCAGGGCGTCCGACCACGTTCCATCCTCAATCTTTTCCTCCCACTTCGCTTTGAGCTCCTCTACTGACGCCTCCTCCTGCATCAACTGATAAATTGCCAAGATCTTTCCCTAACCGACCCACGTCCCCGAGAGCACCCTATCCTGCACCCCCCTTGGCGGCAGCCGCGGAAACTCCTCCACCTGCCTCTTAACAAATACCCTGATCTGCATATAGCTGAAAGCGATCCCAGGGGGGAGGTTCCACTGCCCCCCCAGAGTCACGAACTTCCCATCAAGGAAGAGGCCCCAATCTGTCTGATAGCTGCCCTGTGCCAACTCCAAAATCCACCATCCATTCTCCCCGGTGCAAAACGGTGATTGCCCTGTATCAGGGCCCAGACTGAGGCCTTCACTTCCCCCCTATGCCACCTCCACTGCCCCCAGATTGAGGGACACCACCACTACCGAAATCGTGGAGTACTTTGCCGGGGGGGGGGGGGGGGGGGGGGGGAAAAGAGTGGAATTGGGGCCGTCACCAAAGCCTCCAGACTCGTACCCACACAGGGCGCCACCTCCAATCTCTTCCATGTGTCACCCTCCCCCACCTGCGAATCATTGCCACATAGGTTGGGCAATGCCAAACCTCCTACCTCCTTTCTTCGCTCCAAGAATACCCTCCTTACTCGCAGGGCCTTCCGCGCCCACACGAACCCGAGAATAGACTTATTCACCCTTTTGAAAAAACGCCTTTGGGATCAATATGGGGGGGCACTGGAAAAGAAACAAAAACCTTGGGAGCACCGTCATCTTAATCGACTGGACCCTGCCCGCCAACAAGAGCAGCAGCGCGTCCCACCTCCTGAACTCTTCTTCCATCTGGTCCACCAGCCTCTAAAAGTTAAGCCTGTGCATGGCCCTCCAGGTCCTAGCTATCTGGACCCCAAGATACCTAAAGCTCCTCTCAGCCCTCTTCAACGGGAGCTCACCTATCTCCCTCTCCTGATCCCCCAGGTGCAGGACAAACAGCTCACTTTTCCCCACATTGAGCTTGTAACCCGAAAAGTCCCCAAACTCTTCAAGTATCTTCAACACCTCTGGCATCCCCTCAGCCGGATCCGCAACGTACAACAGTAGATCATCTGCGTACAACGACAGCCGGTGTTCCTCCCCACCCCCGCACAATCCCCCTCCAACTCTTCGAATCCCTCAGCGCCATGGCTAGGGGCTCAATCGCCAACGCGAAGAGCAGGGGAGACAAGGGGCACCCCTGCCTTGTTCCCCTGGAAAGCCGAAAGTCCTCCGACCTCCTCCCGTTCGTCACCACACTCGCCACCGGGGAGCTGTACAGCAACCTCACCCAGCTGATGAACCAAACCCAAACCTCCTCAACACTTCCCACCAGGTATCTCCACTCCACCCTATCAAAAGCTTTCTCCGCTTCCATGAATGCTACTATTTCTGCCTCCCCAGCCGCCGGCGCCATTATCATAACATTAAGGAGCCGCCGTACGTTGGCATTCAGTTGCCTCCCCATTACAAATCCAGTTTGGTCCTCATGGATAACCGTCGGGACTACACCTTCCACCCTTCTGGGCAGTACCTTTGCCAACAACTTTACATCCACATTAAGGAGCGAAATCGGCCTGCAAGACCCACACTGAAGGGGGTCTTTGTCCTGCTTCAGGATCAAAGAAATAATTGCCCTGGACATTGTCTGGGGCAGAGCACCCCCCCCCCCCCCCTTGCCTCACTCAGGGTCCTCACAAGCAGCAGGCCCAGCAGATCCGAAAACTTCCACCGGGAATCCGTCAGGTCGCGACGCTTTCCCTGTCTGCATACTTCCCAGCGCCTCCATCAGTTCCTCCAGCTCGATTGGGGCCCCCAGACCCTCCACCCGCTCATCCCCTACTCTTGGGAACTCCAGCCTCTCCAGAAAGCGGTCCTTCCCTCCAGCATCCCTAGAGGGCACTGCTCGGTACAGCCCCTCATAAAAGGATCTGAACACCCCATTGATGTCCTTGCCACCCCGCACCAAGTTCCCTCTTGCATCCGTGACTCCCCCATCTCTCTTGCTGACTCCCGTTTCTGGATCTGGTGGGCCAGCATCCGACTTGCCTTCTCCCCATACTCTGCCCCCTCCTGCGCCTCCGCCTTCCGGGTGTTCAGTATATCAAACTCCCCTTGGAGATTGGCCGCTTCCTCAAAAGCCCCTCCTCCGGGGCATCCGCATATCTCCTATCCACCCTTACCATTTCTTCCACCAGCCTCTTCCTCTCTGCCCTCTCCCTGTGCGCCCGAATGGATATCAGCTCCCCTCTGACTACCGCCTTCAGCGCTTCCCAAACCACCCCAACTTGCACCTCCCCATTGACGTTGACTTCCAGATACACCTCTATGCCCCTACGGACCCGCCCACACACTTGCTCCCCTGCCAAAAGCCCCACATCTAACCTCCATAGCGGGTGCTGGTCCTTCCCCTCCCCCAGCTCCAGATCCACCAAAGGTGGAGCATGGTCAGATATGGCTATCGCCGAATACTCCTGCCCCACCACTCTCGGGATTAGCGCCCTACTGAGAACAAAAAAGTCAATCCGGGAGTAAGCCTTTCATGGGAGAAAAAGGAGAACTCCCTACTCCCCGGCTTCAAGAACCGCCAAGAGTCCACCCCTCCCATCTGATTCATGAACCCCCTCAGCACCGAGGCCGCCACCAGCCTCTTGACCGTCCTGGCCTTAGAGCGATCCAGCACCGTATTAAAGTTCCCACCCGGTTGGGGTGGAGCCAGGAGTACAGGAGGCAGGGGAGGCCGGAATATTGGCCTTTGCGTCCTTGGTAGCTCGGAGAAGGATCTTGATTCAGTGGAGGGACACAAGGCCACCAAGTGTTAACACCTGGTTAAACGACATGGCAAGCTTCATCCAATTGGAAAGAATCAAATTCGCCCTGAGAGGGTCGGTACAGGGGTTCTTCCGGCGGTGGCAGCCCTTCCTTGACTTTCTGGATCAGAGATAGGAACTGGAGGCCGAAACAGCAGCAACCCGGGGAGAAAGGGGGGGGGGGGAAGGGAGGGGGGGGGGGATAGCAACGAAGGGAGCACGTCAGCGGGGGGTCGCGGGCAATGACTGCCCGAGGCCATCGGCAGAAAGGGAAAAAACGGTTTGGTTGCTAGACTGGTAGCGCGGGGGGGGGGGGGGGGGGGGGGGGGGGGAAAGAGGGTGGGGGGGTGCGCGCGGGGGAGGGCGTGGGGAGGATTTTCCAGGGAGGATTTGTTGTGTTATAATTTAAAATGTAGTAGGGGTAAATGTTTGTATCGAAAAATTTCAATAAAAATTATTTAAAAATAAAATAAAGTTCCCACCCAGGATCAAACCCCCCCCCCCCCCCCCCCCCCCCCCGTCTCCAGGTCCGGGATCAGGCCCAGCATTCGCCGCATGAAGCCCGCATCATCCCAGTTGGGGGCGCACACATTGACCAGGACCACCCGTTCCCCGACGTCTACCACTCACCATTACATATCTATCTGCACTGTCCGCCACCACATTGGACGCAACACATGACAAGCTCTTACCGACAGATTGCCACCCCTCGGTTCTTCGCATCGAGCCCCGAGTGAAACACCTGTCCCACCCAGCCTTTTCTTGGCCTCACCTGATGCGTAACCTTGAGGTGAGTCTCCTGGCGCATAGCCACATCCGCTCCCGGCGCATAGCCACATCCGCTCCCAGCCCCCTCAAGTGTGCCAAGACCCGGGACCGCTTCACCGGACCATTCAGCCCCCTCATGTTCCATGTGATGACCAGCCGAATCTGGGGGGTCCTCCCCCTCCCTCCACACCGATCAGCCATAGCTCTCCCTCAACCCACCACGTGCCCAGGGAACCCCCCAACCCCACTCCCCATGGTGGCCGACCCCCCCCACCCACCTCCCCCTTCACCAGCCGTTCCACTACGGCCCTTGCAGCAGCAACCCGGTACCCCCCCCCCCCCCAAGCTGCGTTACCCCTAACATTGTACTTCCGTATGTTAGCCGACTCCTGCTGACCCCGGCTACTCCCGCCATACCAACAAACACCCCCCCCCCCCCAATGCAACACAACCACCAATCCCCCCCTCAGTGCCGGCTCCGCCCCCAACTCCTCTGGCGCTGTAAGAAAGCCCGCCTTTCCATCCCGAAACCCGCCCCTAAACCCAAAACACGGGAAAAAGACGGGCACATGATCCAGCGGGACCTCACACTGCTCCCCAATCCACAGGTGGAAAAAAACAACAACAAAAAGTGCCACGGTAAATAAATAACAGCCCCAAAAGACGAAAACTCAGAGCAACGAAAAGGCAACATTAAACACAGCCAATAAGCACAAAAGGATACCAAGGAGGACAGAGCCTCCAAACAATGTACATCTTTCCCCAACCTCCCAGTCCTCAGTTCAAGTCCAATTTCTCTGCCTGGACAAAAGCCCAGGCCTCCTCCGGAAAGTCAAAGTAGAGCTGGTGGTCCTTGTAAATGACCGAGACACGAGCCGGTTGTAACAGGCCAAACTTCACCCCCTTCTTATGAAGCACTCCTTTCGCTCGATTGAAGCCAGCCCTTCTTTTCGCCACTTCCGTGCTCCAGTCCTGATAAATCCTAATGTCTGCATTCTCCCACCTGCTGCTCCTTTCCTTTTTTGCCCATCTCAACACGCACTCACGGTCGACCAAGCAATGAAAGCGGACCAGCACCGCCCTGGGCGGCTCGTTCGGCCTGGGCTTCCGCAGCAGCACTCGATGGGCACCCTCCAGCTCCAGGGGTCCCCTGACCGACCCTGCACCCATCAACCGAGTTCAGCATCAGGACCACGTAGGCCCCCAAATCCGAACCTTCCAGCCCCTCCGGGAGGCCCAAAATCCGCAGGTTCTTCCGGTGGGAGCGGTTCTCCATCTCGTCCATCCCTGCCAACCATTTCTTGTGGAGCGCCTCGTTCGACTCCACCTTCACTGCCAGGCCCAGGAGCTCGTCCTCGTTCTCCGAAGCCTTTTGCCGCAGCTTTCGAATCTCCACGGCCTGAGCCGTCTGAGTCGCCATGAGCTTGACCAGCGAGGCCTTAAACAGCTCCAGGATCTCAGCTTTTAGCTCCCTGAAGGAGCGCTGAAGCAGCTCCTGCTGCTCCCACGCCCACTGCTGCCACGCTGCAGGTTCCCCGCCCACCGCCATGTTGTTTTTTCTGCCTCGCACCTTCTGCTGCAAAGTCGACTTTATGACCGCTCCACTTCTAGTCCAGCCCATCCACCGGCCGCTGAGCACAGTGGCTGCGTTCCCACCCGGGGAAAAGCCGAATCAGCGCCGGTGCGGGCCCTGAAAAGAGCCCGAAAGTCCAAAAATAGCGGGAGCTACCGAACGTGCGGCTTCGCTCCACATCGCCGCAACCGGAAGTCCCGCCCCCACTTCTTCAATGGTCTTGGTGAGATATTTTCATAGTTGTTCCCTCTGCTGCTAGAATTCAGTTCTCATAAAGGCCCTCAAGTGAGCTTGAGGCCTCTAAGGCCACCCTTCCCCCGCTTGCAATCTGGAAGAGGCTTTTATCTTTGCTGCAGCCAAATCTTTCACTGTTTCTGCGGGTCTGGTAACCAAGAAAATACCATCCCTGGGGGAAAGTACTCCTCCAACATTCACCTACACCTTTTCATCAAAATCCCATCCCGTATTGATTATAAAAGAGCTCTTTTCTGTAACCTTAGGCAGGAGCTGCCTTGTGTGTGACCACTCACTCCATGGTGCACACCGGACTAATTTCCTCTTTAACCAGCAGTGCCACACCATCACCTTTTCTTTTATACCCATCCTTCCCAAATACTGAAAACCCTGGGACATTCAGATCCCATCCTTGGTCAACGTGCAGCCATGTCTCCGTAATTCCAATTATATCATACCCATTTATATCTAGCTGCGTGATTAGTTCATCCACTTTATTGCAAATGCACCGTGCATTACGGCACAGAGCCTTAAGTTGTCTTTTTCCACATTGTTGGTCTTGCTCCCAATATTTTTCTCTATTGCCCGGTTTGAATTTTGCCCTTTGTTTCTCCAGTCATCACTTTTCTACCTTTTGTTTTTGTCCTTGCTCCCTCTTAGACTCCCACACCCCGGCATATTAGTTTAAACCCTCCTCAGACATCAGTTCCAATCCTGACCAGATGTAATCCGTCCAGTTTGTACAGGTTCCACCTCCCCCAGAACCGGTCCCAATGCACCAGGAATCTGAAACCCTGCCCCTGACACCACGTTTTCAGCCACGTATTCATCCTATATAGCCTGTCATTTCTACTCCGACGAGCACATGGTACCAGTAGTAATCCTGAGATCACTACCTTTGAGGTCAGATTTGTTAACTTCCTTCCTAGCTCCCTGTATTCTGCTTTTAGGACCTCATCCCATTTTTAAAAAAAAACCTATGTCATTTGTACCTATGTGTACCACGACCACTCCAGAATGTCCTGTACCTGCTCCAAGACATCCTTGACCCTAGCACCAGGGAGGCAACATACCATCCTGGAGTCTCATTTGCAGCCACAGAAACACCTGTCTACCCCTACAACTGTTGCACTGGCACACTTCTTACCACTCCCCTCTGTAGCAGAACCAACTGTGGGCCACAAGTTGGCTGTTGCTTTTTCTCTTCCCTACCACCTGCCCCGGAGAAGCCATTCCCCTCAGCAGTATATCTGTTCTGCAGGGGAAAGGCCACAGGATATTCCTGCACTACCTACCTAGCTCTCTTGCTCTGTCTGGTGGTCACCCACTCCCTTCCTGCCTGTGGAGTCAGAGCCTGCAGTGTGACCACCTCTCTACACGTGCTACCCATGATGCTCTCCGACTCATGGATGCTCCAGTGCCTCCAGCCACTGCTCCAGCTGTGAAACACGAGCTTCCAGGAGCTGTATCTAGAGACACTTCCTGCACACATGCTGCCCCTGGGGACTGGAACTGTCCCCGATTTGGCACTATCATAGGGGAGGCAAAAAGAGAGCTGGAGGCGCCAACACAACTGGGAGAGATCACGGAGTGTATCTTTTCTGCAGGCGAAGGTACCAGAACCCAGTGGACTTCTAAAGAAACCCTGGCCTCACACCTGCAGACATGTTCGCAGACTCGCTAGCAAGAGGGGGACGATATGCATAAGCAATCATGTATATAATGTGGATGTAAACGACCTCTGACCAGCAGGTAGCAGTATAAATCTACCATACAGCTATCGCGAGGAGTTGAGAGATAGTCGTATTAGTGGATAGTCATTGATCAGTAGCTTGTAATATATTTTAGTTATTTTTGCCACGCATTTATTTTAGAATCAAAAACTAACTAGTCAAGAATTAGACATTCTACTGTGCATCATTCCTATCGGCCAAGCACCAGAACTTAACACGTGGCACCCTGCCTCTTACGCTAACACAGGGCACAATATCTTTGATACACCAAAAGTAGTAAGGACCCGAAAGAATGTGGATAATAGAGCCATTTCACTCCTCAAAATGTAGATGCAAAGATATATGGAAGTCCTGCGTGCCAGAGGTGGTTGCAGAGAACTAGACAGGCTTCCTCAAGGTTAGGCAGTTAGCCAAATTTCAACAAACAGACTGTTGGGCGGTAGCACGGTGGTGCAGTGGTAGCACTGCAGTCTCATGGCGCTGAGGTCCCAGGTTCGATCCCGGCTCTGGGTCACTGGCCATGTGTAGCTTGCAAATTCTCTCAGTGTTTGCGTGGGTTTCGCCCCCACAACCCAAAAGATGTGCAGGCTAGGTGGATTGAACACGCTAAATTGCCCCTAATTGGAAAAAATTAATTGGGTACTTGAAATTTATTAAAAACAACAAACTGACTGTTTACACGGTTCAGATGTACATTGGCCTCAAATGTGGTTCTGTTGAGGGTTGTCCCAATGGTACAGTGGCCCTCTTTCTTCTCGTGCCACATGAATCAAAATCCATTTCTCCCAGGATCATCCTTTTTCTTTATTTAAAAAATATTTTTGCCTGTACCTCATTCACTGTATACTATTAGTCTCGAACTGTCACTTTGTCCCATGGACCCGGCAATTGTTCGGCAGCATCGGCAGCTAGAGCTGGGCGCATGCCTGCTAGTTCCCCACCAGATGGAGGATCTGTGGCAGTTTTTTCAGTACCATTCCCACGCCTGCGTCAAGTCTCCAAATAGGAGAATCCAGCCCTAGATTTCTAAATCTCCCTTTCTCAATAGTTTCTGGTAGTCATTGATCACAACCATGAAGAAAATGGAATCCATCTCAACAGAATTCAGTACCTCATGAATTGAAACCCCTTCTTTCTACAGCAGTGAAGTCATGTGTTTAATTCTCTAATCTGCTTGACCCTATCGCGATTGGTGTAGCAATCCAGAGGCTCGACCCCCCCCCTCAATTGACACAAAGTTCCCGGTAGTGCGAGTGACCTACGCCATTGGGAGAAGTAATCTCCAGTCATGAAGAAATGTCTAACTTTGACATTAGGCAGGCAACACAACCTTTTAGATCTTCACTGCCTGGTTCTCTGACCACACTGTTCCCATTTTTCATTTCACTTAAACAGCCCAAGGATTCCTTTCCATCGTACACTTCCTGTTCTCATCCACGTTATGTAGCAAGTACCTCACACTTACAGGTACAAGTCAAGGACCCAGGCTCCTCTGATCATGACATGACACCCTGCTACCTGACTCTCAGGTACACCCCTCCTATCCCTGCCCATTGTTAAAGTTCTATCTAAACCAGGGAGTCAGGACTGCCTTTGGGAATAAAAATTTTGTATTGCAGATGAGTTAGCTGCAAAAAGAACAAACCAAGCAGCCTTTACTTAAAAAAAAAACGTAGCTATCTACAAATCAGCAGTCCTTAAAAAAAGTTACTCAAGGCCCTTGGTGAGGAATTTAATTAAGTTCTGAATCTATTAATTTCTACAGCTCACAACTAAGGGCAGATTCAATTCAACGCCCAAATCGAAATCTCAATTTAAAAAAAAAATTAGGCCATAGTATAGGAGAATGGAATGGACTTACTTGGTTGCATTGATATCCTTCTTTGCACCATGTAATGCCAGCACCAGCTCTTCCTTTTCTTTCTGTAGGGCAGAAACTTGACCCTCGAGGGATTTGATGTTTACCTGAGCAAGACCAGAAATACTTCCAATTCCAGAAACATTTGCAAACAGGAAGATTTAATATAAAATAACAATTCTACAAGATTTTGTTTTGTAAGATTTACATTTTGCATCCAAATAGGAACATAGCTTTATCTCCCTTACCTGATACAGCGAGTGCACAGGTTCCATTTCACAGTCACCCTGAGACATTTTCTTGGCCAGTGCCTCTTTAATCGCGAGCACTTTATTCAGTTCCATCAACTCTTTAGACATCTGTGCATGCCTCAGTGCATGACAGGCTGTGAAAGGATCAGAGTTCCTCTTTTCATTTAAGCTGCTATTCTCCTGTTGAACAAAGCCTTCTTGAAGTTATTGAATGTACTGCTGCAGGCTTACTCATTGAAAAATAGTGGCTTCACAGACTGGCAATGCATTGCTTATTTGAAGAGGTGTAAAAGTAGACCTCAAAACTAGAATTACCACAAATGTTGTCTCTACTTGCAAGGTGTTTCAGCATGTAATTTATAACTAACACAGCAAGGCACAAATTCCAACAAACTATGTTTGCATTCTTCTTGGGAACAGTTGAAAGAATTGGCTACATTTCTAAAGTAATTAAGTACATGCCAAGTACTGGTATGTAGCATCTTCTTGGGAACAGTTGAAAGAATTGGCTACATTTCTAAAGTAATTAAGTACATGCCAAGTACTGGTATGTAATGAAAAAATTGAAATCAATGTGAACCTTTTTTCAAAACAAAAACAGAGGAATTAAAAACATTTATTTATAGTATATAGAAAATAGGGTCACTTACATCTACACTTTGTTCCCCTTCATGCTGTAGGTCAATTCCCTCCATCTCGGGTAGTATTTTTGTGCACTCATTCTAAAAACAGCAGAATTCAAAAGAAATACTGAGACTCAATCTAGAGATGACGTGTCCTGGTTCTAAAGATTTAAGCCCATACTTTGTTTTCATGCGTCCTGAACGAACAATATTCTTTGAATATTTAAAAATCAACTTCTAAAGTTTAGTTCTGAGGTACTTTCCTCCGAGAACAATGCTTTCCCCTAAAATATGGCAAAGTCAGGGTACAGTATGTTGGTTGCTGACAGTATTAAAGTTAATTTTTAGATACCAAATACAGTAGCCGCCTCTTGGTCTCCCCTTCACTTTCCTGGTCTCCCCTTCACTTTTCTGCTCGTTCTCCATAACCCTTCAACCCATTACTTAAAAAAAACAACACTACGGTCTGGACCTTACTGTCTCAGCATTGTGGTGATCTCTACCACTGTATATATGCGTGTGCTTGCATTAGGGGACGTATGACAGTACCTGTATTACAGGTTTGCCGGTAAGCCCCTGCCGGTTAGCTCCGCCCCCAGGGAGCCGTATAAATATGCATGAGTTTCCCCGAGATGCCATTCTACAGCTGCAGCCAGAGGAATAGCATCTCACTGTAATAAAGCCTCTCTTGTACCTAGAGTCTTTCGTGTGCAATTGTTAGCGACACAGGCATCTGCTGCACTCTTGGGGGGTAGTAAATTACAGATTCATGACCCTTTGAGAGAAGTAATATCTTTTCAGTTTTAAATCTGCTACACCTCATTTTAAAACTACAACTTCTCGTTCTAGAGATTTCCCCACAAGAGGAAGCATATGCTACATCTACTTTGTCAATACCTTTAACATCTTTAGATCTTCTCGAGTAGACGTAAACTGCTCAATCTCAAGACAAAGCCCTCATCACTAGAATCAATCCAGTGAACCTCCAATGCAATTACATTACTCCTCAAATAAGGTGACCAAAACTGTAGTCCACCAGGTGTGGTCTCCCCAAAGCCTTGTACAGGTGCAGCAGGCCATACTTTTTACCTTTTTTTAAAAAACTCTATTCCTTTAGCCATAAAGGCCAAATTCCATTCGCTTCCTTATTACCTGCAAGCTAGATTTCGGAGATTCATGCACGAGGACACCCAGATCCCTCTGCACTAGAGTATTTTGAAGTTTTAGATAATAAATTGTCTTTCCATTTTTCCCAACCAAAATGGTTAACCTTACATTTATCCACATTAAACTCCCTTCTAACAATTTTTGGCCCACTCAACTCACCCATCTGCAGTATTTCTCCACTTAAGTTAATAGAAGAAAATAGTGAGCAGCCCATGTATTCCCCAGGTCACATTCCGAGAAAATAAAAACCCGAGAAAACACATTAAGTAGCTAAATATTCTCTTTTTTTGTAGCACATTGGCTAGCACTGTTGCTTCACAGCACCATGATCCCAGGTTCGATTACCGCTTGGGTCTGTGGAGTTTGAACGTTCTCGGTGTCTGCGTGGGTTTCCTCCGGGTTCCTCCCACAAGTCCCGAAAGAGAAGCGTTTGTTAGGTGAATTGAACATTCTGAATTCTCCCTCAATGTACCAGCACAGGCACCGCAATGTGACGACTAGAGGATTTTCATAGTAACTTCATTGCAGTGTTAATGTAAGCCTACTTGTGACACCAATACAGATTATTATTATTAAATCCAATTCCCTCCTGTTCCCCAAATCCCTTTAACCCTATATCTAGCGAGAGAAAAAAAAAAGTACTTCATTTGGGTGATTCCCAAAATGTGTCAAAGCGTCAGCAATGGGTTTCTAGCCAGGAATCCTGCTAATTAGTAGGCTTACATTAACACAGCAATGAAGTTACTGTGAAAATCCCCTAGTCACCACAATCCAGCACCTATTCTGGTACACGGAGGGAGAATTCAGAATGTCCAATTCACCTAACAAACACTTCCTTCGGCACTTGTGGGAGGAACCCGGAGGAAACCCACGCAGACTCTGCGAGAACGTGCAGACTCTGCGAGAACGTGCAGACTCTGCGAGAACGTGCAGACTCCGCACCGACCCAAGCAGGAATCGAACCTGGGACCATGGGTGCTGTGAAGCATCAGTGCTAGCCAATGTGCTACCATTTGAGATCAGGAAGAGATCAGCTATGATCTGTTTGAATGGTGAAGCAGGTTCGAAGGGCTGAATTACCTACTTCTGCTCCTAATTCCTATGTTTTTATGTTGACAGGCATGAATTTAACAAATTACTGGATTTCTAAATTCAGGTCAACTGTTTAATCTAGTGTATGCCAATTCTGAGGCAGCATTAGATATTCTGCCCAACATTAAAACCATAACCACAAGAAAAAGGTATTGTGAAAAGTTCACATGGTTCAATATGCAGAATCAGCCCTTTGTCCACCAGATCAATGTCTTGGGGTTTGGGAGAGGAGTGGGTGGGTTAAAGGAGGAACTAAGTTATGCATATGTAAGATTTCTTTTCATAGCAAGCCCACATTCAAAAATGGCAGCAGGAATGTGCAGCAGGGCAGATGAGTGGCGATATCTGGCCCTGGAATTGCAAATATTAGTATAGGCAGCAGAATCCAATTGGATTCCCTCAAAATATTTTTTCTTTCTCCCCCACCGCATTATTTTGGGAATACTTTCTTTCCATAAATCATCTTATTAGAGCAGCATATCAGTGGTGTGAAAGGAATGGTGTATATTTCAACCTATATGCTTTCATCTGCCAGCTTGTTGATGCCGAAATGTGCTATGCTGGGACAAACAAGCCCCGGAGCTGTAAAGGTAATTGCAGCAGTCACTGGGTGGATCAGACACCTTCCCTCCCCAAATTGGAAGCCTCCCTGACTGCCCACTTGCCGCAGCACTCAGAAACTGGAGATTGGCTTCCAAGTGGCATGGCTTCCAACTGGCACAGTACCTCCTACAAACATGACAAGGACTCTGCCTACACAAACCAACATCAGCAACCATCTTTCATTGATAAGGAGACTTGAGAAACCTGCACACAATTGCAGGCGCCGTAGTGGATGTTAAAACTCCCATTAAATTATTAGTGGACGAAACAAGCCAGTGATATGCAGTCTAGAATTAATATATTCAAAAAGATTGCAAATCCAGTTATCCATTTTAGCAATTCTGTGAAGGTCACGTAAAAGGCATTGTTTTTAATTTTAGATGTGCTGAAACTACTAGCTCTTGCAGTGAATTTCATCTAGCAAATCAATATTCCTCCAGTCAATTAGTTTGCATTTCTTAACCTCCATACTTCACACAAATGATACCACTCACCTGCATATTAGAAATGATCTGCTGCAGACTACGAAGGATGCTGATTTGGTCACTCATTTCTTCGTTTGTTGAAATTTCCATTAATTTGTCCAAATCCAACTTGCACCTATTACGGTTAATAACCAAATATGTACAAGAAAGATTGTACTTAAAATGACTACCATAGTCAGTGGTCAAGAGTCACATCCAGTAGCATAACACTCCCAAGCACAAGTTGGAATTTAAAAGACTTTTCTGCTACACACGAGTCACCATAACAAAATAGAAAGCACTTTACTCCCAAATGCCACACAAGTTTCATAAACTAAACTGTGGGATTGGTATCAAAACTAAGGGATGAACATCTCCCCCATCTCGGATGCCAGATTATACCCAGTATAATGCTGCGAGGTTCCTTCTGATTTTATTAATTTTTTCCAAGCAGATTTGTTTTTCAGTCCATTATCTATTTATCAGTGCAATATCTTCTATCTTGATGCCTTGTGCATTATGATGATTTGTATCATCTCTGTTGGGTCTCTGTACGCTATTTAGATTTGCCCAATTCCCACCTCTAACTTCTACCCTTACAAGTTCAATAGTCAAAATCTTCAGTCAAAATCTTCAGAAGATGGAAATAGCCATAGAAAACATTGCATACAAAGAAAAAGAAACAGTACGTATCTGGCAGTTTGATGAAGAAAGGAAGGTGTTCCTTTCCGCTCTGTAGGAATCGGTTCTTGCTGTACTACAGGGAAATGAGCTAGTGGTTTGGTGACTATCTACGGTTACAGTCTGTTTCAGTCCAAAGGTTTAAAAATAGTATACAAATTGGTGGCAAAGTTAGTAAATATTAGCAAGAAAAAAAAAAAGTGAGGAAATTATTTAAAATACATAAAAAGGGTGTCAGGACAGGTGACATGCCAAGGCTGCAGCAAGTAGGAGCTCCTGGATGCCAGTGTGATGCAGGGCAATATGTCTGCTCAGTCAGTTGAGCTATAGACACTGCCACATGCTAGGAAAATACAAAGTTACCTGGATGCATCAGGGAGATGCAAAGTTACCTGGATGCATTGTACCAGGAGATGGTCACACCACTCAGGATAAGAGTCAGATAAGAGCGAGACTGCAAATGAGGCAGATAAGAGGATCCAGAGGTCGGGAGCCTAAATGTCCAATAAGTTTGAAGCGCTATCAGCTGGTTTGGATTCATAGGACTCCAGAGTGGACGAGCAAACCAACCGTGACACAGGAACATCAAATGCGATAAGCAAAAAAAGGATTGTAGTGGTGGTAGGGCGACTGACACAAAGTGAAGAGCTAGGCACGAATTTCAAAAGACAGAATCTAAAACTAACAGGATTGCCAGAACTGCATGCAAATTAGCATATGGTATATAGTTATAATACATGTCCCAGAGACTGATGTGGGCTCCAGCTCATGTGATCACCCTACTCATGCCCTCTGCCAAGCTATACCCCACATCCCTCAGGCCACAAATGCAAGACTACATTCCTCCCATCCAAACTATGGCATTCTACCCATCTTCATCACCCTTAATGCCCCCATGTCAAGCTGTGGTACTTCCATGCCCATTGACCCACAAAACACCATGAACCAAAACAGCAAAAAAGTCTGAAGAATTGCAGACTTGAAACTACTCTCTTCACAGATCTGCTGTGTCTTTCCAGTATTTTCTTTTTATTTCAGATTTGGCACGCACAATATTTTGCATTTATACCATCTAAAAGTCATTAATTCATAGTTACCCCTTTAGTTGGAAAAATAGTAATTTCATTCCATCATTCAAACAGTAAATCCCTGAAACATTTCAACATGGAGATAAACAAAGTTACATGACTAGAGAGCCAGGAACATTTTTTTTGAGGCAAAGCTATTTAATAAAGAGTAATATAATTTTGTGCTCTTTGCCCAAGCCTCATTATGCATACTTGGCTGTGAGCCCAGACATCCATTACTCTTGTTGAAATAGCTGCATCCCACAGAAAAGATTGCTTGATTGACAGCTCTGGCTCTCTGATCTCAGCGGTTTATGGTTTCTGTTATTGATACTTTAACAGCCAACTGAGATATTTTCGATCCCAGGATTTCAACAATTGATTGTGGTTTCCTGTCAAATCACACCAAATTGAGAGACACTCGGTTCTTTTAATGACTAGCGAATCAGCTCATTGCATGCCAAAGCCAAAAACCTGACAGACACAGGCAACGAGATTATCGCAGGCACATTTGGAATAAGCTGACTGAGGCAAAATGAGGAGCGAGGAGCCAGGGACCTCCAAGGACAAAAATCCAATTTCTTTTTACAAATGTCAACGGCAAGACCATTTGTCTAGTAGCCTTACGTAAAAGAGGTAATTTGGAAAGACTACAGACAATTTCCCTTCAAAAAACATGATTTTGATGAAGATGGTCGGGGCGTTAAAAGGAATTTAAAGCTCAACAGTCACTCTTTCAAACCTGTGGATAAAAGGCAAGGGTAGCAAAGAAGCGTCTTTTGCACTAGCCATCTGGTGGCAAAACACGAGAAACCTTCATCGCTGGCAAAGTTATCAAAGAGGCTATGGCAGTTCCTAGCGATACCCATTAAAGACTTGAATGGAAATCATGTCAGCTATCAAGAGCATGTCACTTGGCACAAAGTAGCTAGAGGGGTAGAATTGTTGTCCCAAGATGTGCCTCAGGAAATACACCAAGACTCAGATTGAGAATGTTTCTCACGGCACTGATGAATTAGCAGACATGATGGATACGGCTGTTTGTTATTATTGAGCCTTTGAATGCTATGTGAACAAAAACAAAAGGAGGATCTCACTCCCTTTGCTATGCAAAGAGACCAAGAGGCAAGGAAGTCTACAACAAATAAAAAAAAAAGATATGTGACTAAGAACAACATTCTGATCAAGAAACTGGTTTCAATCACAACCGATGGTATACCGTCAATGCAGGCTTTGTTGCCTTTTGCAGAAATGATAGTGTTTAGCAGATTGATCCCGAAATCCCCTCAATTACTACTATTAGAACACAATTTACAGTGCAGGAGGCCATTTGGCCTACAGAGTCTGCACCGGCCCATGGAAAGATCATCCTACTTGAGCCTACTCTATCCCCCTAACCTTTTTGGACACGAAGAGCAAATCATGGCAAATCCACCTAACCTGCACATCTTTGGACTATGGGAGGAAACCCGAGCACCCGGAGGAAACCCACGCAGACACGGGGAGAATGTGCGGACTCCGCACACAGTGGCCCAGTTGGGTATCGAACCAGAGACCGTCGAGCTGTGAAGCAACTGTGCTGCCATGCCACCCAGTGCAGCGAACAGGATTCACATGCAAGGCCAGTTGTCATCGTCACGTCAACTCAATTCATGCCAGAGCTCTGTAACATCGCTTGCCCAAATAGTTACTGGAGGAGCTTTATGCCACCATTAGTTTATGGTTAACTAATCCTTCATGCAGATGTGAGGTGGTTAAGTCAAGGAAACATCCTCCAGAGATTTTTAGGTCTGCTCCTTGTTCATTAGCATTGCACTGTTCATGTGACAAGTCACTGCCCCTCCCTTTCAGTAACAAAACAGGAATACGTGGCGGAGTTGGGGGAATGATCAGGATTCAAGTCTTTTAAAGACAGCAGGAGCAGGTATAGTCCAGAGGCATTTTGCACACTGGGGGGGGAAGCATAGAAGCAGAGGAATGACACAGGACAAAATTACTAGAACAGGGACTTGTGCCAATACCACCAATAGCAGGCGGTACCTGCAACAAAACTGTTTCCTCCTCCTCCCCCCCTCCCCCCCCCAGGAAGGCAACCATTAACATGGAACTGCCATGGGCAGAATGGTAGCGCAGTGATTAGCACTGCTGCATCACGGCACTGAGGTCCCAGGTTTGAACCCGGCCCTGGGTCACTGTCCGTATGGAGTTTAGACCTTCCATGTTTGCATGGGCTTCGCCCAATAACATGGATTGGCCACGCTAATTTGCCCCTCAATTGGGAAACTGCATGGAACTGCCACTATTAGTAGTCTTCATTCTATGTAAATCAGTTAACAAAAATGCTATTGCAATTCTGGCAATGAGAGGTGGACCTGAATGAGCCTTGCATGCAATATTTTAGATATTCATAAAATGTCATAGCACTAAACAGAAAATGTGGCAGATACATACGCATCATGTTGAGAGAGTTCACCCAGCTTACACATCAATTTCTCATTCATCTGTTCAGTCTGCATAAAAAAAATAGCAGTGTTAGAAAAGTTTATACTGTAATTATTTTTTTAAAATAAATTTAGATTACCCAATTATTTTTTCTAATTAAGGGGCAATTTAGCATGGCCAATCCACCTACTCTGCACATTTTTGGGTTGTGGGGGCGAAACCCACAGACACGGGGAGAATGTGCAAACTCCGCACGGACAGTGACCCAGAATCGAACCTGGGACCTCAGCGCCGTGAGGCGGTGGTGCTAACCACTAGGCTACTGTGCTGCCCTTATACTGTAATTATGTGCCATAAATATATATGAGCACACAGGTTCATTACCCTCAAATTATATTGTGATTTATGGGCTCTCCAAGTTAATTCTTGTAGACTCTCAAAATTAAAGGCCACATACTCCCCAAAACACCTACACGAAAAAAAGGGGAGGGAGGAAGAGAGATTGAAACAGAAAATAAAAACTAGCAGCACGCCAAAACACAAGTCATCTTCATACTGAAGGAGAAAATCTTTTAATGTCACTGAGAAATGAGTTGAAACACATACTTCTGGCCACCGTACTTCTGGCCACCGTACAAGAGGAAAAAGAAAATCAATGGCAAAGTATGTTTTTTAAAAAAAAAGGGAAATGCTAGCTGGAAATCTTACCACTATGACCCTTTCACACATCTGAGTCGCCTGGCCAACTGCATCACGAAGTTCTTTACTCAGATTTTCTACTTCTTCACGTTGCAATCTTGCTGTCTCCATTACAGATTGTACATTCTCAGATTTATCTGCCCTATTGAAGGGTTAGTACACATAAGTAGCAAATCAGACAGGTATTTTTTTTAATTCTGCTCGAAATTGGCAGGAATAAAATTGTATTTTCCCCTGATGCAAGTACTACTCTTACATTGGGAAATTATTTTTTTTAAAAATTTGATTACTACCATAGCAAAATGTTTTGAACTTGGGATTTTAAAAAAAAACATGTTTCAAAAGAAAAGCATAACACAACTCCAATGCAAAATGGTAATTTGACAATCCTAGTCGGCCAAGTATTGCACATTGAGCCACAAGCAACTTGTCTTTAATTAGGTCTTAAAAGAGAAAATAATTTAGGAGGCACCTAAATCAAGTACCAGAAATCTTAAACTGAGGTTATAGCACAAACATTCTTCTCCAAAGTCTTAAAGTCCAACAGGTTTGTTTCGAATCACTAGCTTTCAGAGCTATGAACCCAAGGTCCCAGTTGAGGCCGTACCTCACGTGTACGGAACTTGGCTACAAGTTTCTGCTCAGCGATTCTGCATTGTCGTGCGTCCCAAAGGCCGCCTTGGAGAACACTTACCTCAAGATCAGAGGTGGAATGCTGAAGTGTTCCCCGACTGGAAGAGAACATCCCTTCCATGGTCTCGTCAACGTACCATGCTTTGGGATATCCTTTCCCGTACGAGGTAGACAATGTTGGCAGAGTATGTACCACGTACCGGGTGGGTGGTGTTCTCATGTGCAATGGTGGCACCAATGCTGGTACCCACATCAATGATCTGGCATGTCATGCAAAGATTCCCATGGCAGGGCTGTGTGGTGGCATGGTCACTGTTCTGAAGGCTGGGTAGTTTGATGCAAACAATGGCCTGTTTAGATTGTATGGTTGTTTGAAGGCAAGTAGTGGGGTTGTGGATATGACCATGGCAAGATGTTCATCTTCATTGATGACGTGTTCAAGGCTGCGAAGCGGTTAGTTTCTCCGCTCCGGGGAAGTACTAGACGACAAAGGGTACTCCGTTGGTTGTGTCCTGTGTTTGTCTCGAGGAGGTTGGTGCAGTTTTTTTTTTTTTGCTGTAACACGTTGGAACTATTGATCAATGAGTCGTGTGCCATATCCCGTTTGTACGAGGGCAGCTTGAGACAATTCACACCTCAGTAACCTGTGATTATCCCTCTCGCCAGATGCTCCATCTGGACCGGTATGAATTCATTCACCTGCAGAAGGAGCTGTGCTCTGAAAAGTAGTGATGTGATTCGAAACAAACCTGTTAAGACTCTAACCTGGTGTCATAAGACTTCGTACTGTGCTCACCCCAGTCCAACACCAGCATCGCCACATCCTTCCTCTCAAAGAATGTGAAAGAAATAGAAGTCCATCAAAACTAGTAACATAAATTTCTGCTCAGGTGTTTTTTGCTTCGATAACCAGGCACTGATGATTAGGTTAGAATTACCTGTTGCTCATTTGAATTGTTCCCCCATGCGCTTGTAGCAACAGTACTTGAAGTTCTTGCACCTGAACCAAATACATAGCAAGAATTACAACAAACCGTAGTAATTTTTAGGATTAAGAACACAATTCAACATGATCATAGTTACTTATCCTGCAAGTAAATAAAGTCGCAGATATCATCCACTAGAATTCATGATTTATTTTTTTAAAAAGGAAACTGAACAAAGGTACCAAGTGGTTTTATGGTTGGAATGCTTCTTAGTCATTGTAATAAAAGGTACAATAGAAAACCCGAGGATAGAACAGCTCCAATAATTTAAAAAATTTATTCCTGAAGCAAATGCTTAAATGTGCTATTAAAATGCAACAATTGATTCTGCTCGCTATACCCTTAGCCTTCTATAAAAAAATTTATAATGAAAACGATTTAGATGTTCAGGTTATTCAGTTCAATTTCCAACTGTACCAAAACTCCATCATGCAACCATCAAGAAACTATTTAAATAATCTTCAGAAGCAATACAAATATTGCTAAACAAAGAAAACACTATTAAACTACCTGCTGTCGAAGGCTCTGCAGTTCAGCAGCCTGAGGATCAAAGTTAACCACAGGTTTATTCTTTATCTTCCTTGCTCTGTCAGCATAGCGTAGAGTATTTAGAGATTCTTCAATATTAGAATCAGCAGGACTGACACAAGCGATCATCAAAGTATGGCTATTTCCACCAAGCGAGTCTGAAAAGGAGAAAAGCCAAGACAGTCCAATTGTATTTCAAGTATATTTGATGGTGGTGTAGTGATAATGTCACTAAACTAGTAAATAGAGGCCCAGTTAAGGGACATGGTTCAAATCCCACCATAGCAGCTGGTGAAATTCAATATCAATGAAAGTGGATTATTAATCCAGTCTCCATAATGGTGACCCATGGCAATTGTCAGCGATTGTCATAGAAACCCATCTCATTACCTAATGCAATTCTGGGAAGGAAATCTACCAATCTCACCTGGTCTGGACTACATGAGACTTCAGCTGCAAAGTAAACTTGGTTAACTCTCCTGTCCTGAGTGGCTTGTTATTGCGAAGGTAATTTAAGATGAGCAATGCATGCTGGCCTTGTGAGCGATCCCCACATCCCATGACAGAAAACAAAACTGCTTTTTATACAGTGAAACACTAACATGCTTATCAAAAACAAAACTCTATCTTGAAAGAGTACAATTCTTTACATTAAAACAAAAAATTAATTCTGCATCTAACTCAAGGTTGGGATGGCAGGTTCAATTTTAGAGGAAATCCATTGTTTGCAACATAACCAGCTGAGATATTGAAAGGCTCCTTAAGACAGCAAGGAAGGTCCAGAGTGCTGAGGGCGAGAGAGTTGGGGCAAAATAAGTCAAGGTACCCATGGTGTGGAGAGAGGATCATAGAATTGCAGAATTTTAAGTGCAAAAGGCGGCCATTCAGCCCATAAAGTCTGCACCGACACTTGGGAAGAACACCTACTGAAGCCCACACCTCCACCCTATCCCCATAACCCCTCTTAACCTTCCGGACACCAAGGGCAATTTAGCATGGCCAATCCACATAACCTGCACATCTTTGGACTGTGAAGGAAACCCACGCAGACATGGAGAGAAAGTGCAGACAATGACCCAAGCCAAGAATTGAACCTGCGACCCTGGAGCTGAGAAACAACAGTGCTAGCCACTGCTGCTCACATGTTCAAATGACACTCGCACAGAAAACACATGCATAAAGGCCCTCCCTTGACCTCAGAGGATCAACAGTATTGGTGAACCTCACCTCGAAAATGCATCTTTGGAAAGACGAATGGGATATATAACTACTGAGCCCAAGTAACCAGGATTTAAGCCACTTCCCACCCATCTCCTCTTTCTATTTAAAAAAGTGAAGAAAATAAAAATGTTGGCTTGGGAACACTGGCACACATCAGACCTTAAAAGCGGAATACTACACCTTGTAGCAATCGTGTTAGTTTTGAATCGCGATATGGTACAAAGCCCTTGCGATTATTCTCATCTCCTAGCGCACTGATAACATTACCCAGGCACAACAACCCACGGTTGATGTTGATTCCTGAAAAAAAAAGAGACTGATCATTAGTCCACCAACAGAAGACAGAGGCCTGTTGTACAAGTACAAGCAGAAAAGACAGAATTGGGTTCTTTCCGGTCGTCAGGCAGCCACATCAGCTTCAGCTGACATTATAAAGTATTAAGCTAATTCTTCACCAATCTGCAAAGCAAGAATGGTTGAATCAGTCAGCTCAACTCTCAAACGTATGCCTAGAGTAAAACAATAACTTCTGAGCCAACACATGAGATGGTCAGTTAAGTAGAGAATAAATCCTGAAGACTCACGAATAGTTTTTGGAATTATTTCAGTTCCAATCAAATAGTAAATACACAGCACCTGTTTTTCCAAGTATCAGAGTTCAATAACTGCATTTAGTAGAGCTACTGGGATTTCCACAAAAAGTATAATTGTAGGTTAGACAGAGAAAAAAAAAAAAATTCTACAGCACAATCTGAAAGTCAATGATGAAAGCAGCTGTGTTAGGAATAATAAATTGTTGTGCAACCTTTGGCTGACAAACATCCAAGGAAAGTTAAGGATTTCTGTTGAGTTTAAAAGACTGACGACCAGAAAAGAACCATGAAAAAATTAAACATAAAAAAGGAAAAGTCTATCAAGATAATTTAGAAATTGGAAAGATTGATGTACAGAAATGACCCAAGTCGATGAGGTGGCATAGAATCCTCCTGGCAGATTCAGCCGAATATAAAACTAAAAATTAAATATTTTGATTCTGAATTTTAAGCACTGGATGAACATTTTGACTGCAAACTGTATTTGCCCCAAATTTGTTACTCTGATTTAATGAGTTACTCACTTAACTGCAAAGACAGCTCAAACTGGTTTGAACAGTTATAAAATCACCCCCGAAGGGTCCAAGATGGAATTAATCACAAAGTACAAATCCCATTACAATCAAGGTGACCCAGGCATTGGAACTGTAAAAGTAATGAGTTAAAATGTCCCTCCCTCCCCTTGCCTGATGACTGCAACTCCAACAGCTCAAAACCATCTAGGAAAAAGCAGCATGCTTGATTGACCCATCCATAAACATTCACTTTTCCTACCACTGACAGCGAGAACCTCTAAAAGATGCACTGTTCCTTAGGCAGCACTGCAATCTATGACAACTACCATCTAGAAGAACAAGTGCAGCAGATACATGGAAACACCACCACCTGCAAGTTCCTCTCCAAGCCACTGATTATCCCAACTTGGAAATATATTGCCACTCCTTCACCTGCCTCTGGGTCAAAATCAGAGAACTCACTACCTCCCTACAGAGACTTCAGCAGTTCAAGAAGGCAACTCACCACCACTTTCGCAATGGCAATTAGGGATGGGCAATAAATGCTGGCCTAGCCAGTGAAGACCACATCCCATTCCTTGAATGAATTCAGTTACTTGAAACATGAAATCCTCTATTAAAATAGAATTCTGGGACGGGTCTTTTTTTTTGATTGGAGACATCAACCTCTTCAGTAATAAGCTCCAGTCTCAATTGTTCTGCAGTCCCATCTCTCCAGTGCTGCTCAATTCACACATACGCCTGCACTGCAACATTGATACAGAGAGATCATCCTGCAGTTCTCATTGGATAAAAACACAGAAGCCAACTTGCACCTCCGTTATCTAGCATCACCAGAATCTCCCATTCCCAGGGCATACTTGGGTCAGAGGTTTTTCTATATAACACTGCCTTTGTGTCTCCCAGCCCAAAAGGAAGAAAAAGGGCTGCAAGACGTGATCATTGAAACCTGCACACAATGTGAAATTAGCAGTCTGGCACTTGTTATGGTATTGTTTGTAGCACCAAGTCAGAGTTGGTAGGTCATGGGGTCAAGCAACTGTTGAGGATAATGCTCATACACAGGATGACAGTGCAGTTCTGCAAGAGTATGTCAGATGCTATCTTTTCCTGAATTTGATTAAATGCAAAACATCCCATGGGAATCTTCAACAACAGTATCTGTTTGTGGAACCTTACTGCTGAACTTTAATAGAATTGTATCTAGCAGTTCCTAAAGTTAATAAAATAAAAATGATGAAAAAGGAAAGATGAAACTATGATCACTTTATGCCATTTAAACATTCACAATCAGGAAACCCTAGCTGGGTAACAATTGACCAAAAATCAGACTGCTTAAAGATAGCAAAAGAGAAAGTGCTGGAAAATCGCAGCAGGTTTGGCAGCATCTGTAGGGAGAGAAAAGAGCTAATGTTTCAAGTACAGAATACCCTTTGTCAAAGCTTTACTCATGTCAAGGGCAGGATTGTCCTTTTTTTTTGCTGAAACTCAAATGTGTCAATAAAGTATTGAAGATAGAAAGCAAAAACAAATTAATTCAGGCAAATTTAGAATAATGATTAAAAAATAAACAAAGTCAATGTTGAATGTCAAAACAAGACTTTTTGTCAGTATGGAAATAGAGCAAATAGTTATGATTGTTTGAGCATGGTAGTGAAAACTACTGAAGTATGTATAGCAATAAGAGTTCCTATACAGCCAAGTCAAGTTGGGGGTGGTTTAGCATAGTGGCTCAACAGCTGGCTTGTAATGCAAAACAAGGCCAGTAGTATGGGTTCAATTGCTGTACCGGCCTCCCCGAACAGGCACTGGAATGTGGTGACTAGGGGCTTTTCACAGTAACTTCATTGAAGCCTGTGTGACAATAAGCTATTATTATTATTATAATAATGATCAGCAGAATAGATTCCACAACATTCCAGAAATGTAAAAAAATATATATATCCTCGAACCTCCACCCATCAATATTCCACAGGGACTGCTCACTCCATGACACCCTGGACTACTCTTCCATTATGCACAACTCCCTTTCCCATGCAAATCACAGAAGGTGCAACACCTGCTCCTGTGGCTCACCCCTCCTGGTTTTTCCTGGTCAACTCTACTAGTTCATTCCAAGAATTCCAGTAGATTAGTCAAGCGTGATTTCACCTTGTCTGATTATACCACTGCCTTCCAAAATGCTGTGCTATGAAATCCTGGGTTACAGACTTTAGCAACTTCCCCATTACTGACGTTAGGCTCACCTGGTCTCTAGCTCCCTGTTTTCTCTGTAATGTTCTTGTGATATAAACCAGGCCATCTGACAAGAACACTTGTAGCTAAAGCTATAAAACGATTAACATTAACCGTAGGCCAACTATATACAAAAAAAACAGGCCAACTATATACAAAACAGATGAATAACAGCCTCTCTTCCCTGCTCAGTCAGTCCGTCACCACCTAACTCTAACATTCACTTATATACTAATGAGATGCCTAGAGTCGGTGAATTACAACGCAACCATATCAGATCACCATACTACCTTCCTTTTTGAATAGCAGGTTTATATTAGTTACCCTCCAATCTATAGGAACCATCCCATAACCCAAAGAATTTTGGAAAATGACCACCAATGGAGCTACTATTTCTAGGGATGCCTCCGTAAGTACTTATTAATTTCACTCCCCTAAACATTTCTCTACTAATACTAAATTTCCTTCAGCTCCTCACTAAAAAGTTGTTTCTCAGAACTTCCAGTACATCATTCTGGTCTTCCTTCATGAAGCCAGAAGCAAAATAAGAGTTTAGTTCCTCAGCTATTTTTGTTCCCCAGATATGAACCCCCCCACACACCGTTACTGATTGTAAGGGGCCTACATCTGTTTGAAATCAATCTTTTTCTCCACATACCCATCGTCATTCCCCTTCTTAAAATGAATCCCTTGGCCCACCTTTCTGAATTTTAAGCTGTCCCCGATCCTCAGATCTATTGCTTTTCCTTGCTAATTTTCTACTCTTGCGCCAATTAGGAACAAACAACTTTCAGTTTGCCTATTCGTTCGTGGCATGCCTGCCATTGCCTGTCCACTGTCCTTCCTTTCAGCAATGTTTCCCAGTCCATCAAAACCAACTCATCCCTCATAACATCATACTTGTCTAGTGGTGATTCAGGACCCTGGTCTCATAATCAACTACCTCACTATACACCTTGATAAAGAATTCTATCATATTATGGTCACTCATCCTCAAGGGTTCTCACAAATTGGACAGTCAAGCAAAAAGGGTAGATACAGTCCTTCCTTCTCTACCCTCACCCAAACAATTGAAGCCAATCATACTTTGCAAAAGAAATTTAAAAAACAAGCAGCTGATAAAATAGCCAAAGCACTTTTTGTTCAATGACAGCATCCTTTAGTAAAAAACATTTTTTTTGGCAAGGGCCACGAAGAGTCCACACCAAGTGGGTCAAGAAAACAAAATAAAAAAAATAAAAATACTGCTCCAGTAGTTCCCTACTGGGTCTTCTGTAGCTAGTGCCTAAACTGGACAGCTTTATACATGGTACAACTATGCATTAAGAGATCTTAACCATTTTTCTTGAGTAAACAGTGGGCACAATAAGTTCAGTGTCCAATCAATCACTTAGGTTCTTCTCCCCCAGTGGTGTCAGATACCCTGCCATCATTTACAACCTGCCAACTGCAAAGAGGAGCACCAAATCCAGAGGACTCTATTCAAGTTAAAAAGATTTTCAAATCAGCTCATTTTCTAAGGATCTGACTTGAGTGAAGAATTTAAGATACACCCCTCGACCTTGTTCCAAGGCCAACTCCTTGCAAATAAGATTACCTTCCTTCAGGCGGTCACCTTCTGCTTTTGTTTTCTTTTGGCGCTCTGATCCTGCCAAATCTACCAGGTGCAGTTTGGAACGGAAGTAATTGTTTCTGAGGAGGAGAAGAGCAGGAAAAGTATTATAAAAGATCGTCCCACTCATGAAGGAAAATAAACCAAAGCTGCAGCACAAACTATTTACTTGTCACTTTTCTTTCTCTGCTCCACAGAGACTGTGAAGATGGCATGTGATCGGGATGACTGAGAGTTCATAGCTGTTGCAGCAACTGTCCTTGTAGAATTTCCTTGTTCCAGACAATTCACCATATCCATGGCAGTCAATACTTTTGTTTCAATTAGACCGACAATCTGAGATACACAGAACAGGGTTTGAAATGAATTTATAAGCATACGGTCTTAGAATCAGCGAAACACAGCATGGCAGAAATAATAATCTAGCTCACCAGGAAGGACTAGGCTATACATTTACACTCAATCCTCCAAATGAAGGATATCAGATCTTTATGGGAAGTCACAAAGAGGATGCCTTCTCAGTAAAATAGATGGCAGCACTTATCCATCACATACTGTGGCCCTCAGAACAGTGCAAGGGGATACACAGTCAAATGAGAAAGACAGATCAAGGAATGTAACAAATCATATCAAATAACGAAAATTGATTTTTAACAGTGTACCCTGGCAGTGAATTCCCTTTACTCAAGGGTATTCCAGTATTGTAGACTGGAGGGGCACACTATTACATACCTTTATTCCTTCTTTGGGATCTTCTCTAATGTGGATTTGGGATTTCTCCCGAGATGGATGCAATAGATCCAAAATCTCCTCATTGTAGATCTATCAAGAGTAACCAAACGATACAACTGAATAACTGGAACAGGAATGGTACCATAACAGCACTTAAGGATCTCAAAGGATCACAATTTACAAAAAGAACCAGTCAAGCAACTTATAGCCAATGCAGTGTCTATTTTAAAAACAAATGACAATTCAGAAGTGGTTTACACACCAACACCAAACCCCATCCGATTAAAAGTTGTCCCCTTTCTGGGCTGTCGCCCAAGAGATGGTTGATACCTGCTGCTACATTACAGAAAGTGGACATTTACACTCTTCATTCCTTAGTTCCTCGAAATTTGTTCGGTGTCATTTCTGCAGCATGGTAGCAGTTGCTTCACAGCTCCAGGGTCCCAGGTTCGATTCCCGGCTTGGGTCACTGCCTGTGCAGTCTGCACGTTCTTCCCATGCCTGCGTGGGTTTCCTCCGGGTGCTCCGGTTTCCTCCCACAGTCCAAAGATGTGCAGGTTAGGTGGATTGGTCATGCTAAATTGCCCTCAAGTGATAGGATGAAGGTGTGGGCTTAAGTACGGTGCTTTTTCCAAGGGCCGGTGCAGACTCGATGGGCCGAATGGCCTCCTTCGATACTGTAAATTCTATGATTCTACCCCATTACACTCCAGGACTCCATCGACTTACCCAACACCAATATATGCCCGACATTGGAACTATAAAAGTAATGAGCCAAGGTGTCCCTCCCTCCCCTTGCCTGATGACTGCAGCTCCAACAACTCAAACCTTGACACCATCCAACAAAAAGCAGCATGTTTGATTGACCCATCCATAAACATTCACTTTCCCTTCCATCGATAGTGCAAACCATCCAAAAGATGCACTGCTCCTTAGGCAGCACTGCAAATCTATGACAACTACTATATAGTCCCATTATATTTATTTTATCTTCATTTTGCTTAGGAATTTCCCTCCTCCACAATATCCTTCGCTGGTCTGCTGTGAAGTACTTTCTCCAAATTCTGCTCAACCTCTACAAACTCATTTTTCATCTTTCGGAGGACCAAAAAGGATTGTAGAATACATCTCTTGCTTTCCTCAGTCTCCTAACCCATGGGAGTCAGCTTCCACATGTAAACTGATGGCATCTAATTTAACATTAATCACTTCTCCATTGCCTCTTCTGTTGAGGCCAATGCCACCTTCAGTCTCTCCATAAACTACCTTCATCCTCTTATTTCCATCTTAGTGCCTGGTTTGCCAAACAAAATGTGGAATTCAGCGTTCTAATTAAACCAAGCTGAGCTTCTAACTCCAGCCTCACCTCTATACCTTATCCATCTCTATTCCTACTCCACACCAATTTCAGCACAAACTCTCAAAGCTAGCTAGCTCCAACATACCACAGTTCCTCTAGAACAGGGGTGGGCAATCTTTTCCGTGCAAGGGCCACATTCAGAAATTCACAATTTTAAAGGGCCCCATAGTATATTAAGTAAAATAATTAATATTTTAAATAGCCAAATAAAGGTCTTTAAAGAAAAAAAGCACATTATTTGAAAAACAAAGTAACTCAGTAAGTAACAGAACAATGTTCAGTGAGAATGATGCATCTGACTGCAGTCATTTACCAGTTTGTTGAAATCAGGTGTCAAGTTGCTTGTGCTGATCCTTAACACTGACAGAAGCGCAGCCTAGCGAGTCAACAATAAAACCGCGCGTAGTGGGGTGGATGAGTGGGGCTGCCTTATTGGTCGGTTTAGTTGGGTGTGCGACCAATAGGAGTCCAGGTTACAAACAATAATAAGGCTTATTGTTTGTAACCTGGACTCCTATGGTCGCACACCCAACTAAACTGACCAATGAGACAGCCCCACTCATCCACCCCACTACACGTGGTTTTTACGCAGCCCGCAATGAGGTGCCCGGAATCAAAACCGGCATTTTTGAAAAGCGCTGGGGAAAAGCCACTGAAGTAAATGCGCTTATTGAATAAGCGCATTTACTTCAGCGGCTTTTCCCGGCGGCTTTTCAAAATGCCGGTTATGATTCCGGGCACCTCATTGGCGGGCCGCATAAAAACCTTTGTCGGGCCGCATGCGGCCCGCGGGCCATAGTTTACCCACCCCTGCTCTAGAACTATGTTGCATAAATTCACATATGACCATCATCTCACTCACAAACATGCGCCTCCCTCCACCTCGAGGGATCCTGGGACCAAGACAAGGGCAGAATTAGGGATATTATGATTGCCCAATGTCAGCACTATTTACGACTCCTCAGACACCGAAGCGTTTTTTGCTGCAAGACCTGGACAATATTCAGACTTGGGTTTCCAAGTAACCAATGATTTTCTCCAACAACAGAAGATAACCATTTCCCATGACATTCAATGGCATTACCATCAGTGAATTCCCTACCATCAACATCCTTTGATAGCAAAAATGAGCCTCACACCTCATATTCAAGATATTATAAATCTGTCTATTTCCAACTCTAATATTGCCCTACTTTACAGTTTCCATGCCTGGGTTACTTCTATTCCCAACAACTAATGCTGCTGATCCCCACATTCTACCTTCTAAATTAAATCATCCAAAAAGGCTCTTTGCTCACACCAAATACCAGCTCACTGATTTACAATGGCTCCCACTTGAGCAACTAATTTTTAATGCTCATCCTAGTTTTCAATTCTCTCCATGGTCTCACCCTTTCCTACCTAACCTCCTCCAGTTTGGAATTCCTGTGCATCCATCGTTTAACTGTCAGTAGCCACCATTTGAGTTGCATGGACTCGAGCTCTGCAATACCATCCCACCTCACTTTCCTCCTTACAGAGGCATGTTAAAAACCTACCACCTTGACCAAGCTTTTGGTCATTTGACCCAATTCTTCTTATGCAGTTGTGGCAAAGTGTCATATTTTGTTTATAGTATTCCTGTGAAGCACCTCAGGATGGGTGTTTCAGTACAATTAAAAAGATGCTATACAAATACATGTTACTACCTTTCAAAAGATAAGAGCCTGATGCTACACAACAGTCAAATAACCTTTTTTTTTGTCAAGACTAGAGTTCCAGCTGCAATTTTAAAACATTCTCCTGTTCCAATCATACTGTGGTACACACAATTAGATTGTCACCCACTTTCATTCAGTGCACCTCACCGATCCACATTTGAGTTGTTAACAGAAAGACACAAGGAACTTGGATAATTAGATCACAGGTATATTTTGTGTCACCTATGGATTGATATACATGTAAAGAATGGAATGATTCCCACAGCTGTAATTTCTCCAAATCAATTACTTCATGTCAAGAGCTTAAAACTTGTGAAACAGTGGGCCTAAAATCCAACTCCGGTATATTTCACTAAAACTGGAGGAAAAAAAAATGCAAAATAGTAGAATAATCTCCCCTTCCTCACCTCTAGATATGAAACTTTTAATGTGAAATGATAATCTGAATTTTCTTCAATCATCCTAAAGAGCATATGTATCACTCTTGGAATTACTCCAACACTAGAATCTCCCTCTTGCCCGGATGTGTAGGTGCTGCCCATAGAATAGGTCTTTCCAGAGCCAGTCTGTCCATATGCCAATACTGTAGCATTGTACCCTGGAATAGTAGAGAAGACAGAACAATAAAA
This sequence comes from Scyliorhinus canicula, assembly GCF_902713615.1. Classification (NCBI taxonomy): domain Eukaryota; kingdom Metazoa; phylum Chordata; class Chondrichthyes; order Carcharhiniformes; family Scyliorhinidae; genus Scyliorhinus; species Scyliorhinus canicula. The sequence goes on from NC_052162.1 coordinate 47,052,455, forward strand.
GACAGCTGTATCACATTTTAAAAAGGTACATAGGGAGTAAATGATCGCTTCCTGCAGCAAGTCTGAACAAGAAATATGAACAGAAATAGGTCCTTCTAACTGCTCAAATCAGAAGATCAAGGGCAATGGCGATTTTATCTTGGCTTCTATTCCAATTTCCTGCCTGTTCCAATAATCTTTGACAGTGTTAAAAGTTCAAAAAGTGTTTCCTCTCAACATTCTATATTCAATGGTTGACTCTGGTAGAGAGAATAGATACGCTGGAAGCAGGGTTGTTTCCATTGGTGGGTGAAATTAGAACTAAGGGGCATAGCCTCAAAATAACAGGGAGCAGATTTAGGACTGAGTTGAGGAGGAACTTCTTCACCCAAAGGGTTGTGAATCTGTGGAATTCCCGACCCAGTGAAGCTGTTGAGGCTACCTTGTTGAATGTTTTTAAAGCAAAGATAGAAAGATTTTTGAACAGAAAATAATTAAGGTTTATGGTGAGCGGGCAGGCAAGTGGAGCGGAGTCCACCATCTTATTGAATGGCAGAGCAGGCTCAAGGGGCCAGAAGGCCTACTCCTGCTGATATTCTCGTTAATTCTAAAGATTCAGTCGTCAAGAGAAGAGAAATTCTGCCAATTGGTTTTAAACACGTGTCATCTGATGCCATTCTAAAATTCTTTCAAGATGGGAAACACCTTCACCTTCAGTATCTAGTCTGTAAAGCCCCCTCAATCTAGGCTTCAGTAAGATTGCCTCACATTCGTCCAAACTCCAAATAGCACAAGCCCAGCCTGTGCCTTTAGTCAGTCAAAGAAATCTATTCATCCCAGGAATCCAACCCAGTGAACCTTCTCTGAACTGCCTCCAATCCATCCGTCAAAATATTTTGTTCACTCACTTAACATCTCTATCCCTTTGCAGACCTCAACTTGCTTTCCCAGCTATCTTTATATGGTGGCCATTGACAAAACATTAAAGGACTTCATCAAATATAGATTGTAAATTGATGAGACCCCAATAACAATCCTGTGGCACTCCCCAACCTAAAATGACCCATTGATCCAGACTTTCCTATTTGTTAGTTAGTCAGTCCTCTATCTAAAAACTATTATCCTGAACAACACAGGCTCATCTTTTGCAGTAATCTTTTATGTAGCACCTTTGTGGAATGCCTTCTGGAAATCCAAATACACTATATCTACTGGTGCACTTTTATCCACCCTGCTCGCTAAATCCTCAAAGAACACTAAAATTTTGCATGCAGCCCAGGTTCGATTCCGGCTTGGGTCACTGTCTGTGCGGAGTCTGCACATCTCCGTGTGTCAGTGTGGGTTTCCTCCGGGTGCTCCGGTTTCCTCCCACAGTCCAAAGATGTGCAGGTTAGGTGGATTGGCCATGATAAATTGCCCTTAGTGTCTAAAATTGCCCTTAGTGTTGGGTTGTGTTACTGGGTTATGGGGATAGGGTGGAGGTGTTGACCTTGGGTAGGGTGCTCTTTCCAAGAGCCGGTGCAGACTCGATGGGCCGAATGGCCTCCTTCTGCACTGTAAATTCTATGATTCTACAGTCAAGTGATTTGGGAAGATTACAATCAAAGAATCCACTATTTTTTAGTCACTTTGAGACCACAGATACAAATCATTCAGGGAACCAGTGTCCCATTAAATTGTCTAGTACTCTTTCGATTGGCAAGTTCCACCTTCCTTCCGGACCATGATTTTTCTACCTTTTGGAATTATAGGAGTCGATTATCAAGAAAGATATAGGAGGGCACCTCGATAGAAAATTGTCCCATGAACGGACGCAGCATGGATTCATGAAGGGCAGGTCATGCTTGACGAATCTCTTGGAATTCTATGAAGACATTTCAAGCAAGGTAGATAAAGGGGACCCAGTGGATGTGGTGTACCTAGATTTCCAAAAGGCCTTTGACAAGGTACCACACAAGAGGCTGCTGCATAAGATAAGGATGCATGGTGTTAAGGGTAGAGTACTAGCATGGATAGAGGATTGGTTGTCTAACAGGAAACAAAGAGTGGGAATAAATGAGTGCTGTTCTGGCTGGCAATCAGTGAAGAGTGGTGTGCCTCAGGGATCGGTGTTGGGACCACAATTTATATAGACCAGGGGTGGGCAAACTACGGCCCGCGGGCCGCATGCGGCCCGCCAAAGGTATTTCTGCGGCCCACCAAGTCATTAAAAAAAAAAAAAAAAAAAAATATTTTTTTTTTTTTAAATAATTTTTTTTTTTTTTTAATTTTTTTTTAAAGGTTAATGGGTGAGGGGGCTGTTGGGTTACTTACTGGTATAGGGTGGATACGTTGACTTGAGTAGGGTGATCATTGCTTGGCACAGCATCGCGGGCCGAAGGGCCTGTTCTGTGCTGTACTGTTCTATGTTCTATATGAGGCGCCCAGAATCATAACCGGGTGAAGTAATTATTTTACTTAATATACTATGCGGCCCTTTGTGAATTGTGAATTTCTGAATGCGGCCCTTGCACGGAAAAGTTTGCCCACCCCTGATATAGACGATTTGGAGTTGAGAACTACGTGCAAGGTATCCAAGTTTGCAGATGACACGAAGGTGTGTGGCAGAGCAAAATGTACTGAGGACTGTAAAACCTTACAGAGGAACATTGACACATTGAGTGAGTGGGCAAAGATCTGGCAGATGGAGTATAATGTCAATAAGTGTGAAGTTGTGCATTTTGGTAGGAGTAACAATAGAATGGATTATTACTTAAACGGTAAAACGCTGCAGCATGCTGCTATGCAGAGGGACCTGGGTGTACTTGTGCATGAGTCACAGAAGGTTGGTCTGCAGGTGCAACAAGTAATTAGGAAGGCAAATGGAATTTTGTCCTTCGTTGCAAAGGGGATCGAGTTTAAAAGTAGAAGGGTAATGTTGCAGTTGTACAAGGTGTTGGTGAGGCCACACCTGGAGTAGTGTGCGCAGTTTTGGTCTCCACACTTGAGAAAGGATGTGCTAGCACTAGAGGGGGTGCAGAGGAGGTTCACTAGGCTGATTCCGGAGTTGAGGGGGCTATCACATGAGGAGAGGCTGAGTAGATTGGGATTATATTCATTGGAATTCAGAAGGTTGAGGGGGGATCTAATAGAAACATATAAAGTTTTGAAGGGAATGGATAAGATAGAAGTAGAAAGGATGTTTCCACTGGTAGGTGAAAGTAGGACAAGAGGGCATAGCCTCAGGATTAGGGAGAGCAGATTTAGGGCTGAATCAAGGAGGAACTTCTTCACTCAGAGGGTGGTTAAAGTATGGAATTCCCTACCGAAAGGAGTAGTAGACGCTACTTCATTGAATATATTTAAAGATAGGGTAGATGTTTTTTTGAAAAATAAAGGAATTACAGGATGTGGCGAGAATGCAGGAAAGTGGTTCTGAGACCACGAATAGTTCAGCCATGATCTTATAGAATGGCAGAGCAGGCTCGAAGGGCCGGACGGTCTACTTCTGCTCCTAGTTCTTATCTTATGGAATGGTTTAGCATCTAAAGTGAAGACAGAAGATTTGTTCAAAGTCTATGCCACTTCTCATTTCCCCCCCCCATTCACTCAGGGACAAGACACTTCAGCTACTCTTTTTACACGCTGTTTTATAGTTCTTGTTGCTTTACCCAATATTTTCCACCACAACGGCCATCTATGGATGTCTAAAATTCAATATCTTCTGGCCTACCATTTTGAAGGCTGAACTGCCTTTTCTTAGATAACCAGCTCAATTGTTTTTTTTTTTTTTTTTCTTTTTTTTTTTTAAATTTAGAACCCAATTAGTTTTTTACATTAAGGGGCAATTTAGCATGGCAAGTCCACGTACTCTGCACATTTTGGGGTTTGTGGGGGCGAACCAAGCAGACGGGGAGAATGTGCAAATACACACGGACAGTGACCAGAAGCCGGGATCGAACTGGGACCTCAGCGCGTGGGGCGGTTGTGCTAACCACTAGGCCACCATGCTGCCCTCCAGCCTCAATTTCTGTTAGCTACAGCGGCCATCATTTTGAAGAATCTCTTCCACTCACTGGAAGAATGTATGCAGACTAGGGAAAATAAAATGGCAGTGGCTGAAAGGTGCGTATTCACGGCTCAAGGGGGAAAAAAGGAACCAATTCAACATTGGAGAAATGACAAAATTCCAAACTATTAAAAAACACGAGCAGAAATACTTACCTTTGAATATCCCCTGAATAAGGGATCAACGCAATATTGAACACTTCTTCTTGCTCTGCCACAAGGATCAAAGACGTATCATATGAAAAACATTTGTCATTTCCAAAAGTACCTAAGAAAGGAAGAAACCAAAAGAAATTAGCACAACATACGAGATACATTATTGATTTCTCGATTCATTGATTTATTCATGGTTTTAGGTTGCTATGAATGCATACCCAAGAGTGAAATTATTTAAAATGCCTTGACTGAAAATAGTCTTTTTTTGTTTTAGATAATAACTATTGAACTTAGTATCTGGTCTGTTGGAAGTTTAGACATTGTTTCTGATGAATGTTTCATAATGATAGACTATTATATTTCAGTGCATTTAGCAATAGAATGTATCAACTAATAATTACAGCAAGAACCTATGGCCAGCAGTGGGTGTGAGGATGCATACGTAGACACTGAATTAAGATTTACTGATGTCCAATGTTTGATTAAGGATCATCCTCCAAGTAACAGACATCTATTGGAACAAATCAAGAGGACTCAGCTGAGAATTAGAAAACAATGAAAGATTAGACCATAGGTAAGGGGTGGATTCTTCGCCCCGCCACATTTCTGTTTTACCCTGCTGGGGTGGGGAGGGGAATGCTCCACTATGCCGGCTAGTCAATGGAGTTTCCCATCATGGGGCAGCCCCACACAGACAGGGAATCCCCAGACTGCCAGCAAAAAGGAGCATCCCATCGGCGGAGAATCTAGCCCTGGGATTCCCTTAAAAGTGAGACCGCGTGGCCCTGAATTCTTGAATCATCCTATTTGTTTATTTTTAAAAAGTGATTTGAAAAAATATTAATGCTTTTGTGATTTATGATTTATTTTGCCATGTTTTTAACCAACTCATTTATTGGTTTGATAGTTCATATGCAAGTGTATTAAAGTGAATAATTAGCAATAAAGTTGTATTTTCAACACCTCCAATCAACCGGACTATCGCCTTTTTAGAAGATAAAATAAGAGATCCTACAATATTCCACACAAGAGCAACAGAAGAATGGAAATACCTTAAAACCCCCTTTGCCTTATTACTAATCTATTCCCAAAAACCAATGCACATGCAAGATATGAAACCATCAACTCGTTTAAATTCTTACCTGTGGCTCTCCTGGGGTAAATGTCAAGCACACCTGACATCCTTCATCGATTTCTTTTTGCACAAGAGGACGGCAACGTAGGGCAACTCGCACTGGAATAACCTTCTCCTCTTCTCTTACCATCCTGTCAAAGATAATAAGAGCCAAGAATACATAAATGGAAACACTAACCACTGGATTGAGACAGTACATTTAGTCAGTGGAAGTGACCACAATTAGAAGATGATTCAATAACTGAGGAAGGTGTAGAAAGTTAGATGTCAAACAAATCAAGGGACAGTGTTAAAACACGCCCAAAACTGTTCGGAGAACTGCTAATAAGTGGAACGAGTATGGAAATGCCACTTCCGGTAGCAGCTATGAAGGCTCAAGTCGCACATTTGGTGGCTCCCGCTTAGGTCGGACTTTTAGATCTTTCCCACCCCCCTACGACTTTTTAGCGGACTTGATTTGAAAAAAATGATGAGATGCAATTGTGAACTGAATTCCCACATCAGTGCATGGAGAGGAGGACTAGGAGAGCCCGCAGAGGCAGAAACAGAAAGACAAAGAAGGTTTGGGTTGAAGCTGCAGTGGGAGAAAGCATGGCGGAGGACTAGAGCTCTGGCTTGTCGACCCAGCAGTCAATGGAGCAGTTGATGCAAGTTATCCAGGAGGGCTTCGCCAAGCAGAAGCAAGACTGCTTGGATTGGATTGGATTTGTTTATTGTCACGTGTACCGAGGTACAGTGAAAAGTTTTTTTTTTTTGCAAGCAGCTCAACAGATCATTCAGTACATGGAAGAAAAGGGAATTAAACAATTCAAGAAAATACATGAGAATACATAATAGGGCAACACAAGATATACAATGTAACTACATGATTAAAGAGACAATTTTGCAGCTGGAACTTAGATTGGATGCCTAAGATCAGGTGATTCAAAAAGTAGAGAAGGCGCTGTCTGATCAGAGGAACATCAAACAGCTGTGAAGTTGGAGATGGGGATGCTAAGAGACCAGCAGAAAAGGTTCCTGGAGAAGGTGGAGTACCGAGAGAACAGGTCTCACCGGCAGAGCTAGAGGATCATTGGGCTCCCGGAGGGATCCAAAGGAGCGGACGCTGGGGCATATATAGCAGCCATGTCCAAGACGCTGTTGGGGGATGGGGCATTCCCCCAACGCTTGGGAGGCGGACAGGGCTCAGAGCACTTGCGAGGAAGCCGTGAATGGGAGACCCCCCCCCCCCGCATGGGCAATGGATAAGGAGCGTGTTTTACTGTGGGCCAAGCAGACACAGATCTACAAATGGGACAACAGTATCCTGCAGATCTATCAAGGCCCAGGTGCGGAGGTGGCCAGGAGAAGAACAGGGTTTAACCAGATCAGATCAACCCTTAAAGAAAAAAGGTGAAGATCGGACTGTTGTACCCAGCCTGCCTCTGGGTCACATACGAGGAACAACATTTCTATTTTGTGTCGCCCGAGGAAGCGCTGGACTTGCGACTGGCCCAAGAGGGAGGATGGCAGATTGGCGATGGGGGACGGGGGCTGGGGGGGACAGGACTGATCACGTGGAATGTAAGAGTACTCATTGGGCCGGTCAAGAGGGCACACATGATCACGCATTTGAGAGGACTGAAGGCGGACGCGGTAATGATTCAGGAAACACATTAACCTAACCAGATTAGGTTAAGGAAGGTTGGATCAGACAGATTTTTCCATTCGAGACTGGAGTTAAAGACCAGAGGGGTCGCAATACTGATCAACAAGAGAGTGGTTTGAGGCGGGAAGAAGAGTTTCAGATGGGGGAGGCCAGTACATTATGGTCAGTGGGAAATTGGAGGGGGTGCAGGTGGTACTAGTAAATGTATATGCTCCAAACTGGGACGATGTGGAGTTGATAAAGAGGATGCTGGGAAAGATACTGGACCTGGATTCGCATAGGCTGGTCTTGGGAGGGGACTTCAATACAGTTAATGACCCTGGTTTAGACCAGTGAAGCTCAAAAACATGCAGGGTGCCAGCAATGGGTGAGGAGCTAAAAGGGTTCATGGAGCGGGGGGAGGGGCACCCATGGAGATTTGGGCAGCAAAGAGTAAAGGAGTTCTCCTTCTACTCACACGTCCATAGAGTGTACTCCCAGATTGATTTATTTGCTCTGAGCAGGGCTCTACTGAAGGGGGTGGTGGGCGCATGGTACTTGCCAATCACAATCTCAGACCATGCAAAAAAAAAAAAAACGGCTGCTTTGAGCATGCGGGTCCAATCATGCGCGCATGCGCAATGCGGCCGTTTTTAAAAAAAACATGTTCGCAGAATGCGCATGCAGGCCGATAATCGGACACACATGCGTAGTGCAGCTACTTTTTAAACGGTTGCAAATTTTTGGTTTACAAGTTCTGCAGTAGTTTTTATTCATTTAGTTTTTATTTTTTTCATTTATTTTATTAACATTATTTTTTTTTACAAGTTCAGGGGGGTTTGATTCATTTCCTTTTTTTTTACAAGTTCCGGGGGGGGGGGGGGATTTATTTGATAAAAATTTACAGGAAAAATATGCAGAACTTTGGACAGATGGAGACTTCATGCTTTGCGACACCGGAAGGTTTCACCTTCATCCAACAGGTTCCATCGGAGGAGCGTGTACGAGGGCCAAAGGGACCCAAAAACCACTCCCTCCATTTTTGTCAGCAGCAAACAAGGCAAGATAAAACAGTGGGTCGTGCAGGTCGGCCGGCGTGGGTCACGAAGGTGGGCCAGGTTGGGAAAAACGGGTCCCCGGAAAAAAAGTTTGAAGAACACTGGGGTCAGAGGACATGCAGACTGAGGAGCTGAAGCGCAAATGGAAGAGATGAGGAGGAGAGAGAGAGATAGAGGATGGTCTCTGGGCAGATGCGTTGAGTAGAGTCAACGCATCCACAACATGCTCAGGCTCAGCCTGAAGGCTCACATGACAGTGACCTGGATGAGCAGGTTCTTTGGTGTAAAAGGCAGGTGTGCAGGGGGCAGCAAACCATGTCCATATGTTCTGGGCATGCCCAAAACTTAGGGGTTTGCAGACATCATGTCCACGGTGTTGAAAACTAGGGTGGCACCGAGTCCAGAGCTGGTGATTTTCAGGGTGGTAGAAGATCCAGGAGGAGAAAGAGGCAGACGTTCTGGCCTTTCCCTCCCTGGTAGCCCAGAGACAGATACTATTAGCTTGGAGGGGCTCAATGCCCCCCTGGCTTATTGACATGGCTAGCTTTCTGTTTGGAGAAAATCAAGTTCGCCTGGAGGGTCACTGTTACAGTTCGCCCGGAGGTGGCAACCGTTGGCCGACTTCCTCACAGAAAATTAATCGTCAGCAGAAGGGGGGGGGGGGGGGGTTAGTTTAGAGTAGGGGGTTAACAAAGGTGAGACCTGTAAGGGAGGGAGCAGGCTTGTTTGCACTATGACAATAGACTTATGTATATTGTTTAATTTGTCAGTTGTAAAACCAAAAATACCACAAAATGTTTATTAACACAAGTATGGAAATGCATCCTCAATATTCATGGTGTAGAAAATACATCTCAAATCAGAAATATGGGAAAATAAGTATAAAAAGCTATTGAAATAACAATTTGGGGGTTGATAAATGGAATAACCAGAAAATCATTTGACATGGTGTTTTGTAAGGAGTGGTAAATATGTACAAGTTATCAATTAGTTAGTCTGGTCAATTAGTTAACACGTGGAACAAACTGGTTGAGCCAAAAGGTCAGAACCTGACAAATTTAGGACTGACAGCAGAAAGTTCACAAAAACATGGAGTATACGTAAATGGAATTACAGTATGGTTTAGACAAAAAGCTTAGAATGAATCATGAATGGACTAATGTTTCAAGGTGCAAGAATTAAAATGTAGACAGCCTACTATCAGCATAAAACAGCAGGTCAGCACAGTTAGCACTTCTGCCTCACAGCACCAGGATCCAGGTTCAATCCCAACCCCGAGTCACTGTCCATGAGGTGTTTGCAGTCTCCCCATGTTTGTGTGGGTCACAACCCCATAACCCAAATATGTGCAGGGTAGGTGGCTTGGCCACACTAAATTGCTCATGATTGGAAAGTGTTTTTTTAAATTAAAAAAACACAGCCCAACAGCAGTTATAGGCTTGTCGCTTCCATGGGAAAATTGCAAGTTCCAACCAACACTCCACAGGACATCCCAAAGCCCAAGCTCTTTTCACCCACTTAAGTAGTCACTGTTGAAATCCCACAACCAATTTAAAAGTAAGGAGTCTCACATTTAAGAGATGAAAAGGCATTTCTTCTGAGGGTCATTAGTGTTTGAAATCCTCTTCCACAATAGGAGCATTGAATACATTCAAGACTAGGCCTAGACATTTTGATTGACAAAGTAGTCAACAGTAGCACAAGTGGATAGCACTGTGGCTTCAGAACACCAGGTTCCCAAGTTCAATTTCCCACTGGGTCACTCTCCCCATGTCTGCATGGGTTTTCTGCAGGTGCTCCTGTTTCCTTCCATAGTCCAAAGACATGCAGGTTAGGTGGACTGGCCATGATAAATTGCCCTTAGTGACCAAACAGAGGGGTTATTGTGATAGGGTGGAAGGGAGGGCTCAAGTGGGTTGGTGCAGACTCAAAGGGCCGAATGGCCTCCTTCTACACAGTGTTCTATGGAGAAGGCAGGCAGAGTTAAAGCCACAAACAGATCAGTCAATGAAAGGCAGGCAGCCCGATTGGTCAAATGGCCTCAGATGTCCATTTCCTACATTACAACCCATATTAAACCAGGAATAGAAATTGATCAAGTCACCCTACACTAGTGAAGAACCGCCAACGCCCTCCCCATTATAAAATAACAGTGGCAGGATCATTTAAACCCAGATCTACGGGATTGAATGTAATAGACTCATATCCATCCCGAATATGATAGCTGGAGCAGACCGCTTTACATTAGTGTTTATCCAAGTATAATACTGCAGGCAGTGACTGATCTGGTGGTAAGAGCACAACACTTGGGGCCCTTGATCTCCGCCAGAACCTGGGCGAACGCGCGCCGACAGAGATAGCGGCTCCCTATCTCAATCCTCTCCTTCCCATTAAAGCGGGTACAAAACTCGCACCTTCAAACGATTCCCGCTGCCTCCTCAAACGCTCGGCCTCGGTAATAATCGCTCTCACAGACCGGCACTCTATTTTCAATCCGCAACCTCCCTAGATTCCGCCTCGGTCCATTTCCATTAACCGCCCGCCAATTCAAATACTGGCACCAACCAATCACAGCCCGCGGCCAGGATCAGCCAGTCACAGGCCGCGCTTCTGGATCACGTGACCGGTGTCATTCCATCCTATCGCAAGGCGGGATGGGGGGTTGGCGGCGGTTGCTGGGGGAACCGGCTCTGCCCTGGGTTCCACAGGGGCTGAATCAACAACTGTGGTCAGAGATCCAAGTTAGCGGGATACGGGGAGAGGAAATATCGGAAAGGCTCAGCCACTCCAAAGAAGTGGCATTGCTGAATAACTAATTTAGGGTTCCTCTCCTCCACAGGCTCTTCACTATGACGACATCGGTTGCCAAAACCGTGCATGCGCAGTTGAGTGCAATATGACGCGCAGTGTGACATGGCGCATGCGCATTGATAGTTGGCTGGCCTTGCTCTTATTGCAGAACAGGGAGCTGAACCTCTGAAGGTTCCCCACAGTTTAATAATAATCTTTATTGCCACATTAACACTGCAATGAAGTTACTGTGAAAATCCCTTAGTTGCCACATTCCAGCGCCTGTTCGGGGAGGGTGCTTTCTGCTTGGTCTGCTTTCAAAGCCAGTGATTTAGCCCTGTGCTAAACCAGCTCCTAAGGCAGAGTATTAAGAAGATAAATTACAGGTCAGCACGGTGGCGCAGTGGTTAGTACTGCTGCCTCACGCCGCCAAGGTCCCAGGTTCGATCCCGGCTCTGGGTCACTGTCTGTGTGAAGTTTGCACATTCTCCCCGTGTTTGCGTGGGTTTGGCCCCACAATCCAAAAGATGTGCAGGGTAGGTGAATCGGCTACACTAAATTGCCCCTTAATTGGAAAAAATGAATTGGGTACTCAAAATTTTAAACAAAAAAAATTAAGATGTGGCAGTGTGTCAAAAAGGTAAGACAATAATGATGGGGGATATTTATCTATATGTAAATTGAAAAAAATCAGATGGACAAAGCTAGCGTGAATGAGTTCATAGAATATTTTTAAAATAGTTTCTTAGAACAGCACACTCTGGAGCCAGATGGCAAGCTATATTCAATGTGGTATTGTGCAATGAGATAGGATTAATTAATAACATGGTGACGGCACCCCTAGTTGGCAGCGAACATAATATGATTGAATTTTACATTTGATGCACGATCAATTGCACAAAGACTAAGGTTAGGTACAACTGTGGCTTTATTGCAGTCAGATGCATGGCCTCCTGCTGCAGCTGGTGAAATGGCAGATCAATGGAGGACACGCATATTTATACTCCTACGGGCGGAGCCAGCCGGCAGGGGCTACCGTAATACAGGTCCTACCTTACATTCCCTAATACAGGTGGAACAGTGGTTCACCACATTCACCCCCTGTTAAAAATGAGTCCAGCGGGGGTGGTGTGGAACTATATACAGCGTTGAGAATTATGTACAGTGTCTTAGAAAAGAAGTAGGGGAGGAAAAAAATGTCAACTTTGACGGTCCGGTGCCCGTCAGAGGTTCAGTCGATCCGGTGCTTTGACGATTCGCTGGGAGCGACGTAATGGAGGCGGTGATACCAGTGCTGACGGTGCCAGTGGCACCGATGGCGGTGCTGGTGCTGGTCTGCTGTTGGGTGACTCCGGGAGCGTACCGAAATCTTCTTTGTCCTCTTGCGTGAGCAGGAGAAGGAGGGATGGGCCTGGTGGGGTTAATGTTGGGAGCGCCGGGGGAGTGGAGGATGGCGCCTGGGTGGGGAAGTGTGTTTTGTTGGAACCTGACGGTGCCAGGTCCCTGAGGGAGACAGTATTTTGGCGGCCGTCGGGGATAACCATGTAGGCATATTGTGGGTTGACGTGGAGCAAGTGTACCCTGTCCACCAAGGGGTCCGCCTTGTGGAGTCGGACGTGCCTACGGAGCAGGACCGGCCCTGGAGCTGCGAGCCAAGTCGGGAGCGACACCCCTGATGTGGACTTCCTGGGGAAGGTAAAAAGACGTTCATGGGGTGTGTTATTTGTAACGGTGCACAGTAGCGATTGAATGGAGTGTAGTGCATCAGGGAGGACCTCCTGCCAGCGGGAGGCTGGGAGGTTCCTGGACCGTAGGGCCATCTGGACGGCCCTCCAAACCGTCCCGTTCTCCCTCTCTACCCACCCGTTTCCCTGGGGGTTGTAGCTTGTCGTTCTGCTGGAGGCGATACCCCTGCTGAGCAGGAACTGACGCAGCTCATCACTCATGAATGAGGATCCCCTGTCACTGTGGATGTAGGCAGGGAAACCGAACAGCGCAAAGATTGTGTTGAGGGCTTTGATGACGGTGGCAGACGTCATACCGGGGCATGGGATGGCGAAGGGGAATCTGGAGTACTCATCGACCACACTGAGGATATATGTGTTGGGGTCGGTGGAGGAGAGGGGCCCTTTGAAATCAACGCTGAGGCGCTCAAAGGGGCGGGAGGCCTTCACCAGGCACTCACGGTCCGGCCGGTAGAAGTGCGGCTTGCACTCCGCACAGACCTGGCAGTCTCTGGTGACTGTCCGTACTTCCTTGACGGAGTAGAGCAGGTTGCGAGCCTTGATGAGATGGTACAGTCGAGTGATCCCCGGGTGACAAAGGCTGTCGTGCAGGGCCCGGAGTTGGTCTACTTGTGCGCTGGCACATGTACCTCGGGAGAGGGCATCTAGGGGCTCGTTGTGCTTGCCGGAGCTATACAAAATCTCGTAATTATAGGTGGAGAGCTCGATTCTCCACCGCAAGATTTGATCGTTTTTGATCTTGACATGCTGTGTGTTGTTGAACATGAAGGCTACCGACCGTTGGTCAGTGAGGAGAGTGAATCTCCTGTCGGCCATGTAATGCCTCCAATGCCGCACAGCTTCAACGATAGCCTGGGCCTCCTTTTCGACGTATGAGTGCCAAAATTCAGAGGCACGAAGGGTGTGGGAAAAGAACGCCACGGGTCTGTCTGCCTGATTGAGGGTGGCGGCAAGGGCGACATCTGAAGCGTCGCTTTCTACTTGGAAGGGCAGTGTCTCGTCTACTGCGTGTGTCCCGGCCTTGGCTATGTTTGCTCTGATATGGGCGAAGGCGTGCTGTGCCTCGGCCATGAGGGGAAATTCGGTGGACTGTATGAGTGAGCGGGCCTTGCCCGCATAGTTTGGGACCCACTGAGCGTAGTACGAAAAGAACACCAGGCAGCGTTTGAGTGCCTTGGGGCAGTGAGGGAGGGGAAGCTCCTTGAGGGGGCGCATGTGGTCAGGATCCGTTCTGGACCACGTAGCCGAGGATGTCTAAGCGGGTCGTACTGAACATACACTTCTCTATTATAGGTAAGGTTGAGAGGAATTTAGCGAGGTTGGCATTGTGGTCCTGCTGATCGTGGCCGCAGATGGTGACATTATTTAGGTACGGCAACGTGGCCCGCAAACCGTGCCGGTCGGTCCATCTCCCTTTGGAAGACCGAGACCCCGTTAGTGACGCCAAAGGGAACCCTAAGAAAGTGGTAGAGACGACCATCCGCCTCGAAGGCAGTGTATGGACGGTCCGATTTACGGATGGGGAGCTGGTGGTAGGTGGAATTTATGTCAATTGTTGAGAAGACCCAGTACTGTGCAATCTGATTGACCATATCAGATATGCATGCAAGGGGGTACGCATCGAGCTGCATTTACCGATTGATGGTCTGCCTGTGGTCCATGACCATTCTGTGTTTCTCCCCAGTTTTAACTATTACTACTTCTGCTGTATTCTCCGACCCCCCTGCCGGGTCGGAGAATCCCCTGGGGCAGTGTGAATCCCACCCCGCCATATTCTCTGGCCCCAGTTTTAAGGCGGGGATCACGCCAGTTGGGGGCCGTTGGCAGCGCCCCCTCCCCCCCCCCCCGGCAATTTTCCAGGCCCCAATGGGCCAAGCAGCCGTCGGTTTCTGGTCAGTCCCGCCGGCGTGAATTGGACATGGTCCCACACGACGGGACATGGCTGGTAGGCGGGCTGGTGCGGTCCTCAGGGGTGCGCGGGAGGATCCGGCCCCGGGGGGGCCCCATGGTGGCCTGGCCCGCAATCAGGGCCCACCGATCTACGGGCGGGCCTGTGCAGTGGGGGCACTCCTTCCTTCCGCACCGGCCTCTGTAGGGCTCTGCCATGGCTGGCCGGAGAAGCCATCCCCTGCGCATGCGCAAGAATACGCCGGCCAGTCTGTGTATGCGTGGAACTACGGCAGCGGTTCTGCGCATGCGCTAACTCGCCCCGGCTCTTCTGCGCCGGTTGGCGTGGCGCCAACCCCTCCGGCGCCGTCCTAATGTGGAGGATTCTGCAACCCCTAGTTGGCCTGACGCCGGAGTGGATCGTGCCATTTATTTACACCGACTTGGGCCGTTGCGAGATTCGGGAGAATCCCACCCTATGTTTTTAAACTTAAATAAGGTCAATTATAGGATATAAAAGTGGAGCTAGCTAAAGTGAACTGGCAAACGTGCCTAAGGATAGATCAATAGAGGTTCAGTGGCAGACATTTAAAGGGATATTTAAGAATTCACAGAATTGACACATTCCAATGAAAAATAAATATTACAAGGGGAGGACCCATCATTCGTGAAATAGGGGAATAATAAAATTCTGCAGTCAACATTGCAAGTAAAGAACATACAAAGCCTGTTGTACTTAGCAGTTCATTTGCCCATGGAACTTACTTGTTCGGTACACAGCACGGTTGCATTGTGGATAGCACAATTGCTTCACAGCTCCAGGGTCCCAGGTTCGATTCCGGCTTGGGTCACTGTCTGTGTGGAGTCTGCACATCCTCGTGTGCGTGGGTTTCCTCCGGGTGCTCCGGTTTCCTCCCACAGTCCAAAGATGTGCAGGTTAGGTGGATTGGCCATGATAAATTGCCCTTAGTGTCCAAAATTGCCCTTAGTGTTGGGTGGGGTGACTGGGTTATGGGGATAGGGTGGAGGTGTTGACCTTGGGTAGGGTGCTCTTTTCAAGAGCCGGTGCAGACTCGATGGGCCAAATGGCCTCCTTCTGCACTGTAAATTCTATGATAATCTATCACTCCCATTCTAAATAAGTGAACAGGGAAAAACCAACGGGCCAAGATTTTCGATCTGGGGTGGGGATCCTGACATTGGGAACACATCAGGGTCCCAACCCCATACTGCTTTACTTTTAGATATGCAATCCAGTTTTTGGAAGCAAAGGCTAATATGTGGCCCAATGTCCAATTGGGGGCAGGTTGGAGGAGGCAGGCACTGCAATTGGTAGGCTCAACTTAAAGGACAAACAGCAACCATTATTGTGGCTGCTGTTTTATGCAGAGATGGCAGAGTGAGCACCCGTGCTCGGCAAACCCCACATTTCTTGGACGCTTCCTTTGACTTTCTTTTGGACGAATTGGAAGGAAAAGTGTTTTGTTACTCCATCATCTATAGCTCTGTCGGTAGTACTGTTACCTTTGAATTACAAGCATTATGAGATCGTTTTTAAGTAATGTATATTTGTTTTAGTAGGGACAAGAAATAAGGTATAAGTTTCAATAAGCTTAATTTGTGTCTCTGTATTTGTATACTAACGGTCAATGATTCAGTTTGGTATAGTTTTAGTTTCAATTTAAACATTGCCCCTTTAAGTCTCCTAAAGCAAACAGTGGGTATAAAGTTGTCGCTTACAACCAGAAGCCCACACTGAGACAGCAAGGACATTTAAGAGTTAATTTGGGACCAGGTAACCCAGAGGCAAGAGGTATTCCACAGACACTACCAGTACAAGCAGGACAACACAGAGGGACAGACACTAAGACCCAGAAACTAAAGAACAGAAAGTCTCAGAAACTAGGGAATGGGACAGAAGAGAGTTTCCGGGAAGTTAACGGAACAAAGAACAGAAATTGTAAAAAGGATCTGTTCAGTTAACTCAAGAGCAAAGAAAGAGGCTTCCAGTTAAAGGCAGTGCTGCAAGGTGCAGAGCTGGAGATGTCAGATAGTGGGAAGCTAGATATCCGAAGTAATCAAAACATTGGTGACACTTTAATACACCCTGCATAGCTGGGTACTAAGAGATTGCGTGGAAGCTTGTGGCAATCCAGCGCAGAGGAATACCAAAGGGAGGGTGAAACCCTGGAGATGGAACCTTGGTGAGGTTATCTGAGAGAAAATATTGTTTGGAAGAAAATTCCAAGGCATGTTCTTCAAGAGCAGAGATTGGAAACCCTTGTGTGAAAGCCAGAGTTCCATTGACACCAGTTGCTCACCGTGTGATGAGCGTCTGGGGTGGGATTTGATGAAAAATCTGCAGAAGTTGTTTTGGGTGGCATTAGCCACTTGGTTTCAGAGTGTGGTGTGTCTGATCACAGTTTGCCTATTGGTTTACATGAACTGTGTACTTACTGAGGACGTTAGGGTCTGACATTTTTGTAACTTGTGTTATCCTTACAAACCTGTCTATTTTTGAAAACGTAAATTTGCGATGAAGGAATAGTATATTATAGTTAATCATTTCTAGTTTAATAAATGTTTTATTCTTTTGTTAGAAGGTCCTCAACAGCCCTGTGACTCTGCTCACCCAAAATATCTAAACAAAAAAATAAAAGTTAGGCTCTATCAGGCCAGGTTCTGTACTGGGATCTCACTTGTCCAGTAGGAACATGTTGGGATTGTAACACAATCAAGACCCACTGCAGGGCTTGAACACAAAACTCTGGACTGACACTCCCAGTTCAGTGCGGAGGGATGCTGTATCGTCACAGCGTTACATTTTGGATGGGATGTGATCAAATGCTTCATCTGCCTGCAAAGATGGGAAAACATCCCAAAGCACTGTTTTGAAGAAGAACAGCGTTCAGTGTCCGGATCAATATTTGTCCCTGAATCAACATCACAAAAACAGATTATGGTCATTATTCCTGTTTTTGTGAACTTACCGAGTGTAAATTGGCTACCATGTTTCGTATCTTACAACAGTAACTACAATTCAAAAATACTTCATAGGCTGTAAAGCACTGTGAGACATCCAGTGGTTGTGAAAAACGCTATGTAAATGCAGTCTTTCTTTCTCATGACAGGAGCAGGCCAATCAGCTGATGAAGCAAGCTTGGCTGAATGTGGCTCACGCTGTGAGTAGCCGCAGCATTGTGAGGAGAACATGGGTCCAGTACTGGAAGCATTTCAGTGACCTACTCAGACTTGGCAAGGTGATTGCAATATGACATCCACATTTCAGGGGCCCAGGTCTGTAGTTCCCAACTGAGCAACCTTGGGGAGCATAGTGTTCCTAGTTCTCCGACATAGGAGAAATATATGCCCAAAGAGCCAAGAATATTTGCAGCAGAGACAAAGAAAACGGCATCATTCCAGGCAATTGTACTGCTGGCAATAGTGATGGGGAGACGGGGGGGATGCTGAAGCTTTGTTTTAACTCTCACTCTTGAGATTGCAGAAGAGCACAAATGCAAGAGAGGGTAACCACCACCCCAGAACCTCCACGCTGATGACAAACCGCCATGAGCATCTGAGTAGCATGCATTTACCATTGCTCTGCTTCATCCTCAGCCACAGCTAGAGCATTCCGTCAGAGTGGCTTGTAATTATAGGTCACCATATCATTAAATGTATTTTCTGAATCACTTAACGGTGTCATTGTTTTGAGATTGTATTAACTCTTGAGTACTTGATACAAAGGGCATTTGTTGCTTGCACTCAGACTTCTGCATTTTCATCTTCGATGGCAATAAGCCAAAAAGGAAGACTGATGAGAGTGATGCAAAAGCCTGTGTGGCCAGGGGGACTTGTGTTTCATCTCATTTTGATAACAATTAAGTATCATAATTCTTGTACTTTATGGATGTGCCCCCCTCATTCAGTATTCTAGCATAACTATCCTGCAGTTTGAGTACAGTACAGGTGAAAGGCCTAGATCAGTGTGGCCCTCATCACTACATGCTGATCAGATTCTAGATTCTTGAATCATAAGGTGCTCAGGCAAATTCTATGTAAAGCACAGCCACTGTTCTCACTACATACATCATGTCCTCCTCTTCAGTCTTTTCCCGCTCCAAGTAACTGTAATGCCAGCACTCCTCCCTCTTCAAGGTCCACATCTTCTTTGAAAGACCATGTATGTAAAGTGCAAGCAGACAACAACAATGCTCAAGACCGTGAATGGAACTGCACTTTTAAATGTCCAATGGCCATTCACTGGCAAGGCTAGCATTCATTGTCCTTCCCTATTCATCCTGAGAAATTAATGGTGTGTGTGTGTCATTCTTCTTGACCACATTGCAGTCCTGGCCGTAATTGTTATTCTTTTTAGCAGTTTGATACAACATGGTCAGTCACTAGGTTAGGGAACACTGCCAAGATGTGGTGGGAGGGGGGGTGGGGGGGTATAGGTGGTGTAGCTGTAATATGGACAGATGTAATGCAGGGAGGTGCACACATAGTGCTATCAGGAAGAAAGGGTCAGTCTGCATTGGGGTGTACTGTCAAGGAGAGAAGTTGTTTCTGCTGGATTGGGACATATTTGTTTGAGGGAAATAGGATTGAATGGCAGAGGGATCTTCAGTCAAATAGGGAAGCAGGACCAAATTTTAGGATTAAAAAGCAATTACACCCATTTGATTATGTAAGCACACTCTGAGATGATGACAGAAACATATTTGTAATAAAGTTTTTAAAAAGGTAGGTACAATTTTCCATTGACCTCGAACTTCAACTCAGAGGCCAGTATCTAGCCCTTGTGACATCATGTACATTGATATGGACGAAAGTTTGCTTCCAAAGCTTGATCACAGAATAGTGTCCTCAGAATCTTCTTTCATCTTCACTTCTGCAACAGAGAAAGAATATAGAAACGGTTGAAAGGGTAAAAGGTTTTTTGACAGAAACTAAACACAATAACTTAATTCTTGTTTTGGATCATCCATTATTGATGCCGTATGAGCAGTCTGACAATACAGTGGTGACCCCAAGGTGACCACGATTTGAGCAAGCAATGTTGCAGAGCTCTGGCATGAATTGAGTGAAGATCTTGATAACAAGTGTCATTACATGACAACCTTGCTCACTAGCACTTGTTGGTGGATAACACAGTGGTACTTGACAAAGGGGAAGAATTCAGGATCATTTGTGCCAATTGCAACAAAGCCTGCATTGACACTCGACATTGACGGTGCACCATCAGTTGTGATTGAAACCAGTTTCTTGATCGGAATGATTTTCTCAGTCACTTGTCTTTTGAATATGTTGGGGACATGCTTGCCTCTTGATCTTTCTCTTTGTCAAAACTCCTATTTATTGACTACAGCTCCGCCTTCAACACCATAATCCCAGCCAAGTTTATATAAAAGCTCCAAAACCTAGGACTTGGCTCCTCACTGCAACTGGATCCTCGACTTTCTGACCCACAGACCACAGTCAGTAAGAGTGAGAAAATCCTTGTTTTTTGTTGAGTCTCTGCTATGCTCTGGGTACCCGGGTTCGAATCCCGCCAGATAAGTCCATAGTGATTCATGCACATTGTGCTTTTTCTCAATATTATATCAATATCTTCTTTAATCAACAAAACTACTCCACCACCTTTTCCTTTCTGAATGTCCTTCCTAAACACTGAATGTCCCTCAAAGTTTAGCTCCCATCCTTGGTCACCTTGGAGCTATGTCTCTGTAATACCAACTATATCACACCCGTGTACATCTATCTGCACAGCTAATTCATCCATTTTATTTCAAATGCTGAGAGCGTTCAGTTACAAAACCTTGAGGCTAGTCCTTTTAACATTCCTTGTCCCTTTGCTACTTTTTATTTAATGTGTCCTTATCTGATTCTGGCCCTTGATTAATCTGCCTTTAACTTTTCATAGTCACCTTGCTATCTTTTTCTCTTGTTCTTGATTTCTCCTGCTCTGAATCCTTATATAGGTTCCAGAGGGGGTGGGAAAGAAGGCAAATAGTATGCTGGCCTTCATTGCGAGAGGATTTGAGTACCTCGAGCTGGAATCTCTTGCTTCAATTATACATGGCCTTGGTGAGGCTACACTGGAATATTGGGCGGAATTCTCCGGAACTCCCAACGCCGTTGTGAAACCCGGAGTGCTTCACAACGGCGTCGGAAGACGCTCCTCGCCCCCTATTCTACCCCCCCCCCCCCCGGGGGCTAGGAGTGGCGTACCGTAAATCTCGGCCGCCGGGAATGACGCGGCCAGCGGCGCCTAATGACGTTAGCCGAGCATGCACAGGTTGGCCAGCGCCAACCCGCGCATGCGCAGTTTCCGTCTTCCCTTCCGCTGCCCCGCAAGACGTGGCGGCTTGATCTTGCGGGGCGGCGGAGGGGAAAAAGTGCGTCCCTTGGAGACGCTCGCCCGACGATCGGTGGGTACCCATTTGGTTGAATCGAGCCCCATGTTTCAAGTCTGTAAACTCTTGAGAGACTTTTTTGGAGGGTTTGGTTCTATGTCATGCTTTGTGGGTCGATGGACATGGAATTGCTACAGTTTGTCATTGGTGCATTAAGGGCAAAGAGGGGTGGGTGGCATGCCATAGTTTGGCATGGGTGTGTGAGGGACCATGGAAGGATGTGTCATTGGTGGCATGAGGGGTGGCTGCAATGTTACAGCTTGGTAGAGGGGTTGTGACAGGCTATACAGGGCGGTTGGATTGGATTGGCTTCATAGCCTGACATGAGTACATGGCATGAGAATGTGTGTGTACGTGTAATGGAGAGGTTGGGGGGAGGGGGGGGGGGGGAGTGATGAGGGTTGGAGGACCTTTGGTGTTTTTATTTTAGCTCGCACCAAGTCCCCCAACACAGAGGCAAACCTCAGCACCCAGCAGCCCCTGTAACTGCATCCAAATGTCTTCCTTGGTGGCCCGGCTCCAGCCTACACCCACTCCCAACAATGAAGATCCCATCTTTGAGGGCATTATCCCCCAAAGGCAGATGGGTTGACCTTGGAATTTTCCAAGTTCTCCACCTCAAGGATTAACGTTGCTGGAGGTTAAATATTTCTGTGAGCATGACTGTGTCTCTTGAACTATCTGCAGCTCTGTTTGTTCCTTGGCAATGCAACTTCTTGTCTTTTTGCTAGAGTGGAATTTCCAGAAGAAACCCGATAAAGAAAAAACGGTTCATTGCTGGAACCTCCTAGAGAATTCAGAACATTCTGCAGCAACTAAAAGCAATTTAAAATCATTCAAGTAGAAAAAAAAAAATCACAATTTAACACCAATAAAATGGTCCCCAAAATGTCTAATATTTTACTTGCAAACAGCTGAGGATCCCTTTAAGTATTTATTTGATGCACGATCAATTGCACAAAGACAAGAGTTGAATACAACTGAGGCTTTATTACACTAAGGTGTGTGGCCTCCTACAGTAGCTGGCGAAATGGCTGCTGTACGGGGAGCACACATATTTATACTCTGCCTACTGAGCAGAGCCAGCAGGCACAGACTAACCCCGTATCTGTAGTACAGGGCCTTATCATACATACCCTAATATATACAGCAGTGGTTACTACCACATTCACCCCCTGTTAAAATTAAGTCCAGTGGTGTTGGTGGTGGAGAACCATATACAGCACAAGTTTAATATACAGAGGAAAAAAAATTTGAGTCCAGAACCAATTACAGGTTTAGCCAGTCCGGAGCCTTGATCTGACGTTGGGAGCGACACAGTGGTGGCGGCGATTTTGGCGTTGGTCGGGTCCTTGGTGACTCCGGAAGCGTGCTGAGATCCTCTTCATGCGTGGGCAGGGGGAGGACATATGGTCCTGAGGGGGGTTGCTTCTGGGTGCGTCAGGGGGTGGGGGGGGGGGTGGCGCCGGGCTGGGGGGTTGTGTGTGTTTGGAACCTGCTGGTGCCAGGTCACTGAGAGGTACAGTATCTTGGTGGCCATTGGGGTATGCTACGTAGGCATACTGGGGGTTGGCGTGGAGTAACTGCACCTTTCCACCAATGGGTCCGCCTTCTGGAGTCGTACGTGCTTATGGAGGAGTACGGGTCCTGGAGCTGCGAGCCAAGTCGGGAGCGACACCCTGGAGGTGGGCTTCCTGGGGAAGGCAAAGAGACGTTCTCCCTCTCCACCTGTCCATTTCCCCGGGGTTATAGCTAGTCGTCGTGCTCGAGGCGATACCCTTGTGCAGCAGGAACTGACACAGCTCATCGCTCATGAATGAGGATCCTCTGTCACTGTGGATGGAGGCGGGGAAGCCGAACAGAGCAAAGATGGTGTTGAGGGCTTTGCCGAAGGTGGCAGATGTCATGTCGGGGCATGGGATGGCAAAGGGGAATCTGGAGTACTCATCAACCACACTGAGGAAATAAGTGTTCCGGTCGGTTCGAGGGGAGGGGCCCTTTGAAGTCCATGCTAAGGCGTTCAAAGGGACGGGAGGCTTTCACCAGGCGTGCACAGTCTGGCTGGTAGATGTGCGGTTTGCACTCCGCAAAGACCTGGCAGTCTCTGGTGATGGCCCTGACTTCCTTGACGGAGTAGGGCAGATTTCAGGCCTTAATGAAGTGGTACAACCGGGTGACTCCCGGGTGACAAAGTTGTCGTGCAGGGTCTGGAGTCGGTCCACCTGTGCGCTGGCACATGTACCTCGGGATAGGGCATCAGGGGGCTCGTTGAGCTTACCGGGGCGATACAAAATCTCGTAGTTGTAGGTGGAGAGCTCGATCCTCCACCTCAAGATTTTATAATTTTTGATCTTGCCCCGCTGTGTGTTGTTAAACATGAAGGTTAGTTGGTCAGTGAGGAGAGTGAATCTCCTGCCGGCCAGGTAATGCCTCCAATGCCACACAGCTTCAACGATGGCCTGGGCCTCTTTTTGGACGGAGGAGTGCCGAATTTCGGTGGCATGAAGGGTTCGTGACGAGAATGCCACAGGCCTGCCTGCCTGGTTGAAGGTGATGGCTAGAGCGACGTCTGATGCATCGCTCTCCACTTGAAAGGGTAACGTCTCTTCGACTGCGTGCATCGCAGCCTAATACGGTTGAAGGCCTGTTGAGTCTCGGCCGTCAGGTGGAAAAAGGGTTGGACGGATGAGTGGGCGGGCCTTGTCCACATAATTTGGAACCCACTGGGCGTAGTAAGAAAAGAACCCCAGGCAGCGTTTGAGGGCCTTGGGGCAGTGGGGAAGGGGGAGTTCCATGAGGGGGCGCATGCGGTCTGGTTCGAACCCCAGAACTCCGTTCTGGACCACATAGCCGAGGATGGCTAAGTTTTTCGTGCTGAATATGGACTTCTCCTTGTTATAAGTGATGTGACCATCTATTCACTAGTGACACAATTGGAAGTAAACTGTGGTTTTAATAGTCTTACAACTGAGCCAGCCTGCGACCAGAGGAACTGAGAGCAGGCTTACGGCTGCAGCACTTTATACTTCCGGTAGTGGAAAGAGCCATGGGCGGAGCCAAGGGTGGAGCCCTATACAATCTCCTCATCTCCCCCTATGGGCAGAGCTGCGCAACGGCTCACATACAGAGCCCATAAGGACATAATACAATGCAATGCAATACAGTGTGAATTACACAGGGCGTGGGGGGTTGGGTGGGATGTAGTGAGAGGGGTACCTCGGCAGTGGTGGTGGTGCAGGTTGATCCTGCAGGTGCCAGGTCCCAGAGGGAAACGGTGTCCTGACGGCCGTCGGGGTATTCAATGAAGGCGTATTGGGGGTTTGAATGGAGCAGTAGCACTCTCTCTACTAGTGGGTCTGTTTTGTATGTCCGGACGTGCCTCCGGAGGAGAACCGGGCCCCATGTCCTCAACCAGGATGGGAGCGAAGCCCCCGTGGTAGTGCCCGTAGAGAAAACAAATAGGCGTTCGTGAGGGGTCTGGTTGGTGGTCGTACATAGGAGGGACCTAATTGCATGGAGCGCGTCGGGGAGGACCTCCTGCCAATGGGAGGTCGGGAGATTCCTGGACCGGTGGATCAGTAGGACGGTCTTCCAGACCGTCGCGTTCTCCCTCTCCACCTGCCCGTTCCCCCTGTGATTGTAGCTGGTAGTCCTGCTCGAGGCGATGCCTTGTCGAGCAGGTACTGACGCAGGTCGACGCTCATGAAGGACGAACCGCTGTCGCTGTATACGTAGCTGGGGAAACCAAACAGGGTGAAGACACTGCAGGACTCTGATGACTGTGTGGGAGGTCATATCGGGGCACGGGATAGCAAACGGGAAGCGGGAGAATTTGTCGATGACGTTAAGAAAGTACACGTTTCGATTGGTCGAGGGGAGCGGCCCTTTGAAATCGATGCTTATGCGTTCAAAGGGCCGGGAAGCCTTTACCAGGTGGGCCCTGTCTGGTCTATAGAAGTGCGGTTTGCACTCCGCGCAGATCGGGCAATCCCTGGTGATGGCTTTTACCTCCTCGGTGGAGAAAGGCAGATTTCGGGCTTTGACGTAGTGGGCGAGTCGGGTGACCCCCGAGTGGCAGAGGTCATTGTGGATAGCCTTCAGGCGGTCGTCTTGCGCACTGGCGCATGTGCTGCGGGACAGGGCATCTGGGGCTTGTTGAGCTTCCCCTGTCGATATATGATATCGTAATTATAGGTGGAGAGTTCGATCCTCCACCTCAAGATTTTGTCATTTTTAAGTTTGCCCCTTTGCGAGTTGTCAAACATGAAGGCAACCGATCTTTGGTCGGTAATGAGGGTAAACCTCCTACCTGTGAGGTAGTGCCTCCAGTGCTGTACGGCTTCCACAATGGCTTGAGCTTCCTTTTCGACTGAGGAGTGTCGAAGTTCCAAAGCGGAGAGGGTTTGGGAGAAGAGGGCGACTGGTCTCCCTGCCTGATTCAGAGTGGCGGCGAGAGCGACCTCTGAGGCCTCGCTCTCCACCTGAAAGGGGACGGATTCATCCACCGTGGCGGCATGGCGGCTTTGGCGATGTCCTCCTTGATGCAGTTGAAGGCCTGGCGGCCCTCAGCTAACAGTGGGAAGAGTGTGGTCTTAAATAGTGGGCGGGCTTTGTCTGCATACTGGGGGACCCACTGGGCGTAATACGAGAAGAATCCCAGGCACCTCTTGAGGGACCTGGGACAATGAGGGAGAGGGATTTGTAAGGGGGGCGCATACGGTCAGGGTCGGGGCCCAGGACTCCGTTTTCCATGACATAGCCGAGGATAGCTAATCTGGTAGTGCGGAAAGCGCATTTCTCCGTATTGTAAGTGAGATTGAGTTTCTGGGCGGTTTGGAGAAATCAGTGGAGGTTGGCATCGTGGTCCTGCTGATCATGGCCGCAGATGGTGACATTGTCCAAGTGGAATCGTGGCCCGCAGCCCGTACTGGTCCACCATTCGTTCCATTGTTCGTTGGAACACCGAAACCCCATTCGTGACGCCGAAGGGGACCCGGAGGAAGTGGAAGATGCGGCCATCTGCCTCAAACGCCGTGTAGTGGCGGTCCTCCGGGCGGATTGGGAGCTGGTGGTAAGCAGACTTCAGATCCACCGTGGAGAATATGCGGTACTAGGCGATCTGATTGACCATGTCTGCAATTCTGGGGAGAGGGTACGCTTCCAGGTGCGTGAACCGGTTAATGGTTTGACTATAATCGACTACCATTCGGAACTTTTCCCCGGTCTTGACGAACACCACCTGAGCTCTCCAGGGGCTGTTACTGGCCTCTATGACCCCTCATGTAGGAGCCGCTGGACCTCGGTTCTACTAAATACCCTGTCCTGCAGGCTATACCGCCTGCTGCGAGTGGCCCTGTCCTGCAGGCTATACCGCCTGCTGCGATTGGCTACGGGTTTGCAGTTAGCCGTGAGATTAGCGAAGAGTGGAGGAGGGTCGATTTTCAGAGTCGCTAAGCTGCATATAGTGAGTGGAGGTAGGGGTCCACCGAAGCTGAGTGTGAGGCTCTTGAGGTTGCATTGGAAATCGAGCCCGAGTAAGAGAGGGGCGCAGAGGTTGGGGAATACGTACAGCTGGAAATTAGAGTAGCTGGCGCCCTGAATCGTTAGGGTCGTGATGGTGCGCCCTTGTATGTGAACTGAGTGCGAGCCCGAGGCGAGGGAGATAGTTTGCCATGCAGGTAAGATAGGGAGCGAGCAGCGTCTTACCAGGTCAGGATGTACGAAGCTCTCGGTGCTCCCGGAGTCGAAGAGGCACGGTGTCCTGTACCCGTGATTTTAACGGACATCATCGAGCTCTGGAGGTGCTTCAGATGCGACTGGTCCAGCGTGACCGTGTTGAGTTGCGGGTAGTCGGCGGCTCGATCAGCAGTGTTGGAGTGGCCCTGTGATGACTGTCCGCTGAGGTTGTGGTCGTCGAGGTTCGGTTCGGTCAAAGGCCAAGATGGCCACGTTGATCGCACGTGACGAGTGGTGAAGAAGATGGCGTCCAAGATGGCCGCCCCCGTGGATTGCACGTGGCGGGCGGCGAGGAGGATGGCGACCCCCATGACTCGCACATGGCCGGCCGCGTGGGGAAGGATTGCCATGATGGCGGCCCCCATGAGTCGCACGTGTCGGCAGAGGCGGAGTCGGTAGACGCGCTGCAGCATTACGGGGTCTGCGGGCCTGCGAGTTCGGGAGGCGAGTGCTCTGGACTGCGGGGGAGTTAGAAAGTTTAGATTTTGCCTGGCAGACCCGGGCATAGTGTCCTTTGCGACCGCAGCTGCTGCAGGTTGCGTTGCAGGCCTGGAAGTGCTGCCGTGGGTGTTGGGGCTGGCCATAAAAATGACATGCTGGCGCTCCATAGTGGGTGGGTGGCCGCGCGGCGCAGGCCTGGGGCAGTCGCTGGTCGGGGGCCCACGATGGGATCGCTTGGTCCGCGGGGAATGAGTTCAGGCTGCAGAACGCAACCTCCATAGTCATAGCTAATTCTACAGTGTTAGCTATGACTGACAGACCAAGTTCTGGGCTCCTTTTTCAAGTAGTCGCTGGCGTACATAGTTAGACCTGAGCCCTGCAACGTATACATCGCGGACAGCGAGTTCCATGTGTTGGGAGGCCGTTACAGCCTGAAAATTGCAGTCCCGAGCAAGGGCTTTTAAGTCGTGCAGGAAGTCTTCCAGCGACTCTGCGGGGCGCTGGCGGCGGCTCGTGAAAATGTGCCGCGTGTAGACCTCGTTAATTGGCCGCACGTACAATCGGTCGAGCATAGCCAGTGCCTCCGTATATGAAATGGTACAATTGAGTTGCATAGAGATACGATGGCTCACCAGTGCGTGCAGTAGGCTGAGTTTCTGCTCCTCTGTAGTCTCGGATTTGCTTGATTCAGCCAGGTAGGCCTTGAAACATCGAAGCCAGTGTAGGAAGATTTCCTTCGCCTCTGCAGCCCGCGGGTCGAGTTCTAGTCGATCAGGTTTGAGGGCTGATTCCACAGTAGTTTTCTTCAAGTTTTCTAAGACTATTAAATTGATGTGACCATCAATTCACTCGAGACAAGATTGGAAGTAAACTATGGTTTTAATCGTCTTACAACTGAGCCTGCCTGCGACCAGAGGAACTGAGAGCAGTCTTACGGCCGCAGCACTTTATACTTCTGGTAGTGGGAGGAGCCATGGGTGGAACCATGGGCGGAGCCAAGGGTGGAGCCCTGTACAAGCTCCTCATCTCCCCCTATGGGCAGAGCCGCGCAACAGCTCACATACAGAGCCCACAAGGACATAATACAATGCAATACAGTATGAATTCACCACAATAAGTGAGGTTTGGGAGAGTGGCGGTGCGGAGAAATTTGGCAAGGTTGGCATCATGGTCCTGCTGATCGTGGCCGCAGATGGTGACATTGTCTTGGTACGGGAAAGTGGCCCGCAGCCTGTACCGGTCGACCATTCAGTCCATCTCCCTTTGGAAGACCGAGACACCGTTGGTGATGCCGAAGGGAGCGCTAAGAAAATGGTAGAGGCGGTCATCTGCCTCGAAGGCAGTGTATGGGCGGTCCGCCGTACGGATGGGGAGCTGATAGTAGGCGGATTTTAGGTCTACAGTTGAGAAGACCCGGTACTGTGCAATCTGACTGACCATATCAGATATGCGTGGGAGGGGGTACGTGTCTAGCTGCGTGAACCGATTGATGATCTGGCTGTAGTCCACGACTATTCGGTGTTTCTCCCCAGTTTTCACCACTACCACGTGGGCTCTCCAGGGGCTGTTGCTGGCCTTGCTGATGCCTTCCCGAAGCAGCCGCTGGACCTCGGACCTGATGAAGTTCCTGTCCTGGGTGCTGTACCGTCTGCTCCTGGTGGTGACGGGTTTGCAATCTGGGGTTAGGTTTGCAAATAGGAAAGGTGGGTCAACCTTTAGGGTTGCAAGGCCGCACACAGTAAGGGGTGGTAGGGGCCCGCCGGATTTCAATGTTAGGCTCTGGAGGTTACACTGGAAGTCCAGGCCGAGCAGCATGGCAGTGCAGTGGTTGGGGAGGACATAGAGGCGGAAGCCATTGAACTCTACGCCCTGGATAGTGAGCGTGGCTATGCAGTACCCCCGGATTGCCACGGAGTGGGACCCGGAGGCCAAGGAGATTCTCTGATTGGCGGGGTGTACCACGAGGGAGCAGCGCCTTACCGTATTGGGATGTATGAAGCTCTCAGTGCTCCCGGAGTCCAGCAGACAGGAGATCTCATGCCCATCGATCTTCACGCTTGTGAGAGCCTGACAGTCACAGTCTCTGACCAGGGGAATTAGGGCATGCCAGAAATCTTCTATTGACTCACCAGGGAGTTGACAATGAGTTGAGAGGATGTGCCTGGCGTAAAGCGTGTTAGTCCGCTGAGCGTAATTCTCTTTCAGTAGCGCCATGGCTTCATCGTAAGTCGGTGTGTCCTGGATATTCGGAATAACGCTGGAGCTCAGCCGCGTGTAGTGGATCTGGATCTTCTAAGCTTCCGGAATTGGGTCTGGTGCAGATCTGATGTAAGCTTCGAAACAGGCTAGCCAGTGTTCAAAGTCCTTTTTGGCGTTGCTTGATTGCAGATCCAGCTGCAGGCAATCCGGCTTGATGCGGAGGTCCATCTTCTGAAAACTTTAGTAGAATAAATTGATGCACGATCAATTGCACAAAGAAGAGAGTGGAATACAACTGAGGCTTTATTACACTAAGATGTGTGGCCTCCTACAGCAGCTGGCGAAATGGCTGCTGGACGGGGAGCACACATATTTATACTCCGCCTACTGGGCGGAGCCAGCAGGCAGGGACTACCCCCGTACCTGTAGTACAGGGCCTTACCATACATACCCTAATATATACAGCAGTGGTTACTACCACATTCTCAAAATGGCCACCTCGCAACTGTGCCGTCCCAATTATGGGTGGTCTGGAACTGGTGGTAGCAATGAATTCAGAGACAACAACTGCATTAAGATCATAAGTACATCATCTGATACTTATTTAAATTTACTAATGAGGGCCCCACCTGTTTCTGCGAGAAGTTCTGGCTGAGAAGATTGCGGTTCACCTGAAAATATGAATAAGTGGGCAACAAGTGTTAAGCAAAAGCTTCAATTACAAACACAGAAATAGGAGAAGTAGGCCATTCGGCCCCTTGAACCTGCTCCACCATTCAATAAGATTGTGGCTGATCTGTCTGTATTGACTTCCACATTCCCATCTATCACCGATAACATTTGATTTTCTTGCCGAACAAGAATCTATTTACCTTCACCTTTAATATAGTCAGTAACCCGCTCTGAAACTGTCTTCTGAGGCAGAGAGTTCCAAAATAGTCAGTAACCCGCTCTGAAACTGTCTTCTGAGGCAGAGAGTTCCAAAGTCGCACAAACCTCAGAGAAAAAAAATCTCCTATCTCTTTCATATAAAGGTGACCCCTAACTTTATAACTGTACTAGACTCACCGACAAGAGGGAACATCCTTTCAATGCCCACCTTATCAATACCATTCAGGATATTATATACTTCAGTCAAGTCACCCATCACTCTTCTAGACTCCAGTGGAAACAAGCCTAACCTTGCCAACATACCCTCATAAAACAACCCGCTCATTCCAGTTATCAATCTAGTAAACCTCCTCTGAACACCTCCCATGCATTTACATCCTTCCTAAATCAGGAGACCAAAACTGAACACAGTACTTGAGATGCAGTCTCACCAATGCCCTATATAACTGAAGCATAACCTCTTTACTTTTATGTTAAATTCCTCTTGTATAAAGGATAGCATTCCATTAGCCTTCCTAATTTCATGTTGCACCTACATACTAACTTTTTGTTGTATTTTACGAGAATACCTTGATGACTCTACACATCAACACTCTGCAGTTGTTCTCCATTTAAGTAATACTCTGCTTTATCATTCTTCCTGTCCAAATGAACAACTTCACACTTTCCCACATCCACAAAGTGGATAACCTCACATTTATCCACATTATATTGCATCTGCCATGCATATGCCCACTCACTCAGCCTATCCAAATCACACTGCATCTTCTTCCCAGTTAGAAGGGCTAAAAGAGGCATGAAATGCCATTGGAAAGCAGGGTCAAGGAAAATCCCAAGGTCTTTTATACACAGATAAGGAGTATAAAGGGGTAGCTAGGGAAAGAGTAGGCCCACTCAAGGACAAGGAAGAGAAGTTATGCATGGAGTCAGAGGCAGTGGTGAGATCCTTAATGAGTACTTTGCATCGGTATTTTTCAAGGAGGGGGACATGACAGATGTTAAGGTTAGGGGTGGGTGTGTGCATACTTGAAGATATGTCAGCATAATGAAGGGGGAAGTGTTGGATATCTTAAAATGCAATGGACCGGGTGGGATATACCCCAGGTTACTGTGGGAGGCAGAAGAAGAAATAGCTGGGGCTTTAACAGTTTTTTGCATCATCTTTGACCACAGGTGAGGTTTCAGAGGACTGGAGAATAGCCAACATTGTCCCTTTGTTTAAGAAGGGAAGCATGGATAATTATAGGCCAGTGAGCCTGACATCAGTGGTGGGGAAGCTGTTGGAGACGATATTGAGGGACAGCAGGGTTTATTCACATTTGGAAGAGAATGGATCTGTTAGTGAAAGGCAACATGCTATTGTGTGGGGAAGGTCACATCTTACAAACTTGCTAAGAGTTTTTTGAGGAGTTGACAAAACAAATTGATGATGGAAAGGCTGCGGATGTCGTCTACATAGACTTTAGTAAAGCATTTGACAAGGTCTCTCAAGGTCTCTGACAGGTACAAAAGCTAAAGTCGCATAGGATTCGGAGTGTGCTACTTATACAGATAAAGAACTGGGTTGGCAACAGGGGCCAGAGAGTAACAGTGAAAGAGATTTTTTCAGAATGGAGATCTGTGGTAGTGGTGTTCTAGTGGTGTTCTCCGGGGATCAGTGCTGGGACCTTGTTGGTGGTAATATGTACAAATGAGCTGGAGGAAAATATAGATCAGGGGTGAGCAAACTACGGCCCACGGGCCGCATGCGGCCCGCCAAAGGTCTTTATGCGGCCCACCAAGATCAAGTCAGAAAAAAAAAAAAAAAATTTTTAATTTTTTTTTTTAAACATTTTTTTTTTAAATTAAGGTTAATGGGGAGGAGCTTTTGGGTTACTGGTATAGGGTGGATACGTTGACTTGAGTAGGGTGATCATTGCTCGGCACAACATGTGTTTCATGTGAAGTTTCTACTTTAAAATATTAATTAATAAAAATTAATTGCTTTTTTTTCTTTAAACACCTTTTATTTTGGCTATTTTAAATATTAATTATTTTACTTAATATACTATGCGGCCCTTTAAAATTGTGAATTTCTGAATGTGGCCCTTGCACAGAAAAGTTTGCCCACCCCTGATGTAGATGGTCTGATTAGTAATTTTGTAGATGACACTACGCTAGATGGAGTTGTAGATAGTGAAGGGGACAGTCAGAGTATACAGCCGAATGTAGATGGATTAGAGAGTAATCTCTATTATTGTCACAATCTCTATAATCTCTATTATAATAACAATCTCTATTATTGTCACAAGAAAGCTTATATTACACTGCAATGAAGTTACTGTGAAAACTTCAATGCTGCCACACTCCAGTGCCTGTTTGGATACACTGAGGGAGAATTCAGAACGTCTAAATCACCTAACAGCACGTCCTTCGGGACTTTTTTGGATGAAACTGAAGCCCCCCATTTTAGAAAAAGGGGCTATGTGCGGCCTCGGCTGTGCGTTCCCAGTTCAGTTCCCTTGTTCAACGCGAGTCGCTTTGAAAATCCATGTGATTCTCGGTGTCAGGAAACACGGAGCTAAATATGCTTGAATCGAGCCCCACGTTTCAAGTCTGTATAACACCTGAGAGGGGTATTTGGTTCTATGTAACGTTTTGTGGGTCGATAGGCATGGAATCGCCGCAGCTTGTCATTGGTACATGAAGGGCAATGTGGGGTGGGTGGCACGCCATAGTTTGCATGGGTGTATGAGGGACCATGGAAATGTCTGTCATTAGTGGCATGAGTGGCTATGAGGAGTGGGTGGAATATTATAGCTTGGTAGAGGGGGCATGAGAGGCTATGGGTGGATTTGGATTAGGCATATAGCCTGACACGGGAAGGTGGCATGGGAATATGTGTGCATGTGTAATGGAGGGGGGGGGGGGGGGGGGGGGTGAGTGAGTGTGGAGGGTGAGGGTTGGAGGACCTTTGGTGTTTTTATTGTAACTAGCACCAAGTCTCTCAACACAGAGGAGACAAACTTTTAAAGAGTCTGCTTCAGCACCGAGCAGCCCCTGTAGCTGCATCCAAACTTCTTCCTGGGTTATCTGGTATAGCCCTAGCCTGCACCTTCTCCCAACAATGAAGATCCTGTCTTTGTCAGCACTTTCGCCGAAAGGCAGATGGGTTGACCTTGGAATTTTCCAAGTTCCCCACCTCAAGCATGAACGTTGTTGGAGGTTAAAGATTTCTGAGAGCATGGCTGCATCTCTTTGAAGTATCTGCAGCTCTGTTTGTTCCTTGGCAATGCTACTTCTTGTCCTTTTGCCAGAGTGGAATTTCCAGAAGAAACCCGATAAAGAAAAAAGGTTCATTGCTGGAAACTCCTTTAGATTTCAGAACATTCTGCAGCAACTAAAAGCAATTTCAAATCATTAAAGTAGAAAAAGAATTACAATTTAATACCAACAAAATGTCCCCCAAAAGTTTGAATATTTTACTGTCAAACAGCTGAAGATCCCTTTAAGTATTTCTCAAAATGGCCACCTCGCAACTGTACCATCCCAATTATGGGCGGATCAGGAACTGGTGATAGCCATGCATTCAGAGACAAAAATTGCATTAAGATCATAAGTACATCATCTGATACTTTTAAAATGAGGCCCCCACCTGTTTCTGCGAGAAGTTCTGGCTGATAAGATTGAGGTTCATCTGAAAATGAGAATAAGTGGGCAACAATTGTTAAGCAAAAGCTTCAATTACAAACACAGAAGTAGGAGCAGAAGTTGGAAACACCCTCTCAATGTCCACTTTATCAATACCATTCAGGATATTATATACTTCAGTCAAGCCACCCATCACTCTTCTAGACTTCAGTGAAAATGAGCCTAAGTTTGCCAACCTACCCTCAGAATACAACCCGCTCATTCCAGGTATGAATCTAGTAAACCTCCTTGGAACTGCGTCCAATCCATTTATATCCTTCCTTAAATAAGGAGACCCAGCAGGGTTCCGAATATGGCGGAGAGCCGGGATTGAGAGGATGGGGGTCTTGTTTATAGTTTGGTGCTTTCCGAGCATGAAGGCGCTGGAGGAGAAGTTTGCGTTGGTGAGGGGAAACAAATTTAGACATCTGCAGGTGCAGGACTTTCTGCGTAGACAGGTAACAACCTTCCCACTCCTGCCACTAAGGGGCATTCAGGACAGGGTAGTATCCAGAGGATGGGTAGGAGACGGCAGCATCTCTGACATTTACAAGGAACTAATGGGATCAGAGGAGTCACAGACCAAGGAGCTGAAGCGCAAGTGGAAGGAGGAGCTGGGAGGTGAGATAGAGGAGGGCCTTTGGGCAGACGCATTGAGTAGAGTCAACCCGACTGCAACATGTGCCAGGCTCAGCCTGATACAATTCAAGGTCGTTCAGCGGGCTCACGTGACAGTGGTCCGGATGAGCAGATTCTTTGGGGTGGAAGACAGGTGTGCAAAATGTGTGGGAGGACCAGCGAACCATGTCCAAAGCTTAGGGGATTTTGGCAGGGGTTTGCTGATGTCATGTCCAAGGTATTAAAAACAAGGGTGGCATTGAGTCCAGAGGTGGCGATTTTCGGGGTGTCGCAAGATCCAGGGATCCAGGAGGATAAAGAGGCTGACGTTCTGGCCTTTGCTTCCCTGGTATCCCGGAGATGGTCACTATTAGCTTGGAGGGACTCAAAGTCCCCAAAGTCGGAGACCTGGCTATCGGACATGGCTAGCTGTCTCTGCTTGGAGAAAATCAATTTCGCCCTGGGAGAGCCGCTGTTGGGGTTCGCCCGGAGGTGGCAACCGTTCGCCGACTTCTCCGCGGAAAATTAATCATCAGCGGAGGGGGGTGGGGGGGGGGGGGGGGGGGGGGTAGGTTAACGTAGATTAGGGGGTTCATTAATGGTGGGACCTGTTAGGGAGGGAGGTGGTATTTGCACTATGTTTATAGTCTTATGTACATTGTTTATATTGCTGCTGTTACAATGCCAAAAGACATCTCAATAAAATGTTTGTTAAAAAAAAGGAGACCAAAACTCCACATAGTATTGGAGGCTCAGTCTCACTAATGCCCTATATAACTGAAGCAGAACATCTTTACTTTTATGTTAAATTCCTCTTGTAATACAGGAGAGCATTCCATTAGCCTTCCTGATTACATGTTGTACCTACATACTAATGTTTTGTGGCTCTTTTATGAGGATAACTAAATGCCTCTGCACATCAACCTTGATCAATTGGTCTTCATTTAATAATGCTCTGCTTTTTTATTCTTCCTGCCGAAGTGAACAACTTCACACTTTCCCACATTATACTTCATCTACCAGATTTTTGCCCAGTCACTTAACCTATCTGTATCTATTGTTATGGGCCAGTGTTAGAGAACCCCAAAGTGTATCATGGAGTTCACCTGACCCACAACTTTTACTAGATTGTGGTATGGGAAGCACATGGCCCACTCTACAGGTGTGGTACAGCAGAAATGGATTTTGTTAAAGCAAAACAATGTTTATTCTATGAACTCAGGTTAACCTTTTTAAAACATACAGTGAACATCTTAGTAACCATTAATTCAAATACAACCCCCAAAGAATACAACACTAAGTAATTCTTACTTTCCTTTTAACATCCATAAGACTTAAAACAAAACCTTTCAACAGAAGCACATCAGGTTAAAGTCACTACTGAGAGCAGTTATTTGTTTTAAATTACCAAAGGATCGATTTACATTCTTTAGACTACAGAGAGAAAATTAAACACAAATTTCAGAAGAAACAGGATCAAAAGAGCAGCTGCCACGTGCACTGCTCAGAACATTCTGGAGCAGTGCTCAAGTGCTCCATCTATTGTGAGTAGCAATTAAAGTAACAAATTAATTGAGATCAGGGGAAGGAGCAGGCTGAGCTCAGGGTTGCCAGTGCTAAAAAAACATGTGGCACATTTGTGCTTATGCAAGCCTTCCCATTGTAAAATGACGGGAGTTTTTGGCACCATGGGTCCATATGATGAAAGCACCGAGCATTGGAACTTATACACTGAAAGATTCATAAACTTTGTCTATGTGTACAAAATTTTGGTGGACATAGTAGTCCTGTCCTGAGCACGATGTGGGGAGGGGAAGGTGGGGGGTACTCTGAACCTCCTGCAAAGTCTGCTGCAACCAGAAATGCCACGCTCAAAAATCTATGATAGATTGTGGGGATATTGCAGGGCCACCTAAACATTTGGTCATTGCCGAGAAGTTCAGGTTCAATAAATATAGGCAACAAAATGGTTTATCAATCACATAGTTCATAGCTACTTTGAAGAAGCTAGCTGAATACTGCGAATTTTGAGATGTCTTGAAAGACCCCATTAGAGACAGACTGTGTGTGGGTTAAGAAGCAAAGCTATCCAGAAAAGGCTGTTAACTGAAAGCAACTTAGACCTAAAGAAGGCTTTAGTATTGGCAATCTCTCTGGAACTAGTAGCTAAGGAAGCGCAAGAATTAAGCTTGAGCACTAAAGTCCATAAGATAGTGGCTGAAACCCGAACACCAATATAGCAAGCCTTCCCATTGTAAAATGACATCGGTGTGTAAAAACTGGGCACATAGCAGCTGATTGCTGGAGTAAAGATGCAAAATGCAAAAATTGTGGTGGAAAGGAGCACATTGAAAATGCGTGTTGGAGAAATAAACAACAAGTTTAAAACAAGAATTATATAAAGCAAGAACCAAATACATTAAGTGAAAGATTGAACAGAGGAGAAAGTATCCATGCGATACAAAAAGGGTGCGAAAAAGGATCAGAGTCACAGTCAGATGACGAACTGTCATTGAACTTATTGGCCTTGGTACACAGTAAACCGTTACAGGATCACACCTTTACTGGATGGACAAGTGGTGAAAATGGAGGTGAACTCTGGTACACTCGTTTCATTGTCCCCAGAAACTGATACCAAGAGAAACGATGACATATTGCCTTGACCTCTCAATGATAATACTCAAAACCTATACCGAAGAAGTGGTTCCATTAAGGTCTCGTCTTGAGGTAAATGTGCAGCTAAACGGACAGACTTAAGACTTGTCCCTGCACCTCGTTAAAAGTAACTATCCAGGAGAACTTGGCTGGAGAGGATCAAGTTAAACTTGACCGAGGTGAATCTAATATCAGATGCCAAAGCAGGCTAACCAAATGCCTAAAGAACAGAAAGTAGCAGCTGTTGAACAATCTGTAAAAGCAGCTGTGGTCAAGGCTGGGACCAAGACAATAAAGGCTCAACATACTGTAACAAGTGTGGCTCAGGAATGAGAAACAACAAAGAGCTTATGGAAGATGCTTTGACAAAATGGAAGTCAAAAGTACACCGAAAAATTCAGCAAAGATGTCGGGAATGAATTTACTCGCTCCCTTTGTAAATTCCGAATCACAGAGCTACAAGAAATTAAGGCGTATCTTGAAACACCTTGACATTACGAAACTTGGGTTCATTGGACAATGTTGTATTTTTGGATTAACAGGACAAAAGAAATAGATTGCCAGCACACGTGGGTTTAAAGTTTGATAGAAGATTAATAGAGGTTTATTGAATGGGTCTTCATTGTACAAGGTTTGGTATTAGACCCCCCAAAAGCCCACAAAGTAGCCGAATGATGTCACATAAGTCACGTGACTCCATTCTTAAAGAGACATTACACACAACTAAAATAATCCCTTGAAGGTAGCATGTGTGACACCACCACTCCAACACCGTGAAGCATCACAGGCAAGTTGTAATGGTAATATCGGGAACTTTCTCAGTTCTTATTTTGCAGATTGATATGCTATTTCACATTCTGGTGTCCATTGACATGTCAGTTTAGCACGCAATAACATATGTAAGGATTTTAATAGGGTTGCCAGATTCTAGACAAGTGTCTATAGTAGTTGATTAACCCTAGGACTGATCTAAGTTGAGTGACATTGGTTGGTCTTGGGGCCTCCATAGTGACTTCCATTTTTTTAGGTGCTTTATGCAGACTGTTACTATCAATTACACGCCCAGGATATTGTATAGATACCTGGAAGAAATCATATTTATCCTTTCTGACACAAAGACCATGCAGTTGAAGTCGTATCAACGTAGCTTCTAAATGTTGTAAATGTTCCCGATCACTTCTATCCGTGATCAATATATCATCAAGGGAACACTGTCAGCCTTGTAAACCACTAAGGATCTGGTCCAATGAGAATTGAAATAAAGCTGGTGCAGACATTATTCTAAAATGCAATCTCTTGTCGTGGAATAGGCCTTTGTGAATGATGAAGGTGGGCAAGTGTTGAGATTCTACCTATTGGCTGGTAGGCCTCTTGGGCTGAGGGCCTCCTTTCTTCTGCGCCGACCCCTGTAGCCCTACACCATTTGGCGTTGGGGCTGGCGCGGGGAAGAAAGCCTTTGCGCATGCGCGTGTTGGCGCCGGTCCAACTGTGCATGTGCGGACCCCTGAGCACTGAATTGACGCCATGATTGGCAACTGGAGTGGCATGGGCCGCTCCAGCGCCATGCTGTCCCACTGTGGCCCGGAGAATCGGGTCTCGGAAGGCCTGTTGACGCCGGAGTAAAACACTCCCGTTTTTACGCCGGCGTCAACGCTGCCGACAGATCGGAGAATCCAGCCCACTAATTGTACAATGCTGTTTCATGAAAGGTACGATAGGATTGCCCAGTCACCAGTGCTGACGGGTTCCAAGACTCCTGTTTCCATAAGTCTCAGTAGTTTGGATTCAACTTCTGGACAGATAGCATAGGGTACTGCTCTAAATATGAGACATTTCCTTAATCTTCAAGGACACTTGTAGACCTTTCATGGACCCCAGTGTGTATTTTTTGAAAACATATTTCCTGAGGTATAGCAAAGAAAAATGTATAACTATAATACAATAAACATGATACGTATATCCGTACAAAGCAAAATGAGCAATGATCATACAAATGACAGTGAATATTTTACAAATTCAGTCTATTTGGTTTCTTCCGTCATCCCGTTGATCTTCTGAGTTGGTGAGGAGGCGATGATGAAGTTTTGACTGTTTTGAGCATGTCATCATTACTTCTGGTGTTTGTCAAAGTGTCATGAAATAATGTTTCATTCAAACTTAAAATCAGGAAAAATTTCTTTGTTTAGTCGAATCTTTTGTAGTGCCCATCAATTTCTTCGTAGAATTGTGCCGTCTACCGTGCTGCTTGTCTTATGATTTTGGCAGGAGCAGACCAACCTCCATCCAGTATTTTAATTCTAACGAGGTCGTCTGGAGTTAATGTTTCCATTGAGTTGCATGCATGTCAAAATATGTTTGTTAACGAGCACGTTGCCATTCCATTTTCTTCAACACTGGCAAGTAATCTGGATTCTGGAGTTGAATGGATGTTAATGTAGTTCTGAGATCCCGATTCATCAGCATTTGTGCCGGTCAAAGTCCAGTTGCTAGTGGAGTAGCTGTGTAGGATAAAAGCGGAAGATGGATGTCTGCCACAGAATCCACAGCTTTATTAATGAGTTGTTTTATGACCCTTTTCTACCTTGCCGTTGGACTGTGGGTAGTGAGGTCTAAATGTTACATGTGTGAAATTGTACTGTCTTGAGAACTCGGCCCATTCGTAGCTGTCAAAACATGGACCATTGTCTGACATGACAGTGGTGGGTATCCCATGTCTTGTAAATGTTTACTTTCTGGCTTTTATGGCTGACTTGGATGTTAAATCTGGTAGCTTCATGACCTCTGGATAGTTGGAGTAGTAATCGATAATTAATACATAATTATAACCACTCGAGTGAAATAGGTCAATGCCTAGTTTGACCCAAGGAGTGATGACTAACTCATGTCGTTTCAGAGTCTCCTTGCATTGCGCAGGTCATAACCATGTTAAGTTATGTCTCGATTTATTCCTGGCCAATAGACAGCTTGTCTCGCCCGTCTTTTACATTTCTCAGTCCCGAGGTGATCCTCATGAATCTGATCAAGGATCGTCGGTCGAAGACACAGTGGCATTACTATCTGGTCGAGTCTTAGAAGTAGTCCATCCACGATCGTCAGATCCATCTGAACATTTCAGAACTGCCGTTTTGGCCACCCATTCTGGAGATGGTGAATGACACGTTGCAGAACAGCGTCCTTCTTATTTTCAGTTAGGATTAAGTTTAACTTCTGATCCGTTGCAGGTAGGTTTTCTGCACAGAGCTGTGCTTGAGCTTCAACATCACGTATAAACTCGAACGGTTCACTCGCAGACGTTATGGAGCCTGATAGCGCATCCGCTATGATTAAATCTTTTCTTGGTGTGTAAATGAGGTCAAAGTCATACCTTCTTAGCTTCATCATGATTCTATGGAGTTGTGGAGTCATGTCATTGAGATCCTTTGTCAATTATATGCATCAACGGTCTGTGGTCTGTCTCTACTGTGAAAGTGGGGAGTCCATAGACATAATCATGCAATTTCAGTATTCCTGATAAAAGTCTCAAGCATTCTTTCTCGATTTGAGCATATCAACATTCTGTCAGTGTCATCGCTCTGGAGGCATACGCAACAGGAACCCAAGATGAACTGTCGTCTCTCTGCAAGAATACTGCTCCTATCCCATCCTGACTTGCATCGGTGGATATTTTTGTCTCCCTTGTAGGATCAAAGAAGGTGCAGTTATTAGCTGAACTTACTCTTTCTGATAGTCCTCTGCCCATTCAAAAGGGGTAGATTTCTTCATGAAGTGTCTTAGAGCTGTTGTCCTTGTTGACAAATTGGAGATGAATTTGCCTAAAAAGTTGACAAAGCCTAACATTGACATTAACACTATCTTCAGGTACTTTCATGCCTTGAATGGCTAAAATTTTCTCATCATCTGGTTGTAAACCACGTTCAGATATCTTATCTCCTAAAAACTTGGGTGTAGACATTCCAAAAGCGCTGGGGCAGCACGGCGGCGCAGTGGTTAGCATTGCTGCCTCATGGCGCCGAAGTCCCAGGTTCAATCCCGGCTCTGGGTCACTGTCTGTGTGGAGTTTGCACATTCTCCCCGTGTTTGCGTGGGTCTCACCCCCACAACTCAAATATGTGCAGGATAGGTGGATTGGCCACGCTAAATTGCCCCTTAATTGGATAAATGAATTGGGTACTCTAAATTTTTTTTTTAAAAGTGCATTTAGATTGGTTTAATTTGAGGCCATGTTTGTTTCTGCGCTGTTTTAGTCACTCTATATGCTCTTCTTTTGTTGTAGACCAGATTATTATGTCATCTATGTATACCCTTACCCCTTCTATTCCTTCCGTCATTTGTTCCATGATTCTGTGGAATATTTCAGATGCAGATATGATTCCAAAAGGCATACGATTGAAACAAAATCTTCCAAAGGGCATGTTAAATGTGCAGAATTGTCTTCTTGAGTCATTGAGTTGCATTTGCCAGAAGCCTTGCGATGCATCTAATTTTGTGAAGATGCGCGCATTTTCCATCTTGCTGGTGATCTCCTCTCATTTCGGAATGGGATTATGTTCCCTCCTGATGTTTTATTGAGATCCTTGGGATTAATGCAGATGCGTAGATCACCTGATGCTTTCTTCATGCAAACCATTGAACTGACACAGTCAGTCGGTTTAGTGACTCGTGAGATTATCCCTTGGTTCTGAAATCACTTTAATTCTTGCTTCAATCTATCTCTTAACGAAACAGGAATTCTCCTAGGAGGATGTACCACAGGCTTGGCATCTGTCCTTAGTAGGATTTTATATTTGAATGGCAGTTTACCTATGCCTTTGAAAACATCTGAATATTGATTCAAAATGCTCTGGATATCATCATTCAGTATGGGTGCAGACGCAGTTGCAGTATAAATTCGCTATTAGGTGTAACTCCTTGCAGGCTTGTTCACCTAGGAGTGAAGATTTATCTGTCTTGACAATCTCAAATCTTAGTTTTTAACAATTTTCTTATTGGAAACATTTAAATGGCATGGCCCTATCGAAGAAATTCAATTTCTGTTGCAGTCCTTCAGTCTACAGGCTGCTGGAATTATCTCAGGTATGTGTTGTAGCTTGTTGAGATCCAGCTTTGAAAGCAAGTTAGCTGAAGCACCAGTATCCACTTTAAATTGAATTGGACAGTTATTAATTTTTACAACTGTGTTCCATTCATTATCAGAATTTACAGAATTAATTAGTTAAGGATTTTTTGTTCCTTCATTGGATTCTTCACATTTCGCCATTATCCCAACAAAGACACGTTTTCCAGTGAGGAGGTATCTGTATCGGATGAAAAATTCTCTTCTTCGTTTTGCTTAGATTCCACACTACGAACATTAATCTGTCTCGAAGACTGTTCAGCAGATTTAAATGTGAGTGATGATCGGCACTGTGCAGCAAAATGGTTTAATTTGTCGCATTGTGAGCATTGTTTTCCTAAGGCAGGGCATTTTCTTATTTGGAAGTGGGAGGTTCCACATCTTGA
Organism: Scyliorhinus canicula; assembly: GCF_902713615.1. NCBI lineage: Eukaryota > Metazoa > Chordata > Chondrichthyes > Carcharhiniformes > Scyliorhinidae > Scyliorhinus > Scyliorhinus canicula. The sequence continues at coordinate 47,095,006 of NC_052162.1, forward strand.
ACACGTCATGACGTTGACACTTCTTCGTGCATGCACAGATCAGCTCTTGTCTGCCTCGCATTTTTTCACGAAGTGCACATGTGCAGGGTTTGAGTGCGCATGTGCAAGATGGCTGCCATCCGAAACGTGCATCTTCTTCAACCATGACACTGTTTTTACACACTCAACCTCATGGTGGATTTTCACACCCTTTTCACAGATGAAATACTCTTGGTACTGATTCTTACATTGCTGATGGGCAAGGCATTTTTCGAATGCTATTTCTAACGTTAAATCCTTTTGTCTCAGTAACCTTTCTCTGAGGTGCTCATCACTGATCCCAAACACAATTTGGTCTCGAATTAAAGAATCATGCAGTGCTGAAAAGTTACAGGATTGTGCTAGCAGTCTTAGATCTGTTACAAAGCTATTCAACGATTCCCCTTTGTTTTGCAATTTTCAATGAAAAATGAAATGTTCAAAAATCTCATTCGGCTGGATCGTACAGTGGTCATTGAATTTGTTAAGAATAACATCAAATTTAGCTTTGTCCTGACCAGCAGAATATTGAAAAGAGTTGTAAATTTCTACTGCATGTTGACCATCCATAGTTAAAAGCAATGCAATTTTGCGAGCATCGGTTGCGTTAGTTAAATCTGATGCTTCCAGATAAATTTAAAATTGCTGTTTAAACAGCTTCCAGTTTGCATTCAAATTACAGGTTATCCTTAGGTGTCGAGGAGCTTGAGCTTTGTCCATCGAGCCGTTTGTCTTTGAGGTTTTGTTTGCTGCAATGCTTCTCGAGTCGAAGAGCTGCTAGCATTTTCTTCTTTTTCTGATCTTACTACATTACTTTAGCTAGTTTACTGAAGCCAAATCCTGCTCCATGTTATATTACTGGTTTGTAATATGGCATTACTCTTTGTTCTACACTTCCAGAATGGTCTGATGGTTAGATTCAAAAGAAACTACCAATCTTCAATTTAAAGCAAATAGGTTTAATTGAATAATGAATTAAATAATGTTGAGATGAGTTTGTTCACTCTTACAGAACAATAACTGGTGAAAAACTAATTCAGAATAAGTATTAACTATATTTAACTACACATGCTAACTACGCTATATCTCTCTAACACTCTGCTGTTTAGTCACTCCTGGTTCGAAATGACCCAAGATCCTTTGAGTCCACATATACATATACATGAAGCTCGTGCTGCCATCTAGTGGTTGTCTTACATTATTATGTAGTCATTAACCCTTTATATATCTTCATAGATACTACACCTTTGACTTAGGGATAACCGGCTCTGACTGGGAGTGACGAGGCATTGACTCCGGGGGGGGGGGGGGGGCGGGGGGGGCGGGAGGGGCAGTACTGGGCAAACACTGGACGGAGACAGGGCAAACATTCTGACTGAAGACATTGCTGAATCTCATATTGAACTTTTAAAAATAAAAACAGTTTTGACTAAAAACAAACACACACACAAACACACGTCAGGGTATGTCCCTGAGATGGTTTTGCCACAAATCTACCGAATTTGAACGAGAAAATTCTTACCCAGGAATGTATAAATGGCTCTTTTCCCACCTCAAGATACATAATCAAATCCATGCACCTGGACCATGGTCAAGAAGGTGTATAGAGCCACAGCATTCAATGACATTGTTACTGCAGCTGATAGAATGACCTGGTCAGCCATTCTGAAATCATGTGGACTAACTACCTGAGATGAACCATAGCTCGCGGGACTCCTAAGCAACCAGTGTCATTGTGAGTATGCATTATTGCTTAAGAGTTTTAATAAAGGTGTATCACATTTAGTGAAACAAATCCAATTTGCTGGATGTCATTGATATCAAGAGCAGAGACAAAAGCCTGGCCAGAGAGAAGGGGTCTTACACTGTGAGTGAATTATAGATTGGATTCCATTCAAGACATTTAAATGGGTTTTATGCAAAATGAGAAATACAGAGGTGTGAGATATAGAATGGAATATAATTGATTTGCACAAGGATTTGGATGATCCTGACTTACAAATGAGGAAGCCATACTTAAAAGGATCACAGATGTGGATTAGTTTGATTTTCTGGCCTTTGCTACCTGTGACTTTGGCTCCCGAGTGGCAATATAGGAATGCAGAAATTACCCTTTCGATTAATTAATGCTCAGTGTTGAACTATTGTGCAATGATGGTTCCTGTCGATTCCCTTATTTCCCCGTTCCTTATTTTTATCATTTTGATCCATGCGTGCTTAATGGATGCTTTTTAAGTTGAGCAGGGGAAGTGATGGATTAAAATGTTACAAAAGAGAACTTCGAACAACAGAATTCTCAGGCTGGCATCCTCTGAACCCGCGCCGGGTCGGAGAATTCCCGCTAAGCCGCTCTGACGCCGGGATGCGAGTCTACAGCGACTGGAGAAACGGCGCCAGCCGCACGCGCGCGGTCAATGCAGCACCGGTCAGCGGGCGTTAAAAGAGGACCCCACAGTGATTCTCCGTGGTCGGCTGGCCGGGTTCCCGCCAAGTTCCGCCGGCGTGGTTCACGTATGGTACCACCCGGCGGGAGACTGGACCAGTGGCCGCGGTAGCCGTCCTGGTGAGGGGGATCAGACTCTGGAGGGGGGTGATCTACACGACTGCCAGGCCCATGATCAGGGGCTATCAATTGGTGGGCGTGTGCGATCTGGGAAGAAGATTCTACCTTCTTCCGCGCTGGCCCACTGTGTCACTACGCCATGTTGCGCAGCATGGAAACAGCCACCAGGTGCATGCGCCAGCGCGGAAACACCTGCGCCGGCAGTACAGCCCCACGTATCGGTGCCAGAACTGCGTGGAGCACTCTGCCGCCGTGCTGGCCCCCTGTGGGCCACTGAATCACTGGGCCAAGAGGCCAGTTGACGCCGGCGTGAAACACTCTGGTGTTTACGCCGGCATCAACACTTAGCCGGGATTTTGGAGAATCCCGGCCTGAATGTTTTGCTGCCGAGAGATCGGTGGGTCTCGGTTTGATTGGTTGGCTGGTGGCCAATGAATTGGCCAAATGGCCATATTCTACCCGGTAACAGGCAGTGATTGGATCTTGCCCAAATGGGACGATTTTTTTCAGAAGGAAGGACAGTCAGGTCCCTGAAAGCTCAGAGGAAAGAAGCTGCTCACTCTTTCTCTCCTGTTTTTCTCCAGAAAAGATGCTCTATTTCTGAAACTGCAGAGACCTGAGTGAATCCACAATGAAAGTCATTACAGACGGAAAGCAGAAACCTTAAACTAAAAACCTATACTGCAGGAAGGCGTGCTAGAAAACTACCATCTGAAACAAACACTCTTTCCTTTTACTTCTTATTTTACACCCCTCTTTTTCTCCTCTGTGTTCATCTGTGTTGTGTGTTTAGAGAGTGGGGCGAGTTTAATTTGGGGGGGGAGGGGATTTTAGAATTAGATAATAGTTAACCAGTTATATTTGCTGCATACTTAAATCATAGTTATTGTTATTAATAAAATTAATTGTGTTTAAATTTACAAACTTAGTGACTGTAGTTATTGAGCAGCCAAGTGCCAAAGTCTTTGGGTGTTTTGCTAGGAATTATTTATTAATTTCAATTGTGTTGCGCCGCCGGGTCAAGTGGGAAGTGGGGCTGGAATTGACCATGCACTAGCCTAGGGGGTAGTAAAAATTGGTTGAAATCTAATCATGGGATTTTGACAATGTATACATGATAAGAATTAATAAATCTCAAGAGAAACAAAGTGGAATCAACAAAGGAGATTTTCACAATTGTTAGGCAAGAATATTGCTATTATTATCACACTGCAACACATCCCACTGCCAATCTGTACCATTCTACCATAAAAATTATATTACCTTGAATCTTCATGTATCTTGATCTATGGAAAAAGAAACAGGTGTTAATCCTTCAGCAAACAATATCATTAGACATTACCCATGCATGCCTTCAACAAAGACTGGTGTTATAAACCCATCCACCCTTGCTGATATTACTCAGTTGGAGTTTCAATAGTTCAATGCAAGAATGCACCAGCTAAACTGGGAAAGTCCATGGTCTTTATTGGATAAGCCAATTTAACATGTAGCTGGTGGGTATGCTAGGATTGACATAGCACAAATGGAGTTTGAACAGGAAAACCATGGGCGGGATTCTCCGTTCCGCAGCACCGGTGTTCTGTCCCAGCAGCCGGCCAATGGGGTTTCGCATTGTGGGCACCCCCAAGCCGTCGGGAAATCCGCGGGCGTGAGTGCGCTGCCGGCGAAGCAGAGGATCCCGCCGACGGAGAATCCAGCCCATTGTTCCTCACCTGGGGAGATCATCTTTTAAGGTGCACAAGGAGAAGAGTGAGAGGGTGGAGAAGCAGAGATTGGTGAATGCCATCTTGGAGGTGGACCATCAATATTCAGTCAATCAGACACCAGAGATATTGGCTAGGAAGAAGCTACAGTGGACTTTAGGCTGCTGTCAACGAATAGGGTGGTGCGTCTGCTGTGACGTTTGAGGGGGGCTTTTATGAGCATGGGGAAGTCAACTTAGTGGCACACCAGTTGACACGAACATACGACCTCTCGGGAAATTGTGCAGGTCAGGGATGCTGGGGTTAGACTGGTCTCTGCCCCGGCAAAGGTTAATGAGGCGTTTGAGACATTTTATCAGAACATTTATGGGTAGAGCCCCAGGAGAACAGGTCAATGTTAGAGTTTTTTGACGGTTTGGCTATTTTGGTGGTGGAACAGGAGGAAAGGGAGGTACTAGAGGCTCCTCTGACTTTGGAGGAGGTTATGGAGGGTGTGGATCTGATGATGTTGGGTAAGGACGGATTCCCGATTAATTCCCGAATTTTGTAAGAAGTTTACCGGGTTGCTGGCCCCAGTGCTGCTCGAGATGTTTGAGGATTCTACGACAAGCGGCATATTGTCAGCCACATTTGCACAGGCGACGATCTCCTTGATTTTAAAGAATGATAGGGAACCGACAGACTGTGGGTTGTACCGTCCATTTCATTATTAAACACGGATGCAAAGTTGTTGGCGAAGATCTGGCTAGGCCCATTGAACCCTGCTTTCCAGAGGTCATATTGGAGGAGCAGACGGGGTTTGTTAAGTGAAGCCAGTTGTCGGCCAATGTTTGGCGGCAGCTTAATGTTGTTTTGTCTCCCTCTCCAGCCCCTGAGTCAGAGGTGATTATCTCACTAAATGTGGAAAAGGTTTTTGTTGGGGTGGAATGGGCTATTTGTTTGAGATTTGGAGGAGGTTTGGCTTTGGGCCCAGATTTATATCTTGGATCCAGGTTGCCCCAATGCGAGCGTCCATACAAACGCTTGAAGTTCGAAATACTTCCAACTGAGAGGCACAAGACAGGGGTGTCCAGTCTCCCCCGCTATTGTTTTCATTGGGAATTGAGCCTCTGGCCATTGCATTGAGGTCATCTATGAAGTGGAGGATGACAGAGAGAGGGGGGAGGAAGCACAGGGTGTCATTGTATGCGGACGATCAGTTACTGTATGTGGCAGACCCTCTCTCTCTCCAGTGTAGAGGATATAATGAAGCTGTTTGAGAGGATTGGATCCTTCTCGGGGTATAAATTAAATTTGGGTAAAAACAAATGCTTTCCGATGAATCTCCCAGGGAGGGGAGCTGATCTGGCAGAATTGTCTTTTCGTTTGGCTAGGTCCAGCTTTAATTATCTGGGAGTTCGGATGATTGGGCCTCGTTACAGAAGTTACATATCGGGGACCTGTTTAAGACAGTGAAGGCTTATCTAAAGAAAGAGGATAACCTCGGAAGGTTCTGCCGATCAAAATGAATATCCTCCCAAGTTTTCTATTTTTTGTTTCGGTGCCTTCCAGTTTTCTAACCAAAATATTTCTTCGCAGGAGTCAATAAGATGATCTCGTCTTTTATTTGGGTGGGCACGGCCCCTTTTTACAAAAGGATAGGCTGTCAGAGGGCCTATCACTGCCCAATTTGTTTTGCTACTATTGGATAGTGAATATTGAAAAGAAGGGTTAGAGTGCTTTGGTGATTTGTTTGTAGATGGAAAGTTCGCTAGTTTTGAGGAGTGGCTGGAGTACAAGCTTCCAAGAGTTAACCAGTTTCTTGTCGGGCCAGGGACTTCCAACCAAACGGCATTTGCCTTCGAAATATTAAGGAAGCAAAGGCAGGAGCATCCGCTTTCGCCCCTGTCTGCAACTCCGGTAAATCTGAGATCCCAAAAATAGCCACCAAAAGGCATGGTTCCAAATCAATCTGAAGAATTCCTGACATGGTGCTGAAGAAGGAGACACAGACATCCAGACGTTTAGTGCAGGGCCAGAACATGTGTGTATGATGCGCCAGGCTCCTAGAGCACTGCTTACAGCTATCTTCTAAATCCGAGAAAAACCCGCTCATTCGTGCTCTAGTCAAATGTTCCCTGTGCACCATCGTGAATTGAATTAGGCTGAGCCTAGCACATGAGGAGGTAGCGTTGACTCTACACAGAGCCTCGTCCCATCAATTTCCAAGCCCCAAATATTCTTGCTGAGCAGGATGTAGAAAGTAAACATATGGGCCCTGCAACTCCATAGGGTGATTGGTTGGGGGCGGGGGGTTGTTGGAAGGTGGGGGAGGGAGGGCGGCAGGCGGCGGCGGGAGGGGGGGGGGGGGGGGGGGGGACAGATTTCACGCCATAGATTCCGTGGTACATCAGTGGATCCTGAGATAAATGAACACTTTTAGTTTTATCTGGGAGTTTGTCTGAATCCCCCATGGACATCCAAGATGAAAAAAATCCAATTTTTAATAATTCTTCTGCCATTATGAACAATGGCTCCTTTAGAATTAGAATTAGAATTAGAACTGTACAGCACAGAACAGGCCCTTGATGTTGTGCCGAGCAATGATCACCCTACTCAAGCCCACGTATCCACCCTATACCAGTAACCCAACAACCCCCATTAACCTTATTTTTTAGGACACTAAGGGCAATTTAGCCTGGCCAATCCACCTAACCCGCACATCTTTGGACTGTGGGAGGAAACCGGAGCACCCGGAGAAAACCCACGCACACACGGGGAGGACGTGTAGACTCCGCACAGACAGTGACCCAGCCGGGAATCGAACCTGGGACCCTGGAGCTGTGAAGCATTGATGCTAACTACCATGCTACCGTGGTAGTGGAGTTTCCAACTCCCCCTCCTGGACAAAATGTATCTCAAGGACAGGAGCAGTACAGCAGATAAAGAAAGGGAAAAGTTTGAGGTATATATCATGAATAACAAGCTTACGTACAGGGCAGCAGAGGACATCAATACAGGAATGTATAGGTTGGAAGTCCCAGCATCTTGAAAATATACTCTACGATATAAATCTCCCATCAATTGTTTTTCTCCAGTTACAAACCCAGGTTTGTCTTATATGATCAACCTCCATTGGCTCACATGGCAATCTATTCCATCATTTAACACCTTCTGTGCAAAACACTTAAGCCTATTTGTACAGCAATGAAAACCATGCCTATTGTGTGCATGGGTAATTAATTTTATTGCTCTCTGGGTAACTGTACATTACCTGGCAGAGCAGTAGTAGCTGTAATGCTTTCTATTAATACGATTAATATGTTATTTCATTCCTTATAAACACTGGATTTTGTGACAGTGCAAACAATGATCAGGGTTCAAACCGCATTGCAATGGATCATTCAAGAGTTAGTACGATGGATGTAGATTCCCACCAGTAATTGCTCAAATTAGTTCTCCTGCCTCAATGGGTAAATGTGCTGTCAGGCTCAATGCTCTCCCACTGGGCCATATATTTTCACCCTTTGTTGATGCTTCTGTCATGCAGAACTGAATTGCGCAGACTAGAAAGTTCCAGGTTTGATTTCTAGTTTGCACTGAGTTTGTTTAATTCAGCTAAGGAAGCAAATATGATTCTAAATTGGCCTTAGGGTTAAAACCAGGTTATTTTAGAATTCTGAAAAAATAAACTATTCTGTGATTTAAAAAAAATATATTTTTTTATCCTCCTTTTTCACATTTTCTCCCAAATTTACACCCAACAATAAACAATAATCAGTAACGAATGTAATGTCAATCCCCAAATCAACAACAACGATCCCATCCTCCCACCAAACCCCAGACATTGGCCCGCATGTTAACATAAACAAATAACAAAAAGGAATCAGGAATCACCCATAGTCGCCATTAACACATACAATCCCTCTCCCCCAACTGTCCCAGTCCCCAACACCCCTAATGTTCGATGTGATCCAGTTCTCGAAAGTGCATAATAAATAACGCCCATGAATTGTAGAACCACTTCATCATTCCCCTCAGTTCAAATTTGACCTGTTCAAGCATTAAGAATTCCAGCAGGTCCCCCTGCCATGCCAGGGCACAGGGTGGAGAGGTTGACCTCCACCCTAACAGGATCTGCCTTTGGGTGATCAACGAGGCTGACACCGGCGCTTCTCAAAGTCAGCTGGCATCATAGGGTGGCACGGCGACACCTGTGACACCAATAGGTTGGACAGGACCATCCGGCTTCAGGCCCCACAGAGGACGATCGCCAAGGTCATCAAAGGCCACAGGACACAGAAAGCAGTAGGTTGTCTCCACCTCTGATGTGCATCCCGGGGGACACCTAGACATAGCTGTAGACCAGAGTGGATCAAGAAGATTGAGGAGCACCAAGTGGACACTTGTGAAGTCACTATTTGCAGCTAGGGAGAATGGAAATCTGTCCCATTAAATGTTCACCATTAAAAAAAATCTCACACCCGATTTGTGTGAAGTCTCTTTAGTCTTCATAGCGGGCCTGCCGACGCCCCCTGTTCCCCTGCTCTTCCACACACAGTGGTCCAAGGTCAAAAGCCCCCCCAGTGCAGTCTCTGTCATGAGAATGAGTGTCAGCAGAAAGACAGGTCCGACTAAATCAGATCCGGAGGAGCACCACAGCTTTCCTCACAGCGAGTAGTTATTACTCTCCTGCCTTCGTTCGTGACCCACTGACAGTGCTAATACAAGCCCATCACCCTGGAGTTATGTTACATAGTCCCTTAGAAGGGGGAAACAGGGTGGTTGGGGAAGGAGCAGTGTGATTGGTTGAGGGGGTGGGGGGGGGGGAAATGTATTGAGCTGACGGACACAGCCTTGACTTAGGAGAACCTGGAGGTGACGAGGGCCGACCTGGTCCTTCTGGCTTCTCGGATCATTTCCGCCAAATGTCCTCCATCTCCGGCCTCCTCCTTGGGCTCATCCTCCAGCTCCTCCTGGTCTGCCTTCTCAGATGAGGCTGCATATCACTCCGTGCGGCCCAGGCATCGGAGTCGTATATTGAGCCCTAATCAATGACAGCACCGGTAAAAGCATGGACCTCATCATAATGGTTTTCCCACTTTGTTCTCAGGCCTCCGCACAGGAGTCATCATCCTTGACCTCAGCGGCTAATCCTTGTCCCCCCATGAACCAAAGACACCGGGGATCTCCAAGCTCCCCAGAATGTAGCTGTCATGCATGCTCCCAGGGTAGCAGGCACACACGTGTTAATATAGGGCACTCCCTGATGTCCCGGTGCTCGCTGCGTGACAAGCATACCATTGATTGTCCCCAGGAACTGGGGCATCTTGTCAATAGCAGCGAATCCTGCAGCCTGGGCATCTTGGTGGGCCTGGTCCAGGTCGAAGATGATATATTCAAATGCCCGGGCATACAGAGCATCCTGCAACTCCCTGTTGCACCTGTGGACTGAAGATTACAAGGTGCCACAAAGGTCCCCGCTTGAGCCCTGGAATGACCCGGTGGTGTAAACCTTTAGTGCTGCAGTGACCTTCCTGTCCACCGGGAGCAGGTGTGCTCCTCCTCCACGGGGTGCCACTTCCACATTGTCTCTCTGTTGTGATGCAGTCTTCTGTGGCACAGGCTGTCCGTTAGCTCATGGAAGGACCAACAACTCACGTACACTTTGGCACGTCGCTGCCTCCCTTTCTTCTGGCCCCTCTTCAGCCTAATGGGTGGCTGGGTCTTCAGGGTTTGCAGCCGTCCCCTGCACAGGTGGTGACACCTCCAGTCTGCAATGACCTTGCTGCCTTCTGCGGCGTCTGCCCGCCTTGGCTGCCACAATTACAGCATGGGCAGCTTCCGTGGGATCTGCGCAGCAAACAGATTTGTGCCTGGAAAGAATTGGAGAAGGAGAGAGCTTGACAATTCATTAGGGCTTCCCTGTTGGGACCCTCAAAACCCCCAATCCTACCCCACTCTCACCATGACAGTCCCGCCTTCCCTGAGAATGCCATCCAGCGAGCCAGTTGTGCTGGCAAACCTCACCCTTCACATTCACTCCTGGCCAGATCAGGAACCCCTAGATTCTAGAGCTCGGCCAGGAACATTAGGGAGCTCAACTGCCCTCCGCTCAGCCACACACTTAACTTTGGCTGTGAGAGGGTCCTCAATGGTGAAGCCCTGCTCGTTAGTCTTTGATTGTTGGTAGCTGCCTCTATGATGCTGATGCTCATAAAGCACAAGCATGCTGTTGAAACATCAACGGTTGCAGGACATCAAGTCCACCATTCATTCTCTCAGACATGGCACCTCTTCCTTCGGGGAGACACTTGACAGTTGAGGAGCATGAAGTGCTCTCAAAACTAACAAGGCTAATTCCTGATTTGAAATGGCCGTCAGCTGCGAAGCTAGAGGCTGCTCACAGTCAACGGGGGTGAAATACGTGGGTTCAATTCCCGTACCGGCCTCACTGAACAGGCGCCGGAATGTGGCGACTAGGGGCTTTTCACAGTAACTTCATTGAAGCCTACTTGTGACAATAAGCGATTATTATTATTATTAGTAACTGGGGCGCAGATAAGAAAGAAATGTCCCTTTTTACGGCACTAGCTGCCATAAAGGTGATATCTATAGGGAAAATTTAAAAGGAGCAGGTAAGTGTTGGGGAGAGGCAAAGTAGACCAGAGGCAAGCGGAGGGTTGGTTTGGTCCCATGGGTGCGGGGCGAGTAGGGGGTTCCGGACAGTGGAGCTTTGTTCTGGGCCGGGGTCGACTCAGGGTTGTGATGATGGGTTGGTGGGTTCCATGGTGGGGTGGGAGGTTATGTGTGTGGGGTGCCCGTGCGAAAAGAGAGTTACTCTGGAGTTAGATGTGATTTTTTTTCCTTCTAACCCTTTCAGAATAACCATCAGGGTAAAGCTGACAGAACAATCCAAAGTTAATGATTTAAGCTTCTGTCGAATGGGTCCCAGCGCAGTGCAATTGTCCAGAGGAGGTTAGCGCTTCTGGTCAATTGCCGGGTAAACACTGTTGGTGTTTTTCCCACCCAATAGCGTCGCCAATACTGTGGGTATTTCTATTTATCTCAATGAACCACAAGCCTTCCCTTATATCAATAAAATGATCACACAACCAGTTAGTTAGTTCAAAAGATGGTTTATTTACATACACAAGAGTTATTTCAATATGCAAACACAATTACGACTACGAGTTAAACTACACCTATCAGCAACAATAACCAATACTTAAATTCAGGGCGACCGGCACTGTGCAAATGGATAAGGCCTTTTTCTGGATTTCACTTGGCTGTTTCGAAGAAAGTGGCTCTGTCTCTGCTGGGCTCATCCGTCAGGTAGCGATCATTGGTCTTGAACTTGGCTGGCTGTTCGTGCTACAATTGGGTTGGCACAGGCCGGATCCAAAAGAGACAGAACACATGGCTGTGTCCTCTTTCATCCCTCTGGGATTTCGCATTCTTTGGGGCGGTCCATAGCCTTGGACCCAATAGTTCGACAGGGCTCTGATCACTGTCTTCGATTTCGGCCAATAAAGGGGTGGGTGCCTCGGCGGCTGGGCGGGTCCTTAGTGGTCATTGACCTTGGCAGTTGTGCTTTCAGAGCAAGGGAAGTGGTGCCGATCAGTCTGTGGCTGTACTGGTTGCTTGATTGGAGTTCTATTGTCCTGGGAGAATGGGCCAATAAAATGGAAGCGAGCGGGGGTTTCGGTCAGGTCTGGTTACCTGTGTTTTAGATACACATAGACTGTGTATCTGTCTGAGTCCTAGTTTGGCCTTAATTCCCGTGGCCCTTTGCATCTTAGATGGCTACAACACTTACGTGGGATCTCCCTGGAGGGATTCCCCAGTGCATCATTGGGGTACCCCCTTTAAATATCACACTGGGGACCCAGGAGGTTATGAGCCATAGTTTTTATTCCCTTCAATCCTTTGTCCATGTAAAATTGAGGATGTCTGGAACCTATCTAATTTTCTCCCATTGTAAAGTATGTTCATCGTTCATGATTTTGCCCTTTGATCTAACCCCTGGGACATTCACCGTGGAACTTTATTGTATTTGCACTTGGGATTTAATTTTCACAATCTTAACAGTTGAGATTCAAAACATATATTTATCATTGTTACAGAGACCTCTTGGAACAATCACTGTTACCATTTACTGCCTCAAGGTTACCATGTCTAGTGTGGCAACAGGCTGGTGTAATTAAATTCTTACCTGTGTATAAAATATATTGAGACAATCAGCAGAAAAGATACAAGATCAGTGATTATCCATATTGCCAAATACGCGCCAGGATTCTGAAAGTAAAATGTGACAAAAGTGACGGAAATTAATGAAATTTGCTTTCAATTAGTGTGGCAGAGATTCTAGATGATGACAAGAACCAGTCTTGGTCACAGTGAGATTATAGCAGTTGGTAATTATTAATGCCAGCATCAAGTGTCAAAATACAGAAAATCTGGGTACCCAATTCTCTGGAGTTAATGGCAGGAGTCAGATTGACACTTGATAAACATGATCATTCCCTCGAATCCTCAACAATCACTTAGCTCCTCACACCCTGGCCAGGATTCTCCGAAATCCCGGGCAAGTGTTGACGCTGGCGTAAACACCGGAGTGGTGTATTCCGGCGGCAACAGGCCTCCTGGCCCAGTTATTCTCTGGATTTCAGGGGGCTAGAATGGTGCCGGAGTGCTGTGCACTAATCTGGCGCCAAAAGCCGGCGCGGGTCCGCGCATGCATGCCACGGCCGTCTGCGTGCCGGCGCATGCGCGTGGTTGCCGTCTCCGCGCTGGCGCAGAGCAATATGTCGGCGACCGAACAGCGAGCCCGCACGGAAGGTATCTGAAGCCTCCGATCGTGGGCCTGGACCCCCATGAGGCCCCTCACGGAGTCAGATCCCCCCCCCCCCCCCCCCCCCCCAACCAGGATGTCCACATCGGCCCTGGGTCTGGGCTCCTGCCGGGTGGTACCAGATTTCAACTATGCCGATGGGACTCGGCGGAACTCGGTGGGGGTTCGGCCCGTTGCCTGCACAGAATCGCCACGAGGGCCTATTTCAGCGGCCCCTGACCGGCACTGCGGCGACCGCGCAGGCGTGATTGACGCCGATTCTCCGGTTGCCGGAGAATCGGCAGACCGGTGTCGGAGCGGCATGGCGGGATTCTCGCGCCCCCCACCCCAGGGCGATTCTCCAACCCGGCGCGGGCTAGGAGAATCCCGGCCCAAGATTGGCAGAACGCAGGCTGTGGCTGACGGAGAAATGGGGGTGCTACAGTGAAAGCATTTAATATCACAGTGCTACTTGGAACTGAACTGCACTATATTGATTCAAGGTCACCAGTATGTTAACTGTCATGATCTGCGCAATGTCAAATTAGAACACAATTGTTTTTCCTCTTCCACAGATGCATTGCCGGAGCAGCAGCAGGATATGAGGGAGGAGGCATAGGAGTCCTCCTCCGAGGAACATCTCCCTGAGACATCACTTGGCTTATGTGCACTCTTCACCTGTGCAGGTACAGTCACTTTGGTGGGTCCAGCATTTCTGACAGATAGGGTGCCACAACGTGAGCAAGTGCAGGTGTTGGAGTCAGAAACAGCTCTCAAGAGTCTCTGTCACGGGGTTGAGAATACCACAAGTTTTTTCAGTTAAACCTCAGGGGCCATATAAGAAGTGAATTATTGTGGAGGATCAAAGGGGAAATGTGTAGCCATCTGTCAGAATCCGTCAGAATCCACAGAAACAAAATGCAGACCCTTGTGCACAAAATTGAGGACATCATCTCTGAGGTGATGGCTCAAGCATTGACACTCATGACCACCCCCATTAAAAGGGAAGTTTTCCTCATGGAGAATTAGATGTGGAAGGTTAACAAGTGAATGCTGACCCACGAAAAAGGGATGCACATTATGGGTTTAACCTTCTGCCCTTACTAGTGTTTTGTTTGGAGGTGGAGAGGGCATTTAATTAGACAGGAGGATGACAGGTGAACACCTGCTGCCTTCCCCCCTCTAGTGATATGCATCACTTTATATACACAAGGGGTTAATGTAAATACACTACAACTAAGTAACCACTAGAGGGAGCACCAGAGATGTCATGACATGCAGACAGGCAACCAATGGGTCATTAGGACACCCAGAGGTGGCATTACCAGAAGGGGACACAACACGACCCATATAAAAAGGACAAGGCACACAGGCTGTGCCTCTTCCACCGGCAGAAACCTAGAGAGTAGAACAGGGTTGATTAACAGCAACATCACACCCTATCACGTGGTCAAAAGTAGGCTTGTATAATTAGCAGAATAGACTGAGTTACTAGAGGCAGATTAGTAGAGTGTCAAACGTATTTAACAGCATTGTTAATCATTCAATAAATACGTTAAACTTATCTCCAAGTTTGGAGCATCTTTCAGCAGAGCCTACATCAAGTGGCAGCTTATGTTACTAGCAATAACATAGCACAACACCACCCCCCCCCCACCCCAATTAAGTCTATAGAATCCATAGAATTCCTATAGTACAGAGGGAGGCCATTCAGCCCATCAAATCTGCAACAACCCTCTGAAAGAACACCCTACCTAGGCAGAAAGTACAAACTCCACACATACAATCACCCAAGGCTGGAACTGATCCCGGGTCCCTGGAGCTGTGAGGCAGCAGTGCTAATCTCTGTGCCACCATGTCTGGAGTTGGAAGTCCATTGTCGACCCCCCCCCCCCACACGTTGCCAACTGAGGCCGCTGCTGGTATCAACCCAACTGTGGTTGGGTCCTTCGCCGAGCAACATTATTGACAAGTAAACCTGTGTGGGCTGCTTGGCGTCTCCTGCAGGAGGGGTCTCTTGTTCAAAGACACTCAGCGGCTTAACAATGGACCCATTTTCAGGATGTGTGTTCCCTCTGAGAACCAACACCCTGTGCTTGCTGCATGAAACCCCCACCTGTCCAGCCAATAATTACCCATGGCCTGGTTGTTCCAAATCTAGGGCCTCTGGGGGGGGGGGGGGGGGGGGGGGGGGAGCTCTCAGAGATTTAGGATGTTTACCTTTAGCCTTTGGACCGGCTGAAGTTAGTACCTACTTCTAACTGCTGA
Organism: Scyliorhinus canicula; assembly: GCF_902713615.1. Classification (NCBI taxonomy): domain Eukaryota; kingdom Metazoa; phylum Chordata; class Chondrichthyes; order Carcharhiniformes; family Scyliorhinidae; genus Scyliorhinus; species Scyliorhinus canicula. Next base: position 47,110,373 of record NC_052162.1, read on the forward strand.
CCTTTGACCAACCTTCTGCTATTTCCAAGTGGTTATAAAAATGCTGCAGCTGTTGTTGGCCTTGGTCCTGCCGCTGTGTGCGGTAACGTAGAGAACAAGGCATCTTCCGCTCAGTGGCTCACTCAACTTCCATCTATGAGGTTGCCAATGATACTGTATCATTTCACCGGTGAAAAGGTGACTTGCCTTTTGGGGGTGTATTAGGCATTTGAAATAACTGGTTCTCCATTGCGGTCCCCACACAAAATTACTGAGTTTAGGCCAAAAGAACTGCTCCTGTGAAGTAAGCTTTTGCCTGTAGCTAATCTCAACATTGCTGGTTCACCTTCTACAAGGCTAATATCAGGTCAGTGACTTCCCACTATGCACTCACCTTCTTCAATGCGACAACATGTGACCTATGCACTATTGAGAAAGAGGAATTGCTTGCTGTAAATGGCTTATATTCTGATCGCCTTTTTAAGCACCTCCATTGGTTTTCCGTTACAGCCAAAGAGGTTCCCCTGCTGCACTTGCAACTCGCTTCTGGGAAAGCTGGAACAGTATCCGAACCACAATGCTATTTCCAGAACTTTTCCAACTAAATCTGCCTCCATCCGGAATTGACCTGGAAAAATTCACCTCTGACAGGGCAGCCCTCAGTCCATATTGCTTGCAGCTGGCATATATTTTTAAATAACGCATCCAATTTTCTGAGAATCCTTGAAAGTTACAAGTCATCCATGCATTTCAATCACCATGGTTCTAAGCACTGCTGCAAAGTTACACAATGGGCCATCAACCTGAAATGTTAATCCAATGTTTCACTCTTCACAGGCACCACTACACCCTGCTGTTTACTTTCAGCATTTTCTATTTTTGTTCTATTCTACACTATCTCCTCTTTTCTGGTATCAAAAGAGGCTTTGGACACACTGCACCCCAACCTTTTTGATGGGACACCCTGAGGCCTTCCTCGGGTCAAAGAAAATCTTCCAGTAATTTTATTTATTTGCCCAGACAGAAGTAACTTGAGTTCTATGAAAGGTCATCAACCTAAAACGTCAGCTCTGTTTCTCTCTCCACAGATGAACCAAACCTGTTGAGTATTCCTTGCATTTTCGGAATCACAGAATAGTTACAGCACAGAAGGAGGCCATTCAACCCATGATGTCTACACCAGCTCTCCCAATGATCAACTCACCTAGCCTTCTCCGCATAGCCCTGTACATTCTTCCTTTTCAAATAAGTCTAATTTCCCTTTGAATGCCTCAACTGAGTCCGCTCCACCACACTCTGAAGACCTTAACAAATTGCCATATGGAACCGTTTTTCTCATGTCGCTTTTGCTTTTTTTTGCCATATTTTAGATGTCTAGCATCTGAAGTAGTTGGGATTGATGTTAAATGTGTAAATATATCGTCTGTATCATCAAAGGTACAAGGTCACATGACAGAGCATAGCGAGATATATTTCTATGTAGAGCCTTGTGCTGTATTGTACATACTATGTTATATTAAAAAGTAGAATTTAGCTCCTAACCTGCCTCCAGCAGTACCCGTCAATGCAGTCATCTGAGACCCACAATTATAACGACAGAGCACCCACAGTATTTTGCTTTTTTAGATGGAATTTTCAGGAATTTTATATTAATCGATCTCCTCTAGGCTTGTTTTTTTTATAGCTTCCCCAAAAGCATTGCCCGAGGTGTCAGCAATTCTTAGATCAGCTCTTTCTGAGGGTATTGGGAAATGGGATGGATGAACCTTCTTGGAGAAGCATGGGAACTCCTTCAGATATTATGTCTCGACGATGAGAACGGGATGTACGGACAGGTACAAGATTTATCCATTGCTTCTCCCTACTGAAATTTAAACATAAGTGAAAATGTAACTGTGCTGGGATCCCAGAATAGCTGGGTCTCACCCAGATTTCTGCACCATTCAAAGACAGAAAATAAGGTTTTTATCTCAGGTGACCCATAGAATTTCAGGACAGGTACCTTCATATCTGATTAACTACCAATTGAAACAACCTGGACAGCTCAAACATAGACGACCTGCCTTTGTTCTTAGATAGTTGACTTGAGAAAGAAAAATTTTCATTTTACCACTTAAAGGTCAGCAAAATAATCTGCCTATGCTGTACATACATTAATTAATTCAAGAATGAATGAAGGAACATATAAGTTGAGCCTGGACCAAACTCATTCCATTACAGACCCATCACCCTAGGTCCATTATTTTCATTGGTTTAAAAGTCTCACTTACAATGTGCCAAATAGGTTCATTCATGTTCTTGAAGATATGACAAGCGTTGGTTGTGACCGAGTTCACTCTGGCACACCACAGTGTGGAGAACAGCCAACGTTCATTGACAACATAAAGGTTTGTGCTGATGTTGTTTGCTGCATAGTTCCTGAAGGTACATAGCAATGTGACAAGAATGTTTTAGTTAAATACTTCCAATAATATTAATATAATAGGAAGTTAGATCTTCATTGCAAGAAATCTTGTCTTAATACAATTAAAATGATTTTTCTGATGCCACCCAGTGGACATGTTTGGAAACACAAAAGCTTCAGGCACACAGCTAGATTGCAAGATAAGGTAATGGCGGCAGTACTCCATTGCATTGGTTCTCAACCTTTTTACATCTTGCCACACCTTAATACTATAAAAAATTAACAACTCCTGTTTTATCCATCTGAACTCTTGCAAAGCCTTTTATTTAAAACCTCCTATAAACACGTCAAGACCATTTCATACAATTTTCATAAGTTTAAAAAGTTTACAGTGAAAGCCTTATTGCCATTTGCATGTCAAATATAATATTGGAGACTATTTCTCCTTAATTTTATTGGTTCATGCTACTTACCTCTGTCTTCTTCCCTTACTGGGAGCTTTGAGTTATTTTACTTCTCCCTGTCTCCTCTCCTTTTTTTATTCAAACTCTCCCTGCCTCCCTCGCTTCTTTAGAACTTTGGGCCCTTTTTTGTGTTTTTGCCCATAAAAGTATTTTATGTTGTTGAGCCGAACTGTTCGCGCGCCGGCTGGCAAAGGGCCACACCTGCGCAGTTCTGAATTTTTACAGCAGCTAGGCGCGTGTCTATGAGCCTGACCAATGTAAAAAATCCGAACTGTGCATGGTGGCTTATTCCCAGCGGTGCATATACGGGAAGCCCATGGTTTATTGTGACTTAGAGATGCTGACCACAGAGCTGAAAACGAATATTAGATTTACTTTATTTTCATTGATGGTTAATCATTTTGAATCTTAACTTGCAACTAACTTTTTCACAGCACACTAATGTGGGAACCTCTGCCCCATTGTTTCAACCTAAAGAGTTCAGACAGAACACGAACAGCAAACCTTCTCACACTAGTCTTCGGTGCAATGATCTTCAAGGCAGTGTAATTTCCTGATCCTTGTGTATGTAAGTTCAGAGTGTTAACTGTTGTTCACTGAACGAGATATGAGACCCCGTGGCATAGTGGCAGCGCCCCCTACCTCTGGACCAGAAGCTCTGGGTTCAAATCCAACGCGAGGACCTGTTGACCTACAGAAGGGACATTCGTAACGTGGTTCAATCGGCTGACAATCAGCTCGAAAGTCCTTCTCTACCATTCCCCAAAGGGAAGAACAGTGTGTGTGAAGATACGCTTAAACAAAAATTGCACATATCGGACTATGGAAAATTCATAATGTTCCACAGATGTCTCAGAACAACAATGCTGAAGTCCCTCAGAAGTTTGTTGAGATTGAATTGAGGAGGGGCTTAATTGTAAGTACTTGTAGCGCTTAGACTGTGCCATATCAACCCTACTGGACTGGATTTTGTGTGCAGTGGTGAAGCCGCTAACCTCGAAGAAGGGTGCCCACAAAAATCTAGCAATCTCTGGCATGGATTTCGCCAATCCTAACATCATATTTAATTAGTCAAGAGGATCACTTGCTATTTAGCAAGTGATGTTTGGTAGTAGTGTAAGCAGCCAATCACAGTGCAGTATTCTCACAGACCGTAAACAAGAAAGTAAGTAAAATCCACTAATTATCCTTTGCAGTTGTTTAAATTTCCAGAAAGGCAAATAAATGATTGGATAGAGAAATAAAGTAAAAAAAATTATAAATGATCTTAAAAAAATTAAAATTCTGGAAAATTTTACATATTGATGAAAAGAGAGATATGGTGCCAAAACATTTTGTCTTGCACTCATCAGGATAAAAGTAAGAAATCCAAATTTCAAACAATTATAACCATTTATACTATAGGCGAGGCGGATGTTAATTGCTTGGCAAGTTGACCTTGAGAGACTGAGGCCTTGCCATGTTGCTTCATCTTAGTAGATGTTGCCATGAGTCCAAAAAGATGTTCTGCCTACCACACAATAGAACAATGTTCTGTTAGAGTTTCAGTGCTGGTGCAATACCAGATACATAGGCCATACTTCCCAGCAATTTGCTGATCAAATTAAACAGCCCGTTCAGTCAATTATTCATAATAGGCAAAGTACAGACTGTACACGACCAGTCCCTACTTGCCTAACCAAAAGCGAAATGCCGACTACTCGATGTGATTCAGTGATTGGGCGGCACTTGCTGAACAATCCTGAGTGAGCTAATTGCTCCCTATTTATATAGAACAACCTATTTAGGGTAATCAGTTGAGTTAATTTACGATTGCTAGGAAAGACATTTATTCAGATGCAGGGACTCGTTTCTGTCTTTTTTGAATTACCCGAAAGCTTCGGGAAACTTAGTTCCCATGTCTTTCTCCATGGCAACACCTCGGCCAGTCAGAAATGACATGCCAATCAATCAGCACCCTTTTATCCTGTAATATAAATTGCTGTGATCGTTTAAATTTGGCTTTCTTGGACTTGTCCTGATGAGTGCAAGATGGAAAGCTTCAGCAACATGTCTCTCTTTCAGCAATATTCAAGTTTTGTATTAATAAGTGAAAACTTTACATCATAATACGTAAATTTGATATTCCACAAACATAAAGTTGACTTCTCAGAGCCAGTGAGAGCATTTAGAAAGGTCATGAACTTAGGACACCATGAAATGCCAGTTGTACCTCATTCAGCAAGGTGTAATTTTTCACAGAGTTTACGATAAGGCTGAAGGTGTCAAAATGGAAGTTTTTGCAAGTTCACTGATTTATCTTCTGAGGGGGGCCTCAGCAGTACATCCTCTGGAGGAGGAAAGAATTACATCTGGGTTTTTGCATTTTCCTGGACATATCTGGCTGCAAAATCCTGGTGATTACGTTTTAAGAGAGATTATACAAATTTGTACTCCTGTTGCAGAGCACGATGTTGTAAAATTCAAATTCTGCTCTGGATGCATATATCAAGAATTCAGGCAGGTACTGCACATTATATTCTGTCCTGGATGCTGTGGCTCTGTGCTGGGAATATGATTTCGTAAATTACCGCAGTATTACATTGCGCCTCCAAAAACATCGCTATTGCACCCTCATAGAAATGTATCAAACTGCAAAGTTAGCTACAATTTCCAGCACTCTTCTGTAATTGACATTTGCACATTTTCTAGTTAGGTTCTAGTTTGTGTGTATGTTGTGGTACTCTCGAAGAAACTTACCTGATCTCACTGAAGCTGATGCCACTGTAGCGAATGTTGATGGTGCGAATGTTCTCCTTATGCAGTGTTTCCGGGTCAAGTTTTTTTCCCGTAATCTTCTGGAAATCTTTGGGAGTGACAGTCTTATTATCAGGCTGCCATAGGATCTACAGGGAACCAAATGTGCAAAGATTATTCAGGAAGGAATATATTTGCTTTAAGGATTTTGGTGCTTTATTCTTGTCCCGGGGACTGAGACTGTCGAAGCTTCACAGAATTATCACAGTGGAGAAGGAAGCCATTTGGCCAATCGTTTCTGCACAATCTCTCCAAATTAGGACTTCACCGAGTGCCAATCTCCTGCCTTCTCTTCATAATCTTGGGCAGATTGTATATTTTCAAATAATCACCCAATTTCCTCTTGAATGCCTTGATTGAACTGCTTCCACCACATTCTCAGGCAGTGTATTCCAGACCCGAACTACTCACTTTGTGAAAAATAATTACTTTTGCTTCTTTGGCCAATTACTTTAAGTCTGTGTCCACACATTCTCAATCTTTTCATGAGTGGGAACAGTTTCTCCCTATCTACTCTGTCCAGACTCCTCCATATCCCAATAAGTCCAGTGTGTGTCCACCATATCCAGCTATTCATCCATGTGTATCGTTTATGTATCTCAGTTCTGAGTATATTATGGGGATCCACAAGTGGGATAATTTAGATCCTTCATGACTATTCCACTTGCTATCTGATTTGGCCCCTTGTTCCTTTGCAAAAACGTTGTTACTTTTTTACACAGTATATCAACACAAACATTAACTTGCATTTATAGAGTGCTTTTAACGCAGTATGTAATCTAGGGCATTCATGGGGATTCTCAAGTAAAATTTTACACTATACATGACATTAGGACAGATGACAAACAGATTTTAAGGTTCATCTTAAAGAAGCAGACCAATGTCAAGAAATGGAGAGGGTTAGGGATGTAATTCTAGAGCTTAAGGCCCAGACAGCTAAAGGCATGCCTGTGAATTAGGAATGATTAAAACTGGGGGTGTATCAGAGGTCAGAATTGGAGCAGTAGAGTCATCGCAAAGGATTTCTGGGCTGGAGAAGGGTAGAGATAGGGAGAGGGAAGTCCACATGGGGATTCAAAAACATTAAGTGAGTGGGCAAAAGATTGGCAGATTCGCCAACATATGGGAAAATATGTGGTTAGCTACTTTGGCAGGATGAATAGAAACACTGAATATTAGTTAAATGGTGAGTCTGGAGAATGCTGATGTACAGGGGGATTGTGGGTGCCCTTGTATGTGAATCACAGAATGGCAGCATGCAGGTAGAGCAAGTGGAGTGTGACCTTTATTGAGAGGGGATGGAGTTTGCTACAACTACACAGAGCATTGATGAGACTGCATCTGGAGTACAGTGTACAGTTTGGGTCTCCTCACTTCTTGAGTTTTCAGCTCGAAGGCAGATCCTACCCACAATGGCATGAGCTCCACCACGAGTAAGGCAAGAAGGCACGTCTCAAATTCACTCTAGCTGGAATGGGGACCAAACTCCAATTTATTGACACCAATCTGATCCACACGAGCCACCTAAACCAACTCAGATCAGGGCCAATCAAAAATGAATGCCTGTCCAAATATTTGGCCCTTCAATGGAGTCCTCCACCCTCTTTACCCAGCTCATTAATGAGCTCCACCAATGTTAACTGGCTTGCAAAGCTTCAACCTCTAAAAATCCTTTACATTGCCTTTCATGAAGTTTCCAAGCCTATTGTTCTGCCTCCATGGCCATTACTGCCTTTACTGCCTTTACTTACTAGGCGTCGTCACAGAGGGCTTTTGAAGCCTGCCAGCTCCAATGAAAATCCTGAAAGATCTGACCTTGAGTCTTTAATTAGGGATGGTTAGGCTTCCAGACTCACACCCTTTCCCATGCCCCACAAAATGGCTGTCAGTGGAAATGAATGTGGAACATCTATTGGTGTCACTTGGTGGTCATTGTATTTTTGCTGTTCTGCCTTTGTTTAGTTCTGTTTCAGGACTGCAAAAAACCTGGCCTCAAGATTCTCCTTGAAAGTAGCGTAAGATGATAAGATAAACAGCCTGCAATGTCTGACCTGTCTGACATACTACCCAGGAACGTTCCTATCAGCAAGATATGAACTACGTTGGTATGCTATCCATGACACATGTCTCTCCATTGTTTCTTAATTAACTTCCGAAATGGCATAAATGGTAAATTCACACAGAAGATTAATATCCTAAATGCACTATTGTACCTTTAGAAGTCAGCTCTTATAAGCTGAATCAACCTTGATAACAATAGGATATAATGAAATGAAAAGATTCTCATTCGGTTCAAATTGTTACAAAATTCATAACAGAAATTATACTCTTCTAATGTAGAGATTTCCTCATTTCTAGGTATGTTATCTTTGAGAAAGAGACTCAACTTCTTTACCTGATTGTGATGAATCGGGGAACCCAGGATGGTTTCCAAAACAATTGCGTGAGAATTGTTGAGGTATGGATGACATGGATCTGTTGGAGGCCGCAAGTCAAATAACACATTTTTTTTTTTTCTCGCTGCAAGATCTAACAGCTCAGCCAATGAACAAACATGTTGTTTGGAAGCATTTATTTGAGATTCTTCCGATAGTGTCCTCACTGTGCTGTAAGGATCTTTCTATGAGGGAGCGGAGTTAACAGAAAATCAGGTGAATATTCAGAATATGTTATCTTAACTGTACGCGATACACAAAACAACTTATTCTGTTAGTTGAAGGATAGCAAGCTACAGAAGCTATGAGATTTTTAACAAAATGTTACAGAAATAAAATTTACCGTTCCAAGTACAATGAAAACATCTCTTGCATTTAATGTTTTTTCTTGCGACTTATGCACTCATTAAAATTAGAAATCTTCCTACTTCAAATAAATATGTTCACCCTGAACATATTGAGTGCTCCAAATGTTAAGTATGGCACAGATTTGATGCAAACTAAAATTCCATCAACAATGTTTGTTTCAATACGCCCAGGTATCGCACAGTTAGGCGCAGAGAGAAGCTACTCAATTTTTCCCAACCTGTTTTTGACCCAACTTCAACAGCAAGATTTACCAATATGGCATCCACCCTGTTATATTTTGGGGGCAGGGATTGCACATAGTGTAACGTTTGGGGAGCTTTATATTGTGGGCCTGTGCCTGCTCGGAACTATACTTATTAATTCATAATCGTTATTGTCACAGGTAGGCATACATTACACTGCAATGAAGTTACTGTGAAAAAGCCCCTAGTCGCCACATTCCGGTGCCTATTCAGGTACTCAGAGGGAAAATCCAGAATGTTCAATTCACCGAGCAAGCACGTCTTTTGGGACTTGTGGGAGGAAACTGGAGCACCCGGAGGAAAGCCACGCAGACACGGGGAGAATGTGCATACTCCAGGGAGAACGTGCATACTCCGCACGGACAGTGACCCAAGCCGGGAATTGAACCTGGGACCCTTGTGCTGTGAAATAACTGTGCTAACCACTGTGCTGCCATGCTGCCCCATGAAGCTACACTGAGTTCAATTAATGAAGCATCTTAAGTCCTGTTGAGAGAGGAAACTTAGGGCGTGATTCTCCGCTGCCCACGCCAGGTGGGAGAATCGCGGGAGGGCCGCTCTGGCCACCCCCGCGATTCTCCCACCCCATCCCCCCCCTCCCCAAAAATGGCGAGTCGCAAAACACGACATGCTGCTAGGAGAATCGCGGGTCGGCGTTTTTCACGGCGACCCGCGATTCTCTGGCCCGGATCGGTCGAGTGGCCTGCCGTTCCCGACCTGTTCACGCCAGCGGCAACCTCACCTGGTCTCTGCCGGCGTGAACAGTGCGTCAAAGGTGAGTTTGTGGTTTGTGGAGGGTGGAGAGGGAATTGAGCACCATGGTCGTAGACTGGCCCGCGATCGGTGCCCACCGATCGTCGGGCCGGCGTCTCCAAGAGACGCACTCTTTCCCGTCTGCCGCCCCTCCGGGTTTCACGACGGCATCGGGTGTTGCGGAGAATTCCGCCCTTAAGGTAGTGGGAGTTGAGAAAATTCCTGGCTTGACCCACCCATTTCAGGGTGGTATATTCATTGTTGTGAGGTGGATCAAGTGTGGGGGGGGGGGGGGGGGGGGGTGAAGATTGGTGCAGGTGAAATCTAGAGTTGGGTCAACTGACCCAGGAAAAGGTTTGGAGGCAGCCTTCGGTAGGAAGGTGGGCTGTTTAAAAGTCTTACTTTAAAGGGTCTGAATGATTGACATTTTCATTGTCTTGCAGTGAAATTCCCGTATTTTCAACATATGAAAAAGTTATGAAGTAATTACTTTTTTTGAAGCCTGTTTATAACCACATCATACTGTCATTGGTCTGTACAATGTATAGTGGGTTGATGAGCATAGGAGTGCCATAGCTACCATGGATGGAAGGGCCCAGCTTGGCATGGTGGGCCTGTGGTGCCAGGAAGGTATGTGGAAGGGTAGCGCTTGGCATGGGGGCATGAGGAAATCTTTTGAAGTTATCATTTAAAAGGTCCCCTCATGCAAACTAGACTTTTCGGAAGGACTGTGGAAACTCACGTCCCCAGAGGTACCCAACTATTTGACCAGATAGTGAAATTGGTCAAAGAACACTTCAACGCAAGGCCCTTGATTATCCTCCAACATTATCAATTTAACTCTGCAGTGAGCGACCATGAACAGTGCGTCTTAGTCTTCATAGCCTGGCTTTGTCAGCTCGCTGAACATTGCGCGTTCGGGACCGCGCTGAGTGACATGTTGTGCGTCCAACTGTTTTGTGGGATCCATAACCTTAATATCCTGACTGAAACTACTATAACGTTGGAAAAGTGACTAAAATAGCTCAGGTGATGAACGCGCTGGGAAAGGTGCTACTTCTCTCCGAGGTATGTGGAAGGGCAGCGCTTGGCATGGGGGCATGAGGAAATCTTTTGAACTTATCATTTAAAAGGTCCCCTCATGCAAACTAGACTTTTCGGAGGGACTGTGGAAAAAGTGCAGAGGAGTATGACATGGTTATCTTCGCGATGGGGCCAGCCAGGTTGGGCGTGATGGGCGTGGGTTTTAATAGGAACCAGCCCTCACCCTCTACAGGACACCCTGGGAATGGGGTTGGGAATTGGCCATTTTTAAAGGGCTCTTCAGCTATCCCGACTCAGTGAAAATCCAGGCCTATAAACGTATCGTTCTCAGCTAGTTTCAAAGTCAGGGGCCGAAAGAAGCAAGATTAACGTCTGGCCTGGAACTTCTGCATATAGTGCCTTGAATGTATTTATTCCATTTTCTACATCCTGTAAGCTCATTGATTCCTATTTCCCATGTGGGCCATAATGTTTTGTAGAGTTTAGCAAAGACAGTGATTTGATGTTAAAGAGAAAAATAACCATGAAAAGCTGTAATATCTTCACCTTCAGAAACCACTTTCCGGCATTGAGTTTTTGAATCTCCGTCCATGTAAAATTTGAGACATTATTTCTAATTTTTTTAGGAAAAACCTCCGCTACGTCTGTTGTTCTTTCAAATGTAGAATCGTGCATTAGAAATGGGACTCCGTCATAACTAGGAAAAGCAAATTGTAGATCTTGTCAATATAGATTTTAGTATTCTTTAACAAATTATCAGACCACCATGTTGTTGTTCATTGGTATTCTGCAGACCAATTTCATTGTGTGTTTAACTATTAAGCTAATCCCCTTGAGGTTTATGTAGCATACTCTGTGGTCAAAACAAGCAAACATAGGTCAGCAGAAACTGAAAATCAAGCAGAGAGCAATTGTAGATCTTTGTAAATTTCTGGTTTCATGTCAAAGGATTGGCTGGCCTTGATAGAATTAACACTGTTGCTAAATAAAATGCTAGACCACACCTAGCTGACTCCTGTGTTTAACATAAGGGACAAATAAGATACTCAGTCAATTCACTTCACAGTAGAAATGCCTTCTGATGAGGTGCCCATCCATGTTCCCTGGAAGCTGGTGACACTGCCACAAATACAGCGGACAAGACAGTGGTAGTCCAGAACCCCAACACCACTCGAGAGATGGAAGTTAGATCCACACCCAATGGCACCAAAAGAGGATACCCAATGCTTGAAAGAGACCAAAGAACATAAAAATAAAATATCTCTAAAATCCGCCTGGATTGACATAGACTTTGGTTTTGATGCCTTTAATCCATCCCAGCTCTTTGTGAAAAATGTTTCCCTACTTTGTTAAGGCATCTTGGCAGATGCCATATAAATTTTGAAAATTTCCAGCCAATTGCGCCTAATCTTCTGTAACCAGTCTCTTCCCATCATCAGACTGGGACGTGTTCCTTTCCACTTCAACCAAGGGCAGATCAGCTTCTTGCTCTTCACATCACTGGTGTGTTGGTGATTCCAAGGACTTTCAAGGTTTCCACAGTGTATATGGAATGCTTGGCTGTAGTACTGTTCAAACGTAAAGGGTAATTCTTCACTTTCAAGCATTGGATATATTTGAAGGTCTGCTCTCCCACAACAGTTACCAAAGTCCTGTGTCAACTTATATTTTAAAGGGTATGCCATTTACCCTTAAGACAATTTCAATTGGGGCTGTCTCATTCATCTGGACTACATCCAATCAATAAATTGCATAATCTTCTTCAGAGCCCTTTTCCACTATGTTCAGTGGCACTGTGAACTGATGCTGCTATTGTTTTCTTTTGCATCAGCGTGCTTTGCATAGCACAGCAATGTGCTTGGATGTGTCCCCTTTGATTGTATCAGAAACACACAAACTCCCGAACACGTCAGGTCTCTTGGTGATGGTCTCCCCCAGAACAATAGCATTCGACATCTGACTTCCTCCAGGTCCTTGACTTTGGTCCCGTCCCGAGGGCCGTGTCTGGTTCTCTGCTGTGCCTTTTGATCCTGTAGAAGAACTCGCGGCCATACCGCCCCATATTTGATTTGACCTTCCCTTCAGCCACGCTTTGGAGAGACGTAGCACCTTTCCCAGCGTAATCATCACCTGAGCTATCTTGGTCACTTTTCCAACGTTATAGTAGTTTCAGCCAGGATATTAAGGTTATGGATCCCACAAAACAGTTGGTCGCATAACATGTCACTCAGCGCGGTCCCAAACTCGCAATGTTCAGCGAGTTGACAAAGCCAGGCTATGAAGACTAAGACGCACTGTTCATGGTCGCTCACTGCAGAGTTAAATTGATAATGTCGGAGGATAATTAAGGGCCTTGTGTTGAAGTGTTCTTTGACCAACTTCACTATCTGGTCAAATAGTTGCGTGCCTCTGGGGACATGAGTTTCCTAATTAAATTATACGTTTAGGGTCCGCAAACCATCAGAAGTATCACCTTCAGCTTATCCTCACCTGTGATCTCGTTCTCGGTAAAAGAAAAGAGCCATTTTGTGCATTGACTCCATGACTCAACCCCTTGCTCAAATGGGTCTAGTTTACCGATGATAGGCATTTTCACTTACAGTTTAACAATTCCTGACTCTCGGTGAAACTTCTTTCCTTTCTCAACCACTCCTTCCCCCCCCCCCCCCCCCCCCCCTCAATTCACGACATACTATAGGATGCAACTGAACCTTTTACCTGGTCGCTAATGTGGTGGTTTGAGACATACATTGGAGGCTTCCAGTAGTTAACAAAGCGTTTATTGATGAAAGGCAAAGGCAGATAGTCAGATAAGTAACAGCACAGAAACGCAATATAACAGGTTCTAATCACTTCAGCTCCCTAGTCTACACTGCCCTGGGTCAGATCCCAAGGCCTGTGCAAACTCCTTATTGGCTGAGGTTCGCACGCTCTTGTGCGATTATCCCTGAGTCTGTCATGTGGTCCGCTGAGCCCGCCCCCTTAAAGGGGCTGCACCAGCAGAATTTCAATGTCTGTTCTTTACTAAGATGCTAAAGCCTTTCTTGATAGCCTAGAACAGGACCTGTTATGGTTTTCAGCAGTTCGAGTGGATCAAAGTGTGCTAGTCTGAATTACTAGCCTAGTACAAGAAAGCTCCCCGAAGCATCTCAAAATTGCCCCTGACACAATGATCTGAAGTTTACAATAAGAATAACAGCGAAGCGATTAACATTCACCAGTAGTATGGAGGAAATGAGATAGCAAGTTCTGTTGTCTGCATGTGAGCAGTTGCACACAGGAATCAATTGCCTTCTGCCTCAATGGGCAGGATTTTCCGTCCTCCTGTGGAGTGTTTAGTGGCGGCGGGGGCAGCTTGCCATTGGCTGGCAGTGAGCCTTCTGGTCCCACAGCTGTCAACGTATTTTCCAGATGTTTGCACCCTCTGCCACCAGGAAACCTGTGGTAGGGGGTTGTCGTCGGCGGGTACCAGAAGATCCCACAGGCGGGAACGGCTGAAAAATTGCAGCCCGTATGTTTCGCGACACCAGAAGCCCACTGGATTCAGCATTAAAATCCATGAAGGGTGAAGTGTATTATGTGCTGGTAGTTAACAACTATATACCCACTAAACATGCCTTGAAATGTTAGGGATGCATACAGAGATCGAATAATTATTAATGAGCAAGACGTCTTATTTACCACCAAAATAAACCTCTCCGGCCTGAAAATTTAATTTCACAAGAGTGGAATCGTCTTTTTTGAGAATGCAATTCTTCTTGGAATTTTCAAAAACTTAAATTGATTTTTTTTTAAAACTTGGGCTAGAATTTTCCAACCCCACCTCCACACCCCCATGGCGGGTATCCCCACAGCGGTGCCAGAGAGCCATTGCAATCACTGTTCACATTGGCAGGAATGGAACATCCCGTCATGTGAAGGGTTGGTCTTTTTGATAATCCCTCTCTCAATCCCATCTTTCTTTCCTTTTTTATTTTACATGATTTAACATTGAATTAAATACTCCAATTTACATTTCTAGGCTAGATTTGGCAGGGATAATTTTCCTGGAGAGCCACAGGAAGCTTTGAAGGTGGATGTGCCAGCAAACCTGTGCCATTGTGCCAGATGTTAGTGAGTTGATTGCTGGATATGTTGTTGCCTCATTGTGATCTTTCCAAGGCAACTTCACAGACAAGTTATTTTACCCGGCAATGGCAGGAATTAAATTAGCTCAATTAAAGAGTCACTTGTCAGCAGTTTTACGGGTGTAATGCAATCCCACCACTGCGCCACTGTGTCTGGACCCTGGCAAGTAAAAGGAGGTAGCTGCATGGCAGGGCATGGAGCACACATGGCAAGACCATGAACATTGGTTGCAGGCTTGAGGGAGTTCTGTCTTGATCAGGCACTTTGTGCCCAACCTAGGCACCCCCCAATGGTGCTTGAGGCCCCCCCCCCCCCCCCTCCCCGCTTGTTCCTCCCTTGCCCCAGACTCTTGATCCTTTACCACCACTCCTCTCACTGGGGTCTGACTGACTGGCCCGAATTACAAAGCCACCCTGGTTCATCTTTAAATCCGGTCCTGGTGTTTTCATGGTGGACTGCGTCAGTCCCACCATTAGGCACCGCTTCTGGTCAGCAGCCGGTGGAGGTGGAACAATCTCGGAGAGGGTGGGGCGGAAGCCAAGATGTAAGCCATTTTACAGCCTGACAACTATAAAACTAAGACGCGTCTCATCCCTGACTTTTTAGCCAAGGGACAGGAGTACCGCCTTCACAAAATCTCCACCCTCTTTTTTTTCTCCAAATATTCTATGTGATCTGCTGAGTATTTCCAGAATTCCTTTATATATTTTAGATTTCCAACTCGATGTTGATAGTTGGGGTGAGTAGGGGAGCTTGAGAGAGTATGAGAGTCATTGCACAGGGACTATGTACTTGGTAACTCCAAGACATTTGCTGGTTAAAAAAACAAATGGCTGCTTGTCACATACCTGATCCGCACATCAGTTTCAAACGCAGACGCCTCACATTTCACAGTTTCCTCAAAAGACATTAAGGTGTTCTCTGGAGCCAACTAAAACAACATATTGAACAATCACCATCTAATATACCAGTGTCAACATTAAACAGTTCCATGTCAGGTACAAAATGGGTTAGATGAAGAATATGTTTACCTCTACACTTTCCCATTAATCACTCCCAGGTCAGGTGCAGTGTGAGTTTGTTGAATAAAGCTCAGTCTAACACTAAGCTCTTCCTACATTGTCTTATTAAGCACTCTCATGTTACCAACATCGGGGATTAGGTGGAGAATAAAATCCTCTCTATGCCATCCCATCAAGCATATTCAGTCAAATATTGCAAATGTTTGGTGTAGATTAAAGATTCCTCACGACTACCCAATTAAACACTCTCAGATCAGATACAGCAGGAGGCAGGTCCTTCACAATAAATAAAGGCTTGATTTCCCACATCAATGATCACTTAAAAAAGCTGTTAGGTAGACTGCAAGAACTTTAGTCTAATTATCGGACAAAACAAGAGTGCAAAGCCATTGGAGGGCATTTTAGCTCTATCTGGCCATGAAGGCAAAAATCCATTGGGTTACTTATCTGTTGGAAAGCTGTCTGGATTCTTCTATTTCTGATTTTGATGAACGTTTCTGGGCAGGTAGCTAAGCTACCCACTCAAAGCTGGCAATGTTCATATTCTCGTGAGCTAATAGGAGGTCCATTATATGTTTCACAACAGATGGTAGATGTAAAATATATATTTACTATGCTTAAGTATATTCATATTCTGGTCATTCAATTGAGCCCGTACAAATAGATATATAGACAATGGTTACTGGGTTAGGAGATGTTTGCTTGTAATCTATAACTCTGTAAATAAATGTAGAAGTATGTAAAGATTGAATCGGGTTCTATCCTTTAATAGAATAGCAGTTACCTACCATGGGTGCTCCACGGTGTCCCATCATAATTGGTCGTGGTGCCAGATTTTCTCTTTTAATAATACAAGGAGAGGAAATTGCACAAGGAATTAAATAAAGAATGATCACAACTCCGAGATAGAACATCGGCAGGACAATCTGGAAAACTAAAAACAAAAGTGTAAGGTAGTCATACAGCTCCCACTAGAAATATTCTGCCACTGTAACTATCCAATCCAGCAAACTAGTCCTCTGGCTCCAATATTTATGGGGAAGTAGAGGGGCAGATTTAGTGACTGGAAAACCCGAGGAATGGGTTTCCCAGACACCCTAATTAACATTTTTGGACATAGCTAACAAGATTGAGTTAAAAGGATGACTGACCAGCTGACAAAAGAGTCAACCTTCAACACCGGCTGCAACTGAGGAGTGGCTACGAAGAATGGAGGGAAAGGAAGGGGTGGATAGTAGGTGAGAATTTATCCTGGACCATTGTGGACACTGGATGATGCCATTGGGATCAACTATGATAGAATAGACATGGTGAGGTGGGTGTGCATGTCATGAGGGTCCCAGGCATATTGGTCGAGGGGTCAGAGAGTTGTAGGGTATGGTCCAATCACAAGGTGAAGCAGGTTTACTTGGGGCGGTGCAAGAAAAAGGCACTCCTGGCCCACTAGCAGTCCGAGAAATACACATACCAGTTTGATTCAGCCATATTATCCTCTTGATTTCTTTTGGGTTTCTTGATGTCTGGGAAATTGGGCCAGGCTGTATTAAATCTGAAACACAAGTAAAATCTTAGGTATGCAGTCTTACTGAAATTCCTCAATCTGCCCCTCATACAACCCATCCACCCTCAGGTTTCAAATGATCTCCTCTGATCCTAACCATGGGGCTTTATCTCTATTATTTTTGCTACTCTATGTTTGCAGTTTAAGAACATAAGGAATAGATGTAACATGCAGTCTATCAAATCTGCTCTGCCATTCATTAAGATCAGGGTTTGACACCTACATCAATTCCACTTATCCACCCTATGCCTATATCCCTTGAATCCCTTAGCACCCAAAAATCTAATCTCCTTTTTGAATATATTAACTGACTATGCATCCACAGCCCTCTGTGGTAAAGAATTACAAAGAATCACAACCCTGAGAGTGAAGATATTCCTCCTCATCTCTGTTCTATATCCACTGGCTTCCTATTGTAAATTGGCCTACACAAAATTTTGGAATTCTAAACACCCAGCAAGCCGAATGGTAGGTGAACGTTAGTTTATTCATGATCATAAGAATCTGCCCCAAGGCAGTAAATACACACAAAGTATTAGTCCAATTTGGAACTACCACCATGCCGGTCCCTATCTAGGCCGGCTTTATACTAGATTATTATGAGCCCCAGCTTGGCGGGTTTACGTCTTCTAGCAGGGCAGCTCATAGTCCACGAGAGTTTAATTTGGGCATCCATGTGGGCCTTGTGGGGTTAATACAGAATCATTAGAATCATTTTCAGATTTTGTGTTACTAGGGAGGTGCTTCACCCACCAGGATCACAAATGGACATTCAGGCATGTGCAGTACATGATTTTCCAATCACAAATTAAGTTAAAGCCTTTGGCTTATTGGTAGCAGTCCTGTCTCTCAGTTAGAAGGTGAAGCCACAGCCCAGTCAACCCCAGTGATTTGCAGGTTGAATATTATCTCCAATGCTATGTTGATATCCAGCGAGGTAATTGTGTGCAGACTGGGTGACTGTGGGCTCAGTGGTAATGTTCCTACGTCTGGGTGGAATTTTCTATTCTTGAGACTAGAGAAGACTTATATGTTGCCCCTAAGGCGTGTCCTGAAGCAGGGCAGGGGGGATTAAATTGAATGAATGGGAACCCTCCCGCTCAAAACCAGAGGCCATTTCACACTTGGGTGGGCAGGGTCTCGGATGGGAAACCCAAACCTACTTTTTTGACCTATTAAAGCCCTTCGGTGATTTACATTTACAACGGTCCTAGGACTTAGTTCCAGGCAGAGCGTTGCAGTATCGCTCCTGGCCACTGCAGCACTGCCCCTGGCTGAGTTGGAGAGCTGTTAGTCAAGCTCTCATGGGCAAGCCTTCGGTCCAAAGGCAGCAGGAAGTCCTGCCCACTGCCAATCGATACGCAAGTGGGCAAATGGCAGTGGGAGTTTGAGAGTCAGCTATAGCACTTTTGGGATCGACTCTCGGGATAGAATCCATGGAATTCACAGTGCAGAAGGAGTCCATTTGGCCCATTGAGTCTGCACAGACCCTCCAAAGGAACATTCTACCTAGGCCCACTCCCTTGCACTAACTCCGTGACCCCGCGCATTGGTCATGGCCAATCCACCACACCCTTGGACATGTTTGGGAGCCAAGGGCTGGTTTAGCTCACTCGGCTAAATCGCTGGCTTTTAAAGCAGACCAAGCAGGCCAGCAGCACGGTTCGATTCCCGTACCAGCCTCCCCGGACAGGCGCCGGAATGTGGCGACTAGGGGCTTTTCACAGTAACTTCATTGAAGCCTACTTGTGACAATAAGCGATTTTCATTTCATTTCATTTCAATTGCTTGCCATCCTTAAACTCCTACCCTAAGTGCGGTGTTGGGCTGGAAAGTCTGTCTTATACCCACTGAGTGGCTGGGAGGATTATCCACCCGATTTTTGCTTTTTAGCTCATTGATTATGCATCAACTAGAAACTAGTCGAGTGTCGTGGCAGAATCAACCGCCCCTGTCGCCTTTACCTCAAGGAGTAAATGATCATGTGCTCATCCTAATCAAGCCATACTTACCTTTGCTCTTGGATGGCTGCCTAGCAGTGCTTAATGGAATATCTCTCTTTAAAGTCACAGAACGGCAATTGATATGGCATTTGTTGTTTCACTGTGAGAGTAGATAGACAGGATCGGCCTTTGTGAGATGGACAATATTGGGGACTGTAATGCTGTGAAAGTGATGCTCCAGCTCATCACCTGAATGCTCAATAGGATCTATGGAGTTCTGATTACTCCTTGAGCAATCCTTTAACACTTAACCCAAGATTATCTTCCACTACTCCACTCTGCTCTTTGACCACTTCCTAGTCTTGCCTGTGTCTCCCTCCACTCTGTTCTCATGTTCCCCCAATCCCTCAAGTCCTGCCTTGGTCTCCCCCATCCCTGCTGGACTTGTCTTGAGTGACCAGCCTTGGTACAGTTTGTGACACATAGAACATAGAACATAGAACAGTACAGCACAGAACAGGCCCTTCGGCCCTCGATGTTGTGCCGAGCAATGATCACCCTACTTAAACCCACGTAACCCGTATACCCGTAACCCAACAATCCCCCCATTAACCTTACACTACGGGCAATTTAGCATGGCCAATCCACCTAACCCGCACATCTTTGGACTGTGGGAGGAAACCGGAGCACCCGGAGGAAACCCACGCACACACAGGGAGGACGTGCAGACTCCACACAGACAGTGACCCAGCCGGGAATCGAACTTGGGACCCTGGAGCTGTGAAGCATTGATGCTAACCACCATGCTACCGTGAGGCCCACACAGGCACCCAGCATCTCGCACTAATGCTCTTAAAGGTAGGCGAAAGCAGAATCTAGTGACCTCAAAGTCGATGAAGTGAAACTCGCCAGGTACACGCCACTTATATACAAAAAGAAAACAGACTATTCTTAAATTTGGAGGGGACATAATTCCGGTGAGTTGGCCTTCTAATGAGCATTCATGAGGTGAAAACAAGATGTTTCCCGACATAGGTTATCAGGAAATGCGAACCATCTTTATCTCACCAATGATATCAAGAGGATAAAATTCCAAACTAATTTCCCACCAGTAGGAAACTGACTTTTTCTATCATGCCAGGTTCAGAGCCTCCGCCCTTGACAACTCCCACTACTGATGAGAGCGGAAAACTCCACTCTCTGAGTCACAAGGGTAAGCTTCTATCTCCACTGTAGAAAACTCCACTCTCTGAATCACAAGGGTAAGCTTCTATCTCCACTGCTGAAACTCCAGTCTCTGAATCACAAGAGTAAGCTTCTATTTCCACTGCAGAAAACTCCAGTCTCTGAATCACAAGGGTAAGCTTCTATCTCCACTGCAGAAAACTCCTGTCTCTGAATCACAAGGATAAGCTTCTACCTCCACTGCAGAAAGCTCCACTCTCTGAATCACAAGGGTAAGCTTCTATCTCCACTGCAGAAAACTCCACTCTCTGAATCACAAGGGTAAGCTTCTATTTCCACTGCAGAAAACTCCACTCTCTGAATCACAAGGGTAAGCTTCTATCTCCACTGCAGAAAACTCCACTCTCTGAATCGCAGGGGTAAGCTTCTATCTCCACTGCAGAAAACTCCAGTCTCTGAATCACAAGGGTAAGCTTCTATGTCCACTGCAGAAAACTCCACAGGCACTGTCACCTTTGAGTACTTTGCTGAGATCCAGGGAGAATAAATGGTGGTTAGCATAAATGCTTCACAGCTCCAGGGTCCCAGGTTCGATTCCCGGCTGGGTCACTGTCTGTGCGGAGTCTGCACGTCCTCCCCGTGTGTGCGTGAGTTTCCTCCGGGTGCTCCGGTTTCCTCCCACAGTCCAAAGATGTGCGGGTTAGGTGGATTGGCTATGCTAAATTGCCCGTAGTGTCCTAAAAAGTAAGGTTAAGGGGGGGGGGGGTTGTTGGGTTACGGGTATAAGGTGGATACGTGGGTTTGAGTAGGGTGATCATTGCTCGGCACAACATCGAGGGCCGAAGGGCCTGTTCTGTGCTGTACTGTTCTATGTTCTATAATACTTGCATCCAATAAGTGTGAATGTCTCCCCTCTCCAACACTATCCTCTCTTGTTCATTTTACTTTGACTCTGCAGGCTTGGTTGCAACCAAACTATGAGAATGTACTTTAAAGGTTTAAAACCATGAGGAAGGCACTTAAACCCACCTCAACTACTCTTCCCCAGTAGGTTCAAGAAGCTCATTTGTGATTTTCAGTTAGCGCCTGCTCAATGGCAAACACCATTGCCAGATAAATTTAAGTGGTTGAAAATTCACATGTAGTGTGCACCTGAATTTCTGACATGCACTTCCCAAAGGCAAGACTCCCTTGCTAGCTGCACAAGTGTCAAAAACACTAATATAACTCTACTCATCGCAGGAAATTTGGCAGCAGAACACCCATCGTGGGACCTTTAGATTGTAACTTCTCATTGTAACTAAAGTTCAAATACAACTAATGTCCGTGTTCTTGCCGTGTCTGTTTGTCCCATTCTATTCTATTTACTTCTTACTCACGTCTTCTCTTTGATTGGAAGAATTGATCAATGACGAACCAGGCCACACTAGTCACACCAACAACTGCACCAATGTGGAGGAAAGGAGCTGTTACCTGCCAAAATAGAATACATCTTTAAATTCCAAAATTAAGAATTGAAAGCAAATGCTAGCAAACTGGCTCTTCAGTATCACTGGCTCAATCCAATGTCTCCATTCTGTTCTAAAGTTTCTTTATCATTCTTTCCTTCAATGAGAGATTCTGCAAAATTGACATTGTGCAAGACCTTTAGGACGGGCTTTCCCTTCCTGCCAGCTGGGGAGTCAGTGGTGAATGTATGGCCACTGCAGTCATTCCATGCTCCAATGAGCATTAATTAACTAGATATGGGATTTCCGTCTCTCAGTCAGTAGGAACACCTGCCTCAGAGAGCTGCCGGCCAGTCTTGATGGGCACCAGATCTCTCCCCCCAATAGCGGCAGAAGCTACAGGATTGGGACTGACCCCTGAGTTTAATTCCTGGGAGTCCAGGATCAGGTAAGTGTGGGAAGGTGTAGCCACCGAAGTTTGCCACTTCCCCACCCAAAATGGCGAGTTACAAAGGTTGCAGGGAAAACTGGACAATTATAAAGAGACAAGCAGTTTGCAGAAGTTCATGTGTATTCTGGCTGCAGGGAAGGCAGACAGCACCGAAACCAGCAGTTTGCATATTAATGGGTCGATCCCCGGGAACAATGGATGCAACGATTAGGTACAATTGGGACATTCTATGGCAGGTCAGACTTCCCGGCGCCAACGGGAGTCTGAAACAGTAAGTTAAAAACAGCCCCAAGAACCGCCCAGCGATCGGGAAACAGCCCCAGTATTGTGGAATTCAAACCAATCGATTGGTATGCGGTCCAATCGATTGCAAGGAGGTATAGGGTCCGCCCAGATGGGCGCGAAGCCCCTGTGACCTATAAAATTCAGGTCCCAAGTATAGTTCGCTCTCTTAGCCGGCCCTCCCAGCAGAACCCCTTTGCAGCAGCTCTCTAAGAACTTGACCGTGAGAAGGAGAGGCCTGGCCAACGGCTACACTGACAAGTAAGTGTCCAACCAACGCACGCTACGAGAATAGACACTCCTGACCCCTTAGCCCGTACCAACTGGGAAGCCTGCAGTCTCAGGACAGAACAAGAGGCCATTGTTCCCTGATCCAGTGGGTTCCCTTATCAAAGATAAGTATTGGCTCATAGTGGTAGGAATAGTTTAATCTGCTAGTATTAGCTGCATAAGTATCGATTTACTGTGTAAATAATAAATGTGTTTGATTGAACCTTACTAACTGGTGTATTGAGTCATTGATCTCAACTTGAACTTGAACCTCGTGGTGGTATCATAAGGATACCTGGCGACTCTAGAGCTAAGGAATAAAACAGAGCCAATTGAGTGTAAAGCACACTCACCAGAACGAGCAACAAAAGTGAGGAGGAGAGATGAGATTTTGGGGTATTGATGGAGATGCTGATGCAGGGGCCATACTTCTTGGGAGTGAGTTGAGGGTGCCCAATTTTGAAAGAAGGTTGTTGATGGAGGTGACAACCCTATTCCTGCCCATGGTCTGAGCAGGGTCACGTTTCTAGCTTCCATCTACCTCACAACACCTCCCATCACCCTGCAAAATTGAGGCCAGGCAGAAAGCAGCCCTTAAGTAGTCATTTATTGGCCTCAATTGGGGCAAGGGTGGGTTTGCCAGACTAGGCCTCACTTGTTCCACCATAAAATTGTGGAGAGGTCGGGGCTGGTGGGAGACCAGCAGGAATGCCATCAGGAGAATTTTACAGGTGCTCCTTCCCCAACAACCCCAAAGTGATTCATTTTGGAAGGTCGAATTTGAATGCTGTTTACAGGGTTAACGGCAGGATTCTTGGAAGTGTGGAGGAACAGAGGGATCTTGGGGTCCACGCTCATAGATCCTCAAGTTGCCACCCAGGTTTATTGGGTTGTTAAGAAGACGTATGGTGTGTTGGCTTTCATTATCAGGGGGGTTGAGTTTAAGAGCCATGAGGTTTTGCTGCAGCTTTATAAAACCCTAATTAGACCACATTTGGAATATTGTGTCCCGTTCTGGTCGCCTCATTATAGGAAGGATGTGGATGCTTTGGAGAGGGTACAGAGGAGATTTACCAGGATGCTGCCTGGACTGGAGGGCATGTCTTATGAAGAAAGGTTGAGGGAGCTCGAGCTTTTCTCACTAGAGTGAAGAAGGAAGAGAGGTGACTTGATAGAGGTGTACAAGCTGATGAGAGGCATGGATAGATGGGATAACCAGAGACTTTTTCCCAGGGTGGAAGTGGCTGTCATGAGGGGACATCATTTTAAGGTGATTGGAGGAAGGTATAGGGGAGATGTCAGAGATAGGTTCTTTACACAGCGAGTGGTGGGTGTGTGGAATGCACTGGCAGCAGAGGTGGTGGAGTCAGAGTCATTAGGGACATTTAAGTGACTCTTAGACAGGCACATGGACAGCAGTAAATTGAATGGGTGTAGGTTAGGTTGATCTTAGATTAGGATAAATGATCGGCACAACATTGTGGGCTGAAGGGCCTGTACTGTGCTGTACTGTTCTATGTTCTAACCTGCAAACCCAATGGTGGGGGAACATACAATTCTGCCCATGGTGCCTTTTTCAATTATGATCTCTGTTATTGCATTCCACAGTCTGACATGATGGGATTCCAAATGCTAGGCCAAAAAATTAAAAATTAGCTGAGGGGGGTCACGTGATGCGAGCACAGGAGCGGTTGCTTTTTTGGTGAGCTCTCGCTTTGCTCATTTTTTAATCCTCATTTTACCCTGGTAAACATTTCATATTTGCATTTTCTTAGGTTATGTGGCTTGCGTTATGCCCCTGGAAGATCCTGTTTAATTTTTATGCAAAGAAGAACCGAGATACATCATTAATATCGTTGTTTGTGGCAGTCAGAGTGCGCTGGGGTGGGGCCTAGCTTGTAGTGGCATCGTTGTTATTGAGCGGGCTCTCACCTTGACGATGCTGTGTGCTGAGGATCTCGGGATGCAGATTGTTAGAACTCACTTTGAAGGATTATGGGGGTACTTTTAGGAGATTGATGGAGGACCATTTGAGAGTTCTTGCACTCGGAAGAGCATTTTCCCTGATAAAGTGCTGCCTTTGTGTTTTCAATTTCCTGCTGTGTGGTGTGTTGTCTATCTTGATGGATTTGGGAGATGGGGACTGGGCAAGGTGTGCCCGTGAGAGCGGTCCCTGGCGAGAGATGGGAGATGGGATCCTGACTGATTTTGAGAACTAGTTGCCATGCTTCAGTAAGCTTGATTTGGAGGTTGAGTGCATTAGATTCGTTGGAGCACAATGTATCTGGTCATCGAGGTCAGGGGTCGGTTGGGCTCACCGACCACTGGTTCTATATCGTCCTATTCTCAATGCTTGTCGTGAGGGGTGTCTGGCGGGTTGAGTTGTTCCTCATGAATCAGGATACACGTAACGGGTTGGAAGCCCGATTCCTCCCCCATTCTCCCGCATGATCCTCTGACTTCCACAGCAGGAAATCCAACCGGTTGGGCTTTCGTGTAAGTATAGTCAAGCACAGCCTTGGAGCAGTTTGGGCATCCTTTCCTTGGGGTTTTCTTCTCTTTTTATCTTTGCACGGTGAGCAGGGCGCTGTTCCTAATTCTGGTCTAGCGCTGTGCTTTGGGGGAGGTTCCTGCTGGTTGTGCCAGGGAGGAGGGAATTGGCGCTGCCTCCCAGGGCGCCCAATTTTCGGCTGCCTTGATGATCCTTCTCCTTCTCGGGGTGGGGTCCCCCTGGTTGGGGCGGCAGTATTTATCCTTTTTTTCTTAATTCTTAAATAATCTTTATTGTAACAAGCAGGCTTACATTAACATTGCAATGAACTTACTGTGAAAATCCCCTAGTCGCCACATTCTGGCGCCTATTCGAGTACACTGAGGGAAAATTCAGAATGCCCAGTTCACATAACAGTGCGTCTTTCGGGACTTGTGGGTGGAAGCCGGAGCACCCGGAGGAAACCCACGCAAACACTGGGAGGGCATGCAGACTCCGCACAGACAGTGACTCAAGGCGGGAATCAAACCTGGGCGCTGTGAAGCAACAATGCTAAACACTGTGCTACTCTGCCGCCCATAAGTAGAAGGCAGGACGGTGCTTTACCATGGATGGGGTTGGAGAGGTATGGGTTCAGCTGGGGAATAGGTTTTGGGGTGTGGTGGAAGTCCTGGGAGTATAGTTTCCTGTTGGGTGGTGCTGGGTTAAAACAGGTTGGTGCTGTGGCTAGTATCCTGTTGCCCCTGGAGGCTTGGGATGTCCCTTCAAGTGAGTACTTGTTGGAGGCATCCTGGGAGGTTGGGCTTTGCTTCTTTGGTGCACAGAGGCCTAGGGATGAGCCGAGTCCTATGCTTTGGTGGCGATCCTGTTGACTCCCTGGAGGTGGGATACCTTCTTGGCCAATTGAGCAGCCTGTTGTCTTCTTCAACAGTGGGTGCTCAGCGGGTGCCAGGGATGTACAGTGCCTGGGTTGTGTCTTGTTTCCTGGTTATCCTGTGGGTCAGTTCTGGTAGCTCTAACTCTTCTTTCCTTCTTTCTCTTTTCTTGGGAAGCCCTTAAGGTCTGTTCATAATCCAAACTTGTTGCAGGTGCTCTCTGCACAGTTGTACGGAATGATATTGGTTCTGCTCTGGGTCTGGGATTGAGGGTAAGTGGCGTTGTGTGGTGTGTATGTAACTCCCCTTAGAACTTTAGATTTCGGGCAGCATGGTGGCGCAGTGGTTAGGACTGCTGCCTTGCGGCGCCGAGGTCCCAGGTTCGATCCTGGCTCTGGGTCACTGTCCGTGTGGAGTTTGCACATTCTCCCTGTGTTTGCGTGGGTTTCATCCCCACAACCCAAAAGATGTGCAGGGTAGGTGGATTGGCCACGCTAAAATTGCCCCTTAATTGGAAAAAATAAATTGGGTACTCTAAATCTATAAAGAAAAAAGGACCTGGGTTTTCAAGTTTTTTCCGTTTCCTTTTTGTAAGCATGGGTATGATGAATCCGTTCTTGGCTCCTACATGGGTGCAGTCGGGTCTGGTATCTGAAGAGAAGAGGCTATGGTGGGCTGTTGGTGCCTTTGGTGCTGCTCGAGTTGAGGGAAATGTATGTTGGTGCATGTCCGAAAATAGAGCGGAAAATCTGTCCTCATTTTCGTGGTGATTGCGGGATTGTGCGGCAAGGGAGCATGTACACCATTTTATCATGTTTTCATGACCTCATCCTGTTTCTCCTTCGGCCTCTGGTGGGGCTGTATAGGTATCTAGTTATGTATAATGATTGTGATGCCATTCTCCTGTTTCTCTTGGAACTCTTGAATGTTGAGCCGTTTTTTCTCCTTGCTTATGGTGATGCATTATTGTGTAATTTTGTTGCGTTATTCTTTAAAATGTAAAACCTTAATAAATATATATCTATATACATAAAAACATACAGTTGAATCAAATATTTAGAAAATCTTTGGGTACATTGACCAACGGCAGAAGCACTGTGAACATGTGTACTTGAAGGCAACAGAATAAGTGGTACGGCCCTTTGGTAGTCTTGTCCCCAATGGCCAGCTAAAACACTGCAGAAGAAACACTTCTGGGAGCAACGTTAATTGCATTAAGGAGAGACTTCCGTCCCTATCTCTGGACAAAGTCCCTCCTTAAAGAGCTGCCAGTAGCTCTGTAGTTCCAGCAGTGCCACTGGGAGCGAACTGTCCCCTCACATTGAGGAGCACAGGTAATCCTGTGGTTAGGGGTCTCAATGAAGGGGGTGAGGAGGGAAGAAGGGGGTAAAGAGCTGGGATCTAGGGACAGGAGGAAGGGTTAAGCGGGAGATGACTTTTGGGCTTGGCGGGGTGGTTGCGCCTGATGACTGCAGGGGACTACAAAGGTAGCCATCTCCCTTGCCCGACACCAGCATGTGTAAGGAAAGAGCACCCCACTTACTATAAGCACCTGTGCAATGAAAGCAATGATGCCATGATCGCACATGCTCAGCAACTTTGTAGTGTGCACACCTTTGTGTACCACCCAGGTGATTCATGCCATGTGGGAAGCAGCCAACGGCACCCCCAGTGCTACATATCTGCAAGTAGGCCTGCAGCATGGTGGCATAGTGGTTAGCTCAGTTGCTTCACAGCTCCAGGGTCCCAAGTTCGATTTCCGGCTTGGTCACTGTCTGTGAGGAGTCTGCACGTTCTCCCCGTGTCTGCGTGGGTCTCCTCCGGGTGCTCCGGTTTCCTCCCACTGTCCAAAGATGTGCAGGTTAAGTAGCTTGGCCATGATAAATTGCCCTTACTGTCCAAAAAGGTTTGGATGGGGTTACTGGGTTACGGGGTTGTGTGGATAGGGTGGAGAGGTGGTCTTAAGTGAGGTGCTCTTTCGAAGGGCCGGTGCAGACTCGATGGGCCAAATAGCCTCCTTTTGCACTGTACATTTTATGATTCTGTAATTCTATGGAAATGGTTCGGTATGAATGTATTTTACGCCCACTGCAGACAGTAGGCAGACAGAAGAGCATTAGCAACCAGCAGAAAACCTGCGGCTAGATATTAAATATTTGCCATCAGCTGGAAAGAAAATATGTGTGGGGAGTATGTTAGGATTAATTCCTTAATTTTCTGAGGACAAAATTGGGTTTGAGCTAATGCATGCCAAAATATGGAGTAGCCTTCATGTTATTTTATGTCAAGAATCCCTCCTTCCAACTTGATAGGTCACAGGCGCATGGAAAACCTTTCCAGAGAACTTTAACAGTAGTTGGGGAATGTAAAATGCAGGGATAGCATTTATTTAAGGGCTACAGCATGTCACAAGAGGGTAAGTTGTAATGCTGATAAAAAATACTGACAAAATGCTGAGAAAGTTGTTCACAGTGGCACAGTTAAGACAAGATATTGAAGAAAAGAGTTGAAATTGTTGCCGGACGAGATGTACAAAGAAAGATGGCCTGCGTGAGGACGAAGATCATTCACTGGTAAAAACGTAACTGATTCTTTTGTCTACTATGTACGTACTGTGTATGTTTCTTTGGTCGCGGAAATATACTTTTCACTGTACTTCGGTACATGTGACAATAAATATCAATCAACTAAATCTCTTTCGGCCCTCATGTCTAGCTGTAAATGAGGAAAAGGATTGCCGATATTAGAAAGATGGTAATAGAAAGTGTTCTCCTCATTCTTGAACATCAAATCTTCTCCATCAAATACATCACAACCCTAGGCTGGGAATGTTGCACCCGCTGGGAGGTATCATTCATATCACAAACTGTCACAAAGCCAATCCCAACAAGTTACCATGCACCAGCCCAAATTAATTCCCCTGTGAATTCTCCATGACCAGGATTTTACGTCTGGAGTAGGGAACCCAACGCAGGGATAATTTCCATCTCCTGACCAGTGTCTCATCAGTGTTGCTTGCTATCCTCAGATGTGGCTTATCTTACAAAGACTGGGTTCCAATGATATACCGAGTTACCTATGGAGGGGTGTATGAATGTGAATCCGGAGGTAGAGAGTCACGGATCATAGCGTCTGGCTGTCACTACACCTCTTTATGGCAGACTCTCTTACTTATCTCAATCTTGCAGTGTAGTCAGAAATGGTCTGAGTAATTAAAGCAGTACACAGGAAAATGTTTGGAAAAAAGAGTGCAAAAATGGAGGACTAACAAAATCAACTAATGCCATGGAACAAAATGCAGCAAGTGACAACTGAAAATAAAACTATGGCTCACAACTTCCTCAGAGTGGCAATCTCCGATGGATTGCCGCTCTCGACGGACTTACCCACGCTGGAATATCAAATTCCCTGTCTCTCCGAACCTTCCTCACCCAGGTTGGGTGAGACAGGACCAGTGAAGCATGCCCCCACATGCATTGGTTAGGAGTAACTGGGGCATAGAGAGGTAAGACACCACCCCTTTCTGCAGCACTAACTGGAGGGGGGGTTTGGAACAGCAGGAGGTTCGGACCAGGGTGGGGGTGTGTGGAGAGGTTGGACCAGAGGAAGGGGGTCAGTTAAAGAGGTGGGAAGGGGGATCAGTCCAGGAGGAAGGAGGGGCCAGGCATCAGTGCAGGGGGGGTTTGCAAGGAATTGTGGGGGTGGGTGGATGGGAATGAGGTCTCGGCTTTATATATAGTTACTTGAGAGTTAGAACTGATTTATCTCCTCTAATTCCTTCCAAGTAATTATCAAGGTAAAACTGGCAGAACTATCCAACATTAGCGATTTAAATAACTTCTGTCAGATGGTTCCCAATTCAGCACAAATTCCAGAGGAAGTTAGGGAAGTTAGCACTTCTCGGCAATTGCCAGGTAAGGCCTATGTGGGAACATCCGAGAGCGATTTCCCAGGGCTCCATTGGTGTACCCCCCCTTAAATGTGACACTGGGGAACCAGAAAGTTATGTATATAACAGAAATCAACATTCCCTTTTGAGTACATTGGAGCAGGCCAGCTTGTCATGTTATTCAGCAGCCACCTTTTTGAGCAAAGATTGCTCACTGAGTGGAGGTTTGCGTAAAGATCTGAATTTAGATTGGGATTTTTTAACAGATTCCCTAAATGTTGAAATGAGGCCACTCATGTTAGTAATACAACAATGGTTTTATTCAATTTCAGCATGTGAAATCCCCCAATCAGCAGTCGGACCAATTTTTGTCCCAAACCTATTTTCCCGTGGCTCTATGCTGCCGGTGAGACATGGTAAAATTGGGAGATGAGGTGTTTTAGCTGATAGGATATACATTATGCTATGTCCACAGGATGTACATTATATTTTCCATTCAATTCCACAGCATTGTGCCGTGGGCTTTCTCCTGTAAACAATGGTGTGATGGAAGGAATCTCTTGTAAAAATCTGACAGGATTCTACTATTGCAGGCTCTCAGAGAAGAAATTAAAACAAACTGTTTTACTTCTAAGTTGCTTTAAAAAGTTTATATTAAGCCAGGTCAGTTACATTACTGAGTAAACTCACTTGCAGTGACAGAATTATAGTGTCCCATTCTTCCTTCCACATAATTCCAATGACTATCATCAAAAGTAGGATCAGCAAGACTAAAATCAGGATTGCAACCTTCAGAGAATGAAAAAAAACACACCAAGATGATAGTACAATTTCACAGGCCAGTTAGCTTAATATAAGTCATAGGGAAAATATGAGGAGTTATTATTCCAAAGATGTGCGGGTTAGGTGTATTGACCATGCTAAATTACCCTTAGTGTCTATGATTCCATAAAATATGTTATAGCAGGCCACTTAGATAACTTTAAGGCAATCAGGCAGAGTCAACATGGTTCTGTGAAAGGGAAATCATGTTTAAACACCTTATTGGAATTCTTTGAAGAAATAACATGCTGTGGATAAAGGGAACTTGATGGATATAATGTACTTAAATTACCAGAAGGCATTTGAAAAGGTGCCACAGCAGCATTGATGTTGTATACTCAGGATCGTACCCCATTTGAACAGACTTAAGATAATAGCACTCAGTAGACAAATGTGAGCATTTAAATTGCAGAAAACACAAATGCCTGACTTTGCTAACCCTCAAAACGGCAGCTTTCCACTGTCAAAGTATTCAAATTTCTCTTCAAAATCACTCTAGATTTTGTGTTAATATGAATTTTTCCTAGTTTCCTTGTCCCCATTATCTTCTTCTCCCTATCCAACCCCCTCTCAGCACTTCCCTTAATTAATGTTACCCAGTTCCTGCTCTCAATCCCCTTCCCAAATCTGAACATGGTCTGTCTGCTCTCTTTTCCTACTTTAAATGTTTGCATTTCCCTTACCTCTCTCAATGGACTGTCTCAATATTATTTTACAACTATTTTAAAACATGTCTTGCAATGAGTCCATCACTCTAATATGATTAGCAGCTCTTGTTTTGGGATGAACTCCCTCTAACTTTGCATTGGTATCCCCATGACTTCCATGGAATGAGGGGTTGTCAACAGGTTAAAAAACTTGCAACTCAAAAGTGGCTCTGAACATTAGCTTGTGCCAGGTGGTTACACTGAACGTGCAGTGGGCCAGAGCTTATCATACCTTAAACTGCAAATGCACCCAATAATTGATCACTAGTATGGTGGAATACTATAGCTATTATGCATATGTGCTGTTACTCTCGGCTTCTATTTCCCTTTCTTTACAGAGTTGATTCACTCCACTCATTTCATTTCATGGAAGAACTCTTTACCTTTATTCATGTGACTCAGTTCAAGCTGGCACTCTATACTCTCTCCCTCAATTCACACTGGCAGCCTTCCTCCCATTTCCCTCCTAGTTATGCTATTATTGTATTTTTTCTCAGCTCACACTGGTACTGGCAGTGATCTTCTTCTTCTTCTCAGTTCATCTGACACTCTCTTCCCCACCCCATCCTCAATCTTACTCCAACGCCTCCATCAGTTCTGCACCTTGACAACCATCAGTACCACGCCCGGTTTCCCTTCACCGCTCAGCACTGCTCATGTTGCCCACCTACTTTAGCTGCTATACCTGGGGATTACATGACACTGCACCCTGGCAAGAAATCTTTGATATTTCAAAAATATGGTGAGAATTTATAGCCAGAGCTTATAATGTTCAATTTCTTAAATAAGGAATTGCAATTGAGAAGGAAGGGCCAATACTAAAAACATTATTTTGATTGGAATGTCGCAGTCGGATTATAAATGTAACATTACCTTGTTGATCCAGTGTAAGTAAAGCAGTAGTCCCAGAGCAAAGTGACACAATGCAAGTATCTGAAACAACAAAAGCAGCAGAACAGTAACAACGGCAAACCAGCCTGAACTATCTGACTCATTTTCAATGCTACAATGAACAGAAAAGTTACCAATCAAGATCACCAATGAAATGGAAGGACAATTATTGATGAGCAGTCTTTAAAATTGGTTTCAGCAATAAATTCTTTTTTTAAGATTGCATGGCCCTTGGAATGTATGAAATGTACCCCACGTTTCACAGTGTGTTTCCTTCACTTCCCATTGTTCAGCAATGCGCCACTTCATAATTCACTGTTGAAAATGTTTCCTTGTCTACCCCACTGTTCCCCAGCATATATCATCAATTTTCCTTTTCTGCTTACAACTGTTCCCAACTCTGTGTTCCACTGATCCCTAAAGTTTACCTACACCTTGAGGAAAAATAAAAAAACATAGCCTTATTGGTCAACTTCTAAAAGGAATGGATAAAAAGAAAGATTTTGATTACAGATCTCGTAAAGCAGGATTTCAGTTGAGAAAAGTAATAAGATTCTCTTCAAATTAAAAAATAATTAATGATGAATCTGTACTACATATTAAAAATAACATTAACAGTCACTTGGTCAAGTGTGGATTAATTAAGGAAAGCCAGTAGAGATTGTTAAAGGCAAATAATTAGACATGCCAGGAAATTTGAAGCCCGTGGAATAAAATGGACAGTGACAATACAAATATGAAGTTGGCTGAGTGACAGAAAAGAGTGAGCACTAGTGAATGGTTGTTATTTTTTGGATTGGAGGAAGGTATAAAATGGGGTTCCCCAGGAGTCAGTTTTGGGTCTACTGCTCGTCTTAATGAAATGAAATGAAAATCGCTTATTGTCACGAGTAGGCTTCAAATGAAGTTACTGTGAAAAGCCCCTAGTCGCCACATTCCGGCGCCTGTTCGGGGAGGCTGGTATGGGAATTGAACCCACGCTGCTGGCCTGCCATGGTCTGCTTTAGAAGCCAGCTATTTATCCCTGTGGTAAACCATCTATATTAATGACCTCGACTGGAGTATCCAGGGTATTATTTCAAAGTATGCAGATGTCACTTGGAAATATTGTTAATTGTGAGGGTGGGGCAGTGTTAGATTCAAAATGACAGTAAGTTGGCAGGTGGAATGGATGAACACACAGCAGATGAAATTTGATGGAGAATTTTGAAATTATATAAAAAGAGGCAATTTAAAAAAAAGGGTACAATTCTAAAGAGATGTAGGAAGAGAGAGACATGGAGGTATGTGTGCACAAATTGCTGATATTGTGGTTGGATGCCCATTTCTTTATCCAGACGGTGGTTAATCCAGATCACACTATTTCCTAGGATGTGTCTGTTTTTCCCATTGTTATTGGGTATGTATCATCCTATTATCACAGATTTCATATTCATATCCATTTCATATGTGCTGCACAATAACTTTCGAAAAAATTGAGTTTTATTGGCTGCAATTCAATTAAGAAGGCCTTGTACATAGGTTATGGATACCTGGGAGTGAATTACAGGCTAGGTTCTAATCAGACAGATCATATGGTTCATAAGTATTTCCATATGATAGTTGTACTTTTTAATTCTTTCATGGGATGTGGGCATTGCTGGCTGGGCCAGCAATTATAGCCATTCCCTAATTGCCCTGACGAGGCAATTAAGAGTCAACCACATGGCATCCACACTTTTGTAGCTGGTCGCAGCCGCCATTTTTAAAGCTGCTCCCAGCCGGCATTGTTAAAATCTGGCTGCTGCGGCTGTTGTGTGAATGCCCGTGATCGGGAACGCTGTGATGGCTGGCTCTGTGACCCACCCGACAAACGCCTGCAACCCACCCGCAGGTCGCGACCCCCACTTTGAAAATGTCTGCGATACACCATTTAATGACAACACGGCAACTTCGATCACTCTGCTCCAATTCCTTACAGATACCAGAATGGATAATGGTGTTTGTCCTGCAGAGGATGCCCTTGTGATGCTGATGGCAGCCCAGCTGGCCAGACGCCGGAGAAAGCAGCAGTGTGACGCTTGTGGCCACCGCACTCCCTGAAGATCCGGCCACCCATCAGGCCAAGGAGGAACCCAGAGGCGGACGCCAGCGGTGGCCCAAGGTGTACAGGCATCGTTGGTCTTTCAAGGAGATGATGGTCAGTATGTGCCCGCAGGAGACTCTGTCTCAACAAAGAAACAGTGCGGCACATGTGCCATGTCCTCACAGACTTGGCACCCTTTGGAGGAGGAGGATACCTGCTCTGGTGGCCATGAACGTCATATTAGCCTTGAACCTCTATGCCACCATTTCATTCCAGGGCTCGAGTGGGAACTTGTGCAGCATTTCACAAGCTACAGCCCACAAGTGCATTGTTGAGGTCACAGATGACCTGTACGCCCGGGCAGCTGACTTTATCAAATTTGACTAGAACAAGCCCACCAAGATGCCCGAACAGTAGGATTCTCCGCTATTGCATGTTGCGTTGCGCACACTGGGGCATTAGGGAGTGCCCTTCATTAACAGGAAGGGGTTATACTCCCTGAATGTTCAACTCATGTGCAACCACCACCTCTGGATCATGCACGTGTGTGCACATTTCCCAGGAAGCGTGTATGACAGCTCAGAGATCCACAGCATCTTCGAGGACAACCCAGGATGACGGGTTGGCTCTTGAGAGGTAAGGGGTACTCACTGAGGTGCCGGCTGATGACATCAATGCAGAGGCCGGAGACCAAAGTGGAGACCCAATACAGCAAATTCTGCTCCTATATCGTATGAACAATGTCATATCCTAGGTCCTGCAGCATCTTCTTGCTTCAAACTGGATTGCCTTCAGAACTCATGCCGGTGTTGCAGGATCCAGGTATCTTGGAAACAATTGTCCTTCTTTCCGGCTACAGAAAAGGAAGTAAACAGCAACAGCAGCCTTCAGGCATCTGCAGCCACCAACAGGAGCAAGCTGCAAACACAACCTGCAACTGTGAAGTGCTCTTCCAACTAACAAGGCCAATATCTTATGAGCAATAGCCTTCAGTTGTGAAGCTGGAGCCTACTAACAGTCAAAGGGAGTTAAAGTGACCTTCAACATACAACAAAGAATAGGGCTCTGTTCTAGTTGTGTTTTGCCTCTGTTCTGGGCCTCCACAATATTTAAATATGGCTTGAAGACCTCACAGATGAAAAGCCCCCCAACCATGTTCTCCACCCCTCCTGCCCAAGGGCGACCTCCGACTTGGAATTCTTCAGCCCCCAACCATGCCCAACCTCCCTGGTGGGTCTCTCCCACCCCCAGAGCAGTGGGGCAGCAGCTCCAGTGCCCTTGAGCAGTATGGTCGAAAATTGAAATGGCTGCTCACCTCCTCCGTTCCCCTCAGCAGCCAATGTGGCAGCTTTGCGTTTTAAAAAGGAGTACTAAATGACACCCGTGTGATTTCTCACTGGAGAGCCGGTTAAGTTCTGGGAGGCCATTACATTCAACTTCAATCTCACTCATGAGATGAAAATTAATGCAAATTGGGGCTAATGATATGCTCACCATATTTGGGAAAGATCCAGCAGTCACTAACAGGAGAGGGCTGGTTAGAAAGCAAACTCATTCGCGTCCGGCAAGAGTCTCGATTTTGGCCTTTCCCGCTATTTAACCGACGAACCCAGATCTGCGCTGGGCACAACGTGGTGGTTATATCACTCCCTGAAACTCTTAGAATGTAATACCTTGTCATAGGTTCAGTGAGCATTGTGAACAAGGAAGTACCTGTGATTTTCTACAATTCTCGAAACGGATTTTATGTTACACCAAAATCTGTTTTCATAATCAGACATGCAACTTTGAAGGGTTCATAGGTGTTTTACAAATTACTGCTAATGTTGTGCAAGGATTGATTGACATTCCTTTGCAACATAAGAACTTCAGTAATGGAAATGTATTTTCCTAATCCAGGAGAGCTGGGTTTGCCTCTAAGCAGAAACCCAAAGCCCCAACAGCAATGTTAAATTTGGGATGCTTAATTGGCCCATTTGCACTGTTGTCCAAACACATTTCAAATAATTGCATCCAATAGACAGCTAAGACTTTCATATGATCAATCTGGGACAAATTTGAACTTGGGCATCAAGATTTATGTCTCACTCACTACACAACAGTATTCCAATAAAGTTAATATCAAAGAATTAACTAATCTATGAACAACTCCATAACTCATCAATAACTTACCATTAACAGAAGCAGGTAGCTAAAGATAAATGCCGTCAATATTAGGAGAATCACTGACCAGTCTAACCACCGATGCGTCTTTTCAAATAAATGCCTGTAATGGAAGAGGAAGGGATTATATCTTGAGCAGCATGGCATGCACATATTTTGCCTGTTAATTGTCTTAAATGATTCCAATTTGGGTAGAGTACAGAATACTCCTAAGCACAGCCAATCCCCCAGGAATCGCCCTGGGAGCTTAGAATTTCCAAATTAGTTGCTGAAGACAAATACCTGATATTCTTTGGCAAAAGGTGAATTGACGGATGAAAAGGAAAATATCATCTCCCAAGTGCTCATTTATCCCCTATTACTGTACCTTATGCCTTAGATTGGCTGGTTAGAGTCAGTGGGGGGATGGTGAGGAAATCCCAGCAGCTGCCGCTGTCCCCCTGAGCAGGGCCCGTTCCACCCAGTAAACTTTACACCCCGGACTTGTTCAATTTCTCAGGGGAGGGGGTCAGCGATAACCCCTTGCTCTTTAGGTTCTTAGCGGGTATAGATTGGAAGACCATTTGTCCCAACCGCTGTCTTCGGGCACCTCTGCCACCATCCCGGACCTGTTTCCGGAGTTATTTCGGGGCCTTCCGGTGACCAGGTGGCGGGGGAAGAGCAGGCATCTGCACCACTGCCTCCCACTGGCCAGGAGCCTGAGGGGATCCCGCCTGTCGATGATCCCAGGGGCGGGATCAAGGCAGGCCCAAGGTTGGTTGGTGGGCCCGTGTTGCCCGCCACACTCAGTGTGGCAGAGGATTTGGCCTAGAGGGTGAGTCTCCGAAGGCTGCCAGCCACCCAGTGTCGGGAGCGGAGGGTGCACATGAGGCTCTCTGCAGTGGGAGAGGGCTCACGTGCCTGACACTGTGTTGACCCTCACCCCCTCTGGGGGACTCCCGGAATCTGGCACTTCATAATTGAAAGTTCTTTTGTTTTTCTGCCTCCATAGGTTATTCAGGCAGTGTCCAATTGGGCCCCCCTCCACAAACATCCTGGGCGCGATTCTCCGCTCCCCAGGCCGGGTGGGAGAATTGCGGGAGGGCCGCTCTGGCACCCCCCGCGATTCCCCCACCCCCCCCGAAATGGCGTGTCACGATTTGCGACACGCCACTCTGAGAATCGCGGGTCGCTGTTTTTCACGGTGACCCGCGATTCTCCGGCCCGAATGGGCCGAGCGGCCTGCTGTTCCCGACCTGTTCACGCCGGCGGCAACCACACCTGGTCGCTGCCGGCGTGAACATAGCGCAAAAGGTGAGTTTGGGGCCTGTGGGGGGAGGCGAGGGGATCGAGCACCACGGCCGTGCTCTGGAGGGGACTGGCCAGCGATCGGTGCCCACCAATCGTCGGGCTGGCGTCTCCAAGAGACGCTCTCCTTCCCCTCCGCCGCCCTGCAAGATCAAGCCGCCACGTCTTGCGGGGCAGTGGAGAGGAAGACTGCAGCCGTGCATGCCCGGGTTGGCGCTGGCCAACCTGCGCATGCGTGGCTGACGTCATTAGGCACCGCTGGCTGCGTCATTCTCGGCACGCCGCCTTGATGCCAGCGTCAAGGCCCGGTGGCCGAGTTGCACAAAATGCCGCTCCTAGTCCCCCGGGTTGGGGGGGGGGGGAGAGAGAATGGGGGCGAGGAGCGGCCTCCGACGCCGTTGTGAAACACTCCGGGTTTCACGATGGCGTCGGCCGTTGCGGAGAATTCCGACCCTGACTCCCTCCCTCCCCACCACCCTCCTTTCCCTTCTCTCCTCACCACCCCCTTCCTTTTCCTTCTGTTGGTACAGAGGCGAGGGTATCTGGTCTCTACAGCACAAAGTTTTGGTCTTGTATCATTTGTTTTTTTTGTAGAAATGTGTTGTGAACTGTTTTAATAATCAGAGTAGCCACCCCCCCTCCCCGTATAATTGGTACTGAGGGGAGGGTACCCTGTTTACCCAACACAAAATTAGTGTTTGTACCGTTTGGCCTTGTATATATTTTTTACTCTTTTAATAAAAAGATATGGAAAGAGTATTTTGTGCAAAGTCTGTCTGTTGTGAAACTATGTAGTTCGAGATGCAAGAGTGGAAATTGATTACTTTCATGATGTTGGAAATTGAATTTAATAGTATTAGATCAAGGAAAAGTCAACAAAATCAGCTGGAATAGTATTGTTCAGAGGGATTTCAGGAGAACGTCTCCCAAATACTCACTGCAATTACAGAAAAACAATGCCAGAATTGTGGCTTATGGAGGAGACCTGGAATGATATCTCCCAAAACCGTTGAAAAATATCTTCCAAAACATCCTGAGATAGTATCCACTAGAATGATGCTAGAAAGTCATGGTTACAAAATGTATCACTTGATTTTCCATCTTTTTGTTGAAGCAGCTTGGGGTTTAAACCAAGTTCATTTAAAGCAGTGAGCCATGCTGGCTGATACATGACAGAAACAGATGATGGAGATGGAATTTCAATAATGCTGTTACCTCTCTAGAAGTGAGTCAGAGAAGGTCATGGGTCTGCCCCTGTTGTAAATTGTGAGGTTAGCTAATTGAAATGTAGAACTGTGCAGAACTGTCAAAATCCAACCTGCAATACCTTAGATGTACCAGGAGTTGGTATAAAACCAGAAAAAGGATGGGAGATAGGGATGGAGGGGTAGAACATATAGAATCATACAGTACAGAAGGGGCCCTTTGGCCCATCAAGCTTGCACTGGCAAAGAAAAACTACTCTAATCCACACTGATCCCACTTCCCAGAAATTGGCCCATAGCCTGAATGTTATGACATTGGGCAACATCTGGGGAAGAGGCAAAGACCCAGTAAAATATCAGGATATAAAACCTGTTGAATAGAAGAACAGCAGGAAGGAGGAAGCTTGAGAGGCAAGGAGAATAGTCTGGCCTAAAAACAAGTCACTATCAGTAATTTCTGGATGATCTCCTAATGGAAATATAGAAAAGAAGGGGAGAGCTGTGATCAATTGTAGTTCATTTAGTAGATGGTTCTGTGGCCTGAGACTTCCTGGTTTTATAGTCTTTGTCCAGTTGAGCAATTGTTCTGAAGACCCAAGAGAGATAGGAGGCACTGAGAGGTCAGCAGCAAACTTTCCCTTCAGTTCACAAATAGCTTATAGTCAGTGGCCTTATGAGTTAAGTTTTGTGCTCAATTTTGGCACCGTAGATGTTACTACATTCCAAGTGGGCAATAGCAATTCTCTACATATTACTGTTTTTCCTTATTGGTTCATGGGACATGGGTGCCATTGGCAAGGTCCCTAATTGCACTTGAGAAGATGGTGCTGATGAGCATCCATGTGATTTGTGTAGACTCACAGTGCTGCTGGAAAGGGACTTACTGGATTTTGACCCAACAACTGAGAAGGAAGGGCGGTTATAGTTCCTTGGTGTGTGAGTTGGAGGAAAACTTGCAGCTGTGGTGTGCCCATGCATCTGCTGTCCTTACATGAGTAAGCTTACTGGGACTAAGGGAGCCAGGATGCCAGGGCCATTGGTTTCACCCGCATAGCTGGCCTGCGCCAGGTGCAGGGTGTCATCAACTGCAACCACGCAACTCTGTGTTCCCATGGTGACATGGAGTGGCATTTGTGAAGCATAAGGGATTCCATTCCCTCAATGTTCAGATAGTATGTAACCATGCAATGCACATAATGCAGGTGTGTGCTCATTTCCTGGGAGGAATTAATGACAGCCACATCTTGGGACACTGTCAGATCCCAGCTGTTTTTGTGAGTTTAGGCGAGTAAATGATTGGCCTGCTGAGGGTGCAGTTCTGGTGTCTGGACTCATCAGGGGAGCCCTCCAAAACAGCCCCAGAGCGTCTCACACATCATAGTGGTCTGGTGCATGCTGCACAACCTGCCACAGCAGTGTGGAGAGTAGCTGGACCAGGAGGAGATGGAGGAGTGCCACATAGAACATAGAACAGTACAGCACAGAACAGGCCCTTCGGCCCTCGATGTTGTGCCGAGCAATGATCACCCTACAAGCCAACATATCCATCTTATTCCAGTAACCCAACAACCCCCCCATTAACCTTATTTTTTAGGACACTAAGGGCAATTTAGCATGGTCAATCCACCTAACCCGCACATCTTTGGACTGTGGGAGGAAACCGGAGCACCCGGAGGAAACCCACGCACACACGGGGAGGACGTGCAGACTCCGCACAGACAGTGACCCAGCCGGGAATCGAACCTGGGACCCTGGAGCTGTGAAGCATTTATGCTAACCACCATGCTACCGTGCTGCCCTCAGATAAGAATGAGATAGAGGAGGGAGGCAAGGGGCAATATTGTAGGTGTGGGTAGACCTTGGGAGATGGCCAGGGCACATATGGGGCATTGGGCTAGGGTCACCCTCATAGCCCCTTTGTGTGAGGATGACCAGGACTAGGGCATCAAAACATCGGGTCTGACATCTTCTCACTATTGTGGAGCCTATGGGAGGTCAGCTCCATGGCTGTTCCATTCATGGGCAGGGTGCTAAAGCGACTGACCGAATACTACAGGAGAACAATGATGACTTGCAATGAGAACAGAGGGATGCTTACCTTGACCTCCACAAAATGTATGACTCCTGCCTGACAGAGCTGGATGCAACCTGCCAATGAATGGGGTGATCTAGGGGCCCATAGAAGCAGAATAACACCTCCTAACTGGTGCAGCCTCCTCTGAGGTCAGGGGTCCTGGGGTGTTTTGCCACCTCGTGATGAGACATGGAGAGGCTCTCATACGTTTTCAGCCGATGGTATCCTCATAACCACAGAATGCTGGCACTCATGAGAGGCCTGAGCATTGGTGGGGGTTGGGAACGTTGCATGGATGGGGAGTTGGTGCTGGGGGGGTCCTGGGCCAGGATTGATGCAGCATTACTGTGTCGTCGGTGTGGGAGGGGGGGGGGGGGGGGGGGGGGGGGGAGAGACATTGTGCTGCCATTTCCTCACTGCACAGTGAGGAAGCGCTGAATTTGCGTGGGGATTTGCAGAACAGGCGCCATGATGATCAGAGTGATTTTACTGCAAGCGAGTTACTACATTTGTGACTTATCTCTACTAGTGCCTCGGTTCATCCATCCGATGAGGTGCCGATTGCTTTTTAGTCTTCCTCACTCTCGCGCTACATTTATATGTATCCCCAGGAGCCACAGCTGAGGTTCAGCCGGCCTGCTGACTTCTACGCCCTGTCGGCTGAGATGACCAAGGTGGGCATCCCCTGGGGGGCAGGGTGGTTGGCCTTTGATGGTCTGGGCCTACTTTCGGGCTGCATGGATGTTCCATTGCTCAATAGGCGGGTATGGTGGTGTGCCACATAGGCTGGACACCGCGTGAGTCTCCTGGGTGGAAGGCCCCGGGCTACGCTCCTACGATCCTCTTACCTTCAGGTGCCCGGAGGCCCTGAGTTCCTCCATGGGATAGAGGGATAGCTGGAGTGAGATCCAGAAGTCCCGCCATCCTGTGGCGCTGAAACCCATGGATTCCCATTCATTCCTCCAACATGCAGTTGAAGCCCTGCATCATGGAACTGATTCCCTTAGTCATGAAGGTCTTGAGCTGAACAGGGAAGGGGACATCTCCCTCCATGGAGTGCCCATCCTGCACTAAGTTCTCCATTGCAGACACCACCCTCGCAGTCTTGTTGCGTTGGACTGACGGCACCATCTCCTCAGACAGAAGATGATGGAACTCCTCCAGTCAGCCTTACAGTCTGAGGAGGGATGCTGTTACCTCTTCCTGATGCTCGCGACTCTGTAGCTTCAGCAGCTCTGGAATTACCTAACCCAGGGGCACGTCATCAGCCTTAGTCTCAGCAAAGTCCTGAGCTTTGGCATCTCTCTGAGTGCTGGATCCCTGGGATGTCCATGCTTCCGCCTGCTGTGACTCTTCAGCTGTAAGATGCTCACCAGTCTGTGACCCAGAGGCCTGCCTGCTGCTTAATCCCACCAATATGGGAGTATCTGTCATGGTGGAGGGTGCGGGTGACAGATGTGACACCTCTTCATTGATGGTCTCCAAAATGTTTGGCTCGGAGCTACTTGGGTCCATGGTGTCCACGGGCTGTGAGGAAGGTCAGGGCTGGTCTGCTGATTGATTTGCAATGTAAGGAAGATAGTATTAGTACAGGTCAGGGGAACAGAAAGGTGACTCACATGATGCTTGTGCCATGCCTGGGTGTGTTGAGGGTCCTCACTTTTGTCCTTGGTGTAATGATATGCATAAGCAATTCTGAATGTTAATATGTTAGACCTCCAACCAGCAGGTGGTAGTAGAACTACACCTTGTGACACTGCACCCTGGGGGAGTCTGGGTGAGGAGTCATCGTGGATAGCTGTGTTTAGTATTAGCTTGGGTATTTTAGTTGTTAACAGTTTACAGTTCATTAGTAGTATTAGTATTGTTTTCGACCCACGTTGTTGTAATTTAATAAATCTTAACTAGTCACAAACTAGACATTCTTTGGTGCACTGATTCAATCATTGCAACGCACTAGAATGTAACACTCAGCCCGACCTCGCCCTATGCAGAGGTGCAGTCCTGCTCTTCACCGGCAAGCTCAAGGCCTCGTTCCTCAAGTTGGGCCTGAACTCCAGCATCACTTCGGCCAACTGTGCCCGCTAACACCTGCTGAGTTTGGGTTTGTCCTGCAATGAGACTGATGTGAAGCATGTAGCTGGGAGTCGTGCCTTGTCAAATGGGGATGAAGTCTGGCAAGTGTGGGAGGTGATTGTCACCGGGCATTTGAGGACCAGTGGAACTAATAGGAGGATTATGGGGGGTTGCGCATGACAAGTGCTGTGACCCTGTGAAGTGAGTGGGAGTGAGATCACAGTGGAGGTGCAAGGGTTCTGTTAAGGGTGCTGAGGGAGACCTGAGGAAGCAGACTTACGCTGGCTGCACAAAGAAGGTCTTTCGTCTTCTTACAATGCTGCAGCCCCGTCCTCTTATGGAGTGAGCTGGCCCTCACAATCGTGGCCACAGCCTCGCAGGCTGGGTTGGTCACTTTGCTGGATGGATGTCTACTTGACCGTGGCTAGAGGGTTTCCTGCCTCTGCTCAACTCCATCAAAACGTTTGCTGAGAGCTCCGTCTGTGAATTGTATTGCTGTCTTCCTGACAGCCATCTCCCCTCCCCCTCCCCCTCCCCCCTCCCCCTCCTCCCCTCCCCCCCTCCCCCTCCTCCCCTCCCCCCTCCCCCCTCCCCCTCCTCCCCTCCCCCCTCCCCCTCCTCCCCTCCCCCCCTCCCCCTCCTCCCCTCCTCCCCTCCCCCTCCTCCCCTCCTCCCCTCCTCCCCCTCCCCCCTCCCCCTCCCCCCTCCCCCCCTCCTCCCCCTCCCCCCCTCCTCCCCCTCCCCCCTCCCCCCCTCCCCCCTCCCCCTCCTCCCCTCCCCCCCTCCCCCTCCTCCCCCTCCTCCCCTCCCCCCCTCCCCCTCCTCCCCTCCCCCTCCTCCCCGCCAACAAGCGCAGGGCGGGGGAGGCATTTAAAAGGACAATCCCACTTATTACAGAGGTTACGTTTTCCTGGGGTGAGTGTATCAGAGGTAAACCACCATGAGCACAGCATGGATCACGTGGAAAGAACAAATTGTTAAAGAGGCTGAACAAGCGGTGAGTTTTCTCACAATCAGTATTAGCGGGATTCTCTGTGGTTTTCTCACCGGGACCAGCACTTTGACAAAATATGGGAAAATCCCAGCCACTGGAACCATTTC
Organism: Scyliorhinus canicula; assembly: GCF_902713615.1. Lineage (NCBI taxonomy): Eukaryota > Metazoa > Chordata > Chondrichthyes > Carcharhiniformes > Scyliorhinidae > Scyliorhinus > Scyliorhinus canicula. Next base: position 47,154,795 of record NC_052162.1, read on the forward strand.
ATACTTACCCATTCAAGTTGTCGTAGTCATTACGCAGTGCCCACCAGCAGTAAAACCAGAAAGCACTGATACCAAAGGCACAGGATAGGACCAGAATCCAGATACGCTCTTTCTGTAATGATAGGATAAGGACTTTTCTATTACACGTTAAAAGTCATAAGATTAGTTAGCCAATAGCTTGTTCCCACCAATCTTGTGTTCAGTTACAGATTCCCCTCAACAACTGAGCTTAAAACTCTGACATGCAGAATTTCCTTTTCTTTATTGCATACAAGATCTTCAGTTTTAATAATTTATAACCAGGCACTAGATAATCATACAGTAAATATATCAAGACTTTTAACAACAACAAGAGCAGAAGGAAATTGGCAAAATTTAGTGGACTCATTTTCAAGGTCCAGATTGCAGTTAAATGAGAGCAGTACTTGTGCTTCAATCCACCAGTCATTCCTGGCACGGAGATGACATTTAAAAGACAGAACCGAAGTTTCCCTGAGGCAGACGTACGGCCTGAAGCTAGTCTATCCCAGTACTTAACTTCCAAAGGAGTCCTTGGAGTTTTTTTGGAGAAATGGAGCTGTCAGGCACCTCAATGCTCCATCCACTTGGGAGAAGCACAAGGCTCTGTTTAAGAGATCACACATCACCCTCTGACGGTAGAGGTAACCAGCTGGGAAAAAAGGACACAAGTCTGAGGTGCACTCAGAAAAAAAAACGATTTGACGCTAAATAAAAACAGAAAATGCTGGAAATGCTCAGAAGACCTGACAGCATTTGTAAAGAGAGGAAGAGAATTAACCCTCCAGGCTAATGTTCCATTGACACAAGGGGCTGGATTTTTGCTGTGAGGCAGGAAATGGAAATAGGGACTATTTCTGGGTCCCAATCTTGCCCCCGGAGTGGGGTGGGGTGGGGGGACGTTCTGTGGGCGAGACAGTAATGGACCTTGAATTTCACGGAGACACCCCCCTTAATTTCTACAGAGTGGGGTTTGGTGGTGGGACAACTCAAGTGTGAGTTTGAGTTTAATCTCATCAGGCAGCTATTACTGTAGCAGCCAGGGTAGCACAGTAGCACAGTGATTGGCACAGTTGCTTCACAGCTCCAGGGTCCCAGGTTCGATTCCCGGCTTGGGTCACTGTCTGTGTGGAGTCTGAACGTTCCCCCCGTGTGTGTGTGGGTTTCCTCCGGGTGCTCCGGTTTCCTCCCACAGTCCAAAGATGTGCAGGTCAGGTGGATTGGCCATGATGAATTGCCCCTGGTGTCCAAAAAGGTTAGGTGGGGGTTACTGGGTGTGGGGATAGGGTGGAGGCATGGGCTTAAGTAGGGTGCTCTTTCTAAGGGCCGGCGCAGATTCGATAGGCTGAATGGCCTCTTTCTACACTGTAAATTCTATGATTCTATGATTCGACTGCTGTGAATGCAGAGTGAAAGGTAACAGAAAACCTGAATTTTACAATGCCTCGGCAGAACCAGAGGCCTCTCTAGGTAGGACAGCCCTTCGATTCTCAGGCATGGATCTGGAGGTTATGCAAGGGGCTGGGGGGGGGGGGGGGGGAGAGGAGTGAGATCATCTTCCCGGAAGCTGGCAGGAGGAGCCCACACACACACACTCACACACACACAGATCAAGTAGGTCTAGATGCACATAGCTGAAATAATCAGCAGGAGAGGTATGATGCACAGGAGTTGGATCCACTGGTAAGAAAAGATTTGATGATCTGATATACTCTGGGAAGCTGAGTGCTACCCCCAGCCCTCAGGACCACTCTTTGGGTCTTCACCTTCCAACAGACATGCCTGCTGAGGAACCTGAAGGTACAAACTGCTCCTGAACATGGGAGAGTACGTGACTAGGCTACTTACCCCTCAGAATGGCTCAGAGCTGTTGAGAATCTGTAACCACTGATATGTGCAGCTTCTCATCCATAGAACCATAGAATCCCTACCATGCAGAAGGATACCATTCGGCCCATCGAGTCTGCACCGACCCTCTGAAAGAGCACCCTACCTCGGCCCACACACCCACTCTATCCCTGTAATCCCACCCAATCTGCACATCTTCGGACGCAAAGGGGAAATTTAGCATGACCAATCCACCTAACCGGCACATCTTTGGACTGTGGGAGGAAACCAGAGGACCCGGAGGAAACCGCGGCAGACACGGAGAGAAAGTGCAAACTCCACACAGTCACCCAAGCCTGTAATTGAACCCAAGTGCCTGGCACTGTGAGACAGCAGTGCTAACCACTGTGCCATCGTACCGTTGGTATTTAAGTTCAGCTAATCTCTGTTTTAAACCTACTCAATGACTGAGATTCCAAAGCTCTCTGAGGTACAGAATTCCAAAGATTCACAACCCTCTGTGTAAAAAATAATTCTCCTCATCTAAGTGGCTTCCCCCTTACTTTACAATTGTGCCCCCTGATACTAGACTTCCCAAGCAAGGGAAACATCTTACCTCCATCTCCCCTGTCTATTCCTTTAGGTATTTTGCAGATTTCAATGAAATCACCTTTCATTTTTCAAAACTCGGGAGAATACAGGCCCAATTACCTAAATCTCTCTTTATAGGTGCGTCCCGCCATCCTGCTGCACTCCCTCTGGTAATAATATCCTTTCTAAGGTAAGGAGACCACACTTGACTCAGTACTCCATCTGTGGTCGAACCAAAGTTCTATACAATTGAAGCAAGGCTTTGTTACTCCTGTACTCTCCTCCTGTACTCAAACCCTCTTGTGATAAAGGATAACATACCACCAGCCTTCCTAATTTATCGCTGTACCTGTTTGATACTTTTCACTGACTTACTGATGAAGACACACTTATCCCTTTGTACATTCATTTTTTCTAATCTCTCACCATTTAACAAACAATTTGCACATCTGTTCCTCCTACCAAAGTGCTCACATTTTTACACATTATATTCCATCTGCCACGATCTTGCCCAATTACTGTTCTGTCCAAATCCTCGTGAAGTTGCTTTGCATCTTCCTCATATCACACACTCCCAGCCAGCTGTGTGTCATATGCGACCTTGGAAGTAGTGCATTCGATCCCCACATCCAAATCAATGATACATATGGATAACAGCTGGAACCCAGTTCTGATCCTTGCATACCCCACCAGTCGTAGCCTTCCAATGTGAGAATGACCCATTTATTCCTACTCTCTGGCTTCTGTTTATTGGCCAATCCTTAATCTATGCCAGTATATTAACCCCTATCCAATGTGCTTTAATTTTGCTAATTAACCTCCTGTGGGAGACTTTATCAAAAGCCTTCTGAAAATACCTACATATACTGACACCACTTTATCAATTCTGTTGGTACCATCCTCAAAAACCTCCAACAGGTTAGTCAAACATGATTTTCCATTCATAAATCTATACTGACTATGTCCAATCATTATTATCCAAGTGTCCATTTATCACACCCTTTATAACAGATTTCAACATTTTCCTTCCTACTGATTTAAGGCCAAAAGGTCTGTAGTTGCTCAATTTCACTCTCCCTCCCTTCTTAAGTAGTTGGATGACATTGGCAACCTTCCAATCTGCAGGAATGCAATTCCAGAATCCATAATATTTCAGAAGATGATTACTGTTATGGGCCAGGGTTTAAAGTACTCCAAAGTGTATCATGGAGTTCACCTGACCCACAACGTTTAATAGATTGTGGTATGGGGAGCACACGGCCCACTCTACAGGTGTGGTACAGCAGAAATGGAAAAGTATTTTTTAAAGCAAAACAATGTTCATTCTATGAACTCAAGTTAACCTTTTTAAAACATACAGTAAACATCTCAGCAATCATTAGTTCAAATACAACCCCCAAAGAATACAACACTAAGTAATTCTTACTTTCCTTTTAACATCCATAAGACTTAAAAACATCTTTTAACAGAAAGACATCAGGTTTAACTTCACTACTGAGAACAGTTACCACGTTGAAATCAGCAAATGGCCATTCATAAGCTTGCAGAGATTCATACACATCCTACTGTGATTGCAGCTTCTCCAAAACTAAAATTAAACCAAACCCACCCTGCAGTACAAAAACCTAATGCGAAAAAGCTGACAGACAGCCCAACTCCACCCACTCTCTGACATCACTGCGGTAATAAACACCCATGATCGCGGGCCTGGCCGTCATGGAGGCCCCCTTCCCACCCCTTCCCGCCCCCCTCCCCTCCCCCGGGGACTGATCCCCCGCCCACGACCAGGACAGCACTGCAGGGGCGCTGCTGAGCTCCCGCCGGATGCAACCATACGTAAACCACGCCGGCGGGGACTCGGCCGGTCGACCGCAGAGAATCGCCACGGGGGTTCCTTTCAACGGGCCCCAACCGGTGCCACATTGATCGAACGCACGCGACTGGCGCCGATTCTCCGGTTGCCGGAGGTTCACGTCCTGGCGTCGGACCCGATCGCGGGTCTGAAGCTCCATTCTCCGCCCTCACGCCAAGTGCGATTTCGGCTCGGAGAATCCTGCCCCATATTCCTCAAGAAACATGGATTACCAATTTACCACAGCAAATAGGATCCGGGGAGGTTATAACAAGTAGGTAAGCAACATGTTATTATTTGTGTTGCAACATACCGTAGGAGATGAGTCTTTGTTTTTTTTGACATTTGGAAAAGGTTAGTAAAAGTTCTTAATGACTGTAATGCTACTATTAACATTAACATAATAGTTATGCAAATAGGAGATCCAACAAAACGAGTCTTACTTGCAGGTCACCTCTTGCAGATTGAAAAAGCCTCAACATGCCCAGAACCCTCAACAATCTCCAGAATAACGACATAGAAGAAAGGCTTATAATGACACTCTGTATTCATATTTAAACTCTGTATTCGTAATGACACTCTGTATCACTTCTTTCCCCTTAAATTTCAATGCCTCATCCGGTCAGAAATATAACTTAACTGGATGAAAGTTTGTCAGGACCTTTGCGGTTATGTTGCGATCTCCGCAATATCACTGGTGAATCTTGTAATGGTTGATCTGGGTGAAGTGGTAGATTGAGAACCAACATCTGAACATTCCTCTTCCACTCCCCCAGGGGAGTCAACAGGCAGCCGTGGAAACACAGGCACCACATCCTGGTGAATGCCCCAGCAACAATACCTTTTGCCATGTTATCTGTAACAGTTATAGCTCTGAAACATTTCCTGACTCGGAGCATAACATAAACAAATATGGTCTTGGTGTCTTTCTCATGGCATAGGGCACTATCCTGTGCTTGAAAACGAGGATAATCTTGAGAATCTACGGACAACTTCACAGTAGTACCCAGTTCCTCCTTGAACACGTCCGGATTCTTCTTAACAACGTCCTCAGTCACCCTCCTGTGCTGGACCTCACTCTGATTCAAAGGAATTTTGCTCAACCAAACACACCCTGGCAAACCTGCCCCCTTTCCTTTGACCGCAGGAGGAGTGCCCTTCCTCCTTGGCAATTGTACACAATATGAACTTCCAACCTCCTGAGCAAAGATATGGGGCGGGTTTCTCCATCTTGCCGCACACATTTTCTGCTGTGGTGCGCCTCTGCCGGCAACAGGATCTCCGTCCCACCAACCGGCCAACGGGGTTTTCCATTGTGGGCAGCCCCACGCAGTTGCAAAATCCCCGGGCGTAAGTGTGCGCAGCTGGCGAAATAGAGGATCCCGCTGATGGACAATCCAGCCTATGGATTCTCTGGTGTATGTCCAAAGATTAATCTCTATTGAAGTAAGGGCTGGCGCTCGGTTAGAGTCCCATGTGTAGGTCTCTTTACCAACTACCGGTGCAGAGATTCCTGTGTTCACCTCCATCTTGATTTGCTCATCATCGACCACCTCTGCAGTAAAAATAGGCTCTGCTCGTGCCTCCTTCACATTAAACATGTTGTAAGTATGTTCCTCTTCCTGCTCTGAGATTTCCACCTGGTGTGTAGCTGCTTACGGCTTCCTAAAATTAAAATTTTCTTGCTCCGCCTTTGTCTTGCCTTTCCCATCCCTTCATTTCTTTGCTAAATGTCTTTTCTTGTTGCATTGGTGACCAACAGCATTCAAAAGCTTGCATTGATTCACACAGTGACACTCCACTGCCTTAACCTTTCTACTTGAAGCTTCTTGCTGTACTTGGTGCTGTACCTGAGTATGACCATTAGCCTGTTGAACATGTTTCGCATTTCTGGCAGCCATTTCCAATCCTGAGAAATTTCTTTAGCCTTCTTAAAAGTCAATGTGGCTTCACCCGACAACCCATGCTGAGTGTTGTCTTTGTTAATGCTGCAGACCAGCCTATCTCTGAGTATATCTTCTAAAGCTGATTAGAAACCATAGTGCTCTGAAAGCTGGCAGAATTGCAACCGATTGACCTGCTTTTTGAAAATGGCTATGAAATTTGAGCTATGAGGGCTTCGGGTTCTGGTGAATCTGGACAAGAATAGGTAAGATTGTAAATGAAATCCCTCCTGGCTCAGTGATCTTGCCAGATTCTTCATCAACTTATAAATCTTCGCCCCACACACACTCAGGAGACTCTAGTGCTGTTTTGCCGCAGCTTCTATTCCATTTGCTAAAAAGAAATGCTGCATCCTCTCCACATATTTAGCCCAGTCCTCGCCTCTCTCAATAAACTCACTGACCACCCTTAACATATCCATGGTGCTGCAAACTTGTAATTCCGTCGAATAAATCCACGATGAAAACCAACAACTCGCTGAACGCAACTTTGTGTCGCCACACTAAACATCAAAAAACTTTTGTTCTTTTCTTGCCGTTTTCTCCTCATCGCGACCACAAAAAGGTAGTCGAATGCGTTGCTTAAAAGAAGGTTAAACTTCTTTATCTGAATAAATTACAAAGTTCAACAAAAACTATGAAAATAGGAAACACTAGTAAAACAGGTTTTGCTTGCAGGTCACTTCCTGCAGGCTGAAAAAGCGTACCCAAAGATCGACATGCTCAGAACCCTCAACAAATGCCAGTAAAACAATTACATAGGAGAAAGGCTTATAAGAATGCTCTGTACTCAACGTGACACTCTGTAACAATGTTCAATATATTTATCATACTAAAATCAAGGAGATAATGTGTCAGTGAACCAGAGTGAAGTGACAGCAGTTTCTTGTTTGGATCTGGCTCTCACTTTATATTTGCCTTGTTCTTGCAAGAAAAGGCACATTCTGGCTTGTAAGCAAGACAAAATTTGCGAATGGGAGCAATAAGTGGACACTGAATTTGAGAATATCTAGAACACAAAACCCTTCCACACATTTCCTCCTAATGCAGCTTAGCATAACTTTAAAAGAAATACAGGACATAAGTCCCAAATAAACCCATGTAAACTGGCCATCAGTGACAAATCATCTTTGTGCTCACAACATGGGCAATAATCTGGGAAAGCAATTCACCCACCCATGGTACAATGCGTTTGATGTTACTAACACTGAAATAAGTGGAATGAAATTCAAGTGGAGATCAATAACAGGCAGCTGACCAGCTCCACCAGACTTTCACCCATGGAGTGAAGATGAAAGTTAACCCTGTTGTGTTTGAGAAGTAGCCCATTGAAATGCAAATTTGCAGATTTGCTTATCTTTTCACCTTTTACGTGTGTGTAAATAAAATGATGCCCCCGGTACCTTCTAAGTTCCAGGTTATTAGCAATGGGGAAACTTCATTTTATTTGACAGCTGCTATACATCTTTTTCTTTTAGTTGCATGTTTCCTGTACTTTACTCCTATATAGAGTGTCCCACAGGACAAGAGCAGCTTAAATATTTGATTGAAGGGCACAGAGAGGTTCAGGATTTCAAAATGAAAGTATCAATGATTTATGTCTACCATAGCAAGAAAATAATTAGTGATTCGTGTTAAGGCATAGCTATCTGTGAACACTGTGCTAGATACTGGCACATGATCAAGCATTTCATTTGACAAGAAAAATCCACAGTTGAAGACACACCCATGACACTACCACAAAACATTTGATCGGTGCTTCAGAAAGTATAGGGAAAGAAAACGACAGACTGCAGTGCTTGTCAAGGCTAACCGATAATGACTGAAGTGAACTGAACCCAGGGAACACTTTTTGTACTTTTGTTGTGTCTCAGACAATTAAATCACCCACTCAATGTACCAGTTGCAATGCAAACGCAAACACAAAAACAAACCAAGCTAATGAGAGGCAAAAATCAGCCAAAGCAAGCCCAACCTAAGAGCTGATCAAGGTGCAAAACGTCAACGCCTCGCAATTTAAAAGACGTCTATTATTAACAGACATATTACTGCGCATAAAGTTATAAATTATTATTTAAAAGATCTCAATCTGATCACATCTCAGCCTATCGTCATAATTTAACACTTTGGGCCCTGGTATAATTATGGTGAACCTATTGCTATATCTTGGACACATTTATAATGAGTTGTCAATCCAGCCCTGGCACAGCTTGGTGTTTACAGGGTTTAACCAACTTTCACGTGTGACATTGAATGCAGGTGCCTTGCAGTGAAACTGGTCACACTCTGCAAGATATCAAGTTTGTCAGAAATTTGATGAGAGTGGAAATTCATTTGGTAGGAAGTAGGTGAATAGAACAGAAAGTGTGTTACCTTCAAACTGAAATTTAACTTAGTTTCCGAAACTTCTAATGAAGTTTAGAAAGTCAGTAGGAGTTAACAGTCGATTTGTTGCAAAAAGTGGGTCACTATTTCAGCCAAAGGTTGACTGATCGGTTTCCAAACAAGTTATATATTAATGAGATATTTGCTGAACTTTAAGGGACTGGCACAATAGTGGTATAGTAGATAATAGTCCAGAGTTCCAGACTAAGGCTTTGGGGCTTGTGTTCAATTCCCACTTCGGCAGCTGTGGAAATTTAAATTCAATCAATGAATATACCTGGGTGATTTTCTGGAAAGATTTGAAGTATGGTAGCAGGCTTTCCGGCACTCGGCCCAACAAGGCCGGGAATGCCATTCAACGTAATTTGGTCCACTTAACGAGGCTCCATGTGCTTCTCACCGTAAATGAAGGCTTGTCAGCCAATTCGCCAGGAATGTGCATTCCAAACCCCCCCCCCCCCAAACCCCCCACCCACCCCCCGCTAACAAGATCGAGCAACACTTAAACAGTACTTGCACAGACAGCCCCACTCAGCTCACAGCAATGGCACCGGGATGATCGGCCTACCGATTCGGGGATGCAGACCTGGCGAGGCTACTCGATGTGGTGAAGGCCAGGGCAGATGTCCTGTTCACCTGAAGGTCCTGGAGGGTGAGCCACAAGGCAACCAGTGCTGCCTGGGATGAGGTGTCGGCAGCCGTGAGTTCAGGGAGTGTGACCAGGAGGACTGGCCACCAGTGTCGCAAGAAAGTCAATGCCTACACTGGGCAGCACGGGTGAGTTGACACCAATGTCCCCCCCCCCCTCCTCCCACCTTCCTCACCGAGACCTTTCTGCCCCCACGCGAGCATCCACCCCCAACTCCCATGCGGCCCACAGGCCTCCCTTCATCCCCTCTCTTCCATCCCCCCCAACCCTCCCTTCAGCCCCCTCCCGACATGTGGCTAACAATCCCCTCTCTGTGTTTCTGCAGGAGAAGCTTTCCCACAATCGCAGGGAGAGGGCCCAGACTGGCGGAGGGGTGCTGGACATATGAATCTTCACCACCTTCGAGGAACAGGCCCTGAAGGTGATGGGGGGTGCCGAGGACAGAGCGGTCACTGATGTGGATGTCAGCGCACGCCACAGAGATGAGGATCCACCGGGCCCGTCCCAGAGGACCTGTTACAGGTAAGTTTTCATTGCCATACTGACTGACCCATCCCTCCCATTGATGACATGTCCATTCGCCCACAGGCCCTTCAGCCGACGGTGTCGGCTCATCCCGGGTGGCCCCCTCTTCTGCTTCCTAGGAGAGCACCTTGGAGGAGAGCACTGACAGAATGCCACAATTTACCCATCATAGCTGTCAACCTCATCCTCCACCAGCGCAGATACACGCACCTCGGTGGAAAATGCTAGTGGACAGGCTTCTAGGGCACAATCTGGTGAGCACTACACAGTTGTCGATGTACATCAGGTGGATGGTGGAACATCCAGGCAAGACAGCAGTCAGAGGTCTGCTGGATCCCAGAACCCAGCTGGGTCCCAGCCAGATGCTGAGCCAATGAACGGTGTTACCCGGATCTGATAGAGATTTAGGGTGCGGCCAGGACATTCAGAGGGAGATGTCAGCGACACTCCAGCAGGCCTATAGGTGCTTGGAGGAGTCGCAGAGGCGACGGATGCATGAAATGTCACCAGTAATGCGTGGCACTGAGGCCAACACTGCTCGAGTGGCAACCACAGTAGAAAGTCTGGTGCATGACGTCGGCACCATTAGTAGAGGTGTCCAAGGTGTGGCGCAGTCGGTGAAGGCCATGGCTGAGAGCTTTGGCAGAATGTCCGACTCGCTGGAGGATGTAACCCAGTACCAGGCTGACTTTGATGAGGTTCTGCGGGATATGTCCCGCTCTCAGATGGGATTGACTGAGGCACTGCAGAGTTTGTCGCAACCGCAGGTGGGCATTGCCGAGGCGCTGCAGAGCATGACCCAATCACTGAGGAGCATCGCCAAGGATGTCCAAACGATGGTACAGACATCGGAGATCCGCCAGGGCTGGCAGAGCCAGATGATGCAGGGACAGCCAGGGCTCGAACCAGCAGCCCCTCCGCCCTGCGGTGAACCCCGTGGCCTTATGGGAACCGAATGGGAGGAGAAGGCATTGGGTGCCAACCCACACCCGTCCCATCGAGTGAGGATCGTGGACACCAGCTACCCCGAGTTCCACCCCTCTGATGAGGTGGCAAGTCAGCACACGGGACAGGATGGCATGGCTGTGCATGTGTCAAAGACAAGTGCACCAGAGCCCCCAGCAGGACGTGGTAAACAGCTGGCTGCCTCCATCTCAGATGTGCATCCCAGAACCCACTTGGACATAAGGTGGATCAAGGAAGATGAAGCACGTTGAGGATCACCAAGGGCACCAGGGAGGGGGGGAAAGGGCAGGGGGAGGGGGTGAGTGGGATGGCACCATTGGGAGAGTGGGGAATTGTTGGACACCTGTGACACATTAAAAATACTCTATCACATTCTTCTGCAATGCGGCCCGACCTCTGAAACCTTGGCCCATCTCCCCAGGCCCACTTTGCTGGGTGTGAGCGAGCACTCAGTAGACAGGCAGGAGTCAGACTATGGCATAAATTGAGAAGTACTGGCGCTCAGCTCTCTGCGGTTTATCATCACCCTATGCCCTCGACAGTGACCTGCTGATGGTGCCGACACAGTCCCAGCACCCTGGAGTGATGTGACATCTGGGAGGGTGAAAAATGGGGGTGGCGGATGGGTAAGGTATCGATGACAGGCCAGGCTACGTGTTGTGTGACACGGATGAGTATGAGGGCCTCCCTGGCCCACCGGGCTTGCCGCCTGTTTTGCAGACCGGTTCCTCCCCGAGATCATCCTCTGCTGGTCCGGCGCCTCCCCATCACCCTCGTTCTCCTCCTCCTCGGGCACATGTTCCTCATTCCGAATCTCCAGCACGTCACTCCGCTGCTGTGCCAGGTTATGGAGGACACAGCAGACCACCATAAAGCGGGTAATCCTCCGGGTATTGGACTGCAGGGCACCACCGGAGCAGTAGAGGCATCAAACCATATTTTGAGCAGTTCGATGCATTGCTCAATGACAGCCCGGTGGCCACGTGGGCTTTGTTGTATTGGGTCTCTGCTTTGGTCACTGGCCTCTGCACTGACATCATTAGCCAGGTCCTTAGCGGGTTCCCATTAACCCCCAAGAGCCAGCTGCCCATCCTGGGGTGGTCCTCTAAAAGGCCAGGGATGACCAACCGCCCCAGGATGTAGCTGTCATGCACACTCCCTGAGTTACTTGCACACACGTGCATGACCTTCATGTGGTGGTCACTCACAAGCTGAATGTTCAGGGAGTGGAAACTCTTCCTGTTAATGTTGGGCACTCTGAGATGGCCTGGTGAGCGTAAGGTGATATGAGTGCCCCTGAACCTGGGCATCCTGGCGACGGTGGAGAATCTTGCTGTCCGGGCATCTTGTTGGGCTTGGTCCATGTCAAAGTTGAGATAGTTTTCCGCCCTGGCAAACAGAGCATCCGTGACCTGTTGGAGGCACCTGTGGGCTGTGGCCTGTGAGATGCCACACAGGTCCCATTCCAGCCCTGGAATGATCCTGAGGAGTAAATATTCAGGGCTGTAGCGACCTTGACAGCCACCGGGAGCAAGTGTCGTCCTCTTCCACGTGGTGCCAAGTCCGCGAGGACAGGGCACAGGTGCCGCACCATCTCCTTGCTGAGGCATGTTACATCCTGAAACATGTGCTGTCCATCATCTGTTCGAACTACTAGCGCGCTTGTACACCATGGGCCTCACGAGCCTCCTCCTCTGGGTTCCTCCTGGGCCTGTTGGGTGGCCGTGTCCTCAGGGTCCGGCACATGGGCCGCCGCCTCGATTGTCTGCGGACGCTGCTGTTGACGCCTTCTCTGGTGTCTGGCTGCCCTGGCTACCAGCAGCACCACAAGAGCTTGTTTTGTGGGGTCCAAAATACTGTCCATACCTTTGAATATCTGTAAGGAATTGGGAGACGTGTTAGATTGACAAACAGCGGTGGCTCCCACACCGGAATCCTCCATTCTCCCATTGATAGCCCCCTCCACCCGGATAGCCTTGCCCACACACTCCTGGCCGCAACAGGCCCACCTCACCGGACCCTAGACCCTGCACCCCAGACACTTGCTCGGAGCGTTACCTGGAACAGGCAGTGGTCCCCTCCGCATGTCACTCACACACCCTCCAGCCATGGACATGTCCCCGAAGCTGCGTCCCATCACCTGGGTGCTCAGATGTTGGCTGCTGTGCGTATGGTGTTACCTCCCCTCAGTATTCAAGCACAGTGCCCACGTATCATGGTCTGATTGGGATGATAAGCAATGAAGAAGGATACAGTGGAGTAGTGGTATTGTTGCTGGACTAGTAATCCAGAGACTCAGAGTCATGCTCTGGGGACCTGTGTTCAAACCCTGCCATGGCAGACGGTGAAATTTGAATTCAATAAATATCTGGAATTAAGTCTAAAGATGACCATGAAACCATTGTCGATTGTTGTAAAAACCCATCTGCTTCACTAATGTCCTTTAAAGTGGAGCAGAGTCCACAAAAGATCAGCCATGATCTCATTGAATGGCGGAGAAGGCTCGAAAGGCCAGATGGCCTACTCCTCCTCCTAGTTCTTATGTTCTTATGATTCCCACATGCTACATAGCCCGCCCACCCACGGAAATGCACGGAAGTGCCCACTTAACCATGATTGCCAGTTCCCAATCAGCAGTAGCCTTCAGCCACAAGGCCAGAGGCTTCAGCAATCGGTGGGCGCAATGGATGGTCCGGGCAGGGACAAGGGCTGCCCCCCCCGGAACAGGTACTCACAATCCAGGTGTTGGCATGGTGATGTTGCACGCGGTTGCCCGCGGTGTCTCCCACCCTCTCCCCTCTCCGCTTTGCATATCAGCCCACCCCTGTGGAGGGTGCACCCTCCTCCACCCCCAGTCAAGGGTCCCCCAACCCCACTGGCCTTTTTGCCTGTGTCAGGTGGATGTACCTTTAAGAAATGGGTGTTTATCAAATAGCTGCAGTGATGCCAGTGTGTGGGTGGAGCTTTCATTTTCAACTGTAAAGCTACTTAGTGGCTCTGTTTTTGATTTCGTTTTCAGAGTTGGAGAGCTGTATTCAAGGCAAGCAGATGTGAAATGTTCTCTCTCCCTACAAGCTAAAGAATGTCTTTAGCTCACTTGATGATTTCAAAGTAATACCTGTTTCTGGTGAGAATTTAAACCAGGTCTCTTTGTAAAAAGGGTTTAACTTATGGATGTTGCCAGGAAAGGTATTAAGGATTATCTATAGAGTATTGTATCTTTGGGGTTACGTGTGTTGGTAGTTGATAAGATGTTTAGTGTCTGTTTATAAAATATTAACTGGGTTCATAGAATAAACATTGTTTTGTTTTAAAAATACTTAAGGTCTCTGTTGCATAGCACCTGGAGAGTGGACCCTTATGTTCCCCATAACAAAATCTATCAAAAGTCGTGGGTCAGGTGAACTCCATGATATACCTTGGAGTTTTCTAAACCCTGGCCAATAACACCTGTGAGCAAAGATGGCTACTCACCTCCTCAGCTCCCCGCAGAAGCCTTTCCTTCAGGTTAATGTTCATACAAAGGAGTATTAATCGGCACCAGTGTGACCACTTGCTGGGGAGGCCATGCTTCAGGGGAAGCCGTTAGATATGGGATCGCTCCCATTAATTGTATGCAACTAGGGTTTAAGCGGTGAAAATTGGTTTCTCGCCATGCGAGATCCCGATTTCGCCTACAGGAACGGGCCGGTTGCATCGCAAACTGTTTGGTGCCTGGCGCGGTTCAGGTTTTTGGCCTCTCCCGCTATTCATGGGCCTCCTTTCTCTCAAACGAGAGGGCAACGAGGCCGGAGAATTGCGCCCCCCGACTATAATGATGATCATAAAACTACCAAATTATTGTAAAAACCTAATTGGTTCACTAATGTTCTATCGGGAACAAAATCGATTGTCTTATCCAGTGTGACATCCATGTGATTGCAGAACCACAGCAATGTGATTACCTCTAAGCTACCCTCTGAAATGTCCCAGCAAGCCACTCAGTTGTACAAAGATTCAATGAGATTAAAACCAAATTGACCACCCAGTATCAAATTAGGCACTAAAAATGACAAAGGTACATCTTATCAAATCTTCCTCATAACATCACGGGCAGCACGGTAGCAGTGGGCAACACTGTAGCACAGTGGTTAGCACAGTTGCTCCACAGCTCCAGGGTCCCAGGTTCAAATCCCGGCTTGGGTCACTGTTTTTGCGGAGTCTGCACGTTCTCCCCGTGTCTGCGTGGGTTTCCTCCGGGTGCTCCGATTTCCTCCCACAGTCCAAAGATGTGCAGGTTAGGTGGATTGGCCATGCTAAATTGTCCTTAGTATGCAAAAAAATTAGGTGGGGTTACTGGGTTATGGGGATAGGGTGGAGGTGGGGCTTAAGTAGGATACACTTTCCAAGGGCCGGTGCCATTCCTCTCCACAGCCGGGGACCACGCCATCCACATCTACAACTCCCTTACATTCGCTGAAAGCGAAGACAAGACGAAATTTAAAACAGTCCTGCTGAAGTTCGACAGCCACTGCGACATTGAGGTGAATGAGAGCTTTGAACGGTACGTTTTCCAGCAGAGGCTTCAGGGTAAGGATGAACCTTTTCAATCCTTTTTGACCCATCTCCGCATCCTCGCGCAGTCATGTAACTATGACTCGACAACTGATTCCATGATCCGGGATCAGATCGTTTTCGGGGTCCACTCCGATTCCCTTCGTCAGCAGCTCCTGAAAGTCAAGCAGCTCACCCTCACCATCGCCATCAAAATGTGCGTTCTCCACGAACATGCTAACAATCGGTACTCCCACATCAGGGCGGCAGAAACGGCAAAGCGAGCATCCCACGAGGCGGATCGGGTGCAGGCTATCGTACCAATGCAGGGCCTAAGTATCGACGAGAGTGGCCATTTCACGTGCTTTTTCCAGGCCCCTGCGCATGCGCGCCACGACCGAGGGGACGGCGCGACAAATGACCACTCTGCGCATGTGCGATGGCGCACGGAACGCGCTGACATTGGCGTCATGGCGTGTCCGAATTGTGGCTCCGTCCATTTAAAGCAGCAATGTCTGGCAAAATCATGACGGTGTCTACAGTGTGGCAAGCTTGGCCACTACGCAGCCCTTTGCACATCTGCTTCACTGCCCAGCAGCCAGCGATCCCAGCTGTGGCGCAGACGTGTCCGTTCAATACAGCAGGCCATGCCAGATACCGACAGCCCAACGGATCCTGATGCTGAGTGCCTCTCAAATCCTTTCTCCAAGATAGTGAAGCACCTCTCGATCCTCAGCGTGGATCCCGACGACGAGTGGTGTGCTGTCCTCACAGTCAACAAGGCTCGCATCCGGTTCAAACTGGACACCGGCACATTGGCGAACCTCATCTCGAAATTCGATCTCGACACCATCTGCGTCAGACCAAGCATTCTTCCACCGGCCTGCCAGCTCCTTGACTACAATGGCAATGCCATAGCTGCCAGTGGCTCATACCAACTCGGAGTGTCCAATAAGTCAATTAAAGGGACACTGCGGTTCAAGATAATAGAGGGAAATTTGGCCAATTGGATAAGTAACTGGCTATCACATAGAAGACAGAGGGTGGTGGTGGATGGAAAATTTTCAGACTGGAGACCAGTTACCAGCGGTGTACCACAGGGATCAGTGCTGGGTCCTCTGCTATTTGTGATTTTTATCAATGACTTGGAGGAGGGGGCTGAAGAGTGGCTCAGTAAATTTGCTGATGACACCAAGATTGGTGGAGTCGTGGATGAGTTGGAGGGCCGTTGTAGGCTGCAAAGAGACATTGATAGGATGCAGAGCTGTGCCGAAAAATGGCAGGTGGAGTTTAACCCTGCTAAGTGCAAGGTGATTCATTTTGGTAGAAAAAAATTGAATGCGGATTACAGGGTCAATGGCAGGGTTCTGAGGAATGTGGAGGAACAGAGCGATCTTGGGGTTCATGTCCACAGATCTCTGAAGGTTGCCACTCAAGGGGATAGAGCCGTGAAGAAGGCTTATAGTGTGTTAGCATTTATTAACAGGGGGCTTGAGTTTAAGAGCTGCGGGGTTATGTTGCAACTATACATGACCCTGGTGAGACAACATTTGGAGTATTGTGTGCAGTTCTGGTCACCTCATTATAGGAAGGATGTGGAAGCATTGGAAAGGGTGCAAAGGAGATTTACCAGGATGCTGCCTGGTTTGCAGGATAGGTCTTATGAGGAGGGAGCTAGGGCTTTTCTCTTTGGAGCGGAGGAAGATGAGAGGCAACTTAATAGAGGTTTATAAGATGATGAAGGGGATAGATAGAGTGGACGTTCAGAGACTATTTCCTCGGGTGGATGTAGCTGTTGCAAGGGGGCATGAGTATAAGATTCAGGGTGGGAGATATAGGAGGGATATACGAGGTAGGTTCTTTACTCAGAGAGTGGTTAGGGTGTGGAATGGACTGCCTGCTGTGATACTGGAGTCGGAAACTTTAGGAACTTTCAAGTGGTTATTGGATAGGCACATGGAGCACACCAGAATGACAGGGAGTGGGATAGCTTGATCTTGGTTTCGGACAATGCTCGGCACAACATCGAGGGCCAAAGGGCCTGTTCTGTGCTGTACTGTTCTATGTTCTATCAGATTGTAGGACCTGACAGAGCATCCCTGCTCAGTGCTCGGGCCTGCAAACTCCTGAACCTGGTTCAGCGAGTCCACACCATGTCATCCTCACAGGCGACAGCCTCACCTGATGAAAACTTCCAGGTTGAAATTGATGACATCATCACGCAGTACCACAGCGTGTTCGACGGAATGGGCACGCTCCCATACCGATACAAAATCCTGCTCAAACCAAATGCCACCCCTGTAATTCACGCACCATGCCGGGTGCCGGCACCCCTCAAGGATCGCCTCAAGCAGCAATTACAGGACCTCCAGGACCAGGGCACCATATCAAAGGTCACAGAACCCACAGACTGGGTCAGCTCCATGGTCTGCGTCAAGAAGCCGTCAGGTGAGCTTCGAATCTGCATCGACACCAAGGATCTAAACTGCAACATCATGAGGGAACATTACCCGATACCAAAACGAGAAGAGTTGACCAGCGAGATGGCTCAAGCCAAATTCTTTACGAAGCTGGAAGCCTCCAAGAGGTTCTGGCAAATACAGCTGGACGCATCCAGTCGCAAGCTGTGCACATTCAACACCCCGTTCGGTCGCTAATGCTACAACTGGATGCCTTTTGGTATCATCTCTGCCTCAGAGGTATTTCACCGCATCATGGAACAGATGATGGAGGTATCGAGGGGATGCGAGTGTATGTTGACGATGTCATAATCTGGTCCACAACTCCTCAAGAACACATCGATCGCCTCAAGCAGGTATTCCACAGAATCCATGAGCATGGTCTCCAACTCAACAGGGCCAAGTGCTCGTTCGGTCAATCAGACATCAAATTCCTTGGTGACCACATCTCGAAACAAGGCGTGCGGCCAGATGCTGACAAGATTTTGGCGATCAACGCCATGAAGACCCCAGAGGACAAGAAGGCGGTCCTCCGCTTTCTAGGGATGGTCAACTTCCTCGGGAAGTTCATTCTCAACATGGCGTCCCACACCACAGCCCTCCGCCATTTCGTCAAAAACCGACGTAATTCCAATGGCTGCCCGCTCATGAGAAAGAATGGCGTGAGCTGAGGGCAAAGCTCACCACAGCCCCAGTTCTGGCATTCTTCGACCCTACCAAGGAGACCAAAATATTTACTGACACAAGCCAGGACAGCATTGGGGCAGTGCTCCTCCAACGGGATGATTCCTCGTCCTGGGCTCCAGTTGCGTATGCCTCCAGAGCCATGACGCCCACTGAGCAACGGTACGCTCAGATTGAGAAGGAATGCCTGGGCCTCCTAACGGGAATCAACAAGTTTCACGATTGAGACAGACCACAGGCCACTAGTCCACATCATCCAGAAGGATTTAAATGACATGACGCCTCGGTTACAACGAACCCTCCTCAAGCTACGTCGCTATGACTTTGAACTTGTCTGCACGCCAGGCAAATAACTCAATGTTGCAGATGCCCTTTCCAGGTCTATCACCACACCGTGTGAACAAACTGACTTTGTTTGCCAAATCGACGCGCAGGTGCAATTGTGTGCCTCCAACCTTCCGGCCTCTGATGAGAGGGTCATCCAAATTCGTGATGAGACGGCCAAGGATCCTCTGCTACAGCGTGTGATGCAGCACCTCACGAATGGCTGGCAGAAGGGACAGTGTCCCCAGTTTTACAACGTCAAAGACGACCTAACGGTGGTGGACGGCATCCTCATGAAGCTCGATCGGATCGTGATTCCGCACAGCATGCGAGCTATGGTGCTCGGTCAACTCCATGAGGGTCAACTGGGAGTCGGGAAATGTCGACGCAGAGCTCGGGAGGCAGTCTATTGGCCGGGCATCAGCCAGGACGTTGCCAACATGGTCCTCAAGTGCTCTACATGTCAGAAATTTCAGCCAGCTCAACACAAAGAAACTCTGCAGCAACATGAGATAGTGACCTCTCCATGATCCAAAGTCGGTGTCGACCTTTTCCATGCCAAGGGGCGTGACTGTCCTCCTGGTCGACTACATCTCCAGTTACCCAAAAGTGGTGAAACTGTCCGACCTCACATCAAAGGCGGTGATTAAATCATGCAAAGAAACATTTGCCAGGCATGGGATACCGCTCACGGTGATGAGTAACAATGGTCCCTATTTTTACAGCCAGGAATGGTCTGATTTTGCACGGCTATACAACTTCTGTCGCACCTCCAGCCCCCGCTACCCGCAGTCAAACGGGAACGCCGTAAAAGGGGTCCATATCGTCAAGAGATTGCTATGCAAGGCTGCAGACTCAGGCTCCGACTTCAACCTGGCGCTGCTGGCATACAGAGCAACCCCGCTGTCCACTGGGTTGTCTCCAGCACAGATGCTCATGAATCGCACTCTGAGGACCACGGTTCCAGCCATCCATGTTCCAGACCTTGACCACCTCATGGTCGTACAAAAAATACAGCAGTAATTCACGCCGGTAGGACTGGCCAAAAATCGGCGGGGGGCCCCAACGGCGGCTGCCCTATTCTCTGCTGCCGTTTTTTGGGCGGTGGCGTGATTCCCACCACGCTGGTCAGGGACCTGATGGTGGCTGGTCCACCACAGTGGTGGTGGTCAAGCAAGTGGCCTGAGATCGTTCCTCATCCGCATGGCTGATGGTTTCTTCCTACGACGCAACAGACGGGCACTGCGCAGAGTTCAACGCCCACCACCCAGCCGTGATGCCCCGCCATACACAATGCTTCCTCCGGACGTGCCCTACCACGAGGCCACCGATTCACCAGCAGTCCTGCCGACCCCTGCGACCACTGCATTGGCGGCGGTCCCACCTATCCAAGTGCCGGCGGCCCCTGATCCACCCTTGAGGTGATCAACCAGAATTCGTCGCCCGCCACAAAGACTCAACTTCTCGACTGAACGTTTGCACAATTTTGTTACTTCATCGTTTTGACCTCTGTAAATATCGTATTTACCATTTCATCTGCCCTATTTCTGCACTAGCGACACTTTCCTATGTATATAAGTTCATTTTAGCACATTCTGTATATAGTCACGCACATATACACATCTTCACGCACACGCACCTTAATATTTATTATCTAAACACAAAGAAAAGGGGGGAGATGTCATAATATACATCTATATATATATAATGGAATGCAGACAGGCAGTGATTGACACACAGGATGACCAGTAAGCACACAGAACAGAGCAGCCAATCACCAGACAGGACACGACCACTATAAAGCCAGAGTGCACCAGTTTTCCCACTCTCTCGGGATCCAGCCACTGAGACAGTCAGAGCTCGTGAGCATAGCCAGTGCAAGGTAGCTAGTAAGTCTGGTCAGGCTAGTATCAGGTCTCCAGTCAAGTCAGTATAGTGTCAACCTACAGTTGAACATATATAATAGTTTAGACGTTAAATAAAATCGTGTTGCATCTTATCAAGTGTTGGAGGTCTGTCTCTCGCTACACTGCATGAAGTGCAGTCCACATCGGCGCAGCCTGCCCAACACATCAGAGGGAAGGCGGGAATCCCATCCCGCCGCCCCAACGGCGGCTGTCCTATTCTCTGCTGCTGTTTTTCGGGCGGTGGCGGGATTCCCACCACGCTGGTCAGGGACCGTTGACAGTGGCCCCCCCGGCGATTTTTGGCCAGTCCTACCGGCGCGAATTACTGACCTCACGCACACCGGGACCTGGCAGGTGAGTGTGCAGAAGCGGTCCTCGGGGGGGGGGGGGGCGTGGGGGGATCTGACCCTGGGGGGGGCCTTCACAGTGGCCTGGCCTACAATCGGGACCTACAGACCTGCAGGCGGGCTTGTTCCGTGGGGGACTTCTTTCTTTCACGCCGGGCCCCTGTAGGGCTCTGCCATATTGCCGGGGGGCCGGCGCGGAGAAGAGAACCCCCCCGCGCATGCACAAAAATACACCAGCCGGTCTGCGCATGCGCGAGATCACGCTGGCTGTTGCGCGCATGCACTAACTTGCTTGTGCCATCCCTTTGGCGTCGGCTGGAGTGGCGCCAACCCTTCCGCCATCCACCTGGCCCCTGAAAATGCGGAGAATTCCAGTGCAGATACTCAGGGAATTGGGACAGAAAGAATTGCTTTAGAAGTCTGGAGTGAAACAGAACAGAGGAAATTGGGGAAAAAATAACAGATCACAGTTCAGTGAAGTCATAGAGAGCTGAAAGCACCGGATCTTGAGAGGCCAGAAATATATCCGCAGTTGTGCTACACTTTTCGAGATATTACTACAATTTGTGAGACATTACTTGAAATAATCTAGTGGATGAACCTCACGAGTTTGTGAAGAAGTCTGTAAGACCAAGAAATCCTGAAAGGGGTTGGTGTCAAATCTTGAATTGGATTTGTTGTTAAAAGTGGAGTGGAAGCTCTGTTCACAGGTCTTTTGTAAAATGTGGACTAGATCTTATAATACAAACCGTTAATGGAAAGCATGATTATGAGAGAAGATTTTAAAGCTTGTTTTTTGGATTAGAGTTTGGAAACTCTCATGTGGCAATCATCTGTGTGGTTTCTGAGGAGGAATCCACAGGCATTCATTTGAGGTTTTAGAATGAAGTATGTGTTTGACCACAGACATTTTGTTTGCGCCAAAAGGACTTTGTCAGTGAGGACATTGCAACTTTAAATGTACTTTGTCATCCATGCTAATCTTAAACTTATGTCTAGTTGTTAAGCCACGGTGGGAGTATTGTACCATAAGGAGTATTGTATCATAAGGAGGATTGAATCATAAGGAGTATCATAATCCGAATCTTGCATGCTTAATAAATATTTTTTTCTTGTTGAAACTAATTATTGATCCCGTGATTCTGTTCATCCACGTTTTATGAAATAAAGTAAAAGTTACAGTCTTTTGAACCAGGGTTCCATTCTGGGATCTTTCTCTACAGTTTTAACATCAACTGGGATTGTAACTTGCTCTTAATTTTATATCCCTCAATCAGGTCCCCCTCGGCCTTTTCTGCTCTGAGGAAAACAACCTCAGCCTAACCAGCCTCTCTTCATAGCTGAAACTCTCCAGCCATGCAACATCTTGGTGAATCTCCTCTGCACCATTTCTAGTGCAATCTCATCCTTCCTATAGTATAGAGACCAGGACTGCAAACAGTACTCCCGCTGTGGCTTAACAAGCATTTTAGCTCCGTCTTAACCTACCTGCTCTTATATTCTATTCCTCGGCTAATGAAGGCAAGTATCCTATATGCCTTCTTAACCACCTTATCCACCTGTTGTACTGCCTTCAGGGAACATTGAACTTGAATCCTAGTGTCCTTCTGGTCTTCTGTACTTCTTAGCATCCTACCATTCGATGTGTATTCCCTTGCATTGTTGGTCCTCCCAAAATGCGTCACCTCACACTTTCCAGGGTTAAATTCCATCTGCCACTGTTCTGCCCATCTGACCAACCTGTCTATATTGTCGTGCGATCTAAGGCTTTCATCCTCACTATTTACCACACCATCATTTTTCATGTCATATACTAACTTACTAATCATACCGTCCACATTAGATCATTAATGTACCTACAAACAGCAAGGGACCCAGCATTGGTCCCTGCAGTACACCACTGGACACAGACTTCCAGTCACAAAAACAACCTTTGAGCAACACTCTGCCTCCTGCCACAAAGCCAATTTTGGATCCAGTTTGCCAAATTGCACCAGTTGCAATGGGATCTTACCTTCTTGATCAATCTACCATATTAAAAGCAGAGCCAGGCCATTCGGAAAGGAAGTTACAAAGTAATTCTTCAAGCAAAAGGTGACAGAAGTGTGGAAACCTTTCTCACAAAAAGTAGTATGTGCTATCTCAATTGATCATTGAAATCTGAGATGGGTGGATTTTTGCCAGCCAAGAATATAAAGAGATATGGAGCCCACGTGAGTGGATAGAGTTTGGATGCAGTTCAGATAGAGTGGAACAGGGAGCGGAGGGCTGAAAGACCAACTCCTGTTCCTATGTTCTGTAGCAACTCAACTAGAATCCCATGTTGAGAAACATTAAGAAAAATAAACGAGCTACAGTTAGTGCAGCAAGCCTTATAAATTCTTCAAATGCAACACAGCTGTATTGGGAAGAATGAGGCATGAAGACACGCAATGCACATTAAAAGAATAAAGCACAGACAATCTAAACCTACACTTTGCACTCATTACAAAATGGCTCTCTTCTGCTCGGTGGTAATTGTCTTCTGTAGAATTCAGGACAGTACCTTTTTGTTGGGTCGTGGTGGATACTTTTTCCATTGGCAACCATAAATGCCAGTAACGCAAGTTGAGCAAAGTTTCTTCAACCGAAGTATCGTCTGCCTTTCCATCATCACTCTCCTTAGTTCTCAAGCGTTAACTGCACAGTCTTATGGGGATAAGAAGAAAAATAAATAAATGACAAAATTCACAATACCATAATTGGAACAGAATGCTTGTATCACATTCACTGTTCCTCATTATGGGATCACCAATGCTTTTGATATATCTTTGTTTTTCCTCAGCACAAGATTCCTCAATACCCCCAACAGCCCCATCCCCTTCCCATGACAACTCTCCAAGCACCACTGTGCATGGTCTCAAACATTACTTTTAAGCGAAAAAGCGATTTCCATGTACTTTTTTTCAAGTTAGTGTACAATATTTGCTGCTCGCGATACATAAGAGTTGACAAATTTATGGAATACCTCCATTCAATCTGGAAGCATGACCCCCAGATTCTAGTCATCTGTTATTTTTATTCTTTCCATTGCTCTCAACTGAACTCTTTGACCTTGACCAACTGCAGTATTCCAATGAAATTTGATGTGAGCTCAAGGAACAGTCTTTTGATTAGACACTTCACAGTATTCCGGACTCACGGCTCTAGATTCTCCGCAGTTCGACACCAGCAGTCGCCAAAGGCACCAACGTCACCTGGCATTGCCAGTCCTGGAAGCCCTTCCTCATCTGAGCTATGGTCTTGATGTCCTCAGCTGTGGTGTTCTGAGTCTACAGCATGCTCCTCAGTGAGTGAGACATATCCCTCACTACCTCTGTCAAGTCCCTCTCTGCTTTGGTTATGTCTCTCACTGCCTCTGTCATGTCCCTCTGTGACAGGTCAAAGTCAGGCAGCACCCGGCCAATGCTATTGATGCCCTCATCCATGACCCTTCCTAAAAAGGCCAAGCTCTGGAGCACAGCAGCAATCTCAATCCCTTCCTGTAGATTCTGGCTCTGTGTCTGCATCTGCACCAGTGACGGGATCATATCTTCCAGCAGCGCGGCACCTGTTTTGAGAACAGCTGTTCCCTGGGATTGAGCAGCCCTCCAACAGGCCACTCCCTCAGGAGTCCCTACCGCCACCTGGTTTGCTGCAACATGTGTGTGGTGCTCACCAGAGGGTGACCCAGGAGCCTGATCACTAACTTTACCCACGGAGGTAGTAGTCTCTGCGATGGCGGATTGTGCAGGTGACAGCAGTGTCAAAACACTGGTGTCTTCCCTGGAGTGGTGTTCCGGGGTGTGCTGGGTATGTGGTTCGGGGTCAGTGACCCTGGATGGCCTGGCCTGGTCTGATGGTGAGCCTGCAAGATAAAAGACATGGGGTGAGATATTGGGAAGGACTGGTCTGTGGGAGAGGAGTGACTCACTTGCTGTAGGGATATCTTGTGTTGCATTGGGCTCGCACTTGTTTGCCGCATACCAACTTCCACCGCAGCCACCGCCCTCCCCTTGCTCTCCCTAGAAAGTTGCAGGGCCCTTTCCTCAGAGGGGTCTGGACCCGAAGGTCTGCGACTTCCCCTCCCGTCTTCTGGCACTAGTGCCTTGGGGACACAGAAATGATATAGTGAGACACTGGGAGGAGATTTATATGGCAGCACGGTAGCACAGTGTTGCTGTTGCTTCACAGCTCCAGGATCCCAGGTTCGATTCCCGGCTTGGGTCACTGTCTGTGCGGAGTCAGCACATTCTCCCTCTGCCTGCGTGGGTTTCCTCCGGGTGCTCCGGTTTCCTCCCACAAGTCCCGAAAGCCATGCTGTTAGGTAATTTGGACATTCTGAATTCTCCCTCAGTGTACCCAAACAGGCGCCGGAATGTGGCGACTAGGGGCTTTTCACAGTAACTTCAACGCAATGTTAATGTAAGCCTGACAATAATGATTATTACTATTATAGGGACGTCTGCAGCTCCTGGCCAAAGAGGGCAATACATGTGTTGGGGTTTGGTGGAGGGTGAGTTGTCAGGGAGATACAGGAAGGTGGGCTGTTGTTGGCCTCTTGGAGATTCGGGGCTGAGGTGAGAAGTGAGGGATGGGAATGATGCCAGGGGCACAGCAGTGGCGACGCACCCGAGCTGCCCAAGGAAATCATTCATCTTCGTATGACATTATGTACCAGTCCTCCTGGTGATGCTGCCAGCACACATAGCCTCTGCCACCTCTTCTCGGGCACAGTAGGGCGGGCTTCAGCCCCACCCTGGGGGAGATGGTGTCCCTCCTCTCGTCATTCGGTCAATCCCGGACTCCCGGAAGTGGGTGGCAGGTTTCTGTGCAGCCATCTTCTTGGCTGGAGTCTGTGGTGAGTGGAATGCTTATCAGCAGCTCCGCGGAGCCTGTCAGGCACTTTAATGCGAATCCTGGTGCCAGGGAATCAGATGCCAGTGTGACCAGGAATCACTTGTGTTTCGCATGGACAGAGTGCTGGCTCATTTGCATGACCTGAATTTTATCCACTGGGAGCGCAAATTCCATGCGATTCACTTCCGTTGGGAGAACATAGGGCTGGATTCTCCGAATTTCAGGCTATGTCCGGAGGATCCGTGGCATTTTATGTCAAAAAAATCGGTGCCGCCCCAGCACTGATCCTCCGACCGATGAGGGGCTAGCAGCCACCCTCCGTAAAATGCCCGGCCTCCAGAACAAAAATGGTAGGAGAATTGACGGGTCCGAGGCCGCGCATGCGCACGGCGATGACCTGCAGCGGTCGCGCCGTACAAAATGGCGCTGGCCGTGTGCGGACCCGACCCTGCCAGATAGTGCTCCCCCCCCCTCCCCGGATACCCCCTGGCCACCCCCTAACAGTCCCCCCAGCCCTTGCGAAGCCCTCCCGGCCAGCGGCTTAGCTGCCCCCACCGACTGTGGTGGCACTGGACACATGGCAGTTCACAGCTGCCATGCCGGGTTCCCGCACGGCTGGGACCACACCTCCCCCACGCTGTTGTGAACTCGGCCCATCGGGGGTGGAGGCATTGGGGGAGGGCCTTCAGATGACGTCCCGAGGCCGTCCCAACGGCGTGCGGCGCACTCCTCAATGACGCCGTTTTGGAGGGGGCGGAGTATGCAGAAATAGGCCCCCCCCCCCCGCCCCATTCCATTGTAAAAAGGAATTCTCCGCCCACTCGCCGATTATGAAGTCAGGTTTGGGGAACAACGGAGAATCCCGCCCATAGATCCAAAACGGAGAATCTAGCCCAACTTTGTGTTTACCAATTTGAAACCGTAATCTGCCGGCATTTTGTTTTCTTATTATTTGCTGGTTTTGGTTTTGTTGTTTCTTGTATCCTGTTTTTGCTTTCGGATGGCAGCTGTTCATCATTCTGTCATATACACCTGCCTCAGACACATCCTTTGTTTCTTTATTTGTTCCATTACCCCTCCCTTTGGCCCTTTGCCGCTAACTCATTTGTCATTTAATTTCTCCTGTCTTCCATCCTATCACAGACCTCCCTTCTATTCGCTAATCACCCTCCTCCCTCTCACTAGTTTAAAACATATTACATTCCTGACTTTTCCCAGTTTGTTTGAGAGATTATTGACCTGAAACTTTAATCCTGCTTCTCCCACAGATGCTGCCTGACACCAGCTGAGTATCCCAGTACTTTATGTCGTTGTTTTGCCATGGTAAAGTTTTCACAATTAGCTGCAGTGGATAATTGCCAATAATTAATTCAATATGTCACAGCAGTTCACACAATAGATTTGTGTCACTTTACATTGGCTCAGAAAAAAATACATGAAAATATGAAAAAGATATACTCACCCTTGGTGTGCTTCTGATCGTTGTCCATTTGCAACCATGGACATTGATCTGGAGTAACTACACTGATGTGGTTTGTGATCTAAAGTAATTGATCAGGCACCAGTGCTTTTACTGAAGAATTACTTCAACTTTAATGGAGTCTTTCTACATTGGTGTAGCTCCTTAGCAATGTATTTTACTCTTTAGCAATTTGCACCCAAGAGTGCTCTCAGCTAATGTGAACAAATTAATCTACTTTCTGTTACACCACAACTTTTCTTTTTGTCTGAAGCTACAGCCCTTTACGAGCTGCTGCTTCACTCGAATTTACCCTCACTAGGCATGTGAGTTGTGCCTAACTTAATGGAAAAACTGTTCTTCTTCCTGATGCCTGTTCAAAATAGGGGCAAAATCTGACATTATTCCCTCCCCTCAACTTAAACACACATTGCGTGTACAGGTTTCCCCACCTTAAGGCCATACGCAGTTCCAGTTATTCTAGAATTGCCAGAGTCTGAGCCTGTCAGTAACAGATTAACGCTGAGATGATTTCAGGCACATCCTGTACATACTTGACCAGACACGCCATGTATACCAGATTTCTTTATGAGGTAAAGGGATTGGGAAACAGCCCCTCAAGTCTGAATCATAGAAATCTTTAGATTGCCCAATGTAATTTTTCACCACTGGGTGTGGGAAAATTCAAATTTAACATTTTATTTCCAAAATAAATTGGCAACAACTTTCATTTACCCAATAGTTCAGCCCATCACAGCCTTAAATGGCAGAACCATACGGATGATATAGATTGCGATTTTGATCATTGCTGTGTGTAGACTCAGCTGAAGTAAG
Organism: Scyliorhinus canicula; assembly: GCF_902713615.1. NCBI lineage: Eukaryota > Metazoa > Chordata > Chondrichthyes > Carcharhiniformes > Scyliorhinidae > Scyliorhinus > Scyliorhinus canicula. The sequence continues at coordinate 47,182,976 of NC_052162.1, forward strand.
CTGTGCAGATATCAGGGAAACCTCATTTGGCCTCAGCTGCCACATGGTTGGGTGGGCGAAGCCAGCGATGGTTTCTCCTGATCACTTCCATTGCGACTGCTTGATGTTGGATGGGGACCGGATTGGTCTTGTTGATCGACGAATAGCTGCCCACACTCACAGCTCCAAAATAAAGAATGGCCCCTTGGGCTGTTAGTGGATGGCATTCAATGCTTATGGAGTTTTAGAATCATAAATAGCGAGTACCACCAAGATAGGTGGGAAATGTAGGAAAGTAAATTTCCATTTTGCATATTCGATTTTCCAACAGTGGCAGAAATGTACACAGAGTTATAGGTACCATTTATATATTTAGTTAACATTATAAAAGGGTGGCAATTGCGTTAATTTTTGGGTGGTGGTTGGAGATCAAGCAAGAAAAGTTGACACTGTTGTTCACTGGGAAGGAAATGTGTCCATGGTAGCTGGTGATCTAAAATGTATTGTCCAAGTTAAAAGAAAACAAAACTCAAATGCAGTGACTATCGCCAGTCTAGGCTCACTGGAAATGCCTATTGTCTCCAACTTTCTCTATTTGTGCCTTTTATAGCTGCTACACGTAATCTGTTTGCCTTGACTACTTAACACTCACATTTCTGATTCAGATTGTCATGTGTTCAAGATTCATTCCAGAGATTTGAACACAAAATCTCATCTGACAGTACTTGCTGCGTTAAAACTGCCTGCCATGTTTCCTTACATTATAACTTAAATTACTTAATTGGCTGTAAAGTGCACTGGGATATTATGGATGTCTATTTTTCTTTAGGCAGATGCCCTCCATCAGGATGTAGATGAAAAAATATCAGCCTTGCCAACCATTTCCATAGCACTGTCAATCTGTTTCCCTTCATCAGTAACTTGCCCAGGCTGGAACTCTGACCTGGATAGTCAGTGTGCAGGCATCGGAGGAAAGACTTTATTGCTTTGAGGGGATGTAGAGTTAAACAGCAAATATTATTTTAGGTATCAGGAAATGTATTATGAGGAAAGCTGGGGATCGTTTGTTTTGTAAAATGGAAGGTTTAAAAGTAACCATATTTTACGTTTTTAAGGTTTATAAAGACATTTGATACAATTTAAGTGTGACCTGTACAGTATTCCTTACATGACATTGAATGTGGTCTGTTTCATGCTTGAGCTGGGAAATGAGTGCAGCTTATGGAACCTTTGCGTGAGGTAATTAAATTTGAAGGCTATTAGTAACATAGGGATGGATTTAACAGGTGGGCCCATTTCCTGCACTCTCCCACCAGCCCCACCCACCCCCGAACTGAAAAGGCCCATGGTAAACAGAGTCCCCTCACACTTGAAACACAGCTGCTCCATAGCGAATTGCTGGGGGCAGACTTAACTGAGCCAGAGTGGGCTTTCTGTCCCCATGTGGAAGGCAGTCAAGCCCTATTTCCCTCGTCCGACGAGCATCAGGATGGTGTTGTGGCCACTGCGGGGACCATAGGGCAGTTCCTGAAGAAGAAGACTGAAGGATCCTAGACTTCAGTTAAGTCCAGGGACTTAAGGTAGACCTGCCTGGCAGAGACCAGCGAGGAGGGTAGGACGGGGTGGAGGGCTGTGTTCTAGAGGCTGGGGATAACGTTTAAGAGGTATGCCTCCCATGGGCACAGGAGGTCGGTGTGAATTTGGAAGGCAGGGCACCCATTTTAATTTACAAGCCCCTCCCTCCCACCTCAAAATACACTAGGATGTAAAAGTCAGCCCATAAGATATTTAGGAATTATAAGGAGGGTGCTTATGTTCATAGTTTCATAGAATTTACAGTTCAGAAGGAGGCCATTCAGCCCATCGAGTCTGCACCGGCTCTTGGAAAGAGCACCTTACCCAAGGTCAACACCTCCACCCTATCCCCATAACCCAGTAACCCCACCCAACACTAAGGGCAATACAAACTAATGTTTATAGAAATCAATATAAAAAGTGCATTAGCCCTGAGCTAATTCTCACTTTACTGGCCTGTCGATTTAACTTACCATAACTATGCACAAAGATTGATTTATTAAGTTTGCATGCATAGACGTCTGAACCTGCAGCCACACACTCGCATATTTCCACTCACACATAGGTTCACAAAATGCCTTTCGGACTTGCATGCAATGTACACACACCTGCTGTGTATTCATGTTTGTTTTTAGTTGGAACAATGTCATGTTAAAAGCTCGATCACGTGGCGTATTGATGATGTCATTGGCCATTTGACCAGGCAAACAGGCAGTCTATCCTAACAGAATAAACAAGTGGCAATTTAGCATGTCATTCCAACTAACCTGCACATCTTTAGACTGTGGAGGAAACCGGAGCATCCAGGGAAACCTACGCGGGCACGGGGAGAATGTGCAAACTCCAAACAGACAGTAACCAGAGCCTAGAAGATTATGGACCGTGTGTACGGAAGGAAAAATATGAATTCTTCAAATCTTCTATTGACTAGCTGGAGCACATCATAGATGCAAATTGACTGCACAAATTGGCTTCAAAAGTAAAAGCCATAAACTGAGCCACCTGGACCTCAAAATGTAAATTAACATAGATTGTTTTGGGGCTTACTGGAATTGAACCCGATCCCTGGTGCTATGAGGCCGCAGTGCTAACCACTGTGCCACCGTGCAGCCCAGAGTAAACATGTTTACAACAAAGCTCTTATTAAAAACATTTTTCTTTCCCCAAAACGCACATTTGGTGTGCCCCGTTTTACTACAATTACTGCATCTTGCACCTTTGTACTGTCAAACTGCTGCTGCATGCCTCTGTTCGGGTCTCAGCCGATATTTTGTGGATTCAAGTGCTCAAACGTAACTGCTGGGCTTCCTTAGCTGCTACTTCCATAGAGATTGTGACTTCTAAAGCCTTCTTTAGGTTTAAGTCGCTTTCTGTCTTGATTTCATGTAACTCACATTCAAGACATCTCCAAATTCACAGTATTCAGCTAAGTTCTTCAAAACAGCCACAAACTGTGTGATTGATTCACCTTCTTGTTGGTTATGTTGATAAAACCTGAACCTCTCAAAGGTTTAGATGAGAATATCTCCACAATTTCATCATAGGTCTTGAGCCTGCTTTTTTTGGCTGCACTATACTTCACAGGAAGTGGAATGTCTCCCTCCACCCTCCCCCCACTCCCACCCGCCATTGTACTCAAGAAAATTGTGACTACAATATCTGCCGCAATTTTATTCGCTTGGAAAAAATAATTAAATCTTTCAGTATATGAGCTCCACGGCTCATCATACAGCCCCACAGCACCAAAATATCCCACCATTTTTACTAATGAGAGGGCTTGTGTAAGCATGACGTGTCACAAATGTTTTGCACTACCTCGCTTCTTCTTTTAAACAAGGTAACCCTGAGCTCAGCCTGCTTCCTTCCGGGTTTGGAACACCCCCAGCTCTAAACTATTGTTGCAGCTGCTCAGAGTGCTCCCTGTACTGTTCCAGATCTTTCCGGGCCGAGCATGTGGCGAGCTTCTTTTCAATGTTGTTTCTATATTTGAATTTCTGAAGCAAAGTTTTTAGCTTCTTACTCCTTCACGAATGTCTGCCCATGAACAATGACTTTTCTATATTTTTGAACTTTGTGTGTCGGCCAGCATGGTGTCGACCACCTCGTCGCCAGTTTTCATTATGGTAGTTCTAAAAGATAGTCTTGCAGACCACAAGGGCACAAACAAACGAGAGCTTTATTGGAAAGGTAATTACTCTACAGGCTGTTAGGATAAACTGCCCGTATATAAAACAACAAGAACCAAAAGTGTATCAAATGGAAAACCGAATCGAGATAGAATGAGCCATGTGATACAAAAAGGCATGAAAAAGGACCAAAGTCACAGTCAGATGACGAACTGTCATGGTGCCGATGTCTTGGGATTGATCGCGGCTCCATGTGTGGAGTTTGTGTCACCCCCACAACCCAAAGATGTGCAGGGTAAGGGGATTGGCCATGCTAAATTGCCCCTTAATTGGAAACATTAAAAAAAAATCATTTTAATTAAAGGTAATTATCCATCCCTAATGGAGAGAACCTTGCTGGAGAGAGTCAAGTGAAGTCGGGCCAAAGTGAATCTCATGTCAGAGTCCGGAGCAGGTCTACCGAAGATTTTAAAGAAACATACCATTGTCTTTAATGGAGCTGGGAAGCATGAGAGATCTCAGTCAAGCTAAAGATTAAGGGTGAAAGTCAAACAGGATGGCTAATGGCTAGGCCAGTGCAGTACGCCATCAGGCTTAAGTTCAAGGCAGAATTAGATAGGCTGGTCAAGACAGGGATCCTCGAACCCTTAATGTAAATGATTGGACTACATAGATAGTACCCGTGATGAAGAAAGATGGCTGGGTACGCATGTGTGGCAATTTTAAAGTTATTTTCAATCCGTAATAGTGTGCAGAATAATGCCCCCTGCCTTTAATTGACGATCTATTTACTGGGTTGACTGCAGGCCAGCATTTCAGTAAAGCTGACCGTAATCAAGTTTGTCTGTGGATAAATGTGGATCCAGATTCATAACAATATTCGGCAATCATGACACACAAAGGACTATTCAGATATAAAAGGCTTTCATTGTGCACCTGCGATGTTCTAATGTGCCATTATTCTATTTGGAGGAGACACATTGATCAAATTCTAAGCAGACTAGAAGGAGCCCAGAGCTACTTAGATGATATCTTAGTTATTGGAAAGAATAAAGAACAGCATCTTCAAAATTTACATGCTACTCTTCAGAGCCTAGAAGATTATGGACCATATGTACGGAAGGAAAAATGTGAATTCTTCAAATCTTCCATTGACTAGCTGGAGCATGCCATAGATGCAAATTTACTGCACAAATTGGCTTCAAAAGTAAAAGCCATAACTAAGCCACCTGGACCTCAAAATATAAATTAACATGGATTGTTTTGGGGCTTATTAAACTCATATGGAAGGTTTGACCCAATCTAGCAACTATTCCCAAGCCTTCACACAACTTATTGCGTCAAAACAGGACGTGGGAATGGATGGGTCAGTGCGAGAAGGCCTTCGGACAAGTTAAAGAGGCATGACGAAAGTCAGAAGTCCTGACACACTTTGATCCAAAGTTACCCTTGCAACTTGCTTGTGATGTAGCACCTTATGGATCACAGTGCATATCACAAGAATTCACAAATCATCTACAGGAGAAGGGAATCCAACACATCTGATCTTCTCCTTATTATCCTGCTGCAAATGGGCTGGCTGAAAGGCTTGTTCAGACAATGAAGCAATCATTGAAGGCAAGGACCATTGCCAAAAAGAATAAGCTAATTCCTCATGACATACAGGAATGCAACACATTTGACAACAAAGTTTCCCAGCTTTACCCCGATAAAATGTCAGTTACTCACAGCATTTGATCTATTGAGGCCGCCTAAGATGAAAGAATTTGTTGAGAGGAAACAGCAAAGTCAGATTTTGCAATATGGGAACAGGGCTAAACGCCGTGCTTTTCAGAAAGGTCAGGAAATATTGACAAGGAACCATACCACCAGTGAGAAGTGGACAGCTGCCATCATCTTAGCACAGGCAAGACGAAACTCTTATCCCATTTAGCATGGACGATGTAGTGTGGAGGAGGCACACTGATCAACTTTCAGCAACTAGAACTGGTTTGCCAAATATAGACTCAACCGAGACTCCGCAACAAACTGTGTCAAGTGAAGACCTGGACATCCTTGAGAACATGACAATTCCAGAAATAACTGTGGAAGACAGTAATGCAGTTGAGGACACTTGATTAGGGAACTTTTGTGAGGGCCACGAAGAATCCAGCACGAATTTTCAGGATACAAAGAAATAACATTTATTTACAAATTAACAGCGACAGCGACAGCAACAGCAACCAGCTCTATTTATACAGGGAGTCTGCTAATGATTTCTCCGCCCCCCTCATTGGGGAAGCTCATACTCCCACAGGATTGTGGGCTTGTCATTAGTTCCCAGCCAATGGTAAGCAGGCAGGTTATAACAGGAACTTAAGGTGAAGGGACCCTTAGGGAGCAGTGTCCACAATATGATAGAATTCACCCTGCAGTTTGAGAGTGAAAAGCTGGAGTCAGATTTAACGGTATTACAATTGAATAAAAGTAACTACAAAGACATGAGGGAGGAGCTGACCAGAGTTGATTAGAAAAGAAACCGAGCACGGAAAACAGTGGAACAGAATTGGCAGAAGTTTTTGGGGGTTATTCAGGAGGCACAACAGAAATTCACACCAAGGAGAAGGAAGCATGCTAAGGGGAGGACGAGAGATCCATGGCTGATGAGGGAAGTCAAGGACACAATAAAGGCTAAGGAAAAAGCATACGAAGTGGCGAGGATTAGTGGGAAACCAGAGGATTGGGAAGCCTTTAAAAGCGAGCAGAGGACAGCCAAGCAAGCAACAAGGTGGGAGAAGGTGAAATATGAGTGCAAGCTACCCAGTAATATAAAAGAAGATAGGAAGAATTTTTTTCAATATAGAAAAGGTAAGAGAGAGGCAAAAATAGACATTGGACCACTGGGAAATGTGGCCGAAGAAGTAATAATAGGAAACAAAGCTCCATAATTGGAAAAGAAAGAAGTTGGGTACTCTAAATTTATTTTTTAAAACTTTAATTAAAAAGAAGGAGAAACAGGCTCCAATATTATATTTGACATGCAAGTGGTGATAAGATTTTCATTGCAAACTTCTTAAACTAATGAAAATTGTATTAAATGGTAGCTTCACATGTTTTAGGAGGTTTTAGAGTTAAAAAAAGCTTTTGAAAGAGGGCAGTTCAGTTAGAGAAAATAGGAGGTATGCCTCAAAACGTTTATAGCACAAAGGTGGGCCATGTCATTGAAAAGGTTGGGAACCTCTGGTCTATCCTAACAGCCTGTAGAGTAAACAGCTTTCTAATAAAGCTCTTGTTTTTTTGTATCTTCATAGTCTGCAAGTCTATCCTTTAAAAATATCACAACACCCACACACAAACATACTGGGCAAAATTCTCCGCCCCCCACGACGGGTGGGAGAATAGCGGGAGGGCCTTCCCGACATTTTTGCCGCCCTCCCGCTATTCTCCCCCCCCCCCCCCCCCGCCGAAGTCCCGACCCGAATCGCTGCCGCCGTTTTTTTACGGCCGGCAGCGATTCTCAGCTGTTAGATGGGCCGAAGTCCCAGCCCTTTCCGCCGTTTTTACGAACGGCAAACACACCTGGTCTTGCCGTTCGTAAAAACGGCGTCACAAACTCGCTATTAATAACCATGGCACCGATTGGCACGGCCGTACCACGGCCGTGCCAAGGGTGCCATGGGCCCGCGATCGGTGGGCACCGATCGCGGGCAGCGGGCCCGATGCCCGCGCACTACTTGTCCTTCCGCCGCCCCGCAGTATCCATTCGCGGGGCGGCTGAGGGGCAACCCGGCCCGCGCATGCGCGGGTTTCGTGCAAAAACGCGATGACGTCACCCGCGCATGCACGGGTTGGAGTCTTCCAAACTGCGCATGCGCGGCTGACGTCATATGACGCGTCAGCCGGCGCTAACTCCGGCAAGCGGGCTTAACGATTTTCGTTAAGCCCGTCTTGCCGGAGCCTACGGCGTCGGGCTGCTAGCCCCGACCGGGGACCAGAATCGGTCCCCGGTCGGGAAGGGGCGCGCTGCCGTAAAACCCGCCCGGGTTTTACGGCAGCTTTACGATTTCTCCCGTTTTGGGAGAATCGCGCCCACTATCTTACTGAGGACAGGAGGGGTCATTCACCAAAAGTCCTCAGCTCAATAATTTAGCTGCTGTTGTCAAAGCAGCTTACTGTTCTGAAGATCTCTCATGAGGCAGTAAATGTGTGCCAGATTTAAAGGCAAGAAACACACATCAAAACCTGCCTCTTGGTAAATTTCAAGATTAGTGTGAGGATGTGAAGCAAGGGTTAATAGCTAAAAAGAGCCAGAATGACCGGGATACATTAGTGGAAAATCACAAGTGGAGGAATGTGTTATTGAAGCCATTGAAGGAGAATGAACTTGCTCAGATAAGGGAGTTGATATTTGAAGTCGTGAGTCGACTCATGACTATAAGCCGAACAGCCTTGAGAAACAAGGAGCATGGCCGGATGACAGAATATGACAATACAGTCCAAACAGTCAAAGACTCGGTCGATCTTGGGTCGGAGTGTATACAACACGGGACAGGCCCATAAATACCTGTGCTAGATGGTCTCATCCACATTGATCATGTCAACCGCTTCCTTTATTGTCCAAGGCCTTTGGAAAGAACCAACAGGGATTTTGCGAGCACCCCTTCTGGCTTGTGGAGGGTATATCTGGCAAATGCGCTACCACTCCAGTCGCAGTTGTCGCAACCATTCGCTCCCCAATAGGCTCGGCCCGTCACCGCACACTACCGCCAATGGTAGTCACAGGGACACAGGTGCAGCGCCCTCGATTCCCAATGGTTGCCCAGTATAGGTGGCTAGCCAAGCTCCCGTGGCCTTGAGTTCCAGCGGCTGGAGGCCGGTCCAGATTGCCATGAATGTCTGGTGAGTGGTTGATGATGGAGACCGCCACCCCGTGGTGAGCCCCATCTCGGTGGGGTATCCATTAAGCTGCAGAGTCACCGGGATGGGAGTGGTGCAGGGGCCTGTGGCACAGTGCAGTGATAGGGGTGGTTCCTCAGCCTCCATGTCTTCCAGGGTGAGTGGGCTCTCTGACGTGAGGGATGCCGACTGGCCTGTTCCCTGGGAAAGGCTCCTTCATGTGACCTCCAGGAGTCTCGACCCTAATGGCAGCGTCCCACTCAATGCGGGCGGCCACCATCTTGAGAGTGTTCAGTTGGGGGAGTATCCCCCCCACCCCCCCAGTCACTGTGAGGCTTTTCCAGGTGAGCGAGGCTTTAATTAAGGCGTAAGTATGGCTGGCGGCAGCAGTCAGCAAGGTCATGGTCTGCTGCTCACTGTTTGCAATGCCATTGGTACGAATGAACAGTTGCACCCTTTCCACATACTGGGCCCAATCGTCAGTATCAGCATCAAAGGTTTCAAGATTACCAATGAGTGCAATTGGTTCGTTTGTGGCAGAATCTCCAAGCCCTGTTGAGATAGGCTGTAGGCACAGATTCATGTCATTGCACAGCTACACTTGATCCTCGTCGCCAGTGTTGTGACCGAAGGTTACGACTTTACATGTAGCCAGACAGAAGGGATACAACTAGGTTTCTTCCACTACTCAATAGAATACTCTCTCACTCTCCACTCCCCCTCATGGTCCTCTTCCCCGATCTGCTCCCAGGCCGGGTTTATATCCTGTCGCGGTTCCCCCGATTGGGAGGAAGCGCTGTCCCCTAATCACCTGGACAGCTCATATTCTAAGGTGTAGTTGGGGAATCTAATACAATGCAGGTGTGAGCCCCTTCGGGGGTTGTAACACACACTTTTTTAAAAACTCATCTGTCCCACACATGCCAACCAAGGAAACTGCACTTCGGCGCAGGAGAACAAAAATGCTTTCTCAGGAGCTCATCAATTTCACTTTGAAATGACTGCAATGGGCAGGATTTTACCGAGGGACCAAATGAGTTCCAGAGCTGACACTTCCCAGAGCAATGGGGACTGGCTCTCATCAATCTTCCCGGACAGCTGTAGCCCGGTCTTGGCAGTGCCAACGGGAGAGGTGGCTGGTGCTGAGGCTGCCCGGATACCACGCGGCAGAGAAGATGCCTTCAGTCAGAGAGGTAAGTACAATCAGAATGGTTAAGCAGTCTACCCTCGTATTCTCCATTGGGACTGCTGGGGGCAGTCTTCCCTTCCAATCGCCCCCTGGACAGCCGCAGCAAGGCTGCCCCCATCAATCTGGCAGCCTCTTGATGTACCGGGGGCTGCTCTGCCCTTGCCGAAATTTTCCTCAATGGGGCCTGGAGTCAGAGTTAAATTGTCTGCTAACTCTAATGGATGTGATGCCATCGGGTTTCAGCAGCAGAACATTTCCCTGCTGGCAGGGCGGCTCAGCTCTATTTTCCAGAGCTCCATGCTTCCCTCTCCCTCCTCTCCAGCCCACTACTCTGCTGCTAAAAACTTTGTCTACACCTATTCCATGCTACAGAAGTCTCTACTTTCTGACATCGCACCTCATCATTTACCCAACCTGTGAATTGCCTCTCGTCACCACAAATAAATGATGCAGTTGGACCAGATCCAATCTATTCATTACTTTACAATCTCAATCACATCACCAATTTTCCTCTGGCATTTCTTCAAAGTAAATAGTTGGACTCTTGCAGCCAAGATTGTGGCTGAAAATGTACCAGAGCATACTGAATCGACCAAAAGTGTAAACTAGGTTATCATCATTAGCTCAGCGAGCTGGGTAATATTTACCTTGGTGATGCCTAGGCCTCAGGGCGACTTGCTTGTGGTGTCTAACATGAATAGACTAGACTGAATTGATGTTTTTTTTAAATGAGCTAAATTAGGGAGAATAGATGGGCACGCACCTACATTACACAGAAATAGAACTTGGTTAGACGTCAGGTGGTTTTTATTTCACAGATGAAAGAAATTGCCAGTGTGGTAGCATGCCCCTTAACGGGGGGAGGGGCATTGCTCAATCGACCAATTGGGGCTGGAGTGCATGAATCCTAGGGTCATACAAAAATTATTACTAGCCGAGGCAGAGATTATCTTAAAAAAGGCATTATAGGTCGTCCAGGCTATGGAAAGCCCCAAAGGAGGTTGGGGGGGGGGGATGGAATTACAGAGCATGCAAACAGTCGAGGTCCAACAGGTTTGAAGGGAAAGCCAGACATGATGGCACAGAAAACATGAAGCAAAGGGGCTCAGAGCAAAAGAGAGTGAAGAGATATAAAGAGTTTGGTCTGCAGACCAGGAGCCAAGTAGATTGATACCGGTATGGGAGAGATCATCTGCAGGAAAGATGCAAATTCAGCGGTGTGGCATGTATTGCTTTCAACAGAAGGGTCACATTGGAAGGAAATGCAAAACTAGGCAAAGCCCACAGGGAACCAATAAAAAAAAACTCAGCCTCTAATATACAGTGTTGAGAATAACCCTGAAGATGAAGCTGAAGTACACAGTTTAAAGACTATCAAAGTGGGCAAGACACACCCAATTACAATTGTGGTGATAGTAAATAGTCAGCCACTTAGAATGGAGGTGAACACGGCCTCCATTACAGTTGTAGGCGAGCAAACGTATCATTATCTGCAAAATGGGGTCTAGCCCCTGAATTAAAGAAACACAATGGTCAAGCTAGCCATATATACTGGGAAAACTTTAAGAATCCTAGGAATGATCACAGCACCTGTAAGCTACCGGGTCCAGTCAGCTCAGTTGGCCCGAATAGTAGTGATGGGAGGGGGGGTGGGGGGGGGGGGGGGGGGCAAGGGCCAAGTTTGATGGGTTGGGACTGGCTTCACCAAATTAAATTCAATTAGTTGGAGATCTTTCAAATTAATGAAGGAGGCCTTCATGACATCTTAAAAAATTACCAGGGGATTTTCCAAAATGGTTTCGGCAAAATACGGGGCCTTAAAGGAAAGGTTTATGTTGATCTGGAGACCACACCCAAGTTTTTCAGAGCTCAACCCATTTCCTATGCTGTAAACAAGAAGGTTGAGTCTGAACTCAAGAGACTAAAAAATTAGGGACCATCAAATCTATGTAGTTTTCGGAGTGGCGACTCCAATCGTGCCAGTCATGAAGCCAGATGGAAACATCAGGGTATGCAGGGACTACAAACGAACTGTGAATTAGGCAGCCAAATTCAATACCAAGAATTGAAGAATTATAAACCAAATTAACACTTATACCAGACTTGATATGAGCCATCCGTACCAACAGTTAGAGTTAACTGAAACCTCCAGGAAATTTATTACCATAAACACCAAAAAAGCTTGTACTAATACACCTGGCTATCCTTCGGGATCTCCAGCGCAAAATGGAATGTTTATTACAGGATCTACCCGAGGTAGTTGTCTTTCTAGATGATGGACTAATTATAGGAATGTCTGAAGAGGATCATCTAGCAAATCTCGAAGAAATCTGAAAGAAATTTAAGAAGGCCAAAGTTAGGTTGAAAGTTACCTTCCCAGTTCAGGAAGTAATGTTCTTAGGATTCAGGATAGACACCAAAGGACTGCACCCTATAAAGGAGAAATTGTAAGGGGAATAGGCATGCGTTTCTGTGGCCGCAAACGAGACTCCAGGATGCTATGTTGCCTCCCTGGTGCTAGGGTCAAGGATGTCTCGGAGCGGGTACAGGAAATTCTGGAGGGGGAGGTGAACAGCCAGTGGGCGTGGTACACATCGGTACAAACCACATTGGTTAAAAAAAAGGGATGAGGTCCTAAAAGCAGAATACAGGAAGCTAGGAAGGAAGTTAAGAAATCGGACCTCAAAGGTAGTGATCTCAGGATTACTACCAGTGCCACGTGCTAGTCAGAGTAGATATGGCAGGATATATAGGATGAAGACGTGGCTGAAGAGATGGTGTCAGGGAGAGGTGTTTCAGATTCTTGGTGCATTGGGACCGGTTCTGGGGGAGGTGGGACCTGTAGAAACTGAACGGGTTACACCCGGGCAGGACTGGAACTGATGTCCTAGGGGGGCTATTTGCTCGAGCGGTTGGGGAGGGTTCAAACTAATATGCCAGGGGGATGGGAACCTACGCAAGGAGTCAGAGAAAAAGGGAGCAAGAACAAAAGCAAAAAGTAGAAAAGTGAATAAGAAAAGTGATAGGTGGAGAAACCAAGGGCAAAATTCAAACGGCAGTAGTAAAAATATTGGGAGCATGACAAGCATTGTGAAAAAGACAAACTTAAAGGCTCTGTACCTTAGTGCACGGAGCATTTGCAATAAAGTGGATGAACTAATCGCGCAGATAGATACAAATGGGTATGATATAATTGGGATTATGGAGACATGGCTGCAGATGTAGGGAAGATGTTATCAATGATGGGTGTGTCCAGAACCAGGGGTCACAGCCTGAGAATTCAGGGTAAACCATTTCGGACAGAGATAAGGAGACATTACTTCACACACAGAGTGGTGAGCCTGTGGAATTCATTACCACAGGAAGTAGTTGCTGCTAAAACTTTGAATATATTTAAGAGGCGGCTGGATATAGCACTTGAGGAGAATGGGATCAAAGGCTATGGGGAGTAAGCAGGATTAGGCTATTGAGCAGGATGTTCAGCCATGATCGTGATGAATGGCGGAGCAGATTCGGAAGGGCCAAAAGGCCTCCTCCTGCTCCTATCTTCTATGTATCTATGTATTAAGGTGATTAAAGATTCACTGGCCCAAATATTACATCAGAATTGAAATCCTTTTTGGGAACAGTAAATTATTATGGTAGATTTGTTCCTGATGTTTCTACATTATTAGCATTCTTACACGCACGACTCAAGAAGCTCCAGAGATGGTATTGGAAAGAGCATCAGAAAGAAGTCTTTGAACAGGTTAAATTAGCTTTACAGTTATCCAGTCTTTTGGTCTACTTTGAAAGAGATATCTTTACCTGTGATGCACGCCCTTATGGTATAGGGGCTGTTTTTGCCCATAAGATGGAAGATGGTACTGAAAGGCCTATCGTCTATGCTTTGAGGACTTTGGCCAGTGCTGAACAAGCGCATTCCCAAATTGAAAAGAGGAGACTAGCTGAAATATTCAAAGTCAAGACATCCCACCAATAAGTCTAAGGATGACATTTTATAGTTGTTACTGATCACAAACCCCTATTGGGGTTATTTAGGAAGGAGAAGGCCATTCCCCCATAGCTTCAGCTAGGGTCCAATGCTGGGCTCTATTATTCACAACCTATGAATACATGTTTCAACAGAGGTCGGGCACCAAATTTCGAATGTGAACGCTTTGAGCATCTTCCCCTCCCTCAGAGGTTACCATCTCCATTGATACCACAGGAGATTGATCTTGCTTTGTATTCCTTGATATGTTGCCAGTGTTGGTGAGGCAGGTCATGCTTTGAACTCAAAAGGACCCCATATTATCTTGAGTCAAGAACATGGTCCTGGCATTATGATAACAAGTCTGAATTGCTACGTCCCTTTCAAATATGATAAGATAAGTTGCATTGCAAGGACGTCATATTATTGTGGGGAGCTAGGGTGGTCGTTCCCACCTGCGCAAGGAAGCTATTGCTACAGGAGCTACACGGTGCCCATCCTGGGATGATGAAAATGAAGATGCTTGCATGCAATTTCGTATGGTGGCCCAGGATGGACATCAAATTAGAGAATCTGGTCAAACAGTGTGACCAGTGTCAAATGCAGCAACACTTGCCGTCTGCGGCCCTTATGCATCTTTGTGAGTGGCCCGGTCACCCCCGCATAAGACTGCACATTGACTTTGGTGGTCCATTTATAGGCTCCATGTTCTTTCTAATCTCTGATGCTTACTCCAAGTTGTTGGTAATACATGAAATAAAGTCCATGACCTCATCAACAACGGTAGAGAAATTGAGTCAGACATTCGCAACCCATGGGTTGCCTGAGGTTCTGCTGTCAGATAACGGGACTGCTTTTACAAGTGAAGAATTCCAACATACTATGAGGACCAATGGCATTGACCATATTTGAACTGCTGCCTACCATGCTGCTTCAAATGGACTGGCTTAGAGAGCCATCCAAACATTCAAGGCCGCCATGAAAAAGCAGTCTTCCGCTCCTTTGCAACTCAGACTGGCTTGCATCCTACTTACTTAAAGTACTACTCGCACCATGACAGGTGTGACACTCGCCAAGCTGCTAATGGGCAGACACGTTCAAATGCGATTGTACCTTATTTTTCCAAATTTGGTGGGGAGGGAGGAGGCCAAACAAAATGAACAGAAAAGACACCACGATTCAAAGAAAGTTGAAAGATCAATTGTGGTGGGTGATTTTGTTTATGTGAAGAATTTTGGAGCTGGCCCGAATTGGGTCCTGGGAATGGTCGTGGCCAAAACAGGTCCAGTACCATTTGTAATGGAAGTACAAGGGAGAAGATTACAAAAAACACTTGAACCACTTAAGAAAAAGAGAACTGCATACCAAACTGATGGGACAACCTGGTCCTAGTAGACTAGTCAGCGAGATAGATGCAGATGAAAGCAGTGCCACAGCAAGCTGCCTAGAGGACAATCGCAATATTGTTTCAGGGGGGACTTTGTTATTTGAGAGTGTTAATCAGGGACTTAAAGGGGGAGGGATGTAATAGCATGCCCCTCAAGGGGGCGTGTCACCAGAGCATCATGTGACCCAATTGGCCAATATGGCCGGAGCGTGTGAACCCAGGGAGCTGAGCATGGGTTCCCACCCAGTCAGTTCGGAGTTTGGGGTCTTAGAACACTCTCTGGATATAGTTTCTTCCTTGAATAAATCGTTCACTTGTTAATCCATCTGGTGGTCACTTGTCTGTCAGGATATTACAGCCAATTAAAAACGTTCAATAGCTCAGGCGACTGGTATCACCGCATAAAAAAGGGGCGTAGAACGTACACCCTACATGATGTCACTCATGTTCACGTATCTCCAAAAATTAATTTTTTGACTGCCCTGAGGATGGAAGTGTAATTTTCCACCAGTTTCTCTTCCCTTCATCTGCTTTTTATTTGCCTCCTTCAGGAGTTTGCATCACTTCTGTTATTTGAGATACAGAACTAAATGGAGCTGACTTGATAGGGCAGCTGGTCTTTTTCTGTCTGTCTTTTTTTTATCTGTTATGTGTCTGTGAGACAACATGGGCTGCTATCTTCTGATGCCTTGTCACATTTACTATAATGAGGGACTTTTTAGCCTACTATATTATTATTGATTTGTCTCCAGATTTAAGATTAGAAACTATGACAATGTTAACAGATGAGTATTTATGCAGCTGCATAGCATTCCACTTCCACAACTTTAACACAGTCATCAACACTTTTTAAATAAATTAGACAAGACGGCAGACTGAAATATTAGACAAATATCACAGATAGTAATTTCTAAGCAGGGAACAGATATAATAAGAGTATAGTAAGAGTCCCCTATGCTCTAAATAGATTACAACAACACACATCAATCACTGTTATAGTTTCTGATCTTGCTTAGTGTGGTGAATATTTTCTGATATGGAGTAATATACACATGAGAAAATATTTATTACCACATGAAATGTAACTTGCAAAATTCTGGACAATGTAACAAATAAAGCGGCAAAAAACAACCCCTTTGTATTGAAAGCAATACCCTTGAAATGAAGTGTGGAATACTTGCTCACAAGATTGCTTTTTCTGGTGACCATCTGGATAATTAAGAGCCCGAATGGTAGGTATCATTCTAGCCTTTCTCTGCCTAATGTTCTCTAGTTATACAGCAAGTGTCTGAATATTGCCAGCAGAGCAGGAGTCCTGAAGTCAGTCAGAAAGTGGGGGGCCCAACTTTTATCAACTATTCGGGGGACCCTGGATTGCATTTCTTGGTGCTTAGGCATATAACGGCCTGGCAGCAGATCTCCTGGTTCTTGAAAAGACAGGAAACCGCCTCCAAGAGCTGTTGGCCAATCAGGTTGAGTGGAGGCCCCACAAGCAATGGCCATCGATGGGACTGTGGCTGTTTAAGTAAAGAAGGAGGCTAAACTCCTCACAAGATAAGTGGGTTCTAGGGTCATCACAGTCAGCCAGGCAGGCCCCTGTTTGTGAGGTGTGGTGATTGGTGACAGTTGGTGAGCCTTACCCCGAGAGGGGAGCAGCCCTCCATGAGCTATAGAGTGCCTGGTTCTCCAAACCCACAAGCAGGCCACAAGGTTTAATTGGAAGCCACCAGTCACTGGTAAAATGCTCATGGCGGCGGGAAGAGGTCCTCAAGTGACCCTTAATTGGCTCATGCTGATAGCATGAGCAAGGAGATGGCTACTCATTACCCCGCGTTCCCTCACCATTCTATGGCATCGTCTGCCTACTCAGCCCATTCCTAGAGGGCTGTCAGAATTCAGCCTGAGATTTTTAGCAGCATTGTAAAATTGGGTGGCATGGAAAAACAGGCTGCTGAGTCACTATTACACAATTTGCGATACTGCTCAAGACGAATTTGACCACACCTGCCCACTTAACCTCCTGAATATTTTTGGGAACCCTACAGCTCTCTGGTCCAAACTCTAACAGCAGAATTTCCAATCCTGATTTGATTTCATACCTGACAGCAGATTTTCATATTGTGCATTTTTCCTTTTCTCTCTTATTTCTCCCAGGTTGATTTTGCTGTAACCTGCTTTGATACATGTTTGTAATAAAATACATAATAAAAGAAAAATCTATGCCCAGATAAATGTTAACTTCCCATGTTGCAGGCATCTGCACCATCCATACCAAAGAAATCTCTAATTTTCTATCTGTCTACTGAAAATAAGAAAAAGATGGAGTAGGAAGAGAGGGCACATTTTTGTGGCGTGGAAAGAAAGCGCTGACACATACTTGATATAAATTTCAAATAATTATTTCTCAATGCCTCTGTAATTAGTTATTTATGCACTTCTAGCTCATGGGAAAAACAACACTGTACAGGAACAAGATTAGACAGGTCACTGAGCTCCCATTGTCAACCGCTTTCGTTTGTAGTTTATTTCTATGC
The DNA here is from genome assembly GCF_902713615.1 of Scyliorhinus canicula. Taxonomy (NCBI): domain Eukaryota; kingdom Metazoa; phylum Chordata; class Chondrichthyes; order Carcharhiniformes; family Scyliorhinidae; genus Scyliorhinus; species Scyliorhinus canicula. The sequence goes on from NC_052162.1 coordinate 47,200,614, forward strand.
AAAATCTAAGATCTACCTGTGCCCTCAGGCTTACAACTCATTGGGTTGCATGGTGAGATTTAATTGTCTAATCTTTTCTAGACTTTTAAGTATACATCCAAAATATTAACCAGTCTTTTTGGTTATTGATGGACGTTCATTTCAATTTCTTATTTTCATTTCTGATCACCAGCATACATAATTCCTTCTTTTTATCGTGGTTAGCACTGTTGCTTCACAGCACCAAGGTCCCAAGTTCGATTCCCGACTTGGGTTATTGCCTGAGTGGAGTCTGCACGTTCACCCCGTGTCTGCGTGGGTTTCCTCCGGGTGCTCCGGTTTCCTCCCACAAGTCCCGAAAGACGAGCTGTTAGGTAGTTTGGACATGCTGAATTCTCCCTCTGTGTACCTGAACAGGCACAGGAATGTGGCGACTAGAGGCTTTTCACAGTAACTTCATTGCAGTGTTAATGTAAACATACTTGTGACAATAAAATTGTTATTCAAAAAAATTGGTTTGAAATAATGTAATACTGAACTTTCTGCAATTGGCTAAATTGGCAGACAAGGCTCTGCGGCATGGTAGCACAGTGGTTAGCACTGTTGCTTCACAGTGCCAGGGTCCCAGGTTCGATTCACAGCTTGGGTCACTCTCTGTGCGGAGTCTGCTCCTTCTCCTCGTGTCTGCGTGGGTTTCCTCTCCAGTTTCCTCCCACAAGTTCCGAAAGACGTGCTGTTAGATAAGTTGGACATTCTGAATTCTCCCTCTGTGTATCTGAACATGCGCGGAATGTGGCGACTAGGGGACTTTTCACAGTAACTTCATTGCTGTGTTAATATAAGCCTACTTGTGATTATTATAGTGGACATCAGTGCCTTATGTCTTTGTTGCGGCAAAGAGAAAAGGTATGGAAGTGTCCACATTCTGGATTCTTGTAACACATTATCAGAGGTTTATTAAGGGAGTTGCTCAATACAGTCAAGATGGTGATCTGTCCAAAGCCCACGCAAACACTCTGCTGATGTCACTACACATTACGTGACACAGAACCAGCAAGACTGTATTCCCAGATATTACTCCTCCCTCTTGTTATATTTTATATAATGACTTTTCTAAAATATTACTCCTGAATCCACCAGGATGATAAAATGACCAATAGTCTTCATGCTGAAAGATTAACTATTTAATGAGTAATAAAATAATATACTGTGAGTCCTTTTACTCAATACTAAACTAACTATAAAGAAATAAAGTATAATAAAGGTAACTATATAACTATACACTATTATAACAAACTAGTTCTAACTTCTTCCACTCTAGCTATTCTATGTCTTGCTTGTTCACTGTCCTGGATCACACTCTCCAACTAACAAAAAAGAGCGGGAATCCAGTTCTTATAGTATCTGACTTTGGGACATCTAGAGCGGGATTCTGCTGTAATTGGCAGGGTGGGCAACTCCGGCGGATAGGAGTGGTGTGAACCACTCCGACGTTGGGCCGCCCCAAAGGTGTGAAATCCTCCGCACCTTCAGGAGCTAGGCCCGCCCTGGAGTGGTTTGCGCCGTGCCAGCCGGTGAGGAAGGGGCTTGGCGCCACACTAACCGGCGCCGAAAGGCCTCTGTCGACCAGCGCGAGTTGGCACATGCGCGGGAGCGCTAGCGTGTGCTGGCGTCATCCCAAGCGCATGCGCGGGAGGGTTCGTCTCCGCATCGGCCATGGCGGAGGACGACAGCGGCTGACGCGGAGGAATAGAGTGCCCCCACGGTTCAAGCCCACCCGCGGATCGGTGGGCCCCAACCATGGGCCAGGCCACCGTGGGGGCACCTCCCGGGGCCAGATCCCCCCGCGCCTCCCTGAGAACCGTAGAGGCCGCCCGGGCGGCCAGGTCCCGCCCTTAGTGTTGAACTGACAGTACAACATTTACATACATTGATCATGTATGTTGATATTGGAATATCACTGCACCTCTATACTTCATTAACGCAACGACAACAACTAACATTTATGCAACAGATTGCCTGATAGGCTATTTCTGTTCATAAATACAATTCAATAAGACAGTCTCTATAGTGGACATCTAGGACGGGATTCTCCGACCCCCCGCTAGGTCGGAGAATCTCCGGAATGGGGGGGAGGGGGGCGTGGATCCCGTCTTGCCACTCCAATGCCGGCTGCCATATTCTCCGCTGCCGGTTTTCGGGCTGGGATGGGGATCATGACACGCCAGTCGGAGGCCGTAGGCAGCGGCCCCCCCGGCAATTCTTCGGGCCCCGATGGGCCGAGCTGCCGTCGGTTTCTGGCCAGTCCCGCCGGCGTGAATTGGACATGGTCCCACACGGCGGGACCTGGCTGGTAGGAAGGCTGGTGTGGTCCTCGGGGGGGGGGGGGGGGGGGGGGGGCGCAGGGCGATCCGGCCCCTGCGGTGAACCCCATGATGGCATGGCCCGCGATCGGGGCCACTGATCTCCGGGCGGGCCTGTGCCATGGGGCGCTCCTTCCTTCTGCGCCGGCCTCTGTAGGGCTCCCCCATGGCTGGCATGGAGAAGACCACCCCCTGCGCGTGCGCTAGAATACGTCGGCCGGTCTGAGCATGCAGTTCTGCACATGCGCTAACTCGTGCCGGCCCTTCGCCGCTGGCTGGCGTGGCGCCAACCCCTCCGGCACAGGCCTAGCCCCTGGAAGTGCGGAGGATTTCGCAGCTTCTGGTCGGTCTGACGCTGGAGTGGTTTGCGCCGTTTTTTTAACCCGGCGTCGCCATCGCGGGCATTTGGGAGACTCCCGCCGCGGTCCTTTTTTGGTAGAATTCGGCATTCTTGAACTTGGCTACTTGCGACCTCAGAAGTGTCCTCATTCCTTTCTGTAGATAGTACTTCTTGAGTAGTTATTTCAGTACCTGGCACAATATGCATCGGAAAATCCTCAAAAACAGAATCTGAATTCACTGTCTCTGGTCTCCATTCCAAAGCATAGCTCTAAAGGTAGAGCCTCTTGAGAGGTTTCTGCAACTTCACTTCGTGCAGCAATTAACTGAACAGCATGAACGTTTCCAAACTCTTTCATTGTCTGTCTGCATGGTGTATGATATTGGGCAGGTATTTGCCAGGATATAATGTAATATATATAATACAATATATATATAATATAATAATATATTAATATCGTCCCAAAGATGTACTTTTGTGAATTGGACATTCTGAATTCTTCCCCTGTGTACCTGAGCAGGTGCTGGAATGTGGAGACTAGGGACTTTTCACAGTAACTTCATTGCAGTGTTAATGTAAGCCTACTTGTGACAATAAAGTTTATGGTATTAGATTATATATTGTTAACAAATCAAACTGTGTTTGTGGTTTCCTCTTCAAAAACAGCATTGCCGGTGAACTTTGTGCGGTAGCATGTATAGTGTTCCGATAAGACATTAGAAATTTGTTTACACTTCTTAACAATGTCCCCTGGTCCTTCAATGCTTTGATGGACTGCTTTGATGATTGCTCAAAATGGTCGGCCAATCTATTCGTTGTTGGATGATATGGAGCTGACTTGACCATTCTCTTTCAAGTAGTCCTCAAATTCCTTCAAAGTAAACTGAGTACCATTATCACTGACAATCTGCTCTTGGGTTCCAAATCCTGTGAATATTTTGTCTGGTTTTCCAATGGTCTGCTCAGTCGTCATTCACTTCATTACCAATATGGGTCATATTGAGTGCCATCCACAATCACTCAGAACACGTGCACCTCCAGTGGACCAGCATAATCAATGTGTCTCCTCTGCCAAGTCTTCATGTGGTGTAGGGCCTGAGGTCTGGATTCTTCCTACGAATGTCTGACGGGGTTCTTTTTTGGACCAAGTCCACCACCTTCTCCATCACTGGATTTCTCTTTACATATCGGTGAGCTTAGAGATGAATTCATAGATAACTATCCACGAACTAGAAATACAAAATATTGACAAAATGTTTTTCTGGGTCAAGCTTGATTTGTTAGTGAATTCTGAAGAATAAAGGGATTAAGGGTTATGGTGTTCAGGCTGGAAAGTGGAGCTGAGTCCACAAAAGATCAGCCATGATCTCATTGAATGGTGGAGCAGGCACGAGGGGCCAGATGGCCTACTCCTGCTCCTAGTTCTTATGTTCTCAAAGCACCAGCAGTTGCTTGCTGCTCGGACTTGCGATACTGGGCATCGTAAGTGTGTGCCGACAATGTCAATGATCATCTTTGCCATCTACTAGCTTCCACAAAAGGTGTATCTTTATACTGTCCCAAGATTGTAGTCAAGGGTCAATGATCCATCAAAAGGGTAAATGGTGCCCATATAGGTACTGCTGAAATATTTGCACACCAAAAATGATTCTCAAAGCTTCTTTTTCTAGCTGAGCATCATTAATTTCTGCCTTAGTAAGAGTGCGTGAAGCAAATGCTATGGTCGTTCCTCTCGTGAAGGCACAGTGTGCGAGACATTTGCATCAACCCCATAGTGTGAGGCATTGCAAGCTACTTGTAACTTCATTTATGGATTATAATGAACCAACAGCTCTGACTTCAGTAAAGCTTCTTTCACTTCATTATTTGCATTCTTACATTCTTCTGACCAGTGTCATGCCTGTTTGACACATAGCAACGTATGTAAGGGCTTCAATCGTGTTGCTAAACTCAGCACAAATGCACCATAATAATTGATCAATCAATGACCTTAATTGTGTCACATTTTGTAGACATGGCGCTACTAAGAATGCCAACATTTTCTTTGGTTCTTTATGTAAACCGTCTTTGATGATAATACGACTGAGGTAATTTATGGATGACCTTCGATGGCCGAATGTGTCTCCCTTTACATTGGAGTCACAGATCACATGACCTTGGTCCAGAGATTCAATGCTGTGCCTGGTTGGAGGTCGCATACCATTCAACTATGATATAGCTCATAGGCATATCACTCCAACGATGTAAATCCCACCCATTCTGGCGGATCACTTTTTAGAAAATCTTCATATTAAAGTGACACAGCAAGTCTCCCTCTAATATGCACTCCCACAATCTATCCAAAGCATTGGGATCTAACCCTTTCGCATTGGAGACCTCGGGAGAGTGTCGTTCAGTGCTGGTCTCCACAAACGAGAACCAGATGGAAGAGTACTTGTGGGGGACTCCCAGGGGATTGCCATCTGGGAGGGGTGGCAGCCTGGCACTGCTGGTGCCACCTGGGCACCTTTCCACTGCCAGTCTGCACCCTGGGGTGGGCAATAATTGCAATTTGGGGGGGAGGGGGGCTCCGATGGACTTTGGGACGGCTAGGTTAAATACTTATTGCCTTGGCCCACCACAAGGACAACTGCACCTGGGCTATGCTGGCAAATACTTGTACTAATCCACACCTGTGTGAATCCCACAGAGAGGGCTGCAGCATCGTGAATATGCGGAGAATCTGGGGCTGGATTCTCCCCTACCCGGGGGGGCGGGGGGTTCGGAGGGATGGAGTGGCGTGAACCACTCCGGCGTCGGGCCGCCCCAAAGGTGCGGAATCCTCCACACCTTTAGGGGCCAAGCCCTCACCTTTAGGGCTAGGCCCGCGCCGGAGTGGTTGGCACGCCGCCGGCTGGCGGGAAAGGCATTTGGTGCCACGCCAGCTAGGGCCGAAGAGACTCCGCCAGCCGACGGACGTCCGCGCATGCGCGGGAGCGTCAGCGGCTGCTGACATCATCCCCGCGCACACACACGGAGGGGGGGGGGGTCATCTCCGCGTCAGCCATTGGCTGATGCCCGACGCGGAAGGAAAAGAGTGCCTCCATGACACAGGCTCGCCTGCGGATCGGTTGGCACCGATCATGGGCCAGGTCACCGTGGGGGCACCCCCCAGGGCTAGATCACCACGCGCGCCCCCCCCCCCCCCCCAGGACACCGGAGCCCGCCCGCGCCACCTGGTCCCGCCGGTAAATACCTTGTTTAATTCACGCCGGCGGGACCGGCATAACAGCAGCGGGACTTCGGCCCATCGTGGGCCGGAGAGTCACCGGGGGGTGCCCGCCGACAGCCGCGCCGCGTTCACGCCCCCGCCGAATATCCAGTGCCGGAGAATTTGGCGGCCGGCGGGGGCGGGAATCATGCCGGCCCCCGGCGATTCTCCGACCCGGCGGGGGGGGGGGGGGGGGGGGGGGGGGTCGGAGAATCCAGCCCCTGGTGTTCAGCAAATTAGTAGGATGCAAATGTGTTCAATTTGGGTGACACAATGGTGTTCTGGGTGCTCAGGTTTCCTCCTATAGTCCAAAAATGTGCTGGTCAGATGGACTGGCCATGTTAAATTGCCCCTTAGGGTCCAACGGTTAGGGTGAGTTACGGGGTTACCGGGACAGGGTGGGAGAGTGGGTGCTCTTTCGGATAGTTGGCGCAGACTCAATGGGCTGCACTGTATGGATTTGATGATTCTACAAAATGACTAATTTGCATCCTAGCGCTGGCCTGGGCTGCAAATCTCACTGCTGACACTAGCGGACCAGAGCATCGCAATGCTGATCCCGTTTTGTGCCCAACACAAAATTCTCTGTCGCAATGGGAACTCTACAGCCAGTGGCGGGTGGCGGAGAATCCCCCTCCCCCCATGGGTACAAGGTTATCGAGGTTAGGAAATAAATATTCCAGGGTTCACAACAGAATGATAGAGGAGGAGGATTAACCTTCGTAGTAAAAGATGACAAAAGGACGTTAGTGAGAAAGAATCTGGCCTCAGAAGATCATGAAGTTGAATTAATACTGGTGAAAATTAGGAATAGCAGGAATCAGAAAACACTTTTTAAGAGCCTTCTTACCTTATCCTTTCATCTTCAAAGAGTTGCGTATATACACCCCTTTGCATCTCTGTCTCTATATCTCTCCTTTAAAATTGCACCACTTAGTTTATATTGCCGATCATAACTTTTCCTACGCAACATATATCATTTCATATTTCTCTGCATTAAATTTCATCCACCGAGTGTTTGTTCATTTCACCTAGCTAATTGCTACTAAAATGTTTATCACATTTACCAGTTTCATGTAATCTGCAAGCTTCGAAATTGTGGCCAGTATTTTCAATTCGAGGTTAATACATCAAAAAGAGTAGTGGTCCTAACATTGACACCTAAAAATACCACTATATACTTCCCTCCCATCTGAAAAAAACGTTCATAATTACTCTCAGCCTTCTGCTTCTTAGCCAATTTTGTGCCCATGCTGTACATGTCCCTTTAATCCCATGAGCTTTAATTTGTTAATAGATCTATTATTTGGCCAATTATCTAATATTTCCTTTGAAAGTCCAGATACAAAATATTAAGTGCATTACCCTTATCAACCTACTATTATTTCATCAAAGGACTCAGGAATCAGGTTAGTCAAAAACAATTTGCCTTTAACAAATCCGTGCTAATTATATTTAATAGCCGAAACTTTTCCAAGTATCAAATTAATGTTGTCCCAGATTACTGTCTCCAGAAGTCACCTGTTACATGCTCATCTAACGATGCACTGAGCAACAGTAAATTTACAGCATGGGAATAGTAGCATCAAAGAAAAAAAGGACAATAGCAAGGTTAGGCATTGCTAATGCTATTTAATTCTATATTAATGACAGAGATAAAGAGACTAAGAGACTAAAATATCCAATTTTACTGGTGATACAAAACTAGATTAGAATGTAAACTGTGAGACGTGCACAAAAAGGCTGTAAATAAATACAGACAAGTTAGCAGTAAATGAATGGGAAACGTGGTAGCAGATGGAGTACAATGTGGAGAAGTGTGTAGTTATTCACTTTAGTAGTAAGAATGGAAAAAAAAATACTATTAAAGGATGCAAAACCTTGTAATATTGACGTTCAGAGAGATCTGGGTGCACTTATAAAAAGAGCACAAGATTTGCATGCAAGTACAGCAAGCAATTAGGAAGGCAAATGGCATTTTGGATTTTGGAGTACACGAACAAGGAAGCCTTGCTGCAATAGGGCTTTGGTGAGGTCACACCTGGTGTACCATGTGCAGTTCTGGTCTTCATGTCGAAAGAGTAATACTGTAACAAAAACAGAAAATTCTGGATAAACTCAGCAGCTCTGGCTGCACCTGTGGAGAGAGAGGCAGAGTAACGTTTTGAGTTGGTAAGACTTGAAAGCTAAAGAGGGATCGAAATATGATGGATTCTGTAGTTGGAGGTGAGTTGGAGAAGATGTGGTAGAATAGAAGGTCAAGGATAGGTGGGAGATACGGAGAGATTGACATGGACACAAGAGAAAGGGAGTATTCCTGACCTTCTAATGTGCCACAGAATCATATCCTCCACACATTAGAAGTCAGCCCTTGTTGCAAACCCCAAAGTTCTGCCATTTTAACTGCTGTCAGCCACGAGAAACAAATATGTGTAGGCTTTCCCTAACAAGTAAAGTCGCCATAGTCCCAGATGACCAAAGGTTGTTTTTGCCTTTGAGGATCACCACTCTTCAAGCAAGGGGCAAGGTTGAGAAGGTGGGCCATCATAAACCTCAACCCGTACAGGAATTGAACCTGTGCTGTTGAACTTGCTCTGTACTATGAGCCTGCTGTCCAGTCAACGGAGCTAAACTAGCCCCTCCCCAACAAATGGTGCACTGGTTACTTGCTTGATACACTTGTAGACATCCCAGAGCAAAATCCTTCAGATGTTCCTGATAGCAGCCCTTAATAATCCTGAGGCATAAACATTCAGGACAGTGGTAATTTTTACAACCATTGGCATACCATGGCTCCTAGCCCAGCAAATAGGAACTATTATAGACGGGATTCTCCATCCCACCAGTCCCGTTTTCCGGAGCGGCGCATCCCCCCCAGCAGCTGGATCCTCCATTCCCGCAGCCAGCCAATGGGGTTTTCCATTGTGGTCACTCCACGCCGTTGGGAAACCCACGGGCATGGGTGCGCTGCTGGTGAAGCGGAGGATCACACCGACGCAGATATGTGGCTGCAGAAATCAACTGATTGGACAAGCAAAGTCTCTTCAGTTACTCAACAAAGATAACTCTTACTCTGGAGACCCTGCTGGGTGGTTATGGCCTCTGCAAGCAGATTCCCTCGCCTACTGTCTTCTGAGAGATCCAACTGGAGCTTCTCTTGCATGCTAAGAGATCTGCCACCCCTTCTTTAAATGCTACTGCTCTTTGTCCTCCATCTGCGGCACCCAGTACAGTGTAGCTGCAGACTGCCCATAAAATACTTGGACTGCTTATTAAGGATGAGTAATCGAAAGCCAGTTTAAATCATCTTTAAATTATTAAACATTTGCTGTGCATCCAAATCCAAGAAGCCCAGTTATACACAGATGGAACCATTTTGATTGCCTGCAAATGGTTTCCAAACAGTTCAATTTTTTTATCTGAAGTAACAGCATACTCTGCAAATTGGTGTGCGTTCTGTAGTTTTTGTAACAAACTTTCTTGTCGATTTTTGTCCCTTGTGGCGTTCATTGCTCACTGGAGATTTTCTCTTGCAATGAAACTGTAAAGATACGACCTCGACAGCTTCCCACACCCTTACTGCATAAGAATCCAGATTTGTCTTAATTCCTACACCTATCACTCCCTGCAATGTGCTTATGTGAACTGTGCACTGGGAGAGGGGCAGTGGCGGGGAGAGGGGACCAGTGGCGGGGAGAGGGGACCAGCAGCGGGAGGAGGGGCCCAGCAGCGGGAGGAGGGGCAGCAGTGGAGAGAGAGGCAGCAGCGGGGGGAGGGGCGGCAGTGGAGAGAGAGGCAGCAGCGGGGGGAGAGGAGCAGCAGCGGGGGGAGAGGAGCAGCAGCAGGGAGAGAGGAGCAGCAGCGGGGGGAGAGGAGCAGCAGCGGGGGGAGAGGACCAGCAGCGGGGAGAGCGGCAGCAGTGGGGAGAGAGGAGCAGCAGCGGGGGAGAGCGGCAGCAACGGGGAGAGAGGAGTAGCACCGGGGGGAGAGGGGCAGTGGCGGGGAGAGAGGAGCAGCAGCGGGAGGAGGGGCAGCAGTGGGGAGAGAGGAGCAGCAGCAGGGGGAGAGGAGCAGCAGCGGGGAGAGGAGCAGCAGCGGGAGGAGGGGCAGCAGTGGGGAGAGAGGAGCAGCAGCGGGGAGAGAGGAGCAGCAGCGGGGAGAGAGGAGCAGCAGCAGGGGAGAGAGGGGCGGCAGTGAGAGAGAGGAGCAGCGGCGAGGGGAGAGGAGCAGCAGTGGGGAGAGAGGAGCAGCAGCGGGGAGAGAGGAGCAGCAGCGGGGCGAGAGGAGCAGCAGCGGGAGAGAGGGGCAGCAGCGGGGGGAGAGGAGCAGCAGCGGGGAGAGAGGAGCAGCAGCTGGTAGAGAGGAGCAGCAGCGAGGAGAGAGGAGCAGCAGCGGGGAGAGAGGAGCAGCAGCGGGGAGAGAGGAGCAGCAGCGGGAAGAGAGGGCAGCAGCGGGGAGAGAGGAGCAGCAGCAGGGGGAAGAGGAGCAGCAGCGGGGAGAGAGGAGCAGCAGCGGGGAGAGAGGAGCAGCAGCGGGGAGAGAGGAGCAGCAGCGGAGGAGAGAGAGCAGCGGCGAGGGGAGAGGAGCAGCAGTGGGGAGAGGAGTAGCAGCGGGAGGAGTGGAACAGCAGCGGGAGAGAGGGGCAGCAGCGGGAGGAGAGGAGCAGCAGCGGGGAGGAGTGGAACAGCAGCGGGGAGAGAGGGGCAGCAGCTGGGCGAGGGGAGCAGCAGCGGGGAGGGAGGAGCGGCAGAGGGGGGAGAGGAGCAGCAGCGGGGAGAGAGGAGTAGCAGCGGGGAGAGAGGAGCAGCAGCGGGGGAGAGGAGTAGCAGCGGGGAGAGAGGAGCAGCAGCGGGGAGAGAGGCAGCAGCGGGGAGAGGAGCAGCAGCGGGGAGAGAGGAGTAGCAGCGAGGAGAGAGGAGCAGCAGCGGGGAGAGAGGAGCAGCAGCGGGGAGAGAGGAGCAGCAGCTGGTAGAGAGGAGCAGCAGCGAGGAGAGAGGAGCAGCAGCGGGGAGAGAGGAGCAGCAGCGGGCAGAGAGGAGCAGCAGCAGGAGGAGAGGGGCAGCAGCGGGGAGAGAGGAGCAGCAGCGGGAGAGAGGAGCAGCAGCAGGGGAAGAGGAGCAGCAGCGGGGAGAGAGGAGCAGCAGCGGGGAGAGAGGAGCAGCAGCGGGGAGAGAGGAGCAGCAGCGGAGAGAGAGGAGCAGCGGCGAGGGAGAGGAGCAGCAGTGGGGAGAGGAGTAGCAGCGGGAGGAGTGGAACAGCAGCGGGAGAGAGGGGCAGCAGCGGGAGGAGAGGAGCAGCAGCGGGAGGAGTGGAACAGCAGCGGGAGAGAGGGGCAGCAGCTGGGCGAGGGGAGCAGCAGCGGGGAGGGAGGAGCGGCAGAGGGGGGAGAGGGAGCAGCAGCGGGGAGAGAGGAGTAGCAGCGGGGTTGAGAGGAGCAGCAGCGGGGGGAGAGGAGTAGCAGCGGGGAGAGAGGAGCAGCAGCGGGGAGAGGGGCAGCAGCGGGGAGAGGAGCAGCAGCGGGGAGAGAGGAGTAGCAGCGAGGAGAGAGGAGCAGCAGCGGGGGGAGGGGAGCAGCAGCGGGGGGGAGGGGCAGCAGCGGGGAGGGAGGAGCAGCAGCGGGGGGAGGAGAGGAGCAGCAGCGGGGAGAGAGGAGCAGCAGCGGGGAGAGAGGAGCAGCAGCGGGGAGAGAGGAGCAGCAGCGGGGGGAGGGGAGCAGCAGCGGGGGAGGGGCAGCAGCGGGGAGGGAGGAGCAGCAGCGGGGGGGAGAGAGGAGCAGCAGCGGGGGGAGGGGCAGCAGCGGGGAGAGAGGAGCAGCAGCGGGGGGAGAGAGGAGTAGCAGCGGTGAGAGAGGAGCAGCAGCGGGGGAAGGGCCAGCAGCGGGGGGAGAGGAGCAGCAGCGGGGGGAGAGGAGCAGCAGCGGGGAGAGGAGCAGCAGAGGGGGAGAGGAGCAGCAGCGGGGAGAGAGGATCAGCAGCGGGGGGAGAGGAGCAGCAGCGGCGAGAGAGGAGCAGCAGCGGGGAGAGAGGAGCAGCGGCAGGGGGAGAGGAGCAGCAGCGAGGAGAGAGGAGCAGCAGCGGGGGGAGAGATGCAGCAGCGGGGAGAGAGGAGCAGCAGCGGGGGGAGTGGAGCAGTAGCGGCGGGAGAAGGGCAGCAGCAGGCAGAGAGGAGCAGCAGCGAGGAGAGAGGAGCAGCAGCGGAGAGAGCGGAGCAGCAGCGGGGGGAGAGGGGAAGCAGCGGGGAGAGAGGAGCAGCAGCGGGGGGAGAGGAGCAGCAGTGGGGGGAGAGGGGCAGCAGTAGGGAGAGAGGAGCAGCAGCGGGGAGAGAGGAGCAGGAGCGGGGAGAGAGGAGCAGCAGCTGGTAGAGAGGAGCAGCAGCGGGTAGAGTGTGGCAGTAGTGGGGGGAGAGGGGCAGCAGCGGGCAGAGAGGAGCAGCAGCGAGGAGAGATGAGCAGCAGCGGGGGGAGGGGGGCAGCAGCGGGGAGAGAGGACCAACAGCGGGGAGAGAGGAGCAGCAGCGGGGGGCGAGGGGCAGCAGCGGGGAGAGAGGAGCAGCAGCGGGGGGAGGGGAACAGCAGGGGGGAGAGGGGAGCAGCAGCGGGGAGAGAGGAGCAGCAGCGGGGAGAGAGGAGCAGCAGCGAGGAGAGGAGCAGCAGCGGGGAGAGAGGAGCAGCAGCGAGGAGAGGAGCAGCAGCGGGGAGAGAGGAGCAGCAGCGGGGAGAGAGGAGCAGCAGCGGGGGGGAGAGGAGCAGCAGCGGGGGAGAGAGGAGCAGCAGCGTGGGGAGAGGAGCAGCAGCGGGGGGAGAGGAGCAGCAGCGGGAGGAGAGGAGCGGCAGCGGGGAGAAAGGAGCAGCCGCGGGGGGAGAGGAGCGGCAGCGAGGGGAGAGGAGCAGCCGCGGGGTGAGAGGATCAGCAGCGGGGGGAGAGGAGCGGCAGCGGGGGGAGAGGAGAAGCAGCGAGGAGAGAGGAGCAGCAGCGGGGAGAGAGGAGCAGCAGCGGGGATAGAGGAGCAGCCGCGGGGAGAGGGGAGCAGCAGCGAGGAGAGAGGAGCAGCAGCGAGGAGAGGAGCAGCAGCGGGGAGAGAGGAGCAGCCGCGGGGAGAGGGGAGCAGCAGCGAGGAGAGAGGAGCCGCAGCGAGGAGAGGAGCCGCAGGGGGGGAGAGGAGCAGCAGCGGGGAGAGAGGAGCAGCAGCGGGGAGAGAGGAGCAGCAGATGGGGAGAGGAGGAGCAGCGGGGGACGAGAGGGAGCAGCAACGGGGGGAGAGGAGTAGCAGCGGGGAGAGAGGAGCAGCAGCGTGGGGAGAGGAGCAGCAGCGGGGAGGAGAGGAGCGGCAGCGGGGAGAAGGGAGCAGCCGCGGGGGGAGAGGAGCGGCAGCGAGGGGAGAGGAGCAGCAGCGGGACAAGGGGAGCAGCAGCGGGTAGAGGAGCGGCAGCGGGTGGAGAGGAGCAGCCGCGGGGTGAGAGGATCAGCAGCGGGGGGAGAGGAGCGGCAGCGGGGGGAGAGGAGAAGCAGCGAGGAGAGAGGAGCAGCAGCGGGGATAGAGGAGCAGCCGCGGGGAGAGAGGAGCAGCAGCGGGGGGAGAGAGGATCAGCAGCGGGGGGAGAGGAGTGGCAGCGGGGGGAGTGGAGCGGCAGAGGGTAGAGGAGCAGCAGCAGGGAGAGGGGAGCAGCAGCGGGGGGAGGTGCAGCAGCGGGGAGAGAGGAGCAGCAGCGGGGGGAGAGAGGAGTAGCAGCGGGTAGAGAGGGGCCACAGCGGGGAGAGAGGTGCAGCAGCGAGGAGAGAGGAGCAGCAGCGGGGAGAGAGGAGCAGCCGCAGGGAGAGAGGATCAGCAGCGGGGAGAGAGGAGCAGCAGCGGGAAGAGAGGAGCAGCAGCGGGGGGGAGAGGAGCAGCAGCGGGGGGAGTGGAGCAGCAGCGGGGGGAGAGAGGAGGAGCAGCGGGGAGAAAGGAGCAGCAGCGGAGAGAGAGGAGCAGCAGCGGGGAGAGAGGAGCAGCAGTGGGGAGAGAGGAGCAGGAGCGGGGGGAGAGGAGCAGCAGCGGGGGAGAGGAGCAGCAGCGGGGAGAGAGGAGCAGCAGCGGGGAGAGAGGAGTAGCAGCGAGGAGAGAGGAGCAGCAGCGGGGAGGGAGGAGCAGCAGCGGGGAGAGAGGAGTAGCAGCGGGGGGAGAGGAGCAGCAGTGGGGAGAGGAGCAGCAGCGGGGAGAGGAGCAGCAGCGGGGGAGAGAGGAGGAGCAGCTGGGAGAGAGGAGCAGCAACGGAGAGAGAGGAGCAGCAGTGGGGGGAGAGGAGCAGCAACCGCGAGAGAGGAGCAGCAGCGGGGGGAGAGGAGCAGCAGCGGGGGGAAGAGGAGCAGCAGTGGCAAGAGAGGAACAGCAGCGGGGGGAGAGTGGCAGCAGCGGGGGAGAGGGGCAGCAGCGGGGGAGAGGGGCAGCAGAGGGGTACGAGGAGCAGCAGAGGGGTGTGAGGGGCAACATTGGGGTGTGCGGATTGGCAGAGAGGTTAAGGGAGTAGGAGAGGGGAGTGTGGGGCAGTACAATCAGGGTCAAGATTGCAAGGCCCGAATGGGAGGGGAAATGAAAATGACATCACCTTTAACTGTGGCGTCACTGACAGGCAGATGATCGGAGTGTGGTAGTACGACTAGGGGTTTTACGGTACCTGGGAGTGTGAGCTGCCATTGGTGCAGAGGGCTCGCTGCCCATTGGCCCAAGTATCGTGTTCTCTGTATTCTCATCGGTCGAGAGGAAGGTAGCTCCGCCTTCTAGGCGGGGTATAAGAACCCGTGTATCCCAGCAGCCAGGCCATTTATGTACTCCTGCTGCTGGGCTCACTTCTTGCTGATTAAAACCTTTCGATTCGGACGTCACCTACGATTCGTGTCCATTGATTGTGCATCAATTTAATCAGCAAGATTTTTAAAGGATGGAACTCCGCATCAAGCCGGAGTGTCTTCGATTCAGCCCTCATGCAGCAAATGCTACAGCCACCTTTAAGCACTGGCTGGCTTGCTTCAATAGTTACCTTAGCACGGCGGAAAACGTCCCGACGAAGGAGCAGATACTGCACATCCTCCACTCGTGCGTCGGCACCGCCACATACACGCTCATAGAGGACACGACAGACTACGACGCGGCTATGGACTTGCTCAAAGGACATTTCATACGTCCGGTAAACCAAATCTACGCTCGGCACTTACTAGCCACAAGGCAGCAGATTCCTGGTGAGTCACTGGATGATTTTTACCGTGCTCTCCTCGTGCTGGGGAGGAACTGCGGCTGCCTACAGGTATCTGCTGCTGAGCATACTGAACTCCTAATCCGAGACGCCTTCGTTGCAGGTATGCAGTCCTCACAGATCCGCCAGAGACTGTTGGGAAGAGAAACCTTGAGCCTCACGGAGGCACGGGCCCTCGCCACCTCCCTAGATGTCGCGAACCGAAACGCACGCTCGTACGCCCCCGACCGCGCGGCGGCCCCCTGGGCAGCGTGGAACTCGACATCTTTCTCCACCGCGGACTCGGACTACCCCCAGGCCTGCGCCGCAGGGCGTCCCGAAAAACCCACGGGGCCCCGTTGCTATTTTTGCGGCCAGGCAAAGCACCCCCGACAACGTTGCCCAGCCCGTTCCGCAACCTGCAAGGGCTGCGGGAAGAAAGGCCACTTTGTGGCCATCTGCCAGGCATAGGCAGTCCCAGGCAGCGACCGCGGGATTCCCCCTTCTCTCTCTTCAGGGGCCCTGTGCAGCCCGCGGACCTCGTTGCCCCCATCCCCCAACGCCACGTGTGATCTCCGGGGGCCGCCATTTCATGCCCCAGATGTCACGTGCGACCCCTGGGCGCCGCCATTTTGTACCTCCGACACCATATGTGGGGAACGGGTGCCGCCATTTTGTCCACCCCCCACCATGTGCGACCAACGGGATTCGCCATCTTGGGTCGGCTCCGAGGACCCCGCGGGTGACTACTCCCTGCCTGATGAAGACTATCTGCCACAACTCGCTTCAGTCACGCTGGATCAGTCTTGTCCCCGCACCCTCGCTACAGCAACAACGAAGATTTTACTCAATGGCCACGAGATGAACTGCCTGCTGGACTCCTGGAGCACGGAGAGTTTCGTCCACCCCACCACGGTAAGATGTGTGCTCTCCCTGTCTACCCGGTTAAGCAAAAAATCACCCTAGCCTCCGGCTCTCACTCAGTACAGATCACGGGGTGCTGCATAGCGGACCTCACAGTCTAGGGGAGGGAGTTAAAAAACTACAGGCTATACGTCCTCCCTCACCTCTGCGCGGCAGCACTCCTGGGGTTAGACTTCCAGTGTAACCTCCAGAGCCTAACATTTAAATTTGGCGGCCCTATGCCTCCCCTCACTGTCTGCAGCCTCACGACCCTCAAGGTCGATCCCCCGTCCTTGTTTGCAAACCTCACCCCGGATTGCAAACCTGTCGCCACCAGGAGTCGACGGTACAGTGCCCAGGACCGGACCTTCATCAGGTCCGAGGTCCAACGGCTTCTGAAGGAAGGGGTCATCGAGGCAAGCAAAATCCCCTGGCGAGCACAAGTTCTGGTGGTAAAGACCGGGGAGAAGAATAGGATGGTCATAGACTACAGTCAGACCATCAATAGGTTTACGCAGCTGGACGGGTACCCTCTCCCCCGTATATCCGACCTGGTCAACAGGATCGTGCCGTACAAGGTCTTCTCCACGGTGGACCTCAAGTCCGCCTACCACCAGCTCCCGAACCGTGCGAGAGATCGCAAGTACACTGCGTTTGAAGCGGACAGGAGGCTCTACCACTTTTTAAGGGTTCCCTCGGTGTCACAAACGGGGTCTCGGTCTTCCAAAGGGAGATGGACCGAATGGTTGACCGATACGGTTTACGGGCAACCTTCCCGTACCTCGATAATGTCACCATCTGTGGCTACGATCAGCAGGACCACGACACCAATCTCCGTAAATTCCTCCAAACCGCAAAACTCCTGAACCTGACCTACAACAAGGACAAATGCATGTTTAGCACCGACTGTCTAGCCATCCTCGGCTACGTAGTGCGTAATGGAGTGATAGGCCCCGACCCGGAATGCATGCGCCCCCTGATGGAGCTCCCCCTCCCCCACTCCCCCAAAGCCCTCAAGCGCTGTCTTGGTTTTTTTTCATATTACGCCCAGTGGGTCCCCAATTACGCCCGACAAAGCCCGTCCCCTCATCCAATCAGCCACGTTCCCCCTGTTGATGGAAGCCCGCCAGGCCTTTAGCCGCATCAAAGCAGATATTGCAAACACCACGATGCGCGCTATCGATGTGTCCCTCCCCTTCCAGTTCGAGAGCGACGCGTCTGATGTAACTCTGGCAGCCACCCTCAACCAAGCGGGCAGACCCGTGGCCTTCTTCTCCCGTACCCTCCATGCTTCCGAAATCCGCCACTCCTCGGTCGAGAAGGAAGCACAGGCCATAGTTGAAGCTGTGCGACACTGGAGGCACTATCTGGCCGGCAGGAGTTTCACCCTCCTCACAGACCAGCGGTCAGTGGCCTTCATGTTCGATAATGCACAGAGGGGCAAGATAAAGAACGACAAGATCTTGTGGTGGAGGATCGAATTGTCCATCTACAATTACGACATCTTGTTTCGTCCTGGGAAGCTAAACAAGCCTCCTGATGCCCTGTACCACGGACCTGTGCCAACGCACAAGTGGACATCCTTCAAACCCTCCACGCGGACCTCTGCCACCCGGGGGTCACCCGCTTCTTTCACTTTATAAAGACCCGCAACCTGCCCTACTCCATCGAGGAGGTCAGGACAGTCACTAAGGACTGCCACACCTGCACGGAGCGCAAGCCGCACTTCTACCGCCCTGAAAAAGTGCATCTGATAAAGGCTTCCTGCCCCTTTGAACGCCTCAGCATGGACTTCAAAGGTCCCCTCCCCTCTACCAACCGCAACACGTACTTCCTCAACGTGATTGACGAGTACTCCCGCTTCCCCTTCGCCATCCCCTGCCGGGGCCCGGACATGACCACACCCACCATCACTAAAGTCCTTCACACCATTTTCTCCCTGTTCGGATTCCCCGCTTACATTCACAGCGATAGGGGGTCCTCCTTTATGAGTGACGAACTGCGTCAATTCCTGCTCAGCAGGGGCATTGCCTCAGGCAGGACGACCAGTTACAACCCCCGGGGTAACACAACGGTCGAGAGGGAGAATGGTACAGTCTGGAAGAACGTCCTGCTGGCCCTACAGTCCAGAAATCTCACAGTCTCCCGCTGGCAAGAGGTCCTCCCAGACGCCCTCCACTCAATCCGGTCACTTCTTTGCACATCCACTAATCAAATGCCTCACGACCGCCTTCTTGTTTTCCCCAGGAAGTTTTCCTCAGGGACCCCGCTCCCGACCTGGCTGGCTACCCCTGGGCCCATCCTGCTCCGGAAACACGTGCGGGTGCACAAGTCGGACCTGTTGGTCGAGAGGGTCCAGCTGCTCCACGCAAACCGCAGTACGCGTATGTGGAATATCCCGACGGCCGACAGGACACGGTCTCCCTACGGGACCTGGCACCTGCCGGATCCCCGCCATCGCCCCCGGCGCCAGCCTCTCCAACTCCCCCCCCCCCCCCCCCCCCCCCCCCAACCGCAACTGCTTCCGGCAGGCGCTCCCCTCCCTGGCCCGCCGACACCCTTACCCGCGCTGCCTAGAGGACCGGACGCCCCTTCCCTGGCCCAGCCCTCGCCAGCTCCGCCTAGGGGTACGGATGCAGCCACAAGGACCGGATCATCGCTCCCGGAGTCATGGACGCCCCCAACTCCAACATCTCCAGCGAAGCTCCGCAGGTCGCAGAGGACGTCCAAGGCCCCCGATCGGCTGATCGTGTCTATGTGAACTTTTGATGGATCCTTTTTCCTCTCAAACCTGTATATGGTTACTGTGTTCTGACACGACCTTGTACATAGTTTTCGGGACAGTGGGCAGCCACCGTTGGAGAGGTATGATCTGACATCACTAGTCATACTACCAGTCTCTTACCCACTCGCAAGGGATACCCCCCCCCCCCCTCTCCATGTCCTCATCTCCCGTAAACACGCTCCCCCCCACCCCCCCGGTTCCTTTCTCAACAAGGGGTGAATGTGGTAGTATGACTAGGGGTATTACGGTACCTGGGAGTGTGAGCAGCCATTGGTGCAGAGGGCTTGCTGCCCATTGGCTCAAGTATTGTGTTCTCTGTATTCTCGTTGGTCGAGAGGAAGGTAGCTCCGCCTACGAGGCGAGGTATAAGAACCCGTGTTCCCCAGCAGCTGGGCCATTTCTGTACTCCTGCTGCTGGGCCCACTTCTTGCTGATTAAAGCCTTTCGATTCGGACTACACCTACGTTTCATGTCCATTGATTGTGCATCACAGAGGATGAGTGTGAGTTACTCCCTATCCTACAGTAAAGCTTTTTCTCCAGTCACCTCAGATTTCCCTGCCACTGGGTGAAGGTCTTGGTCCACTGGGATCATGTGGTGTTTTGTGTGCAATCCAGACACAGGCATCTTCCACCCCAGCACCACCCCATCCACCTACCCAAATGGATTTCTGGACGTGGAACATCAGGGCCCTTCTGGACAACACCAACAGCAACAGACCTGAACGTTGCACTACCATCATAGCCCGGGAACTCCGACACCACAATATTGACATTGCTGCACTTAGCGAGACACGACCGGCAGGAGAAGGCCAGCTTAAAGAACAAAGTGTTAGATATTCCTTCTTCTTGAAAGGCAACCCAGAAGAAGAAAGCCATCTCTATGTGTTCGGCTTCACTGTATAAAATGAATTGGTCAGACGTCTCATTGAACCTCCTTGCAGGGTGAGTGAATGACTCATAACCCTACGGCTCACTCTGGCCCAGAAACAGCACATTACAGCTGTCAGTGCCTGCACCCCAACTCTAGATGCAACAGACTAGACTAACGAGGCTCGACCAAACGCTGTCCCGCATCAAGATGATTCTCCTCGGTGACTTCAATGCTCGAGTCAGGAAGGACGGAAAGCTTTGGAGGGGCGTGTTAGGCAGGGAAGGCGTGGGGAAAACTGTCCTTCTCCTGATAAAATTTTCAGAACATGACCTGGTCATCATGAACACCTTGTTCAGAGAGACAAGCATGAAGACCTCATGGCAACACCCCTTGCTTCAAGTACTGGCACCTAACAGACTATATCATCGTCTGAGCAAGGGACCGCAAAGACGTCTTTATCACCCGCACCACAGCCGGAGCCGACGACTGCTGGACTGACCACCGACTAATCCGTTCTACCATCTCCATCACCCTGGTCCCAAACTAGCACCGGCAGGAAAAACTCTGCCGCAGGAGATTCAATGTCGCTGGACTCAAAGGCCCCCGAGAAGAAAGAGTTACTCAGCCGGCACCTCACAGGTAACCTGGCGACAACCAACGAGCCAGAGCCGCAGAATACCCACAGCGCCTGGTCCGCCTTAAAACCAGCACAGTCAGCACCTGTGAGGAGAACCTCGGGCTCTCGACCAGGAAACACCAAAACTGCTTCGACGATAACAATCAGGAGGTCCAGGATCTCCTTGAAAGCAATCGCAAGGCTTTCCTCAACTGGCATATCCATTAAAACATGAATGAGAGGAAACAGACAACTGAAGGCCGAGGTGCAAGAAAGAACTCGCGACCTAAAGAACAGCTGGTGCATGGGAAGAGCGCAGGAGACTCAGCAATTCGCCAACAACCACGATGTATGCAGCTTCTTCACAATCAAAACCATCTATTGTCCGAGTACCGAGGAACCCACCCCCATTGAGGGTTAAAATGGAGAGGCGCTCATCAAAGACAGAGAGAGACAGTCAACACCTGCCGGACACAACACTTCGAGGACCTCCTCAACCAAGACACAGCCTTCGGTGCAAGTTCACTCGACACCATCCCATAACATGCAACCACCACCATCTCAGTGCAACCCCAGCTCGCTGTGAGGTCGAAAAAGGCCATCTGATAGCTGGAAAACAACAAAGTCTTTGGTGCAGATATAATCTCCTCAGAAGTATTAAAATATGGTGGAGAGGCACTTTTGACAAGAATCCACAACCTTTGACTTAAAGGAAGAGAGCATGCGGGGTGATCTCAGAGATGCCTTAATTGTGACCACCATCAAGATAGGAGACAGTTCCGACTGCGGAAATTACAGAGGGATTTCCCTACTCTGCACCACGGGAAAAGTCATCGTGAGACTCCTCCTCAACTGCCTCCTCCTGGTGACTGAAGTGCTCCTCTCTGAGTCTCAGTGTGGCTTCCGCCCTTCAAGAGTCTCAATGGGCATGACCTTCAGTGTGCGGCAAATCCAGGAAAAGTGCAGGGAGCAGCATCAACCTCTGTACATGGCCTTCTTTTTTCTCGCAAAGGCTTTCGACTCTGTAAACTGTCATAATATACATCCATGTATATAATGGAGTGCAGACAGACAGCGATTGACACACAGGATGACCAGTAAGCACACAGAACACAGCAGCCAATCACCGGACAGGACACGACCATTATAAAGCCAGAGGACACCAGTTTTCCCGCTCTCTCGGGATCCAGCCTCTGAGACAGTCAGAGCTCGTGAGCATAGCCAGTACAAACAACATGTGGTCAGTAAGTCTGGTCAGGCTAGCCTCAGGTCTCCAGTCAAGTCAGCATAGTGTCAACCCACAGTTGAACATGTAAAATAGTTAGATGTTAAATAAATAAAAGGGGCAGCACGGTAGCATTGTGGATAGCACAATCGCTTCACAGCTCCAGGGCCCCAGGTTCGATTCCGGCTTGGGTCACTGTCTGTGCGGAGTCTGCACATCCTCCCCGTATGTGCGTGGGTTTCCTCCGGGTGCTCCAGTTTCCTCCCACAGTCCAAAGATGTGCAGGTTAGGTGGATTGGCCATGATAAATTGCCCTTAGTGTCCACAATTGCCCTTAGTGTTGGGTGGGGTTACTGGGTTATGGGGATAGGGTGGAGTTGTTGACCTTGGGTAGGGTGCTCTTTCCAAGAGCCGGTGCAGACTCGATGGGCTGAATGGCCTCCTTCTGCACTGTAAATTCTATGATTCTATGAAAATCGTGTTGCATCTCATCAAGTGTTGGAAGTCTGTCTCTCGCTACACTGCATCAAACGCAGTCCACATAGACCCAGCTTACCCAACACATCATAAACCATGAGGGACTGTGGACCATCCTCCTCAGATTCGGCTGCCCGCAGAAATTTGTCACCATTCTCCGCCTGCTCCATGATGACATGCACGTTGTGATCCTCACCAACAGAAAAACCACAGTCCCAACATGTATGTGAACTGGGGGTCAAACACGGCTGCGTCTTCGCACCAATGCTTTTCTCCATCTTCCTCGCAGCAACACCCCGTCACGCTGAAGCTCCCCACTGGAGAGGAGCTAACCTACCGGACTAAACTGTTGAACCTCCAACGCCTCCAGGCCAGAACCAAGATCACCCAACCTCTGTCATCGAACTGCAGTATGCAGACGACGCTTGTGTGTGCGCACATTCAGAGGCCGAGCTACAAACCATCATCCACACGTTCACCGAGACATATTAGAGAATGGGCCTCAGACTAAACATCCAGTAACCAAAGCTTTTCTACCAGCCTGCTGCTACCACACAAAACTGTCCCCTGATCATCAAGATCCACGGTGATCCCTTGGACAATGTGGATCATTTCCCATACCTTGGGAGCCTCCTCTTTGTGCAAGCAGACATTGACGCTGAAATCCAGCATCGACTCTAATGCGCCAGGGCAGTTTTCGGACGCCTGAGGAATAAAGGGTGGGATTCTCCGCAAAGGTTGACAGCGGCCGGTGCGAAGGGAAAGAGTGCCCCCACGGCACAGGCCCGCCTGCGGATCGGTGGGCTCCGATCGAGGGCCAGGCCACCGTGGGGGCACCCCCCCGGGGCCAGATCCCCTGCGCCCCCCCCAAGGATTCTGCAGGCCATCCGTGGAGCCAGGTCCCGCCAGTAAGGACCTGTTGTGATTGACGCTGGCGGGATCCGCCGAAAGCGAGCTGCCACTCGGCCCATCGTGGGCCGGAGAATCACCGGGGGGGGGGGGGGGGGGGGAGAGCTGCAAGTGGCCGCCGACCGGCGCGGTGCAATTCCCACCCCCACCAAAACCCGGCGCAGGAGAATTTGGCAGCTGGCGGAGGCGGGATTCACGCCCCCCCCCCAGCGATTCTCCAGGAGTCGGAGAATCCCGCCCATTGTGTTCGAAGACTGAGACTAAGCTCATAGTCTACAGAGCAGCTGTGGGCCCCGCCTGCATGTCTGCATCAGAAACATGGACAATGTACAGCAGGCACTTCAAATCCTTGGAGAGATATCACCAACGCTGCCTCCGCAAAATACTGCAAATCCACTGACACAATAGGCATACCAATATGAACGTCCTCTCCCAGGCCAATATCCCCAGTATTGAGACACTGGTCACGCTTGACCAGATGGGCGGGCCACATTGCCCACATACCCGACACATGATTCCCGGAACATGTGCTCTACTCCAAGCTCTGCAATGGCAAGCGATCACTTGGAGGGCAGATGAAATGGTACAAGGACACTCTGAAAGCCTCTATAAATAAATGCTACATCCCCATTGACACGGGGGAATCACATACTTTAGAACAGAAACTGGAGAAGAAGCAAAGGCGCCAATCACCTCAAGCGTCGTAGGGTGGAGCACGCATCCCACCCACCTCATGAAACACCACCTGCCAAACCTGTGGCAGAATCTGCAGATCCAGGATTGGACTATTCAGTCACCGCAGAACCCATCTCTCCGGAGTGGGAGCAAGTCATCCTCGGCCCTGAGGGACTGTCCAAGAGAAGAGAGAGAAAACTTTGGGACCATGGAACCGCGCTTTGTACCTTTGTTTAACTACATGTTTATTTCCACGGCTATCCCTGTGTTAATCTACACACTGCCGCCCGTGGCTTAGCCCTTCCAGCCCAGAGCCGGGTTTGTACAGATTCCTTACAATGCTGCTGATCTGTTTACTGGATCCAGCTTGTTAAAATTGTCAAGCTTTCGCTTACATCTTTAGTCTATGCTTTCTACTTCCAGTCTTCGATAACATCCAAAGATGAATCCACCACAGGCAAATCCATTGTGAAAAAAGAAAATCAGGAGGTTTCTATAATGGGCAGCGAATCTGCAAAGTCAATTTTACGCTCCAATAGTAAGTTGGCAATCCTAAAAAATCCATCTCACTCATTGGTAGCATTTACAGTACTAACTTCCCTTGACTCTCCTTGTGCTCGACATGTACACAAACTGACAGACATGCACAGACCATTTCAGTATCAGTAGTAAAGCATGCCCTTTATGTAGAATACAAAGTACATCTGCAGGGATTGACAAATGCACTCAGCACTACCAGTTGGAACTGAGTCATTGCTACTTAGCAGGGTTGCACATGCATAGCAGCTGACAGTGAAACACACAGAGGCAATGCCAGATGTAAGTGAGTTGCTATAAACAACAATAATAATGAAAAATACAAGCAAGAGGCATACGTACCGGGCTGAGTAGGATTTATTCCAAATCATCAACACCACCAAGAGAAACTCACTCAGGGTCTTAAAATGACACAGAAAGTCCTGACCAGTGCAGAGCAAACCCTCCAATTAGAAACAGAACTTCAAAGTTTAGAACTTGCCTGTTTACTCAGTAGATGTGAATCACGGAATTTTCCAAATTAATCCACAAGATCGACCCTCCTTCCTCTTGTGCTATGAATGGATTAACGTTTGAGGACGGACCCAATTGTTGAAACAGTGCCAGTACTGAAAGAACATTCCTGCACTAACCCTTTCACTACCACAACCCTGTGAACCAGCTGCTCCCATGGGGTGTTAAAATGGACAGTAAGTTAATGGGTCACTTTACAAAGGAGCTATATGGAAATCAAGGCCTAGATATTCGATCACAGATATGCAGGGGGAGGGGGGTGGGGGTCAAATTGATGCTGGAAACCAGTTATACTATTGTTGATGCACCTCCAATGCCACCCTTGCTACTTATTGGTTTTGTGCCTGTTTGGGAGAGGACAAGAAATCAAGTGTCACTGATGTCTATGGCATGCCAAGGTTGAGGGAATTAGTTATATAGTGATACTAGAGAAGTTAGGATTGATCTCCTTAGAGCAGAGAAGCAGAAGGGGAGCTGTTATAGAGATGTACAAAATTATGAAGGGTTTTGATGGACTAAGTAAGGAGAAACTGTTTTCACTACCAGATAGGATATCAGTTAGAGGGCACAGATTTATGAAAATTGGCAAAAGAATGAGGGGGAAGAGAGGAACCTTGTTTTAATCCAGTGGGCATGATGGTGGTGGCAATAGCAGGAAGATTGCCCCACTGGTTTAGCTTTAACATAAATTGAATAACTTGACCAGGCTGGGAAGGCAGGACTCCGAACACCAATCCCATGCCACTCTTTTCATAATCCTGCATTTAGAACCTGAGGTTTCAATGTTCCCAACCTTGCCCTCTCCTGTGTACTCGCATTTACTACAACACACAACCCTCTGTTCCTGACGCCACATTTTGCCCCTCCTGCCGTCTTCACTGGTACTGCCCTTACCTCATCAGACTTCTGCTACTTCTCACATACTATGTTCAAACTTGACACACTCATCCTCAAACTGTCTCCCTATTTTCACATTTCTCCCTTCTGCTAAACAATAGCCAGGAGGAGGCAGATCTTCCATTCTCCATATCCGAGATGTCGTTTTGGAGATTGTGGACATGGGTTGTGTCAGGGACAAGGCTGGAGGATACATTCTGCAGGGTTTTGGCCACCTTTTGCTTTGCCCCTTTTTGCTAGTGTCTCACCCTCACATGCTAAGCATGAACATGTGCAGCTGTTTCTAGCAGACACGTATCTTTGTGTATTCATACTTCACAGATACCTAAAACTGGATCCTTCCCTTTCAGATCAACAAAATATGGAATGCTCTGATGAGGGGCTGATAAAGAAAGCTTTGTAGAACATGGAGAGCATAGATGAGATCTCAAGGGTGCAGTCACCATTCAAAAACTGATTCTTTAAAATAAATATTTATATTAGCTTTTTCAAAAATGTTCTTCTACATGAATTAACTAACATTTAACAATCCCTTCCTCGATCCTAAAATAATTAATTAATTAACGAACTAACCTTTCAGCTACTGACTGACGTTAATTCCTTAAAGTGAAATATGAACAGACAGCACCTTTTATAAAACTCCTCCTCATTCCCTCTTAAACTAAATTTAATCTTCTCTAGACTCAGAAACTTCATTAAGTCTCCCAGCCATATTGATGCACAGGGCAGAGAAACTGACTCCCAACCCACCAGCAAGGCAAAGGATAAGGCATCTGCCCCTGCCCCTGTCTGGAGCTCCCACACGTCTGACACCCATATGGATCCCAGGGGTCTGGGTTCTAGGGACAACTGTAACACTACCGACATGGTGCTAAAGAAGCTACTCCAGAATTTCCTCATTTTCAGCCATGACCAAAACAAGTGTACATGATTCGCTGGCCCCGTCCCACATCTGTCACAAATGTCCTCAACCCCTTCAAACATGTGACTCATTCTCAACTGCATCAAGTATGTTCTGTGAACTCCCTTCAGTTGTCGTAGTGCCAACCTCACACATGAGGTCGTTGCATTTATCCTCCCTAAAATTTCGCACCAAAGCCCTTCTTCCAAAGTCTCGCCTAATTCCTCCTTCCATTTGGCCTTAACCCTATCCAGGGATTCTGATCCTGCTTCCATAATTTTTCTATAACTCTCCCTTTTATTCTCAACAGCATCACCAACTCCTCCAGCAAAGAAGAATGGGGTAACATTGGGAATGTAGGGAAGATCTTCTTTATGAAAGCTGTACCTGTGTGTATCTAAAGGTCTCCCTCCTTGGGAGCTCATATTTCTCCCTCAATTCTTCAAATGTTGCAAAACGACCTTCAAGAAACAAGTCTTTCAACATTACCACACTTCCCCCCCCCCGCCCCAGTCATGAAACCCAGCATCCATTCTTGCAAGTTTAATAGATGGGTTTCTCGAACTAGCATTAGTTTCGACCTCGCCCTTTTAAAAAAATGTTTCCGAAACTGCTTCCATATCTTCAAAAACTGATTCTTATACAACAGGAACTTTTAAATGCACTGGGTAGCCTGGCTGGGTGCTTGGGTACAATGTTACAAGGCATAGAGTAGTCCAAGTCTAGCTTATGTGGAGTCGTCTTGAAAGGCTTCAAAATCATGAATCCCACCACGGAGTGAGTGCTCAGCTCTATGAACACTGCAGTGGGGCTCACCATGGTGCAGCCTCTGGTAACAGCTCTGAAAGTTTCACTGGGAGCTCAGAATGTTACCATTGTGGCTCAAATGAATGTAAAAATTAGGAGCAGGAGTAGACCTTTGGCCCCTCAAGCCTGCTTTGTCATTCAATAAGATCATGGCTGATCTGATTGTGGCCTTCAACTCCACATTTCAGCTCTGCCCATTAATCTTTGACTCCCTTGTTAATCAAGATTCTATGTACCTCTGCCTTAAAAATATTCATTGACATTGTGTCCATCACTTTCCAGGGAAAAGAGTTCAAAAGATTCACAAACTTCTGAGAGAATAGCACAAGTGGATAGCATTGTGGCTTCACAGCGCCAGGGTCCCAGGTTTGATTCCCAGTTGGGTCACTGTCTGTGCGGAGTTTGCACATTCTCCCCATGTCTGTGGGTTTCCTCCGGGTGCTCCGGTTTCCTCCCATAGTCCAAAGACATGCAGGTTAGGTGGATTGGCCATGATAAATTGCCCTTAGTGACCAAAAAGGTTAGGAGGGGTTATTGGGTTACGGGGATAGGGTGGAAGTTAGGGCTTAAGTGGGACGGTGCAGACTCAATGGGCCGAATGGCCTCCTTCTGCACTGTATGTTCTATGTTCATGTTCTAATAAACGTCCTCTCATCTTAGCCTGTCCCCAAATTCTAGTCTCTCCCACAAGGGGAAACGCCCTTTCTGCTTCTACCTTGCCAAGTCTGCTCAGGATATGATATGTTTCAACAAGAACACCTCTCAATCTCTAAACTCTAATGGATGCAGGTCCAGCCTGAACAACCTTTCCTCATACAATTTTATTTTTTAATTCACTCATTGGTAGTGGGCGTCACTGGCGAGGACAGCATTCATTTCCCACCCCTAATTGTCCCTGAGAAGGTGGTGGTGAGCTGCCTTCTTGAATTGCTGCAGTCCATGTACCGTACGTACACCCATAGTGCTGTTAGGGAGGGAGTTCCAGGATTTTGACCCTGTGACAGTGAAGGAACAGTGATGTTTCCAAGTCAGGATGGGGAGTGGCTTGGAGAGGATCTTTCAGAGGTTGATGCTCCCAAATGTCTGCTGCCCTTGTCCTTCTGGATGGAAGTGGTCAAAGGTTTGTATGGCACTTATGATGGAAGGAAGGTCATTGATGAAGCAGCTGGAGATAGTTTGGTCGAGGCAGGAGAGGCCCTTCAGAACTCCTGCAGTAATATTCTGGAACTAAGATGATTGACCTCCAACAACCAGAACCATCTTCCTTTGTGCTAGTTATAGAATCATAGAAACATAGAATTCCTACAGTGCAGAAGGAGGTCATTCTGAAAGAGCACCCTACCTAGGGAAAGGCTCCCACCCTACACCCTTAACACAGTAATTCCACCTAACCTTTTGGACACTAAGGTGGATTAGCGTAGCTAATCCATCTACTGCACATCTTTGGAAAGTGGGAGGAAACGGGAGCATCCGGAGGAAACTCAAGCAGACATGGGGAGAATGTGTAAACCACATAGACACCCAGAATTGAACCTCGGTCCCTGGCTCTATAAGGCAGCAGTGCTAACGACTTTGCCACCCTTATGATTCAAGGGGAATACTAGAGTATTCATTAAATTCCCATTGACTCCAATTTTGCTAGGGCTCCTTGATGCCATACTCACACAAATTCTCTCTTGATTGTCAAGGGGAGTCAATCTCACCTCACCTCTGGAGTTCAGCTTCTTTGTTCCTGTTTTAATCAAGGCTGTAACATGGTCAGGAGCTGAGTGACCCTGGCAGAATCCAAACTGGGCGTTAATGAGAAGGTTATTGCTAAGCAAGTGTTGCTTGATCACACTGTTGATGATCCCTTCCATCACTTTACTGATAATCAAGAATAGACTGTTGGCCGGATTAGAATTGTCCTGCTTTTTATGCAAAGGACAGGACAGCTGAGGAAATTTTTCATAATGCTGGGCATATGCCAATGTTGTAGCTGTACAGGAACAGCTTGGCTAGGGGTATGTCTCAAGTACTGTTGCCGGAATATTGTCCATAGCCTTAATATATTCCAGTGTCTACAACTGTTTCTGGATATCACATTGTTACGACCCCCTGGGCTAGTGTGCAGTCAGTTTTACAGTTTGTGTTTGAGTACAATTCTGCTACTGCTAATGGTGTGTAGCAGCTCACGGTTGCCCAATCTTAGATTGCTAGATCTACAAAATGTATCCCATTTAGCACATGGTAGTGCCACATGACATGATGGAAGGTTTCCTAAGTATGAATTTGGAACTTTGTCTGCACAGGGTCTGTACGGTGGTCACTCCTACCGATACTGTCATGGACAGACGCATCTGTACCAGGCAGGTTGGTGTGGATAAGGTCAAGTATGCTTTTCGCTTTTAGTTGTTCTCACAAAGACAATCTCGCAGCTATGTCACTTTGGATTCAGCCAGCTCTGTCTGTGGTGGTGCTACTAAGCCACTCTTGGTGATGGAAATTGAAGCCCCCCACCCAGAGTATATTCAGTGCTTTTGCCACCCTCAACGCTTCCTCCAAGTGATGCTGAACATGGAGGAGTAGTGGTTCATCAGCTGAGGGATTCAATGGTGTGGTGAGTATGTAATCAGCATTTAGTTTCCTAGCCCATGTTTGACCTGATGCCATGAGACCTCATGGGATCCAGAGTTGATGTTGAAGACTCCCAGGGCAACTCCCTCCCTACTATCTAACACCCTGCTTCCATCTCTGCTGGGTCTGTCCTGCCTGTGGGACAGGACATATCCAGGTTTGACTGATGGTGTCTGGGACATCATTATTTTGACACATGTTCCCTTGTGGTAGTAAGGAAGACTTTGCAGCCATGCTGCCCTCAGGATTCAACATTGAGTTCAACAAATTGAGACCATGACCTTTTTCTTCTATCTTTATATTTTTATATACCAAACATTGTCTCGTTCCTCTTCAAACCTTCCACCTCTCCCCCCCCCCCCCCCCCCCCCCCCCCCAACTCCCTGCCCGGACCATCTATCACTTGTTCTTCGGTTTTATTACCTCTTTGTTGCAAACTCTCCCAGGTCCCACTGATCAATGTTCTAGCTGTTCCAACTCCTTTTATGTATAATCACATTCTTCCCCTCTTTAGTTCTGAAGAAACGTCATGGGGCTGAAACGTTAACTCTTTTTTCGCTCCCTATAGATGCTGGCAGACTTGCTGAGGTTTCCAGCTTTCTTCATTATTGTTTCAGCTTTCAACATCCAGTGTATTTTGCTGTTTCTGAGTTTACCATTGCTGTTTCCCGTGCCTAGGTCTGTCCAGTTTTATTCTGTTTAGCAGTTTGATGCAATAGAGTGGCGTGCTAGGCCATTTCAGAGGACAGTTCCGAGTCAACCTTATTGCTGTGGGTCGAGAGCAGCAGATTTCCTTCCCTGAAGGGCATTAATGAACCAGGTCGACAATTGTTTGTATTGAATTCAAATTCCCCTATCTGCCGTGATGGGATTCAAACCCGGGTCCCCAGAGCTTATCCTGGGTTTCTGGATCCCTATTCCAGTGACAATACACATACACGATCACATCCCCATCCATGGTATCAGTCCAGTAAACCTTCTCTGAACTACATCAAATGCATTTATATCCTTTCCTAACTAAGGAGTCCAAAACTATACACAGTACTCCAGATGTAGTCACACCAATGCTTTTACAACTGTAGGAAAACATTCCAACATTTATATTCCATTTCCTTTGCAATAAACAACATTCCATTTGCCTTCCTAATCATTTGCTGCACCTCCACATTAACGTTTCCTGATTCTTGTACCAGGACACGTAGACCCTTCTGTACCTCATAGTTCTGTAATGTCTCTCCATTTATTTAATATGGTTCTCATCAATTCTTCCTGCCAAAGTGGACAAATTCACACTTTCCCACATTATACTCCATCTACCAAATCTTTGCCCACACACTTAACCTATCCAGATCCCTTTGCAGATTCCTTATGTGATACTATTGTAATCTTCTTGTCAGGTGGCCTGATTTATATTACAAGAACACTTGTAGCTAAAACTATAAATGATTTATTAACATTAACTGTGGGTTAACTATACACAAAACAACAGATGAATAACAGTATGACCATGCACAAGCAATCTCTCTCTTTCATCCCTTTACTCAGTCTGAGATCACCTGACTCTAACATTCACTTATATACTAACGAGACTCCCAGTGATCAGTTGGCAAATTACAACACAACCATGATATCACCAGGCCTATAACTCATGGGACCTGCATCTGCTCAGCCATTCTTTCAATCTATGAAAGAGAGCATGGTTAGGAGTGTTGAATGCACAGATCAAGGCATCACTATACTCTTACAGTGCAGATAAATAATCCCCTGACAGTGGTATTGGCTCAATGGGAAAGGTTCTGCCATTCTGAAGAATTTTCACATTTGGTGGCAATGGCAATCTCCGTGGTCGACACCGGTTTGTTTTGGAATATCTTTCCCATTTCCTAAAACAAGACTTTCTCGAACTGGGTGATGAAAGAAAAGGAAAGACTTGCATTCATGTGGCATTTGATCATGCCTCTCATGAACAGCGAATTACTTTGAAGCAGATTATGTAAACAGGTGTGGCAACTATTTTATGCAGCCATGCTCCACAAAGAAAAGAATGACCGATTCATCTTTTTTGTGTGCGGTACATGATGAAGAAATGTTCAGCATGGCAACTTAACTTTGCTATTCCAGAATACCTGGATGGAATTCTATTTAGTTTGTTACTGAAAAGACAATGTAGCGCTCCTTCATGTTCTGTGCTTGTATGGCAACAAACGTGGATCTCATGCTCCCAGTGTGGGCTTCCATCGAGATGTTGGGTTTGTTCTGCATGTGTAGCAGTGGAGGCTGAGACAACAGCCACTAGACACTCCATTAAAATTGGGTCTGTCAGTACCATTGTGGATTTTGCTACCATTTACATGGTGGAAAATATTGACTCCAAGCTCTGAGTGCTGCCCTTAGCTAGTTTGGAGCCAGACTTCTCCGCGCTCCTTAACGGTGGCAGATAGCAGGCCTGTACCAGACTATGATAGGCTACAAGTCACAATCATTCAAATAAGGCAGCAAAATAAAATGTACATCCACAGGAATTGGCATGGGTGGGCCAAAATCGTAACCCCTGTCTCTAACAATTGGGGGCTCTCCAATGTTTGGCCCAGTAGTTTTAAGGAATGAATGATACCTCGCCGTTAATTTTTCTTATGCTACTACATACAACTCAACTTGAGATTTAGGGTTAGATACTTCTGCAGAGATCCAATCCAGGCCCCTGAGCATTCTGACTCGTGACTCTCAAGCTCAGGTCCCATGCTGTCTGCTCTTAGGCCCACCTTCTATTCTGAGTCCCTTTGCTCTGACTCCCAAGTTGCCTCTTCTCCAATTCATGAGCACAACCATTTGATCCTCCCCATCTCCCAATTCTGTAGAACCCTTCCTATGCCATTCCTGATTCACCTTGAATGCCTACACTATTCCGACTTCCCCTCCCCTCTGACTCCTGCCACTTCCCTTGGATTGGATTTGGATTGGATTTGGGTTTATTGTCACGTGTACCAAGGTACAGTGAAAAGTATTGTTCTGCGTACAGTTTAGACTGATCGTTCTGTACATGAAAAACATTGGACAAATGATAGATACACAATGTAAATACATAGACATAGACATCAGGTGAAGCATACAGAGTGTAGTACTACTCAGTAGAGAAGATGCATGGAGAGATCAGTTCAGACCATAAGAGGATCATTCAGGAGTCTGGTAACAGCGGGGTGTTATATTACAGAGATGTAATATATATATTATTCACTTGTCTTGCCGGGATATATTTAAGTTGATGTTAAACAATCAAAGTCTTCCAGTTGATGACAAATTATTTTAGTCCATTCTTTTGCTTTAATACTTTGACTAGTAATATAATTAACTAAGATTAGATTAAACTAACAATTAATATAATACAGTACACTCTGAGCTGATCACTTCTATCCTCTAGCTGCAATACACACACACCAACACTAAGAAAGAGCGGGAAAGTCCTTATATAGTTCCTGTTAGTGTTGCCATCTAGTGATCATCTGACTATACTGACTGCAAATTAACTAATCATGTATTAACATATACAGAGATCACTACAATCTGTTTTTAAATCTGTTGGTGCGTGCTTTCAGACTTTTAAATCTCCCGCCCGATGGAAGAGTCAATGAATAGTAGGTGGGTTCGCATGATGGACTGGGGTGTGTTCACGCCTCTATAGTTTCTTATGGCCTTGGGCCGAGCAGTTGCCATACCAGGCTGTGATGCAGCCAGATAGGATGTTTTCTATTGTGCATCTGTACAAATTGGTAAGAGTCAATGTGGACATGTTGAATTTCCTTATTTTCCTGAGGAAGTATAGGTGCTGTTGTGCTTTCTTGGTCAACGCGGGTGGACCAGGGAAAATTGTTGGTGATGTGCACACCTAGGAATTTGAAGCTGTCAACCATCTCCACCTCAGCACCATTGATGCAGACAGGGCGGTGTACGATACTTTGTTCCTGAATTCAATGACCAGCTTCTTAGGTTTGTTGACATTGAGGGAGAGATTGTTGTTGTTACACCATGCCACCAGGTTCTCTATTTCCCTCCTGTACTCTGACTCGCCGTTGTTCGAGATCCGACCCACTGTGGTTGTGTCATCAGCAAACTTGTAGATGGAGTTAGAGGCTGCTGGGGCACTTGACAATGGTTTGTTGGTTTCCTGCTCAAAACGAGCATAGAATGCATTGAGTTCATCGGGGAGTGGTGCACTGTTGCTGGAGATTCTACTCGGCTTTGCTTTGTAACCCGTTACGTTGTTTAAGCCTTGCCACAACTGACGAGAGTCCTTGTCATTAGTCTGTGACTAGTTTAGTCTGACATTGTCTTTCAGCATCCCTGATGGGTTTGCAGATTCCTTTTTGTTATGGGCCAGGGTTTAGAGAACCCCAAAGTGTATCATGGAGTTCACCTGACCCACAACTTTTAATAGATTGTGGTATGGGGAGCACATGGCCCACTCTACAGGTGTGGTACAGCAGAAATGGAAAAGTATTTTTTAAAGCTGAACAATGTTTATTCTATGAACTCAAGTTAACCTTTTTAAAACATACAGTGGACATCTTAGCAACCATTAATTCAAATACAACCCCCAAAGAATACAACACTAAGTAATCCTTTAAGCTTTCCTTTCAACATCCATAAGACTTAAAACATCTTTTACCAGAAGCACATCAGGTTAAACTACTGTTATTAGTTTTACATCACCAGGATCAATTTACAGTCTTTAGATTACAGAGAGAAACTTTAATATACCTTCTGGCTGTGACTGCAGCTATCCAGCTCTGAGAACAAAACTAAAACACACCCTGCAGCAAACAGCCTAGAACAAAAGTAAAAAACTGACAGACAGCCCAGCTCCACCCACTCTCTGACATCACTGCAGTAATAAACACCCATTTCTTAAAGGTACTCTCACTACAGATACTTATATACACACCCATTTATAAACACCCATTTCTTAAGGGTACTCTCACATGAAACTTTCTTCTTCTACTCCTGAGCTCTTCCACTGTTCCAGCTCCCAGTCAGTTCTAGGCTGTTGCAGCACTGGAGAGGTGATGTCATGGATTTGAGGAATGCATTGCTGTTGCAGGAAATCTAAAGTTGCAAGGATCTGCTGGGCTTGGAGTGGTCTAGAAGAGTTCCAGGTGATTGGGGAGGGCTGGCTCACTACCCTGATGGGAATTTTTCTCTGCTGCAACTAACATTGACCACATCTTCCATTCCCAGGGATATGCAAGTGGCAAGAAGAAGGTTTTCTATTCCACGAACTAGAAAAAATCTTTACATACTTTTATGAGCATTTATTCAAAGATTCAAATTACAAACATAAATCTCCTAATCCACCAACCACATTTTCACTCTTCCTTTTTAAAAGAGCTCAATCATCAATTATCGTATTTGCCATACCATAAGGTACACTTTGTTTCTGGAAAAAAAGTTATCTAAAGTTTTCTAATGTTGTTAAGCATCTTATAGTCCGATCATCACCCTTTCACCTTATTCACATATATTTCAGAGTTATACAGGGTTACTGGTAATTGGTGCGAATACAGTGGGTACAAGTCAAAAAAAGGGTTTCTTATAGGATAGGATTCAAACTGGAGCAAGAGAATAGAATGGCTGAAGGGCATTTTGGTCCTCCAACAAAGAAAATGATGCAGTAATGGAAGAAGTGTGAGGAAGAACTAGTGAAAATAGAAAAATAAGGCATACTTATTATGGGAATACTGCAAAATGGCTATAGTATAGTTGAGAGGAGGTGATAATAAACCACAAGCAAAATGGATTTTTTGTATCTAGCAAAATAATTGTATGTGATTGTGGTGAATTCATACTGTATTGTCATTCACACAGTATTGCATTGCATAGTATTATGTCCTTGTGGGCTCTGTATGTGAGCCGTTGCACGGCTCTGCCTATAGGGGGAGATGAGAAGCTTGTACAGGGCTCCACCCTTGGCTCCTCCCATGGCTCCGCTCATGGCCCCTCCCACTGCCGGAAGTATAAAGTGCTGCAGCCGTGAGCCTGCTCTCAGTTCTTCTGGTCGCAGGAAGGCTCAGTTGTAAGACTATTAAAACCACAGTTTACTTCCAAAAGTGTCTCTAGTGAATTGATGGTCACATCAGTGATGAGGCCTTATGGCACAATGGTAACGTCCCTACCACTGGACCAGATGCTCCTGGTTCGAGTCGTGGACCTATTGGTCAGGGAAGAAGCATTCAATGTGGTATAACGGGCTGACAATCAAGTTGGGAATCCTTCCACCACCTCTCCCATTATTCCCCAAAGGATAAAAAACAGTGTGGGTGTGAAGATACACTAAAACAATTGCAAGTGATCAAGAAGAAAACCAGCAGCAAATGGCATTTTGGCAGGACAATATTTTGGTGGTACAAATTTATAAAAAGGCACAGGCGAAGCATGTGTACTAGAACCAGGAAAGCACAGAAAACTCCAGCCAAAGACTAAGCAAAGTTATTTAAATCTCACTGGTTCACGGTTAAAACAAAGGAACATAAATATGTTTTCAACTTGGATAGATGGCAATGTGGACAAAGTGCCCCTAACATTTTCTGTTCCATTAAACAAGATTGGACAATCAAGGTGCTAAAACAATGCCGATAAAATGTCTGCTCCCGATAAGACTGTCGTTTTGGTATATTGTTCTGATGGCAAAAAACTGTCCCCGTTACAGATTTTGGGAGAAAAATGGCATCAAAGGTTTAAATTCCAAATGGAATTCTTGTTCATGTTCATCCTAAGAAATTAATGAATGGAGATGGGATCCCATGGTGACAGAACAACGTCAAAGCCAGATGGCGTTTAAAGAAAACAGCTCTAATAGTGCTTGACCTGTTTTGGGCACATCTAACTGAGACTATGGAGAGGAGGTTGAGGAATTGAATTTATTGATTCCAGGTGGTCTCGCAAGCCAATTACAGTCCCTGGACATTTTGATAATCAAGACATTTAAAGCTTTAATGCGTGACGAGTGGAATGAATGGTTGGAGATTCCAGTTATGACTTAGAATGGAGCTTTCCACCATTTCAGAGGTGTGCAAATGGGTGTGAAACTTGTGGCAAATATGAGACAATTGTGAAGTCATTCAAGAAATGTATCAGCAATGCCCAGACGACAGTGAAAATTATGCATTATGTGGACAAACTAGTAGTTCACACAATGCCAATGATCATTAGTGTGGCAGCAATGATGAAAAATAATTGGGCTTCTGTGATTAATAGGATTCCTGCTGCATTTTTGTACTTGTTCCATAAAGTGGTCAGTGTTAAAATTAAATACCTGTGGGCAAAGGCACTTTTTAAAGTCCTGGTGTGCCATATGATCCAGCAATTACGGTAATGCCTGCAGATAATTCAGTATAATTATAATTTATTAAATATTAGCATATTACCATCACTGCCTTTAAATAAAACATTAGTGTATATGTACATTCAAAATTTGAAAAGAAATTAAATCAAAGATATGTTTATTTAGTACAAAGTGTTAAATTGTGAGACGGCCTTTATTTGGGCCTTTTACAATTTATTTTTACGTGTGTTTCTTTCTGTAAGTCACTCCGACAGTTGACGACATTCACCCCATTTAATTTTTGATATTTCCTTTCACTCCAACATTTGTTTCAAACCAGATAAGTCAATCTGTTGATTTTTCTCACTCACACTTTTCATTGAGTGTACTTTATCCAGCAAGGATCGATTATCTACATCACGTTCAATCTGTAAAATTCAGTATGCCCATTGTACAGAATCTCCCTTAAAATATTTGACAAATAGAATCCCACTGCCTTGAGGAGAGTCAATGTTTTGACAGACAGAATATTTTGGCAGCCCCTTTTATTTTCTTTGCTTCCCAAGCCAAAGGATTACATTTCCTATTCCCACCAGTAGAAATATTCTGAATCTAGCTGTATTAGAATATCTATCAGGAAGATTAGTATGTAAAGCAGTGCTAGAAATTACTCATGTTCTTTGGACCACCCAAGGATGAGAACCTAAGTATGTACTTAGAACTGTAGAACTCCTGCAGTGCAGAAGGAGGCCATTCAGATGGCACGGTGGCACAGTGGTTAGCACTGCTACCTCACAGCAACTGAGGACCCAGGTTCGATTCAGGCCCGGGTCACTGTCCGTGTGGAGTTTGTACATTCTCTCCGTGTCTGCATGGGTCTCACCCCCACAACCCAAAAAAGATGCGCAGGGTAGGATTATTGGCCACGTTAATCTGTCCCTTAATGGGAAAAGAATTGGTACTCTAAATTTATTTTAAAAAGGAAGGAGGCCATTTGGCCCATCAAATCTGCACTG
Source organism: Scyliorhinus canicula (assembly GCF_902713615.1). Taxonomy (NCBI): domain Eukaryota; kingdom Metazoa; phylum Chordata; class Chondrichthyes; order Carcharhiniformes; family Scyliorhinidae; genus Scyliorhinus; species Scyliorhinus canicula. Next base: position 47,238,816 of record NC_052162.1, read on the forward strand.
ACCCTCTGAAAGAGCCCCTATCTAGGCCCGCCACCAACTAAAAATTCAATTTAATCATATTGATAGCACATTTCTCAAATTCTATTGTACCACCCTATTAGAAATTATCAACATGCATCATGAAGATGCCTGAGAGTTTGCTATTATGACATCCATAATAGGATCTGCTTTTAATTGAACACCAGCTATTTTAAGTAAAATAAATCTCACCAAAAAACACCACACCCTGGAAACATCATTCAGGTTAATAATACATTTGTTTAGTTTCCTTGGTTTTTCCTCTAAAACTGCTGCCTCTTTGTGTAGTTTTAGAGAAACTTTTTCTCTGAAAGGTATCACACGGCAGAAATGTGGATTTATTTTAATTAACTTACACCTGGTGAATATGTGGCATAAAGTTAACTTTTACAGCTATGGGAGAATTCACTTTATCATCTATATCATGAGGTTTCTCTTCGAAGCCCAGCAACTAACCTTGTTTTTAGCCATACAAGTCGCATTTGCATGGACTTTTTCGATACAAGCCCACATATAAATAACAAGGCTGCTTGACCATTGGTACCTCAGAATAGATTCCAAACTATTTCTGTTTCTTTTGCCTCTCCTCAATAGTTTATCAATAGCTTATCAACAGCCACCAAACCTTTATAATCGTGAAATCTTCTGATTCTAGTTCTATTATGAAACTGTTCTGTGGTCTTTTTCATCATCTAAGATATTCAAGATTATGGCCTCCAAATCCACTTTCATATCCATAGGGACTAGTACTGAACGATCTCCCTCTTGCGTTACCGGATGGTCTTTATCAAAATGCAATCATTTTCTGATGAAGGAGTCATTTTCCGGACTCACTGTGGAACGGTACCACAGCGGTTAGCATTGCTGCCTCATAGTGCCAGGGACCGGATTCAATTCCAGCTTTGGGTCTGTGTGGAGTCTACACGTTTTCCCCGTGCTTGCATGGGTTTCCTCCATGTGCTCCGGTTTCCTCCCACTGTCCAAAGATGTGCAGATTAAGTGGGGTTACGGGAATGGGGAGGGGGAGTGGGCCTACCTGGGATGCTCTCTAAGAGAATTGGTGCAGACCCTGTCATCCATATAGCCTCCTTCTGCATTGTTGGAATTCTATTCTATTCACTATCAGAATTTCCGCCGCACTTTCTTACTCTCTACACTTTCATCGCAATCTGCCAGTCTATGGATCTCACTTCTTGTCCATCATCCCGAACAGTCAACCAACATTTAAACTCGTCAAGTAGCATTTTAAGTATCTCCTACATATATAAATCCTTCCATTCAATGGACCCCTCTGGAATATATGTCACCTGTAGACCAACTTTGGGAAATTGGCCTGTGGATGTGATAGCTCTGTCCTGTGAGACACGATCACCACCATCACGACTATCCAGCCCATGATCTAATGTAATCTTTTTCTCAGGACCATCATCACAAAAGCATGAACGTTTGAGGTACAAGGCACCTCATTTACTTCTACCATTTGCTCAGAGTTTGAGTTTTTGCAATTAACTTTGAATAATTGTGCAAAATGAACCGGACAAGTTTGTTTGTCATGTATGATACGTGCTGTATTACCATCATGGTCTACACAAGGGCCTTTCCATTCCATGACATTCTCTTTTATAGTATACAAACTCTCTTGAATAGAACTCTGTCTTAGGTGGTCTTCAACTCCTCAGTTCAGAACCTTCCCGGAGACCTCAGACTCGATGAAAGACTCAATGAAAGTGCATTAAGAAATGCAGATAAAAATGGAACTGATTGTAGTATCTTCTAGAGGAGGAGGATTACTGGACAGAACAGAAAGCAATTAAGATGTCACCCATAACCTAAATGATACGGACTATACATTCCAAACATCTTGACTGAAGTCTTTGCATGAAGGGTCCATGAAGAGATGCTAGTCAACATGTAGTCTGGTTGATCAGCTCAAATTCTATGCAGTATTTCATTATACACTGCACAATTCCTTACAGCTGAGTATTCATGACCATGATGTTCACATTTTTAGACATCATTGGCAAATTATCCTCCATTATCAGTGAGACACTTTTCTAGTTCTCCATGATTTTGTTAATAATCGTTCTCCCTGTGTTTGTGTGGGTTTCGCCCCCACAACCCAAAAGATGTGCAGGGTAGGTGGATTGGTCACGCTGAATTGCCCCTTAATTTAATAAAATGAATAGGGTACTTTAAATTTATTTAAAAAAAGATTTTGTCAATAATGATCCATTTTCCCTACTGTTATTGTAGAAATACTAAATGTGAGGCGGGATTCTCCACTCCCCAAGCCGCGTGTTTCTCGGTGGTACGCCGTTCACCGGTGGCAGGATCCTCTACTTCCACAGCTTGTCAATGGGATTTCCTATTCAAGCCACCCCATACCGCTGGGAAACCCACAGGTGGAGTTCACTGCTGGGGGAACAGAGAATTCCAATGGTTGGAGAATTCTGGCCCCTGGCCTCCAGGTATATAGGGCGCGATTCTCCCAAAACGGGAGAAATCGTAAAGCTGGCGTCAAACCCGGGCGGGTTTGACGCCAGCGCGCCCCTTCCCGACCGGGAACCGATTCTGGTCCCCGGTCGGGGCTAGCAGCCCGACGGCGCAAGCTCCGGCATCACGGGCTTAACGAATTTCGTTAAGCCCGCTTGCCGGAGTTAGCGCCGGCTGACGCGTCATATGACGTCAGCCGCGCATGCGTGGATTGGAAGACTCCAACCCGCGCATGCGCGGATGACGTCATCGCGTATTTGCGCGAAACCCGCGCATGCGCGGGCCGGGATGCCCCTCAGCCGCCCCGCGAATGGATACTGCGGGGCGGCGGAAGGACAAATAGTGCGCGGGCATTGGGTCCGCTGCCCGCGATCTGTGCCCACCGATCGCGGGCCCATGGCACCCTTGGCACGGCCGTGGTACTGCCATGCCAATCGGTGCCATGGTTATAAAAAGCGAGTTGTTCCCGCCATTTTTACGAACGGCCAGACCAGGTCTGTTTGCCGTTCGTAAAAACAGCGTAAAGGGCTGGGACTTCGGCCCATCGAACAGCTGTGAATCGCTGCCGGCCGTAAAAAAAACGGCGGCAGCGATTCGTGTCGGGAGTTGGGCGGGGGGGGGGGGTAGAATAGCGGGAGGGCGGGAAAAATGTCGGGAAGGCCCTCCCGCTTTTCTCCGACCCGTCATTGGGGTCGGAGAATTTCGCCCATAATATATGATGTAATCATTCAAAGTGACACTATCATCCACTGTGTGGGCCACTGTCTGTGTGGAGTCTGCATGTTCTCCCTTATGTGCATGGGCTTCCTCCGGGTGCTCCAGTTTCCTCCCACATGTTCTGAAAGATGTGCTTGTTATGTGAATCGGACATTCTGAATTCTCCCTCAGTGTACCCGAACAGGCGCCGGAGTTTGGCAACGAGGGGATTTTCACAGTAACTTCATTGCAGTGTTAATGTAAGCCTACTTGTGACAATAATGAATATTATTGCTTATATAATGGTTTACTCCAGCTATTTAACATGGAATTACGCCACTCTTTAATGATCTCAATTTGTTACCATCAACAAACCTAAAGCAAGTATGACTTTTATATTCCTTAATCCTGCTGCATTGATCCTCAATATGTTTTGATTAAAGTTAACATTAACCAATCTGTCCCATATGCTGCTGAAGTAGAAGCACGATCTAGTGTTAGGAAAATAAACATTGTTTTAAGGGATACATATTTGTATGGGTAAACATTAGAAATAAGGGTTTTAGATGGTTTTAATTTAATATTTCTGTACCTGGAAGGGACTTACAGTTGGATTAATGCTGGACAAATGTGATTGTATGTGTGGGGGTGGGTTGGTTGATTTCTGACTGTGATAGATGGAGCTATGGCATGGAGTAAATATAGTTGTTTGACAAATGGAGGTCCTTTTAAGGTAAAAAAAAGCCCCTTTGTTCTTTTGTTCAGGGCAGTTAGTTTAAATAGACCACCGGAGAGGGAGCATCTCCAACAGCTCTGCTAACAGACAGGGAGAGAGTGAGAAGACAAGACTCATAGCTCTGCTTAAAGCAGTAAAATGCATGAAAGCAATCGGCAGAGGAACTAAAGGACGGCTGGTTCTCGAAACCTGTAAATAGAAGAGGATAATGTTTATGGGCAGCCATGACGAAACTGATAAGGAATCTGCTGGTGAGAAGCTAAGTTTCAAAAGGTTTCCAAAGTAATACTACAGTTTGGGATGTCTTACTATAGTCTGGGAGACAAAATTGTAAAGTAATTTGGAAGATAGTATTGGCTGGATATCAAAGTTTGCGGTAACAGTGGAATTCAATCAAGACAAAAAGATTCTGAAGGATTGGTGTAAGATCCTGGAGTGGATGCATTGGTAAAAGTGGAGCAGAAGCTCTGTTCACAAATATCTTTGGGAAAATGTGGACTGGATTTCGGAATGCCAACTGCTAATGATAATGAGAGGCGATTTTAAAGCGTGTTTTTGGAAGTAGAGTTTGGAAACTCTTATGTGACAACCATCTGGGGGGATTCTGAGGAGAAATCCATGGACACTAACTTGGGTTCAGGATGGAGTGTATGTTTGACAACAGCAAATTTGTGTGCTTCAAAAAAAGGTCTTTGTGTACTAATGAGACCATTATGGTACTGTGTCATCTCTATCATTTGAAAAGGCGTGTGTCATCGTTAACCTAATTGTTGTGTTATGCTTCTTCACGTAGCATAAGCTGCTTCCTTGATGTATACTCTGACAAAGGAAGGTTCAGACTTGGAGATAGATTTAACACATTTATTGAACAGTTAATAATTCTCCTACTTGGGTTCGACTCTCCTGCCAATCTCACTATAGTAACTCAATCTAACTAACCAGTCTGCTCTAATCTATGCGATGGGTATGATGCTTCCCTGATCTGCCCCTGTGTCTCTGAGTGCCACCTATGGAAAGAGAAAGAGCATTTGTGCCCTGTCCTTTATATGGGTAGCCCCCTTGTGGTTGTGTCACCTTTGGGTGTGTCTTGACTGCCCATTGGTCGTGTCCTATCTTACTGGCCTATTGGTTGAATATCTGTGTGTCATGATGTCTCTGGTGCTCCCTCTAGTGTTTATTTAGTCCCAGTGTATTTACATTAGCCCCTGTGTATTTATAGTGCCCTAGTGTATCTACTTTAACCCCTTGTGTATTTACAGTGATGCATATCACCACACTAATGGGGAATAAAGGAGTATTTTATTATTATCCAATTTTTCCATGTTTAATAATTTTTTGTTTTTGTTAAAACTAATTAGCGGTCCTGTGACTCTGTTTCTCCACTTGTAATTCATAAAAAGATGAAAGTTATGGTCTTTTCAGCCAGGGTTCCTTTCTGGGATCTTCCCGTCCAGATATAATATCAATTGGGATTGTAACATTGGTACTGCATAGTTAGTGAGTTGGCAACTAATACACTCATCTCAGTCCTCAATACACCTTATGACGTGCATAGGTTGTTTAGATTGTTACGACCATCCCCAGGTGAGGTTCCCCAAAAGCTGTTGATCCAGACGCGATGACTCGATTTGTCAATGTTAGCTAGAATACCCACCATATTTGTTCCAAACCCAGATGAGGATGACTGGTTCCATGTCTTTATTCAACCCTCCCTCTGCAGTTAGCAACAAATGTTTTGTGGTGACCTACTAGGGCCTAGCTTTGAGCTGATTAAAACTGGATTTCTTAAATTAAAGAATTGAACACTTTAAATTAAAAACAGTCCAACCTCAGGCAAGCTGTTGAAATTCAGACAGACAATAGTCAAATACACAACTATCAGACAAGCTACGAGAACATATTGGCACCTACCCCAGTCAATCACTCGTCAGGAGATCATCGCACCCTATTGACATGCACAGGTCTATTGTCAGCAGCCCAGATCGAGCCAGACTCTCGGGCACCCAGAGCTTCTACTATTACATTATATGGGAACAGGTTATATGCAGCCCACACCACCAGAGGTGGGACACCTGGGCTGCGCTCAGGTGTCCTGTCAATGGTCATCAACCGGGCCACAGGGTGCTGAGACCCTCCTCCCCGGGGGCATCATTGACAGAAAGACAGAGGAAACAGCAAAAGGGAGTGAAGCGAGGGGGATAAAAACATGCACCCAAGGCACATCAGCAGCAAAGACTCCACGCAGAGTTGATCAAGGTGGCTGACCAGAGGAGAAAGGAAGGAAGAAACAGCGTGCAAGACTCACCTTCATGAAGACAGACCAGAGGGACTCAAGAATCGGACCCATAGTTCATTCAAGCCATCTTTGTGGGTAGTATAACCGAATCTTGGGTGTTTCTAGTGTTGTATATTTGGGTTAATTTACGGGTTAATTGTGTGTTTAATAAAGATTGTTGAAATTCTACTCATGTTTTGTCGTTTGTTCATCTCACAACTATGGGCACATAGGAAAAACTTTGATTAATATACTGGTCGAAGTAGCTGAGAATTGAAGAGATACAACAGTTTGATCTAAGAATCTCTTTCCCTTGGATACCTTTTCAAGGCCCAATAGTTATGTTTGAGGGGGAGCTAATTTAACCACACTTTCTTGAGTTAAGCAGGTATTTATGCTTGGAGAGAATGGCAGCAGCCTGAGTTCACAATGACTAGAGTTTGATACTCCCAAAGTCCCAGAAAGGTGTCATAGGCATTGCATTGTGCTATAAACTATCCACTTACTTCGGCAATGAAAGGGAGTTGGGATCAAAAATGCTAATTAGAATTTCTACCGAGATGCAAGGTTACTGTGATTCATGCTGCCAGGGGGAAGGGAGCAAAGGAAGTCAGTTTTAAGATCAGGTTATAGGCTTACTCTAAATCTATAAATATCATAGAACAACAGCAGGGTTTTTGTGTGGTCAGCAGAGAGAAAGGATTGCTTGACTCTGCGAGCTACTACAACCAGACACAGGAGGGAAATGATCTGCAGTCTTCTATGGATCTGGGGAGATTTATTCTGGCATGATTAGGGGAAAGATTAATCATTAGAACAGGCTTTATTGATGGTGGTGAATTTAAGGAACGCTCCAAAAACTGAGGAAAGTGGCTAAAAGAGACTCACTAGAAGTTATTAATCAGTGAAATGGGAATATTGGAACCCATTAGAAACTTGGGGAAACTGCTTGCTGAAAGGATTGTAATTCTGGGAAGTGTAACTTTCTGTAGTTAAAGCGCCGAAAATAACATTATGTTTAGTCAGTTGTGCTCTTTCGTCATTGGTTATAGTAAAAGGTTTACAGCATGAAATATTACATGGCATTCTTTCAGCTATTAACTGGAAGTTCTCATCTCTTTTTAAAAGATATTGGTCCTACAGAGATTGTAACATTGGATTCACTTTTAGTACAAAGCCACAATCCCAATGACATATCTTGTTTTGTCTTTGGAGGAGAGCAACCTAGGTCTACATATCCTCTCTATTCTTCCACTGGTCTTATGGTTCAGACTCCAAGAACATTGGAGTGAAATCATATCCTGACAACTTATACTTGCTTGTGCCGTTTTAACACAATAGCCATTAGGATTTTAGGGCAGGATTTTCCGGTCTCTGACACTGAAATCACGTTCGGCGATCGGTCGGAGAAACCCCGTTTGCAGCGGAATCGGGGGCGGTGCCGTTTTCGCGATGCTCTGCCCCCTCCAAAGTGGCATTCTCTAGGAGTACGCCGCACGCTGTATCACGGCCTCAGGACTTTACCTGAGGCCCTCCTCCCGATGCTCCACCCCTGACTGGCCAAGTTCACGATGGCGTGTGTCTCTCATGCTACTTTTTGTCGGGAACTTGGCATGGTAGCTGCGGACTCAGTCCAGCGCCGCCACAGTTGGAGGAGAGCCACCATGCGCATGTGTGGCCAAGGACCTGGCAATTCTCCGGCTGTATCGCCAGCTAGAGCTGGGTGCTCTACGCTGCCTGCCTGCTAGCCCCCCACCAAATGGAGGATCGGTGGCCGTTTTGTGCCGGTTGATTGGTCGTAAAACATCACTGTTCCCATGCCAGCGTCAGGGCATTGCCTGAAAATCAGAGAGTCCAGCCCTTAGTTTTTGAAAGAAAATCATAGGGCTGGTTTCTCCAATTCCCCAGCTGTGTGTTTCTTGGCCACGCGCTGTTCGCTGGCGGTGTGATTCTATACTCCCAGCATTTGCCAATGGGATTTCCCATTGAAGCCATCCCACGCTACTGGAAAACCCATGGGCGTGAGTGTGCTGCTAGTCAGAAAAGTGACTCACAATGATTGGAGAACTCTGTCTGTAGTTTCCAAACTTCACTTTGAGGCAACCATTCTCTGCCACCATGTTATATTTCAGAATAATAAGTCATAAACGATAAAACTGGAGCCAAACCTTACACAGTTTAAGAAGCATCTCCTAACACAACACAAATTCAGTCTGTTCCTCTTTATAGGGGTGCAAGCACTTCATTGCAGTGTTAATGTAAGCCTACTGATGAGGTAGATTATTATTATTAAGTGAATACCCAGTTAATGCCCACCATCCGCATACAATCTGATAAAATTAACAGCTGTGGTTTGGGTTCCTGGCTGAATTTTATTTCTACATACACTACTTTCTATCACTTCCCAGACTGCAACATAAAAGGTGACAGCAGACCTCAACAAATGATGAACCTGAGTTGGGTTCTTTAATGGACAGTCACCCCGGGCTAGAATTCAACCCGGGTCTCTGGCCCTGTGAGTCAGCAGTGCTAATCACTGTACCATCGTGCCGTCCCAGGCTATTATTTTTCCTTGTGAGAATTTTCATTAGCACCTGCTTGGGAGAGACAAAGTAACAGTGGCGTCCAACCTTAAACCACTTCAAAGCATATTTTCCATACTACTACCATCTGCTCCAAAGCATCTGCCAAGAAGTTATTTTGTTCAGAGATATCGGTCTGTAACTTCCTCGGAGTGGCAATGAAAGTGGATTACCACTCATATGACTTACCTGTGCTTGAAATGGGACGCACCTGTCTCACCCAACCTTCCTGACTCAGGCCAGGTTAGAGTGAATGAGCGAAGTATGTCAGTGGCTCCAGCAATGAGGTGAAGAAGGAGCGACACTAAGGACAAATCCTCTTTTTACAGCACCAGCTGCCAAAAGGCAGGTGAATTTAAAGGGACCATTGATAGGGAGAAGGTAAGATGGGGGGGGGTCTTCGGATGTCAGTTCAAGCTGAGGGCTGTTGTCCCATTGGGAGTGTCAGGTCGAATATGGGATTGTGGGTCGGGTCTAGGCTTACACCGATCCTCTGTTTGGTCTTGACATGGGAGGTAGAAGTTATGGCCTGATCAGGATGTGACATACAGGCATGGGAAATAGATGTGTATTGCTGCCATGCTGACGAGAGTAGCGCCTTCCATGAATAAAGTTGAGGAGGCCGCAACAGAATGCTAAATCTTCCAGATTCAATGGGAAGCAGCAGCTCAACATGATCTGGAAGTCATTCACCCAGCAGAGAGACATTGAATCTAAGAGCCAAGCTCCTGGCTCAAATAAACTACACAACAAGATGCAACTCTCCAACTGCTGCAAGAAGTAGTGATGAAATGATAGCCTGAGAACATCAGGCCACACTTGTGGTCACAAGAGTATGTTGACCATAGCAAGATGAATTGGCAGCCCAAGATAGCATCCTGTACAAAGGAAATGAAATTGTCATCCCGAAGGAAATGAGAGGAGAGATGTTGAAGTACATCGATGCAGAAAATTAAGGAATTAAATCAAGTCTGAGAAAGGCATGAGAAATGGCTAAACATGGGCAATGAAATTAAAGACCACATTAACCAGTGTCGTGCAGGTAATGGGTGCCATTATAAAAACGTTAGAGAGCCATTGATGACACATGGGCCTGAATTCTCCGACCCCCCCCCCCCCCCCCCCCTCACCCCCCGCCGAATTACTCACCTCACACACAGCGGGACCTGGCAGTTAAGTGTGTGTGGGCGGTCCTCGAGGGGGGTGTGGGAGGATCTGACCCCAGCGGGGGTGGGGGGTCCCACGGTGGCCTGGCCCATGATCGGGGCCTCTCGATCTGCGAGTGGGCTTGATCTGTGGGGCGACATCTTCCCTCTGTGCCAGGCCCCTATAGGGCTCCGTCATATTGCCCGTAGGCTGGCGCGGAGAAGAGATCCCCCCCCTGCGCATGCGTGGAAATACGCTGGCCGGTCTGGACATGCGCGAAAATACACCATCTGGTCTGGGCATGCGCGAGATCATGCCGGCCAACTCACGCCGGCCCTTCGGCGCCGGCTGGAGTGACGCCAACCCCTCCGGCGTCCACCTAGCCCCCGAAGGTTTGGAGAACTCCTCACTTTCAGGAGCTGTTGATGCCGGAGTGGTTGGTGTCAGTTTTCCCACCGGCATGGGGACTTAGTCCCCAGAAGGGAGAATTCCGGCCATGATATCCCAGACAAATCATGGTGAAGCTGGATGAACGTTTTTACCACAGCGAGAACTGACTATCTTATTACTGTAAAATACTATTCTGACTACTGGGAGTTATATCAGCTGACTACAATGATGACTGAAGTAATCACAGAATCCTCAAAATTCCACTTCAGCTATTACGGCATTCCAGACATTGTGCTGAATGACAGTGGCCCTCAGTTCATGAGTGAAGAATTCAAGCCACTTCAATAATGGATTGAGAAATTCATCATCTCCGCACAATGCTCAGTTGAGTAGAAAGGCTGATGTGGCAGTGTAATTCACCAAAGGAATCCTGAAGTAATCAGGCAAATCTAGCACGATGTGGCGAAGGCAATCCTTAAGTGGAGAAACACACAGAATGAGGACATGTAAAGTAGACTAGTCATGTTGCATCCAAACTACTTCTCCAATAGCAGAAAAGCTACAAAACCAGAAGTAGTAACAGGTGTAAGTGAAAAACCAAGGTGAAATGGCAGAAAGCAAAATTTCAATTTGGCAAGACTGCCAAATGTTTGCCTGAGTTGAGCATCGGAGAGGGAGCCAGGGTGCAAACTTTCAATGCTCTCAACAGGAGTCAGCCTAGGTGGCATATTAGGACATGTGTTGAACAGTTGTTACCTCAATCATACACGGCGCAACTGAGGCCACTAAAGATGAGGTGCACCCGCAGGCAGATACAAACAGCTAGAGAAGCTGATCCTTCACTGCAAGTGGTCAATCAGGAAAATGGGGTCTCACCAGCTACACAGAGTACAGAATGACCATCATACCCCGGGGTCCCCAGGTCCCTAATAACAGAAATAGAACAACAGCAACAGTTACCACGTTAACGACAGTGCCAGGGCACAACACGTCTCGGAGGGAAGATCACTCAGGTGAACAGCCAGTACAACACACACAAAACTTGTACGATTTTGAAACTGGATAAGTGCATGTGTGGCAACTGATCAGAATAGAAAACAGTTTGTTAATACAGGAGAACAGCTGTGGGTAACAGTGGGTAACTTGTGTATTCACAGTTACACATTAGAGTACATACACATTTGTCTTCTGTTCATTACGAAAAAAAGTTTGTGTCTTTTCTTTGCTATGAAAAAGCGTTTAGGTTTTGAAATGCAATGCAAATACATGTCCTATCTGGCTTGCTTTTGTCATGTGACCTCTGCCATGAGGGACACTCAGCAGACAGCCATCTTACATTTAGTCAATAAAGACACCATGCTTGAAAGACTGTAGTCTTTGAGAGCATAACAAAGGGAGTAAGGTGTCCTCAAAACTGCGTCCTGTGAAGAGGATGGGAAACAAGCGGATAGAGGAACTGCCTTGCCCAATGGAGTTAGAAATTGATGTATTCCCCAGGTCCAAGATTTAAAAATAGGATTAACAGACAAGGAGCATGGCCATCAATCCCTTTTGCACCCCCTTTATTTTCTCCACCTCCAGAGTCCCAACCATGATGTTTGAGCGATGACATTAAAGATGGAGAAGAGGCAGTTCATTGCCTCTTCAGCCCTCAGAATCTCGTCATCGTACAACATTTCATCTCACCTTCTGGAAAACACATTACACAGGATGATATTAACAGAATTAGTATCATGTTTTTCGCATAATACAAATGTTGTAAAAGTGTTACATCAAAAACACTGGACTGGACAGCTGTGCCAGAATCTTCCGGGCCTGCCAGCTGCTCCACCAGCAGTGGGAAACTTGGCAACTAATTTGGTGGGAGGCCAAAAATCAATTTCCTGATAGTGGGGTGAATTTTGAAATTAAGGTCTCAGGACTTTGAATAAAGGTTGAGCTTCCCGACAACCGGTATGAGAAGCCCTTTTGCATGCACTCACATATCATAAATAAATAACCTTTATTGTCACAAATTGGATTAGATTAACACTGCAATGAAGTTACTGTGAAAAGCCCCTAGTCGCCACATTCCGGTGCCTGTACAGGTACACAGAGGGAGAATTCTCAGCTGGTACGGGAATTGATGCTAGCCTTGTTCTGCATCACAAACCAGCTGTCTAGCTCACTGAGCTAAACCAGCCCTGCTATCTTGTTACCAGCCCATGCATGCTTGGCCAGCTTGGCAGAACTCAGTGCCCCCTCCAAATTAATTTCTCTGCAATGAGAAATTAGAACGTTCACATTTCTGACTGCATATAAGTGTCATAGAGTCATACAGTACAGAAGAGGTTCTTGGCCCATCGAGTCTGCACTAACAAAACTACACAAAATCAATATTAATCCCACTTTCAAGTACTTGGCCCATAGCCTTGAATGTTATGACATTTCAAGTGCTCATCCATGTACTTTTGAACAATTGTAAGGTTACGCCACGACTACCCTCTCAGGCAGTGCATTCCAGCACCTCTTGGGTTAACATTATTTTCCTGTTAATCCCTTCTAAACTTCCTGCTCCTCACCTTAAAATGATGCCTTCTTGTTACTGACCCTTCCACTAAGAACAGTTGCTTCCTATCCACCCTGACCATACCCCTCAGAATCCTATACACCTCAATCAGGTCTTCCTTCAGCCTTCTCTGCTCTGAAGAAAACAACCTGAACTTTTCATTTCATTTCATTTCATAGCTAAAATGCTCCAACCCACGCAACATCCTGGTGAATCTCCCCTGCACCCTCTCCAGTACAGTCACATCCTTCTATAATGAGATGACCAGAACTTTACATACTCCAGCTGTGGTCTAACCAAAGTTTTGTACTGCTCCACATTAACCTCCCTGCTCTTATAATCTATGCCACGACTGATAAAGGCAAGTCCCATATGTTTCTTAACTACCCTATTAACCTGTCCTGCCCATTTCTGGGATCTGTGGGCTAGCACCCAAAGGTCACTCTGTTCCTCTGAGTAGTGTGCACATTGAGAGGAGATAGACATTTTCCTAGACTAGGAAGAGAGTATCTGCTTCTTTGGCCTTCGAGGGGACCACATGGAAATGTCAACCTCTTGACTGAAATTGGGTTCCAGTAGTGTGTGTAGCTGTCCAAAGGCTACACAGGGCAGGAAGGATCAGTGTGGAAGGGTGGAGCAAAGGCTCGACAGGGGAGGGAGGCTAATCAGGGAAGGGTGGGGTGATGGCTGACAGGGGAGGCAGGCTAATCAGGGAAGGGTGGGGTGATGGCTGACAGGGGAGGCAGGCTAATCAGGGAAGGGGTGGGGTGATGGCTGACAGGAGAGGCAGGCTAATCAGGGAAGGTTGAGGTGGGCCTGACAGGGGAGGCAGGATCAGCAGACAAGGGTGGGAGGTTGATCTGGGGAAGAAAGTCAATCTATACTGGGGCATGTTAGGAGATGTCTGGGAAGCAAGCCAGAATGCTCAGAGTTTGTTTAGGAGGGCAAGCATGTCACACAAGCCTTGGTCCCACTGTAGGTGTGGTGGATGGCTGCAGTGGGGCAGTGAGATTCGTAGAGAGATGGGCCCAAAGGTGTGGTCCATGAAGTCAAGAATTTGGTCCTAAAGATTTGATTGAGGGTATTGTGAGGTAGAGGGTACAGTCCCAGTCAGAAGAGAGTTGGAATTAGTACGCTAGAAGTACTTGGCACATGGGCTGGTGTTGGATGGTCTCATGGGGGCTCACGGAAATTCAGGTACAGCCACCCTCAGGAACGGGAAGGGTCACAGTCAGGGTCAGGAGGAGCATGGGCATCCCAACAGTTTTAGCAATGGGGGATCAGGGCCACTGGTGGAGGATAGCAGCAAACTCCCAACTTCAAACCTGCATCCACCCAGGTAAATGATCATGGCCAATAAGGGCTTATGTGCTAAGTCTTTCTGTGAGGGGAATGAAAGCAGTGGAATCGAGCCGAAGGGAGGGTTCCCTCACATGGTTGTCATCATCCCAGTTAATGCACAATATCATGTAAAAGCAGGAGGAGCAGTTCACCTGGAAGGGCATGGTGGGTGTTGGGTGCCATGGAAGACAGGCACAGGGTTTAGCATTTGCTTTGAGGATCAGGAGTCAATCTACAAATAATATGCTCGCTAGATTGATTCCTGCAATTTGTTCACAGATTCACTGAGGCCAAGAAGATACAGGCTGGGCAAGCCAGTGATCATAATGAAGTAGTTCGAGAGGTTGGTCATGATGCCCATCAACTCCATACTCCCAGAATGCCTAGATCCACTGCAATTAACATACTGCCACAACCGGACTATAGCAGGCGCCATCTACCTGGCCCTACCTCATTCTTGGAGCACTTCGACAACAAGGACTCCTACACCAGCAACAGCATAATCCCAGCCAAGCTCATATCAGAGCTCCAAAACCTAGGACTTGGCTCCTCACTCTGCAACTGGATGCTCGACTTTCTGACCCATAGACCACAATCAGTAAGAATAAACAGCAACACCTCCTCCACGATAGTCCTCAATAATGGGGCCCCGCAATGCTATAGTAGCCCCCTACTATACTCCCTGTATAACCACACGACTGTGTGGAAAGATTTGGCTCCAACTCCATCCACAAGTTAGCTGACGACACGACCGAAGTGGATTGGATCTTGAACAACGATGAGTCGAATACAGGAGGGAGATAGGGAACCTAATGGAGTGGTGTAATGACAACATCTCTCCTCAATGTCAGCAAAACTAAGAGCTGGCCATTGACATCAGGAAGCAAACTATCATACACATCCCTGTCTGCAACAATCGGGCCACGGTGGAGATTGTTGACAGCTTCAAATTCCTAAGTGTGCACATCACCAACAATCTGTCCTGGTCTACCCACGTTGCGCTACGACCAAGAAAGCACAACAATGGCTAATATTTCTCAGGCAATTTAGGAAATTCGGCATGTCATTGACACTTACCAACTTATACAGATGTACCATCAAAAGCAACCTATCTGGCTGCATCTGTATGGCAACTGCTTGGCCCAAGATCGTAAGGAACTTCAGAGAGTCGTGAACAGAGCCCAGTCCATCACACAAACCCGCCTCCCACCCGCTAACTCGGTCTACACCTCCCGCTGTCTTGGGAAAGCGGACAGCATAATCAAAGACCTCTCCCACCTGGCTTATTCACTCTTCCACTTCTTCCATCGGGCAGGAGATACAAAAGTCTGAGAACGCGCACTAACAGATTCATAAACAGCTTCTTGCCCGCTGTTACCAGACTCCTAAATGACCCTCCTTATGAACTGATCTGATCTCTTCACACATCTTCTCTACTGAGTATTACTGCACTACTGTATGCTTCACCCGATGCCTGTGTCTATGTATTTACATTGTGTATTTATGTCAGCGCATATGACAATAAACAAATCCAATCCAATCCAGTACTTCCACCTGCTGCTCTTCCACCTTCTTCACAGGATGCAGGATAGAAACTCTACAAGCTCAAAGACCACAGTCTTTCTAGTGTGGTATCTTTATTGAACTGAATGTAAGATGGCTGCCTGCAGGGCAGCACGGTGGCCTAGTGGTTAGCACAGCTGCCTCACGGCGCTGAGGTCCCAGGTTCGATCCTGGCTCTGGGTCACTGTCCGTGTGGAGTTTGCACATTCTCCCCGCATCTGCGTGGGTTTCACCCCACAACCCAAAAATGTGCAGGATAGGTAGATTGGCCATACTAAATTGCCCCTTAATTGGAAAAAATAATTGGGTAATCTAAATTTATTAAAAAAAAAGAAAAAAAAAGATGGCTGCCTGCATGGTGTCCTTTATGGCAGAGGTCACATGACTAAAGCAAGCCAAACAGAACATGTAGTAATAATTGAATTTCAAAACCAAAAATCCCCTTTTTCATAATGAACAAAAGACAAATTTGCAACACTGCGATGTGTAACTGCGAGTTACCCAAATCATTCAACATACCACACCTGTTCTCATGCATTAACAACCATGAGTTTTCTGCTGGCTCTGGTCCAGATGAGAAGCAACCAGATATGTGTGCCAAATATGTGCAACACACCCAGTTCCCCTGTGACCTTGGGCATCTGTAAGTGGTAATTAAATTTCCCCATGGATGGATCAGTGGAGAGTAACATGGATGCACTCATGTTGCCCTCACACTTATTCCCAATGGGGAGTAGAGCTTACAGAGACCACTTTCAGATAGAACCAGAAACATGGATGCACAGGGAAGAACAGCATGAGTAAACCATGTAGCCCCTTGGGATTTCTTCCCCACGCACCTTGACGTTCTTGTAACTGGTCCTCGATTTCAACTCACCCACAGTAACCTCATATTCCTTGACATCTTTTTCATCACGGAAAATGTCAAAGCAACTTACAGTCCACTCAATGACAGTGCCTCGACTGCACAATGGGTTGTTGCGGAATCAAGACCCTCTAATTGCAGAGAATCCTACAAGTCTCAGTCTCAGATGCCCTCAATATTACTGTGAGATTGTGATCTGTCATTCTGGACACCCCAGCCAGATTGAAGATCTTTCCAGAATGGACCCTGCAGGGCACTTAAGAACTACTGATGCTTCACATTGCTAGCCTCTCACCCCTCTCCGCAGCCCAGCACAAAGGCCCATTCTATTCACTTTCACTTTATACGATAGTACCTTGGTTTCTTAATGATGTTCGGGGCACTTTGGTTGCAATCCCTTTATGCAAGATCCCTGTAAGGAGACATGCAGGCCAAACAATTATCCATGTGAAGTCCTCACAAAGGAGGCAGACAACTGCACACACACCTCTTTAATCCTACACTCAATCCCTCTTACAGTCAAGGGTGAACCTGCCCATTGCCTCCAAATTAGCAGCATTGGATCTCCGCACCCTATCATTCTCCCTACATCCAGGGAGGTTCTGGTTTTCCTCTTGTTCAGACCATAGTGGGGAGGTTCACTCTTTGAACCCCCTCCCCCTCTTGCCTAGCTACTGCTGCAATGCACCCATGGCTGAGTGATGAGGTACAGGTCTGAGCGCATATCCGGCAGGTGCTGTGTATTCTGCTGGAACTGGCTCTCCAAGACAGCTGCCGCCAGTTCCCCGGAGGCAACAAAACACTCACATGCAGGAACCACAACAGCAGACTGAATGTCGATAGATTCCTCCAGTCTTTGGTCCAGTCTGCGCATGACCTCTGGCATCTCTGCCTGATGACCCTGCTTTTCTCTGCATCTCCACATGTCTCATGATTAAAGTCCAGAGGATCGTCACCTCCACCTGGTCGTCATTTCCTCCATCAAGTGTGGATCATGTCAGTGATGTGCTCATAGACACTGAGCCTACTCTAGAAATACACCCACTGAGGTGAAATGTCTGGCCTGAGGTAAATTCTCCGGAGTCATGGCTTCACATCCCAACACGGCAGCTGGTGGAATTTAAATTCAATTAATAAATCTGGAATATAAAGCTAGCCTCTGTCATGGTGACCATGGCACGATCTCTTTTTGTTGTAAAAAACCCATTTCTTTCACTAATACCCGTTAGGGAAGGAAATCTGCTGTCTTTACCTGGTCTGTCACCAGATCCACAGCAATATGGTTGACAGTTCAAATAATCTGAAAAAGAGCAGTATGAATTTGTATTTCTCTGAAATGGCCTAGCACGCCATTGTCAATCGGCAATTAGAGGATGGGCAACAATGCTGGCCCTGTCAGTGACACCCACATCCTTCAACTGTAAAATTGGCCTCCTTTGTCTTTGTGAGGAGAAAGACAATGTACTAAGTGCCCATAGATAAATTTCGAAAGAAGGATATCTAGCCTAGGTTATCCTCACAGCGATGATGTTTGCCTGCAACTGTTAACTAAGTGACGTGGAAATGTTCCTCATACCCACGAAGCATTAAATGCACACAGCTCTTGCAAATGCTTGTCAGGCACACTCCGGTTGCTATTGGAACCAAACTATTTGAGATACAGGTCAGATACAAGTTGAAAGAAAATGAAACAAACATACCGCCAAGGGGCTGCTGTTCACACTTTATCTCCTTGGATTATAAAATTGATTAATGACATGTTTGCATGCTGAAAGGGGAAAGGCCGCTCTTATCTGGGATATTCTTCAAAGAAGTCAGGCTCCATTTTTAGGGAAGTAACAAGGCTATCAGAACAGCAGGCCGAGGATGTTTAGCTTGCAGCTCTCAGTTTATCCACCTTTATCTACATCATGGGGCTTAGAGAGCCTCCCTGAGGCTAAAACCAGAACTGGAGCCAATTTTCCAACTGATTCAAATTCAGCTCATTCCTTATTGAGAATCTTAACTGTCCTCCAGTAATCCAGCTTTCCTTTTCTGCTGAACACACACCACCAACTTGAAGTTAACCTGCTGTTTATGTCTAATAAACCTGCACTGACAAGTTTGGGCAGCATGGTAGCACAAGTAGCTAGCACTGTGGCTTCACAGCACCAGGGTCCCTGGTTGATTCTCCACTCGGTCACTGTCTGTGTGGTGTCTGCACGTTCTCCCTGTGTCTGCGTGGGTTTCCTCCCGGGTGCTCCGGTTTCCTCCCACAGTACAAAGATGTGCAGGTTAGTTAGATTGGCCATGATAAATTGCCCCTTAGTGGTCAAAAAGTTTAGGAGAGGTTATTGGTTACGGGGATAGGGTGGAAGTAAGGGCTGAAGTGGGTCGGTGCAGACTCGATGGGGCCAAATGGCCTCCTTCTGCACTGTACTTCTCTGTTCTATGACAGGCAACAAATCGAGACTCAGTTCAAATAATATGAAAAGCGTTTGGATTGGATAGCTTGGTGGTGCATCAGATGGTCACTATTCATGCATACAATCATGTCCATCATAGTGAAACATGTTGAGCAAGAGGGTACCTGGACAGTCATGCTTTTCACAATAGAGGGCAGGAAGAGGCACAAATTGGGAACGATCAAGCAACATAAGTTAAATGGCTGTCACCCGTTAAGTAGCTGTGTACCTGGCTGTCTATTTACGTATCCTGTATCTGGAGAGGCAGCATGGCAACACCAAATATGTAGTTTCCATTGGTACATGTTGTCCAGATATATTTTCAGCATTAGGCTGGAAAATGTGGGAAGTGTCACTAAAACACTGCATTACATGAACACGTGAATGTGTGATCTCTTAGGAAAGGTGATAAACCAAGTAAAAAGACAGTTATGAAAATGAAATGAAATAAAATGAAATGAAAATGAAAATCGCTTATTGTCACAAGTCGGCTTCAAGTGAAGTTACTGTGAAAAGCCCCTAGTCGCCACATTCCGCGCCTGTTCGGGGAGGCTGGTACGGGAATTGAACCGTGCTGCTGGCCTGCCTTGGTCTGCTTTCAAAGCCAGCGATTTAGCCCTGTGCAGTTATTGGGGAGAGTGGGGTAGGATGTGGGAAATCATGGAAGATGCTGGCCAACCACCTTAGGCAAATAAACCTTGTCCAGGGTGATTACTCTGGCCTTCATAATTCTATGCAGTGCAAACCTTTGGTGCAAAGTGATCCCCTCTCCAGGCAGAAATAGCTCCAACTCACATTTGAAGGAATCTAGTAAATTACTATCTATGGCATAAACCAGTAAACCATTGTTCTGCAGGAGATTCTGCAACTTTTGAAAGCTAACCAAGGTCTG
Source organism: Scyliorhinus canicula (assembly GCF_902713615.1). Lineage (NCBI taxonomy): Eukaryota > Metazoa > Chordata > Chondrichthyes > Carcharhiniformes > Scyliorhinidae > Scyliorhinus > Scyliorhinus canicula. The sequence goes on from NC_052162.1 coordinate 47,258,805, forward strand.
CCCTTGTGGAATGAAAACTATGACCCTTGTCTGCCTGAACATATTTATTTTAGTGCAGACTGTCTAGTCAAACAGAATCAATTCCTTTCATCACCTTATAAACTTTGATAAGATCACCAACTCTTTGCTCAAGGTGTACAGTTCAAATTATTTAAGACTTGCTTAATAACTGAAATGCTTCAAACTAGGAATTAATCCAGTGACCCTCCTTTTCAAACTTTCCAAAGCTTCAATATCTAGCACCATGTGAGAATCTCAAAATCAAAATACAAAATATAGTATTCTGACTAAGGCTTGGCCAAGGTTTGTACAAGTAAAATAATCATGGATTGTTCCATAAATGAAACTCCAGTGATATGATCTGGTAAGTGATAAGTGCCTTGTGAGCCAAATCCAGAAAGGGAAACTTGACAAACTATCACAATTATTTCTATTGTATATTACCGCAAGAAAATATGTGTACTGAAGTCAAGAGCCACAAATTCCAGGAATACGTTTGGAGATTTTAGTTATCAAATTATCACATCTATCAAGAAAATAAAATAAAACCTAAATATGTAAAATTATATCCACACAGTTCAAATTAGTTTTACAGAATATTTCTCCTAAAGATTCTTACTTGGTTAGACTCACAAATAAACACCCCATTAGTCAACATTTCTTATATGTATTTAATCTACAGAAATTCCATAACACACAACCCACTGCTGCTGTAGGAAGATATTACACAGGGCTACTCTGTCTCTCTCACTTTGGTCTGGAAATTCAAGGCTTGAGAACAAAATTGCTTTCTGGAATAACCAGACATTTTTTTCGGGTGGCTGAAGGCTGCTCAACTCACTTCTACACAGCTCTGTCTTAGGACAGAGCACTCTCTTCAGGAGATCTTACATTGCCACATCTAGCACAGCTTCCAACCTCTCTTTAAATATGTTTTTTCTTCTTCATCTTTCCCCATTGTCTTCATCTTTCTTTGAAATTTACCTTTGCCAGGATATAAAAATCTTTTATGTTATCCTTATGGCCACTACTTTTCAGGTAAAATAAAATGAGTAATTTTGCTTTTTTTTATTCAGGACCGTTTCTAAGTTGAAAACTCCACACCTCCCTTTGGGAATTCAACTGTTCACATCCCAAATCCTCACCTTATCTCCCAATGCAAATTCTACTATGTGTGTTTACTTGCAGAACATCTAACTTGGCCCTATTCAAGTCAAATGGCTGTGTTTCACACCTAGCCCCTTTGATGTCCTCAACTTTGTAGACACTCAGTCCCCAGCTTAATTAAATAGTCCTCCACACAGATACACACACACAACACACCCAGGTATACCTAAAATCCTGCTTCACATAATACCACTGTAGACACCAGAAATATTTTTTAAAAGCATTTTTCAACACCATATCTTATTCCCTCTAAACTATCACATAACAGCATTGCTCATTAACCTTCAAAATACAAGCAGCAGAACTTCCAGATCTCTTTCTTTCTCCACCGGCTTCAATGCTTTTCTCTGAATGTTACTTGTATGTGCAGCACTCACTCTGCCCACATGCATTACAGACCAGGCAGTAGAACACGGGAGAAAACTGACCCCATTGACAGAGGATTCAGAACCAGAGGGCACTGTTGATTGACAAAAGCAACAATGGCAGCACAGGGGAAAACATTTTAGGTAAGGCTCTGGGATTGCACTGCCTGAGATTCTGATGCAGGCAAATTGGATCACGGTCTGAGAAAGATATTTGGTTAATTATGTGAAGATTGCAGGGCTATGGGGAAAAGAAGGGGAATGGGACAATGTGAATTGCTCTTGCAGAGAGCTGGCACGACATGATGGCCAAATGAGTTCCTTCTGTGCTGTGACAATTCTATCATTTTATCTTTCCAAGTTAAACATTATTTCTCAGTTTCCAGAACTTCTCAATGCATCAAGGTTAGCCTGAAACTATTGAGAACCGTCGGCTGTCCTAAACACTTGCACAAATCTTTGTACCTTGTGCAAAATTCCCCAACTACTGTATTCATATAATGAATAAAAATAGTAAAGTGTAATGGTCCGAACACAATTCACTGTGGGATACAGATCTCCAAACAGATCTAATTCCATTAGTAGGCACTTTCTGTTTCTTGTCTTCCAATTAGTTCCCAATCCAGCTCAATGTATTACCACTAAAACTAAGGGCTTTGATCTAGTATGGTAGCCTCTTATGCAGTACTTTGTCAAAAATTTTAGGAAGTCTCAGCAGACAATGTTGACTGAGCTTCCAAAACATTTATTATCTTGGTGACTTCTTCAACAATATAATAAATTTGGAAGACACTAGTCTCCTTCTATTGAAATCATGCTGGATATTCCTAATATGTCCTTTTCCATCTATGCTGTCCTATATTATACCCCTAATACTTTGTCACAAATCTTCTCCATCAAATATGCCAAACTAATGGATCAATAGTTAGCAGGGTCCATATTCTTCCTCTTCTCCATGTAGTATCTGTCTTGTTATCTCTTGACATAGCATACGCTGTCTCCTTGATGTACACTCTGACAAAGGAAGGTTCAGACGTGGAGATAGCTTCAACACATTTATTGAACTATTAACAATTCTCCTACTTGGATTCGACTCGACTGTTAATCCTTCTATAGCTACTCAGACTGACAAACCAGTCTGCTACAATCGACGTGGTGGGTGTGATGTTCAATCAACCCTGTGTCTGTACTCACTGAGTGTCTCCACTGGAAAGAGGAAGATCATGTGTGCTGTGTGCTTTATATGAAAAAATGAAAATCGCTTATTGTCACGAGCAGGCTTCAATGATGTTACTGTGAAAAGCCCCTAGTCGCCACATTCCGGCGCCTGTTCAGGGAGGCTGTTACGGGAATCGAACCGTGCTGCTGGCCTGGTTGGTCTGCTTTCAAAGCCAGTGATTTAGTCCAGTGTGCTAAACCAGCCCCTATGGGTTGGTGTAATGCCCCCCTGTGGTAGTGTCACCTCTGTGTGTATCGTGAATGCCCATTGGTCGTGTCCTATCTTACTGACCTATTGGTTGAATGTCTGTGTGTCATGTTTCTGGTGCTCCCTCTAGTGTCTAGCTAGTCTACGTGTACTTACATTAACCCCTTGTGTATCTATAGTTATGCATATCACCACCGTATCCTTCATTATTTGAAGATTGCAGAACCGCAGTCTATGCCATGCTTTTACTATGGCGAAGGAAAAGGAAGGTGGGCCCCAAGTCTACCACAGCTGGAGCGGGGATCAAACTCTGCAGTGAGCCACATGATAGCCATTTAGCCAACTGCGTTAACTGCTCTACCCCCTCCACCCCAGGGTCCACGTCATATTTTTTTTAAATGTTGAATACATTAGCTTCCTTTGAGTCTAAAAGAACTGTCCCAGAGTACTATTAACTATTAACTATTAAAGATAGAGGCAAGGGACTGACACAAAATGTGTGCCATCTTCCTATTTTGGGTATTGTCATCTGTTCTGGCTGCCCTATCGAAATGAAATGAAATGAAAATCGCTTATTGTCACGAGTAGGCTTCAATGAAGTTACTGTAAAAAGCCCCTAGTCGCCACATTCCGGCGCCTGTCCGGGGAGGCTGGTACGGGAATCGAACCGTGCTGCTGGCCTGTTTTAAAAGCCAGCGATTTAGCCTGGTGAGCTAAACCAGCCCCTATCGATTGCTGAATTGCACAAGTGTAATATTCTGAGTATCTTTCGTCTTCCAAACATCCTCGAGACTGGCACACTTTCAGTGTTAGGCAGGAGAAAATCAATCTTCTCCTTTCTTTAGTTACTTCAAAATAGTGAGGTTTCAGACAAGGCAGAGCTTGGGAGAGCAGAACAGTATTTATTTTTAGGCAACTATGACTGAGAGCTTGAACAAGTACTGAGTAACACTACACTCCTGTATGGTTCGCTCAATGCCTGTGTCGATGTATTTACATTGTGTATTTATCTGTGCCCTATTGTTTTTTTCATGTATGGTATGATCTGTCTGGACTCTCTCTTGTTGTAATTTTTGCTTGTTTCTTTCACTCCTTTGTGCAGAATGGCAGTGAAGAAATGTGGATGTTTTGAAGGATAAAAATGAAGGAGACAGCAGCATGAAAGAGTTTGCGGTATGCATACGTTTCGAGTTCTTTTGCAAAGAGAGGTCTATAAAATATGAAGAAGTTGTTTTCCCCCGAAAGGAATTACAACATGGTTCAAAGAGGTGAAAGATTTAAAATATTTCTTGAATTTCAATCCCCTTTTTTGGTAATTTTGTTATTTTTGTTACTGCAATTTATTTTCCTTTTGGTTTGCAAAATCATTTTTTCTGTTCGGAGTGTAACAGGCAGTTTTAAATCTTTGGGTGCAATTTAACAAAAAGGAAAGAGACTTCTGTTGTGGGTGGGTTTAGCAGGGTGTTTCACGGGTGCTTGTAGTACCGGGAATGACCCTGCTATCAAACGAGACTCTTATTTCTTCGGGCCTTGGTGGGGAAGGGCTTGCTGAGGCCTCACTTATCTTTATTTCCTGCACTGAGGAGATCTGCTCGTAGATGTAGGAAGTTACATTTGCTTCACGCATGTGCCAGGCTATATCCTACAAGAGAGGATCTAATCATCGCCCCCTGATATTCAATGACATTACCATTGCTGAATCCCCCACAATCAACATTCTGGGGATTACCATTGACCAGAAACTGAACTATACGAGCCATATTGATACCGTGACTACCAGAGCAGGTCAAAGGTTAGGGATCCTACGACGAGTAACTCACCTCCTGACCCCTCAAAGCCTGTCCACCATCGACAAGATATATCAGTCAGGAGTGTAATGGAATATTCTCCATTTGCCTGGTTGAGTGCATTTCCAACTAAACTCAAGAAGCTGGACACCATCCAGGACAAAGCAGCCTGCTTGATTGCTATTCCTTCCAGGAGCATTCAATTTCTCCACCACCGATGAACAGTGGCAAACCGAAAATGGAGCCCCAATCTCTCGACCACCCCCCACCCCGCAATACCTGTTGGAGGATCCTAGAGCCCCCTAACCACACCTCATAAGGGCAGGGCACCCCAGGACCCCATCCCCGGCCCAGGCATGGCACTGCCAGCATGGCACTCTACCAATATAGCTGTGCCACCTATAGTGCCTGACAGTGCCAGCCTGGCATTCAGTTGGCATTGTCAGAATGCCCATCTGACACTGCCAGGGTGCCAATATGGCAGCACCAAGGTGCCTGAGTGGCATCAGCAGTGTCAGGGTGCCACACTGCCCAGAGCCTGATACCGGGGGGGGGTGTGCCTCTGATCGCCTAGGTCAGTGTTCTTCAAACGATTTTTCCGGAGGCCTATTTTTGTCGACCCAACCCGGCCGACCTTCGCGACCCACGCCGGCCGACCCTCGTGACCCACGCTGGCCGACCTTCGCGACCCACCATTTTCTCTTACCGTTAATACGAGAGGTGAGCCTGCTTGGTACTCACGATCTCATTCCAAACAGGTTCACAGGAAGAGAGGGCTATGCGCATGTCGGGTGCAGGATCTAGCCGGTTCCTTTGTGGCATCTTCATCTTTGTGAGGACGGAAAATCCAACCGCGCACATGTAGGTCGTTGTGAAGGACAAGAGCAACAAAATGCTTGTTTTACTCAGCTCCAGATACTCCTCAGAGATGCTACTCCAGAATGCTGACAGCCTCATTGACTTGTGCCGTGTTTTTAATATGCTGTCACAGCTGAGACGCATAAGCTCAGTTTCTTCTTTTGGTGGCAGCTGCAAGTTAAGAACTGATTCTGGGGTCTCAAACTCAAAGGGATTTTTCACCCACCTCCTCCCTCTCAGAATCTTAAACTTCTCCTCTGGAAAGTAGCGACCAAAATTGTCAATCAGGGCAGCCAGATGCAACTCAATAAGGCTTGCCAATCCATTTAGTTTCCTTACTAATGCTGTTTTCTTCAATGTGTCATAGCCGTGTGGGAAACATGTACTCGCAATTGCCAAACTTTCAATATCTTTTGGAAAGCTTAGATTTCTTCCGAGTGCCGAAAGCAATCATCATCCTTCCCTTGCAATTTGAGCTTCAGTTCATTTAGAATTGAAAAGGTGTCTGCAAGGTTGCTAGCATCCAAGCTTCATCAGCAAACAAATCAGCCAGAAGGGACAATTTCTCGAGGAGGAAAGCGTGGATTTCGTACCTCAGTCCGTAAGCTCTGAGTAGCACCCGACCCTTTGACATCCAACGTACGTCTGTGTGGAACAATAAATGTGTGTGCTCAGCCCCCATATCGGAACACAGAGTGTCAAAAAGTCTGGTTTTGAGTGGGCTGACTTTAATGAAATTCACAACTTTCACTATTCCTTTCAACACCACTTCAAGATTGGATGGAATTCCTTTCGATGCCAGTGCCTCACGGTGATTAAAACAATGATTCGAAACAATGTCCTGACCAGCTGCCTCCTTAATCCTGACTATAACTCCGCTGTTTTTCCCAGTCATGTTGGCTGCTCCATAACTTGTGATTCCTCTGCAATTACCCCAGTCGAGCCCGTGCTTTCCAACCACTAAACTATTCAAAACGTCAAAAATTTCTGCGCCAGTCGTGTGGGTTGCTAAAGTCAGGTAGCACAGCAAATCTTCAACAAATTCACTGTGCCAAACAAGGTTGCACAATCTGAAATTTCTGTACTTTCATCCAGCTGTATTGAGAATGCCTGCGCTGATTTTAAATGAGAAATAAACTGGGCTTTTAAATTCTCAGCAATATCAGAAATTCGCGAGCCACTGTGTTATCACTAAGTGGGATGCATTTCACTTTTTCAACAAACCTCTCACCTATGACCGTACGAACTATATCTAATGCTGCAGGGAGAAGAATTAATCTCTGTGCTATAGTGTGGGTCATTTTCTCTTCAGCTACACGGTAAGCTATCATGTAAGAGGCTAATTGTACTTTGTCGTTCAATGTAACATTTCTGCTGAGGACTTCAGCCGACGATTTAAGTTCTCGTTGGATTCTTTGAAAAAATGAAGGGGTTGTCCTCGAACTCGCCATGCTTAGTCTTCAAATGCCTTTGAAGTTTTGGGGGTTTTAAACTTTCATTTGCCAGCACTTCCCTGCATATAACGCACTTGGGCCTTGCATCCTGATTTGCATTGGTACAATTAATAAATCCATACCTTAAAAAATCGTCTTTATACTGCTTTGTGCCTGATTTCAGTTTCTTCTTAATGGGCTGTTCACCAGAGGCCCCGGAGCTCACACCAGCACTGCTTTGTTCTGGTGTGGACCCTCCTGAACAGCTCACACCGACACTGCTTTATCCTACTGTGGATTCTCCTGAACCACTCTCAGTGTGGTTTAGTTGTGAGATCCTTGCCTGTTTGTGTCTCTGGTCCTCTCTTCCTTATAACAAAATGATCCATTTTAAATTTTACTGTCCTGCTGCTTGTTTGCTGCTAACAAAATGGAGGAATCGCAATCGCGCCTAAAGCACGTGACATCGACATTCGGGGGGCGTGACCTGCCCTCTGCCTCCCTTTAGACAGGAAGATTAGATAGATTAGGTGATGCACTATCAATTACGACGAAACGAGAGTAGAGAGTAATCGAGGCTTTATTAAGCAGAGATGTGTTGCTTCCTACAGCTGCTGCCGAAATGGCTGCAGCTCGGTGAGCACATACATTTATACTCCGCCTACTGGGCGGAGCCAGCAGGCAGGGATCTACCCCCGTACCTGTAGTACAGGAGCCTTACCGTATTACTTCTCATATACTTCATATATACAAACAGTGGTGACTACCACATTCACCCCCTGTTAAAAAAAGAGTCCAGCAGGGGTGGTGGAAAAACTATTTACAAGTATGTGAGCATTTTTTAAATGTACAGTTTGGGGAAAAGTTCACAAATGTAGCCGGTCAGATGCCTTGATCCTCAGTTGTGAGCGCTGCAGTCCCGGTGGTGCTGCAGGCGCCGGCTTGGTCGCCGGTGATTCCGGGAGTGGTAGTCCTCATCTTCATCCCTGGGTGGAACCAATGGGAGGACGGATCATCCTGGAGCGGGGGCTGTGGTGAGGTGCGCTGGGGGGAGGATGGGTGGCACCGGGGCAGTTGGGGTGGGGGGTGGGTGGGGACCCAACTGGTGCCAGGTCCCTGAGGAGACTGTGTCTTGGCGGCCGTCGGGGCAGGCGTACTGCGGGTTTGCATAGAGTAGCTGTACCCTCTCGGCCAACTGGTCTGCCTTGTGGAGCCGCACGTGCTTGCGGAGGAGAACGGATCCTGGAGCTGCCAGCCACGTTGGGAGTGAAACCCCGGAGGTGGACTTCCTAGGGAAGGCAAGGAGACGTTCATGGGGGGTTGCATTAGTCACAGTGCAAATTAGCGATCAGATGGAGTGGAGGGCGTCGGAAAGGACCCCCTGCCAGTGGGAGACCGGGAGGTATATAGACCATAGGGCCAGCAGGACGGCCTTCCAGACCGTCATGTTCTCCCCCTCCACCTGCCCGTTTCCCCGGGGTTGTAGCTGGTCGTCCTGCTAGAGGCAATGCCCTTGCTGAGCAGGAATTGACGCAGCTCATCACTCATAAAGGAGGATACCCGGTCGCTGTGGACGTAAGCGGGGAAACCGAACAGAGTGAAGGTGCTATTGAGGGCTCTGATGACTGTGGCAGACGTCATATCGGGGCATGGAATGCCGAAGGGGTATCTGGAGTATTCGTCGACCACGTTAAGGAGGTACATGTTTCGGTCGGAGAAGGGGGGGGCCTTTTGAAATCCACGTTGAGGCATTCAAAGGGACGGGAGGCCTTCACCAGGTGTGCTTGGTCTGGCCGGTAGAAGTGTGGTTTGCTCTCCCCGCAGACCTGGCAGTCTTTGGTGGCTGCCCTGACTCCCGCAATGGACTGGGGTCGATTTATGGAGTGAAAGAACTGGGTGATCCCTGGGTGACAGAGACCATCGTGTAGGGCCTGGAATCGGTCCACTTGTGCGCTGGCACATGTACGTCAGGATAGGGCATCGGGGGGCTCGTTGAGCTTACCGGGGCGATACAAAGTCTTGTAATTGTAGGTGGAGAGCTCGATCCCCCACCTCAAGATTTTATCATTTTTGATCTTGCCCCGCTGTGTGTTATTGAACATGATGGCAACCGACCGTTAGTGAGGAGAGTGTATCTCCTGCCGGCCAGGTAATGCCTCCAATGCCGCACAGCTTCAAGGATGGCTTGGGCCTCCTTTTTGATGGAGGAGTGCTGAATTTCGGAGGCATGGAGGGTGCGGAAAAAGAATGCCACGGGTCTGCCTGCCTGGTTGAGGGTGGCGGCCAGAGCGACTTCTGAAGCATCGCTCTCGACTTGAAAGGGGAGGTTCTCGTCGACCGCGTGTATCGCAGCCTTGGCGATGGTTGGCGATGGTTGAAGGCCTGGTGAGCCTTGGCCGTCAGGGGGAAAACTGTGGAGTGAATGAGTGGGCGGGCCTTGTCCGCATAGTTAGGGACCCACTGGGCATAGTATGAGAAGAACCCCAGGCATCGTTTGAGGGCCTTGGGGCAGTGGCGGAGGGGGCGTTCTATGACCGCATGCAGTCGGGGTCGGGCCCTAGAACTCCATTTTGCACCACATAGCCAAGGATGGTTCAGCGGTTGGTGCTGAACACGCACTTCTCCTTGTTATACGTTAGGTTCAGGAGTTTGGCGGAGTGGAGAAATTTGAAAAGGTTAGCGTCGTGGTCCTTCTGGTCGTGGCCGCAGATGGTGACGTTATCGAGGTACGGGAAGGTGGCCCGCAGTCCATACCGGTCAACCATTCGGTCCATCTCCCATCGGATGACCGAGACCCCATTAGTGACGCCAAAGGGAACCCTAAGGAAGTGGTAAAGGCGGCCGTCTGCTTCGAACGCAGTGTATTGGCAGTCCGCCTTGCGGATGGGGAGCTGGTGGTAGGCAGATTTCAGGTCCACTGTAGAGAAGACACAGTACTATGCAATCTGATTGACCATATCAGATATGCGTGGGAGGGGGTACGCGTCGAGCTGCGTGGACCAATTGATGATCTGACTGTAGTCATTGACCATCCTGTGTTTCTCTCCAGTCTTTACAACTACCACTTGGGCTCTCCAGGGGCTGTTGCTGGCCTCAATGATGCCTTTCCGCAAAAGCTGCTGGACCTCCGACCTGATGAAGGTCCTGTCCTGGGCACTGTACCGTCTGCTCCTGGTGGCGACGGGTTTGCAATCCGGGGTGAGGTTTGCAAACAGGGAAGGTGGGTCGACCTTAAGGCTCGTGAGGCCGCAAATGGTGAGGGGGGGTTAGGGGTCTGTCGAATTTCAGAGTTAGACTTTGGAGGTTGCACTGGAAGCCGAGGCCGAGTAGCAAGACAGCGCAGAGGTTGCGGAGTGCATAGAGCCGGAAGTTGCTGAACTCTACACCCTGGACAGTGAGGGTGACTTAGCAGTACCCCCGGATCTCCACGGAGTGGGATCCGGAGGCCAGGGGGATTTGTTGGGTAATGGGGTGCACTGCGAGGGAGCAGTGCCATACCGTATTGGGGTGGATGAAGCTCTCCGTGCTCCTGGAGTTGTAAAGGCAAGGTGACTTGTGGCCATCGACCTTCAACGTTGTTGTCGCGGTTGCGAGGTTGTGTGGCCGGGACTGGTCGAACATGATGGAGGCAAGCTGCGGCTGGTGTTGGTGGGCCCCAGGCTGGTCGGCGGCGGTTGCGGGTGATAAGCGGCCCGATGAGGTGCCCGAAGTGCAGGGGTCCTGAGGCGCCATCCAAAATGGCACCAAAGATTGTTGCGCCCATAGGGCGCACGTGGTGGGCGGCGTTAAATATGGCGTCACCCACGGGCCGCACGACGTCTGATGGGGGGAAGATGGTGGCACCCACGGGCCGCACGTGGGTTGCGGGGACGATAATGGCGACACCCACCGGTCGCACGTAGGAGGTGCAGGAACAATGGGGCTGGTTACAGCGGTGATCGCCATTTATGCAGCGAAATGCCATTTATTCCCGCAGGCCTTGTAGATTGCGCTCCGCGCCAGGCAGCGCTGCCGGGGGTGCTTTCACTGCCCGCAGAAATAGCTTGGGCCCCCCCCCCCCCCCCCCGGGGTTGGCTGGCTGCTGCACGGCACAGGCTTGGGGTTGGCTGGGGGCGATCGCTGGTGGGGTCCACAATGTCCAGGAGGGGGGCGCCGTGTGGCCGGGGGCATACGCTTGTACATTACGGGAGGCTACCGTCAGTTAGGTTGCGAGTTTCTTGATCGGCGTGAGGTTGAGCAAACCCCCTTCTAAGAGGCGCTGGCGGATGTACGCCGACCCTATGCCCGTAACGAAAGCATCCCAGATTAGGAGTTTGGAATGTTCAACGGCCGAAACTGCCTGGCAATCGTAGTTCCTTGCCCAGATGTGCAGGGCCCGCCAGAAATCTTCCAATAACTCACCGGGGAGTTGTTGCCGCGTGGACAGGAGGTGCCTGGCGTAGCGTTTGTTGATCGGCCGGGTGTAGTTCTCTTTCAGAAGCGCCATGGCCGGATAAGGGGAAAACTATTGGAGCTCAACCGTGTGTACAGGATCTGTGTACAGGATCTGGGGGTTGTCCTGTCGCTGATCCGATGTAGGCTTCAAAGCAAGCTAGCCAATGGGCGAAGGCCGACGTGGCGTTGTCTGCTTGAGGGTGCAGCTGCAGGCGATGTGGCTTGATGCGTAGGTTCATCGCTGTAAAATCTCTGCTTAATAAATTGACGCACTATCAATTACGACAAGATGACAGTAGAGAGTAATCGAGGCTTTATTAAGCAGAGATGTGTTGCCTCCTCCAGCTGCTGCCGAAATGGCTGCAGCTCGGTGAGCACACACATTTATACTCCACCTACTGGGCGGAGCCAGCAGGGAGGGATCTACCTCCGTACCTGTAGTACAGGAGCCTTACTGTATTACTTCCCATATATGTCATATATACAAACAGTGGTGACTACCACATTAGGTAAAAAAAATATTCTCTGTCTCTGCAGCGGGCAGCTTTTAATAATGCCGGCTGCAAGCGGCCTTCAAAATGGCCGCAAACATATTTTTAAAAATCGGCTGCATTGCGCATGCGCGCCCAATCATTGGTGCGCATGCGCAAAACTACATAGTTTTGCGCATGCGCACCAATGATTGGGCGCGCATGTGCAATGCGGTCGATTTTTTTAATATGTTCGTGTCCATTTTGAAGGCCGCTTGCAGTCTGCATTATTAAAAGATGCCTGCTGCGGCTGATTCGCGCGATCGGGTGCGCCGCGAAGGACGGCTCCGCAACCCTCCCGACACCTGCCCGCTACCCACCCGTGGGTCGCGCCCCCTGAGTTTGAAGAACACTGGCCTAGGTGATGCCCACAAGTGCCATTCCACCTGGTCCACATTTGTGGAGACCAATGCTGATTTAAAAAAAAAAAATTTATAGCATCCAATTCTTTTTTTTTGCAATTAATTGGCAATTTAGCATGTCCATTCCACCTACTCTGCACATCTTTTGGGTTGTGGGGGCGAGACCCACGCAACAGGGGGAGAATGTGCAAACTCCACACGGGCAGTGACCCGGGGCCGGGATCGAACTCGGTTTCTCAGAGCTGTGAAGCAGCATTGCTAACCAGTGCGCCACCATCCCACCCAGACCAGTGCTAAATGGCCCCCGGATGGGAACTCCTGGGCATGGGAATTCAATCCCAGATGATGGTTAGATCAATGAGTGCCCCCACACACATATTCAAGTAGCCTAACTGCACACTTAAATATGCTAATTTGGGTGGAATCTAAATCATGACCTCTCGTGAGATCCTGTTGGATCTCGCAAGGCGTAACGAGTCAGGTAAATGTTGCGAGAGGCCTCTGGCGAGATATACCAGCCTCGTTGAGTCTGTTAATGGTACGGCCATTAGATTTCGCCCTTTAACTTTGCCTTTGTCTTTAATAGTTGTTCTCATTAGCTGAGAAGACTTCTCAAACTGACTGCATGTCTATTACCCCAGCAATTATGAACCAACCTAAAAAGTAAGGATGTGACCGATAGAACTTTCAAACAAATGAATGCAACTCCACAGTTGAGAAAGAAAAGTAACCCTGCCCAATAAATTGGAAGTTTCATTGTCCAATCTGCAGAAGGAGGTCATTGACAGTGCCTGTTATGGAGTATCAAGGATATTGATATCAATATGAGTGGTTTGCTGATGGGACCATTTCAGGATTCTGTATTACAGCCCATCTGATATAATGGCCGTCAGTCTGTCATCCTCAAGGACTGTTATCAAAGAATGACAGATGTAAATTTAAGATGAAATGAGCTGAGGATATGTCCTCTGGTTTGCCTGTTTATGCATGTTTATCAGGAAGAAACAGAAGGATTGCTGACTTCCATGCTTTTGGCGCTGTTTACTAGAAAGGAAATCCTGGTGTGCCTGGATGACAATTACTGGGAAAGGAAAGTTTACAGCGGGAATGCCTTGATCAATTACATTTATTTTCCAACTCGGAAACAATCAAATTAAAGTATTAATATAAACAGTAGAAATTCTAGGAGAAATGCGTCATTATCCAAGTTTCAGAGCAATTTTTAATAGAAATTCTGAAAATAAACTTGTCAATTTTCAGTCAGAACTCATCTGTAGAATGCAGGCAAGCATCAGACCTGAAACAGAATTCAGAGTAGTTTGCTGATTGGGGCAATGGGAAAACAGGCAGCTTCTTGGAGGAGCCAAGCTTGGATTCATGTCCCTGTTCCGTCACTGTCACTTGGTGAAAATCTTGGAGCTCTCTTCCACACTATGGGTGTCTCTAAACCACATGGACTGTAGCGGTTTGAGAAGGTGTCACCGCCACCACCTTCTCAAAAAACATTAGGGCTGGGCAACAAATTCTAGCCCAATCAGTGATGCACACATCCTGCAAAAGAATTTTTAAAAAGTTGGAAATTAACTGGAATGAAACAATTGGGGTTTAAGTGGGCAAAGGAGAGCTGCAGTGAATGGCAGGGGTAGATAGGAATACATGTGTGGAGTTCAGAGGAGCATTCATGCTCTTGCAAAAGTCACAAAAAAACAAAACATTCATCTGGTTTCAATGGGCCAAATGGCCTTCTTCTACATAGAACATAGAACATACAGTGCAGAAGGAGGCCATTCGGCCCATTGAGTCTGCACTGACCCACTTACACCCTCAATTCAACCCTATCCCCTGAACTCAATAACCCCTCCTAACTGACACTAAGGGCAATTAAGCATGGCCAATCCACCTAACCCACACATCTTTTGACTGCGGGAGGAAACCGGGGCACCCGGAGGAAACCCACGCACACACGGGGGGAACGTTCAGACAGACAGCGACCCAGCAGGGAATCGACAGCGACCCAGCAGAGAATCGAACCTGGGACTCTGGTGCTGTGAAGCCACAGTGCTAACCACTATGCTACCGTGCTGCCCTCCATGCTACCGTTCTGTGCCTGACTACTTTCAGAGCAACTTGCAGCAGTGCATCCAAGGACTATCTGTTCTGTGGCAAAAATCTTTTCTTTTGGCATTCAATTGTGGGCTCGAAAGTGAGAGTGATTCCCATTCTGGGACGGGATGGTGGACCACATGCAATCTTGCGCTGTTCAGTTATTTTTGAGCATCTATGAAAATCTCACCAATTCTTGTGTTGGGGGCAGGCAGGGTATCGCTGTCCTCACCATTACCTCATGGGGGTCGAAGATCTAGTTGCCATATTTAAAGGGCGCTCCGGTAGCCTGCACTATTCTTCGGCCTTTGCTTGGCCCCTGCTCCACCCTTCACTCCTAATGCTTCCTCATTCCCCTGCCATCTTCCATGCAACTTTCACTGCTGCCATCCGGTCTAAAGCATAGACTGGAATTTACAGGCTCTCTCCAAAGAGGAAAATGCATTGGCAATATTCAGTGAGGGTGGATCATTTGGCGAGGGGCCGCCAAGTAAATTGAAATCAATTCAAATTTTTAAAAATGAGGTCCGTGCCCTTTGTGGGCGTGAATTTTGGGACTCCACCGGCGAGGGGTGGGGAAAATTGGAAAAACAAGGGGCGGGATTTTCCGTTTCTGAGACTAAGGGCGAAATTCTCCCCCCCCCACGACGGGTGGGAGAATAGCGGGAGGGCCTTCCCGACTTTTTTGATGCCCTCCCGCTATTCTCCCCCCCCCCCGCCGAAATCCCGACACGGCCGGCAGCGATTCTCAGCTGTTAGAAGGGCCGAAGTCCCAGCCCTTTACGACCTTTTTACGAACGGCAAACACACCTGGTCCTGCCGTTCGTAAAAACGTCGTGACCACCTGGAAAAAAATAACCATGGCACCGATTGGCACGGCAGTACCACGGCCGTGCCAAGGGTGCCATGGGCACGCGATCGGTGCCCACCGATCGCGGGCAGCGGGCCCGATGCCCGCGCACTATTTGTCCTTCCGCCGCCCCGCAGTATCAATACGCGGGGCGGCTGAGGGGCAACCCGGACCGCGCATGCGCGGGTTTCGCGCAAAAACGCGATGACGTCACCCGCGCATGCGCGGGTGGAGTCTTCCCACCTGCGCATGCGCGGCTGACGTCATATGACGCGTCAGCCGGCGCTAAGTCCGACAAGCGGGCTTAACGATTTTCGTTAAGCCCGACTTGTCGGAGCCTCCGACGTCGGGATGCTAGCCCCGACGGGGGACCAGAATCGGTCCCCCGTCGGGAAGGGGCGCGATTCTCCCGTTTTGGGAGAATTTCGCCCTAAGTGTTGACGCCAAAGGAGAATCTGTGGACTTTTATGACAGAAGAACCGACGCCGGCCTGGACCGATACCGCTACCATTGAGGGGCTAGCACCGGTGCCACGTGGAACACACTCAATTCCACTGGAAAATGGGATGGGATACGCTGGGTCCATGATCGACACTGGGGAGGCTGACATGCTGCAGCCGCACATACACATTACAAACCCCACAGACACTTACCCCAGCCAAAAAGATGGCACGGATTGTGCCGGAGCACGGCCATACAGCTGATTGGTCGTCTGGGGCTGGAGGGCACCCGGGGGAGGGGGGGGGGGGGGGGGGTTGCCCTGAGGGCCATATATTCAATCCATGGCATCAAGTTCAAAATGTACTGTTAGCGGTGTGTGCAGCTGCATGGCTTCCCTGCTGGCTGCGGCAATGGTGTTCCATGTCTGTCCACCCTGACCCCACAGCCCACCTCCTGGCCACCCCGCGCTACTCCCCCCGGCCCTGGCAGAAGCCAAGCTTAATGGCCGAGGGATCAACGGCGAGAGTCTTCTCCTGGCCAGTGGCACAACTATCCGCACACGATGGCCACGTTGGACACTTTCCGTACCCCCTCTCTCTCCCTCACCCGCATGATTCTTTGGTTGTGGTCACACGGAATCTGCACATTTACGTGTCCGTGATGGTCAAAAACAACCATCTAACTATTCTAATCCCATTTTGCAGCACTTGGCCCATATATTGTATGCTTTGGAATTGCAAGTGCATATCTAAATACTTCTTTAATGTTATGAGAGTCTCTGCCTCCACCACCCTTTCAGACAGTGAGTTTCAGACCCCCCCCCCCCCCCCCCCCCCCCCCCCCCCCTCTGGGTGAAAATTGTCCTCACATCCCCACTAAACCCCCTGCCCCTTACCTTAAATCTATGCCCCCTGGTCATTGATCCCTCCACCAACGGGAAACATCTCCTGTGTACCCTATCTATGCCCCTCATAATTTTAGACATCTCAATCATGTTGCCCCCTCAGTCTCTTCTGTTGCAAGGAGTTTGCACGCTCTCCCTGTGTTCGCGTGGCTTTCCTCAGGGTGCTCTGGTTTCCTCCCACAGTCCAAACATGTGCAGGTTAGGTTGATTGGCCATGCTGAAATTGCCCCTTAGTTTACAAAAGTGTGCAGGTTAGGTGGAGTTACGGGGAGTGGGTCTAGGTAGGGTGCTCTTTCAGAGGGTTGGTGCTGACTTGATGGGCTGAATCGCCTCCTTCTGCACTATAGGGATTCTATGGAAAACAACCCCAATCTATCCAAGTGACATCCCTTGTGGTAGATGAAAGCCCCTGGCTGCCCTGCTGGTGCTTTGATGGCTACGTGAATATAATCAATTAACCAATGAACTCTGATACTGTAGGAAACAGCCATGGCTGTAAAGCCTCTGGCTGTTTCCACTTGACTGTTAGTGTCACCTGTTAAGGAACTATATTGATATTGCCAGTCTAAACACGGCATCAGTGAAGTTGTTTATGCACTGATGTGTTGCAGGCTGGATGATCCACTGATGTTTCCACAGGCAGCCCAGAGTGAGTCAGAGGAGATGAAGATCATGGCAACTGTCACTTTCAAGGCCAAAGTGATCGTGTGGCCACCCACACAACTGGAGGCTATCTCAGCCACTAGCATGTCACATAGGGATGTGACAGTCTCTTGTGACAGGCAAAGGGCTGGATTCTTCATTCCTGAGGCCAAGTGCTGACGCCAATGGATGATCCGTGGTGTTTCACGATGGGAAAATCAGCGCAGAAAACCTCACCGATTTTGTTACTGGTGAGGGGTGAAACACCCACGGAATGCATGGAAACGATTGGGTCTCGTGTTGCACATGTATAGGGCTGACAAGCTTCAGCCGTGTGTTTGCCTATACCCCACACACATGCACCAGTCGCGCTGGAAAAGATGGTGCTGGCTGTGCTGGATTGCGTACCCATCCACCACTCCCCAAGCTCTGGTGGAAGTTCCCGGCCAGTGGAAAGGATCTTGCTGAGTGTGGCGGCGCTGGACCCTGTCCATATGCCCTCTCTGTCTCCCCACATCCGGCACGCCAGGGTCCCGACCTCTGGGACCACACGTGGCCCGCGCTGTCGGGAATTCGGTCCATCGGAGGCAGAGCATCGAGGGTGGGCTGGCTAATCACATACCAACGGGGTTGCAACTGTGCAAGGCATGCATCCCGGTGAATTTGATTTGGAGGGGCCGGAGCATCGCGACCCAGCATCAAGCCGGTGCCTGTCCCGATTCCGGCATCGGGAGTCCATACTCCGCCTGATCGCGTTCCCGATTTCGGGTGACGCAGAATCTCGGCCAAAGTCTCCAGAGACACTGTTGCTCCATCATTAGATAGGACATTCGGACCCTGTAAATCTGATTAATAGGGTACTTCTGCCTTCCTGCTGCTGCCTCCACTCTGCAGAT
The DNA here is from genome assembly GCF_902713615.1 of Scyliorhinus canicula. NCBI lineage: Eukaryota > Metazoa > Chordata > Chondrichthyes > Carcharhiniformes > Scyliorhinidae > Scyliorhinus > Scyliorhinus canicula. The sequence continues at coordinate 47,277,003 of NC_052162.1, forward strand.
TCTTAATCCTCAGCAGCTTGTCCACCTTCCTGCAGCTCATGCCCCAGTCCAAGTACAGACTCCTCCTTCTCCACGTCCTCCTCACTGGAGTAGATGCCTCCCAGAGAAAGTGCAATTCTCAATTTCACACAACAAATGGTGCAACTTTCTGGACACTCCGCTGAGGAATAACCCTTGAATCTGATCAGAGGTGTATGTGCAGCAATGTTTTCCAAAATAACTAACTGCCGGCAACCTCCTGCTAAAGTCAGACATAGCTTCAGCCTTTATATCCACCCTTTCATCATCCCTGAAAAGAAGCATAATTCTCACCAGCTGTGTTTCCCTTGAACCCACCTTATTATAGCCTCGGCAATGTTTTATGGCAGTCAATTGGGTCGTTTGACACCTTAATTGAATTTAAGTATCAATTTCAAAATGGCGGGCAGGCTGTTGCTCTCGGAGTCCACCCACCCTGCTTTACTGGCGTAACGATGTTGGGTTTATGACCCGATGTCAGCATACTAGATTTAACGTTTCTGAAGGACTATACCAGCCATGTAAAATTCTGCGGGACGTGGGTATCACTTGCAAGGCCTGGATTTATTGCCCATCTATCTAGTCCTTGAGAAGTTGTGGGGGAGCCATTTTCTTGAACTGATGAAGTCCTTGTGGTTGTTAGATTCTCTCTTATTGGAGCTGGTCATCGCCCGGCACTTGTATGATGTGAATGTTACTTGCAACTTATCATCCCAAGTCTGAATGTTACCTAGGTCTCGCTGCATAAGGGCACTAACTGTTTTATTATAACAAAAACAAAGAAAAATACAGCACAGGAACAGGCCCTTCGGCCCTCCAAGCCAGCACCGACCATGCTGCCTGTCCAACGTAAAACCTTCTATACTTCCGGGGTCCGTATCCCTCTATTCTCATCCTATTCATGTATTTGTCAAGATGGCCCATAAATACCACTATTGTACCTACTTCCACCACTTCCTGTGGCAGCGATTTCCAGGCACATTACCCTCTGCATAAAAAAACTTCCCTCGCACATCTCCTCTAAACTTTGCTCCTCACACTAAAACTTATGTCCCCTAGTAATTGACACTTCCACCCTGGGAAAAAGCTTATGACTATCCACTCTGTCCATGCACCTCGTAATTTTGTAGACTTCTATCAGGTTGCCCCTTAATTTCCATCATTCTAGGGAGAACAAACCAAGTTTATCCAACCTCTCCTCAGAGCTAATGCCCTCCATACCAGGAAGCATCCTGGTAAACCTGTTCTGTACCCTCTCCAAAGTTCTCCACATTCTTCTGGTAGTGTGGCGACCAGGATTGAACACTATGTTCCATGTGTGGCTTAACTAAGGTTCTATACAGCTGTAACATGACTTGCCAATTTTTATACTCAATGCCTTAGCAGATGAAGGAAAGCATGTTGTATGCCTTCTTGACTACCTTCTCCACCTGCGTTGCCACTGTGCACCCGTATACCCAGGTCCATCTGCCTGTCAATACTCTAAAGGGTTCTGCCGTTTACTGTATATTTCCCACCTGTATTAGACCATCAAAATGCATTACCTCACATTTGTCCAGATTAAACTTCATCTGCCATCTCTCTGCCCAAGTCTCCAACCAATCTATATCCTGCTGTAACCTCTGACAGTCCTCATTGCTATCCGCAATCCGACCAAACTTACTATTCAGACCAGTTACATTTTCCTACAAACCATTTATATATAATACAAACAGCAAATGTCCCAGCACTGATCCCTGCGGAACACCACTAGTAACAGCCCTCCATTCAGAAAGGCACTCTTCTACTACTACCCTCTGTCTTCTATGATCGAGCCAGTTCTGCATCCATCTTGCCAGCTCACCTCTGATCCCATATGACTTCACCTTCTGTACGAGTTTTCCATGAGGGACCTTGTCAAAGGCCTTACTGAAGTCCATGTTGACAACATCCACTGCCCTACCTTCATCAATCAGCTTCCTCAAAACATTTGATGAAGTTACTGAGACACAACCTCCCCTTCACAAAACCATGCTGCCTCTCACTAATACGTCCACTTGCTTCCAAAAGGGAGTAAATCCTGTCTCGAAAAATCCTCTCCAATAATTTCCCGCCCACTGAGGGAAAGCTCACCGGCCTGTAATTACTTGGATTATCCTTGTTACCCTGCTTAAACAAAGGAACAACGTTAGCTATTCTCCAGTCCTCTTGACCTCACCTGTAGCCACTGAGGATGCAAACATTTCTGTAAAGGCCACAGCAATTTCCTCCCTTGCCTCTCTCAGTGTTCTGGGGTAGAACCCATCAGGCCTTGGGGACTTATCTACCTTAATGTTTTTCAAGACGCCCAACACCTCCTCCTTTTTGATCTCAGTGTGACCATACCATTGACATACCCTACCCCAGACTCATCATCCACCAACACATTCTCTTTGGTGAATACTGATGCAGAGTACTCATTTCTTCCCATATCTCTCCCATTTCCTCTGACTCCACGCAAAGATTCCCTCCTCTATCCTGGAGTGGGCCAACCTTTACCCTGGCTAACCTCTTGCTCTTTATATCCGTATAAAAAGCCTTGGGATTTTCCATAATCCTGTTTGCCAATAACTTTTATGACCCCTTTAGCCCTCCTGACTCCTGGCTTAAGTTCCTTCCTACTCTACTTATATTTCTCACGAGCTTCGACTGTACCCAACCTTCCAGCCTTTACAAATGCTTCCTTTTCCTTTTGGACAATAGCCCTCGCGTTATCCAAGGTTCCCGAAATTTGCCATACATATCCTTCTTCTTTATAGGAACATTCCAGTCCTGAATTCCTATCAACTGACATTTAAAAGCCTCCCACATGCCAGATATTGATTTACCCTCAAAGATCGCAGTAGCACAGTGGTTAGCACTGTTGCACCACAGTGCCAGGGTCCCAGGTTCAATTCCCGCTTCGGTCACTGTCTGTGTGAAGTCTGCACGTTCTCCCTGTGTTTGCGTGGGTTTCCTCCGGCCACTCCGGTTTCTTCCCACAGTCCAAAAATGTGCAGTTTAGGTGGATTGGCCATGCTAAATTGCCCTTAGTGTCCAAAAAGGGTTAGGTAGGGGTTACTGGGTTACGGGGTTAGGGTGGAAATGTGGGCTTGGGTGGGGTGCCCTTTCTGGGGGCTGGTGCGGATTTGATGGGCCGAATGGCCTTCTTCTGCACTGTAAATTCTATCAAATCTATTAAATCTTTCCACCCCAACCTAAATTCTTCAGTTCCTGCCTAATATTGTTATTGCTACCTGCTGAATTGTAAATGGAACTAACTATTGTGCAACGTGAAGTGAATCTGTCCACTTGTAATCCTATTTCTAATCCGATTTCTAATGTCATTGATGAAGCAGCAAACAAGGTTGGACCTTGGACATTGTCCTGTGGAACCCCTGCAATAATGTCCTGAGGCTGATATGAATGGACTTCAATAACCACATCCCGTCTGTATTCTGCTGAGTATGACAGCAACCAATGGAGAGTTCCCCCTATTCCAATTGATTTTAATTTTACTTGGGATGCTCAACGGCACACTCGGTCAAAGGCTGTCTTGATATCAAGGGCAGTCACTCTCACCTGAACTCTGGAGTTCAGCCCTTTGCTCCATAATAATACCAAAGCTGTTACGGAGTTGAGTCACCCTGGCCGAACTCAAAGTAAGCATCATCGAGCTGACTATTGTTGAGCAAGTGCTACTTGATAACATTTTCTCTGACATCTATCTTCCATCACTTTACTGATGATCGAGTGTGGCCCGATGGGGTGATAATTAACCAGAGTCGATTGTCCTGCATTCTGTGAACAGGACATAGCTGGGCAATTTTCCACTTTGTCCGGCAGATGCCGTGCTGGAACAGCTTGATGAGGGGTGCAGCTAGTTCTGGAGCGAAAGGCCACCGCGTTACAGTCGGGATGAGCTCAGGCACCATTGTCTTTGTTGTATCCAGTGGACTTGCTGTTTTTTGATAACATGCAGCGTGAATCAATTTGGTAGAATATTGGCTCCTGTGTTGGTGGGGACCTCATGAGGAGACGGAGATGGATCATTCAATCAGCACTTTCGGCTGATGAACACTTCAGCATTGATTTCTTCAGATCATTCGTAGGTCAGTGCCACATACCTAATACAATCCTCTGAAAACACAAAGAAAATTCTTACCCAACTCTTTCAATGTAGGTATGCATTGCTTTACCATGCCTTCAACCTTAAAGCTCTCCTCTGCAGTACTGTAACCTCTGGCTCACCATAAACTTTGGACAGTATTTTCTCCAATATTGGCAAAGGCCGATGTCATGTGGAAAAGTGGCATTTAACGTCATTTAACAGCTTTTCACGTCATTTAGTGTGGCACTCAGAGCCAAAATATTTCATTCAGGTGTTCCACGCTGCATTCATGGTGGGCAGCCTCGGATTCACCTGCACTGCCATCGCCTCAGTGCTTTAATTATCGGGATACCACATTTATAGGCCACCCCAATACACAGCAGCCACACTTCGCAGTTCGCCAGGAAGTGATGGCTCGATGCTGTGAAGACACACCGTGACATCAGGGCATCAATGTCACAAACCCAGCATGGAGGTGGCAAGGATGGTCAGTGTAAGCGCCCTGCCAAGAGGACAGCCACCCAGTGCAGAACGAGAATGAATGATCTCTTCCGTTTTGCCAGGTAAGTCATTCTTCTCCTCATTCTCAATGCACACACCCATTACACACCCACAGGGATCTCAGTCACTGCCAGTTCAAGAGACACCACTACTCACTCTACCACACACATCTTTACCTCCCCTATGGGTCAGTGCTCATCAACTTGTTGGTCCCACTCACCATCCATATGCCAGTGGTCCCTATTGTAGTCATGTAAAATGGCCACCTGTAAAGGACCGTGGGAATTGTGGTCAATTTGTGACACAGACAGGTACACAGCCTCTATGTATTGTGCAAAGAAACCAGACTTGACTGAAACTTGCATCCAAAAAGAATCAATTACCATTTTCCCCAAGACAATAGCATTCGCATTAAGGACTATCAATGATAGCAGACTAACCGTGCCACCCCCCCCTTATTTGCAAAGACCTACATGCCTGGGCAATGATAGCTAGGACCCGCCCAACCATCGAGGTATCCGTCCCCTAATTGGCTAAGATCGACGAGGGTGACCCTATCGATCCATTGTACCTGGATTAAGGACCACCCAAAAGGGTACGAAAGAGACGAAGGATAAAAAGCCCTGCACACTAGAGATCGGTCTCTTTTGGGACCGGCATGTGCGCGACCAACTGTAGCAGAACAACCAAGGGGAAATTGCAAATCACGCTGGTGCAGGTGTCCAAATCCCTGTTCCCAAAGAAGGGTAAGGATCCGATGGAAAGTGGGTCTTATAGGCCCATTTCCTTGTTGAACACCGATGCAAAGGTGCCAGCAAAGATCCTGGTGAGGTGTTTGGAGGATAGCGTTCTGGAAGTGGTCTCCGAGGATCAGACTGGCTTTGCCAAGGAGAAACAATTGTCGGGTAACATTCGACGGCTTTTGAGTGCAGTCATGACCACATATAGAGGGAAGGTTCCAGAAATAATTACTTCTTTGGACGCAGAGAAGGTATTTGATCGGGTGGAATGGAGGTACTGTTTTGAGGTCCTGAGACGGTTTGGGTTTGGATCAACGTTTATCTCCGGGTGAGAGCTTCTTCCCCACAGCTACTAGACTCCTCAACGAGTCTCCCTCGGACTGATCTGATCCCTGTAAGGCACTATTCACGATGCCCTATGCTGCTCTTGCTCATGTATTTGCTTTGTTCAGCTCTTGTTCTGCACTGTAACCAATTACTTATTTGCTGATTTACTTTGTCGATTATTCTTTTTGTCTACTGTGTGCATACTGTGTACGTCCCCTTGGCTGCAGAAAATGCTCTTCCCTGGCTGGGTGCACAGACTTGGGAATCTTGCCATTCAAGCTGGCCAACATGAGATTCCGTATCTTGGTATTAAGGTGGTCCATGAGTTGGCCATGATGCACAAATTGAATTGGCCCAGGAGGTGATGAGATGGGACCTAAAGAGATGGGATGCTCTCCTGCTTCCTTTGGCGGGTAGAGTACAGACCATAAAAATGAACATTCTCCTGAAGTTCCTTTTTGTGTTTCAGTCTCACCCAATTTGTCTCCCTAAGGCATTTTATTCTGAGGGTAGATAAGTTAATTTTGGCCTTTGTGCGGGCGGGAAAGACACCCAGGATCTGGAGAGTCTCCCTGCAGAGGGGATGGCAGTGGGGAGGGAGGGAGTGGTGGTGGAGTTGGCACTGCCATGTTTATTATATTATCACTGGGCGGTAAATATAGAAAAGGTGCGGCAGTGGTGGGGGGAGTAATGTTTGGGGAGGGGCAAATGGAGGAGACTTCTTGTTTAAAGGCATTAGTACCTGCCCCTCTCCCATTCCCCCCGGCTAGGTATACTGCAAGCCCAGTGGTGGTGGTATCGCTTAATATTTGGAATTGCTCAGGCGGCACTTCAAGGTTGGGGGGGCGGGGGGGGGGGGGGGGGGGGGGGGGGGCATGTTGGGAATGGCGGCAATCTGTGAAAATCATAAATTTCCACCGTTGGGGACAAATGCAACTTATAGGAGCTGGAGAAGGGAGGGGGTCGAGAGGACTAGGGAGTAGTTTGAGGTGGGTAGGTTTGAGGGGCTGGAGGTGTTGAGGGGGTGCAATATACAGGTGTGAGACTTTGTTCATAAAGAGTTTCCTTTATTCCCTCAGCTGCTGAAGCACAAGTTGATGGATAGATTGTTATCATGCGATGAGCTGAGGGAAGGGAAGATCTCGGAAATAAATGGGTGGTTCCTGGAGATGGGTAAGGCTCCGTTAGAAGAGATAAAGGGGAAGGGAGAGGAGAAGCTGCAGGGAGGGGCTGGAGTGAAATACTGTATTGGGCGAACTTGACCTCCTCTTGCCCCAGGATGAGCTTGATTCAGTTTAAAGTAGTTAACAGGGCTCATATGAGTGGACTGTTCCCAGATGTGGAGAACAGGTGCGAGAGGTTCTCAACTGGACTGGCAAATCACGTGCATATGTCTTGGTCGTGCCTGAAATTGGTTGAGTTCTGAGCATCGGTGTTTGAGACTTGGTCAATGGTCATGGGGGTGAGGTTTTCGGAGTGTCGGAGTTGCTAGAGCTGCTGGAGGGGAAGGGGGCCGATGTTGTGGCCTTTGCCTCTCTGATTGCCAGGCGACGAATCCCACTTGTGATGGAGGTTGGTGGTGCCACCCAGGGCTTTGATATGATTGGGGAATGTGGCAGAATTTCTGCAAATGAAGAAAATTAAATTTGACCTCAGGGGATCGGAGGAGGGGTTCCATTTGAGGGCGATGCCGTTCATCTCTGGGGGGAGGGGAGGATGAGGAGGAGGGTTTGGGGGGGGGGGTGGAAGGGGACTGGGGGTTTGAGTTGGGGGTAAAATTAGTTAGTTTATAAAGATATAAAAATGACAAACTGTCTGTATTATAGTTGTGCGTGTTTGTTATGATTGTGGAAACTTTTGTATTGTTTGGAATAAAATATATATAAAAAAAGAAAGTGACAGCAGATCAGCGGGTCTCCTTATATATTTATATGTCTAGGTGCATGTTTGAGTGCAACAGTCTCCACACCAGATGCGGAGATGACTGTTACTATTAAAGTGACAAACTCAATGTAATTGATGCCTGAGGCAGTGTAAGTCTGGCTGCTACAGTTTTAAGATGATTAACATGTTCCATTTTACTTCAGGAATAAAATAAATTAACCCAATTTTCTCCTGCCGCTTTATGCAAAAATTCATTGTGCAACCTACATTTCAATCAAACATCCAATCTCCTTTGTCACACAGCTCATTCAGCTTGCTGTCCTGGGGATGTTTCATTATAATCAGAATTAGTTACATCTCCTTTCATAAGACTGTTAAAATAACATGTCTGTGTTGTACTGCAAGACTCTGAGGCAATCATTTAAATTTTATTTCATACATATTCATTTAAACTGCAAGATTATCTATTATCACATATTGCAGCTGAAATTATGGCTGAAACATTCGAACTTTGGAGCAATTGTCGTACAATTTGTGCTTCTACCAACACGCAGTGCCCACTGCTTTTTACTGGCAGATGATTCAAATGAAAAGTTCAAGGTCACAAAATTCTGCCCCTGAGCACCACTGGTTTCAATGCTATGAGAACCTGGAGTGGCTAAAAATAGTGCCAGATCAACCTCTGGCCACTTCTGCCATGGCTCATATGGATCACCCATGCTTGAAAAGGTGACACAGCGAGTGTGCCGTGCACGTGCCAGAAGTATATAAGCTGGGCAGATCGTGATCTCAGTCAGCATCCAACACTGATCGGGCCCAGTTGGCCCATTGGGTCTCACAGGTCTGCTTAATTTCCATACTTAAAGACGAGCTGAAAAAGGAGTCCCACTCAAACAAGCACTATTCAAAGTAGTCAGCATGAGATTTCCCGACAAGGTGCTTTTGACCTTCTTTTTCTACTTCATTGTTAGTGGAAGTGCTGTATAATAATAATAATCTTTATTGTCACAAGTAGGCTTCCATTAACACTGCAATAAAGTTACTGTGAAAAGCACCTGGTCGCCACATTCTGGCGCCTATTTGGGTACACAGAGGGAGAATTCAGAATGTCCAAATTACCTAACGAGCACGTCTTTCGGGACCTGTGGGAGGAAACCAGAGCACCCGGAGGAAACCCAAGAGACATGGGGAGAATGTGCAGACTCCGCACAGACAGTGGCACAAGCTGGGAATCGAACCTGGAATGGTGGCGCTGTGAAGCCATAGTGCCAACCATGGTGCTATCGTGTTGCTGGAGGAATTCTAAGTTGTTGAAGTAAGAATGGAGTGGTGATGAACCATGGCAATGAAGTTTGAAACAGTTCCCTCTAATTTTCCTTTGCTATGGTTGGCCTGTCTTTTGAACTTTGTGGCTCCTTTATGATTGATGTGTGGCTGAATATGCACACGTCTTATGGGACAGCTTCATGCATATGTCCTGTATGTCCTCTGAATAGTAAGTTCTGGATTGCTGTGCAGCTTGGATGGAGCACTGGTTGAAGCCCTCTGAGCAGAGAGCTTGGGTCTCACTATTGCAGTCCCTATGGAATGATAAGGTGATGGAGCACAGACAACAGGGAGGGAAGTAATGCACAGAGAGGGGAGACGGCTTTCAACAGAAGTCAATACCTATTTCGGGCACTTAGAGAATACTTCTCCGATCTTCACCTCAACCAGGAGGTTTGAGGTGGCTATAATTCACCGAGGAGGTGGTCACTGAACTATGCCACCTCCTCAATCGGACCCACAGCCTCAGAGCAGTACAAGAATGGTGTTATGAATGGCCCTCAATTTCCATATTTCCATATCTTTCCAGGCTGGAGCCAGCACCATCTCTCAGTTCGTTCTGCATCACTACAACATAGGTCAGCTGATTGGGACAAGGAGGAGGGATTCACTGTCTTCCTCAATGTAGAAAGAAACAGGAGGAGTGGGCAGATGACTTTGTCAGGGTAGAAGGATTCCCAATGGTGTGGGGAGGCATTCGCTGCATGCAGGTGACTCAATAGAGAGATGGTTACATTAAAAAAAAACACTCCTTTAACATATTCTTAACTGCAAGACCCATGCATAGTGCATCATATTGGTTAGTGTCTGATTTTTATTATTTATTCATTGGATGCGGGCATCGCTGGCAATGTTTGACCATCCCTTCATTTCTACCCTGAGCCTGATTAAATTGGATATCTTAAATGAAAGAACTGAACAGTTTAAATTAAATTGCAGTCCAAACCTTAGACCGGCTTTGGGAATTCAGACTTGGTCAATGCCAAATACAGAACCCACAGATAAACGGCCAGAACTTGTCTAGACCTGCCCTGTCAATCACACATCAGGAGATCATCAATCCTATTGATATGCACCGATTTGTTTTGGGTAGTCCAGATCGAGCCAGACTTTTGGACACCAAGAGTTCTTGCCATTAACTTATATGGCCTCAGCTTATGTGTAAACAACATTACCAGAGATGGACGCCTGCGGGCAGGCCTGGTGTCCTTTAAAGCGATCATCAAGAAATCCATTGGGTGTTGGGACCCCCTCCCGAGACCTCATTAGCCGGAAGCCAGAGAAGTTTCTGAAAAGGTGGGTAGGGTGGGTGATAAAGGTCAACGCCCAAGACACGCCTGCAGTGAAGGGTCCATGCAGAGGCAATCAAGATGTCTGATCAGAGGCGGAAGGAAGGAGCGTGAGAGACCCACCTTCGCAACGATGAACCAGTTTTAAAATAAATTTAGATTACCCAAATCTTTCTTTCCAAATAAGTGGCAATTTAGCGTGGCCAATCCACCTACCCTGTGCTTTTAGGTTATGGGGGTGAGATCCCTGCAGACACATGGAGAATGTGCAAACTCCACATGGACAGAGACCCGGGGCTAGGATTGAACCCAAAGAGAGACAGTCAGTCATTTGGAACCATATTGCCCATGCTGCATCTGGCTGAGCATCTGTGCAACGAAGAGCATCAGTATTGAATTGGGGGAGACCCAGCTTGCGGTGCCTGACGGTAGCACAGCCGCTGTTGGCACCCATGGTTTGAGAGTTTGAATCTGCGAAAGCGTGAGTGATGATGGCTGTCTTGTGGACGGGACTGGAACTCAAAGTAGTAGAACTGCAACAGTAGTAGAGTCGCCAACTTTAAGGGCATTTAAGTGGTCACTGGATAGACATATGGATGAAAATGGAATAGTGTAGGTCAGATAGGCTTCAGATGGTTTCACAGGCCGGCGCAACATCGAGGGCCGAAGGGCCCGTACTGCGCTGTAATGTTCTATGTTCTATGTTCTAAAGTGCACATACATAAATCCCAGCCTTTTGCAGAGGGAAATGGCAGGATTTCAGGTATTTAGCCTCCCCCACCACGCGTAGCCTCCTCCACCCATCTCCCTCCTTCAACCCCAGCCACACTGCCTTCACCCCCCTCGCCCCAACTCCCAGTAAAAAAAAGGCTGATTGCCATCTCTGCGTGTGTGTGTGTGGTGGGGGGGGGGGGGGGGGTAAGCGAGACAGAGAGTGTGTGTGTGTGGATATCCAGAAAATGGGCATGTTCCTTCAGGAGTTATCGAAGCCTGACAGTGGCCTCCAGCCATGAAGGTGACATCTAGCAGTGTGGTATTACTGGAAGTGTTCGATGGCAACACCTTCGCAATTCGCTGTGGTGACCAGGAGCGCACCAGCAACAGACTGAGAGAGGGACAAACATTCTGCAGGTAAATCTTTCACCCTAAAACTGAGACAAGGCCAAGTCAGTCCACTTCAAGCTTGTATTCCCTTAGAAAGATCTATTCTGTTGTTTCATTAATGTCCTCTCTTCCTTTGTGTTATCACAAACAGGAGTGAATCAGGCAAAGGTCTCAATTTTGGAATCTCAGTACCAGCGCTGCGACCTGTTCCTCACCTTGCAAATATTTTATAAGTAACAAGGCTTGGGTCATGTAAAGTCAAATTCTCTCAGAATATAAAGGTTTCTGTAGAGCCCAGACATATTGTGAATCTCTTAATTTATCCTTTTTTGAAACAAAAACACAATACCTAAAATGAAAAGGCTATTTATATTAGGACATGATAATTGGTCAGTAATTAGGGTGTGTCACCTTATTTAATTAGTAACATTGCAGGGACAGTATAGTTAAGCGTGCAGGCATGAATTCCGTCCTTATTCATGTTGGGAAGTAATGAATTTTAGCAGTACTGAGATAACGGATTTCCCTCTGGGTAATGTAGAATTTCACAGCACAAGAAGGAACCTACTAAACCCATCATTGTAGTTGGATTGGATTGGATTTGTTTATTTCACGTGTACCGAGCTACAGTGAAAAGTAGTTGCACAGCTCTCAAACAACTGTCCATGTCGTCCTATTTTCCACACTTTTTTTTTCAGATATGAAATGTATGATGAATTCTATCCCTTCCATTGTTCCTGATGGGACAATCCATGTCCTAACAACCCCTCAATTCGTATCAATAGTCAGCGTATCATCCAATTTCATTTGGTTGAGAAAGTTATTGCTGCAGACAACTGCTGTGCGCATGGGTTAGGCTTTTAGGTGCGAAGAAAGATTTGTAAGTTGAAGATTGGGACAAGCTCATCGATGGAAATATAAGTGGTAGTTGGCATTTCATTTTGAATCATGAATCATTAAATCATTAGTCTTTAGCATAGCTAGAATTCCATTATGCCACAGTTTGATTATGTAATTCAAGCCTATTCATAGACTCCACAGTGCAGGAGGCGGCCGCTTTGGGGTTACTAAATGCACCCCCCTTCATTCACTCCCATCCCCTCCTAAGACCACAGCCCTTTTCAGGCCCACCCTCAACAGTGCTCCTTGGCACCCAGCTATTCCAAACTTTGGACACAGTGCTGCTGTGGCCGGAGAGGCACTGCCTGGGACTGACAGGGATTTTTTGTAGGTCAGTGGTAGGGGGTTATGGGGAGGTTGCAAGGCAAGTGAACTGAGTGATTGGGCGTTAGGCCAGGGGGATGGGAGGGGGTCGAGCACCAGATTTGCTATCTCTTTCCTCCACTCTGGTCCCCGTGCACTTATGCTGGTTATTTGACCAAATTCTTTATTATAGTCTCTAAAGTATGTTCAGTGCCAGTATCTGAGCTGCTGGATACGAGTCTAAGATTGAAAGTGATGGTGTGTCTTCACCTTCACAGTCTTCTTTCTCCATTGCCTGGGCAACTCTTGGATAATGAAATGCAAAGGATTAGATTGGATTGGATTTGTTTATTGTCACGTGTACCGAGGTACAGTGAAAAGTATTTTTCTGCAAGCAGCTCAACAGATCATTCAGTACATGGGAAGAAAAGGGAATTAAACAGAATTCAAGAAAATACTTGAGAAGGGATAAGGTTAGTTGTGCACAGAAGAAAGGTATGCATCTTGTGTAATGGACAATTTTAATATTTAATATTGAATAACTGCTTAATAGTGTGATTAACTAAAGCTGCAGGTGTTCGTGTGTGTGTGCAAGGAGAGAGAGAGAGTGAGGGAGAGCAAAACTGATATGCCAGCTGTATGAAGGACGAGATAGTAAAGCCAGGAGAAAAACCACTCCGTATATGGAATGGAGAAATACTAGTAAGAAGAGAAAGCCAGCCATTGTCTACATGAATGCCTGTGCTTAACCTGCTTATCTTTTGAATGTATAAAGACTGAAGGTTGCGGTGCTCGGCGCGCCTTCCTCTCTCTCCTGTGGTTAGAGGAACGTGTCCTCTGCAGAAAAAGAAATAAACGAACTTGCTCATATCCATAGCTTATTGTTTCTGAGTTTTCCTTTTTCCCACCATACTTGTGAATCAGAAGAGGTTGTGGGATGAGGAAGAAGTGGGAAGAAACATGAAGGGGTTAGTCTGCTGTACCACTCCAGGGCTGCCAGTGACTATAGCCTCAGCATGCCCCTTCCCATAGTGGCTAATACGATTTCATCTGTAAAGTTCAAAATGGGAAGGTGTGCTTATCCTCCAAGTGTTTCCCCCTGCCTCCATTTATGCACCACCTTCGCCTGTAGGAACAAGGGATGTGTGCCAGTGAATGTCATGCAATATGTTTGACTGATATGGTTGTCATGTTTAAATAGTTGTCAGTGTGTGAAAACTGTGAATTGTGCAGTCTAGCAACAGTCCTATGTGTATGATTCCAAAGTGAACCATATGGATTGAAGGATTAGGTACCAAATGATAGAGATTGTTGGTAGTGTGATAGAGTTTCTTGAATTGAGCAGTGGATGAAGCTAGTGGCACGGTTATACGTTTTGGATAAACTTTTTGAAGGCCTAATTTATTTACCGTGACAACTCAGGTTAAATCAGTAAACCTCTTACAGCACTGCATACATTATCTTGGAGCTGTGCTTCTCTAATGGAGCTTCACTGCATTTTCTTCCCACTATCTCCAGAGATTGTAATTTGAGGGATTGTTTCCCCCCTCCTCTCTCCTGCTGTCAATGTTATACACCAAGACCCCTAGAAAGTCCTTGTACATGGTATCAGGTTGAGTTACCTTGACAAAATTCTTTAAAACCACTTCCAGCAAAAAGACAATCATGATACTGGGCTACCCTGCTAATGTGTGCTACCAATGGACAATAGGGACATTGGCGACATGTGGCAACTTTGTAAATCAACAGACAGAACAATTTTAACACTTTGCTTGCAATGCAATGAATGGGCGAGGGTTAATTGTGCACTGCGATCCTCACACCAGTTTCAGCAATTTAACAACCTGAATTTGTCACTGTTAAAAGTCTTATTTAATCTTTTTTTCCTCAAAAGTGCAATATTGCCGATTGTGTGTCTATCTTTTCTTAAAACAAATTTACCAATCTCACACAGGACTGGTAAACTGAGCATAGGTTTGGTTTATTTGAAGATGTGGTTCAGGATTGCTCAGCAGACAGATTTATTATTGTTATGTCAATAAAACATGAAAACATAAATCCAAAACTACATATGAAAACTTTATTGTTTTTTGCTATTTTCAAAATGGACTTTCTGAAAAAAGATGCGACTATCAACAGGCAGGACTGTTCCCTTCCAGTTGGGGAACACTTCAGCAGTCAAGGACATTCAGCCTCTGATCTCCGGGTCAGCATTCTACAAGGAGGCCTTCAGGAGACGCGACAACGCAAAATTGCTGAGCAAAAACTTATAGCTAAGTTCCGCACGCATGAATGCGGACTCAACCGGGATCTGGGATTCATGTCGCATTACATTCGGCCCCCACCAACAAGCCTGGACTTGCAGAGGCCTACCGACTGAACTGGCTTGGGACAATTCACACCTCTTTAACCTGGAGTTACCTCTCTCTCTGCATCTTTGATGATTTGATTGCCTGCAGGTGCTCGCATTCCGGGGCATCTCTGACCGTGTCTATATAAACATTTCTGGAACAAGCCTTTCCATTCACCTGAAGAAGGAGCCGTGCTCCGAAAGCTCGTGTTTGAAACAAACCTGTTGGACTTTAACCTGGTGTTGTAAGACTTCTTACTGTGCTCACCCCAGTCCAACGCCGGCATCTCCACATCATGAAAAAAGATGGCTATTGCAAGTCAGATGATCGGCCCTTTGTCCTGGAAGCTGCCAACAGAAGTTACAACAATAAAAGATCCTCCTCTCATTATCAAAGAATCTCAAATCCAATTTTAAGGTCATTATAATCATGAAACCAGTGGACTCGCAGATAAAAACTCATTATGCCTGCAGAATTGTTAACAGACCCACTTAATACCTGGGACTGTCCAGGGCCATTTCAAAAGTGGACCATTGAGGAGACATTGAATGTAATTTGCATCTTGATAAGCCCACCCTCTAATGGAGTCAGTGGGTCTGCCTGGACAATGGCTCCCTGATACATGAACAGCAATCTGTATGATAAACCTTTCAAAAGCTAGTACCTGGGATATTATCAGCCCTAAAACTAAAAGTCAGTTCCAAACAATGGGTATGTTGTGGAGATGCCGGCGTCGGACTGGGGTGAGCACAGTAAGAAGTCTTACAACACCAGGTTAAAATCCAACAGGTTTGTTTAAAATCACTAGCTTTCGGAGCACCGCTCCTTCCTCAGGTGAATAAAGAGGTATGTTCCAGAAACACTTATATAGACAAAGTCAAAGATGCAAGACGATACTTTGAAGGCGAGCATTTGCAGGTAATTAAGTCTTTACAGAGCCAGAGAGAGGGATAACCCCAGGTTAAAGAGGTGTGAATTGTCTCAAGCCAGGACAATTGGTAGGATTTCGCAAGCCCAGGTCAGATGGTGGGGGGTGGATGTAATGGGACATTAATCCAAGGTCCCAATTGAGGCCGTACTCATGTGTGCGGAACTTGGCTATAAGTTTCTGCTCAGCGATTCGACGTTGTCACGCATCCTGAAGGCTGCCTTGGAGAACGCTTACCTGAAGATCAGAGGCTGAAGGTCAGAGGTAGACAACATTGGCAGAGTCGCACGAGTATGTACCACGTACCATGTCGATGATCTGGCACGTCTTGCAGAGATTGCCATGACAGGGTTGTGCGGTGTCATGGTCGCTGTTCTGAAGGCTGGGTAGTTTGCTGCAAACAATGCTTTAGACATAGAATTTACAGTGCAGAAGGAGGCCATTCGGCCCATCGAGTCTGCACCGGCTCCTGGAAAGAGCACCCTACCCAAGGTTAACACCTCCACCCTATCCCCATAACCCAGTAACCCTACCCAACACTAAGGGCAATTTAGCCTGGCCAATCCATCTAACCTGCACATCTTTGGACTGTGGGAGGAAACCGGAGCACCCGGAGGAAACCCACGCACACATGGGGAGGATGTGCAGACTCCGCACAAACAGTGACCCAAGCCAGAATCGAACCTGGGACCCTGGAGCTGTGAAGCGATTGTGCTATCCACAATGCTACCGTGCTGCCCTTTGTTTGAGGTTGCGCGGTTGTTTGAAGGCAAGTAGTGGGGGTGTGGGGATAACCTTGGCAAGATGTTCATCTTAATCGGTGACGTGTTGAAGGCTGCAAAGAAGATGTCTCCGCTCTGGGGAAGTACTTGGCGATGAAGGGTACTCTGTTAGTTGTGTCCCGTGTATGTCTTCTGAGGAGATCGATGCGGTTTTTTGCTGTGGCGCGTTTGAACTGTCGATCGATGAGTCGAACGCCATATCCCGTTCGTAGGAGGGCATCTTTCAGCATCTGTAGATGTCTGTTACTCTCCTCCTCATCTGAGCAAATCCTGTGTATACGGAAGGCTTGTCCATAGGGGATGACTTCTTTAATGTAGGGTGGAAGCTGGAGAAGTGGAGCATTGTGAGGTTATCTGGTGGCTTGCGGTAAAGTGAAGAGCTGAGGTGACTGTCCTTGATGGAGGTAAGTGTGTCCAAGAATGCAACCGATTTTGCAGAGTAGTCCATGGTGAGTCTGATGGTGGGATGGAATTTATTGATGTCATCATGTAGTCGTTGCAGCGATTCTTCGCCGTGGGTCCAAAGGAAAATAATGTCATTTATGTATCTGGTGTATAACGTCAGTTGAAGGTCCTGTGTGGTGAGGAGGTCTTGCTCAAACTGGTGCATGAAGATGTTGGCATATTGAGGTGCAAATTTGTTCCCCATGGCTGTTCCGTGTGTCTGGATGAAAACTTTGTTGTCGAAGATGAAGACATTGTGATCCAGAATGAATCAGATGAGTTGCAGAATTGCGTCTGGAGATTGGCAGTTATCGGTGTTGAGTACTGAGGCTGTTGCCGCAATGCCATCGTCATGGGGAATGCTGGTGTAGAGTGCCGAGACATCCATTGTGATGAGGAATGTTCCTGGTTCAACTGGTCCGTGGGTGCTGAGTTTCTGTAAGAAGTCTGTCGTATCGCGACAGAAGCTGGGCGTTTCTTGTATGATGGGTTTCAAGATGCCCTCGATGTAGCCAGAGATGTTCTCACACAGGGTCCCAATGACAAAATGGCTAAGCATCCCTTTCGATATCATAGTGGAGAAAGAAGATCGCATGATTCAAGTGACCATTTTGAAATCTCTATAATCCTTTGTGAATTGAGAAACCCTCAGACAGTTGTTTTAACATCAACTGGAAAGATCTTCAGCAGCCTGCTGAAGCAAGCAGCTGGACACCATATTTCAACTTCTCATAGCCTAACTTTTAAAAGTCTCTGATCATTGCCTGCCAAGCGACCAAAGCACAGAAATCTCACTGTGCTGCAGTGTCATTTGTTTCAAAGATTTTTCGTGTTGCAGTCTCCAACCAGGAACTGATTTGGACTGAACTCTGCCGTACAGGAAACAGCCTCTGGACCCCGAATTCTTGAACTCTGGAAATCATGTGAACTCATATTAATTTCTGCCGTTCTTTTACTGTTGTTGCCCCTATTATAAACCTTCCTTTTCTCCATCCTTCTTACTGTATATGTTTATGTGTGTGTGAACACTCTCCCTGTCCAATGTTTGAATGTCAATAATAAGCTTCTGAGTTCATTATAATGCGAGTTTGCTGCGAGTTATTAATAAATTGGATCTCACAACTGAGAGGTTAGGGAAACGTGCCACCGCCCAGTTTAAAAATAATTCAAAACGCCTCTGCCTACAAATAGACACAGAGGAGATAAAGTTTCTCTCTGTCCTGTCCATACAATATGAACATTCAATAGCTATTGTTAACAAAACCAATCAGATAAAACTCTTCACACCATTTCATTTGCTCACAAGTTGATTTCACAATATTTCATTTTATCCAAGATAATATATAAAGAGTGAAAATGCCTGTAGGTAGTATAGTTGTGAACATTATTTGCATAAAAATAAATCTCTGTTCAAGAGTTAGCACAGTGGTTAGCACTGTGTCAGGGACCCTGGTTCAATTCCAGCCTTGGGTCACTGTCTGTGTGGAGTCTGCACGTTCTCTCCGTGACTGCGTTGGTTTCCTCCGGGTGCTCTGGTTTCCTCCCACGGTCCAATGATGTGCAGTGTAGGTGGATTAGCCATGCTAAATTGTTTCTTAGTGTCCAAAGGTTAGGTGGTGCTTTGGTGTTAGGGCAGTGGACAGTTTTTGATGCCCTTTCTAAGGGTCGATAGGCTGAATGGCCTCCTCCTACACTGTAGGGATTCTATTCTATTCTATGAAATTCAAGAAATTAAGAATTTAAGAGTTTAAGAGTCTCTATGATCTCGTAATGATGTGGCTGTCCTAATTATATCACTTCGATGTTCTTTTTAAAAAATTAAATTTAAAGTGCCCAGTTCTTTTCTTTCCAATTAAGGGGCAATTTAGCATGGTCAATCCACCTACCCAGCACATCTTTGGGTTATATGGGTGAGACCCACGCAGACACGGGGAGAATGTGCAAATTCCACACAGTGACCTGGGGCCGGGATCGAACCTGGGTCCTTGATGCCTTGAGGCAGCAGTGCTAACCACTGCAACATCATGCCACCTCTCACTTCGGTGCTCTTGATTTGTAGGTATGTTGGTGTACTGTCAGAATGCTGATTGTTTTATTGATGATATTCCACAGTTTCACTATCCGAGTTCATCTTTGCGTGTGTTTTGGACACAGCTAGACTGCTGGATGTTATACAGCTGTACAATTCCCTTAGTTGGTTTTTGGTCCTTCTTAACTTTGCTCCATTTGATGTTGTGACTTCACTTGCTCATTGCAGACTCTAGATACTTCTGCGGTTAACCAAGTTCCCTCGTTAGGCTGTATGAATTGAACTTTTGGGTGGTAAAAGTAGACTAAGCAATCCCACATCTGCATGCCGGCCATACACTGTCTTTATTCTTCTTTGTTTTTCGCGACAATTCTCCTGTAATTCTGAGAAATGGAACAGGTGATGGCCTGGCAAGATTATCCCACCTGCCTTCTGAACATGATTTTCACTGGTGCTCTTGAATGTTACATAACGACACAGAGCTCTTGTTGTGTTTCCCTGCAGTTTATGAATAATGACTTCACAGTGAATCATTTGCTCAGCAAGGCCGTTGGATCTGAGATAATATGGCGAGGCTGTCATATGGTTTACACCCCATTTAATACCTCATGTGCCCATAAGGTCTGCCAGTATACTATGGCCCATTGTCTGATGTGATCATTTCAGGCACACAGAACAAACTGAAAATTGTGATTTTAGACCAAGGGCCTAAATGTTGTTAGGGTGTAACAGCTGGCAATTCTGGCATACTTTGCTGATCCACATTGCCTTTTTGATATCATTTTTGATCCCTGGTCACTACACAGTATACCTTGTGTTACGATCTCAGTTGACTTATAACTGGATGGGAAGATCCCAGAATGGAACACTGGCTCAAAAGGTCATAATGTTTACTTTACTTTACCCAACGTGGAGGAACAGTCACAGGATCACAAATTATTATTAACAACAGGAAAAAACATTTATTAAACATGAAAAAAATGGATTATTGTACAATACTCCTTTACTCCCACATTACCTTGACAATTAAACAGAGGTTTCAAAATTAACACAGATTACAAAGTACATTTTAAGCTACAATGCTTTCATTGACACAAAAGGTCTATTTTAAGGATCACAGGATGACTGTGGTCAAATACATGCACCCCTCTCTGAACCCAAGTTAGTGTCTAGGGCTTTCTCCTCGGAATCCCACCCCAGATCATTGTCACATGAGAGTTTCCAAATTACACTCCCAAAAACACATTTTAAAATTTTCTCTCAAAATAATGCTTTCCTTTAGAAGTTTGATGTGGAGATGCCAGTGTTGGACTGGGCTGAGAAGTACAGTAAGAAGTCTTCCAACACCAGGTTAAAGTCCAACAGGTTTGTTTCAAACACGAGCTTTCGGAGCGCTGCTCCTTCCTCAGGTGAATGGAGAGGTGATTGGAGAAGTTTGAATTCCGAAATCCAGTCCAGGTTTTCCAAATAACAAAGCTCACCTTTTAACAGTGAATCCAATCCAGGATTTTTCCCTTCAGGATTTCATTGTCTTCACTATTGTAC
Source organism: Scyliorhinus canicula (assembly GCF_902713615.1). Lineage (NCBI taxonomy): Eukaryota > Metazoa > Chordata > Chondrichthyes > Carcharhiniformes > Scyliorhinidae > Scyliorhinus > Scyliorhinus canicula. Next base: position 47,297,582 of record NC_052162.1, read on the forward strand.
AAACTGTTCAAAATTGCATTAAGTTTGGATTCCAGACTTCAGTACAATGGCATTCCATTTACTCTGACGTCTATTGTCCCACTTTAAATCTGGTTACTGAAATTGATACTGAAGGGGTGCCTGTAAAGTACCCAAGTTATGGATAAATTTCCCTTAATAATTTATGAGGCCTAGGAACGACTTAAGTTCGGTCGTGTTTTGTGGGGCTGGTGCCTTTTTTATAGCCGTCACTTCGGCCTCGACAATATGCAAGCCATCTTTTGATTTTTTTGTTTGATAATCTTTATTGCCACAAGTAGGCTGACATTAACACTGCAATGAGGTTACTGTGAAAAGCCCCCAGTCGCCACACTCCGGCGCCTGTTCGGGTGCACAAAGGGAGAATTCAGAATGTCCAAATTACCTAACAGCACGTCTTTTGGGACCTGTGGGAGGAAACCGGAGCACCCGGAGGAAACCCACGCAGACATGGGGAGAATGTGCAGTCTCCGCACAGAAAATGACCCAAGCCGGGAATCGAACCTGGGGCCTGGACCCTGGAGCTGTGAAGCAGCAGTGCTACCCACTGTGCTATCGATGTGGTATCCGAGGTCTGTCACCCCGCCCACCAAGAACATGTGCGTTTTCCACTTGAGGTACACACCCACGTTCCAGAATCATCGGAGGACCTCCGCCAAGTTTGCCAGATATTATTTTCTCCTGGCTTCTGTGATTAGCACATCATCTAGGTACAGTGCCACCTTAAGCAGCTCATGAAGGATATTTTCAATTATGTGCTGTAAAATGGCGCAGGTCGACGATAGTCCAAAAGGCAGGCGAGTATACTCATACAAGGCCTAATGGGTATTGATTGTTATGTATTTTCTAGGTGCCATATTGAGCTCTAGCTGGTGGTACATATGGCCAATGTCAATCTTGATAAAAGTGTGGCCTCCTGCCAGTTTTGCAGAGATCCTCAATATATGATATGGGGTACCAGTCTAGCTAGGAGGCTCTGTTAACAGTTAATTTATGGTCCCCACAAAGGCAGGCAGACTTGTCGGGCTTGAGGACCAGGACTACTGGCACGGCCCATTTCACAGATTGTACTGGGCATATGATGCCAAGACTCTCCAATCACTCCAGTCCCATCTCCACCTTGATAAGCATGGCTTAGGGGACCGGTCATGCCTGGAAATATTTAGGTAGGGCATCGGGGTCTACATAGATTTTTGCCCTTACTCCCTTTATTTTACTGAGGCCTTCCTGAAATACCCTGGGTTATTTTCCGATGACCTCCTATAGACCTCGAGGGGTGATGCAGTTCAACTGTATAATTTCGCCCTGTTTGGGCTGGTGGATTTGTAAGGCCTGGGCCTGAAGTGGCTCTGGCTTCTGGCCTGGGTAGCATGTGTACTGTTGATTCTGACAGCCTTGCCTTGGGCATGTCCTTCAGCCATGGGCACAGCAGGCTTGCGACTGTTCTCTGAAGTTCTCTGGGGAAGCTTCCCTAATATGTTTGGGATTGCTCCGCCATCCATCCATCGCCTTGAGTGCTGGCCTTGACTGAGTGGCAACCAGGCGGTGGGTGGGGCACGTGAGTTCTCTCAACAGGGAAACTGGGGGGCACCTTACACTGATCACACTACTGTCCAATGATCTTTGCAGCTCATGGGCACTTTTCTCTGCATTGTCCAGGCACAACGCCAATTCTATGGCTCTTTTAAGGTTAGGGTGTGTTTTGCTAGTAACTTTCTTAGTATTATGACATTGTTTATCCTGCACAATAAATCAGTCCAGTAGCATCTCAGGACGACCCATACTCACAGCATTCTGCAGTTTCCTGAACCTGGTCAGTCACAGATTTTCCAGGGGTCCTTCCAGCTGCGCTAGGTCTGTATTACTGGAGAATTATTGATGTTCTTGGGTCATAGAGCTTTGCCAACTCTACCAGTTCATTAAAGTGTTTTGAGTCCGAGGCTGCCGAGCACGGTAAACACTTAATGATGCTGAATGTTGGGCTTCACAGATAGTCAGAATGATGACCTTGTGTCGGTCGTCACCTTCTACGTCGTTAGCATGAAATAAACAGAGCATTCTTTCGGCATACTGGGGCTAGTCGTCTAAACGTACATCACATGGTTTGAGTTCTCCTTTTGATGCATTTATATTTTATCCTTGCACTTAGTTCCTTACCGGAGTTTCAAGGACGGCTGTCCAGAATCTTGGGCGGGATTCTCCGAAAAACGGCGCGATGGCTGGGACCCAGCGCTAAAAACAGCGCGGATCACTCCGGCGTCGGACCCCCTCAAAGGTAGCGAAGTCTCCGGGCCCGAATGGACCAGCAGCGGTGTGACGGCATTCACGTAAACAACGACGCTCGGCGTCACAGCACAAAAGACAGCCCCCCCCCCGCCGGAAGATCCGCAAAGATGGCCGGACGCTGCGCAGCCCCGAGGTTCCAGGAGCGCGATATTGAGGCGCTCCTGGATGCTGTACAAGAGAGGAGGGAGGCTCTGTACCCCGGACATGGCCGCAGGGTCACCCCACGCCTCAGCCGGCGCCTGTGGAGGGAGGTGCCAGAGTCTGTCAGCGCTGTGGCTGTGACACCGAGGACAGGCACCCAGTGCCACAAGAAGGTCAACGACCTCGTCAGGGCAACCAGGGTGAGTCTCTCTCCCCCCCCATCCCCTGGTGTGCGGCACACCCCCCACATGCAACCAACCCTAATGCTAACCCAACCCTAACCCTAACCCTAATGTGCTGTGACCTCTGCCAATATACACGCAACCGTTGTCGTGCAGTCATGTACCTGTCTAACACTGTTGCCATTTACCCCTGCCACCCACCCGCCCGACCCCCCACAGGAGAAGCGTGCACACAACAACAGGGAGCGTCAGAGGACTGGAGGGGGCACAGCTGATGAGAGACCACTCACCATCCATGAGGAAGGGACGCTAGAACTGGCAGGCGGACCTGAGGACCGTGAAGTTGCCAATGCAGAAGTCGGGGGCCCGCCAGCAAGTGAGCCACCCACGGCCCTTCCCCCTCTCCCATATCCCCTCTCCCCTATATCCCGCATATCCCTCGACCCCCATATCCCCCTCATCCCCAATATCCCCCTCCCCATATCCCCTATATCCCCCCTCCCCCATATCCCCCCTCCCCATATCTCCCATATCCCCCCTCCCCCATATCGCCCATATCCCCCCTCCCCCATGTGGTGATTGTAGATCTGAGTAGATGCAATACAACTGAGCAAGCACTAGAGGGAGCGCGGGAGAGCTATAAATACACTAGGACAGGAAGTGAGGACACTTCACGGAAGGCAGAACTCGTTCCAGGACTCAGACACAAGCAGGCAGCATTTGAGATAGCCGTAAGTTAAGCTCTGAAGACAGAACGAATTCACAATAAAGCATCTTCTCCAACTTTGAGACTATGAGCTTTATTAAGACACAAGCTACAACACATGGTACCAAGAGTGGCTTCAGACGCTTACTACAGGACAACTCAGCTGCAGACACAGAAAGAACAAAATGGCATGGAAATCTCCTACTGGACATTCGACTTGGGAAGACATCGCTTATTCGAGGATGTGGCTTGGATACCCACCTCAGCTGGACACGACCGGCAATGTAAGAAATGCCTGGAAAATATTTAAACAAATGTTCGATTTTTATATCATAGCTAATGATGTAGCAGCAGCCTCAGACAAAATTAAAATAGCAATGCGCATCGCAGGACATGAAGCTAGGAAAGTATATAATGGATTTAAATACTCAAAAGATGAAGACAGCAACAACTTACAAACAATGCTAAACAAATTTGAAGAGTGCTGTAAGGAATTTGAACAGCACAGTATGCTCAGAGGCCAAACTGCACAGAGACTGAGTGATGCAAACAGAAAGGGTTCAGTCAAGAAATTGTGAGTGAAAAGTACAGATCAAAAAGAAGAAATAACTTGAATTTTTCACAAAGCCAAAGCGCTGAAATCCAGTCCAGATCGAAAGGAAAAGAACACAGAAAAACACCTGAACTTAAACCAGCAGTTGAAAATAACTCTCACAACACCCTGGAAAAAGCAGTCTGCACCACCCAAAGTGAAGAGAACAAAAAGAAATCCGAAACAAAAAAAGATGATTTGGTTTTTGAAGAATACTACTCAGACATGGCTGAGTTATTCGGATATGCTGATCACAGCATCAGCGACACGGTCGCAAAGCTCAACACGAATCTACTCGTGGTAGATGAATCCAACACCATGGTGCCATGGCAGATCGTCGATACATTGGATGACAGCAATACCCAAGACGAAGATGGCGCCACACAGAGAGCACAGAAAGACTCCACAGAGAGAGCGATGACAGGCTCAACAGTGAGAGTGATGAAAGACTCCAAAAGGGAAGCAAGCAAACACTCCCTGGCGAACACCATGCATGAACAAGACCATGAAGGTCAACCCACCGTATCTGAGCAACCGCAAGCAGACTATGAAAGTCTACCAAGCTCACATAAACAAGAAGAAGACAATGTACATCTACCCACTGCATGTGAATACAGTGACAAGATGATCACACTCGACATACAGGAGGTACAGGATCACAGCGAGACTGACAGTTTTCAGCTTGGCTGTACAGAAGCACAGAGTAGGGCCACCCAAGAGTCCAGAGAGACCACGCCAATAGAAACCATGCAGATTTTGACTCCAGAAGAGGAGCACCAAGAGTCCAGTGAGACCACGTCAATAGAAACCATGAAGATTTTGACTCCAGAAGAGGAGCGCCAAGAGTCCAGAGAGACCGCGTCAAATGAAATTGTGAAGAATTTGACTCCAGAAGAGGAGCACCAAGAAAGCAAAGACGACGAATCAAATCCACCACAAATGACTGATGTCACCAGCATCAATGCAACATCAGATCATTCTCACCATTCTCGAGACGAAACGTTCAATGTAACAGATTCCACAAAGGACACTCGCACCAATAACTGTGACAATGACTCAAATTATTCACACGGGACACTCATTGAGCATAACAAGAAAAACAAAAGCCACAAGAAGCACAGCAGAAACGAGAACAACAACAGCAAGAACAAAAGCAACATGAAGCGCGATAAGAACAACAAAAATCGCAAGAAGCACTGCAGAAACAACAACAACAGCACCAACAAAAACTACAAGCACAACGAAAAAAACTACAAGAAGAACAACAAAACCAACAAGAAGCATAACAAAGATAGCGACAACAACAAAGACAGAAACGACAAAAACAACAAGAAGAACGGCAACGAAAACAACAAAGACAGGAACGACAGAAACAACAGCAATGAAACAACGACTTGTACAAAATGGTACAACTCTGCACATGAAGGACAATGCCACAGCACACTGCAAAACAATGACAAGACTACAAACATGCCATGGGATGACAACGAATCGCACAAACTCACATCTGCTCCAGAACAAGCAAGCACACCAGCTTTCAATGCAGATGACACACTAAATCGATACCACAAGCACAGAAAAAAGTCCATGTCAGTCAACATCAGTGGTTCGACCATGCAAACACCATGGGATGACGATTTGGTTACTTAAAATAACAAGAACACCGACAACATTCATAACGGAGTTGCAATATCAATATCACCACGTCAACAACAACAAAATAAAAAACTCAGTGAACAAATTCATCAAGTTTGGACTCATAAATGTTTTTATTAAGAGTGGACTCATAAATATAAATTGGCTTTGTAAAACATGCAATAGCACCATCACTTGTATAGATACACATATCATAAGTAACTGTTTTGTACAATTTTCTTTAACGATGTACAGAAAATATGTAAAGAAAAAAGGGGGGAATGTGGTGATTGTACATCTGAGTAGATGCAATACAACTGAGCAAGCACTAGAGGGAGCACGGGAGAGCTATAAATACACTGGGACAGGAAGTGAGGACACTTCACGGAAGGCAGAACTCGTAGCAGGACTCAGACACAGGCAGGCAGGATTTGAGGTAGCCGTAAGTTAAGCTCTGAAGACAGAACAAATTCACAATAAAGCATCTTCTCCAACTTTGAGACTACTGGCTTTATTAAGACACGAGGAACAACACACCCCATATCCCCCATATAACCCCTCCCCATATACCCCATATCCCCCCTCCCCATATCCCCCCTCCCCCTCCCCCATATCCCCCATATACCCCCTCCCCCATATACCCCATATCCCCCTCCCCCATATCCCCCTCCCCCATATCCCCATATCCTCCCCTCACCCATATCCCCCCATCTCCATATCCCTCCTCCCCCATATGCCCCCTCCCCCATATCCCCCCCCCCAAATCACCCATATCCCCCGATCACAGCCCGTGTGTCTAACCATGCATGCCGTATTGTGTACTGCAGGACCAAACGTCGAGGCACCCATCCTCGCGGATGCCGACTGCCCGCAGGATACCCCAGAGTGGCCATGAGAGAGGGAGAGACCTGGAGCACCACGGATACGACACCCCCGTCTCGTGCGGGTGCGGCAACACACGTGTGTGAAGCCCAGCGATGAGGGGAGCAGCCATAGGCCCCCGTTGCAGCCGGGCCAGGAATGCCCTACCCAGGACAATCCTATCCAGAACACCCCTACCCAGGACAGCCCTACCCAGAACACCCCTACCCAGGACAGCCCTACCCAGGACAGCCCTACCCAGAACAGCCCTACCCAGGACAGCCCTACCCAGGACAATCCTACCCAGAACACCCCTACCCAGAACAGCCCTACCCAGGACAGCCCTACCCAGGTCACCACTACCCAGAACAGCCCTACCCAGGACAGCCCTACCCAGAACAGCCCTACCCAGGACAGCCCTACCCAGGACACCCCTACCCAGGACAGCCCTACCCAGGACAGCCCTACCCAGGACAGCCCTACCCAGGACACCACTACCCAGAACAGCCCTACCCAGGACAGCCCTACCCAGAACAGCCCTACCCAGGACAGCCCTACCCAGGACAGCCCTACCCAGGACAGCCCCACCCAGGACACCACAACCTAGGACAGCCCTACCCAGAACAGCCCTACCCAGGACAGCCCTACCCAGGACACCCCTTCCCAGGACAGCCCTACCCAGGACAGCCCTACCCAGGACAGCCCTACCCAGGACACCACTACCCAGAACAGCCCTACCCAGGACAGCCCTACCCAGGACACTCCTACCCAGGACAATCCTACCCAGGACACTCCTACCCAGGACACTCCTACCCAGGACACTCCTACCCAGGACACTCCTACCCAGGACACTCCTACCCAGGTCACCCCTACCCAGGACACCACTACCCAGGATAGCCCTACCCAGGACACCCCTACCCAGGACAGCCCTACCCAGGACAGCCCTACCCAGGACAGACCTACCCAGGACAGCCCTACCCAGGACACTGACACACATGTGACTGGAAGACAGGACAGTGACACACAGCAGACGAATGGTGATGAGGCGCCACCCCAGGGGACCATGGACCTGGAGTCTGACGATGCGCGCGACTCAATGCCACTGCTTTCTCCAACACCCTCCACCACTCACCTCAGTTGGGCACTTTAGTGATGAGGCTTCTGGTACACTCACTGGTGCGCACAACACTGTCGTACCGGTACAGCAGGTGGAGGTCGGAGCAGCAGAGAGGCCGGGAGGTCAGAGGGCATCCTGGCGCAAGCGAACGTCTGTCGCCCAGACGGTTCCCGGGTTCCTGGAATTACCACACCCACCCATAGACCCGATGCAGCCACCAAACCTGGGACGAAGGGAGAGGGTGATGGCTGGCTTGCAGCGGCTGCAGATGCAGGTGGAGGACTCCACCCCCGTCCAGGAGCTGGGAGTGGTGCCGGTCATGCGTGCCACCCAGGCCGAAACCGCACGGGTGGCGTCCGCGGTGGAGGCAATGAGTGCGACGGTGTCAGACATGGGGAGCAGGATGCGAGGCCTGGGGCGTTCCGTGAAGGCGGCGTGTGTGGCCCAGGACATGGCTTCCCATGAGCCAGAGCCAGTGGCAGATGGCAGAGGCGCTCAACGCCATAGCCCAGTCTCTGCAGGCCATGGCCCAGTCTCAGCAGGCAATGGCCCATTCCCAGCAGGCCATGGCCCAGTCTCAGCAGGCCATGGCGCAGTCTCAGCAGGCCATGGCGCAGTCTCAGCAGGCATGGCGCAGTCTCAGCAGGCCATGGCGCAGTCTCAGCAGGCCATGGCGCAGTCTCAGCAGGCCATGGCGCAGTTTCAGCAGGCCATGGCCCAGTCTCTGCAGGCCATGGCTGAGGGCAACGGTGCCATTACCCAGGTGCTGGTCGGCGTCGCCCAGACACATACAGGGATGGGCAACTCCCTGAGCTCCATGGCTGCAAACCCGCAGACCCTTCTCGATACCAGCACGGGCCTCCAGGACTGGCAGCACCAGTTGTTGGGGGGGCGTCGGATAGCCAGGTCCATTCACACCCCCAAACCATGTAGAGGCCCGGGGGCCATCGGGCACCCCAAGGGAGGAGGAGGTGCTGGGGCACGTCCCGGGTCCCCCAGTAGGGGAGGTCCCGGAACACCACGGCACCTCAGACTCCCCCCCCCCCCCCCACCCCCCCTTCCGTCTGATGTACCATCAATTGGATTTGAGTCATGAAGATGTTCCATATATCAGGCTTTAATCAACTAGTTGTGTGCCCGGGAGTCGACTTACAGAGAAAGGCCGACTGCCGGGTCCTACGGGTTCTTATACCCCGCCTCGTAGGCGGGATTACTTGCCTCTCGGCCAATGGGTGAGCAGTCACATGACTAGCCTCAACCAATCAGCAGAGAGGCACGTGACCAACCTGAGCCAATGGGCAGCGAGTGCACCAATGGCAGATAGGTACCGTAAACCTCCTAGTCATACCACCACACCGTCCCAGGTGCATCTGGTGGGCAGCGGGCAGGACAGGCTGGCAGCTCGCCATCCCAGTCGCCCGAGCCGCAGCCTGGCCCATCTAGGCCGGGCCGCCACAGGAAACGGCCGCCAAAGGGATCCCGAGTCAGAGGGCAGGAATCGCACGAGTTCACCTCCAGTCCTGCTGTACCATCTGGAGAACCACCTAGGCGTAGTCAAAGGGCCTGTAAGGCCAAACAATTAGGCACTGAGTAAGTTGGCATGGGTGAAGGGCACAGATGAGTTTTAGGGGCTAGGGCACGTGTATGGACAGTTTGTAATTAAAATCACTTTCACACCTACAGAAGCTGCCTTTGTGTTCTGTCCGAAGCGTGCGGGGGGTGTCATGTACGTTGAGCGCCAGTGTGTGTGTGTGTGGGGTGGTCTTACGTCGGCCCCAGGTGAGTGTACCCCCCCTTCACCTGGGCCACCCTCTCCATCCCCCCCGGGCAGAGGATTGGACCGTGCGCTGCAGTGTCACGGCCGCATGCAGGGATGGCCCGGGTGGATGGTGGTACTGTGGCCATGGGTCAGACATTGTCCAACGATGTGGAGCCAGGAGCTCATCGCAGAGCGGATCGTCATCATCCTTCATGGCCTGCAATAGGCACGCTTCCACCAGTGACCGTGTGAGCCCGGCCCGTCGTGCCGCAGGTGGATCTGCAATGGAGGGGTGGTGTGCATGCGGGTGGGGTGGGGGTGGTTGGTGGTTGGTGGGGGGGGGATGGGGTGTCAGGGTGTTGGTGTTGGGTGGGTCAGGGGTGGGTCAGGGTGTTGGTGCTGGATGGGTCGGGGGGGGGGGTGGTTAGGGTGTTGGTGCTTGGTGGTGTCACACACACACTGATGGACACACACAGGGACCAATCAACATGTACAAACACTGAAGCCAATCACCAGTTAGAATACACACACTATAAAGGCAGAGGGCACCACGGTTCCCGCTCATTCTGGGTGCTGCCTCTCAGTGTAACAAGAACTCATCCAGCCCAGCACGGACTCACACCACGTGCTGAGAGAGTCAACTGGTTTGGACAAGGCTTAGGTCTCTAGTTTAAGTTAGCATCATTTAGACCCACAGTCATCGTGTGTTAGTTAGTTAGAGGTAGTTAATAAAATTGAGTTGAACCTTCATCAGTGTTGGAAGTGTCTGTTCATCTCTCAAGTCTACACTAGCCAACACTTCATGGTACCAGGAGTTGAGGGATGCTAGCGCTTCTGAGACCTACCTTTCAGTGATCTGCCTTCCACCAGTCTCGCGCCATCCTACAGAATGGACTCCGTTCGCCTGCCGCCGCCTCTCCGCATTGCCGGGAATCTGGGCTCGAACTGGAAACTTTTCAAACAGCGCTTCCAGCTGTACCTCGAGGCCAGGGACCTGGAAGTTGCCTCGGACGCACGGAAGATTGCTCTCTTTCTCTTCACAGCCGGTGACCACGCTCTGCACATTTTCAACTTGCTCACCTTCAATGAGGGGGAGGACAAATCGAAGTTCAAGACCGTAATTCTAAAGTTCGACAGCCACTGCGCGATCGAGGTCAACGAGAGCTTCGAGAGATACATGTTTCAGCAGCGAACTCAGGGTAAGGACGAGCCTTTCTAGTCCTTTATTACCCACCTCCGCATCCTTGCGCAGTCCTGCAACTACGGATCCACCTCCGACTCCATACTCCGTGACCAGATTGTTTCTGGTGTTCAATCTGAGCCCCTGCTCCAGCAGCTACTAAAAGTAAAGCAGCTCACTCTCTCTACGGCCATTGAGACCTGTGTACCTCATGAACATGCCTCCACGCGCTTCTCCTGCATCCAGGCAGCTGAAGCGGTACGGCAAGCCTCTGATGAGGCAGAACAGGTCCAAATGATTAAATCTTTTCAGCCTCTGGATCTGAACGATGGCGGCCATTTTGTGTACTTTTCATGGAGTCCCGCGCTTACACGCAGCGAGTGTGCTGACCTCATGGACCGCTTCACGCAGGTGCGCGCCACGCTGGATCGCCCTGCGCATGCGCGGTGGCACGATGAATGTCCCGACGCTCCGGCGTGCGGCAACTGCAGCTCCGCCCACTTAAAACGGCAATGTCCTGCGAAGTCCCGACGCTGCCTGGCAAACGAGGCCACTATGCTGCAATGTGCAGATCTTCCATGCCTGATATTTTTAGGAGGTCCACCCAGCCCCACAGAGATGTCAGGGCTATCCAGCCTGCCATCAATGAACCTACTCCAGACCTTGCTTCCGACTGTGCCTGCGATGACCCATAAGTCCCGTTCCAAATCGGCGTCATTACTACGAACAGGATGTCCCCCAAGCGTGGCACTGAACACGTCCACGTCCACAGCGTCGGCCAGGATGATGAGTGGTGTGCCACCCTTACGGTCAACTGGCCCCCTGTCAGGTTCCGCCTGGACACTGGCGCTTCTGCCAATCTCATCGCGTCGTCTAATTTTCGAAGCTCTGTGTACAGCCTGCTGTCCTGCCATCTGCCTGTAAACTGCTGGACTACAATGGCAATGCCATCGCCGCCAGCAGCTCCTGCCGCGTTGAAGTGACACATCGTGCTCACACAGTCATTCTCCTGTTCGAGATTGTTGCTGCCTCAAAAGCCTCCTTGCTTGGTGCGCAGGCATGCAAGCTGCTCCACTTAGTGCAGAGAGTACACTCTCTCTCTTCAAGCGATGTGTCTGCATCCTCTGACACAGGCTTCAGGGCGCAACTCGACTCCATCATCCAGCAATACCATGATGGCTTCGAAGGCATGGGCACGCTCCCGTACACGTACAAAATCTTACTCAAGCCCAACGCCACGCCTGTCATTCACGCACCTCGCAGAGTCCCAGCGCCCCTCAAGGACCGTCTCAAGCAACAGCTCCAGGACCTCCAGGACCAAGGAGTCATCTCTAGGGTCACGGAACCCACAGACTGAGTAAGCTCCATGGTCTGCATCAAGAAACCGTCCGGCGAGATGTGGATCTGTATTGATCCTAAAGATCTGAATCAGAATATCATGCAGGAGCACTACCCGATTCCGAAACATGAGGAGCTCACGTCCGAGATGGCCCACGCCAAACTATTCTCAAAACTGGATTCCACGAAGGGTTTCTGGCTGATCCAACTACATGAGTCAAGCAGGAAGCTGTGTACGTTCAACACACCCTTTGGCAGGTTCTGCTACAACTAGATGCGATTCGGCATCATTTCTGCGTCCGAAGTTTTCCACCGGATCATGGAGCAGATGATGGAGGGTGAGATACCCTCAATTACGACACAGGAGAGAAGATTGGTAATTCAAAGGCTTTAATCATCAGAGAACTGAACAGCAGCTGAGAAGTGTGCTCACCACATGCTGCCGAGTGAGTCTCATCTTAGATACCGTTTCCTGGGGGCGGAGCCAGAGGCGGAGTCCATCAGGGTTCCAAGCCCGTTCTTAAAGGGTCAATGTATTAAAGGTAAGGTACAGTTACAGCAGTTACTGATACCATTCATCACATTCAACCCCTGTTTAAAAAAACCCATAGTCCGTCGGGGGTGAAGTGGAGTTATAAGTTCATTCTTGTGGGTGGTCTGACCGTCCGTGCTGACCTTCTCCGCTCCGGTGGTGGTGCCGTGGATACGGTCGGTTTCGATGGTGGTATATCCGGGAGCACGGTTGACTGAGCCTTTGCCCGCCATGGAGCGGGGGGGTATCCGGGGTGACTAGGTGATCGGTGATCGGTGCCAGCTGGGGGGGGCAAGGGGCGCTATGTGGGGGGCGCTGTCGGGGTCGGCAGTCGGTGCGGGGAGGGGAGCGTCGGTAGGAGGGGGGGGGTCGGTGGGGAAACCGGCGGGGTCGGTGGGCGAGCCAGCGGGTGCCAGATCTCGCAGGGAGACGGTGTCCTGCCTGCCGTCGGGGTGCTCAACGTAGGCGTATTGAGGATTTGCGTGTAGCAGTTGGACCCTCACGACTATCGGATCTGTTTTACGGCTCCTCACGTGTCTCCGGAGTAGAACTGGTCCCGGAGTCGTCAGCCAACGTGGAAGCGAGACCCCAGAGGTGGACTTCCTGGGGAAGACAAACAAACGATTGTGAGGGGTCTCATTTGTGGCTGTACAGAGGAGCGACCTAATGGAGTGCAGGGCATCGGGTAGGACCTCCTCAACATTAAAAAAAAACAACTCTGTGGTACTGCAGACTACTGGGATTGGGAGACTCCTTGACCATTGGGCTAGGAGGACAGCCTTCCAAACTGTTGCGTTCTCCCTCTCCACTTGCCCATTTCCCTGCGGGTTATAGCTCGTCGTTCTGCTCGAGGCGATGCCCTTGCTGAGCAGATATCGACGCAGCTCATCGCTCATGAACAATGTACCCCGGTCGCTGTGGATATAAGCGGGGAAACCAAACAGTGTGAAGATGCTGTGCAGTTCCTTGATCACGGAGGCCAAGGTCATATCTGGGCACGGGACAGCAAAAGGGAAGCGGGAGAACTCATCGATAACGGTGAGGAAATAGATGTTGCGGTTGGTGGACGGGAGGGGCCCTTTGAAGTCCACACTTAGTCGCTCAAAGGGCCCAGAGGCCTTTATCAGGCGGGCCCTGTCTGGTCGATCGAATTGCGGTTTGCATTCCGCACAGATCTGGCATGCCTTAGTCATGGCCTTGACCTCCTCTGTGGAGTAGGGTAGGTTGTGGGACTTGATGAAGTGGGCAAGCCGGGTGACCCCCGGGTGGCAGAGGTCATCGTCGATGGCTCTCAGGCGGTCTTTTTGCGCGTTGGCGCACGTGCCACGGGACAGGGCATCCGGGGGCTCGTTGAGCTTCCCCGGGCGATATTTAATATTGTACATATAGGTGGAGAGCTCTATCCTCCACCTCAGAATTTTGTCATTCTTTATTTTGCATCATTGTGCATTATCGAACATAAAGGCGACCGACTGTTGGTCGGTGACGAGGGTGAACGTCCTACCGGCTAGGTAGTGCCTCCAGTGTCGCACGGCCTCCACTATGGCTTGTGCCTCCTTCTCGACTGCAGAGTGCCGAATTTCCGAGGCGGTGAGGGTTTGGGAGAAGAACGCTACTGGTCTGCCTGCCTGGTTGAGGGTAGCAGCCAGGGTGACGTCTGATGCGTCGCTTTCTACCTGGAAGGGAATGGCTTCATCCACCGCGTGCATGGCGGCCTTGTTGATATCGGCCTTGATACGGCTGAAAGCCGACTGGGCCTCAGCCGTCAGGGGAAAAACCGTGGTCTTAATGAGTGGTCAGGCTTTGTCCGCATATCTGGGGACCCACTGGGCGTAATAGGAGAAAAGCCCCAAGCACCGTTTGAGTGCCTTGAGGCTACGGGGGAGAGTGAGTTCCTTAAGGGGACGCATGCGGTCGGTGTCTGGGCCTAGGACCCCGCTTTCCACGACGTAGCCGAGGATGGCTAGCCGGGTTGTGTGGAACACGCATTTTTCTTTGTTGTACGTGAGGTTGAGGGCCCGGGCAGTCTGGAGGAACTTCCTCAGGTTTGCGTCGTGGTCCTGCTGGTCATGGCCGCAGATGGTGACATTGTCCAAGTACGGTAAGGTAGCCCGTAAGCCGTACTGGTCCACCATTTGATCCATCGCCCTCTGGAAAACGGAGACACCGTTTGTGACACCAAAGGAGACCCTGAGGAAGTGAAACAGCCGACCGGCTGCTTCGAAAGCCATGTAGGGGCGGTCCTCTGGACGGATAGGGAGTTGATGATAGGCCGATTTTAGGTCAACCGTGGAGAATACCCGCTACTGGGTGATTTGGTTCACCATTTCTGCTATGCGGGGAAGTGGGTACGCATTGAGTTGCGTAAAGCGGTTTATGGTCTGGCTATAATCCACTACCATTCGTTGCTTTTCCCCGGGGCGGACTACCAATACTTGAGCCCTCCAAGGGCTGTTGCTGGCCTCTATGACCCCCTCTTTTAGTAGCCGCTGAACCTCTGACTTGATAAAAGTCATGTCCTGGGCACTGTACCGGTGACTCCTGGTGGCGACGGGCTTACAGTTGGGAGTGAGGTTCGCGAAGGGGGGGGGGGTGGCGCAACTTTGAGTGTCGCCAGGCTGCAGACCGTGAGTGGGGGCAGGGGTCCGCCGAACTTCGAAGGCTCTGGTGGCTGCACTGAAAGTCCAGACCGAGCAGCAGGGGGGCGCAGAGGTGAGGGAGGTAAAGTTTAAAACGGGTATATTCAGCGCCTTGAATTGCGAGGTCAGCGACACAATACCCCGTGATTTGGACCGAATGGGACCCAGAGGCGAGGGCGATAGTTTGGGAGGCGGGATGGGTGCGTAGGGAGCAGCGCATTACCGTGTCCGGATGAATAAAGCTCTCCGTGCTCCCGGAGTCGAATATGCAGGGAGTGTCGTGGCCGTTGATTTAGACCCGCGTCATTGAGTTCCGCAGGTGCTTCGGCCGCGATTGATTGAGCGTGATCGCTCCTAGTTGCGGGTAGTCAGAGTCCTCGGTTAAGTCGGACTCACAAAATGGCCACCTGGAGTTACAAAATGGCCACCGCCGTCGGTCGCACGTGTCGGGGTTCGAAGGTGGCCGCCGCCAAGATGGCCGCTCCCATGACTCGCACAAGGTCGATGATGCATCGGAAGTGTCCGGACGCCGCGCAGCCGCGTTGCGGGGCCTGTGAGGCCGGGAGCTTGATTTCTGGGCCTGGTGAGGATTTTGTTTGTGGCCTTTGGGCCCAGCCAGCCAGACTTTAGCAAAGTGCCCCTTCTTCCCGCAGTCATTGCAGATCGCGGAGCGGGCCGGGCAACGTTGACGTGGGTGCTGGCGTTGCCCACAGAAATAGCATGGGGAACCCCCGGAGTGAGCGGTTTGCAAGCTCCGCGGAGTATGTACGGAGGTTACGGTGGGCCGTTTCTAGAGATCTGCCTTCCACCAGTCTCGCGCCATCCTACAGAATGGACTCCGTTGAAACTACATCAGTGTTGGAAGTATCTATTCATCTCTCAAGTCTACACTAGCCAACACTTCAGGTGGGTCGGGAGGGGGGAGGGGCGAGGCTGGTCGGATGTTGCCATGGTGTGCGGTATGTGGCCATACTCGCTGATTCGCACACCCCCTAGTCAGTGAACCGGGCGGCTATCAGCCTGTCCCATGCCCGCTGGCCCAGCCGGTAACGGGGGCAACCACCTGCCCGCACCTGCACCTCTTCCTGCTGCTCCTCCACTCCCCCCTCCTCTGCCTGCGGCACATCGCCCCTCTGCTGGGCTATGCTGTGCAGGACACAGCAGACCACAATGATGTGGCCAACCCTATCTGGCGGGTACTGGAGGGCCCCTCCAGAGATGTCCAGGCACCTGAAACGTATCTTCAGCAGCCCAAAGCACCTCTCTATCACACCCCTTGTCGCTGCATGGGTGTGGTGAATTATAAACCTAGTAATTCACACTGTCTTGTATTATATGTATTGTGTCCTTGTGGGCTCTGTATACGAGCCATTGCGCAGCCCTGCCCATAGGGGGAGATGAGGAGTTTGTACTGGGCTCCACCCTTGGCTCTGCCCATGGCTCCGCCCATGGCCCCTCCCACTAACCAGAAGTATTAAGCTCTGCAGTCGTGAGCCTGCTGCCAGTTCATCTCGTTGCAGGCAGGCTCAGTTGTAAGACTATTAAAACCACTGTTCACTTCCAATCACGTGTCTTGGGAATTGATGGTCTCATCAATTTAATAGTCTTAGGAAACTTGAAGAAAACTACTTTGGAATCAGCCCTCAAACCTGACCGACTAGAATCGACCCGCAGGCTGCAGAGGCGAAAGAAATCTTCCTACACTGGCTCAGATGTTTCAAGGCCTACCAGGCTGAATCAAGCACTTCAGAAACTACGGAGGAGCAGAAACTCAGCCTACTGCGTGCAAGCGTGAGCCATCGTATCTCTACTCAATTCAACAGTACTACCTTGTATACGGAGACCCTGGCCATGCTCGATCGAATGTACGTGAGGCCCATCAATGAGGTCTATGCGCGCCACAGTTTTACGACCCGCCGCCAGCGCCCCGCGGAGTCGCTGGACGAAGTCCTGCGCGATTTAAAAGCTTTCGCTCTGGACTGCAATTATCAAGCTGCATCAGCCGCCCAACATATGGAGCTCGCTGTCCGGGATGTATACGTGGCAGGGCTCAGGTCCAACTATGTGCGCCAGCGGTTGCTTGAGAAAGGGGCTCAGAACTTGGAGGACACTGTAGAGTTAGCTACAACCATGGAGGTCTCATTCCGCAGCCTCACCTCGTTCCTCGCGGATCAATCGACCCCATCATGGACCCCCGACCAGTGACTGCCCCAGGCCTGTGCCGCGCGGCCACCCACCCACTACGCAGCTCCAGTGTGCCATTTTTGTGGGTAGCTCCAACACCCATGGCAGCACTGCCCGGCCCGCAATGCGACCTGCAGCAGCTGCAGTCGCAAAAGACACTATGCCCGGGTCTGCTTGGTGAAGAAAACTCCCACTCCAAATTCACCCGCAGCCCAGAGCACTCGCTTCCCAAACTCGCAGGCCCACAGGCCCCGAAATGCTGCAGCCTGTATGCCGACTCCGCCCCCAACTGACACGTGCGACTCATGGGGGCCGCCATCTTGGCAATCCTCCTCCACGTGGCCGGCCACGTGCGACTCATGGGTGCCGCCATCTTGGACACCATCTTCCTCGCCGCCCGCCACGTGCGATCCAAGGGGGCGGCCATCTTGGGCTCCATCCTCTTCAACCCCGAAACTCATCTCGAAGCCTACGACTTCAGTGGACAGTCATCACGGGGCCACTCCAGCACAGCTGATCGAGCCGGCAACTACCCGCAACTCAGCGCGGTCACGTTGGACCAGTCGCATCCAAAACACCTCCGCAACTCGATGATGACCGTTAAAATCAACGGGTACAGGACACCGTGCCTCTTCGACTCCGGGAGCACCGAGAGCTTCGTACACCCTGATCTGGTAAGACGCTGTTCGCTCCCTATTTTCCCTGCACGGCAAACTATCTCCCTCGCTTCGGGCTCACACTCTGTTCACCTCCAAGGGCGCACCGTCGCGACCCTAATGATTCAGGGCGCCAGCTACTCGAACTTCCAGCTGTACGTACTCCCCGAACTCTGCACCCACTCTTACTAGGACTCGATTTCCAGTGCAACCTCAAAAGCCTCACACTCAGCATCGGCGGGTCCCTACCTCCACTCACTATCTGCAGTCTAGCGACGCTAAAAATCGACCCCCCTCCACACTTTGCTAACCTCACCCCGGACTGCAAACCCATAGCCACTCACAGCAGGCGGTATAGCCTGCAGGACAGGGTGTTTATCAGAACTGAGGTCCAGAGGCTCCTACGTGAGGGGGTCATAGAGGCCAGTAACAGCCCCTGGAGAGCTCAGCTGGTGGTCGTCAAGACCGGGGAAAAATTCCGAATGGTAGTGGACTATAGCCAAACCATTAATCGGTTCACGCTCCTCGATGCATACCCCCTTCCCAGGATTGCAGACATGGTGAATCAGATCACCCAGTACCGCATCTTCTCCACGGTGGATCTGAAGTCTGCATACCACCAGCTCCCAATTCGCCCGGAGGACCGCTACTACACGGCGCTCGAGGCAGATGGCCACCTCTTCCGTTTCCTCCGGGTTCCGTTTGGAGTCACGAATGGGGTCTCAGTCTTCCCGTACCTCGATAACGTCACCATCAGCGGCCATGATCAGCAAGACCACGACGCTAACCTCCATCGATTTCTCCAAACTGCCCAGAAACTTAACCTCACCTATAACACGGAGAAATGCGTTTTCCGCATGACCAGGCTAGCCATCCTCGGCTATGTCGTGGAAAACCGAGTCCTGGGCCCCGACCCGGACCTTATGCGACAACCCCCTCTCCCTCATTGTCCCAGGGCCCTCAAGAGGTGCCTGGGATTCTTCTCGTATTGTGCCCAGTGGGTCCCTCAGTATGCGGACAAAGCCCGTCCACTATTTAAGGCCACACTCTTGCCTCTGTCAGCTGAGGCTCGCCAGGCCTTCACCTGCATCAAGGGGGACATCGCCAAAGCGGCCATGCGGGCGGTGGATGAATCCGTCCCTTTCCAGGTTGAGAGCGATGCCTCAGAGGTCGCTCTCGCAGCCACACTAAATCAGGCAGGGAGACCAGTCACCTTTTTCTCCCGAACCCTCTCCACTTCGGAACTTCGACACTCCTCAGTTGAAACCATCGTGGAAGCTATACGTCACTGGCGGCACTACCTCGCAGGTAGGAGGTGCACACTCATCACCGACCAAAGATCGGGTGCCTTCATGTTTGACAACTCACAAAGAGGCAAAATTAAAAATGATAAAATCCTGAGGTGGAGGATCGAACTCTCCACCTACAAGTACGATATTATGTATCGACCGGGGAAGCTCAACGAGCCCCCAGATGCCCTGTCCCGTGGCACGTGCACCGCCCCCCTCCACGGCACTCTCCCCCCCTCTGCGGCACTCTCACCGCCCCCCTCTCCGGCACTCTCCCCCCCTCTCCGGCACTCTCCCCCTCTCCCCGGCACTCTCCCCCCCTCCCCCGCACTCTCCCCGGCACTCTCCCCCCCTCTCCGGCACTCTCCCCCTTTCACCGGCACTCTCCCCCCTCCCCCGCACTCTCCCCGGCACTCTCTCCCCCTCTCCGGCACTCTCCCCACCTCTCCGGCACTCTCCCCCTCTCCCCGGAACTCTCCCCCCCTCCCCGGCACTCTCCCCCTCTCCCCGGCACTCTCCCCACCTCTCCGGCACTCTCCCCACCTCTCCGGCACTCTCCCCCTATCCCTGGCACTCTCCCACCCTCCCCGGCACTCTCCCCCCCTCTCCGGCACTCTCCTCCCCCCCCTCTCCGGCACTCTCCCCCCCTCTCCGGCACTCTCCCCCCCTCTCCGGCACTCTCCCCCACTCCCTGGCACTCTCCCCCCCTCTCCCCGGCACTCTCCCCCCTCTCCGGCACTCTCCCCCTCTCCGGCACTCTCCCCCCCTCTCCGGCACTCTCCCCCCTCTCCCCGGCACTCTCCCCCCCCTCCCCGGCACTCTCCCCCCCTCCCCGGCACTCTCCCCCACCCTCTCCGGCACTCTCCCCCACCCTCTCCGGCACTCTCCCCCACTCTCCGGCACTCTCCCCCACTCTCCGGCACTCCCCCCCCTCTCCGGCACTCTCCCCCCCCTCTCCGGCACTCTCCCCCCCTCTCCGGCACTCTCCCCCCCTCTCCGGCACTCTCCCCCTCTCCCCGGCACTCTCCCCTCTCCCCGGCACTCTCCCCCTCTCCCCGGCACTCCCCCACCTTCTCCGGCACTCTCCCTCCCTCTCCGGCACTCTCCCTCCCTCTCCGGCACTCACACCCTCTCCCCGGCACTCCCCCACCCTCTCTGGCACTCTCATCCTCCCTCCCCGGCACTCTCCCCCTCTCCCCGGCACTCTCCCCCCCTCCCCGGCACTCTCCCCCCCTCTCCGGCACTCTCCCCCCCTCTCCGGCACTCTCCCCCCCTCTCCCCCCCTCTCCGGCACTCACCCCCCTCTCCGGCACTCTCCCCCCCTCTCCGGCACGCTCCCCCCCTCTCCGGCACTCTCCCCCCCTCTCCGGCACTCTCCCCCCCTCTCCGGCACTCACACCCTCTCCCCGGCACTCCCCCACCCTCTCCGGCACTCTCCCCACCCTCTCTGGCACTCTCCCCCTCTCCCCGGCACTCTCCCCCTCTCCCCGGCACTCTCCCCCCTCCCCGGCACTCTCCCCCCTCTCCGGCACTCTCCCCCCCTCTCCGGCACTCTCCCCCCCTCTCCGGCACTCTCCCCCCCTCTCCGGCACTCTCCCCCCCTCCCTGGCACTCTCCCCCCCTCTCCCCGGCACTCTCCCCCTCTCCCCGGCACTCTTTCCCCTCTCCCCGGCACTCTCCCCCCCCTCCCCGGCACTCTCCCCCCCCTCTCCGGCACTCTCCCCCCCTCTCCGGCACTCTCCCCCCCTCTCCGGCACTCTCCCCCCCTCTCCGGCACTCTCCCCCCCCTCCCTGGCACTCTCCCCCCCTCTCCCCGGCACTCTCCCCCCCCTCTCCGGCACTCTCCCCCCCTCTCCGGCACTCTCCCCCCCCTCTCCGGCACTCTCCCCCCCTCTCCGGCACTCTCCCCCCCCTCTCCGGCACTCTCCGCCGGCCTCTCCCCCCCTCTCCGGCACTCTCCCCCCCTCTCCGGCACTCTCCCCCCCTCTCCGGCACTCTCCCCCCCCCTCTCCGGCACTCTCCCCCCCTCTCCGGCACTCTCCCCCCCTCCCTGGCACTCTCCCCCCCCTCTCCCCGGCACTCTCCCCCCTCTCCGGCACTCTCCCCTCCCCGGCACTCTCCTCCCCCCCCTCTCCGGCACTCTCCCCCCCTCTCCGGCACTCTCCCCCCCTCTCCCCCCCTCTCCGGCACTCACCCCCCTCTCCGGCACTCTCCCCCCCTCTCCGGCACGCTCCCCCCCTCTCCGGCACTCTTCCCCCCTCTCCGGCACTCTCCCCCCCTCTCCGTCACTCACGCCCTCTCCCCGGCACTCCCCCACCCTCTCCGGCACTCTCCCCACCCTCTCTGGCACTCTCCCCCTCTCCCCGGCACTCTCCCCCTCTCCCCGGCACTCTCACCCCCCTCCCCGGCACTCTCCCCCCTCTCCGGCACTCTCCCCCCCTCTCCGGCACTCTCCCCCCCCTCTCCGGCACTCTCCCCCCCTCTCCGGCACTCTCCCCCCCCCTCCCTGGCACTCTCCCCCCCTCTCCCCGGCACTCTCCCCCTCTCCCCGGCACTCTTCCCCTCTCCCCGGCACTCTCCCCCCCTCCCCGGCACTCTCCCCCCCTCTCCGGCACTCTCCCCCCCCCCTCTCCGGCACTCTCCCCCCCCTCCCCCCCCCCCCCCCCTCCGCACTCTCCCCCCCCCCTCCGGCACTCTCCCCCCCCCCCCCCTCCCTGGCACTCTCCCCCCCCTCTCCCCGGCACTCTCCCCCCCTCTCCGGCACTCTCCCCCCCCTCTCCGGCACTCTCCCCCCCCCCCTCCCCCCCCTCTCCGGCCTCTCTCCCCCCCCCCTCTCCGGCACTCTCCCCCCCCTCTCCGGCACTCTCCCCCCCTCTCCGCACTCTCCCCCCCCTCTCCGGCACTCTCCCCCCCTCGTCCGGGCACTCTCCCCCCCTCTCCGGCACTCTCTCCCCCCCTCTCCCTGGCACTCTCCCCCCCCTCTTCCCTGCACTCTCTCCCCCCCTCTCCGTCACTCCTCCCCCCCTCTCCGGCACTCTCCCCCCCCTCTCCGCACTCTCCCCCCCTCTCCGCACTCTCCCCCCCTCCCCCGCACTCTCCCCCCCTCTCCGGCACTCTCCCCCCCTCTCCCGGCACTCTGCCCCCCTCCCCGGCACTCTCCCCCCCCTCTCCGGCACTCTCCCCCCCCTCTCCGGCACTCTCCCCCCCTCCCCGGCACTCTCCCCCCCTCTCCGGCACTCTCCCCCCCTCCCTGGCACTCTCCCCCCCTCCCTGGCACTCTCCCCTCCCCTCTCCGGCACTCTCCCCCATGCGGGCCGGAGAATCGGTGGTCGCAGTGAGAAACGGCGAGCGGCAATTCTCCGAGCGGCCTGTCGCAAAACGCGACATGCCATTTTGGCGGGGGGGTGGGAGAATTGCAGGGTGTGCCGGGCGGCATGGGGTGATTCGCCCGGCCCTCCCACGATTCTCCCACCCGGCGTGGGGTGTGGAGAATCGCGCTCCTGGTTATTAATTCTCATCACCAATGTCGGAATCCAGGAGACACAAAGAAGGCTAAACAGATTTATTTTAACTCAAAAGATAAGCCATGGCATACAATACAAATGTTCCAGCCCGGGACTATAAGAACTCATGGTCCGGGGCTGGGAGCAGCATTTAACGGCTTCACTAACAAGTCCCAGCTGGATGAGCCTCCGCCCACTACCACGGGAACTTGTACTCTACAAGCGATAGATCCTTCATGGTCCTCATGAAGATTATCACAAGCTGCAATCATCAAATCTTCATCATTCTCTTTAACAGGAACCACTGCTGCACACCATGTTGTACTTCTATGTTTGCTTAATATAACTTACCAATCTCACACAGGACTGCTAAATTAAGTGTAGGTTCAGTTTATTTGAAGATGCAATTCAGGATTGCTCAGAGGACAGGTTTATTATAAAAATTCAACAGCTATTGTTCATCCGGGAGTACAGCTGCAACTCCTTCACACCACATGCTGTTGGCTAAACTATAAGCTCCTCTGAAGAATGTCTGCTGGTTGCATGGTTTTCAACCTGGTTACTTATTCATGAACATAGTCTCTCTTAAAATAATGTCATAACACTTCATATTATTCCAAAATGAATGGTGGAGGTCATTTGCTAACGATTACCTGATTACCTGGTGCTCATACCTTTTTCTGTTTATGATGGCAAATGATTGAATGTTTCAATCAACTTAAGGAATGTTGACGGAGGGCTTTAAATTCCTGGGACACTGGGACTGGCTTTAGGGAAGATGGCACCTGGACGAGCTGAATGGGTTTCACTTGTACAGAGCTGAGTATGAGTTTCTTGCGGGATGTTTTGAGGGAAGGCTTCAAACTAAATCGGCAGGGGTGCAGGAAACAAAAGAAATCGTATTAGTGAGGAATACCAGGCTGGACAAAATACTGGGAGGGAGAGATAGCACTCGTGTATAGAATAATAAGTTAATAGATGAAGTTGAAATAAGTGACAAAGTCTAAATTAGGGTTACTGTATACAGATGTGATAGTGCAGAGTATGGTAAAAAAGACTAGGGAGTTACAGGCACAGATTGCATTCTGGAAATATGAGTTTGTGGTGATAACAGAGTCCTCGATCAAGAAAGGGCAAGACTGGGCGTTAAATATTCCTGGGTACAAAGTGTTCAGAAAAAAATAAGAAAGCAAGGGAAGCAGGTGTTAGGAAAAACTTAATGTTCACCAGTTAGATAGACTGTTTAATAGGGGATACAGATGGCACTGTTTTGTTATTGAAGTGTTTCCAGAACACAATAAAATTGGAATCAAAGAAATTCAGACCTGCTTTCTAGTTCTCATTATAGTGTTACCATCGGAGCTTAACAGTAGGAGGGGTGGTGACGTTGGTTAAGGAGAGCATTGCAGTGCTGGAGAAAGAGGATTCCCAGAGGGTTCAAGGACAGAATCAGTTTGGCTGAGATAAGGAACAAAAACAGTGCAGTTACATTGTTCTGTGTCGTCTATAGACCGGCAACTAGTGGGAAGCATGTAGAGGAACAAACCTGCAGGGAAATTACAGAGAGATTCTCTGGTGACTTCCGGTAGTTAATAGTAGTTAAAAAAAGGGGTTTATTGATGAAAGGCAAGGCAGTTAGATAACAGGGACAGAACACTACGCAACAGGTCTTTATTCTTCAGCCCCCTGGTACACACTACCCGGGGTCCTGCTCCCAGGGTCCCACGCAAACTCCCCATTGACTGGGGTTAGTGTGCCCCCCGTGCGATTGGCCCCGAGCTTGTCACATGGTCAGTGGAGCTCGCCCCCTTAAAGGGACCATGCTAGCACATACCTCCCCACTTAAGTTCTTTAGTATACTAACCCACAAATTAAGTACAAAAGGCTCCTTCCAGATCGGGGTGCCATTTTGACCAGCTACCCCGATCTTCCCCTCCCTTTTTGTGACCCCCCTGCGTCCCCCAGCTTTGTGGGTTCCCGCGAATTACCCCTCACCCCGCTCTACCTGGCAAAGCCAGGGTCTGATTCCTAGCACCACCAGGGTTCTTGGGTGGCATTGCCAGGGTTCAAGACCGGCAGTGCCAAGGTGCCAGGGAAGTGCCAGGGTGCCACCATGCCCTGTCTCTGTCACTTGGAGGATTCCAATGGCCTGGGAGAACTCTTAGGTGCCCTTACACCTGGACCACGTTTGTATGGACCAGTACTAAATGGCAACCTGCTGATATCTCCCAGGCATGGCCATTGAGTCCCGGGCGCCGGGTGAATCCATCTTCCAGGTATTTAAATGAGTTGTACGATTGAATCACACCCAATGTTTCAATTATCTACTCCGCTGGGAACCCTATAATTAGGAACAAAATTCCATTAGCCCAGCTGCAGCAAATAATATACATGGCTGGAAAGAATTATGATCCTATTACGATGTTTTAATTGCATCTTTTAATTGCATCTCCAAAAGGTGTCTGCTGTCTTTCAAACCAGGATTTTTAAAAACATGACTGCAGGATTCACATACCTTTACTGCACCAACTGCATATAATGTAGTATATCTGAAACTCCTACATTCATCACAGTGGGCAATTCTCATGTGTCGAATGCCAGTTGCTCTCACAAAATGCTGGAAATCACTGCCGATGAAGGTGGTGCCATTGTACAAAACAATTGCCTTGGGAAGCCTATAAATAGAATTCACCTTACCAGCACCAAAAACATTTTCCTTAAAGACGGACCTGCAAAATCCATGTGGACCCTAGCCCCTGGGTGACCTGGGCATACTTAATGGATTTGTGAGGAGTAGGTCTTGCCTTACAAATCTTATTGAATTCTTTGAGGAGGTGACCAAGCATGTGGATGAAGGTAAAGCAGTGGATGTAGTGTACATGGATTTTAGTAAGGCATTTGATAAGGTTCCCCATGGTAGGCTTTTGCAGAAAGTAAGGAGGCATGGGATAGTGGGAAATTTGGCCAGTTGGATAACAAACTGGCTAACCGATAGAAGACAGAGAGTGGTGGTGGATGGCAAATATTCAGCCTGGAGCCCAGTTATCAGTGGCGTACCGCAGGGATCAGTTCTGGGTCCTCTGCTGTTTGTGATTTTCATTAACGACTTGGATGAGGGAGTTGAAGGTTGGGTCAGTAAATTTGCAGATGATACGAAGATTGGTGGAGTTGTGGATAGTGAGGAGGGCTGTTGTCGGCTTCAAAGAGACATAGATAGAATGCAGAGCTGGGCTGAGAAGTGGCAGATGGAGTTTAACCCTGACAAGTGTGAGGTTGTCCATTTTGGAAGGACAAATATGAATGCGGAATACAGGGTTAATGGTAGGGTTCTTGGCAATGTGGAGGAGCAGAGAGATCTTGGGGTCTATGTTCATAGTTCTTTGAAAGTTGCCACTCAAGTGGATAGAGCTGTGAAGAAGGCCTATGGTGTGCTAGCGTTCATTAGCAGAGGGATTGAATTTAAGAGCCGTGAGGTGATGATGCAGCTGTACAAAACCTTGGTCAGGCCACATTTGGAGTACTGTGTGCAGTTCTGGTCACCTCATTTTAGGAAGGATGTGGAAGCTTTGGAAAAGGTGCAAAGGAGATTTACCAGGATGTTGCCTGGAATGGAGAGTAGGTCATACGAGGAAAGGTTGAGGGTGCTAGGCCTTTTCTCATTAGAACGGAGAAGGATGAGGGGTGACTTGATAGAGGTTTATAAGATGATCAGGGGAATAGATAGAGTAGACAGTCAGAGACTTTTTCCCCGGGTGGAACACACCATTACAAGGGGACATAAATTTAAGATAAATGGTGGAAGATATAGAGGGAATGTCAGAGGTAGGTTCTTTACCCAGAGAGTAGTGGGGGCATGGAATGCACTGCCTGTGGTAGTAGTTGAGTCGGAAAAGTTAGGGACCTTCAAGCGGCTATTGGATAGGTACTTGGATTAGGGTAGAATAATGGAGTGTAGGTTAACTTCTTAAGGGCAGCACGGTAGCATTGTGGATAGCACAATTGCTTCACAGCTGCAGGGTCCCAAGTTCGATTTCGACTTGGGTCACTGTCTGTGTGGAGTCTGCACATCCTCCCCGTGACTGCGTGGGTTTCCTCCGGGTACTCCGGTTTCCTCCCACAGTCCAAAGGTGTGCAGGTTGGGTGGATTGGCCATGAAAAATTGTCCAAATTTCTATGATTAACCTAGGACAAAAGTTCGGCGCAACATCGTGGGCCGAAGGGCCTGTTCTGTGCTGTATTTCTCTATCTCTATCTATCTCTATTCCCAAGGGTGAAGGGTGGTGGAAGGAGGCTAGGCTTGCTGCATTTGGCAAGAGTGACACTGTTGTCTATGCCTTGCGACCAGATGTAACTACGCACCAACATCTTCATCTTTGTCTGCCCTGGGTGGGCACCATGTAACTCCTGAAGGAGGGCCCCCCTAGCCTGAGGTGGGATAACCACCTGTGGTCCCCAGAGAATCATGCCACCTTCACACGTCAACTTGTCTTGACGAGTGAAGTGGGGCCTCAGCTGTTCGTACTTCACGTAACTCCAGCCAGACTGTATCATTCGTTTGATCTAGCACATTGGTTAGCACAGTTGCTTCACAGTGCTCGGGGGGGGGCCTGGGACCCGTGTCAATTCCCAGCTTGGGTCACTGTCTGTGGCGTCTGCATGTTCCCCCCCGTGTCTGTGTGGGTTGTGGTAGTCACCACTAGCAGTATTGTATGTATTATGGTAAGACATGTATAATAGAGGTACATGGGTAAATCCCTGCCTCCTGGCTCCGCCCAGTGTGTGCTCGGGGTGCTGCAGCCATTCTGGTGGCAGCTACAGGAGGCACAACATCTTTGCTCAATAAAGCCTTGATTATTCCACTATCGTCTTTGTGGTAATTGATCATGCATCATGGGTTTTCTACGGGTGCTCCTGTTTCCTCCCACAAGTCTCGAAAGATGTGCTTGTTAGATGAATTGAACATTGTGAATTCTCCCTCAGTATGCCCGAACAGGCGCCGGAGTGTGGAGACTAGGGGATTTTCACAGTAACATCATTGCAGTGTTAATGTAAGCCTACTTGTGACATGATTAAAAGTTATTATTATAATAAAGATTATTATTATAAAAAATAGAACAGGGGGCTGGATTCTCTGATTTTGAGGCTATGTCCCCACGACGGCGTGGGAACGGTGGCATCTTACGACAGAAAAAACGTCTTACAACGGTCACCAATCCTCTGTTTCGTTGGGGGCTAGCATGCCGGCAGCATAGAGCACCCGGCTCTAGCTGCCGATACACCCCAGAGAATTGCCGGGTCCGTAGCCATGCAGGCTCAAGGCGGCGGCCTGCAACAGCCATTCCGTGCAACATGGTGCCGGCCGCTTGTGGACCCGGCCTGAGAAATAGTGCCACCTCTTTGGCCGGCTCGTGAGCCCCAGACCGCCCCCTAATAGTACCCCCAGCCCCTGACAATGTCCCCGCTGCCCGCGGATCAGCCCTCCCCCAATTGTGGCGGCGCTGGACTGAGTCCGCAGCCACCATGCCGAGATCCTGACGGGTGAGACCATGAGAGACCCACGCCTTCGGGAACGTGGCCGGTCGGGGGCGGAGCATCGGAAAGTGAGCCTCAGGCAACGTCCTGAGGCCATCAGTACGGCATGCAGTGTACTCCTAGAGAATGCCGCTTTGGAGTGGCAGAGCATTGAAAAAGCAGCGCCATCCCCGATTTGGTCGGAAATGGGGATTCTCCGGCCGATCGCCAAACGCGATTTCACCATCAGTGACCGGAGAATCCCGCCCAGGATCTCTTTGGGTCTTGTTGCAGATGTGCTCCGCGGGCACTGGTAGGGTGTCTAGGAAGTTTCGGGCTGGAATGATCTCTTGGGGTACCAGTGATGGTAGAATGCTCTTGGGTAAGAGCAGTTTCTGTCCTAGGCCGGTGCTGAAAAGCTAATTGGAAGCAGGGCCCAACACTACACCCTTGTCAAGCTATGGGCAGTAAGGGTTTGTCTTCCTTAAACAGGCCCAGTAATGGCTTGGGTTAGTCACTATGTTGAATGGTGTAATTTCTTCACACCGAATATAACCGCTAAGCTCTCCTCAATTTGTGCGTGGTTTTGTTCTGCTTCAGAAAGGGCCACGTAGGCAAAGGCAATAGGGCATTCTGAACCATCTCTTATTTTGTGGGATGAAACAGCCCTTTTACCCTGAGGAGATTTGTTAAATGTCAACACGATTGGTTTTCCAGGATCAAAATGCACCAAAGGTTTGCCCTGCAAAGGCAACAATACCAGTACCTCATCTCCAGCTTGGAGTGTTCGGAACCTGGATTGTTTGGCGGCCTACATTTTCATTCTTGCCTGTTAAATCTTTGAAAGCTCTTGGGATACCTGACAAGCTCCTGTGAATCTTTCCAGAAACATGGGCACATAATCCAACATGGAGGAGTCTTATTTTAGAAACCTCTCTTTCATCAACTTTAATGGACACTTCATGGTCATAGGCCAATTTAAATGGGCATTCGTTCGGAGAATCCCTGGCAACAAATAGTAAAAAATCCAATCCCTTGCCGAATCTCTTGAATATACATGGCATTAGGCCTTAATCATGATTTTGAGAGTCTGATAATATCTCTCCAAAACTCCCTTTGTTTGTGGGTGATAGGCGGTCGACTTTAGTTGCTTGATACGTGAACTGTGAATTACGCTCTGGAAAACTTTAGACAAGTTAGAACCTTGGTCAGATTGTACTTCTAAAGGCAGGCGAGAGTGTGTGAAGAATTGCATCAGCTTCTCCGCTACTACCTTAGCTGTAATTGTTCTTAAATACATAGCTTCCAGAAATCAGGGTGGTCGTATCCTATCCATTACAGAGCAGTCTGTTTAACTTCAATAGTGGGGAGGCTTCCAGAAACAATTACTCAGAATAGAATTAGTAGTCACATGGGAAAAGTAATACATGTAGTGGAGTTCCCCAGGGGTCAGTATTGGGATGCTTGTTTTCCCTGCTGTATATTAATGATTGAGATATTTGTGTGGAGGGGACCGTTTAAAGTTTGCAGATGATATGGAAACTTGTAAATTGTGAAGAAGACATTGTAGAACTTCAAAAGGACATAGTCAAATTGTAGAGCGGACAAATAGGTGGCAGATGAAGTTTGAGGTGGAGAAATGTGAGATGATGCATTTTGGTAGGAAGAACATGGGGAGACAATATAAGATAAGGGGAACAATTCTTCAGGAGGTGCAGGAGCAGAGGGACCTGGGTGTATATGTGCATAGGTTATTGAGGATGGTAGAAGAGATGGAGAAAGCAGTTAATAAAGTACACGGTATACTGGGCTTTACTAATAGGGGCATAGAGTACAAGAGCAAAGAGGTAATGTTGAACTTACACAAGACACTAGTTTGACCTCAACTGGAGTATTATCTACTGTTCTGGGTACCACACTATTGGAATGACGTGAATGCACTGGAAAGAGTCCTGAAGAGGTTTAGAATGATTTGAGGGATGAGAAACTGTAGTTATGAGGATAGATTGGAGAGGTTGGGACTTGGAGAGAAGAAGGCTAAGAGGCATTTTGATGCAGATGTTCAAAATCATGAGGGGCCTGGACAGAGTAGATAGGGAGAAACTTTCCACCTTGTAAGAGGATCGAGGATGAAAGCGCACTGATTTAAGGTGATTTACAAACAAAGTAAATGTGATGTGAGAAAAAACTTTTTCACACAGCGAGTGTCTCAGGTCTGGAATGCACTGCCTGGAGGTATGGTGAGGCAGGCTCAACAGAAGCATTCAAGAAGTCATTGGGAATGAGTGCAGTCACAAATGGGCTGAACGGCCTCTTTCTGCGCCGTAGCAACTCTATGATTCTAGGATTCTGTAATTAGTTATGTTATGGGCCAGGGTTTAGAAAACTCCAAAGTATATCACGGCGTTCATCTGACCCAAGACTTCTAATAGATTGTGGTTACGGGGAGCACAAGGCCTACTTTACAGGTGTGATGCAACAGAGATCTAAAGTACTTTTAAAACAAAACCATGTTTATTTATGAATCCAGTTGACACTTTATGAACCCACAATAAACAACTATCAACACTAATAATCCCCACAGATACAATATTCTAGAAGTAACCCTTCATAACTTTCCTAACAACATTTATAAGTCCAAAACACCCTTTTTACAGAAAGACAGCAGGTTTAAATTCTCTACAGAAACGGATATTACTTTGAAATCCTCAAATGATCTGAAGACAGTCTTTAGATTGCAGAGAGAGATCAATGCACCTCTTGATGTGACTGCAGCTGCTTCAACTCTGAAAACGAAACTAAAACACACAGACGCACACCAGCTGTTTTGCTCAAAGCGAATGTAAAAGCAGATTTACAGCTCAGCTCCACCCACACACTGACATCACTGCAGCTATTTGATAAACACCCATTTCTTAAATGCACATCCACTACAGCTATTTGATAAACATCCATTTCTTAAAGGTACTCTCACATGACAGTTAGCTTTCAAAGAGTTTGCAGAATCACGATGGGTCGGATTGTCTCTTTGTGTCATAGAACTCTGTGATATTAATGGATTTTAGGAAGGAATGAAGTTGTTTGGAGATGACACTAAGATTGAAGATATGATAATGACTACCTTTGAATAATGGTTGGTTTGTGCATCATTGAGCAAATCTCTTAAGGTGTGCATTATTTGAATTGCCTTTCGAATTTTGAAATTACCAGCATGCCTGTTGTACCCATGGCATTTGGCTGAAAACTCCACGAGATTCTTCATTTCTTCAATGTCCTGGAGAAAACAATGTGAGTAAAACAAACATTGGTGTTTCTGTTCCTTTTGGTTTATATTTCCATAATTCTGTGATTCTCCAGACAAAAAACAGTAAAAGAAATTTCTCAATAACATAATTTCCAGACAAAAGTTTAAAGAGTTAAAAATAATTGTCTTTAGCCACCATTATCACATCTGCTTTTTGACTAAGGTTTGGATTTGGGAAGCAAGCTATCACCTTGAAAACAGATGTGCAGCCCAATAGGGGGACTGGAGATGAAAGCCACAGTAAAGTGTTTAAGGCTCATATAAGAACAATGGAAAAATACAGCATGAAACACGCTGTTAGCGGCTGAAGGAAAGGGCTGGAGAGTCAACAGCTGGAGGAGAACAGGTGGACAATCAGTAGCTGGAGGAACCCAGTGTAGCCACCTGGGTTGGCCACTTCCCCACACAAAATGGAAGAACGCAAAGGTTACAGGGAAAAATGGACAATTATAAAGAAACAAGCAGTTTGCAGAGGTTCATGTGTATTCCGGCTGTAAAGAAAGCAGACAGCACCAAAACCAGCAGTTTACATATTAATGAAGCGATCCCCAGGAACAATGGATACACCGATTAGCTACAATTGGGACATACTATGGCAGGTCAGACTTCCCGGCGCCAACGGGGTCTGAAACAAAAGGAAACAAACCAGTTAGGAAGAACCGCCCCGCGATCGGGGGACATCCTCAGTATTGGGGGATTCATACCAATCGATTGGGATGAGACCCAATCGATGGACAGTAGGATTGGGGTCCGCCCAAAAGGGCACAAAGCCCCTGGGACCTATAAAAGTCAGGTCCCAAGTTTAGCTCCCTCTCTTAGCCGACCCTCCCAGCAGAACACCTTTGCAGCAGCTCTCTAAGAACTTGAACATGAGAAGGAGAGGCCTGGCCAACAGCTACACCGACATGTAAGTGTCATACAACGCACGCTATGAGAATAGAAACTCCTGACCCCTTTAGTCCACACCAACTGGAAGCCTGCGGATCCAGTACAGAGCAAGAGGCCATTGTTCCCTGATCCAGCAGTTCCCTTATTCCAGATAAGTATAGGCCTAGTAGTGGTAGGAATAGTTTAGTCTTAGTATTATATGCATGAGTAGTAAATAACTGTGTAATAATAAACGTGTCTTGTTTTGATCTTACTAACTGGTGTATTGAGTCATTGCTCTGAACTTGAACTTGAACCTCGTGGCGGTATCATAAAGATACCTGGCGACTCTGGAGCTAAGGAATAAAACAGAGCCAATTGAGTGTAAAGCGCACTCACCCAGAACGAGCAACATTTAGTGGCGACTCCGCCGGGATTCAACTAGAAGTGCCCCCCCCCCCCCCCCCCCACCCCCCCCACTCCGAGAGAACCCAGCAATTTGAATCAGAAATCCAATTGGGAAAAGAAAAAAACCCCATAAGTGTTCAAGTAGTTCACATCAATCCTCACAATTTGGAAGTGTGTTTTTGCATGCGTACCTAACAGGGTTATAAGGTAAAACCGAGAGATTTTGATGCGACAAACTGTCGGGAGTTTATACTTTGGAAATTAGCGAAAGCAGTACCCGTATTTTATAATACCGCCTTAGCATCCCTTGTTCTAAATTTAAGAGAGAGCATTGAAAAAGAGATGGCCATGCAGGCAATGGAACGCCTCATGCACCACCAGGAATTCATGGTCGCAGTGACCAGCAGAGTAGGTCAGTGTCCCGTTTGGGAACAAGAGATCAGGAAGTACCTCA
This sequence comes from Scyliorhinus canicula, assembly GCF_902713615.1. Taxonomy (NCBI): domain Eukaryota; kingdom Metazoa; phylum Chordata; class Chondrichthyes; order Carcharhiniformes; family Scyliorhinidae; genus Scyliorhinus; species Scyliorhinus canicula. Next base: position 47,330,744 of record NC_052162.1, read on the forward strand.
AAGGGAAAGGATGGCCCCTTTGGAGCGAATTCTGTTCGAATGAGGAAACAGGCCCCGGGAGTACAGGACATACGTGGTGGGAGGACCTGAACGCAATTCACAAAAGGAATCTAGGTAAAGCACGTAAGCCGATGGCAATTGTGTCCTGCTTGGCACAATTGCGAGGCACAGAGGAGGTCGTTCGGACGCTCCGTGCAGAATTAGAGGAAAGGCATCGCATGAGTAAGGTGGATGTCAGTGATATAGAAAGAGAGAATCTTGAGTTAAGAAAGAAGTTGGCAGATAAGGATAGAGAGGTGGATGATACCAAGAGGGCACACCAGTCTTGTCTAGCCCATCTGAGCAGCTCCCAAACGCAATATGAAAAAGCCTATCAGGATATGCAGTGTGCAGTCTTGATAAGACAGGAATCAGAAAAGCAGGTAGAGGCATTGAAGAAGCAGTGCAGCGACCTGAAGGCAGCTTTAAGGGCACTCCATGCTGCCACCACTGAGCAAAGGCAAAGCACAGTGGACCATGCTAAATGTCGGAAGCAGATTGCGGAGCTGCAATCTCTGCTTTCTGTTCAAAATGGGTTCTAAACCACATCTGGGACACAACTAGAGGAAGAGAATGCACCAGATTTGCAGGAATTGCAGGAGACAGCCCAACGATATGTTCAGGGAACATGTGCGCTAGAAACACAGCAGAAGAGGAAAGCACCCCAACCCCCCCACAGAACAGATAGCACCAGCACCAATGAACCTAGTCACCACCCAAAGGAAAGCAACCGTAGACGGCGCACCCGAGATCACTTATACCACCCCCTTAACCGTGACCCAATTACGGGACGCGTGCGAGAAAGTCACACCGTTCCTCCCTACCTCAGACCCCCACCATTTCTTTGTGAAGATAAAACAGCAGGCGACCATGTACGGCCTGGACGAAAGAGAGCATGTTAAGCTCACGGTTTTGTGTTTAGACACGTCCGTGGTAGCAGCCCTTCCCAACCCACAGAACGTTGGAGGAGGAACCCTAGAGCAAATGCATACAGCGATACTGGATGCAATCGGGTATAATAGAGGAGACCCCGTTGAAGGCCTGAACTGATGTAGGCAGAAAAAGACCGAGCACCCCACAGCGTTTGCAGGAAGGCTGTGGATTCACTTTACTGCAGTTTTCGGAGACTTGGAACACGCTCGTTTGGCCCCAGATAACATGGCCAAATGGACCCGCACCCTTATCTCCCACGCCACAGAGGCAGGACAGAAAGCCTGCTCTAACTATGACCCCACAGAAGAGGCCCATAATGAAAAGTGGGTACTTAAGAGATTGTCCCGCGCTTGGGAGCAATCTGTTCATGGCAAAGCAACATTTAAGAAGCCCGAGGAGGCTCAAGCTGATGTAGACATTCAGGCAGTAAGAGCACACCAAAACCCCGCATGGGTAAATGAGGGACAGAACAGGCCCTCACAGAAGTCGCAGGAATGCTATAACTGTGGACAACTGGGACACTTTGCACGGGAGTGCAATGCCCCACAGAAATCGCAGAGAGGCCCACAGACAGGCACTCTGAACCGCAATAGGTCCAAGCCTATACATAGCATCAGCACCGTTCAAGGTGATATGAACGGCACCGACTGACAGTGTTCGGGCTCCCCCACTTGGGTCTGTGACACGCTTTGGGACAGGTCCGGATGACCGGTAGTCACAACAAAGATCCGGGGACAGCCCATAGAATTACTCTGGGACACAGGAGGGTCCCGCACGACCATAAATTCCTCCACTATGTAACAAAAGGACACGTGGCCCACTACAGCTACAATCACACTCAGCGGCTTTACAGGCCACTCACAGCAGGGACACATTACAGCCCCTGTACCCATTCAGCTAGGGACCATTACCACCAGACACCCCATTGTTTTAGTGGATTTGCCCCACACAGCAGAACAGGGAGTGACCAATCATAAAGGGAAACTTGGCACAAGAGGACAGATATACTAACATTCAAGATATTAAGCAGAACACTAACAGACACTATGCTTGATCCCATAGCTTTCGGACGTTCCGAGGTGGGACCAAAGCAGGATCAGAGCAAGATCACAGCAAGAAAAGAAAACAGAAGGAAGAGAAGAGAGAAGGAAAATGACAGCAGCGACTGTATTTTTCTTCATCACCTTTGTATATTTGCGCGTGGACGCGAACCCCCTTACCCCCACTCCACCGGCCGTTAATGTTTCACTTCCTCAGACCACTCAAAGCCCAGTAACAAGCAGCAGTAACCCGACCTGGTGTACCAAATTTATGTCTTGGTACTCCTTGTCATACGTAGTGGAATCACTTTTGGCGATAGCAGTAATCTGCATCATAGTGCAGACCCTTCGGATGAGGAAATGGCGAAGGAGCGCCTACCGCTCTCATACCTTGACGGTATATAGGATGAGATCCCCTATCTTCGGATTCCCCCAGTCCCCGACCCCTCGAAATGCAATAAAGAATTTTCCGTGTAATTTTTCAATAAAGATATGTGTTTTGTGTAAAGATGTTTAACTCTGAGCTCGACTGCCGAGTCCGAGAAGGTTAAATGTGAATGTTACTATTATTTATACCGTTATGAAGTTGATATGCTTGTATGTTTTCAGTGAGTGTAGTTTATTTCAGATAGTTAGAGGTCCCAGTTTGTTGTTTTGTAGTGCATGTCCCCTTATGACATAGCGCCAAATAGAGATTGTAAGGTAACATTTTTCTGCATATTTGAGGAAAGTGCAGAGGCTATGGAACTCACAGAGGTCACGGAACGAAGACACCGTAGTTATGTGATCCTTCACGCTTCGTGTTAGGATCACAAGGAGGGAGTGTAGCCACCTGGGTTGGCCACTTCCCCACACAAAATGGAAGAACACAAAGGTTACAGGGAAAAATGGACAATTATAAAGAAACAAGCAGTTTGCAGAAGTTCATGTGTATTCTGGCAGTAAAGAAAGCAGACAGCACCAAAACCAACAGTTTACATATTAATGAAGCGATCCCCAGGAACAATGGATACACCGATTAGCTACAATTGGGGCATTCTATGGCAGGTCAGACTTCCCGGCGCCAACGGGGTCTGAAACAAAAGGAAACAAACCAGTTAGGAAGAACCGTCCCGTGATCGGGGGACATCCTCAGTATTGGGGAATTCATACCAATCGATTGGGATGAGACCCAATCGATGGACAGTAGGATTGTGGTCCACCCAAAAGGGCACAAAGCCCATGCGACCTAGAAAAGTCAGGTCCCAAGTTTAGTTACCTCTCTTAGCCGGTCCTCCCAGCAGAACACCTTTGCAGCAGCTCTCTAAGAACTTGAACATGAGAAGGAGAGGCCTGGCCAACAGCTACACCGACAAGTAAGTGTCATACAACGCACGCTAGGAGAATAGACACTCCTGACCCCTTTAGTCCACACCAACTGGAAACCTGCGGATCCAGTACAGAGCAAGAGGCCATTGTTCCCTGATCCGGCAGTTCCCTTATTCCAGATAAGTATTGGCCTAGTAGTGGTAGGAATAGTTTAGTCTTAGTATGATATGCATGAGTAGTAAATAACTGTAATAATAAACGTGTCTTGTTTTGAACTTACTAACTGGTGTATTGAGTCATTGATCTGAACTTAAACTTGAATCTTGTGGCGGTATCATAAAGATACCTGTCGACTCTAGAGCTAAGGAATAAAACAGAGCCAATTGAGTGTAAAGCACACTCACCTAGAATGAGCAACACCAGGTGGATGATCAGCAGGTGGAGGAGACCTGGTGGACAGTCAGTTGGAGAAGGAAACATAGAAAGATGGCAAGCAGGTGGAGGAGAACAGGACAGCAATCAGCAGATGGAAGAGACAAGGTGGAAGCGACCAAGTGAAAATCCACAGATGGAGGAGACCAGATGGACAGTCAATATGTGGAGGGAACCAGGTGGATGGGAAGCAGGTGGAGACCAGGTAGATAGTCTACAGGTGGACAGTCAACAAGTGGATAGTTAGCAGGTGGACAGTTAGTAGGTGGTGATCAGGTGGAGGAGACCTGGTGGACAGTCAGTAGGTGGAGACCAGATGGATGTCAGTCTCGCAGTACCCATTTAGGTGGCTGCATGACATCACCAACATGTTCAATCTGTGGCTCTCCAGTGGCCAATTTGTTCCTTCCTGCATTTAAGGTAAAAGGTCTTTCATATGGCGAGAGCTAATTGGACAGTACTAATGACCTGGAGCTCTGCCAGGCATTGAAATAAAACCGTTGTCCTGAAGTTTTGTGGTCTTTTCTTTGAAGGAAATAATTGAAGCAAAGTTGAATTGAAATTCCTCCTGGGAATCTCTACCATTTTGGAGTGACTGCAACTGGTTTATTCATCGATCAGAGGATAGAGACCTTTGGCCGGTAATTAAATAGAAATCATGTGGGTACATCCGCCGCTCCTCGATTATCACAATCACAAAGACTCCCGGAACAAAATGCAACTGTTTATTTTTCTGGGTAAAACTGGTTGTACGATTCAGCCCAGATAATTAATTTTGCTTCACCCAACAAAAACAAAACTTGTCAGTGAGCAGAAATTCTGCTAAGACGTAGAGGTATTTAAAAAAAAAACAAAAAAAACGGAAATGATTAACCAAATAGTAAAAAAAACTAAACTGAAAAATGAGTTGACGGAGGAAAATCATTAACTGAATGTGGGAAAATACCTACTCGTGTTTTAGAGCACCTCTATGAAAGCTAACTTCTCTGTGTAATGAGAACACCAACTTATTTCATCTGCCAACTGAACTGAAGTTCCACATCCCATTATAAAATTATAAAAGCTGACAGGCCTAATGCACAGACGCAATATTTTTTGTTAGATAATAGTTAAGTAACCAGTGACTACACCAATGCAGAGCTGAAGGTTCAAATCGCGTTCTGCAAGCACCCAGAAAGAATCAGCACCGTCAAAATCAGGAGACAAACCTATGTAAGAGTTGATTTTTCATAAAGATTATTGAAACCAAAGTGAAATATAATTTGAAATTTTGAAATGACAAATTTGCACAAAATGCAAATCAAAACTGCAGTAATATAATACACGGTCTCACAGGGTCGCTAACCTTATGCTCAAAGAACACTACTTTCTCCACATGTTCACCTCATTAACATGCTGGCTGCACCTCCTGAGAAAAACCCTGATCATTGGCCAACTCCAAACATATCTGGAAATAGTGCCCTTGGCCTTCAAATACTTCCCCTGAAACTCTCCCGATCAGCATTTTATTTTTTTTAGCTCCTGACTCTTAATGGGAAGGTGCTCAAAGCAGTTAAGCATGTGCATTCAGCACTCACTGAGTTCATTGCTCTTGCAGTCAGGAGAAGGATTAGAAGGTATCGTAATTTTGAACACGCTTCTTCTACTTTGTACGAGTGAAGCTCAACACAAGCTTCAACAGAACACTTTGGCTTTCAGCTCAATACTTCACAACTTTCCAGACTTGTATTGAGTTTGACAATTTCTACAGTACTAGTTGCCACATTATAAAAACGATAGAGGCACTGGATGGGATTTTCTGTCACCTCTGCAAAAGCGGTTGCCATTAGTTGAATGAGGTTTTTCCATTGTTTGCACCCTCTGCTGCCGGGGAACCTGTGGCGGGGGTTGGTGTTGGCGGGACAAGAAAATTCCTTTGGGCTGCAGTAACTGTTCAATTTCAGACCAATACCCTCAAAATAGTCAACATTCCTGTGATAATGTTTCTTGTACACAGACAATGCAGAGTTGCAGATGGTGTTGCACAGATGATGCCATTTTGATACCTGGCTTTGAATGTTCTTGACTGAAAGAGTCTATCGCGGATATTGAGGAACTCTCGGGTTCTTTCTTGGTCAGAGATATGTTAGGTGTTGATCCCAGGACAACCTTTCTACTTGGAGCGGTATAGTTTCCTTGGCTGAAGCTTGACCTTACAGCATGCCATGGAGTGGTCAATGTCAGAGTCATCGCTGTGCTAGCTATAAGTGATGAGGACACTTTTGAAGACTCTGTAGCTTTTCTCTTTAAGGGATCCACTTTGAGCGAACCTATTTTCATACAGCGATGACGATGTTCAGCCTTGTAGGATACAATACAAGATAGTCACCAAGAGATCCAATTGGAAATTCCAAAGAAAGTTCTTTACCAAAGAATGTTCAGAATGTGGAACTTGGTACCACAGTGAATGGTAGAAGTGAATAGTAGATATTGCATTGAATGGAAGCAACCATTTGAGGGAGAAAGGAATAAATAGTTTTAAAATGGTAGAGTCAGATGAGGAAAGGGGAGGAGGTTTAAGTGGAGCATAAACTCTGCCATGGACCGGCGACTTCCGGTGATGGCGGGCGGGAGGCAGCCGCACAATGGAGGGCTCTCGATCGGGAACGGCATTTTCGGGGCTTTAAGCCCGGCCCCAGGGTCCACAGAGGCGGCAAAAGCAGGGAGAAGGCACAGAGGAGGCAGTGTAGGTACAGTAAAGGAAAATGACAGCCGTAAAAAAAACAGCTGAAGGTCCGTCGGGGAGTGGAAAGGTCACCGCGGGGTCACCGAAGAAAATAGAGGCTGGAGCACCAGGGGAGTCGGCATTGCTTACGGCTGAAGAAATGACTAAGGTGATGGCTGCGGAATTCGAAAGGCAGTTTACAAAATACATGGAGACAATGAGGAAGGAGATGAGGGAGGTTTGGGGTGTGCTGGTGGAGGAGGCGATTTCCCCGGTGACGCCGGCGGTGGCGAGCGCAGTGGCGGAGGTGCGGGAGCAAGGGGAGGCGCTGAAGGAAGTGGAGGAGACATTATTTCAGCACGGTGATAAATTTACCTCGATGGGGAAGGAGATGCGGAAGGTGATAGAGATTAACAAGGATCTGCGAGGAAAAATGGAAAACCTGGAAAACAGATCCAGGCGACAGAATTTGAGGATTGCGGGGCTGCCCGAAGGAGTTGAAGGACTGAGGCTGACAGAGTATTTTGCTGCGATGCTGGAGAAACTATTGGGGGAGGGGGAGGATCCCTCCCGATATGAACTGGATCGGGCTCATCGGTCGCGGAGGCCTGTACCAAAGGCGAGTGAGCCGCCAAGGGTAGTGACTCTGTGCTTCCGTAGGTACAGTGTGAAGGAGAAGGTCCTGTGCTGGGCTAAGCAGAAGCGGGTGGTGCAGTGGGCTGGAGCTGGTATACATGTACACCAGGACTTTACAGTGGAGCTGGCGAGGAGGCGGGCTGCCTTCAACGGGTGAAGAGGGCACTGTACATTAGCAAGGTGCAGTGTGGCATTGTATATCCAACGAAGCTGAGGGTGCCTTACAAGCTCAAGGACTTTTATTTTGGAACGGCAGAAGCAGCAGAGGAGTTTGCGAAGGCAGAAGGACTGTGGCAGAACTGAGAAATTGAGAAATGGCCATGTGCCGATGTAACCTCATGACCGTATTTTCTTCTTTTTTGTTTCACTGCGTGCGGGTGTATGGGCTAAAGGAGCCAATGTTGTACATATTTGGACAAGGGAAGTGATGGGACTTTCACTCGAAATGAGGGCTCTTTGGGGTGTAGATGGATATGCGGGGTTTGTGTGCTAAAAGGGGATTTCTGGGCTTTCCTAGGGCCGAGGAAGGGGGAAAGGGACCCGGCGGGGGCCTCCACGCTGGCCGGTTTAAGCCGGGCAGTGAACGGGAGCGAGGTGGGGGGAGGGGCTGCGGCCATCAGAGCCTGGCAGAGCAGCATCCGAGGGGTCTAGCCGGGGTGGAAAGTTGGGGGTAAGGAACCGAGGTTGGCGGGAGGAGTTTTACAAGAGGCAGTGGAGGGGAGGGGTTGGAGGCGGGGGGGTGTTTACAACTCTTGGGTATCATGTACGGTACTCTTTCAGAGGTTGGATGGCATTGAGTGTAGGGCAGGGGGGAGGGAGTGGACTCTATAGGTTAATGGTGACCATGTGCGGTCCCGGGCTCCTTTTTCTTTTTCTCCTTTGTTTTTTGTTTCCACCGTGGGAGGGTTTGTTTTATTGGATGCATATTTTTTTTATTTTTTATTTAGATTACCCAATTATTTTTTCCAATTGAGGGGCAATTTAGCGTGTCCAATCCACCTACTCTGCACATTTTTGGGTTGTGGGGGCGAAACCCACGCAGACACGGGGAGAATGTGCAAACTCCACACGGACAGTGACCCAGAGCCAGGATCGAACCTGGGACCTCAGCGCCGTGAGGCGGTTGTGCTAACCACTAGGCCACCGTGCTGCCCTATTGGATGCATATATTGACAGGTGGGTCGTTGTTTGGGTGGTGGGAGGATGGGATCGTTGTTATTGTTCAAGCGATTGATTTTGTATTTGTTACCGTTTACTGTCTGTGGGTGGGGTGTAAATTTTGAAGGAAAATGTGAAAATGGAGAATAAAGACATTAAAAAAAACTCTGCCATGGACCGATTGGGCCAAATGGCCTGTTTCTATATAGGCTATGTAATCCTATTTAATCCTAGATCACAACAACTGTCTCTATAGAGCCATCTTTGTGCTTCTTTACAGTCTCATTACCATGCTCTTTGGCCTTGCACAAGCATCCCTTTTATTATTTAATCTCTTCTGTCTTCCATCCAAGCCCAGGCCTAGACTCTCCCTTTCGCTTTTCCTCTCCTTCACCTGTCTCAACATTTCCTTGCCTCACTACATACTTAAAACCTCTATGTTTTGCTAGTTCTATTGAAAGAACTTCCTTTTGATGAAAGGAGCATTCTTTTCTCCCTCCACCGTTGCTGAGTGACCTGCCGTAATTCCAGAAAGTTTTGTTTTATTTCAGATTTTAATTGTTTTAAAAGTAGAGGGTAGGTCAGTTTGTAAAGAAAGCTAAAGTAACTCTAAGTGCCACAGCTACTGTTGTGTAATTTGAAGTCATCTCTCCTGACGACTAGTCCACTATCATAATCACAATGCCACCATATCTCTGTATATGTATAAAGCAAGCGAAATTTTTCTGTGCAAAATACTTGATCGCGTCTCAGTACAATGAAGAAAGCAGCAAGAAAGGGCCCCGAATATCTATCTCCATGGTTGTGGAGCCATAGGTGGCATCTCTGACTATCTGCATCACAACCTGAATGCCTATTCTAAATTGGAAGAGATTACAGAAGCTCCAAAGCTCAAATAAGTGTTTTTTAATTTATTCGGTCACTGGATGAGGGCTTCATTTGCTGCCTATCCCGAATGTCCTTTGAACTGAGTGGCTTTCGAGGCCATTTCGGAGGAAAATTAAGAGTCAACCACATTGATGTGGGCTTGAAGCGGTATGTAGGATAGACCAGGTAAGGATGGTAGGTTTCTTTCCCTACAGGACATTAATGAACCAGATGGGTTTCAATGACAATCGTTGATTGTTTAATGGGCACTATCACTGAGATTAGTCTTCAGTTCCTGATTTTATAAATTGAATTTAAATTCTGCTATGGTGGGAGAGGATTAGACTGGACCTCTGGTTAACTCATCCAGTGACATTACCACTACTCTCCCATCTTCCCGAATCTTACACATCACTATACATTCCTCAGGGTTAATCATAATTTATTTATCTTGTCGGGGTCTCCCTCCATTGTTTGAAGGGGTGACAGCATGTACCATTGTCTCTTGAGTCATTGGGGATAGCCTTGTCCTCTAGTTTATGCTATTATTTTCTTCCTCTAATGCAGCAGCAGTGTGAATCTAAAGCCCATGCTGCCACCAGTGTTAAATCTTTGCATCAGTTTTCACAGTGAAACACAAGTGGGATAACAGAACTTCAGGAAAATCACTGTGTCGCCTTTACACCCCAGGGTTCTAATGGAGATAGCTGAGGAGATTATGGAGGCAATGGTGGTGATCTTTCAGGAATTACTGGAGGCAGGAAGGGTACCAGAGGACTGAAAAACTACTAATGTAGCACCACTGTTTAAGAAGAGAGGGAAGCAGAAGACTGGAAAGTACAGGCCGATTAGCTTGACTTCAGTGATTGGTAAGATTTTCGTGTCCATTATTAAAGATGAGATTGCAGAATACTTGGAAGTGTATGACAAAATAGGAGTGAGTCAGCTTTGTCAAGCGGAGGTCATATCTGACAAATCTGTTAGAATTCTTTGAGGAGTTAACAAGGAATTTAGACAAAGGAGAACCAGTGGATGTGATCTATTTAGATTTCCAGAAGGCCTTTGACAAGGTGCCGTATAGGCGGCTGTTAAATAAGTTAAGAGCCCATGGTGTTAAGGGTAAGTTACTGGCATGGCTGGAGGATGAGTTGACTGTCAGAAGGCAGAGGGTGAGGACAAAGGGGTATTTTTCAAGATGGCAGCCTGTGACTCAGGGGTCGGTGTTGGGACCACAACTTTTCACAATATACATTAACGATCTGGAAGAAGGAACTGAGGGCACTGTTGCATAGTTTGCAGATGATACAAAGATATGCAGAGGGACAGGTAGCATTGAGGAAGCGGGGGGGGGGGGGGGGCGCTGCATATGGACTTGGACAGGCTGGGAGAGTGGAGGCAGATGGAATACAATGTAGAAAAGTATGGGGTTATGCACTTTGGTAGGAAGAATGGAGTCAGATTGTTTTCTAAATGGGAAAAGGCTTAGGAAATCAGAAGCACAAAGGGACTTAGGAGTCCTAGTTCAAGATTCTCTTAAGATTAATATGCAGGTTCAGTAGGCAGCTGGGAAGGCAAATGCAATGTTAGTATTCTTGTTGAGAGGGCGAGAATACAAGAGCAGGGATGTACTTCTGAGGCTACATAAGGCTCTGATCAGACCCCATTTGGAGTATTGTGAGCAGTTTTTGGCCCCATATCTAAGGAAGGATGTGTTGTCCTTGGAAGGGTCCAGAGGAGGTTCACAAGAATGATCCTTGGAATGAAGCGCTTGTCATATGAGGAGCGATTGAGGACTCTAGGTCTGTATTCATTGAGTTTTAGAAGGATGAGGGGAGATCTGATTGAAAGTTACAGGATACAGATAGAGACCTAGATAGCGTAGATGTGGAGAGAATGTTTCCACAAGTAGGAAAAGCTAGAACCCAAGGGCACTGCCTCAGACTGAAGGGACAATCTTTTAAAACAAAGACGAGGAGAAATTTCTTACCCAGGGGGTGATAAATCTGTGGAACTCTGCCGCAGAAGGCTGTGGAGGCCAATTCACTGAGTGTCTTCAAGACAGAGTAGATAGGTTCTTGAGTAATAAGGCGATTAGGGGTTTGGGGAGATGGCAGGAGAATGGGTATGAGAATCATATCAGCCATGATTGAATGGCGGAGCAGACTCGCTAGGCCGAATGGATTAATTCTGTTCCTATGTCTTATGGAGACACCCAAGTTGCTATATACTTTAGCAATAGTAGCAATGATTTCATCAGCAGCAATAAATTTAGAAAAACAAGATCTGGACTGTATTGAATCAATAAATATATGGAGCTTTAGGCACCACAAATTAATATATTAGTGGAACAATAGAGACCAGTGAACCAGAGAATGAATAAATTAAGCATGGGGGCACCAGTGATTTAATGAATCAGTGGGAATACAAACAAGTTAATATAATAAAGTAACACACACTAACAAATCATAAAATTAATGAAGCACCACACACCAGTGAATTCATAAATTCATGTATTAGTGAGCACTGCAGCAACTCTATTGCAGGCAGTGGTCATTAATAATCCTTATCTTTGCTGCTGCCTCAAGGCTTGAAGGCCATTAGCTAAGTTTTGCTGATTTCACCATCAGTTTACATTTTGGTGTTTTAAGTGTTTGTGATTTAAAGTAAAAGTCTTTAATGTTTGAACTAAAAAGTAAGGATTGCAGTAAGAGACATGCTATCGAAGCTTATTATCTTGCACTTCTCAGGGCAGCTCGCATGAAATACCATAGAAAGGGACAACAATTTATACTGCATGAGTAGATACTGCTGATTGCTTCGCAAGTGGAACCTGATTGGCAGAGGCATTACCATGGGGAATGCAGCACGGAACGGTTAACTGCCAAGCTTTTGTTCAAAATTTAAATCAGGCAAGTCGACTCTGATTGGTCAATGCTTTGCTGTGGAGAATGAACCAGGGAATGGCTGTCCCCTCAGCATTTATTTTGTTGAAAAAAGTGGACACGCTTCTTCTGTCTGCAAAGGACACTGTCCACAATGCGAATATATGTGACTTCCAGCATGTGTAAGTGAGCCGCACTGTGAGCCTGACTGATAATCTTAAAAAAAGGTAAGACTTTGGTTTGCCAAAGCAGCAATGAGCTACAAAGTTGATACCATGGGCGCGATTCTCCGCAAATGCGGAGAGTCGTAAAGGCTGCCGTGAAACTGACCGTGTTTCACGGCAGCCTCCGCGCCCCCTCCCGGGACCCGATTCTCCCCCCCCGGGCGGGGCTAGCAGCGCGGCCCCGTGAAGCACGGAATCGCGTGCTTAGCGACCGTCGCTAAACCCGCGCGCCAAGCGTCACGGCGGCTGACGCGCACGATGACGTCAGCCGCGCATGCGCGGATGACGTCATCACGCATATATGTCAAACCCGCGCATGCGCGGGCCTTCATGCCCCTCAGCCGCCCCGCGGACTGATCCTGCGGGGTGGCGGAGGAACAAAGAGTGCGCGGGTATCGGACCCGCTGCCCGCGATCGGTGCCCACCGATCGTAGGCCCATGCCACCCTTGGCACGGCCGTGGTGCGGCCGTGCCAATCGGTGCCATGGTTGTCAGGGACAGCACTTTGCGGCCGTTTTCACGAACGGTGAGAGCAGGTGTGTTTGCGTTCGTGAAAACGGCCGTAAAGGCCTGGGAACTCAGCCCATCGGCTAGGGGAGAATCGCTGTTCGCCGTAAATAAACGGCGAGCAGCGATTCGTGTCATGGGGCGGCCGCGGTGGGGGGGGGGGGAGAATAGCGGGAGGTCGGGAAAAATGTCGGGAAGGCCCTCCCGCTATTCTCCGACCCGTCGTGGGCAGCGGAGAATCACGCCCACAATATATTGGAGGATTCCTGTTTAAGCATTCTGTGACAGCTTATACCTCTGAGGGAGAAAGAGGGATACAGAAAGTAGAGTTTGAAGACATAGAGTTGAAGTTGTGACCAAGGGTTAGAGTTTGCAACATGATAGTCATGAGAGCCAAGATAACAGGTAATAAGCAATAAGGCATTTAGGGAGCTGGTAGACTGTAACACATGGTCCAAAATTGAGTAGCTGAAAATGGCTGGGCTGACTGAGTTAACAGACCTGTCACTGGACCAAAGGATGAATGTTGACCCAAATACCAGGCCAAAAAACCCATAAAAGCTGGTATCAAAATGCCCGATAAAGGAGAAAAATAGTTGAAACAGTGGTCTAAACAAAATGACATGGACTCTGTCCATTCCTTCATGACTGACAGGGGGCCCACTAATGGGTGCCAGGAAAAAAAATCTAGGAATTTCAGGAAGTTAATGTAAGCCTACTTGTGACAATAAAGATTATTATTTTTTTTAAATTAGGTTATGCAAAATAGGAGGCACATGGCCTATGGAAAACCTTATGGGTATCAAAACAGATGTAAAGGAGTGCATTAGAAGCCAGAACCTAATGAAGATTTGAATTATTTATGTACTACGTGGTGGATAGCTGAGAATAAATTAGAGGAAGAATCTAACTGAGTGGTCTGGATAGATTAGTAGACACATTGGAAGCGATTCTCCGGAAAGATTTCTAAATGTTGTAGAAAGCGGGAACTGCCGCGATCTTCACGGCGCTCGACCTGGTGAGGCCTGCAATGGAGTACAACGTTAATTGGTCCACTTAACGAGGACCCACGGGCTTTCCGCTGCTAATGAAGGTTTGCCAGCCGCTTCGCTGGGACCGTTTTTGCCAGCCTTCCGCTAACAAGTCAAGCAACATTTTTATAGAACTTGCACAGCTAACCCCACTAGGTTCACAGCCATGGCGCTGAGACGATCGGCCCCAAGGTTTGGAGATGCAGACCTGGGGAGGCTTCGCGATGCGGTCGAGGCCAGGAGGGATGTCCTTTCCTCAGATTGTGAGCCACAGGGCAGCCAGTGCCACCTGGGATGAAGTGGGCAGCGACCATCAGCTCGGGAAGTGTGACCAGGAGGACTGGCCTCCAGTGCCGTAAGAAGGTCAACGACCTACACCAGGCCGCATGCGTGAGTTGACACCATCAGCAACCCCCTCCACCCCTGAGATCTTTCCACGTGAGCTTCCAGCCCCCCAATCCACCATGTGGCCCCAACCCTCCCTTCACCACCACTGTCCCCCCCCCACTCCCCCCTACTGTGAACCATGAGTACGGCTAATGCTGCTCTCTTTGTGTCTCTGCAGAAGTTCTCCCACAATCTCCGGTTGAGGGTCCAGACTGGCGGAGGAGTGCTGGGCGTAAGAATTCTCGTGACCTTTGAGGAATGGGCCCTGGAGGTGATGGGGATGAGTGGTCACCAATGCGGAGGCTGATAGATGCTACAGATGTGAGGATTTACCAGGCCCCTGTCAGACAACCTGTCACACGTGAATTGTCATTGCCATACACACTGACCCATCCCTCCCACTGACCGCACGTCGATCCTTATGCAGGTCCTACAGCCGACGGCACCGGCCCATCCAGGGTGGGCCCAATGCCTGTCTTGCATGAGACCATTCGGAGGAGAGCTCCAAGGATGCCACAATCGGCACGTCACAGCTGTCATCCCCACCCTTGACCAGCGCAGAGACACACACATCAGTGGGGATCAGTAGTAGTCAGGATTCTGGAGCACCACCAGGACAATAAAGAGTTGCTGATGCACATCAGGTGGAGGCAGTAATGCTCAGGTGAGACAGCAGTCGGAGGTCTGGATCCCAGCCAGATGTGGAGGCTAATGACCAGGCCATCCCGGAGCTGGTGGAGATGTTAGGATGCGGCCGGGGCATTCAGTTGGAGATGTCAGCAACAGTCCAGAAGGTCCATAGTTGATTAGAGGTCCCAGTCACTACAGGCCCAGGAGATCTTAGCAGCAATGCTTGGCACCGGAGCCCAACACTACTAGGGTGGTGACCACAGTAGAGAACCTGGTGCACGATGTCAACATTAGTGGAGGTGTCCGAGGCGTGGTGCAGTTGGTGACAGCCATGGCTGAGGGCCTTGGTAGACTGTCCGACTTGATGGGTGATGTGACCCAGTACCAAGCTAACCTTGATGAGGTGCTGTGGGACATGGCCTGCTCTGAGATGGGAATGGCCGAGGCGCTGCGGAGCTTGTCCCAGTCACAGGTAGGCTTTGCCGACACACTGCAGAGCATGACCCAATCACTGAGGAGCATCACCAAGGGCACAATGGTGCAAACCATGGCCATAGCCAGATAACGCAGGGGCAGCCAGGCTCAAACCAGCTGCCCCTCTGTCCCGACGATAACCCTGGGGCAATAAACACATGGGAGGGGGCAGAATGGCTGTGCACGTGCCAACGATAAGTGTGCCTTTGTCACTTTCTTTCATGGTATGTGCTGACCTCGGAACCCTTGGCCCATCCAGACATGCCACCCCACTCCCCGGGGCACACCCCGTGCAGGTGCTGGGTGTGAGCGAGCACACAACAGACAGGCAGGGTCATTCTATGGCATAGATTGAGGAATACCAGTGCTCAGCTCTCTTCGGGTTATCATCACCCCACTGTTCCCAACAGTGACCCACTGACGGTGCCAACATGGTCCCAGCACCCTGGAGTGATGTAACATATACCCTGGGAAGGTGGGAAATGGTGAGAGGGAAGATAGCGATGACTGACCAGACCACATCCAATGTGAAGCGGATGAGTATTAGGGCTTCTCTGGCCCTTCGGGCTTGCCAGCACCTCGCCACTGTCGCCTCTCCCACAGCCTCCAGTTCTTCCCGGGATCGACTTCCAGCCTCCGTTGATCTCGCGCCCCCTCATCACCTTCATCCTCGTCCACCTCCTCCTCCTCAGAGGTGGCTACAGGTTCCTCCAAACAGCCTCCCCGAACAGGCGCCGGAATGTGGTGACTAGGGGCTTTTCACAGTAACTTCATTTGAAGCCTACTTGGGACAATAAGCAATTTTCAGTTTCATTCGCCACCTTCAGCATATCGCCCCGCTGCTGTGCCAGGTTGTGGATGACCCCCCTCAAGGCTGACCTCCCCCCCCCCCCCCCCCCCCACCCAACCGATGTGGTCCACCGCAGCCGAGGATGCCCACTCCGAGCACTGGGGTGGTAAGCCCAGTGCCCCCGGGCTCTTAGACCGTGAGTGAAGATGGTTACTCATTCCTCGCCTCCCCACAGAAGCCCTTCCGCCAGGTTCACGTTTTTAAAAAGGAGTACTAATCGGCACCAGTGTGACCACTTTCTGGGGAGGCCGATGAATTAGGGAGGTCATTGGATATGGGGTGGTTCCCGTTAATTGTATGGAAATAGGGCTTAAGTGGTGATTATTTATCTTCTCGCCGCACAATGGCGAGATCCCGATTTTGCCTATGGGGGTGGGCCGGTTGCATCACAAATTGTTTGGAACCCAATGTGGTTCTCATTTTTGGCCTCTCCTGCTATTCACGGGCCTCACCGTGCCTGAGCCACTGGCCAGAGAATCACGGCCGTTTATGCACTATGGATGCTGTATCAAATTCGTATATTGCAGAAAAAAGAGATTTTTTTTGTCAAAAAGCTTTTCATCTTGCTCTCATCAGGACAATTTGCAAGCATCCCAATGTCAGGGGTAACAAAGAGAGTATTGATGGTTGGCAACTGGAGTTTGATCTATTGAGGCATTGCCATATAGAATGCACCAGTGGATAGTGATTGACCACTAACTGCCTAGCATGGTATGAAGTTTAAACCAGGCAGCTTGACCCTGATTGACCACAGCCTTGCCCCAAGGAATGGAACAGTGAATGGCTGTCACTTATTTTGTTCAGCTGAAACAGATGCAATGTGTGTACATGTTCTTTCTGTCTGCAAAGAACAGGGCCTGGTGTATTAATATATGTAGCTTCAAGTACACTCAAAAGCGCCACACTGCAAGCCCATCTGACAATTCTAAATAGTTTGTCTGCATAATTTTGATCACATTGAGGATTATTTAGCAAATGTCCAATCATGGAATCACAGTTCACAAATTTGGAGGTATCTACATTATATTCAATTGTGTAGTTGTGCTGTGTGAAGAAACTGAGAATTGTCCTGATGAGTGCAAGATGAAAAGCTTCAACAATAAGTGCCTCTTTTTTCAGCAATATTAGCAATATTCAAGTTCTGTTCATATAAAATTCCTTCACCTCTCCTTGCCTAACACCTCTTGTAGATTTATGCATTAATAGCTTAAATCTGATGATTAAACAAAATTTGTGTACACACCATCCAGTGTGGAGGTCAAAAATTAATGAGATGTGAATAACATACACAGATTACAAGGGTTCTTAAAGAGACGCCTTGGAAAAAGCCTTCAGGCTGTGTGGCATAACGCAACATTTGCTGAGCATCTTCACCCATAGTTAACCTATAATGTAACATTTGAACACAAACATTTGGTTTTGTTACTGTTTAGATAGCTGAGTGACAGATGGGTCTCTTTCTGCACCAATAATGGAACAGATTAGGATTTATTAATACATCTTCTAGGCAATTTGACCATTACGCCTCACCACATCCCCTCACAGTGCCTTGTATCACTGTCAAGACCTGCTGCGTTTCATATGTCAGGTCATCAGCAAGAGGCCACCTTGCTCAGAGAGGCCACCAGGAGCTGGTTTACAATCACTCAAAAATGCTAAAGAGGCTGATTTGAAATAATAATTGCATTGATCTGAATTCTCTCCCTCAATGCCCGACTAGGAGTATTTAAAGTGCAGGTTACAATAAATGTAACTAAAGATAAGATTGGGAGATATTAGAAAATCTCTGTACTTGACTATCAAGCCCATTTTTTGGAAGAACAATCTTGTTTTACCGGTTGACAGTGGTTCTTTGTGCAGGTCACCCTCATCTGGCTGATCATATTCATCTCAAGCACCTGCACAGTCAATACTTGACCTGACACTTTGCAGGACCATGTTGTGAACAACAACAGATAAAATGCCAGGATGATTTGGAAAGGTTAGTCAAAGCTGTCACTTTAAAGGGCAGAGGGATTGGTAGGGTGTGTGGGGGGGGGGGGGGGGGGGGGGGGGGGGTATGTGGGCAGAATTCTCCGTTCAGCTACGCTGGAATTGGGAACGCGATTGGGTGGAGAAAATGGTGGCAGGCGCTGGGCACCTGATGGAATTCCATGCTCCAGTGCCTTGACATCGGCATCAATGCGTTCCATTCTGCACGTAAGTAAACACTGTTGGCATATCATTAACAGGTTCGACCTGCTATTTTCCAGGGCCTCCGTGATGATCCGCCTCAGCCAGGAGGAATTGCCGACAGCAAGTTTCACTCGTGGTTTAAAAAATCGGGAAACAGGCTCTGTGGCTGCTCAGGGAGAGAGTGGAGGTAGGACGTGTTCCCAGTGATGTGACTTTGGGCTGCCAGTCCTGCCGCTGGCATGGTTGGCTGGGTGGGGTGGGGGCACGCCAGGGTTAGAGGAAAAGCGGGGGGGTGAACAGGGAATGTGCTGTGGCATGAGGGTGACCCCTGGGACCGGGTGGTGTCACATTTCTGCATCTGTATTGACCATCCATTGTGTCCCACAATGCAGTGGGGTGCAGGGGGTGCAGTGTCACCCCCGTATGGATGCACCCACCTCCACCAATCCCGCCCCACCCACAAATGGACGTCTCCCGCTGGCTGGGCATCACGCGGCACAGCCAAGGGCAATGCCCATGATAGCCCCTATGGGAGAGCACCGGACGGGGCCACGGAGTGTACATCTGGTATGGGTGGCATTAGCCACCGGTACACCTGCTGGCAGGGTCGGGTGCTGAGGCCAGAGGCCCTCACAGTGCCGGGCACCGATGAGGCTGGGGTGTGATATTTATGGAGGATAGAGTGCCAGGGGAATGGCTGGGGGTGGGTATGGGAGTGGAGGGAGGGGGACAGAGGGACTTGCGGGAGCAGGGACTGCAGTGCAGGCCAGGGCCATCACGGAACCCATTGGACCTGACTGGGCACGTGGGCTCGGACCATGCTGGCATGTCTGCCTTTCACCCCCTACAGACAATGGATTTCAGAATCTAACCAGGAATGGTAGCCTTCGTCCTGGTTGCCTCAGCCCTGGGGGATACACTGAGGGTGTACGAGCAGGAACTGCTCGGTGAGGACTCGGCAACAGTGGAAACTGCTGCAAAGTAACAGGAGGCAGTCTGTGAGGATGGAGAGCCGGCCGCCCAACAAGCCCTGTGGAAGGATGGAAGGAGATGCTGCATAAGGGCTTGACCTGGCAGACCGAGCATGACGTCGATGACTCCAGCTGAACAGGGGGACCTTATGGCATATCTGTTGGATCATGGCACAACTGAAACCACAGGGTATGGGGAGGACATCCGTTCCCAGTGGCCATCAAGATGGTCACCCTGCACTTTTTACGCCACGGGGTCCTTCCAGAAGCTGAGTGGGACCAGTTGGGATCTCACAGACCTCGTTGCAAAGGTGTACCTCCGCCCTAACGGAGGCTCAGTATGCCCAGTTGGCACAATATATCAGGTTCAATGTGGCCCGGGCCCAGGATGTCCAGGCAGTGGGGTTCGCCACTGTCGTTGGAATGCCCCATGTTCAGAGGGGCACCGACGGGATGCATGTCCTTCTACAAGCACTGGCGCACTAACTGAAAGGGGTTCCACTTGATGAACGCACAGCTGATGTCCGACCATGAGCTGCCCATCATGCACGTCTGTCCCTGATACCTGGGCAGTGTGCATGACGCCTACATCCTGGCACACACAACAGTTCCTGACACCTTCGAGGTGCAGCACCGGGTGAAGGGTTGGCTCCTGGCTGACAAAGGTTATCCACTGCTGTTATCCAGAGGCCAGAGACCAACGCAGAGACCCATTGCAATGACACCCATGCCATGACCAGGGGCATGATCGAGCAGTGCATTTGCATCCTGAAGATGCGGTTCAGGTGCCTGGACCACTCTGCATGGGCCTTCCGGTGTAGCACAAGGAGAGTTTCCCACATCGTGGTGGCCTGCTGTGTCCTCCACAGCATCGCACTGCATAGGGGCGACATGCTGGAGGAGGAAGATGAATGTCAGACCTCATCCAATGAGGAGGATGCGGAGGAGGGCTAGGATAGGCAGGGCATGGGACCCAGGCAGGCACAGGAGGCTGCACAACATGTTCGCCTGGGACGGTGTGCATGGCACGCTCTAATTGCCTCCAGGTTTGCTGACTAGGGGTCCAGGCCGAGGGCACAAACATCCCCTATGCACCCCACTGCCCCCGACCGACCGCGCTCTCCCATTAACATCCTCCCTGTACTGCCCCCTATGTTATTCTCTAAGTCTGAATGAAGACTGTAGACTTACAGTTAACACAAACACTTTATTCAAAAGGTTCATTCTGCTTCCAGAGCTCAACTAGATGTAAAAAAGTCAAGAGGTATCACCAGTGAAACTAAGGTACACTGCCTATGCCTGTGCTGCTGCTCACTAGCTCTGTGCTTCTCAAAGAGGCCTTGGGCTCGACCCTTTATACCCATCTCTGATGCTGCCCTTGAGTGGTGCTGTGGCTGTTACATCTGTGCTGCAGTCCCTGGTCTATGTGCAGATGTAAGTACAAATGTACAGATCACTACACCCCCCTCTAACCCCCCTCATCTGATTCCCGTCATGATTTCTACCTGCCTCACTCAACTCGACATTGGCCTCCATGTTCGAGGTCATGGAGCACAGGGATTGTGCCACCTCCTGCAGGGACTGGTGCAGGTCAGCCAGTGCCTGAGCAATGCCGTCGACACCCTCGGTCATAACCTGTTTGGTTGTTGGGGTGGTGGTCGTGTGGGGGAGGTGGGATGGTGTGGGGGTGGTGTGAGGGTATTGTGGTGGGGGGGGGGGGGGGTGAAACGCGGCATGCATGCCATGGGAAACCGCAATGCAGAGTGCCATGTGGTTGCCCAATGCGGCCCTCCGCCTCGGCGATTGCCCTTTCTCTGGGCCCACCAACCTGTTCCAGTGCCCGCAGCTCCATGGCAATGAGGGGCCGCAGGTCTGGTGCTCTCCCTCCGGTATTCTCTCTCCCCCTGTGGTTCTGCACTGCCTTTTCTTCGGGTGGGTGCGGAGCGGGTGGGGGCAGTGGGAGACAGAAAGCGCACAGTGTTAGGCAGTCGGAGGCGGGCTGTACAGGGTGTGGGTAGCTGATGGTGCATGGTGAGGAGCGCGCACATTGCCAGCAGTGAGGGGGTTTATGGGTGTGCGGGAGGGCGGTTGGGGCACAGTGCTGCCTACTCACCCCGGCCACCATGAGGAGGTTGTGCGGCTTTTTTCAGTACAGCTGGTTGGTCCTGGCGGTGGGGCCCACATAGCTCACGGCATCTGCCTCCTGCGCCCAAGCTCTGTGTGCAGCGGCAGGTGGCAGCCTCCTTCCCACCCCGGGTAACAGGGTGGCCCACCCTCATCCACGGCATCCAGCAGGGTCTCCAGCTTGTGCCCACAAACCGGGGTGCCGCTTTCCATGCTGTCACCTTGTTTGCTGGGATGGTGCGTGTGGGGAGTAAAGTGTGTATATGCGGCTGCAGCTTGTCAGCCTCCTGAGTGCCAATCCTGATCCCGACGAATCCGACACCCTTTCCGATTAGAAGCAATTGTGTTCCACGTGGTGCCGGTGCTAGCCCCTTAACAGTTGCTGAATTGGTCCAGGTGCAGCCGCAGTTTTGCTGTCCTAGAACTCCACAAATCCTGCCCCAGCGTCGACACTTAGTCTCAGGAACAGAGAATCCGGCTGTTGTATCTCAGTCAAGTATCTGTGAGTCATGAAAACAAATGTGGACAGCCTTTTTGACCATGAAAATTCAAAATTAGATAGTATCATAGAATTTTTTTTCATAAAATTTACAGTGCAGAAGGAAGCCATTCGGCCCATCGAGTCTGCATCGGCTCTTGGAAAAAGCACCCTACCCAAGCCCACACCCCCACCCTATCCTCATAACCCAGTAACCCCACTCAACACTGAGGGCAATTTTGGACACAAAGGGAAATTTAGCATGGCCAATCCACCTAACCAGCACATCTTTGGACTGTAGGAGGAAACCGGAGCACCCGGAGGAAACCCACACACACATGGGGAGAACGTGCAGATTCCGTACAGACAGTGACCCAAGCCGGGAATCGAACCTAGTAATGAGTCTTTGTGAGAGGGTCATATAGGATGGGCATTTAAATTCCACAGTCCGATCTGATCCTATTCGGGAAAGATACCACTGGAGTAATTTTTAATTTTTTAAAATTACTTTATCAGAGTTACAAAGCCAGAGCATGGACAGGGGCAAACCCCTAATCCAGCTCTTTCCCTGCTCCAAAATCCAATTCAAATTGAATCCAATTCATGGTCCCCACAAGTGAGACATACCAGATCCAGGCATTACACCTGACCTCACGCTCATTTTAGCCAAAAGGCCGAGAAGCGATCCCATTGGAGTAATTTGATAGCCCACAGAGGTTGAGGGTCTGGCTGAGTTTCTGCATTCTCAGTGCAGGGATACAACTGAATTACATCGTATCAGCTGCTGTTTTAACTGAAATTAATGAACTGATTACAATCTGAGACATCTGCTTACTGTTTCATCAGGTAGGGGACCCCATGCAACTGGTTGTCCCTTGTTTTTGGCTTGTCTGGAGAATGATTAGCAGAAGGAAACCACGTGATTTTCTCTTCACTGACTCAGTATTGAGGTCAATTGCAGCACCATTTTAGCTGCGACCACTGGCGGACTTACACTGTGTGGGTTCCCGTGGTCACTTTCATTTCTGCCCCCCCCCCCCAATGACTTCATGCCACTCCCCCATGACATCACATCCTCCACAATGACACCCTTCTAACCTCGCTCACCCTCATCCCACAGAACCCAAAGGTGCAAGTCACAAAAACACACAAATTGCTCACTGCTTAACTGCTTTAGTGCTTTTTAACTTGTAAAAGCATGCCTCTCAGTTTTCCCCCTTCCAGTTTTGCCCCCTTCCAGTTTTGCACGCTCTCTAGAATTAACCCCTCTCCAACTTTGCCCCCACATCAACTTGGTCCCCCTCTTCAGCTTTCCCACTCTGACCAGCTTTAACCCCCTCCCAATTTGGTCTCTCCAACTTTGCCCCCTCCCAAATTTAGCCTCTCCCTCCCAATTGTATCCCTTCTCTTCCAATTTTATCAGCACTCACCCAGTTCTACCCCATCCTAGCTGTGCTCTCTATTCCAGCTTTGCCCCTTCTCTAAACTTTAACCCCTTTCCAGCTTTGCTCCATCACTCTCAGTTTTCCCGCTTCACCCTCAGTTCTTTCTCCTCACTCCTAGTTTTGCCCCCGCACTCTCAGTTTAACTCGCTTCCAATTTTATCCCCATTGCAGATTTTCCCTATACCAAATTTGTCCCTTCTCCTAGTTTTGCCATCCTTCTTACAGTTATAGAACATAGAACATAGAACAGTACAGCACAGAACAGGCCCTTCGGCCCTCAATGCTGTGCCGAGCCATGATCACCCTACTCAAACCCACGTATCCACCCTATACCCGTAACCCAACACCTCCCCCTTAACCTTACTTTTATTAGGACACTACGGGCAATTTAGCATGGCCAATCCACCTAACCTTATGCCCTCCCTTTACAGTTTTGCCCCGCCTCACACCTTACTTCAACGACCTCACTGCTGCTGGCTGCCTGGCAATGGCCTGCCCAGCTCTCCTCAACCCTGACCTGGGGGTCGAGTCACCCCTGCCTGCCTCGGCAACCTCACCTCACTCCTGGCTCAGGCTGTCAGGCTATTGCCTCACCTGCCCAGCCATTCTCAGCCCTGGGTCAAGAAACCTGCTGCTTTTTTTGCAGAAACAAAGGAGATCTTTGCCTTGACTGCTGCCTCTCTCCCTCCTGGTCACCTCGATGACTTTGGATCAGTGGATTTCCCGCTCTAAGGGGACCCAGCCAATCAGAATCTAATGTCGCTTTCCACTGCCTGCTGATAGGCTCATAGCCTATCAGCAAGTGCCGAGCTATCAGGCTCTGATTGGTCCCCAAGAACTGTCCACAAATACTGGGGCCTCACCATTGCTTGGAGCCCTGTACAGTGTGTTTCATTGTAAGTCCGCCTCCTCCTGGGACCAACTAACTCGTTGCAGACTAAGAATAAAATTTATGACTTTGGTTTATGAGGTTCAGTTCTACACTACACAATGCAATTATCAACTGTACTGTTAGGGAATGAGCTTCATTCTGTATTCCATTCAACAACATTTTTAATGTATTTTGAACATGGAAAACTTCCCAAGTCACTTCACAGATGGGATATTTGAAATGAATTTGATGACGAACCAAAGATAGAAATACTGGGATGCATGACTTCATTCCTTCATTCACCAGGTTGCATTATTCATTATAATAGCGATTAATCAGGAGAATTCATAATTGGTTGCAATTTTTGCCAGTAATGAAGGATTGGAATATTTTTTACTGTATTTACATGCCTAGTAATTGGTGCCCATACAGATGTGCAATTGGTTGTCAGCGAAAAACTGAGAACTAATATTCCATACATTCAATGCTTTACAATTCAGCACTCTATTTTGTGCAATATACCTTCCACATACAACCCTGAGCTACCTATGACTCGCCACTTCAAGTTTCCCTTCTGTTCGCAGTCTTGTTCCAATTCGAAGCTGAGCACATGATTCAGGAACAATCGAGTTGATCCCTACCCTTGTGCAGGAACATGTCTTACAGGAGGTGATCGGCCAGTTAATAGTCAGGGCCTCACCAGCATGCTGCTTAGCAACTATCTGAGTAAAACAGTCTCATATTTGTATATGTAATTATGTAAATATTTGTAAGTGCCCAGTTGCAGTTCAAAGCAAGTGATTCAGAGACCTCTGCTGGGGATCTGGCGAAGTGGTTTCCAGCAGCAACTAAATACATTGGAGTACTGGGGAATTGAAGTTGGGGGTGGAGGAAGCTGGGAGCAGCTCGGGAAGGAAGGGCCAAGGTTTTGTTGCAGGCACAAAGGAGTGTTTTGCAATGAAACATTAAAAAAATTACCAAAGCAAAATTGATGCTGGAAATCTGAAATAACATTTGAAAGTTCACATACTTGAAACGTGCAATGTGCTGGGCTAGGGGGATGGGGGGGGGGGGGGGGGGGATCAGGGGGAGGCCGAGGTGGGTGTCGGTGGTGAGCCTAGCTAAAGTGCTCTTTCAGAGTGTCAGTGCAGTCTTGATGGATCGAAAAGCCTCCTTCTGTACTGCTGGGATTCTGTGGATGAACTCAGCTTCTCTCTACACAGATGCTGCTGGACCTGGTCAGTATTTCCTGTGTTTTCTGTTTTTATTATTTAAAGAAAATACACTTGTCTTCTGTCCCTGGAAAGCCAGCTTTGGTCTGGTAGGAAAGACAGCAGATTTTGAAACTCACTTAAGTTGCATAGCTGACCCCCAAAGATTCCATGCTTCTCCCATCACCTGGCGCCCTCAATCCTCAAGCATGTTCTTCAAAACCCACTTTCACCTATCAGCACAACTGCTTCATGTGCACTCACAATGCGTGCAGCTCACAATGTCCTCTCTTTGTTCCGGCAGGGGAAGATAGCCCACAATAAGTGGGAAAGGGCCAAGGCATGGGGAGTAGCCCCAGAGATTTTAGTTCTCACTACTGTGATGTTCCTTGTGTAGTCCTCCAAGGTGGCTAAAAGTCGTAGTGCTGACAAAGAACATCACGCTATGTATTTGAAACAAAGCTAGTTTATTTAAATGAATTGCACACTTTACTAAGTGATAGCTAATAAAAGAACAATCTATGCTACAGAAATCTATAATATCTCTAATACAACTATCACTGTATCTCAACATTTAACTAACCTTCTCTAACACCTTCTCCAACCTTCTCCCAGAACTCCAGGAAGCGGAGTCTATTTATATGACTGCTCTGTGGTTGAGATATAGGAACATCATCTTGTTAACCCTTTACACTCCTTACATTATACATATCATTACACTCACAAGAGGATTGGGCACTTGAAATTGTGGGGTTGATTGAGTAAAGAGCAGTCACCGACAGCTAAGTTGGCCTGCGCCACAGAGGCGAGGACCCACTGCACTTCATCCAGGTGACCTGTCTCAAGTGAGTTGTTCATGTCTGACAAAATAATCCTTACCTATCACTGACCACATGTCCATTGTCTCACAGGATCTCCATCCAATGAGGCTGGGCAATCCGGAATCGTACACCTCATGCCACTTCGTAGGAGACAACCGGAGATGCGTCACAGCTGTCATCCTCACCTTCAACCAGCGCAGAGAAACACACCTCAGTGGGCAACATTAGTTTACAGGCTTCAGGGCACAATCTGGTGAGCACCACACATCTGCTGGTGCATATTGGGTGGTGGAAGGAACATCCAAGGAAACAGCAGTCAGACGTCTGCTGGATCCCAGGACTCAGCTGGGTCCCAGTCAGATGATGAGCCTCTGGACAAGGTTCTCCCAGAGCTGATGTTGATGGGGCATAGCCATGACATTCAGGAGGGGCTGACATTCCAGCAACTACAAGGCTGATTGGAGGAGTCCCAAAAGCTTCAGGCGCAAGAGATGGTGCCGATAATGCGTGGCACCAACACTGCTAGGGTGGCGACCGCAGTAGAAAACCTGGAGCATGACGTCTGCGACTTGAGCGGTGGTGTCCAAGGCATGGCTCAGTCTGTGACAACGATGGCTGAGGGCCTCAACATCATGTCCCAATCGCTAAAGGATGTGTCCCAGACACAGATAAACATTGCCGAGGCGCTCCAGAGCATATCCCAGTCACCGAGGAACATCGCTGAGGGCGTCAACGACATGCTGCCAACAGTGGGGACCTCCAGGACTGGCAGAGCCAGAAATATCATGGGCTGTTGGAGCTCACTTTGGCTGCCCCTCTATTCCATGGAGTCCGCCAGGGCTAGACGGGTGCCCCCAGGGAGGAGGAAACACTTGAGGACCAACCTGAAGCCTGCTACCAGTTCTTCTGATTCCAACCTCCTGACACTGGCACATCTCAAGGGCAGCGGGAAGGTCAGGGTGGCACTTCCAATGCCTGTGACACCGGTAAGTCGACAGGGCCCCCCGGTTCCAGGCCCTCCAAAGGATGTCTGATAAGGGCCACATGGCATGGAAGCAACAGATTTCTCCACCTATGATGCGCATTCTGGGGACACACCTAGACGTAGCATGCACCTCCTACCCCTTCCCCTTTCTCTCTCCACCCCCCGTCGGGCACAGTGGTCCAAGATCAAAAGCTCCTGATGGAGACCCCATTTAGTGGATTGGTGTGAACACGCTGTCAGCAGATAGACAGGAGTCAGACTCTATCAGATCTCGAGGTGCACCAGAGATTTTCTCATAGCGAGTGATCATCTCTCTCTTGCCTTGTACAGTGACCTGCTGACAGTGCCAACACAGGCCCATCACTCCTTGTTAGAGGAATAGGGTTGTTGGGTAGGGAGCGGTGTGATGGGGTGGGGGGGGTTGAAATATGGGGAGATGCGAAATCGGGGGGGGGGGGGGGGGGAGGTGGAGGGAAATTGGGAGCTACGCAGCCTCGTCCTAGGAGAATTTAGAGATGGTGAGGGCCTCCCTGGTCCTCCTCACATGTCAGACCCTCACCACAGCTTTTCCTCCATCTTCTAGCTCCTCCTTGGGCTCGTCCTGCAGCTCCTCCTGACCCACCTCCTTCCCCTCAGACAAGGCTGCATGTCACTCTGCCTCCTCCTCCAAATCCAGCATATCGTCCCACTGCTGTGCCAGGCTGTGGAGGCACAGCAGACCACCACAAAATGGGAGACCCTCTGGGAAGTGTACTGCAGGGCACCGCTAGAGCGGTCCAGGAACCTCATTTTGAGCAGTCCGATGCACCGCTCAATAACAGCACGGATGCCATTGTGGGCTTCATTGTATTGGGTCTCCAAGCCAGTCTCAGGCCTCTGCACCAGTATCATAAGCTATGTCCTCAGTGGGTATCCCTTGTCCCCACAAACCAACCCGTCATCCTGGGATTGTCCTCAAAGACACTGGCGGATGTAGTTATCATGCATGCTCCCAGGGTAGTAGGCACATATGTGAATGATTCTGAGGCAGTGGTCACACATGATCTGAACATTTAGGGAGTGGAACCCCTTTTGTTAATATAGGGCACTCTCTAATGCCCCGGTGTGCGCAGGGCGACATGCATTTTACCGATCGCCTCCTGGACCTGGGGTAAACCGGCTATGGCAACAAATCCTACAGTCCAAACATCTTGGTGGGCCTCGGCCAGCTCGAAGGTGATGTAGTTTGATGCCCGGGCATACAGGGCATCTGTCACCTCCCGGATGCACTTGTGGGCGGAAGATTGGGAAATGCCACACGGGTCCCCGCTTGAGCCCTGGAATGACCAGGAGGCATAGAAGTTTAGAGCTGCAATGACCTTCATGGCCACTGGAAGGGGGTGTGCTCTGAGGTGTTTGTGGTTCAGATCCTAGGATGGTTGGCGTGGTGTTGACAAAGACCACAACTAGATTGTGTATTAAACAAAGCTAAAGATTTATTTACACTACTTAATTGAATTCTTCCTCTTATTTATATATAATAAAAAATTGACAATAAATATACAATCTACACTCATCTACCACTAATCTCTAAACTAATATAATAACTATGTTCTGCTCTCACTAACATTGTAAGAAGTCTTACAACACCAGGTTAAAGTCCAACAGGTTTGTTTCAAACACGAGCTTTCGGAGCACGGCTCCTTCTTCAGGTGACCTGAAGAAGGAGCCGTGCTCCGAAAGCTCGTGTTTGAAACAAACCTGTTGGACTTTAACCTGGTGTTGTAAGACTTCTTACTGTGCTCACCCCAGTCCAACGCCGGCATCTCCACATCATGGCTCACTAACATTAGCTTTCCTATTGTCTTTCTCCGAGCCTTATCCTCACCATTCTCCCAGAAGGCTTAACTTTATATAGTTCTGCATCTAGTTCCCTCCAGCGATTGATTCAGACATAACATTAACCCTTACAGTTCTGTACATTTCTCATAATGTCACATCCTCCTCCATGGGGTGCCATGTGTGTGAGGACATGGCTCAGGTGATGCACTATCTCCCTGCTGAGATGGAGTCTTCTGCTGTCTGCCAGCTCATGGAATGACCAACGACTCCAGTACGTCTTGGGCCATCGCTGCCTCCCCTTCTGGCTCCATACTCAGCCTGATGGGCGGCCGGGCCTTCAGGATGTGTGATGGCCATCGGGCTGTTCACCCAGTGCATCAGGATTGGCACCAGGCACAACGCGGTCACTGAATCACGCAATGTAAGTCAGGTAGTCGGCGGATAGCTATTTTTGCCCAGGAGCTGTTTTTGTGGCTCAAATATTGATAGCATATTGGTCTGCCGCAGGATTAAGATATCATGACTGCTGCCACAATGCTGGGCATTAGGCTTGCATTATCTGCTGAGTATGATCGCATGGTAGCAGTAGATCTCTGAATTTATAAAGCAATAAGTGTGCAGTCAATGAGGAAGTCAGTTATTCTGGTGAAGCTATGTGTCAGTAACCAGTATATTAGAAATGAAGAATAGAGGAACTGATATCAATTGCAGAGAATACAGTTCTGTTTGGATACCCTGCATTGTAGTGTTTAAATTAGAATGACGTTTTTCAAGATCAGGATAAATCACTTTTTAAAATCCATCCACCTTCTCAGCATATTCTTTAATCAATTCTCTATTCAGAAACAATTTCCTCTTGACACAGTCTGCTTATAAAGTCTTCCCCTGCCGTTGATTCCACAACTCTGTTACTTTCAATGAAGGATAAATGCCATCTTCTCTTCTTTAGTGAGTGTTTAATTTCTCATATTTTGCTCCTCGACTTTCCATCTTTTTCCTGTCCAGAACTCCATAGGGACTGAATATTTTTTATTCTGTGCATATATGAAGTAAGTCCATTGATGCAGATGTAGTGTGGCTTTAGTTTTTAATTGAAGTAATCAGCAGACTGCCTTTTGCATTCTGTTATTTGAATATCAAAATTAATGGGTACCTACCCCTGGAAGTGAATTATCCAATTCAAAACTGTCAGAATGATAACTCTAATGGCCCTTACTGTTTGAATGTTTTGCAAAGCAATTTGCCAATTCAATTTAAAAGTCTTAACATTTTTAGATTACCTTTAAATCTCGTCTTTCTTGAACAAAAGGAGCTTAGTTGTAAATTGCTCAGAGCATAAAGGATCTGCAACAGAGATATAATCAATACGGGTGGCACGGTGGCACAGTGGTCAGCAATGCTGCCTCACAGCACCAGAGACCCAGTTCGATTCCGACCATGGTTGACTTTCTGGAGGAGGAACTACTTCTAGTGGAGGCTAGTGAATTTGTGGAACTCGCTGCCCCATAGTGCGGTGGAATCTGAGTTATTAAATGGTTTCAAGAAGGAGGTTTTCAAAATGGGTTAAAGGGATATGGGCAACAGGTGGGGAGGTGGATTTGAGGCCTGGAAGAGGTAGGTCAGCCATGATCTGATTGAATGGCGAAGCAGGCTCGAAGGGCTTAATTGCCTACTCCTGCTCTTAATTCCTATGTTCATATGTCTGTTTGCACGTTCTCCCTGTGCCTGTGTGGATTTCCTCCGGATGCTCCGGTTTCCTCCCACAGTCCACTGATGTGCAGGTTAGGTGGGTTGGCCATTCTAAATTCCCATTTAGTGTCAAAAGGGTTAGGTGGGGTTACGGGTATAGGGCAGGCCACAGGCCTAGGTAGGGTACTCTTTCGTAGAGTCGGTGTAGACTCAATGGGCCGATTAAGAGTGTCTGTTTCAGATCCAGCCCAGGCTGATGATAAGAGGCTTTGCTTCCTATGTGAGGAAAGATTACAGTGGATTTGGATCCAAAGCATCTAAAGTGAACTTCCAGCAAATTTAGCACTAATGGATCTTAAATTGGCAATGTCAGCTATAAAGTTAATGAATGGTTGCTGAAATCACAAAATTTCACACGGTTGGGGTGATCTGAGGTTGAAGCTGAGGCTCATTGTTGGGGCAGAATACAGGAAGCTTTGCACTGCATTTAACCTGTGCTATAATTGTCCTGGGTATGCTTGATGGGATAATCTGGAGGAGGTATCATCTACATCTAATCTGTGCTATATTTGATCTGGAGCACATAATGCTGCCTTAAGGGGGATAATTATGTGAATTAAAGCTTTGCTTGGAGGAGATGCTTATTGGAAATTCACAGATGCTGCAATGTCCTCCCACCACAGTTATTTTCCATTCACTAATTTTAATGGATGAAATGAGATGACAGCAGGCATTGCAGAACATGTCCTTTCAAAGGAGGTTTCCTGTTGGAAAATCAGCCTTTAGGTGCTTGACATGAGTGTGTTGTATATCGTAGCTATTAGCACTCTCCTCATGATGTGCACAACATTCACATCTTTAAGAAATGCTCTTGCACAGAGACTATTTACTCGGTAAAAACAATAGTGTTATAGTACAATATTCAGTCCTATAAACAGGAATTCATTATTATAAACTGGTTACAATGACGCCTTTTTCCCTGAATGAATTACCCAACCCAACATTCTCTAAATGTGACAAATGATTCAATTTGTGTGTCGGGATTGGAAATTGAGATTGGGTTGGAGTTGATCTTTGATCTTTGTGATACTGACCCTCAGCAGTGTTGTTTTCCCTGGACGGCTGTGGTTAATTCACACCAAATGAGCTGAAAAATGTTCAAGGTGATTAATGTTCAATCTTTACTCCTTCCTGAAAAGGAATAGATGCAATAGAGCACGTGGAAGAAGGTAATCAGATGGTCTCCTATGCTGTCAGCTGGCAGAGCTAACTATGCTGTGATCTATCTCTCTTGCACTCTACTGTCGAGAAACTCTTGGTTAGAAGTACCCAAGATCCTCTCAGTTGTCATATTTATAGTGGGAACTAGTGGTGCCCTCTCGTGGTTGTGTTACCCTGAGATGTAATAATGAACCCTTTACTTATCTACATAAATATATATCATTACAATGGTATCATACTCAAGCTTTATCCTCATGTAGTAATCTCCACAATTGCACAAATTCTACGAAAAGTGATGTTGGTTAATTTTTCTCTTACCCAGGCCAAAGGCAGTAAGGCCCATTTTACTACACCTGTTGTTGACTGGTTGACAACAGTCAATTTAGTACAGACTTTGTATGGATTCTGGGATCTTCACATCCGGACTTTGTTTAAAAGTAAATGAGATCAACAACTTGTATCCTGTCGGAATGTTTTCTATTTGTTGATTAACTTCTCTGCCTGTCAGTTCTTAACATCACAAGTTGTGGATGTCAGTATGTTCCATAAAGTAGCATAACAATTTCCCTCAAAAGGATTCTAGCTATGCCAGAATTTATGAAGAGATAAATTTGCAGATTATTTTTCAAGTTCTTCAATCCTACCTCACTTTTCCACCCCCCACAATATCGCAGAATTGAAGGAAGCTATTCAGCCTTACGCATCTGTGTCGGCTCTCCATCGGAATAATTTACCTAAAGCTGCTCCCCACCTTCTCCCCGTAATCCTGCACATTCTTCCTTTTGAGATGAAAATCAAATTCTCTCTTGAATGCCTCAATTATACCTGCCTCTACCACACACTCAGGCAGGAGATACCAGATCCTAATCAGTCACTGCGTGAAAAAATATTTCCAAATGTCACCTCAGATGTACAGTTATATATGGAAACCTAGGATTTGCTGCCAACGAATCCTTGCACCTCCACAGATGACAATCATTAGAAAAATTAGTTAAACCAATGTGAACTTGACCTTTTCTGGTGCAATATACCCCTGTTTTTAAAAACACGAATGAGTTATAACTTGTTGAATAAGGTATAATAGGGCTTTTAGTGGTGAACTAGGTCATAATTGCTGAAATTTGCTCTGATCCCGAAAAGCTAATTCTATATTTGTGGTCTGCCAAATGTCTACATGGTGATAAAAATTACATTTAACAATACAATATTAAATATTCATTTTCTATCAGTTTATTTACAATAGTTTGGCTTCTACCTTAATCCTAGGTGTATGTCCCAATCTTTATTACACACTCTGTGACAGTTATTAAAAAACAAATGATAATTCGTGCATTTATTCTCTGTTTTTCTGCCTGAATTCTTCCATCTGATTGGATGCTCAGTGTGTTTAATACATCACTGTCGCTGGATATTGGGGGATCCCCGAGGCTTAGAGCCATAATCAAGCTAATGTCAGAAAAGGCGACACACATGCCACGGAGATTGCTTTGAGGACAGATTTCTTCTTGCAGCTGACCACAAAATCACTGGGCCATTAATTTTGCTGCACTATATTTGACCTGCAGCTGCTTGATGGTATAATGTAAAGGCACTTTACTCTGCATCAAATTTTGTTAAAAACACTGGATGCAAAAGTCAAACAATTTTCATTCATGTCATTTACCTTGCATTGATTGACAAGGTGATTGCAAAGTAAAATATATTGTAAGTACTGTAATTATTAGTTATATAATGTCAGCAAGACGGCTGACATTCTTATTATTGACTCTGTCAGTGTGTGAAAGCAGGCATTACATGGAAGAGGCTGGCTGATGAGTTTAAAGAGTGGGACTATGTTAAGGAGACATGATTGAGCCAAGGGGAGGTGATAGCATATTATCACTGGGTCACTAATCCAGGGACACGGGCTAATGCAAAGGAGACCCAGTTTCCAATCCCACCGTGGCAGATGGTGAAATTCAAATTCACTGGAAAAAGAAATCTGGAATTGAAATGTACATTAAACTATTTTTGATTGTTGTAAAAACTCACCTGGTTCACTAATGTCCCTTACTTTACCCACATGTGACTCTGGACCCACAGCAATGTGATTGACTCTTAAATGCCCAGCAAACATTAAGCCAGCCAACAATGCCCACATTCTATGAAAGAACATTAAAAAAATTCCCTGGGACAACCGATTCCAGTATGGTCAGGGCCAAATGTGAACTTTGCAAAAGTTGCAATGAGAGGTAAAACAATGCAGTTCCCAGGATTAGAACTCAGTGAAAAGCGGGAAGTCCAGCCAACATCTGGGATCAGTAAAAATATATAGAAAAGGAATCTTTTTCCAAATGATTAAATGTTTTACATTTTGTGTAGATTTTTAAAGTTTGGCAATAATTTCAAGCAGAGGAAATCAGCCTCTATCTACATTGCTCTCTCAAGTACATGCAGATCAGGTATGAAAATTAGTAAATAAAGTAAAATACCTTGCTTTTGGCACCCTTTGGCCAGTTGAACCACAGATTAGGTGCATAATAAAACTCACTAGATTATGCCTCAACCAGGTGCCTTATCCTGGTGCTCTAATGAAGTGTTTTGATTTTTGATGTCTTCATACATTCACATTGACTCAATCTGATAGAAGGTTTTGAATCTGTAACAACTGAAAAGATAGCTTTCCATTACGGTGCATTTTTAGTCAGATTGGTTCTTAAATTTTCAATTGTCATTTTTAAAACATCAATATAACAGATCACAAACCAAGGAAAGATAATTTGGGACATCATTTTCCAGGAAGTTTTATTATTTTGCAGCGGGTTGGTGTGGAAAATTCGGAGTGAGTCTGAATTCCACCGGTGGGAAATCAAGTCAGAATTTTCCTCTCAACACTTTCATGGCAGGCTGATGGTGGGTTGGCTTTCCCTCTGATCCATGTCGGGAACTCAATCTGCATGCATTAGCATGTCATGGCTACTCATTATTAAACGCTACTCAACAGAATCACAGGGGCTGGTTTAGCTCACTGGGCTAAATCGCTGGCTTTTAAAGCAGACCAAGCAGGCCAGCAGCACGGTTCGATTCCGGTACCAGCCTCCCCGGACAGGCGGCGGAATGTGGCGACTCGGGGCTTTTCACAGTAACTTCATTGAAGCCTACTTGTGACAATAAGCGATTTTCACTTTTTTTTTCACATTCTCCCTCCTAATTATGCCATGCCAGCAGGAAATTAGACAGGTCTGAATCAAGGCTGGATGTCAGTGATATGCATTCTTTTACTTCGCTCATGACTACAAGGTGAGAGCAACATTGAAAGCCTACCTGTGACAGAGCTGATCTGGGTCATCCACAATGCCAAAGCTGCTGGGTATGGCGAGACAGGTGGGGGGTATCTAGCGAGTCTGTCTCGCAGGGCTGTTCAAGTTGGATGTTGCACTCAGTGAGTGCTTTTGATCTCAGGCAGGTCTGCATTCAGGTGTTTGAGGGTGGAGGGTGGGGTGTTGACAGAGACATGAGGATGAATGGAACGGGGGGGGGGGGTTGGAAGACAATGGGCAGAGGGATGATCAATGGTGGGGGAGCTGGAGGCTGACATGGAAGAGGTGAATACAAACATGGTGGGGAGTTGGGTGGACTTCATATGGGATGAGTGGGAGGAGATACACACAGACCCTAAAGAAGCTGGGTTTAGTGTAGCACAAGAAGGAAGGATTGGTTGGTAGGTGGTTAAGGCATGGACAAGGGGGAAGGATAACACAGAGACTCATGGAGGGGACGAGGGCAATGGTGGTGTGGTAAGTCCTAAAGGAGCAGGGAGACTAGTGACAGACAGCCATTATCCTGGGACTGCGGCCAAAATGTCGGGTTGAGAGATTAAAGGCTTTATGGCCATACTAGAGGGCTATGTCATAATAATAATCTTTATTATTGTCACAAGTAGGCTTACATTGACATTGCAATGAAGTTATTATGAAAATCCCCTAGTCGCCACACAACGGCGTCTGCTCGGGTACCCTGAGGGAGAATTCAGAATGCCCAAATCACCTAACAGCACGTCTTTCGGGACTTTGGGAGGAAACCGGAGCACCCGGAGGAAACCCACATAGACACGGGGAGAACATGCAGACTCCGCACCGACAGTGACCCAAGCCGGGACTCAAACCTGGGACCCTGGTGCTGTGAAGCAACAGTGCTAACCACTGTTCTACCATGCTGCCCATTGTGGTACACATGTCATTGTCCCACTCCAGGGAGAGGCAAGGCCTGTCTGTTCAGTGGGAGTTGGGCGCAACTTGGTGTGCAGGGTGACATCTTTATCTCACACTTGGTGATCAATGGCGTGCCTAGCTCAGTACTGGAATGTAGATAGGATGCCATGGTCATGGGAGGCATCTGCAGCCTTTAATTGGGGAAAATGTAATAGGAGGAATACTCACAGCTTTCTTGGCAGGGGGAGGTGGGGGGGGTTGCCTCTTTAAGTGACCATGCACCCGCCTCTTTAAGTGACCATGTACCCAACCTCAAGATGGGGAGGGATGAGGTCCACATGGTGCATGGGGACATCCACAGTGGTGGGTTCAGGGCGGAGTGCAGGAATGCCCAGGGAGGCTGGAGAATCATCAAATGAACATCTATCTGCACATTATTGGGTTTCAAGATAAGCGGAGTGGCATGAACAGTGGCAGTGGGAGGGTCATAGCTAGACTGGAAGTAGAACTGTAGCATCACGGCCTCACGGTAGCATGGTGGTTAACATCAATGCTTCACAGCTCCAGGGTCCCAGGTTCGATTCCCGGCTGGGTCACTGTCTGTGTGGAGTCTGCACGTCCTCCCCGTGTGTGCGTGGGTTTCCTCCGGGTGCTCCGGTTTCCTCCCACAGTCCAAAGATGTGCGGGTTAGGTGGATTGACCATGCTAAATTGCCCGTAGTGTAAGGTTAATGGGGGGATTGTTGGGTTACGGGTATACGGGTTACGTGGGTTTAAGTAGGGTGATCATTGCTCGGCACAACATCGAGGGCCGAAGGGCCTGTTCTGTGCTGTACTGTTCTAAAAAAAAAAAAATCACCATCTTCAGACCCTGAATCAATGATGCAGTTTTAAAACAAAACTGTAAAGACATCTCCACGGAAGGCATTGGAGGCAGTTTGGGAGGACCCCGTGACTGGACTCAGAGACTCTTTCAAAAGGCAGCCTGACACTCATTAGATTCTCAGCGTCTAGATGAAGGGGCATTTTATAGAGTTCATGACCACTTCATTGAAAACTGAGCGTGGAACCTCAGAAATGGTGTGCTTTTGTGCGAGACAGCAATAGACAAGTGACTCACATTAGAAGTGGTCTCATTAAGCAATTAAACATCAGGAATGTGAGACAAGAGGCCACATCCTATCATTAAGGAAACACAGCTGCTGGATTTCGGCAAGATGCTCAATCACACCCTGTAAACTACATTGTCCAATTGACATGTGTTAGGAGCCAAAAGGCAGCATTCAAAAAGTGCAAGGCAGACTTAATCTCTAATCCAAATCAAGCATTGTATGAGTGTTCTTTTTTAAAAATAAATTTAGAGTACCCAATTCATTTTTTCCAATTAAGGGGCAATTTAGCATGTTCAATCCACTTGCCTTGCACATCTTTGGGTTGTGGGGGCGAAACCCACGTAAACACAGGGAGAATGTGCAAACTCCACACGGACAGTGACCCAGAGCCGGGATCGAACCTGGGACCTCGGTGCCGTGAGACTGCAGTGCTACCACTGCGCCACCGTGCTGCCCTTGTATGAGTGTTCTAAGGCATGACAGTACCTTTCTGGTTGAGAGTGGGAGATTTACGATAGTCGGGCGATCTACATCATCTCTTGGATCTATCTATCCACCAAAGAAGGAGGATTGAATAATGGAGCTGCACTCAATGCTCTCTTCTTGATGGCAGTGCTCAGATTGAGAAGGTGAAGAAGGGTTTGGGGCTATTTAGCGCGGCTCAGAGAGGACCCCCCCCCCCCGCCTGAGCTGCATGGTCCAGCAGAACTCTAGGCAGAGCTGGAGGTGCGGGAGGTTAGACCCATCCCTCAGAGATGACTGGCATAACTAGGGGTCTACCAAAGATGCCGTTCCAATGGAGGTGAGTGAGAGTTAGTGCCGTGCACGCCTACGATTGTGAAGAGGTGATTCATATCTGCAACATTCTGTGGGAGGATCTGATAATGCATGGACTGGGAGGCCATCCTCACTCCGTGCCCTGAAAGTCACGGCTGCGCCCAATTTCTTTGTAAGCAGCTTATTCCAGTGATCCACAGGGGAATGAAGTGGCATCTCTTTGTCCACCACACACTAAATGAATAAAGGAAGTGATGCATGCCTCCTACAGTCAGGTGCATCATTGTGAAGTTTACAATGGATAACTAGCCGGGCTGCTAGATATCTGGGATTTGCTTCCCGAGAGTGCAGGGTGCAATTGATTGCACACATAAGACTTTAGGAGCTCCCTGGCAGCAGCCCCAAATTTGCATTAACAGGAAAGCAGTTCCACTCCCTCAAATTACAGTTGGTGAGCAAACATCAGAACCATATCATGCACATTCCTGCTCGGTATCCTGGGAATTCCCATGACTCTTGCATCTGAGTCACTCCCCGGTGTCACAGATATTCAAGGGGCTTGAGCACTTGGCTGGGTGACAAGGGATACCCATTGAAGAGATGCTCCCATGTGTTGTCCTCAGAGTGTCTCAGAGAACAGATACAACATGGCGCTCTATGCCACAAGATCAATCATTGAACAAAACATTGGAATCCTGAAGGGGCACTTCCGATTTTTGGACCACCCAGGTGGGGTTCTGCAATGATCTCCACAGACGGGGACCCCACATCATTGTGGTTTGCTGCATCCTGCACAACTTGGAACTCTAAAGGAGACATCTCTTACCAGAGGGGCACATGGACGAGGCTGAGAACTCCTCAAAAGATGAAGATCTGGAAGGCAGGAACCTGAAGACAGCGATGATGGCCAGCTTACATATGAGGATGCCGTCATAGCGGCAAGATACAAAAGACGTGCTCATGACATTCTGATAGACAGAAGGTTCGAGGAGGATGTAGCCAAGGGAACTTGATCGCATTCCTCCTGTCTTTTTGTGCTGGAAAGGGCTTTAAAAGGAGTGATATCACAAAACGGGTCAGCAATTGGCTTTGGACCTGCAAGCCTCAAGGATGATGATGCTCTCCTCTGAAAAGATCATCAGCCAAAGCTGTTTGTAGATGCTGTGGGAAGTGAAATGAAGCACACCATGCAAACCCTGCGTCAACGGTACATGATGCAGTTGCGGTTGCATGTGTGTGAGACTTTGTGCTACCACAGAGATGCATGCGCACATGGTTGTGGAACTATTTTTTTAGAAATTTTTTATTCAGGAAATTTTCCATTGTACAATATACACAACCATCATACAACTTCATACACTTATTATAATAGTAAACAAACAACCCACCAACCCACCCCATATTCCCCTCTTTTGTTTAAGAAACCCCCCACTCCACCCTCCCTGATCCACGCCCTCCCACCACTTGCTGATTACTACCAATTCTTACAACACCAGGTTAAAGTCCAACATGTTTATTTCAAACACTAGCTTTCGGAGCACTGCTCCTTCCTCAGGGCTAGCCCTACCAGTTCTTAAAGAAGGAGATAAACAGCCTCCAACTCAAGTAGAACCCCTCCTCCGACCCCCTAATTGCATATTTATTTTTCTCCAGGTATAAAAATTCCAATGGATCCAAGCCGTCACGCTAGGTGGCTCTGGTGCCCGCCATCCAAGCAGAATCTTCCGCCGGGCTATCAGGGAGGCAAAGGCCAACCCGTCAGCCCTTTTCCCCTCCTGCAGCTCCAGTTAATCCGCTACACCAAATATCGCCACCCACGGGCATGATGCCATCTTTAACCCCAAAATCTCTGACATGGTCTTGAAAAAAGACTCCCAGAACTTCCCCAATTTAGGACAGGACCAAAACATGTGCAAGTGGTTTGTCGGCCCCTTAAATACTGCTCACATTTGTCCTCTCCCTCTGGAAAGAGCCCACTCATCCATGTTTTAGTCACATGCACTCTGTGCACTGGATCAGGCCCAGTCTCACACACAAGGAGGTCGAGTTTACCCTATGTAGGGCAGCACTCCACCGCCCTCCCTCAAATGCATAACCCAACACCTCCTCCCATTTTCTCTTTATATCTTCCAGCAAGGCCCTCGCCCTCTTCATGAACTACCCATATATTTCCAAGATCCTCCCTTGCCCTCTCTAACCCAAGGATAGAACCTTGTCAATTAGGGAGTGGGGCGGCAACTGAGGAAACATGGAAAGCTCCGAATGAACAAAGTTCCTCACCTGTAAATACCTGAACCCATTTCTCCCTGGCAGCTGGAACTTTTCCACCAGCTCCTCCAGCCCCACAAACCTACCCTTTACAATAGTCCCTAAACCTCTCTGGCCCCTCTCACTCCCAGGCCTTGTACAACAAATCCAATCCCATTGGGATCAATGTGTAACTCCCGCATATCAGCACCCTTAGTGACAGCAACTCCAGCTTAAAATGTTGCCTAAACTGGTTCCAAACTCTGAACAAACACTGTTCTCAGGGGCTGGTGAGAATAGAAGAGGAGCCGTCACGAATGGCCTCAAACACAACCCTATACTGGAAGCTTCCTCCATCCGTCCCCAAACCAACTTTTCCTCCACGATCCATTTCCCAAACATTCTTGATATTCACCGCCCAGTAGTAATTCATCAAATTAGGCAATGCCAACCCCCATGACTGCCTATCCCTCTGTAAAAACACTTTTCGAACCCGAGGTATTTATCGTTAGGTACATCGTTAGGTACACAGGCTTAGAAACATAGATATATATACACATATAAAGAAGAGAAGGGCACACCCAAACATACCTAAGAAAAGAAAATAGTAAATAGTAAAACAAAATGCAATAAAAAATAAAATAGAATAACTGGTAGGGTATTGTGCACCAGCTCAACAGCAGCAACTCTGTACACCTGGCAAAATTATTTACAACACATAAGTAGGCAACTGTTTGCGGGGGGGGGGGGCGGAAGGGGAGGGGTGGAGACTGGGAGGTAAATATACATTCGGGTGCCGGAGAAATAATTACAGTGGGCAATACTCGAATGGGTTTGGTGTTGTTGTCGCTTGCTTCTCCCGGAAGAATCTCGCTGCCGTCTCGCGCTCACCTCCGCTTCTGCCGCTCCTCCCGTCTTTCATCTTCATTCTCCTCATTCCCTACTCCTGGAGATGCCATGTTCGTTATTGTATCCCGTGCCTTCCTTCCGGCTCTCATTTCCCTGCTTCCCCCCCCACCTCCCTGGTTCTCCTCTCTTGTTCCCTATCTCTTCCCTCTTCCCCCTCCCCCCCCGCCCATGGTTCGCCTTTCTTTCCTCTTAGGCTTAGCTGTCACCACCCCACCCCACCCCCCTCCCTCCCGGTCTATCTTTCTCCCCCTTTCATGCTTTGACTACTTTCCTCTAATTCCTGGCCACCTGGCTATTCTTCCTCTTCTTCGTTGGCCACAAACAGGTCCGGGAACAATTGGGTGAATGGCTCCCACGTTCTGTGGAAGCCGTCGTCTGACCCTTAGATGGCGAATTTGATTTTCTCCATTTGGAGAGGTTCCGAGAGGTCGGACAGCCAGTCTGCAGCTCTGGGCGGTGCTGCTGACCGCCAGCCAAACAGGATTCTACAGCGGGCGATCAGGGAGGCAAAGGCAAGGACGTCCGCCCTCCTCCCCAGGAATGGATCTGGCTGGACCAAAACCCCGAAGACTGCCACTTTCGGGCATGGCTCCACCCTCATCCCCACCACTTTGGACATAGCCTCGAAGAAGGCTGTCCAGTACTCCACAAGTCTGGGGCAAGACCAGAACATGTGGGCGTGGTTGGCCGGGCCTCCTTGGCACCGTTCACATCTATCCTCCACCTCCGGGTAGAACCTACTCATACGGGTTCTTGTTAAGTGTGCTCTATGTACCACTTTTAGCTGCGTCAGGCTGAGCCTTGCGCACATGGCAGTGGAGTTGACCCTATGCAGTGCTTCGCTCCAGAGTCCCCACCCTATCTCAATCCCCAGGTCTTCCTCCCATTTCCTTCTTGTTGCGTCCAGTACGGTGTCGGCCCTTTCTATCAGTCGGTCATACATGTCACTGCAGTTTCCTTTGTCTAGTATGCTTGCGTCCAGTAGTTCTTCCAGTAGTGTCTGTCATGGCGGTTGTAGGTACGTCCTTGTCTCCTTTCGTAGGAAGTTTTTGAGCTGTAGATACCTTAGCTCGTTCCCCCTGGCTAGCTGGAATTTCTCTGTCAGTTCGTCCAGTGTTACGATCCTGCCGCCCGTGTATAGGTCCCTGACTGTCAGTGTCCCCCTGTCCTGTCCCCAACTTTTGAAGGTGGCATCAGTCAGTGCTGGTGTGAACCTATGGTTGTTGCAGATGGGAGCTTTGTCCGACATTTTGGTTAGACCAAATTGCTGCCGTAGTTGGTTCCAGGATTGGAGGGTGGCTATCACCACCGGGCTGCTGGAGTGTTTTTTGGGTGGGGATGGGAGTGCTGCCGTGGGGAGGGCCCAGAGGGAGGTCCCCATGCAGGAGACCTCTTCCGCGCGCACCCACTCGGCTTCTGGCTCCTGGATCCATCCCCTTACTCGCTCGGCTGTTGCCGCCCAGTGGTAGAATTGTAGGTTTGGGAGGGCTAGCCCCCCCCCCCCCCCTGGATTTTGTTTTTTGTCGGACCTTCTTTGGGATCCAAGCATTTCCCCCCCTGCCCCATATGAATGCCATGATTAGTTTGTCCAGCGCTTTGAAAAAGGCCTTGGGGATGTAGATTGGATTGGATCGAAGTAGGAAGAGGAACCTGGGCAGTATATTCATTTTGATCGTCTGGACTCTCCCCACGAGGGAGAGTGGGAGTGTGTTCCATCTTTGCAGGTCCTTTTTTACTTCCTCCGTCAGACTGGTGAGGTTCCATTTGTGGATCCCTTTCCAGTCATGGGCTATTTGGATCCCCAGGTAGCGGAATTTGTGTTGGGCTTGATTAAAAGGCAGTCCCATTAGTGCTGCCCCCCCCCCCCCCCTTGCGGGTGTACCGGGAAGACCTCGCTTTTGCTCATGTTGAGTTTGTAGCCCGAGAAGGCGGCAAACTCTTTCAGGAGTGCGATGATTCCGTCCATGCTGTTCTGCGCGTCCGAAATGTAGAGGAGCAGGTCATCTGGATAGAGTGAGACTCTGTGCTCTCACTCTGTGCTCTCTGCCACCCCTTTAGATCCCCCTCCAGCTTTTTGCTGCTCTGGGTGCGATTGCTAGCGGTTCGATCGCTAGAGCGAACAGCAGCGGGGACAGTGGGCATCCTTGTCTGGTGCCCCTGTGCAGCTGGAAGTATCGGGAGTTGGTATCGTTGGTCCGTACGCTAGCCATGGGAGCGTTGTATAGGAGCTTTACCCAGGAGGTGAACCCTGTTCCAAGCCCGAACCACTCCAGTACCTCTGAAGTATTTCCATTCGACTCTGTCGAAGGCCTTTTCTGCATCTAGGGAGACGATGACCTCTGGTGGTCTCTCCCTGGAGAGGGTCATTATCACGTTCAGCAGGCGCCTGATGTTCGAGGTAAACTGTCTACCTTTGACAAAGCATGTCTGGTCTTCTGTGACCACCTCAGGTACACAGTCTTCTAGCCTTTTGGCTAGGATTGTGGCCAGTATTTTGGCTTTTGCGTTCAGCAGTGAGATGGGTCTGTATGACCCACATTCTGTTGGGTCTTTGTCTTTCTTAGGTATCAGTGAGATTGAGGCCTGTGCTAACGTGGGTGGCAGTGTGCCCCTAGCTAGCGAGTCTGTGAACATCTCCCGCAGGTGCGGAGCCAGTGCTTTCGCAAATGTTTTGTCGAAGTCCGCTGGAAATCCGTCTGGTCCCGGCGCCTTCCCCACCTGCATGGATCATGATCTCTCCCAGTGCTAGTGGTGCTTCCTGGCCCCATTTTCTGCCCACCCCCACGACTGAAATGTCCAGTCCATCTCGGAACTGTTTCATCCCGGACTCCCGCATTGGGGGCTCTGAGGTGCACAGCCCTTGGTAGAAGGCCTTGAAGGTTTTGTTAATCTTTTCTGGTTCTGTTTCTAATGTGCCTCTGGTATCCCTGATTTGTGCAATTTCTCTGGTGGCTGGTGTGCCAGCAGGCTTTGTCTCCGTGTTCGTATAGGGTCCCACGTGCCTGGCAGAGTTGGTGCACTGCTTTCCTGGTGGAGAGCAGGTCAAAGTTCCTTTGTAGTTCTTTCCTCTCCACCAGGAGCTCCACGGTTGGGGCCTCGGAGTATTTACGGTCTACCTCCAGTATGGGGTCGACCAGCTGCTGCCTAGCCACCCTTTCCTCCCTATCTCTTTGCGCTTTGAAAGCTATGATTTCCCCTCTTAGTACGGCCTTAAGCGCTTCCCAGAACGTGGAGGGTGAGACCTCCCCGTTCTGGTTGTTCTCCGTGTACTCTGCTATGGCCCGC
Source organism: Scyliorhinus canicula (assembly GCF_902713615.1). NCBI lineage: Eukaryota > Metazoa > Chordata > Chondrichthyes > Carcharhiniformes > Scyliorhinidae > Scyliorhinus > Scyliorhinus canicula. The sequence continues at coordinate 47,375,177 of NC_052162.1, forward strand.
GATATCCTTTCGTTGAAGGCCTTGTCAGCTAGTAAGGCACCGTCCAACCTCCACGTAGGGTGTTGGGCCCTGCCCGTCTCCAGTCTCACGTCCATGTAATGTGGAGCGTGGTCTGATATCACAATTGCGGAGTATTCCACTTTGTCTATCCCCGGAAGCACCATTTTCCCCACCACAAAGAAGTCAATTCTGGTGTATACATTGTGTACTGGGGAGAAGAAGGAGAACTCCTTCTTCCCTGGGTGGGTAAACCTCCAGGGGCCCACTGCTCCCATCTGCTCCATAAAGTGACCGAGTTCCCTTGCCATGCTTGAGGTTTTCCCCGTTTTGGGGTTTGATCTGTCTGTCTTTGGATCCTGTACACAGTTGAAATCCCCCCCATGATTAGTCAATGCGTCGCTATGTCCGGGATTTCTGCCATGGTCTTCTTGATGAAGCTCGTGTCATCCCAGTTGGGCGTGTACATGTTAACTAGTACTACCGGTGCCCCATCCAGGGCCCCGCTGACCATGACGTACCATCCCCAAGGGTCCGTAACCGTCTTTGTCGCCCTAAACATCGTCCTCTTGCCAATCAATATCGCCACCCCCCTGGCCCTTGTCCTATAGCAGGAATGGTAGGTTTGTCCCACTGATGAGACCATCAATTCAAAAGACACGTGACTGGAAGTAAACAGTGGTTTTAATAGTCTTACAACTGAGCCTGCCTGCGATGAGAGGAACTGAGAGCAGGTTTACGACTGCAGTGCTTTATACTTCCAGTTAGTGGGAGGAGCCATGGGCGGAGCCATGGGCGGAGCCAAGGGTGGAGCCCAGTACAAACTCCTCATCTCCCCCTATGGGCAGAGCCGCACAACGGCTCGTATACAGAGCCCACAAGGACACAATACATGTAAGGCAATACAGTGTGAATTACGAGGTATATAATTCACCGCATCCACCCAGCCCTTTCTTACCTGCAGTCGGTCCTGCTCTCTTAGGTGTGTCTCTTAGAGGAAGACTATCTCGGCCCTCATATTTCGTAGGTGGTTGAGGACTCTGGATCTTTCACTGGGCCGTTAAGTCCCCATCGGTTCCGGGTGACTATCCTGGTGGGGGGCTTCTTCCCCCTCACTCCTGTGGGATTAACCATACTTACCTGGTGGACGCGCCTCTGCCCTCTGGGGTTTCCCTTTGTTAGGGGGCCATTCAGGATGGCCGCTGTCACTGCTCTCTCCATCTGGTCGGGTCCCTGCGCTCCGGGGTTTCCCTTTGTCCCGGGGGCACCCGACATGGCCGCCCACTGTGCGTCCGCCATGCGGGTAGTCCCCTGCATTCTGGGGCCTCCCTTCACCCAGAGACAGTACTGGGTGGATGCTTGCAGCGATTCCTTGTTTTGAGCCCTTGGTTGTGTCACTTTGTAGCCCTATTCCTTTTCTAGCCTTGTTTGTCCCTCCTTCCCTGTATCCCCTCACCCCGGTCTCTCCCTCCCTGTGTACCCCCCCCCCCCCCCCCCCCCCCCCCCCCCCCGGTCTCTCCCTTCCCTCCCCCCTCTCCCATATACCCCTCCTTTGTCCCTCTTTTCCCTGTTCCTATCTCTGTTTGCTCTCCCGTCTCTGTTGGGTGGTCCCCCCCACGCCCTGTTGGGGGCGCGCTGCTGCCCTGCTTTGTTGCATGCCCCCGGCGCTAGCTTTCCTGCTAGTACGGTGGCCCCACTTTCGGGAGTTACTGTCTTGCTTCTCCCCTGCCCGACCTCTGCGGTTTTCTGCCCGCTCTTCCCCTATTCTACCCTGCACTCCTCTTGCTTGCTCTCCCTTCTCCGCTACTCTCGTTCCCTCGTGCTGGGGCCTGGCCTCCCAACTGAAGTGGTCCCTCGGGCAGTGGTTTGCTCTTTGTTCAGGGTGCGCTCGCCGTGGTGGGGGTGGGGGGGCCTGGCGTTGCCTCACCCCTCCCTTCCCCCACCCCCCCCGTCGGCGTGTTGGTGCCCCTTACCAGGGGCCCCTCATTTCTACCTTCGCTGGTGGTTTTCCAGCCTGTGTTCCTCAACAAACATGTTTGCTTCAGCAGGGTCTGTAAAGAAGTATTCTCTTTCTTGGTATGTGACCCAGAGTTTTACTGGGTACAGCATACCAAAACGCACGTTGCTGTTGTGAAGAGGTGCTTTCGCTCTATTGCACTCTGCCCGTCTACTGGCTAGATCTGCCCTAATGTTCTCGTAAATTCTAATGACATGTCCTTCCCATTTGCAGGCTCTATTTTCCCTGGCCCAGCGCAGGATTGTTTCCCTATCTTGGTACCGGTGCAGTATAGCTATAACTGCTCTCGCGTGGTCTCCTGCCTTGGGCTTCGGGCGCAGCGAGCAGTCTGCTGTGTCCATTTCTGGTGGGTTGGAAAAGGTTTTCCTCCACACTAGGCTGCCCAGCATCTCGGCCACATATATCGTGGGGTTTCTACCCTCGATCCCCTCTGGCAGGCCCACTATCCTGACATTTTGCCCTCTCGAGCAGTTTTCCTGGTCGTCCACTCTGCCCTACAGGCTCCCCTGTGTTGTGCCCAGTCTCGTCACCTCCCTCTCCAGGGCCATGATCCGGTCACTCATGTCAGTCGCTGCTTTCTCCAGCTCCTTAAAGGTCGCCTCATGGGCTTCCAGTTTCTCCCCTTGGGCGTCCAATATTTCCTCTGCTCTGCCCAGGGTGAGCTGCACCTCCGTCAGGGCCTTGGCCATTGCTGCCTGCACTGCAGCCTCTATGTCTGCCCTAGCCTCTGCCTTGTTTACCTGCTGATGTTCCCTCAGCGCATCGGCAAAGGCCGCCTTCCAGTTCCAGCTCCCCCCTGACCCCAGGGAGCGTGCACCTGTCTGTCCAGCTCTTTTTGATGTGGCGATACTTCCGTTCTGCCGCTTCGTACGCTGATTCGCTCGTCTGAGCTAGCGCGCCCATTGCCCCGTCTGCCTTTGGTGCTCCTTCTCCCTCTGCTTTGGCTCCCTTCTGGCATTTCCCCCCCCCCCCCTTTCTTTTTTTTTCCTTTTTTTTCCCCCTTTTCCGCCCCTGTTTTTTTTTGTTTCTTCCCTTTTTCATCTCCCCTCCCTTCTCTCCTTTACCACTTTATTTTTCCTCTTTTATAAAACTCTTCTCAGGTGAACTTGTTTTGGGTGAGAAAATAAAAGGGCAAAAAGAAATTATTTTTTTTTTAACCCCCTCTCTTTAAAAGTTTTCTTTTCGGAGTTTTTTTTTGCAAATGTTCTTTTTTTCTTCCTTTTTCCTCACTCACCCAGGGTCGAGATAGAGAGAGAGAGAGAGGCTTCTGGTCGGGGGTCCCTCTTTATTCCTGCCTCGTGGTGGTCGCCGCTGGTGGGGGGGGGGGGGGGGGGTCGGTCAGTCGGTCCCCGCTTCTGTCCCCGCTGCTTGGTCCGAGCCGCCGCTCGTCGCACCCTGCACTCTCCTGCTGGTGGGGGGGGGGTCGTCGGTCGCTCCTCCGTTTCTTCCTCTCTGCAGGTTCGACCCACGATTCTGTCCGGGCCGCCGCTTCGATCCTGCCCTCTGCTGCCGTGGGTGGGGGGGGGGGGGGGGGGGGTGTCTTTTTTCCTCCCCTTTTCCGCCCCATATTTTTATTTATTTTTTGTTTCTTCCCTTTTTGTTCTCCCCTCCCTTCGCTCCTTTTTTTCCCCTACGGAGACCCCCTGAAAAAGCCTCGACTTCATGGACCTGCGGGAGCCCTTTTTTCTGTGACCGCTCCGCTCGAAAGCCAATTAATTACCTTTCACCCTTTCTGCCAGACTGGCCAGATTTAGCTCATGCAACAAGGCCCAATCATGAGCTTCCTGCATTCCCAAATATCCAAAACTCTTTGACAGCTTTGACAAAGAGTCATCGGACTCGCAACGTTAGCTCTTTTCTCTCCCTACAGATGCTGCCAGACCTGCTGAGATTTTCCAGCATTGTCCCTTTTGTTTCAGATTCCAGCATCCGCAGTAACTTGCTTTTATCCAAAACTCGACCTGGCCAGCCGAAATGGAAATTTCTTCAGAGCCACCCCGTCTCTGAGGGTTCACTGGGAACACCTCACTCTTCCCCATGGTGAGTTTATAACCTGAAAAGGAGCCAAATTTAGTTCCATAATCTTTCCCAACTCTAGAGAGGATCTGTTATATACAACAGTATGTCGTCTGCACATAGGGACACCCTTCTTCTTTCTTCTTTATTATTATTGTCACAAGTAGGCTTACTATGAAAATCCCCTAGTTGCCACAGTCCGTCGCCTGTTCGGGTACACTGAGGGAGAATTCAGAATGTCCAATTCACCTAACAAGCACGTCTTTGTGGGAGGAAACCGGAGCGCCCGGAGGAAACCCACACAGGCAAGGGGGGAAAATGCAGACCCCGCACAGACAGTGACCCAAGACACAAATCAAACCTGGGTCCCTGGCACTGTGAAGCAATAGTGTCAATCACTGTGCTGCCATGCAGCCCTCATGGTCTAGACCCCTTCTCTCTATCCCCTTCCACCATGCAAGAGTTGCCTCTGGCGGCTCCAACCTGAACAACCCCTGATAAAAGGTCTCAAATATCTCATTCATCCTTCCTGGATCAGTAACTACTCCTCCCCCACGGGTCCTTTATTTGCAGAGAGGCTGCCTGCCGTCTCAACTGGTGCACCAATAATCTACTGGCCTTCTCCCCACGCTAATATAATGTCCCTCGTACACGACAAAGCTGGCCAACCGCCTTCTTTGTCGATACTAATTTGAACTCAACCTGGAGCTTCTTTCTCTCCCTCAACAATGCCTCCTTCAGGATAGGCTGAACACTAAGGGAGAACTTAGCTTGTCTTCAGGGCCTGTACTTTCACACAAACTGTGAAGACAGATTAGTGTTAATTAAATAACATAAACTGTAAGCCTCCAAGACAGATGAGCACACATAACTCTGTGGTGTGTTGTATGGCCTGAAGGTTCCAAACTCAAGCTGCAGACACATTAGGAATAGAGCTTGCCGCATATCCCTAAAGTTACACAAGGAGCAAATAACTAACATCAGTCTGCTCACGTGAATCTGAGGCTCACAAATAGAGGTAAAAATAAACTGGCAGCTTGGGTCAGGCATGCGATAAGAGAAAACACAGATGCATATGAACAACTCGCTCAAATCATGAAAGCATTGTCATAAACAGGCAATGTATTTACAATGATTCATTATATACAGTAAGTTCAGAGTTTCTTACTTTTTCTAACCCAACCATTATGCCTGGGTGCATCCCCGACATCTGCTGTAGAGGCAACCTGCTGATTGCGATGCCCTGTTGTCTGTGATGACCTTAGTATGTGTCCTCAGGAGAGTCAGGGTTGGAGGGGCCTAGCCTGCTTTGAGCTTCTTGCTAGGAGGCAGATGCACTCCCTCAACCTGTGGACTGGAGGTGATGGGGTAGAGAGCACTGGGACTTACCAGACAGTCCAGTTCACTTAACAGAAGTAACAGTTCCCCTACTCACAAACAGGGAAGGACGAAGAGGGCATGACAGCCACCAATGTTCATCCTCACTCTGGTGGGAAAAGGCTACATTGGCACGATGAGACTCTTGCCAAAAATGCGGAGTGCCATTCCTGTAGAAGAGAGCACAGTAAGGAGTCTTACAACACCAGGTTAAAGTCCAACAGGTTTGATTCAAACACGAGCTTTCAGAGCGCTGCTCCTTCCTCAGGTGAATGGCGAGGTATGAGGACCTGAGGAAGGAGCAGCGCTCCGAAAGCTCGTGTTTGAATCAAACCTGTTGGACTTTAACCTGGTGTTGTAAGACTTCTTACTGTGCTCATCCCAGTCCAACGCCGGCATCTCCACATCGTGGAAGAGAGGACATTTTAAATGTATATGCTGCAATTAAAAAGCTCCTCTCGCAGAAACTAAGGAAGAATGAATGAAAACATTTAGCATTCAAGAATTTTAAGACGCAAAAGACAATGAGGTGTCATTCTTGGGAAAAATTACAGGATCCAATAGGAACGAGGGCTTTTCACAGTAACTTCATTGAAGCCTACTTGTGACAATAAGCAATTATTCTATTCTATTGGAGTGTTGACATTATGGTCAATGGAAATAGAGGGAGTTTCAGTTCTTTCAGACACAGGACAGTGGCTAAAGCAAGAATTACCCCAGTTATTGATCACATGACTCCAAAGTCCAGGAGGCACTGAACTTAAGGCCAAGGAATAGCTGACTGCTAAGCCTCAGTATAAAAGCGGAATCACTGAAACGTTGGTCTGGATTCACTGATTTGGAGGCTAAGTGCCGACGCCTACATGGGAACTGTGGCGTTTTATGACACCAAAATCGGTGCCAAACCCTCACCGATCCTGTGACTGGTGAGGGGCTAGCAGTCACGATGGGTAAACGCCCGGCTCCCATGGCACAAATGGCTGGAGGAGGGCTGGGTCTGTAAAACATGACGCCGGCCATGCGTGGACCCGATCTGCCAAATACTGCCCCCCTGGTCACCCCGTGGCCACCCTCCACCAATCCCCCCAGCCCTCACGGAAGCTCACCCGGCAAGAAGCATGGCTCACGGTCAACTGGAAGCGCTGGACATAGTCCGCAACCGTCACGCCGGGTTCCCGACCGCTGAGACCAGACGTCAACTGCGCAGTTGGGAACACGGACCATCAGGGGTGGAGCATCGGGGGAGTGCCTTCAGGTGACGCGCCAACACCGTTCCACCGGCGTGCAGCACGCGATGTGATGACACCATTTCGGAGGGGCGGAACTGGGGTCAAACCGGCGCCGGCCCCGATTTGGGGGTCGGAAGAGATTCTCCACCCGATCGGCGGTTGCGATATCGGCATCGGGCAATGGTGAATGCCACCCTTCATCTTTGTCTTAAGTGGATAGCGCTCACTCCTAAACCCGTTTGAGGTTTCCCCAGGAGGTGAAACATCTTCTCAGCATTTTCAAGCTCTTTCAAGACCCCGCCCCCCTAAATCATATATATTTTAATAAGATCACCTCATTCTTTAAATCTACAAAGAGTACAGGTCATTCCCTTTTCTGGGAAGACAACCCTTTCATCCCAGGAATCAACTCATTGACACTTCTTCTCAGCTGCCTCAATTCAAGTACGTTCCTTCATAAGTAATGAACACAAAACTATACACCAATGTCCTCGAAAGTTGTAGTAAGACATTCCTATTTTTATTCTCCATCCTATTTGCAATTCCATTTGACTTCTTAATTCCTTTCTCTACCGGCAAGCTAACCTTTTGGGTTTTGTGTATGAGGATGCGCAGATCTCTCAGTAATGGCGCATGGTAGCACAGTGGTTAGCACTGCTGCCTCGCAGTACCAGGGATTCAGCCTTGGGTGACTGTCTGCAAGGAGTTTGCATGTTGTCCATATGGGTTTCTTCCGGGTGTTCCAGTTTCCTCCCACAGTCTAAAAATGTGCAGGCTGGGTGGATTGGCCTGCTAACATTGATCTTTAGTGTCTAGAGATATGCAGATTAGATGGGGTTATGGGGTTTTGGGGATGGGGTTACGGGGTTGTGGGGATAGGGTGGAGAAATGAGCTGAGGTAGAGTGCTCTTTCGGAGGGTTGAAAAGTGCAGTATTGATGGACCGAATGGCCTCCTTCTGCACTGAAGGGATTCTGTGGATTCTATTCTGTAGACTCACCCCATGCAAATAATATTTAACTTTTCTATTTTTCACACCAAACTGAATAACCTCACATTTTCCCACATTATACTCCATGGGTAGAATTTCACCTGTGACGTATGTATTCAGTGGATGGAACTGGAAGTGGCAGCGATTCCCAGTCCCGCCTGGGATCAATTAAGAATCGTGCCGGATTGGGCCAGGAGGGTCGGCCGGGCAAACGTGCAACATGTGCTTTGTCTAATGGCAGCCCACAAAGCTTAAAGGTGGCATGCAGAAACCACCTGGGCATCAATGCCTGTAGAATGTCCAGTGCGGGTAGACACAGTAGGCGAGAGCGAAGGTCCAGCGGACAGCAAGCCCTTCATTTCCTGGACGAGCACCTCAGAGCTCTGGTTGAGGCAGTCACAGCCAGGAGGGACATATTGATTGCCATAGTCGGAAGGAGGAGGCTACCACACTTCACCAAGAAGGTATGGACAGAGATGGCTGCTGAGGTCAGCAGGCATTACCTTGTCCGGCTTGGTCCCACTGCTGGAAAAACTGCTCTTGGCATGGGTGAGTGATGTCTGGTCATTGTCCAGCGTGGGGAGGCAGAGGAAGGGTGTCTATTCAGTGTTGCAATGAAGCATGTAGGGCGAAATTCTCCGCCCCCCACGACGGGTGGGAGAATAGCGGGAGGGCCTTCCCGACTTTTTTGACGCCCTCCCGCTATTCTCCCACCCCCCCGCCGAAATCCCGACACGAATCGCTGCCGCCGTTTTTTTACGGCCGGCAGCGATTCACAGCTGTTAGAAGGGCCGAAGTCCCAGCCCTTTACGACCTTTTTACGAACGGCAAACACACCTGGTCCTGTCGTTCGTAAAAACGTCGTGACTACCTGGAAAAAAATAACCATGGCACCGATTGGCACGGCAGTACCATGGCCGTGCCAAGGGTGCCATGGGCCCGCGATCGGTGCCCACCGATCGCGGGCAGCGGGCCCGATGCCCGCGCACTATTTGTCCTTCCGCCGCCCCGCAGTATCAATACGCGGGGCGGCTGAGGGGCAACCCGGACCGCGCATGCGCGGGTTTCGCGCAAAAACGCGATGACGTCACCCGCGCATGCGCGGGTGGAGTCTTCCCACCTGCGCATGCGCGGCTGACGTCATATGACGCGTCAGCCGGCGCTAAGTCCGACAAGCGGGCTTAACGATTTTCGTTCAGCCCGACTTGTCGGAGCCTCCGACGTCGGGCTGCTAGCCCCGACGGGGGACCAGAATCGGTCCCCCGTCGGGAAGGGGCGCGATGTTTGACGATTTCTCCCGTTTTGGGAGAATTTCGCCCGTAGTTTTCAGGGAGTCTAAGGTCACACATCTGCCCGTGTGTCTCAAGGCTGCAGAGATGACTCTGAAGCCTTGAGTCTATCAAAGGGCCAGGTGTCCAAAGGGGTGGTAATCTTCTCTATCCTCTTGGGTGTGATCTGAGTTGAGGGGGCAGAATGGCACGCTGTTGGGCCTGAGGGGTTGAGTACTCAATGGAGCTCCGCATTTATGTGCAGGAGAAATGTAGCCACAAAAACCGGGAGGGAGCAATCATTAGTGGTAGAATGCCATACCTGGCTATCCTCACCAGCCATGATATAGGAGCACTGGAGCCCAAGTGCAAGTGAGGAGGGGGGGGGACATCAAGCCATGTGAGTTGATGTCTCGGGCGAAGGTAAGAGCCTATTGAGTAAATCATGACAGGTTGATGGTGAAATTAATGAAGCGGCTTCTCATCCCTCAGAATGACTTCAGTTATGCACCAGCCTTTGAGACGCTTCATTGCAACTGACACCAATTGTAATGGGCAGCATATGTTGAAAATGTGTGACATGAGTTATGTCTCTGAACGTTTGTTTTCATTCCTCAGATGAGCCATCCCCCAAAGCCAACCAAGAGGCCGACGACCCTGTGATACTGGACGGTCACAACTCGTAGAATTCAACTACGGCACACCCTCTCTCAGCAACAAGCAGCAGAACAGACACAGGAACGTCAGAGGGAATAACAGTTTCAGGAGAGTTGAACGTGCAAAGCAGTGTGGGTATATCATGTTCGCTGGAGCAGGTGGCAGAGGCATATAGTGCTTAGTACGCCAGCAGTTGGAGGACTGCTGGAGACCTGGACCATGCTGAGTATAAGACGGCAAATGCTGAATGTCCAGTGGGATGCAATGAGAGATCTGATGGAGGGTCTGCATGCCATGATCTCGGTCATGGAGAAGTCCCTGTGGAGGATGAGGGTGCTGTGACCCTAAGCTCTGAGTGCACAGCTTCATTCATTGAGAGGGTGGCAACTTTCATGGAGAGGCAGTTCCAGGATCAGAATGAGATGTTCCTGTCAGGCTACTTGAAAAATGACTGAATCATGACCTCCCATCATAGAATTTACAGTGCAGAAGGAGGCCATTTGGCCCATCGAGACTGCACCGGCCCTTGAAAAGAGCACACTACCTAAGGCCATGCCTCCACCCTATCCCCCTAACCTTACCTCACCTTTTTGGTCACTAAGGGGCAATTTAGCCTGGACAATCCACCTAACCTGCACATCTTTGTACTGTGAGAGGAAACCGGAGGAAACACATGCAGACACAAGGAGAAAGTGCAAACTCCATACAGACAGTTGCCCGAGGCCGGAATTGATCCCGGGCATCCACTCCCATGTGTCCCTGCCCCCATGAACGCTCCTGATATCAGCCTGGTCATCCTTGCCTTCTGGCTGCCCAGGATCTGCATCTGAGTCAATGTCCGTGTCCTCTTCTAATCCAAATGCAAAAGTCACATTGTCGGCCTAGTCCAGAGGTTTACCCCTGGAGAAAGCAAAGTTACGAAGACCGCAACAGACAACTACGATTAGTGATGCTCACTCGGGTGGATACTGCAGGGCACCCCCAGGCTCTGGTTGTACCTCTCGTCTGCCTCTGTCCGCAGGCACCTGACCGGTGTCATCAGCCACCTCTTCAGCGGATACCCTTTGGCACCAATCAGCCATCTTCGACGCAAATTGGAGCAGCAAAGAGCCTTGGCACTTTCGAGAGCTGTAGTATGTGAGGATCGTGAAAGTTGCCAAGGTAACTTGCACGGGCCTGCAGAATCTGGGTCCTGTGGTCACAGACTATCTGAATGTTCATTAAGTGGAATCCCTTCCTGTTCACAAATGTGCTCAGCTGGCAACTTGATGGCCACATGAGTGCAATTGATGGCACCCTGGATGTGAGGGAAACCAGTAATTGCGGGAAAGCCTTTGGCCTGCTCAGCCTGGCTGATTTGGTCTGTCCTGAAATGAATGAATTTTCTAATACCCCTGAACAGAGCCTCAGCCACCAGCTTGGCACAGCTGTGTGCAGCTGACTGCGAAAAGATCAACCATTGCCCCCTGGAACGATCCGGAGGCATCAAGGTTTAGTGCCATAGTAACCTTCAGAGCCACTGGCATTGGGTGAACGGCCACACAATCGGACACTTTCAATGCACCAATCATGTGGCATATGCTCGTAGCGACTTCCCTTGAAAGCTGTAGCCTCCTGTGGCACTGGACCTCTGTCGTGTCCAAGTAGTTTAAACGCTGTTGTACACCCTGGCAGCTGGGTAGTCGGGATGTGCTCCTTGTTATCCCTGCTGTCCTTCATGGTCCTGCTCCTGCACCTCTGCCAGAGGAGGATGCCAGCGACTATCAGGCCTCCTTCCTTTTTGTTCCCTGTCCTGCTCAGAGCAGGAGGCGTTGTCTGCTGAGTTAGTAGGCATGCAGATGGGGCTTACTCGTGCACAAAGGGTGGCGAGGAACCAAGCCTCTCGTGCCAGAGGACAGAAATGTCCTGAGAGCTCCACATGGTGCTGAGCACAGAAAACACTCTCTCAAAATCCCCAATCGCCAACTCCACTCACTGCCTGAAATTCCCAACTCCTTAACCAGCATTTTCTCCATTCCCCTTTTAGCCCACCTTTGAATCCACAAAGTAAATAAAACAGTTGGTGCACCTGCCCATGTTTCCTGTGTGCCGAGCTGTAAATTACACAAGGCACATAAAATCTTGGTCTGTTGGAGATTTAATCCCCTCAATATGCAGCATAAGTTTTGGTGGGTGCGTGATGACATCGGGATATCATCATACGCCATTTAATGGATTTCCAGGTCAGGCACACACCTGGCCGACAGATGCTCAATTCGACCTCATCTGTCAAATTTCTGGCCACTCATTTAACCTGTAGACTGGGTCATTAACTGTGTTCAAGAGTGAATTGGGCAGATTTTTAATCAGTAAGGGAATCAAGAGATTTGGGGAGAAGGAGGGAATGTGGGGTTGAGGATTATCATATCAGATCAGTCATGGTCTCATTGAATGGCAGAACACACTTGATAAGCCGAACAGCCTACTTCTGTGTCTTATGGCCTCACCTATCCTTTTCAGACTCTTTGGGCAGGACTTTTGTTGCGGGGCCTGGACCATTATTGAGGCCTGAACCTGACTTGGGCAGACGTAGTAATCAGTCCTAGGCTTCATGGGCTGGCCCCATACTTGGTATGGAGACAGGTATGGTGCTTAATTAGCGGCCATTATTGTGGCTGCTATTTGAGTGCTGGAATTTCAGCTTGGTCGAAACTATATTGTGAAGAAATTGGAATCTCTCCAGAGAGCCAGAGGTTGAAGCGGCATGGTAGCACAGTGGATAGCACTGTTGCTTCACAGCTTCAGGGTCCCAGGTTCGATTCACAGCTTGGGTCCCTGTCTGTGTGGAGTCTGATAGATGTGCTGTTAAGTCATTTGGACATTCTGAATTCTCCCTCAGTGTACCCGAGCAGGCACCGGAATGTGGCGATGAGGGGCTTTTCACAGTAACTTCATTGTAATGTAAGCCTACTTTTGACAATAAAGATTATTATTAAATAAACCCTAGGCATGGCAGTCCTGGATTCACTGATGCCAATCTGGAAGTCTTCCTGATGGCCAAAAGGGAGAGAAGGGAGGTCTTCTTCCTGAAAGATAGCAGGAGGAAACTAAATAGACTTGGATGGACATGCTGACATAGTCAGCAGATATATGGTCCACAGAAATTGGATCCAGTGTTGGAAGAGATTCAATAACCTGATACTTTCTAAACCCCAACACTAAGAACAGGCCTCTGGGTTGTCACCCTCGAGCAGACACATCAGCTGAGGAGTCTGAAGGCCACTTGGTGCTCTTGAACATGGGAGCAGCATGCGGCCGGGCCATTTACTGCCGCCTCAGAATGTCTCTGAGGACAGTGCTACTAAGGATCTTTCAACACTGATGCATGAGGCTTCTAATGTTGGGGAGTCTGGCATTGATTATAGAGGACAGAAGTGTCCTATCACAGCCTGTTCTGTCCTTTGTTGCGGGCCAGGGTTTAGAGAAGCCCAAAGTGTATCATGGAGTTCACCTGACCCATGACTTTTACTCGATTGTGGTATGCGGAGCACACCTCCCACTCTACAGGTGTGGTACAACATAAATTGACAAGTATTTTTTAAAGCAAAACAATTTATTCTATGAATTCAAGTTAACCTTTTTAAGACATACAGTGAACATCTTAGCAACCATCAATTCAAATACAACCCCCAAAGAATACAACACTAAGTAATCCTTACTTTCCTTTTAACATAAGCACATCAGGTTTAAATTCACTACTGAGAACAGTTATCACTCTGAATTCACCAAATATCAAGAAATAGTCTTTACTTGGCAGAGAGGACAACATTACACCTTCTCTGGCTGGTGCAGCTCCAACACTGAAACAAAACCAAAAAGACACAGACACACCCAAGCTTTTCTCAAAGTGAAACTAAAAAGCAGAGCCAGAGCTTAGCTCCACCCACACTCTGACATCACTGCAGTGACATGAGCAGACAAATATTTCTTAAAGTGATATTCTCATGCAGAAATGGGTTCATAATTGGGGAGGCAGTGGCATGGTGGTATTATCACTCGACCAGTAATCCAAAAACCTGGGTTCAAAACCCACCATTGCGGATGGTGAAATTTGAATTCATTAAAAATCGGAGGAGGCCATAAGGCCCTTCCAGCCTTCTCCGCCATTCATGATGAGCGTGGCTGATCATTCAACTCAATAGCCTAAACTCCCTTCCCCCCCCCCCCCCCCCCCCCCCCCCCATATCCTTTGATCTTCTTCACCCAAAGTGCTATATCCAACTGCTTCTTAAAAACATACAATGTTTTGGCCCCAACTACTTCCTGTGGTAATGTATTCCACAGGCTGACCACACTCTGGATGAAGAAATTGCTCCTAGTCTCCTAAATGGTCTACTCCATATCCTCATACTGTGACCCCTGCTTCTGGACACATCCACCATCTGGATCATCCTTTCTGCACCTACCCTGTCTATAGGTTTTATAGGTTTCTATGAGAACCCCCCTCATTCTTCTGAACCTCAGCGAACACTATCCTAATCGATTAAATCTCTCACACGTCAGTCCTGCCACCCCAGGAATCAGTCTAAAGGTGACCATGAAGCCATGGTCGATTGTCGTAAAAACCCACCTGGTTCACTAATGCCCCTTAGGGAAGGAAATGTGCCATCCTTACTTGTTCTCGCCCACACGTGACTCCAGAACCACAGCAATGTGGTTAACTCTTAAATGCACTCAGGGATGGGCAATAAATGCTGGCCCAGCCAGCGACCCCCTCATCTCATGAAACAAAATAAAATACTTGCAACAGGTCATCCATAATTGAGGGCAGCACGGTAGCATTGTGGTAAGCACAAATGCTTCACAGCTCCAGGGTCCCAGGTTCGATTCAGGCTTGGGTCACTGTCTATGTGGTGTCTGCACATTCTCCCCGTGTGTGCGTGGGTTTCCTCCGGGTGCTCCGGTTTCTTCCCACAGTCCAAAGATGTGCAGGTTAGGTGGATTGGCCATGCTAAATTGCCCTTAGTGTCTAAAATTGCCCTTAGTGTTGGGTTGTGTTACTGGGTTATGGGGATAGGGTGGGGGTGTGGGCTTGGGTAGGGTGCTCTTTCCAAGAGCCAGTGCAGACTCGATGGGCCAAATGGCCTCCTTCTGCACTGTAAATTCTATGACTAACAGGGCCCAGGCTGCTTGAGGGGTTCCTAACTTCAAGTTACATCAACCATGGGAGGGTGAGCCATGGTGATGGGCAATTTTGTGGATCATGAGGAAGTTGGCCATGGTGAAATGTGCATTTGTGATGGAGATGGTGACTAACGAGGGCAATGCACACTTTAAGAGGTGCACCATGCCCTATCCAACATTAGACAAAGCCTGCTGCTTTGGGAAACCTCAACACCGCAGAGGCTTCTGCCTTCTATGTCTAGCTCACATGATCTCTTCTTGTGTCTCCCACAGCTGCAGATGTCAAGGAAAGGAGTTCACCTGCCTCACCATTACTACCACAGGGCTCAAGGGTGACAGCAGCAGAGATCTAAGAAAAACACATCAAACCAGTCCCGACATGTTTACCTTGGCAGCTTCTTGTGCATGGATAGATAGGGTGGCACTCACAGTCTCAGTGTGTACAAGGAGGTGTCAGAGGCAGAAATAGCTGTGGACCGTCTATCCCAGAGGATAATTCAACTGCAAACAGATGCAGGACATCAGGAGGTACTGGAAAGGAAGCTCTACTTAGACCAGCAGCATCAAATGTGCTCCTAATTGTCATAGTTACCAGAGGCATGAAGAGTCAGGAGTCCATCCATCTCATGTGCGCCACAATGGCTCAAGTCTTTGAGTGCATGAGCTCCTCCAGTGAGAGAGTCGGTAAACTCATGGAGAGCCACATGCGACAGCATTTATAATAATAATAATAATTTTTATTAGTGTCACATGTAAGCTTACACTAACACTACAATGAAGTTGCTGTGAAAATCGACTAGGCGTCACACATCGGCGCCTGTTTGGGTACACTTTGTCAGAACGGTAGCACAGTGGTTAGCATAGTTGCTTCACAGCTCCAGGGTCCCGGGTTCAATTCCCGGCTGGGTCACTGTCTGTGTGGAGTCTGCATGTTCTCCCCGTGCCTGCGGGGTTTTCTCTGGGTGCTCCGGTTTCCTCCCACAGTCTGGGGGGGGGGTGGGTGTTGGGGTTGGGGGCTGGGGGCGGGGTTGGGGGCGGGGGTGGGGGTGGGGGCGGGGGTGGGGTGGGGGTTAGGGGGGGTGGGGGTTAGGGGGGGTGCGGAGGGGGGGGGGTGCGGGGGCCATTCTGCTGGCCGGAGGCTTCGGCGGGGGCTGGGGGGACTGGTGGGGGGTGGCGAGGGAGTTTACAGGGGGGCATTATTTCGCAAGCCGGGTCCTCGTGAGGCCTGCGCCATGTTGTACGGCGCGGCTGTTACGCATCGCCACCGTGCGCATGCGCGGCCATGGACCCTGCAGTTCTCCATCCGTGTCTGCAGGTAAAGCCGGGGGCTTTATGTGGCGCGGCTGCCAGCCCCCCATCTAGCATCAGTGCAGGGATGGCATCAACTTTTTGGTCGTAAGATCAGATGCTTCCTCCGGACATAGCCGCAAAATCGGAGAATCCAACCCTTAGTTTCAGGAACGGAGAATTCCGCTGGCTACCAAGGCTGTTGTAACATTGTGCACAGGTGTTTAATGTGGACAAATATATACAGATTTGTGTCATAGCTCCTAATGTTACACTATGCCCTGCACCCATGCCAACTTAACTGGTATTTGCTTTTCTGACCTTACAGGCCCTAACGGACTAGGCCTAAGTGAATCCCCAAGCAGTACATTTCGAGTGGAGGCGGCCTGCTGTGATTCTCGCCCTGTGACCTTGTTCCCCTTCGGTCACCATATTCTGGGGCGACAGGGCCTGGATGGGCCCGTCTGCTTCTCAGATTTCCCAGGTGGTGTGATGACGCCGTGTTCTGCCGATTACCCATATGTTGCGCTAGGGCCAGGAGGGGGCCCCCAAGCACCCCAAGGGAGGCTGCCAGATGACATGGCTGCCCCGTTCTGCGCCTCAGGCACCAGACAGAATATCCAGGCCTTGGACATCCTGACCCAAGGCTGTGACCCTCGCACCATGGATGCCACCTGTTTGATGTTGGCCTCGGTGGCACGCATTGTCGGTAGTGATCTCGGTATGTTGTAATACACGATCAGACTACGTTAAGCTAGTACAGGCAACTGAACACTAGATGGCCACACTATCAGGACCTATATAAAGGTTTTCCCGCTCTTTCCGAGTGGAAAATGTGTCCGGAGTGCAGAGAGTATAGAGCTAGAGAGAAGAAGTTAACAGGTCTCAGTATTTAGCATTATCTTATTTAATAGTTTAATCTACAGTCATTTGTTTGCTTGCTAGTTTAGTATTAAGTAAAAATAACTCACAAGATTATTTTATATTACTTATTAAATAACTTTATCATCACTGGAAGACTATGTCTATATTTCAACAACTCGGCGAGACAAAAAGAATAATATATATTATAATATCGTATTATAACATTCGGCACCGCTTCCTGCTCTTGCAGGTGGTTGGACTCCTCCGACTGCAGCTGCAGATGCTGGATGGTTGATGACACGCCTCCTGTAGACCCTGGCTCTGTAGTCGCATCTCCAGCATTGGTGAGATCATCCTTTCCAGTAGTGTGAAACCCGTCTGGATTGCAACTAGCCCCTTGGGTTCTGTCACCCTCCAACTGTCCAGGGGTTCCTACCTCCACCTGATGTACCGCAGCATGTGTCAGAGAGTGTCCCAGGAGTCTCTTCTCTAAAATGGCTCACCAAGATGATCAAGTGTTTCGGGGATAGCAGTGACGAGAAGTTGGTGTAGTCCCCGGATATGTGCCCTGGGATGTTGCAGAGTTGCTGCTGGGGGCAAGGGACTCTGGGACGGTTCCGCCTCATCAGAAGGTGACCCTGGAAGACAAAAGACAAGACACATGATGAGATCAAGAGTAGGTGTGGTGTGGGGTGACTCATGTGCCATATGGATAGCGCAACTCATTGAGAGCTTATTTGGATGTCCCATGTCGACCTTTACCCCGGCGACTGCCCACTCTCCCACCCCACCGAACAGATCCATCACCCTCTGCTCCATGTCGCTGAAGACCCTCAGGTCATGCGGGCCCCTTCTGGTCTTCTCCAGCTCTTGGTAGTTGTGATGGTGGCAGGGCGGGAGCAGTGAGGGTGTGGGATTGGGGTAGGTGGTGCCTGCGGCATGGAGGTAGTTACTCATCTGGGCCGCCATGAAGAGGTTGTGACGTTTCTTCCGGCACTGCTGGCTGGTCCTCGCAGTGGGGCCTATGGTGCTCATGCCTCTGCCACATCCACTGAGGCCTGGTTGACCTTGGCGGGTGGCAGCCTCCTTCCCACCTCAGGGAAGAGGGTGCCCCTTCTCTCCTCCGCATGACTTGTGGGAGGAATCCGAAGCACCCGGAGGGAAACCCACACAGACACGGGGAGAAAGTGCAGACTCCGCATAGACAGTGACCCAAGCGGGAATCGAACCTGGGACCCTGGCGCTGTGAGGTTACAGTGCTAACCACTGTGCTACCGTGCCGCCATACTCCGTGCACCTTCAGGTTGTACACTTGATTCTTGTTCAGGTTGCGTTGGTTTAGATATACAGAAGTTTTCACACACATCATTTGCTGACAGTGAAGTAACAGTTTGCTGAATTTTTAACAAAGTTCTTCTCTTTCTCCAAGTACTTGTCCTTGCTCTGTGATGACTGTATAGGATCTCGGACCTATCTCCTGTATTACGTTTGCACACTTTGACTAACCATCAGGATCCTCCACCCTTACATATCATTGTTCTTTAAAGGTTGTCGA
The DNA here is from genome assembly GCF_902713615.1 of Scyliorhinus canicula. NCBI lineage: Eukaryota > Metazoa > Chordata > Chondrichthyes > Carcharhiniformes > Scyliorhinidae > Scyliorhinus > Scyliorhinus canicula. The sequence goes on from NC_052162.1 coordinate 47,393,597, forward strand.
GACCTGTTGACCTGTCATCGTATCTCTTCTGCTTCCTCTTTTTAGACTGCAGTTAATGTTTTATTTTGTGACTTGCTTGCTGACTTGTAAGACATGGCAACGTAGTTCTTATCTTCCTGTTCATCAGCAATTGTGATGATGGGAAACCATTACTCAAAGGTAACTTAAGGGATAAGTGAATGGGCTAGGGTCTGGCAGATGGAATACAATGTTGACAAATGTGAGGTTATCCATTTTGGTAGGAATAACAGCAAAAGGGATTATTATTTAAATGATAAAATATTAAATATTAAATATTAAATATTGAAACATGCTGCTGTGCAGAGCCACCTGGGTGTGCTCGTGCATGAGTCGCAAAAAAGTTGGTTTACAGGTGCAACAGGTGATTAAGAAAGCGAATGGAATTTTGTCCTTCATTGCTAGAGGGATGGAGTTTAGGACTAGGGAGGTTATGCTGCAATTGTATAAGTGTTAGTGAGGCCACACCTGGAGTATTGTGTTCAGTTTTGGTCTCCTTACTTGAGAAAGGACGTACTGGCACTGGAGGGTGTGCAGAGGAGATTCACTAGGTTAATCCCAGAGCTGAAGGGGTTGGATTACGAGGAGAGGCTGAGTAGACTGGGACTGTACTCTTTGGAATTTAGAAGGATGAGGGGGGATCTTATAGAAACATTTAAAATTATGAAGGGAATAGACAGGATAGATGCGGGCAGGTTGTTTCCACTGGCGGTGAAAGCAGAACTAGGGGGCATGGCCTCAAAATAAGGGGAAGTAGATTTAGGACTGAGTTTAGGAGGAACTTCTTCACCCAAAGGGTTGTGAATCTATGGAATTCCTTGTTCAGTGAAGCAGTTGAGGCTCCTTCATTAAATGTTTTTAAGATAAAGATAGATAGTTTTTTGAAGAATAAAGGGATTAAGGGTTATGGTGTTCAGGCTAGAAAGTGGAGCTGAGTCCACAAAAGATCAGCCATGATCTCATTGAATGGTGGAGCAGACTCGAGGGGCCATATGGCCTACTCCTGCTCCTAGTTCTTATGTTATGTTCTTACAACTGAGTGATGCCACATATGGATTGTCCTGGCTGTCCATCGATTTTTTAAAGTAATTGTTTTACTACTTGCACACTTTTCTCTGCCTTTCCATTTGACTGTGAATATAAAGGACTGGAGGTGACATGTTTGAAGTCATACTTTTGCACAAATTCCCTCCATTCCTGACAACTGAAACATTGAGCAATTTTGGAGACTAGGGGATTTTCACAATAACTTTATTTGAAGCCTACTTGTGACAATAAGTGATTTCCATTCATTCATTTCATTTCATGACAACCTGGAATGCCATGACGAGCAAAGATAACCTTGGCATGCGTTCTAACACACCTGACTGACGAGCTGGGTAACTGTGCCGCTTCAGGAAAATTGGAAAAGTAATCCCTGATCATTGATCATTTTAATATGGCAAAATTACAAGTCTGAGCCTTTAATTTTAGATCCATGAGAAATCTCTCGAAAGACTTGCCTTTCTTATGTGTGCGCATTCTGAAAATGTTTCTTTCAAAAGTTTCTTTCTTCTTCGGCGTACAAAGCTCATCAAACTTTTTAACGATGGAATCAAAGTTCTCACTATCTGTCTCTCGCTCAAATACCAACGTGATAAAGATTTTGATCGCCTGTACAGTGAGCAGCAATGCTATTTTTCGCTCATCAGGCTGTGCCTGTAAACCTTGAGCCGCTATGTACAAGGTAAACTGCTGCTTAACAGCATGCCAATTTGCATCTACACAGAGACTTTGTGATGTTTTCAAGCTATACATCTTTTTCTTCGGTGACCAGTTTAGCGTTTAGGTATGCCTTTTGATGTTCTTCGCAGGTTAGTAATTTTTTTTAGTAGCACCATTTCCAAAGTTCTTTACTTCAGATCTTCAATTCATAGATCACTACTTCTGGTACCATGTTACATTCTAGTGCATTGCAATGATTGAGTTAGTGCACCAAAGAACATCTAATTCGTGACTAATTAAGATTGATTAAATTACAATAACGTGGGTAGAAAATAATACGAATACTACTAACGGACTATGAACTGTTAGTAACTAGAATACGAGAGCTGATACTAAACATGGCAATCTACGACGACTCCTCCCCCAGACTCCCTGAGGTTGCAGTGTCACATGGTGTAGTTCTACTGCCACCTGCTGGTCGGAGGTCTAACATATTAACATACAGAATTGCTTATGCATATTATTACACGCCCTGGAGTGATGTTACACATACCCTGGGAGGGAGGAAAATGGGGTGGGTAAGGTATCGATGATGGACCAGGTCACATCCCATGTGAAGCGGGTAAAGATGATGGCCTCCCTGGCAATCTGAGATTTCCGGATCCTTGCCACTGCTGCAGCCACCTGTCCTGCAGCCATTGGCTGGACCTCCGATTCGTCTCTGGGGTGGCCCTCCAGCTCCAGCTGGTCCGACGCCACCTCATCATCCTCGTCCCCTCCTCAGATGTGGACACATGTTCATCCCCAACCTCCAGCATGTCGCCCTGCTACTGTGCCAGTTTGTGGAGGACACAGCAGACCACCACAACACGGGAGTCCCTCCGGCGGGGTGTACTGCAGGGCCCCACTGGAGCTGTCGAGGCACTGGAACCGCATTTTGAGCAGAGCAATGCACCGCTCAATGACAGCCCAGGTGGCCACATGGGCCTCACTGTATCAGGTCTCCGCATCAGTCTTCGGTCTCCGTACTGGTGTCATTAGCCAGGTCGTCATTATCCCCTAAGAGCCAGCCACCCACCCTGACTGCCCCAGGATGTAGCTGGGAAACGTGCACACACAGCATGATCTTCATGTGGTGATCACACATGAGCTGTATTTTGAGGGAGTGGAAACCCTTTCTGTTAATGTAGGGCACTCCCAGATGGCCTCATGAGCGCAAGCAGCATGCCTGAAGTCTACCAGCCCCTGAACCTGATGGGGGCAGGGTCCTCAGGGTGTGGGACAGGGTCCGGCACATAGGCCGCTACCTAGAACATCCTAAGATGCTGCTGCTGCCACCATCTCCGGCGTCTGGCAGCCCGGGCTACCAGCAGTACCACTGGAGCCTGTTCTGAGGTGTCCGAAATATTGTTCAATATCTGTAAGGCATTGGGAGAGGGTGTTAGACTGATAAACAATGATGGCGCCCAGCCCAGGACACTCCATTCCCCCATTGATTCCCCTGCCCAAACGCCCTCTCCACTCACTCTCGGCCGGAGAACCCCCTCTCAAAGGACCCCAGGCCGTGTTCCCAAGACACCCGCTCATAAGTCACATGCACCGGGTGCTGGTCCCCTACCTATTGAACTCACCCACACTACGACCTTGGACATGTCCCTCGGACCTGTGTCTAATCCGCTGGGGGTTCAGAAGTTACTGCTGCGTGTGTGGGGTTGCCTCCCTCAGTGTTGAGGCACAGTATCCAGGCATCGCGGTCTGATTGGGATGCGAGGTAATGATTCCCACACGCTACACGGGAATCCACTTGGGTTATGGGAAGTGCTCAGTTAATGACGATTGCCAGTTCCCTATTATCATTAGCCTTCGGCCGCACAGCCAGAGGCCTCAGCAGTCGGTGGGGGTTATGGATGGTCAGTGGAGCAGATGGGCAGGGACAAGGGTACCCCGGAATGTGTACATGATCTAGGGGTTTGCATGGTGGTGCCGCATGCAGTTTCCCCCCCCAGCTTCCCCACCTTCACTATCCCATGGGGGCCAACCCCCCAAGCTGGAGGTCCCCAACCCCCGCCGAGCACTGGGGTGCAAGCGCAGCGCCCACGGTTTCTTTACCTGTGAGCAAAGATGGCCACTCACCTCCTCGGAACGCCGGAGAACCCCTTCCACCGTTAACATTTTTAAAAAGGAGTACTAATCGGCACCAGCGTGACCATTTGCTCGGGAGGCCTGCTCCCATTAATTGTGTGGAAAAGGACTTAAGTGGTGATAATTGCTTTCGCACTGTGAGATCCCGATTTCTTCTATGGGAGTGGGCCGGAGGCGCAAACTGTTTGGCAGCTGGCATGATTCTCGTTTTTGACCACTCCCGCTGTTTACTGGCCTTGCTTCACTTGAGCGAGAGCGCAACGAGGTGAGAGAATCATGCCCAGAGTATTCCCTGGCCAACATGGTAGCACTTGCACCATTTCTCCCTATAACTTTTTGTGCAAGTGTCATCACTTCCCTATGACGTTTGGCTCTGATTCACTCCTTTTTAGTAAAATGCAACACTCTACCCATATCTGCTGAGGTTAGTCATGAAGGCCCTGCCTTTTCAACCTTGCTCCTTGGCTGAGTGTGGTGACCCTCAGGTTAAATCACCACCAGTCAGCTCTCCCTCTCAAAGGGGAAAGCAGCCTCTGGTCGTCTAGGGCTATGGAGAGTTTACTTACTTTACCTGTGCTGCAAAATATAGGTCGGGAGTTACTGCATTCTGTAAATTACAGCAAACCATGTGGAGTTAAAGATGTTATATGTGCAGTGTGCACTTTCTAGGGGGGGGGAAATACACCAGGGAAGCCTTGATTTTTATGGCTTCTAAATGCTGGATTTTCTTTATTTTATCACCAATATATGTTCGGGCAAATAACTTTAATGCTTAAATCACAGATGGACGAATATTTAAGGCTGTGAAGTGCGATGGTGTGTGCAAGCACTTCTGCGTGGGTAATCAGATTTGCGAAAGAAGTGGTGAACAGCGGGGGCTTTCTGTAATATACAGCCAACGCAATAGTCATGTGTCATCAGCAACGTAGCAACAGGTCTTCAACGAGGTCTGTAACGAGATGTTATTCCATGGCAACAAATCAGGCCTCACTGTATGCAGTATCAAAACTTATTGCCAAAACCTGCTTTATTAAAAAATATATTATTCATTGAGAATTGCCAAGGGCTATTTATTTTTAAGTTCCCCTCTAAGTTACACCCTATCCTGTCTTGGAAATATATCATCATCCTGCAATCCCATACCAAAGAGAACTGTGGGACGACCTTCACCACATGAATTGCAATGGCTCATGAAGGCAGCTCATCATCACCTTGTCAACAACAATTAGGGATAGGAAATAAATGTCTTGTCAGCACTATCCTCATCACTTGAATGAATAATGAAAAAAGTATTTACTGTTCCACACTAAGAAATCAGGTTCCAATTGGATCACAACGTTGGAAATTCAGAATGGGAATATTTGGATGGTTAAATTCTGTAAGTGTCACTCTAAATCTTCAATGCCCCTATTGTTGCGACCAGCTTTCTAGACTTGCATTCTACTGTAGCTGAGATTTACATTAATGGCTCAAACCAGATCACATAACATTGATTTGTATGTAAAGTAGTGGTGCTAGTTTCCAGCTGAGAAATCATTCCGAGGTACCTGCTATGCTTTACGTCAACCATCCCGACTGGGTTCTAGCCTGCAAAGTTTCGTAGCTATATTTTATTTTGTAGGTCTCTCACACATACTTCTTGTCGGTCAGAGATTCAAGGACTGTGCTGCGTTATTTTCTGATGCATATTCCTGTTGTGTGAAACTCCACATCAGGATTTAAAAGCAGTTCAGAATTCATCCTGCAAATGAATTTGTTAGTCTAATTATAAAACAATATAAACTTCTCAATTAAAGTACTGCCTCTTACTTACCACAGGTGTCCCTTTGTTCTATTTATAGACCCCTGAAGCTCCTGATTAGATTCCAGCCTGTAACTCACTTGTAGTTTACCTTAGCATTGTGATGTTGTCATATATATCTCTTTTATGCTCTCACTTATTGACGGCAGCTGCTTGACTGACAGTTTGTCATTGAGCAATGAGCTGAGACATTCACTGGGTCTTGACCATCCAGTGGCTTCAACCAAATTCTTCCAACAGTTTTTCTGCAATGGGTGAAGATATGTCGTTATTTAATTTATGTGAAGGGTGGAAACACAACACATGAACTTCAGCGGTTTGAGAAGGTGCACGACCACATTCTCGAGATGTGGAGATGCCGGCGTTGGACAGGGGTGAGCACAGTAAGAAGTCTTACAACACCAGCTTAAAGTCCAACAGGTTTGTTTCAAACAAACCTGTTGGACTTTAACTTGGTGTTGTAATACCTTCTCGAGAGTTAGTAGGATCAGGCAGTAATTGCTGGCCTAGCCAGTGACAGCCACATCCCATGAATGATTAAATACAGAAAGCAAGGTTGTTGATGCTCTGTGGATTTATTCAAGTTATGAAGACCAATAGTTTTGCAAAAACAAACTATTTTACTTCACTGTCCAAAAGATTCTATTGAATTGACAAATTGATATATGAATGGCTCCAATCAGCACAAAATCCTAATACAAAGTCCTGCTGCCCAACTTGTGTGTTTGGCCAAATATTACATAAGAACATAAGAAATAAGTGCAGGAGCAGACCATATGGACTGTCAAGGCTCCTCTGCCATTCAATATGATCATGGCTGTACTCATATCTCAACTCCACTTTCCTGCCCACTTTTCATATATCCCTTGGTCCTCTGAGAGGCTAAAAATCTGGCTATCTCAGCATTGAATATATTGAACGATAGAACATCCACAACCCTCTGGAATAGAAAATTACAAAGATTCACAACCCTTTGGGTCAAAAAATGTTTCCTCTTCTCAGTCCTAAATTATTGGTCCCTTATCCTGAGACTGTGTCCCCCTTGGTTTAGAATCCCCAGCCATGGAAAACAATGTCTCCTTATTTACCCTGTCCCGACCCCTCCATAATGTTGAGCGTTTCAGTGAGATCATCTCTCATTTTTCTGAAATCCAGAGAATGTAGACCAATTTATTCACCTCCCTCCCCCCCATCAAAGGACAACCCTTTCATTCCAGGGACCAATCTGGTGAACCTTTGCTGTACTGCTTCCAATGCAAGTATATCCTTCCTTAAATATGGGAATGAAAACTGCACACAATATTCCAGGTGCGGCCTCATCAAAGTCCAATACAATTGCAGCAACTTTATCATTGCTGTGCTCCAATCCCCTTGCAATAAAGGCCATCATGCCATTTCTTTTCTTTTTTGTTAATGTTTTTATTGTTTTTTTTGGTATACATAACAAATATAAATACGAACAATACAATGAGAATTATGCAAGAGAGCACCTAAGCAGTACCATTAAAGTTATTTACATCGAGATCGGTTTGAACTATTTACATAGATTTATCACAGGTTCGTCTTTCAGTTCTTTTGTCCTTTCCTCACAGCATTTGCTGTGCCCCCCCCCCCCCCCCCCCCCTCTTTCTTCCATGCCATTTCTTTCCCAATTGCCTGTTGCACCTGCTTGCTAAATTTTGAGTTCTTCCTACATGTACACCCATGTCTCTCTGGACATTAACATTTACAAGTTTCACGCTTTAAAAAAATATTCTGCTTTGGCATTGCAACCAGAGAAACTAACCTCACACGTCCCATATTATCTTCCACCTTGTTAGCCACTCATTTAACCTGTCAATAGATTTTTCAGCATCTTTGTGTTCTCCTCACAACTTGCATTCCCACCTAGCTTTGTATTGTCCACAAACCTAGATTCACTCCTCTCTGTCTCTACATCTGTGTCAGTTAATATAGCTTGTATATAGCTGAGGCTCCATCGGGTTACAACTGGGCAGGACCGGGGCTGCCATCCTTGGCAGGGGGTGGGGTACTTGCTGGAGCAGTTGGGGAGGGTGATGGGAACCTATGTAAGGATTCAGAACAGGGGCAATCAAGAACAAGAGAAAAAGACAGAAAGGAGAATAAGAAAAGTGATAGGCAGAGAAATCAAGTTGCTGTATTCGATAATGACAGTAAAATATAGTAGGGATAGGACAAGGAACATTAAAAGGACTAGCCTTAAGGTTTTGTACCTGAACGCGCAGAGCATTCAAAATAAAATGGATGAATTAGTTGCACAGATAGATATAGAGGGATATGATGTAATTGGGATTACGGAGACATGGCTCCAAAGTGACCAGGATGGGAACTAAACATTGTAGGCTATTCAGTTTTTAGGAAGGACAGACAGAAAGGAAAAAGTGATCAGAAAGGAAAACATATTAGTACAGATGATGTGGAGTCTGTCTGGGTGGAGTTAAGAAACATCAAGGGGCAAATGACATCTGTAGAGGTAGTATGCAGACTACCAAACTGAAGTTGTAATGTTGGGAATAGAATAGACAGGAGATCAGGGATGCTTGTGATAAAGGAACATCTGTGATTATGAGTCACTTTAATTTGCACATAGATTGGGTGACTCAAATCAGTCACAGTATAAGAGAGGAGGAATTGCTGGAGTGCACACGGGATGCTTTTCTGGACCAATACATTGAGAAACCAACAAGGGACCAGGCCACCTCGGACTGGGTGTTGTGCAATGAGAAAGGATTACTGGGTAATCTAGTTGTGAGGGAACCCATGGGGATGAATGATCATAATATGATAGAAATCATTATCAAGGTGAATAATGAGGTAGTTAATTCTGAGACCAGGGTTCTGAACCTCAATAAAGGTAACTATGATGCATGAGCTGGCTATGACGGACTGGGAAACATTACTGAAAGGTAGGACGGCAGACGGGCAATGGCAGGCATTTAAGGAACGAATAGGTGAACTCCAAAAGTTGTTTATTCCTGTTTAGTGCAAGTGTAGAAAGGGAAATGTGGCCAAACCATGGCTGACAAGGGAAATTAGAGACAGTATTAGATTCAAAGATGAGGCATACAAATTAGCTAGAAAAAGCAATAGATCTGAGGATTGTGAACAGTTTAAAATTCAGCAAAGACAGATTAAGGGATTGATTAAGAATGGGAAAATCCAATTTGAAAGTAAGCAAGGGGGGAACATGAAACTGACTGTAAAAGTTTCGATAGGTACGTAAAGAAAAAAAGATTAATAAAAACTAATGTAGGCCCCTTACAGGGAAATTCATAATAGGGAACAAAGAAATGGCTGAGGAACTAAATTCGTTCTTTGCTTCTGTCTTCACAAAGGAAGACATGAATAATGTACCTGAAGTTCTGAGAAACATAAGTGGCAGGGTTCTCTGTTTCTGAGACTAAGTGTTGACTCCAACGCAGAATTTGTGGATTGTCACGACAGCAAAACTGCCACCTCACCTGGACCGAGTTTGCTACTATTAAAGGGCTAGCACCGGTGCTACGTGGAACACAATCGATTCCAATGAGAAAAAGTGCCTGTTTCACATGGTCCGTGATTGACACTCGGAAGGCTAACAAGCTGCAGCCACATATACACATTACAATCCCCACACACACTGATCCCAGTCAACAAGATAGCATTGGATGTGCTGGTGCGCACCCATATGACTGATGGGGGGACACGTATATGACCCATGTCCCTAAGTTCACAGTGGGTTGTCAGCAGCGTGCGCAGCTGCATGGCCGCTTTGCCGGCTGCGGCAATGGTGTTCTATGCCCGTCCACCCCTACTCAACAGCCCACGTCCTGGCCACCTCCCCACTGCTCCCCGGCCCTGGCTGAAGCTCCCCGGCCAGCGGCACAACTGTCAGCAAATATGGAGATGTTAGACACTTTTCGTATCCCCTCTCTCTTCCTCAACAGCAACCATGCCGGTTTCACTATTTTTAAAAGCACACATGAACTGTGCCATTGGGAACTTGGCCATCAGTGCCGGAGCATCGCGGAGGCCCCAGAGAATACTGGGTCAGGCCTGGTAATGATATGCAAACGGTGTTCACTATATGTGCGTTCCGGTAAGCATTCACGCCGCTGTCGAGGTGCCGGAGAATCGTGACTTGGCATCAAATCAGCGCAAGCCACGATTTTGGCGTCGGAACCTATTCTCCACCCAATCACATTTTGCGATTTTGACATCGGCAAACGGAAAATCCCTCCCAAAGTTTAGTGAGGAGTTGAAAGAAATTAGTATTAGTAAAGAAATGGTTTGGCTGAAAACTAATGGAATTGAAGGCGGACAAATCTCCAGGACTAGTAATCTTCATCCCAGAGTACTTAGGAAAGTGGCCCTAAAATTAGTAGATCCATTGGTGGTCATTTTCCAAAATGCTTTGGATTCTGGAATGGTCCCTACAGATTGGATGGTAGCGAATATAACCCTGCTTTTTAAAAAGGGAGGTAGAGAGAAAACAAGGAACTATAAACCAGTGAGCCTAACGTCGGTAGGAGTGAAGTTGCTGGAGTCCATTATCAAGGATTCATAGCACAGCATTTCAAAAGCAGTGGAGTAATCAAAGTCAGCATGTATTTACGAAAGGAAAATCATGCTTGACAAATCTACCAGAATTTTTTGAATATGTAACTAGTAGAGTGGACCAGGGAGAACCGTTTGATATGGTTTATTTAGACTTTCAGAAGACTTTCGACAAGGTCTTACATATCAGATTAATATGCGCATAGGACTACGGTTAGTCTCTTGAGATGGATGAAAGCTGGTTAGCAGTGACTATGGGGTACTGCAGGCATCTGTGCTAGGACCCCAACTGTTCACATTGTATATTACTGATTTGGACAAGAGAATTAAAGTTGGGTGGGAGGGTGAGCTGTGAGGAGGATGCAGAAATGCTTCAGCAGGAATTTGACAGGCTAAATGAGTGGGCACATGCATGGCAGATGCAGTGTAATATGGATAAATATGAGGCTATGAGCAAAAATAAGAAGGCAGATTATTATTTGAATGGGTGTAAATTGAGAGAGGTGGATAATCAGCAAGACCTTGGTGCCCTCGTGCATCAGTCACTAAAAGTAAGCACACAGGTGCAGCAGGCAGTAAATAAGGCAAATGGTATGTTGGCCTTCATCGTGAGAGGATTTGAGTATCGGAATAGAGATGTTTTATTCAAATGTATAGGGCATTGGTGAGGCCATATCTGGAGTAGTGTGTGCAGTTTTGATGTCTTTATCTGAGAAAGAATGTTCTTGCTTTGGAGGGAGTGCAGCGAAGGTTTACCAGGCTGGTTCCTGGGATGGGGGGATTGTCATATGAGGAGAGACAAAGTCGGTTAGAATTATATTCATTGGAGTTTATAAGAGTGAGAGGGGATCTTGTAGAAATTTCCAAAATTGTAACAGGATTAGAAAGAGTAGATTTAGAAAGAATGTTCCCGATGGTGGGGAGTCCAGAACTAGGGGTGATAGTTTGAGGATAAGGGGTAAATCTTTTATGACTGAGGTGAGGAGAAATTTCTTCACCCAGAGAGTGGTGAATCTGTGGAATTCACTACCACAGAAAGTAGTTGAGGTTAAAACATTGTGTAATTTCAAGAAGGAATTAGATATAACACTTGGGGCGAACGGGACAAAGGAATATGCACGGCATTGAACTTGATGATCAGCCATGATCATAATGAATGGCAGAGCAGGCTCGAAGGGCCGAATGGTCTCCTGCTCCTTGTATTTTCTATGTTTCTATGTTTTCATCACTGATCCTTATGGCACTCCATTAATCACAGTCTGTCTATTTATACCTCATCTGCTTCCCGTCCATTAACCAGTTTTCTATATGTGTTAATATATCATCCCTTTTCTAGTGCTCTGTTGAGGTGAATCTGCATGGCTAAAGCTTGGGATGGCCAAGTGGGTGACCTTGAGGAACTGGAGCTATTAAGAATCAAAATACAGACAGCTGGGAATCAACTTCACCTGGGCAGTTTGGCGCTCAGTTTGAAAGGTTGTTAGAGAAGCAGATGTGATGTTCTCCAGAAAGAAGATAGCTGGTTTTACCCATGGGTTCATTGCTACTCCCTGGAGGCTGATTTTCCAAACACTGTCTCTGCATTGTGAGGAAATACACGGCAGGCTGGCTGAAGATCAGAGATCTGATCTAAACCAGAAGAAATGATGGATCCCAGAGCCTAAATGCCTCTGGGGTGATATGGTGGCACAGTGGTTAACACTGCTGCCGCACAGGGCTAGGGACCCAGGCTCAATTTCGGCTTTGGGAGAGACTGAGTGTGGAGTTTTCACTTTCTCCCCCAGAATGCGTGGGTTTCCTCCAGGTGCTCCGGTTTCCTCCCACAGTCCAAAGATGTTCAGATTATGTGGATGGGCCATGATAAATTGCTCCTTAATGTCCAGGGATGTACAGGTTCAGTGGGGTTCTGAGGATAGGGTGAGGGAGTTGTCCTACGTAGCGTGCTCTTTCAGAGGATCGGTGCGGACTCGATGGAGCGAATGGCACTGCAGGAGTTCTATGTCAGAATTCTGGTCTTCTGTGGATCTATCACCAGAAGGTACATTGCTGAGACACCTGATAGTACTCAGAGAGCTGACCACTAATTTTATGTCTGCATAGTATTGGTGCCATGCATGAAGACAGCATGCAGTTGGAGCTGGACTCCACACCCACTCCTGCTGCCAAACACTTGGAAAGTCTGTGGGCGCGATTCTCCCATATGGGGAGAAATCGTAAGGCTGGCGTCAAATCCGGGCGGGTTTGACGCCAGCCCCCCCTTCCCGACCGGGAACCGATTCTGGCCCCCGGTCGGGGCTAGCATCCCGAAGCCGTAAACTCCGGCATCGCGGGCTTAACGAATTTTGTTAAGGCCGCTTGCCAGAGTTAGCGCCGGCTGACGCGTCATATGACGTCAGCCGCGCATGCGCGGATTGGAAGACTCCAACCCGCGCATGCGCGGATGACGTCATCGCGCATTTGCGCGAAACCCGCGCATGCGCGGGCCGGGATGCCCCTCAGCCGCCCCGCGAATGGATACTGCGGGGCGGCGGAAGGACAAAGAGTGCGCGGGCATCGGGCCCGCTGCCCGCGATCGGTGCCCACCGATCGCGGGCCCATGGCACCCTTAGCACGGCCGTGGTACTGCCGTGCCAATCGGTGCCATGGTTTTAAAAATCGACAGTTTACGGCCGTTTTTACGAACGGCCAGACCAGGTGTGTTTGCCGTTCGTAAAAACAGCCGTAAAGGGCTGGGAACTCGGCCCATCCATCAGCTGAGAATCGCTGCCGGCCGTAAAAAAACGGCGGCAGCGATTCATATCGGGAGTCGGGCGTGGGGGGGGGGGGGGGAGAATAGCGGGAGGGCGTCGGAACAGCGTGGCCGTAAAATATTACGAGCCACGCTATTCTCCGCACCGTCGGGAGTGCGGAGAATCGCGCCCTGTGTCTATCAAGCTACTTAATGTATGGTGGGTACACTTAGACAAGTAAGCAAAGGGTTTCCATCATCTTTAGAATTGAACCCAGTAAACAGTGCCTTCAAGAGAGAAAGAAAGAGAAGTAAAGAGTGGAGAAAGAAAAAATGAAGGAAACTTTGACTATGAATAACTGTGTTACAGATGCCACCATGAGTGTGTGCACCAACACCTTGTCTATGATCAGGTTGTATAGAGTTTCAGCAGACATCCCTGGGTCCTGGCAAGTTCCGCAAGTGTGTGAATATTTCTTAAAATGTAAAATTCCTAAGTTTTAAAATGAAAATTTTGGATTTGCCTTCCTAATCCATCTGTTTGCACATTGATTCAGTTGAACTTCAGCTGCACTAATGGTAATATTGCCCAACAGTGTTTTGCCTCACTGTTTTATTACTCTTTTTTGGTGAACTCCATTTGATGCTTCCCGATACCCCATTCTCCTGGGTGAATCAGAATAAGTGTTGCTCATTAGGTAACTCTGATTTATTCAACAGGGCAGGGGGTTCTCAGTCAATTCATGTATGCTTTGCATTCAGCAAGATAAAGGTTACTTATTTGCACCTGGCTTTTCATTCAACAGGATATAAAAGAAATTCATGTTCAGTTGTTAGAAATTACTGTTTGTGCAGCAGGGTAAGAATTACTCAGTTGTATCTATTTGGAATTGCTGTTTATTCAGTAAGATCGGGGTTACAATTTTTCCTTGCTTGAATGCTGTGTTAATATTTACATCAGAATAACCTTGCTGCTTGAAGCGGTTTCCCTGTGAATATTTACTTTACAGAATACTGTGAATATAGTGAAAGCTTCAGAATGATTTGTGCATCTGTGACATCAAATAAGTAGTAAACAAAATGTGGCGATTCACACAAATATACACATGGAACAAAAAGATTTTGACAAAGCTCTGTTCGTCCTCAGGTTGAAATCTTATAGTAACCATTCTCATGAATTATTAATGAAATTACATCTTTGATTAAATATCATTACTCCAAGATAATGAACATAATACAGCTGTGCTAATATTAATGATTAAAATGTGAAGCAATGGTCAGTTCCTTATGCTGATATTGTATGAGATTAATAAGGCCCTAGAGTTTGACATTGCCAATCAGTGCCTCCATCCACAGAAATCCAGCTACTCTGGATCCACAGGTGCAGATGATCATCTGTGATCGTAACCCTGCAGTTCTCTGCTGGCTGTGGTTCAGCCCCAGTAATACCACATCATCCTTAAGGTAGCTCTGCAGACCACCTCAAGCAGAAGGGTAGCTCTTACTTTCACTCAGAAAGTCACTGGTGTGCTTAAATATTTGGTGTCTGGATTCTTCCCGGGGTGATGGATTATTTTTGCCTGGTCAATCAATATGCTGCATCTTGTTGTATAAGTCAAGTGCTTTGATCTCCTGTTTGGCACAGCAGCCTCCCTCATTGCATTCGATTCAGGGCTGAATGAGGGAGCCATTTATTTTCATTAGATTTGGATGTTTCCACAAGGATCGGATTGCACTCATGGGTATATAAGCCCTTACAGTTACCCATGCAATTATATGAAGCAAACGGAATTTCAGTCCCTTGATAGCCATTCTCCACCCCAATGCTCAATGCGCAGGCAGAAATTGGCAATTCAGTGCCTTGCATTCCTTCAAAATGAAAGGTATGGAGGGCTCTGCTGACTTCTGCATGGAATTCTAGTCCAGCTGCTAACACTGCCGAGAAGCATCGAGTGCTTAACCGGTGGTGCCAGGTGGACTTTCAGGTGGTACTGCCAGGGTAGCAGTACCAGGGTGCTTTGGTGACACCAGCATTGCAAGGATACCACCATACCCAAAGGGCATGCACCTAGGGGCCTCTACCACCCTGGGATACCCATTGATGTGTTGGGTATGCTGGGTCTGCGAGGACTGCGTTTACCATTGCAGTGAGAGAGACAGGCTTCCAACAATTGTAGAATTGCAACTCTATTTTACATAAGAACATAAGAACTAGGAGCAGGAGTAGGCCATCTGGCCCCTCGAGCCCTCTCCGCCATTCAATAGATCATGGCTGATCTTTTGTGGACTCAGCTCCACTTTCCGGCCCGAACATCATAACCCTTAATCCCTTTATTCTTCAAAAAACAATCTACCTTTACCTTAAAAACATTTAATGAAGGAACCTCAACTGCTTCACTGGGCAAGGAATTCCATAGATTCACAACCCTTTGGGTGAAGAAGTTCCCCGTAAACTCAGTTCTAAATCTACTTCCCCTTATTTTGAAGCTATGTCCCCTAGTTCTGCTTTCACCCGCCAGTGGAAACAACCTGCCTGCATCTATCCTTTCTATTCCCTTCATAATTTTAAATGTTTCTATAAGATCCCCCCTCATCCTTCTAAATTCCAATGAGTACAGTCCCAGTCTACTCAACCTCTCCTCATAATCCAACCCCTTCAGCTCTGGGATTAACCTAGTGAATCTCCTCTGCACATCCTCCAGTGCCAGTATGTCATTTTTCAAGTAAGGAGACAAAAACTGAATACAATACTCCAGGTGTGGCCTCACTAACACCTTATACAATTGCAACATAACCTCCCTAGTCTTAAACTCAATCCCTCTAGCAATGAAGGACAACATTCCATTTGCGTTCTTAATCACCTGTTGCACCTGTAAACCAACCTTCTGTGACTCATGCACTAGCACACCCAAGTCTCTCTGCACTGCGGCATGCTTTAATATTTTATCGTTTAAATAATAATCCCGTTTGCTGTTATTCCTACCAAAATGGATAACCTCACATTTGTCAACATTGTATTCCATCTGCCAGACCCTAGCCCATTCACTTAACCTATCCAAATCCCTCTGCAGGCTTCCAGTATCCTCTGCACTTTTCGCTTTACCACTCATCTTAGTGTCATCTGCAAACTTGGACACATTGCCCTTGGTCCCCAACTCCAAATCATCTATGTAAATTGTGAACAATTGTGGGCTCAACACGGATCCCTGAAGGACACCACTAGCTACTGATTTCCAACCAGAGAAACACCCATTAATCCCCACTCTTTGCTTTCTATTAATTAACCAATCCTCTATCCATGCTACTACTTTACCCTTAATGCCATGCATCTTTATCTTATGCAGCAATCTTTTGTGTGGCACCTTGTCAAAGGCTTTCTGGAAATGCAGATATACCACATCCATTGGCTCCCCATTATCTACTGCACTGGTAATGTCCTCAAAAAATTCCACTAAATTAGTTAGGCACGACCTGCCCTTTATGAACCCATTCTGCGTCTGTCCAATGGGACAATTTCTATCCAGATGCCTCGCTATTTCTTCCTTGATGATAGATTCCAGCATCTTCCCTACTACCGAAGTTAAGCTCACTGGCCTATAATTTCCTGCTCTCTGCTTACCTCCGTTTTTAAACAGTGCTGTCACGTTTGCTAATTTCCAATCCACAGGGACCACCCCAGAGTCTAGTGAATTTTGATAAATCATCATTAGTGCATCTGCAATTTCCCTAGCCATCTCTTTTAGCACTCTGGGATGCATTCCATCAGGGCCAGGAGACTTGTCTACCTTTAGCCCTATTAGCTTGCCCATCACTACCTCCTTAGTGATAACAATCCTCTCATGGTCCTCACCTGTCATAGCCTCATTTCTGTCAGTTGCTGGCATGTTATTTGTGTCTTCAACTGTGAAGACCGACCCAAAAAATCTGTTCAGTTCCTGAGCCATTTTCCTCATCTCCCAGTATTAAAACTCCCTTCTCATCCTCTAAAGGACCAATATTTACCTTAGCCACTCTTTTTTGTTTTATATTTTTGTAAAAACGTTTATTGTTTGTTTTTATATTCTGAGCAAGTTTACTCTCATACTCTATCTTACTCTTATTTATAGCTTTTTTAGTAGCTTTCTGTTTCCCCCTAAAGATTTCCCAGTCCTCTAGTCTCCCACCAATCTTTGCCACTTTATATGCTTTTTCCTTCAATTTGATACTCTCCCTTATTTCCTTAGATACCCACGGTCAATTTTCCCTCTTTCTGCCGTCCTTCCTTTTTGTTGGTATAAACCTTTGCTGAGCACTGCGAAAAATTGCTTGGAAGGTTCTCCACTGTTCCTCAACTGTTCCACCATAAAGTCTTTGCTCCCAATCTACCTTAGCTAGTTCTTCTCTCATCCCATTGTAATCTCCTTTATTTAAACACAAAACACTAGTATTTGATTTTACTTTCTCACCCTCCATCTGTATTTTAAATTCCACCATATTGTGATCTCGCCTTCTGAGAGGATCCCTAACTATGAGATCATGAATCAATCCTGTCTCATTACACAGGACAAGATCTAGGACCGCTTGTTCCCTCGTAGGTTCCATTACATACTGTTCTAGGAAACTATCGCGGATACATTCTATAAACTCCTCCTCAAGGTTGCCTTGACCGACCTGGTTAAACCAATCGACATGTAGATTAAAATCCCCATTATAACTGCTGTACCATTTCTACATGCATCAGTTATTTGTTTATTGCCTGCCCCACCATAACGTTACTATTTGGTGGCCGATAGACTACTCCTATCAGTGACTTTTTTGCCTTACTATTCCTGATTTCCACCTAAATGGATTCAACCTTATCCTCCATAGCACCGATGTCATCCCATACATTGCCCGGATGTCATCCTTAAATAACAGAGCAACACCACCTCCCTTACCATCCACTCTGTCCTTCCGAATAGTTTGATACCCTCGGATATTTAACTCCCAGTCGTGACCATCCTTTAACCATGTTTCAGTAATGGCCACTAAATCATAGTCATTCACGATGATTTGTGCCATCAACTCATTTACTTTATTCCGAATACTACGAGCATTCAGGTAAAGTACACTTATATTGTTTTTTTTTACCTCTGTTTTGAATCTTAACATCTCCATTTTATTCCTTTTAGTATTACTGGGCCTGTTCACTGAGCTCCCCTCAGTCACTGTACCTTGTACTTTCGCCCTTTTTGACTTTTGACTATGTCTTCTCTGCCTTGCACTTTTCCCCTTACTTCCTTTTGCTTCTGTCCCTGTTTTACTACCTTCCAACTTCCTGCATTGTTTCTCATCCCCCTGCCACAATAGTTCAAACCCTCCCCAACAGCTCTAGCAAACACCCCCCCTAGGACATCGGTTCCAGTCCTGCCCAGGTACAGACCGTCCGGTTTGTACTGGTCCCACCTCCCCCAGAACCGGTCCCAATGCCCCAGGAATTTGAATCCCTCCCTCTTGCACCATCTCTTGAGCCACGCATTCATCCTATCTATCCTGACATTCCTACTCTGACTGGCTCGTGGCACTGGTAGCAATCCTGAGATTACTACCTTTGAAGTCCTACTTTTTAGTTTAACTCTTAACTCCCTTAATTCCGCTTGTAGGACCTCAGCCCGTGTTTTACCTATATCGTTGGTGCCTATGTGCACCATAACAGCTGGCTGTTCACCCCCCCCCCCCTCCCCCCCCCCCCCCCCCCCCAGAATGAACTGTTTATTGAACTATGAACTGTTAAACATACTTGACTGGAGACCTGAGGCTAACCTGACCAGACTATCTTACTACCACATGGTGGATGTTCGTATTGTGGCTCACGGGCTCTGGCTGTCTCAGAGGCTGCATCCCAACAGAACGGGAAAACTTGTGCCCTCTGGCTTTATAATGGCCGTGTCCTGTCTGGTGATTGGCTGCTGTGTTCTGTGTGTTAATGGGTCATCCTGTATTTCAATCAGTGTATGTCTGTGCACCATCATATACTTGTGTGTATATTATGACACCCGTGAGTGCCTTTCCATCTAGTCCCCATTTCTGGAGACCGTACTGAATGGCACTCGCCCGAGTGGCAGAGCAGCCTCATTCATTATTTCTCTGAAATCTTGGTCAAAAAATGACTAGGATGGAGCAAGGAGGCAGGAGATACAAAGGCCAGAAATTGAGAACTTAAGGGTCTAGCAAGGTATAGAAAGTGGAGGAGATTTGAAAATAGGGTGGGGCATACAATTGAATCAACATAAGTCAGCAAGGCAAGGAACATCTGCATTGTGCATCATCCAGTGCCCACTTCTGATCCAAACTACATAAACCAAGTGAATCTATCTGGGCTGTTGACTGCAAGTGATGTGGGTGAATTTCTTGGTTGGAAGATTCCTCCATTTGGATAATCTGGGTTGGCCTCTTCCTTCCAGCTACCGTGGAAACAAAAATACAGACAAGCATTAAATTATCTGCTTTTGTTTTTTTCTTTACTGTTGTCAGGGTTTTCCTCGGAGTACGAGTCTCAGAGAACTAAATTCTTTTTTAATTTGATGATCATTCTCTCCAAACCAAGTGTGGATGCTGGCCCTCCATTATCTCCTTTTGCTATTGACTCTGGAACCCGGGATCTCTGGGTGAATTTCTCCCATTTTCAAACTAAGTGAGGTGGCGGGTGGCGAGTGAAGCGTCTATTCCACCGATGAAATAGTGGGTTCCCACACCAGATTCCATGCTTGGGAGTCCATTAGTTATGCACAAGAGAGTTCCTCTCCGAATCTCCTGATAGGCTGGCAGCTGATTAATCTACCCACCCTCAGATGACAGGTTTGAAGATCCCGGCGCCATATTTAAATACCTGTCCAGCAAATTCATAGCACTCTTACCAGTTCACCTTTTTTCACCAGACTGTGCAGGATATAAGAAACCCAGGGGCAAAAGGCCAGCAGCCTCAATAAGAAGTGTCTTCCTTGATTCAACCAACCTCCTCCAAACCCGTGATCTGTGAGGTTCCCATGCCCCACTTGGACCTCTACCCACGGCATCTGGAGTCTTCATCCATCCCTTTCTATTAAACAGTATGGAATACCTTTGACCCTTGTTTTCTGAGCTTTTCATGCAGCCTTTTTGGGATCCAGTTTCCCTCCCTTCGGTCTTCCCTCTGCCTGCCTTTGTTCATCTTCTTCATCTACTTCCTTGTCCCTTTGGCTGCCATCGCGAGTCCTTGCCTTTTTCCCCCACCACTCTTTGCACGGTCCTCGTTCGACATTGCCCCCATGTCCCTGTGAGGCCACACCTCCTCAGTCTCCAGTCTCACTTTGCACTGCACCCCTGTCAAACTTTAGCTCACTGTTGTGGTGCTGCATTACATAAGAACATAAGAACATAAGAGCTAGGAGCAGGAGTAGGCCATCTGGCCCCTCGAGCCTGCTCCGCCATTCAATGAGATCATGGCTGATCTTTTGTGGACTCAGCTCCACTTTCCGGCCCGAACACCATAACCCTTAATCCCTTTATTCTTCAAAAAACTATCTATCTTTACCTTAAAAACATGTAATGAAGGAGCCTCAACTGCTTCACTGGGCAAGGAATTCCATAGATTCACAACCCTTTGGGTGAAGAAGTTCCTCCTAAACTCAGTCCTAAATCTACTTCCCCTTATTTTGAGGCTATGCCCCCTAGTTCTGCTGTCACCCGCCAGTGGAAACAACCTGCCCGCATCTATCCTATCTATTCCCTTCATAATTTTAAATGTTTCTATAAGATCCCCCTTCATCCTTCTAAATTCCAACGAGTACAGTCCTAGTCTACTCAACCTCTCCTCATAATCCAACCCCTTCAGCTCTGGGATTAACCTAGTGAATCTCCTCTGCACACCCTCCAGCGCCAGTACATCTTTTCTCAAGTAAGGAGACCAAAACTGAACACAATACTCCAGGTGTGGCCGCACTAACACCTTATACAATTGCAACATAACCTCCCTAGTCTTAAACTCCATCCCTCTAGCAATGAAGGACAAAATTCCATTTGCCTTCTTAATCACCTGTTGCACTTGTAAATCAACCTTCTGTGACTCATGCACTAGCACACCCAAGTCTCTCTGAACAGCGGCATGCTTTAATATTTTATCGTTTAAATAATAATCCCGTTTGCTGTTATTCCTACCAAAATGGATAACCTCACATTTGTCAACATTGTATTCCATCTGCCAGACCCGAGCCCATTCACTTAACCTATCCAAATCCCTCTGCAGACTTCCAGTATCCTCTGCACTTTTCGCTTTACCACTCATCTTAGTGTAATCTGCAAACTTGGACACATTGCCCTTGGTCCCCAACTCCAAATCATCAATGTAAATTGTGAACAATTGTGGGCCCAACACGGATCCCTGAGGGACACCACTAGCTACTGATTGTCAACCAGAGAAACACCCATTTATCCCAACTCTTTGCTTTCTATTAATTAACCAATCCTCTATCCATGCTACTACTTTACCCTTAATGCCATGCATCTTTATCTTATGCAGCAACCTTTTGTGTGGCACCTTGTCAAAGGCTTTCTGGAAATCCAGATATACCACATCCATCGGCTCCCCGTTATCTACTGCACTGGTAATGTCCTCAAAAAATTCCACTAAATTAGTTAGGCATGACCTGCCTTTTACGAACCCATGCTGCGTCTGCCCAATGGGACAATTTCTATCCAGATGCCTCACAATTTCTTCCTTGATGATAGATTCCAGCATCTTCCCTATTATCGAAGTTAAACTCACTGGCCTATAATTTCCTGCTTTCTGCCTACCTCCTTTTTTAAACAGTGGCGTCACGTTTGCTAATTTCCAATCCACCGGGACCACCCCAGAGTCTAGTGAATTTCGGTAAATTATCACTAGTGCATCTGCAATTTCCCTAGCCATCTCTTTTAGCACTCTGGGATGCATTCCATCAGGGCCAGGAGACATGTCTACCTTTAGCCCCATTAGCTTGCCCATCACTCCCTCCTTAGTGATAACAATCCTCTCAAGGTCCTCACCTGTCATAGCCTCATTTCTATCAGTCGCTAGCATGTTATTTGTATTAGTCCCGTAGCACAGTGCTATCATCACACTTACCATCGCCAACTTGTGTGAGGTAATTAAACTTCTTTCTGTGCTGGTGAGGGGCTCTAAGGATTAGGCTGTTGCCAATCACTGCCCATCCCACCGCCACATGGTCTCAGTTGCTGTGTTGACAGATCTCTTGTTTTCTACTCCCATTATTACATCCCTCTTCTGCCTTATTTCAGTCAAAATATTTGCATTGTCAGAGTATGAGTATTTCTCTGAGAAGTTTGAAATCCATTTATTTATTACTGTTGGTGCCTTTTCTTTAACCTTTTGCCTACTATTGCAGTAGGGTCCCTTCAAGCTTTCAGTTATACAGCAAACTCTCAATAGCGCTGGTAATCCTACCACCTGCCCCTGCCCCCCTCACCAACTTATTTTTCAGTTCCCGCCTTCCCCTGCTGGTCAAAGCAAAATATGGGAACTGACGCGGATGGGAAAAAAGAACAAAAGGAAGACAAAATTTAGGGGGGGGGGAGGGGGAAGAGATAGGGAACAAGAGAGGAGAACCAGAGAGGTGGGGGAAGCAGGGAAATGAGAGCTGGAAGGAAGGCACGGGATACAATAATGAACATGGCATCTCCAGGAGTAGGGAACGAGGAGAATGAAGACGAAAGACGGGAGGAATGGCAGAAGTGGAGGTGAGCGCGAGACGGTAGCGAGATCCGTTCGGGAGAAGCAAGCTACAACACCAACACCAAACCCATTTGAGTATTGCCCACTGTAATTATTTGTCCGGCACCCGAATGTATATTTCCCTCCCCAGTCTCCACCCCCCCCCCCCCCCCCCCCCCCCCCGCGCAAACAGTCGCCTACTTACGTGTTGTAAATAATTTTGCCAGGTGTACAGAGTTGCTACTGTTGAGCTGGTGCACAATACCTTACCAGTTATTCTATTTTATTGTATTTTTTTTTTTACTATTTTCTTTTCTTTGGTATGTTTGGGTGTGCCCTTCTCTTCTATATATGTGTATATATATATATCCTGTGTACATAACGGTAAATATACTTTGTTCAAAAGCCCAATAAAAAACATTTATAAAAAAAAAACTCTTGTTACTCTCTCCACAGATGCTGCCAGACCTTTTTTTAAATTTGGTCATGGGATGTGGGCGTTATTGGTATTTCTTGCTCATTGCTGTGGATCTAGAGTCACATGCAGGCCAGACTGGGTAAGGACGACAAATTTCCTTCCCTAAAGGACATCAGAGATGTCAATGGTTTCATGCTCATCGAATTGTAATTCCAGATTTTTTATTAATTTCAAATTTCACCATCTGCCCTGTTGGTATTCGAGCATGACTGAGTCTCTGGACTATTAGACCAGCGACAATACCACTTCACTTTCCCTCTGAGTATGTCCAGAATTTTCTGTTTTTATTTCAGATTTACAGTATCTGCAGTATTTTGGTATGATATTAATGCGAGTTGACACTGGGATTTCTGGCAGGATGGTTACAGGAGTCAGGCAGGAGCCTTTCCTTCGCACACTTCTGACAGAAAGATTGCAGAAATCAAAATTTCAGGTCAGTAGGTTGTATATCTAGATGTGTGACTGATGCTGTTCAATAATCACAAAATCAGCACACTGGTGTGTCAGGTTGTATGCTGGCCTGTATTTTCTTTTTGTACTTTCTGCCTCCCTGCCCCAACATGGAGGCAGAGCATTCAATCAACACCCTAAGCCCTGCCCTCTGGCACTTCTTTTTTTCTCTCCACTTTTAAAATAAATTTTAGTCATCTTTTCTGACAAAGCTTTCATCCTTTGTTTGTACCTTGCCTGTTGCGAACAGCTTGGGTTTTTGTGATATAGAGTGCAAAGTGATCAGATCAGGGTCACCATTATCCTGCAGGATGTCTTTGATGCGCACTATTCCAGCATTAATCTTGCATGGTGGGAAAATGGCTTATGCCCTGGTTACAAGATGGTGGATGAGGTCAATCTTATAGCATGTGTAAGTGCAAGAATCCCAGAGCGAATATATTGACCAGTGAAGGTACGCTTGCATAGACCATGGTAGAGAACCCCCTGGCAGATTTCTCAACTAGTGCGTCAAATGCATTTGACTTGCTCCATTCAAATGTGAATTTGAGCGCAGGATGGAGCTGATGAAGACATGGGGTGCGATCTAGCGACTGTGTAGCTTCAGGCTCAAATCCCATAATGGCTGCTAAATCTCATAAGTGGCCAAAAATGGGATTTGCTGGTGAGATGTCAGTTTGAGATCATCCCTGCCAGTGATGTAATCAGGTTCACAACCAGCGAGGGGGTGGTCCTGATTTCAATAAATTTAAATACATTTTAATCTAATTAATGGACTCGGAGTGCGGCTGTGATATCTCACTCCCCCTCCCCGCCCTTGGTGGCGCGATATCACACCGGCATAAATCACTTCTCGTTTTTGAAAATGAAAACCAGCCGTGATGAGCACGCCAGGAACACGGAGGTGCCTGCAGGCCCCGAAGGAAGAGGGGCGCACTGCTTCCACTGTGCGTCTGTGGAGGAGCGAGTGAATATTTGTGGTTGGGTGCCAATCGAATGGTCTGCTTTGTCATGAATGTTGACAAGCTTTTTGAGTGAGGTTAGAACTGCCTGGACATTGCCCCCTGGCACCCTGATAGTGCTCTCTGGCCGGGTCTCCTGGAAGCTACATATATTAGTAGACAGGGCATGGCAGCACGGTAGCACAGTGGTTAGCACTGTTGCTTCACAGCGCCAGACTTGGGTTCGATTCCCGGTTTGTGTCACTGTCTCTGCGGAGTCTGCACTTTCTCACCGTGTCTTTCCCGAGGTAACAAGGAAGTTAGACAAAGGAGAACCAGTGGACGTGATTTATTTAGAATTCCAGAAGGCCTTTGACAAGGTGCCGCATAGGAGACTGTTAATAAGTTAAAAGCCCATGGTGTTAAGATCCTGGCATGGATAGAGGATTGGCTGACTGGCAGAAGGCAGGGAGTGGGATAAAGGGGTATTTTTCAGGATGGCAGCCAGTGACTAGTGGTGTGCCTCAGGGGTCAGTGCTGGGACCACAACTTTTCACAATGTACATTAATGATCTGGAATAAGGTACTGAAGGCACTGTTGCTAAGTTTGCAGATGATACAAAGATCTATAGAGGGACAGGTAGTATTAGAGGAAGCAAGGGGGCTGCAGAAGGACGTGGACAAGCCAGGAGGGTGGGCAATGAAGTGGCAAATGAAATACAATGTGGAAAAGTGTAAGGTTATGCACTTTGGAAGGAGGAATTTAGGCATAGACTATTTTCTAAATGGGGAAATGCTTTAGAAATCAGAAGCAAAAAGGGACTTGGGAGTCTTTGTTCATGATTCCTTTATGGTTAATGTGCAGGTTCAGTCGACAGTTAAGAAGGCAAATGCAATCTTAGCATTCATGTCAAGAGGGCTAGAATACAAGACCAGGGATGTACTTCTGAGGCTGTATAAGGCTCTGGTCAGACCCCATTTGGAGTATTGTGAGCAGCTTTGGGCCCCGTATCTAAGGAAGGATGTGCTGGCCTTGAAAAGGATCCAGAGGAGGTTCACAAGAATGATCCCTGGAATGAAGAACTTGTTGTATGAAGAATGTGTAAGGATTCTGGGTCTGTACTCGTTGGAGTTTAGAAGGATGAGAGAGGAGCTTATTGAAACTTACAAGATACTGCGAGGCCTGGATAGAGTGGACGTGGAGAGGATGTTTCCACTTGTAGGAAAAACTAGAACCAGAGGACACCATCTCAGACTAAAGGGACGATCCTTTAAAACAGAGATGAGGAGGAATTTTTCAGCCAGAGGGTGATGAACTGTGGTGAACTGTGGAACTCTTTGCCGCAAAAGGCTGTTGAGGCCCATTCACTGGGTGTCTTTAAGACAGAGGTAGTTAGGTTCTTGATTAATAAGGGGACCAGGGGTTATGGGCAAAGGCAGGTGAATGGGGATGAGAAAATATCAGCCATGATTAAATGGCGGGGCAGACTTGATGGGCCGAGTGGCCTAATTCTGCTCCTATGTCTTATGGTCTGCGTGGGTTTCCTCTGGGTGCTCCGGTTTCCTCCCACAATTCCCGAAAGACGTGCTTGTTAGCTAAATTTGACATTCTGAATTCTCCCTCAGTGTACCCGAAAAGGCTCCGGATCCGGTGTGGCGATTTTCACAGTGAGTTCATTGCAGTGTCAATGTAAGCCTACGTGTGACACTAATTAAGATTATTATAATTGTTCTTTACAAATGAAAACAAAATGTACACTTTGTTTTCATTCACTCAATGGATGTGGGTGTCTCTGTCTATGCCAGCATTTATTGCCCATCCCTAATTGCCCTTGAGAAGGTGATGGTGAGCTATTCCTTGAATTGCTTCAGTCTATGTGGCATCAGCACATTCACAATGCTGTTAGGGAGGGAGTTCCAGGGTTTTGACCCAGTAACAGTGAAGGAATGGCGATATATTGCCAAGTCAGGATGGTGAGTGACATAGAAGGGACTTTTCAGGTGTTGGTGTTCCCAGGTGTCTGCTGCAATTTCCTTCCTAGGTGATAGCGGTTGTGGTCATGATGTTGGAAGTTGCTGTCTAAGGAGTCTTAGTGATGTCCTGCAGAGCATCTTGTAGATGGTGAACATTGCTGCTACTGTGTTTCAGTGGTAGAAGGAGTGAATGTTTGTGGTTAAAGTGCCAATCGAACGGACTGCTTTGCCCTGGATGGTGCCAAACTCTTGAGTTTTGTTGGAGCTGCACTCAGCCAGACAAGTGATGATTATTCCATCACGTTTGTGTCTTGTAGATTGTGGACAGTCTTTGGGGAGCCAAGAGATGAGTTACTCGCCACAAGATTCTTAGCCTCTGGCCTGCTCTGGTAGCCCCAGTAGTTACATGGCTAGTCCAGTTCAGCTTATGGTCAATGGAAACTACCAGGATGTTTATAGTAGGAGGGATTCAGCAATGGTAATACCATTGAATATCAAAGTGTGATGGTTAGATTCCCTCTTGTTGGAGATGGTCATTTCCTGGTATGTGTTGCACAAATGGTACTTGCCACTTGTCAGCCCAAGCCAGGATATTGTCCAAGTCTTTCTGCATTTGGGCGTGGACTGCTTCATTATCTGGGAGTTGTGAATGTTGCTAACATTGTGCAATCACCTGCGAACATCCCCACTTATGACTTTATGATGGAAAGAAGGTCATCGATGAAGCAGCGGAAGATGGTTGGGCAGAGGACACTACCCTGAGGAACTCCTGCAGTGATGTCCTGGAGCTGAGATGACTGACCTCTAACAACCACAACCATCTTTCTTTGTGCTAGGTATGAACAAGGGTTGACCCCCCTGGCTTGATGGTAATGATAGAGTGGGGATGATGCTATGCTATGAGGAGACACATCATGGTTGAGTACATCATGGATGGCCACCTTGAGTTGCTAGATCTGTTTGAAATCTATCCCATTTATCACAATGACAGTGTCATACAACATGATGGAGGGTATCCTCAATGTGAAGATTGGACTTTGTCTGCACGCTCCTATTGATACAGTCTGAGGCAAATGCATCTGTGGCTGGCAGGTTTGTGAGGATGAGGTCAAGTATGTTTTTTCCTCTAATTGATTCCTTCACTACCTTCCTCAGACTCAGTCTAGTAGCTTTGTCCTTTTGTTGTGTTACAAAACCATTCTTGGTGATGGGCATTGAATTCCCCCACCTAGAGTACATTCGCTGTCCTTACCATCGTCAGTGTTTCCTCCAGGTGATGTTCAACATGGAGGAGTACTGATTCATCAGCTGGAGGGGGGGGGGGGGGGGGGGGGGGGGGGAGTGGTACATGATCATCAGCAGGAGGTATCCTTGCCCGTGTTTGACCTGGTGCCATGAGACATTTTGGGGTCCAGAATTGATGTTCAGAACTTCCAGAGCAACTCTCTCCTGACTGTATACCACTGTATCATCACCTCCCACCTCAGGACAGACCCAGGGACAATGATGGTGACATCTGGGACATTTTCCATATGGAATGAGTCTAGTCAGGCTGTTGCTAGACTAATCTGTGAGACAGCTCTCCCAGTTTTAGCACATGCACCCTGATGTAAATCAGGAGGGCTTTGCAGAGTCAGCAGGGCTGAGTTTGCTGTGGTCGTTTCCAATGCCTATGTCGATGCCAGATGTTCCATCCGGTTTCATTGCTTGAACACGTTTTAGTGGTTTGATGGAAATGAGTGGCTAGCTAGGCCATTTCAGAGGGAAGTATAGGATCAACAACATTGCTGTGGGGCTGGGGTTTCATCTAGGCCAGAATAGGTAGGTGAACGTGGAACATTTCTTTCCCTAAGTTGAACCAGATGAGTTTTTATGACAATCAACAATGGTTTCATCGTTATTCTTCTCTCAAAATGTCATGAATCTAGAATTCGCCACCCCAGTGTGCAATGGATGCCGGTACTTGAGGTAAATTTAAGGAGGAGATAGACAGATATTTAATGAGTGATGGGTTATGGAGAATGGACAGGAAAGTGGAGTTGAGACGTAGATGAGATCAGCCTTTTTAAACAAATTTCTTTTACGGGATGTGGCGTCGCTGGCTGGGCCAGCATTTATTGCCCTTCCCTAGTTGCCCTTCTGAAGGTGGTGGTAAGTTGCCTTCTTGAACCATTGCAGTCCCTGAGATGTAGGAACACTCACCAGCTTTTTGGGAGAGAGTTCCAGGATTTTGACCCAGAGACTGTGGAGGAATGACGATATATTTCTAAGTCGGGGCGGTAAGTGATCGTACGTGGTCAATACCATGATCGTATTGAATGGCACAGCATGCTCGAGGGGCTAAATTGCCTACTCCCAGTTCTTGTGATCTAATTAGAAGTACATGTGTTGGCCAGGCCAGAACCCGAAGCCACCTCAGGCCCATCCTTTGCAGGTACACCAGCCTTGAGTGGATGAAACAATGCAGTTAACCTGCACTGTCACTGCAAAGGTCACCTCAATAAGGATAAGGCTACTTGTCAATGGTCATTTCTTAGAGATAGAGTGGATACAGGAGCTGCCATCTCCATCATTGGGGAACAGACATTCTATCATCTCTGGACGGCTATCCTGCCATCAAACCTAAGGGATACCAAGGCCAGGCTCGCTACATACATGGCAAACCTTTGACCACCACCGTGGGACCACCACAACCCCAGTAGCTTATGGACAGCAATCGGCCTGATTCCTGCTCATAGATTTGCGAGGATCAAGACCTGGGGCGGGATTCTCTGACCCCCCGCCAGGTCGGAGAATCACCAGGGGCCGGCGTCAATCCCGCCCCCGCCGTGTCCCGAATTCTCCGGCACCAGAGATTCAGCGGGGGCGGGAATCGCGCCGTGCCTGTCAGCGGGCCCCCCCCCCCCCCCCCCCGGCGATTCTCCGGCTGGTGATGGGCCGAAGTCCCGCCGTCATGCGGTCCCATCGGCGTGAATCAAACCACCTACCGTTCCGGCGGGACCAGGCGGCGCGGGTGGGCTCTGGGGCCCTGGGTGGGGGCGCGGGGCGATCTGGTCCCAGGGGTGCCTCCACAGTGGCCTGGCCCATGATCAGGGCCCACCAATCGGCGGGCGGGCCTGTGCCATAGGGGCACTCTTTTCCTTCCGCCTTCGCCATAGTCTTCACGATGGCGGAGGCGGAAGTGACCCCCTCCCCTACGCATGCGCGGGGATGACGTCAGCAGCCGCTGATGCACCGGCGCATGTGCGGACTTCTGCCGGCCAGCGAAGTGCCTTCAGCCCCGGCTGGCGTGGCGCCAAAGGCCGCTCCCTCCGACCGGCGGGGTGCCAACCATTGCGGCGGGGGCCTAGCCCCTCAATGTTAGGGCTTGGCCCCTAAAGGTGCAGAGACTTCCACACCTTTGGGGCGGCTCGACGCCGGAGTGGTTCACGCCACTCCATCCCGCTGGGACCCCCCACCCCGCAGGGCAGGGAAGAATCTCGCCCCTAGTGTCTGTTGTGTTATGCTTCTTCATGTAGCATAAGCTGCTTCCTTGATGTATACTCTGACAATGGAAAGTTTAGACTTGGAGATAGTTTAACACATTTATTGAACAGTTAACAATTCTCCTACTTGGGTTCGACTCTCCTGCTAATCTACTATAGTAACTCAATCTAACTAACCAGTCTGCTCTAATCCATACGGTGGGTGTGATGCTTCCTGATCTGCCCCTGTGTCTCTGAGTGTCATCTATGGAAAGAGGAAGAGCATGTGTGCCCTGTCCTTTTGTATGGGTAGTCCCCTCGTGGTGGTGTCACATCTGGGTGTGTCTTGACTGGCCATTGGTCGTGTCCTATCTTACTGGCCTATTGGTTGAATGTCTGTGTGTCATAATGTCTCTGGTGCTCCCTCTAGTGTTTATTTAGTCCCAGTGTATTTACATTAACCCCTTGTGTATTTACAGTGTTCCAGTGTATCTACATTAACCCCTTGTGTATTTACATGGATGCATATCACCACAGTGTCATGGGCAGGGATTGGCTCCAGAAAATCCAACTGGACTGGATGGTAATTTTTAAAATGTGGATCGGTGGATTGTACGAGGTTATTAGCAAATGCCCCAAAGTATTCCAAGAGGGATTCTATATAATTAAAGGAGTGAGGGCCAAGATCTATGTGGATCCCGACGCCTTTCCAAAATATTTCAGGGCAGGACCAGTTCCATACTCATTGCTTGCAAAGGTAGAGACTGAAGTTGAGTGGTTGGTTTAGCACAGGGCTAAATAGCTGGCTATTAAAGCAGACCATGGCAGGCCAGCAGCGCGGGTTCAATTCCCGTACCAGCCTCCCTGAACAGGCACTGGAATGTGGCGACTAGGGGCTTTTCTCAGTAACTTCATTTGTGACAATAAGCGATTTTCATTTCATCGTGGCAATAAGCGATTTTCATTTCATTGTGGCAATAAGCGATTTTCATTTTATTTTAAGTTTGAAATGTGTTATAATTTCATGGCCAAGCAGTTCGCGGAGTGGGCTACACCAGTGTTCCCCAAGTCAGCTCGCCTTTGCGGAGATTACAAAATTACAGTCAACAAAGCCTCATGACTGGATCAGTACCCCATGCCACGTATAGAGGATTTGTATGCCAAATTAGCAGGTGGTCAAACCTTCAGAAAACAGGATATCAGCTATGCCTACATCCAGCTCGAACCAAACAAAACATCCAAAAAATACGTCACAATTAACAGCCATAAAGGCCTATATGAACATACATGCCTGCCCTTGGAGTCTCATCACAATACGTCATCTTTCAGCGTGTCATGGACATGGATTCTCTGTTAGAACATAGAACATAGAACATAGAACAGTACAGCACAGAACAGGCCCTTCGGCCCTCAATGTTGTGCCGAGCCATGATCACCCTACTCAAACCCACGTATCCACCCTATACCTGTAACCCAACAACCCCCCCCCCCCCCCCCCCCCCCCGAACCTTACTTTTTTATTAGGACACTACGGGCAATTTAGCATGGCCAATCCACCTAACCCGCACATCTGTGGACTGTGGACTGTTCTGGAGACTAAATGCTCCCACCAGTGGAGAATCGGGACTGGTCTCCGCCAGCGTTGGGAGCAGGGCCCTGATGCGAATCTCTCTCCTTAATCATGCAAAATATGCATGGTGGCGTACTCGCCAGATTCTGTTGGAATCAAGGTATCGGACCCCCCTCCCTCCCCCACAACAATAATCCTTCCCCCCCCCCTCTCCACTGACAAGGAGGAGCATCCTCCACTCTATATGGGAATAATGGGTCACCCCCCATAGCACGCACACATGTGGATGAGCCGACACCTCCATCAACTACCCCCTGAGCACCCCATCACATCTCCCATCAGAGACCCCAATCATAGACCCCAATCAGTCACCCCCATCAGAGACCCCCATCAGTCACTCCCATCAGAGACCTTTGTTTGAAAGCTGAAGAGCAGTCCAGGCAGTACAATGAAAGATTATTGCACTTTCACTTATCCTTCCTAACACCTGTTGCCTCAGACAAAATTGATTAAAGCAGCATTTGCTCAACTGTCAGAGGTTTCCTCCGAAGCCAAGTACACTTGAAAAAGCTTCAGATCCTCTAACAGCCTTTGAAATGCAAAACTCCCATTCAATTTCCCACAGAAATACATTGCACTCGCAAGTGTTTGGCACTTTTATTATTCCAGAGATAGTTGCTTGGTGGCTTATTTATATATATTTCTCTTCATGCTTGAGTGCATCCCCATTACCCTGCTTTGATGCTAACCACAATGCTTATAGACACTCTTGGTTTTCAGCAGATGCTCCATCTTCCACCCAATCTGGAATCCCGATCATGGTGTCAGGTGATGGAGAATCCACCCCATAGAAAATATTCTCCAAGAGCTGCCTCGGGTGGCAGTATATCTTCAAGACGTATTAGAACATAGAACATAGAACAGTACAGCACAGAACAGGCCCTTCAGCCCTCGATGTTGTGCCGAACAATGATCACCCTACTCAAACCCACGTATCCACCCCATACCCGTAACCCAACAACCCCCCCCCCTTAACCTTACTTTTTAGGACACTACGGGCAATTTAGCATGGCCAATCCACCTAACCCGCACATCTTTGGACTGTGGGAGGAAACCGGAGCACCCGGAGAAAACCCACGCACACACGGGGAGGATGTGCAGACTCCGCACAGACAAAGTCTGTGTATTAATCACAGGGACCTCTGAACAAGAGCACCTAGTGAACTCGGAGGAAGTCTTGAGGCGATTTTCAATGCAGGCATACGCCTCGAGTGAGATTTGTGTCTTTCAGGTGGGTGAAGTGATCTACCCAGTGTACAAGGTACATGAAAAAGGCCTGTGCCCAAAGGAGGATAAAATCAAAGCCATCAATGAGATGACCTCACAAGATAAAAGAGTTGAAATCTTTTTTAGTCCAATAAATTACTATGGAAAATTCATCCCAAATTTGGCCACTTTGTTGTCACCCATGCACATGTTGCTGAAAAAACATCAGAGGTGGTCATGGCAGGCACCACAGGACGATACCTTCACAAACATAAAACAGCGACTGCTGTCCTCGAATATACTGGCCCATTATGACCCAGAAAAGAACTAAGACTGACGTGTGATGCCTCTCCATATGGATTGGGGGCATACCCTCTCATATCGATGGGTAGATGGCATGGAGAAGCCCATTGCGTACGCGCCCAGGATCCTGGCGGGTGCTGAGTGGCGTTATTCACAGATTGAAAAGGAATGGTCGCCTATTATTTTTAGTGTGAAAAGTTCCACCAGTATGTGTATGACCGACATTTTGTAATCATAACAGACCAGAAGCCTTTGCTGGGCATTTTCAAAGAATATTAAGCCCTGGCTCAGATTCAACATTGCCCTCATCACTGGAGGCCAGTAACTGGAGACCACTGAACAAGAGCACCTAGTGAGCTTGGAGGAAGTCTGGAGCACGTAGTGCCCATGTGGGCGCTCTAAGTCGTCTCCCACGGCCCATGAGCTTAGCCCCTTTGCCAGTGCTGGAACTCTAAACCTTTTAGATATTCTGCCAATATCTGGAAAACAGATTAAAGCTTGGACCCAGAAGGACCCCCATTGTGCCATATGATCCTCAGTGGCAGAATCCGAGGAAACCCCACAGATGATATGAAACCCTTCCTCATGAAAAGAAAATAACTAAGTGTTGAAGACGGGATTATCCTATGGGGATCCCGGGTAGTGGTCCCCAGCCCGGATCGGCACCCAATTCTGATGGATATACAACGGTCACCCCAGGGTATCCAACATGAAGATGTCCGCAAGAGGCTATCTTTGGGGCACAAACTCAATTCAGATATCGAGGATTTGGTGAAGCAATGCTTTTTGTAACAGAAGAACCAATGGCTCCAACCTTTGACCTCCTTACACCCATGGGAAAGGCCTGGGTTACCATGGGTATGGGTCATGTAGACTTTGTTGGTCCATTCTTAGGACCAGTGGTCGACGCCCATTCTAAATGGCTGGAAGTGCATCACCAAGTCCTCCACAACTTCTCACGCAACAATAGAAAAGCTCCAGCAAAGCTTTTGTACCCACAGCATACCAGAGGTCCTCATATCCGATAATGGTATCATGTTTACCATTGGAGAGATCCAAGTGATCTTGAAGCCGAATGGCATTAAGCATAACCGGACAGTTGCGTACCAACCGTCGTCCAATGGTCTGGCAGAGCGGACGTTACAGACATTCAAGAATGTAATGAAAAAATAGCCAACAGGTTCCATGAACACTAGATTCACTCGATTCCTGTTTGACTACTCACTACGTAACGGGTGTCACCCCGACGCAATGATTGATGGGATGACCACTGTGCCAGGCTGAGCTTGCTATTTCCCACTTTGGCAGGGAAGGTGGAGTCCAAGCAGGAGAGATATAATGCCAGAAGGCCTAAGAGAACATTTAAAATAGGAGATGACATACATGTGTGGAATTTTGGGGATGGCTCCAGTTGGATCCCTGGAGAAGTGTTGAAGAAGACAGGACCCGTCACCTATAAAGTCAAGTCCAAGGAAAGGCTGTGAAAAAGCACCTGGGCCACCGGAGGAGTAGGGATCCACTCCAGTGGAAATTGCAACCCCAATTCCAGGCACGGCCACCTCTAGCACTGGTCTCAGTGCCTGGAGGACCCTAGGGTCATTCTCCTCAAGACATGGGATCCGAGATGGAGGTTGAAGAGACTGGTTTGCCTATGGAGGTTAGCAACGAGGACGAGATTCCTTCCATAAACCTCAGTCGCTCGTCGAGGAAGCAGAGGACCCCAGTCTGCTACATGGCCCCCGATCTGGCCCCACCTGCCACAGACCTGAGGCCTAGTACCAAAAGGTGGAAGAGGCCCCATTGCAGCGGGAGTGAAGGGGATGAAATGAACTTGAGGGGGGAGGGATTGATCTCCTGTGAGCTTCATAGAATATGTTACCATATTTAGCGGGTGGAGGCTCACCAATTGGGGCTCAATTATCGACCCTAAAACCCTGACAGGCAGTTCCTGATAATCATGAGCTGGGACATTTATTGTGTACGCAGCGGCTTTATTTATGTTTGAGACTAAACCTGCTTTGCCTTTTAGCCTGTGCCACTTGGGCTTATTACAATCTTCAATGCTTTATTTGTAAAATCCTTCTGCTTGCCATATGCTGCTCAGCTAAGGAATTTTGTCAGTGTTTGCTCTTCAGTGCTGCAGTGAAATCAGGAAACAAAAGAAGTGCACTTGTGGTTTACTGAGATTGTGAGTGTGCGGGGAAGCACGGGTGAATGAGCAGGGAGGAGTGGGAGCAGCACCCACTTCATATCCATTTCTCTCTTTCCCTGAAGGATGTCGCTGGCCTTTGTTCTGTTTCCCCAGGACAGCATAAGTAGAAAACATACTTGGAAGTGCACCTGAAGTGTCATTACAGTACCTGTAAGGCTATGGGCCAAGAGCCTGAAAACTAGATTGGGCTGATTAGACTCCTGGTTGGTTGGCATGGGCCAAGTATCATTAAGTGATGAGATAAAAAAGGTGATCAGAAATTAAAGTAAGTTGTGGTGGCTCAAACATTACTGAATCCTTTACTTCCCTGCACAGTGCTTGGGAGATCCAACAACATACTATACCAGGATCTTATAAAAGGTAAACCCATACTGGCTGAGGTTATTCATGAAGACTCCGCCTTCTCAACCTTGGCCCTCAGCTGAGGTGTGGTGATCGTCAGGTTAAATCACCACAGTCAGCTCTCACCAGGGCCACATGAACATTACTGCAGTGCTTGGCCAGTCAAAGCGGGCCATGGCTGCAGGCGCCGAGGCATTGGCCTGGCACTGGCTGGACTGCACTGGTCTCTGAGTGATGTGGCACAGTCCCAGAGGGATGTGGCACGGTCCCTGTGCTTCATGGCCGCGAGCATGGAGATCCTGGATCGAGACAATAGCGGGCCTCCAGAACTAGCTGCACCAGCTGGCGGGGGGCCCTCCGAGCTCATTCTGGCTGCACCCCCATTCCAAGGAGTAGCCTGGTGGCCATTGGGCATTGGGTACCCCAGGGGAAGAGGAGATGACAGAGCCCATGCCAGTGACCCCACACGGGAGGTCCCGGAGCATTGCAGCACCTCGGAATCCGCCCCACCTGTCCCTAGCGTATCTGATAGGAAGCGGGCAGAACAGGATGTCACCACGCCACCTGTGATACTCGGAAGCCTGCCAGGCTCTTTCGGGCCCGGTCTCTCCAGAGGACAGCTGCCAAAGTGGACCCAAGTCGCAGGGGGCTGTAAGCCGGCTGATGCCCACCTTGGAGACCAACTAGAAGGAGCGTTAGGCCACGTAAGGTCAGAAAGTTAGACATCAGTTAAGTTGGCATGGGTGAAGCACACAGGTTAGCGACAGGGGCTATAGCACAATACTTGTATATATCACAATAAACACTTGTTCCTTAATGTCCTGAACTGCCTTGGTCCTCTGTCTAAAAGGTCTGAGAGGTGGACTGGGCTGGAACAGAGGGTGTTCTGGGTGGGGGGAGGCCAGTTGTGCGGGCGCGGGTGTTGGAAGTGGGCCAGGGCCCCAGGGCAGTCAGGGGTTATGCCCGGGGTTGCCCTCAGAGGTGGCAGGGGACGGGGCCAGATATGAGGGGGGCGCCATTTGGTAAGGCCTACCCGGTGAGTGACACACCGCTGCACACCGTCCCAATACCCAATTCCCGGTTCAACCCCGGATCCCGTCCCCACCCCAGGAGTTTGATGAGACCATGAGATGCAATGGCCAGCACGCATTCAGAGATCACCTGGGGGGGGACAGTGGAATGACAAGAGTCAAACATCGTCAAAGATTTCAGAGCATCTTGCAGGCCGCGGGAATATTGGTCCATGCCTGGACGCCCCGCTCCTCGGGGGACACCCCGACCCCGAGGCCCATCACCTGGTCACCCCCTGCAACTCACCCCAGCCCTGGCAGACACCCCCAACGAGTGGCACAACTGGCAGCCCACCGTTGCACCTTTGGGGACATTACCTACTTCCTCTCTCTCCCTCAGCAGCCACAGCACCTGTTTCTCAATTTTAAATACCACAAGTGAACCATGCCATCGTAACTTCGCCTGGCAGAGGCGGAGAATCACGGGAGGCCGGAGATTACCGGGTCGTGCCTGTTAATGAGATGTTAATGCATGCTGCTGTACATTTTGCATGCCCAAGCTGGTGCGCGGCTTGGACTGCTACTCTTGAGGCACTGGAGCATGGCTCCATTCCATTGGGTGCCTGGCGCCGACCTTGATTTTCGGCTGACGATGTATTTTCCGTTCGATCGCGATTTGCGATCTTGGCCTTGCTGGATGGAGAATCCTGCCGGATATGCACATCAACAGATGCATTGATTCCTTCCAGACATTGCCCTTTTCCCCATCAATACTTCAGCGCCTGGAAGGTGTGTGTAGCCATCACTTACAGGCACCAGTGTACGTCCCATGTCCTATTGCACAGAAGTAAAATGGTGATGAGTAAACGATGCCATGATTAAGTTGATATTAATTTTTGCAGAATTGCGTATATTGGGTGGAATTTGATCCACCTCTCGGGAGCAGCTGAGAGGCGGTGGAGCCTTAATATCAAGGAGGATGGCAGGGAGACGAGTGGAGTTTCGGTCATCTCTATCACTCACTCTAAATCAGTCAGGGGTGAGGAAGGGCGAGAACAGCCTTCACACTCAAAGGCCAATGGAGGCTCTTAAGTAGTCAATTCATGGCACTTAAGGTTGTCATTGTACCACTGCTGGTATCTACCAGTAGCAGCGAGGGGCCTATATCAGGTGAGGAGGCTGCTGAGTGAGAACTGGTGACCTCCTTGTGGCCTCGAGGGGGTGGGGAGTGGTCTCGTAATAAATCATCTTGTGGCACATTAAAGGCTTCACTTCTTAGCGGCAAGGTCAAGGCGGAAAAAGTCTCCCCCTTCCCTCAACAGTAAATTTCCCCCTCCCCTCAGTGGGGCCTACCTGACATGCCCAGCAAGCCCCATGCACTTGCCTCCATTCCAGAGCCACCTTCATTGTTGCAGGCAGCAGAGGCTACTGCTCCCGATGGCGCAGCTGGGATTTTAGAGCTGCCAGTCATTTGATTGGCCGGCATCTATTAGAGGCTCGATCCCCACATTTAAAGGGCTCAAGGTTTGATGCCAAGCAGTTAAATACCTGATGGGCATGCAATTGCGCCAGCGTTTGCAGAAATACCTGTGGCAGTATTGCCCTCAGCTTGCTGGCTGGCTGGCAGGAGCACTGCTGCAACCATTAAATTCAGCCTATAGTGGACACCTTTCCTTAGCGCAGGGCAGAGGAAAAGAATGAGGCATTTGATTCTGACTTGTACCTAACCAATAATCATACAATAGACAAATCATTGTCAATAAGTTAAAGAGAACCGGATGCCGAAACGTATATTCACTGTGTGCTGGTTGTCAGATAAATAATTATCATGCCAATGGGTTGTAAATATTAATCTAAAAATTAGGAACATGATTGATGAGTGGATTTGGAAGTGTCCTAGATGATGAAACTATGCTGTCTTCATTGTCTTGGGAAAATAAAACAAATATTTTCACAGACATTCTGCCATCAAGCATGGCAGAAATTATAGTTGCATTCACAGTGTTGCAGAGTGGACTCTTCTTGGTGCCTATTTTGCAGCAATCTTTCATTTTACTAGATGGAATTAGCTAGAGCCCCATTTCACAGGTAATATTTCCTACAGAAGAAATGCATGGTGCGGGAACTAGGTGGCACTGTGGCCTGCCATCTCTCCTCATCCTAACAATCCAATTTAGTTACTGGGGAATTATCTATTCCTTCAATTACTGTTTGTTTACCTCAGGCTCCGAATCTGATTATTTGACGAGTATTTTGCATTTCTTATCCCTCTTCACTCATTTTTGTGTTTCTTAATTTGTTCCTCTGCATTTTCAGAAGCTCATTTGCATGATTTTCTGTTAGAAAGATCTCGTCTGTCTGATGTAATTCTGAAGGATGTGTAGGAAGAAAAAAGCCCAGGAGTTCACATAAACAAATTTTTGAAGGTGGCAGGAGAAATTGATAAGCTTATTAAAAAAAACAGACTGAAACAGTAAGGACTCCATTCCATTCTCCCAGTTTGTCTGCCTCCGTCGCATCTGTTCCTCAGATGCCTGCCACCTTACACGATTATGCTTCTGACATGTCTGCCTTTCTTCTGAAAGGTTCCTCAGAGACTGAATCCTTGGTTTTACGAAGTCGGGGTATAGAGTGCAAAATGTAGGAAGTATGCTAATCCTTGTGAAATCACTGATTGCGGGGCCGATTTAATGGAAATGAAACAGAATCCTGTTTCGGGCATGTTTAGCGGGGTGTTTCCTGGTGCTAGCAGCACTAAGAACTACCCCACTATAAAGCGGGACTCTACTTAATTTCTGGGCCTCAGCGAGGGAGGCCACTCCAAGGCCGCACTTTGGCTCAGTTTCTGCTCTAATGAGCTCAGCTTTGGACCTCAACCCCTAGCCTCCGCATCCCCCCCAAGGTCCCAACATGCCAATTAGGGACCATCCAGCATTCCCCCCCCCCACACCTCACCTCACCTCACAAGGGCAGGGCACCCCCGAGCCCTATCTCCGGCACGGAAAAAAGCCAGTCTAGTACCCTGGCAGTGCCTGTCAGCCTGGCAGTGCCATGGTGCCCAGGTGGCACAGGGAGTGCCGGAGTGCCACCCTGTCCAGAGCCCAGCCACCCGGGGGCACCCGATCGCCTGGGAGACACCCCCCCCCCCCCCAAATGCAGGTGTATCTGGTCCACGATTGTGAAAACTGGTGCTAAACAGCACCTGCTCGGGGTCCCTGACGCAAGGCCGATAGGTCCTGTGCCTTGGGTGCTTAACTGCACACTTAAATATGCAAATCTGGATCCCACTAATTGTGCCTCTTGCGAGATTTACCGTTCTCGTCACGCCCTGAGTTGGGTGTAAGAGGCCATGGGGCTCACTAGGAATAATGGCCACAATCTTGAACCTGCACTCACCGTCTGCAGGATCGGTGGCGCGGGCAGAAAATATCGCAATAATCGGAAATGTAATGCCCCTCGCAGGCAACGTCACGAGATTCACGCCCACAAAGAGCGTGCACCTCATATTAACAAGTTTGAATGCATTTCAATGTTATTAACGGCCTCCCTGCCAAATGATCTCCCCTCACTAAATATTCATATCTCACTGACGTGATGTCACATCGTTGAGATTTGTAACAGATTTGGTCAGGCATGAGACGGTCGAGAGAGACCTCCAGAGGCACAGAGGTAAGTATAGCATTCGGCAGTAGAGGGACATGCCCGGGCAGTGTCCTGGCATAACCCCCTGCATGGATTGGCACTGCAATGTTGGTACTAGTGCGACCCTAGGGAGAGCCTCATGCGGGGTGGAATGATGTGTGATGAGTGTGGGTGCGCCCTTGAAAATGGCACCCCATTCTCTTTGGAGCCAGTTCCTGGCTCTATAAGCTCCCGTCCTGCCAGAATGATGGCATAAACCAGGCCCACTCATTTTGTTTTAGCAAAAAGGCTCAGCTCTCCATGAGATGATCTGTGCAAATGGAGAGTTACTCGCCAGTTTTCAGTCTGAGTCTGACACTTTGCCAAAGTCTAATAAGATTCCGCCCATTGTGCCCAGTTCTGAACACCACACTTTAGGAAGAATGACAACTCCTTGAGGAGGATGCGGATGAGATTTATTACAATGGTATCAGGGATTGCATGGAAAATACAACTGGTAATTTGGCTCAACCAATTTGTGCTCACATTTAGGCTACACAGAAGCCTTCTCCAATCCTTAGCCAATTCTAACAGCATAGCCCTTTATTGCCTTTTCTTTCATAATGCTTTTCAAGCTTCCCCGTAAATCAATTTACAACTATTCCCTTCAACTACTCCATGGGGTAGTGAGTTCCACATTCTGAGCTATCTTTATGTAAAAGTGCTTTTTTGAATTCCCCATCGGATTTCATGGTGACTGTTGTATATTGATGACCTCTGGGTCTGGTCTTCCACACAAGTGGAAACAATCGCTCCGCATCTAGGTATACCCAGAGAATGTCCTATTCATTACTTCAAACCTGAACTATGTTGCTGTGAAATCTTCTGGAACTTCCAATTATATTTTTAAAATGGAAACTCACAAAGTGGCTGCGTTGGCTGGCAAGAATCAGGGCCGGGATTCTCCCCTACCCGGCGGGGCGGGGGTGTCCCGGCGTAGCGGAGTGGCGCCAACCACAACGGCGTCGGGCCTCCCCAAAGGTGCGGAATGCTCCGCACATTTAGGGGCTAGGCCCGCGCCGGAGTGGTTGGCGCCACGCCGACTGGCACCAAAACCGGCGCCAACGGCCTTTGGTGCTACGCCGCCTGGCGTCGGGGCTGGCCGAAAGGCCTTCGCCGGTTCGCGCATGCGCCGGTGCGTCAGCGGCCGTTGATGTCACCACCAGCACATGCGCGGTAGGGGTTCTCTTCCGCCTCCGCCATGGTGGAGGCCGTGGCGGCGGCGGAAGAAAAAGAGTGCCCCCACGGCACTGGCCCGCCCGCCGATCGGTGGGCCCCGATCGCGGGCCACGCCAGCGTGGGGGCACCCCACGGGGTCCAATCGCCCCGCGCCCCCCCAGGACCCCGGGGGCCCGCTTGCGCCGCCAATCCCGCCGGCACCAGAGGTGCTCCAATTCCCGCCGGCGGGAGAGGCCTGTCAGCGGCAGGACTTCGGCCCATCGCGGGCCGGAGAATCGCCGCGGGGGGCACGCCGTTCGGCGGGGCGTGATTCCCGTTCCCGCCGATTCCCGGGTGGTGGAGAATTCCGGCCACGGCGGGGGCGGGATTTATGCCGGCCCCGGGCGATACCCCGATCCTGCGGGGTGTCGGAGAATTCCACCCCAGATGTCCATTGTAACTTAAACACAGAATATCTCAAGCTTCTGGAATGTTCCTATTTGACTCAGGTGGGATGGGGGCTTTCCCCTTTCCCTTGAATAGACATACCCCATTGTGGAATTCACACTTGCTATTATTGGAGGTTTACTCCAAGCACAGAATCGATAGAGCTTTGGAAGGGGGGGGGGACACTTTCAATGCCGTCCTTGTCAGCGCGGTCTTTTGATAGCAACAAGCTTTTTCGAAGAGTGGGCGTGTCAATTACAAAGGGTCACGATTTCAAGGTGAGAGGGGGAAAGTTTAAGGGAGATGTTCGTGGAAAGTTTTTTACGCAGAGGGTGGTGGGTGCCTGGAACGCTTTTCCAGCGGAGGTGGTAGAGGCGGGCACGATAGCATCATTTAAGATGAACCTGGACAGACATATGAACGGGCGGGGAACAGAGAGAAGTAGATCCTTGGAAAATAGGCAACAGGTTTAGATAAAGGATCTGGATCGGCGCAGGCTGGGAGGGCCGAAGGGCCTGTTTCTGTGCTGTAATTTTCTTTGTTCTTTGTTCTTTGCCCAGGACGATCCCCTGCCACAGGTTTCTTGGTGGCAGGGGGTGGATTCAATGGGACATCCCATTGGCAGCAGCGGAATCTTCTGGTCAACTGCGGCCTTCTTCCCACCGCCGAGAAACACAACACAGGGGCATATGGAAAATCCCCCTCCCTCCAGACTCTCCAAGATCAATGCTTCATTGGGTGAAAAACATCAGTTATCCACAAAATAGATCTGAAAGACTACCATCTAATTTCTATTGTGTAGTGATGTCTTTGGACTTCCAGACCATTCTTGTTAAATAATACTGGAATTGGTTCTGTTACAAAAACTGGCTGGAGACAATGTAATTTGATCTAAGGATCCAGAAAAAACCTGGGCAGTCTGCAGAAAAGCAGCAAAAAGACAGCTGCTGCAGAAAAAGACTTGCCATCTTTGTCTCTTAAGGACCAGGAGGGCAGAAATTCTTTATATGCCTCCCAACCTGGTTCCTAAATCCAAGTCCGCCGATAAAGAAATTGGACCTCCTGATACAAAGGCCACAAGTGTCTAATTTCATGACCTGCTGAATA
Organism: Scyliorhinus canicula; assembly: GCF_902713615.1. Lineage (NCBI taxonomy): Eukaryota > Metazoa > Chordata > Chondrichthyes > Carcharhiniformes > Scyliorhinidae > Scyliorhinus > Scyliorhinus canicula. The sequence goes on from NC_052162.1 coordinate 47,436,656, forward strand.
TTTATCTTTTCGAGGGAATCCTAAAGTACTCCTGATATTCAACTTCAGCTATCTGAAGGCATCCAAACTACGAACCAAGAGTGGGAAAGACTTCTTTCTTCATCAGACCTGCAGTGATTGATTTCCTGCAGCAAACCACATAAATGAACTGTTATTCTTTTGCTTTAATCCACGTAGATGTGCAATATCTACTTTAATTATATCCTTGTTGAGAATATGCTGTGTGACTGACGTAGGGCTTAGCTTTTTCAGGTTCAGTGTGTGAATAAATAATACTCTTTATTTAAACCCACGAAAACTGGCTGCTGTTATTCCTAAATTGACCACACACACTCTGGGAAGGTGGGGGGTTGGGGGGGGGGGGTGGTGTGTGTGTGTGTGATAATAACAAAACCTATTTTCCTCTCTAAAACTACTGGTTATGAGAAGTGAAGAGAATTTGGGATTTCAGTTCATCTCCTCTCCCCGTCTCTAACAATCTATTCCATTCGAACATTTCATAATTTAAAAGACATCTATTAAGTGAACCTTTAACCTTCCCTTTTTAAGAACAAAACGATACCCAGCCTATTAATCCTTTCTGGTATCATCCTGATAGAGCTTCTGTTTCCGAAGCCACTAAATATTTTTTATAATGTGGCGACCAGAATTGTCCACTGTACTTCCAAGTGTAGTCTAACCCAGGTTTAATTGCTTTATCCCTCCGTTGTTCAATTCTATTCTTCTAAAAATTAATCTACTTCTTGATTGGCTTTATTTTAATGTCTTATTAGCCTGTGTCTACTTTTACCGATTTGAATATTTGCATTCCTAAATCCCTTCTTCCCAAAATGTAATGCCTCACATTTATCTGTGTTGAAATTCATTTTCCAATTATATGCTCATTCAGCAAGTTAGGGGACTCATGTTAGGGGACTCTGTTATGGGGTGTTATGGTGTAGTGGCAATGTTCCAAGTAATCCAGTGACCCAGGCTAATGCGCTGGGGATGTGGGGTCAAATCCTACCATGGCACCTGGTATAATTTAAATTAATTAAAAATCAGGAATCGAAAACTAGCCTCAGTAACGGTGATCACAGAGCAAATAACCCATCTGTTTCACTAATGCCCGAGAGGGAGGGGAATCTGCTGTCCTTATCTGGCCTGCTCTGAAAGGCCCTCAGCAATGTGGTTCATTTAACTGCAAGCCAGTCAGTTCAAATTAGGGATGGGTAGACAAATGTTGGCTTGAAGCAATGTTCACATCCCACGAAAGAATGAAGAAAAAAATTGCGGAGACACTAGAGAAGTTGGCATTGTTCTCCTTGAGGCACAGAGGGCGAGAGGGGGGTTTAATGGAGGTTTATAAATTACTGGAGGGTTTTGAAATGAATAGGGAAAGACTATCCATTGGAAGGAGGCTCAATAACTAGTGGATGCAAATTTAAAACGATTGGTGAAAGGCAAGTGGGAAGAGGAGAATTTAATTTCAATACGGTGAGTAGTTATGATCTGGAAGGTAATAATTAAAGCAAAATACTGCGGATGCTGGAAATCTGAGATAAAACACAGGGAAGACTGAAGGTCTGGCAGCATCTGTCAGAGAGAAGGCGGGTTAATGTTTCCAGTTTGTAAAACACTTCTTCAGAGCTGGAAAATGGTGGAAATAGATTCAATAAGTTGTTTTCAAAATGGAATTGGATTTATATTAAAAAATAACAACTCTGTAAGACTGCGGTGAAGAGCAGGGGAGTGGGAAGGATTGGATAGTTCTTCCAAAGGATCGACACATGCACGATGGACCGAATGGCCTCCTCCTGTGCTACATTGGCTCCATGAATCTATTTATTAAATCATATTAGACCATAAGACCATAAGACATAGGAGTGGAAGTAAGGCCATTCGGCCCATCAAGTCCACTCCACCATTCAATCATGGCTGATGGGCATTTCAACTCCACCTACCAGCATTCTCCCCGTAGCCCTTAATTCCTCGCGACATCAAGAATTTATCTATCTCTGCCTTGAAGCCATTTAGCGTCCCGGCCTCCACTGCACTCCGCGGCAATGAATTCCACAGGCCCACCACTCTCTGGCTGAAGAAATGTCTCCGCATTTCTGTTCTGAATTTACCCCCTCTAATTCTAAGGCTGTGCCCACGGGTCCTCGTCTCCTCGCCTAACGGAAACAGTTTCTTTGCGTCCACCCTTTCTAAGCCATGTATTATCTTGTAAGTTTCTATTAGATCTCCCCTTAACCTTCTAAACTCCAATGAATACAATCCCAGGATCCTCAGCCGTTCATCATATGTTAGACCCGCCATTCCAGGGATCATCCGTGTGAATCTCCGCTGGACACGCTCCAGTGCCAGTATGTCCTTCCTGAGATGTGGGGCCCAAAACTGGACACAGTACTCCAAATGGGGCCTGACCAGAGCCTTATAAAGGCTCAATAGCACATCGCTGCTTTTATATTCCAACCCTCTTGAGATAAATGACAACATTGCATTCGCTTTCTTAATCACAGATTCAACCTGCATGTTTACCTTTAGGGAATCCTCGACTAGCACTCCCAGATCCCTTTGTACTTTGGCATTATGAATTTTCTCACCGTTTAGAAAGTAGTCTATGCTTGGATTCTTTTTTCTAAAGTGCAAGACCTCACATTTTCTCACGTTGAATTGCATCAGCCATTTCCTGCACCACTCTCCCAAACTGTCTAGATCCTTCTGCAGCCTCCCCACTTCCTCAGCACTACCTGCCTGACCACCTAACTTCGTATCATCGGCAAACTTCGCTAGAATGCCCCCAGTCCCTTCATCCAGATCATTAATATATATGGTGAACAGCTGTGGCCCCAACACTGAACCCTGTGGGACACCGCTGGTCACCGGCTGCCATTCCGAAAAAGAACCTTTTATCCCAACTCTCTGCCTTCTGTCAGACAGCCAATCCTCAACCCATGCCAGTAGCTCACCTCGAACACCATGGGCCCTCACCTTACTCAGCAGCCTCCTGTGTGGCACCTTATCAAAGGCCTTTTGGAAATCCAGATAGACCACATCCACTGGGTTTCCCTGGTCTAACCTACTTGTCACCTCCTCAAAGAATTCTAACAGGTTCGTCAGGCACGACCTCCCCTTACTAAATCCAGGTTGACTTGTTCTAATCCGACCCTGCTCTTCCAAGAATTTAGAAATCTCATCCTTAACGATCGATTCTAGAATTTTAGCAACAACCGAGGTTAGGCTAATTGGCCTATAATTTTCCATCTTTTGTCTTGATCCTTTCTTGAACAAGGGGGTTACAACAGCGATCTTCCAATCGTCCGGGACTTTCCCTGACTCCAGTGATTTTTGAAAGATCTCAACCAACGCTTCCGCTATTTCTTCAGCCACCTCTCTCAGAACTCTAGGGTGTAGCCCATCGGGGCCAGGAGATTTGTCAATTTTAAGACCTTTTAGCTTTTTTAGCACCATCTCTTTTGTAATGGCAACCATACTCAACTCAGCCCCCTGACCCTCTATAATTTTTGGGATATTACTCATGTCTTCCACTGTGAAGACAGACGCAAAGTACTTATTAAGTTCTCCAGCCATTTCCTCGTCTCCCATCACTAGCCTTCCGGAATCAGTTTGAATTGGCCCAATGTCTACTTTGGCCTGTCGTTTGTTTCTTATGTATTGAAAGAAACTTTTACTATCATTTCTTATATTACTGGCTAGCCTGCCTTCATATTTGATCCTCTCCTTCCTTATTTGTCTCTTTGTTAACCTCTGTTTGTTTTTGTAGCCTTCCCAATCTTCTGATTTCCCAGTGCTTTTGGCCACTTTATAGGATCTCTCTTTTTCTTTGATACATTTCCTGACCTCCTTTGTCAGCCATGGCTGTCTAATCCCTCCCCGGATAATCTTTCTTTTCTTGGGGATGAACCTCTGTACAGTGTCCTCAATAATGCATACAAACTCCTGCCATTTTTGCTCTGCTGTCTTCCCCACTAGGGTCTGCTTCCAGTCGATTTTCGCCAGTTCCTCTCTCATGCCCTCGTAATTACCTTTATTTAACTGTAACACCATTACATCCGATTTTGCCTTCTCTCTTTCAAACTGCAGACTGAACTCAACCATATTATGATCGCTGCTTCCTAAGTGTTCCCTTACTTTAAGATCTTTTATAAAGTCTGGTTCATTACATAGCACTAGGTCCAGAATAGCCTGCTCCCTTGTGGGCTCCATGACAAGCTGTTCCAAAAAGCCATCTTGTAAGCATTCCATGAATTCCTTTACTTTTGATCCACTGGCTACGTTATTTACCCAATCCACCTGCATATTGAAGTCCCCCATGATCACCGTGACCTTGCCTTTCTGACATGCCTTTTCTATTTCCCAGTACATGTTGCGCCCCTGGTCCTGACCACTGTTAGGAGGTCTGTACATAACTCCCATTATGGTTTTTTTGCCTTTGTGGTTCCTCAATTCTACCCACACAGACTCCACATCATCCGACCCTATGTCGTTTAGTGCCATAGATTTAATTTTGTTCTTAACTAACAAGGCAACCCCACCCCCTCGGCCCACCTCCCTGTCTTTTCGATAGGTTGTATATCCTTGGATGTTTAACTGCCAGTCCTGAACCCCCTGCAGCCATGTCTCTGTGATGCCTACCACATCATAATCATTCACGATTATTGGACAATTCAGACTTGATACATGCAACCATTTTAATCCTATTGTAACATTTTTACTTCAAAGCAAAAAATAAGAAGCTCCAGAATTGACAAATTGCAAAAGAAAAGGATTTTCTAAGTTCATGGTGTCTGAATTGAGTCCATGGTTGACCACCCCCAGGATTAAAGCAACCGACAAAAGTAAAGAAATAAACATGAAACTCAAGAATTCTACAACATACCCGAATGACTCCGTGAAATAGATTTTGACTTTGTATGAAAATGTAAATGAGAAATTTGGTCTCCTTGCAAGTTAGAACAGAGTCAAGCAAAAAAAAATCACTCTTCAGCAGTGTACTTTCTGCTCTGCTTCTTGTGGTTTTCAATATCCTCAAAATAGAGATCAAAATCCGATTCAGGACTGATGGACAGCCCTTCAATCTTAGCCAGCTGCAAACTAAAACAAAGGTGCATTGCTATCTGCTCTTGTGACCCAACCTCAGGATGAATTTCAAACCACCTTGCAACAATGTTGTAATTTGGCATTAGTGGGAGCCTAAAAAAAGCAAAGGTACTTTTCCAACATCGCTTGGTAAGAATTATACACCACCAATCATCACAATTGCCGATTTCACAATTCTGGCTGTGGACTGATTCATCTACCTAGCTAGCAATTTGTCTATAGATGTCCATAAGTGACACAGAAATATCCTTTGGAATCATAAAAGCTAGCTGACCTTTTGCAAACTCTATGGCTAGGACTTTATGTACGGAGTGCGGTTGGCGTTCGCCATCCTGAGAGTTGCCACCTAACGCACAGTGCTGACTCTCTTTAGTTCTACTGCTATTTAATGCCCACTTGAGTGTTCCTTGGCAGTGAGTGAGTCTTTTGTCCACCTTTGGAAGAAAGTCCTGCCCATAGAACATACAGTGCAGAAGGAGGCTATTCGGCATATCAAGTCTGCACCGACCCACTTAAGCCCCCACCTCCACCCTATCCCCGTAACTCAACAACCCCTCCTACCCTTATTGGTCACTAAAGGCAATTCATCATGGCCAATCCACCTAACCTGTACATCTTTGGACTATGGCAGGAAACCGGAGCACCCGGAGGAAACCCACGCAGGCACGGGGATAACGTGCAGACTCTGCACAGACAGTGACCCGGCGGGGAATTGAACCTGGGACCCTGGCGCTGTGAAGCCACAGTACTATCCACTTGTGCTACCATGCTGCCCGTCAATGAGAGCAGTCAGCCAAAAGAGGCCAGAAGTGGTACTGCAACACACTTCCAAGGACTAAGTCCTGGGACTTTGGAAACGGTATGTCCTGGGGGGCGGGAGTGTAGGAGACGCCTGGTGGGCGGGTGATCGGGGTGGGGAGAAGGGGGGGGTGATCGCAAGTTTGGCTGGAAGGTTGGAGGGGATCACACAGCTCCTGTGTCATAGGGGAAAGGTGACCAAACTCTGAAGGGCTTCCATAATGAAGAGCACCACGCTTCCCACCTGAGATGGGGAAAGGTGTAAAGGGCACTTTCGCAACCTCCCTGCACCCGCTCCCACCTGCCTAAAAATTCAGGGTCACTTAAGAGTCTAAATAGATAAATAGGTGGGGTTTCCCGCCTGAGGCCCTGCCAGCTCAAGCATGAAATTGCATCTGGGTTTGAGAGGCAATGGGTATCTCTTAGCCGCCCTCCAGCCTATGGGACCGGACCACTCATATCTGATAAGCCGAAGCAGACCAAGATGAGTTGTTTGCTTGGACTGAAATGGGCCTACAATCTGCCCAACTATAGGGCCTGTTTAACATGGTGGAAGGGTTGTTCTTTAGGTTCTTTCAAATGTCAGTTCTGCTCCTTCTTTAAAAGGAGGTGTAATGGCACGAAAGTAGTCGCCAAATTTGGGATGAACCGAGATTACCATCCCTAAAGATGATATAAGCTCTTCGACATTCTTTGGCTCACGGACTTCCTTTATGGCCCTCACCTTGTCCTCAAGGAGATGCAGGCTTTTTTTACTCCACTTTGAATCCTAAGTATGTGATCTTGCTGGCCTGGAATGTATATTTCTCCCGCTTCAATCTGATGCCTGCGTCTCTGAAGCTTCTTAGAATTTCTTCTAAACTGGCTAGGTGGTCTTTGTGTGCCATTTCTGTCATTAAAGCGCCAACTAAGTAAACCACAACCTTCGAGATGCCTTGGAGCATATTTTGCATTGTGTATTGGAATATTTTACAGGCGGAAATAGTGTATTGAAAAAGGCCTCTGCGTATCAAGTTGGACCTTTGATTAATCAAAAGCTTGTAGTACCCGCAGATTCTAACTAAGCAGTCTAGTTTTAAAACAGGAATGAAGAGGCTGCAGAAAATTTCATGGGTTTTATAATCCCCAATTCTCCCAAGCGTTTTGACTCTACCTCAACCTTTTGGTGCAAGGCGTAACGGATGGGCCTCGCCCTGAAGAATTTTGATGTGGATTCACAGTTGATCTCTCAACATTGGCCTTTTCTTCTCAAATTTGGCCGAGCTCATTGAAAAACACATCGTCATAATTAAGGCTTCCTGGAAAATGCCATTTAAAATTTTTACAAATTTTTAAACGACGGTACAGTTCTCTGGACATGACGTTTATCAAGTCAGAGGTCCAGCGACTGTTGTGTGAAGGGATCATCGAGGCCAGCAACAGCCCCTGGAGAGCGCAAGTGTTGGTCGTCTGGACCGAGGAAAAAAATCGGATGGTTGTGGCCTACAGCCAGACAATTAACCGATTCACGCAACTCGATGCGTACCCCCTCCCCCTTCAGCGTCACAAACGGAGTCTCGGTCTTTCCGAGAACGATGGACCAAATGGTGGACCAGTACAGTTTGCGGGCTACATACCCGTACTTCGATAATGTGACCATCTGCGGCCATGACCAGCAGGGCCTTGACGCCAACCTCCAGAGGTTCCTCCAGGCCGCCCAATCCCTCAATCTCACATACAGCAAAGAAAAATGCATCTTCCGTACCACCCGACTAGCCATCTGTGGTGAATGTATTCACCATAATGCATGGATAATACTGTAACCTGTGACCTATGACCTGGAGGTGGTGATATGAACTGCTTCCAGGTACTGTACTGGAACCCCGGTATGGCTCCGTCTCTGGCTCCGCCCACACTGGGGCATATATAAGCCGGCTTCTTGTAGGCGGCATCCATTCTGTACTACTGACTCTGGCTAGGCAAGTTCATGATTAATAAAGCCGACTGTTCACTTGCTCTCTCTGTCTCACGGTGAATTGAAGGTATATCACCATCCTCGGCTATGTTGTAGAGAACGGAGTCCTAGGGCCCGGCACCGACCGCATGCACCCCCTCACAGAACTCCCCCCTCCCCACAGCCTCAAGGCCCTAAAACGATGCCTGGGGATGTTCTCCTACTACTCCCAGTGGGTCCCCAACTACAAAGCCCGCCCACTTATTCAAACAACCACTTTTAGGTTGGATGAGGTTCGCGCGGCCTTCAGCCGCATCAAGGGCGATATCACCAAGGCCGCAATGCACGCGGTGGAGGAGTCCATCCCTTTTCAGGTAGAGAGCGATGCGTCAGACGTCGCACTGGCCTCCACACTCAACCAGGTGGCAGGCCAGTAGCATTCTTCTCTAAGACCGTCCACGCATTCGAAATTCAACACCCCTCAGTCGAGAAGGAAGCACAAGCCATAGTGGAAGCCGTGCGGCACTGGAGGCACTACTTAGCCGGTAGGAGGTTCACCCTTGTCACTGACCAACGATCGGTAGCCTTCATGTTTGACAACGCACAACGGGGCATAATAAAAAATGATAAAATCATGAGGTGGAGGATCGAACTCTCCACCTACGATATCAAGTATCGTCCTGGGAAGCTCAATGAGCCCCCAGATGCCCTGTCCCGCGGCACATGCACCAGCGCGCAAGATGACCGACTTCGGGCTATCCACAATGACCTCTGCCCCCCAGGGGCTTACCAACTTTATTAAGGCCCGCAATCTGCCCATCTCCACCGAGGAGGTCAAGGCCATTACCAGGGACTGCCAAGTCTGCACGGTGTGCAAACAGCACTTCTACCGGCCAGACAAGGCCCACCTGGTAAAGGCCTCCCGGCCCTTTGAGCGCCTAAGTATTGACTTCAAAGGGCCTCTCCCCTCCACCGACCGGAATATATACTTTCTCACCGTCATCGATGAGTACTCCCGCTTCCTCTTCTGACATGACCTCAGCCACCGTAATAAAGGCACTACACAGCATCGTCACACTGTTCGGTCTCCCTGCCTACGTCCACAGCGACCGGGGCACATCGTTCATGATCGATGAGCTATGTCAGTACCTGCTCAACAAAGGCATCGCCTCGAGCAGGACTACGAGCTATAACCCACAGGGAAACGGGCAGGTAGAGAGGGAGAACGCGGCGGTATGGAAGGCCGTTCCTCTGGCCCTTAGGTCTAGAAGTCTCCTAATCCCCCGCTGGCAGGAGGTCCTCCACTCCATCAGACTGCTCCTCTGCACGGCCACGAACGAGACCCCTCACGATCGTTTGTTTATCTTCCCCAGGAAGTCCATTTCCGGGGTCTCGCTTCGATTTTGGCCGAAAACTCCGGGACCAGTCGTTCTCTGGAGGCACATGAGGAGCCATAAGACCGACCCCCTGGTCGAGAAGGTCCAGCTGCTCCACGCTAACCCCCTGTACGCTTACATCGCGCACCAGGACGGACGGCAAGATACGGTCTCCCTACGGGACCTGCCGTCAGCTGGTTCCCCCGCCAACGTCCCTCCCCGCTTACATCCCACCCCCCCCCTCCGCTGCCCGCCGCCACCCACAGCACTCCATACGCTCCCCTGGGTGTCCTGTATTGTCCTGTTCCAACACTGCCGCCACCCATCACCCCCCTCCTTACCCCCGCACCCCAACCATCTCTGACACCCCGGACTGAGGCTCAAACTCCAGGCACAACGCCCCTGGAGTCACCACCTGCGACAACTGTGCCCGCCGCACTGCCAGACCTGCGGAGGTCGAAGAGAACGATCCAGATAGACTGAATATGTAATGACCCCACGTCATCCCCGCTGGACTTGAGTTTTTTGACGGGGGTGAATGTGGTGAATGTATTCACCATAATGCATGCATAATACCGTAACCTGTGACCTATGACCTGGAAGTGGTGATATGAACTGGTTCCAGGTACTGTACTGTAACCCCGGTATGGCTCCGCCTCTGGCTCCGCCCACATCAGGGCCATATATAGGCCGGCCTCCTGTGGGCGGTATTCCTCTGTACCACTGACTCTGGCTAGGCAAGTTCATGACTAATAAAGCCTACTGTTCAGTTGCTGTCTCTGCATCACTGTGAATCGAAGGTATATCAGCCCATCAAATAATATGATTAATTCAATACGATCATGACTCATCAGTTTCAGCTCTGCTTTCCCACCCGTTTCCCAGCTTCTCCCTCCTGCACTTTAATGTCTCTCACACTTTGTGTGGAAATACTGCTGCTCTCAATGTCATAATGTACATCTATGTATATAATGGAGTGCAGACAGGCAGTGATTGACACACAGGATGACCAGTAAGCACACAGAACAGAGCAGCCAATCACCAGACAGGACACGACCACTATAAAGCCAGAGGGCACTAGGTTTCCCGCTCTCTCGGGACCCAGCCACTGAGACAGTCAGAGTCCGTGAGCTAGCCAGTGCAAACACCATGCGGTAGCTAGTAAGTCTGGTCAGGCAAGTACTAGGTCTCCAGTCAAGTCAGTATAGTGTCAACCCACAGTTGAACATGGATATTAGTTAAGACGTTAAATAAAATCGTGTTGCATTTTATTCAGTGTTGGTGGTATGTCTCCCGCTACACTGCATCAAGCGCAGTCCACATCGACCAAGCCAGCCCAACACATCATGGTACCTGTGAGTGATACTGCAATTTGATGGGCCTACCTTGAGTGAATCAGCATTGACCAGCAAGCAGCCAGCCGGTGACATGGAAAACGTCCGCCCTCCTCCGCAGCTCCGCATCGCCGGCAACCTTGGTGCAAATTGGATGATCTTCAAACAAAAGGTCCTCCTATATATCGAAGCCACTGACCTTGAGGTCGCATCGGATGCCAGGAAGACAGGAAGATCGCACTATTCCTCTCCACAGCGGGGACCACGCCATCCACATCTACAACTCCCTTACATTCGCTGAAGGCAAAGACAAGACAAAATTTAAAATGGTCCTGCTGAAGTTCGACAGCCACTGCGACATTGAGGTGAATGAGAGCTTTGAACGGTACATTTTCCAGCAGAGGCTTCAGGGAAGGATGAACCTTTTCAGTCCTTTTTGACCCATCTCTGCATCGTGACACAGTCATGTAACTATGACTCGCCAGCTGATTCCATGATCCAGGATCAGATAGTTTTCAGCGTCCACTCCGATTCCCTTCGCCAGCAGCTCCTGAAAGTCAAGCAGCTCACCCTCACCATCGCCATCGAGACGTGCGTTGTCCATGAACAGGCTAACAATCGGTACACCCACATCAGGGCGGCAGAGAATGCAAAGCTAGCCTCCCACGAAGCGGAATGGGTGCAGGCTATCGCACAAATGCAGGGCCTAAGCATCGACGAGCGTGGCCATTTTGCGCACTTTTCCCGGGCCCCTGCGCCGGACCAAGGGGACGGCAAGATCGACAACCAGACTGCGCAGGTGCATACGTCGTTCGACCGCATTGCGCATGCGTGATGGCACATGGAACGCGTTGACGTTGGCATCATGACATGTCCGAATTGTGGCTCCGCCCATTTAAAGTAGTAACGTCCGGCAAAAGCACGACGGTGTCTACAGTGTGGCAAGCTTGGCCACTACGCAGCCCTTTGCAGATCTGCTCCACTGCACAGCAGCCAGCGATCCCAGCCATGGCGCAGAAGTGTCCGTTCAATACAGCAAGGCCATGCCAGATTCCGATCCCGACAGCCCAACAGATCCTGATGCTGAGTGCCTCAAATCCCCATACCAGGTGGGCATCATTACGAAGCATACGCTGCCTTTCTCCAAGATAGTGAAGCACCTCTCGATCCTCAGCGTGGATCCCGACGACGAGTGGTGTGCTGTCCTCACAGTCAACAAGGCTCGCATCCATTCAAACTGAACACCAGCGCATCGGCAAACCTCATCTCGAAATCCAATCTCAACACCATCCGCGTCAGACCAAGTATTCTTCCACCGGCCTGCCAGCTCCTTGACTACAATGGCAATGCCATAGCTGCCAGTGGCTTGTGCCAACTCGGGGTGTCCAATAAGTCGATTAAAGCGACGCTGCGGTTTGATATCGTTGGACCTGACAGAGCATCCCTGCTCGGTGCTCAGGCCTGCAAGCTCCTGAACCTGGTTCAGCGAGTCCACATCATGTCATCCTCACAGCCTCACCTGCTGAAAACTTCCAGGCTGATATTGATGACATCATCATGCAGTACCACAGTCTGTTCGACGGAATGGGCACGCTCCCATACCGATACAAAATCCTGCTCAAACCGAACGCCACCCCTGTAATTCATGCACCACGTCGGGTGCCGGCACCCCTCAAGGATCGCCTCAAGCAGCAACAGACTCAAAAACATCTTCTTCCCCACTGTCAACAGACTCCTAAATGACCCTCTTATTGACTGGCCTCATTAACACTACACCCTGTATGCTTCATCCGATGCCAATATCTTCTGTTGCCCTATTATGTATTTTCTTGTATTTTCTTGAATTTTGTTTAATTCCCTTTTCTTCCCATATACTGAATGATCTGTTGAGCTGCTTGCAGAAAAATACTTTTCACTGTACCTCGGTACACGTGACAATAAACAAAACAAATCCGAACAACAAATCCAATTACAGGACCTCCAGGACCAGGGCATCATATCAAAGGTCGCAGAACCCACAGACTGGGGCAGCTCCATGGTCTGCGTCAAGAAGCCATCAGGGGGGCTTCGGATCTGCATCGACCCCAAGAATTTAAACCGCAAACTAGGATCTAGACCACAACATCATGCAGGAGCATTACACGATACCAAAACGAGAAGAGTTGACCAGTGAGATGGCTCATGCTAAATCCTTTACGAAGCTGGACGCCTCCAAGGGATTCTGGCAAATACAGCTGGATGCATCAAGTCGCACGCTGTGCACATTCAATACCCCTTTTGGTTGCTACTGCTACAACCGATGCCTTTTGGCATCATCTCTGCCTCAGAGGTATTTCACCGCATATGGAACAGATGATGGAGGGTATCGAGGGGGTTCGAGTGTATGTTGACAATGTCATCACCTGGTCCACAACTCCCCAAGAACACATCGCTCGCCTCAAGCAGATATTCAGAGAATCCATGAGCATGGTCTCCAGCTCAAAGGGCCAAGTGCTCGTTCGGTCAATCAGACATCAAATTCCTTGGTGACCACATCTCGCAGCAAGGCGTGCAGCCAGATGCTGACAAGGTTTCAGCGATCAACACCATGAAGACCCCAGAGTACAAGAAGGCGGTCCTCCACTTTCTTGGGATGGTCAATTTCCTCGGGAAATTCATTCCCAATATGGCGTCCCACACAACAGCCCTCCGCCATCTCGTCGAGAATTGAAAGTCCACGGAATTCCAGTGGCTGCTCGTGCATGAGAAGGAATGGCGTGAGCTGAGGGCGAAGCTCACCACAGCCCCGGTTCTAGCGTACTTCGACCCAACCAAAGAGACCAAGATATCCACTGACGCAAGCCAGGACGACATTGGGGCGGCGCTCCTCCAACGGGATGACTCCTCATCCTGGGCTCCAGTGGCATATGCCTCCAGAGCCATGACGCCCACTGAGCAACGGTACGCTCAGATTGAGAAGGAATGCCTGGGCCTCCTAACGGGAATCGACAAGTTTCACAACTATGTTTATGGCCTGCCAAAATTCACGGTAGAGACAGACCACAGGCCACTAGTTCACATAATCCAGAAGGATTTAAATGACATGACGCTTCGGTTACAGCGAATCCTTCTTAAACTACGCCGCTATGACTTTGAACTTGTCTACACGCCAGGCAAAGAGCTCATTGTTGCAGACGCCCTTTCCAGGTCCATTACCACACCTTGTGAACAAACTGACTTCATCTGCCACATCGACGCGCAGGTGCAATTGTGTGCCACCAACCTTCCGGCCTCTGATGAGAGGGTGATCCAAATTCATGAGGAAATGGCCAAGGATCATCTGCTACAGCGAGTGATGCAGCACCTTACAAATGGCTGGCAGAAGGGACAATGTCCCCAGTTCTACAACGTCAAGGACAACCTGACGGTGGTGGACAGCATCCTCATGAAGCTCGACAGGATCGTGATTCCTCAGAGCATGCGAGCTATGGTGCTCGGCCAACTCCATGGGGGTCACCTTGGGGTTGAGAAATGCCGACGCAGAGCTCGGGAGGCAGTCTATTGGCCGGGCATCAGCCAGGACGTTGCCAACACGGTCCTCAACTGCCCTACATGTCAGAAATGTCAGCCAGCTCAACCCAAAGAAACTTTGCAGCAACATGAGATAGTGACCTCTCCATGGTCCAAAGTCGGTGTCGACCTTTTCCACGCCAAGGGGCGTGACTATGTCCTCCTGGTCGACTACTTCTCCAGTTACCCAGAAGTAGTGAAACTGTGTAACCTCACGTCGAAGGCAGTGATTAAAGCCTGCAAAGAAACGTTCGCCAGGCATGTGATACCGCTCACGGTGATGAGTGACAACAGTCCCTGTTTTTACAGCCAGGAATGGTCTGATTTTGCACGGTCCTACAACTTCCGTCACTTAATCTCCAGCCCCCACTACCCGCAGTCAAACGGGAACGCCGAAAAAGGGGTCCATATTGTTAAGAGGTTGCTATGCAAGGCTGCAGACTCAGGCTCCAACTTCAACCTGGTACTGCTGGCATGCAGGGCAACCCCGCTGTCCACTGGGTTGTCTCCAGCGCAGATGCTCATGAATCGCACTCTGAGAACCACGGTTCCAGCCATCCATGTTCCAGACCTTGACCACCTCACGGTCGTACAAAAAATGCAGCAGTCTCGGGCCCAACAGAAATCAGTATATGATGCTCATGCCACGGATCTCCCCGAGCTGGTCCCAACTGATTGTGTTCGTGTACAGTTGCCTGATGACGGCTGGTCAGCCACAGCTGTGGTGGTCAAGCAAATGGCCCCGAGTGGTTCCTCATCCGCATGGCTGATGGCTCCTTGCTATGGCGTAACAGACGGGCACTGCTTGGAGTTCCACACCCGCCACCTGACCGAGATGCCCCGCCACCCACAATGCTTCCTCCGGACGTGCCCTACCATGAGGCCACCAATCTACCAGCAATTCTACCGGCCCCTGCGACCACCGCATTGGCAGCAATCCCCCCTATCCAAGTGCAGGCGGCCCCTGATCCAACCGTGCGGCGATCATCAAGAATTTGTCACCCGCCACAAAGACTAAATTTATAGACTGAACTTTTCTACATCTTGTTACCTCGTCGTTTTGACATTTGTAAATATCGTTTTATCGTTTCATCTGCCCTATATCTGCACTAGTGACACCTTCCTATGTATGTAAGTTCATTTTAACACATTCTGTATATAGTCACGCACATATACATATCCACACGCACACGCACCTTATTTATTATCTAAAAATAAAAGGGGGGGAGATGTCATACTATACATCTATGTATATAATGGAGTGCAGGCAGCCAGTGATTGACACACAGGATGACCAATAAGCACACAGAACAGAGCAGCCAATCACCAGACAGGACACTACCACTATAAAGCCAGAGGGCACTAAGTTTCCCGCTCTCTCTGGACCCAGCCACTGAGACAGTCAGAGTTCGTGAGCTAGCCAGTGCAAACACCATGCGGTAGCTAGTAAGTCTGGTCAGGCTAGTACTAGGTCTCCAGTCAAGTCAGTATAGTGTCAACCCACAGTTGAACATGGATATTAGTTAAGACGTTAAATAAAATTGTGTTGCATCTTATCCAGTGTTAGAGGTCTGTCTCTCGCTACACTGCTTCAAGTGCAGTCCACGTCGACCCAGCCTGCCTAACACATCACTCAATGGCTTCCACTTCAAGCTACAACTGGCATATCACTGAGCTCTTGCATCCTTAAAGCTGGCAAGTCGTTGAAGCTCCAAAATTCCCAAGTGCCCTGGCTAGTAAAATTCAGCTAAGCATTGATGCAATTAAATGCTCAAAGATGAATGCAACTGGCTGCAAGAATGTCAGAGTGTATGTGGGATATAGTGAGTGGTAGGGTATAGATATTAACATTCTGCGACAGGTATGAAACTTAACAATGAATGGTGGCGCTTTTATAATCAGAACAAGAATAGGATTATTAAGCGGCTGCATTCTTGGTTAAATCAGCACAACATCCCTTCGAGGTTCAGCAGTAATTTTAGTTGAAAATGGAAAAGCCAGAGTTGGTAAATTGCATTTACAATAGATAAGTCATTGTGAATCTTAGATGGTTAAAAGCCTATGAAAACATTATTGAGAAATGTGTAGCATTTATCCCCTCCAGCTATTTGGAAGTAATTTAGGAACTCATTATAAATACCCCTGTTGGAAATGTCAGGAGGGAGGGAGAGTGTGCCGTCTAGCATGAATAATGAGCAGGGACATGCTGCTCCAGCCTAGGGGAGGTAGAGCTGAGAGTAAATATCTCACAAACCAAAAGTCAGGCTTCAGAACGGTTTTGTATTGGTGCCAGAAACACCCGCCAGTTTGCAGTTCATTAAATTAAATTTAAACTCCAATGACGTCAGTTTGACATTCACACAATTTCTCCATGTGTATTCCAGTATCGTGCTCAGTGATCTACACGTCTACATAAAATGGATGGCCCAGGCTGCGGGTATGCTGTGGTATGGAAGTGCATTTAAGAAAGCCTGTCCTAAAATTTCGAGCTATTTGTGAACTTTTTGTCTTTCTTTAAATTTCATCTTTGTGTTTCCTAATATTAATTATTATTATTTTTATTTTGCTAGCTATTTATGAACTTTTTGTCTTCTTTTAAATTTCATCTTTGTGTTTCCAAATAATTGATGAGGGAGCTTTGTGCCTTGTTCTAACATTGCCAGTTTTGATATGCCCATCAGGTTTTCCAGTGGGGATCCAGTTATAATTTTTGGTAAATGAAGAGGAGGAATAATGTCGGAATGCAAGGCAATTTATGTTATCAGAAACGGATCGCCCCCACATATAGAACGTAGAACATTACAGCGCAGTACGGGCCCTTCGGCCCTCGATGTTGCGCCGGCCTCTGAAACCATCTGAAGCCTATCTGACCTACACTATTCCATTTTCATCCATATGTCTATCCAGTGACCACTTAAATGCCCTTAAAGTTGGTGAGGCTACTACTGTTGCAGGCAGGGCGTTCCACACCCCTACTACTCTCTGAGTAAAGAAACTGCCTCTGACATCAGTCCTATATCTACCACCCCTCAATTTAAAGCTGTGTCCCCTTGTGTTGGTCATCCCCATCCGAGGAAAAAGACTCTCACTGTCCACCCTATCTAACCCACTGACTATCTTATATGTCTCTATTAAGTCACCTCTCAGCCTTCTTCTCTCTAACAAAAACAGCTTCAAGTCCCTGAGCCTTTCCTCGTAAGACCTTCCCTCCATACCAGGCAACATCCTAGTAAATCTCCTCTGAACCCTTTCCAAAGCTTCCACATCCTTCCTATAATGTGGTGACCAGAACTGCACGCAGTACTCCAGGAGCGGCCGCACCAGAGTTATGTACAGCTGCAGCATGACCTCGTGGCTCCGAAACTCAATCCCCCTACTGATAAAGGCTAGCACACCATATGCCTTCTTAACAGCCCTATTAACCTGGGTGGCAACTTTCAGGGATTTATGTACCTGGATGCCAAGATCCCTCTGTTCATCTATACTACCAAAAATCTTGCCATTAGCCCAGTACTCTGCATTCCTGTTACTCCTTCCAAAGTGAACCACCTCATACTTTTCCGCATTAAACTCCATCTGCCACGCCTCAGCCCAGCTCTGCAGCTTATCTATGTCCCTCTGTAACCTATAACATCCTTCAGCACTATCCACAACTCCACCGACCTTCGTGTCATCTGCAAATTTACTAACCCATCCTTCTACACCCTCTTCCAGGTCATTTATAAAAATGACAAACAGCAGTGGCCCCAAAACAGATCCTTGCGGTACACCACTAGTAACTGAACTCCAGGATGAACATTTGCCATCAACCACCACCCTTTGTTTTCTTTCAGCTAGCCAATTACTGATCCAAACCGCTAAATCACCTTCAATCCCATACTTCCGTATTTTCTGCAATAGCCTTCCGTGGAGAACCTTATCAAACGCCTTACTGAAATCCATATACACCACATCAACCGCTTTACCCTCATCCACCTGTTTGGTCACCTTCTCAAAAAACTCAATAAAGTTTGTGAGGCATGACCTACCCTTCACAAAACCATGTTGACTATCGCTAATCAACTTGTTCTTTTCAAGATGATTACACACCCTATCTCTTATAACCTTTTCCAACATTTTACCCACAACCAAAGTAAGGCTCACAGGTCTATAATTACCAGGGTTGTCTCTACTCCCCTTCTTGAACAAGGGGACAACATTTGCTATCCTCCAGTCTTCCGGCACTATTCCTGTCGACGTAGACGACATAGAGATCAAGGACAAAGGCTCTGCAATCTCCTCCCTGGCTTCCCAGAGAATCCTAGGTTAAATCCCATCTGGCCCAGGGGACTTATCTATTTTTACACTTTCCAAAATTGCCTCCACCTCCTCCTTGTGAACCTCAATCCCATCTAGCCTGGTCGACTGTACCTGAGTATTCTCCTCGACAACATTGACTTTCTCCAGTGTAAACACTGACGAAAAATATCCATTTAACGCTTCCCCAATCTCCTCTGATTCCACACACAACTTTCCACTACTATCCTTGATTGACCCTAATCTTATTCTAGTAATTCTTTTGTTCCTGATATACCTATAGAAAGCCTTAGGGTTTTCCTTGATCCTATCCGCCAATGACTTTTCGTGTCCTCTTCTCGCTCTTCTTAATTCTCCCTTTAGGTCCTTCCTGGCTAACTTGTAACTCTCAAGTGCCCTAACTGAGCCTTCATGTCTCATCCTAACATAAGCCTTCTTCTTCCTCTTGACAAGTGCTTCAACTTCCTTAGTAAACCACGGTTCCCTTGCTCGACCACTTCCTCCCTGATGTATATCCCCCATATATATGGCGAAGTGTATTTACTTGACATTCACTATGTAAATCTAGCTACTTTGACATTGGGATTAGCAGACAGTGAGATGAGGAGCTGTACCATCTTCCAGAAACGTATCTATGCCATAAGCCTGGCACTGCCAATGGAAATATGCCTTCTTTCATGCATTCTGCAATTATATCTATTTTGGTTGGTGCCCAGAGGGCCAAGCAAAGACTGTCTTCCCTGTCGGTCATTTAATACCAGCTCTATTTTGCCAGTCATCAGTAGGGTTTGCAGTGTTTTGCTCCTGTGCTCAAGAGACAGGGGGCTGGATTCTCCACAGCCCTGCTCCGAAATCGCGTTCGGCGCCAGGGCGGAGAATCCACGTTTACGCGGAAATCATGGCCGGCGCCGCTCCCGCGATTCTCTGGTCCCTGGAGAATTGCTCACGCGTGATTTATGCGGCACGGCTAGGGGGCCATTGACAGAGGCCCCCCTGCCCCACGAGTCTCCGCGCAAAACTGGCCGAGTTCCCGACGGCGCGATTCTAACCACGTATTGGCCATCGGGAACCTCAGAACGCACCCACCCTGGTGGGGGGCAGGGGGATCGAGCAGCGGGTGGGCCTCATGGTCGGCCGGGGCGGCGATCAAGCTGCTTGGATCCGCGGGTGCGCGCCATCTCGGGGGGGCCTACAGTTTGGATGTCACTCTGCGGTCCGAGTCCGCCATGTTGCACGGGACGGCCACTACAGGCCGCCACCGGGCGCATGTGCGGACTACCGACCGGACTTGCGGGGGCTGATTCCTTACCAGATCTGCAAGCAGCTCCCCGAGGCCCTGCTAGCCCCCTGCAGTAGGAGAATTACTCTTTGAAGGAAAGTCAAGAGTGAAGTGTCAGTGTTTTTACGCTGGCATGGGGACATAGCCCCATTTTTGGAGAATCCAGTCCAGGATTTCCTGCCCTCCAGTAATAAGCTCTAAACACCCCACTCTACCTGGACCTGTAGAACGT
Organism: Scyliorhinus canicula; assembly: GCF_902713615.1. Taxonomy (NCBI): domain Eukaryota; kingdom Metazoa; phylum Chordata; class Chondrichthyes; order Carcharhiniformes; family Scyliorhinidae; genus Scyliorhinus; species Scyliorhinus canicula. Next base: position 47,456,559 of record NC_052162.1, read on the forward strand.
TTTCACAATGTAAATAAAACTGAATCTACAAAATCAGTTTCAGCCATCGGATTAAAGGGTAGACAACAAACCATCCCCAGTGTTGGTGAAGGGCCTTTAGTTCTGTCTGTTCTCCTCACGTTGAGCAAGGAAATCCAGAGAGGGTCAGTTGGATCTCCCTTTTTTCAAAAGATTTCAGTTTAGTATCAGTCACTCACTGAACAAATCACTCTTCCCATTATTGTCTGATTGGCAACAGGAACAAGAGAAAGAACAGACATCTTTCTTCCCGTTCCATTACCATTGTGACTATTCTTCGTGTTCCTCAATCTCATGACTCTTCTCCGGTCTTCTCATCCCGTGTCCTTTCCCACATGTCGTTATTCCTTCTATGTCCATTTACCGTGGGTGGCACGGTACCACTGTCGCTTCACAGCTCCAGGGTCCCAGGTTTGATTCCCAGCTTGGGCCACTGTCTGTGTGGAGTCTGCATGTTCTCCCCGTGTCTGCGTGGGTTTCCTCCGGGTGCTTCGGTTTCCTCCCACAGACCAAAGACGTGGTTAGGTGGAGTGGCCACGCTAAATTGCCCTTAATCTCCAAAAAGGTTAGATGAGGTTACTGGATTACGGGGATAAGGTGCAGGTGTGGGCTTAGGTAGGGTGATATTTCCATGGGCTGGTGCAGACTCGATGGGCCAAATGGCCTCCTTCTGCACTGTAAATTCTATGATCTATGATCCTATTCTACTGCGGTTTAGGACCAGTCACCAGTTTTCCCAATGCTGTTACACCCTGTTGTGTGGTTGGGTTTAGATGGGGGTTTTGGTGATTGCTTATTCTCCCAAAGTATTCTGTTTCTGCCTGTAGTTTCTCACAACCATTAGGGTGGGATCGTCCGGCTCTTCCCGCCAGTGGGATCATCTGGTCCTGCCAACAGCGAGTCCCTGCCACAATTTCCCTGATGGTGGATTGCGAGCATAACAGGAAATCCTGTTGACAGCAGTGGAACTGGAAGATCCCACTGCTGGCCATTAGCCACAAAACATGCCACGGGGAGGAATAATCCTACCCTTAGCATTTATTTACAAGCATTTACACAGTTGGACATCGACATGAAGTTGGAGCTTTTCCTTCTTCCAGATCACTCTTACTTCTCAGTCATGTGATCTGACATCATTATTCCATCAAAATCATGCATGCTTTTGATGTTAATCCTTTACTCTATATCTCTATACATCCCCACCCCCCACCTCCCAAGTCTCTATCCTCATTGTATTTACTTCCTGCTACACCTCAGACTTCATAAGGATTGTCCCTGAAGTGTCTTCACCCATCTTGTTCACTTTCTCTTCTGTCGGTGTGAGTGCACTTTTCCTGGGTAGCTGTAGCGCTTGTAATAAGTCTTTCTTCATCTTCATAAGGACCTGAGTAGTAAGCCCAAGTTTCAATTGGTATTCGCTCGAGAATACTAAGGCACTGAAGTGCTACTTATGATTCCCTTGTCTGTCTCAATCTTGATTGTGGAGTTTTTAAATGATTGTGACTTCACTCTGTTGATTTTGGACCCACATTCTCTCCCTGGGCTTCAGCACTGGTATTTCACATTCACTATGCCTTTGATTACAGTTCTGAGCCTGGTTGCTTCACTGGTCGTCCTCACCCTGTTTTTCCCACTCGTGGCCATTCATATTGTTATTGGGTTTGAGTTTTTGTTCCTGGCTGCTTCTATCACAAGTAAGACAGAGATCATTTCTTAAATATTGCGTGTAATTCCTGGCCATCAGCCTGATTATTGTGCTCTCGAACAACATATTACTAATCCTAGATAAGCTTGGTGAAGTCTTAGAATAATCTCAAGTTCAAGTGCTCCTAATATGATTATTCTTCTGTTGACAACCAGCAATTCATCAATGACTGTGAGGTGCTTGCAGTGTTCGAAGTATTATCGTGGTATTGGAATAACAAGGATATAGTCTGGCCATCCTTCCAGATAATATTCCCAGACTTGGAGACATCCTTCATCTCAACGCTGGGCTTTTTTATTTCCTGCAACTCCTTTGCAATAACTGATAAGTGTTGACTAATTAAGGATGCGTACACTTCAATCTGCTCAATGACGTGTAAATCGTCTTGTTTCATTGCTTCTGATGGCATTTATTACAGTGTGTTTGCAGTTGTTTGATATTTCCCTTTGACATACTCTGTGATGGAGTCATATCTCATCAATCTTAGTCTGAAATGCTGAATTCAAGGCAGCATCTTCACAATTTCTTTCATGTTCAGAAAGGTGACTGATGGCTTATGGTTTGCTTTAATTTTAAAATGCAGTACCAGAACACAGTCTGAAAGTATTTTGCATGCCCATATTGCTGTCAATGCTTCTTTTTCTGTCATGGCGTATAATTGTTCGATTTCTATTCGTGCTCTACAGATATAGTAGACCAGTCTACTCTCTGCACTTGAAATAAAACTGCATCAGAGCTGTAAAACATGCATCTGCTGCTTTTTTGGTCATTAATTCTTGGTCATAATATATCAAGATTTCAAAAAACAGTGTAAGTCATTTAATCCATTCAGAAACATTTTTCTGGTCGACATTCCAGCAACGCTGTTGACATGATCTCAACATCTGTTTCAAGGGCTTATTGAAATGAAATGAAATGAAAATCGCTTATTGTCACGTGTAGGCTTCAATGAAGTTACTGTGAAAATCACCTAGTCGCCACATTCCGGCGCCTGTCCGGGGAGGTTGGTACGGGAATCGAACCGTGCTGCTGGCCTGCTCGGTCTGCTTTAAAAGCCAGTGATTTAGCCCAGTGAGCTAAACCAACCCCTCTAAACCTAAATTTGGTCAGAATCTGCCTACTTGGTTGACTATTCTGAGGAATTTATGAAGCTCAATTATGTTCCTGGGTTGTGGAAATTCTCTGATTACTTTTGTTTAATGTGGATCAGTTGTGATTCCAGTGGCCTGTACAATGTGACATTGAAACTTGATGATCAATTGGCAAATTAACATTGTTTATTTAATATTAGGCCTGCATCTTGTAGGGCTCTCGGGACTGTTCTGACATTGCGATCAAATTCTTCTTCCTTGGAGCCATGTACACATATGTTTGCCATATAGTATATTACTGCTTCCATGCCTGCTGGAATGTGAGATATTGTTCTCTGAAAAGTTTCTGGAGTTGATGCTTTTCTGAAGGGCAATCTATCAAAACGATAATGACTGAATGGTTTCATAATTGGGGTCAGCAATCTGGATCTTTTGTCGAGAGGCAATTGCCAAAATCCGCTGTTTGCATCCAATTTGGTAAACAAATGCTCTTGGTTGGTTTGGTAAGTCTCTCATCCACTGAGACCATCAAATGGACTTCGCGTTCCTCTGATTTGTTTAGTTGCATTAAACCCAAATAGATTCTCATAGAGCCTTTTGGTTTTGGGACCATGACCATTCCTGAACCATTTTGTTGGTGCAGTGACTGGTTAGCTAACCCCATGCTGTTGCATTATTTTGATTTCATGCTTGACTTTGTCCTCGGTGTAAAGAGACACATTGGTTGTCGGGCTATATACTATTTGGTTTTTAAATTCTCTAGGTCTACAAATAAGTTTGGAAATTCTTTTCAAAATGTACTGCTGTATATCTCAACAGCAATTTCATCGACTTTATGGATTAATTTCAGTTTTAGGCATGCCTCTCTGCTTATTAGAGAGTATAAGTTATTTGATCCTTTCAAAACCATCAAAGACTAGAGAGGCTCGAGGATCTTTTGGTCTTCATATTGCAGCTTTGCCATATGTTGGCTGTTCACTTTTAAAGTTGGCCCACTAGGACCTTGTAATTTGATAGTTGAGGGCTGCAATGCAATCTGTTTGAATTTATTTGACTTCAGCTGATAAACTGTACCTCCTGCTCCTGTGTCTAGTTTGAACTCTGTGGGGTGCCCATCCACTTTGAGTTTAATATTCCAGGACATGTTTTCTGAATCAGTTAAGTCCCGCAGAAATATTAATTCCCTTGCTTGTTGTTCTTCCACTTCTTGTCTGTGGCTGTTTTAAAACCTTCTCCCTCTTTTAACAGGTTGACAGGGTTTTTGAGCAACAAACAGTCTCAAAGTGCCCTATTTTTCCACAGTGCTGTGTTCTGTTTTCTGCTCACAGGCTGGATCACATGACACATTTCCCTTCCTGGGGGTGTCATTCTGCTATCCGTTAAAACATATTGCAACACATACACCCTTTCTTTTTAAAGATACTTTCAGCCACTTTCAACCCTTTCCAAAGAAATATAACTACTCATAATACATGTTTATGCTTAATTATCATTATACAAGTGTATAGAAACGATAGATCTATGAATCTCTAATGCATAAAGGTAATTTGCTGGTGGGCCCTTATCCGAGAATGATAACCTTGACTTGAGATGTTTTAAATTGCTCTCAGTGGTCTGTGGGATTGTCATTCTTGAATGTTGTTCCTGGTTGCATTGTGGATTTTGTCCTCAACGCAGTGGAACATTATGGTGGTTGAGGAGTGGAATGGATCTCCTTTGTACTGAGTTATGCCTCACTGTTGCATCTTCATGTGTAATGATTTCATAAGACCATTTTCCTGAATAAATACTTGTCACCTTGGCTAGTTACTACATACCTTCTGTGGGATCCTCGATGTAAAATTGGTACCCCAACTGTAAACTTGGCAATTCTGCATCTTTATTGTGCACGCTAGACATCTTCTCTTGCAGTTTTGGGTGCTGGTTTATAGTTTTTGAGAGAGTAGAAAGGGTAAGAGGAGGTGCATTAGTATCAACTGACCTGCCAAACATGAGCTCTGCTGGGGATAGAATAAAAGTGCCACTCTCAGATGTAGCAATGAAATGTGTAGACCTTGTTGCTCTGTCTACATTTGCAAATTAGTGATTTTATCATTTAGATCATTCATTCAGCTAGGCCATTAGATCCAGGGTAATGAGGAGAAGAAGTAATATAATCAGTGAACTTCTCGCATATTCCTGAAATGACGTGACAATCAATTGCAGACAGTTATCTGATCTCTCCAGGCACCCCAAATAAACTGAAAATAGCACTAAGTGTGCTATTGCAACAGGTGTATTTGATTTATTGTGCAGTTGTTGAATAATGGATACTTGATAAATTAGTTGATGATGAACATCAAGAGATTGGATGCGATTTTAGACCAAGGATGGGTAGGAATTTGATGTGGAGTCGGTGTTTTTTTGTTGTGACCTGGCACATGTGCTTGATATATGCCTCACACATCTTGATGATATCTTCAATGTCATTGTTCATATCCAGCCAAAAGACTGCCTCTGTTGCGAATCTTCTCATCCAATCCATGCCAATGTGTGAGTGAAGAATATCAGGTTTCAAAGATTCTGGCATGATTACCTGCCTGCCTCTAAAAATTAATTCCCTGGAGATGCTTGGCTCATCCCAGTAATGTCACAATGGTTTCATGTGTTCATGGACATGTTGAATTGAATCAGGCTGTCATTCAATTATGGTTTTCCACCATTTCTGTGGTGTAAAATCTTTTGCCATTTGCTCTCGTAGCTACTGGAAATTGCATTGTACAAAATGTACGGGGTCAATAGATGAATTTGCATCCTCCTGCTAGTGCAATGTTGCAGCTTCCTTGAAACTGCAAATTTTGTCAGAACATTCTGGATATTTTGATGTTGTCATGAACTGAGGTGAAAGGAGTAATTTCTGACGTTGATCTGCCATGTGACGTCTGACTAATTCCATGGATTGTCAGTAGTGTCAGGCAAGGGCGTGCCAATAACATCTGTGATCACTGGGCCTTTAGTTTCCACAATGTTGACCAGCCCTTTAACCCAAGAGGATCGATTGTATTTGTACTCCAGGACCATGGATCCTGCACATGGAATAAGCAAACCTTTCTATGCTGCATGTTTCACAGCAGTAGGTTTCAACATGACCTTTCATGTCAGTGGATACATTTTTAAAAAATTTGCCAAGGTGGTCAACCTTGGCCAAGAATGAAGAGTTACCAGCTTGCTTGAATGGTGTGATGGCATCACGTATTCACAGTTCTTAGTCACATCACTCATATTATTGTAATTTTCTGTTTGTCAGTTAATTCATGTATGGTCTGCTTGGATCAGTGCATGGCTCTTCATAGATGAATCAACCTTTGCTCAAGTGCACTACTGCTGCCAATGACCCAATTGCTGGAAAGCTAGATATTTCCTTGGTGCATGCAGAAGACCACACCTTTTACTGTCTTGCTAGGTTTGGTGTCCTATTGAATGCATCAACGATCAAGATGGTATCTAATCTTCGTTGACCTGCGAGGATCACTTCTTACTTATGTTCATCCTCAAATACTTCTTCGATGTTGTACATTTTGGCTTTGTATAGCTGATCTTTCTGGAATGCAATCGTCAACTCAACAATTCTTTCTGCGAGCTCTGCATTTGGAAAATCACAGTACGCACACTTAATTCTGCCTCTGATGAAGAAGTGGTCAATGGACATTGCAGGCTGTCTTCGAAATGACATGAACTCCAGTCAATGAACACACAAAAGCTCAACCCGATTCTGCACCAGTCCTCTAATTGAGTCCATATCCTTTGGGAATTGTTTAGCTTTTCTTATGTTAATCCTGACGTGTTCATCCTGTGTAGACCTTAATTCCCAATTACTAGGCAAATTTTTATGGCTTGCCTGTCTGCAGCAGATATCCTGAATCAGGAAATCATAGCTCTGTATGTTGTGTAAACATTTTGAATTTGAATAGTCGTTCGGCAGTATGCCAATTCAAAGTGGGAAATTCTGTGTATGTCCTGACAATATCCCTTTGTCCTTGCTCCATGTTTTATTCAATTTACTGTTCAGCAACTCCCAAAGCCACCCGCAATAATCACAATCTTCTTTGGCCCGATTTTGCCGTGTATATTTTTCTTTGTTTAACTCTGCCTCCATTGCCACCCATTCAGCCCACACCAAATTAGGGTTAGGGCTAGTCACTCACCTTTTCTGACTGAACTCGCTTGGTGCTGGTCCTCTCGACACATTCCCATTTACTGAAATATTAGGCCTTGCACTGCAATCTCACCATGAGGGCCATGTCTGCTTACCAGCTCATTAATTGAGCAATATCTCACTGTCTTCCAAGCTCCCCTGTGTAGCTAACACACTGCAGTTTCAACATCCTCAAATGGTGCAAACTTATTGCAGTCTGACCAAAATGTCAAGGGTTGTCTCATGCCCTGTAGCATGATCTAAGGCTGTTCACAGCACCGTATCTGTATGTGATCTTTCTGCCCACTCTGTTTACCAGTGCTGTGCATCATCTTGTGGTCTTTATAATGATATAAAGCCACCAATCACTCATTAAGGCTTGGATAGCACATTGTGGGTTCAATAATATAGACCACGTCCATATGGACATATATACATGGATAGAAAGCTTGAAAACATCAGCAGCAGAGCTGTAAGTGCTCTTCACAGGCAGAAGTGCAACTGAGGCTGGATCACATGACACACTTCCCTTCTACTGATTGCATGCTCTCCCATCCCTTAAAGACATATTCCAAGACATTTTGGTTATGAGGAGCACAAGGGCCTTCTTTCCAGGTTGTATTCAACAGAAGGCCTTAAGCACTTCTAATCAAAAACAAAGTTTCTTCTACAAATTCAGTTAACATTTTATAAACACACAGTAAGCATTTTAACAAAAACAAACATAAATACCCCACACAGCTACAGTACTCTATATTTAACCCTCAATAACTTTCCTTTACTGTTTCACACAAGTAACAACATCCATAAACCAGCCAAAAACCCTTTTGCCCAAAACAGTAGGTTTGAATTCCTTCCAGAACACAGCTATTACTTTGAAGTTATCAAGTGATCTGGAGACACCTTTTAACATGCAGAGAGTCCAGAGAAGCCTTCCTTTGGCTGAATGCAGCTTCCAACTGTCTAAACCGAAAGTAAAACTCAGAACCACAAACAGCTTCCAGCTCAAAACAAAAGTAAAAACTAGAGCCACAGTCCAGCTCCACCCACACAATGACATCACTGTAGCCATTTGAGAAGACAAACAGTTCTTAAAGGGACATTCCCATGACACCTCCCCAAAGAAAGAAAATAAACCATCACCTTCAAGATCATTTCGTTTTTCACCTTTTCACTTCCCTTTAAGAAAAATTGACAATAAATATACTTCTTTAAAACAAAACAAATAACCATTAATAATAATACAGTTATTTTATTTCTTCTTCTTCCACCATTGAACCTGCTTCTCTTCATCACATTCGTGACAAAGCATCGGCTATCACATTTTCCTGTCCTGCCACATGTATAATTTTTAAATGAAATGGCTGTAACAATAAACATGATCGAAACAGTCTGATATTGTTATTCTGGAATCGCTCCAAAAATGTCAATGGATTATGATCAGTATATATAATTGTTTCAGACAAATTGCTCGTCACATAAATGTGAAAATGTTGCAAAGCCAGCACCAAACTCAAAGTCTCCTTCTCAATTGTCGAATAATTTTTCTGGTGAGAATTCAATTTCTTTGCAAAATAGCCAACAGGCCGCTCCAGCCCTTCGTCGTCATCTTGTAGAAGCACCGCACCTACGCCCACATCACTCGCATCAACAGCCACTTTGAATGGTTTGATATAATTTGGGATGACTAACACAGGAGCAGTGGTTAACACAGCCTTCAGGCAGTCAAATGCCTGTTGACACTCCGCTGTCCATTGAAATTTGCAACGCGTCTTCAGCAAGTCCGTCAGTGGAGCAACCACACTGCTAAAATTTGGCACAAATTTCCAGTAAAAGCCACTCATGCCAAGAAATCGCATTATTTCCCTTCAAGCCGAGGGTATTGGAAATTCACCAATAAATTTTGTTTTCACATCCCGTGGAACCATTCGACCCTGTCCAATTGTACAGCCAATGAAAGTGACTTGGGCTTTTCCAAATTCACTTTTGGCTAGGTTTACCACCAAACCCACCTCCTGAAGTCAATCAAATAACTCCATCAGATGCTTCAAATGTTCTTTCCATGTCTGACTAAAAATCACCAGATCGTTGATGTATACCGCACAATTGGGTAATCCTGACATGACTTTGTTAGTCAACCGTCGAAATGTGGCTGGGGCATGTTTTATGCCAAATGGCATAACTTTGAATTGTTATATACCATCTGTAGTCGCAAAAGCTGAAATCTCCTTCGCCCTTTCGGATAAAGGTACCTGCCAGTAACCTTTAAGTAAATCCAGTTTGGAAATAAAAGCTGATTGTCCCACCTCCTCAATGCAGTCCTCCAAGCATGGGATAGGATAAGAGTCTGTTCTTGTAATTGCATTAATCTTTTTATTGTCCACACACAATCGTTGGGTACCGTCTGGTTTTGGTACCATCACTCTGGGTGAGCTCCATTGGCTGCAACCCACTTCAATTATGCCATTTTTAAGCATACTTTCAATTTCTTTGTTAACCTGTGCCAATTTTAAAGGGTTAATCAAAATGGATGTTGTTTAATTGGAACAGCATTTCCCACATCTACATCATGTATAGCCATTTTAGTACTTCCCAACTTATCTCCATAAACTTGCCCATGTGATATTAATAACTCTTTCAGGTCAGTGTATTTTTCCTCTGGAAGATAACTCAACAATTTATCCCAATTTTTAAGAACATCCTCATTATCCAATTTAATTTGAGGAATGTCAAATTCAGAGTCATCTGGATTCGGCTCAGCCACCTCCTTTTGTTGTTCTTTCCTTTCAAAGTACCTTTTAAGCATAGTAACATGATACACTTGAGTTTTCCTTCTATCTGGCGTTCTTACCACATAAATTCACCTCACTTAATTTCCTTTCAATCTGATAGGGTCCACAAAACTTTGCTTTTAAATGTTCACCTACCACTGGTAACAATACTCAAACTTTATCTCCACTGGCAAAACTACGAACCTTTGCTTTCTTGTCCGCTACCCGTTTCATCACATTTTGTGCAACTTTTAAATGTTGTCTAGCCAATTCACCTGCTCCATTTATTCGTTCCCTAAAAGTTGACACGTAATCCAATAATATAATTTCAGACTGCTCACTCACCAATTTCTCCTTAATCAATTTAAATGGTCCTCTTACCTCATGACCAAAAATTAGTTCAAAAGGACTGAATTTGGTTGACTCATTAGGTGCATCCCTATTTGCAAACAATACGAATGGAATTGCTTTATCCCAATCCTCTGGATAATCTTGACAATAAGCCCTCAACATTGTCTTTAATGTCTGATGGTACCTTTCTAATGCTCCCTTCGATTCGGGATGATACGCAGTTGATTTAAATTGTTTTATTCCTAAGCTATCCATAACTTCCTTGAATAACCTGGAGGTAAAATTTGATCCATCATCTGATTTTATTTCTGTGGATAGCCCATGTCTAGTAAAGAATTTAAGTAACTCCTCCACAATCTTTTTAGCTGTAATGTTACGTACTGGAATAGCCTCTGGAAATTTGGTAGACACATCCATTATAGTCAAAAGATATTGATTCCCACTTTTTGTTTTAGGAAGCGGTCCTACGCAATCAATTAAGACCCTTGTAAAAGGTTCCTCAAATGCTGGAATGAGTATTAAGGGCGCTATTTTTTCACTGCTTGAGGTTTCCTCATCACTTGACATGTCTGACAAGATTGACAAAATTTAAATTCATCTTTATGTAGTCCAGGCTAATAAAAATGTTTCTGGATTTTAGCTTGAGTTTTCCTTACTCCAAATAACCTCCTACTGGTACATCATGTGTTACTCGCAATACCTCCTTTCTATACCCTACTGGCAATACTACTTGATGAACTTCTGCCCACTTTTCATCCGCCTACATATGTTAAGGTCTCCATTTTATCATTAAGACATCATTTTTACAGTAATAACATTCTGGTATACACTCGGATTCGTCTTCCGTGTGTACTCTCTGATACGTCCATCTTATTTCTATATCTTTGTAACTCCGCCAATTTTCCTGAACTAAAAATATCCGCCTCATCCTCCACCTGTTCTTGTTCTTTTTCAACCATCTGATCAAAAATCGTTCCTGATAATTGAACTTCAACTTTATCTTCACTCTTTAATTTCTCCTCTTGCCTTAAGCAGTGACTTTGCGACTTTGTTACTACACAATCCAGAAAAATCCCAGGATATTCGTCCTTCAGCACTTCAGTTGTTTGATTTTCCACTAGCTTATCAATCAGAGTAGGCATCACTCCCACCTGCGATTCAGTTATATCATTACCCAAGATAAACTGTATTCCTGGACAAGATAGTTTCTCTATTACCCTACTACCACGTCACCACTCTTCACTGGACTTTCCAACCTTACCTTATATAATGAAACACTACTCTACTCACCCTGAATTCCACATATTACCACCTTTTCTGGCAATATTCCTCCCAAACTACATAACTCCTTATCTCTTACCATCAAAGATTGACTAGCTCCCGTATCTCTTAAAATTGTGGCTTCTTTACCTACTCCTCCTGGTACACATGAGTAAACTTTACCCACACAAGTACATTTTTAAAGAAATCTGGCACCTTCTTATCAATCACCTCTTGTTCAGGGCGTAGAATTGTTTGCACCTCCGTTGCATCACCTGGGCTTTCCTTTAGCACTTTAACAAACCCCACTAGCTTATCCTGTTTTACCACATCAGCTTTCCAGTGCTTTTCTTCAACCACCAACACTATGACTTTACATGGCCTCGTTTATTACTGTAAAACCATCTGAAACTTTTCATTTCTCTTCCACCCTCCTGGATTTCTTTTTTAATCTGAGGTACACTCTCCTTATTATATCCCATCAGACCTCCTTTACCTCTACCTCTTGAGTATTTCTCTTTTCCCCAGTTTCTATCCCTCACCGGCTGAAACTGATGTCAGAAACCAAAGTTTGATTCATGAACTAATTCATAATCATGTGCCATTGCTGCTGCTAACCTCACAGTTTTAACCCTCTGCTCTTCCACATGAGTTCTCACTACATCAGGAATTGAATTTTTAAACTCCTCCAAAAGTATAACTTTTCAAAGAGCTTCATACATTTGGTCTATTTTCAAAACCCTTATTCACCTATCAAAATCACTTTGTTTGATCCTTTCAAACTCCATGTCCGTTTGTTCAAGTTCTTTCCTTAAATTTCTAAACCTTTGTCTGTAGGCTTCAGGCACTTGTTCATATGCATCTAATATGGATTTTTTTCACCTCCTCATACGTCTCAGATACCTCCTCTGATAGTGATGCAAACACTTCACTGGCTCTACCTACCAACTTTGTTTGAATCAGTAATACCCACATGTCCTGTGGTCATTTCATTTGTTTAGCTACATTCTCAAATCAAATGAAAAAGGCTTCTACCACCTTCTCATCAGACCTTGGCAATACTTGGACATATTTAAATAGATCTCCACCAAGCCTTTGACTATGCCGCTCATGCTCACTATCCTCATCATTATCCTCAGACTGTACGTTTCTCTTTACATCCACCAATTTTAATTGACTTGTCATGTTTCACGGTCATTTTCTGAAGTTCAAATTCTCTCTCTTGTTCCCTTCGCTCTCCTTTTCTTTTTTCTCACTCTCTCTTTTTCATTTTCCTCTCTATCTTTTCCTCTCTCTTTTTATTTTTTCCTGATTTGTATCTCCCTTTCTCTCTCTTTTTGTTCTGCTAGGGCTATTCTTTCTTTTTCCCTCATTACATATTCAAGCTGCTTTAATTCTTTTGCATGTTCAAGTTGCTTGATCTGTAACTGAATTTTTGCCATTTCCAATGAGTCTGACTGTGCCTCAAGCAATTTTAAATGCTCAGCTACCACCGCAATTACCTCTTCTTTTCGTATGTTGTCAGGTAATGTTAACTGCAATGTTTTTGCCAAATCTAAAAGCCTTTTTTTCATCTCAGTTCGTAAGGTACTGCGTGTGACCTTCTCCACCCCCAAAAACCTCTGTTGTGGATAACAGCCATTATCCACAACAGACTCCCTAGTTAAACTAGAACACCACACCTGAAAAGCAAACACAAATATGCTCGCCCCTCATTGTCTTTATGTTCATTAAGCCAACCCAGTCACGAAAGATAGACTTTTACCCCTCGAGCCCCCAATTTGTTATGGGCCAGGGTTTAGAGAACCCCAAAGTATCTCATGGATTTCACCTGACCTACAACTGTTTATAGTTTTTTGCTATGAGGAGCCTACTTTCCAGGTTGTATTCAACAGAAGGCCTTCAGCTCTTTAAATCAAAAACAAAGTTTCTTCTACAAATTCAGTTAACATTTTATAAACATACACATTCAACATTTTATCAACTAAAAACATAAATTCGCCACACAGCGATAGTACTCTGCATCCAACCCTCAATAACTTTACTGTTTCACTCAAGTTACAACATCCATAAACCAGACAAAAATCCTTTTACACAAAACAGTAGGCTTGAATTCCTTCTAGAATACAGTTATTGCTTTGAAGTTATCAAGTGATCTGGAGACACCTTTTTAACATGCAGAGAGTCCAGAGAAGCCTTCTGTTGTTTGAGTGCAGCTTCCAACTGTCTAAAGCGAAAGCAAAACTCAGAGCCACAAACAGCTTCCAGCTCAAAACGAAAGTAAAAACTAGAGCCACAGTCCAGCTCCACCCACACAATGACATCACTGCAGCCATTTGAGAAGACAAACAGTTTTGAAAGGGACATTCCCATGACACTTTATTTTATTGAATATAGTCCTTTCTATTATTAAATTCTGAAAGCCACTGAAACAACAGTTGAAAGCTTGCAGGACTTCTTCATAAAAAGGTGAAATGTCATCAACCCCCTGCCTTGCTCCCACGTCATCAGCAATAGATTCTACTGCATAAAGTGGTGGACTGACCTAGCCCTTCTGATCTTTTTTCTGTAACCCTGAAGCATTTCTGTACCTTGTGAACTTTGTTTCTCCAGTTGGCCCAGTACCTTCTGCACTCTGGAATGGTAGTGGGAGTGGTAGTGTGGATTCCATGATTCTGCTGAGCACTGGCATTGCTCCTGCTTCAATGCTGCTGCTAGCTGCTTTGGGCCTGTGCTCACTGCTGTCCAATGCCGCGGGTCTGGGTCGCAGCTTCTAATTGTTTCCCCTGCAATGTTCTGACATCTTAGCGAATCTTATGTTTTTGTCCATGTTTTGAGTATCTCTTACCTTGCCAGCCCTATACCTTATTTTTAAGGCCTGTGGGTCTTTTACTCACTGCCATCATGTTTTGTCATGTGGTCGGGAACTAGATGGGGGTTCTGGAGATTGTATGCTCTCCCAAAGTAAGTTGCTCAAGCCCATAGTTTCTCAAAACCATTAATCTTTGGCTACAGAAAGTATTTACGCATTTGCACTTCTGCATGAGATTGGAGCTTCCTTTCCTTCCAGATCTCCCTGACTTCTCAACCATGTGATCTGACATCATTATTACATGAGCATCAATTGTGCTTCTGATTACTCTACATGCCCATCTCCGTGTGCCAGATTCTTTAGACTTTGGCTGTGATCCAGAAGTGTTGGTTGAGTCACTCCAGTTTTACCTCCCTCAATAGGATATGTGTTTGAGGCCAGATTGCTTTCCCTATTAATTAGCATTGCATTACACAGGCGAGAGCACTGAATGAAATACACAATCAGGTTGTTAGTGGACCTGGATCATTAAAGATGTTTTAGATCAATCTGAACCAGGAGCCATCTGAAGTAATTGACTCATCTTTTTACCTTGACGCCTTTGTTATTTGTCTCTGTTGTTCCTGAATAATTGACACGTCATGGGTTTTGTTCTGCTTGATTTACATGTCGGTGGGTTAATGGTGAGACTGGGACCCGGCAGAGTTTGTGGTTTGCATTCCGACAAGCGCTGCTGCCTCCACAGGAATAAACGTGCCCTCTGAATAAGCTATTCCAGCTTCCAAACACCATTTTAAATTTAAATTTAAATGAGGATTACACTGGAATCTATTTTGTGGCCAGCTTTCCAACTTTTATTTCAGCAACTTGGATCTAATTTGACAGAAATGAATTCCTTCCCCCTCTCTCAGCAAAGTAATCATTTTTAAGGCTGTGAAAAGTTAGGTGCCACTTCATGATGGAAATATTGCACAGACTGAATGGATGACATGCTGAAGTATTAATGATACTTCAGGAAAGGGAACCTATTATCACTAAATGTAGGGTCAAGCAGGAGGTAATCATCAATGTGGTTTCCATAACCCACCATGTTTGAAGGGATGTTCAGTGGAAAATTTATTTTCTTTCAGCAAAGTCCAAGAGTAAACGATTGGGATGAAATTATAAATTATGCATTTGTGCTGCATGATGGGTACTGAACCAGAGCAATTTATAGAGCCACTCAACAAGTTGCACATGAGGTGCTGTTGTCATATTTTAGCTGAGACTGAGTTTATGGAAGCATTGGGCTGGGCGTTTGGAGGTGCAATTGGAAAATTGCAATCCTGGAGGGCAACACTGGATCCTACTACCTCCAGAACACACTTTTCAATGGGTTGAAGCGCAGTGTCTGGAGCCTGCCATGTCTACAATTAAGTGCCTGGTAATCTGTTTGTGGAGTTAATTACAAGGTCTCAATGGGCCAGCTTTGGATTTTCAATTGGATGGCATGGGGAATCCGCTGTGTCCGGGTCACATCAGGTTAACCTGGCCTAAACTCAGAGGGGAGTCATCAGAGCTTTTGGAGGCACTGGTCAACTCATTCAAAAGATGGACATTCATGCTCAACTGTTCAATCAGATGCACAAAGTTAACATCGAGAGACGTACACTTTTTCACATCTGTGAGAGATGGGAGTCCTGAGAAGGGTGTCAGGCTGCTGGCTTCACCTGTGTAGCAGAGGCTTGTCAAAGAAAGCCGACTGCACAAACTACTGGCAGCTCAGTGATTGGAGATGGGAACAGGTTACTCTAACAAGAGGAGGAGAGGCAGTAAAAGTACCCTTAGCAGCAGACCAGAGGAGGACAGAGGATGATGGTGCTACCCAGGTTATAGGGTGTACTACCCACTCGTCAGTTACCTCCAAATGAATGCTTGGATTCGAGGTGACTGCGTCTCTCCAGACAATTAATCTCGGACATTTGTGCTCTGATCCACAATAACCAAATGTTTTGAAGCACCCATGGATGTTCCCTAGCTGCAGCTGGCAAGGTCATTATGACGTTGAATTTTTATTCTTTTAGAACATTTCAGGGATCAACAGTGGACCTGGCTGGCATCTCGGTGGTCAGAAGGTCATACAGAAGGAGGAGAATAAATATATTTTGAGAGAGGACTAGCATAGAACATAAAACATAGAACATACAGTGCAGAAGGAGGCCATTTGGCCCATCGAGTCTGCACCGACCCACTTAAGCCCTCACTTCCACCCTATCCCCGTAACCCAATAACCCCTCCTAACCTTTTTTGGGCATTAAAGCCAATTTAGCATGGCCAATCCACCTAACCTACATGTCTTTGGACTGTGGGAGGAAATTGGAGCACCCGGAGGAAACCCACGCAGACACGGGGAGAACGTAAGGCATGGGGAGACTCAGTGGATATTGGGCATTGCTGCAATTGATTGATTCCTCTGGGCCGAGAGTCACATTGATTACATCCATGTAGCCATGAAAGTACTGACGGCCAGCTATCCAGATTATTCACCAGAAATGGCTTTTATTCACTGAATATCAGTTCACCTGTGACCGCAGAAAATACATCTTACAAGTCTGCGCTTGATTCCTAAGCAGCTGTCATGATTTCTTCATCCAGTGAGACTTCCAGTGACTGCACCTAGTGGTAGTCACCACTGATGTATATATTAGGTGATTTGTGGTAAGGCCCTATACTACAGGTACTGGGGTAGTTCCCTGCCTGCTGGCTCCGCCCAGTAGGCGGAGTATAAATATGTGTGCTCCTTGTACAGCAGCCATTTCGCCAGCTGCTGTAGGAGGCCACACATCTTAGTGTATTAAAGCCTCGATTGTATCCAACTCTCGTCTTTGTACAATTGATCGTGCATCAATTTATTCCACTAAAGTTTTCAGAAGATGGACCTCCGCATCAAGCCGGATCGCCTGCAGCTGGATCCGCAGTCAGACAACGCCAAAAAGGACTTTCAACATTGGCGAGCCTGTTTCAAAGCTTACATCGTGTCTGCGCCAGACCCAATTCCTGAAGCTCAGAAGATTTAGATCCTCGACACGCGGCTGAGCTCCAGCGTCTTTCCATCTTTCCACTTATCCAGGATGCGCCGACCTACGCAGAAGCCATGGCGTTACTGAAAGAAAACTACGCCCAGTGGACTAACACGCTCTATGCCAGGCACGTCCTCTCCACGCGTCGTCAAATTCCCGGTGAGTCAGTGGAAGATTTCTGGCGTGCCCTGATTCCCCTAGTTAGAGACTGTGACTGGCAGGCCGTCATGGCCAAGGAACACTCGAACTTGCTCATGAGATATGCTTTTGTCACAGGGATAGGGTCCAATTACATCCGACAGCGCCTCTTAGAAGGGGCCACACTTAGCCAAGCAGAGACTAAAAAGCTAGCGCTCTTGTGTACGGTCGCTTCACGCAACATCCAGGCCTACGCCCACGGCCGCGCGGCCCACCCCTCCTGCACATCGTGGACTCCGGAGACGGCTGCCCCATCGTGGACCTCACCAGCAACCCCCCTCAGCCAACCCCACGCCTGTGCTGCGCGGCAGCCAACCAACCCCAGGGGACACAAATGTTACTTCTGTGGGCAGCCTAAACACCTCCGACAGTGCTGCCTGGCCCGGAGAGCCCTTTGTAAGGCATGCGGCAAAAATGGACACTTTGCTGCGGTGTGCCAGGCCCGTGCAGTCGCCGCTATTGTTCCGACTCCCCCCACGTGCGACCAGTGGGCGCCGCCATCTTCCTCTCCTCGGACGACGTGCGGCCCGTGGGCGCCGCCATCTTCCTCTCCTCGGACGACGCGCGGCCTGTGGGTGCCGCCATCTTGTTCTTCCCAGGATCATCGGGCGTCGCCATCTTGTCTTCTTCACAACACGTGCGGCTTGTGTCCATGTCCCCCGGGCAACTCATTGCCTGCCACCATCGAGGACCAGCTACGTCTCGCCTCGCCTTGACCAGTCTCGCCCACACAACCTGTCAACTTGCTCTCCACCTACAACTACGGGATTTTGTATCGCCCCGGTAAGCTCAACGAGCCCCCCGATGCCCTAACCCGAGGTACATGTGCCAGCACACAGGTGAACCGACTCCGGACTCTGCACAACAATCTTTGTCACCCGGGAGTCACAAGTTTGTACCACTTCATCAAGGCCTGCAATCTGCCCTACTCCCTCGAGGAAGTCAGGGCAATCACCAGAGACTGCCAGGTCTGTGCGGAGTGCAAACCGTGCGTGCCTGGTGAAGGCCTCCCGCCCCTTTGAACGCCTCAGCGTGGACTTCAAAGGGCCCCTCCCTCCATGGACTGTAACACGTACTTCCTCAGTGTCGTCGATGAGTACTCCAGATTCCCCTTCACCATCCCATGCCCTGATATGACGTCTGCCACCGTCATTAAAGCCCTCAACACCATCTTTGCTGTTCATCTTCCCTGCCTACGTCCACAGCGATGGGGGTTCCTCATTCATGAGCGATGAGCCGTGTCAGTTCCTGCTCAGCAAGGGTATCGCCTCGAGCAGGACGACCAGCTATAATCCCTGGGGAAACTGGCAGGTGGAGAGGCAGAATGGGACGGTCTGGAGGGCCGTACAGCTGGACCTATGGTCCAGAAATCTCCCGGCCTCCTGCTGGCAGTAAGTCCTCCCCGATGTACTGCACTCCATTCGGTCGCTCCTATGCACTGCGACTAATGACACACCCCATGAACGTCTCTTTGCCTTCCCCAAGAAGTCCACCTCCGGGGTGTCGTTCCCGACTTGGCTTGCAGCTCCAGGACCCGTACTCCTCCGTAAGCACGTACGATTCCACAAGGCGGACCCATTGGTTAAAAGGGTACAGCTACTCCACGCCAACCCACAGTACGCCTACATAGCGTATCCCGACAGCCGCCAAGATACTGTCTCCCTCAGGGACCTGGCATCGGCAGGTTCCCCACACACATACCCCTCTGGCCCGGCGCCACCCTTCCCTTCCCTGGCGCACCCAGCCGCAACTCCTGCCCCAGGACAATCCCTCCTGCCCTTGCCCATGCCCGAGGATGACGAGGATTTCGGCACGCTCCCGGAGTCACCGAGGACCAGACCGACACCAGAATCGCCGCCAACGCTGTGGCTTTCCCAGCAGCAGTTCAAGGCTCCGGACCGACTGAACCTGCAACTTGATCGGGACTCTTGAAACATCATCCTTCTGTATAATTCTCCTCCACCCCGCTGGACTCAATATTTTTCCCTCTGTATTTTAAAAACAAGTACTTGTATATAATTCACCACCACCTCAGCCGGACTCAATTTTAACAGGGGGTGAACGTGGTAGTCACCACTGATGTATATATTAGGTGATTTGTGGCAAGACCCTGTACTACAGGTACAGGGGTAGTTCCCTGCCTGCTGGCTCCGCCCAATAGGTGGAGTATAAATATGTGTGCTCCTTGTACAGCAGCCATTTCGCCAGCTGCTGTAGGAGGCCACTCATCTTAGTTTATTAAAGCCTCAGTTGTATCCAACTCTCGTCTTTGTGCAATTGATCGTGCATCACACCTCTTCAGGACAATATCTAGATGTTGTGAAGAAGTGAATCTTGAAGACTGCCCGGTATTCAGGCATGGAAGCAGGGTGAAGTGCCAACCATGCCATCTCCTAACATGAACCTACATTGAGCACAGTATTGGTACATTGAAGATATGCTTCTGTGGCCTTCACTGGTTGTGGTGGCCTCCTGTATGAGCTAGCCAGTATTTCCTGTATTTCACTAAAGAGTCATAATAGACTCAAAACATTAATTCTAATTTCTCCCTCCACAGTTGCTGTCAGAGTCATTGAGTTTTTCCAGAGCTTTTTTACCCCTGTATTATGGTTTTCTTCTGCACGCTGCACAACATAACTATATTAAGAGGCCTAGAACTGGATGAGGAGGAATTGATACACTAAACTTTGTCCAAGGAGGAGGATGAGCAGGAAGAAGAGAACAATGGGAACGCTGCAGATGAGCCCGACATCCAAGAATTGAAGGGAGGCCGCTGACACCATCTCCGACCTCAAGACAAGCGATGTACTGGCATGGCCATGAGGACCTCACTGATTCCAAAATGGTTTAGCTGAGGGCCCACAGGTCTATGGCAGATGGCTAAAAAGGTCTATTTCCATCAGAGAGATAAATTCTTCAGAAAGCACACATAGCTGGTTAATCCCAAAGGCATGAAGCATGGGGTCTCCATCACCACCAGAGTTCCACATCACAGTCTAGGCACCTACAAAAATGGCAGAGCCCCCTCTCCCAGCCCCACATCTCCCACTTCATCCTTCTTTTTGGTGCCCACTACAATCCATTAACACACAAAAGACTGATTGATAATATTATTTGATAATATTGTAACAAAAAAGTTAAATGAGAAAGGAGTCCGAGATAACTTCACTCAGGTGACCCATCAATTGTAACTGACAATTCATTCACGCGAACTCCATAAGGATTCTTCCCACCGTGGCTGAGGGTGAAGTAGAGGCAGCTATTGTTCCTACATTGAGCTGCAATCGGGCCTTCCACCTCCGGGGTAAATCTTCCACAGGCGCCTGTGTCTGCATCTTTGGAAGGGCAAATGGCAGGGATGGTTCCTGAGTTGGAGGGACTGAAGGCAAGAAATAACCCTGGTTCCCCTGAGAGGTGGCCTCCTCAGTAACTGCTCCAACTGCCTCAACCCTTTCATGGCACCCTTCAATGTTGTGCAGGGCCATAGGTTGGGATGCAGCTGGTATCTACTCCTCATGTCTTTCAACCATCACTCTGAGCGCTGACTCCAACAGGGCACTTTCTTTACATGTCCCCATGTCCACAAAGTAGTGCTGCATTTGACTCTCCATGAGGGTGATCATTCTTTTGATGGAGGAGCTCATGTATTCGACTCCCTGAACCAAGATGGAGCACGTGCAATGCATGAACCTCTCCATTAGTGCAGGTCTCACACTTGGTCTCCAGCGAGTGCCACGTCCTGGGTATTGTGCAGGGTGAGGAGAGACTAATATATGAGCACATTTCCCTCTCTCAACTCTCACAGTGTGTCATTGACATGAGCTGTTGCAGTTCTCAGTGGTGTCTCTTGTCAATCTCTCCCCAAATGTATGGGTGAGTGACATCTTAATGATGAAACTGGGCACTAACTCGGTCAATATTAGCATGCCTTATGGGCACGCAGTCTGCTGAGTTTGTGTGCATGGAGCTGTGCACAGAGTAGTAGGCCTGTCACCTGGGTTTCGCATGCAAGTTACTGTGAGCAGCCCCTAGTCGCCACATTCCGACGCCTGTTCGGATACACAGAGGGAGAATTCAGAATGTGCAATTCACCTAACAAGCACGTCTTTTGGGACTTGTGGGAGGAAACCGGAACATCCAGAGGAAACCTACGCAGACACGGGGAGAACGTGCATACTCCGCATAGACAGTGACCCAAGCCGGGAATCGAACCTGGGTTCCTGGCGCTGTGAAGCAATAGTGTTAACGGTGTCGCCCTATTCCAATACAACAAAATGTTTATGGGTCCAAAATGACTCTTCTCTGATTACAACTTAATCCTGGGAAGAAGTTGCTTCAGCTTGTGTCTCTGGAGTCTGTATTTGTGCAGCCTAATGTTGTCTCCTGTATGCTATTGGTGTGGTGCTCACAAAGAACACCAAATGCCTGGCATGTGCTGACATTCTGAAAAATGCAGCCTCGGGCATATCTTATCCAGCTGTTACGATAAAGTCCAGACCAATGTCTCCACTGATCAGATTCATTCATCAGTGATCCTGAAAACCCTGACAGTCAAAGGCTGCATTCTATACCTTGTGAAGCCAGTATACTGAATAATGTTATTGTACCTTGTACTGCCACCATCTTCTGTGAAGGCTGAATCGCTCATTGATCCCAGCCACTTTTGAGGTTGGAGGTCCATTGAAGCTGCCATATGCTCCATGCTCTGTAGAAAATAACAATGTGGGGATGGCACGGCGGTGCAGTGGTTAGCACTGCTGCCTCACTGCCGAGGACCCGGGTTTGATCCCGGCCATGTGGAGTTTGCACATCCTCCCTGTGTCTGACTGGATCTCGCCCCCACAACCCAAAGATGTGCAGGGTAGGTGGATTGGCCATCCTAAATTGCCCCTTAATTGGAAAGATTTTTTGAAAATTAAGAAAAAATAAAATAAAATGTCTTGGAATGAGGGGTGTAGATTCCTTGAAGACTGACCTCAAAGCTTGCATGTAGGTGCGATATTTTCCAAACATCCTGTTTCTTTTCCAGGAGGGTATCCATGAATTCTGAGTCCTACAACTCGGTTACCCCCTTGCAGTGGCTTCTCTATATTATAGGTTGACTTCAAATGAACTGCTTCAGCGGATGAGGCTGTAACCTATTGACCTGGAGTATGCTGAGACAGTTTTTCTTGAACAAGGTATATGGATAGGTGGGGTACTGGTAAGTTTTCTTTCACCTTGTGACTCTCAACAGGAAATATTATGTGTGGTGCTTTAAAGCAAACTCAATAATAAAATATCCACCGTTGTTTTTTTGAAAAATAGCTTAATAAAAATATCAGAAATATGAGAAAATATTAAAGAAACAATAAAATACTAGAGCGGGTTCTATACAAAAGGAGCACACATAGGCATTTTAAGAGCTGCTGTGTCCCTTGAGTTTCCTTCAGACTTATTCCAACAGGTAGACAAGCCAAAAAGAAGCAATAAAACAAATCCCGATGAATGTTTTCTGTTCATTGAAATAACATTGCATCAAATCTGATTCCTGAATGAAGCTAATGTATGAAATAGGTGCACTTCAGCTCAATTTCTGTAGAAACTAAATTTTAGCCCATAAGAAAACTGACACATGGCTTGATCTATCAATTCGGTATTCCTCACCAGTTGCACACCTGTTTTCCTATTGCAAATGACTACTGAATTAACCCTATAAATTGTTAATCAAGTAAGCAAGGTACTGTAAAGTGAGGTTCTAAGCCAGTTTGCTTTTATTTTGCAGACTAATCAGTTGATGGAGACAATCCACATCCCCTCCGTCATTAGAAATCAAATGTATAACCGCAATAGGAAGCACTTTGGCACAGCTACACTGAAGCAAAATTGAATTGCAAAGTGTTGGCAGTGCCAAGGCTCTATTAGAAACTATAATTGTTTCATTGGCTTCTAATAGTTTGGAGATCATGAGTTACAAATATGAATTGGCCACAAAGAGCAAACATAAATGACTACATGTAGGTTAATGCTATTCAGAAAGCAATTTGTTCAGCCTAAATATAGCGGAAGCAGATTTAATATTCACCTCCCTTGTTGCATGTTGTAAATGGCTCATATTAGCAGTGGTGACTACTTACATTAGGAACCAAGCTCCTTCTACTTCCATTTTTAATGCAGGGCCATATTTATAATGCATCCAAGAGCAGGGGAAAGAGAATTGCTATCCAGCCAGGGTTGCATTTCAGAAATCAATCTGTAAAGACTGGGTTAATCTCCAACATATTTTATGTTGATCGATAGCTTATTTATTTTTAACACTGAACATAGTATAGTATGGAAAGGAGATGTTAAATAGGATGACAGTATGAAGAATAGCTTTGTAAAGTACTACTATTGTACCGCTGGGATCAGGGCTCAACTTAGTCCATAATAATTGAATTTAGGTTTGAGATGGGATTCTCGCTGGTGCAGAGTTTGAAGACAATCAATTCAGACAGAAGGCATGAAGTTTTCCTATGGCTTATGGAACCCAGGTGAGTTGAAATGCTATCCTCAGTCTTGCAAAAGCTTCTAGCCTTTAACACATAAGTGCTTTGAATTTTAAAAGCCATTTGCGAGAACGTACTTGGTAAAATGGTGGTCTTCCGTCTGACTAAGAGACAGAAAATTTAAAGTCTCCATTCAAAAAAATAAAACAAGGTTAGACCTGAGTAACTGCAGGTGTGTACCTCAACTGCTGATTGTACCAGAATTCAGAATAATCCTGTTGAATGTGTAACATTCCATTCACAACAGCTTAAGAGCACTGCCTATTCAACAGTAACCAGGGAAAGTTGGTCAACTTGGAGTTCTCCTTAACACCAGGATATAATTTATCTCAGTCCTATAACAAATCTGAGCAGTAGTCTTTACAGTTCTCCCAAACAAGCACATTATTTAGTCTTCACGTGAAGCTGGCTTCATGTGGTATACCTGGCAAGCTGTTGGGTTGGATTCCTAGCTTCATCAGAAAGTATTAGCTCAAGATAAATCAACACTAAACTTTCTATCAGGTCAACATTTCATATCAAGAAACAGTGACAGCTTACATTTATAAAGTTGCTTTAATGTAAAAACCAATCCAAGCAATTTCACAAAAGCAAGGGAATAAAACAGATGCCAAACTGAGGAGAGAGGAATGATGAGAATCTTTATCAAGTAAATAGCTTTTCAGGAGATATTTAAAAGAGGAAAGATAAGGAGGGGCACAAAGGTTCAGGGAAAAATTCCAGTGCGTGAAGCAAAGTGTAGGGATGGAGGACATGCACGCATACTAGAGTCAGAGAGTAGTGATTCTGGGTGAGGGAGATTGTAGATCTGGAGGTCGTGACTAGGAATGGCCGGGTTTATAGATGGTTTCAAATGCAAATATGATCATTTTAAATGTTGAGATCTTAGATGACTAATATAAACCTTCAGGATATTCTCACCTCCTGATATCCCATCACCTTGAAATTTTTGCCTATTTCCAGCAGCCTCCAATGTTTTTTTTTATAAATTTAGATTAGCCAATTATTTTTTCCAATTAAGGGGCAATTTAGTGTGGCCAATCCACCTACTCTACACATTTTTGGGTTGTGGGGGCGAAACCCACGCAGACACGGGGAGAATGTGCAAACTCCACACGGACAGTGACCCAGAGCCGGGATCGAACCTGGGACCTCAGCGCCGTGAGGCGGTTGTGCTAACCACTAGGCCACCGTGCTGCCCCAGCCTCCAATGTTATCCAGCATCCATGCTACCCAAGTTTCTGATGTATCTGAGGCTTGATATACCCCAATGTCTAACAACTGATGTTATTCAGTCTCGGCACTCAAACATCTGGTATTCCTCCAGCTTCTGATTTGCTCTATCTTTCAGCATGTTGGGGGACGCAATCCAAAGAATTTGTCCAGCTGAAATGAAATAATGACAAAAATTAGTTTCCAAGTTTATCTGGGAAGCAATGTGAGGAAATTTTAAAACAGCTGCCTGTGACATGTATGCTCCAGTCAAGATGATTGCTTTATAAATCCTACTGCTCTGCTTGTAGTGGTAAGTCACAATAGCTCTCAGATGTTGCTCTCTATGTGTTGCTCACATGTTCCTAGAGCAGATTATAGGGCCTTGTGCAAAGAAATGTCAAATTATAAGTACTGAAGTTATGTAGCTGGGATCGTTCACCCCTCATGGTTCACATAGCACCTAAATATTATGTTAAAATATTTTTAATGCAGCAGAAAATCTACATAATATTAGGATGTACCTAGGCTGGAATCTTCAATTCTATCACCTATATTTGGTGATGGATGCGAACTGAGAGTGATTAATACTGCTGGAGGGTGGGATGGTATTGGTGCTCAGCTCATTACCCATTCATCTGCATGGAGATCATCGATTCCCATGGGGGTGGGCAGGAAGTTGCCATCCTGCCATTATCTCAACTGGTTGAATGTCCGCCACCATATTTAAAGGGCACCCAGACAGCTATTTGCTCAATGCAGGCTAGGAGCATCAGTCTGGCTGTCATTCAAAATTTTCCAAGACCAGAATGTCACAGAGAAGACAATATGTTGTCCCATGACTCAGCAAAGCCTCTCTGCGGACCCTCCACTAGGCCGTCCAGAAAAGGCAGGAGGTGCTGTTTCCACAGAGGTGGCAGCAGGTGGCTTTCCCATCTGTCCACTGTGGCCTGGACAGAGGTCACAGCAGAGATTAGCACCCAACCCATGGGGTCCACAGGAGAATTGCCCAGCAGCGCAGAGAAAGAATGAACAATCTTCTGTGCTTCGCCAAGTTGAGTGGTGTAAACTATACACTGCAAAATAAGAATCATAAGGGAATCGTATGATGCCCTGCTCTTACGTTTCTGTCATTTTATCTTCCTGTGAGGCAGTCTAAATGTGGGAATGCACAGGCCAGCCAGGCAAGAGTTTGCCTTACAGGAGTCAGCAGTAGATGGAGATGGGATATATGCACTGAATGCATGTTATGCCCCCAATATTCTATCAGTTTCAGGACATCTTGCTTGTTAATCATTTATTGGGAGGACTCAGAAACTTCCATAGACACCCATGCACCAAGTGGGAGAGCACTCAATCCTTCCATCTGTCTGAAGGACAAGAACACACACAAGAGGGAGAGGGCCAAGAACTAAGTGAATGAAATGAAATAAAAATCGCTTATTGTCACGAGTAGGCTTCAATGAAGTTACTGTGAAAAGCCCCTAGTCGCCACATTCCGGCGCCTGTCCGGGGAGGCTGGTACGGGAAGTGGTATCAAAATCCTCAATCCATTCAAGGAGGAGGCTACGAAACTAGCCGGGAAGAAGCTGGAGCATTGAAGGCTGGATAGGCCTCTCCGAGGAAGCCAGAAAGGATGTCTCCAGTTCATAGTTATCAAATGCTTCCTCACAGAGGGAAACATTGCTTTAATAACGGAGCCTGCCTAGGCATCCGCTAAATCTTTCTTTTCTCCATTACAGGTACAAGCAAGGAAATGGGAAGGTCTACCAAATCAGCCCCACCCCATCTCTGAGGATGGTGCCTCAGGATTCCGAGAGGATACACCATCTCTATTCACCTGCATTTTCCACCAATTCAGAAACATTCACCCAGGTGGGTGTATATTTTAAGGTAGGTTCTGAGTCACAATCTGGTGAGCACATCATTGACACAGATCCATAGCTGGCATAGGAAGAGACAGCTGAAGTGTCTGACACTCAGAGGACTACTGGAGACCAAACCTTTGCTGAGCCCAATGCAGATGACAAGGCTTTGGACTTGACCACAAGAAGCATTTGGATATGCAGAGACAGGCAGGGGAACATCAGGCAGAGATGCCAGAGGCCATGAGGAGACTGGTCCAAAGGCTGAGGAGGAAGCAGCCGGCTGACTGATATCCATTGTTGACTGAGAGCATTTTGGTAGGCATCATCTGGTGGCCGGCAGCCGAGAAAACCCCAACATTCCAGGGTATCCTTCACAGATGCAGGTGCACCCTCCTGGGCTTACCTACTGGAGGTGATGGGGTTATTGCCAGAGGGGAAATGGAATGACAGGACACCCTTAAGATCTGACAAGTGGCAGATATTCTTCTGTCAGACACAAACACCTATCTTGTGAGTATGGATGAGGAAGGTCTTTTGACTCCTTTTAACTCATTCATTCATTCAGAGAGATTCTAACAGCCTCCACTTCATTGTGGCATACAATTGGTTCTCAAATGATTCCAGGGTCTTTTTTGGCAAGTTTATTACGTACCTTCAAGTTCTTGAAATCAGTCCTAAAATTATCCTTTGCAAGTTTGAACCCATGTCCCCCATTGTATTATCTTTGAAGTTTAATTTAATTAACATTCAAATATAACTTTTCCGATAATCTTCACAAATATCGACTTTACAAATCACCCTCTCTGTCCTTAGTGCTCGCTTGACTGTTTATGGCCAGCAACCAGCTGCGGCTGAGAGAAAATATTTCAACCTAAAATGCAATTTTAATTTAATTTGTATGGGATACCATGCTTGGACAATACAATTTTCAGGTGTGTGTGTGTGGGGGGGGGGGGATATTGGAGGATTATTATTGATTATAGAGCGAGTGAAGGGACTGTAAAGTCATCGATAAGGGAGGATTGATGTGGGTTCAAACACAAATTAATCCCTCATATTGTTTCAACTATAGATTTCTTCACATTTCCACTCAGTTGGTGGCTACGTTTCAAATGAGGGCAGCAGAGCCTGTGTGAAATCTTAATATCAATGCTTGCTATTTTGCATGTGGATTGTTAGGGACGGTAAGAGGTGGAGCACAGCTTGTTGTCATTGGCAGTTGTTAGTGTGAGTTGAAGTGGAAGAATGGCTTGTGAGTATAACCACGTGCCTGCTGGAGAGAATGATCCACATGCAATAAAAAGAAACCAGTTAGGCCAACAAAACGACGTTACAGTTCAGGAAGTTGCATGTCGGTGACTGTTCAATGGACAGACACAGAAGGAGTTCCACTCTCCTCTCTTAATGGGCAGCATGGTAGCACACGTGGCTAGCACTGTGGCTTCCCAGCGCCAGGGTCCCAGGTTTGATTCCCCGCTGGGTCACTGTCTGTGCGGAGTCTGCACATTCTCCCCGTGTCTGCGTGGGTTTCCTCAAGGTGCTCCGGTTTCCTCCCACAGTTCAAAAACGTGCAGGTTAGGTGGATTGGCCATGATAAATTGCCCCTCAGTGTCAAACTGAATGACTTACTTCTATCAGGAAACACTCAGATAAATTAAACAGAATAGCCTTATACACCGTACCTCCAAAACAACTCTGATTTTGTAACCCATATGAATACTTTCTATCTCTAAAGAAATTTCATGACCCGCCTCTTCCAGAATTGCTGGCCCTGTTAAGGAGCTCTCTTCTTTACAATGTGTGTTTACCTTCTTTTGATCTGGAAATTATATAGGTAAAGTAAGGCCAGACCTTCTTGTGTCTCCAAGTTGGGTCATTTATTGTTTATATTTGACACCACTATCTCTGACCATGTAAGATAAACATAGTTTAGCTTTTAACTGTAATTAACTCTAAGTTTGTTTTAATGTACTCACTTATGATGTGTCCAATTTCTTAACCAAATGCCGCATTTGTCTACAATTAAACTTTGGCCTGAATCTTCAGGTCCCGCTCGCAGCAAGAATAGTCGCAGGTGGGATGGCAAATATGACAGAAAATGGTCTGTTGACCTCATGCAGAAATTTCTGGTCCCAGGGAAGGCAGGTCAGGAAAATCCTACCCTTTACTTCCTAAAACTAAAAGTCCATATAACCACAGAACTCCTACAGTGCAGATTGTGCCCATTCATCCCATCAAGTCTGCTCCCAACGCCCTGATAGAGGACCGTACCTAGGTCCACTCCACCACCCTATCCACTAAATCCCACCTAACCTGCATATCCCTGGACACAACAGGGCAATTTAGCATAGCCAATCCACCTAGCCTGCAAATCTTTGGACTGTGGGAGGAAACTGGAACATCCGGAGGAAACCCACACAGACACAACGAGAAATTACAAGCTCCACCCAGACGTTCACCCGGAATCGAACCGGCGTCCCTGGCGTTGTGAAGCAGCAGTGCTAACCATTGTGCCACCGTGCCACTCATAGTCATATTCTAAAACATTTAAATTATGAACTAGATTTTCACAATAGGCTATAAGAATCTTCAAGTAAGTAAAGTAGCCATAGTCCCAGATGACCATAGGCTGCTTTCCCTTTTGAGGGAGAGAGTTGATTGGTGGTGATTTAACCTGAGGGTTACTACACCTCAGCAAGGGGTAAGATTGAAAAGGCGGGGCCTTCATGAATAACCTTAGCTGGTACAGGGATTAAACCATGCACTGTTGGCTTCACTCTGCATCATGACCCAGCTGTTCAGCCAGCTGAACTAAATCAAGTAAATAAGGGTAATCTCAACTGCATTCCTATAAGTCCCAAGTCCATATTACAAAATTGTTAATAAATTGACACTAATTGATACTAGATTGTAAATCTAACTCTCAAAGGCCATTAGGATGATTAATGAGGGAAATGTCAAAATAACAAGAACACTGGGCGGGATTCTCCGAGCTGAAATCGCGATTGCGCGGGGTGGAGGATGGGCGTTTACTCCGAAATCTGGAGCGACGCCGCTCCAGCGATTCTCTGGTCCCCGGAGAATTGCCGCCAATTGTGCATGTGCAGTCTATGCGGCGCAGCTAGGGGGCCATTGACAGAGGCCCCCGCGGCGAATCTCCAAGGATAACTGGCCGAGTTCCTGACAGCGTGGTTCTAACCACGTTTTGCCTGTCGATAACGGGCGGTGGCGGCTGGGGGCTCAGTCCGCAGCTGCCCTGGTGGGGGGGGGGGGGGGGGGGGGGGCAGGGGATCCTTCACTCGGGTGGGGGGGGGGAACGGCTCACAGGCGGCCATGCAAGCGATCGGGTGGCACCGATCCGCAGGCGCGTGCGATCTCGGTGGGGGGGACCTACTTCGTCCATCAAGGTCCATAGTGTGAGTCCAACATGTCGTACGGGGCGGCCGCTACAGGCCGCCACCTTGCGCATGCACAGACTCCCAATCGGAAGTGCAGGGCCCCGTATCCACAGCCAGAGCTGCGAGAAGCACTTTGGGGCCCTGCTAGCCCCCTGCAAATTGATGAATCACTCTGGACTTTCTTGAGGAAAGTCCAGAGTGACACGCCTGTGTTTTTATGCTGGAGTGGGGACATAGCCCTATTATTGGAGAATCCCGCCCACTATTCTATTCCAGAAAATAAGTTGGTGAAGGAAAGAACTGGAGCCAATCTTTATACACTTTTAGAGTTATAATCAGGATTGCAAATAACATGCATGCATCTCCAAAACCCAACAGCCAGTTTATGTCCACCAGATGTACACAATTAAACATGATGAACATACAATTAAAACGCAACATTCTTCTAAGATTAAACTTAAGAAATCTTGTTTCCATACAGTAAAAGGATCTATATTTAATCTTTGCTGTACCTAACTTAAGATTGTTCTATGGGACAGTCTTGTTGTCACATGCAAAAATAATTGGAAAATTTCTGAGGATTCTCCCAATCTCCTATGTACACCACAGGGACATGATGAAGTCTGATTTAAGAAATCAATCTCATCAGCTCTGTTACAAATTACAGTGAAAATGGAAAAGTAAAGAACATGGGTACCAGATAGTTTACTCCTTCAGTTGGTACAACAGAAGATAGGCATCCTTCCTGTAAAAAAGGATCCGACAGATTAAGAATTAACCTGGAACTGAGTATATGATCACCCTCAGAAGGAGTTCCTCGGGGTATTTTAGTAGGCCCAACCATCTTCAGCTACTTCATCAATGATCTTCCTTCCATCATAAATTCAGAAGTGAGGATGTTTGTTCACGATTGCACAATGTTCAGCACCATTTGTGACTCCTCAGATGATGAAGCAGTCCATGTCCAAATGCAGCAAGACCTGGATAATACCCAGGCTTGAGTTGACAAGTGGCAGTAACATTAGTGCCTCACAAGTGCCAGATAATGACCATCTCAAACAAGAGAGGATCCAACCATCACCCCCTGATATTCAATGGCGTTATCATCATTGAATTCCCCACTATTAACATCCTAGGATTACCTTTGACCAGAAACTGAACTGGACTAGCCATATAAGTGCTGTGATTACTAAAGCGGGTCAAAGCCTAGTAATCCTATGGTGAGTAACGCACCTCTTGACCCCCCGCCCCCCCCCCCCCCCCCCTCCCCCCCTCAAAGAAAAGCCTGTCCACCATTAACAAGGCACAAGTCAGGAGGATAATGGAATACTCTCCACTTGCCTGGATGAGTGCAGCTCCAACAACACTCAGGAAGCTCAACACCACTCACAATTAAGCAGCCCCGCTTGATTGCTACCCCTTCCACAAACATTCATCCTCTCCACCATCAATGCACAGTTGCAGCCGTGTGTCCCATCTACAAGATGCACTGCAAGAACTTACCATGGTTCCTTAGGCAGAACTTTCCAAACCCACAATCACTCACATCTAGAAGGACAAGAGCAGCAGATACCTGGGAACCCCACCACCCAAAGGTTCCCCTGCAAGTCACTCACTACCCCGACTTGGAAATACATCGCAGTTCCTTCACTGTCACTGTCAAGGTCTTGGAACTCCCTCGCTAACAGCACTGTGGGTGTACCTACACCTCAGGAACTGCAGTGGTTTAAGAAGACGACTCACCACCATCTCCAAGGGATAGGCAATGAATGCTTGCGTAACCAGCAACACCCATATCCCGTAAATGAATTTTTAAAAACAACACCGGCGATGTAAGAAGGCACATGACCGAATGTTCAGGTGTAAAGCTAGGTAGCAACATATAAGGACAATCAATGGAGTCCTCTCCATTCCTGTACCCTCTACTGTAAATATGTACATAGTTCAGTAATATTAATAAAGACTTCTTAGTAACTTCTACAAGACTGCTTAATGGTGTCTAAGCAGAGCACACCATAGGGGGCAATAACCGAACAAAACATGATGGCAGCTGGTGATCCAAATCTGCATCCTCTGTAAAAAATAACTGAAAAAAAGCAGGAAAGGAACAGCGGCAATGAATTTCAGCTCAAAAAATACCTCTCTCAAGAAGCAAGGAGCTGGGAAAACTCACCTGAAAAGCTCCAGATATCAGCAGAAAAAAAGGGGCAAGTTAAGCATAAGGTAAAGTCTCCACTCCATCCCATTGAAAACAGCTTCAACAAAACAGAGCCAGCAACCAGCAACCTGCAGGGTGAGGTACAATCTTTTCAAGTTCCAGGGAAGACAGCCTTGTGAACTACTAAAAAAAAATCAGTCAGGCAGAAAACTCAGTTGAACATTCTTCGCGACCAGACCTTCGCCTTGGCATCCCCTCCATGTGGCTCCTGAGCCTGGAGTGCAATAAACAGAAACAAACCATCATCAACAAACATACAGAAACCCCCATTTATACGAACGCCTGAGCATCCTGCAACATTATGTAGGCCTCCCAGCCTGCAATAAATCTGTCCTCCCGACCTGGATCCAATCAGTGACAGGCCAATGCCATTCCACTGGCCCAAAGTCATGACCTGACGCGTTAAGCATTTTGCAGCTTCGTCCTCCTCCTGGCCCTTCATCATCACCTTAAAAGTCACGCCAAATGTCTAAAATGTGTAAAAATGTTTTCCTTGGCAATACTGGTTACACCATTTTGAAATCTCCACTCTCTTAGATGGACACCCACACTTCAAAATTTCTTGATCATGGATTTCGATTTTTCGTTGCCACCTCAATGTGTCGTACCTGTGGTCCAAACCAATCTCACAATTGGAGTTGTTGGATAATAACGTTCCTAAGAAGTAGCACAGCCGTAGAATTAAATAAAAGTTGGAGGCAGAACAAATGAGCACAAAACGTTCTTCAACTGGGCTGATTGCAGACAATATTATCACCAGGCAAGCCATTGATGAGAATAATCTGCACAGTTAGACGATGTTTTAATATATAATAATAATAATAATCGCTTATTGTCACATGTAGGCTTCAATGAAGTTACTGTGAAAAGCCCATTGTCGCCACATTCCGGCACCTGTTCGGGGAGGCTGGTACGGGAATTGAACCCACGCTGCTGGCCTTGTTCTGCATTACAAGCCAGCTGTTTAGCCCACTGATATATTTTGACCATTTTTCAACCTGTGATCCAACAAGATCTGAGAATGTGCCAATGTGAACAGGAGAGACCACCAGCCTGGGAATCCTTTATCAATGACCTCTGACGCATGGCAGAAGGCTGCGAATACAGAGATTTGAAATCAGAATTCATCGCAGAATTTTGCTGCGTGTCACAAACAATTCGACCTCCAACCTTGTTCAAGGCAAGGAAGACGTCACTCTCAGCAAGGCTGTCCAGCTAGTCAGGCTGTCTGATCTGTGAGTCCAACATCAAACCATTCTTAGAGGTGAGAGCCACATCTCAGTCTACCATATCTGGCCACAGAAGCGTAGAGATCATCTGAGCCATGGTAAACTATTCCCGATCACCCTGCCAAACGACCCTGCCAGTGCTTCAGTGTGAAGCACGCCCACAAGAAGGGCCAATATCTGGCCAGTGCTGCTAAATGGTTCTATTGTCACAAACCGAGTACTTCAGCAGGCTATGCCATTCACGCCCCACGAGCCAAGCAGACAATCCACAAAGTCAAGACCACCAACCCATAACACATATACCCTTCTTCCTCAACAACCTCAGGCGATGCAGGTGGACCTTCTGGAATGTGGACATCTCAGTAAGTGGCCACTTAACCAATAATTTTATCGGATGATTAATCATGGCTCCAAGGCTATTGAGTCCAAACCAGAGACACCCCATTCTAAAGTGCAGGGGAGTCTAACCCCTGCTCTTTGGAGTAATTCAAGAGCCATTAAGTTTGGTGATAAACAGATCACACAAGTTGTGTACGTTGTACAAAATCAACCATTTTCACTCCTCAGTAGAGACACCTGCAATTAACTTGCTTCAACTGGCAGAAGATGTTAAGACAACCATGCACCCCACACAGTCAGAAACACATCTTCCTGAAAGCCCAACTACAAAACAGCAACCCAATGTTGACTTTGTTTATAATCACCCTTCCCTTTTCGCAGAGAAGTTCTTTTCTTTTCCTGTTTAGGTTTCCGAACTAAACCAAAGGCAGGACAAACCCACAGTGCCGGAGGTTGCCACAGCACCCCTGTGGAGTTGACGTTAGAGCCGAGATGACTTCCAGCCTCCGCCTCCACTGGTGACCACAATGCAGTTGGTTGAGATGAAAAGCTACACTTGGGTGTAGACACTACCAGCAAGTTTGATGAAAACAGAGTCCACTGGAATCAGGTAGCAGTCTGACGTGAACATGGCTCAATAATGGTGAGGCACCTCTACATTCTTTTTCATCCGCAGGACAAATCCCGCCTTAACCCAGTAGACGTTCAGACACTGGGAAAGGTAGAAGAAGAAGGGTTATAACCAACAGCCGGATGGACAACACTCACAATGCCAAACTACCAAAGCTGCAACCCAACCAACCAACCACCATGGTGTAGTACTCATCAATGAACACACGCATGAAGGCATGCTTACACCCAGCTCTAACCAATGATCCACCACCAATATCAACTTCCCCTTGATCCTACCACTTTTCCAATCAAATGGAAAATGAGATATGGCAGAGGTACCAAACATCCAGACGACCTCAAACTCTCATTTCAAAACATGAAGGGGGTGATGGGGTGGCATGAATTCTGTTAATGCATACTGTTAATGTTGTAATGCTAACCACAAAGGAGTTCTGAGGTAGAGCAATTATAGTTCCAACACTGAGGTTAAGTACACAAGCTTCATGACAAAACAAGACTTGAACCATAGTTTTTCTTTACAGTACAGAAGGAAGCCCTTCGGCCCAAATTGTAA
Source organism: Scyliorhinus canicula (assembly GCF_902713615.1). Lineage (NCBI taxonomy): Eukaryota > Metazoa > Chordata > Chondrichthyes > Carcharhiniformes > Scyliorhinidae > Scyliorhinus > Scyliorhinus canicula. The sequence goes on from NC_052162.1 coordinate 47,491,975, forward strand.
GTAACTATTGTTGGCCTATATCCAGGGGACAAAGACTTGAGATAAGGTGTAGTCGGAGGATCCGGTACACTAACGGTTAACCTGGGACTGAATACAGTACTGCCCACAGCTGATGTAAGAAGGTTAGAACTTAGGTTAGCAGTGTAGAGCTAGGTAGCAAAATACAAGCACATGCCATACCTGTGCCCTCCACTGTAAATATGTATATAGTTCAGTAATGTTAATAATGTTATTCCTAACTTCTACAAGACTGCTTTGTGGTATACAAGCTGTACACACCATAGATAGAGAAAACCAAACAAAACACTTCCAAAATGGTTAAAAATTGTCCCATTTTGATAGGCTTCCTGCAGGAATAAACCAGATGAGAGAACCTGCAAGTAAGCAAAGCCAGTCAAAACTTAATTAGATTTGAGTTTGTTTATTATGACTCAGGAATTAAATTATTTATTTTAACCTGTAAGTTTATAGGCCAATTTCATGTATAACTGATCCACGATTCTCTTGGACAGAAATGTTTTGTTAGCACTCAAGCTAAGCCACTTGAATAATCGCAGCAGCCACAGTAAGTCTTACTACAGTTTCATAAAAAATGCAAACATTCAGAAATTCTTATAACTGGAGGGTCCTTATTCGTTAGACAGAGTCAGTGCCTACCTGAATCATTAGCCAGTTCAGAAATGGGGCAGCGAGTTGAAAATTTGATTGAAAATGAATGGAAGAAAAATGAAGATACTTATTGTCTAATTTGACAATCATAGATCGCCATCCTCCTGTCCAATCTTCACATTCTTTCCCTCCATTTCCCCTAGAACTGGAGTCACTGTTTAAAAATAAGGGGTCATCCGTTTAAAACTGAGGTGAGGCAGATATTTTTCTTTCAGAGGATGTGAGTCTTTGGAGCCCTCTTCCTGAAAACGTGGTGGAAGCAGAGTCTTTGAATCGTTTTAAGGCAGAGGGGGATGGATTCTTGGTAAGCAAGACAGTGACAGGTTATTGAGGGTAGGAGGGATGTAGATATCAGATCGGCCATGACCTTATTAAATGGTGGAGCAGGTTCAAGGGACTGAATGGTCTACTCCTGCTCCTTGTTTATATGTTCATATATTCTCATGACATTGCTCACTACCAGTTGCCCACCCCAACTTTCTCATCTTCGCCCATCCAGTTCATCCACCCGGTGTTCCTAAATTCACCCTCACATTCCTGTACTTTTACGTCAAGGATCCTATTTACCAAGGCGACTATCATCTTCTGAGATAAGAGTAATCAAAACTAAAATAACCTGTTGATCAGGGAGCAGGTCTAGGGCTGATTGCAGATAAATTTATGAAACAAGCAGCCTAATGCTTGACTGATGTACAAAGGCAAATAATGAGGTAGAGAAATTTAAAGGAGATAAAAGAGATCTAAACAGATTATTTTGTATCTGGCTAGCGTTTTGATCAGATGTCAGTTTGAACATTGTTCTCATTGTCTAGTCTTAGGAAGGACCTTATTGGACATTAGGAGGCCAATGGTGAGCAACAAAGATGATTTCAGGTGTCAGGAATTTAGGTTTTGAGGAAGGGTTAAGGAAGTTTGCCTTGTTGAAATGGCTTCCAGGTTATTTTCTGGGACCTTGCTGGGTGTAAATTGGCCACTGTGCTTCCTGACAAAGATGTCTGCACTTTTAAAGTTTTGGATGTGAAGGACTTTGTTAAATCTGAAGGGCTTTCTGAAGAATATGAAAGGCAGTACATAATTCTCTCTTGCATTTACTTGGCTGAGATACTAAAGGGCTGTTAAAATTCATTGTGACTGCTGGCACAGTGTCTGAAGGCCGACTTTAAACTCATCTTGCCCTGCCATTGATGCCATCACCTGATATTACAGGCATGCTAATGCTCAGAAGTTGCAATTGGAGATGAAGAGATGATCAGAGGGCAGGAGAAAGGGAAGATTACAGGAGATCTGAGGAGGGTTAGGACAAAGGTTTGGAGGAGGGAGATCTGAAATTGAAGAGGGACAAGATAGAAGTGCGGGACACGGGCCTCCACCTCAAGCATCTGCAGACACTGCTGCTGGCCCCATCTCCGGCTAATGGCCAACCAGCCAAGCAGCAGCACCACTAGAGAAAAGTCTGCATACAATATCCCTGCCATAGCATTCAATATCTGTAAAGAATTGGTATCTGTAAAGACTGACAAACAGCAGTGGCTCCCACACTAGAACCCTCAATTCCTCCATGCTTCCCCCCCCCTCCCAACCAGGAACGCCCTTCCCACGCACTCCCTGCAGCAGGGGCCCCCCTCAATGGACCCCAAATCCTGTACCTCAGACAACCGCTCATAATGTCACCTGGACTGGAGGCTGATTCCCTCCCTATTGCACTCACCCACACTCCAGCCATGGTCATGTCCCCGGAGCTGTGTCCCATACCCTGAGTGTTCGGGTATTGGCTGCTGCGGGTGTGGTGTTGCCTCTTGCAGTGTTCAAGCACAGTGTCCAGGCATCAAGGTTTGATTGGGATGCTAGACAATGACTCCCACATGCTACATGGCCGAGGGACATGTTTCTGCCTACCCATGGGAATCCACTTAGGTTGTGTGAAGAGCTCACTTAACCATGATTGCCAATTCCCTATTAACAATAGCCTTCAGCTGCACACCCAGAGGCCTTGGCAGTCGGTGGGGCTTATGGGTAGTCATTGGGCCACACGGGCAGGGACAAGGGATGCCCCCGGAATGGGTGCACACCATCCAGGGGTTGGCATGGTGGTGCCATGAGTTGTTGCTCTCCGGTTGCACCCCCAGCGACTCCCCGCACCCTTCCATTGATGGTTCATCCCTGCGGAGGGTCCCCCACCCCCGCCGAGGGTTCCCCCACCCCCCGCCAAGCACTGGGGTGGCAAGCCCAGTGTCCCCAGGCTCTTTGCCTGTGAGCAAAGATGGTTACACTCCTCCTTACTTCCCCACAGAAGCTCTTCTGCCAGGTTCACGTTTTTAAAAAGGAGTACTAATCAGCACCAGCGTGACCACTTGCTGGTAAGGCCGATGAATGACAGGAAGCCTTTGGATAATGTGTGGTTAATTATATTGAATTTGGGCTTAAGTGGTGATAATTGGTTTCTCGGCAGGCTACAGTGAGAACTTGATTTTGCCGACGGGAGCGAGCCGGTTGCATCGTATTTGATGTCTGGCGCGGTTCTCGTTTTCTGTCTCTCCCACTATTCACCAGCCTCCTTTCGCTTGAGCAAGAACGCAACGAGGCCGGGGAATCGCGCCCTTATTCTTGCACTTGTATTGAGGTCTTTCCAGCCTTTTTGTCTAGTGTAATATAATTAATTTTTCTTGTTTGATAAATATTTTATTCTTTGTGTTAAAAGTTTCAGCAGCAGGCTCCTGTGGACGTGTTCAGTAAGTTCGCTCCACGATTTCTAAAAAAATAAAAGTTAAGCCAGGTTTCACTCTAGGATCCGAAATAAGAACAGAAAATGCTGGATAAACTCAGCAGGTCCTGCAGAAACTGTGGAGAGAGAAACAGAGTTAACACGTTTTCAGACATCCACAGTATTTTCCTTTTACTTCACTCTGGGTTCTGACTTGTGATTTATGATTGGTAACAAGCTCCTCCCATTCATTAATGTCAATGCTGCTGTGCTTCAAAGCGAGCTTCAGAGTATCTCTGTGGCATTTTCTTTGCCCTCCCCTGGAATGCTTGCTATTGGAAAATTGAGAAAAGGAGGACACAGTGCCCAGTCCATCATAAGTTGCTTTGAGGGGAGTTTTTGTGGAATACTTGGCAATTGCAATATAATGTTGGTAAATGTGAGGTTATCCACTTTGGTGGCAAAAACAGAAAGGCAGATTATTATCTGAATGGTGGCAGTTTAGGAAATGGGAAAATGCAGCGAGACCAGGGTGTGATGGTGGAACAGTCACTGAATGTTGGCATGCAGGTACAGCAGGCGGTGAGGAAAGCTTTCATAGCAAGAGGATTTGAGTACAGGAGTAGGGATGTCTTGCTGCAGTTACACAGGGCCTTGGTGAGGCCACACCTTGAGTATTGTGTGCAGTTTTGGTCTCCTAATTTGGGAAAGGACATTCTTGCTATTGAGGATGTCCAACAAAGGTTCAGCAGACTAATTCCCGAGATGGCAGGTCTGACATATGAAGAAAGACTGGTTCGACTGGGTTTGTACTCACTGGAGTTCAGAAGAATGAGAGGGGATCTCATAGAAACATAAAATTCTGGTGGGGCTGGACAGCCTAGATGCGGGTCGAATGTTCCTGATATTGGGGACGTCCAGAACTAGGGTCACAGCTGAAGAATAAGGGTTAAGCCATTCAGGACCGAGATGAGGAAGAACTTCTTCTCCCAGAGAGTTGTGAAGATGTGGAATTCTCTACCACAAAAAGCTTTGGTGCCAGTTCGTTGGATACAAGAGGAAGCTGGACGTGGCCCTTGCGGCTAAAGGGATATCATAGACATCATAGATATCATAGAATTTACAGTGCAGAAAGAGGCCATTTGGCCCATCGAGTCTGCACCGGCTCTTGAAAAGAGCACCCTACTTAAGCCCACACCTCCACACTATCCCTGTAACCCACCAACCCCATCTAACTGAAAGACAAGTTAGCATGGCCAATCCACCTAACCTGCACATCTTTGGACTGTGTGAGGAAACCGGAGCACCCGGAGGAAACCCACACAGTCACGGGAGAATGTGCAGACTCCGCACAGACAGTGACCCAAGCGGGAATCGAACCTGGGACTCTGGCGCTGTAAAGCATCAAGGGGTATGGAGAGAAAGCGGGAGTGGGTTACTGAATTTGCATGATCAGCCATGATCCTATTGAATGGTGGTGCAGACTCCTGCACCTATTTTCTATGTTCCGATGAACTGGCTTGAAGAAGGATGTAGCACTTCTTCGATGGTCCTCCCATTGAAACTGGATGAGATTAATCCTGAATTTGGTAGTGGGAATGTTGGGTGAGATTCTCTCAGCCCACACCGGGGGTGGGGTCCGACCCCAGGGTCCGCTGTGGCCTGGCCCACGATCGGGGCCTACCGACCAGCGGGCCGGCCTCTCGGGCAGGGGACCTCTTTTCCTCCGGGCCAGCCCTTGTAGCCCTACACCATGTTGCTTCGGGCCCGGCGCGGAGAAGGAAGCCACCGTGCATGTGCGCAATCGTGCCGGTTGCAGCGCGCATGCGTGCATTCGTGCTGGTCGCAGCACGCATGCGCAGACCCGCGGTGCCCATTCGACGCCGGTATTGGCAGCTGGAGCGGTGTGGGGTCGCTCCAGTGCCGTGCTAGCCTACTGAGGGGCTCGGAATCGCTGCTCCTGGGGGCCTGTTGACGCCATCGTGAAACGTGACGCTGTTTACAATGGCGTCAACACTTATCCTCAGGATCAGAGAATCCCGCCCGCTGTGTTTCTCTGTGCCTAACTTGGGAGTGTGAATACTATCTGTTCTCTGAAAGCATTACAATGTTAGCATCACACCTTGTCTAAACTCTGTGGAGTTCTTGATCACTGGATCAACTTACATAATGCAGAGAACTTGAATTACTTTACAGCAGACAGGATTAAATTATACATTTCAGAAAACTTGCTGGTTGCGTCTTGTCGTCCAAGGGGACTAATAAAAATCCGATCCAGCCCACCTATGTTGCAAACAGAGGCAGCTCTCAAAAATTGAGGAAGAAATGGCATATTTTGGAAAGGATAGAGGAAGAATAACGAGAATGGAATATATGAGACCTTAAAAACATATTTATACAAAGGGATGGGTGGGAATGCTTGAGAAAATTCTCTCATTTAAATTCATTTCTGTCTCTCTCCGCATGAAGACTCATTGCTTAGGATGCATGACCTTTCTCTCACGGTGTTAACAGTCAAAATGAACCGCATATACATCATTAGTCAGCAGCACACAGCCACTCAATCTATATTTTATGCGGCTGGTTTTCCCATTGAAATCAATCAAGGCACTGGAAGGAAGGGAGTGCCAGCTCTTTTGAATCTACATGTTTTGCAGAGTGTGGATGATGCCTCTGGCACTGAAATTAACTAAAACACGGAGTGCATGCTCAAGTGATTAGGATCTAACATAATAACTACTTGTGATTCCGCTGTACATATATGCCTCTAATGAAATGAATTGTGAAAAGAACCAGCCCAGTTGAAGTGATTTTTAACTCTGCCCATCAATTTTCAGAAAGAAATCTGAGGGCACGATTGTCTGGCCACGGTGCACCCGAGCGAGAGCACAACACAACCGGAGAATCCCAGGAGAGCCCGCCCCCGGGCTTCCCGGCTGCCTCCACGCCTCACGGGATTCCCCAAGTCCCGCGAGGCGTCAGAATCGGAACACTGCCCAAAAGGGGTGGCATCAAATGTCGTGCGATGAAGTAGGTCTTAAACCTACTTAAGGCCTACTTACCTGGGACCTACCGGCCTCCCTCGGTTCTCCGGCCTCCCCAGGGAGGTTGCAGCCGGGATCAAATCTGGTCCACAAGAACGTGGATCAGGTGGGATGGCACCCGAGAGTGGTGGTCAGGGTGAATGCAGGGTGGCTCCCTAGTCCTCCCTCTGGGACGCAGGCAGCATGGCACTGCCCAGCTGGCAACTTGGGACTGCCACCTTGGCACTGCTAAGCTGCCCAAGGAAGGCACTGCCAAGCTGGCAGGAGCACTGCCTGGATGCAAGAATGCCCAGGCGCCAGGGTCGCACTGCCAAGAGTCATGAGAAGGGTCATACCCATGAAAGGAGGGTTGAGGGCGGGGTTTAAGGGTGGGGGTGTGTGGGGCATGTAAGTAGGGGCCTCTGGGAGGTTGTGAAGGGGGTTGACGGGTGTGGGTTCTGAAAGGCTGTGAGGGTGCTGTGAGGGTGCTTGGAGGGGCCAGAAGAGGGGGAGCCACAGGGAACCCATAGTGGTCCTCACTTGGGGGTGTGTGGGGTAGTGCCCATGTGTATGGAGCGAGTGATATTTCCCATCGGTGGGGAGTGTAGGGGACACACAAGCTCACTTAGAGATCAGGGTACACTTTCAAAATGGCATAATTTTGTCTCCAGTGCTGAAAAATTTTTTAAGGGCTGGACACTTTGGCCACGTCCGCCGCAAGATCGCCACGGGCGGGTCTCGGACCATGTAAAGGTCCATGGACCTCAGGCAGGTATTTCCGGTCACTGGGCATGCGCAGCCAGCGAATCCACCAGTGTGGGCCAAACCGGTGAGAAACTTCCCAGGGCCCAATAAAGTGACTAAATGTCATTGGATAGTGGTGGGGAACTCCCCAGCAGAGCCAACGGAAAACTCCCTGAAAAACCCACCACAAATTCACTTTGAATTTTTACCGGTGAATTTGGGTGAACGTTTTTTGTGCCAGGGAATCAAGTACTTATTTCAAGTAGAACTGTCTAAAGCAGCAGAGAGAAGATACGTTTATTTTATTAATCTGAGCTGGTGTGCCAGGCCTGGAAGTGAACGCCCAGGTTGTGAACCTAGAGCATCATCTGAGCCAATTTGATTTGGCTCAACTATTTTACATTGACCTGATTGTTTCCATGAATAGTTAATAATCACAACCTGAGCGTGATCTAACAGGAGAAGCACTAAGTGCAGTAGCGAGCGAGGCTTGCCGGGTGAATACTGACAGCCGATCTGGCGAGACGGTGACTGGTATCTAACGTCAATTAAGGGGGTAATGATGTCCCACGAGTTTCACAGCGGAAATGACAGTCCCGCCAGCTGATTCACATGAACAATGCCCAGCAGCTCCCTGTTAACAAGGTGGAGTAGCAAATATCGTCTCCTTCTGAGAAAACCCCAGACCTGCTTCCCCGATTCAGAGATGCCGACCCGGCCACATTGCTGGGTATGGTGAAGTGGTGACGGGAGACCCTGGCCGGAATTCGCGAATAATGGGGCCATGTCCCCTTGCTCACCAGAAAACGGGCGCGAGTCACTCCGGACATTTTTCTAAAAGTCCGGAGTGATTCTCCATTTTTAAGGGGGCTCGCAGGGCCCTGGCATGCGCTGCGCAGCTCCTGCTGCCGATGCGATGCCCTGTACTTCTGGTCGCGGGTCCCGCATGTGCGCGGTGGCCCAGCGGAACATGGCGGACCAACAGAGCGGGCCGGTGCCGAAGAAGTAGGGCCCCCAGATTGCGCCGGCCGGCCGAGCGGTAGCCCCCCCCAATCATGGGCCTGGCCATCGTGGAGGCTCCCCCGAAGACTGATCCCCCCGCTCCCCACCAGGACGGCCACCGCAGCCGCGAGGCCGAGCTTCCGCCGGGTGGAACCATACAAGAACCATGCCGGAGGGAACTCGGCCGTTTGACCGCGGAGAATTGACGTGAGGGTCTCTTTCAACGGCCGCCAACTGGCGCCGCGTCGACTGCGCACGCACAACTGCTGGCAATTCTCCGTTCGCCGGAGAATCGCGCAAAGGCATTGCAGGTCCGATGCCCCATTCTCTGCCCCCGCACGGGGCGCGATTGCAGAATTCCGGCTCGGAGAATCCCGACTCCTGGTCCCCCAAGGGGGTCGGAAGGTCAGTCGCAGGTCAGCTGGCGCTGCCTGGGAGGCAGTGGCAGTGGCCGTCAGCATGGGAAGTGTAACCAGGAGGACGTTGGTTGAGTGTCGGAAGAAGATCAATGACCTCCATTGGGCTGCACGATTGAATTGGCATTGACCCCCTGGCACAGGTCCCGCCTACCATCCCCCAGACCACACCCACCCAATGAGCTGGTCATCGGCACTGCACACCCCTCCAATCCCTCCTGCACCCACACAATACCGCACCTATGTCCCAGCACACCCTGGATCCCATCATCACAACACACCCATGTCGAGCAGTGTTGCCCATGCCCTGCATCCCACCATTGTTTCATATCACCACCATGATGCATGAAGCGTGCTGCTCATAATGTCCTCTCTTTGTCCCCACAGGAGAAGTTGCCACATAGGCGGGAAAGGGCCCAGCTGGGCAGCAGGGTGCTGGATAGCAGAGTCCTCACCCGTTATGAGAAACGGGCTCTGGAGGTCGCAGAGGTGACCGAGGACTGAGCCACAGAGGTGAGGATCCACCAACCCCCATCCAGATGACCTGTCTCAAGTGAGTTTTGCATGTCAGACAAGATAATCCCTCCCTTACACTGACCACATGTCCATTCTCCTGCAGGATCTCCATCTGTTAGTGCCAGCCCATCCTGGGTGACCCCCTGCCCTTCATCCCAAGAGAACACCTTGGAGGACAATCCAATCTTCTACCAGCATAGAGGCACACACCTTGGTAGATGACAGTAGTGGACAGGCTTCTGGAGCACGATCTCGTGAACAGCACACAGTGCAGATGCACATCAGGTGGAGGCAGGAACGTCCTGTGGAGACAGCAGTTGGAAGTCTGCTGGACCCGGTCAGATGCTGAGCCTCTAGACCAGGTTATTCCAGAGCTGATGCAGAAGCGAGGCTGCGGCCATATGATTCAGGATGGGATGACAGCGACACTCCAGCAGGTCCGTGGCTGGTTGGAGGGGTCCCTAAGGCTAGTGGCGCAAGAGATGGTGCCAGCAATGCGTGGCACCGAGGCAACCCTGCTAAAGTGGCGACCACAGTGGAAATGCTGCAGCACAATATCAGCATCATGAGTGGTGGTGCATGGCTCAGTCAGTGGTGGCCATGGCATCATGTCCCAGTCGCTGGGGGACACGTCCCAAATGCAGGTGGGCATTGCTGAGGCACTCCAGAGCGTGTTCCAGTTCCTGGGGGATATGTCCCAGATGCAGTAGTGCATTGCCAAGGCACTCCAGAGCGTGTTCCAGTTCCTGGGGAATATGTCCCAGATGCAGTAGTGCATTGCCAAGGCACTCCAGAGCGTGTTCCGGTCACAGAGAGGATCATCGTTGAGGGTGTTGAGACCTTGCAGACAATGGGAACCACCAGGACTGGCAGGGCACAGATGATGCAGGGACCTCTGGAGCTCACTACAGCTGCCCCTCCATCCAAAGGAGGGTGCATCGGAGGCTGACCTGGAGCCTTCTATCGGGGAGGCAAAGGCAGTCCCCAGCTCTCCAGAGTCCCCCACTCCTAACAATAGCGTGTCTCAAGTTCAGCGAGTAGAACAGGGTGGCTCGGCAAGGCATGTTCCACCGGCAGGTTGGCTGGGGCCCTGCATCCCCAGGCCCTCTAGAGGATACACATTAAGGGCATCAAAGGTGACAGGATGTGGAAAGCAGTAGACTGCCACCACCTCTGATGTGCATCCTGGGGACACATCTAGATGTAGCGGCAGAGCACGGAGGGATAGGAAGATCGAGGATCACTGAGAAGGCACTGGGAACGAGGGAGTGTTGTAGCACTGGTAGCTAGGGACAGATAGGGTTTCAATTATACACCATTAAAATAGCTTACACCTGAGACATATGAAACCTCTTGTCACGTTATTCTATACTACGGGCCAGCCTGCCTCCCCCTCACCTGCTGGTGCCCTCCCTTCGCCCTGTCTCCAGCTGCTGGGCAAAGTGGTCCTGGACCTGGGGCCTCCTGAGGCATATCACATGCAGGTGATGGGTGTAAGCGCGCAGTGAGCAGAAAGACAGGAGTCAGACTATAGCATAGATTGAGGAGCAATAGAGCTTTCCTGACAGTGGATTATCGTCACCCTCCTGCATTGTTTATTGGAACAGGGTGGCCGTTGCGGTGGTGGGAGGGGGGAGAGATTTGGTAGGTGGGGGAATGGTTGGGGGGTGTACAGGTCCGGGGGGGGGGAAGGGGGAATGCGTGGGAAGGGAACAGGGTTGTGCGATGATGGGTGAATCCTCATCCTATGAAAAGTGGGCAAGGATGAGGGCTTCCCCTGGTCCACCGAGCATGCTGGACCCTTGCTGCTGCCGCCAACAGTCCTCTAACCATTGTCCACAAATCCCTCCTGGTCTGGACCCTCGTGTACATCCTCCTCAGACAAGTCTGCATGTCCCTCCTCCGCCAACTCCAGCACATCACCCCGCTGCTGTGCCAGGTTGTGAAGGGCACAGCAGACCACCACAAGGAGGGCAACTTTCTGGGGGCTGTACTGCAGTGCACCACCAGAGGGGTCGAGGCATCAGAACCGTATTCTGAGCAGTCAGGTGCACGCTCAATGACAGTACGGGTGGCCACATGGTCTTCAGTATATCGGGTCTCCGCATCAGTCTCCGGCCTCCGTATTTGCGTCATCATCCAGGCCCTCAGTGGGTACCCTTTATCCCCCAAGAGCCAACCTATCATCCTGGGGTGTTCTTTGAAGATGCCAATGATCTTCGACTGATCCAAGATGTAGCTGTCATGAACGCTCACTGGAAAGTGTGCACACACGTGCATGATCTGGAGTTAGTGGTCGCACAAGAGTTGAATGTTCAGGGAGTGGAATCCCTTCGGTTAATGAAGGGCACTCTATGACGACCCATGAAGCCACCTGGGGTTGCCACGTCCCGATTCAAAATGGACACTCGCAAGGAGTGCAGGGAAAATTGGACAACACCAGAGAAAGCAAGCAGGTGCAAGGTTTCCTGTGTATTAAGTTGCAGAACCCAGACAGAACTGTTTATCACAGTTTATCATACGTTTATCACATGGTATTCCCTCTCATATGTTGTTGAAGCACTTTTAGCACTGACGATACTTTGCAGTATCGTGCAGACCATTCGTATGAAGAAATGGCAATGGAGAGCCCGCTGCTCTCGCACCCCAGTATACAGAATAAGATCCCCAATTTTGGTTTCCACCAGGCCCCCAAACCCCTTGACATGTAATAAAGTACATTGTTTTTTTTTGTTTGTGTGTCTTCGTTTGTGAATAAAGAAATGCGATCGTTTGGTGAATAAGAAATGTAAACTCTGCGTTTGACTGCCAAACCAGTGGAAAATTTGAATGCTGCTATTTTTGTAAAGTTAAGAAGTTAATATATTTTTGAATGGTTTAAGTGAGAATAGTTTACTGAGGATAGTTAGAGGTTCCAGTTTTTTGTAAAACTGTAATGCATGTCCTTAATGACATAGCGCCCCCATAGAGTTTTGATGATGTGTATTTAAAGTTGTTTAGTTAAAAATGTATTGCATAGTTAGGGTCAGAGTAGAGCCTAGAGATTAGTGCCCGCTTGGTCAGAGAACGAAGACATCGCAGTAATGTGATCCTTCACGCTTCACGTTGAGGATCACAAGGAGGGAGTGTAGCCACCTGGGGTGGCCACGTCCCGATTCAAAATGGCCACTCGCAAGGAGTGCAGGGAAAATTGGACAACACCAGAGAAAACAAGAAGGTGCAAGGTTTCTTGTGTATTAAGATTTGCAAAACCCAGACAGAACTGAAACCAATAGCCATTAACATATTAATTAGCTATCTCCAGGGACAAAAAGAAACATTGAAACAATCGAGACCAGGACAGACTCCCCGGCGCCAGTGGGAGCTAAAACAAAGGCAGGCCAACGGCCACATAGGGCCCGCCCCAACGATCAGGGAACAACTCCGGTATTGGAGAGAAATCAATAGGAACGATTGGGACATGGTCCAATAATTGGGACCAAGTCCGGGGTCCGCCCAGAAGGGCACAAAACCCCGGTGGACTATAAGATAGCATCCCCAAGTTCAGTTCACTCTCTTGGAAGCTCTTGGAAGAACTCTCACCTTGGTTTTGGCTCTCAGCACCGAGAGGCCCGCCAAGCACCAGCCAAGTAAGTCTAAGGTCAACGCACGCTACGAGATAGACACTCCTAGCTACTATTCCGTACCAGTTCGAAGCCAGCAGTACCAGAACCGGACAACGGCCATTGTTCCTCTGACTGGGTGGGCCACTCGAAGCTAAGTATTGGTTTTAGTAGCAGTTGTAGTTTAGCAATAGAGTTTATGCATGAGTAGTAATTGACTGTGTGTATAATAAATGTGTATTGATTTCAAACATACTAACTGGTGTATTGAGTCATTGATCAGTACTTGGCTTTGAACCCTGTGGTGGTATCAGAAAGATACCTGGCGACTCTTGAGCAAAGGTAATTAAAACAGAGCAATTTAAGGAAAGGCATAACGAGCAACACCCGGTGCATGCAAGGCAACATGGCGCCATCTATTACCCCCCGGACCTGGGGCATCCCGACGATGGCTGCGAATCCTGCTGCACTGGCATCTTGTTGGACTTAGTCCAGGTCAAAGTTTATGTAGCCTAATCCCCAGGCAGACAAGGAATCCGTGATTTCACAGATATTCTTGTGGGCTGTAGGTTCTGAAATGCCACACAAGTCCCCGCTCTAGACCTGAAATTAACCCGAAGCGTAGACGTTCAGGGCTGCGGTGACCTTTAAGGCTACCAGGAGCAGGTATCCTCTTCCTCCACATGGTGCCAAGTTCGCAAGGACATGGCACAGGTGCTGCACCATTGCCTTGTTGAGGCAGAGCCTCCTGCGACTGTTTACCATCTCCTCGAATGACCAACGACGCCTGTACTCCTTGGGACATGGTTGGCGTCCCCCTCTGGTTCCCTCCCTAGTCTGATGGACAGCCGAGCCCTCGGGGTGTGGCATGGCCTTGACCCTACTTGCACCGCCTTCTCTAGCGCCTGGCTGCCTGGACTGCCACCAGCACTACTGGAGAAGCTGCTGCAGGGTCTACAATATCATCATAATGTGCTATCTGTAAGGAATTGGAGTGGGTGAGAGACCGATAATCAGTTACGGCTTCCATCCTGGAACCCTCGGGTCCCCACACCTCCCCCACCCTACCACCCTTCAGTCAGGGTACCATCCCACAAGATAGTTGTGCTGGGGAAATCCCGTCCTACAGATGCATCCCCGGCCACAGCAGGCACTGGACCCCAGACCCCTACCGGGAACTTAACTTGGACTGGCCTCATGCTCCCTCCCCGATCCACACACACTCACCCTCTGGGTGCAGGGATATCCTTGGTGCTGAGGCCCAGCTCTATGGTGTTGACTGCTGCCTCTGTAGTTTGACGCCTCCAGTATCCAGGCAAAGTGTCTCGGCTAGGCAGTGACACTCGCCTGCGACATGGCACACCTACCCACGGAAGTGCTTGTGTAACTAAGAATGCCACTCCTCCAGTAGCAATAACCTTCAGTTGTGCAGCCAGAGGCCTTCACGATCAGAGAGTGTTAAAGTGACTTTCACCATATTGCTATGCGCAGGGCTCTCTCCTGGGGGTGTTCAGTGGGACAGACTGACAGGAGCAGAGGCTGTCTGTGTTATGGGTAGACACAATCCGGGGGTGGCCTTTTGGATCCACAGGCACTGAGCCCCTCACCCTGCAACCCATGGGTAACCCCCCCACTGATGGCACCATCCCCCCAGCTGGGCCCGTTCCTTTTCTGGGGGCTCTCCCCCCACCCCCCAGCACTGGGGGAGCAGTTCCTGTGCCCCTGGTCTGCCTGCCCGATTTCAAAGATGGCTACTCACCTCCTACGATCCCCTCAGCAGCCATTGCGCTAGCTTCGTGTTTTAAATAGGTGTGCTAAATGGCGCCCACATGACCACTCACTCAGAGCCAGTTAGATCACGGGAGGTTGTTAGATAGGGGTTCTTTCCTGTTAACGATATGGGGGTTGGCCTCAGTTGGTGTTAATTGGAACCTCGCCACCTTTAGGTGAGTTCTGGAACCCGCCAACGGGAGCGGGCTGGTTAGATCGGAAACCGGTCCTAGATTCCCATTTCAGCCTCTCCCGAGATCTAACCAGCTCCACGGATCCACACTGGGCGCAACATGACCGTTAGGTCACACCCTAAATCTTATCCAATTTAAGCTGAAGGATAACTATTCACTGGTGTGGTGGATTCAGGGGGACTATAACTGTATAATTGTAGATTGGATAATACCATGTGTCTTATTCTATACGTTAAAATATCTCATGGCACTGTTTGAAGAGGAGCAAAGTGTTCACCCAGTAACCTGGCCAACATTTATTGTACAAGCAACAGGACTAAAACATCTCTATTTATTTCATTATTGTTGGTGGGATTTTGCAGGGGGCAAATTCACTGCTGCACATGTTTAAACAGAACTGCAAAAGTACTTGATTGTCCGTAAGCACTTTGGGACGTCCAGAAGTTGTGAAAACCAAATTATTCTTTAAAATCTTGGGTAGCCTTGTCTTGCGCTTAGAAATCCTAAATAGCCAACAGGGCTCAGCTCCTTCAGCCTGCTGCAAAAAGTCTTATATATCTTCAGGTGTGCTAACACGCCTGAAGAAGCTCATTTTTTTTAAACTGTAAGTAAGTGCCATTCTTTGGGAGTCAGATTCAATTTGCTTAGAAATGTACATTTTCAGAGAGACAGATGACCAAACAAGACATTGGGGTGAATTATTTTCACTGGTTTCAGCGCATTAGTGACACTAGAACATCAATGGAAAGATATTTACCAAGGAAACTTGCTTTAAGCAATAGCTCCTTGTATACCTTTAAAGAACTTCCCCATTTGTTCCTTTTTTCTTTATTGCCTTTTCTATGATCTACCCACTGGGATTATTTGTATGCATGTGGCAGCCAGTCTTGATCATGTGTATATACTTTTCTTGAGGATCCAACTATTGTATCTGGGTCAGGTCGACCCAAATATATAAGACTTCTGCCAATTGATCAAGGCAAGCATTGGTTTACTGACTTCAATTGGAAATTATTTTCAATCCTTTTTCTCCTACCGAAAGCCACACTTGTTTTCTGACCATTAAAGGTTCCTAGCATCCCTCATGCCCTGCTCCTTCCTTGTCTTCCTCATTTCAAACAAGTGTGGCTTTCCCTCCTCGGAATTCCACTCCAAGTCATTATTTTTATGGAGGAGCAAGAAACAGTATAGATTGGAGAGAAAAATCAAGCAGTTTTCCAGACGAATGCAACTCAACAGATGAGTTGGCAAAGAATTTATAGCACAAGGAACTCTGCATTACTAGATGCTGGCTTTTCAAATCTGCGATTAGGCATCGTAATAAGCCACATGGAGTTCTCAGGTCACACTCCTGTCAGCACTGCCACTTTATTCAACATTGATGACTATATTGGACTTTCTTCCTAAATTCTGTAAAAGGCTCTTATGGGAGATTAAAGTCAAATGCAGCAGCCTCCCGGGACTCACCCGATTCGCCAGCAAGAAATCACACGGGTGTCTTTTAGTACTCCTTTTTAAAAACGTGAAGCTGGCGTAATGGTTTGCTGAGGGAAGTCAGGAGGTGAGTAGCCAATTCCATTTTCGGGCATGCAGCTCAAGGGCACCGGAGTTGCTGACCAGTGCTCGGGGTGAGGGTGGGGTACGCGTGGGGCACCCCTCGGGGGATCGGCCTTGGTCGAGGGGTTGAAGCGTTCTAGGTCGGGGCTCACCTCTGCGCTGGGGGATGGTGGATGACTGAGGGCGATGAGGTGTTTTGTGTCTGTGAGGCCTTCAATCCATCTTTAATATTGTGGAGGTCCATAACAGGGCCAGCTGCAGCCTTTCTGTCCCACCCAAACACTTCCAGGACGTAGCCTTCAATGCTGAAAGCACTCCCTTTGACAGTGAGAAGCCTGTAGCTGCACAGGTGAAGGCTATTGCAACATGACGAATTAGCCCTTGTTAGTTGTGATAGCACTTCACTCTCCTGAACTCTCAAGTGCCTACTGCAGGGTACAGGTGCCGTGCCTCAGAAGATGATAAATGCACAGCATCTCAAGGACACTTGAAGCCTGAACACTCCCTGAATTCTTGGAGCATCAGCATCATAGAGGCAGCTGCCGACCATCAAACGCTAAAGAGCAGGCCTTTCATAGACTATGCAGTGCAGAAGGAGGCCATTCGGCCCATTGAGTCTGAACCGGCTCTTGGAAAGAGCACCCTACCCAAGGTCAACACCTCCACCTTATCCTCATAACCCAGTAACCCCACCCAACACTAAGGGCAATTTTGGACACTAAGAGCAATTTATCATGGCCAATCCACCTAACCTGCACATCTTTGGACTGTGGGGGGAAACCGGAGCACCCGGAGGAAACCCACGCACACACGGGGAGGATGTGCAGACTCCACACAGACAGTGACCCAAGCTGGAATCGAACCTGGGACCCTGGAGCTGTGAAGCATTTGTGCTATCCACAAAGCCCACTGGAGATCCTCTTGTGACCAGAGGGTAAGTGTGCGGATCATGAGAGGGCCTGGAGCATGGCCTCCTTAATGTTCTTGGTAGAGCTCTGAGGTCTGGTGTCCAGGGGTTCTATGTGGCTGGGGTGAGTGTGCAGAGGCAAGGTTTGCAGCACAACTGGCTCACTGGATGGCATTCTGAGGAAGAGAGAAGGGGTATGGAAGTGTCTAACATCACCATAGTTTGCTGACAGTTGTCTGCTGGCTGGGGAGCTTCTGCCAGGTCTCGGGGGAGTAGTGGAGGCGTGGCCAGGAGGTGGCTGTGGGGTAGGGGTGGACGACATGGAAACACCATTGTTGCGGCCAGAAAGGCGGCCATGCAGCTGCGCACAACCGCTAACGGCTCACTGTGAACTTCGGGTCACTTAGGGTTGTATAGGTGTCCCCCCAGGCCATCCCTCTGTGTGCCACCTGGCCCTAGCTCACCCATCAGCTGTATGGCCCGCTGCAGCACAACCAGTGCCATCGTGTTGGCTGGGAGAAGTGTGGTGGGGAGTGTAAGTGTATAGTGGCTGCAGCTTGTTCGCCTCCGAGTGTCAATCACAAACCCGGCGAATCCGCACCGTTTCCCATTAGAACGATGTGTTCCACGTGACGCCGGTGGCTAGCCTCTTTTACAGTAGCGGAATCAGTCCAGGTGTGGCGCCAGTTTTGATGTTGTGAAAGTCCAACAAATTCTGTGTTGGCATCAACACTTAGTATCAGAAACGGAGAATCCCGCCGCAGGTTCTCACAGCTACTTGATTGCACTTCGTCCTGACTCGCTTCCGGCTCTCCAACCTCATCAGCTCCAATACATCCATTTGATGATTTCACCTTCAACACCAAGGGCTTCTGACATGTGCCTTCATTTTCTCCCCCAAACCAAGGATTCCCCTTTCCCGCACTTTTACTCTAATGAATAATTTACCACTAAATCGTGCCAAGTTTTACCTGGTGTTGCCTTGGTTCTTTCATCAGTAAAAATCACATTATATTTTGCACACTATTGTGGCTTGGAAAAATCAGGTTAGCTGTGGTATTATCAGATAAATGATCATGTTTTTTTGATGATAACCCAGATAATGAACACGATGGCTGAGTATTATATGATGGTTACTCCCTAGCTTCTTCATGTAAATAGCCACATAATAGACTTGTCTCTCATCTGTACGTCCTGCTCTTCTGTGGTTACTAATAATGTGACTGAGCTGTCTGCATTGGAAAACTTAAGAGACATCCTCAAATAAACTGTCTCTTTTATTCATTCTTGAAGAGCCTGTGTTGGTGTAACTCTGTCATATTTTAACATGTGAATCCCCTCCGGTGATTACTGATCATTCTTTAGTGGATAAAACGCGGCAGCAAAATGTGCTTTGGAATTGAACAGAGAATCCCACACATGGATCATCGGTACTAAGTCTAGATAACTCTAGCGGTAGCACAGTGGTTAGCACCAGATAACTCTTGAGGTAGCACAGTGGTTAGCACGTTGATTCACAGCCCCAGTGTCCCAGGTTCAATTCCTGGCTTGGGTCACAGTCTGTGCGGAGGTCTGCACGTTCTCCCCGTGTCTGTGTGGGTTTCCTCCGGGTGCTCCGGTTTCCTCCCACAGTCTAAAGATGTACTTGTGGGCATTCTGAATTCTCTCTCAGTGTACTCTTAATCTTTAGCTTGACTGAGATCTCCTTCATGCTTCCCAGCTCTCCATTAAAGACTATGGCATGTTTTTTTAACATCTTTGTTAGACCTACTTCAGACTTCGACATGAGATTGCCTCTGCCCGGGTCTCCCCATTAAGGCTGGATAATTACCTTAATGATGTGCAGGGACAAGTCCGCAGTCTGTTCGTGATGACCCCACCCTACATGGAACTACTTCTCTTGTATATGTTTTTAAGTGTTATCTTTGAGGGTTTCAAGGCGATATGTTAGAGTTTATCTTGTAAACAGTTTCTGGTAAAAAACCAAAACTGCTGCTCTAATGTCCAGCTGCATTTTCATTGGTCGCCTGTCCAGTAAGGAGTGACCCAGTAACGATTCGTTGTGCCCACAATGACCAGTACGTTCAACGACAGTTCATCATCTGACTGTGACTCTGGTCCTTTATCGTGCCCTTTTTGCATCACGTGCCTACTCTTCCCTCTATTTGGTTTTTCATTTGATGTCTTTGGATCCTGCTTTTTATAATTCTTGTTGAAACTTGTTTCTTTCTCCAATACGCATGTTCGATATGCCCTCTTTTTACCACAATTCTTGCATTTTGCACCTTCATGTCAGCAATCAGTTGCTGTGTGCCCAGTTTTTGCACATCGCTGACAATTTTGAACCTCTGTTGGTGTTCCGGTCTCAGCCGATATTTTATGGATTTTAATGTTCGGTTTAATTGTTGGGCTTCCTTAGCTTCTAGTTCCGTAGAGATTGCCTTCTAAAGCCTTCTTTGGGTCTAAGCTGCTCTCTGTTAACAGCCTTTTTTGGACAGCTTCACTTCTTAGTCCACACATAGGTCTGTCTCCAATGGTGTCATTCAAGACATCTCCAAATTCACAATGTTCAGCTAATTTCTTTAAAGTAGCTACGAACTGTGTGACTGATTCACCATCTTTTATGGAATCTGAACCCCTCGGCAATGGCCAAACTTTCGGTGAAGAAGTGGACCTGCAATATCTCCACCGTTTCACTATTTGAGCCTTGTTCGCATGAGTTTGCTGCTTTATCCCCATTGTACTCAGGGAAGCGAGGACTACAATGTCTGCCACAGTTTTGTTGCCTGGACAAAATATCAAATCTTTCAGTGTATGAGATCCAGCGTTTGGTGCGATCATCATACTGTCTCATGGTGCCAAAACCCCTGTCATTTTAATATGGGAAAGGGCTTGCAATAGCACAAATGAAAAGTTTTCCCCACTACCTCGTTTCTTTTTCTTTCAAACAAGCTAATCCTGAGCTCAGCCTGCTCCTTTTCTCCAGTCTCAATTAACATGTTACTTTATTTGTTATTCACAGTAGAGGGAGCACTTGAGCATTGATCCAGAATGTTCCGAGCAAAGCACATGGCACTCTCCCTTTTGATGTTGTTCAACTGAAATCTTGTTTAAATTTGTTTCTTTTGGTGGCTGCTGCTATTATTTGTACCCCTTTTCCCAAATTTGGTGTCGTGATGTTTTTATCTCCTTCATCCTTTTTGGATGGCTGCTCACCAATCGATAATTTTGTCTTACTCCACTGGATTTCTGCAGTTCTGTTTCAGGTGTTTGCAGTATGGATTCCAACCACCTCAACGCTCGTTTTCTTGTGGTGTTTTAAAAGGGAAGCTTGCAGGGCACAAAGGTACAAACAAACAAGGCTTTATTGGGGAAGGTGTTTCCACGCAGTCTGCTAGTGTAGACTCACTGTTAGCCCTGCCGATGATGTCATCAGTACATCATGTGATTGAACTCTTAAAGTGACCCTGCTCCCACCAGGAACACCATGAAAACACAACAGCTCTTACTTTCCTTTCCCTTCTGTTGGTGTCACACGTGGCCAGATCTTGGATACGTTCCTCATTTAGGCCTAGCTTTAACTATTATAACACATTTAAAGGATACATTTTGTTTGCTTAGGATGCAATGGCTCAGTGAGAACCATTTATCCATCTGGAATGTGCAATGGTGTTAAAGTGCAGATCATTATAGTCCAACTTAAATTATCCATTTTACTTCATATTTTAGTACTGACAAATTCGCGACAGCGCTGGCCCGCACCTGCGGGAAATGTTCACAGACCTCGCTAGCTAGGGGCACAACTGCCACCCACGTTAGCACAGGCCTCAATCTCGCTGATACCTAAGAAAGACAAAGACCAACGGAGTGTGGGTCATACAGACCCATATCTCTGCTGAACGCAGACGCCAAATACTGGCCAAAATCCTAGCCAAAGGCTAGAAGACTGTGTACCTGAGGTGGTCACAGAGGACCAGACGGGCTTCGTCAAAGGTAGACAGCTTACCGCGAACATCAGGCGCCTGCTGAACGTGATAATGACCCCCTCCGGGGAGAGAACACAAGAGGTGATCGTCTCCCGGACGCAGAAAAGGCCTTCGACAGAGTCGAATGGAAATACCTATAGAGGTACTGGAGCGGTTCGGGCTTGGAACAGGGTTCACCGCTTGGGTAAAGCTCCTATACAACGCTCCCATGGCGAGTGTACAGACCAACAATACCAACTCCCAATACTTCCAGCTGCACAGGGGCACCAGACAAGGATGCCCACTGTCCCCGCTGCTGTTCGCACTAGCAATCGAACCACTAGCAATCGCTGCTCAGGGCAGCAAAAAATTGGAGGGGGATCCGAAGGGGAGGTAGAGAGCACAGAGTCTCACTCTATGCGGATGATCTGCTCCTCTATATCTCGGACCCACAAAGCAGCATGGACGGAATCATAGCGCCTCCTGAAAGAGTTTGGAGCCTTCTCGGGCTACAAACTCAACATGAGCAAAAGTGAGATCTTCCCAGTACACCCCCAAGGTGGGGGGGGGGGGGGGGGGGGGGGGGGGGGGGCAGCACTAAAGGGGCTGCCGTTCAACAAGCCCGAAATAAATTCCGCTACCTGGGGATCCAAATAGCCCATGACTGGAAAGGGATCCACAAATGGAACCTCACCAGCCTGACGGATGAAGTTAAAAAAGGACCTGCAAAGATGGAACACACTCCGCTCTCCCTCGCGGGGAGAGTCCAGACAATCAAATGAACGTACTGCCCAGGTTCCTTTTCCTGTTTAGATCCATTCCGATCTACATCCCCAAGGCCTTTTTCAAAGCGCTGGACAAACATATCATGGTGTTCGTATGGGGGGGTATAAATGCTAGGATCCCAAAGAAGGTCATACAAAAACAAAATCAGGGGGGGGCTAGCCCTCCCGAATCTTACAATTCTACACTGGGCGGCAACAGCCCGAGCGAGTAAGGGGATGGATCCAGGAGCCAGAAGCCGAGTGGGTGCGTGCGGAGGAGGCCTCCTGCATGGGAACCTCCCTCCGGGCCCTCGCCACGGCAGCAACTCCCATCCCCACCCTAAAAACACTCCACCAGCCCAGTGGTGACAGCCACCCTCCAATCCTGGAACCAACTGCGGCAGCAATTTGGCCTGTACAAAATGTCGGACAAGGCTCCCATCTGCAACAACCATAGGTTCAAACCAGCACTGACTGACGCCACCTTCAAAAGGTGGAGGCAGGACGGGGGGACACTGACAGTCAGGGACCTACACACGGACGACAGGATCGCAACACTGGACGAACTGACAGAGAAATTTCAGCTAGCTGGGGGGAACGAGCTACGGTACCTGCAGCTCAAAAACTTCCTACGAAAGGAGACAAGGACGTACCCACAACCGCCACGACAGACACTACTGGAAGACCTACTGGACGCAAGTATCCTAGAGAAAGGGAACTGTAGTGACATGTATGACCAACTGGTAGATAGGGACGACACCGTACTGGACGCAACAAGAAGGAATGGGAGGACGACCTGGGGATGGAGATAGGGTGGGGACTCTGGAGCGAAGCACTGCATAGGGTCAACCTCCACCTCCACGTGCGCAAGGCTCAGCCTGACGCAACTAAAAGTGGTACATAGAGCCCACTTAACGAGAACCGTATGAGTAGGTTCTTTCCCGGAGGTGGAGGACAAATGTGAGCGGTGCCAGAGAGGCCCGGCCAACCACGCCCACATATTCTGGTCTTGCCCCAGACTTGTGGAGTACTGGACAGCCTTCTTCGAGGCTATGTCCAAAGTGGTGGGGGTGAGGGTGGAGCCATGCCCGCTAGTGGCGGTCTTCGGGGTTTCAGACCAGCCAGATCTATTCCTGGGGAGGAGGGGCGGACGCCCTTGCCTTTGCCTCCCTGATTGCCGCCGTAGAATCCTGTTTGGCTGGCGGTCAGCAGCACCACCCAGAGCTGCAGACTGGCTGTCCGACCTCTCGGAATCTCTCCAAATGGAGAGGAAAATCAAATTCGCCATCGAGGGTCGGACGACGGCTTCACAGAACGTGGGAGCCATTCATGCAACGTTCCGGGACTGTTTGTGGCCAACGTACATGAGGAAGAATAGTCGGGTGGCCAGGAACAGGGGAAAATGGACGGGAATCGGGGGAAGGTAGCCGGGGGGAAGGGGGGGGGGGGGCTACGGGCTCGGTCTGGGGGTTTGATGGCAAGCCAAGGCCCAAAACCAAACTATAAATAAATGCCTATAAACATGTGCCTCGGCCATATTGGGGAATGTAAAATATGTATGCTGGCTAAAGGGGGCGGCCACAATTATTGTTATGAAGATGCTTACCTGTAAATATTCATGTTAAATTTTTGTGTTTTCCTTTTTTTTCTCTCTCTCTAATAACTTGTAATTTGTCATATATAAAATATGAAAACTCAATAAAAAAACATTTATAAAAAATATTTTAGTACTGACTTATGTTTTGTCATTTTATCAAAATATAATGGGTCGTAACTTCTGTGGCATGGCAACCACAATCAGATTCCCATCCTGCTGCTAGTTACAATAAAATTAGGCTGCACTTACCTCACCCGACCTCCCGACTCAGGCCATGTCATGATCAGTCATGATCTCATTGAATGGTGGAGCAGACTCCATGGGCCGAATGGGTTACTTCTGTTCCAATTTCTTATAGCCTAATGGTGTAGTGCAGCAGGTTCCTGAGGCCATCTGTTGAGTGCAGGAGAGTTGAGGGTAGGGAACATTTGGCCCCTTTTTACAGCAGGAACTGCCGTAAAACAGGTAAGTTTAAAGCTCCAACCATATTAAGAAGCCAGGAAGGTAAATGTGTCAGGCAAGTGGGCAGGATATGGTGGCAGGGAGGAGGGTTGGTGTCCAGGGCCTCAAGGTGTGGGGTTGGGTGGTCAGTTGGGTGGGTGGCCAATGGTGAGGAAGGGGATGTGGTTTTGTTGGCCAGTGGAGGAGGAATTGGTGAATTGGGTGGCCAGTGAGGGTAGTCAGAGGGTTTTGTGGGGAGTTAGAAGAGTAAATAAGGGTTGGTGGGGCTGTCAGGGGGTGGGGTTGCTGATTGAGTGAGGGCCCTTGAGGGGTTTGGAGCGTGGTCGGGGGTAATGGTGTGGCAGTCGGGGGTGGGGGGGGGAGGGTTGTGTGATGTGGTGTGGTGGGGAGGCTAGTTGGAGCTCAGGGGTGTTCAAAAGTGGCCGGGGATTCCCTTGGGGTGTCAGGTGGGTACTCAGAGGAGGTGAGAGGGCTAGTGGAGATTGGTGTGTGGTTAGTTGGGGTGTCCATGAGGACTTAGGAGAACAATCAGGATTATAGTTACCCAGGAGTTAGAATTAATTTTAATTCAGACAGTCTCCCAGCTCTGAAGTGACCCAGGGCTAATTTGTGCATTCTCTTCCGCTGAAGCACACAGTTCAACCTGGGAGAAGTGGGGTAACTAATGAGGCAGAACACTGAACTTTAACTTTCAGATTCAGGTGACTGAGGTACAAGCTGTAATCTATCAAGGTGCTGAGGATCATCATTATGACCATATGATTGGCTATCCTGCTGATCAGTGAACCCACAGATCCAAGACCCAGTAGAATAGAGTCATTCTGAGTTGTATTGCAAGAGATGAGAACAGCAAATGTTGGAAATACTCAGTAGATCTGGCAGCATAAATTGATAGAGAAACATGTCATGAGGCTAGGTGTTTATATCTGAAAATATGGGGCTGGATTCTCCGATTTGGAGACTATGTCATCATGCCAGTTTGGGAACGAAATCTGGTGCAAAATGGCCACCAATTCCCCGTTTTGCTGGGGGCGAGCAGGACGGCAGCGTAGAGTACCCGGCTCTAGCTGCTGATAAGCCCTGGAGAAATACCGGGTCCATGGCCACGCATGCACACGACGGCGGCCTGCAGCACCAGGCCGTGCCTCATGGCAGAGGCCGCTCGTGGACCCGGCCCATGAAATAGTCCCTCCATTTGGCCGGCTTGCATGCCCCAGACCGCCCCACCACAGTGTCCCCAGCCCCGAATAATGTCCGCTCCTGCTCAACGAATGGCCCTTCCTCAACTGTGGTGGTGCTGGACTAAGTCTGCAGCCGCCACGCTGAGTTCCCGACGGATGAGACTACACGTCTCCCTCACAGCCGGGAACGTGGCTGGTCGGGGAGGGATCATCAGGGAGTGTGGATACCTGATACAGAGTATGCTGCTTGGAAGGGCGGAGCATTGCGATTTCAGCGTCAGCGACCAGAGAATCCAGCCCATGATTTTTTTTCAACTTCCAATTTTTTTGCAATTTGAAATGACACAGAACTAACTACTTAAAAATGCAAGGCCACCTTCCAAAGTGAAGGTGAAAAACAAACCGATCACTCTCAGGGGAGTTTGAAGAGAGAGGCCTTTCCTATAGTTCAGTAATCCAGCAAAGCTTGTAACTATCTAATAAAGTGAAGTTAAAATACAAAGTTCTGGATATTGAATCAATGGCTGCCACAGACCGAGGCACCCAAAACCTCTTGGAAATACACAATGGGTGAAGTATTTCAAGCTAGGCTGTGGCCACTGCAGAGTGAACAAATTGAAATCTGGACTCTCTTTTGAAACAGTGTATTACCCGGTTCTGATGCCAACTTTACTAGAAATCCACCAGCGAACTGAGATCTTGCAATGAATGCAAAATATTTTACATCTGATCACATTCACAAAACTAGCTAATCAAAATTGGCCACACCAGAAAAAAAATCAATGTCCCAGGGACAAATAAAGGACACTTAACAGTATATTCTTTTCTTCAATAACTTAAAGTACCCAATTATTTTTTTCCAATTTAGGAGCAATTTAAAGTGGCCAATCCACCTACCCTGTGCATCTTTTGGGTTGTGGGGGTGAGACCCACGGCAGAAACTGGGAGAATGTGCAAACTCCACACGGACAGTGACCCGGGGCTGGGATCAAATCCGGGTCCTTGGCGCCGTGTGTCAGCAGTGCTAACCACTGCACCACCGTGCCTCCCAACCACATATTCTTTTCACTTTTTTTCTTAACTTTTTAAAATACCTCTGTGTGTGTAGAGTTGTATTTTTATTATTGTCCCTTAGGTTTAGTGGTTAGTAACTTTGTTCTTTAACTCAAGAAAACCTTGTTTGATTGGCGACTTACAGCATAAATAGGTTTTGGAAATACCATATCCTCATAAAAAGAAACTTCTACCAGTGTTGTGACCAACGGAGAAGTTGGAATTGTGGGAAGCCAGTTCACCTCTTCTCACCCAGTCATAACAAACTAAATGAACATTTCAGATCAATCATGTTCCATCATCGACCTGTAATATTAACTGTGTTCCTCTCTCTATAGAAGCTGCGAGACCTGACCAGCATTTCCAGGACTTATTGTTTTATTTCAGAATTTCCAATAACCACTGTATTTTGCTTCTGGCTTGTGTGAGTCTACCCGAGAACAGCAGCATATGGCAAGCATCCAACCTACCTTCTCAGAGTTTCAGTCGGTGAAGCTAAAACTCTTAATTTGAGTGTGAGTGGGGGCACACAGATTGCCGGTGACCCGACACATGCACAATCTGTCAGATAGAGGTCCACCTCTGTAAATGAAGAGTGCAAAGATGTTTCTCACATGATTGCTTGTAAATCCAGCAATTACTTTAATGTTTCCTGTAGACAGTCGTAAAACTGTATGCAAATGTTAATTAATGCTGGCAACAGACACGTCTGATACATTTATCAGCATTTATCATAACTGAAATGGGAAAATAAATCATGGAATATTTGTCTGGCTAAGTCATCCTTTGTTATTTTTTTTATAAATGTTTTTTATTAGGTTTTTGAACAAAGTATATTTGCCGTAGTGTACGCAGATATATATATATATATATATATATAGAAGAGAAGGGCACACACACACAAATCACAAAGGGAGAGTTAGTAACATATGGCAATGACAGGGTTAGTAGATATCAGAAAGACTCCGGGCATGATTTAACGGGGGGGAAACAAGAGTCCCATTTTGGACGCATTTGTTGGGGTGTTTCTCGGCGCCTGCAATGCTGTAAAACAGGACTCTTTTTTTTGGGCTCGGCGAGGAATGCACTGACCTTTATTTCCTGCACTGACGAGCTCAGCTCAGCTCATCAGTGCAGGAAGAGTTCAGGACTCATTTTTAAATGCTGCCCCGATCTCTCGACCCTGCCCAGTGAGGGCGACATCCAGATTGCAACATCTTGCGAGGTCTCGTTAGATCTTGTGGGGCATTCCAAGCGTTGCACCAGGTCAGGTGCGAAGCAGGGGCGTTTGGTCGCGCCCGTTCGCTTATTGCTCAGTATTGATCAGGCACCACTATCCAGCCTTTAGAAGTCACCATGAAGTCTTTATGAACATTACTGTACTATATACTATGTACTATGTACATATTTAAAGTTGGCGATACAGGCCTGAAAAGGACTCCATGGTTTCTTTACATGTTGCTCCCTAGATTTATACTGCCGACCTAAGCTCTAGCTCTAGGTCAGGTGCCTTCTTACCAGTGGAAGGTACTGTACCTAATCTCAGGTTAACCCTTGCTGTACTGAATCCTTCGACTATACCCCCTCCAAGGACAATAGTTACTTACAGTTTGATTCATGTCTTGTGTTCTCATAAGGCTTGTGCACTTAACTTCAGGGTTAAACTACTCTGACTCTAAACTACTTTGTTGTTAACATTACAAAATTAACAGCATCTATTAACAGAGTTCATACTACCTCATCTGCTGAGACATGTGGAAACAGAAGTCTTAGAACTACGAGTAACTGGATAACTTCTACTGTACCTGTCATGAAGCAGGATAATACAATTAACATATGTTGAGATTTTAAGACAACAATCAGTCCAATTCCATGTGTGGATTAATACCTGCTACCAGCGAATTGAGACTTGTTCGCAGGCTGAGCAGGAGGACAGAAAATTGACCTGGGCAGCATGGTGGCACAGCGGTTAGCGCTGCGGCCTTAAAGCACCATGGATCCCGGTTTGTTTCTGCTACAAACCTGTCTCCTCCCATTAATTGCATCCTTTATCCCATTCAGGTCCCCTGACCTGCTTACTTAATTCTAAACACAATGTCTCAAATTATCTTCTCTCCAGGAAATCTCCAGAAATCATCACAAAATTCCATTAGGTCTCTTTGTGTAAACACATACATGGTTGGAATGAATGACGATCTCACTTTACAGCATCTTAAGTGCACCTTTTGCAGCCACTGCACTTATGGGTGTGGCCTAAAATGCAATGGCAACGACAGCACATTGATTTTGCTGGTCCATTTGAGGGGCACTTGTTTATGGTCGTTGTAGACTCTAAGTGGCCTGAGATGGCTATAATGAAGTCAACCACGGCGGAAGAAACTATTGAGAAACTCAACTAGATCTTTCTGAGATTTGGAAAGCCAGAGCAGATTGTGAGCGATTGTGGGGCACAGTTTACAGCCCAATAGTTTCAAAACTACTTGAAGATGTGTGGACATATCAATATATAAAGTAGGCACCTTATCACCCATCCATGAATGGTTTAGCTAAGAGATTTGTCCAGTCCTTGAAGCACATACTGAAAGCTTCCAAGGACCAAAGTTCACTTTATCACCGTGTAATACATTTTTAGCAACATACAAAATACACAAAGTTCACCAGATTTCTATTGATGAAATGTAAGCTGAAGACTTTGTTTGATTTACCATTGCCAGAGGAAACATCTGACATAGTAGAGTGAAACCAACAGTCCCAGATTTTGAGATGAGAAAGTAACTCAAGGGAACACTAGTTACAACAAGGAGAACAAGTTTTAATGTGCAACTACACCACTAGTGAGAAGTGGGTCCATGCCACAGTACTGGCTCTGACGGGTCCAAATGACAGATGAATTAGTGTGGAGACACCGTGTTGATCAAGTATTGTCAACACATGTTAGTATAACAGTGCCAAACATACCTGAAGAAGTATCGGTTTCTGTTCAATCCGAATGTGTGACTTTTAGTCCATCTACAGAAGCAGAGATTGGACCAGAAGTACCTGCTGCTGTTCCCTTGAGTTACTTTCTCATCTCAAAATCTGGGACTGTTGGTTTCACTCTACTAGTCTTCCCTTGGAAAAATAAATTGCAATGTTCCAGGGTAGAGGCATCTACTGGAGAACTTGAAAATACTTCTCAGGGCGAGAATAACAATATCCCAGAAGTGCCCCGGCAACCAGCGAGAAATAGATGTCCACCTGATCATCTATCTTATTGACTGTTATTACAATGTAATAATTTGACGCTTGCACATGTATATCAATGTAAATAGCTATGTTAAAATATTAGTTATTAGCTGTGTTGGACATTAGAAGTAAAGGGAGCGGGCATGTTATATATGTGGGTTATTGTAGTTGTGTTGCAATGTCTCTTTATGAACCAAGTCACATGACATGCGTGATGTCATCGCCTACTTTACGGGCTGTTATCCAGCCTTTGTACAGTGAAGACCTATTCAATTAACCTCTGTACTGTTGCTTTCAATCCATGGGGATCATCAATCTAATTCTTTTGTACTGTTAGTCTAAAGATACAACTGTTACCTCCATCAGATATGATTCTCATGCCCGTTAAGCTCGTTGCTGCCCTTGATTTCTATGCTGCTGGGATATCCCAATTAACGCATCAATAAAATTAGTTAAATATCTGCAAATAGATTGATTTAGGTGATCATGAATGTGTTCTTCTCTACGTTTAAGTAGTCCTTCAATGGATAATTGACAACAACATGACAGAGCACTGCAATTTTACAGAGTAGCAGAATTTCCAGGAGCCGTAAAACGATTGATTTCATCCGTGAGGTCTTGTATCCCTTGCAAGATGCTTATATCTATGTCACAAGAAAGAATTCTACTCTCTCAATGCGAAACTCATTTCCAACAGGCAGCACACTAAAATGCAAGTGAATGCTGCTCTCTCAGGGAGCTGTCAGGCTGTGTTTAAGGCATTCCACCATGCCAACACTCGTGACTCAGAAGACAAATAGTTGGGTGGCTCCTCGGAGATGAAGGCTATTCCCTCCAACTAAACCTGGGATGTACGCTTCACTTTGGATGTGAAACATTTTTGGGATGTTTTTCTCATAGCTGATTGTAAATGTGCTATCCCATGGCACTAGTGAACTGAAGCTATAATCAGCCTGTTTGTTCACTACCTGGTCCTTCAGGTACTTGGATTGATCCCAGTATGTGCTAAAAATACAGTACAGATAGGGTCTCAGATTTGTGCTGATGTCTTCTATGTTTTACAACTTTGCAAACCAAAGAGGCCTCAAATAGACAGAGGTGCAACCTCCTCCCCCCCCCCCCTCCCCCCCCCCCGCCAGCCCCCCCCGTCCCCCCCCCCCAAACCCCCACTTCCATCCGACCATTTTTTTCAATTGTACAGTAAAAGAGAACTAAAAATGCTAAGTTTTAAATAATTTTGTCAGGAACAGGAGGAACAAAAAGCGCTTCCTGGACTCTAGAAGATTAATGAATCTCATCTTGCTGCCTGCCAGCCTGGTCTCCATGTCTGTGTGATAGTGTGCTGACCTGGAGGTGACAAGCTGCAACGTGTTGCCCTTTTATTGTTTGCAGTTTGCTGCTGACATGGTAATGAGGCCTGACCCTCAAAGTGGCTGAAGCCTCGTGCTGGCACCATTTGAGCCACCAGTATTCTCTGACAGACAGCTACCTGATAGTTCAAACCCAACCCCAAGCCTTTATTTTAAATGTTGATTCTTAATTTGTGTAAATGGCTTAAACTGGGGAAAAGTCAGACACTGGAGCAAAAGGGCCTTTGACTATATTAAATTAGCTTTAATTAAAAAGAGATTTAATGATCTGCCTGATATGGATGCTACGTTCAATTTCCAATTAATGTCAGTGGTAGACTCTCACCAGACATTTATAACACCTCTGGGAAAAAATAAAAACTGTGAGTACTTTGCTGCCAGGGAAGTCTGGCATGTTAATTTTTGTTTAAATGAGTTCGGCATTTCACCAAAAACCTACCTGGACATTAACCTTAAGTAATATCCTGAAAAGTAATTGAATCTATTTTCTATTGAAGCCAAAAAACTGATCACTGGGGGTTGATAAAAACACAAAGGCATAAAGGGTGGGATACACTGAAGGATTTCAGAGAGAGTGATTAATCAGAGATGGAGAAGCAGATACATCAGAATGGACTGATTGGAGAGGTAGATACATTGAAGGAAATTGCAGGACATGTTAATGGGCCAGCACCGGCACCACGTGGAACTAGTTGCAAATCCAACATACCGCGGCGTGTGATTCACCGTGGTCAGGATTGGCGCTCGAGAGGCTGACAAGCTGCGGCCACAAAAATGCACTCCACTCCCCCCACAGACTCATCCCAGCCACAAAGACACCAGCATGAATAGCGGCACCGAAGTTTGCCGATGCAGAGCTTGAGACACTGCTGGATGCCATGGAGGTGAGGCAGGACACCTTGTTCCCCGGGGTGGGCGCCAACTGGGCCTGGGTGCAGGTGGCAGAGGTTGGCAGCGCCGTGTGCCCCACCGGGCAGCAGTGTAGGAAGAAAGCAGCGTAAACCGCCTGAGGATGGCAGGGATGTGTCACCAGCTCCTTTCCCCCCTAGGCGGCCCCCACTAGGTGGACCGGTAGGCAGTCATGGATGAGAATGGGCAGCCCTCCCCAGGCTAGTCAGGGTGAGTCACTACCACCACCGTACCCATAGCACCACCCCCGTCCTGAATGTCAGGGCCCCACATGCTGTCAGTAAGATCACTTTCTGTTTTTCATCTCTCTCAATATTGTTAGCCTGGAAGAAGTAATGCATTCACTCTGTGTATTGGGCCCACTCGTCTCCGCTTGCATCATGAGGTTCAAGTTTATCGAAGAGAGGCATTTTATTTTCGGACAGGAGATGCCCCTTGTTCTTGACAACGAAGGTTGAGCTGAGTTAAAAAACTTGTTTACTCTTATTACCGATGTAATAATCTTGCCAAAGCCAATCTTCTGAACCATACCCTTTTATTTCCAAAATGGAAAAGCCCCAGCCACAACTTACAGTGTACAAGTCCAAGCCCGGGGACCAACAGAGAAAGCGGCAGGGTGGAAGCAACGTGTTTTAAACTCCCACTGTTAGTTTCCCATTGGGCGTGCTCCCACCTGCTCAATAGGGAAATTCATACTCCACGAAGCTCACGGGGATATCTATTGATGATTCTCCCTGTACTTCACGGCCACCATAAAAAAACTTGCTCCAACCTATCACATCTCAGTTCTGATGAAAGGTCTTTCCCTGCACAGATGCTACAAGACCTACTGAGCATTTCTGACATTTTCTGTTTTCATTTCAGATTTTCCAGTATCTGCAGTATTTTATGTTGAAGAAATTGATCTCGGTTTATGATAGTTAAAGCTTCTGCATTAATCGCAATGTTTCCTCTGCTGCTAAGCAAATTCCATTTAAAATGAATGAGCTGAAATAGAAACCATTACAAAAGCCAGTGATAAAAGCTGGTGTACAGAAAGCCATGATTTGCAGCAACAGATACACAAAGTTTGGTTTAGTTCACTTAGGTGGACCTGACTGAGGCTTGATATACTCTTACTGAATTGTTGCCACAGTTCACATTTCCCCACAAATATTGACTGTTCTAATGTGACTATTATAGCCTCTCATTTATTGTGCAGGAAGCAAACTTCAACACAATTACATAAACAAACTGCTTTCATCATTAAAGATTACAAGAATGTCCTTCTTGCACACACAAATAAGCAGTGTTTACCATCGTAAACCACACTAGTACACAATAGCAAAATCATAAATTTGGAAATCGCGGAGCAGCTTAATTTAGTGAAACGCATCTTCACTCAAAGCCCACTCAATATTCTGTTTCCAAGCCTACAAGTGTGAAGGCAGGAATCCTTAAATAAAGGGAATTAACACATTCACATCAGAATACACCCTTCTTATCTCACAATAGCAGCTGCAATGCATCTTAAAGAAAATAAACCTCCACGTAAAACAAAAACTGGGTTTAGCCCAGAATGTACCTTTGAGGAAAATTAAATATCAGAGCTGCCTTTTGGCAGCTACTTCCTGTTTAGAATTTGTTTTTGGGACAAACACTAACTAATGAGGAACCATTAGCTAATTTTGAAAGACCAAAAGACCATAAGAAGCAGGAGCAGAAGTAGGCCATTCGGCCCATCGAGTCTGCTCCACCATTCAATGGAGATTATGACTGATCTAATATGATAATTCACAACTCCATTCTCCCACCATCTCCCCCAATCCCTTGATCTCTTACTGCTTAAAAATCTGTCTACCTCAGTCTTAAACATACTGAACAAACCAGCCTCTCACAGATCTCTATGGTAAATAATTCCACAGATTCACTACCCTCTGAGAGAAGAAATTCCTCCTCTACTTTGTCTTCAATAGGCAACGGCTCACTCTGAAAGTATGCCCTTTAGTCCTAGACTCTCCCACAAGGGGAAACAACCTCTCAGCAGCTACCCTGTCTAGCCCCATGAGAATCCAATGGGTGCGACCTAACATAAAAAGCACTAAGTGCTATAGAGAGCGGGATTCGCCGGGTGCTCCCTGACAGCCAACCCAGCAAGACTGCAACCAGTATTTAATGTCAATTTGGGTGGTAATGATGCCCCAAGGGCTCCATGGCAGAAATGGCAGTCTCATCAGCTGATTCACTGGGTCCGTGCCAGGAAGCTCCCCACTAACATAGGGGAGCAGCTCTTAAACATCTCCCTCCAAGCAAACCAGCACAACCCATCCATATCCAGCAGTGGTGCCCATGCCTCTCGCCCACTATAGCGCCCCCCCCCCCCCTCACCTCCACCCCGTGATGCATGAAGTGTGCTGTTCATAACGCCCTCTTTTTGTCTCCGCAGTAGAAGTTGGCACACAATAGGCAGGAAGGACCCAAACGGGTGGTAAAGTGCCGGACAGCAAGCCCTTACCCCTATGAGGAATGGATGGGCCCTGGAGATCACAGGAGTTACCGAGGACAGAGGGGTCATCGACAGCTAAGTTGGCCTACGCCACAGTGATGAGGATCCACCTGCCCCCAATCAGATGACCTCTCTCAATTGAGCTTTGCATGTCAGACAAAATGATCCTTCCTTCTCACTAATGACATGTCCATTCTCCCACAGGATATCCTCTCCATCTTGGCGGGGGGGGGGGGGGGGGGGGATGTCCTCCATCCACTGGCTGCTGCCATGGGTCCTCCCCTGGCTCAACCGCCAGCCCCTACGGTCCAGACCCTTCCTTGTGCTCCTCCTCAGACAAGACCAATGGGCGGTTACTGGCCTCCAGCTCTGGGTTCCTCCCCTGCCTGATGGGTGGTAGAGTTCTCAGGATGTGGGATGGGGCCCTGCACATGGGCCGCTGCTTCAGGCCTGCACCGATCCTGCTGCCGCAGCCTTCTCTGACATCTGACCACCCAGACTGCCACCAGCACCACAGCTGCTGTGGGGTCCACAATACCATCCATAATGTGATATCTATAAGGAATTGGAGAGGGTGAGAAACTGATCATCTGTATGGTCCCACCCCGGGATCCTCAAGTTCCCCAAGCCTCCCCCATCCTTGTATTCCCCGCCGTCTCTCAGTCAAAAGCCATCCAATGAGCCAGTTTTGCTGGGGGGCACCGCCCTGCACATAAAACCCCCAGCCTCAGTAAGGGTCCCTGGGTACTGGAGCCCAGACCCCTGCCGGGAATATGACTTGGACTGGACTCAGATTCCCTCCCCGATCCACATATGCTCACCCTCTGGTCGTGGGAATATCCCAGTGCCGAAGTCCAGCTCACTATTCACAGAGGTCGAGTTTGTATAGTTTTAGCAAAACTTCCCTATTTTTGTGTTCTATTCCCTTTGAAATAAAGGCCAACATTCCAATTGCCTTTTCTATTAGCTGCTAACTTGCTTGCTAGCAGAATGTGGCGACTAGGGGCTTTTCAGAGTAACTTCATTGGAACTTCATTTGAAGCCTACTTGTGACAATAAGCGATTTTCTTTCATTTCATTTCATTTTTGTGATTTGTGCACAAGGGCCCCCCAAATCGCTCTCTGCTACAGTTTTCTGCAGTTTTTCTCCATTTAAATATAATTCAGCTCCTTTATTCTTCTTACCAAAATGCATAACTTCACCCTTTCCTGCATTATATTCCATCTGCCCACTCACCTAACCTGTCTATATCACTCTGTAGACTTTGTGTTATCCTCACCATTTGCCTTCCTGCCTATTTATGTGTCATTCACAAACTAGACAATGTTACATTCACTTCCCTCGTCTAAGTCATAATATATGTTATAAATAACTGTACCCACAGCAGGGATCCCTATGGCACTCCACCAGTTATAGGTTGCAATCTTGAAAATGCCCTCTTATCCCAACTCTTAGATAGTTAATCCTCAATCCATGCTAATATTTGAAATGAGAGTATAAACGTTCCGTCTCAAATCAATCTACAACTCCCTTTCAATTGATTTAATTTGTTTTCATAGCTTTGAGTTCTGAAATCTGATTAATTTGATTGGTTTTAATAGCTTTAATTTTCTTTGCCCTATAACCCATCAGATTGCTCTTAACAACCTTCAGTTCTGTTGACCTGGCCAACAGTTGTAACGTCCAATTAACCAGATTGGTTATTCCTGCAATCTTTGTGAAAGCAACTGGATTGCTGAAAATGCTGACGATTAGTACATGCACAGATTGGGATATAACCTTCAGCAAGACAGATATTAGATTGTATGTTAGCTTTGCAATAGGGTTGCAGCAATAATTAGGTCTTCTGTAACTTTTTAATGGAATTGTTACTCAGTACAGGTTAACTTTGGCCAAATAATAATTGAATTATATAGCGTCTTTCACAACAATAGGACCTGAGAAAGTGTTTTACAGCCAATTAAGAACATTTGAAGTGTCATCACAGTTGTAATGTAGGATACAAGGCAGCCAATTAGTGCACAGCAAATACCCACCATCAACACTGTGATGATGACCTGATCATCTGTTTTAGTAATGTTGGTTGAGGGATTAATATAGGTCAGGATACTGGAGTGAACTACCTTGTTCTTCTAAATAATGTCAGATATTTTACATCCACCGAAAGGGCAGACAGGGCACTAGTTTAATGCTTCATCTGACTTCAGTACCTGCAGTAATCTAACAGGCACTGAAGAGGTAGCTTAGATCATGGGCAAGATCTACCGTTTGATCTGCGCCCAAAAAACAACGCGGCGCGGCCGGTAAATGCCATGAGAACCCTCTTTCGGGATCTCTCTGGCTCATCAGGCCCCACACGATATAATGTGATCTTGTGAGATGACGTGATATGAATCTGCCCATTGTGGGCAGATCACTTTCTGGATTTTGCATGTTAGAGTGAGACAGCTAGTCTCAACCTAATATGCAATCCCGAGATCTAACCAAGGATCGGGATCTAACCCCTTTGCCTTGGAGACCTCAGGTGAGTGCCGTTGAGTGCTGGTCCTCACAAATAGTGACCAGGTGGAATGGAATTTGTGGGGGTGTCCCAGGGGAGCGGAGGCCTCCAGATTCTTGCCCTCTTGGCAGGTTGGCACTGCCAGTGCCACCTGGGTGCCTGCCTGGCATTGCCTGCTGGAAATGGCACTGTCAGGATGCCAGCTGACATTTTATGTGTGATGGGAATCAGGCCTGGGGGTGCCCTGCGTAGGTGTGGGGACTTGCGAGGTGAGTTGGGGGCTTGGGGGGTGGAGTTCAGGGGTTGAGAGGTCAGGCCAAGTCTAGTGATATAGACTTGGGTTCAGGGTTCAGGCAGACAGGGTTCAGTTTGCTCTTGAAGGACTCTCTCTAAAATATGCTGTACCAATATAAACAAGTGGAGAACCTTGTTGTTGACTTTATCCATGAGGGGTATTCAATATATGTTAGTTTGATTAATCGGAGTATTTATGTATATCTATATAAAGGCACGGTTAGAAAACAAGTAAAATGTTGTCACTGTTAAATGTAAGCTATTTCTTTAATTGTGTTTAATTCTGTGTTTAAATTAAAGTTTGTTTTACCATAAAAGCTGTCTGCTGGTCAGTGCTATAAATCCTGTGGAGCAGTAATCTTTCCTCACAATTTTCCAAAGTAAAAAGTTGAGTTCTGGTCCGCGTCTATAAAGTATCTGAATTTTAAGAAAGCATTGATAAATTGCCATTCAAAGTTTAGGGTAACAGAATGGGAAAATAAATGTATTGTACCGGACTGGAGGATGATTTATAGTGGTGCCCCCAAGGGTCAGTGCCAAGATCATTGTTTTTTAGAAAATAGAACATACAGTGCAGAAGGAGGCCATTTGGCCCATCAAGTCTGCAGCGACCCACTCAAGCCCTCACTTCCACCCTATCCCAGCAACCCAATAACCCCATCTAACCTTTTTAGTCACTAAGGGCTATTTATCATGGCTAATCAACCTAACCTGCACGTCTTTGGGCTGTGGGAGGAAACTGGTGCACTCAGAGGAAACCCACGCAGACACGGGGAGAACGTGCAGACTGGGCACAGATAGTGACCCAGCGGGGAATCGAACCTGGGACCCTGGCGCTGTGAAGCCACAGTGCTATCCACCTGTGCCAACGTGCTTTTAAACTCTACATAAATGATTTAGTATTGGAATACAGATTGTTAAGGTGAGAAGGAGTGAACTGGGCCGGTATTCTCCCCTACCCGGCGGGGCGGGGGGTCCCGGCGGGACAGAGTGGCGTGAACCCCTCCGGCGTCGGGCCTCCCCAAAAGGTGCTGATTTCTCCGCACCTTTAGGGGCCAAGCCCTCACATTGAGGAGCTAGGCCCACGCCGGAATACCTCCCACACCGCCGGCTGGCGCGAACGGCCTTTGGCGCCCCGCCAGCTGGGGCCGAAAGGCCTTCGCCAGCCGGCGGAAGTCTGCGCATGCGCCGGTGCGTCAGCGGCTGCTGACGTTATACCGGCGCATGTGCAGGGGAGAGGGTCTCTTCTGTCCCCACCATGGTGAAGGCCATGGTGGGGCGGAAGAAAAAGAGTGACCCCATGGCGCAGGCCCGCCCGCCGATCGGTGGGCCCCGAACGCGGGCCAGGCCACCGTGGGGGCACCCCCCATGGTCAGATCTCACCGCGCCCCCCCCCCAGGACCTGGGAGCCCGCCCGCGCTGCCAATCCCTCCGGTATCAGAGGTGGTTTAAACCACGCTGGCGGGAAAGGCCTGTCAGCGGCGGGACTTCAGCCCATCGCGGGCCGGAGAATCGCCGCGGGGGGCCCGCCGACCGGCAAGGTGCAATTCCCGCCCCCGCCAAATCTTGGGGGGCAGAGAATTCAGGACAAGGCGTGGGCGGGATTGACACCGGCCCCGGGCGATTCTCTGACCCCCCCCCCCCCCCCCCCCCCGGAGGAATTCCGCCCCTGGTTCCCCTGTATTCAAGCTCCTCCTTTGATCACAACAAAGATTTGAATTTCTTTTTCACGATAGTATGCATTTTCCTAATCCAAATATATTAAATTATCTAAGCTGTGAGCAATAAAGAGCAAATCAAACAAGTTTTCTTGTCTCAACAAAAGAGCATATTAACACTAAACCGGAGAAAAATAAAAAAATGCTACGTTAAGCATTTGGCCTTCATGTGGTCACTTGAGTCGGTCCCAGGTTCCCCTCCTCAAACACATACACTGGCAGCAGAAATGAGGGGAGTTAGACTTTAATAAGAAAGGAAACACATATCCAGTTAAGTGTCCTTTGATTGTCCTTGAGGCATATGTTTTAAAGTGCTGCAGCCAATTTAGGTTAGCTGTTATTTTTGGATCTGGTCAGGTGTAGACGATATTGCAATGATTAAGAAATCTTTGTTCACTTATAGATTTCTGGTGGAGTTGGACCAGGTGACACTTTTATTCCAAAAGAGCTTCAGTCTCATTTCATTACAAGATACAAAAATACAAAATTTTTTAAGAAACGTTCACTTCCACCCACTCTCTTAGCCTTGGTGTGGATTATCCCATCAGTTCTAATTGGGTTTCTTTCAAGTTCTGGAGAGGGTGTCTGCAATCACACTCGATTTCTGGGTGATTTTTAGATAATATGCTCAGAGAAACAACCCCCGATGGAATGACCTTGCATTGGGTTTGTTAACAAGGCAAATCTGATCATATGAGGTGTTTCGATGAAGAATCCACCAATGAACTGTTATCACTCAGACCTTTGCTTAATTCATAAACAGCACAATGACTAGATATGTACCTCCTGCTTGGAGAGGACAGGTCCCTGTTTATAAATATATGTAATCGTTATTAGATAATTTGGAGACTTGGGCGGCGAGATAGCAGATGGAGTTTAATCCGGACAAATGTGAGGTAATTCATTTTGGAAGGTCTAATGCAGGTAGGGAATATACAGTGAATGGTAGAACCCTCAAGAGTATTGACAGTCAGCGAGATCTTAGTGAACAGGTCCACAGGTCACTGAAAGGGGCAACACAGGTGGAGCAGGTAGTCAAGAAGGCATATGGCATGCTTGCCTTCATTGGCCGGGGCATTGAGTATAAAAACTGGCAAGTCATGTTGCAGCTGTATAGAACCTTAGTTAGGCCACACTTTGAGTATAGTGTTCAATTCTGGTCGCTACACTACCAGAAGGATATGGAGGCTTTAGAGAGGATGCAGAAGAGATTTACCAGGATGGTTCCTGGTATGGAGGGCATTAGCTATAAGGAGAGGTTGAATAAACTTGGTTTGTTCTCACTGGAACGAAGGAGGTTGAGGGGCGACCTGATAGAATGGTCAAAAGGTTATGGTCGGTATAGACTGCGGTCTCGCTGTATCCAGTTTAGACATATATCTCAAAGTGTTTAGAGCCAGTAATAAACTATGGTTTAGTTATATTATTGTGGAAATCTGTTTTTGATATTTGTTCAGTGTTTTGGAGAAGTAGATAGTTGACCTCCCCAAGCTTCTTCACTGTCCAGTACACACCACTGAACCGGGCTTTTTGGGTTCCACCCAGTATTGGCAAGAGCACTAACGTGTAGTTTCTGGGCTGAAAGGTTCAGGCCCTGATCTGACTATCTCGGTGGGTAGTCCATACATGAATTGTATTCATGCCCCCACCACTATTTTGACAGATATGATTATCAGACGAACAGCCTCTGGAATGCAGGTAGCCACATCCATGATCATAGATGATAGAATTTACAGTGCAGAAGGAGGCCATTCGGCCCATCGAGTCTGCACCAGCTCTTGGAAAGAGCACCCTACCCAAGTTTAACACCTCCACCCTATCCCAATAACCCAGTAACACTAAGGGCAATTTTGGACACTAAGGGCAATTTATCATGGCCAATCCACATAACCTGTACATCTTTGGACTGTGGGAGGAAACCGGAGCACCCGGAGGAAACCCACGCACACACAGGGAGGATGTGCAGACTCCGCACAGACAGTGACCCAAGCCGGAATCAAACATGGGACCCTGGAGCTGTGAAGCCATTGTGCTATCCACAATGCTACCATGCTGCCCGTGCTGCCGTGCTGATGGTAAGGATATATTTGTAGCCGCCTTTTCTTTTACACACAAGCCCCACACAGTTCAGTAGGAACTAACTGAATGATTCCCCAAAAGCTGACATGGGACTCAAAGGTACAGGTTTTATTACAGGTTGGTATTTCCCCACATGGGACGGGTGTGGCAGGTACTCCAAAATCTTATTACATCCTTGTGGGGACGAGGTTTTTGGGGGGCAGGCACGAATGTGTGGATGAGGCTTAAATTAGATTATCCATGATCTTACTGTAAAAGATCAGTAAAAATGCTGGGTGAAGCAGGCTTGGGATTTTCAGATATCCAAACGGCTAGCCTTAATATTTCCCTGGCGGCATGACTACCTGGTGAATCCAGGTCCATTCTTCATTTGTAGGTATCTGAGAGTGGCTCCACTTCCTCATCAACATCTCATGTTTGTAGCATTCATATGAACACACAAACACATGAATTAGGAGCAGGAGTAAGCCTCTCAAGTTTGCTCAACCATTCAATAAGATCATGGATAATCTAATTTAAGCCTCATCCACACATTCGTGCCTACCCCCCAAAAACCTTTCACCCTCTTGCTTATCAAGAATCTGTCCACCTCTGCCTTAAAGTTATTGATGAATTCAACCTCAAACATCTTTTGAGGAAATGAATTTCGAAGTCTCACAGTCCACTGAGAGAAAAGAAAAAGCTCCTCATCTCTGTCTTAAATGGGCCACCCCTTATTTGTAAACAGTGCCCCTGAGTTCTAGATTCTCCTACAAGAGGAAATATCCTTTCCACATCAACCCTGTCAAGACCCCTCAGGATCTTATAGGTATCAATCAAGGCACCTCTTACTCTTCTAAACTCCAGCAGATACAAACTTAACTTGTCCAGCCTTTCCTCATAAAACAACCCAACCATTCCTGGTATTAATCGAGTAAACCTTCTCTGAACTTCTTCCAATTTTTACTTAAATAAGGAGAATTGTACGCAGTACTCCAAATGTGGTCTCACAAATGCCTCATATAACTGAAGCATAACCTCCCTACTTTTTTATTCAATTCCCCTTGCAATAAACAATAACATTCTATTAGCCTTGTTAATTACTTGCTGCATCTGCATACTAACCTTTTAGGATTCATGAGCTAGGATACCCAGATCCCTGTGGTGGTGGGAATGTGGAACCCACTGTCTGAAAGGGTGATGGAGGCAGGAACCCTCACAACACTGAAGAAGTATTTAGACGAGCACTTGAAATGTCAGAGCATACAAAGCTACATGCTAAGTGCTGGAAAATGAGCTTGGATAAATAGATGCTTGATAGCCCGTGCAGTCACGATGGGACGAAGGGCCTCTTTCTGTGCTGTAAAAACTCCATGACTCTATTTCAGAGCTCTGCAGTCTTTCACCATTTGGATAATATGTTTCTCCTTTATTTCTCCTGCCAAAATGGACAACCTCACATGTTCCTGCATTATACTCCATCTGTGAGATCTTTGCCCATTCATCAAACCTATGTATGTCCTCTTGTAGCCTTCTTATGTGCTCGTCACAACTTACTTTCCTACATATCTTTATCTTAGCAGCAAATTTAGCAACCACACTATCGTTCCCTCCATCCAAATCAATATTAAAGATGGTTAAGAGTTGAGGCCCCAACCCTGATCCATGTGCCACACCACTCGTTACATCCTGCCAACCAGAAAATTACCCATTTATGCCATCTTTCTACTTCTTGTTAGCTAGCCAATCTTCTGTCCATGCCAATATATTAACCCCTACACCATGAGTTTTAATTTTCCACAATAATCTTTTATGTGGCACTTTATCAAGTATCTTCTAAAATCTAAGTACAATACCTCCACCGGTTCCCCTTGATCCACCTGATACTTCTTCAAAGAACTCCAATAAATTGGTTAAGTATGATTTCCCTTTCATGAAACCATGTTGACTCTGCCTGATTACCTTGAATTTATCGAAGTCTTTAATAATAGGTTCTAACATTTTCCCTGCGATAGATGTTAAGCTAATTGGCCTGCAGTTTCCTGCTTTCTGTCTCCCTCCCCTTTGAATAAAGGAGTTACATTAACTATTTTCCTATCTAATGGAATCTTCCCTGAGTCTTGAGAATTTTGGAAAATTAAAAGCAACGCATCAACTATCTCACTACCCACTTATTTTAAGTCCATAGGATGAAATTCACCAGGACCCGGGGATTTGTCAATCCACAGTTTCAACTATTTGTTCACTATCACTTCTCTGGTGATTGTAATTTTCTTGAGTTCCTCTCTCTCCTCCAGTTCCTGATTTATAGCTATTTCTGGGACTTGTATCCTCTATGGTAAAGACTGATGTCAATTTCTGTTCAATTCATCTGCCATCACCTTATTTTCCGTCAGTAACGCCCCAAACTCACAATCTCTCAGTCCAGTGTTCACTTTGTTAA
Organism: Scyliorhinus canicula; assembly: GCF_902713615.1. Taxonomy (NCBI): domain Eukaryota; kingdom Metazoa; phylum Chordata; class Chondrichthyes; order Carcharhiniformes; family Scyliorhinidae; genus Scyliorhinus; species Scyliorhinus canicula. Next base: position 47,535,101 of record NC_052162.1, read on the forward strand.
CTCCTTTTCAAAAAATATTGATAGAAACTCTTCAACATACTCAAGCAGTCATTCGCAGCCCCATCAGTTCGACAATATTTTGAGATTCGAGCACCCGTACTTATATCAGCAGATGACTCTCAGCACGAACTAGGTGAAGTCTGCATCCAGGATGGCAGACCAACAGCGTTTGTTTCATGGGCCCTCACTGATACTGAGACCCGTCAAGCACAAATTGTTAAGGAACTCCTTGCTTTAGCCTTTGCCTATCAGGAATTTCATCACTTCACATAGTCTTCCTGCAACTGTCAAAATGGATCATTAGCCACTTATAACTATCCCAATAAAGCTTCTCAACACTGCACCTGCACAGCTGCAGCACATGATGCTGAATCTAAAATGCTACAATCTCAGCATCATCTACAAATATGTTAAGGAGCTGTACTTGGCTGGTGCCCTTTACAGAGCCCTCTTACCCACTACTGACCAGACAGATCGTGAGAAAGACAGAGACGTCATGACACTGGAGGCTCTGTTCTCTTGTAGAATTCAGGAACTCAAAGATGTCTCGCAGATGGACATCACATGCAGACAATTGCACATCAACAGGAGAAGCTGGCCTGAGTCCTCAAGGGAGCTTCCCCATGAGCTCCACACGTCCTTTGTCATCAGAGATTAACCAACCATACAGGGTGGACTAATACTGCGTGGACAGTGATTCTTGACATGCAAAGGGAGGTTTCCAGAGGTGCACCATGCAATGCATCAAACTAAACAACCACTGCTCTTACATGAGGTCTCAGACCTCCCATGGTCATTCACAGCGGCTGATATCTTCAAATGGAATAGTAAATAACATTTAGTCTTAGTTAATCTGCATTCAGGGTGGTTTGAACTTGACTATCTAACATGGTGAGCAACACAGTTATAATCAAGCTCAAGAAACACTTTGCCATACATGACATCCCACAAAGACTCCTGACAGATAACACTCACCAATCCATCTCTAATGAATTTTAAAACATTGCACATAAGGGACTTTGTGACTATCACGAGCAGCTCCCATATCCACAGTCAAACGGTCTGATAGAACGGGTGGTTCAGTCAATCAAGCATCTCCAAATAAATGTGAATGGGATTGCACAGAATACTATGCTGCACTCCTCAGCTTGTGATATATCATGTCAGGGTTTGACCACGTCAGCACAATGACTCCCAGCCCCATCAGTTCGACAATATTTTGAGGTTCGAGCACCCGTCCTGTTTTGCCTCTCTTTCTCTCTCTCTCGCTGTCTTTTTCTGCTCCTGCCTCTCTCTTTCTTTTCCTGTTCTTCCCTCTCTCTCTTCATTTCCCATTCTTGCCCCTCTCTCTCTCCCTCTCTCTTTTCCTGTTCCTGCCTCCCTCTCCCTCTTTTCTTGTTCTTGCCTCTCTCCCTCTTTATTTCCCTTTCTTGCCTCTTTCTGTCTTTTTTCTTGTTCCTCCCTCTCTCTCTTTTTTCCTGCTCCTGCCTCTCCCTCTCTTCTTTCTTGTTCTTGCCTCTCTATTTCTCTCTCCCTCTCTTTTCCTGCCTCTCTCTCTCATTTTTCCTGTTCCTGCCTCTCCCTCTCTTCATCCTTGTTCCTGCCTCTCCCTCTCTTCTTTCTTTTTCCTGTCTCTCTCTCTCTCTTCCTGTCTCTCCCTCTCTTCTTTCTCGTTCCTGCCTCTCTAACATAACATTAACTCTTCACATGCTGTACATTTGTATAATGTCACATCCCCCTTTCTTTGAAAAAAATGTTCCATTTTTTTCTACATGCAAGGTTCTATGCAAGTTATCACACAGCATGTCAAGAAGTACAAGGTAGTTCTGGATTGGACATATTTACAAATTCAAATGAATCGGAGGTTTTCTATGCATTTTAGACCTTCTCAGTGGCATAACATTGTCATTGAATTGTCTGTTACATTTGATAACAAAGCTTTTGGAAAGTCAATGGTAGGAAACGTAAATTCTTGACTCGTCATAGCAGATTCCGTAAATTGTACAGGTTGTTTAATTTCCAATAATGCTCTTCTATTCCTGTGAAAAATCTTTCCAGATTCCGTCCTGACCACGTATGATCTGGGTGCGACTTCATTGAGTACTTTCACAATGTCCATCCATCCATCATCAGGATTACGAATTCTTACAAAATCACCTCCGAGTGGCAATAGTGGTTTAGAGTTCTTGTAATATTTTGTTTGTTCGTTCTTCAATTGTTGCATTTTTTTATGCACGACTTGTTCATCTACATTTGGAACTATTAAAGTTGGTGACATTGTATGTAGCTTTCTTCCCATTGATAATTGTGCTGGAGAGAAGCCTGATGACAAAGGTGCAACTCTGTATGACAACAGTGCTAATGCAAAATCCTTCTTGTCATCTGATGTCTTCTTTAAAGAGCTACTTCACAATTCCAACCCCTTTTTCAGCTTTACCATTGGCTTGTGGATACAGTGGGCTAGATGTTACATGTGTGAAGTTTTATTCGTTTGCAAATTGTAATCATTCCACACTGCTAAAGCATGAACCATTATCCATGACAACAGTAATCGGTATGCCATGTCTGACAAACACAGATTTTGTTGCTCTGGCAACTGAATGTGTAGTCGAGTTGGATAGCATAATGACCTCTGGAAAATTAGAATAATAGTCTACGATGATTAAGTAATCACGTCCTCTGAAGTAAAATAAATCCATGATTGTGTGATAAGTTCACTTTCCACCAAGGTTTGTTCGCACTGTGTCGGTTGATTCATCTGACACACAACATTCCTGTACGTAATAGTCTACATCTGCATTTATTCCCGGTCTGTATACCGATTGTCTTGCTCTGCATTTGCACTTCTCGATTCCCTGATGACCTTCATGTATTTGCTCTAAAATGTTCTGTCTGAGGCAGAAAGGAATTACGATTTGATCCCCTTTTAAAAAAATTTTTAAAATAAATTTAGAGTACCCAAATCATTTTTTTCAGATGTAAACACCAAAGGACAAGAAAGCCATATTAAGAATGTTAGGTGTTGTAAACTTCATGAGAAAATTCATTCCAAATCTATCAAGTAGGACGACTGTATTAAGAAACTTATTCAAGAAAAATGTAGAATTCATATGGACTCCACAGGAGGAAGCAGAATGGCAAGATCTGAAGTCATCTTTAATTGCCGCACCACTTCTGGCATTTTTTGACTCAACAAGAGAAACTAAAATATCGACTGATGCCAGCCAAAATGGCATTGGAGCGGAATTATTACAAAAAATAGACCACTATCTTGGGAAACCAGTTGCATGCGCATCTAGGTCTATGATTCAGATGGAGCAGAGAAATGCTCAAATCGAAAAAGAATGTTTAGGCCTAGTAATGGGCAACAATAAATTTCATGTGTATGGACTACCATATTTTATTGTAGAGACTGACAATCGTCTGCTGGTAAAGTCTTCACATGCTGCACAATTGTATAATGTCACATCTCTCTCCCTCTCTCTTTTCCTGTCTCTCTCTCTCTTTTTTTCCTGTTCTTGCCTCTCTCCAGTTTTCTTATCCTATTCTATGAAAGCACTGGACATTGGAGCACTTTGGTGTTGAAGGCCCAAGATAGCATTTTCCAGATATCGAATTGCTTCCAAAGGAACAATTTACTTCCCCACGCGAATTCTTTTGCCAGTCTGTGGGAAACATTTCCACAAGCTCCCAACTTTGTTACAGCCGGGTGAAAAGGGGCGAACTGGCTGCCCTGCCCCTCAGTTGGTCACAACAAAAGTTTAACTTCTTTTTCACGAGGACATGCCTTTTTCAAATCAGAATGTACTTTACCGTGCAAAATGTGAGTGGTGAGAGCAAAGCAAAACAAAGCTTACTGAGTCAAATTTATTAACACTAACCATGAGAAAAATAATAAAAGTGCAGGGGGCGGTATTCTCCGCTCCGCGGAACAAGTGCCCCCGCCGTCGTGAACGCCGTCGTGTTTCACGACGGCACAAACAGGGCCCGGGCACGACCTGTGGGGGCCAGCACGGCGCTGGAGCTGTTCACGTCACTCCAGCGTCCTTACGCGGCACCAAATGGGTGCCGCGCCAACCCGCGCATGCGCAGTTGGGGCAGCTCAATCCTGCCCATGCGCGGGGAACTTCTCACGCACGCCGGCCCCGAAGCAATATGGCGTGGGTGTTCAGAGGCCGGCCGCGGCAAAATGTAGGGGGGGGGGAAAGAGGGGGGGTGGGGGGTGGGGGTGGGGGGGAGAGGGCGGCCCGCCGATCGGTCGATCCCTTTGGGGGGGGTGGGAGAATCGGGGGTGGGGGTCGGCGCAGCGTGGCACGATTCGCGCGGCGCCCCGGCGATTCTCCCACCTGGCGTGGGGAGGGGGAGAATACCGCCCGCAATGTCAAGTATTTGTCCCTCAGGCAGTCACCCGCCGCTCCCCCTATCCCCCACCCTCCCCCCATACACACACACATAACAGAAATAGGAGTGTTAGAGTCCAAAGGTGAAAGGAATAATAACATATGGTTGTGTCCTTCGATTGTCCTTGAAGCATAGACTTAAATATTGCAGCCGCTTTAGCTTAGCTGGTTTCTTGGATGTGACCAGCTGCATAAGGTATTGCAATTATTACGGGATGTTTTGTTTGCTCGTAGGTTTCTAGTAGAGTTGGCTTCTCGAACCTGGCGACACTCTTAAAGTGAAAAGAGAAAGAGAGGCAGGGAGAACAGCCTTTAGACTTTCTTGACACCATCTGCATCACTTGCAGTCTCTGAAGTGGCTGGGCAGCCTTGCCTTGAAATACTTCACCCACTGTGTGTAATGATATGTAGTCAGACATGGAACTAAAGGGTTAATCACAACAACTAGCTGTAACACTACCACTAGAGGGCATTACTAGATCCACGATATAATTGAGTTCCCAAAAGCTCCAGCTCTTTTTCCATGCAGGAGTTACCAGATAGCAGCAGTGTAGCAGAGTGAGATCAGAGCCAGGCACCATGTGTAGCTTATATACGGTTTGTACAGTTAATCATTCTTACTTTATTGCTAGAGTTAGTTCAGTGGAGTGTTGAACTCATTTATTAGTTTTATTGTTACTTAATAAATTTATTCAGTTTACTTCGAAGACTCAAGTGTTCTTCAATATCACCTACAGTTAGTAACAACATATATTACTTAAACCCAGTAATATAACATGGTACCACAAGTGGCTACTGAATCTACCTAATTTAGTTTAGTCAGTACATAGAGAATAGACAGCTATTCAGCAACATAAGCATTGCCTTCGTAACAAAACCTGATGATTCCTGGCACGATGGACAGACCACAAGCTCCTCGTCACCTCAAGATCACTGGTAACCTTAATGTTAACTGACGGTTGTTTTGACAACAATTCCAACTGTATTTAAAAGTGTCTGACTTAACAGGCACGCCAGATGCTTGTAAAATTGCTCTTTTATTGACTATGGCTGGTCCACACGCAATAGAGATCTACAACTCTTTTAACTACTCAGAAGGTCAAGATAAAACAAAGTATGAGACCATCCTTCAGAAATTTGATAGGCACTGTAAATTTCAGACAAATTCGATATTTAAGCGCTAAATCTTTAAAGTAAAAAGGATGCAAAGGAAAGAGGAATCTTTTAACAGCTTTTTCACTGACCTTAACTGTTAGCTCAGTCCGGCAATTTTGCTGCACTAAATGACTCAATGATTCGTGATCAAATAGTGTTTGGAATTTTTGATGAACACTTTAGAGAGGGCCTACTTCGGCAAAAAGATTTGACTCTTGAAGTCTCTATTGAAACGTGTTTGGTGCATCAACAGTCCAAAAATCAGTACTTGCTGTATAAATTCAGTGAAAGTGGTGCCAAAACCCGTCACGAGGTTGAGTGTATCAAGGCTGTGTCATAGACATAGAACAGTACAGCACAGAACAGGCCCTTCGGCCCACGATGTTGTGCCGAGCAATGATCACCCTACTCAAGCCAATGTATCCACCCTATACCAGTAACCCCCCCCATTAACCTTATTTTTTAGGACACTAAGGGCAATTAGCATGGCCAATCCACCTAACCCGCACATCTTTGGACTGTGGGAGGAAACCGGAGCACCCGGAGGAAACCCACGCACACACGGGGAGGACGTGCAGACTCCGCACAGACAGTGACCCAGCCGGGAACTGAACCTGGGACTCTGGAGCTGTGAAGCATTTATGCTAACCACTATGCTACCGTGCTGCCCACCCAATTGGAAACACTTAATGTTTCGGACGGCAGCCATCTTGCGCACATGCACACTTTGCAAAAAGGTGCGAGACGGCCGAGAATCATTCTGCACATGTACGAAGACGCACGGAATGTCATGACGTTGATGCGATGATGTGCACGAGATGTGGTACCGCCCACTTCTGAAAAAAATGTCCTGCAAAAGGAAACAATGTCTCCAATGTTGGACAGTAAGAAGTCTTACAACACCAGGTTAAAGTGGAGACTGAATCACTATGCTGCACAGTGCAGATCTGCACTCCAATTTAAAACTCACAAACAGAACTTCAAGAAGAATAACATTGGCAGTGTACAACTTAAAACAGATGAGTCTGATCAAGATAGTGCAACAGATCCTGAAGATTATTGCCTGGATTAAACAATTCAAGTGGGAATTATTGAAAAGTTTGAAAACTCCACAGAGAATGCATTGCAAGTAACATCAATCCATGCCATTGATTCCGACACTGAATGGAACAGTGTTGGGTGTAAACAGATGCCCGATTAAATTCAAGTTGGACACAGGTGCCTCTGCTAACTTGCTTTCGAAGCTCGACGTCTTGAAGCTCAAGCAAGCAAGCTCCCAAACTCCTTCCAGCTGCCTGCAAACTTCTCGTCACTGGGGTCATGCCATTTAGTAGAGTCCAACAAACACATAGAGACAAGCCTAAGATTTGAAATTGTCAGATCAGACAAGTCGTCGCTCTTAGGTGCGAAAGGCTGCAAGCAATTAAACCTTATTCAAAGGATCTGCACGTTGACGTCGTCTCCTCCAGCTCTTCAGAGCAGAATTGAAGGAATACTGGATCACTATCTAGATGTTTTCAGCAGAATGGGCATACTTCCATTTGAGTACAAAATGTTGCTGCATGCTGATGCAAAACCTATGGTTCAGCCACCATGGAAAGCCCCTGCTCCACTGAGGGAACAGTTACAATCAGAGCTAGCAAGTCTCCAGAAAAAAGGCACCATCTCCAAAGTCACTGAACCGACTGACTGGGTCAGTTCAATGTTCAATGGTGTGCGTAAAAAAGCATTCGGGAGATTTAAGAATCTGCATAGACCCGAAGAACCTAAACTAGAACATTATGCGGGAACACTATTCGATCCCAAAAAGAGAAGTGATTACAAGCGAAATGGCACATGCGCGCATCTCAAGGATTCTGGCAAATACAACTAGAAGAATCCAGCAGAAAGCTCTGCACCTTCAATACATCTTTTGGCAGATTTTGTTACAATCAAATGTCATTTGGAATCATTTTGGCATCTGAAATATTTCACTGCATCATGGAACAGATGATGGAAGGAATAGACGGAGTTCATGGCTACGCGGATGATATAATCATCTGGTCTTCGACTCCAGCGGAACATGTGTTGAGACTGCAGAGAGTCTTCAAACACATACACGAGCATGGCCTCAAGCTGAACAGATCCAAATGCTGCCTTGGAATGTCCACGCTCAAGTTCCTGGGTGACCAAATATCGGAACACGGTGTACGGCCGGATACAGACAAGATAAAAGCTATTGAAGCCATGAAAGTCCCTGAGGACAAGAAAGCAGTTCTTTGCTTCCTTGGAGTGCTGAATTTTTTAGGCAAATTTATCCCAAATTTGGCCAGCCACACAACATATCTTAGGAATTTAATCAAAAAATCAATCTCGTTTGAGTGGACGATGAAACATCAAAAAGAGTGGTTGGAGTTAAAGGCGAAACTCACAACTGCATCCGGCTTAGCGTTCTTTGATCCAGATCATTAAACCGTGATCTCGACTAACGCATGTCAGGATGGTATTGGAGCAGTGTTGTTACAGAAAGACGACACCTCGTCATTGGGTTCCAGTAGCATATGCATCTCATGCAATGACACCGACAGAGTCTCGGATGTTCAAATTGAAAAGGAATGTTTAGGTCTCCTCACTGGTATCCTAAAATTCTATGATTACATTTACGGCCTGCCACCATTCACTGTTGAAACGGATCATAGACCGCTGGTGCACATCATTCAAAAGAATCTAAATGACTTGACTTCTCGATTACGAAGAATACTACTCAAACTTTGGAGATTTGATTTCAATCTTGTATATAGGGCTGGCAAATATCTAATCATTGCAGATGCATTGTCTCGTTCAGTCACTTCGCCAAATGAACCATTCGAGATAATCCAACACATCGAGTCTCAGGTACAAATGTGTGCAGACCGCAGACATCCTTCCTGCAACAGATGAAAAGATAATTCTCATAAGAGAAGAAATGAAAAAAGATCCATTGCTGCAACGAGGTATTCATAACCTCAACAATGGGTGGCTGAAAGGGCAATGTCCACAATTCCACAATGTTAATGATGATTAATGGAATACTGCTGATACTGGACAGAAGAGTCATTCCACTGTTTCTCAGGGCTATGGTGCTTCGTCAAATTCACGAGGGACTCCTCGGGATAGCAAAATGTAAACAAAGGGCCAGACAAGCCGTCTACTGGTCTGGCATCAATCAGGACATCGCGGACATGGTCCAGGATGCGAGACATGTCAAACGTTTCAACCAGCGACTTGCAATCCTCTCCTTGGTCCAGGATAGGCATTGACCTATTCCACTCTAATGGTCGTGACTACATTCTCCTTATAGACTACTACTCGAACTAGCCTGAGGTAATGAAGCTGTCCGACCTCACCTCAAAGACAGTGATCAGGGCATGCAAAGAAACTTACTCTCGTCATGGAATACTGAACACTGTTATGACTGACAACGGACCATGCTTTCACAGTCAAGACTGGACTGAATTTGCAAAACACTACAACTTTAAGCACGTCACCTCTAGTCTGCACTACCCGTAGTCTAATGGCAAAGTTGAAAACGGGGTTCACATAGTCAAATAGCTGATCAACAAAGCCTCGGATTCAGCATCTAACATTTACTTAGCACTACTCTCATATCATGCTGCTCCATTATCGACTGGCATGTCACCAGCTCAACTTCTGATGAACAGGGATCTGAGAACAACACTTCAGGCTCTGCAACTACCTAATCCAGATCACCTACCAGTGATAGAGAAGATGAAACAGCTTCGTAATGCTCAAACATATTACTACAACAAACATGTGATGAGACCATAAATTTACTCGGAACATGATTGGAAGTAAACTGTGGTTTTAATAGTCTTACAACTGAGCCTGGCTGTGACCAGAAGAACTGAGGGCAGGCTCACGCAGCTGCAGCACTTTATACTTCCGGGAGTGGGAGGGGCCATGGGCGGAGCCATGGGCGGAGCCAAGGGTGGAGCCCTGTACAAGCTCCTCATCTCCCCCTATGGGCAGAGCCGCGCAACGGCTCACAGACAGAGCCCAAAAGGACATAATACAATGCAATGCAATACAGTGTGAATTACATTCACCCCCTGTAAAAGAAAATCAAGTCCAGCGGGGGTGACGGGTCTACAGGTTGAGCCGGTCCGGTGGCCGAGTCATCCTTTGGGATCGGCGGAGCACCGGGGTTGCAGCCTCTTCGGGTGGCAGGGTGGTGACGGCCGGTGTGGGTATGAGGTGGACTCCGGGGGTGTTTCGGTCCGAGCTTCATTCCTGACCGGTGCGACGGGCGAAGTGGGGTGCAGGAAATCTGGGAGCGCAGGGAGTGGGCAGGAATCCTATAGGCGCGGGGGCGCATGGCGTGGGGGGTCGGGTGGGGTTTAGTGTGAGGGGTACCTCGGCGGTGGTGGTGGTAGTGTTGGATCCTGCAGGCGCCAGGTCCCAGAGGGAAACGGTGTCCATCTGTCCCTAACCCGCTCCTCAACCATCTTCGTGGGATCCTCCGTTTTGCCAGCAGCGCACTCACACCCACAAATTTCCTTATGGTGTGGGGGTGCCCACAATGGGAAACCCCCATTGGCTGGTTGCTGAGATGGAGAATCGCGTTGTCAAAAACGGGTGCGTTGGGACGGAGAATGCCGCCCCTTATGTTCCTCACTCCCCCACTCAATACCTTTCCATTCCCCTGACAATCGAAGTGCAGTGGCCAATGGAAAAATCGTTTGTGCGAACAATAGTGGGGACAGCGGGCAACGTATCGGGTGCCCATGTATAGTCGGAAATATCCCGAGTTTACAACATTGGTCCAGATACAAGCCATTATATAAAAAGGACAAAGATTTCCCAAAGTGTGAGGCTTTTCGGCCTATTTCAGTCTTAAATACTGAAGCTAAAATACTAGCTAAGGTTCTGATGAAAAGTCTGGAGGGGTGCCTGCCAGAAGTGATCTCTGAGGAACAGATAGAGTTTGTCAGGGGGCGACAGTTATCGTCCAACATCAGGAGGATTTTGGAAAGAGTCATGTCGCCCACTGTGGAGCAGGTGCCAGAGGTAATCAACTCCATGGATGCGGAGAAGACCTATGACTGGGTGGAGAGGAGCTACCTCTTTGAGATCTTGAGGCGATTTGGGTTTGATCCAACATTTATTTCCTTGGTGAAACTGTTATGAAATGAAATGAAAATTGCTTATTGTCACAAGTAGGCTTCAGTATTTAACACTGAAATAGGCCTATAAGCCTCACACTTTGGGGAATCTTTGTCCTTTTTCGGGATGAGAGAATTCGAGGCCTGTGCCAGTGTGGCCGGCAGGACCTCCTTGGCAGAGAGTCATTGAACATTCGCAGTAAGTGCAGTGCCAACGAGGCGATGAGCTCCTTGTAAAATTCCACCAGAAAACCATCCGGTGCTTTCCCCGATTGCATGGAATCGATACAATCCACAATTTCTCCAACTCCAACGATGCCTCCAACCCCTCTCTCTTCATCTTTTCCACCACCGGGGTGTCCAATCTGTCCCCAAATTGCTCCATCCCTGAGCCATCCTCTGGTGGCTCAGACTTGTAAAGCCCTTGATAAAAAAACTCAAAAACTCCATTGATCTTGTCAGGGGTAGTAACCAGTTCTCCCCCTCATCTTTAATCTGGGCTATCTCCCATATCAATTGGTGAGCCAATAATTGACTGGCTTTATCCCCGTACTCATAAAATGTCCCTTGCAAATGGCGAAGCTGGCTCACCCCATTCCCCATCGATTCAAGCTCTGCCTACAACTCTGCCGTCGGGACCGTGGTTCACCTCCATGATTAAGTCCAATAACCTCTGTCTTTCAGCCCTGCCAACCTTATCCTTGTGGGGCTTATACGATATTATCTCTCCTCTGATCACCTCCTTCAACACTTCCCAGAACATAGAAGGCGAGACCGTAATTCCCGAAGCCACCCTTTCACAAAACTGCTTATCTGCCAGGAGTGATGTGTCCAATCTCCATGGGGGGCACTGGGCTCGGCCAGGATCTAATCGCATATTCACATAGTGTGGAGCATGGTCTGATATTACAATCGGTGAGTACCCACCTCCCATCACCCTGGGAGTAACGCCTCTCCCACAATGAAAAAAATCTATTCTGGAATAGACCCGGTACATGTGAGAAAAAAGGAAAACTCCGTCTCCCTTGGGTGACTAAATCTCCATGGATTCCAACCCCTGCCGCCCCCGCCCCCCCCCCCCCCACCCCACCCCCCCACCCCCTACCCCCCTCCCGCCATCTGTTCCATGAATACAGCAAATTGCCTTGCCATCCCAGAAATAAATAGAGACCTAGGACTTGATCTGTCCATCCTTGAGTCCAATACACAATTGAAATCTCCTCCCATAGTCAACTGGTGTGAGTCCAGTGGTCATCTAAAATGGCCACCCGCAAAGAATGATAGGAATTGTAGTCAGGTTGGGACACAGACACAACCCACTTGTGTATTTTGCAAGCAACAACTCAGATGTATGCAGAAACCCACACCTGCTAAAGACCACTCAAAGGTCTTCCTGGGACAATGGGCTCCAGATAGAAACTTACCATAAGTAGCAGACTCAGGGGCGCTTGTTTGCCTTATTTGGGAGTGCCTATTTGCTTTGGACACTAACGGCCTTGGCCGATTAGAACCCACCAGGCCATCAAGATACCCACCCCTAATTGACCAGGCTTGATTCAGGTGATCAAAACCCTATCGATCCATTGGATCCCCACCTGGAACCGCCCAAAAGAGCACAAAAGATCAGAGCTTAAGAAGAACTGCGCAATCAGCATTCAGTCTCTTTTGGACTGGCTTCTGTCCACCAACTGCAACACATCTACCAGCCAAGTTCAAGGACCCGTGACCTCCACCTGAAGACAACACTCATCCAGCCTACCTCCAGCCGTCACATGTGAGGAAACAGATAAATGCCTTATCTACCCTGCACAGAGCCGGTCATTTGGAAGTTAAGTCAAGGTCATTTAAACTGATAGCTGTCGTCTAATGTGTAGTAGCGTGTGATTTATTAAGTACAGAACTAATCCTATGTTCAATAATAAACTGTGATTATTCTAAATACTTGGGTGATCATTAGTCCAATACATGGAGCACACTCGCACACTGTGGTCATTAATAATAAAGAGATAGAAGTCAGCAGTCCAGATCTGGGATGGCCACCAACACCATTTTGATTAAATTTGCGTTGTCCCAATTTGGTGCAGAAATGTTCACCCACCCGCCAGCACGCCATTCATCATAACATATACCACCCCTCCCTCCCAGAGTTTGTCAACGTAGCAGTTGCTCCAAAAGCTACCCTCCCGTTGATCAAAATCGCCACTGCTCTCATCCTGGAATTAAAATTTGAGTGGATCACCTGCCCCATCCACCTTATCTCAGATTCATCTGATCCCTATTCCCAAATATATCTCCTGCAAGAAGACTACCTCTGCATTCAAAGTCCTCCAATGAGTAAACACCCGGGACCTTTTAACTGAACCATTTAGTCCCCTAATGCTCTGGCCCTTCCCTCTAATAGAGTCAGCCATATCCACTCCTTGAATACCTCCAACTGGGCCCCAAATTACCTCCAATCCAGGCAGACCCAAGATAGCTCCATCTCCACCCTCACCCAGGCCCATACTTAAAGAGAACCTCCTCGCCAGCATTTTATCTACCCTCACCCTCCCAACACCCCCCTCAGTTATCCACCCAACACCCCTCACCCAACCTTCCAAACATCCGCTAACCAATTCTCCTAGCTTAAATAAGCACTCACACCCTCCCCCTCCCATCCCCAACACCGAAAACCCAACCACCTAAGCCCATTACCTCACCCCACAAACAAAACAGAACCTACTCCCATCCTAAGCATCTAGCCGCAACACGCACCCCTACTTTGCTTCTGCTAACGAGCAAAATCGCTAACCAGGCAGGGCCCATCCAGCAAGTCAAACAGAAAACAAAAGAAAAACCCAATCAGAATGAGTCAGACACCCACTTACCCCAGTCCCTCATCCAAACCAAAAGAAAAGTACATATTAGGAAAAAAAATAGAGTCCGTATCCCTCTTCGACCAATCAAACTGTCCCATACTATCACAAGTGAGAAGAAAATGGAACCCCAAATAGTTAAGACACAAACAGTGACAGGAACTATGAACATGTAAAATTCAAAAAACTCCAAAAACATCTTGTCGCCACAATCAAATGTCTTCTAGCTCGCGCCTCCACAAAGTCATTCGCCTCCTCCAGTGTATTGAAGTAATGGTCTTTGTTTTTAAATGTGATCCACAATCGAGCTGGGAAACACCATTCCGAATTACATCTATTTTTGTCAAGCTCCGCCTTGACCTCGTTGAACTGAGCTCATCGCTTCGCCAGTTCCGTCCCGATGTCCTGGTAAGTTTGAATATGGTGCCCTTCCCAATATTTTCGCTCGTGGCCTTCGCCCATCTCAAAATCTGCTCTTTATCAAGAAATCTATGGAGGCAGACTATGACCGCCGCTGGTGGATCCCCAGATTTTAGTTTCTGTCGTAGTAACCGGTGGGCCGATCCACCTCGGGAGGGTAAGCAAAGACCCCCCTCCCCACCAACTTCCCGAACATCTTCGCCACAAATACTGTGGCATTCGTGCCTTCAATGCCTTCCGGTAGCTCGACAATCCGCAGATCTTTGACGCCTGGACCTGTTCTCACGCCTTGTGCCTCCATCTGCTGCTCTGCCCTCTCCAAGGTTACCCAAAGGGGGGGCCATCGCTTCCTCGATGGTTCTGGAAAGATCTTCCACCATCAGCTGCCTTTGTTTATGGAAATCCCCCACAAGGAATTCCATCAATTTCTTTATTGGTTCCAGGGAAGGCGTCGACGATACAGAGGGAATCCGCCATGTTTTTCTTTCTCTTCACCATGAGGTATTGCCAAAGCTGTCTTCTGCCTGGTTTTACCTCCTCCAGGAATCACACATCGGAGCAGAGACCAGTAAGTTAAGATTCTCATCTTTATTTTCCCCAAATTACACCCGTAAATCGGGAGGCAAGGGCCAAATGTGCGTCTTGTACCCGACCACTCACCGCATCATCCAGTTGTCCGGAAAAACGTTTTCACAATGTGAGTGGTAATGATCTGGAACTTGTCTACAAGGATGGGTTCAAGTGGAGACCATCAATGATTTCAAAAGAAAATTGGTTGGAGACTTGAGGGAAATAAACGTGTATAGTTTCAGGGATAGAGCAGAGTAATGGTATTGACTGGATTGTTCTAGAGAGAGCAGGCATGGATTTGATGGGCCAAATGGTCTTTTTTATGTGCCCTATTGATTCTATAAATGTATTGATTTGTGGTAGGAAGGAAAGAGTTACTAAGGCACTCGAGTAAGTATTGAGAGTGAGAGAGCGAGAGAAGTGCATTAACCTTGATGGCAGTGTGACTCTAAAGTGAATTAAGCATTCAAAGCCACACATCTATGCTCCAGGCTGTGGTTCCTTCAGCCTGATTCAATGCTTCCTTCTTCACTTTCACAATCCCCACTGTTGTTGTTGCTTGAGTCATTCGATTCAGTGCTGTACTGGTGATATCATCACTTTGTTTGGCTATGAATGGAGCTATTATGCAGAAAAGGGGCACAGACCCTGTATCATAAATGCAGTTTTTTCGCCTGAGGTACTGAGTTGTGGCACAGCCTTGTCATGCCAAATGGAAAGAATTTACAGAATGAGGGCATGAAATGGGATTTTGTATGCGTGCGTGTATGTGTGTCCATGACCATCTTTATGCCGATGCATCTGCATGTGCACGTACATTTGTCTTTAATTACATATTAAGTATGTGTAGATTGACATTCAAAGATCTCAGTGCATTTTTTTCTTGCAGGTGTGAACGTATTTGTGCACAGGCGGGTGGATTTGTTGGAAGATGAATCGACCTGGCTGAAGGGAAGGCAGACCTTTATAGCCAATACTTCTGTTTTCGCATCCAGTTTAAAACTTTATCACAGTGTTCTGTACCAGAGGCAAAACCTCAGGGGCACCCTCACTCAATCCTACTTTGCCTAGCTGTTCTATGTCATCAGCATGATCTTCTAAGGATAAATATGTCATATTGTTCCTAGCAGAGACTGAAGACTGACTAACATGGTAACCAGCGTCTGAGTCCTGTCACACCACAAGTTGGAATACCTTTGTTCCTGGTCACTGGGCTGAGTTTGAAGTCTGCGTTCTCTTCCATAACTAGGTGACTCACCATACAGTGACAGTCATTTACTTGATCGATATTAACTTATTTGCCACGTGTAACATTACACCACACAGTTTCCACATACACCCTTCCATTTTTCTGATTGTACAGCAAGGAGATTTCCCTCTGTATTCAAAACATTGACTCATCACCCTACAATTTTCCACATTAACCTTTTTTGTTGTGCTTGGTATCCAAGGCCACTCCTCTGCTTTGTATTCGTTCGAGATGCATTTCTCTTTGTGGGAAGGTGCAAGTTGTTGATGCTTGAGGTCACCTGTAGATGGTGCTGTTGTTGATTTTATTGCCCTTGACCACACTTCTTCCTGTGTAGTCTGACTGTTTCAAGTTTACAGCATGCATTATACATGAAATTGCTATAGAAATTTTGTCTAAAGAATTCCTGCCAAAATAGAGACGGATAGTGAATAAGTAATTATTACAAAGCCTTTACGTTTTATTTTACTTTCAATTTTATCCATTCTTACCCTGAATCTTCACCCTGACTATAAATGTATTTATTGGTGGTAGGAAGGAAAGAGTTGCTGAGGTACAAGGGATATCCCTTTCAGTGTTGTAAAATAACAATCATTGTTCCAATCTTTTATTTTTCAGATACTTAGCGTTTCACAAGAAAAATTAATCTTTTCATTGTGATGAAAGACTGTTGTTATCAATCAATCGATTGGAGATTGTATTGGCAGTCACAGCTAAGCAGATTAAGTGGAATATTCGATTGAAGATTGTTAAATAATGCCGGATTGGTTCAACAGTGGACACTTGAGGCTGTTAAAACAAATTAGTTCTGTTGAAGGGTGGAGTAGGTCTGAGGCTTGGAATTCTGCCATGAATAACTAACTTGACTTCCCAAAACCCCCATATAAGGCACAAATTAGAAGTGTGATAGAATACTCTCCATTTATCTCCATGAATTAAGCTCTCAGGAAGCTCAGCAGCCCCATTTGGAAGAAAGCAACATTTGTGATTGGCACCACTCCACCACATTTAATATTCACTCCCTCCACCGTCAACACGTCATGGCAGCAGTGTGTACCATCGAAAGCAGCAACTTGCCAAGGTTTCTTTGACAGCACCTCCCATGTCTACCACCAGGAAAGTTAAGTGCATAGGAACACCAACAATTGCAAGTTCCCCTCCAAGGAACAGACTGCCCTGATTTGGAAAAATATCGCCAGACTGCAACATTTAAAGAGCAGGCTCATCGCCACCTTCTCAAAGACAATTAGGAATGGGAAGTAATTGCGTGCTATACCCACATTCCATGAGTAAATGAAAGATAAGTCAAAATTGAGCATGGCAAGATCTCACAAATATTTATCTAATAATGTTAATGTTGGTTGAGGGATAAATATTGGCCAACTCACCAGTAGGAACTCCCTTGCTCTTCTTCAAAATAGTGCCCCGGGTTCTTTACATCCATCTGAGAGGACTGTTTTTAACTTCTCATGCAAAAGAAGATATATCTGACAGTGCAGCACTCTGTCAGTAATGAACTCGATGTCAACATACATTTTGTGCTCTACTCTCTGTAGTGGACATAAACTCCGACTGTGAGACTGTGAACTACAATAACTGCAAGGTATTTATTATCGGGAGCTGGATTGTATGGTTTAGTGATTGCAGCTGAAAAGCTTTTAAATATCATTGCACTGTCTGCTGATTTTATACCACCCAAGGACAACACAATAAAATTCAGCACTAAATTAATATCTGTGAAGGATGAGGGCATGAGGAGTGTAATTCCATTCGAACCGGAGGATCCCTCTGTGTCAATGACCTGATTCTCATTTCTTTATTTTGCAGTGAGTGGATGTACCAATGTCATATGATCAAAATCTGCTTCATATAAAGATTGGCATGAAGGAACATTGTTCTCTGCATTGGGCGTCTGGCCAAACTCCACCCTGGCAAGTGGCCAAGGGCTGCTAAAAGGTCCAAGATGTCCTAGACAAATGGATGCATAGCTTTTAGTTTGTGACGTGCTTGCAACCCTAATGCTGATGTATCATATCGCTTCTTTCCACTTTTGTTTATTAAAATTATCTCTCCGACTGCTGTTAATTTTCTGTACGGTTTGTGAGTTGACAGCTAGCATGTGGGGACAATTCCCGACAGTGAGCTGGTGTTTCAAGAATTGGCAAAACTGTACAAATAATACACAATTTAGGTCATTAAGTGTTGATTGCTTTTAGCTGAAAAAGAAACCAGCAGCAGTATATAAATACAGGAAATGACTGCATTACATTTCGTTTTATATGCTTTGATGTTGCCTCTGCCACTTGTAATGGCTCACAATCCCTCCTCTAACTACCCAAGGCCCATTGTTGTTTCATATTGAGCATATTGCCTACTTCATCCATGTGCTTATCACTGTAGATTTGAGTCATTGTCACTCTGATGGGTAACTTGTGGTTAATCACTTGGCATCAGGTAATTGATGAGTTGTTCCTCCTCTTGATTAGAATCTTAGCACAAAGAAAATTGTTATCTGCAGGCCACAAATTTGGGCGAAGTCCAATCGGGATATTTTGAGGTAATTGTTTTTTGTTGTTTTTTTGGCAGATCTCTTTATTAAATTATTCCCCAATCCCTCCTCAATGATTCCACCCAGCCCCCGCTCAATATTTACAGTATTTCATTTTTGTGAACCATTATGGGCTGCATTCTCCACTGCATCGGGGACTCTGCTACCGGCAGCAGGCGGCGGAGAATTCAACTCAGGCAGAAAACAGGATCGGTGTCCGGCACCAATCCTGTTCTGATGCTTTATACCCCTGCTGGCATTGGAATCGAGATTTTTCCCCGCGCGAGCGGGAGGATGCAAATGGGCCATAAGACCCATCTACATTGTATTAACAGGCCTGGGCACCATATTCTCTGGGCCCGTGATTCTCCAGTCCTCTGCGTTGGGAATCATGTGGGAAAGAATTGGAGCAGTTCTTGACAAGCGTGTACCTGACGTGGTGGATCTCTTGGTATGCCAAGGGGGTAGACCATTAAGGGAGTTGCCTCCAAAGTCCATTGGGTGGCCACCATCCCCCCCACAACGCAAGATCTGCCCAACCCATCCCCACCAGATTCCCCCCACCACCCCTCCAAAGAGAGACCCCCAGAGACCCCACAGACTCCCAAATTAAAGATACTCTTAGAGACCCCCTAATTAAAGAGACCCCCCACCAGACACTCTCAACTTAAAGAGACCTCCACCATATTAAAGAGACCCCTACTAGAGACCCCCAGTTAAAGAGGCCTCCATCAGCGACCCCCCCCCCCCCCCAGAAGAGAGATTTCTGTCTGAAAGCCCCCCAGAAGAGGCACACCTGTCTGTAAGCTGGAGAGCACTCCATAAAGAGGCAGTGAAAAAATAATAACTGCTTTAAAACTCACCTGTGCAATGCACCTGCTAGTTCAGACAGAGGAAGCAGCATCTGTCAATTATTGGAAAGAGAAAATCTGTCAGATGGGTTAAAACCCCCTCAGATCTTCGATCTGCAAGCCATTCATTCACATCTGCATTGTTGTCCCTTGGCTTGAGTGACTTTGAAAAAGTCAGATGTGAAACAAACACAAAGTACTTAACTCTCTTTGATGTGGTTCAGGAGTTGTCAATCATAGCTTTATATTAATAAATATTGTTGTTAGTTTCACAGCTGACTACTTCCGAATCACTCGTGAGATGGGAGATGAATGGGACAATGCAGGTAACCCAGAAATTCCGGAGTGGGGGATGTAGAACCTCGCTATCAGGCTGCCCACTCAAAATGGCGGTCAGATAGTTGGATTCCCTAGGGAATCACTCGCAATCCCAGTCATGCAAATATTTACATGGCTAAGGATTGGGAATAGCTTCCAGATTTGTGTTTCCAATGTGAGCATATGAGAACATATGGCGGGATTCTCCGTTGCCCGACGCCGAAATCGTATTCGGCGATCGGGCAGAAGATTCCTGTTTGCGACTGAATCGGGGCAAGAGCCGTTTTTCGGATGCTCCGTCCCCTCTAAATCGGCATCATCGAGACACACACTGCATGCCGTTGCAAAGAGAACAAAGATAATTACAGCACAGGAACAGGCCCTTCAGCCCTCCCAGCCTGCGCCGATCCAGATCCTTTATCTAAACCTGCCGCCTATTTTCCAAGGATCTACTTCTCTCTGTTCCCCGCCCGTCCATATATCTGTCCAGATGCATCTTAAATGATGCTATTGTGCCCGCCTCTACCACCTCCGCTGGCAAAGTGTTCCAGGCACCCACCACCCTCTGCGTAAAAAACTTTCCACGCACATCTCCCTTAAACTTTCCCCCTCTCATGTTGAAATCGTGACCCATTGTGATTGACACCCCCACACTTGGGAAAAGCTTGTTGCTAACCACCCTGTCCATACCTCTCATAATTTTGTAGACCTCAATCAGGTCCCCCCTCAACCTCCGTCTTTCCAATGAAAACAATCCTAATCTACTCAACCTTTCTTCATAGCTAGCACCCTCCATACCAGGCAACATCCTGGTGAACCTCCTCTGCACCCACTCTAAAGCATCCACATCCTTCTGGTAATGTGGCGACCAGAACTGCACGCAGTATTCCAAATGTTGCGACGGTTTTCAGCGCATCACTTTGAGGCCCTCCCCGATGCTCCGCCCCCAATGGGCCGGGTTCCCGAACATGCGGGTCGCGTGTGGTCTGAGGTTCCATATACCCAGTGTGGTGGCTGCGGACTCTGCCCAGCACTGCCACAGTCTGGCGGGAGCCATGCTGTCGGCGGGGGGGGGGGGGGGGGGGGGGCTTTGGCGAGGGCTGGTGGGGGGTGTCCAGGGGGTGGAGAGGGGGTGTCCAGGAGGACACCATTTGGCCTGCCGGGTCCACACGTGGCCGGCATCATGTTGGACTGCTGCAGGTCATCACTGTACGCACGCGCGGGTACGGACCCGGCAATTCTCTGGCCGTTTATGCTGGGAACACCGGGGGTTTTATGTGGCGTGGCTGCTAGCCCCTCAACGGGCGGAGAATCGGTGTGCAGGCACCACCAACTTTTTATTGTAAAATAGACACTTGGTCCCGACATAGCCTCAGAATCGGAGAATCCAGCCCATGGTCACCTAAATGGAGAATCCTGCCCTATGTGTTTTTATTCCATTATTACACCTTTTCATGATACTATTAGTACACAGAATGGGATATCTGAGCATGATGATTTCTCCCTGTAACTTATGAGAAATACTACTACACAAGAACAGAGGATGCTGGAAAAACTCAGGGGGTCTGGCAGCATTTGTAAGGGGAGAAAACAGAGTTAACGTTGTGAGTCCTTTAGCTCTTTGTCAGAACTGAAGGGAGGGAGGGAATGTGTCAGAGCTGTGAGAAGTTGCAACAAGAAGACAGATGGCCTGGTATGGGAGGGTGGGGTTTCCATTGAGGCAATACATGTATGGAATATTTTTTAAAAGGTATTTAAGATGGAGAAGAAAGGTCACAATCTGCCAAACGCAGACGTTGAGTCCTGAGGGCTGCAACATTCCCAACCAGCAGCTGAGATCCTGCTCATCCAGCTTGCGATGGTCTTCACTGGAACATTGCAGCAGCCAAGGATGAACATGTGGGCAGGAGAGCCAGATGCCAAGTTAAACTGGAAGGTTGGGGCCATGCTTGTGGCCTGAGTAAAGTGTTCCACAAAGTAATAAACTGACTTCATTTGATACTTATCAGAGATAGCAGTCATCCAGTCTGCATTTAGTTTTCCCACTATAAAGGAGACCTCGTTGGGCGCAGCGAGTACAATAAACCAAATTAAACGAATTGCAAGTGAAACACGACTTAACCTGAATGGTGTGTTTTGGGCCTTGAATGGTGAGGAGGGAGGAGAAAAAGGGGCAGATGTTGCGCTTTCTGCGATTGTAAGGGGTGGTGTCATGGGAAGGGGATGGGAGTTGAGCGTGAAGGAGGAGTGGACCAGGGTCTCACAGGGGGAGTGGTCCCTGCAGAATGCTGACAGGCGAGTGAGGGGAAGATGTGTTTCATGGTAGCAGAATACGGAGGTGATTGCTTGAATACAGAGGCTCGTGGGCTTTTAAATGAGTACAAGGGTGACCCTAACATGGTTCTGGGAGGGAGGGGAAGGCATGAGGGCAGAGGTGCCGGAAAGGGGTCGAACCGGGTTGAGTGCCTTAATCACATGTGGGGGGAAACGTCGCTTAAGGCAAAAGGCAGACAGATCAGAAGCATGTTCAGGTTAAGTGGATTGGCCATGCTAAATTGCCCCACAGTGTCCAAAGGTTAGGTGAGTGACGTAGATAAGATGGAAGTGTAAACTTAGGCAGGGTGTGGGGTGGCATGCGGTGCAGTGGTTAGCACTGGGACTGCAGTGCTGAGGACCCGGGTTCGAATCCCGGCCCTGGGCCACTGTCCATGTGGCGTTTGCAAATTCTCCCCGTGTCTGCGTGGGTTTCACCCCCACAACCCAAAGGTGAGCTTGTTAAGTGGATTAGCCTCACTAAATTGCCCCTTATTTGGAAAAGAAAAATAATTGATTACTCTCAATTTATAAAAAAAAACAGGCAGGCTCTTTCAAGGGCTGGTGTAGACTCGATGGACCGTATGGCCTCCTTCTGCACTGTAAATATCATGGGGGCACCATTTTCAAAGGTGACATCATCAGATCAGATGCGACGGTGGTGGAGAAACTGGGAGCATGGGATGGAGCCCTTACAAAAAACAGAGGGCTGGATTCTCCACACCCCGACGCCGATATCGTGGCCGGCACCGGGGCGGAGAATCCATTTCCCCACACGGAACTGGGACCAGCGGCGGTTCTCTGATTCTCCGGGCCCTGGAATGCGGCGTACTCTGCCGCATAGCACCTACCTGTGGCCATTGCTGGAGGCCCACCCCGCCATTCTCCGTCCCCGGCCGGCTGAAGTCCTGACGGTATGGATGTCCATGGTCCTGTCTGTCGGGATACTGGCGTGGCGGCTGCGGACTCAGTCTGTGGCCGCTCTGGTCGGGGGCAGGCCGATCGGAGGGCAGGGAGGGCCTTATACACAGCGGGGCAGGTTTTGGGCGGACGGTCAAGGTGGGGCGCGCGGCCAATTGGCGGCACTATGTTTAGGGTCCAGCTCTGGGGTCTGAGTCCGCTATGGAGCACGGCATGGCCGCTGGAGGCCGCCACTGTGCACACGCGCGGCCTCCGACCCAGAAGTGCGGGGACCTGTATCTGCAGCGAAAGCTGCTGGTTTCATGCTGGTTCACTACTCACCTTCTGCAAGGCCAGGAATATATGGCCCTTTCACGCCAGTTTTTCTGGCGTAAAAGTCCACCGTTTTTACGACTGCGTGGGGACATAGTCCCAAAAACAGAGAATCCAGCCCAGGGTAGTCAAGGTTGCTGTGCGAGTTGGTGGGTTTGTAAAGAATATTGGTGGCCAATCTATCACCGGAAATTGAGACAGAGAAGTCAAGGAAGGGAAGGGAAGTGTTGGAGATGCACCATATGAAGATGAGAGAGGGGTGGAAATTGGAAGCAGAATTGGTCAATTTTACCAGGTGTAAATGAGAGCATTAAAACAGTCATCAATGTCACTGAAAAAAGAGTTGTGGGACCAGGCCTGAGTAGGACTGGGACAAGGAGATTTCCGCACAACCTACAAAAAGGCAGGCATAACTGGGACTCTTGCAGGTACCCATATCCACACCATTTATTTGCAGTAAGTGAGACCAGCTAAAGGAGAAATTATAGTGGAGGACTAGGATTATTTGAGCCTCTGCTCAAGGAAGAAGCGGAGTGCCCTCGGACCACCCTGGTGGGGGATGGAGGTGCAGAAGGATCGGGCATTCTAAGTGAAGAGGAGGCAGTTAGGACCAGGAAACTCAAAATTGTTGATATGACGTAGGGCATCAGATGAATCATGAATGTGGGTGGGAAGAGAATGAACAAGGGGAGAGAGAGGATGGAGTCAAGATAGGAGTAAATGATTTCTGTGGGGGAGGAACAGGCTGACAGAATAGGTCTACCAGGGCAGCCCTGTTTGTGCATTTTTGGAAGGAAGTAGAGGCGGGCTGTGTGGAGTTAGGGGTCTGTGAGGTTGGAGGCTGTGGAGGGAAGATCAGCAGAAACAATGTTTGGCGGTGAAGTCAGGGTGCAGTGGGAGGTTGGAGGAAATGTCTGAGAGTTGGCGCTCAGCCTCCATGAGGTAGAGGGCACCAGATGACAATGGCAGCATCCTTGTCAGCAGGTTTGATCACAAGATCAGGGTTGGACCTAAGAGAAAGGAATGCATCCATTCAGAGGGAGACAGGTTGGAGTGGGTGAGGGGAGCAGAGAAATTGAGATGGCCGATGTCATGCCGACAGTTCTCAATGAAAAGATAGGAGCCCAGAGGTTGGAGTCCAGTTAGAGGGAGAATACTGGAGACTGGTGAAAAGGAATCTGTCCAAAGGACTCCTGTCCAAAGAAGTGAGCATGGAGACGACGGAAGAAGTG
The DNA here is from genome assembly GCF_902713615.1 of Scyliorhinus canicula. Taxonomy (NCBI): domain Eukaryota; kingdom Metazoa; phylum Chordata; class Chondrichthyes; order Carcharhiniformes; family Scyliorhinidae; genus Scyliorhinus; species Scyliorhinus canicula. The sequence continues at coordinate 47,559,386 of NC_052162.1, forward strand.
CTCAGCACCTTGCCAAGCCCGAAATTCATTGAGGTGAGGACATAAAGTGATGAAAACGAGCTGCTGTGTACAGAATGTTTGGCATCAGAGAGGGGCAGATCAGAGGCTCTAGTAAATACACAACAAGATCTTGGTTTAGAAGAAGGAATGGGGTCAGAAGGATGGGAAGGTGTGGAGGGTCCTGAATGGGCATTGGTATCGATAGATTGCTAGAGTTTGCATTCCTTACCACTTGAAAGAAAGAAAAAGAGCTTTTTGTTAAGGTGTTGAATGAGATTAGGAATAAAATGGAAATGGGAGACAAGGATATCTTTGAGGAAGGGTAAGTCGGTTCTGCTGGGGAGAGAGGTCGGGTGTGTATAATGAGGTGGCGCATGGCACTGAGTGTAGATCTCAGAATGCAGTGAGAACAGCAGCCGAAGGAACATTGTATATCCTGGAGATTCCTGTCATCCTGGGGGGATTCAAAACATAAGGGATGGAAGTTGAATTAGAATTGACGTGGGTGAGTCAGAAATGGTGGCAGTTGTTAAGGAAGGAAATGTGACTGTGGTAGCGGGTTTTGGTGAACACCATGTCAAACACCAAGAGGGAAATGAAAAGCAATGAAGGTGAACATGATAAAAGTGTCATGTGAGAGTACCTTTCAGAAATGGGTGTTTATCAAATAGCTGTAGTGGATGTACCTTTAAGAAATGGGTGTTTATAAAATAGCTGTAGTGATGTCGGAGCTGGGCTGTCTGTCTGCTTTTACTTTCGTTTTTGAGCTGGCAGCTACAGTGTGTGTTTAGTGATAGAAACTGTCTTTGATGTGGTCCAAGAGCTGTCAATCAGAGCAAGATGTTAATAAACATTGTGGTTACATTCACAGTTGATTACTTGAAATTCACTCAAGCATGAAGGGAAATGAGATTAAACATTCCAGTCTACTGGCTATGTGTGGAAACTATCAATCATAGCTTCATAAAGCCAATTTCACATTGATCTGAATAAAAGCCTTGCAGACCAAAGATCTGAGGGGTTTTAAAACCAGATAATGTGGTTTTCATTTTCAACGATTTGACAGGTGCTTCGGCCTCTGCCTGAGCCAACAGGTGTATTGCACAGGTGAGTTTTAAAACAGTGATTCTTTTACCTGTCTCTGTCTGGACTGCACCCTAGCTCCCAGGCAGGGGTCTTGTAATGAGGGGCTTCCAGACAAGGGTTATCTTATGGGGATTTCTGGTGGATGTCTCTGTAATGCGGGGTGTTTCTGGTAGAGGTCTCCCTTATGGGGGTTCTCCGATGGGGGGCACTGGTTGGAGGATCAGATGGTGTGGGGTGGGCAGGATTTGCATTGTGGGGGACAACCAATGGACTTTTGAGGCAGCTCCTAAAAGAGGTTCTCCCTTGGCCCACCCTGAGATCCACCACACCAGGGCCACTCTGAGAAGTACCTGCACCAAATCTTGTCCACATGAATCCCCACCCAGGGGACCAGAGAATTGTTTAACCTGGGTTTGGAGAATTTAGTGCCCAGCCCATTACAAAAATGCAAATGGTCAATTTGACCCATTTGCATCCTCCCACTGGCACGGGACACGAACCTCAATGCTGCTGTCAGCAGGGGATCTGTTTTTTGGCCAACACTGGATTCCCCACCACATCGGGAACTCTGCTACCAGCGGCGTGCTGACCAGCAAATCTGGCAGCACCTATAAGGAGAGAAAACAGAGTTAACGTTTCGCGTCCTTTCGCTCTTTTTCAGAACTGAAGGGAGGGAAAATGTGTTCGAGCTGTAAGATATTGCAACAAAAAGTAGCAACTTTAAGAACAAAAGATAGATGGCCTGTTGTGGGACGGCGAAAATGGGTCATTTTTGGAACTAAGTGCGAGTGAACACAGGCTGAGATCTTGCCATTGCAGCTGACTTGAAACACCCCGCCAAACTCAAATGCCAAAATTACACGTTAAAATGTTTTGGGGTGAATCACACCCATCATTTGGCTCCTATTTGAATTTAGTGATTCAGGTATCAGCTCTGGTTGCCGGAAAGTGGAATCACCTGAAATTCTCAATAGATGACAATACGGAGCAGCCCACCACCACTGGATTATGTTTTTTCAGTGCAAACTGAAACATTTGAAAACTACAAACAGGAAAATAAAAACAGCTGGTGCATTGATCTTGTCCCATCCAGTCATGATGCAACCGAGCATCATAATCCTCACTGCAATGAGCAGGCGCCTACTGGGTAAGCCACAAATTAGATTTGAAACAATTCATGGAGTATAAATTTTGAAAACAATTAATAAGAGTTCCAGTGGTACATATTGACCATGAGGCACATCACCTGAAACCCCATCTACTTTTTCATTATGCTGCATTATAAGTCACAGTCAGGAACTGGGTTACAGTGTTATTAAAATTGCCTTCACCTTGCTTCCTAGGATACATAGAAATATACATAGAAAATAGAAGAGGAGGAGGCCATTCGGCCCTTCGAGCCTGTTCAGCCATTCATGACTGATCATCAAGTTCAAGCCTTCCCCCCACCCCCATATCCCTCCATCCCTTTAACCCCAAGAGCTATATCTAATTCCTTCTTGAAATTACACAAAATTTTGGCCTCAACTACTTTCTGTAGCAGTGAATTCCAGATACACCACTCTCTGGGTGAAACGATTTCTCCTCACATCAGTTCTAAGAGGTTTACCTCTGATCCTCTAACTATGACCCCTAACTCTGGACTTCCCCACCACCAGGAACATTGGGCGCGATTCTCCACTCCCGGGAAAAATCGTGAATGCCGTTGTGAACTCGGCCGAGTTTCACGATGGCCTCGGAGCCCGCTCCTCTCACCGAATTCACCCCCGCCCGGGGGGCTAGGAGCGGCGCTCCATTATTCTCGGCCGCCGGGCCTTGACGCATCGCGCCGCGAATGACGCGACGGCGCGCCTATGTGACGTCAGCCACGCCGGCGCAGGTTGGCCGGCTCCAACCCGCGCATTCGCGGCTGACGTCACAACGGCTGACAGCTCGAACCCACGCATGCGTGGTGGCCGTCTTTACCCTCAGCAGCCCCACCACTTGCAAGTTCTGGCTTGAGGGCAATTAAGACGTGGTGGCTTGATCTTGCGGGGCAGCGGAGGGGAAATAGTGCGTCCGATTGAGACGCCGGCCTGACGATCGGTGGGCACCGATCGCGGGCCTGTCCCCTGCCAAGCACAGTCGTGGTGCTCATTCCCCACCAGGCCCCCTACAAGCCCCAAAACGGGCATCTCACGGCAAATTCACGACGGCAGCGAGCAGGTGTGGTTGCCGCCATCGTGAAACGGTCGCGAACAGCAGGCTGCTCGGCCCATCTGGGTCGGAGAATCGCGAGCGATGATTTTTCCGAGCGGGGGGTGGGAGAATCGCGGGGGCGCCAGGGGCTAATGAAATTAGTCGGGGAGCCCTCCCGCGATTCTCCCACCCGGCGTGGGGAGCGGAGAATCGCGCCCATTCTTTCTCAGTCTACCCTGTCAAATCCTGTTAGAATTATATAAGTTTCTGTGAGATGGTGCTTATGGCTTAATATCATTTCTGTTACATAAATGACATGAAATTGCTTAGGGAGTTTGGATGCAGCTGCCTCTTATCTTTGTTGGTTACAATGATTCAGGTGCCATGGGGCAGTAGCTTTTGTATTTCTCTGGGGAGGTTCAATTAGACGGTGAAGGACAGCCAAGTGAAGATGATTTACTTGGAACAGGAATCTTGTACAGGGCAATGTCACCCAAGAGGTCACAGAGATAATGGAGTAGAACAGATGTGCTGAAATGGGAGTTGGTCTCACTTCCGTGGTCACTCTGATACTCTATCAATCCAGGCCTGCGATGAGCAACGTGAGTTATGAGAAAGGGTCAGGAAGTTGGACCTAGTTTCATTTCAAAAGAGCTTTTGAAATGATTAAATCAAAGTTTTTTTTCCTCAAAATTTGATAAAGTTTATCTACAAAAGTGATTTTACAAAAGTGCATTCTGGCCTGGAAGCCAACCAGCCATGGAATATTTGGGAATTGGTCGATCATTTTAAAATGAGGAGTAAATGGGAAATTCGGGCAGAAATATCATCACTTGGGGTAAGTGCCAAAGGAAAGGGATTTGAACTGGAGACTTCTATCAATTTGGTCATTGTAAGTTGAAAAGACCAATAATTAAATGTTTCAGTGGAGAGACAGTATGTGTGAGAGGGAGAGAAAGTATGCAGGCAGAATTGAGATCTCCTAAAGTGGGAAGTGTTCCTATTTATGAGGTTAACTACGTCCTCTTGCAAAAAACATGGCACGTGAAAACTGGGGAATGTATCATTCTCTCTTTAACCTGATCTGTTTCTGTCCCGCTGCTACCTCTATCACCCTGTTGCTTCTTCCATCTTCCTGATTTCTCCTATCCTCACACTCCCGTCCATTTGTTCTGCTTCCTCATTCATTTTATCCGCCCTTTGCTTTTCTGAGTATTTATTCATGCGATGTGGGCCTCACAGGCTCGGCCAGCATTCACTGCCTAGCCTTAATTGCCCTTGAGGAGGTGGTGGAGTGCTGCCTTCTTGAACAATTGGAATCCATATATTGTAGGGACACTGTGTTAGGAAGGGTGTCCAGGATTTCAAACCAGCAACAGTGAAAGAACACCAGTTTATTTCCAAGTCAGGATGGTGTGTGACTTGGAGGAGAACTTGCATGTGGTGGTGTTCACATGCATCTGCTGCCCTTCTAGGTGGTAGAGCTCGCAGGTTTGGAAGATGCTGTCAAAGAAGAGTTGGTGACTTTCTGCACTGCATCTGGTAGAGGGTCCACAATGCTATCACTGTGTATTGGTGGTGGAGGAATTGAATGTTTATTGGGGTGTCAATTGGGTTGCTTTGTCCTGGATGGTGTTGAGCTTTGTCAGTGTTCTCGGAACTTCCATCATCTATTTAAGTGGAGAATATTTCAATACGCTCCTGTCTTGTGCCTTGTCGATGCTGGACAGGAACCAGGTGGTCAGTTATTCACCACAGAATTCTCAGCCTCTGATATGTTTTTGCGGTATTTATATGGCTGTTTCTGTTCAGTTTCTGGTCAATGGTAACCCCCAGGTTATTGACAGGATCTTCCAGTCTTCCATGTGCCCTGCATCATCTTCACCTGCCCTACTCTACTGTTTCATTCCATTGCCAGACTTCTTACTACTCATCAGTCCTGATCCTCTTCTCCTCTCCATTTGGCCTGCTTCTGTTATAAGATACTGTATGTAGTTCGGCAGGTCTCATGAAGAGGTTCTGAGTCTTCTGTAGTTTAACAGTAAGTGTGTGTTAACTACTTGTAACTAAATATATATATAGATTAAGGTCTAAGCTAGGAGCTGTCTCCATACGTGCTTCTGTACCTGTCTCTGCCTGCTCTCCAGAATAGGTCCATGTGCTCCTTTACATCATAATGTGGCAGCAATGTGAGTAGTCCCAGACTAATGTTTTTGATGCCAGACCCATATACTACAACTCACCCAAGCTCTTATCAAGTATTTGCAATGTAGTCCTGTTCATCCAACACATTACTTCTATTACCCCTTCTTCCCTCCTTAACTCTCTGTTTTTACAAGTTCAGCTGGTCTGGAGACTTTATAATTCTTCCAGATCTTCAGGTCTTTATAACAGTTGAAGGAGTGATAGACTCTGCTTTACTGGGTAAAACTTGATGGTTAGGAGGTTGGTTTAGATTGTGTCTGACTGGCATTTGGCCACCTTTCTCAATTTATCTCCAATGTATAGTGGGAGGATCACCTTGAGGGATAAGGAGAAGGCTCCTCATGTTCAACCTGGCCACATCTTCCAGAGCACTGGCAAGGTATGAGCATGGCTAGTCATTGTCTCTTCAGACAATAACTCCCTTTCTACCAAGGTCCTTAATCCAGACTCTGGTCCTTGTGTAAATGTGGCAGGTGTCTAGTGCAATACCTTTGGTTGGAGGGAGAAGCCTGTTTCTACCTGTAAGACATGATGTCCTGGATGTTTTGGTAATCTTTAGCTACCAACCCTGGTATTAATTTAATCAACAGGATTGGGAGTTGTGTGCAGAGATTTCTGCCCATCAGGAGTTCAAATAGGGCTAAACTGCATTGTAGTGGAGTGGATCTGTCGGCTCACAGTGCTGTTGGGATGTGGTCACTCATCCTCAAGAGATCTTTCATGGTACTGACCCCTTTTTTAGCCTCACCGGTCTGCTGCAGGTATCTTCACATTAACTTCATTGCAGTGTTAATGTAAGCCTACTTGTGACATTAATAAAGATTATTATTGGGGATTTGGTACGGTGCTGGAAGCTGAGTATGACAAAACTGGGAGAAGTATTTGTTTTCAATTTGGGGACTGTTATCCAACACTATCCATCTGGGATGTTATAGCTCACAAACATCTCCTTCAATACTCTCACCACCACCACCTTTGTGGTTGCTGTGTACAATTGCTTCACCTCAACCCGTTGGGAGATGTAGTTTGCCATAATGAGGAGGATTCTGCTATTGAAAATTAATAAATCAATGGCCAACTGTTCCATGGCTTGGTTGGGAACTGTGTAGGGATAAGGGGTTCCCCTGTCCTGCTTGCGTAGTGCACACACCTGCCAGTTCACTATCATGTCCTCAAATGACTTTGAAGTGCCTGGCCACCACACTATAGATTGGGCTTGAGTGCTGCATTTGGTCATTGCCCACATCTCCCTGGTGTATCATTTGGAGGATCTCCAGCTGCAGAGTGCCTGGAATGACCAGCCACTCATATAGCAGCAGATCATTGATGATTGTAAAGTGTTTCTGCTGTTCAAACAAGCTCGGTGTCTGCTGTGGGTGTCCTCATTGACAATAATGGTGGATATTGACACGTTCCTCATCTTGCATCTGTTCCTGGCAGATTTCCTGGAGTTTTTCTGTGATAGCCAGCAGGTGCCTCCTCAACAGTTGGGATTACGATTCGAGCTCCTCGATTAGGTTGACATCAAGTTTTGTTGGAATGTCGACTGTGGCCCTGGGAAGTGTGTCTTCCATTGTTGCTTTGTTTCCCACTAAACATATGCCATCTTGTATGGAATCTTCATGAGATGTAGAGGGAATCCAGAGGGAGGCATTTTTGCCAGCTCCTTCTTGTCTAACACTGAGGCTGGTGGCTTATGATCTGCGTCAATGGTGACCTTTAGGTCCATAATGTAGTCCAAAAGCTTCTCATTTGCCCACGTGACTGCGAGAGCTTCTTTTTTTGATCATGCCGTATCAAGTCTCTATGTCCGACAATCCTCTGGATGCATAATATACAGGCTGACCACATCCATCTAATTTGTTTCTGACATAAGACTACCCTGAGACCTGTGGACATAGCACCCGCTGCTATGCTGGTGGTCAGGGATGGGTCAGAGTGGGCCAGGATGTTGGTTAAAACCAGCATCGCTTTGATCCAACCAATTTCTTGGTACGTGCCCCAGCGCCATGCCTCCTCTTGCTTGGGTAAGTGCTACAGGGATGCTGTGACCCGTTCCAGATTGGGTAAAAGGTTTTCCAACTGGTTCACCATATCCATGAATCATTGGAGTGCAGGAATCGTGGATAGGGTTGGGAACTTGTAGATACATTTAGTTTTCTGTGGGTCCACCATAGTACCTTTGTTGCTGATGATGTGCCCTAAGACCCAAATCGATGTCGTGGATAATTTTTACTTCTCATTCAGTGCAACCCTACTCCCTGCAAGCATTCTAGGACCACTCAGAGCTTTTGACATGTTCTTTTGCTGGGCCAAAACAACATCCATATGGCAGATTACACCCTTCAGGCCTCGGCTGACATTGAACGTTGAAAGATTTCCGGTGGGGAGGTAATTCCGAATGGTAAGCAGTTAAAGCAGAAGTTGTCAAAGGGGATGAAGAACGTGGTCAGCAAACTAGATTTTTCATCAAGGGCAGGTTACCAAAAGCAGTTGTTAGCATCAAGCTTAAAAAACTATAGAGAGTTTGGTCAGTCTATCAGCCACCGAGGGCGTCGGGCGCACTTCTCTCATCTCAGCTTTATTGAGCTGTGTCAAGTCGACACAGATACGGATGGACCCACTTGGTTTTGGGAATGGGACCATCCCAGAGCAGTATGTGATTGGCTCAGTGATGGGGGAGATTTTTGTCATCTCATCAGGTTGTTGTTGCGCTTGCTTCATGAGTGAATGGGTATATATTGTGGCTTGAAAAGCATACAGCTTTAGCATCTTCTCTTGGTATAATCTGTCCGGTCCTCAGTCACCCCAATCCTCTGAAGAGTTTTCCAAACTCCTTTTTAAATTTGAAATCAGGCTCTTGCTGGCTTACCTCATCAATATTCTGTTGGAGGTTGGGTTCAATACAGGCTTTTCAACTTGAAAAGGAACATGCGTGGTTGTGGAGGATGAACAGGGTCTCTCATATTCTTTCATCTTTGCATCTGTGTGTTGTCTGCAGAGCATCTTTGACTCAAAGTTTGATGTCAGCTGCTCTGCACAACCCTGCAGTGGGTGGCATTAGCTGTTGGGTCACCAGCCATGTTTCCTTGTCGGAGAGGCCCATTTCACTGGCTCCTATGTCCAATTTAAAGTTTGTGAAATGACCGTTAATCGAGATTTCCACATTTCAGAATGAAAATCCCTGATCTTTGACCTCACCTAAGAAGCATACCACTTGGCATCCTGAATCACCTTGGGATCATCTGCACATCTGGTTGTGTTAGGTTTGTACAGTTTTCCAAAGTTTCCTGTGTGGTTGCAATTAAAACGTTGTGTTGAGACTGCCAAACATTGATCATGCCTGTGAGGTCACTTAGTTCCATGGTGCTGGCATGGTCACCCACCCTCTAGTGGTCAATTAGGATATTGCTTCCCTTGTCTCAGAGTGTCCCTGCTCTTTTGCTGTTTGACTAGCTGGACAACTGGGGTTGCTCTGTACCATGGCTTGCTTTCAGTCCTTAAGATGGATCTGCTTTGTAAATGGATTTCGGATTACCTTAGAACCTGAATGGACAAATCTTCCTTCGCTTGAAGAATGTCTGAGAATTCATCGACCACTACTTCAACAACAGTCCTGTCCCTGATCAGCTCTGATTTCAGATCACCAGAAAGAACTTCAGCCATTCTGTGCAGCTTATTAATGAAGGAGTCCCCAGGGTTTCCTGGCTATTGGACACATTTGTTAAACTTTGATCCTTCAAGGATCTTGTAACTGTTGAGATAAAATTCGTGTCAAATTATTTTAACATTTTGTCAAATTTTGCCGCGGGTTCATTGATTTCTTGCCTTATATTGGTGGCTATTGGACCAACTGAATAAAGCACTGTGTTAACCTGTTCAGAATCTCTCTTTTTATGCAGATCTAAAGCAATCATGTAGCTAAGGAATCTTTCTCCAATGTCCTGAATTTTGTGACTGGTAGGAGTCTGTACTGTCTCCCCGTGTCTGCGTGGGTTTCCTCCTGGTGCTCCGGTTTCCTCCCACAGTCCAAAGACGTGCAGGTTAGGTGGATTGGCCATGATAAATTGTCCTTAGTGACCAAAAAGTTTTAGGAGGGGTTATTGGGTTACGGGGATAGGGTGGAAGTGAGGGCTTAAGTGGGTCGGTGCAGACTCGATGGGCCAAATGGCCTCCTTCTGCACTATGTTCTATGTCTTGGCTGTGGATGAGTCCAAACATGTCTGGTAAGGTAGATTTATGATTCACGGACATATAAAATTAAAAAATGTGTACACATTTAAAGGCTGCTAGTAAACCCAAGATGATGCTACAGTATGCCTCTTATCAGTGAGGTTCCCCGTGCTTGTCAGTACTGGGTGGACTCCTACAGCAATGGCATTCACGATTTCTGTATTTTAAATTTTTAGCAGCGACTCCCTGGATTGACCTTTTATGGGTTTCCCCCAGCAGCTGATTATTTTCAGGTACTCAAATCGTTGATTATTGGCTTCTGCTGGATTTCCTGGACTGCTGATTTTTTTTTCAATTGGAGTGCGCTCAGGCACCAATATGGGATTCGGACTGGTCGCGATGCATTACTGTTCTTACTGCTGCACATTTAAAAGCTTTTTAAAACACTTTCCGCCGAAGGACTTTAGCTCACCCCTGCTAGATCGTCTGACTCTGCACTCTTTTGGTGTTGAAGCTGGACCTCCATGGGATTTAATGGATTTTTTTTTGCTGTAGTGTGGCGTTAGATTTCTGCCTTGTGCTTCCAATCCTGCTTTTGGAGCTTTTCTCTGGTGGCCTCCTTTTGTGCCTGTATTTCTGGTATTGTTCGTCAGGTCAGAATGCTTCTGCCTTTTCAATCTACCATATCTTAAATTTCTTCTCCAGCTTCTGTAAGGCTCAGGGTTTTTCCGATAGCTGCCATCATGCTGTAAGATGGTGTGCGTAGTGTAGTAGGTCTCATGGAGAGCTTCTGAGTCTTTTATAGTTTAACAGTTAGAGTTTATTAACTACTTGTAACTATGTACGTATACTCACTACAAGGTCTAAGCTAGGAGCTGTCTCCAAGCTTACTTCTACACACATTTCTGTCCAGTACCAGACTGCCCTGAGGACTGAGTTTAGGAGGAACTTCTTCACCCAAAGGGTTGTGAATCTATGGAATTCCTTGCCCAGTGAAGCAGTTGAGGCTCCTTCATTAAATGTTTTTAAGATAAAGATCGATAGTTTTTTGAAGAATAAAGGGATTAAGGGTTATGGCGTTCGGGCCGGAAAGTGGAGCTGAGTCCACAAAAGATCAGCCATGATCTCATTGAATGTGGAGCAGGCTCGAGGGGCCAGATGGCCCACTCCTGCTACTAGTTCTTATGTGTGGTAAACCACTGTTGCACCTTTATTAGGTGATGTATGGTAGGACCTGTACTACAGGTATGGCGGTAGTCCCTGCCTGCTGGCTCCGCCCAGTAGGCGGAGTATAAATAATGCGTGTCCTCCATGCAGCAGCCATTTCGCCAGCTGCTGTGGAAGGCCACACATCTTAGAGCAATAAAGCCTCAGTTGAATCCTATTCTAGTCTTTGTCCAATTGACCGTGCATCATTATGTTCTTATGTTCTTATGCCCTAGACTTGAGTTCCTTTACATCACAGTGTTACCATTACTGTATCCAGTCCCACGTTAACCCTTTCTATGCTAGGCCCTATACTACAACCTCCCTCCATTCCTGCTCGGATTTGCCATCATCTATTTTGCTTCTCTGCCTCCTTTCAACAACGCCATTCCTTTCAGTTCATTCATTTGAATGTTTCCCTTCCCAACTTGTCCACCTTATTCAATTTTATTTGCTTCGGGTTTCAATTCCTTAATTTATAGGTTTGACAACATGAAATGTTCCTTTTGGCAACTTTTGTAACAAAATAGCCACACTTTCTATTCAACTAATAAGCAAAATAAAAACATCAAAAAAGTCAGCAGTGAGCCGATTGTCAAAGCAATAGTAAATGGGCACCAAGCAGCTGCCTTTGATCCCTGGTGCCAAATGTTTCTTTAATCTAACCACTTAATAGACTTGCACTGTTTTTTGACACTTCCCCCTTTGTTTTGAGTAAGTCAGTGCCAGCACTCTGACTGATGTTGTTAATAATCTATCATTTGTAGTAGAGAGATTTTATTCAGTTTACCTGTTTTAATCAATGCAGTTGAAAGGCAGGCTACCCATAGGCAAAAACTGTGGGCCGACACAATGCTGCCCAGTTTCCTGCTGGTGCTTTGCCACCAACTCTTTGTGCCAGCCTGTTAAACAAGAAAGGAAGCAGTGTTGGATCTGATTCCGGAGCCAGAGATTCGATCCTGGATCAGGTTTGCAGAGAAGTGAAATGAACCTGACTTTTAAAGCTGGCCACCCACAGTTGAGACTTTCATCTGGTGATGGTGGTGCAATGGGGAGGGGGGAGGAATGGTGTGTGGGTACGGGGGTGGGGGGGGGGCAGAGTAGTGGGTTGGATTTGAAGCTAGGCACCGCCCCGGCTGAGCCTGCCAGGGACAGCGGCAAACTGGGCTTCCAACACTTATTTTAACCTCTTTTTTTTAGTAACCCAAACAAGAAAATAGCACTCTGACTCTGATCCACTCATCCCCATGATCTCCCCATGCCTCATCCATACCAATCTATATCATGCCTCCCACCCATGGTCCTTCATACTCCCTTTGCTTCCAACATCACCATTGGTCTTTATAGCCCCAATGCCAACTTACCATCTGACATGTCCTGCACGTGCCACTCTTTGCCCTTACCCCCTCCATTCCAATTCACCGAGTATCTTTAATGGTTCTTTGACAGCTTTGAATGTTCTTTGAAGTTTCAACAGTTCATTGACAGCTTTGATAGTTCCTTGACAGCTTTGACAGTTCCGACAGGTTTCTGCACTTTTTACGCAAAATCATGTTTACTTTTGACAATCTCAACGAGCGCTGTACCTCTCCCAAGGGGGTCACAGGACCATATCCCAAAAGGGTATCTTACCTCTGACTACCCAGATAAATCCACCAAGTTCATACCTCCTCTTGCATGTTTTAATCTGCTGTACTTCGGGTTTCACACTACTGGCTGACCGAAATCTCACTTCAGTCGAAGTAGCTGGTGAGTAAAATGGCCAGCTGCTTCCGTAAACCACGCCGCCTCAACCCCGGCCCGGGGTCTGCAAAAAAATAGGAAATTCAGTGTTCGGGGACAGGGTGAATTTCTGGCCATTTCTAGGATTTTCACCATGAATGAAAGCATTCCTGTTGCAGTAAACAACCGGGAGGCTGGGAAATGAAGTGGAACATGTGGAGTGTGTTACAACAGGATATATGTATCATACAGTATAGAGTAATTCTGAAATAATCCAAAATAATTCAAGATATGAAAAACTGAATTGGTGATGAGCTAATTTGATGATTTAGGAAGAAACCTGCCGCAGGTAGATTGATAAAGGCAATTACAGGAAAAAACAGTAATGGAGCAATGAGTGACATTTAGAGAAGTTGAACTATTATATTCCATTGAAGGAAAAAAAGCAGAGCATCCAAAGCTAATGGGCCCTGGGTAAGAAAAATAGAATAAAACATTAAAAAAATAGGCTTATGGCAAATGTCAGGAACAAGATTCAGTTAACAACTGGGAAGATTATGGAAAGTACGGGAACAAACTAAAATCGTTAATATTGGAGAGAAAGAGAGGTCACGAGAAAAGATTAGCAGGCCACATTAAACCGAACCCTTCAGCATTTTGTAAATATATAGGACATGATTTTGAGCCCTGCTAGGGCTGTGAACAGAGGTAAGCAGGAGCTAAAAATAGCATACTTCCCCAGCTCCATCCCATCCACAGGCCATTTTTCCTGATGCAGGATCAGGAGCTAGCAGGTCCACTTGCTTGCATCAATAGCCAAAGCAACTCATTAAGAGCATATTGAAGCCAATTAAAGGAATCTTCCTGTCAGCCACGAGGTCCCCACAGATGGTGAGTGGAAGATAGTTTATGTGACGGTAGGCGACAGACCAGAGGACCAGTGCTCCAGGCTGGCCTAGAAGCACTCCCTGCCTGGGAGCAGGAGAAGCCATAGGTTGCTCTGCTGAGGGGATTCCCCCCACCCCACAGTGGTGGCCTGACTGCAAGGTCTATTTTTAATTTTAAGTTGAAAAACATTGGAGAGAGTGTGCCTCAATATTGAAGCTCTCTCTCCCTTACGTAGCTCCTCTGTTTGACCCTCCAGCTTTGATGACCCTCCTGCCATCCTTGTAAGGATGAGCGCCCACATCTAGAGCAATTAAGGGGTTGACTCTGTGAAAATCAGCACTGGTGACTATATCTCCTCCCAGGGGTGGTCTTTATGACCTGGGAACCTTCTGTTTACAGCCCATGGAGGGAAAATCCTGCCCACAAAGAGTAAGGGGTCAGTTTGGAAAAGAGTAGTAGTCTATTAAACTCAAAGGAAATCTTTGGCAGAAGCAATGGACATGACCATAGTATTAAATTAATACTTTGCCTTCATCTTCGCAAAGGACGGGAACAATTTAATTCCACCAAAAGAGCTGAGGGAAGTTATGGATGTAATAGTAATAATTAGTGACTTATGAAAAAGAATAGCATTAGTGAAAGTGGGTAATTCAGCTGGTCCAGATAAACACTATCTTACATTGCTGAAAGCAGGAACAGTGGAATATGTGGCATTGGTCTTTGAATTCTCATTGAACATAGAGGAGTATTGGTGGAAGACTGGAAAGGGGGAAGGATAATAACAACAGCTTTTTTTCTCTTAGCACCTTTAACAGAATGAAACATTCCAAGGCACTTCACAAGAGCATTAAACAAAAATATGACTCCAAATCACACATGGAGATATTGAGGCAGATGAGGTTCAGAGAGTTAGGTTGCAATAGGAAATAAAAAATAGGAAAATGAGGTGGAGCGACAGATAGAGGTTTCAGGAGGGAATTCCAGAGATTAGGCCGGGACAGCTGGAGGCTCAGTTAGCAATGGTGGAGAGATTAAAACAGAAAATGCGGATCAACTCAACAGGTCTGGCAGCATGTTTGAAGATAGATACAGAATTAACATTTCGCATCGATATGACTCTTCTTCAGAGCGAAAGAGAGAGAGAAATATGATGGATTTTATGCTGTTAGAGAGGGAGTGGAGCAGGTGGAGCGAAATAGATGGTCAGGGATAGGTGAGAGCTCGGAGAGATTGGAAAAAGGTGTGCAAGGCGCAAGCCAAAGGAACGGCAGAGTTAAGGATTATAGAAGGAGCTGATGGTGGCATAAAGGTAGAATAGCAGAATGTGTTAATAGGAGAGCTCAATGAAAACAAAACAAAAGAACAAGTGACAGATGGCCTTGTGGAGGTGGGGCTGGTGGTTTCATTTGAATAAAAAACAAATTTTGATTAAAAGGAAGGTTGAGTTAGAGGGCACCTTTGAGATAGGGTGATTTGGTGCTGCTGGAGAGGGACTTCAAGTGTGTGTGTACATGTAGTGACACATGGCACTGGGCCTGAATCTTGGAATTCAGCGAGAACAGCAGTGTGAGGAGCATTATATGTCCCGGAAATACTATAATCCTGGGTGGAATCAGAACATGGGGGGATCAATTGATTAAAATCAGGAGTGCACAGAGGGCGGCATGTGGCGCAGTGGTTAGCACTGGGACTGCGGCTCTGAAGACCCGGGTGTGAATCCCGGCCCTGGGTCACTATCCACGTGGAGTTTGCACATTCTCCCCATGTCTGCGTGGGTTTCACCCCCACAACCCAAAGTTGAGCTGGTTAGGTGGATTGGCCTCACTAAATTGCCCCTTAATTGGAAAAGAAAAATAATTGGCTACTCTAAATTTTAAAAAAAATCAGAGGTGCACATGAGGCCAGAATTAGAGGAGTGAGGATATCTCAGAGGGTTGTACTGCCTCAGGAGTTTGCAGGGATTTGGAGGGACGAGGCCATAAAAGGATTTCAAAACAAGGATAATAATTTTAAATTTGAGTTGTTGCTTGAGACAGCATGACCTTAAGAATGAGTGGGAAATAAGGAAGAGAGCCACTTAGAATATGAGAGAAAATGTTGAATATTTTCCTAAGGTCTGCCATCTTGTTCATCATTTGGTCTTATTCTGTATCAAATATATTTTTTTAACCTTGTCTGAAATCTTCGTGTCCAGAAGGTGTAAAGAGTTAAGTATTCCATTTGAATTTAGTTGGTGCTTTCACTACCCCGCAGCTTCTTACTGAACCCACAACATTGGACTTTAAGCAGATGTTCAAACCTTTGTAAATATTTGTGGTGTGTAATTATAGGGTAGATTTTACAATTGCATGTCCTTGTCTTAATTCATGCCAAAGGAACACAGCCAGGAGGATTAGGGGGCTAATGAAGTGCATGAATAGAAATGTCCTTATTTAATTCTACATCAGAACTGCCTGTATCTTCTCCAATTGCCTGAAACTCTGCTCTAGCGGTGCAAACTTACCATTAATAAAAAATCTTCTTAAATCCAGCAAAGCTGCAGTAAGAACGAGGCTGCATTGGAGCTGATAGGCCTGCCAGAGCATAGCATTCCCATTAGAATAGTGCACCTTCAGAAATGTCTAGCTTTAAGAAATGACTATAAATTTCTATCTTTTATCCAGTTAAACAGCAGGACAGTAAAGGTACTAAACATCATCCCTCATAAATTCTCATAGCTCTAATGATCCTTTTTATATATTTTGTACCAGCTGCCCTGGTTCTATTTCTGACCCTTTACATGCAATCCCAGAAGCTCATTTATAGTGATATAATGTCATTAGAAAAACCATGGTCCAGACGACTTATTACTGTGATGTTCCGAGCAGTATAATGCATGATGTATCCGTTCCTTTTGAATGATGTTGTTTGTATTTCCAGCGCAGCAGCACACTGGGGGCAGTTTTGATTTGAGGCTTTGTGAAATCTTGTTCCTCTCACAGATGAGGTCCCATTTATACTGTGAAAAAATGTATTCTACTTTACTATGTCCAGATTCTGGTCGCAAAATTCAGCTCAGCAAGGCAGGTCTGTGATAGGCTGAAGTGCAGGAGAGATTAAATCACAAATTTACTAATGCTGCAAGGCCAAATTGGGGTGATAATGGGACAAGTAAGGAAACAAAAGATATGGTGAGAAAAGATGTAAATGGTAGGATATCTGGCATCTGAATGCAAAGGAAAGAAAATAAGAGAGGGACGAGGGGGTGGTGTGGGGGGGTGGGGGGGGGGGGGGGGGCAGGGGGTTGGCAAGCCAGCAAAGAAATATTAAATAAAATGAGGGCATGTTTAAGATCTAAAGTTGTTGAGCTCAGTATTGAATCCAGAAGGTCAATAATGTTTCTAATCAAAAGATGAGGAGGTGTTGCTCCTTGAGTTTGTATTGAGCTACGTTGACACACCACAGGGTCAAGGACAGAAAGTTCAGCGTGGGAGAAAGACGAAGGATTAAAATGACAAGCTCAGGGCCACCTTGATGGACGGAATGAAGGTGTTTTGCAAAGTGGTCACCCAGTCTGTGTTTGATCTCCTCGATATACATGACATCAAATTGTGAGTCATGAGTGCAGCATACTGACTGGAAAGAAATATAAATAAATCACTGTTACACTTTGTTCTGATCCATGCGGAGATCAAACTTCCCAAATGCCCCCAGATGAAGGAACCAACGGAAAATATTTCAGTTTTTAAAACTTTTACTGGAGCGATCAACCAAAATCAACACAGATTAAGCATGAGCTAACGGGCAAGTTGCTATCAATATAAACTATAAATTACTCCTTGAATGATAGATGCAAAACAGGAGAGATCTCATGGATTTGTGAGCATTTGTGGCACTAATTACAGCCACAAATTCCTTCAAAGTACTGAACTTCCTAAGGTAGAGTTCCAGAGCTCTCTCTTTGATGGTTAGCATGATGCCCAGCTGAACCCAATCAATCCATGTTCTACGCACACAGTCTCTACCAAAATCGCATACATCTGCAGAACCTCCGCAGTAAGTAAAGTAGCCATAGCCCCAGGTGACCATAGGCTGCTTTCCCATTTGAGGGGACGAGCTGACTGGTGGTGATTTAACCTGAGAATTACCACACCTCAGGCGAGGGGCAGGGTTGAAAAGGCGAGCCTTCATGAATAACCTCAGCCGGTACGGGGACTGAACCCGCGCTATTGGCCTCACTTAGCATCGCGAACCAGCTGCCCAGTCAACTGAATAAGCCTCTTCAACTCTGCTCATGGCCTTGATTGGATTGGATTGGATTTGTTTATTGTCACGTGTACCGAGGTACAGTGAAAAGTATTTTTCTGCACGCAGCTCAACAGATCATTCAGTACATGGGAAGAAAAGGGAATGAAACAAAATTCAAGAAAATACAAGAAAATACATAATAGGGCAACACAAGGTATACAATGTAACTACATAAGCATTGGCATCGGATGAAGCACACAGGGTGTAGTGTTAATGAGGTCAGTCACTAAAAGGGTCATTTAGGAGTCTGGTGACAGTGGGGAAGAAGCTGTTTTTGAGTCTGTTCGTGCGTGTTCTCAGACTTCTGTATCTCCTGCCTGATGGAAGAAGTTGGAAAAGTGAGTAAGCCGGGTGGGAGGGATCCTTGATTATGCTGCCTGCTTTCCCCAGGCAGCGGGAGGTGTAGATGGAGTCAATGGATGGGAAGCAGGTTTGTGTGATGACATGGATTCACCAACATTTTGTTCAAGTAATAGAAACAGCTGCAGCAACAATATATTTTCCCATTCCTAATTCCTTTGATCCAGCTTCCATCTTCTTCAGCCTGCCTGTACTGCACCGTTGGTAATGCGGAGTTTGAATGGCTCTAGGCCTTTTTATCTGGTTTCAAACAGCTTCAGTTTCCCTGACAACCTGAAGTTCCCTTTCTGTTTCAGTTTCTGTTTGTTTATTAAAAACCTGACAGTTCAGTTTCCCTTTCAGTTAACAGAAGTTTCTACTCCAGTTCCAGTTCTTCTCAAAAAATACAAGCTTTGAAATCATGGATTCTATCACAACTTGAAAGGAGTGTTTGGGGCTATGGATGGGTTGGAAGGTGCTGAATTAACCAGAACGTGTATGGAAAGGTGACATACGGACGAGAGAGGGTGTTGGGGATGACTAATGAATGGACCAGGTTATCATGGAAGGAATGGCTCCTTTAGAATTTAAGAGGAAGGGATAGAAATGTGTCTTTAGTGATGACACCACACAGTTTGTGGCAGAAGGTAGAGAATGATCCATTGAATATGTAGGCTGTTGGTGGAAGGTGAACACTATCATGTTTCTTGGAGGGTTCTTGGAGGGACAGGAAAGGGTGAGAACAGAAGTATGTGAACGAGATGGACTTGGTCTGGGGTCTTGTAAACCACAGGATGAAGGGTGTCCTCAGTTACTGAGTATTGGAAACAAGAGCTTCCACTGTAGCCCTCAGACATTGGCTGGTTTCTATCTGTGCCATAATGGTTGCCAACTCTGTTATCCTTGTCAGTGACAGCAGCCTTTTTGGTAGGCCAGCCAATGCACTAAGCATTTCATTGTGCTCACCCATCAGCCTCTTCCTGTTTTCATCCAAATCCTCTGCAGGATAACTTGAGTGACACCATACCTGTAGGAAATCTGGCACCTATGCTCTCTTTGACCCCTATCTTGCCCGGTGAGACATCATCAATGTCTTGTCCTTCTTTCACTTCATACTCCTGCACAATGTCTGCCAGGTGGCAATTCCTGTGTATCTGAAAGGATAAAGGCATAAGGGTAGGGTTGCAGTGGTGGAACTGGGGAAAGACAAGGAGGTGCCGGCTCACACCATCTAAAGCTTGTAAATTAGGGGAGATAGTGTGTGGAGGGGGAAGTGGAACATGAGAAGACAAATTATCTTTGTCATCTTCAATAGTTTCAGCCCTGCCATTAGGCATAGCTTCAATCATGGCCAGTCCAATGATGGCGAACATGCTCATCCATTGGGATGAGGACATGCAGGTGCATATGTTAAATTAGGGGCTACTGCTTTCAGTACCTTGTCCACAAAGACAGAGCAAAATGACTCAGTGTATCATGTGATTGGGTGATGTGCCTATTAGAGTTGAATAGCTGACCGTGTGTGTAAGGTACGATTTGTGGGTAAGATGTTTGTAGCACTGGTTGGTGTGCAAGGATGAAGTGAAGCTATGAAGCTATGGATGATGAAAATTGCTGTTAGTGAGTGAAGGCCTAGTGGTGAATTCACTAGTGTGTGACCGTGGTGCTGTAGGTAGGATATAGAATAGAACAATAGAACATTACAGCGCAGTACAGGCCCTTTGGCCCTCAATGTTGCGCCGACCTGTGAAGCCAATCTAAAGCCCTTTTACACTATTCCATTATCATCCATATGTTTATCCAATGACCATTTAAATGCCCTTAATGTTGGCGAGTCCACTACTGTTGCAGGCAGGGCATTCCATGTCCTTACTACTCTCTGAGTAAAGAACCTACCTCTGACATCTATCCTATATCTACCTCCCCTCAATTTAAAGCTATGTCCCCTCATGCTAGCCATCACCATCCATCTGGGGTTTCTGCTGCTCCCTCAACAACCCCGCCTCAGGGGCCTCCAAATGCCTTCTATCCACCTGCAAAATCTCATCCACGAACCTCACTATCTCCGCCCGCTCCGTCTTGTCTCTATGCGTCCGTGTTGAAACAAACTCCCACCTCATCACTGCCTTCAGTGTCTCCCATAGCGTGGCGGCCGAAACCTCACCCCTGTCATTCAGCTGCACATATCCGAATAGCATGGCTTCTGAAGATTCACTTACTGACATTGATCACTTGTATAAAGTCACTGAAGTTCTTGCAGGCTGTGTCCAGGTTCTCAGAAGCCTTTCTGGAGGGCCACCTATATTCTCCTTCTGCTCCAGTGTCTGCAATGTTGTGTCTGAGGACCTGGAATCATGGTCTCTGCCCGTCTGTGTCATACTTACTCTTCTTGTTGCTCATAATCACTTCCTTTGCCAATTTCATCACTTGCTGCAACAAGAATACATCTCCCCCCCCCCCCCCCCCTCCCCCACCCCCCACCATCCCACACACATGCAAATTTTTGAAGGATGACTTTAAATAGGACAGGCTAGCTTCAGGTGATGCCGGCATCATTCAAATTTGACATCCCTGCTGAGGAGAGCAGCCAGGCTACAGTCTACAGTGTGTTTAGCATTGGACTGCAAGGTACTATCACTGAGTTGCCTGGGTGCAGGCTAATCATGCATATTAACTTCACGCATAGTAATTCCCACATTCTTCTTTGGGCTTGATCCAATTTTTCCTCCCAGTAATTTGCTGCAGATTGTGCATACATGCTCCAGCTCACTTTCGATCAATACGAAAGCAAAAGAATGGATTGGAAACACTTCTCCAAGTTGTTCAATCATCTGGTAGATAAATTCACTATGTTGTATGGACTGAATTATTTACGGTTGAAACAGTCACCGTGTTATTGATCTCAGGACAGCTAGCATTGGCATGCTGTAATTAGTCTCAATAATCCAGACGAGGGAAGGAAACACAGTTAAACCACCCATTTCTGATATTTCTAGCAACCCCAGTTGAGAATATGCATGTGAAATCTCAGCTGTAAATCCTACCACATGAAATTGACTAATCACCACAACACAGAGGTTAAATTTAAAGATTGGTCACTTAAACAAGATACCGTGGCAACTAATATCTATGAAGCCTTACCCTAGCGATAAATCAGGGCAGGCGTTCTGCCCCCAAACCCAACTCAATTCTCTGGGTGGGCAGTTAGCAATGCAAGACAGGATCTTGCTGGGAATCCTGCTGCCAAGTGGATGTCTGTCAGCGTGAAGAGGAAAATTACAATAGTTCTGCAAAGGTGACCCTAAAATAGGACTTCCCAAACTGTTGGTTTCAGGACTTTAGGGTTGCCAGCTCCGAGGCAGCTTTCTGAGTTCCGATTACTGTTGCAAAAAAACGTCTGTGAACAGGTACGTATTTCATTTAATTTTGGAGAAGCTATGCTTTTCCATTGATCCCGCTGTTCAACGATTGAAGCCCCTCCCCTGCTCAGAAACTCACGTATTCTCAAATTTTCACTCTGGGGTCACACATAGTTTTAGTCGTTAAAATGGGGTCACAGCAGAAAAACGTATGGGAAACACAGGCCGAAGGGAACACTGATCAGAGTGTAGCTCCCACTTAGTGACTCAATTGAAATCAATGACCTTAATGTAGAGAAGAGCAGGCTACTACAAAGCCCATTCCCTCCATGTGTATACTGTATGACTTCTCAGAACCAAATGCCACCTTCAGCAAGGTGACTCCAAGAGGCACTTGCAACACAGGTGAACCTTGAGGCCCAACATAGAACATAGAACATTACAGTGCAGTGCAGACCCTTTGGCCCTCGATGTTGCTCCGACCTGTGAAACCACTCTAAAGCCCATCTACACTATTCCCTTATCATCCATATGTTTATCCAATGACCATTTGAATGCCCTTAGTGGTGGCGAGTCCACTACTGTTACAGGCAGGGCATTCCACGCCCTTACTACTCTCTGAGTAAAGAACCTACCTCTGACATCCGTCCTATATCTATCTCCCCTCAAATTAAAGCTATGTCCCCTCGTTCTAGACATCACCATCTGAGGAAAAAGGCTCTCACTGTCCACCCTATCTACTCCTCTGATCATCTTGTATGCCACAATTAAGTCACCTCTTAACTTTCGTCTCTCTAACAAAAAAGCCTCAAGTCCCTCAGCCTTCCCTCAGAAGAACTTCCCTCCATACCAGGCAACATCCTGGTAAATCTCCTCTGCACCCTTTCCAATGCTTCCACATCCTTCCTATAATGCGGCGACCAGAATTGCACGCGATACTCCAAATGCGGCCGCACTACCAAGAATCTTACCATTAGCCCAGTACTCTGTCTTCTTGTTATTCCTTCCAAAATGAATCACCTCACACTTTTCTGCATAAAACTCCATTTGCCACCTCTCAGCGCAGTTCTGCAGCCTATCTATGTCCCTCTGTAACTTGTAACATCCTTCCGCACTCTCCACAACTCCACCGACCTTAGTGTCATCTGCAAATTTACTCACCCATCCTTCTATGCCCTCCTCCTGGTCATTTATAAAAATGACAAACAGCAGTGGCCCCAAAACAGATCCTTGTGGTACACCACTAGTAACTGGACTCCAGGCTGAACATTTCCCATCAACCACCACCCCTTGTCTTCTTCCAGCTAGCCAATTTCTAATCCAAACTGCTAAATCACCCTGAATCCGATGCCTCTGTATTTTCTGCAATACAGAAATGGGGAACCTTATCAAACGCTTTACTGAAATCCATAAACACCACATCAACTGCTTTACCCTCGTCCACCTGTTTGGTCACCTTCTCAAAGAACTCAATAAGGTTTGTGAGGCACGACCTACCCTTCACAAAACCGTGTTGACTATCTCTAATCAAGTTATTCCTTTCCAGATGATTATACATCCTATCTCTTATAAACCTTTCCAAGACTTTGCCCACAACAGAAGTAAGGCTCACTGGTCTATAGTTACCGGGGTTGTCTCTACTCCCCTTCTTGAACAAGGGGACAACATTTGTTATCCTCCAGTCTTCTGGCACTATTCCTCGAGACAATGATGACATAAAGATCAAAGCCAAAGGCTCAGCAATCTCCTCCCTAGTTTCCCAGAGAATCCTAGGATAAATCCCATCCGGCCCAGGGGACTTATCTATTTTCACACTTTCCAGAATTGCTAACACCTCCTCCTTACGAACCTCAAGCCCTTCTAGTCTAGTAGCCTGTATCTGTGGTGGGCATGGAAGGAGTATTAATGCCAGTCCTGGTTGGAGAGGAAGGATGGAGTACAGGCTGGGAAATTAAGTAAGTAGACCTCACAGTCTGTGCTTTCCTTCATTGTCCACCTTGATCCTGGA
This sequence comes from Scyliorhinus canicula, assembly GCF_902713615.1. Taxonomy (NCBI): domain Eukaryota; kingdom Metazoa; phylum Chordata; class Chondrichthyes; order Carcharhiniformes; family Scyliorhinidae; genus Scyliorhinus; species Scyliorhinus canicula. The sequence goes on from NC_052162.1 coordinate 47,582,837, forward strand.
CAAGGTTTTTAAACGAAAGTGCAAGAAATTGGAATAAAACACAAAGGAAATGTAAAGTATTCCACCATGTTGCTTATTTTTAAGTGAAACACAAGCACCACACAATTCTCAGTAGCATTCCAATCCCTTATGAAAGGTTGGACAAGTTACCACCAGACTACAAAGAAATACACACTGTAGCTTCTAAATGTATGTAGGTTGAGCCGCTGATTATTAATCTGCTACCTGTCACCAGAATGCATGGCAGTAGAAGCTCTCAATTTTCCCATACGCCCACGGTGCCTGGACAAGTAGGTAAAATATGAAGCAATCTTCTTTGACAGTAGCATCGTTCTGACAGCCAACCCTTCTAAATCCACTCTGAGCAGTAATAAAACCTATTCAACAGCTGTGAGGCAGCAAACCACAGCAGTACCTGTCACTGACAGCAGATGCAGGTATGAGGAACATTGGAGGCACATGGAGAGGTGACAGATCCAGGGCCCATCAATCTTAGGGATCATAACCTTGCACAGGATCCAAGTGATTGCTCCTAGTGTCTCAGCTGAAAGCGAGATTTGTAACTTGAAACGTTAACTTTTACAAAATCAATTTTTATTCTATAAAAGGCACTTAAACTGACCTCTGATAGTCGTTGTCTTGTGACCCTAAAATTGAACATGATATTTAGCATTTTATTGCAAAATTGGGGTTTCTTTAATTCAGGACAGCAGAGTGTAACATAAGCTATTTCCCCTATTTTTCAAGCCAAAGGCCTCCTTGTTTGACTTTCATAATGTAATGTGGCTTATGGCACGATCTGTCTGCTAATCCACATTCATATCCAGCTTATTATAATACGTGGTAGTGATGGCCAGTGCATTGTAGACTTGAACTTCCTTCTTTCAAACTTATGCTGGGGCAGGCATGCCTACTTCCAAGAACAACTAAACAAGGAAGCAGAGATTTAATTGCTGAAGTAACAACTGTAGAAAAATGTAAGGAATCATTTCTGATTTTTTTTGACATTCTTCCCACAAAGCCTTTGCTTTTGACCACTTCTCGCCGTGTGAGATCACAAAGAGATTTTGATGCCCCTCAACAGTGGATCTTCACGAGGCATATATGTTATTCACTGTGGGCATATTTTTAAAAACCATTATCGGGGAGGAAGGGGATTTACGCACAGTGCATCCAATCAGATATTACCCCCCCCCACCTCCTCCCCCTCCCGAGAATATACCGGCAACACAAGTCATACAATAGTCTTGGCAAGCAGATACATTCAGGAGGCAATAGAGGAGCCCTGTCAGTTGTTGCATGGGGACCTTCAGCCATGATCATCTGCCTGCAATGCTTCAGAATTAGGCATCCATGGAGAGGGGGTAGTTCCACCTGGTTTGGAGGCAGAAGTCCCAGAAGAAGAATATAGGAAGATTGTTACCTGGAAGACTCTCACGTGCTTTGATGTGCTTCAGAGCAGAAGTGATCACAGCAGGCATCGTTCCTGTTTAATTTGGCCTGTCTTTGTCATCAGTGAATGAACTCCTTCAAATCAAAGGACCAATCATTCAATCCAGAATACATATTACAATACAACACACATTGGACCTTTTTGCCTCACATTACAATGCAGATAAGAATAAACTGATTGAATAAGCCAAATTAGTGTACCTTTTCCTATATAACTACCCATCAAAAGTAGTAAATCACAGTATAATTTCATATCCTATTTTAAGACAACAAAGTCCAATGAGAACATATGCAAACCTATTCTTTCATCACACTATATTTCCCTGGGTAGCCTAAACGTTTTTTTTTGGCCAATTCTAGTGCCTCTCTTAAGTAGAACTTGAGAGGCAATATGGTACTTGAGCTACAAATGAGAAATGGGACTCAGGTGGCCCTCATTTCATGACAGCTTAGTCTTGGAAAGCAGCTGCTACTCACTTCATTTCTGGAAATTGTTCTGAGATAGCCATACATACCTGGTCTGAACCCTAGTACCATTGTGCGACAGATAATGTGAACTCTAATTGTCTAGGGAAATTTTCCTGAATAGAGTAACCCTCCTCACAACTACCTTATATGCGGCAGGTCCTCTTTGACAGCCATCAAACATGAGGAGCCTGCATTGTACGAGTCCCATTGCCAGCCTTTTCTTCTCCTTTCGCACTGAATAACATCAGCAACATGGCATAGCTGTCTGAGATCATCACACTGCTGCAGTTTCTATAGTGGAGAGGTTATTGATAGCAGCTGTGCTATCAATATATAATCCAGGGGCGGCACGGTGGCGCAGTGAGTTCGATCCTGGGTTTCTGTCTGTGTGGAGTTTGCACATTCTCCCGGTGTCTGCGTGGGTCTCACCCCCCACAACGCAAAGATGTGCAGGGTAGGTGGATTGATCACGCTAAATTGCCCCTTAATTGGAAAAGAATGAATTGGGTACTCTAAAGTTATTTTTAAAAATCAATCTGTAAATCATCCTGTGGGTCAGCTGGTGCCATTTACGAGTATTTTGTGCTACAACTATTAATGTGTGATGATGTTGTTTGAAGTGTGTGTGGATTGCTATGGACAGGAGGATGTCAGTTCAAATAATTCATTCATTAAAGTAATGTGGGCGTTGCTGGCTAGGCTAGCATTTATTGCCCATCCCTTGCAATTGCCCTTGTGCAGGTGTTGGTGAGCTGCTTTCTTGAACTGCTGCAGTCCATTTGGTGCAGGTACACCCACAGTGCTGTTAGGAAGGGAATTCCAGGATTGTGACCCAGTGACAGTGAAGGAACAATGATATGTTTCCAAGTTAGAATGGTGAGTGGCTTAGAGGGGAACATGCAGGTAGTGGTGTCCGCATGAATCTGCTACCTTTGTCCTTCTAAATGGTAGTGGTTGTGGGTTTGGCAGGTGCTGTCTAAGGAGCCTTGGTGCAAATGGCACTCCTGTAGCTCCATTTGAAATTGGTCTGTAAAGTCACAAGTGGTTTGTTAGAAGCTCCTTCAGCATAATGAGACATGACACTCCCCGAAACTGAGAATAGAATTATTTCATTCTAGAGAACGCTGAGAGATAAAATCCAGAAGGTCAACTACCTTAATTGCCTTCCTTTAGCAGAAGAGTCCCGTTTAAAAATAAGAAATGGGAATAATGATAACGGTTTGAAATATACACAGGGTTGGGTTTCTGATCTGTGTTGGATCAGCAATAGGATGTCTGTAAGGCTGTCTGATGCTGTGACAAGACCCAACAGTAAACATGGGATAAATTGCTGGGTTTTGGAGCAAGCACGCTTGGGCTATGTAACTCATAAATATTCTTCTTCTTGAGCTCTCTGCCCACAGGCAGGCCTGACCTACAGGGCCACAACCTCCACCACAGGTACGGCAAGGAGGCAGGTCCCAAATCCACCCCAGCCAGAACGGGGAACAAACCTCATGCGGTTGGCACCATTCTGATCCACACTGGCCATCCAGCCAACTGAAGGATCCATGCCTATGTGGCAATGTACATTTTTACATGCCTGTTGAGGCCTGAAGCAATTGATGGTGGTGGTAGAGTCCCCAATTTCTTAAGTTCTTTGGCTTATGCTGGAAAGATTTATATGTTGATCCTCAACCAATTTGGCTGCATGATGAACATACCTTCCTTGAAAAAACTGAGCGGCATGGACAGGTTGGGCCGAAGGGCCTGTTTTCATGCTGTAAACCTCTATGACTCTATGACCATCAAGTTCTAGAGTGGGACTTGAGCCCAGAGCTTCTGGCTCAGAGGCAGGGACACTACCCACTTCCACACAAGACCTTCCTCATAGTTATTACTATTGTGCAATGTTATCAAGACAGCTTCCTTAACTAACCAAAATCCTTAAGAACAGATGCAGAATAAGTATGCAGGTATTGCACACAAGAATGAGCCCAATACCTAGAATGGCAAACAGGACAAAGTCTTTATACCCAATTCATGCTGCAGCACCTCCAACGACACATTTGAATGTTCCACTGTGTTATCAATTCACCACAGATTCCATTTCTTGCCATCATTTCTTTTGCCTCACACAGTTTTGGAAAAGCTAAAAAACATGTTTTCCCCATGTAATGACAGTGGGTGACTGTTCACGCAAGCATTCCTCTGCACCCCTGCCCACTTCTCCAATTTGTCCTAAGCCCACACTCAACATCAAGTATACAGCAGGCTGGCATTTTGCCTGAAATAAGTGATCAGTGTCAATCCATGGAAATTCTGGTTGGTTCTGCCCAATATTGGTGAAACTAAGCTCGTTAATCCATGTTCTTGTTGTTTTTGTGTCGATATTGGGTAAGTAACAACCAAAGCTAAAACACTCCCAGTATTCACATCAGGGCAAGACCAATCCAACAGTATTTTCCCAAAATTTGGCTTTGGCGCAAATACTGGTGCGAATGCTGCTGACCCTAGCCGCATGATCCGGACAGCAATGTTTAGACACTCTGGAAAAGAGAAATGCCACCTGTGGCATAAACCACCTGATTTGTCCGCCCTGTTCAATCAAGCGGACGCTGCTTTTAATGGCTCCACAGCAGTTGCTCACAGCCAAGCCAGTCAGCTCCACGATTTACCTAGGGTGTCCTCACAAAAATATTGGATGTTGTGGAGGAGAGGAGGGCAACTATTTACCCTCAGGCTGGTTGGAGACCCTCCAGCAAGGTCATGAACTCTGCCTGGTAGATGGTGACCACACTAGTGAATGTCAGGACCCTCCACAAGAGGTTGGGGGTTACAATGCCAGAAAAGAAAAATGAACAGCCTCCTGTGGTATGCCAGGATAATGTTTCTTGTCTCCTTTCATCAACCCCCCCCCCCCCCACCCCTCCCCCCCCCCCCCCCCCCCCCCCCCCCACTTTCAGCCGCCCCTCCCCATGCACTTGGACCCCACATGCTACCACCTAACATGGCGCCACCACCTGACCTCCCACAAGCTTCCTCATACACCCTGGCACTCCCTTCCTCACAATTCATCCCTGTGCACGCGTTATGTATCATCACCATCTTGCCTGCTAACATCATCGCTACTTGTGTCCTTACAGGATAAGCTTGCTCACAACCACCGTGAGTGAATGAGTGAATGGCAGAGCTGAGGATCCTCCTGACTCTATTTGAGGAGAGAGCTCAGGAGCTCGTGGAAGAGGAGCAGGAGTGGGCCTGTGTGGAGAACGAGGTGAACCTGAGAAAGAAAAATGATGAGCCTTTGCACTTTCATCCAGCTGTCCAAACTCACGTGAGTTCTGTGTGTCCCAGACCTTTGTCCAAGCCATGTATTGATGACATATCCCTTTCCTTGTGGGAAAATCGCTCAATGAGCTTGGCCTGTCCGCCAGCAGGGTTCAATCGCCAACCCACGACAGGTCCTCTGAGAAGATGTCAGAGGAGGACACAGAAGATGCAACTTGGCCGACACCCGCACCTTCCCCCAGTGCAGAGAAACACACGTCAGTGAACGATCATAGCAGGCAAGCTTCTGGGTCACTTTCTGGTGAGCACTTCACTGCTTCTAATGCACATCTGGCAGAGACAGGAATGCCCTTTGATTGGACAGTCGGAGGTCTGCTAGATACCCAGCATTAGCTGTGCCCCAGCCAGGAGCCGTACATCTGGATATATTCGGCCTGCAGCTGCTTGAGGTGCAAAGGCAGAGCTGGGAATACCAAGGAGGGGTGTCAGCGACACTGCTGGGATTGCAACGCCAACTGGAGGAATCTCAAAGCCTTATCTTGCAGGAGATTGTGCCAGCAATGCGAGGCATGCAGGCCAACACTGCTAGGGTGACGGCCGCACTGGAAAGCCTGGAGTTCAATATCAGATCCTTGGCAGGAGATGTCTGAGGCATGGCTCAGTCCCTGAGCACCATGACTGAGGGCTTCAACTGCATGGTGCAGATAATGATGCGCACCCATGAGTTCCTGTGCCAGAGAATGGCTGGTCTTCTCGATCTGCTGGTGTACACCCAAGGGATTTCTGCCCTTAGCCTTGGAATAGCCCAGATAATCTGATTTCCCTTTCCAAGGGCTGGAATATCTCAGGCACAGCAGATAGAACATACAACACCAGTGCCACCCAAAAATACCTCTTTAACCTGTGATTATCCCTCTCCCTGGATCTGTAATGATTTGATTACCTGCAAATGCTCGCATTCCAAGCATTGTCCAGCATCTCTGACTTTGTCTATATAAATGTTTCTGGAACATACCTCGCCATTCACCTGAGGAAGGAGCCGCGCTCTGAAAGCTCGTGTTTGAAACAAACCTGTTGGACTTTAACCTGGTGTTGTAAGACTTCTTACTGTACCCAAAAATAAGCCAGGGCCCTCAAGGTCTCAACCCTCCAGAGGACGCCTGCCAAGGGCATCTCAGGCATCAGGGTGTAGAAGACAGCAGGCTGTCTCCACCTCAGGGACGGGGTTTACTGACCACCCCGCTACATGTTTTTCAGCGGGGGAGGCAGCCCGCCAGTGGGATCTGCCAGTTCCGCTGTTGTCAATGGGATTCCCATTTACAGCGCCCCTCATCACTGGGAAACCCACGCGCTAGCGTGGCACCGGAATTTCACGCTGGCGTGAACAGCCGGTAAATCCCGCCCCCAAAGTGCATCGTGGGAATGCACCTAGACCTAATTGGGAAGGCGTGAAAGATTAAGGAATTGTAGGTTCACAGTGTGGGCAACGGGTGACATTCAGCTCCAGTAAGTCAGGGCACTGAATTGTACAATTTTTGAAATGTCACTGCATTAAATGCCATGATGTGGAGATGCCGGCGTTGGACTGGGGTGAGCCATTCTCCTGAGGAAGGAGCAGTGCTCTGAAAGCTAGTGTTTGAAACAAACCTGTTGGACTTTAACCTGGTGCTGTAAGACTTCTTACTGCATTAAATATTATTGCTGCTCACCACTTTAACATCTCAGAAGCGAATATTTCTTCCTGATAGGAGACACAGTTCTCACTCGGTGTCCGTGCCCTTTGATCAACAAGGTCTTCTCATTGCAACTATTTCATTTGCAGTGAAATGACTCAGGCCATGCTTCTGGGTACCCTAAACCCTCACCCTTAATCCCCCAACAGAGCATAACAACAGAGAATGCAGTGCTCAACTCTCACCATTTAAGAAATACTCTACACATCTGTTCCTCCCACCAAAGTGGATCAACTCACATTTTTCCACATTATATTTCAACTGCCACATTCTTGTCCACTCACAGAGTCTGTCCAAATCCCCTTGAGGACTAATAAAACACGGCCGTAACACACAGTAAAGGGATTACGAAGAGTTAATGGTTCTGATGACTCCGTGAAAAGTCATCATTGATATATTCATAATGATGATGGCCCCATTCAGAATTTAATTGCTCTAATCAGGGGCCACTTCAGAATTTTATTCTTATGATAATGTAGTCAGAGCTGGTTCATCATATTATTCACATCATCCTTCGATACAATGAAACAACTGTGAACTGATCGTTAGTTGGGTTTTGGCTTGACCAAGGAAGTCAAAGCAGGGCATTGTTTAATTGATAAATGTTCACATTTGTTATTTCAAAAAGATAATAAATTAAGGATTTTTTTAAAGAGAGAGGACAAGGTTAAAGGAGATTTCCAGAGTTTAGAGCCAAGTCAGTGGCAGGAATTATTAAAATTAGAGGGGTGTAGATATTTTGATATCTGTGGGGCAAAGAGGGATTACAGAGATAGAGAAGGGCAAGGCAATGGAGGCATTTGAAAACAAGGATGAGAATTTTAAAATCAAAGAAAAGCCAGCATTTGTTACCCATCACTAGTTGCCCTTGTGGAGATAGTGGTCGTTAACCTTTCTGAATCACTGCAGTCCATCTGATGCTGTTACATCCATAGTGTTGATAGGACAGTGGGGGAAGATTTTCAAGTCAGGATGGTGTGTGACTTGGAGGTGAATTTTCATTGTTCAAACAGGGGCTAGTTTGGAATGATGTCAAGTTCATGGAGGGTAGAATATGTGAGGCTGACCAAGGGCACGTTGGAAGTTTAAAGACAACAGAAATGAAGGTTTTAGCAGATAATGAGCTAAGGTGCAGCGGAGTTAGGGACATAGGAGCAGGAATAGGCCATTCAGCCCATCTAACCTGTTCCACCATTCAATAGGATCATGGCTGATCATCCAATTTAATGCCTTTTTCCCATGCTGTCCCCATATGCCTTTATGCCATTTATGCCAATCATTTCTCCCCATCTCAATCCTAATTTTAAAATTGTGGTTCCTGATTCTAGACTCCTCAACCAGGAGAAACATCTTACCTGCATGGGGCTGGTTTAGCTCACTGGGCTAAATCACTGGCTTTTAAAGCAGACCAAGCAGGACAGCAGCACGGTTCAATTCCTGCACCAGCCTCCCCGGACAGGCGCCGGAATGTGGCGACTAGGGGCTTTTCACAGTAACTTCATTGAAGCCTACTCGTGACAATAAGTGATTTTCATTTCATTTTTCATTTCATCTACCCTTTAAGTATTTGCTGGTTTCAATGAGATTACCTCTCATTCTTCAAACCTCTAGAGAATAGAGGCCCAGTTTCCCCAATGTCTTCTTCAAAGGACAATGCCACCATCCTAGAAACAAGCCTGGTAAACCTTCGTTGCGCTCCCTCTATGGCAATAGTACCCTTTCTAAGGTAAATGGACCAAAACTGCACACAACTCCAGCTATTGTCTAAACAAGGATCTATACAATTGAAGCAAGACTTTGCTACTCTTATACTCAAATCCCCTTGCAATAAAGGCTAACATGTCTATAGCCTTTCTAATTACTTGCTGCACCTACACGTTGGCTGTGGCGCTAACAATTGCACACAAAGACTCGAGACATGCACAATCAAGGCTTTATTGCTGTGTGATGCTATTCCTCCAGCGGCAGCTGTAGAATAGGATCTCAGTGACTCACACGCATATTTATACACAAGCCCCCTGTGGGCGGAGCTAGCCGGCAGGGGCTTACCGGAGGAACCTGTATTACAGGTACAGCCATACATCCCCCTACTGCAAGTACACATACTTACAGTGGTTATATCACCACATTAACCCCCTGTAAAAATGAGTCTGGCGGGGGTGACGTGTAACTATAATACAAAGGATGATCTATTTACAAAGGGGTTCAAACAAATAAAACCAAGAGTCCATCAGGTTAGCAGGTTACAGGTTGAGCCAAATCGGCGGTCGAACATTCCGCTGCGATCGGCGTAGCTGTGGTGGCGACGTCGGCCCAGGCGGTGATGGCAACGATGGTGCAGGTGCTGGCGGTGTTGGTGCTGGCTTCCGGCGGGATGACTCTGAGAGCGAGCCAATATCTTCCGTGTCCTCCAATGTGGGCAGGGGGATGAGGGATGGACCTGGTGGGGACAAATACGGGGGTGCCGGGGAAACGGAGGGTGGCGTGGGGGGGAAAAGGGGCGTGGGCATGGGATCGGCACCTGAGGGAGCCAGGTCCCGGAGCGAGACTGTGTCCTGGCGGCCGTCGGGGAACACCACATAGGCAAACTGAGGGTTGGCGTGGAGTGGGTGTACTTTGTCCACCAGGGGTTCCGCCTTGTGGTGCCGGACATGCCTACGGAGAAGGACTGGGCCCGGAGCCGTGAGCCACGTCGGGAGCGACACCCCGGATGTAGACTTCCTAGGGAAGGCAAAAACACATTCATGGGGTGTACTGTTAGTTGCGGTGCACAGTAGTGACCGAATGGAATGGAGCGCGTCAGAAAGGACCTGCTGCCAGCGAGCGGCTGGGAGGTTCCTGGACCGTAGGGCCAGCTGGATGGCCCTCCATACCATCCCGTTCTCCCTCTCTACCTGCCCGTTTCCCCGGGGGTTGTAGCTGGTCGTCCTGCTGGACGCGATACCCCTACTGAGCAGGAACTGACACAGCGCACCACTCATGGACGAGGATCCCCTGTCACTGTGGATGCAGTCGGGGAAACCAAACAGAGCGAAAATGGAATCCAGGGCCTTGATGACGGTGGCAGACATCACATCCGGGCTTGGGATGGCGATGGGGAACCTAGAAAATTCATCGACCACACTAAGGATGTAGGTGTTGCGGTCAGTGGAGGGGAGGGGCCCTTTGAAATCCACGCTGAGGCGTTCAAAGAGGCGGGACGCTTTCACCAGGCGCGGGTGATCTGGCCGGTAGAAGTGCGGCTTGCACTCGGCACAGACCTGGCAGTCTCTGGTGACTGTCCGTACTTCCTCGACGGACTAGGGCAGATTGCGGGCTTTGATTAGATGGTACAAGCGAGTGACCCCCGGATGGCAAAGGCTCTCGTGCAAGGCACGGTGCTGCTTCACTTGTGCGCTGGCACATGTACCTCGGGTGAGGGCGTCTGGGGGCTCGTTGAGCTTGCTGGGGCGATACAAGATCTCGTAGTTAAAGGTGGAGAGCTCGATTCTCCACCGCAAGATTTTGTCATTCTTGATCTAGCCCCGTTGCGTGTTGTTGAACATGAAGGCTACCGACCGTTGGTCAGTGAGGAGAGTGAATCTCCTGCCGGCCGGGTAATGCCTTCAGTGCCGCACCGCTTCAACGATTGCCTGGGCCTCCTTTTTACCAGAAGAATGTCGAATTTCGGAGGCGTGGAGGGTGCGTGAAAAGAATGCCACGGGTCTGCCTGCCTTATTCAGCATGGCGGCAAGGGCGACATCTGAAGCGTCGCTTTCTACTTGAAAAGGCAGTGTCTCATCTACTGTATGCATCCCGGCCTTGGCTATGTCAGATCGAATGCGGGCGAAGGCCTGTTGTGCCTCGGCCGTGAGGGGAAAATGTGTGGACTGGATAAGTGGGCGGGCCTTGTCCACGTATTGTGGGACCCACTGAGCGTAATAAGAAAGGAACCCCAGGCAGCTTTTGAGGGACTTGAGGCAGTGGAAGCTCCATGAGGGGGCGCATGCGGTCAGGGTCGGGCCCCAGTAGTCCGTTTTGGACTACATAGCCAAGGATGGCTAAGCGGTCTGTGTGGAACATGCACTTCTCAATGTTATACATGAGATTAAGGAGAGATGCGGTGTGGAGGAATTTAGAAAGGTTGGCATCATGGTCCTGCTGGTCATGGCCGCAGATGGTGACATTGCCGAGGTACGGGAAGGTGGCCTGCAGTCCGTACCGGTCAACCATTCGGTCCATTTCTCTTTGAAATACCGAGACTCCATTCGTGACGCTGAAGGGAACCCTAAGAAATTGGTACAGCCGACCGTCCGCCTCGAAGGCAGTGTAGGGACGGTCCGATTTATGGATGGGGAGCTGGTGGTAGGCGGATTTCAGGTCAATAGTAGAGAAGACCCGGTACTGTGCAATCTGTTTGACCATATCAGATATGCGGGGGAGAGGGTACGCGTCGAGTTGCGTGTACCGGTTGATGGTCTGGCTGTAGTCCATGACCATCCTGTGCTTCTCCCCGGTCTTAACCACTACCACCTGGGCTCTCCAAGGGCTGTTGCTGGCCTCGATGATGCCCTCGCGAAGCAGCCGCTGGACTTCGGACCAGATGAAGGCCTTGTCCTGGGTGCTGTACTGTCTGCTCCTGGTGACGACGGGCTTGCAATCTGCGGTCAGATTGGCAAAGAGGGAGGGAGGCTCGACCTTGAGGGTCGTGAGGCCGTAAATGGTGAGCGGAGGTAGGGGTCCGCCGAATTTGAGGGTGAGGCTCTGGAAATTGCACTGGAAATCCAGGCCTAGTAAGAGTGATGTGCAGAGGTTGGGGAGAATGTACAGACGGAAACGGTCGAATTCCACGCCCTGTACAGTAAGTTTAACCAGGCAGAAACCCCAGATCGGGACAGAGTGGGAACCGGAGGCGAGAGAGATCTGCCGGTTGGCGGGATGGACTGCAAGGGAATAGCGCCTTACCATGTCTGGGTGGACGAAGCTCTCGGTGCTCCTGGAGTCGATGAGGCAGGAGGTGACGTGGCCGTTAGTTGACCAGCACCGTTGTGGAAGAGGGTGCCAGGTTGCGAGGACGCGACTGGTCGAGCGTAACGGAGGCGAGTAGCGGGCAATCGGCAGTCGAGTCTGATAAGTCCGATGAGTAGCGGTAGCGACCCGTGTCCCGTGGCCCGGTCCCGGGAGGACAAAATGGTGGCGTCTGGAGTACCCGTGTGGGAGAAGATGGCGGCGGACAAGATGGCGGCACCCATGGAGCGCACGTTGTGGGGTCAGGACAAGATGGCGGCGCCCATGGAACGCACATGGCGGTAGGGGATGAAGATGACGGCGCCCATGGAGCGCACGTGGCGGGGCGGCGAAAGATGGCGGCGCCCACTGATCGCACATGAGGTCGGGGGAAGCGGATGACAGGGCCCATTGTGCGATTGGCTGAGGCGAGGGGGGAACGGGGGCGCGATAGCGGCAACCGTCCGGGACTGACACACCGCTGCAAAGTGGCCTTTCTTGCCACAAGCTTTGCAGGTCGCGATGCGGGCCGGGCAGCATTGGCGGGGGTGCTTCTGCTGACCGCAGAAGTAACAGCGGGGACCCCCAGGGAGCGCGATGTGGCGAGCAGTCGTTGCCGGATGGGGTCCGATACAATGCCTGTAACAAAAGCATCGCGCATGAGTAAATCAGAGTGTTCTGTGGCTGTGAGGGCCCGGCAGTCGCAGTCTAGAGGTATAAGGGCCCTCCAGAAGTCCTCAATCGACTCACCCGGCTGCTGGACGCGGGTAGAGAGTAGATGTCTCACAAACAGGGTGTTCGTCGACTGTGCATAGTTCTCCTTGAGCAGTTCCATAGCTCTGGCGTAGTCAGACGCATCTCGAATTAGTGAAAAGACACTGGAGCTAAGTCTTGAGTACAGGAGTTGTCTTTTTTGAGCATCCGTCGGGGGAGGGTCCGCTGAAGAGATGTAGGCCTCGAAGACTGCAAGCCAGTGAACAAAGTCTTTCCTGGCATGAGGCGACTGTGTATCCAGCTGCAGATGGTCAGGCTTGATCCTGATGTCTAGTGTGTAAGGAAAATCACACAGCAATAAATTGTGGCGCTAATAATTGCACACAAAGACTCGAGACATGTACAATCGAGGCTTTATTGCTGTGTGATGCTATTCCTCCGGCGGCAGCTGTAGAATAGGATCTCAGTGACTCACATGCATATTTATACACAAGCTCCCTGTGGGCGGAGCTAGCCGGCCGGGGCTTACCGGAGGAACCTGTATTACAGGTACAGCCATACATCCCCCTACTGCAAGTACACATATCTACAGTGGTTATATCACCACATTGGCTTTCAATGACTTCCTGATGAGGACATCTAAATTTTCTAATCTCTCACCATTTAAGAAATACTCGGCACATTTGTTCCCCCCACCAAAGTGGATAAACTCACATTTTTCCACATTATATTTCATCTTCCATGTTTTTGTCCACTCATTAAGTTTGAACAAATCTCCTTGAAGCCTCTTTGCATCTTCCTCAGAACACTGATTCCCATCTAGCTTTGTGTCACCTGCAAACTTGGAAATATTACATTTGATCCCACATTCAAATCATTGTGATATATTGTGAACAGGGGGGGCCCAAGCATTGATCCTTGCAATACCCGACTTGTCACAGACTTTCAACATGAGAGTGACCCGTTAATTCCTACTCTCTGTTTTCTGCCTGTTAGCCAATCCTTAATCTATGCCAATATATTACTCCTTACCCCATGTGCTTTAATTTTGGGGACTTTATCAAGCTCTTTCTGAAAATCCAAGTACGCTATCAATTCTGGTTAATAACATTCTCAAAAATCCAACAGGTTCAATTAACATGATTTCCCATTCGTAAATCCATGTTCATTATCACCAGTCAAATCATTATTAGCCAAGTATCCATTTATCACATCCTTTATAATAGACTCTAGCATTTACCTTACTACTGATGTAAGTTTAACAGGTCTACAGTTCTCCCTTTCTCTCTCCCTCCTTTCTTAAAGAGCGAGGTGACATGTGCTGCCTGGCAAGAACCATTCCAGAAACTATAGAATTTTGGAAAATGATTACCCGTGCATCCAACATCTCCACAGCAACTTCTTTCAACACTTTGGTGTATAGAATCTTATTTCCTGAGGACTTTTCAACATTCAATCCCATTTATTCCTTCAATAAAACCCACTCACTAATACTAATTTCCTTCAATTCCGCAGTTTCCCTTGACCCTTGGGTAGCATGGTAGCACAGTGGTTAGCACAGTTGTTTCACAGCTCCAGGGTACCAGGTTCGATTCCGGCTTGGGTGACTGCCTGTGTGAAGTCTGCACGTTTTCCTTGTGTGTGCATGGGTTTCCTCCGGGTGCTCCGGTTTCCTCCCACAGTCCAAAGACGTGCAGGTTAGGTGGATTGGCCATGCTAAATTGCCCTCAGTGTCCAAAAAAGATTGGGTAAGGTTGCTGGGTTTCGGGGATGGGGTGGAGGTGTGGGCTTAGTTAGGGTGCTCTTTCCAAAGGCCGGTGCAGACTTGATGGGCCCAATGGCCTCCTTCTGCACCGTAAATTCTATGGTTCTATGAACCCTTGGATCTCTAATTCTGGGCGATTGATTGGATCTTCCTCAGCGGCGACAGACACAAAGCAATTTCTCAATTCTCCATTCTAAATTATCCTGGCTGTGCCGGTATTGTACCCACATTTACCTTAGCCAGATGTTTCCTTTCTATGTACCTGTAGAGGTTTTTACAGCCCATTTTTATGTTTTTTGCTGGTTTACATTTGTATTGTATTCACATTTTCTTTATCAGTTTCTTGGTCTTCCTTTGCTGAATTTAAAAATGCTCCCAATCATCAGATTTACTGCTATTTCTGACAACTCCATAGGCTTTTATATCTTTCATCTCCATATCTTTTAATGTGATACAATCCTTAACTTATGTTTTTAGCTACTGACATTTTATTCTGGGTTTTTGTGTCTTGAAGCAATGTATAGTTGTTGTAAACGATGTAATAATAATTTTAAGAGTATCCATTGCCCTTGTACCAACATTTTAATATGTTTTCCCAATTCAGCCCATCCAATGTTCCCTTCACACCTTTCTAATTTCCTTTGTTAAATTTAACACTCTGGCTTCAGGTTGAAATTTCTCACTTTCCAACATAATTTAAAATTCCATCATATTAGCTCTTACTTTTTACGCAATACCTTATCTAAAGTAGTCTGTTCTCTAGTCGGTTCCTCAGCATACTGCTCTCGAAGTCCATTTCTAACATATTCTAGAAACACATTCTCCACAGCATTGGTGCTCATTAGGTTTACCGATATGCAGATTGAACTCACTCATGATTACTGTATTACCTATGCTACACGCTTCTCTAATCTCCTGGTAATACCAAGCCCAACACGATCACTACTGTTTTGTGGCATGTAAACAATTCCTTCCCATGTTTGCTGCCCCCTGCTGTTTCTTAGCTCCACCCAAACAGATTCCACATTTTCTTCTTTTTTTTTGTTCTTCAAGCATTATTTGCCTATCCTTAATTGACTTTGAACTGAGTGGCTTGTTGGGCCACTTCAGTGCGGAACAGTTAAGAATCAACCGCATCGCTGTGTGGAGTCACATGTAGGTCAGGCCAGGTAAGGACGGCAGATTTCCTTCCCTGAAGGACATTAGTGAACCAGATTTCTCACCCCAGCTTTCTACTGAATTCAAATTTCGCCATCTGCCATGGTGGGATTCGATCCTGGGACCCTAGAGCACTGGATCTCTGGATTACTAGTCCAGTGACAATGCCACTTAACCACCTCTTATCTGAGGTCCTCTCTTACTAATGTTGAGCAATAAGTTGAGCAATGTTACCGAGATGGAAATTGATGTTTTTCTTGCTGGTGCAAATACGTGGTCAGTAACTAATCTTGGGGTCAAATATAATGCCATGTTTGCAAACAAACAGGGTTAGCCTCCAGCTAATCCTCCAGGAGAGGATTTCAGGAGTAGGGAACAGAATTTGTAGCAGGGACTGAAGATGATGGTTGAAGGAAATACCTGCTCTTTCAGTATTGAATATTAAACAAGCAGTTGGATAATTTAGGGACAGTGAAGGAGTTAAGATGATGGTGATCTATTCATAACTTGTGATGAACCTATTCGGAATGTAATTGATCTAATCAAGGACGATGATAATATTTTAAGTAGTAATGTTTATTAGTAGTAGTAAAGTTTATTTTCTAATGGATGAAGGCATAGCAGACCTGCACCAACCTCTAGAATGCACACCTTGTACTATGTGATAACTCCAGGATACTTCCCGTGTCCTGGATATCCATATGTGCAAGAAATACCATCTATTGCAGCAACTTGAGCTCTGGATTTTGGAGCTTGAGCAGAAGCCAGCATCAACATCCATGTGTATGGCACCTCCAAAAACAGGATCCACTGGAGTCCCATCCTGGAATGTACAAAACCGAGGCCAGGGCCGAATGTCTAGGACCAAGCCAACCAGGCTGAACCCGTCCTCCGAACCAGAAGAAGAAGACCCAAGACGATGTGGGGCATGCAGGCAAAAAAGTTGCAGGGAGCAGAAACCACGGGGTGGACAGTTCTCCCGCGCTCAACCAGAGGTACTCATCAGCCCATATCCCACACCTTTCTCTTAGAACAGCCAGAATATGCCTGCATGCAGCTAAACTGCATCACAGCACCCAAAGCTTCCCCTATTAGAATAACTCTTCAAGGGGCGGCACGGTTGCACAGTGGTTAGCACTGCTACCTCACGGCGCCAAGGACCAGGGTTTGATCCAGACCCAGGGCACTGTCCGTGTGGACTTTTACATTCTCCCCATGTCTGTGTGGATCTCAATCCTACAGCCCAAAGATGTGCAAGGTTGGTGGATTGGCCACGCTAAATTACCCCTTAATTGAAAAAGTAAAAAAAGAATATCCCTTAAAGTAACCAGCCATTCCTTGGAAGTAGACTTAGACATGAGAGTCGCCATCTCTGTCATTGGCAGGTAAACATTCAAGAAGGTCAAGTCAGGAGTACAATGTCTGCAGTTGCGGGGCACTTAGGCACGATTGGCCACATATATGGGAGATTCGCTGGCCAAAGCAGGCAATACAATGACCCCTATAGCCTTAGGACAGCAGTCCGTAAGATCACTGCTGATTATAGGGAAAGGACATGGCCCCAGTTTACTATGCTGTGACTGGCTGTAGCGTCTCCATCTTGATTAGCAGCAAACTTTCCAGATGGCCTTAGGAGGCCTCTATGAGATATTGGGGAAGTACCACAAGGTTTTCCAGGCCAGATTGGGGATTATTAAAGGAGCGATGATAAAGATTCATGTAGACCCTGATGCACATCCTAAATATTTTCAGACTTGCCTGGTTCCCTATGCGCTACTAGCAAAGGTTGAGGCAGAGCTCAACAGGCTGGAAGACCTGAGCATCTCAGGGTGGTTAAGTATGCTAATTGGGCTGCACCGGTAGTCCCCGTAATAAAGTTAGACAAAACTGTTTGTCTTTGTGGCGAGTATAACTTAACTGTGAATAGGGACTCCAGATTGGACCGGTACCCAATGTTGCAGATCGAGAAATTATGTGCAAACTTGGCTGGAGGTCACTCGTTCACAAAGTTCAACGTGAACCATGTGTAACTCCAATTGGAGTTGGAACAGGATCCCCAGCAGAATGTAACAATACATACCCACAGGGGTTCTATGAGTACACTACACAGCTTTTTGGGGTATCGTCAGCTTATGCCATTTTCCAGCGAGCTATGGAAAATATTGTATGGGGAATGTCATGTGTGGGGGTTTATTTAGATGACATTTTGGTCACTGGGACGATAGAGCATGAGCACTTGAGCAATCTAAATAAGGTGCTCCGCCACTTTTCGGTAATGGGTGTACGTCTCAAGAGAGAGAAGAGGTCAACTATCTGGGATATCGCGTAGAGGAAAAGGGACATGTCATCAAAGAAGACCCCACATCGGAAAACACAACTGAACTACGATCATTTCTGGGACTAGTGAATTACTACGACAAATTTATCCCGGACCTCCAACCATATTAGCCCCCCTGCACACCCTGTTGAGGAAAAATCAAGAGTGGGCGCAGCACTGCAGGAAGACTTGTTTGCTAAAGTGAAACAGCAGCTAACTTCATCCGGCCCGTTGATGCACTATGATCTAGCCAAACCACTCCTAGTCACGTGCGACGTCTCACCACAAAGAATTGGTGCTGTTTTGTCACATCAGATGGATGATTATAGAGAGCGGCCGATTGCATTCGCCTCCAGAACACTAGCCGCGGCTGAGCGCAATTATGCACAAATTGAGAAAGAAGGCCTCACCATGGTCTTTGCAGTCAATAAGTCCATCAGTATGTGTATGGGTGTCGGTTCATGGTGTTGATGGACCACAACTGCTGTTGGGACTCTTAAAGGAAAATAAGGCCATTCTGGCCATTGTATCACCCAGAACTCAGAGGTGGGCCCTCTTACTGACAGTGTAGAAGCATAAGTTGGGCAGATGCACTAAGTAGACTCCTGCTGCCTACGAGACCACCAGCGCCCCCCAGAGCCAACAAAGTCATAGCAGCGATGCACTTCATGAATTCATTGTCAGCTAAGGCAACCCAAATATGTGAGTGTTCACAAACAGACCCCTTATTGCCCAAGGTTTGCCACATAGTGAAGCCATCTAAGATGGCCACCTGAAAAGGACCATGGGAATTATGGCCAACCCAGGACTCAGACAGATACAGAGCCTATGTGTATCTGAAAAGCAGGTAACCAGACCTGATCGAAACCCCCGCTTGTTTGCATTTTAATGTCCCATTTTCCTAGAACAATAGAACTCCAATCAAGAAATCAGTACAGCCACAGACTGATCGGCGTCACTCCCTTTACTCAGAAAGCCCAACTGCCAAGGTCAATGACCGCTAAGGATCCGCCCAGCTACCAAGGCACTCGTCCCTTTATTGGCCAAAATCGAAGACAGTGATCAGAGCCCTGTCGAACTGTTGGGTCCAAAGTTAAAGACTGCCCCAAAGAGCGCAAAATTCCAGAGGGATAAAAGAGAGCACAGCCATGTGTTCTGTCTCTTTTGGATCTGGCCTGTGCCAACCCAATCGTAGCAGGACCAGCCAGCCAAGTTCAAGACCAATGATTGCAAACTGACGGATGAGCCCAGCAGAGACAGAGCCACTTTCTTCAAACCAGCCACGCGAAATCCAGATAAAGGCCTTATCCATTTGCACAGTGCCGGTTGCCCTGAAGTTGAGTATTGGTTATTGTAGCTGATAGGTGTAGTTTAACTTGTAGTAGATATTGTGTTTGCATGTCGACTTAACTCTTACGTATGTAAATAAACCATCTTTTGAACTAACTAACTGGTTGTGTGGTAATTTGATCGATATAAGGGAAGGCTTGTGATTCACCAACATTATTAATAGAGCAACATTATTGGTGAACTCTGGCGGGACTCGATTAGAAGTGACTTTGTCACTCCGAGAGAACCCACAAACTTTGAATCCAATTGCGAGAAAGAGAAAGAACCGCAAGTGCAAGTCCCATATCGACCAAATAACCAAATTTTGGAAGTGTGTACTAAGCCACATGCGTACCTAACAGGAAGAGTAAGGTAAACTCGTTAGAATTGTGTACAACTATCGAGGGATTGTGAGCCTGAAGACAGCTTAGGCCATACCCACTGTTCAAATCGCTGCCTTATTCCCCTGTCCCAAATTAAAAGTAGAGAAAGCGATAAGAGAAGTAATGGGCACTAAAGCAATGGAAAGATTAATGAATCCACAGGAACCCGAGGTCGCAGCGACCAACAGAGCAATGCCCCATATGGGAGGAAGAGTCAAGGAAATACTTAAAGGGGAAAGGATGTCCTCTTTGGTCGAATTTGTGCTCTAATGAGTCAGGTCCAGGAAAGATAGGACAAATTTGGTGGGAGAACCTAAGCGGGGTCCATTAGGAATATGTAGGGAAATTCAGAAAGCTGATGGCAATAGTGTCCTGTTTGGCACAGTTGCGAGGCACAGAGGAGGTCGTGAAGACGTGCTATAGGAAGTTAATTGAAAAGGAAGAAAAGAACGAGGGAAACAGTAATAAAAGCGAGAAGATAATTGAGCAACTCCAGGAAAAGTTAGCAGCTAAGGATAAGGAAATGGCCGATGTAAAACGTGCACATCGATCTTGTCTAGTTCACCTTAGTAGCTTCCAGATCCAGTACGATAAAGCCTACCAAGATACACAGTGCGCAGTCCTGGTAAGAGAAGAAACAGAACAACAGGTCGCCCAGCTAACTAGCAAATGCGCAGATTTAAAAGCAGCTTTGAGAGCGCTCCACAGCTCCACTAAGGAACATGCTCAATGCCGACAGAAGATAGAAAGGTTACGGTCGCTACTCTCAGTACAGAATGGCTTCAGGTACACTTTTGGGCAGGATTGGCAAGAGTTAAACAAAAGCGCCCAAAGATACATAGAGGACAAGGGAAATCAAAATAGAGCCTCCCAGGCCCCGAAAAGAAAAGTACCCTGTAGCACCGACTGCACAGGCAGCACACACCCCCACTCACAATTCGACCCCCATGATTCCGGTTACCACACAACGCAAGTCATCGGATCAGGATGAGCCTGATATCGTTTACACCACCCCACTATCCATAACCCAATTAAGAGAAGCTTGCACAAAAATTAGTCCATTCCAGCCCACCGCTGACCAGCTTGTTTGAGGAGGTGCGCCAACAAAAAGTTATGTACGGCCTAGATGAGAGAGAGAGGAAGTAAAGTTATGAGCCTTAGCCAGTCCATAAGATCAGCTTTGCCCGAACCCCAAAATGTAGCAGGAGGAACCCTACAGGAAATGAAAACAGCCATATTAGATGCCATCGGGCATAACAAAGTAGATCCAGTCGAGGGTTTAAATCACTGCAGGCAAAAGAAGGGAGAGCATCGACCGCATTTGCTGGTCACCTATGGATTCATTTCATGGCAGTCTACGGACAATTGAACCGCGCACACCTAAATGAGGAGGACACCACTAAATGGTCCCGCATCTTAGTCTCGCATGCTACGGATGCAGGTCAAAAGGCTTGTGTAAACTACAATCCCGCAGACCACACACACAAAATGAAGTTTGGGTATTAAAACGACTTTCTGGAGCATGGGAACAAACCTTACACTGACAGACAGATCAGGACGAGATGGAAGCAAACATGCACCCACTTAGGACTAGCCAGGACCCAGCATGGATAAACGAGGTTAGAAACGAGGGACAGCACCCCAGAGCAGAGGCAACACGAGGTTGTTACAATTGTGGCCACATGGGACATTACGCCCGCAACTGCCGACAAAACCTCCCGAACCTGCACTGATACCAAACAAACAAAGCCCCCCCACCTAGGAACAATGTTAGGCCCACGCATAATGTTAGTGCCCTTCAGACGACTTAGCATTTAACTCCACAGATTGACGGTGTTCGAACTTCCCAACTTGGGTCTGTGACAGACTCTGGGACAAATCAGACAGACCAGCAGTTACAGGCACAGTCCGGGGACAGACAGTCGATTTTCTTTGGAACACAGGAGGATCCCGCACCACGTTAAACGCCTCCACCATGTTTCATGAGGACAAATGGCCCACCACAACAAACTGGTTGTATGGTCATTTGATCGATATAAGGAAAGGCTTGTGCTTCACCTATATTATTAATAGAGCAACAAGAGTACTATTTGGGGGCCAACATAATTTGAAGGTTTTTACCACCAAAATAGCTGAGTTCAATGTGGAAGATGGCATCCTCCTCTAGGGGACTCACGTTGTAGTCCCGTACAAGGGTCAAGACTCCATACCGAGGGACCTTCATGACGGACACCCAGGTGTATCCAAAATGAAAATGCTCGCCCGCAGCTATGTCTGGTGCCCGGGCCTGGAGGCGGCTATAGAGTGATTGTCCCAACAATGTAGTGTGTGCGAGGTACTGCAGAAGCTCCTGCCCGCTGCACCTTTTCATCTCTGGCAATGGCCAGGACGGCTTTGGGTATAGCTACACACCAATTTTGCCGGCTATTTACAAGGCTCTATGTTTTCTAATCGTAATCGATGCAGATACTAAATGGCTGGAGGTCCACAGGGTATCGTCCACGACTTCGAGGGCGATGATGGAGAAATTGAGACTGCCGTTTAGCACGCACAGTATTCCAGAAGTGTTAGTCACCGACACCAAACTGCTTGCTCGTGAAGTGTTCGAGGGGGTTTCATGAAGACTAATGGGGTGCAGCACATCCTCACGGCCCCGTATCAACGAGCTTCAAATGGGTTATCAGTAAGAGCGGTGCAAACGTTCAAGACAGGATTAGAAAAGGATCCTGGTCAGATTCTTATTTTGTTACCATTCCATTCCACATGCCACTTCTGATGTAGCGCCAATAGAACTTTTGATGAGCCGCAGACTTCGGACCCTCCTCAGACTTGCTTTTCCAGATATTGGCAGGAAAATACGCCGTGGTCAGGAGCAACAAGGGTGTTGCCAAGACAGGCATAAAGAGACTAGCCAATTCGTACCATGTGATGCAGTCTACGTTAGGAACTTCAGCGACGGTGCCAAGTAGGTTCCAGGCATGATAGTTCGACTGACAGGACCAATATCGTACCAGGTTTGACTACAGGACTGAGAAATGAAGAGACATCTAGATCATCTCTGCAGCAGGAAACCACACATCAAAACTCGTCTGGAGGAGCCAGCTTCGATTCAGACAGCCCCGGGGCCGTTGCCCCAAGGGCACCCAATACAGAAATGAAAGGGTCGAGGATGCCGACTCCGACATGGAGACCCAGGCATCAGACGTTTCTGATACAAAACGGACCGACGCGCACCCACCAGTTGTGTTTCAACCATGACATCCAGTGTTCACCAACGAGATGTACGCCGCTTGATCCAGCTCCACTAGTGCATGAGGCGCAGCTGCAGGTGGAAAAAAACAGATGCCTTCCTACTCCACTTTCCTCGGAGCAGTCTTCGGACTTTGAGGGGGAGGAATGTTATCACCTGCATGAGACATACGGGTTGGACCAATTAGTGTCCCTGTGAATCTCAGAGCAAGGGACATTATGTTTAAACATTCGGCCCGAATGGGAGCCAAGCAGAGATGTCCCAGCTGGGACCTGTGCACATTGTGCAAACAGTTGTGAATGTAAATAAATAGCCAGTTTATCTTTGCCTGGATTTCTCTGCGGTCACAATGCATACACTCAGAGTGATTGTTCTAATTAAAAATAAATTTCAGCAGCAGAAGTTTTGGGACTTTAAAATTAAAGAAGGGTATTTACTATCACCCACTTGCCTGGGATGTTTGAAATGAAACCTCTCGATCACTAGTCTTACTCATACTATCGCATCACAAGATACAATACAGATGAATTTAAAGCCGTATTTATAAAAATGGTATTTGTAACTCAGTCTCTACGTCAATGAAGGCCTGACATCTTCTTAGTTAACATTTAGTTGGAGTTAAAGGTCTTTTAGAGACAAAGGATTCTCCTGAAGCTGCAAAGCCTCTTGTAGGTGAATAGCCAGGAGCTTGGTTCTCAGGTGCAGAAGCTGAAACAAGTGTAGTAATTTGGCCGAATAAGAAGACTTTCAACGATGACGGTCCAGTTGTTTCAGATGTTTCTGTTTTTTTAGACATTTGTCTCCTGGATTTGCTTTGTTCAAGGTATTTTAAACTGTAATCCCAGAAATTTAGTTCAGTCACATGACAGCTGGTTTAATAATTCTGTGGTGCAGCCCACAATGATACAATAGCAGTTGACAATGGTCATTAACTTTTATCTCTGTCCCAACCTGAGCTCAAATGCTCTCCTTTGTTCAATATGGCACTTGGAGATCAACAGGCCAGAGATCTCATATTGCTCAAACACTGGCTCATCCTGACACAATGCGATGTTTAAACTTCATAGGTGACAGTGAAGTACCCTTATTCAGATCCACATTTCACTAAATATTGGCCACAGAACTGAATTCTGTCCACAGTTTAAATGCTCCTACACAGGTTGTTTGCAGCCACCTTAAAACATTGTCTGGGCAATCTCACAAAATGTGGTCTGACGGTCTCAAAAACTCCTCATCATTTTACTGAGCATGAAAACGGTAAGGGAGAAAATAATAAAGTCTAAATTTAGGTTATTGTGCAAATAACCTGTGTGGATAAACATGATTGGTGTTTTACAGATGTGGATTCCCATGTGGAAATATGCGGTGCAATTTTGCAGGTCTGTTCGCTGCAGGCACAAGTCCCATGACGTCCGCAAAAATCGTGAGAGGCAAAAAATGGGGTTTGCAACGTCGAGATTTCAGAATGCAATCTTCCCGATGACATGACCAGGTTCATACCCAGGAAGGGCAAGAACCTGATTTTAACGCTTTTGAATCCATTTGAATGTAATTAGAGGGTTTAAAAGTCAGTTGTTCTGGCCTCACTGAATCTTTCTGGCCACCAGCGTGATCATAGATTAGAATCATAGAAACTCATACAGTGCAGAAGGAGGCCATTCAGCCCATCAAGTTTGCACTGACCATTCAAAAGAGCACCCTACCTTGGCCACTCCCCCAGAAGCCAATAACCCAACCGAACCTTCAGTTCAGGTAATCGACCTGGGCAGCCTGATTTATGGTCAGTTTATAGTCCCAACAAGTCGTTATTGAACGATCCGGTTTAATGACAAGACTATTGCTGCCACCCTCTCGGAACACTGGACTGGCTTGATTATACCCAGCTCTTCCAATCTCTTTAACTCTGCTTCAACTTTCTGATGCAATGCATATAGCACTGGTCTGGCTCTGAAGAATTTGGGCGTTGAATTCGGATTCACATATATTTTGGCTTTTATGCCGTTAATCTGCCTTAATTCCTTGTGGAAGACATCTTTATACCTCATTAAGACATCTTTGAGGACGGCGTTAGATATTTTGAAGATTTCCAGATAGTTGAGCCTAATCTTCTGTAACCAGTCTCTTCCCAAGAGAGTAGGTCTCTGTCCTTCCACGACAACTAAAGGCAGATTGGCCTCCTGTCTTCTGTATGTCACTGGGGTATTGGCTCTTCTGACGATCTTCAAAATTTCCCTGGTGCATGTTTGGCTGTAGTACTCCACGATAGCCCACCTCAGATTTGAGCTGACACCCTGACTCCTTCCCGCCCCTTGGGTTCCGGTCCTGTCCCCATGTCAGGCTCTGCACTGTGTCTGTTAATCCTGCTGCAAGCTTCATGGTGACACCACCACATTCCTGTTTACCCTCCCCTTCAGCCATGTTTTGAAATTCAGTGACACCTTTTCGGCGCACTTCTTCTGCATATTAACATTATGGATCACAGAAACCAAGGGCGGAATTCTCCGACCCCCCCGCAGGGTCGGGGAATCGCCTGGGGCCGGTGTAAATCCCGCCCCCGCCGTGGCCGGAGTTCTCTGCCACCCGGGAATCGGCAGTGGCGGGAATCGCGCTGCACCGGTCAGCGGGCCCCCCGCGCCGGTCAGCAGGACCCCCAAGGCGATTCTCCGGCCCGCGATGGCCCGAAGTCCTGCCGCTGTCAGGCCTCTCCCGCCGACGTGGTTTAAACCACCTCTGGTGCCGGCGGGATCAGGCTGCGCGAGCGGGCCCCGGGGTCCTGAGGGGGTGCGTGCCGATCTGACCCCGGGGGGTGCCCCCACGGTGGCCTGGCCCGCGGTCGGGGCCCACCGATCGGCGGGCGGGCCTGTGCCGTGGGGGCACTCTTTTTCTTCTCCCGCCGCCACGGCCTCCACCATGGCAGAGGCGGAGGAGACCCCCTCCACCGCGCATGTGCCGGAGTGATGTCAGCGGCCGCTGACGCTCCGGCGCATGCACGGACTCACGCCGACCGGCGAAGGCCTTTTGGCCAGCCGTTCGCGTCGGTCGGCGGGGAGCGAAAGGCCGTTCGCGTCAGTCGGCGGAACGGGTGGCACTCCGGCGCCGGGGAGAATCCTGGCCCAGCTGATTGTGCAACATGTCATTTAGTGCGGTCCTGAACTCAGATCTCAGCAAGCTGGTGAAGCCTGGCTATGAAGGCTGAGACAGACATAACCCATGGGTTGAAATGCTCTTAAACCAATTTCACTATCTGGTCAAAGGTCTTCGAGTTGGGTACCTCCAGGGATGTGAGGTTGCTAATCAAATTACTCGTTTGAGGTCCGCAAACAGTCAGAAGTATCACATTCTGCTTGTCCTCACCTGTGATATCATTCATGATCAGAAAAACAGAGCCGTTCAATGTACTGACTTTAATCCTCAACTCCTTTGTTCAAATAGATCCAGTTTCACAATGATTTCCACTCACACGTTAAATCATTCCGACTCTTGCTGGAGCTTCTCTACTTTCTCATCTGTTCCTTCTTTCTCCCCTTAATTCACGACGGCTGTTGGTTGATATCACAAACTTTTACCTCATCACCAATGTGATGGCTCGAAACATACACTGTTAACTACTCCAGTAGTTAACAAAGGGTTTATTTATTAAAGGCAAAGGCAGTTAAGTAACAGGCGCAGAACACTATCCACTAGTTCTTAACACTTTGTCTCCCTGGTCCAGGGTCACAATGTCCAGGGTCCTGCTCCCAGGGCCCCGCGCAAACTCCCCATTGTCCAGGGTTCACAAACTCCTCTGCAATTGGCCCTGAGCCAGTCACAGGGTCCATGGAGCCCATCCCATTAAAGGGGCTACACTACCACAGAATCTGTGCCTTAATGGGTGGAGCATTCGCAATAAAGTGGATGAATTAATTGCGCAAATGAATGTAAATGGGTATGATTGAGTCGGGATTATGGAGACATGGCTATTGGGTGACCAGGATGGGAACTGAACATCCGGGGTATTCAGTATTTAGGAAGGACAGACAAAAAGGAAAAGGTGGTGGGGTTACTTTGCTGGTTGAAAAGGAAATTAAGACAATAGTGGTGAAGGATGTTAGATGTGGAGTCTGTATGGATAGAGCTGAGAAACACCAAGGAGCACAAACGTTAGTGGGGGTTGTATATAGGCCGCTGACGGTAATGGTAATGCCAGGGATAGAAATAAACAGAAAATTAGAGACACATGCAATAAGGAAACATTTGTAATTATGAGTGACTTTAGATTGGTCAAATCAAATTAGTAACAATACCGTAGAGGAGGAATTATTGTAGTGTGTGCGGGATAGTTTTCTGGACTAATACGTAAGGAAACAACTGGAGAACAGGTCATCCTAGACTGGGTATTGTGCAATGAGACAGGAATAATTGGCAATCTAGTTGTGTATGACCCCTTGGGATGAGCGGAATTCTTCATGTGGAGAGTGGTGGAGTTGATTTTTTTTTATTCGTTCATGGGACGTGGGCATGGCAGGCTGTGCCCAGCATTTATTGCCCATTGCCCATCCCTAATTGCCTCTTGAGAGGACAATTAAGAGTCAGCCACATTGCTGCGGGTCTGGAGTCAACGTAGGCCAGACCAGGTAAGAACGGCAGATTTCCTTCTCTAAAGGACATTAGTAAACCAGATATACAATTGCAACAATACTTCTCTACTTTTATACTCCAGTCCTTTTGCAATAAACACTAACACTCCATTTGCCTTTGTAATTACATGCTGTACCTGCATACCGTCTTTCTGTGATTCATGATCAAAGACGCCCAGATCCCTCTGCACAGACACATTTTGAATCTGCTTTCCATTTAAATAATAATTTGCCTTTCTATTTTTTTAGCCAAAGTGAATAATACATTATCGACATTAAACTCCACCTGGCACATTTTGGCCCAATCTCCGAGCCTATCTATATCCATCTGTAAAATCTTTATCTCCGCTTCGCTACCTGCTTTCCCACCTATTTTAACATCATCCACAAACTTTTCTATGTCACACTCTGTCCCTGCTTGCAGATCATTTATATAGATTGTAAACAGTTGAAGCCCGAGGACTGACACCTGCAGCACCCCACTAGTTACAGTTCACCAGCCAGAGAATGATCCATTATCCAACTCTCTACTTTCTGTCAGTCAGCCAATCCTCAGTCTAATATAGTATTCTACTCCCCATCCCCTATGATCTCACCTCTGGACCAGTCTTTCATGCGGCACTTTGCCAAACGCCTACTGGAAGTCTATATATACCAGATCCACAGGTTCCCCATTATCTATCATGCTGCTTATGTCCTCAAAGAACTCAAGCAAGTTTGTCAAACATGAATTACCCTTCATTAATCCACGTTGACAATGGTGGTTTGAGCTTTGTCTTTCCAAATGTTCAGCCATCTCCTTAATGATTGATTCCAGCAACTTCTCCACCACAGAGGTCAAGTTAATGAGTCTATAGTTTCCTACTTTTTGCCTATCTCCCTTTTTCAATAGGGGTGTTACAGTAGCATGTTTCCGATACTCACCGCTCCAAATCTCCACTCTCTGAGAATGC
Source organism: Scyliorhinus canicula (assembly GCF_902713615.1). Taxonomy (NCBI): domain Eukaryota; kingdom Metazoa; phylum Chordata; class Chondrichthyes; order Carcharhiniformes; family Scyliorhinidae; genus Scyliorhinus; species Scyliorhinus canicula. The sequence goes on from NC_052162.1 coordinate 47,611,231, forward strand.
CCGCTGGAGACTAGGATATCTTTTGAAGACCTGGCTGATGACATCCATGCAGAAAGACAGCAAAAGAGAGGTATAATGCCTCCTATGCCACAATATGGGCAAAAATAGAACAAACCATTGGAATCCTGAAGGTGAGGTTACACTGTCTGGACCATTAATTCTGGAATGCTGAAATACACGCCACAGATAGTCTCCACAATCATTGCGGCCTATTGTATCCTACACAACCTTATGCGTCAGAGGCCACAGCCGCAGCAGTGAAGATTCATCTCAAACCTTTTCCTTTAATTTCCGTTGTCTTAATATCCCCACTCTGATGCCCTGAAACTCCGATTTCTCTGTCCTCCCCTACAAATCCACAGCCTCCTCTTCTTGTAGTGAAGGACTCTCCTTTACCTGCTGTGTGAATTGCACATCCTGGAGCTGACACAGACACCTAGAGCTGAGCTGTATTAGACAGGGGTAAATTGCTGCTTGACTGTTTAAAACATGCTCCTATAGTATATCCAGTACCATTGCTGGCTCCATTTGATGTTGTGTGTTTGCATACTGCAGTGAGCTGATTTCTCTTTTAGCTCCATGAAAATATTGCTGCTTATTATTTAATTTGTATTATTCAGATGTAAGTGTTTCCAACTGTTGAGGTTTTTCTTTTGCAAAGATTGTTTCTGGTGATGCACTTGACTGATTTCTTCCGCTTTGTACAACTGCAACGAAAGGTTGAGAGGATATCAAAGGTAAGTGACAGACGCTGATCTAATGTGCTCGGGAACAATGAGGAATGAGTCATGTTCCGATGATGTATCCAAATTTATCCCCTAACGTGATTGGATAGTAGTTTAGTCTGTGGGTGCCTCCTCACATTTGTACTAATCATACTTCTGTCTCTTTGCATCAAGTAGCAGTTCTGTCTCCTTGCCACTAAATTGGACACACACTTCATGTCAAACCAACCCATCAGCTCAGTTTAAACTCTGACAGAAATGTCTTTAAGTGAGACCTTAGTACTGTTAAGATTGTGTTCCGCATTGATGCTGGGCTGGGAATTCACATCACTGTTTCTCCAGAGCACCTGTATGATTATACTATTTCGAACCATACCCTGGCTGATTATGGGCGATTTGTTTTCGTTTAATGACCAATGCCCCACAACCCCACTTTCCAGGATTTAATCTGTTTCTGCCAAAGCTCTGACCTAGCTGAAGTTTGTAGAATCCCGAGGGACTTACTGGGAGAAACAAGCACAAGTGCAGTTGATAATGTTGATATATTTGCAACCATTTTCAGCCAGAAACCATCAGAGATGCCAGTCTTTAGTCAATTCAGTTCATTCAAACTGACATGAAGAAATGGCTGAGTGCATTGTTCACAGGAAATGCTACCAGCTCCAGGCTTCTCATATAGCCACAAGATTCTGTTGTAAAATATTTTCAAAAAGATTTCAAAGTCAGGAAATGCAATTGTAGACTTCCGGTGACGGGGATGTGCTGAGCACTCACACATCAGGCGGCTCTCCTCCACAGTATGGTAAAATAGGCACTTTTGACCGAAGTTAGCCCGAAAATCCGGACTTATTCCACTCAAGAGGCAAGGCAGTGAACCAACTCCACCAGACACGGGAGACCTTTTATGAACATGGAGACAAGGCTAGCCGCCTGCTGGCTCACCAGCTGAGAAAGGAGGCAGCCACAAGGGAAATAGCCCAGGTAAAGGACAGCAGAGACGGACTGATAACGGAACCAAAAATGGTCAACAAGACGTTCAAGGCCTTCTACTGGGAAATGGACATTTCTGAGCCTCCCCGACGGGGAGTCAGGGAAGAAACAGTTCCTCGATGAACTGGACATGCCAGCCATTGGGGACGAAGTCGGGGGAGCTGGAAGCACCAATAGAACTGGAACTGGGAGAGGTCATGGAGAGCATCAACTTCGTGCAGGCAGGGAAGGCACCGAGACTGAACAGATTCCCGGCAGACTTCTACAAATACTTTTCACCAGCTTGATGTGACCATGAATTCATGCGAAACAAGGAGTTGAAGTAAACTGTGGCTTTAATCGACTAGAGCAGTGCCTGCCTGTGACTGCTCTCCTACTGAGAGCCACCTACAGGGCTACTACTCTTTAAACCTCCCCTCAAGGGGAGGAGCCAGGGGCGGAGCCCACAAAGGCAATAACATGATACATCACAGGTGATACCTTACAATAGTCCATAGATGGAGGCCTAATGGGAAACAGCATGGTACAGTTAAATACATGGTGAATGGTTAATGCAATACGTTCACCACATTCACCCCCTGTTAAAAACGTGAAGTCCGCGGGGGTGAAGGATTCACAAGTTCAGCCTGTCCGGCGCCTGGATCATGCGCTGTGATCGCCAAAGCTCTGGTATCGCAGCTGGCCCGGGTGTCGAACTCATCCGTGCGGGCATGGGTAGTGAAGTTGCCGGTGCAGGTACAGACGTGGACTCTGGGAGTTTCTGGAGCTTCGTTCCTGTGGGTCGGTGAAGGGGAATGGGGAGTGGGAGGGTGTGCGGGTGCCATGTAGGGGCGGGGGCGCTGGTCAGCGTAGATTGGGCGGGGTAAGTTGGGGTGGGGGTGGTAGTGGAACCTGCGGGCGCTCGGTCCCGGAGGGAAACCGTATCCTGTCGGCCGTCGGGGTGTTCTATGCATCCATACTGGGGGTTGGTGTGTAGGAGCTGGACCCTCTCAACCAGGGGGTCGGACTTATGGCTCCTGACGTGTTTGCAGAGTAGGACGGGCCCCGGTGCCTTCAGCTAGGAAGGAAGCGAGGCCCCAGAGGTGGATTTCCTGGGGATAAAAAACAGGCGGTCATGAGGGGTCTCGTTTTTGGCCGTGCAAAGGAGGGGCCTAATAGAGTGGAGTGCGTCGGGGAGGACCTCCTGCCAGTAGGAAACTGGGAGATCCCTAGACCGTAGACTCAGGAGGACGGCCTTCCAGACCGTCGCGTTCTCCCTCTCCACCTGCCCATTTCCCCGGGGGTTATAACTGATAGTCCTGCTCAGGGCGATGCCCTTACCGAGCAGATACTGACGCAGCTCGTCGCTCATGAACGACGAGTCACTGTGAACATACGTGGGGAAACCAAACAGGGTGAAGGCACTATGTAGGGCTTTAATGACGGTGGCAGGGGATTGCAAAGGGGAAGCAGGAGAATTCGTCAATGACGTTGAGGAAATATGTCTTGCGGTTGGTGGAGGGGAGGAGCCCTTTGAAATCGATACTGAGGCACTCAAAGGGCCGGGATGCCTTTACCAGGTGGGTCTTATCCGGTCGATAGAAGTGCGGCTTGCACTCCACGCAGATCGGGCAGTCCCTGGTCATGGCTCTGACCCCCTCAGTGGAGTAGGGCAGGTTGTGGCCCTTGATGTAGTGGAGAAGCCAGGTGAACCCCGGGGGGCAGGGGTCATCGTAGATGGCCCGGAGTCGGTCATCTTGTGAGCTGGCGCATGTGCCGCGGGACAGGGCATCTGGGGGCTCGTTGAGCTTCCCAAGATGATATACTATGGGCGGCATTCTCCCCTACCCGGCGTGACGGAGGGTGCCGGCGTAGGGGAGTAGCGCCAACCACTCAGGGGTCGGGCCTCCCCAGAGGTGGGGAATTCTCCCCACCTTTGGGGGCCAGCCCCGCGCCGGAGCGGTTTGCACCAGCGGGGCTGGCTGAAAGGCTTTCGCCGGTCAGCTGGCCGCTGACGTCACTGCCGGCGCATGCGCGATGTGGGGTTCTCTTCCGCTTCCGCCATGGCGAAGGCCGTGGCGACCGCGGAAGAAAATAGTGCACCCAGGGCACTGGCACGGAGTCTGAGCGAAGGGCCCCGATCGCGAGCCAGGCCACCGTGGGGGCACCCCCCGGGGATCGATCGCCCCCCCTGCCTCCCCCAGGACCCCGGGGCCCGCTCACGCCGCTGATCCCGCCGTTCCAGAGGTGGTTCAAACCTCGGCGGCGGGAGAGGCCACCCAGCGGCGGGACTTCGGCCAATCCGGGCTGGAGAATCGCCGCAGGGGCCTCTCCGATCGGAGTGGTGAGATTCCCGCCACCGCCACTTCCCGGGTGGCGGAGAATCTCTGCCACGGCGGGGGCGGGATTTTCGGCGGCCCCAAGCGATTCTCCGACCCTGCTGGGGGTCGGAGAATTTCGCCCCAGATCGTAATTATAGGTGGAGAGTTCGATCCTCCACCTCAAGATCTTATCATTCTTGATTTTGCCCCGCCTCGTATTATCGAACATGAAGGCTACCGATCGTTGGTCGGTGACGAGGGTAAACCTCCTGCCAGCGAGGTAATGCCTCCAGTGCCGTAGGGCCTCCACGATGGCTTGGGCTTCTTTTTCGACCGAGGATTGTCAAATTTCAGAGGCAGTGAGGTTACATGAAAAAAATGCTACTGGCCTGCCTGCCTGATTGAGGGTAGAGGCGAGGACGATCTCTGACGCGTTGCTCTCCACCTGGAAGGGGGCAGACTCATCTACGGCATGCATCACGGCTTTGGCGATGTCCGCCTTGATGCAGCTGAAGGCCTGGGGGGCCTCGGCCGCCAGTGGGACGTCGGTGGCCTTGATTAGTGGGCGGGCTTTGTCCGCATAGTTTGGGACCCACTGGGCGTAATAGGAAAAGAACTCGAGGCACCTTTTTCAGGGCCTTGGGGCAGTGGGGAAGGGGGACTTACAGGAGGGGGCGCATACGGTCGGGGTCGGTTCCTAGAACCCCGTTTTCCACAACGTAGCCGAGGATGGCTAGTCTGTTTTTGCGGAAAACGCATTTCTCCTTTTTGTAAGTGAGGATAAGGGTTTGGGCGGTTTGGAGAAATCTCTGGAGGTTGGCATCGTGGTCCTGCTGATCATGGCCGCAGATGGTGGCATTATCCAAGTACGGAAATGTGGCCCGCAGCCCGTACTCGTGCACCATTTGGTCCATTGTTCTTTGAAAGACTGACACCCCGTTTGTGACGCCTAAGGGGACCCAGAGGAAGTGGCAGAGGCGGCCGTCTGCCTCAAAAGCCGTGTAGTGGCGGTCCTCCGGGCGGATTGGGAGCTGGTGGTACGCAGACTTCAGATCCACCATGGAGAACACCTGGTAGTGTGCGATGTGGTTAACCATGTCTGCGATCCGGGGATGCGTGTACCGGTTAATGATTTGGCTGTAATCTACAACCATCCGGTTCTTTTCCCCTGTCCTGACGACCACCACCTGAGCTCTCCAGGGGCTATTGCTGACCTCGATAATACCCTCCCGCAAGAGTCGTTGGACCTCGGACCTGATAAAAGTCCTGTCCTGAATGCTATACCGCCTGCTTTTGGTGGCGACTGGCTTACAGTTGCCGGTGAGATTTGAGAAGGGCGGGAGAGGGTCGACCTTTAGTGTCGCGAGGCTACATACAGTGAGTGGGGGTAGGGGCCCGCCGAATTTCAGAGTTAGGCTCTTGAGGTTACACTGGAAATCCAGTCCCAATAGGAGAGGAGCGCAGTGGTCGGGGAGCACATATAACTTCAAATCGGCATACTTGCCGCCCTGTATTGCTTGGGTTGCGGTAGTGCACCCTTGGATCTGCACCGAGTGCGACCCAGAAGCGAGGGAGATGGTTTGGTGAGCCGGGAAGATTGGGAGCGAGCAGCATCTTACCATGTCTGGATGAATAAAGGTCTCCGTGCTCCCGGAGTCGAACAGGCAAGGTGTTTCGTGTCCATTTACCCGGACAGTCATCATGGAGCTCCACAGGTGTTTGGGTCGTGACTGGTCCAGGGTGACCACGCTGAGTTGCGGGTAGCTGGCGTGGTCTGAGGTGCTGGGATGGTCCCAAGATGGCTGTCCCCGTCGGTCGCACGTGTCGGGCGGCGTTGTAGATGGCAGCCAAGATGGCGACCCCCGTCGGTCGCATGTGTCGGGCGGCGAGGAAGATGGCGTCCATTATGGTGCCTCCCACGAGTCGCACATGGCGGGCCGCATGGGCGATGATGGCCAAGATGGTGGCCCCCGTGAGACGCACATGTTGTGCGGGCTTGGAGATGGCTGCCCCCACGGACAGCACGAGGCTGATGACGCATCTGGGGACGGAGCCGGCAGGCACGCTGCTACACTGCGTGATCTGCGGGCCTGTGAGTCTGAGGGTCGGGCCTGCGATTTTGAGGGTTTGGACCTGGCCAGGCAAGCCTTAGCAAAATGCCCTTTTTTCCGCAGTCACTGCAGTTCGCGTTCCGGGCTGGGCAGCGCTGCCTGGGATGCTGATGCTGGCTGCAGAAATAGCAGCGTAGCCCCCCAGTGTTGGGCGGGAAGCCGCGTGGCACAGGCCTGGGGTACTCTTTGGTCGGGAGTCCACGAGGGGGTCACATGATCAGACGGGAACGCGTTGAGGATTTGGAACGCTACTTCTAGGGAGGAGGCTATCTTTACTGTCTCTTCCAGGTCTCGGGCACCCTTCTCAAGTAGGCGCTGTCTCACATAGTTGGACCTGACTCCAGCCACGTAGGTGCCCTGGACTACGAGGTCCATATGTTGAGTGGCCATAACGGCCTGGTAGTTGCAACTTCGCGCAAGGACTTTGAGGTCGCATAGGTACTCCTCCAGCAAATCCCCGGGGCATTGGTGGCGAGTAGTGAGGAGATGCCGCGTGTACACTTTGTTCACAGGCCTTACATATAGATGCTTCAGCATCGCGAGGGCATCTGCGTAGGTGGAAGCTTCTTCGAGTTGTACAGAGATTCGATGGCTAACCCGGGCGTGGAGGAGGCTCAGCTTCTGATCATCGGAGATGGAAGGTGAGGCAGAGGCTGTGAGGTAGGCCTCGAAAGAGTGGAGCCAGTGTGAAAAAATCCCTTTCGCCTCCGCGGCTTGCGGGTCGAGCTCCAGTTGGTCAGGTTTGAGGGCCGATTCCATTGTGGTGTTGTGGTCGATTAAATTGATGCAACCATCAATGCATGTGAAACAAGGAGTTGAAGTAATCTGTGGCTTTAATCGACTAGAACAGTACCTGCCTGCGACTGCTCTGCTACTGAGAGCTGCCTGCAGGGCTACTGCTCTTCATCAAGATGTGTCAGATTTTGTTTTCTAATGCTCCTGTGAAGTGCCTTAAGATGATTAGTTGAGTTATTGGTGTTTATTAATAGAAGTTGTTGTCGGTTGATGGATTCTAAGGTGGGTCCTATTGACACCAGATCTGTCCTTTTTGAGTGCTGGGTAATTCTGATCATTCACAGATTACATGTAAAAATATATCGACCAATTGGAATAGTCTGCTTTTGAAAAGAAAGGAGAAATACACCGCGTGGCACATGCAGGGTGACCCTAATCAGTTCATTTCCAAAAGGTTTCATTATTACCCTTGTGATGGTCAAGGAATTATTTTCACAAACATGTCATCTTGTTTACTTGCCCAAAGAAACGTTTATCTACAGAATTGAAAATGGATTTCATATTGCTGAAAACCTGCTCCAAATGGATCGTAATGGGAAAGGGGTTCCTGTGCACATGAACAATTTCCAGATGACTCTCTTTTGAAATGAAATATCTATGACTTCAGATAGCGAGTTGTTCAATTGCCTTTTAAAATGTAAATTCAGTAGATTTTGCATTATTTGTCAAATTAGCCCACTTGAAGGCAACATCAGGTGGGAAAATATATAGCTATTCCAGAATAAATTATTTTGGCTTCAGTGCTAAATCGCTGCACACTTTAAAATTCTGTAAAGATGCTGATCCTTTTCTTTTTAAAATCACTATCATCATTTCTGTGAAAAGCACTGCTTCAATTCTATTTTTTCGTTCTTTCCAAGGTTGTTCGGAGCTCCATTCCTAATTCATTAAAAGCTTTGATCTAATGTGTGCTCTGCCTACAGTGTCAGGTTTACTTGAGCCAAAGTAATAAATAACATCCCTTATGACTGTATTTGTGGGTCGTTATCCCTTCTTAACCTCACCACAATGTTTGATGTGATCAACCAGACTGTCTTCACACATTGCCTGTTCTCCATTGTCCAGCAAAGCACGACTACCTTAAGTAATTCCAATTTGAACGCAACCAACGCATCCCAAGAAATGGCTTCTCTCAACATTCCCATATTTTTCACCGATGTAGTCACCCAAAGATCTATTCTCAGCCTCCTTTTCTTCATCTGTATGCTGTCTCTCAGTGTAATGGGAACAGATGTAGGCCGCTCGGCCCCTCAAGCTTGTCTCTCCATTTAAATTGTTAATGGCTGCTCTGCATCTTAACTCCATATAACTGCTTTGGTTCTGTAATCCTTATTAGCTTTGCCTAAGACAAACCGAACAACCTCAGTCTTGACATTTTCAACTGGCCGAGTCTCAACCCAAGACAGGAGGAAGACAGAAAGCAGGAAACTATATGCCACTGTGGAACTTATTACTATTGAGTTTATAGCAGGGCACTTGGCAAATCGAAATGCAATCAGGCAGAGTCAACATGATTTTGTGAAAGGATCAAGCAATATGGACAAAGAGGAACCTGTCACTGGTTGGGCCAGCATTTATTGCTCATCCCTAACTGCCCTCCATTTCAGAGGACATTTGAGAATCAACCACATTGCTGAGTCATATGTAGGCCAGACCAGGTAAGGACTTCCTGAAAGGACATTAATGAACCAGATGGGTTTTTATAACAATTGACAATGATTTCACGGTCATCGTTAGATTTTTAATTCCAGATTTCACTATCTGCCCTGGTGGGATTCAAATTCAGGTCTCCATGCTGTTGAAATCTACCATGCGGTTTAAGTGTAGTCTCATATACACTTTGAACTCAGTAGAAATGTAAGTTACACGTCTTGGGTGCGAAATGAAATCTTTTATCGTGTCTATTGATTAGAATTGAGAGTTTGAGATCTTGTGGTTACAAATCAAATGTTCTCAATAAAGCCCCTGCCAGCAGAAGACTTTAAGAGATATAATCGACTTAGTAGTTTACTAATAGATTTAACTTTCAAAATACAGTAATGGTTTCTTGCTTAAAGCAAAAACAACTTGCGCAGACTTTAAGAGTTAGAGTGTAAATATGAAAATGCAAAATAAGTATAGTGAGTAGTTAGGTAAAAGATAGAGAGTGATCCTGGATGTAAAATGGCTGCCCAGACCTCTATGTTTAAGGAAAATGTTATCAGTCTGACTCCATCTGTCCCTACCCCTGCAATGTGCTAATTGGATTGGATGAATCTCAAATGCATTTGGTTGGATGGTTAGTTGTCAATCATCAATAGGCATCAAAGTTGTGGATATGTTGCATTTTTAGATGTTTGTTGTGTATTGGAATGTGAGATACACTTTTAATCAGCTCTGGTTTCTATTGGTTTTTCTGCTGACTGCTATACTATTCATATTCTGAACAATGGTAGATTCATGTTGTCATGGTGCTTATTTTGACCTTGATCAGATTGTGGTACTGATTAATATTTTTAATGAAACTAATTTGAACTTCTGCAATTCTTTTCATTAGAACAGTGGCAGTTTATAATGTCAATTTAACTTTTGGGTAGAAATATTGCATTTGTTTCTAGCTAGCCTGTGGATGTTTCAAATTCTGTGCTTTTTGTTACTGCAAGCTGTGTGTTTTTGTAATCTAAGGTTATGCTTGAAGTCTTATGATGAAATCCATTTTAAAATGGATTTCAAACTGGACTTTAGTATTTACATCAAAATGGCCAAAGCATCCTATCAGAAATAGCTGGTTCTCTTCACATATCTTGTCCTGAGTCTCTGGATTACTAGTTCGTTGGCAATACCAGTACACCAGCACCTCTTTGGATTTCAAAAAGGCGTTTAATACAGTGCCACATCAAAAGTTACTGCATAAAATAGCAGCTCATGGTGTGGGGATAACATATTAACATGGATAGAGCATTGGTTAGCTAATAGAGAGCAGAGTGGAGGGATAAATAGGTTATTTTCAGGCTGGCAAACACTAACTAGTGGATTGCCACAGGGATTAGTACGGGGGCCTGAACTATTTACAATCCATGCAAATGATTTACATGAAGGGACTGAATGTGTGGTTGCTAAATTTGGAGATGCCACAATGATAGGTATGAGAGAAAGTTGTGAAGAGGATATAGTTTAAAAAGGAATTATAGATATACAGGTCAAGTGAATGGACAGAAATTTGTCAGATGGAATAGAATGTGGGAATATATGAACTTGTCCACTTTGGCAGGATGAATAGAAAATCTGTATTCTATTTAAATGCAGAGAGATGGCAGAACTCTGGTACAAAGGGATGTGTGTGTCCTGGTACATGAATCACAAAATGTTAGTATGAAGGTGCAACAAGTGATAAGAAAAGCAAATGGATTGTTGTCATTTAATCTAAAGGGAATGGAATGTAAAAGTTGGCAAGATTTTGCTGTAGATGTACAGCTGGTGAGGCCACATCTGGAGTGTCATAGAGTCGTAGAGTCGTACAGCACCTAAAAAGACCTTCAGCCCACCGAGTCTGCACCAACAATAACTATCCCTAATCTCGCACTAATCCCACTTACCAGCACTTGTCCCATAACCTTGAATGTGAGGGTGTTTCAGGTGCTCATCCAAGTGCATTTTAAAGGTTGTGCAGATTCCAGCCTCCTCTACCTTCTCAGGCATTGCATTCCAGATTCTCACCACCAACTGAGTTAATTATTTTTTATTCAAATCCCCTCAGAATCTCCTGCCCCTTACCTTAAACCTATGTCCCCTTGTAATTGACTCCTCAACCAAGGGAAAGAGCTGCTTCCTATTTACCCTGTCCAAATCCCTCATAATCATATACACCTTAATCATATCCCCCTCAGCCCTCTTCACTCTAAAGAAAACAATCCAAGCCTTTCCAGTCTCTCCCTATAGCTCAGATGCTCCATCCCAGGCAACATCCTGGTGGATCTCCTCTGAACCCCCTCCAGAGCAATCACTTCATTCCTATAGCGAGATGACCAGAACTGCAGCAGTACACCAGCTGTGGCCCAGCTAATGTTCTGTGCAGCTCCATTATAACCTCTTTGCTCTTAAAATCTATGTCACGACTGATAAACGCATGTCCTGTATGCCTTCTTAACTACCCTATTCACCTGCTCTGCTGCCTTCAGGGATCTGTGAACAAGTACCCAAGATCCATCTGTTCGTCTGAGCTCCCTAGTGTCCTGCCATTCATTACATACTCCCTTGTCTAGTTTCTTCTTCCAAAGTGCATCACCTTGCACTTATCAGGATTAAATACCATCTGCCCCTGTTTTATCCATCTAACCAACCCACCTATATCTTCACTGTTAACCACCCTGCCAATCTTGATGTTGTATAAAAACTTTCTAATTATCCCCCCCATGTCCTCGTCTACATCATTTATATATGTAACAAACAATAAGGGACCCAGCACTAATCCCTGTGGTACCCTGGACACCGGCCTCCAGTTACTCAAACAGCCTTCTACCACCACCCTTTGTGCCCTATTACTAAGCCAGATTCAGATCCACCTCGACAAGTTTCCTTGAATTCCATGTGCTTCAACCTTTTCAATCAGTCTCCCATGTGGGACCTTGTCAAAGGCTTTACTAAAATCCATACAAATTACATCAACTGCACTTCCTTCTTCCACACATTTGGTCACTTTATCAGAAAAGTTCATCAAATTTGTCAGGCATGACCTCCCTCTGACAAAGCCATGCTGACTATCCCTAATCAACCCATGCCTTTCCAAATGGAAATTAATTCTCTCCTTCAGAATTTTCTCCAGTAGTTTCCCTACCGCTGATGTGAGACTCACCCGACTGTAATTCTCTGGTTTATCTCTCCCACTCTTCTTGAAAAGTGGAATAACTCTGACACTTCCCCCATAGCCAGAGAGGAATTTAAAATATCCGTCAGAGCCCCTACAATTTCCAGCCTCACCTCCCACAGCAACCTGGGATGCAATTCATCCAGGCCTGGGGATTTGTCTATTTTTAAGCCTATCCAAGCCTTCAGTACCTCCTCCTATGTCGAACTGCTTCAGGTCCTCACAGTTCTTACGAGGTCTTACGAGGAAAGGCTCAGGGAATTGAGGTTGTTTTCGTTAGAGAGGAGAAGGCTGAGAGGTGACTTAATAGAGACATATAAGATAGTCAGAGGGTTAGATAGGGTGGACAGTGAGAGTCTCTTTCCTCGGATGGTGATGACCAACACTACCTGGCTCCGACACCACATCCCAAGCCCCAGTCTGTATCTTCAATATTTCCCTGGACAAGGCCTGCGTCCGTAGCTGGTGCGCCAGCATGCGGCCCGCATTCACCCATACTCATATTGCACTTCTCTTTCCCTGTGCAGTTGCCCTACCGCCCTCCTCGTTATTCATATGTATGTTCAACCTCTTTTCAGTGGAGAGTTCCAGATTTATGTGACTTTTGTATTGAGAAGCATTTTCTGATAGCACTCCTGAACAGCTTCATTTAAAGGACATGTCCTCTTCTGGGCTGTCCAAGTAGAGGAAATAATTTTTATATATCTAACTTAGTAAATCCTTTAATTACCTTATACAGCTCAATTAGATTGTCAATTATTTATCAACCACTGGAACGGAATCATCTTCCATCCACACATTGAGGATACCCAAATAAACCTCGATGCTATCTTCCACAATCCTACAACCATTTATGTGCTTTTAGGTTGCTGTCTAATGTAAATTCATGGATCGTTCACAATTTTCTCCAACTTACCTTCAAGATGACTAAAGCCATTGTTACCATTCCCTAGCTATTAACTATGAATCCCCTTCCTTCATCATTTGCTCAAGCACTACAAAAATGTGAAAAACCTTTCAATCAGAACTGAACTTTAAACCCCAGATCGGTCAATTTCGAAGACCCTTTACTTCTATATCTGTATATTCTCCATGTACTATATTCAGACTTGCTCCGTACTATCTCCATCCTCATTTCAATGTGTTACGTTTAAAATTTGGGATATTTAAAAAATATTATATTTGTTATACAAGTTGCTGTTCGTCAAAACTCTGAGATGTGCAAACATACTGTTAGTTTGCAACAATTTTGTGATATGTTCGCCCTAAGAAACATTCAAGGGAAACGTGAGGTAATGATAAGGAAGAAGTGGGATCTTCAGGAAGGATCTGACAAAACATATGTAAATCACTGCTGATAGCGACTAGAAACACGAAACCTTTAATGAGGCCTTGCTCCAATCTTCCTCATTGACAGTTAAGTACTCAGAGACCTGACTACAAAGTGAGTTTAGAACAATGCACGGCACTAGTTGGTGAAGAGAATAAACAGATTGTGGTGAGTATCTTTACTTGTCTGAAGACCTGTACATGCCATTTCTGAGAATGTAATTTATCAAATGGTCACGGAACAGTGGAAATGCCAAGTGATCATCTTCAGACCCCAGAGGGACTGCTTTGTGCCCCTCAAGTCTTGTGTGGCAGCTCAAACAGATTAGAACAGTTTTTGCCAGGAATAGAAAACATTTGTTTTCCTGCCATTATTTTTGATTACTTTTTTCTAGGTGTTGAGTGCTCAAGAGCTCCAGCAGCGACGGAGCCCTATCATACAAAATAACACAGCCTTGTCTGTCAATTTGAATCAGCTGGCAACTCTTGTTTTCAAGATCACACATCATGAGTTCAAACATCAGGGCAGGACTGCAGCACATAATCTAACTTGATGCTTCACTACAGATGTGTCCATGCTGCATTTTTCAAAATGATGCCTGTATGTTATACTGGTGGATGTTTAGGTGACAGTGTAATTGAGATCATAGAGAAGTCAGAAGGTGTGGATGTTTGCGACAGGAGGCGGTCAGATGAAATGGGGCGGGAAACCTTTTGGTGATTAGGGACTGAGAGCAATAGATAAGGGGGAAGCAGCAAAATTAAAGCTTTAAGCCTTCAATCCGCTCTCTTAGCTTTCGGGAATAGTGGTGTTTAAATAGCAGGGGTTTTGCTGAAACCACAAAGAAACCATTAATTGAATCCTGCTACATATTCAAAAATTGGTTTACAGTCATAGACATTTTTGAAGTGTGGCCTTTGAACCATTTTAGATCAGACAGGTGAAATACTTATTTGACATTAAGGTCAGCATAAGTTCAGCAAATTTGGGCAAGTTGATGGCCGAAAAGAGTTTGGCAAAGGAAGGGCCAGATTGAGGCTCCACACACTGAAGACACTCAAAGTGAAGGTGGGTACATGTATAGCTGAAGTTAAGGATGTCTGATTGGGTGTGGGAATAAGAAGGTGGGTGATGGAATAAGATGGTGAGTGGAAAGATGACATGACACCTGCAGGTGAATACTGCTGGTGAGGGGGCCACCTGAGAGCAGAACCACAATGATCTTGGGTGGAGGTAATGGCTGTCGGGCTGTATGCATCCACCAACTAGTGGGAAGTTCAACCACTTTTTATGAAGGAATAAGCGGAATGGATTGATCAGTCTATCTAATCTGTGATTACCTTTGTCAGTTGGAGATTGTTTTTTTCTATTCGTAGTAGTCCTTTTGATCTCGATAAACAGAAGCTTGAGTTTAATTCTGACCAGGAAGAAAGGGGGGGGGGGGTTAAAAATGGGACAGCAAAGATACATATCAGGATAATTCATGATGTCTGTATTCCCAAGGGTTTATAGACATCAGTGTCTGACTAATTTATTCAGACTAAATGCTGATCTAAATGTATCAAACTCTCAAGGCTGAGGAGGAGTGCAGCAAGGTGAAATTGGCTGCCTGAAATTGTATTCAATTCCAGCCAAAAGCATTCGTCCTAAACCACATCCATCTTCCTAACCTACAGAAGCATTTCTGTAGCATATTACTCACACTGACAAGGTCAGCATTTTCAGTAGATTCACAAAATATACACAGTGGATAATGTTTGACATGTTGTAACTCTGTGCTTTTCCAAGACCTACTCTATTCATTTACTTAAGATTACATAGGATATATAGCAGACAAACAGGCCATTTGGCCCAACCAATTCAGACTCACGTTTAAATCTATTACAATCCTCCAGATGCCTTTCTCTCTTAAGTTCTTGCCATTTTTATCTTAAATGCATCTACATTATTTATTTCAACAATTCCCTGTGTTGCGAGTTCAACATTCTCACCACTCTTTTGATGAAGAAGTTCCTTATCAATTTTCTGTTGGATTTATTGGTGACTATTATATGGAAGCCTCTGGAAGCATTTTCTACGTAACCGCTCCATCAAAACCTTCATAATTTTAAGGACCTCTATTTAGTATCCCTCAATCTTACATTTTCAAGAGAAAAAGAGATCCAACTTGACAACTCTTTCCTGATTTACCTGCCCTTGCATTTCTGGTATCATGCTTATACGGAAATGTCACAATGGAAGAGCCACCAGATCCAGCACACTCTTTCCAGACCAACAGAAAGGCCCACAACGTCTGGCATCTAGAAGGAAAATACCTGCAGGTCGCGGCATGAATCAACCCACATGCCGGGTCCCATCAAAGCCACACACACTTCTGACTTGGAAGGAGATTGCACGTAACCCAGTCAATATACCCTCTGATCCTCGCAAGGCCTTGTTGAAAACTTGCAATTGAGCCAACAGCATCTCAGGGGTGATAAGGGGGTAAGCAACATATGCTGGCTTGCCAGCAAGGTTCAAATCCTCTGATCTAACAGAGGTCGACAAACATAGAAACTAGCATTTGTCAAGAAGCTCAGATATGCCACTACTGGTGGTCCACAATAAATGGTGCATCTATAGCCCCCACATTAGTCGTCGTTGATTTTCAGTGAAGTGCCAAGACTTTAAATGCCCCCATCCCAACAACAGGGCCATTCAACATGTATGAATAAAATGAGCAAAACTATATATTTATACATAAGTTTATAAAGTCATAGAACGATTGGATTCATGTGCCACCTTTGTACCAGTAAAAATTGTATGCTTACACTTTCTAACACTATAACTTGGTGCAGCCCATAAAATACGTAGCTGAAATGGAGACATCTGACTGAGTGCTATGTCCTGTAACCTGGAATGACCTTGGCATCCATCCTCTGGTGGACTGAGACCTCGAGTGCTCCAGCTTCCTGTGATTCTCCTTTACGGCCTCACCTACTGGAGGCACTGGGTCACTGGCATACAGGAGAAGGAGTAGCAGCTCTCCCTTAGAGTGCCTTGAGACGTTCCCTTTGGCTGATTGTTGGCGCTTCAGTTATTATGCAATGGAACTCCAGGAAGAGGAGGGGTGCCAGGAGGGTGGTTGAGCTGCCTTGCCTCCACTGTACAGAGCTCATGGCCAGAGTGATAGAATGCAGTTCCAGGTGCATATCCAGCAGCCACTGAGCATTCCATGGCCATCACAAAGAATGCCAGATGTTCTCCTGCCTGTCTCTGCATCTCCAACAAGTTTCATCAGTCAGTGGCTCAGAACGGTCTGGTCTCCAACAGTCCTCCGACTGCCAGGGACCCTTGACTGTCACATCTTCCATCAGTTAAGGGGTGATCCTAAGCCTAACTGTAAATGAACTTCCACCAAGGTGACTGACTCTGTGCTGGTGCAGGGTCCGGGAGAATGATGTGATGTGAATATTCTGACTTTTCAATATCATAATCCTCAAAAGTGGAATTCCTGTTTACAGCATAACAACTGCAAGTGCCCGTAGTGGAGAACACAAAGAATTAGCTTGTGGATATGTATGTAGCATAATGGAGTATGTTAAGCTAAGTTCCATCAATGGTTACGTGTAACAGTCTGTGATGTCATGGAAGGAAGTGACAAACATTCATATGATCTGAGCCTCAAGGAGAGTGAGCCTGCTCAACGGCTATTGTTCTAATAACTGTACATATATTAGAATCAAGTTAGAGTGTTTTACAGTCAGCATCATTGTGAATATATTGAAACTACTCTAACCCAACAACACAATAACATATGGTGGCAGAAGTAAAAAGGAGACGGTAATAGACAAATCTCCACTTCCACTTTGGGACAATCATAGGCCTCAATCAGGCTGAAGCATGAACAGAAGGGTAGCAGGTCAGTACACTTATATACACAGTGGGTGACTGTACATTAACATCCTACATACAATAGGGATCAATGAGGGCGAGATCACGTATGCCAAAGTTATTAAAGCATTGGAGACATATTTCAATCTCCCCAAGAATACTATTGTGGAATGCACGAAATTCAATAAATATGAGATGAGGAAATCACTACATTTATGACTGATTTGTACCGATTAGCAGAAGACTGTGAGTGCACTCATCTGAAGCAGGGGTCAGTAGCTGTTGAAGTAGTGGATGATGCATTATTAGATCATTTACAGATGCTGAAGTGTGATTAAACAAGGGGAGATGGTGGCATAGTGGCATTGGCAGTGGCTGCATATTTCTTTGGGAACCAGGGTTTAAATCCCATCACGGCAGGTAGTATAGTGGGTAGCACTGTTGCTTCACAGCTCCAGGTTCCCAGGTTCAATTCCCGGCTTGGGTTGCTGGCTTTGCAGAGTCTGCATGTTCTCCCTTTGTCTGCGTGGGTGTCCTCCGGGTGCTCCGGTTTCCTCCCACAAGTCGTGAAAGCTGTTAGGTGAATTGGACATTCTGAATTCTTCCTTGGTGTACCCGAACAGACATCTGAATGTGGCGACTAGGCGATTTTCACAGTAACTTCATTGCAGTATTAATGTAAGCCTACTTGTGACAATAAAGATTATTATTAGTAGTAGTAGTAACATTTGAATTCAATACAAATCAGGAATTTAAAGTCTTATTGTTATTAAAACAATGTCCTTCGGCAGATCTCCTTCCCTATCTGGGCTGGCCTACGTCATTCCGGACCCACAGCAATATTATTAACTCTTAATTGCCACTCAGTATAAGGGAAAGTAGGGATTCGGCAATTAGCCCATATCCCATGACAGAATTTAAAAACCAACATGAGAGTTCTTCAATTCTCCTGCAAAAAAAATTACATGGAGCAGGAAGAACAGAGTTGAAGGTTCTTGGAGAGGATGTAATTACTGAAGTTCAATTCAAGATCAGATTTGTTCATTCTTAAGTAGAAAGGGATGTGTGATATTGAATCTAATTCGCAGAATAGAAAAAATAAAGGAATGTGAAGGTCAAATTCCCAAAGTTGTGTGGCGGATTCGGAAAGCTAAAAACAGAGGCTCGTATAACACTAAGCTCAGAAAGGAAACTCATAAATGTTCTACACCCTTTACTTCCAAAACTTAATGGAGAGAGAAAGAGTCAGTTCATCCATAAAAGTGCCAATGAGTTGGTACTTAGAGACAGCACCGGATTCTGAAGCGATAAGAATATGTATTGATCTCACACAACTCACGAAAGCTGTGAAAAGTTATCCATCCGATGGTATCAGTAGGTGAGAGTTTAGCTAAATTAGGGAAGACTTCATTATTCTCTAAATTAAATGCTGACAGATACCTCTAGAAGAAGAGTCCAAGTTCTCAACTTTCAGAACACTATTTGGAAGATTTTGTCCGGTTTTGGGCACGTTTACCACGGTGTTCCTCGGTAGCTGCTGTGCCAAGAAACACCCCGCTATTCAACGGCACTTGGCCTTTTTTTTTTAGCCTCTGAGAGTTTTTCTCTGCCAAGGTTGCAAGTCATTTCCTGCTGGTGAGCTAAACCTTGCTACCAAGAAAGGCGCCTTGCAGATTAGGGTGCCATTTTGGAAGGCTGCCCTGATCTTCCTCTCCAGCCCCCCCCCCCCCCCCCCCCCCCCCCCCCCTCCCCCCCTCCCCCCGGTATTGGACCTCTCCCTCCTCTCAACCTCAGAGATGCCCCAGAGAACACATCCTCACTCCAATCCATCTAAGAAGGTCCCCCGGGCCAATCCTGGAAATGTCAACTTGGCACCTGGGTACCCAGGCACTGCCACCCTGGCAGTACTACCGCCACCCTGGCACTGCCAGGATGCCATCCTGGTAATGCCATGGTAACAGTCTGGCAGTGCCAAGGTTCTTGGGTGCCAGAGGGAGTGCTGGGTACCACCTTGCCCTATCCTCAACCACCTGGAGGTCTCAAATGGCCTGGGAGACAGCACAAGGTGCCATACGACTGATCCACATTTTGGAAACCAGTATTATACAGCGTCATGACGGGATCTCACAGGTGTGGCCCTTAGGTCTCGGGCATATTTAAATAAGCCAAATGGTTCATTTCGGCCAGTGAGGGCGAGATTCAGATTGCGATGTCTTGCGAGATTGTGTGAAATCTCACGAGGTGTTTCGAACGTGGCAAATCTTGCAAGAGGCTTCTCATGAGATTCAATAACCTCGACCCAACACCAAATTGGGAGGGACAGGGCCATTAAATCGTGCCCTCTGTTTTCACAGTTTACCCTTGGGATACCTCAGCACCAGAGATCTCTAAGAGAACAAAGTCAAATCTGTTCGAGGACTTACGCAGGGTTGTTTGCCACATGGATGATGTGTTGACACATGGGTCTGTTCAAATTATGCAAGATGTGCGAGTGAGATGAGGGCAGCATGGTGGCCTAGTGGTTAGCACAGCTGCCTCACGGCACTGAGGTCCCAGGTTCGATCCCGGCTCTGGGTCACTGTCCATGTGGAGTTTGCACATTCTCCCCGTGTCTGCGTGGGTTTCGCCCACACAACCCAAGGATAGGTAGATTGGCCACTCTAAATTGCCCCTTAATTGGAAAAAATAATTGGGTACTCTAAATTTTAAAAAAAAGACGTGGGAGTGAGAGCAATGCTGAAAAGTCTACAAGATGGAGGGTTTACAGTCAACGGTAAGTATCAGTTTTCAGTCAACAATCATGTTTCTTGGTCATATTGAGGGCATCAAGAATAAGTGTCATAGAGGTCTATAGCACAGAAAAGGCCCTTCAGCCCATCGCATCTGCGCCGGCCAAACACAACCACCTAAGTATTCTAATCCCATTTTCCAGAACTTGGCCTATAGACTTTATGCCCTGGGATCACAAATGCAAATCTAAATATTTTTTAAATGTTATCAGGATGTCTGCCTCCACTACCCTTTTAATCAGTGAGTTCCAGGCTCCCACCCTCTGGGTGAAAAAGTTTCTTCTCACATCTCCTCAAAACCTCCTGTCCCTTACCTTGGGCAGAATTCTCCGACCCTCCCCGCAGGGTCAGGGAATCGCCCGGGGCCGGCGTAAATCCCACCCCCGCCATGGCCGGAATTCTCCGCCACCCAGGAATCGGCGGGAGCGGGAATCACGCCCCGCCGGTCAGCGTGCCCCCCACGCCAATCGGCGGGACCCCCGCGGTGATTCTCCAGCCCGCGATGGGCCAAAGTCCTGCCGCTGTCAGGCATCTCCCACTGTACGTGGTTTAAACCACCTCTGTGCCGCAGGGATTGGCGGCGCGAGCTGGCCCCCGGGATCCTGGGGGGGGGCGCGGGGCGATCAGACCCCGGGGGTGCCCCCACGGTGGCCTGGCCCGCGATCGGGGCCCTCCGATCCTGTGCGTGGGGGCACTCTTTTTCTTCCGGCGCCGCCACGGCCTCCACCATGGCGGAAGCGAAGAGTCCCCCTCCACTGCGCATGCGCCGGTGGTGACGTCAGCAGCCGCTGACGTTCCGGCGCATGCGCGGACTCACGCCGGCAGGCGAAGGCCTTTCGGCCAGCCCCGACGCCAGCTGGCGTAGTGCCGAAGGCCGTTGGCGCCAGTCGGCGGAGCGGGAGCCACTCCGGCGCGGGCCTAGCCCCTAAAGGTGCGGAATTCTCCGGGACCCCCCTGCCCCACCGGGTAGGGGAGAATTTTGCCCCTTAAATCTCATTGATCTCTCCAACAAAGGAAAAGTTTCTGCCTGTCTACTCTATCTATACCCCTCATAATATTATACATCTCAATCATGACCCCACAATTTCCTCTTCCCCAAGTAAACAAATCCTCGTCTATCCAATCTCTCTTTGTGGCTAAAATTCTCCAGCCCAGGCAACCCCCCGGTAAATCTCCTCTGTACCCTTTCCAGTGCTATCCTTCCTGTAATGTGGATTCCCAAACTGCACACAACTCTCTAGCTGTTGTCTAACCAATGTTTTATGCAGTTCCAGCAAAACCTCCCAGCATAACTTCCCTGCTCTTAAACTCTGGGCGCGATTCTCCGCACTCACGATGGGTCGGAGAATAGCGGGCGGCGCAAATTTTTACGGCGACGCTGGTCCGACGCCCTCCCGCTATTCTCTCCCCCCCCCCCCCCCCCCCCCCCCCACGCCCACCCCCCGACACGAATCGCTGCTCGCCATTTTTTTACGGCGAGCAGCGATTCTCCCCTGGCCGATGGGCCGATTTCCAAGGCCTTTCCGGCCGTTTTCACGAATTTTAATACACCTGCTATACAAGTTCGTGAAAACGGCAGCAAAGTGCCATTGTGCACAACCATGCCACCGATTGGCACGGCCGCACCACGGCCAAGGGTGGCATGGGCCCACGATCGGTGCCCACCGATCGCGGGCAGCGGGTCCGATTCCCGCGCACTCTTTCTCCCTCCACCGCCCCGCAGGATAAGTCCGCGGGGCGGCTGAGGGGCATTACGGACCGCGCATGCACGGGTCTGACGCATATGCGCAGATGACGTCATCCGCGCATGCGCGGGTTGGAGTCGTCCAATCCGCGCATGCGCGCTGACGTCATCATATGCGTCAGCCGTCGCTAACTTTGGCGCGCGGGCTTAGCGAAATTCGTTAAGCCCGCGATGCCGTAGTTCACGGGGCCGCGATGCTAGCCCCAACCGGGGAGCAGAATCGGGTCCCAGGAGGGGGCGCGGAGGCTGTTGTGAAACATGGCCGTTTTTGTGGCAGCCTTCACGACTCTCCGCCTTTGCAGAGAATCACGCCCTCTATGCCTCATATACATGCTCTGCTCCATGCTAACCAAGGTCCACCTGATCCTTGGTGCTTCCCAAGGTCCTGTCGTTTATCATGTGTCACCTTGCCTAGTTTGTCCTACCCAAGTGCAGCACCTCACACTTATCCAGATTGAATTCCATTTGCCACTGATCATCCCATCTGACCAGCCCTTCATATAATCTAAAGGTATCCTACTCACGATTTACCAACCACCAATTTTTGCATCATCCACAAACTTATTGATCAACCCTCTTACATTAATGTCCAAATAATTTATATAAACCATAGGCAGCAAGAGCCCTATCACTGATCCCTGCAGCACCCCACTGGACACAAGCTTCCAGTCAGAAAAACAGCCTTGACCATCAACGTCTGCTTCCTGCCACTCAGCCATTCTGGATCCAATTTTCCAAATTTCCTTGTATCCCATGGGCTCTCACCTTCACTATCAGTCTCCCATGTGGGGTCTTATCAAAAGTTCAAGTAGATGATGTCAAATGAACACGCTTGGCCACCTCTTCGAACAATTCAATCAAGTTAGTTAGTCAGCCAGGCCTTATTCCTTAACAAAACCATGCCTACTGTTGTTAATTAATCCCTGCCTCACTAGGTTAATTCTGTCTCTCAGAATTGCTTCTAATTGTTTCCCCACAACTGAGGTTAGACTGTCTGTAGTTTCCTGGTTTCTCCCGTCCTCCCTTCTTGAATAATGGCAGCACATTGGCTATCCTCCAGTCCTCCAGCATCTCACCTGTGGCCAGAAGGGAATTGAAAATTATTGCCAGCGCCCCTGCTATGTTATTCCTTGCCTCACTCAGTCACCTGGGATACATTTCATCTGGTCCTGGAGATTTGTCTGCTTTTAAGCATAACAGATAACTCAACCTCCTCTCTGTCTATGTTAATTTCTTTAGGTTTTATCAGTCCTTCTCCCTGATTTCTATACCCATATCGGCCCATTTCCCTAGTGAACACCAGCACAAAGTATTCATTTAGAATACTACCTCCGGCACCACTCACACATTATCATTGTGTTCTTTAATGGGCCCTACTCTTTCCCAAGTTATCTTTTTACCGTAATTTGTTAAACAACTTACGATTTCCTTTATTTTACCTGCCAGTATCCTTTCATGATCCCTTTTCCTCTTCTAATTTCCTTTCTAAGGTCCGTCTTGCAATTTCAGTACACATCTAGGGTTTCTGTTGTTTTGATATCTTTATATCTGCCATAAGCCTCCCTTTTTCTCTTTATCCAATGCCGTATATCCCTTGATAGCCAGGGTTCACTCGATTTATTGGTTTCACCCTTTTTCTTGTTTGGAACAGTTTGGCCCTGTACTCTCCTTATAGCCTTCTTGAAAGCATCTCAATGTTCTGTCACGGATTTACCTAAAAGTGTCTGCTCCCAGTCTTCTCTGGCCATATCATATCTGATCTTATTAAAATAGGCTTTCCCCCAGTTTAGAACTTTGATTTCAGGCCCTTCCTTGCCCTTTTCCATATCAATCCTGAATTCTGAGTTATGATCGCTGTCTGCAAAATGCTCCCCCCACTGATCCTTCAGCCACGTGTCCGGCTTCATAACCGAAAATTAAGTCCAGGACCTCTTGTAGGACATTCTATGTACTGTCTTGCAAAATTCTTCTGGGTGCATTTTAAGAATTCCGCTCCCTCTAAATCTTTGACACTATGGCCACCCCAGTTAATGTTGGGGAAGTTGAAATCCCCCACTATCACTACCCTATTACTTTCACACCTCTTTGAAATTTGCCTACATATCTCTTCTTCTATTTCTCTAGGACTGTTAGAACACTCCCAGAAATGTGATTGCTTCTTTTTGTTTTTTATGTTCTACCTATATGGCTTCATTTAAAGAGCCTTCTCAGATGTCCTCCCTCCTTCCTGCTGTAATTGACTCTCCGGTGAAAATTGTGACACCCTCTCCTCTTTCAGCTCCTTCCCTGTATTGCCTGAAGATCCTGGGCGCGATTCTCCCAGCCCCGCCGTGGGACGGAGAATCGGCGCAACCGTGCCACGCCGCACCGACACCGATGTGTGATTCTCCGAGGTGCAGAGAATCGGCGCCATTTGCGCTGGCGCGTTTGGCGCAGCGCCGGTCGCGGGCCGCTGTCTGCGGCCGGGCTGCTGATTCTCCAGCCCGGATGAGCCGCGCAGATACGGTAGAGTCCCAGCGGCACCGTTCACCCCTGGTCACTGCCGGCGGGAACTCTGCGTGAATGGTCGTGGGGCGGCCGTGGGGCAGGGAAAAGCACTCCTATTGCCACACATTAATCTGGACTAACATCCTATTTTACACTCATGAGCACGTGGCACTGGAAGTCATTCGGAGATTACTACCTTCTGGGTTCTGTTTTTTAATCTACTTCTGAGGTCTCTAAATTCTGCTTGTAGGACCAAATCCCTTTTCTGCCTATATCATTGGTAGCAATGTTACCACAATATCTGTCTGTTTGCCCTCTACGTTCAGTACGCTTTACAGCTGTTCAGTGACACCTCTGCCACTCTAAGCCCTGATGTCCTTCCCTCCTTCTCTCTTCTGCAGCACACCCACCCCTGATATCATGAAGTTGGCTGCCACTGCTTTCTTCTACACAATCATCTCCCCCAACAGTATCCAAAATGGTAAATCTGTTTGATATGGGGATGACCACACGGGACTCCTGCCCTCCTCTACTCTGCCTGGTGGTTCTCCCATGCACTTTCTGTCTGTTCAATCTTCACCTGCGGTGTGACCACCTCACTGAAATGTGCTATCCACGACTTGCTCAGCATCACAGATGCACCACAGTGAATCCATCCTCAGCTCCAGCTCCAAAATGGTGTCAGCCTATAGCTGCAGTTGGACACACTTCCAGCACACATGGTCATGAGGGACAATTGAAGCTTCCATGATTTGCCACAAAGCACAGGCAGAGTAAGCTACCCTGCCATGACGACCCTTCATCAGAATGGAGAGTGCCGTAGTTAAATTCTAAAACTAGGGTCCTGAATCTAAATAAAGGAAACTACAATGGTATGAGGCAAGCATTGGCTGTGATGGTTAGTGAAAATTACTTAGAGGGATAACAGTGGATAGGCAACAGCAACATTTATTAAAAGCACATGAATGAACTGCAACTGTTGTTTATTTCTGTCCGGTGCAAAAATAAAATGGGAAATAACAAGGGAAATGAGTGATGGTATCAGCTTCAAGGAAAATGCATACAAATTAGCCCGAAAAAAAGCAGATCTGAGGATTGGGAGCAGTTTAGAATTCAGCAAAAAAGGACAAAGGGATTGATTAAGAGGAAAACAGAGTATAAGGGTAAGCTTGCGGGGAACATAAAAACTGACTGTAAACGCTTCCATCGGTATGTGAAGAGAAAAAGATTAGTGAAGACAAATATAGATCCCTTACTGTCAGAAACAGGGGCATTTATAATGGGGAACAAAGAAATGGCTGAGCAACTAAATACATGGGTTCTGTCTTCACAAAGGAGGACATAAATAACCTTGCAGAAACATTGAGGTACACAGGGTTTAGTGAGAGGCAGGTGCAATTGATTTGATTGAAGTCCGATGAACACACAGGGCCTGATAATCTACATCCCAGAGTACTTAAAGAAGGAAGTATAGAAATAATGGATGCTTTGTTGGTCATATTCTGAGTTTCTATAGACCATGGAACAGTTCCCCATTATTTAAAAAGGAAGGTGGAGAGAAAACAAGAAATTATAGACCAGTCGGCCTGACGTTGGTAATGGGGAAATTGCTCGAGTCCATGATAAAAAGTTTAATAGCAGAACACTTGGAAAACAGTGGCATGATTGGACAGAGTCAGCATGGATTTATGAAAGGGAAATCATGCACGAAAAACCTACACTGTACCCCAACAGGTGCCGGAGTGAGGCAACGAGATGATTTTCGCAGTAACTTCATTGCAGTGTTAGTGTAAGCCTACTTGGGACACTGATAAAGATTATCATAAAAATACAATGTAACTCCTCTCTCTCCGCATTAAGACTGGATGTCATTCTCTCAAGACGGCAAAGGATTGAAGTCAAACCAGGAGCTGGAAGCCGCATTTGGTGTGACACAATGGGTCTCAAGAAGCATACCGGCCTGAAGGTGATCCTTCAAGTTGAAGACCCAGTTTAATAAAAGCTGAAGTGTCTCTCCAGGAGAAAACCTACTGCTTGTAAGTACTGAAAAAATTATTCTGTGAGATGACCATCACCAATTGTAAACCAGCAGCTGGGAGGAAAGCCTCCTGCAAAGAACTCATCATCTGAGGCAAGGACTCTTATCTTTTGCCCTTAACCCTTACTATTGTCCCCTTTTCATCCCTCTGTGTTTATCTGTATCGTATGTGTGGGTAGAGGGTGAGACAGTTAAAAGGGGTAGTAGGTTAGCTTGCTTGTTATCCAGCTGAAATTACTGCATATTTCATCTTTATGTCTCTTATAAATAAACAGTAATTGTGTTTCAACTTACAAAACTGGTGACTGTAAATTATTGGGCAGTCAAGGGCCATATAGATCAGGAATATTTCTACGAATTATTGATTAATTCACTTGTGTTGGGACTCAGGGGCCTGTGGGGCTGGAACTGACTGCGCATTAGCCCATGGTGTCATAATAACAGCCAATGGCTGCAAGGCAGCCTGTGTTCCCCTAGGCTAGCTCTAGTTGATGTTTTCGGCAGGAGATGGGCAGGGAATCCGGTGCATGGTATCATTCAGAACAGAGACTTCTACAAGGCAGCTGGATTGTCTAGTGTGCAATGCTGGCATGTGTTTGACACTGTAGACTCAACCAAGAAGCTGCTGGGGTGCATGTGAATTGCAATGGGGAGAGAGGGAGCCAGGACAATGATGACAAAAGACAGAGGGGTTTGAGAGCATGATGGAGACAAATGGCTACTGACTATTGACGCTGCAGTCTGAGTTGTTCTTCCTCATCATCGCCCTCCCTGTTATCCTCTGACATCAGTGTGACGAATTTCATCCAGGTCATCTTTCACCTCTGTTGCTCCATTTTCAGATATTTTGGCAGTGGTAGATTGGTAGGAGAGAATGATAACATATAGGAAGCAGCGAAAGGTAGAAATGTGTGTGTATGAGTCCACTAATAATAATCGCTTATTGTCACAAGTAGGCTTCAATAAAGTTACTGTAAAAAGCCCCTAGTCGCCACGTGCCGATGCCTGTTCAGGGAGGCCCGGTACAGGAATTGAACCCGCGCTGCTGGCACTCTTCTGCATTACAAGCCAGCTGTTTAGCCCACTGTGCTAAACCAGCCCCTGTATAATACAATCAGTTAAGAAATGTGGGGTAATTGTGATTGGAGAGGCCAAGTAGGGGGCAGGAGGGTGGATGGATGGGAGCAAGAAAATGTTAGTCTGGAGAGTGGAGAAACGTATTTTATTTCAAGCAGTTATTATGTTTTAGAGGAGTTGTATGTGCGCTGATGCAAAGAGTGAAGTGTGAAGGGTTAGCGATGCTTTAAGTGGGTGAAGTGTAGTTCTGCATAAAGTAGGCAGGGGGAAAGGAAGAGTGTGGTGACCAAACAACCTTCCTGGCCCTCCAACATCTCTTTTGCATTGTTAATCAGTCTCGGTGCAAGAGAGGAGACAGTCAGTGTAGGTACCAATTTCTTGCAGGTTGGATGACTGATGTTCCTAATTTTGAATAAATCAGATAAACAATTAAACTAAATCAAATAAATTGGGAAAAATTAAAGGAGCAGTCCTTTAAAGGGATATTGCCTGAGACAAAATGCAAACAATAAACTAAACTTAAAACATTCAATAAAACCGTGATATAGAAAATTGATATGGCACACCAGTTTGCGTGATGCCCATCAGGCATGGAAGGCCTTGACGATGCCAGCAGACCATAGAATCTGTATAGTACAGAAGGAGGCCCTTTGGCCCATCGATTCTACACTGACCCTCTCAAAGAGCACCCCACCTAGGCCCACGCCACCACCCTATCCCCGTAATCCTAACTTAACCTACGGGTCAATTTTAGCATCGCCAATCCATCGAACCTGCACATCTTTGGACTGCAGGTGAAAACTGGAGCAGCCAGAGAAAACCCACACAGCCATGGGGTAAGATATGTGCTCCCTCTCTCGGGACACCTAGTCGTGAATGTAGCCCCAGTGGAGGGGCAGACAGCCAAGCTACACAACACCCTCGGTCGCCTGCTGCCTGCAGCTGTTGATGATGATGGATGACTGATGTTGGAGTCTAGCTCTGATGAAAAAGTGATCCAGGAAATTGGGGGGGGGGGGGGGGGAGGGGGGGGGATCCTGTGTAGCACCTATTGGAAATTTAGGAGTTGAAATCAATATGATTTAGGTGCTAATCTGTAATGGAACCAGTGAGGCTAATCATTTTTTTAAAGTGTATGGCTTAAACTTTGTAATTGACAATGATTAGAATGAATTAATGGTTAATTATGCTCTTAGTCACCAAGTCTTAGAAATGAATCCCAAGGGAAAACATTTTGACTGAAACACAAGAGACCAGCACAGAATAATTGTCTAATTAGAAAGGTTAATGTTTAGGTCGACTGCTTTGTGCAACATTGCATTCCATCCATTATCTTTAGCCTTCTTATATACCACTAATATTATTGTGTTCAGAGTAAATTGAGTTGTGTTCGATCTTTATCTTTGAACGCAAACTTGAAATTTTATAAATGAGTTATGGACTGGAATTGAATCAAGACTTCAAGTGATTAATGTATAGAATAATGAATTTGGGACTGAGTGGTGCCATAGTTAGACATGAACCTTTCATCTCGAGCAGTGACCAAATTAGACCCCACCCACCCCTTGACTGCGGGTTGAATTTGCTCTAACCTGGAATAGCTTCTCTTGCAACCTCATGTACTTCCTTTAGATAAGGAGTCGCAATGAGAACACAAATGGGTCTTACTGATGCTTTTCTGTTGCCCATTGAATTGACAACTGCGTTCATGCTGCTTCCTGGTTTCAGCATGGCCTTGAGGATTTCATTAATTACATTCCAAACTTCCTTCTCTTCATCCCTTTTATGACCGTCCATCTTCGATTCTTCCCTTTTCTCTCAAAGTCTGAAAAAGAGCTTTTCACATAATATTTATTGAAATCCATTGTCTCATACAGCCATCTCAATTATGCTTCTTCCCAGCCTAGCTTAGTAAGGACTCCACCTCTTTTCTCAGCTTTCCCCGTTTCTCAGCTTCCACCATATTTTCTCTTGAGACTCACTTTTTACATTACATAGGAGTACATAGATTATATGGCACAGGAACAGCCGTTCAGCCCAGCCCATCAATACTAACTTTTATGTTCTACTGGAGTCTCCTCCAATCCTTCATCATCTAACAATATCAGCTTAATCTTCTAGTCTATTCTACCTCATTTACTTATCCAGCTTCCCCTTATATGGATCTGCACTATTCACTTCAATTGCTCTCTGTGGTAGTGAGCTCCACATTCTCACCCCTTCTCCAGATAACAAAGTTTCTTCTGAATTCCCCATATAATTTCTCTTTGTCTTATATTGCCGGCTTTGAGTTTTGTTTTTCCTAAATAAATGGAAACACTCTCTCTGGGCAGAACTTTTGAGTTGCATGAGAGGAGGCAGGACTAGAAAATTGGCCTCGATGGGGTGCGTGCTGATTTGCTGGCTTGTTACTGCTTTCAAACATTTAGAAGTGGGTGGTTGGTGTGGCCTGAAAGTGGCCGTTAATCAATGAAGACCATGAGATGGGCAATGGGTAGGCACCATGCAGGCTATTACAAGTTCCTGGTTGATGAATAAAGGTGACCTCCCAACAGTGCCTCAAATAAGTTCCTTAACCCCTTATATTCACATGTCTCTGACATTGCTGCGGTTACAGGCCATCTTGTGGAGGGGTTTCCTTTCCAAAATATTGGTCTGACAGCTGCAGCCGTATGACTTTAAGCTTTATTGAAAAGCCTTCAGAGGGAACATCCACGTTGGGTGGTGCTGCCAATCTCTCAGGGCTGGAGAATCTTCTCTTGGTCCTCTAATTAAGGTCAGCGGGCATGCACCTGGCCACTGATTGGCCAGCCGTTCAAAGATCAGGCCTCAGGCATTGAAGCAATGCAGCATGGTCAGGAACCAGAAATTATCCCAACATTCAGGACACAACACCAATACAAAATTTCTGCCCTTCATATCTACTCGATCAAAACCTGTCATAGTCCTCACTGCAAATTTGGTCGAAACAAGGTTTGATATAGGTGTAACCGAACTGTTTTACTTTTCAATTCTATTGCTGTAGAAAAATATCCTAATGCTGGTGTTGCTTTTTCTTACAGCCTTATTAAACATTATGGCTACTTTTAGTGATTTATGTGCTCCCATGCCCCTTTGCTCTTCTATCACATTTAGATTCCTAGGGGACGATTCTCCCAGGCCGCACCATCCGGGAGAATCGATGGTCACGCCATTTTTTCGCTCGTCGCCGGGTCCGACTCCGTTCTCCCAAGGCGTGGACGGTGCCGTGCATGCCAGAGAATCTGCCGAGAAGGCAGTCGAGTCGTTTCACCGAGTTCCCCGCTATTCTCCGGCTTGGATGGGCTGAAGTCCCGACGGCGTGACCCCAGGTCACGCCATCACCGTGCAAAATAAATTTGTCAGCCAATCGTGCTGGCTGGGGGTGGGGGGGGGGGGGGGGGGGGTTTGGAGGGGGGGAGTTTGGAGGGGAGGAAGTGGGGAAGGGAGGGAGTGGGGGGAATGGGCCGAGTGGTGAAGGGGGGGAGTGGGGAGGTGAGGGAGTGGGGAAGGGGGAGAGTGGGGAAGGGGTTCGACGGCAGCCTGCGTGACCGACACCTCCAGATGGAGTTCCGTGGTAGGTGGCGAAGACACACTTCCAAATCGGGCACACGGTGAAGGGTTGTGTCCGCTGATGCTGCTGTGAGGAATGATGGGTTGAGCTGTGTGGGATACGGATACTGTGGGCAAGTGGAACGGTGCGTGTCTGATTGAACAGTGTCCAGGCTGCCTGGGCACCCATTCATCCACAGGACCCTAGCTGCCTGTGTGTCAAAGTGCCCTCCTAACAAATGTCGTTTCCTCTCCCTCGCAAACCAATACCCCCCCCCTTCAAGTTCATGATGTTTTCGCAGCAGCCGTCGATGTTCGACGCCGTGGTGGCAGTGGCAGCCATCCAGATGGGCATCCGTCGCATGCGAGCAAGGTGGCTCATGGAGGGTGCTGCAGAGGGAGTGGCTGCGGAGGGCTCCGTGCCAGGCGCTGCTGCTGCTAGCGGAGACAAAAACTTTAGCGCTCTCCATGATGGTCGCATCCCGTAATGTTCAGGCCTACCCCCCTCGCCGAGTGGCCCACCCGTCCTATCCCTCCTGGACGCCGCAAACGGCCTCCCAAGCTGGGACCCTGCCTAGCCAATACGCCTGCGCCGCACGCCAGTCCGCGCACCCCGGGGGTTCCCGTTGCTTCTTCTGCGGCCAACAGAAGCACACCCGCCAACGCTGACCGGCCCGTGCCGCCACTTGCAAGTCCTGTAGCAAAAAGGGCCACTTCTCAGCAATGTGCCAGGCCCGCGCAGTCGCCGCTATCGCCCTCTCCCCCCTGCCAAACGCACAATGGGCGTCGCCATCTTCTCCTCCCGGGGCCACGTGCGGCCAGTGGGCATCGCCATCTCCTCTCCCTCAGTCCACGTGCGGCCCATGGGTGCCGCCATCTTTTCCCGCCCCCACAGTGTGCACCCAATGGGCGCCGCCATTTTGTTCCCCACAGGACCTCCGGACGCTGCCATCTTGTCTTCCCCATGGGGCTGAGATGCCAACTACATCCCACGATCTGGGTCGCCGACGCTCGCCATCCGAAACCTCCAACGACCACCCGCAGTTTGCCTCCATGACGCTGGACCAGTCTCGTCCACACAACCTGGCCACCGCTTTGACAATGGTGAAAATCAACGGCCACGTGACCTCTTGCCTGCTGGACTCCGGAAGCACAGAAAGCTTCATACACCCGGATACGATAAGGCGCTGCTCCCTCGCGGTTCACCCCGCCAATCAACGGATCTCCCTGGCCTCCAGATCCCACTCTGTCCCGATCTGAGGATTCTGTACGGTCACTCTCACAGTCCAGGGCGTAGAATTCAGCGGTTTCCGTCTCTACGTCCTCCCCAACCTCTGCACTGCACTATTGCTGGGCCTGGATTTTCAGTGCAATCTCCAAAGCCTCACCCTCAAATTCAGCGGGCCCCTACCTCCACTCACCGTTTGCTGCCTCGTGACCCTCAAGGTTGATCCCCCTCCCTCTTTGCCAATCTAACTGTGAATTGCAAACCCATTGCCACCAGGAGCAGACGGTACAGTGCCCAGGACAAGGCCTTCATCAGGTCCGAGGTCCAGCGGCTGCTTCGGGAGGGTATCATCGAGGCCAGCAATAGCCCCTGGAGAGCCCAAGTGGTAGTCGTTAAAACGGGGGAGAAACACAGAATGGCTGTGGACTACAGCCAGACCATCAACCGGTACACACAGCTCGATGCGTACCCCCTCCCACGCATATCTGATATGGTCAATCAGATTGCACAGTACCGGGTCTTCTCAACAATTGACCTGAAATCCGCCTACCACCAGCTCCCCATCCGGGGCGAACGGTCGGCTCTATCACTTTCTTAGGGTTCCTTTCGGCATCACTAACAGGGTCCTGGTCTTCCAAAGGGAGATGGACCGAATGGTCAACCAGTACGGTTTGTGGGCCACGTTTCCGTACTTAGATAATGTCACCATCTGCGGCCATGATCAGCAGGACCACGATGCCAACTTCGCTAAATTCCTCCGCACCGCCACTCTGCTCAACCTTACGTATAATAAAGAGAAGTGTGTATTCAGCACTACCCACTGAGCCATCCTCGGCTATGGGAATGGGACAGTTCAGCGCCGACGTTTCAGCGCTGCCGTTTCAGCGCCAGGACGTTTCAGCGCCAAATATTGCAGCGCCAAATATTTCAGCGCCAGGACGTTTCAGCGCTCATTCATTCAGAAATCATTCTTGAGTATGGTCACAGGTATGACACAGGTATACCAGCTTTTACACTTAGTTATTTGGTCGTTTCATCGTTCTAACTGTCTTTAGATTTTGTTGGAGTTTTATTATGATTACTGTTTAGATAATGTTAGAGTTTTGTTAACAAGTTTTTATACTTACGTAGTTATTCGGTAAATTTCTTTTGGTAAATTTGGTAAGTTCCATATCTTTAAACTCATGGCTGAATCAGTGAAAAGCAAGCGAGGCAGAGAGAAGTTCTGTCATGAAGGTTTTATATATCGTTTTGACAAAGAAAGCAAGAAACAAAAGCAAGTTAAGTTTTGGCGATGCCATGAGGATGGTAGGTGCAAGGCCCGCATTCACACGTTAGAAAGAGAGGTGATCGAAAAGATCAACGAACATACTCATCCCCCATCTGCAGTTGCTATCGAAGTGGAAAAGGTCATAACTGATGCGAGAGACCGGGCTGAAAAGACTTGTGAGCCTCCAAGTACGATTATCAACAAGTGCATTGAAAAAATGTCCGTGGCAGGTATGGCACAGTTACCAAACAGGCAGGCAATGCGAAAAATTATTCGTAGAAAACGAGACGAAGTTAATCAGGTCCCCGATAATCCAAGATCGATTCAAGAGCTTTAGTTACCTCATGAATACATGATGCATAAACCCACCCCAGAAACCGAGGAAAATTTCTGTTTAAAGGATAGTGGTACGAACAACGAACGGATTATTATATTTGGGAGAGAGAGTTGGTTAGAACACATGGCAGCTTCCACGACTTGGTATGCTGACGGAACATTTGCGGTAGCACCACACCTATTTTATCAAGTTTATATCATCATGGTTAGGAAAAATAACGGAGTTCACCCTGTATTGTACGCGCTTTTACAAAACAAACAGTATGCAACCTATATGATGTTGTTTGCGATGGTAAAAGAGATGATTACAAACGCAGGACCTGCCATTAACAATTGTGATTTTGAACGCGCTGCTTTTACCGCCATGAAAGACTCCTTCCCCAATATAGAAGTAAGAGGCTGCCTTTTTCATCTGTCTCAAAATATACTTAGGCAGATAAGTGGTTTTGGTCTCATGCGTTTATATAAGAGCAATCCCGATTTTCCATTACATTCGAAAATGATAACTGCCCTATGTTTTGTGCCAGTTGACAACCTTGACAGTCACGTGGATTCTTTAGCAGGTAATTTACCGGAGGAGTTAATTCCGGTTTTAAACTATTTCGAAGACAATTATATCGGCCGTCCTAATCGCCAAGGAGCAGGCAGACGAAGTCCTTTATTTCCTACCGAGATGTGGAATATGTATCAAAGAACATTAGATGGGGATGACAGAACAAATAACTATGCTGAGGCAGCCACCAGGAGATTGAAAAGTGAACTGTTAATGTCACACCCAACTATCTGGAAGTTCATTGATGTCCTTAAGAATGTTCAAAAGGGAAGAGACGAGCACTTCGAGAAACTTTTAGCTGGCAATGAACCTCAATTAAAATTGCTTAAATATAGAAAAGCTGATGAGAGGATATCGAAAATTGTTTCCGAATATGGCAGCAGGAATGAAATTGCCTACCTTTGTTCAGTAGGGCACAATTTAACAAACTAAATGCGTTTTTTCTAATGAATATCCAATGAATGTCCAATGAACTTTCTTTTTAATGATTGATTTTATGAACTTACAGATTTATAAATTGTTTTAATGTACTGTTTTTGGATCTTTATAAGTGGATCTTTTACAATAAAAACATTTTGTTAACACTTGAGTTTTATTTCATTTTATGAACTTACAGATTTGTAAATTGCTTAGTGCCAAAAAAAATTGTGTCATAACTATATGACAACATTGGAGAATTTTTTTTTTCTGGCGCTGAAATGTCCTGGCGCTGAAAAGTCCTGGCGCTGAAACGACGGCACTGAAACGTACCGCACCCCTCGGCTATGTAGTCCAAAATGGACTTCTGGGGCCTGATCCCGACCGCATGCGCCCCCTCATGGAGCTCCCCCTCTCCCACTGCCCCAAGGCCCTCAAACGCTGCCTGGGGTTCTTTTCGTATTACACCCAGTGGATCCCAAACTATGCGGACAAGATCCGCCCACTCATACTGTCCACTCAATTTCCCCTCGCAGCCAATCATAGAACATAGAACATACAGTGCAGAAGGAGGCCATTCAGCCCATCGAGTCTGCACCGACCCACTTAAGCCCTCACTTCCACCCTATCCCCGTAACCCAATAACCCCTCCTAACCTTTTTGGTCACTGAGGGCAATTCATCATGGCCAATCCACCTAACCTGCACGTCTTTGGACTGTGGGAGGAAATCAGAACACTCGGAGGAAACCCACAGAGACACGGGGAGAACGTGCAGACTCGGCACAGACAGTGACCCACCAGGGAATCGAACCTGGGACCCTCCCACAGCGCTATCTACTTGTGCTACCGTGCTGCCCACTATCTGCCATCTTTAACTGGTCGGGCCGACATGGATCTCCAAACCCACAGCAATGTGATTGACTCTTCATTGTCCTCTGAAACGGCATACCAAGCCACTCAGTTCAAGGGCAATTAGTGATACGCAATCAATACTGGTGTTGCCAGTTACGATCCCATGAAAGAGTAAAGAAATAAAAATATCCTGGCCATCCTCTGATATAATATTCACAGATTTGAGCACAGTCTTCACCTGACATTTGTGCATTTCTAACCTCATTTAACCTTAGTGTTGTAGCTGGTAGATATTTGGTACTTAGTGAAGTAAAGGTCTCCATGCCTTCAACAAAATTTATCTACCCTTGATTCAGTCTTGCGATAGGAATACATGACATCACATCCATTGTAGTCTGTCTCTTCCCTTACACGTTCTCAGTTGGAACACTGAATTTCATCAAATTCATATAAAATCTCTGCACCGTTCATGGTATCTTTGTTCATTTCTTCACATCCAAGAGAGTAATCAGAGGTTTGTAGTAGTCTCAATTGTGAATTGAAGACCCAGGATATATTCCCAAGCCAAGGTGGCAGCAAAGGCTTGTTTTAATTAAATGCAAATCTTGTTCTGTTTTTATCGAAGAATGAAATTCACAGTTGTTATCATAGAATCATATAATTTACAGAGCAAAAGGAGGTCATTCTGCCCATTGAGTATACACCGGCCCATGGAAAGATCGCCCTACCTAAGCCCATACCTCGACCCTATCCCAGTAACCCAATCTAACTTTTTTGGACACTAAGGACAATTAGCATGGCCAATCCACCTAACCTGCACATCTTTGGACTGTGGGAGGGAATCAGAGCACCCGGAGGAAACCCACGCAGCCAAGGGGAGCACATGCAGGCTCCGCACAGGCAGTGATCCAAACCGGGAATCGAACCTGGGACCCTGGAGCTGTGAAGCAACTGTGCTAACCACTGTGCTACCATGCCGCCGTTATAACTTGCACGAAACCTACGGGGCTGGAGCTATCAGTCTCCGCCCGAGTATCGCCAAATACGAGCTCCCCCATTAAGAGAGTGGCGAGCCTGAGGACGTTCATGATTGAGATCTGTACAAAGTCAGCCAGGTGTGGAATCAAGAGAGCAGACCCGGCTGGGATCTGACGTATATTGTATATGTAATTGCTTTGCGATAAACCAAGTTTTCTTTTGACCAATTCAGTTCGGACTCGTTTGCAGCCCACTAGCTGATGATGAAGTTAAAACTGGATTACCGTTGACACAGCTACACAGTGCAATGAGCAGCCACCTCCTTTCCACTGCTGACTGCCTGAGGAGTGATAGAAAGCCTTACATACCCTGAGCTCTGGACACTAAAACCTTCAAACAATTGGTGACTCTAGTGGGGCAACACTTCAACCCTATCATAAGAACATAAGAACTAGGAGCAGGAGTAGGCCATATGGCCCCTCGAGCCTGCTCCGCCATTCAATGAGATCATGGCTGATCTTTTGTGGACTTAGCTCCACTTTCCGGCCCGAACACCATAACCCTTAATCCCTTTATTCTTCAAAAAACTATCTATCTTTACCTTAAAAACATGTAATGAAGGAGCCTCAACTGCTTCACTGGGCAAGGAATTCCATAGATTCACAACCCTTTGGGTGAAGAAGTTCCTCCTAAACTCAGTTCTAAATCTACTTCCCCTTATTTTGAGGCTATGTCCCCTAGTTCTGCTTTCACCCGCCAGTGGAAACAACCTGCCCGCATCTATCCTATCTATTCCCTTCATAATTTTTAATGTTTCTATAAGATCCCCCCTCATCCTTCTAAATTCCAACAAGTACAGTCCCAGTCTACTCAACCTCTCCTCATAATCCAACCCCTTCAGTTCTGGGATTAACCTAGTGAATCTCCTCTGCACACCCTCCAGTGCCAGTACGTCCTTTCTCAAGTAAGGAGACCAAAACTGAACACAATACTCCAGGTGTGGCCTCACTAACACCTTATACAATTGCAACATTACCTCCCTAGTCTTAAACTCCATCCCTCTAGCAATGAAGGACAACATTCCATTTGCCTTCTTAATCACCTGTTGCACCTGTAAACCAACCTTCTGTGACTCATGCACTAGCACACCCAAGTCTCTCTGCACAGCGGCATGCTTTAATATTTTATCGTTTAAATAATAATCCAGTTTGCTGTTATTCCTACCAAAATGGATAACCTCACATTTGTCAACATTGTATTCCATCTGCCAGACGCTAGCCCATTCACTTAACCTATCCAAATCCCTCTGCAGACTTCCAGTATCCTCTGCACTTTTCGCTTTACCACTCATCTTAGTGTCATCTGCAAACTTGGACACATTGCCCTTGGTCCCCAACTCCAAATCATCTATGTAAATTGTGAACAATTGTGGGCCCAACACGGATCCCTGAGGGACACCACAAGCTACTGATCTCCAACCAGAGAAACACCCATTAATCCCCACTCTTTGCTTTCTATTAATTAACCAATCCTCTATCCATGCTACTACTTTACCCTTAATGCCATGCATCTTTATCTTATGCAGCAACCTTTTGTGTGGCACCTTGTCAAAGGCTTTCTGGAAATCCAGATATACCACATCCATCGGCTCCCCGTTATCTACTGCACTGGTAATGTCCTCAAAAAATTCCACTAAATTAGTTAGGCATGACCTGCCCTTTATGAACCCATGCTGCGTCTGCCCAATGGGACAATTTCTATCCAGATGCCTTGCTATTTCTTCCTTGATGATAGATTCCAGCATCTTCCCTACTACCGAAGTTAGGCTCACTGGCCTATAATTTCCTGCTTTCTGCCTACCTCCTTTTTTAAACAGTGGTGTCACGTTTGCTAATTTCCAATCCACCGGGACCACCCCAGAGTCTAGTGAATTTCGATAAATTATCACTAGTGCATCTGCAATTTCCCTAGCCATCTCTTTTAGCACTCTGGGATGCATTCCATCAGGGCCAGCAGACTTGTCTACCTTTAGCCCCATTAGCTTGCTCATCGCTACCTCCTTAGTGATAACAATCCTCTCAAGGTCCTCACCTGTCATAGCCTCATTTCTATCAGTCGCTGGCATGTTATTTGTGTCTTCCACTGTGAAGACCGACCCAAAAAACCTGTTCAGTTCCTCAGCCATTTCCTCATTTCCCATTATTAAAACTCCCTTCTCATCCTCTATAGTGCAGAGATATTGTTTTAACACGGCAGAGATGACCACAGGAGAATCCATAACCGAGACTCTGATGAAGATAAGAAAACGAGCCAAATTGTGTGAATACGGAACATCCCTATGAGAACATAGGGATAGGAAAGGGGACAAGGATGTCAGGCAGGCCTTTAGGGAGCTAGGATGGAAGCTCAGAGCGAGAACAAACAGAGTTGTTATCTCTGGGTTGTTGCCCGTGCCACGTGATAGTGAGATGAGGAATAGGGAGAGAGAGCAATTAAACACGTGGCTACAGGGATGGTGCAGGCGGGAGGGATTCAGATTTCTGGATAACTGGGGCTCTTTCTGGGGAAGGTGGGACCTCTATAGACAGGATGGTCTACATCTGAACCTGAGGGGCACCAATATCCTGGGGGGGAGATTTGTTAGTGCTCTTTGGGGGGGTTTAAACTAATTCA
Organism: Scyliorhinus canicula; assembly: GCF_902713615.1. NCBI lineage: Eukaryota > Metazoa > Chordata > Chondrichthyes > Carcharhiniformes > Scyliorhinidae > Scyliorhinus > Scyliorhinus canicula. Next base: position 47,650,211 of record NC_052162.1, read on the forward strand.
GCAGGGGCATGGGAACCTGGATTGTAGTTTTGGGGTACGGGAGATTGAGAGTATAGAGGTCAGGAGCACAGATTTGACATCGCAGGAGGATGCCAGTGTTCAGGTAGGTGGTTTGAAGTGTGTCTACTTCAATGCCAGGAGTATACGAAATAAGGTAGGGGAACTGGCAGCATGGGTTGATACCTGGGACTTCGATGTTGTGGCCATTTCAGAGACATGGATAGAGCAGGGACAGGAATGGTTGTTGCAGGTTCCGGGGTTTAGGTGTTTTAGTAAGCTCAGAGAAGGGGGCAAAAGAGGGGGAGGTGTGGCACTGCTAGTCAAGGACAGTATTACGGTGGCGGAAAGGATGCTAGATGGGGACTCTTCTTCTGAGGTAGTATGGGCTGAGGTTAGAAACAGGAAAGGAGAGGTCACCCTGTTGGGAGTTTTCTATAGGCCACCTAATAGTTCTCGGGATGTAGAGGAAAGGATGGCGAAGATGATTCTGGTAAAGAGCGAAAGTAACAGGGTAGTTGTTATGGGAGACTTTAACTTTCCAAATATTGACTGGAAAAGATATAGTTCGAGTACATTAGATGGGTCGTTCTTTGTACAATGTGTGCAGGAGGGTTTCCTGACACAATATGTTGACAGGCCAACAAGAGGCGAGGCCATATTGGATTTGGTTTTGGGTAATGAACCAGGCCAGGTGTTAGATCTGGAAGTAGGTGAGCACTTTGGAAACAGTGACCACAATTCGGTGACCTTTACGTTAGTGATGGAAAGGGATAAGTATACCCCGCAGGGCAAGAGTTATAGCTGGGGGAAGGGCAATTATGATGCCATTAGACATGACTTAGGATGTGTAGGTTGTAGAAGTAGGCTGCAAGGGTTGGGCACACTGGATATGTGGAGCTTGTTCAAGGAACAGCTATTGCATGTTCTTGATAAGTACGTACCAGTCAGGTAGGGAGGAAGGGGTCGAGCGAGGGAACCGTGGTTTACCAAAGAAGTGGAATCTCTTGTTAAGAGGAAGAAGGAGGCCTATGTGAAGATGAGGCGTGAAGTTTCAGTTGGGGCGCTTGATAGTTACAAGGAAGCGAGGAAGGATCTAAAGAGAGAGCTAAGACGAGCAAGGAGGGTACATGAGAAGTCTTTGGCAGGTAGGATCAAGGAAAACCCAAAAGCTTTCTATAGGTATGTCAGGAATAAAAGAATGACTAGGGTAAGAGTAGGGCCAGTCAAGGACAGTGGTGGGAAGTTGTGTGTGGAGGCTGAGGAGATAAGCAAGATACTAAATGAATACTTTTCGTCAGTATTCACTCAGGAAAAAGATAATATTGTGGAGGAGAATGCTGAGACACAGGCTATTAGAATAGATGGCATTGAGGTGCGCAAGGAAGAAGTGTTGGCAATTCTGGACAAGGTGAAAATAGATAAGTCCCCGGGGCCTGATGGGATTTATCCTAGGATTCTCTGGGAAGCCAGGGAAGAGATTGCTGAGCCTTTGGCTTTGATTTTTAGGTCATCATTGGCTACAGGAATAGTGCCAGAGGACTGGAGGATAGCAAATGTGGTCCCTTTGTTCAAGAAGGGGAGAAGAGATAACCCCGGTAACTATAGGCCGGTGAGCCTAACGTCTGTGGTGGGTAAAGTCTTGGAGAGGATTATAAAAGATACGATTTATAATCATCTAGATAGGAATAATATGATTAGGGATAGTCAGCATGGTTTTGTGAAGGGTAGGTCATGCCTAACAAACCTTATCGAGTTCTTTGAGAAGGTGACTGAACAGGTAGACGAGGGTAGAGCAGTTGATGTGGTGTATATGGATTTCAGTAAAGTGTTTGATAAGGTTCCCCACGGTCGGCTATTGCAGAAAATACGGAGGCTGGGGATTGAGGGTGATTTAGAGGTGTGGATCAGAAATTGGCTAGTTGAAAGAAGACAGAGAGTGGTAGTTGATGGGAAATGTTCATAATGGAGTTCAGTTACGAGTGGCGTACCACAAGGATCTGTTCTGGGGCCGTTGCTGTTTGTCATTTTTATAAATGACCTAGAAGAGGGCGCAGAAGGATGGGTGAGTAAATTTGCAGACGACACTAAAGTCGGTGGAGTTGTAGACAGTGCGGAAGGATGTTGCAGGTTACAGAGGGACATAGATAAGCTGCAGAGATGGGCTGAGAGGTGGCAAATGGAGTTTAATGTGGAGAAGTGTGAGGTGATTCACTTTGGAAAGAATAACAGGAATGCGGAATATTTGGCTAATGGTAAAATTCTTGGTAGTGTGGATGAGCAGAGGGATCTCGGTGTCCATGTACATAGATCCCTGAAAGTTGCCACCCAGGTTGATAGGGTTGTGAAGAAGGCCTATGGTGTGTTGGCCTTTATTGGTAGAGGGATTGAGTTCCGGAGCCATGAGGTCATGTTGCAGTTGTACAAAACTCTAGTACGGCCGCATTTGGAGTATTGCGTACAGTTCTGGTCGCCTCATTATAGGAAGGACGTGGAAGCTTTGGAACGGGTGCAGAGGAGATTTATCAGGAAGTTACCTGGTATGGAGGGAAAATCTTATGAGGAAAGGCTGATGGACTTGAGGTTGTTTTCGTTAGAGAGAAGAAGGTTAAGAGGTGACTTAATAGAGGCATACAAAATGATCAGAGGGTTAGATAGGGTGGACAGCGAGAGCCTCCTCCCACGGATGGAGGTGGCTAGCATGAGGGGACATAGCCTTAAATTGAGGGGTAATAGATATAGGACAGACGTCAGAGGTGGGTTTTTTACGCAAAGAGTGGTGAGGCCGTGGAATGCCCTACCTGCAACAGTAGTGAACCCGCCAACATTGAAGGCAATTAAAAGTTTATTGGATAAGCATATGGATGATAAGGGCATAGTGTAGGTTAGATGGCCTTTAGTTTTTTTCCATGTCGGTGCATCATCGAGGGCCGAAGGGCCTGTACTGCGCTGTATCGTTCTATGTTCTACTAACAGTCCCTATGCACAACTGTTTGGTCTGCGGCATAAATAACATGGCTACTCAAAGGAAGTTGCTAGCTGAACCGTCCCTAGATCTAAAGCAGGTTTTGCATTCCCGTGAACTCGCCGAGAGAGGAGTGCAAGACATTGGATGAAGGTAAAAACCCTGGGACATGCCCCTTCCCGGCAAATGCCCCCCTTCTCCAAGACTGGAACCCCGCCCTGGACTGAGTACCGCAGGGGCCAAGTCTGTTGACCAAGGTCTGAAACATCCCAACGGGATACGTTCCCGGAGTCTGTCGAGGGAGAACCCAAGCGTTGTGGGGCATGTGGCCGCAGGAGACATAAGGCATGAGTCAGCCAGCAAACCCGGTGCCCCATTCGAAGCGGGTGCCAACCAAGGGCACACACTTTCTACCTGGTCCAGCCAGAGGAAGTGTGTATGCAGCTGAATTGCATTGCGGCACCCCAAATGTCCCCCATCAAAGATAACTGCAAGTTAATGGGCATCCATTAGACATGGAACTAGACATGGGTGCTACGGATTTATTGGAAAGCAGACCTTCGACAGGATAAGACGGGGTACAGCAGTTAGATCTGTCGGACACAGAGGCAAGTTTAGCGACGTATACCGACGAGCCATTAGCCATTGCAGGAACCACAATGACCCTGGTAATTTATGGACAACAGTCAGTGCAACTTCCGTTGATCATTGTCAAGGGCCACAGCCCCAGTCTGCCAGGTCACGGTTGGCTAAAATGCCTGCAATTGGATTGGCAACAAATGTACCAAATAGGTCTGGGGGCCTATATGAAGTACTAGGAAGATACCCTGAGGTTCTCCAACCTGCACTGGGGGAAATAAAAGGGGCCATGGCAAAAATTCATATAGACTCGGACACACAACCAAGGTACTTCAGGGCTCACTCAGTTCCTTACGGTTTGTTAGCAAAATTCGATGCCAAACCCAGTCGGCCCAAAGGCTTTGGGATTATTAGACCTGTCTGATTTGCCGATTGGCAGCACCGGTGGTCCCAGTGCTCAAACCCGATAAGATGGTCAGACTGTGTGGGGACTATAAGTTGACGGTCAACAGGGCAACATGGCTACCCAGTTGGATCGTTACCCAATGCCTCTCCTCAAGGACCTATACATAAAACTGGCCAGCGGACACTAATTTATAAAGTTCAATATGAGCCATGTGTACTTGCAGTTAGAATGGGACCTTGCCTCTTGTAAATACATCACTGTGAACATCCACAGAGGCCTATACGAGTTCACCAGACTACCCTTTGGAGTATTACAAAGAGTAATGGAAAACATACTGAGAGGTTGCCGCAAGTGGCAGTGGACAACATATTCTTTCCTGGAGAAACTGAACAGGAACATCTAAGTAATTTGGGCAAGGTTCTCCATCAATTCTCAGAGAAAAATGTGGGTTCCACATGAGGGAAGTGGTGTATCTAGACTATCAAGTGGACCCTGAGGGATTACACGCGGTTGCGGAGAAATTACGGGCAATCCAGCAAGCTCCTATACCTGAATAAACCATGGAGTTGAGGTATTTTTTGGGATTGGTGAATTATTGCGGAAATCTCACCCATGCCTTGTGACCATGTTAGCTCCCCTACACCTCCTGCGAATGTGCATGGAGAAAATAACAGGAAGAATCATTCACTCAAGTGAAAAACAATTTACTTCCTTCGGTTTGTTGACACATTATGGTCACACCAAACAAGGCATCAAAATTTGGCATTGGCGCTGTTTTATCACGCCGAACGGCAAAGAGAGGCCGATTGCTTTTGCTTCCTGGCACTGGCTGTGATCAAGCGCAATTACGCCCAAATTGAGAAATAGGGCCTGACAGTTGTCTTCGCCTTGAAGAAATTCAATCAGTACATTTCCGTAGACGGTTCATGATCATCATGGACCACAAGCCACTGCTTGGTCCTTTTAAACAAGGCAAAGCAATTCTGCCCATTGCCTCCGCCAGGTTACAGCATTGGGCCTTGCTGCTGGTCGCCAATGAGTACTTATTCGAACATCATCCATGCACCAGATCGCAAACATGGATGCATTAAGCTGGCTGCTTTTTCTAACGTGTGCTCCTTCTCCTCCCAGGAATGATAAGGTAGTGGCCATGCTCAACTTTATGGATTTGTTGTCTGTTTCACACCATCTCAAATCTGTTAATGGACATAGACTGACACAGTTCTTTTGAATGTTCGACACTTAGTCCTGTATTGGGCTCAGCATTGAAGACTGACAAACGAATTGCGGGCATTCGCCATGAAAATCTTAAAGTTTAGTGTAGAAGGTAGCATCCTTTTCTGGGGTACGCATCTTAATCGTTCAGGGTAAGGGCCATGACCTGACCTTGAGGGAACTGCACAACGGGCACCCAGGGTGTCCAAACTGAAAATTCTTGCCTGCAGCTACGTTTGGTGCCTGAACACAGAGATAGAAAGGGTAGCCCATCAGATGGCATACGTCAGGAGCAATAGATGCTCCTGCCAGCTGTGTTCCTTCACCCATGGGAATGGCCAGGATGACCATGGGTACACTTACACACCGACTTTGCTTGTTTGTTTGATGTTTCCAGCACAGAATGAGGCCATTCGGCCCATCGTGTCAGCACTGGCTCCCATTAGTGCATCCCCACTAGTCCCATTCCCCAGCCTTATCTCCATAGCCCTCTGGGCTACCCTTTCCTGGCCCATTTCAAGGCTCGATGTTCTTACTACTAATAGATTCCCACTCTAAGTGATTGGAAGTCTATAGAATGTCATCAATCACTTCGAAGGCGACCATTGGAAAAGTTAGGGTTTGGGTTAGGTTTAGGTTTCTTGAAGACAAACTGGGTACGGCACATCCGTGCTACCCCGTAACAACCAGCTTCTAATGGCCTGGCGGAAAGGGCGGTGCACACGTTCAAACGAGGACTGAAAAACCAGACTTCAGGCTGGATGGCCACGAGACTGGCCAGATTCTTGTTCTGCTGCCAGACCACTCCACATGCCGTGACTGGCATGGTACTAGCTGGATTACTAATGGGCCGGAGGCTTCAAACCCGTCTTCTTCTGGCCTTCCCTGATATTGGCAGGAAAGTACTCCACAGCCAGGAGCAGCAAGGGCATTGTCATGTTAGACAAAAACTGCCCAGACTGTTTGTACAATTTATTTTTTTCTTTTGTCATCATTTGCTGTGCTTTGGGATTGTCCAGACAACCACTGCTCTTCACGACAGCGTATGCCTTTTCTTTCATCTATCAACTTTTGAATCATGTTCCATACATTTAAATCAAACTCATTGATATATACCATGAAAAACAAAGGACCTATTACTGACCCCTGCAAAACCATGCCTGAACCAGCCTTCCAGCTGCATAAACATCTGCTGACCATTACCCTTTGCTTTCAGTGGCTGAGCCAATTTTGGATCCAGCTTGCTGTGCACCTTGAATCCCATGGGCATTTTATATTTCTAACATGTATCCACCCATTCCATCAGCCTGTCTATGTCCTCTTGAAGTCTATTACTACTTTCTTCACTGTTTATACTTTCAAGTTTCATTTCATGTTTAGATGTCAAAATTATACCCTGTTGCCCCAAGCCCAAGTCATTAATATATATCAGAACCAGCCATGGTCCAGTTACTGACCCCTGCGAACTCTACCCGCTCTTCAGTTTAGAGAACGTACATTCACCACAACTTTGTCTTCTGTCCCTTTGCCAATTAAGTATTCATGATGTGGAGATGCCAGCGTTGGACTGGGGTGAGCACAGTAAGAAGTCTTACAACACCAGGTTAAAGTCCAACAGGTTTGATTCAAACACGAGCTTTCGGAGCGCAGCTGAGGAAGGAGCAGTGCTCTGAAAGCTAGTGTTTGAATCAAACCTGTTGGACTTTAACCTGGTGTTGTAAGACTTCTTACTGTGCTCACCGCAGTCCAACGCCGGCATCCCCACATCATGGCTACCATCGACACCGCATTCACCTGAGGAAGGAGCTGTGCTCCGAAAGCTCGTGTTTGAATCAAACCTGTTGGACTTTAACCTGGTGTTGTAAGACTTCTTACTGAATTAAGTATTCATGATGCTTCCACTGCCCACTTTAATCCATGAGCCTCAATTTGATAACAAGCCGATTGTGTGGGACTTGATCCAATGCTTTTAACTGTGCTGCCCTTATACACCTACTCACTTACCTCATGAAAATCCCAATCATTAGCCATGATTTGTCCGGAACAAATCCATGCTGACACTTGTTTATTAGTCCATTCTGGTCCAAGTGGTGGCTGTTAACTTTCTGTTGGATATTTTTTTCTAAAAGCTCCTCCAGCCCCAACATTAAACTGATTGACAAGTAATCACCAGGTTTGTTCTTCTCCCCTATTTTAAGCAAGGGTGGAGTTCCACTGCTCCTTGATCTACATATTTAAAAAGGACCCTGCCGGCTTGGGGTGAGTGTCCTTGTCACCGACAATTCAAAGCTGCAACCAGCCAGATGAAGGTGGCAAAGGAGTGGCTACGTGCCTCACTTCCTCCTCTCTCATGCATTTTCAACCAGTCGGAGGGAGTTAAAATTTAGGCCTTGGGTGAAGTAGGTGGATGCCGAGATTAGACTCAATGTGAAAATATAACATCACAGGAAGGTCAAGCAGAATCCAAGTGCCTATGCAGAACTGAGAGAATTGTGCCCTGTGTCTGCTGTCATTGAAAAGATTATTAACTTAATTTTATTTATGTTCTATTGTTTGAGGAATAGACAGAAGAGTCATACTTGTACAAGGCAATGGGGGCCTCAGTTTTAGGACCGTTGCTGCTTCCTTTGCTGCTAGTACAGGTCAGACTTCACTGACCTTCAGAGCTGAGATCAGTAATTCTGTGGTAAAACACAGACAGTAATTACTGGAATGTATGGAGCGGAGAACCCCCTGACAGAGAGCCCATGTCTTCCAGCTCACATATCAGGAGAGCTGTCATCAGTGATCCCTGGTTCACACCTCTACATTTCCTCATCATAGAATAGACATGTTTAATATTCAGGCAAATACTACGTGGACGTTTATTTACCCAAAATTTCCTCAGTATGATTTATACTGCGACTGAATCTTTAAATTAAAGTGATACATCTGCTACTGACATTAGAGGGGGGTACACAGAAGTTTGAGCATGACCATTTGCGGATCCATTGGATCAAAACATTGGTGTAAAATGGAAGTGGCTGATCCAGCGAGAATCTTGTATGCAAATTTTAATTGAAAGCTCATTTATTGAGAGTTCTAAGAAGGTCAGAAATTGAGAATAATGGGATTGAGAATTAACCCCACAATGGTAAACTGAACTGCTTAAGGGCCTTTGAGGCAAATGTTGATTTTTTTTTAGGGAGGAGAATGCAGGTGAAGTTTCCTTTATTGTTAATTTGAGACTTAGACTTCAGCAACACATTTTAATCTGAGTGCTAACTCAAGTTCTTCTCAAAATGGGCAGTAGTTCAGTGGGAAATCCAGGCTAATTTATTGGGAGGAATGCCTTTTCACGGCATGGTAGCACAGTGGTTAGCACTATGGCTTCTCAGCGCAAGGGTCCCAGGACGATTCCCTGCTGGGTCACTGTATGTACGGAGTCTGCACGTTCTCCCCGTGTCTGCGTGGGTTTCCTCCGGGTGCTCCGGGTTTCCTCCCACAGTCCAAAGACGTGCAGGTTAGGTGGATTGGCCATGATAAATTGCCCTTAGTGTTCAAAAGGGTTTGATGGGGTTATTGGGTTAGGGGGATAGGGTGGAAGTGAGGCCGTGGGTCGGTGCAGACTCGATGAGCCAAATGGCCTCCTTCTGCACTGTATGTATGTTCTACATTCTGTGTTTCTGTTAAATCGTCAAACCATAATAACTGTTAACTGCATCAAGTTGAATCTCAGTAATTGTTAAAAGTGCCATTTATTTATCTGGGGTGAGCATATTCACTTGCACATTCCAAAACATTTGGAAATGCACCAAATTGCTTGCTAGAAATTTTAAGCATGGTGGGGTGGGCTGTTGAGAAATTTGAGCTCGTCTGCTACATTGACATATATATTTAGTTTGTTCTATGCCGTGACCTGAGAGGGCCTGGTGGGCAGTGTAGCGGAAATTACGTTCTGAATCTAATCAAAGTCACTCTCCCACTGAGGCAATCCTCACTTGGCATCATTGACCCGTCTTTGGGAATTATTATCCCCATCGAGTTTGCTGTAAATATATCAAGTCCAGTTTATGCTGATGCTTCTGTGAACTTAAACACTAATCAATTCTTTTAGCAGGACAGAGTTAATAAGATTAGTGATCATGTCATTTCCAATAGTTTTTGCCACAAGTTTATTTCTCATTTTTAAACTCGATACGCTGCTTTCGGGTCAGGAACAGGCCCACCCGTGACATTCCAAATATGAGCCATTCACCATGGCCATATCAGTGGGACAATTGACTGATGTTGACTGGGTGGCAAGTACGTTATTGCAGAAGCTCAAGAAGCAGTTATGCATCAAAATGGACACCAGCCTTAAAACACTTCCATCCAGGGTAAAAACATGCATACCACACAAATGGCAGGTAATGGCCATTTTCAATAAGAGACAACCTAACTATCTGCCCTTCAATGACATTACCAGCTCAGAAATATAATTGGACCAGACAGGGGCTGGGAATCCTTCAGTGGGTAACTCACCTCCTGACTCCACAGAAGCTGTGCACCATCTACAAGCCACAAGTCAAATTGACGGGTGGCAGCACGGTGGCACAGTGGGTTAGCCCTGCTGCCTCACGGCACCGAGGTCCCAGGTTCGATCCCAGCTCTGGGTCACTGCCCGTATGGAGTTTGCACTTTCTCCCCATGTTTGCGTGGGTTTCGCCCCCACAACCCAAAGATGTGCAGAGTAGGTGGATTGGCCATGTTAAATTGCCCCTTAATAGGAAAAAATGAATTGGACACTCTAGATTTAAATTCAAAAAAAGAAAGAGAAAGTCAAGATGACGGAAAACCCTCCATTTGTCAGGATGAGTGCAGCTCCAACAACACTCAAGAAGCTCAACATGATCCAGGATGGAGTAGCCAATTGATCAGCACCCCATCCAGCACCTCAGGCATTCCCTCCCTCCACCACTGGCACACAGTGGCAGCAGTGTGCACCATGTTCAAGATGCAATGGAATGCAAGTTGCCAAGGCTCTTTTGACAGCACATTCCAAACTCGTGACCTCGACCACCGAGAAGCACAAGGGCAACACCACAATGTGCAAGTTCCGTCTGAAGCCGCAACAATCCTGACTTATCTCCGTTCCTTCACTGTCGCTGAGCCAAAATGCCAAGCTCCCTTCCTAATATCACTGTGAATGCACCTACAACAGAGTGACTGCAGAGGTCAGGAAGGTGGCTCAACATCAGTTTCTCAATGTTAGGAATGCTGGCTATGACATTGACACTCACGTTCCATGAACAAATTATAAAAAATACTTTGGGTGGGATTTTCCGCCTGTTCTGTTGACAGGACCTTGCCGTCCCATTGACCACAAACCCCTTGCCATGGGTTCTCTGATGGTGGAGGGTGAACAATGGGAAACCTCATTGACAGCAGTGGAATTTTCCTGTCCTATCGCTGGCTAATGGTGGACCACCACCGGGGGGGGGGGGGGGGGGGGTGGAATCCCTCCCTTCATCTTTGCCACCTCACCTACATGATAATTTGGCATAGCAGATCAGCTGCTCTCATACAGCTTGACCAGTTTTCATTTCAATAGAAAAAAAATAAGGTATTTTGCAATGGCCAGTCATTGTGTTTTATTAGTGGGGTTTGAAAATTGCCATTGAAGTATTTGGACATAAACAGTTAGAGACACAAATCTACTGTGTAATTGTTGCCGCTTCCAGACATTAAGGCATAAAAGAAGCCCATTCACCCCATCAAGGCCATTGCAGCTCTCTGTAGTACAATCCAATCAGTCCTATTCCCCTCTCTATTCTCGTAGCTCTGCAAGTTTACTTTGCTCAAGTGACTATCCACATTCCTTTTGCAATCATTCACCTTCGCTACTTCCACCACCCTTGTAGGCAGAAAGTTACCAACTGTTATGATACAATTTTTCTGGTTGCATTGAAAAAACATTCGGACCTTCTAAAGACAATGGAAGCTGACCCAGACTTCTACAATACACACAATGTCACATTCCACCAAGTGGGGTGAACAAAACAGACAATCATCGCAGCTTTGACAAAGAGTCATCGGACTCGAAACGTTAGCTCTTTTCTCTCCCTACAGATGCTGCCAGACGTGCTGAGATTTTCCAGCATTTTCCCTTTTGTTTCAGATTCCAGCATCCGCAGTAATTTGCTTTTATTTTAGACAGTCATCGTTGCCGCCCATCCGCCGGGAGCATGTAAGACCCAAACTAAAGATCTCAGCAAGTCTGGCAGCATCTGTAGGGAGAGAAAAGAGCTAACGTTTCGAGTCCAATGACTCTTTGTCAAAGCTAACAGACAGAGAAAGTGGGAAATATTTATACTGTGGAGTGAGAATGAAAGATGAGTCATAGCCACAGAAATCCTGTGAAACCGGGTGCTAATGACCACAGAAACCAAGAGGCAAGAGTGCTATTGGCAGTCCCCAGAGAGGACAAAAGATGTGAAAGGTCAAACAGCAGGGAAACTAACATCAGAACTGCAGTGGGCATGAACTAATTGAATTTCTCTGGAATATAGGGCCAGAAAGGTTCTTTGATGATTCTTCATCAAGCAGGAGGAAACAAAAATGCAATGCTATACAGAACACCGGCTGTGCCCTCTTTGTCTCTCTCTCTCACCTGGAAGTGATGCCAGTTTGGAGAGTAACTATCCCGAGAAGAGAAATTTACTTTGAACAGAGAACTGTCCACGAAAAAACATTGGAATCTGCCACATGCAATTGTACCCACGATGATAATGAAATGTAAGAAAGGTCCAATAAACCTATCCTCTTACTCTGCAGAGGATGGCAGACACTGCAGAGGGGAGGAACCACCGGGCTCCACCCGGAGGACCTGTCAACCTTGAGTAGTGATTGCCTTACTGACTGATCCATTCCTCCCACTGACAGCATGTCCATTCTCACACATGTCCTCCAGCCGACAGTGCCGGCCCAACCCTGCCGGCTCCCTCCCCTGACTCCGACGAAAACTTCTTGGAGGGGAGGTCCGAGGATGCCATGTTGTAGTCGAGGCACAGCTGTCATCCCCACCCTCCACCAGTGCAGATACACACAACTTGGTTGGACATGTTAATGGACAGGCTTCTGGTGAGTACATCACCGCTGATGGTGCACATCTGGTGGGGGCAGGAACCCCCAGGTGAGACAGCAATCAGGGGCTGCTGGATCCCAGGAACCAGCTGAGTCCCACCCTGAGGCTGAGTATGTGGAACAGTGGTACTCGGAGCTGATTGGAGATGATTGGCAGCGGCCGGGGCATCCAAAGGGAGATGTCAGTATCACTCCAGCAGTTCCATGGATGATTGGACGAGTCCCAGAGGCTATGGGCGCAGAAGTGGCACCGAGGCCATCACTGCCCTGGGTGGCGACTGAAGTGGACAGCCTGGTGCACGACATCGGCACCATGATTGAAGGTGTTCATGTCTGTGACGGCCATGGCTGAGGATCTCGGCAGAATGTCCGACTTGCTGGGGGTGTGACCCAGTTCCAGACTGATCTTGATGAGGTTCTGTGGGACATATCCCTCTCTCAGATGGGCGAGGCATTGCGGAGTTTGTCCCAGTTGCAGATGGGCATGGCTGAGGCCCTGGGGAGCATGTCCCGGTCACTGAGGGCGTCAACACAATTGTGCGGATGGTGGGGAAAATTTGTCTTATTAGTTCTTTTATGATCGCATCATGTAAACAGTTAAACACTCACTGACTCAAAAAATTCCGCTGTGGTCAAACAAGGAAGGAAAAGAGGGCAAGCTGTTTGACCACTCCTCACCTGATTTTAACAAGCTGATTAAGTGCGACTCACTGCACAAATGTCTCTAATTTCTTCTATTCAGCGAGCTATTGGATACTCATTATGTTACCATTGAGAGTTGCTGATTTAGAACCATTGGAATTTCAGGGAGGTGGCTGAAGAAATAGCGGAAGCGTTGGTTGAGATCTTTCAAAAATCACTGGAGTCAGGGAAAGTCCCGGACGATTGGAAGATCGTTGTTGTAACCCCCTTGTTCAAGAAAGGATCAAGACAAAAGATGGAAAATTATAGGCCAATTAGCCTAACCTCGGTTGTTGGTAAAATTCTAGAATCGATCGTTAAGGATGAGATTTCTAAATTCTTGGAAGAGCAGGGTCGGATTAGAACAAGTCAACATGGATTTAGTAAGGGGAGGTCGTGCCTGACGAACCTGTTAGAATTCTTTGAGGAGGTGACAAGTAGGTTAGACCAGGGAAACCCAGTGGATGTGGTCTATCTGGATTTCCAAAAGGCCTTTGATAAGGTGCCACACAGGAGGCTGCTGAGTAAGGTGAGGGCCCATGGTGTTCGAGGTGAGCTACTGGCATGGGTTGAGGATTGGCTGTCTGACAGAAGGCAGAGAGTTGGGATAAAAGGTTCTTTTTCGGAATGGCAGCCGGTGACCAGCGGTGACCCACAGGGTTCAGTGTTGGGGCCGCAGCTGTTCACCATATATATTAATGATCTGGATGAAGGGACTGGGGGCATTCTAGCGAAGTTTGCCGATGATACGAAGTTAGGTGGTCAGGCAGGTAGCGCTGAGGAAGTGGGGAGGCTGCAGAAGGATCTAGACAGTTTGGGAGAGTGGTGCAGGAAATGGCTGATGCAATTCAACGTGAGAAAATGTGAGGTCTTGCATTTTGGAAAAAAGAATCCAAGCATAGACTACTTTCTAAACGGTGAGAAAATTCATAATGCCAAAGTACAAAGGGATCTGGGAGTGCTAGTCGAGGATTCCCTAAAGGTAAACATGCAGGTTGAATCCGTGATTAAGAAAGCGAATGCAATGTTGTCATTTATCTCAAGAGGGTTGGAATATAAAAGCAGCGATGTGCTACTGAGCCTTTATAAGGCTCTGGTTAGGCCCCATTTGGAGTACTGTGTCCAGTTTTGGGCCCCACATCTCAGGAAGGACATACTGGCAATGGAGCGTGTCCAGCGGAGATTCACATGGATGATCCCTGGAATGGCGGGTCTAACATATGAGGAACGGCTGAGGATCCTGGGATTGTATTCATTGGAGTTTAGAAGGTTAAGGGGAGATCTAATAGAACCTTACAAGGTAATACATGGCTTAGAAAGGGTGGACGCAAAGAAACTGTTTCCGTTAGGCGAGGAGACGAGGACCCGTGGGCACAGCCTTAGAATTAGAGGGGGTAAATTCAGAACAGAAATGCGGAGACATTTCTTCAGCCAGAGAGTGGTGGGCCTGTGGAATTCATTGCCGCGGAGTGCAGTGGAGGCCGGGACGCTAAATGGCTTCAAGGCAGAGATAGATAAATTCTTGATGTCGCGAGGAATTAAGGGCTACGGGGAGAATGCTGGTAGGTGGAGTTGAAATGCCCATCAGCCATGATTGAATGGTGGAGTGGACTCGATGGGCCGAATGGCCTTACTTCCACTCCTATATCTTATGATCTTATGGTCTAACCCAGAAAAAGGTCAGTTCTAGCTCCTCATGAAACTACCCATTCATTTGTCCAAGCTATTTCCATATGTCCTTTAATTTCTTTCCTCAATGTGAATTTAGTTTCCTCATAGATTTTCCTGCTAGTTTTGCTCTGGGTGCACTGCGATGTCGAATCTCTATTCCCTGTACATTATCTTGTAATTTTCAAGTTACTTACAAAGGATCTATGACATACTTGGGGCTACCATGGAAAGTGATCCATAGAGGATCTGCAATACTCTGGTTTAAATTTTCCCCCTTTCAAATGCCAGAGAGGACCAATTTTTGGGGCAGGCAACAAAGACAACAAAACTAGCTTTCAGCAATTCCTCTATCCGTGCATGGGGCTTTTATCTATACAGGTTTCATGCGGACCTTTATTAAATGCTCCTCAAGGCCCCATGAGGGAACAATGGATTTCCCTTGCCCCAAATTTTGCCGGCTTTCCAATTGGGACTAGGGCTAGTTCGCACAGGTTCCAGATGGTGGCCTCCTGTTGCTCAAAATCCCGATAGACCTCTGTCGCTTAAAATGAAGTTTGAGCTGGGCACAGAAACAAAGCTTGCCTCTGCAAACTGCAGGCAGCAGCTGTCACCATAGCAACAGAGAAAAGGGAATGATCAAATCTGCAAAAATGAGGGTGGATGGAGAGTGTGAGGGAAAATCAATAACCTCTGTCAGCTTGACATATGCTTACCTGACAAGTCTGGCGTTACTGCAGGGAGCAATCGCGATCCATTAATAGATTTTAAATATCAAGCTAACCACTTATATATATCAGACGCTTCAAAATTCTTGCCCCTATTGCTTTCTAAATTGAGGAATGATGCTGAATGAGGAGGTGCATTTCTGCGTGTGTCTGTCTGTAAATAGTATTAGTGAGTTATTGAGCTGAGGTGTAAGTATGCGTGTGTGTTGTGAGTAAATACATGTGTCAGATCTTTTTATTGTTTGCTAGAAGTGGATGGCGCTGTTAATTCTCTGGGGCAGTTGTGATGGGCTGTTTCTTGAACTGCTGCAGCATTTGTGCTGATGATGCTTCTAAGTTTTCTCCGGTGTTGGTAAAGGAACAGCAACATATGTCGTAGTCAGCATAGTTTATGACTTGTAGGGAAGTGTTTTGGTGGTGGTGTTCCCATGTTTGCCCTGTGCCTATTGCAGCGAACGCCTTGGTAATCCTGATGCATTGCAAAGGAAACATGTGTCCAGCTTGAGATCTTCAAGCTAAAGGGTAGTGACTGATGTGCAATTCTACAAGAATTCCATTGATTGCCGTGGTGAAGATATAAACATCTCACTTTCAACTTTCTCAGATTTCTTGGCTCTTTGTCAAGGTCCATTAACTATGTTATAATTAAGCTCCACAGTAAGCAGAGCAAGCACCTGAGAGACTGACAAGAGAATTTGTGCTAAACAGCACCCTGTTCTAGGGTCAGAAAATGATAAGATCCCAGGTGGGACCTGCTTTTCATTAAAATGGTGATGTGACAGAGAATGCAACCTCTGCTGTATTGCTTCTGCTATTCTTTAAATTACTGATGCCGGCAGTTTATGAATTTAACCCTTTCAATCCCTGTATCCGAACTGGCATGGACCACATGCTCTAAGGAAGTGTGGGGATTTCCATTCAGCTGGTGTCTCCTTTCCACAGAAAATGTTGTGAAGCTAAAAAAAACAGAAAATGCCAGAAAACCCCAGCAGGTCTGGAAGCATCTATGCAGAGAGAAACAGAGATAGGTCTTGGAGTCCAACATAACTTTTCTTTGGAACTAAATGTTATGAAGCTGTTTCCCTGGTAAACATGGTGTCAGTTATTTGCTTGATGCAAGTTGTTTTGGTTATGTCATATACCCATAAAGTCAATTGCGAGATGGGCACTTTACTTTTAAGAAGCAACATGGAATGTGGACATTATCTTCACAAAATGGACTCTTAAGAGTCAGGAAATGTATTTTGTGATGTATGCACAGACAGAAACAGGCATGTTTAAACAAATGTCTGGGAAATTACTTAAAATGCAACTAGACTTTCAAGTTGTTGATTAACTACCCGTCACCATTTTAAAGTCCAACATGTTTGTTTCAAACACTAGCTTTCGGAGCACTGCTCCTTCCTCAGGTGAGTAAGGAGCAG
This sequence comes from Scyliorhinus canicula, assembly GCF_902713615.1. Classification (NCBI taxonomy): domain Eukaryota; kingdom Metazoa; phylum Chordata; class Chondrichthyes; order Carcharhiniformes; family Scyliorhinidae; genus Scyliorhinus; species Scyliorhinus canicula. The sequence continues at coordinate 47,666,978 of NC_052162.1, forward strand.
TGCTCCAAAAGCTAGTGATTTGAAACAAACATGTTGGACTTTAACCTGGTGTTGTAAGACTTCTTACTGTGCTCACCCCAGTCCAACATCGGCATCTCCACATCATGGTCACCATTTCAACAGAGGTTACTTAAAATGACAATGGCGATTAAACTTGCCAGCCTCATGAAGATGGAATTTCAATAAAAACAATTTGGGAATAATCCTAGCTGGAATATGAACAGGATAGCAAACGTACTCGTGTCATATGACAAAAACTAGCTTGTGATCTGAAATATCTGCAGTACCTTAATAATCCACAAGGACAGCCCCATGGTTCAATCTATGTTATGAATACTTGAGGAAAACCATCACTCAGCCAGCACACTGCCTGAAAAGTCACTTTAAGCAGAGAATTGGGGCTCATTCCTTTTACATGCAAGACCAGTACATACGTTCAACGATATAGGCTCAACAATATTAATACAAATCCATGAGCGTGCATGTATAGCTGAGGTGTTATTAAAACTGAAAACTTTGCCTCTTCAGAACATTGCCAAATTCATGCAGTTCAATGAAAGCAGCCTATGGATATCCATTTTCAGAATTTTGTTTACTGTAAACATCAGCTAGAGTCATGAATGGCATCTTCTATTACTGTGACTGTGGTACTTTACCCCTCTTCATTGCTACCCCTCTTCATTGCCCTTGACTGCTCCACAATGTTTGGCACCATTGAACACTCTTTTATTCCTCCAATACTTCTCTACCATTATCCAATTGCGTTGGACTATCCTTGCATTCTTCCATTCCTGTCTCTTGCCAAGTTGCCAGAGCAACCAGCAATGGACTATCTTCACATATTGGAATTCCACCTCCAAAGACACACACATTTATTCTTGGTCTGGTTCTTGGTCTTCATCACCTATATACTGCACTTCAGTGACATCAACCATAAGTATGGAAACTGTTTATACAATTACACCGGCTCTACCACTCCACAACTTTAGACAATACTTCAGTAGCCTCTGCGGTGTCAGATTGCACGTTCAACTTTAAGGCAAAGGTGAATTCCAACTTCCATAAACACAGGATTCCCTATTGGTACAAGGTCAGCAGCACAGTCTGCACTCTTATCACCTGCCTGTTTCTTCCACGTTACTCCTGAGCCACTGAAGGCTTGCTACGTTTTCAGGTTTTCCATGCATTCCTTTTCTGCTTCTACTATTTACATATCCTCTGGGTTCTGAACACAACTTGGGCTGGATTCTCCGCACCCCGACACCGAAATCGCGGCCGGGGCAGAGAATGCAGTTCGATGCCGAAATCAGGCCTGGCGCCGGTTCGGCAATTCTCCGGGCACCAAAAAGCGGCGTCACCGCGGAGAACGGCAAGCTGCCGGGGGCCATTGCCAGAGGCCTATTCCAATATTCTCCGCTCCCGACCAGTTAAGTTCCTGACATCATGGAACTAACCTGGTATTGCTGGTTGGGGTACTCGTGTAGCAACTGCGGACTCAGCCCACGGCCGCCCTGGTCAGGGGCGGGATGATGGAGGTCAGGGGGGCCTTATAGGCAGCCGGGGAGTACTTGTGCGGGCTTTGAGGGTTGGGTGCATGGCGGGTCGGGAGGGGTCTCTTTTCGGGTTCAGCTCTGCGGTCCGAGTCCACCATGGAGCACGGCGCGGCCGCTGGAGGCCGCCGCCAAGCGCATGCGCGGCCTCTGATCCGGATGTGCGGGGCCCATATCTCCATATAAACTCTTCATCTCCAACACAATGTTGATCCAATAAAAGTTCATGGTCTGAAACATTAACTTTACCTCCTCTCTCCAAATGCTGCGTGACATGCTATGTATCCAGGATTTTTTGTTTCTGCTTTAAATTTCCAGTATCTGTCGTATTTTGATGTTTGGTGGGAACATTGGGGTTGGTTTAGCACAGGGCTAAATCGCTGGCTTTGAAAGCAGACCAAGGCAGGCCAGCAGCACGGTTCAATTCCCGCACCAGCCTCCCCGAACAGGCGCTGGAATGTGGCGATTAGGGGCTTTTCACAGTAACTTCATTTGAAGCCTACTTGTGACAATAAGTGATTTTCATTTCATTTAATTTTTCATTGGGCTGGATATACAACCCCAACCCCCAAGTATACTTCAGGCGGTTGGCCATGGGATAAAACCAGTTTGCTACCCTGTGGTCCCATTGGGGGCCTAGCCCATTTAGGCTTCATTAGCGTTGGCACGGCTGGTTGGCGATGTTGATCATACGTCTTAGGACACATGGCTCTGGTCCACCACAATAAATGGTGGATCTCCTGGCCTCCTGATTAGCATTTTAAATGGGCCAAACAGTAAGCTCTTGGGAGCATTGCCTTGGATGCAGCATTGGCAACAATGCAACAGTAGGTCATTACCCTTCATTTCGTCTGGCCAGGAGGCTTGAGAGAGCTCCCTATTTATATAAAAGATCAATGCACTCTCTGCTGGCTGTACATTTTCAGTGCGATGGATGGAGTAGTCTACATTAAACCACTTGGCTAATTAATACATTGTAGAAGCTGCTCATAAAAGGAATATCTCAAACTTGCATATGGAAACTGACATAAAATATTAACACTTACTGATGTTAAGAATCTAATAATGCTGTGTATTTTAACTTGCTGTTCTTGTGAAGGCTCGATTAGACAATTTAATTGTAATGACCAGTACACTTGGAACTGAAATACATGGGGTGGGATTCTCCGTTGGCTGATGCTGAAATCGCAAAACACAATTTGGCGGAGAATAGGTTCCGATGCTAAAATCGCGGCGGGCGTCGATTTGACGCCAAATCGCTATTATTTGTCACCTCGACAGCGGCATCAATGCGGTCCAGAATACACATACAGTAAGCACTATTTGCATGTCATTAGTGGGCCCGACCTAGTATTCCCCAGGCCCTCCACGATGCTCCACCGCTGATGTACCGAGTTCCCGATGGCACGGTTCGCTTGTGCTATTAGAAATCGTGAAAATGACATCATGACCTTTGAGGGAGTGAAAGGGGATACGGAAAGTGCCCAACATCGCCATTGTTATCTGACAGTTGTGCCATTGGCCAGGGGGCCTCTACCAGGGCCGAGGGGAATAGCAGGATGTGGCCAGGAGGCGGGCTGTGGGGTCGGGGTGGACAGACACGGAACACCATTTCCGCAGCCGGCAAGGCAGCCATGCAGCTGCACACGCCGCTAACAGCCCACTGTGTACGGGCCATTGGTTGTATAGGTTTCCCCCACAGGCCACCCCAGAGGGTCTCGGGCCCCTGCTGGCCCATCTGCAGGATGGAGTCTAGCACAACTAGTGTCATCTTGTTGGCTGGGATGAGTGTGTGTGGAGATTGTAATGTGTATAAGCGGCTGCAGCTTGTCAGCCTCCCGAGTATCAATCACAATGCGATTAATCCTGCACCGTTTTTCATTGAAATCGATCGTGTTCCATGTGTCACCAGTGCTAGCCCCTACACAGTTGCTGAATCGATCCAAGTTCGGCCCCAGTTTTCCTGTCATGAAAGTCCACAAATTCTGCATCGGCATCAGCACTTAGTCTCAGAAACGGAGAATACCGCCCATGATTCCTGCCTGCTGCATGTTTGTTGCAAAATGCCATAGTGTTTTAAGTATATGTTTGTAGTATGTCTATATTGCACAGTAAACATTTGTTAAGAAATCCAAGTAAACCGTTTATACTTAAACAGGATAAAGCCCAGGTACAGATGGATTCCATCTATGGAACCAGAATATGTAACCTTATGAACGAGAAAATGCTGGAAAATCTCAGCAGGTCTGGCAGCATCTGTCGGGAGAGTAAAGAGCTATCGTTTCGAGTCCGATGACTCTTTGTCTGTAATCTTATGGCTCCATATATCTCTTACTCTCCCATTATGTTCAAGTCAGGCGATCAATCCAAGCTCAATGGGCAGTGTCATAATATACATCTATGTATATATTGGAGTGCAGACAGGCAGTGATTGACACACAGGATGATCAGTAAGCACACAAAAAAGAGCAGCCAATCACCAGACAGACCGCTACCACTATAAAGCCAGAGGGCACTAGGTTTCCCGTTCTCTCGGGACCCAGCCACTGAGACAGTCAGAGTTCGTGAGCTAGTCAGTGCAAACACCATGCGGTAGCTAGTAAGTCTGGTCAGGCTAGTACTAGGTCTCCAGTCGAGTCAGTATAGTGTCAACCCACAATTGAACATGTATAGTAGTTAAGACGTTAAATAAAATCATGTTGCATCTTATCCAGTGTTGGAGGTCTGTCTCTCGCTACACTGCATCAAACGCAGTCCACGTCAACCCAGCCTGCCTAACACATCAGGAAGTGCAGAAGAGGAGCAGCACCAGGCATACTTAAGATTGAAATTATCAAAGGATCAGGCGGAAACATTGTACCATTTTCCTTACTGGACATAATCGGTGTGATTTTGGAAACACTCAACCCCAGAGCATGTGGTCAGTTTTTCATCAATCAGTAGTAGGCTTTTGCGGATTGAAATAAAAATAATTATTGATTGACACATTCATTCCAAAATTCTAAACGACATCACCCACACATGCACACTCAAGAAAGATACAGGTCAAGGAGGTTGAATAGAAGTTGTGAACAAAAGTTCATTGTTCACATGTTTGGCTTGTAGTAGGAAGAACAGTTGTTGCGAGTCTGTTGAAGACACCATTTTCATTATGAGAAGTTGATTTAGGTGGGTTCAATAGCTGGAGTTGTACATCAGGATTATCACAGGATACCCTTGAAGAGACGGATGTTTAGCAGATTCCGATATTAGTCACTTGTAGTTTTTCTTGCGAGGACGTAAAGTTTAGTTACAGGTGGACTTGGAATAAGAATAAGTTTGGGAGACTAAGATGTTGCAGTTTCTAGGTTTAAAAAAGCTTAGGTGTTATTGCCTTGTTCTGCAGATGATGTTTTGCAATGGGACTTTTTGCAGATTTCCTACATTCTCTCTGGTTCCTGAAAAAATCGATTGTCGTCTGTAGCTTGTTTCATAGAATTAGAGAATTTACAATGCAAAAGGAAGCCATTCGGCCCATTCTGCACCGGCTCTTGGAAAGAGCACCCTACTTAAGCCCACGCCTCTACCTTATTTTTGCAACCCGGTAACCTCACCTAACCTTTTGGACACTAAGGGGAAATTTAGCATGGCCTATCCACCTAACCTCCACGTCTTTGGACTGTGAGAGGAAACCCGAGCACCCGGAGGAACCCGCGCAGACATGGGGAGAAAGTGCAAACTCCACACAGACAGTCACCCGAGGCAGGAATTGAACCCGGGGCCCTGTAGCTGTGAGGCAGCAGTGCTAACCACTGTGCCGCCCTTAGTGCCGCCATTCAGTCACATGATGGCAAGTTTCAGTCCTTTCCCTTGTCCACATAATGGGTTATAACCTGGGTATTGATACACAATGGTCGAATGATTGATAACCCATCCCATACTAGCTACGAGTAGCTCAATGGAAGACTTTATTTGATATTCAATTATCATGGTTCCGGTACGTCTGGAAGCCAATGTTGGGTAGATCGCTTCCATTGAGTTGTTAAGCATAATTCCTTTGTACCTGAGAACTTTCCAGAGACATTTCCAGACATGAGTTAATCCTTTATCTGTGCAGTAATTGCAAAAGTCACCTGACCCTTGGCAGCCACCTTAGAAACCTATTTAGTGTTCAGTTTTAGATAAAAGACAGTTCCAGACAATTCTATACTGAATGCAGTCCATATTTAAAGGTGTGAATAGGACATGCCTTCACATTGGTGAAGCTAAAATGTAGGACTAAATGCAGGCTGAACTGTGAAAGCAGCATGATGCCGACATAGCTAAGCAATCACAGAACCAATAGATAGAGAAATACAGCACAGAACAGGCCCTTCGGCCCACGATGTTGTGCCGAACTTTTGTCCTAGGTTAATCATAGAATTTTGGACACTAAGGGCAATTTTTCACGGCCAATCCACCCAACCTGCACATCTTTGGACTGTGGGAGGAAACCGGAGCACCCGGAGGAAACCCACGCACACACGGGGAGGATGTGCAGACTCCACACAGACAGTGACCCAAGTCGAAATCGAACTTGGGACCCTGGAGCTGTGAAGCAATTGTGCTGTCCACAATGCTACCGTGCTGCCCTTCAATAGATCAGATCAAAGCTTTGCAGTCTCACCACATACAGCCATGAATGGTTAGAATAATTCAGCAACTAACTGGAGGAAAAGGCTGGACAAATATCCCGATCCTCACTGATGGGGGAGCCCAACACATTAATGCAAAAGACAACCCTGAAATATTGCCAACCACCTTCAGTCAGAATTACTAAGTGGATGATCCAGCTTGGTATCTTCATAAAGTCCCTAGCCTCATGGAGTCCAGTCTGTAGCCAATCTGATTCACTGTACATGAAAACACAGGAATCGGCACTGAAAATACAATGTTAGCATTCATGTCAAGAGGGCTAGGATACAAGACCAGAGATGTATTTCTGAGGCTATACAAGGTTCTGCTCAGACCCCATTTGGAGTATCGTAAGCAGTTTTGGGCCCCGTATCTAATGAAGGATGTACTGACCTTGGAAAGGGTCCAAAGGAGGTTCACAAGAATGGCCTTGGAATGAAGAGCTTGTTGTATGAGGACTCCGGGTCTGTACTTGTTGGACTTTAGAAGGATGAGGGGGGATCTTATTGAAACTTACAGGATACTGTGAGGCCTGGATAGAGTGGATGTGGAGAGATGTTTCCACTTGTAGGAAAAACTAGAAGCAGAGGACACAATCTCAGACAAAAGGGATGATCCTTTAAAACACAGATGAGGAGAAATTTCTTCGGCCAGAGGGTGGTGAATCTGTGGAACTCTTTGCTGCAGAAGGCAAAATCACTGAGTTTCTTTATGACAGAGATAGATGGTTTTTTGATCAATAAGGGGATCAGTGGTTATGGGGAGAAGGCAGGAGAATGAGGATGAGAAAAATTTCAGCCATGATTGAATGGCAGAGCAGACTCGATGGACCAAGTGGCCTAATTCTGTTCCTATGTCTTATGGTCTTATGGTCTCCATATTTCATTTAAAAGTGTAACTATTTACAGCCGGGTATACAAATCAGGAAAGGACTGTCAGTCTGGACCTGTTTTCTCTTGAAAAGAAAAGATCGGGGCCTCATGGTAGCATGGTGGTTAGCATCAATGCTTCACAGCTCCAGGGTCCCAGGTTCGATTCCCGGCTGGGTCACTGTCTGTGTGGAGTCTGCACATCCTCCCTGTGTGTGCGTGGGTTTCCTCCGGGTGCTCTGGTTTCCTCCCACAGTCCAAAGATGTGCGGGTTAGGTAGATTGGCCATGCTAAATTGCCCGTAGTGTAAGGTTAATGGGGGGATTGTTGGGTTACGGGTATACGAGTTACGTGGGTTTAAAGTAGGGTGATCATTGTTCGGCACAACATCGAGGGCCGAAGGGCCTGTTCTGTGCTGTACTGTTCTATGTTCTATGTAGACAAGTGATGTAATAGTGATCTTTAAAATTATGAAAGCTTTTCATAGAGTGGATATAGAGATAATGTTTCCTCTTGTGGGAAAGAGTATCACCAGAGCATTACCAGAGGTTATAAATATAAAATAATCACCAAGAAATCCAATAAGAAATGCTGAAGAAACTTCTTAACCCAACGAGTGGTGAGAACATGGAACTTGCTACCAAGGGAATGGTGTTGAAGCGAATAACGTAAAGCATTGAGGGGAAGCCAGACAAGTATATCAAGCAGCATTGAAGATGGTTGCAATCAAAGCTTTAAATGGTTTATGAAAATATGGGGGGAGGCTGGAGAGGAGCATAAGCACACATAATGGCTTGTTTCTGTTTCATATATCTACCCAATGAAATCCCAGAAAACAAGCTAATTTCCAGATTATTGTTTGTGAAAAGGAAACCAATCAGCTTTCAATCTTATGCATTGTATGTATCAGGCTTAAATTCCACTGATGTAAAATGCAAAACACCGCTGGTTCTATCATGTTGAGGATCAGAACAAAATTATATGGATGATGAAAATCCCAAATAAAAACAGGAAATACCCAGCAGGTGATGCAGCATCTATGGGGAAGAGAAGCAGAGTTAACCTTTTGCATGCAAAGTGTTAAATCTGTTCCCTCTTCACAGGTGGTGCCAGACAGAACAAATATTTTTTTGTATTTTCTATTTCAATTGCAACTGTTTTACACAAGTTTTGCAGCCAGAATTAGCCTAGAATTTCCCTGTTGTAATTCACGCAGCAAGTGCTTTAGAAATTGTTATTTGCATGCTCTGATCACCAGCAGAGGGAGTTACATGCATACTTCCTGGGAATGCTTACATGAATATCCATTGCTGCAGAAATTGATGTAAAATGGGTGTAAGCAGCTGTATGCCCAGGAAACTTCTGAGCAGTCCTTTAAAAACACTGTGGTCTTCAGACGAACTTTGAGGCTCAAGCAGGTAAAACTGAAACAGTGCTTCACTCTTTCATTTCAAATTACTTGGATATTTAACCATGATTTTGAGAGTTGCAACTGCACCCTTTCAGGTGAATGAGTCCATAAACCATTCTGCCTATCTGCTTTCCTCTTCTCATTATGTTCCCTCCTTTAATTCCATTTACAACCTTTTAATTTATCCCCTTTAGTTGTTTTTTTAATCCTAGTTATGCCACTGCAAAACGCCTAGGAATGTTTTTCTATGTAAAGGTGCTATCTGTTGTCAGTGAGGGTGGGAGTAATGGATGCCAAAAATGTCAGATAGTACTGAAGGTTTTCAGGCATTTACAATATTGGGTGGAGACAGTCTCATGCAAACGTGCATATGAACATGCGAATTAGGAGCTGGGCTACTTGGCCCATTGAACCTGCTCTGCCATTCAATAAGGTCATGCTGATCGAATTGTAACTTCAGCCCCACATTCCTGCCTACCCCAATAACCTCTTACCCTCTTGTCAATCAAGAAGCTATCTAGCTAAACCTGAGGAAAGAAAGGTGAACCACAGGGGGGGGGGGGGGAAGAGGGAAGAGATAGGGAACAAGAGAGGAGAATCAGGGAGGTGGGGGGAGGCAGGGAAATGAGAGCCGGAAGGAAGGCATGGGATACAAAAAGGAGCATGGCATCTCCAGGAGCAGGGAACAAGGTGAATAAAGATGGAAAACGGGAGGAACGGCAGAAGCGGAGGCGAGTGCGAGATGGCAGCGAGATCCGTCCGGGAGAAGCAAGCGACAACAACAGGAAACATAGCCGAGTATTGGCCACTGTAATTATCTCACCGGCACCCGAATGTATATTTGCCTCCCCAATCCCCACCCCCCCACTTCTCCCCCCCCCCCCCCCTTGCAAACAGTTGCCTACTTATGTGTTGTAAATAATTTTGCCAGGTATACAGAGTTGCTGCTGTTGAGCTGGTGCACAATACCCTACCAGTTATTCTATTTTATTTTTTATTGTATTTTTTTTTACTATGTTCTATTTTCTTTTCTTTGGTATGTTTAGGTGTGCCCTTCTCTTCTATATAGGTGTAATATATATATATATGTTTCTTATCCTTTGTACATAACGGTAAATATACCTTGTTCAAAAACCCAATAAAAAACATTTATAAAAAAAAAGAAACTATCTACCTCTGCCTTCAAAATATTCATAGGGCTCTGCTTCCACTGCCTTTTGAGGAAGAGAGTTCCAGGGACTCATGACCCTCAGAGAGAAAATTTCTCCTCATCTCTATCTCAAATGAAAATGAAAAATGAAATGAAAATTGCTTATTGTCACAAGTAGGCTTCAATGAAGTTACTGTGAAAAGCCCCTAGTCGCCACATTCCGGCGCCTGTTAGGGGAGGCTGGTACGGGAATTGAACCGTGCTGCTGGCCTGCCTTAAAAGCCAGCGATTTAGCCCAGTATGCTAAACCAGCCCCTAAGCTAAATGAGTGACCCCTTATTTTTAAACAGTGACTCCTAGTTCTCTGAAGCATCCTTTTTACATCCATCCTGTCAGTACCCCTCAGGATCTTAAAAGGTTTCAATCAAGTCACTTCTTATCTTCTAAACTCTCCAACCTTTCATCATAAGGCAATCCACCCATACTTTGTTTAGTCTAGTGAACCTTCTCTGAACTGCTTTTAATTACATCTTTCCTTAAATTAGGAGGCCAATATTCCAGATGTGCTCTAACCAATTTCCCTGTATACGTGATGCATAATCTCCCTACTTTTGTAATCAATTCCCCTCACAATAAATGGTTTTATTATATTAGCTTTCTGAATTGCTTATTGTACCCATATCCCTCTCCATCGTAAATCTCTGCAATCTCTCTCCATTTAGATGGTGACCATTTTTATTCTTCCTGCCAAAATGGACAGTTTCACATTTTCCCACATTATACTCCATTTTCCAGCTTTCTGCCCACTCACCTAACCTATCAACAGCCCTTTGTAGCCCTCTTACACCCTCTTCACAATTTACTTTCCCACTGTTATAACCCCCACGAAGACCTTGGGTGATTATTGATTTATCTCCCTGCAGGGTACATGGAGTATGAGTTCCCGTATTGAGCGGGTGGAGGCATGTACTGTACATCGGTGTGCCATGGAGAATATCCTTCAAGAACTACCTAAGGTGGCAGTATACCCTGATAATGTATCAATTTTAGGGACTACAGAACCAGAGAATCTGGGTGGCAGAGTGGCACTGTGGTTAGCACTGCTACCTCACAGTGCCAGGGAGTCTGGTTCGAATCCAACCTCAGATGGCTGTCTGTGTGGAGTTTGCACATTCTCCCTATATCTGTGTGGGTTTCCTCCGGGTACTCCGGTTTCCTCCCACAGTCCAAAGACGTGCAGGTTAGGTGGATTGTCCATGTCAAATTGCCCTGAGTGACCAAAAAAGGTTAGATGAGGTTATTGGGTTATGGTGATATGGTGGAAGTGAGGGCATAAGTGGGTCGGTGCAGACTCGATGGGCCGAATGGCCTCCTTCTGCACTGTATGTTCTATGTCTGTGTCTAAGTACTCCAGTTTCCTCCCACAGTCCAAAGATGTGCAGGTTAGGTGGATTCGCCATGTTAAATTGTCCCTAAGTATCCAAAGGTTGGGTGGGGCTACAGGGATAGAGTGGGGATTAGGCCTAGGTAGGATAATCTTTTGAAGGCTCGGTGCAGACTCAACGGGCCAAATGGCCTCCTTCTGCAATGTAAGGATTCTCTGATCTAGCAAACTTATAGGAGGTTCTGAGGCTGTTTTTAAACACAGGAGTACACCTCAAACGTGAAAAATGCATATTTTAGGCGAGCAAAGTAATTTACCTATGGAACTGGATGGACAAGAAAGGCCTATATCCCATGGAGGACAAAATACGGTGGAACTGAAATCCTTCCTGGGATTGATAAATTACTATGGGAAATTAATCCCAAATTTAGTTTCTCTGATGTCGCCACTACATTTGCTGCTAAAAAATTACAATTCTCACGTCACAATAGACAAACTCCGGGAGAGCTTTTGTATTCACTGCATTCCTTAGGTCCTAGTCTCTAACAATGGTGTGGACTTTACTAGCGGGGAGTACGGCCATTCCTGAAGTAGAACAGCATCAAACACATTGGACGGCACCACATCATCCATCGTCCAATACTCTAGCAGAGCAAGCGGTACAGACCTTCAAAAACTGGATGAAGAAAAAGTTGACGGGATCCATGGAGACAAAGTTGGCATGATTCCTGTTTGATTATCACACCACACCCCATATCATGATGGGAGTCGCCCCAGCAGATCATTCAATGGGTCAACAACTTTGCATGACGCTGAGCCTGTTATTTTTCAATCTGGCTGGGAAGGTGGAGCCTAAACGGGTGAGTTAAAAGAGAAAGTATGATGCCTGGAGGCCCGAGAGTGATTTTAAGACAGGGGCGTGGTACATGTATGAAACATCGGGCCCGGCTCCAGCTGGGTCCTTGGAGTCATATAAAACAAGACTGCACCTGTCTCCTACAAAGTTGAGGTCAGAGGAAAAGTCCTTAGAAAGCTCCTGGACCACCTTAGGAGTAGGGAGCCTGTTCCAGTTGAATCCACGTCTCTGACACCAGTTGTGGCTGTCTCTGGCACCCGGCTAGAACACTTGGAGGATTGTAGAACCGTCTCCCCTGACGGTGAAGACTCAGGGTCTGATATGGAGGCTGAAGAAACTGGTCTTCCCCTGGTGGGCAGTGCTGCTGACGAACCTGCAACAATGATACACAGGTGCTCCTTGAGGAAAAGAAGGTCACCTGTCCGCTTCACAACATTGATCCAGCTCCACCTGCCATGGACTAAAGGCCGAGCGCTAAAAGGTGGAAGAAGCCTCATCATCGCGGGAACGACAGGGATGAAACAGACTTAGGGGGGCAGGAATGACATAACCAGCCCAATATGGGCTTGCTAACGGGACTAACCTTAAAGACTGTGAACAAACCAAGACAGGAGTTCCCAATGGTTCTGGGCTGGGAGGATAGTGTTGTACTGTGGCTTCTTTTCTGTTTAAGAATTAACCTGAGTTTTGTCTAGCCTGCCCTCTTCTGAAGTTATTACAGCCACCTATCATTGTGTTGTCAGAAAATTTAGCAACCGCTAGCACACTGGTTGGCACTGTTGCTTCACAGCACCAGGGACTCGGATTCGATTCTCCGTTTGGGTCAATTCTTGAACATAAAAGAAGCTACAGTACAATACTATCTGTGTGGAGTCTGCATGTTGTCGTCGTGTCTGGATTTCCTCTGGGTGCTCCGGTTTCCCCCCACAAGTTCCAAAAGACGTGCTTGTTAGGTGAATTGGACATTCTGCATTCTCCCTCAGTGTACCTGAACAGGCATCGGAGTGTGGCGAGTAAGAGATTTTACAGTAACCATTGCAGTGTTAATGTAAGCCTACTTGTGATACTAATAAAGATTATTATTATAACCATACCTTCAGTCCCTTCATCCAAGCCATTTATATAAATAGTAAAACATTGAGACACCAGTGCTGATCCCTGTGAAGCACCACTCATCACATTCTGCCAACTAGAAAAAGATCCTTTATGCCAACTCTCTGGTTCTTGCCAATCTTTAATTCTTGCCAATATATTAAGCCCTACACCATGAGCTTTTATTTGATGCAATAACCTTTGATGTGGCACCTTATCAAATGTCTCTGCAAATCTAAGTACAGTACATCCATTGGTTCTCCTTTATCCACAGCACCTGTGACTCCTTTAAAGTACTCCAATAAATTGGCTAAACACGATTTCCCTTTCACAAAACCACCTTGACTCTGCCTGATTGCCTTGATTTTTTCCACTTGCCTTGCTATCACATCTTTCAGAATGGCTTCGAACATTTTCCCTAGTGACTGGATTGTAATTTCCTGCTTTCTGTCTCCTTCTCATTTTGAATAAAGGAGTTACATTTGTTATCTTTCAACCTAGTCGAACCTTGCCAGAATCTAGATAATTTGGGAAAATTAAAATCAATGCAACAATTATCTCATTAGCCACATCTTTCAGGACCTTAGGATGCAGTTCATTTGGACTAGGGAATGTATCAGCGCACAGATCAATTTGCACAATACCATTTCACTGGTAATTGTAATTTTCACGACTTCCTCCCTCTCTTCCATTTTCTGATTTACGGCTATTTCAACAATGTTACTGGTGTCCTCTATAGTGGAGAGATGCAAAATAACTTTTAATTCATCTGCCATAGCCGTGCTTTCCATTAGCAATTCCCCAGATGCACTTTCTATTGGACCAATGCTCACATTGTTATCTCTTTTCTTATTCATATATATATAGAAACTGTGAAACTCTTTATATTACTGACCAGCTTTCTCTCATACTCCAGTTTTTCCCTCCTTATAAAACATTTTGTCATTATTTGGTGTTTTTTATATTCTTTCCAACCTTCCAACCTGTCACTCGTCTTTGTGAAAATATATATATTTTTAAATTTAGAGTACCCAGTTATTATTTTTTTAATTTTCCAATTAAGGGGCAATTTAGTGTGGCTAATCCACCTACCCTGCACATCTTTGGGCTGTGGGGGTGAAATCCACGCAGACATGGGGAGAATGTGCAAACTCCACACGGACAGTAACCCAGGGCCAGGATTCGAACCTGGGTCCTCAGTACTACAGTCCCAGTGCTATCCACTGTGCCACATGCCACCCCGCCTTTGTGAAAATATATGCCTTTTCTTTAGTTTAACACAGACTTTAACTTAATTCGTGAATGGCAGATGATGAATCCTCACCTTGGAATTTTTATTTCTCATTGTCATGGTGGTAACATCACAGGACTAGTAATCTACAACCCAGGTTAATACTCTGGTGACACGGGTTCAAATCCCACTATGGCAGCCTGTGGAATTTAAATTCAGTTACGTTGGATTCCTATGACACAAGAAAAATCCAACACGACCAAAACATTATTCTTTTTGCGATCTTTAAAATGGACTTTCAGCTGAACTAAAAAAAGCCTGCTACAAGTCACGTGACCACTGGATTGTTCCTTTGTTCAGGAAGCTATCAACCGTAGTTACAAGATCAAAAGAATTCCTCCCTCAGCCTGTGGAATCTCATACCTTAACTTAAACAATCTCATTCTGACCTGTGACTTCTAGCGGCATTAACAAAAATATGATAGAAACACCAACATCTCCAAGTTCCCCTGCAAGTCATCCTTACATGAACATATTTTACTGTCGCTTCATTATCTTAAAGTCTTCAAATTCTCTATTTTGCAACTTCATTTGAATACCATCCAAAAAACTGTAGCAATTCAAGTAGGTCCCTCACCATCTTGTGAAAACACTCTGATCAATATCCTGACAAAAATGTTCATTAATGGCACAACACAAATTACTAACCTTTCACTTTAACATCTCCGTAAGGAACTGCATGGGATTTATCATCCAGTATATGTCTCAAGGTAAAGGTACCTAAATTTAACTCACCAAACTGATCTGCATTAATATTAATCAGTTTGAATTATATCACCGACTGCACTGCCATCCTCTCCTCAGGATTTGCACAAGCTATGGCTTGAGATAATTAAACCTTTTTTGCCCAAGCACCATGAAGAAATCCCAATTGCTCATTGACCTTGGAATCATCAGGGTGAATTTTCAGTGCCCAATTCCACCAGGCAGAAGAATTCCAAGTCGGCCCAATGGAATCACTGCAAGGTCAGAAACATTTTCATGGTCAGGTCTCATTTGAATAATATTGGCAAAGTGCCAGCACTGAATCAGTGCTACCAGACAGCTCACCAATCCAGGTGCAGGAAATCCAATGGTTAGGATGATTTGTGTTGCCAAGAGGAGCATTCATTGCCCCACCTTAAAGTGGTATGTTTGGGCAAAGGGTCTTGATGGTTTGCTTTTATATCCCTGGTAACGAATGATTTGCATAAGCTTTGATGGTTTAATTAGCATTAACCCTTTCCCTTGCTTGTGATTCAGTCAGCTTGTGGACTGACTGCATTTTGATGGCACACTTGAGGCAATTGTTGAGACGGTTCTCCTGCAACCTTCTTAGGGTCGGTAGAGATGGTGAATAAATGTAGCCTTGCTAATAAAGAGATCACTTTATTAATGAACATATGAAATAAATCTCAAATAAAGACAAGAACCAATGCAAATATCAATATATAACTTCTGAAACATAAGTGCAATCAGGCGGACATGTGTACAAGGTACCTCAGTGCTTTACATTGAGCTAAAGGCTACTGCTCACACATAATAAAGTGGCCAAAAACTCCCAATCTTCAATAAAGTACCTCCTAATCCTCAATAAAGCACATGTTTAGTCTTACTATCCAATTCACTGACATACCTGGAAACAATGAATACAATAAAATCGTAGAATGGTTAAAACACAGGAGGTACCATTTGACCCATCATGCCTGTGCTAACTCTCTGCATGAGCAACTTAGATAGTTCTGCTCTCCCAGCTTCTTTGCCATAGCCCTGAATGTTTTTTCTCTTCAGTTACTTATCCAATTCCATGGCTGGAGCGCATTTTCCAGCAGGTCAATCAGAGGACTATTGACAATGGTAATATACCTCATAAAGTGTGGTTGCATTAACAGTTCCCGAGTTATATTGTTGAGCGCTGCAGAAAGAAAGAAGTTTAAGGTGAATTGTAGGCAACCCTTTGACTTTCTGAAACCTCCCCGAGGGTCCTGTGAGAAGAGGTCAGAGTGAGAAGAAATACTCGCCAGCGAATCAAGGCAGAGTTGTGAAATCCTAAATCCCCACTTGGCATGTAAAAATGTTGCAGAGATTATCAGGTCCAGAAGTATCAGCTGCAGGATGGAGTGCAGCAGTATTCCAATTACATCTGAAGAGTAGCAACCATGAGTATTTTTCTTCATTTCTCCATCGTCATCAAGGATAGATGGCAGCAGTTCTTTCCGGTTTTCCTGAACATTCCTAGCATCCGCTCTTCTCTATAACATTCTTCACTAAACAACGTAAGGTCACATAAGCGCCTCTAATCATCATTTCAAACGCACACCTCTTCCTCATTCTTGTAACAGCTTCAGTTATCTGCATTCTATTCAGAATTATGTAATTCTTCTTTGGTTCTTCCTCACTTCACACTCCTTTTCATGCTCGTATGCATGTTGCCGCATATTTTTCATTGCACACCTTGAGTCCCAACTCCATCTTGTTTCTTTTCCCTTTGAGCATCCGCAAAGCAAGTAGAAGCTGCACACGTGTGCACTCTCTCTTTCAAGAGATGCTCATTAACCTTTGTCCTCTCTTGGAGGACAGGACAACGCACTGCGTAAGAGAAATATAAGACAGGGAATGACCATCCAAAATAACTTTCTGAGCTGTAGCAACAAGTGCTTGAAATTAACGGCCCCATTCGAACTGTGAGATAAGGACTGGGGGCTTATCTGAACAGATACTTCTTGATGAAGCAGAACCTCTGACTATATAAACTGTGTTGTGATGCCTCGCTCCTGCTACTGCCCAACTCACAGTCCCACACTCCTGTTCCTTTTCTCTTATTTCTAGGCCCTTCTCAACAGTGACAACCCACAGAAGAAGACACCGTAGAGAAGAAGAATCCTTGACTTTTATTGAAGAGAGTAGCCAGATATTGATCCCTGAATACCTAATTGGCTGGCCACCATGTGACTGCATGTGACCAGTGGTCCTACCTACATGCAACGTTCTCACACAATCTTGTTAACCCATGGAAATAAATGCAGTATAAAAATACTTTAGTGTCAACACCTCATTCAAACCAGTAACTCATCATGTAATTAATTATCAATAACTGTCTGTGCATGCCAAGTGAAACTAGAGGTCAGATGTTATGAATCAATTCAGAAAGCCTACTTTTTCAGGTACAATGTTGTGTTGCATAAGCTTTTGGGTAGCTCGTACATTTGTCAAGGTGATGTTCTGAAGTAGAATATTTTCACTTTTCTTTCTGCTTCAAGGATTTCCAGGCCAATTATGTACAGATTAGATGAAGAGTGAAGTCCATCGGAATGTACACTACGACAACAATGTGCCTCAGCCCCAACCTCAGAGCAGCACTTATGTAACACCAGTGCAATATTTCCATTTCCAATATCAACCTCACTTGTCATCAGGGTGAGATTGGAAAACCAGCGTCATATTAAAGACAGTTTGGTGCTGTGGCCAATTCCTACTTGGAATTGAAACTGACAAACTGACTTTGTGTGAAATGGTGACAATTTTATTGAAACACTGGACAGAAATTAAAGAAGCCTCCAGGGCAGTGAGCCAAATATGTTCAAATAGTTTCTACCCATCAGTGAGGATAAATGGCACAGGCCCAAATCTTTATACATCTCACTAATAAAGTGAGTATCAGTGTTTGCTTCTGGTGGATTCATCCTGACCCTGTACACTACTTGACTACAGAGCTGTTATGTTCTTTGTTGTAGCCGCAAAGAGAAAGAATCAGAGGTCGCCCAGGTCGAGTTTGTATAACATGTGGTTGATTTACAAGATGCTGCTCAAACAGGGTACAATGGTGAACTCCACAAAAACCCGTGAAACACTCTGATGATGCCATTGCGTAACATGTGACATTACACCAGCCAAGTTTCTCCCGCGAATCATAGAATCATAGAATTGACAGTGCAGAAGGTGGCCATTCAGCCCATTTAGTCTGCACCGGCCCTTGGAAAGAGCACCCTACATAAGCCCACACCTCCACCCAATCCCCGTAACCCAGTAACCCCACCTAACCTTTTTGGACACTAAGGACAATTTATCAAAGCCAATCCACCTAACCTGCACATCTTTGGTCACATTTACCTTTTGCTCACACAACAGCAACTCTCGCTACGTATCATCTTTAAGATAGTAAAACCTCTCAAGGCATGTCCCAGGAGTGTTATAAAATAAAATTTGGCTCTGAAGCATGTAAGAGATGAAGGCAGGAAGCCAAAAGCTTGGTCAAAGAGATAGGTTTTATGAAGCATCTTAAATGAGGAGAACAGGGTCATGACGTTAAGGAAGGGAATTCCAGAGTTTGGGGCCTTGGTAGTTAAAGATGTGTTCACCAATGGTGCAGTGATTAAAATCAGAGATAATTGAGAGACCTGGTTTGGCCTACATGTGACTCCAGATCAACAGCAATGTGGCTGATTATTACCTGCAGTCTGAAATGGCCTAGCGATTAAGTTCAAGGACAATAAACGCTAGCCCAGCCAGTGATGCCCAAATTTTAAAAAACTTTATTCATTTACGGGACATGGGTGTCGTTGGTTAGGACAGCATTTGTTGCTCATCCCCAGTTGTCCTTCAGAAAGTGGTGGTGAGCTGCCTTCTTGAAATGCTACTGTCCTTGAGGTGTAGGTATACCCACACTGCTGTCAGGGAGGGAGTTCCAGGATTTTGACCCAGCCACAGTGAAGGAACGAAAGACAATATATTTCCAAGTCAAGATGGTGAGTGTCTTGGAGGGGAACGTCTAGATGGTGGTGTTCCCACATACTTGCTGCTCTTCTCCTTTTAGATGGTAGTGGTGGTGGATTTGGAAGGTGCTGCCAAAGCAACATTGGTGAGTTACTGCAGGGCATCTTGTAGATGGCACATGCGGTTGCCACTTTTCGTTGGTGGTGGAGGATTTGAATGTTTGTGGAATGTGCAGCAATCAAGCTGGCTGCTTTGTCCTGGGTGCTGTTGAGCTGTACCCATCCAGGCAAATGGAGATTATTCCATTACATTCCTGCCCCATGCCTTGTAAATGGTAGACAGGCTTTGGGGAGTCAGGAGGTGCGTTACTCGCCTCAGGATTCCTAGCCTTTGACCTGCTACTGTAGCCAAAGTATTAACATGGTTAGTCTAGTTCAGATTCTGATCAATGGTAACGCCCAGGATGATGGTAGTGGGGGATTCAGCAATGGTAATACCATTGAATGTCAAGGGATACTGATTAGATTCCCTCTTGTTGGAGATGGTCACTGCCTGGCACTTGTATTGCATGAATGTTGCTTGCCACATGTCAGTCTAGACCTGGATGTTGTCCAGGTCTTGCTGCATTTGGACATGGACTGTCTCAGTATCTGAGGAATCATGAATGGATTGTGCAGGCTCCAAAGAACATTCCCACTTGTGACCTTATGATGGTCATTGATAAAGCAGCTGAAGGTAGTCAGGCCTAGGATACTACCCTGAGGAACTCCTGCCGTGATGTCTTGGAGCTGAGATGACTGACCTCAACCGCCATAACCATTTTCCATTGTGCTAGTGTGACTCCAACTAGCAGAGTTTCCCCCCTCATTTCCATTGACTCCAGTTTTGCTGGGGCTCCTTGATGCTATACTCGGTCAAATGTTTCCTTGATGTTGAGGACAGTCACTCTCATCTCACCTCTGGCATTCAACACTTTTGTCCATGTCTGAACCAAGGCTGTAATGAGGTCAGGAGCTCAGTGACTCTGAATGAACCCAAACTGAGCATCCGTGAGCAGATTATTGTTGAGTATGTGCCACTTGATAACACTACTGATCACCCCTTCCATCATTTTGCTGATGTTTGAGAGGAGACTGATCGGGCAGTAATTGGCCAGGTTGGATTTATACGGCGTCTTGTGTACAGGACATACCTGGACGATTGTCCACATTGCTGGGCAGGTGCCAATGTCATAGCTAGACTGAAACAGCTTGGTTAGTGGCACGGCAACTTCAGGAGCACAAGTTTTCATTACTATTGCCAGAATTATCAAGGCCATAGCCATATCTGCGGCAGGCAAGTTAGTAAGGATGCCAAGTATGTTTTTCCCTCCTGTTGGTTCCCTCGCCATCTGTTGCAGTCCCAGTTTAGTAACTCTGACCTTTAGGACCTGGCACAAGTCCATCTATGTTGGCGCTATCGAGCCACACCTGGTGATGGACATTGAAGTTCCCCACCCAGAGAACATTCTATGCCTTTGCCACCCTCAGTGTTTCCCCCAAGTGGTGTTCAACATGGAGGATTACTGATTCATCACTTGACGGGGGAAATGGTATATGGTAATTAGCAGATGGTTTCCTTCCCCATGTTTGACCTGGTGCCATGAGACTTTATGGTTCCAGGGTTGATGTTGAGCACTACTAGGCCAACACCCAACTATATACCACTGTGGCACCACTATTGTTGGGTCTGTCCTGCCAGACAGGATACACCCAGGAATGGTGATGGTGCTGTCTGGGACATTGCCTGTTAGGTATGATTCCGTGAGCGTGACTACATAAGGCCGTTGCATGACTAGGCTGTAAGCCAGCCCGCCCAATTTTGGCAAAAGCCTCCAAATATTAGTAAGGAGGACATTGCAGGGTCAACTGGGCTGGGTCTGCCGTTGTTAATGCAGGTGGTCCATCTGGTCCCCAGAACATTACCCTGAATCTCTGGATAATGAGTCAAGCGACAATACCACTGTGCCACCACCTCCCCACATCAATGAATTTTTAGAAAGCCATGTATATTCATAGAAATGTATATACTTTTCCAAACACAGCATGGTAGCACAGTGGTTAGTACTGCTGCTTCACAGCTTCAGGGTCCCAGGTACGATTGCGGAGTGTGCGCGTTCTACCCATGTTTGCGTGCGTTTCCTCCCACAAGTCCCTAAAGACGTGCTGTTTAATAGACAGAGCTAAGTGATTCCACAACGAACACATCAGATCTAAGCTCTGTAATCCTGCCACATCCAGCCGTGAATGATGGTGGACAATTAAACAACTCATTGGAGGACGAGGCTCTACCAATGCCCCCATCCTCAATGATGGAGGAGCCCAGCACATATGGTCAAAAGACAATGATGAGGCTTTCACAACAATCTTCAACCAGGAGTGCCGAGTGGATGATCCATCTCGGTGTCCTCCGGAGAACCCCAGCATCACAGATATCAGCCAATACAATTCACTCCACGTGATATCAAGCAACAGCTGAGGGTGCTGGACTCTGAAAAGGCTATAGGGCCTGACAATATCCCGGCAATAGTACTGAAGACTTGGGCTCCAGAACTTGCCGTACCCCCAGCCAAGCTACATCTCTGGCACCTGCAATGTGGAAAGTTGCCCAGGTGTAACCTGTACACAAGAAACAGGACAAATCCAACCCAGCCAATTACCATCCAGCAGTCTACTCTCCATCATCAGCAAAGTGATGGAAAGAGTCATCAACAGTGCTATCAAGCGGCACTTACTCAGCAATAACCTGCTCACAGGCGCTCAGTTTGAGTTCTGCCAGGGTCATTCAGCTCCTGACCTCATTAAAGCCTTGGTTCAAACATGGATAAAAGAGCTGAATGCCAAAGGTGAGGTGAGAGTGACTGATCTTGACAGCATTTGACCGAGTATGGCATTAAGGAGCCCTAGCTAAACTGGAGTCAATGGGAATCAGGGCAAAAACTCTCCGGTGGTTGGAGTCATAGCGGGAACAAAGGAAGATGGTTGTAGTGGTTGAGGTCAATCATCTCAACTCCAGGACATCACTGCAGGAGTTCCTCAAGGTAGTGTCCTAGCCTCAACCTTCTTCAGCTGCTTCAGCAATGACCTCCCTTCCATTATAACGTCAGAAATGGGGACATTTGCAGATGACTGCACAATGTTCAGCATAGTTCGAGACTCAGATATTGAAGCAGTCCATGTCAAAATGCAGTAAGATCAGGACAATATCCAGGTTTGGGCTGACAAGTGGCAATTTACATTTGCCACACACAAGTGGCAGGCAATGACCATCTCCTACAAGAGAGGATCTAACCATTGCCCATTGACATTCAATGGCATTACCATTGCTGAATGGCCCAAACGCAACATCCTGGGGTTACCATTGATCAGAAACTGAATTGGACTAGCCAATTAATATTGTCATTAACAATAACCTGACCAGGGCAGGGCAAAGACTAAGGGCGCGATTCTCCCAGAGAGGGACAAATCGTAAGGCTGGCGTCAAATCCGGGCGGGTTTGACGCCAGCCTCCCCCTCCCCGACCGGGAACCGATTCTGGTCCCCGGTCGGGGCTAGCATCCCGCCGCCGTAAACTCCGGCATCGCGGGCTTAACGAATTTCATTAAGCCCGCTTGCCAGAGTTTGCGCCGGCTGACGCGTCACATGACGCCAGCCGCGCATGCGCGGATTGGAAGACTCCAACCCGCGCATGCGCGGATGACGTCATCGCGCATTTGCGCGAAACCCGCGCATGCGCGGGCCGGGATGCCCCTCAGCCGCCCCACGAAGTGATACAGCGGGGCGGCGGAAGGACAAAGAGTGCGCGGGTATCGGACCCGCTGCCCGATGGGCACCGGTCGCGGGCCCATGGCACCCTTGGCACGGCCGTGGTACTGCCGTGCCAATCGGTGCCATGGTTTTAAAAATCGGCACTTTACGGCCGTTTTTACGAATGGCCAGACCAGGTGTGTTTGCCGTTCGTAAAAACAGCCGTAAAGGGCTTGGAACTCGGCCCATCGGCCAGCTGAGAATCGCTGCTGGCCGTAAACAAACGGCGGCAGCGATTCGTATCGGGAGTCGGGCGTGGGGGGGGGGGGAGAATAGCGGGAGGGCGTCAGACTAGTGTGGCCGTAAAATTTTACGAACCCCGCTATTCTCCGCACCGTCGTGAGTGCGGAATATTGCGCCCTAAGAATCCTACGGCGAGTAACTCATCTCCTGACTCCCCCCAAAATTGGGTCCACCATCTTCAAGGCACAAGTCAGGAGTGTAATGGAATACTTTCCACTTGTCTGGATGAGTCCAGCTCCAACAACACTCAAGAAACTCGACACCACCAGGACTAAGCAGTCTGCTTTACTGCTCCCCTTCCGCAAACATTCAAACCCTCCATCACTGACGAACAACGGCAGCCATGTGTACCATCTACAAGATGCACTGCAGTAACTCACCAAGGTTCCTTAGACAGCATCTTCCAAACCCATGACCATTACCATCTAGAAGGACAAGAGCAGCAGATACCTGGGAACCCCACCACCTGGAGGTTCTCCTCCAAGTCACTCACCAGCCTGACTTGGAAATATATCACCGCTCTTGCACTATTGGTGGGCAACATCTTGGAACTCCCTTCCTAACAGCATAGTGGGTGTACCTACACATTAAGGACTGCAGCGGTTCAAGAAGGCAACTCACCACTACCTTCTGAAGGGCAACTGGGGATGGGAAATAAATACTGGCCTAACCAGCGACGCCCTAATCCCGTAAGTGAATAAAAGAAATAGGGCTGAATTCTCCGCTGTAGGGATTCTTCGTTTTGCCGGCAGCCTGGGTGTTTCCCGACAGCATGGGCCTGCCCCACAATGGAAACCTCATTGACCAGCCGGCGAAACGGAGGATCTCGACGGTGTGCTGCACAGAGAAACCCGGTCATGATATATTTTTGAACAAACAATAAAGTGCTGTGTGACAAAATGTTTTTTGCATCTGAACTGTACACAACTTACAGTAGTGGTGATGCATTGTGTATTATACTGCAGGCCTGGCCCCTAAACTGATGATATTTAAATCAAATGATATTTAATCAAGTGATTGCCAAATTGGAGAATAATTCCTTAGAATTATCTGCCACTTCATCTTTACAAGGTGCATTGAAGAAATGGTTTCATGCAGATATCTCTCCACGGGTGAAAAGAACAGACTGAATTTTTTTAAAGTCATTTAGGAACCCCCATCACTCACCACAGTCTCACATATGTTTGTGGCATCATGCCATTTATGCTCCTCTTAGAAGTGAAATACTACCTATAGCTGTCTAAAATCGATCAGAATGATACTGGCAGTGCCGCAGGCATCCAATTCATGTTACCCTTGTGTCGAAACACCACACGGTGTTTCTAATGAAGGAACTTGAGAACACCAAGACTAATTCATACATTTCAAAATGAGATGACAAAATGGACATTGCAACATCAATAGAGTTATACTTCTAGAAACCTGTCTGGATCCACTTTGTTTTGTTACAGTTGTCCCCTCTCTCTCTCTCCTTCTTCTCCATAGCTTTAGTCATTCAGCAATCCCTGTGCGACTATTGTACAGACATTGGGAAATAGCAGTAAGATAATTTCTTGATAATTTGTGCAATTTATTCAGCTGCAGGAAGTGGAATTACTATCCCTTCCTCCCTCAACTGCTGTAATTACCTCACATGCAACTTGTAAAACATAATATTTGAATAATTGGTTTCTGACTCACTGGGGCTATAAATATTCATAAATATGAATTTAACTTCTCAGCCTTAAGTGGTGGGAAGAGCAGACAACATTTGGGAGCTTTTGATTTACATATTTTTAAAACAGTTTTTGTCCGCCTTCCAATGATGGCAACCAGAAGTTGCGATTCCGTGATTCTTAAGGTTTTGGGGTATTTTTGATCCACCTATTAACTGCATATTTCCGGGGTTTTCTTTTCACAATATCTGCACGCATGTAATCACCTGCTTGCATAGCAGGCTGCCCATTGGAGCATTGGAATTGATTATCCTGTCATGCAGCGTTTAAACCTGTGTGATTGTACAAGGGTCAGGGGATAACAATTACGCCCAGATCTTCCCGTCAGTGGCAAATCTTTGGCAATGGCCACACACTGTGATTAAAATTATGACTTTCTCTTTCTCTGCTGGTTCTTTCGGGATTTATTGTCCCAGCAGCAAAGGAGATCATGAGGGTTAATGGTGCAGAAGTGCGAAGGCCACATCCCCTTTGATGCCAGCATCAAAAGGAACACCCCAGAGGGTCCAACACACTTGCAGCATTTATTAAAGTTTGTATGCATTTTTAAAAATGATTTTTAATCTTTCAAAGCTTTTCAGTTGCTTTTATAAGTTTGTATAATCTTTAATTTAATGTAAGAATATATTGAAAAGACTTGACATGAATTGAAAAAGCACCTCGAATGAAATAAATGGCATTGTGTATTCAGTCTCTGAGTGCATTCATTTTATTCTATTATTCATTTATCAATGGATTATAAGTGGACAAGAGCTGTTTACAAATAGCGTGGTTTGGGGTGGTGTGTGAGGGAAGCATTTGGGCTGGGATGGGGTGGGCTGGAGAGTGGGGCTGAGTGGAGAATGAGGAGCTGGATGCAGGGTGAAGAAGTGGATGTGTGGAGGGTAGGGAGATGGTTGGAGTTTAGGGATTGGGTGGGGTGGTCGGAGGGGAGGTATGTTAATTGTTCAGCAAGATTATTTTTATATACATTTCAAGGCCTTCCCAATACGGCTTTTATAAAAATATAAATTTAGAGTACCCAATTCTTTTATTCAATTAAGGGGCAATTTAGCTTGGCCAATCCACCTACGCTGCACGTCTTTGGGTTGTGGGTGTGAGACCCACGCAAACATGGGGAGAATGTGCAAACTCCACACAGACAGGGACCCGGGGCGGGATCGAATCCGGGTCCTCTGCGCCGTAAGGCAGCAGTGCTAACCACTGTGCCACCGTACCGTCCCACCAAATACTGCTTCTGCTGTTAATAACTTGAAACCTAAGTCTTACTCCTGCAATTAACAGTGCAAGTATCTTGGGGCAGCACGGTGGCACAGTGGTTAGCATTGCTAACTCACGGCGCCGACGTCTCAGGTTCGATCCCAGCTCTGGGTCACAGTCCGTGTGGAGTTTGCACATTCTCCCCGTATTTGCATGGGCCCTAGTCGCCACATTCCGGCCCCTGTTCGGGTACACAGAGGAAAAATTCAGGATGTCCAATTCACCTAATTGCACACCTTTCAGGACTTGTGGGAGGAAACCGGAGCACCTGGAGGAAATCCACGCAGAGACAGGGAGACTCCACAGACAGTGACCCAAGCCGGGAATTGAACCTGGGATCCTCACGCTGTGAAGCAACAGTGCTACCCACTGTGCTACCATGCCGCCATACCGTGGATTAAAGGAATTCCTTCAGCGCATGTCTACCTGTTGGAAGTTCACTCATCAGATTCCATTGGGTCCCACGCAGCAGCATCGAACATCTCAAAATTCACTGCTAATTAGAGGGACTAGGCCAATGTGCAAGGGAGTGAGAATCATAAAATATGCTAATGAATCAGAATTCCTACTCCATAAAATGTACAAATGGTGAGTTGTCTTGTATGAAACACAAGGACACAATCCTGAAAAGCTGTTTCGCAAACTTGGGAACGGACTGCTTGTGGTGATATGACTTATTGATGGCCCATCACTGCTGACATATCTAGTGTTATTTTTTGAACACAGACCTGGAAGAGGATGACTGATCCAAAGGAAAGGTGACAAGTTAAGGCTACAGTCTGGCTTTCTTGGCTTAACTCAAATGTATTTTCATAACCAGTAACTTACTTTGTATTCTACCACCCATAGCTTTTATTTGGATTTATTGTGTTTTTTTTTCCTGAAAGAAATAACCCATTGCATGATTACAATTCAAGACTGTCCTGCAGCATGAGACAAATACATTAGCAACTTATAACTAAAACTGTAAACAGACAGAAGAAACCCTAAAGCGACTTGAGAAAGAAAATCCTTGTAATGTTTTTAACCTTTGCTTGTTAAGTAGGAAAGTATGATTCTTTGAATGTTTTCTATATTACAGCAGCGACTGCGCCTGAAGTATTTCATTGGCTTAAAGTGATTTGATACATCAAGTGGGCTTTAAGGACCCAATATAAATGTCTGTCTTTTTTTCAAGGCATCATTTGATCCAGTATGCCATCGAGGAGCCCTAGCAAAATTGGAGTCAATGGGAATCTGGGAGCAAACTCTCCCGGTTGGAGTCATACTAGCATAAAGGAAGATGGTTGTGGTTGTCGGAGGTCAATCATCTCAGCTCCAGGACATCACCGCAGAAGGTCCTCAGGGTAGCGCCCTAGGCCCGATCACCTTCAGCTGCGTTATCAATGACTTTCCTTCCATCATAAGGTCAAATGTGGGGATGTTCACAGATGACTGCACAAAGTCCAGCACCATTCACAACTCCTCCAATGCTGCAGCAGTCCAAATGCAGCAAGACCTGGACAATATCCAGGAATGGACTGACAGGTGCCAAGGAACATTCGCACCTCACAAGTAGAACATAGAACATAGAACAGTACAGCACAGAACAGGCCCTTCGGCCCTCGATGTTGTGCCGAGCTTTGTCTGAAACCAAGATCAAGCTATACCAGTCCCTGTCATTCTGGTGTGTTCCATGTGCCTATCCAATAACCGCTTGAAAGTTCCTAAAGTGTCCGACTCCACTATCACAGCAGGCAGTCCATTCCATACCCTAACCACTCTCTGAGTAAAGAATCTACCTCAGACATCCCTCCTATATCTCCCACCCCGAACCTTATAGTTATAGAACATAGAACATAGAATAGTACAGCACAGAACAGGCCCTTCGGCCCTCGATGTTGTGCCGAGCAATGATCACCCTACTCAAACCCACGTATCCACCCTATACCCGTAACCCAACAGCCCCCCCCTTAACCTTACTTTTAGGACACTACGGGCAATTTAGCATGGCCAATCCACCTAACCCGCACATCTTTGGACTGTGGGAGGAAACCGGAGCACCCGGAGGAAACCCACGCACACACAGGGTTATGCCCCCTTGTAACAGCTACATCCACCTGAGGAAATAGTCTCTGACCGTCCACTCTATCTATCTCCCTCATCATCTTATAAACCTCTATTAAGTCGCCTCTCATCCTCCTTCACTCCAATGAAAAAAGCCCTAGCTCCCTTAACCTTTCCCCATAAGACCTGCCCTCCAATCAGGCAACATCCTGGTAAATCTCCTTTGCAATGCTTCCACATCCTTCCTATAATGAGGTGACCAGAACTGCATACAATACTCCAAATGTGGTCTCACCAGGGTCCTGTACAGTTGCAGCATAACCCCACGGCTCTTAAACTCAAGCCCCCTGTTAATAAACGCTAACACACTATAGGCCTTCTTCACAGCTCTATCCACTTGAGTGGCAACCTTCAGAGATCTCTGGACATGAACCCCAAGATCTCGCTGTTCCTCCACATTCCTCAGAATCTTGCCGTTGACCCTATAATCCGCATTCAATTTTTTTCTACCAAAATGAATCACCTCGCACTTATCAGGGTTAAACTCCACCTGCCATTTTTCGGCCCAGCTCTGCATCCTATCAATGTCTCTTTGCAGCCTACGACAGACCTCCACCTCATCCACTACTCCACCAATCTTGGTGTCATCAGCAAATTTACTGACCCACTCTTCAGCCCCCTCCTCCAAGTCATTTATAAAAATCACAAATAGCAGAGGTCAAGTGTCAGACAAAGGCCATCTCCTACAAGAGAGAAACAAACCATCACCCCTTGACATTTAATTACATTACCATCGCTGAATCCCCCACTATCAACATCCTGAGGGTTACTATTTACCAGAAACTAAACAGGACGAGCCACATAAATACTGTGGCAACCAGAGCAGGTCAGACGCTAGGAATCCTGTGGCAAGTAACTCACCTCCTGACTCCCCAAACCATGTCCACTATCTACAAGACACAAGTCAGGAATGCAATGGAATACTCTCCACTTGCCTGGATGAGTGCAGCTCCAACAACACTCAAGAAGCTTGACACAATGCAGAACAACACAGCCCTCTTGATTGGTATCTCTTCCACAAGCATTTACTCCCTCCACCATCAATGCACAGTAGCAGCAGTGTATACCATCTGTAAGATGCACTGCAGGAACTCACCAAGGCTCCTTAGTCCTTAGACAACAGCTTCCAAATCCATGATCTCAAATTTGGTACCCACCAATTATTAGTAGCAGGATGAAGGGTTATGGGGAATGGGCTGGAATGTGGAGATGAGGCCAAACACAGATTAGCCATAATAGTATTGAATGGCGGTGCAGGATCAAGGGGTTAAATTACCTACTCCTGCTCCTAATTCTTACATCCTTATTTTCTTATGTTAAGAGTTAAAATCCAAAACTCACTTGCCTGTGATGCTCTTTGGTGGAGTGACAGTGTCTATGTCTTCTATAATCCAGTCTGTAATAGTTACGACTGGGAATCTTCCTGTTTTCATTCAACAAAATTACCTTCCCAATTTCTTCTACCAAATCATAGAATCATTGAATCAAGTCAGAAGGCCATTCAGCCCATCAAGTCTGCACCGGCCTTTGGAACGAGCACCCTACTTAAGCCCACATCTCCACCCTATCCCCGTAACCCAACCTAACCTTTTGGACATTAAGGGGCAATTGAGCATGGCCAATCCACCTAACCTGCAAATCTTTCTGTGGGATCTTTGGACTGTGGGATGAAACCGGAGGACCCGAAGGAATCCCACGCAGACACGGAGAGAAAGTGCAACAGTCACAGACAGTCACCCGAGGCTGGAACTGAGCCTGGGTTC
Source organism: Scyliorhinus canicula (assembly GCF_902713615.1). NCBI lineage: Eukaryota > Metazoa > Chordata > Chondrichthyes > Carcharhiniformes > Scyliorhinidae > Scyliorhinus > Scyliorhinus canicula. The sequence goes on from NC_052162.1 coordinate 47,696,858, forward strand.
CTGGAGCTGTGAGGCAGCTGTGCTAACCACAGTGCCACCGTGCCATCCACAAATGTTTCCTTTCTTCTTTCTTTACAGCATTGAATAGGCGGGGCAGAGTTTTATGGCCCCTAAATGGTGGGGACAGAGCACGGCAGGAAAATGCAAAGAGCTTGTACGACTTTCCAGTGTCCATTGACGGGAAATCCCACCAGTGCGAGGGGCCATAAAATCCCACCACTGGTTCCACAGGTTCTGAATGTCCTCTGGTATATAGACGTTTTTCCAACAGTGGGAAACGCCGTATGAGGAACGTTTGAGGACTCTGGGTCTGTACTCGTTGGAGTTTAGAAGGATGAAATGGGATCTTATTGAAACGTACAAGATACTGCGAGGCCTGGATAGAGTGGACGTGGAGAGGATGTTACCACTTATAGGAAAAACTATAACCAGAGGACGCCATCTCAGACTAAATGGACGATCCTTTAAAACAGAGATGAGGCGGAATTTTTTCAGCCAGAGGGTGGTGAATCTATGGAACTCTTTGCCGCAGAAGGCTATGGAGGCCAATTCACTGAGTGCCTTTAAGACAAAGATAGATAGGTTCTTGATTAATAAGGGGATCAGGGGTTATGGGAAGATGGCAGGAGAATGGGGATGAAAAAATATCAGCCATGATTGAATGGCGGAGCAGACTAGAGGGGCCGTGGTCTAATTCTGCTCCTCTGTCTTATGGTCTTATGGAGGCATTTGACATCAATACATTTGCATTTCAGGTTCGCAGCACAGCTCCAACTCAGGTCAGGAAATAAATACATGTATTATATAAGGCTCTGATCAGGCCCCATTTGGAGTATTGTGAGCAGTTTTGGGCCCCATATCTAAGGAAGGATGTGATGGCCTTGGAAAGGGTGCAGAGGAGGTTCACAAGAATGATTCCTGGAATGAAGAGCTTGTCGTATGAGGGGTGGTTTAGGACTCTGGGTCTGTACCCGTTGGAATTTAGAAGGATGGGGGGGGGGGGGGGATCTTATTGAAACTTACAGGATACTGCGAGGCCTGCATAGAGTGGATGTGGAGAGGATGTTTCCACTTTCAGGAAAAACTAGAACCCGAGGCCACAGCCTCAGACTGAAGGAACAATCTTTTAAAACAGAAATGAGGAGCAATTTTGTCAACCAGAGGGTAGTGAATCTGTAAAACTCTTTGCCGCAGAAGTCTGTGTCGGCCAAGTCACTGAGTGTGGTTACGACAGAGATAGATAAGGGGATCAGAGGTTATGGGAAGATGGCAGGAGCATGGGGATGAGAAACATATCAGCCATGATTGAATGGCGGAGCAGACTCGAAGGGCCAAATGACCTCCTTCTGCATTGTAAATTCTACGATTCTGTGATGATTCTATGTCTTATGATCTTAAGGTCTTATATTATTCAGGGTGGAAGAGCAGAATTTACATGGTTTTGAGCTATCATTTAATTGTTTTGAAAGTACTCACACTGTGTGAACATTGATGAGGTTCCCTGTTGTTGAGATGTTGCGCTGTATGTCCAGGTAGTATAACGATGCCACCATGTCCACTTTCTCTTCAATCACTTGTTTAAATGTGTCAGTGGGACCAAAAGCATTTAGATTGAAAACTGACAAAGTAATGAACATCTCCAGCAGGATTTAAATCAATGGCACACAATTGATCGCTGTGAAGCTGCACCTGGGACTCTGCACAGTCCATAACAATACGAACAGTTGTCTGTTTGTCTCGACAACAGATAAAAGCAAAAATGAAGCACAAAATGTGGGGGGGAAAATGAGGTAAAGGATAGTTGAAAATTTCATTGAGATATATAAAATGTTAAACAATATGGGTAAGGTGAACCCAGAATATCACTTTGGGATAAATCAGACATGCCCAACAGAGAGCACCAATTGAAGTTAATGAAAAACATATAAGGACAAGTATCAGGAAAAGATTTATATTCCGAGTATGCCAACCTACAAAATGAATGAGTTAATAGTTACACTGAAACCGTGTCAAAGATCCATTACTTTCAAACAAAAATAAAAATGATTACACACCACAATTGGTAAAAAGAACTTGCACAATAATGTGTTCTGTAGGAAGACGCATAAGAAGTTGAATTTTTGCTCTTCAGGGAACCTGATCAACTACCTCCAAGCTGCAGCTTGTACCCTTTACAAATCATTATCACGTCGAATCAACAGTAGGGAAGGTAATAACTGATTGGTTCCAACAGAATCCAGTGCAATCCTCCAACTATAAATTATATTTCTATGACATTCATCGTGTTTAAAAGATGGTTCACAATAATTTACAGGGATTGAAATGTTACTGGGTATCAAGTATGGGAGAAACAGAAAAACATCAGAAGATTGAGGGCAGAATATTTTTCTCCAGAGGCTGTGTGGTGGGGTGGGCAGGAAAATCAGCCCGTCTCCCACCAGCCAGAATGGCAGGTTTGCATGCCAGACCATTCGTTTTTAACTCAATATATTTGCATGAACATGATCCACATCAGGTCTCATGGTGAGGTGGGCTGCGATTCATCCACACTGCAGTGACCTCATCAGATCCTCTTTCTGGGCACCATATTTAAGCTGCACTCGTGTACATCATTCGCTCTCTGCAACCCAGGATTGGTTGTGGCCAGGGATAGCCCCCAAATGAAAACAGCCAACTGCTCCCAAGTGCATTGGCAAAACACCGGGTTTACCCTAGATGTGGTGGATGCATATCAGGGATGGGAGACAGAAGTCCACTAAGCTCACAACTCCAGCTTCAGGGAAGGTTGCCAGTGAGTTCAGTGCCAACAGCAGAACAATCATGCAGAGCAGGAAAAGGATGAATGATCTCATCCGCCTGGTTAAGCCAACCGTCTCCTGACTCTCAACTCTGACTCTCACAAGCCCATCAGACAATCGCACAGTTACAGTCCACAGAATCTAACAAACGACCAGCACAAGGGACACTAGCATTGACTCCCTCATATACATGAAATCTTCATCTCTCCTCACGTTCTTCACAGCTCATGTCCTCAGCTCTCACACAGGTTTACTCAATACCCACAGAAGGCAGGTATCCTTATCATCTGCCTGGGTATCTGTCTAATTCACAGTCTTTCCATCTGTCTTCATGAAAGATTGCCCACAACAACAGGGAGGAAACCCAGGACGGAACGGGAATGCCTGAGCTAAGTGCCCTCACAGAGTTTGAGGAGTGTATGGCAGAGCTGACCAGTGAGGAACAGAATGTGCAGCGCCAAGGGTGAGGTCAGCGTCTCCCAACCCAGTGAGGACCCATTACCGTCTCACACTTTAACCTACAAAACTGTGAGTGCTTTGTTATGTTGGTCACTATGCAAATGATCACTAATGATCTCATCTCCCTTTTGGCAGGCACCAGCACAAGGAGAAAAAGAGGCACAGGCAGTTCCAGGTCCCACACCACCTCGGATGAGGATCCAGAGGGCCCACTAGATGAAGACCCGTCACAGAATTCACCTGAACCCTCCACCAGTACTGCGACACACACCTCAATGAGATCTAGTTCTACAGCAGACTCAGGTCATAATCTGGTGAGTACTCCACAGATTTGGATCCGTAACAGTTGGAGGCCAGGCATCAAAGGTCACCAGCACATGGAGGTCTGCTGGACATCAAACACCTGCTGAGTCCAAGTCAGATGAAGAGCCTCTGGACTCAGTAATAACAGATGGTGGAGCTACAAAGACAGACAGGGGAACATCAGGCAGGGTTGTCAAATGTTGCCACCAGATTACAACATATGATGGAGGAGTCCATTCCGGTTCTGTCTGCTGTTGTTGTTCCTACATGCCAGTGCAATGAGGTCAATGCTGGTAGGATGGTGACCACCATGGAGACCTTGGTGCAAGACATGGCAATTGATATATGACAGGACCTAGGATGTAGCAATAAGGTTAGAAAAACTAAGAAATTCTAGGAAACAAAGGTAGCTTGAGTGTCCACGATTTGTATATTCTTTGCACAAATGTAAATATATTTCTATTTATTTCCTTCTCATGTATACCTCTTCTTTCTAGTGATATGCTCCACTGTCACTCAGGTGTCACTGATGAAACCCTCACACCCACCCTCCTCCCAGATGTTCCATTGTCTGCCTCAGCTCTATGGCCTCTACAACCACCTCATTAAGGGATTTGCTCAGTAGTGATCTGAGTGAACTGTCATCAAGCCGTGAAGACTTAGTGGTGTCTATTATCTTGTGACATTAACCCTCTGCCATCCCTCACATGGTTAATTGACATGGCAACGTGCTACTCACAGTGGTTTTGGTGTGCATATGTCAGACTGTTGGAATGGAAATGAGACCAGAGAAAGACTGCAATAGATCTGATGTGCATTCTCGATTATCTCGGATTTTGTTTCCTAAGGCCTCGATGCAGTGTCAACATTTTTGGGTGAACAAAAGCACCTGCGAGGTAGAGTGGGATATTGCGAGACTGAAAACAGTGGCATGGGCATGAGTGCCTCATCTGCATCAGATTATGCATTTCCTGAGCCTTCCGCGTTCACTGTGAGGTGAGTGGCATTGCAGTGTTACGTCCATCACTCAGAATTAGAAATGAATAACATTGTGAGGATGTAAGGTTGGGGATTGAATAGGATGAAGAGGCCTGAAAACTTATCTTGTAGGATCAATTGCCTGTGCAGGGAAACCAGAGTGGATTCACAACATATCTGAGACTCAAAGGAGATAACCAGTGAGTGATGATTGTGGTCCATGAGGCACCTTGCATGAATGCAGAAATACTGCCACAAGAGCTATGCGGGTTGCAATGCTGCTCCTGCCTCTTGTCGGCTGCCATAGAAATATCACTGAGATATTTCCACAGGCTGTGCTATCTGGTCTGCTCACCAAACACCCTGTTGCAGTTATCATTGCAGTTATCATCCCAGTACAGAAAGATCCCATGCTCCCAGACTGCATTTCCTTCCATCATGACACTAGTGTAACTATTCATTCTGAGTAAGAAGTCTTACAACACCAGGTTAAAGTCCAACAGGTTTGTTTCGAATCACTAGCTTTTGGAGCACTGTTCCTTCCTCAGGTGAATGAAGAAGTAGGTAGAGGTAGGTAGACCTACCTCTTCATTCACCTGAGGAAGGAGCACGCTGGCGCCAATGGCGGCGAGAATCATGTGCTGGCGTCGGGGCAGCGTGGCGTAATTCACGCTGGTCGTGGGGATTCTCCGCCCGGCCCCGGGCTGAGAGAATCAGGCCCAATGGCTACTCATTCCGAGATTGATGTGCTGCGTTCACATGAGGAGGATCACAACAAAGGTAATTTTGTGGACCCACCATGAAAGATGGACCCAGATTAAAGAGGCTCTTCTTGGCTAAGCATCATCCCGCTCCTGGATCCTGGTTGCTATAAGCATGTCATGTGCATGCCTTCCTCACCTGGCTCATGCTATGGCTATTGGCACAGGAACCACTGCTTCCTTACCCTCTCAAAGTCCTCGGGTGCGATTCTCCGCTCTCATGCCGGTTCGGAGAATAGCGGGCCGCGCATATTTTCACGGCGACGCCGGTCCAACGCCCTCCCGCTATTCTCCGAACCCCGCACAAACTACACGTCGGCATTCCCGGCAAAGGCCTCGAAAGACCCCCCGACACGACCAGAAGCCCGACTTATTGGTCCCCCGCTATTCTCCGGCCCGCATGGGCCGAAGTCCCGACGTCCTCAAGCCATGTTTTCACGCCGGCCAACACACCTGCTTTTCAAGTTCGTCAACCAGTCGTGCTGGGAGTGGGGGAGACTGAGGGGGGAGTGGGGGAGACTGAGGGGGGAGTGGGGGAGACGGAGGGGGGAGTGTGGGAGACCGAGGGGGAGTGGGGGAGACGGAGGGGGGGGGTGGGGGAGACTGAGGGGGGAGTGGGGAAGACTCAGGGGGAGTGGGGGAGACTGAGGGGGGAGTGGGGGAGACTGAGGGGGGAGTGGGGGAGACTCAGGGGGAGTGGGGGAGACTCAGGGGGGAGTGGGGGAGACTGAGGAGGGAGTGGGGGAGACTGAGCGGGGGAGTGGGGGAGACAGAGGGGGGAGTGGGGGAGACTGAGGGGGGAGTGGGGGAGACTGAGAGGGGAGTGGGGGAGACTGATGGGGGAGTGGGGGAGACGGAGGGGGAGTGGAGAAGACTGAGGGGGGAGCGGGGGAGATGGAGGGGGGAGTGTGGGAGATGGAGGGGGGAGTGGGGGAGACGGAGGGGGGGAGTGGGAGTGGGGGGGGTAGGGAGAGAGTGAGCGAGTGACTCGTCCAACCCCGGTTACAAAATGTCTGCCACCATGCCATGGCCTGCCGGTCACGAGGACACGGCCGCTGGTTGCCCTGTGGCTTACGGCCACAGGCCACTGACGCACCGGTGAAGAGGACGTAGTTAACTGCCCGTTGGATGCAGAAAGTGACCTGGGTTAGGCTGCCCGCGTGTCAGCAGCGCGACCAGGCCACCGGGACACACAGGTATCCCGTGGCAGGCGGCTGGCGAGGTGTCGACTAACCTCCGCCTAACATGTCCCGTTTCTCTGCCCCCCCACCACCCTTCTGTAGGTTAGCACGATGTATGGGAACAGAACGGCTATGTTCTGCGCAGTGGTTGGCGCCGCTGCACTGCATTTGGAGATGAAGCAGCATCCACAGCCACAACCCGCAGTGGATGCAGGGCCAGCTGCAGCAGCAGAGGGAAGGGCCGAGGAGTTTCCAGTCGTCGAGCAGCATGGGGGGGGGGGGGAGGAGGAGGGGGAGGAGGAGAGAGTCAGGGTGCAGCCAAGGCACCACAGGCGACGACCAAGGCCGAGGGTGTACCGTGTCCAGATATCTTTCCTAACAACGACGGACATCACCTGCAGGAGGAGACTCCGGCTGAGTAGGCAGACGGTGATACATATCTGTCACCTCGTGGCGCACCTCGCCCCATGTGGAACGGGGGGAGGACACGCGATCCCGGTTGCCATCAAGGTGACGGTCGCTCTTAACTTCTATGCGACCGGCTCCTTCCAGTCTCCGAGCGGGGACCTCTCCGGGATCTCCCAGTCATCGGTGCACAGGTGTATCCGGGATGTGACCGACACCCTCTATGCCATCGTGGACCGCTACATCACCTTTCCCGAGGACCGAGCAACTCAAGACTCACGAGCTCGTGGATTTGCCAGCGTGGCCGGGATACGAATGGTGCAGGGGGCAATCGATTGTGTTCACGTCCCCATGCGCCCGCCTGCAGGGGACAGGGAGGTGTTCACAAACAGGAGGGGTACATACTCCATGAATATCCAGGTGGTATGCGACACTTACATGACGTTCATGAACGTCTGTGCAAGGTTCCCAGGGAGTGTGCATGACTGCTACATACTGGCGCAGTCGTACATCCCTGCGATGTTTGAGGGACGTCCCCCCCCGGCTGAGGGGCTGGTTGCTAGGCAACAGGGGTTATCCGCTGAGGTCTTGGCTGATGATGCCTATACGGAGGCCTCAGACCAATGCGGAAACACGATACAACGAGGCCCATGCAGCAACCAGGGGTGTGGTGGAGCGCTGCCTTGGCCTCCTGAAGATGAGATTCAGGTGCCTGGACCGCTCCGGAGGGGCTCTGCAGTACCAGCCCGACAGGGCCGCTCGCATTGTTGTGGTCTGCTGTGCGCTGCACAACATCGCGATGCAGAGGGGACATGACCTGCTGCAGAAGGCGGAGGGAGAAGGAGGAGGAGGAGGAGGAGGCTGGCGGAGTGGCGGGCGCAGCACTCAGACACGACCCAGGTACTGGTGATGTCCAGGAGGCGGCACGACAGACCCGGCGAGGACGGCAGGCACGCGACGCCTTGGTGGCAGCACGGTTCAAACGTCGCATGCGACGTCCCCGCTGAACACCAAACCACCACCTGCATCGCTAGTCGTGCAGAGGGTCAACACACAACTGCCACCACCACAAGCCCCCCCCAACCCCTCCCTCACCCCCCACCCCCTTAGCACTGGGTCCAGACGGTATGGCACAACATTGATGGCTGTGTCAGCGGGTGTGATCAGTGCCATGTGGAATGATGACAGCCCGCTCTGCGAAGAGCTGTGAGCTCAGAATCGTTAGAGAGAGCCTGACCCATGGCAATAAACTATCCACCTTGGTGGCCGCTGAGTTTGTCACGGACACTCCATCACGTGCCCGCATGGGCTAGCTGTGGGAGGGGGTGGGGGGAGGGGCAGGGACTGCACACCCGGCACCGAAATTTCACCGCTCGTCAACCCCAGCGACACTCGTTCACCATCACGATTCCTGTGGCTGTGGAACAATCACACGGTATTACAAGTAAGGTGGAACAGTGCGTTTAATGTTAACAATAATTTACAGGTGCCCTAGCCCCTACAACTAAACTGTGCCCTTCACCCGTGCCAACTTACTCAGTGTCTCTCTTTATTGCTTTATGGGCCCTACCACTACGTCTAAGTGATTCCCCAGATGATACAGCAGGAGTGGAGGAGGACTGCTGCGAATCGCCCCCTTCGACTCGTTTCTCCTTCGGCAAGCTTTTCCTGGGGCAACCCGGCCTTGATGGGCCAGGCTGCTCTGCGGGCGTCTCGGGTGACGTTGTGCCACCCTGCTCTGCCTGTTGCCACCCGATGCACCAAGGATGGGACGGGGGGAGGACGAGAATTCCGGGACGTCCCGTGATGGAGTTAATGGGACGGGCCCCGAAACCTCCTCCTCCCTCGGGGATCCCGGTGGCCCCCGGGCCTCACTTTGGGACAGAGGTGTGAGCGGGGAGATGCCCCATCGCGCCACCGACACCTAGCGCTGCCAGTCCTGGAGGCCTGCAACGGTATCCACCAGGATCCGAAGGTTTGCAGAGACGGAGTCCAGGGAGTTAGACATTCCCGCCAGGGACTGTGCGATCTCAACCTGTGAGTGCACGACGCCATCCAGCACATGTGTCAGGCGATTGATGCTCTCCGCGACTGACTGCTGGGACTGTGCCATCGACTGCTGTGACTGTGCCATGGCGTGCTGCGACTGGGCCATGACCTGCTGAGACTCGGCCAAGGCCCGCAGCGCGCCGGCAATGTAGTGTTGGCTCTGGCTCATTGCTGCCTGTGAGAGGGCAACCCTGTCCAGGGCCGAGGATGACGCGTGCACATTAAGCCCAACGCCTTGCATAACCTGAACCATTGCCTCCACCGCGGATGCCACCCGTGCGGTGTCGGCCTGGGTTGCTGCCATGAGCGGCGCCACTCCCTACACCTCTAACAGTGTCTGCAGAGTCTGGAAGACAGCCCTCATCCCGTCATTGTGACCCTGGGTTTCTTGGTGCACCGGCTGTGCGGGTGGGTTGAGAAAATCCAGGAACTCGGAAAGCGTCTGGGAGCCAGCTGGATGCTGGGCCTGGCCTGGCCTCCGCCAGTCCGGGCCCTCGGCTGTTCCGACCTCCACCTGCTGTACCTGCTCAGCTGTGATGTGCGACCCAGACTGTGACCCAGGAGCCTCATCACTAAATAGGCCAACCGGGGTGAGTGTCTCTGGGATGGTGGATGGTGTGGGAGATAGCTGTGCGGGCACCCTCTTGGCACTTACCCTGGCAGCCCTGGTGAGGTCGTGCATCTTTTTCCGACATTGCTCTGCAGAGCGAGGGGTCTGCCCCACAGCACTGACGGCAGCAGCCACCTCATGCCAGGCCTGGCGCATCGCGCTGGCAGGGTGGCGATGCCCTCTACCCAGGCAGATGATGCCCCTCCTCTGCTCAAGGAGATTCGAGCAGCGTCTCCACGTCAGCCTCCACGAATCGCGGGGCTGCTCTCCTGAGCTCCGACATCCTGGCCTAGTTTCTGTGCTCGCCCGTGCCTTTTTACGGCGTCGGGCGGCGTCACGTGGGCGTGTTCGTGTCATCGTCGCGTTCTGGCGTCATCGCGCACGTTATTGACGCGGCTCCGTTCCTAGCCCATTTCCCGGACGTGAATACGTCGGGAACTGGGCCGTGTCGGGCCGTATCGGGTGCGGAGGATTGCGCCCCTCATCATCGAATGAGGTATGCAGCTCTTCCATCTCTTTCTGGCAAGACATCCACCTTCTCATGGAGCACAAGATTGTATAGAGCACAGCAATTAATTATGATGCATGAGAGCCTCTGGGGAGAATAATGCAGTGCACCAATGTGCCACATGACTGTCTATACATTGGAAATGCAGATTCAGAATGCCAATAGTTTGCCCAAGCAATGAGCATGTTCGACATAAGCAACATTAAACTCTCCTCAAAGGCTCTTTGTGGGTGTTGAACAGGCATCATCAGTCGTGTCTTTAGTGGGTGAACTTTGTCACCAAGGAGCGAACCTTGGATGTACTGAGGGCCCTTGAATAATTGTGGCAGTTAGGAATGATGCAAGATGTGTTAGTGGGAGCTTCTAAGGTGTCTTGCACACACCTGCATAATCTGCTTCTGGTAGTTACAGAGGCAGCTGCACACTCAGTGAGTGGAACCTTTTCCTGTGAATAAATTTTAGTGGCTGCTGCCATGGAGCTCTTAAAGCCATATGAGTGCAGTCTATAGCATCCTGCCACCTATGGGAATCTGGAGAACAGCTGCAAATCCCACTGGAGTACTGGGCGTGATAATGCACCTTGCTCAATAGGGTACCTGTAAACTTTTGGATACATTTGTGAACAGATGCTTAAGAAATCCTGCAGAGACCCGTGGGGCAGCATGGTAGCATGGTGGTTAGCATAAATGCTTCACAGCTCCAGGGTCCCAGGTTCGGTTCCCGGCTGGGTCACTGTCTGTGCGGAGTCTGCACGTCCTCCCCGTGTGTGTGTGGGTTTCCTCCGGGTGCTCCGGTTTCCTCCCACAGTCCAAAGATGTGCGGGTTAGGTGGATTGGCGATGTTAAATTGCCCGTAGTGTCCTAAAAAGTAAGGTCAAGGGGGGGTTGTTGGGTTACGGGTATAGGGTGGATACGTGGGTTTGAGTAGGGTGATCATTGTTCGGCACAACATCGAGGGCCGAAGGGCCTGTTCTGTGCTGTACTGTTCTATTCCATACCCCAGTGGAGCCCTGGAACGAGCCACTCCTGAAGAAGTTCAAAGGGACGGTCACTTTGAGAGTCACTGGCAAGGGATAGCCTCCCAATCCCTGTGGGGTCATCTCCTCCCAGAGGAATTGGCAGACGTGAGCCCACACATCTCTACACTTGAAACGTTATCGACAGCATTGGCTCTCACTCATCTAGAGGAATGAGAGGTGTCTTCTTTACACCTTTGGTCTTGCCAGGCACCTAGGAACAAAACCTCTGACAGCCACTGCTCCTGGGTGTTAAGCAGGCCCTACTGGTCCTTGTTCATCAGAGTGAAGATCTTCGCTTAGATACATACATAGATACATAGAAGATAGGAGCAGGAGGAGGTCTTTTGGCCCTTCAAGCCTGCTCCGCCATTCATTGCGATCATGGCTGATCATCCAACTCAATAGCCTAATCCTGCTTTCTTCTCATAGTCTTTGATCCCATTCTCCCCAAGTATAGATACATAAAAGGTAGCTCATCCTAGCGGCAATGTGCCTTTCTTTTTCTTCTTCTTTGTTGCCTGATTGCCCAGATGAACGCAACATTTGCAGTTCCATCCATCATGCCCTTGTGATCGTCACTGCAGAAGCAATGAAGAGAAACAGGAATGAATATACGGCTGCAATGATCACCTTACACTTGGTAACTAGGGAGGCTGTGTGGTGCTCATGAGTTCTTATCATTCCAGCCATTGCACCCCCATTTAGTCGTATTCCTTTTGCAGCTCCTAGATCACTATGAGCCGACCCATGGCATCCACCGCCCCCCCCTCCCCCCCAACACACTTCCCACAGCGACACAGAACTTTGACACCGTGGCTTGGGTATCAATATGTTCAGTCAGGCAGCAGAAGCCTCACTCAGGGCACTGTCAGACTGCATCGTTTGGATTACGCAGAAGCTCAAATTTCCAATTATGGTATCATCAATTTGGGGGTCAGGGAGGGATGGTGGTATTGAGATTTTACTACCAGACCAGCTTCAACACCCGCTCCACTCCGTGTGCTGGGAGAGCATCATGTTCAGATTTCCTTCCCTCCAATCACTCTGCCTCCTCCCTCCTGCCATCCCATCTTTAATCCCACCATGGCTGTAGTGAATATCTCTATTCATCCCCATGAACTGTTTGATGTTGGCGTCCTGATTCCCATGTTAATCTGACACCTCCCCATGATGGGTTTTTTGTACTGTGATTTACAGAGACCACCCCCCCCCCCCCCACACCTGAGACTAATGAGTGCCTGCCCCTATATTACCTCTTCCCCATCTGCAGGTTGCAGATGCCTCCCCTGAATGTGACTATTCCATCTATGGCCCAGTATGAAGCCAGCAACCCCCAAGCTGGATGTGTGTGATGGAATGGCCATGCCCGACACACCACGCAGGGCACAACTGACAGAGGACTGACAGGCCCTCCTCCTCCCTGGACTAGGACCAGGACAGATTCACTTAGCACAACCCTCCACATTGTGATAAAAACAAATGACTGTGGATGATGGAATCTGAAACAAAAACAGAAAATGCTGCACAATCTCAGTAGGTCTGACAGCATCTCCGGAGAGAGAATGGAGCTAACGTTTTGAGTCTGGATGGCTCTTTGTCAAAGCCCTCTAAATTAAAGCCCTCTAAATTGTGACATGGATTTCCAGGTGTGCCTAGGCTCTCTGGCCCCAGCTGCATTAAAACCCACCCAGGTGAGGTGTTTGTGTCCACCCTCCCCAGTCTCCCCCCCCCCCCCCCCCCCCCCACTACCCACCTGCCTCACCCAGTGAAGCCTATGTCCTTCCCTTGTCTCTGCCTTGATTTACCTTCCCCCCACTTTCAACAAAGCCCTTTCCCTCCAGCCCCTTCTCTTGACTTCCTCACTTCCTTCCTGCTGGTCCTGAAAGGTAAGCTTTAGCTCAGGTAACCCCATGCAGTCCCGATGGTCTCGCTTGCACTGCCTGGCACAGACTGGGAACAGCCACGGGAATAGCCCAATGAAAGATAACCCAAGATAACTTGAGGTTATGAGTGAAGTGATACTCGCCAGGTGTATTTCAATCTCGGCAGTCTAATTAGCTGTCGGTGTGGCTGTTAATGATCTGTTGTGAGGGGCTGATTCTGGTGAGCTGCCTTTATAATGAGTAGACATTATATTAAATGCTTCACAGGTGTGTTACCATACAAAATGTAACACTAAGTGTTAGGGTAGGTGATTAAAAGCTTAGTCAGAGGCAGGTTTTAAGGAGCGTATTGAGAGAAGGGAGGCGGTTCAGGGAGGGAATTCCGGATTTTAGAGCATCGGTAACTGAAGGCCACCAATGATGGAGCAAAGGTAAGCTGTGTGTTCAAGAGCAGTGGCGGACTGGGTCTAAAAATATTGGTTGCCAGGAGACAAAGCGGGCCCACCCACAACTACAATGCTATTATTTAATTTTCATAACGAATAAATAAAATTTTCAAAAAATACATGTGGAAAAAAGGGTACAATTAAAATTTTTGTGGAAAAAATGTGTATTTCTTAGTAATTATAGTGTACATGTACTGTACATATTACTGGCAGTAGATACCAAATGTAAATACAGAATGTTATAATTGAATTTTTTATTTATTTTTTTAATTTTAAGTAATTGGTTGATATTTTTAAATAGTTTACTGCACAATTTAACATTAACAGATAGTTCAAAAGCACAATAGAGCATTGCATGCAGTCCACTATGTTAAGAGCAATTGTTTGTGTTCACTAGATGATTGTGCGAATCTGCCAATAATTGCTTCTGCATCCAATTCATCTAACAATTCCTTTTCAATAGATAGCAACATGTATGATTCCAAATTCTCCTCAGACAGCGAATTTCTTAACCTTGTCTTTATGATCTTTAGCTTTGAAAATGTCCTCTCATATTGGACTTGAGTAACTGATAGTGTGCAGATGACTTTATAAAGTTCATAAAGGTTATCATATGCCTTGTCATGAAGTCTGTTGGATGCCAGAATTTTTAGTACACACGATGGGCAAGTGCTGCAAATTTACAATTGTTGTAACTGGAATCCATATTCTCACCATCATTAAGCAATAGCTTTAATACATCAAAGTTTGAAGCAAAAGAAAACAATTCCAATATTACTTGATCTTTGCTGATTTGTGGAAACAGCTTAATAATACCTTCCAATGCTTCATCTTCAAGGTCCTTCTCTGCAATAGTTTTAAACTTTGCTGGGTCCAAGCAGGACAAATCTTTATACAACTGTTTGTGTTGTACAAAGCGTGATTCTAGTGACTGGATAATGCGATCCATTATTAGGTTAAACACATTTATTCGAAAATCAGCTAGAGAATCTGAGGAATTTCTTTCATCATCAATAAGCTCATCTGCCATTCTTTTCTTCTTCCTCATCCTCTTAACTGGCAATGCTGTTTCCAATGCATCAATTTCCAATGTTTGATTTTCATCCATATTCATCTGTGAAATTCTGTCATTACATTTATTTACAAATTCCAAAGCCTTGCTGTGAACATTATCAAATGTTCTTGTCTGTTCCTTCAACTTTGTTGTAGCTGAATCTACCAAACTCCATGCAATAAACATATCTAAACCACTTGACTGTAGATAACTTGATAACGGGGTTATAGTTTCAAATATATACAAGTAAGGGGCAGCAGGGTAGCATGGTGGTTAGCATAAATGCTACACAGCTCCAGGGTCCCAGGTTCGATCCCCGGCTGGGTCACTGTCTGTGCGGAGTCTGCACGTCCTCCCCCTGTGTGCGTGGGTTTCCTCCGGGTGCTCCGGTTTCCTCCCACAGTCCAAAGATGTGCGGGTTAGGTGGATTGGCCATGCTAAATTGCCCGTAGTGTCCTAATAAAAGTAAGGTTAAGGGGGGGGTTGTTGGGTTACGGGTGTAGGGTGGATACGTGGGTTTGAGTAGGGTGATCATGGCTCGGCACAACATTGAGGGCCGAAGGGCCTGTTCTGTGCTGTACTGTTCTATGTTCTATGTTCTATGTAAGTAAATGCTGTCAATATGGTTTCAAACTTTAGAAGACTTTGAAGTAAAACATTTGCTTCATGTTTTGTTTTTGCATCAAACTTTTCTGAATCTTGTATCATTGATAAGCATGTCAATAGATTTACGAAAGTACTGGCAGCGACATCATCAAAACGTCCAAATATAGTTGTTGCTGCATTGGATTTTCCTGACCATCTGGTCTCACCAATTAGCTTTAATCGTTCCATTTTTTCTTGTCCTAGATGTTTTCCAACAACTTCTATCCATACTGCCATTCTCTTGTATGATGCTTTCACAAAGTTGCTATATTCTGGAGCAAACTTAAAAAAGAAACTGCAGGCACACAACATTTTGTTGTTTCAGTTATCACAAAATTCAAGACCTGGGCATAGCACCATATATGAATATGTTGATCAGCCACATCAGCAATTTTACTTTGTAAACCATTATACTGGCCATGGTAGCTTGCAGCGCCATCTGTGCTATCAGATAAACATTTTTGGGGGTCAATTTTAAGATGCTGTAATGTTTCAATCAATAGATCAAAAAGTCCCTGTCCTGTACCATCATTACTTGGCACAACTGAAAGTAGTCGCTCACAGATAATACCTTTAAGCACATACCGAATAATAATGCTAAACTGATCGATGGATGAATTATCTTGTGTTGAATTAACCTGAATAGAATAATATTTTGCTTGAGAAACTTCATGACTAATTCTTTCTTGTATCATATTCTTCATAATTTTGATTAACATGTTTATAGTTGTTTTACTCAGGTATGTAACAAGTCCACCACGGCCTTTACTTTGAGCCGTTCCTTGTTGCTCTAATAGTTTGATTTTTTGTTTAGACTTGTTTTGCACTGCAGAAACGTGAGCTGCCATAATGGGGTCATATTTTGCCATCAACTACACTGTAGCTAAAAAATTGCCATGATTCAGAACCTCATTATCTAGAGTGTAGGCCAATTCATTTCTGTGACCTCGAAAAGGAAGTGCTTGCTTGCCTAACATCTTTATGATGTCTATAATCCTCATGACAATACTTCTCTGCTTCAATACTTCTTTCCTTTTAATTAGTGATGCTGCAAAAATTTATCTAAGGTGCCATTATTAACCACACTGATATATTGCTGAGCATTTCTGACATGTGTTGTTGTCGATTCATGTAAAGTCAAGCTCTGGCTAATACGCCTGTAGTCACTAAAGCCACGTACAAAGGGTGATGGATTACAAGTGTTGGGAAACTCAAAGGCTAAGCAGTATGAACAATATAAGCATCTATTTTCTTTATTATATGTTAGCCATTTTCTTGGGACTGAGTCATTCATAATTTTCCTCTCACACAAACGAGCATCAAATGGCAAATCATCAAGTGGCTGAAGTGGATGCTCAGCAAAAAACTGTTTTAGTTTTGCTCGTGATGGATATTGGAAGATGCCAGTAATTGATCTTTCATTTTCTTGCGTAGGTTCATTTACAGATGTGCTTCAGAAACCAAGTAATTTATGCTTGAAGGAATATCTGATTCACTGTCACTAGTTGAAGCTATGTGTTCAGATGTTGCAACTACAGGCAGTACAGATACCGGAACAAGGAAGCCAGAATAAATATTGGGCCTGAGTTGATTAGTAATGGATGCACTTGTATTTGTCTCTACATTCAAAGTAGCTCTTCTCTGTTCTTGTAACTCGCATGTCATTGCATCATCACCATGAGCATTGTTTCTTGCTTCTTGATTATTTGTTGCAGAACTGGATATTGATGTGGATTGTGCTTGTGGTATTATAAACTCTGTAATAGGCCTGCATCGCTTGGCTGATTCCTTCCTCTCTGCTTCTTTTTGTTCTTTGCGTTTTAGTGACCCAGATTTATGCTTTTTCTTTTCCTGGTAGGGGTAATATTCCTGAAATAAAAAATTAATTAAAAATAGCCCACATTGGGAAAAATGAATATTGATGATTGCAAGAATAACTTGAAGGAATGCCAGAAAAACCCCTACTTGATAAAAAAATATAAAATGACTTACTTACACTTCAATAGGCTATGTTCATTAGTCAATACTACTGTGGCCTATGCAGCTTCAGAAGAGGAGACAATCCACTCTCCAGTGTTCACACCAGCAAACAACTGAGACAACTGTTGAAACTTAGAAGTTTGGTCCGACTATAGTAAGACATTAAGAATGGTCCCACGACCAAAGTTAACATGTCCAGTTTGATACCAGTGTAGTGTTACAAGTCGCAACCCTTTGAATTTACCGATCATGGCTTATCACTTCAATATCTTTGACCTCATGATTCATGGTCAAAGGTACCCGCTTCTCCTTTTCGGTGACCTCACGACGCTATGTACTGCTTGATATCCTTTCAAGTTGCCGACCATCTCAAATCACGAACTGTAACTTTATCTTTAAATTCACACACTCTTGCTGAAAACGTGGATTTCCAACTATGTCCGACCCGGGTGAACCAGCACCCCCCCTCCCCCCTCCCACTCCTTTTCACATCCATTTAACACTGCTTCGTTCCTTCATACACTGAGTGATTATTTGTTTGTTTCTTTATTGCATTTTTATTTGGTATTGCTCTTTTTAAAAACAATTATATTTTATTAAATTAGAATACAAATCTCAGGAAAGAAGTTGGAGATTTATTTATCTAATTATTTATAATTTTTAAGGGCCCTTCAGAGATTCACGGGCCCCTTCTTGGCTCTCCGGGCCCTGGACCGAAGTACCGGCTGAACCAAGACTACTGCTTGATATCCTTTGAAGTTGCCGACCATCTCAAATCACGAATTGTAACTTTATCTTTAAATTCACACACTCTTGCTGAAAACATGGAATTTCCTTAATTATGCCCGACCCGGGCCCCCCTATTCCACATCCTTCCACTACCTCCCCTGCTTCGTTCCTTTTCATGCACTGCTTATTTGTGTCCTGTTCTCTTTTTTTCTTATTCCTTTTTATTACTAAAACAGTTGGCTGTGTTTGTTTCTTTATTGCATTTTTATTTGATATAGGGGGCCCACTTCATCAGGGGCCCACTTGCCATCAGGCAAGCTGACACCCTGGCCAGTCCGCCACTGTTCAAGAGGTCAGTATTGGAAGAGTGCCAGTAACTTGGCGGGTTGTAGGGTTGGAAGAGATTAGATATAGGGAAGGGAAAATGCCAAGGAGGGATTTGTAAAGAAGGATAATGATTTTAAAATCAAGGCATTTCTCAACTGGGTGCCAATGTAGGTCAGGGAGTGGACAGGTGTTGGTGAATGGAGCTTGGTACAAATTGAGACACAGATTTTGACTGACTGTTGGCTTACAAAGGCTAGAAGGTGGGAAGGCAGCCAGGAGTTCATTGTAAAATGGTTTGGTTTGGAGGCAATAAATGCATCTCCGAGTATTTTAGCAACAGATGACATGAGGTAAGAGTGGTCAGGTGATCTTACAGAAGCATAAATAGGCCATTTTAGTGAAGGCAAATATATATGGTCGGGTGCTAATCTCGGGAGAAAATATAATAAAGTTTTGAGCAGTCTTGTTGAGCCTCCTATAGTTGGCAAAGAATGGGTTAGAGTTGATGGCTAGGGAATGAAGTTTGTGGTGTTGACCAAAGATAATGGGCCATATCCTCTGTAATCACAGTCATATTGCCTTTCCACTTCTATTTACTTACACTAAAATGAAGCCACATCTTTCTTGCCTAACCTTCCGACTCAGGCTGGGTGAGATAACTGCTGATCAGCTGGCAAGGAATCCACTCAGTCCAATGCAGGAGAGTCAGACAATAGAAAGATCGGCCCCTATTTTTTTACAGCACAAGCTGCTGTAAAGCAGGGACGTTTTATGGTCACTTTGAGAAGTCAGCGAGAAGGTGAGTGTGTAACGTAAGTGGGCAGAATGAGGAGGGGGATGGTGACAAGGGTGGTAGGATGGTTGGGAAGGAGAGGATGGTCAGGGTGGAGGTAGGATGGTTGGGAAGAGTAGGATGGTCATGGGGGAGTCAGGTGGTCAGTGGGGGATCAGATGGTTAAATTGGGTTGGTTGGTAATTGGGGGCGTTGTCAGTATGCAGTTTAGAGACAGTGGAGGGATTGAGAGAGTTGATGATGAAGCTGATCTGGGTGTTGAATACATGAATAGGATGGTAAATACATGAATAGGATGGGAATAAACGGATACGGACCCTGGAAGTATAGAAGATTTTAGTTTAGACGGGCAGCATGGTCGGCGCAGGCTTGGAGGGCTGAAGGGCCTGTTCCTGTGCTGGACTTTTCTTTGTTTTTTGTTGTCAGTATGCCTGTGGAAACTGATGCTGATAGAGAGGAAAGGAAGGTTGGGGATGAGGTAGTATTTTGTAAAAAACGAAGAGGTCAAGGGTTTGTATTTAGGAGAGGGTGTCAACAGCCTTGAAGGAGAAGGGGACAGTTTCTGAAAGAGAAACATTAATAGTATCAGTTATCATAAGAACCAGAAAAAGAGTTTAGTGTTCAGCAGTTTAGTGGGAATAGGGTCAAAGGATCAGGATCTGGATCTTGTGAAGAGGAAGAACTTGAAGAGGGCATAAGGAAGACATAGGAATATACAAATATATGAACATATGAATCGGGGGCAGGAGATGCAACTCATCTCTTTGGGAATGCTCCACCTTTCAAGACAATCACAACTAATCTGATTTTAACCACGAATCCATATACCTGCCTATTCCCGATAACTTTTCACCCCTTCCTTATCAAGAACCTATCTACCTCTGCCTTAAAAATATTCAATGCTGCATCATCACCTTTTGGGGAAGAGGTCCAAAGATTCACAACCCTCTGAGAGAAATAGAAATCCTCATCTCTGTCTTAAATTGGTGACCCCTTATTTTCAAACAGTGACCCTACTTTTAGAGTCTCCCACAAGAAGAACTATCCTTTCCTCTTCCACCCTGTTAAGTCCCCTTAGGATCTTATATGCTACAAACGAGATTAGCGAAAGATGCAAATTGAACATGAAAGCAGGTGGATCCTGAGAGGACATTTGGCCCAGTAGGGTAAGGGAAGCAAGGGAAATGACAAGGAGAGATTGGATAATCTCAGTTTTAGTGGCAGAAATGTCCACAAGCTTCTCTTACATGTTGGAAATAGGGGCAGAGGACACAGGGGGGAAAGGTTTAAGAAGAATGTTTGCAGTAGGGAAATGAAGCCTGGGGTTATTTTTGCATTCCAGGACTATCCTGGAATAGTGATTAGTTTTGGCAGTACCACCGGAGAGAGTTTGCTCTGACCATTATTAGCCAATAAATTATTCAGTCAATGGTTCTTATAAGATGGAGGAAGCTACTTTGTATCTGAAATATTCTCACATAACCAATTCCACCATCGCACTTGTGCATTATCTTGAAATTGACATTGTTACACACTACATTCGGAGCTTTAAATCCCTAGCTTATTGGTATGCTGAACGTTATACAAATATGAATACATTTTAATATTTCTGAATGAAATCTGTTTCCCTATTTTATTCAGTCTGTTCATATTGTATTCCAATGTCTTGTTTCGCCTCAGCTTCATTTAATTGCCTGACTTCAAGCTGCATCTGCTATTGTCTAACTTTAATATCTAAAGAACTTTTCAACTATCATTATTGTGATAAATCCTGATGAAAGTTGGCACAGCCTGCTTGTTACAAATATCCCCCTGAAATCTGAATTTGTGTATCCTTTGGTTCTCTGTTACTTCATACTTTTCAACAATGGGCCCCTAAAACATTAGGTAAGAATGGTTTAGATAAAACTGTTTTGTCTGTTTTCTTTCAAAGCAATTGAACATATAGAGCAAACAATATGCTCAAAGTTCCAATAAGGGATTGAAAAGATGGTGAGAATATGAAACTTGCTACCACATGGAGTATTCAAGATGAATAGCACAGATGGACTTCAGTGAAGCTAAAAAATTACATGAGGTAGGAACAGAACAATTGGCGGAATTCTCCGATCCCCCCGCAGGGTCGCGGAATCGCCTGGGGCCGGCGTAAATCCTGCCCCCGCCGTGGTCAGAATTCTCCGCCACCCGGGAATCGGCGGGGGCGGGAATTGTGCCTCGCCGGTCGGCGGGTCCCCCGCGGCGATTCTCCGGCCCGCGATGGGCCGAAGTCCCGCCGCTGTCAGGCCTCTTCCGCCGACGTGGTTTAAACCACCTCTGGTGCCGGCGGGAG
Organism: Scyliorhinus canicula; assembly: GCF_902713615.1. Lineage (NCBI taxonomy): Eukaryota > Metazoa > Chordata > Chondrichthyes > Carcharhiniformes > Scyliorhinidae > Scyliorhinus > Scyliorhinus canicula. The sequence continues at coordinate 47,718,114 of NC_052162.1, forward strand.
CAGGCGGCGCGAGTCGGCCCCGGGGTCCTGGGGGGGGGGGGGGGGGGGCGCGGGGCGATCTGACCCCGGGGGGGGTGCCTCCACGGTGGCCTGGCCCGCGATTGGCGGGTGGGCCAGTGCGATGGGGGCACTCTTTTTCTTCCGCCGCCGCCACGGCCTCCACCATGGCGGAGGCGGAAGAGAACCCCTCCACCGCGCATGCGTCGGTATGACGTCAGTGGCCGCTGACGCTCCGACGCATGCGCGGACTCACACCGACCGGCGAAGGCCTCTCGGCCAGTCGTGGCGCCAGTCGGCGGAGCGGGAGCCACTCCGGCGTGGGCCTAGCCCCTAAAGGTGCGGAGAATTCCCCGACGCCAGAGTGGTTCTCGCCACTCCGGTACACCGGGACCCCCCGCCCCACCAGGTAGGGGAGAATCCCGGCCAATAAGTTGACAGCCTGAGATGACTGTGGGAAACAACATCAAAGCTTGATTCAGTAACATTTTAACCACCTATCATCACAGTGCCACTTTAAATCATCCATACCTATGTCACCTCAAGACTTGACTATTCAAATGCACTCCTATGTGATCTACATTTTACCCTCTGTAAATTAGAGGTCATCCAAAACTCTGCCGTCTTTGCCTCTGTTAACTTGAAGCGAGTTCCGTTCCACTATCACCCCTGTGCTTGCTGACCCACATTGGCTGTTGGTCAAGCCAAGTCTCAATTTTAAAATTGTCATCCACATTTTCAAATCGCTCCAGGGCCTTGTCCCTCCTATCTCTGTAATCTCCTCTAACCACTCAACAAGGGGTGTAGCCCTGCTCTGGCACCTCCAATCAGGGCCTGGGAGAGGGCCCTGCAGATAGTTCCAAACATCAGGGCCCAAGGGCAAGGGTTCGGTGTTTTAAATTGAGCTCTCATACTGAGCAGCCAGAGCTTCTGACCGGACAGGTTGGCTGAAAAAACTTTGGAACTTTCCACATTCTGATTTTTTGAAGGCAGGTTGTCAGGTCAATTTCACCGGTTTCTGTGCTGCTGTTAAGGAGGCTAGGGGTTGGGGAGTTTGGGGAGTGGGAGGGAGAGTCGGTGTTGTGAGGGTAAAGGCATATCTAAATTGAGTCCTGCAGCTCCTGCCGGGGAGATTTGGGTCAGGTATTGGGATTAGATTGGGAGGTGGTAAACCAGACTTGGGCTAGATGTTGAAGATTGAAAGGGAATCAGGCCAGGGTGGGCTATCAAATCTATTTCACTGCAAACCCTTCAAAACTCGCTGAACTAGTGCAGCTTTTGGATATAGTTTGAAGTTGATAAGTTTAGCAGCATCATGTACGGCCAACCAGAACCCAGGGTGTATCCAGAACACTCACTCGGAAACCTGCTGGTCCAGCTTTCGCTGCTTTTCCAGGGTGCGTTCTTCCACACTCACTCCCCCTGTCCATTTGTTAAACTCATCGCTTTCTCCTGTCTCCGTCGCCTTCCACAGAAACATGGTAAAAAATGTTCAAAGTTGCCTTGTGAGTTTGAACTAATATCCACGTTTTCAAATATTTCACAATTGAGAGTACCGTGACTTGAGTCCAACTGGGGCTGGACTGTTCCTCGACCCTCCCTTCCTCTGGTTCATGGCCACACCAGAAATTACCTCTCTATAAAAAAAGCTAATTTCTATTCGCACCATTCACAATCTCAGAATGTCCCAAAATACAAGACAGCCAATTAACTTCTGTTAGAGTCTAGTTACTATTGTTTTAAGTAGGGAAAACATTGGAGATTCTTCATCGACAAATTTTAGACTAAAGTTATGGGAGTGGTTGCATTGTATGTAAATTTAAACCAGGCAGCTTGACCTTGATTGGTCAAGGCATTGCCAGCGAATGGTTATCCCAATTGAAATGGGCGTAATGTGTGCACATGTTTTTTTCGTCTGCAAATAACAAAAACAGAATCAACAAAATGCCCCCTTTCAGCAATATTTCTGTTTTCTTTTTAAACTTGATGGTGGTTTGTGCAATTATCCTTAAATTGAATTCTCAACAGGAAAACAAGACATGAGCGCAAGCCAACTGCAATTGAGTCATCTGGTGCTGACTACACAGCACGGATGGTAGTGAATTCATTTCAATGGTGAAACCAAGTACAGATATGCTTGAAAAACATCATCCTTTAAGGGTTTTGAATAAATTATATTGTTGGAGCTTTTTCATAAATAATATACAAAATCTTTGAAAACAACTTTGAGTAAGCAGAAATGCTTACTCCTGGTCTCTCAATTCTCCCTCCAGTATCATACACACACCCCATGGAACCTCCCCCAATTCTTCCTCGGTTTCAATCCAAAACACTACCCCACTGTCCCCACCACCCCAAAGGTCCCAGGGCCAGTGATCCTTGGTCCTGCAACCACATCCTCCAGGCCGGCCGAAAACCAAACCTGTCAATCAGCTTGACTCCCAAACGGGGAACCTGTCACAGTCCAAAGTCACACGTTGCAGAATTAAAACTCCCGAGCAGGCTGGCAGAAAAACCGATCTAAGGTTCACGTGCTACTGGACTGCCCTGCTCTGGCTCGTTGATAAGTAAAAATTCACACCATTCGAGCTTTTGGGTGGTATCGTGGTGTATTTAAGCCCTAGAGATAATGAGGGTCTTGCCTGACTCCTGGAGCAAATTGTAAGAATGTTTAAGCCAAAAGATAATAAAGCTATCATGCAGAGCAGAAAAGGTTATGGTTTTGATTTTGTAAATATGAACCTATCATGAGACCTTTGCCGATGCTTTTAAATCACATTGGATGAGAGGAAGAGCAGCAGCTGGCTGATTCAGTGTTGTAATCGGGATTTTTTTTTAGTGCTGTAATCTCGTTGATTTATCTCCTCATCTCATGCTGTGGCCTCCAAAAAAAAAACACACAGGAAGGAGAAGCCCAGCTAGAGCTTTTTTCCTGTTGGTCACAATGTACAATTTGTGAAGTTTCTGTTCTCAGGCAACAATCCACATTTTTTTTTTAAAATAATTTTTATTGAAAAAAATTTTGATTTTATACAACATTGACGCACCTTAGTAAAATACCAAAAATAACAATAATATTAACAATCATATACATTCGCCCCATCCCCATGAACAACCCAGCATTTTAACAACAACGCAAATTAACACACTATAAAGTTACAGAATAAACACTACAATAATGCACCCCCCCCCCCCCCCCCCCCCCCCCCGGGTTGCTGCTGCTATTGACCAAGTTACCTATCTCTGAGCCAGGAAGTCCAGAAAAGGCTGCCATCGTTTACAGAACCCTTGTATTGATCCTCTCAGGGCAAATTTGACCTTTTCCAATTTTATAAATCCCGCCATGTCACTGGTCCAGGTCTCCACGCTTGGGGGCCTTGCATCCTTCCATTGTAACAGAATCCTTCGACGGGCTACTAGGGACGCAAAGGCCAGGACACCGGCCTCTTTCGCCTCCTGCACTCCTGGCTCTACCGCAACTCCAAAAATCGCGAGTCCCCACCCTGGTTTGACCCTGAATCCAACCACCCTCGACACTGTCCCCGCCACCCCCTTCCAGAATTCTTCCAGTGCTGGGCATGCCCAGAACATATGGGCGTGGTTCGCAGGACTCCCCGAACATCTGGTGCACATGTCCTCACCCCCGAAGAACCTACTCATCCTAGTCCCGGACATGTGGGCCCGGTGCAGCACCTTAAATTGGATGAGACTAAGCCTCGCACATGAGGAGGAAGAGTTGACTCTCTCCAAGGCCTCCGCCCAAGTCCCATCCTCTATCTGCTCCCCGAGTTCCTCCTCCCATTTAGCCTTCAGCTCCTCCACTGACGATTCCTCCACCTCCTGCATTACCTTATAGATGTCAGACACCTTCCCCTCTCCGACCCACACCCCCGAAAGCACTCTGTCCATCGTCCCCTGCGATGGCAGCAAAGGGAATCCCTCTACCTGTCGCCTAGCAAACGCCTTTACCTGCAGGTATCTGAACATGTTCCCTTGGGGAAGGCCAAATTTATCTTCCAGTTCCCCCAGGCCCGCAAACCTCCCGCCAATAAACAGGTCCCTCAATTTGCTGATGCCCGCCCTTTGCCACCCCCTGAAACCCCCATCCGTGTTCCCCGGGATGAACCGATGGTTGCCACCCAGTGGAGCCTCCATCGAGCCCCCTGTTTCCCCCCGATACCGTCTCCACTGTCCCCAGATTCTTAGGGCCGCCGCCACCACCGGGCTCGTGGTAAACCTCTTAGGGGAGAGCGGCAACGGTGCCGTTACCATGGCACCCAGGCTCGTACCTCTACGTGACGCCATCTCCATTCTTTTCCACGCCGCCCCCTCCCCCCTCCATCACCCATTTACGCACCATTGACACATTGGCTGCCCAATAGTACCCCAGAAGGTTGGGCAGCGCCAGCCCGCCTCTATCCCTTCCTCGCTCCAGGAACACCCTCCTCACTCTCTGAGTCCAATGTGCCCACACAAAGCTCAGAATACTGCCGGTCACTCTCCTAAAGAAGGCCCTGGGGATAAATATGGGCAGGCACTGAAAAAGGAACAAGAACCTCGGAAGCACCATCATTTTGATGGACTGTACCCTCCCCGCCAACGACAGTGGCAGCATGTCCCACCTCCTGAACTCCTCCTCCATCTGATCTACCAGTCTGGTAAAGTTATGCTTGTGGAGAGTCCCCCAGTCCCTGGCCACTTGCACCCCCAGGTACCTAAAGCTCTCCCCTGCCCGCCTAAGCGGGAGCCTACTAATTCCTTCCTCCTGGTCTCCAGGGTGCACCACAAACACCTCGCTCTTGCCTAAGTTTAATTTATAACCTGAAAAGGTCCCAAACTCGGCTAGCAACTCCATCACTCCCGGCATCCCTCCCACCGGGTCCACCACATACAGTAACAGGTCGTCGGCATACAACGACACCCTATGTTCCTCTCCACCTCGCACCAAGCCTCTCCACCTCTCTGAATCTCTCAACGCCATCGCCAGCGGCTCGATTGCCAGTGCAAACAACAGGGGGGACAGGGGGCAACACTGCCTGGTCCCTCGGTAAAGCCGGAAGTACGACCTCCTCCTATTCGTGGCCACGCACGCCATCGGGGCCTCATATAGCAGCCTTACCCATCTAATGAACCTTTCACCAAATCCAAACCTCCCCAACACCTCCCATAGGTACCCCCACTCCACTCTATTGAAGGCCTTCTCCGCATCCAGCGCCACCACTATCTCAGCCTCCCCCTCAATCGCCGGCATCATGATGACATTCAACAACCTCCGCACATTCGTGTTCAGCTGCCTTCCCTTCACAAAACCTGCCTGGTCCTCGTGCACAACCCCAGTTCTCTATCCTGGTGGCCAGGATTTTTGCCAGCACCTTAGCATCCACGTTGAGGAGAGATATGGGCCTGTATGAACCACACTGCTGGGGGTCCTTGTCCTTCTTTAAAATTAACGAGATCAGCGCCCGCGACATCGTCGGGGCAAAGTCCCCCTTCCCAAGCTTCATTGAGTGTCCGCACCAGCAAGGGACCCACTAGGTCCACAAAATTTTTATAAAATTCCACCGGGAACCCATCCGGCCCCGGTGCCTTCCCTGACTGCATCTGTCCGATCCCCTTAACTAGCTCCTCCAGCTCAATCGGCGCACCCAGCCCCTCCACCTTCTCCTCCTGCACCTTCGGGAAAGAAAGCCTGTCAAGGAACCTTTCCATTCCACTCCTCTCCCCCGTTGGCTCCGACCGGTACAGTTCCCCGTAAAAGTCCTTGAAGACCTCATTCACCTCTACCCCCTTCCGCACCACATTCCCACTCTTGTCTCTCACTCCAGCAATCTCCTTAGCCGCATCCCGCTTACGGAGCTGATGAGCCAGCATCCTACTCGCCTTTTCACCATGTTCGTACACTGCCCCTTGTGCCTTCCTCCACTGTGCCTCCGCCTTTCTAGTGGTCAGCAAATCAAATTTAGCCTGCAGGCTGCGCCTCTCCCCCAACAGTCCCTCCTCTGGTGCCTCTGCATACCTCCTGTCCACCTCCAACATCTTTCCCACCAGTCTATCCCTCTCACTCCTCTCGCTCCTCTCCCTGTGTGCCCGGATGGATATCAGCTCCCCACGAATTACTGCCTTCAGGGCTTCCCAGACCATCCCCACCTGAACCTCCCCGGTATCATTCACCTTAAGGTACCCCTCAATACTTGCCTGGACCCTCCTACACACCTACTCCTCCGCCAACAACCCCACATCCAACCGCCACAACGGACGTTGGTCCCGCACCTCCCCCATCTCCAACTCTATCCAATGCGGAGCGTGGTCGGAGATTGCAATGGCCGAATACTCGGCCTCCTCCACTCTCGGAATCAGTCCCCTACTCACCACGAAGAAATCTATCCGAGAGTAGACCCTATGTACGTGGGAGAAGAAAGAGTACTCGCGTGCCCTCGGCCTCACAAACCTCCATGGATCCACTCCACCCATCTGATCCATAAACCCTCTCAGTACCTTGGCCACTGCCGGCCTCCTACCCGTCCTAGAGCTGGACCGATCCAGTGAAGGATCCAACACCGTATTGAAGTCCCACCCCCATGATCAGACTTCCCGCCTCCAGATCCGGGATCCGTCCCAACATACGCCTCATAAAGCCGGCATCGTCCCAATTTGGGGCATACACACTAGCCAGTACCACCTTCTCTCCTTGTAGCCTGCCCCTAACCATAACATACCTACCCCCCTTATCCGCCACCACCTCCGATGCCTCAAACAACACATTTTTCCCCACCAGAATCGCAACTCCCCGGTTCTTCACATCCAACCCCGAGTGGAAAACCTGCCCCACCCATCCCTTCCTCAGGCGGACCTGGTCCGCCACCCTCAGGTGGGTCTCCTGAAGTATTGCCACATCCGCCTTTAGCCCCTTCAGGTGAGCCAGTACCCTCGACCGCTTCACTGGCCCATTCAACCCTCTCACATTCCAGGTGACAACCGGGTCAGAGGGCGTCCCGCCCCCCTCCCCCGTCGGCTAGCCATAGCCCGTCAACTGCCCGCCCCAGGCCAGCACCCCCTGCTCGACCCCGTCCCCATAGCGACAACCCCTCACCTCTGTCCCCCCAGCCCCCACCAGCTCCTTCTTGACCCTACCAGCAGCAACCCGGTATTCCCCTTTCCCCCCCTCCCTTCCCCCCCAGGCTAGGAACCCTCCCAGCCGCGAACCATCCTCCATTGTACTTCCGTGGGTCAGCTAACTTCTGCTGACCCCGGAAACTCCCACCAATAGCCCGACCCCTCCCGAAGTGGGATCATCCCCCAATCTATCCCTCCTCCTGGCACCGCTCCAGCGCGGGGAAGAACCAGTTAAGGCCCCGCCTCCCCCGTCACCGTCTCCACCCCCCAGCCCCGCAGCGCGGGAAACCAGAGGAAAGCCCGCGCTTTCGCACTGCCCCACCACACCCTTCTGACGCAGCTCCCAAATATCAGCCCCACTCCATACCCCCACTCCGACATAGAATACAACAGACCCCCCCCGACCCTCCCCACAAGATACACAGCCCAAACAATGCCCCACAGCACAAAAACAAAAACATAGCAGAACAACCCCTCCGTAAATAACCATATCAAAATTGCAAAAGTACTAAAACAAGAAGAAAAAAAACAGAAGAAAAAGAGAACACAGCAACAGCAGAATCCAGCACTAATATCTTACAGCCGACCTCGCAACCCCCAACCCCTAGTTCAAGTCCAGTTTCTCCGTCCGCACGACGGCCCACGCCTCCTCCGGGGAATCGAAATAATGGTGCCGGTCCAAATAAGTTACCCACAGGCGCGCGGACTGCAACATTCCAAACTTTATCTTTTTTCTATAAAGCAGCTCTTTCGTCCGATTAAATCCGGACCACCGCTTAGCCACCTCCGCACTCCAGTCCTGGTAGATCCGCACTACCCCATTCTCCCAATTGCTGCTCTTCACCTTCTTGGCCCAGCGCAGCACGCACTCCCGATCACTGAACCGGTGGAACCTCACCAGCACCGCACGTGGGGGTTCATCCTCCTTGGGCCTCCTGGCCAGCACCCTGTGCGCTCCCTCCAGCTCCAAGGGCAGATGGAGAGACCCGGCCCCCACTAGCGAATTCAGCATTACAGCCACATTGGCTGTCAGGTCCGATCCCTCCAGCCCCTTCGCAAGGCCCAAGATCCGCAGGTTTTTCCGCCTCATGCGGTGATCCAGCACCTCGAAGCATTCCTGCCACTTCTTGTGGAGTGCCTCATGCCCCTCCACCTTACTCACATGGACCACGGCCTCCTCCTCTCGTTCAGTGGCCTGCATCTGCAACTTCTTGATGGCAGCACCCTGGGTGGACTGAATCTCTGACAGCCTTCTGTTCGTTTCCTGCAGAGAGCTCAGTACTTCATCCTTGAATTCTTTAAAGCAGCGCAGGAGATCAGTTTGTTGCTCCTGGGCCCAGAGTCTCCATTCCTCTGGAGCTCTGTCGGCGGCCATCTTGGATCCCTTCCCCCGTTTTTTCTCAGGAGCTGCTGCTGTTTTTTCCCCCTTTCCACTCCGAGTTCGAGGCATGGACTGCAGGGAAAGTCGTTCAGCACACCTTCCCCCACTAGGAGACGTCGAAAAATTTCCGTTTTGGGCTCTCAAAAGAGCCAAAAAATCTCTTTAAAACAGGAGCTCCCAAATGTGTGGCTTACTACTCCATCACTGCCACCGGAAGTGCAACAATCCACATTAATGGTACATTGGTTCTCAGTTTCCAAGTAAATGTTTTGTGTACTCTTATTTCCTCGTGGTATAACTCATCAGAAAAAATGGTGACCAGCAGAAACGAGAAGGAAAAGACAACGTTTAAAAATGCTCTGGGAACTACATAATTCTCATTTGCTGTGATTTCCTCCTGTTTGTATAATTTTGAGATGTAATTGCTCGGTAATAGATGAGTACAACACTCATTTTTTGTATGTTCATGATCAGAATGGGCTTGCTGATGTCTTTTTTTGTAAGGAAGCAATAGGTGCTTCCCGCAAGGTACAAATAATTTAAGCAGTGGAATATTCTTATCTCGTTAGATTTTAAGACAGAAGTGAAACTGTTAGAATTCCTGTAGAACACACTGGCCTGAGATTTTCTGGCAGACGCAACCTGGATATCAAACCCAAAAATACACCCATGTTGCGGCCATTTTGACAATGCCACGTTATGTCCATGTATCCTCTTAACCATAATAGAATATGCCTGAACTTAGAGTGGGAGTAAATCAGCTTAATGATAGCACTGAATGCATTCCAGATACTTATTCTTTCTACAAATTCAACTATCATTCATACACACGGGGCACTGCATGTTTCAAAGCTACAATCAGGAAAGTTATTCAATTTTTAATGTGACTTACTCTAATTCCATAAAAATGCATCAAAGCAACAGAAAATACAATGTATATCTCAGTGAGAATACATTTAAAAACACTCAAAGAATTGCAATACAATATCAGGCAAATTGCTTTCATTCCTGCTGCACCTGGTCAAAGGCAGTTGGAGAACATTCATATTTATGGGTTGTAGGCATGTCGAGCTTTGCACGCAATGACCTATTTGGATTGAAGGCTTGATGGATGGTGGGAAAAGATTGAGCAGATTTGGGTATTTGCATTTGAGTGCATAACTCGTGCCTGAAATTTCAAGATTTGTTTAAGCCACACAATTGGTTTGCATCCAGATCGCATGTATACCTGATCTTGCCATGCCAAAATAAATTTTCTCTTGGGGTTACAGGGATAGGCCAGGGGAATGGGCCTTGGTAGGGGACTTTTTCAGAGTGTTGGTGCAGATTTGATGTACTGATTGGCCTCCTTCTGCATTGTAGTGATTGTATGGACTCTATGGATTTAATGCAGAAGAAATTCCAGCCCAATGCTATCTGAAATAACATGGCTGTTTTTAGAGAAAGGAAATAATCCTCTCATGGTTGTTTTAAAATTCATGCTCTTTCAACATGATGGTACTTTTCTAATGCTCTGAGATTAGGAGCATAGCGATCAAATAATTGTCCAGGAAATGTATACTGCAATAGAAGTTTCAAGAAAAGGTTCTAAGGACATTCATGAGTTCTGAGGTGACAACTACCACTGATTCATGGCACGGTAGCACAGTGGTTAGCAATGCAACCTCACAGCGCCAGACACCCCGGTTCAATTCCAGCCTTGGGTGACTGTGCGGAGCTTACACATTCTCCCTGTGACTGCGTGGGTTTTCTCCAGGTGCTTCGGTTTCCTCCCACAGTCCAAAGAAGTGCAGGTTAGGTGGACGTGCCATGCCAAAATAAATTTTCTCTTGGAGTTACAGGGATAGGACAGGGGAATGGGCCTTGGTAGGGGACTGTTTCAGAGTGTTGGTGCAGATTTGATGGACTGATTGGCCTCCTTCTGCATTGTCGTGATTGTATGGACTCTATGGATTCAATGATTCCTTTGAGATTTAGTGCGGTGGTAAATGCAATAATTGGCAACAACCAGTTAGCTAAATAATAATGGTGGCATTATTATAAATACAAACTACATACAGAGCACTAAATCAATGTTGTCGTTCTCACCACTAGGGTCACAACTGACTGCAGAACCCCACACTCGGCACCAAGATCTCCACACTGGTTCCCCATTTGTTGGTCGGATCACATGATCCTTCCAATGCATGCTCCCTTAAAGGGGCCAGCTACTACATCCTTCCCCCTTTAAGTCCCTTGTTACATAGTAACAATTTATAACTTATACAATTTTCAAAACATTTCCAAAGTAGTACTGACATTTTTTTACACAGTTTATCAGATATTGAGTCTGTCCGGGAACTTTCTCTTTTTCTGGGATCAACATAGTTCAATTCTTTGCGGTTCTGCAGTAGACGTTGCTTCAGTTGGATTAAAGCAAATTACTGCAGATGCTGGAATTTGAAACAAAAACAGAAACTGCTGGTCAGCCTCAGCAGGGCTGACAGCAGATGTGAAGAGAGAAGGGAAGGAACTAACGTTTCAAGCCTGGACGACTCTTTGTCAAAGAGTTGGTTGGGCCTGCTTCACTGGGACTCTCACCTGGTAGCAGCACATCACTTTCCACTATTTTCTTGGTTTCACTGGTAGCAGCACTTTGTCCTGTCACTGGCTGATAAGCCGTTTCACTCCTTGGACAAACAACTGCAGAACCTGCTGGCACAATTGGATCAGGCAGTAACACTGGCCCTGGGGTGGGCTTCAGTCTCTGAAAATGACCAATGTGTTTCTTCAGAAACTGTCCTGCACTTTCACTTCATTAGGTCTGTTGTTCCGTCTTGGCCACCACAACTCCCAAGGCCCAAATTAGTCCACTTCCAAATGTCTTTACAAAAACCAGATTGTCAAGCTCAAATGCTCTTTCCACAATTGCTGAATCATGGGGCGGGATTCTCCCGCAATTGGCGGGATGGCCCAACGCCGGCGCCAAGAACCGCGTGAACCACTCCGGCATTGGGCCACCCAGAAGTTGGGGAATCCTCCGCACTTACGGTGGCTAGGCCGGCGGCGGACGGGTTTGCGCTACACCAATCGACTCCGAAGAGCCGGCGTGGTGCCGCACATGCACAGAACCGCCGGCGTGTTCTTGCGTATGCGCAGGGGGTTTCTTCTCCGCACCGGCCATGGCGGAGCCTGACAGAGGCCGGCGTGGGAGGAAGGAGAGCCCCCATGGCACAGGCCCGCCTGCAGATTGGTGGATGCTGATCGCAGGCCAGGCGATCGTGGGGGCCCCCCCTGTGGCTGGATCCCCCCTGTGCCTACCAGCCAGATCCCACCGTGTGGGACCATGTCCATTTCACGCCAGCGGGACTGGCCGAAAACGGACAGCCGCTCAGCTCATCGGGGACTGGAGAATTGCTGGGGAGGCCGCTGCCAACGGCCCCCGACCGGCGCGACGTGATTCCCGGCCCGCCCAAAATCCGGCGCCGGAGAATGCCGCAGCTGGCGTCGGAGCTGCGGGGCAGGATTCACGCTGCTCCCACCAATCCCCCCCCCAAGAATATACCAGTAGTGGTATGTGGGGTAGTTCAGTAGGCTAACAGGAAGCATGCTATTTTGATTCCTAGTGGCGTAGGGAATTGTTTCTTCATACCAGCCTTGAACATCTGTACTGCGCGTTCAGCCAACACATTTAATAATAATCTTTATTGTCACAAGTTGGCTTACATTAACACGATAATTACTGTGAAAAGCCCCTAGTCGCCACATTCCGGTTCCTGTTTGGCTACACAGAGGGAGAATTCAGAATGTCCAAATTACCTAACAGCACATCTTTCGTGACTTGTGGTATGAAACTGGAGCACCCGGAGGAAACCCACGCAGGCACGGGGAGGACGTGCAGACTCCGCACAGACAGTGACCCAAGCTGGGAATCGAACCTGGGACCCTGGTGCTGAGAAGCCATAGTGCTAACCACTGTGATACCACGCTGCCTACAAGATGAGAGGTGAAATGGCGCAGTCCAAATATGTTTTATTCCATTAAACATCATGAACTGTTGGAAGTCTGGACTAGTGAACGACGCTCCGTTGACCGAGACAAATACTTCTGGTTCTCCGTGGGTGGCGAAACATTGGTGCAGTTTCTCATCTGTGGTTTATGAATTTGTGGACTTGAATTCAAATGGCACCATCCATTTCTAATGGGCGTCCACTAGCAAAATGAAATCTATGTGAAATTTCACCCATTGTAGACCCGGCCATTCACAGTTGTGCAACGGAGCTGCAACTGGCAACTTCTGGCATTGGTCACATCATTTCACAATCCTTTCTACATCAGCATCAATGCCAGGCCACCAACCGTAGCTTCTCACGTACGTTTCCATCTTGGACATGCCCAAATGGGAACTATGCGATTCCTCAAGCAGTGATTTTCTTCCTCTTATGGGGATAACCATCCTCATTCCCCAAAGGGTGACACCATCCTGACAACTAAGCTCATCTTTGCTGAGCTGATGAGGCTTAATTTCCTTCGAAACTTTCACATTCTGCCATCCATGCAGAAGCACATGTTTAACCTTCAATAACAATGGGTCTCTATTAATCCAATGCTTAATTTGTTGTGCTGTCACAGGTACGGGGCTGGATTCTCTGCCGTCAGGATGCTCCATTTTGCCAGCAGCCCAGGGGTTTCCTGACGGCGTGGGACTGCCCCACAATGAGAAGCCCCATTGACCAGCCGGCAAAGCGGGGACTGCCGTCGGCAAGCTGAACCAGACATCTGGCGCGGCGGGATGGAGAAACTAGGCCCAAGGTGTCCAGAAAGTTTAAGGCCATTACAATCTCTTACAGTCCCAGAGGGATTATTGTGCTATCTGGTAATAGCAGGCTTAAGGCATCTGCATTTGCTATGTGAGCCCCTGATCAATGTTCAAATATATATTCATAGGCCGATAACAACAGGGCCCAACATTGTATCCGAGGATTGTATTCCTTTGCTGCTGACCTCAAAATCAGGCCACCACCATTTCTTTCAGTTTCAGGAAGCAGGAAGATTTTTCACCAGTAGAAATTGAAATATAATGGGTGGGATTTTCTATCCCACCAGCCCCGTTTTCCGGTGCGACGCACCCCCGCTGTCAGCAGCTGGCCAATGGGGTTTCCCATTGTGGCCATCCCACACTGTCAGAAAACCCGCAGAAATGGGTGCGATGGTGGCGAACCGGAGGATCTTGCCGACAGAGAATCTCGCAGTATATTTCTTTTTTTAATTCATGTGCAGGATGTAGTCGTTGCTGGTTAGGCCAGCATTTATTATCCATCCCTAGGTCCCCTTCAGAAGGTGATGGTGAGGTGACTTCTTGAACTGCTGCAGTCCCAGAGATGTATGTACACCCATGGTGCTGTTAGGGAGGGAGTTCCAAGATTTTGCCGCAGCGACAGTGAAGAAATGGCAATATATTTTTAAGTCAGGGTGGTGAGTGACTTGGAGGGGACCTCCAGGTGGTGGTGCCCAAGCATCTTCTGCCCTTGTCCTTGTCCAATTTGTGGGCTTTAGATATTTGAGAAAATGAACTAAACCTACTGGAGAGCTTTGAAGAGGTAAGGTACAAATCATGGGCTTGGAAGATGCCAGCTAAGGAATCTTGACAAGTTACTGCAGTGTATCTTGTATATGGTACACATGGCTGCCACTGTTTGTTGGTGGTGGAGGGTTTGAATGTTTGTGCCTTGTGGATGGTGGACAGGCTTGCGGGATAAGGAGGTGAGTTACTTGCTATAGGATTCCTAGCCTTTGGCCTGTCCTGGTATTTCCTGGTATTCTATTTGCGCAGCAGATAGAATGTTTGACAGTTTAGAATGGCCTTTGAACTGATTCTAACCTATGATATACCTGAGACTGCTTTTGCAAACAAAACAAATCAAAACTTTCCAGCAATTCATTTGTTTTATTCTTTCACAGGACGTGGCGCTGCTGACTAGGCCACATTTTTATTGACCGTTCCTAATTGCTCCTGAGAAGGTGATGGTAAGTCACCTTCATGAACCGCCGTAATCTTTACGGTGTCGGCACATCTACGATGCTGTAAGAGAGGGAGTTCCTGGATTTTAACCCAATGAGAGTGAAGGAACAGCAATACAGTTCCAAGTCAGGATTGTGTGGGATTTATATTCCAAATCTTTCCTCACTTTATGTTTAGTAGCAAAATACAGTTGAGGGCAATTGTTTCAAGTTTCCCTTCTGGGATTTGGAATACTCTGGCGCTTACCATCAGATGTGCTTTTAACAAAATTGGGGGCTCATCCAGGATATTAAAATAATAATTCCTTCATTGGCTTGAAATTAGTGACTTTAAAGGTGACAAGAGTGAGGGGATTATTGAACCAGGAGTGGTATTGTCAGATTTTAAAGTGGATGACTGTGAAATAGCTTCAGCAATTGCGAAATCTTGTCCGGGAGGAGAAAATATAACCTTGGAGGGTTGTGTTGAACAGGGGCAAGAGCATACACATCCACAGCTCACAGAGGCAGCAGCACAGTCAAATATGTAGCTGCCTTGAAAGAGAAGCATTCTTTGTTAATGCAATTTCCAAAACACAATTTGTGGGCTTTAGATATTTGAGAAAATGAACTAAACCTACTGGAGAGCTTTGAAGAGGTAAGGTACCCTTTTGGAGAAGTCCTGGTGCGGGATTCTCCGACCCCCCGCTGGCAGGAATCAAACCACCTACCTTACCAGCGGGAGCAGGTGGCGTGGGCGGGCTCTGGGGTCCTGGGGGGGGGCGCAGGGCGATCTGGCCCAGAGGGTGCCCCCACGGTGGCCTGGCCCGTGATCGGGGCCCACCGATCTGCGGTCGGGCCTGTGCTGTGGAGGCACTCTTTTCCTTCCGCCATAGTCTTCACGATGGGGGAGGCGAAAGTGACCCCCTCCCCTGAGCATGCGCAGGAATGACGTCAGCAACCGTTGACGCTCCAGCGCATGCGCGGACTTCCGCCGGCCGGCGAAGTCCCTTCGGCCCCGGCTGGCGTGGCGCCAAAGGCCCTTCCCGCCGACCAGTGAGGCGCCAACCACTCCGGCGCGGGCCTAGCCCCTCAATGTTAGGCCTTGGCCCCTAAAGGTGTGGAGATTTCCGCACCTTTGGGGTGGCCCGACGCCGGAGTGGTTCACTCCACTCCAGGAAGGGGAGAATTCCACCCCTGGTATTCCTTTGGGATTGACATAAATTTGCATTAAAAACGGATAAGGACTGTGGAACTGTTTAAACATAAAACTTAGGAGTGGAAGCCCTTTAAGTCTGCTTGGCCATTCAATAAGATCATGGCTGATTTGATTGTGGTCAACTTCACTTTGCAAACCTTTCTTCAGAAGATAAGCACTTAATCCCAGGATTGAGTTGAATGAACCTTCTCTGAACTGTTTCTCACACAATTGTATATTATTCCAAATGTGCTCTCACCAAAGTCTTCTACAGCTGCAGTAAAACTTCCGATTTTTATATTTAATTCCGCTTACAATAAATGCCCACATTCCATTTGCCTTACGAATCACTTGCAGTACCTGCACACTAATTGTCTGTGATTCATGTACCAGGACATCCAGATCCCTCTGTACCACCCAGGTTTTGCAATCGTTCTACAGATAAATAAAGTACTGTTTTTCTATTCTTTCTGTCAAAGTGGACAAGTTCAATACTCTGTAAAGTCATTGTAATCTCTTGATCTTTATATTTTGAATTATATAGGTTTGCATTTGAAAATATTTAAGTAGATGATTGTTGACATAAGCCTGAAGGTTATCACTATTGGATTAATGCTCTCATTATAGGATTAGTGCTGCTTGCTGACTTTTGTAACCTATCATTATTACAATCAGGGGACTGTAAATTCACAATTCGATTGACAGTTCCAAGTTGTCATAAAGAGATCAGCTATTTCTACTGGGTGGCTATAAATACAAATGTTAATTTTAATTACGTATAAAGTACTTGACGGAAATTTTATAAGGGATTAAGCTTGTGAAGTGATTTAAATGAGCTTTTATCAATGCAGAGTTTTAAAATATTGTGCAGTGTGTAATAGATATTTAGAACTTTATTTTATTTAATCTCATCATGTCTCCTGGGCCGGGATTCTCCCTATCCGGCGGGGCGGGGGGTACCGGCGTACCAGAGTGGCGAGAACAACTCCGGCCTCCGTCCTCCCCAAAGGCGCCCCCCCCCTCCCCCCGAGGACCCCGGGGCCCGCTCGCGCCGCCTGCTCCCACTGGCACCAGAGGTGGTTTAAACTACGTCGGCGGGAGAGGCCTGACAGCGGCGGGACTTCGGGCCATCGCGAGCCGGAGAATCGCCGCGGGGGGCCCACCGATGGCGCAGCACGAATCCCGCCCCCGCCGATTCCCGGGTGGCGAAGAATTCCGGCCACGGCGGGGGCGGGATTTACGCCGGCCCCGGGCGATTCTCTGACCCCTGAATTCCGCCCCTGAAGTCTACCCATGGTGGATACTTGTTATGTTGGCATGGACAGTGTAAGAACAAAGGATTGTGGTGGGCATTGGTTGGCATGAGTTAGAACTAAGATGGTAGAGAAGTTATAAAGGGCCATGGAGTCATGGTTGACATGAGTTGGCATTATATTGGCAAAAGCGCAATAAAAATTCATGACTGTGGATAGAAGGGTGTCATGGAGTATATGAAGGGAATCGGTGTGGGATTGAGGTGACATGAGTTGACATGGATGACACATGAGAAACATGTTGGGAGTGAGGGGGTCTTAGGAGTGAGAGCTTGAGGTTAGTAATTTTTCTTTTACTGTTTGTTTTTAACAACTGGTACAAAGACCCAGAGCACTGAGGTAGGCCTTTTAAACAGCCCACCTCAGCACCCAGCAGCCCTGTGTCTGCCTCCAGACTGTTCCTTGGGGCTGCGGGCCTGTCTCCAGTTAGCACCAGTGCTATCCCCATCCCTGGAACAAAAGCCTGGCCATTTGAGGCACATTCTCAAGTCAAGTGCATGGAGTTGGGACTTTCCTGTGGGCGGGACGGTAACACAGTTGCTTCACAGCTCCAGGGTCCCAGGTTTGATTCCCCGCTGGGTCACTGTCTGTGCGGAATCTGCATGTTCTCCCCTTGTCTGCGTGGGTTTCCTCTGGGTGCTCCGGCTTCCTCCCACAGTCCAAAGATGTGGAGGTTAGGTGGATTGGTCATGCTAAAGTGCCCTTAATGTCTCAAAAGGTTAGGTGGGGTTATTGGGTTACGGGGATGGGGTGGAGGTGTGGGCTTAAGTAGAGTGCTCTTTCCAAGGGCAGGTGCAGACTCAATGGGCCGAATGGCCTCCTGCACTGTACATTCTGTGATTCTGTGCTCCCGACCCATAAGCAAAAATTCAACCCATCGGGTA
This sequence comes from Scyliorhinus canicula, assembly GCF_902713615.1. Classification (NCBI taxonomy): domain Eukaryota; kingdom Metazoa; phylum Chordata; class Chondrichthyes; order Carcharhiniformes; family Scyliorhinidae; genus Scyliorhinus; species Scyliorhinus canicula. The sequence continues at coordinate 47,735,979 of NC_052162.1, forward strand.
CAAGAGCAAAGAGGTTATGATGAATGTTTATAAAACATTTGTTAGGTCTCAACTAGAGTACTGTGTCCAATTCCAAACATAACACTTCAGGAAGGATGTGACGACTTTAGAGAAGGTGCTGAAAAGATTTAGGAAAGTGGTTGTTCGGATGAGGTTCTTTATCTGAGGAAGGGTGTTCTTACTATTGAGAGAGTGCAGCAAAGGTTTGCCAGGCTGATTCCTGGGATGGCGAAATTGTCATTTGAGGAGAGATTAAGGGCACGATATTCTGGCCTCATTGTGCTCTCGCTCGAACAAAACAAGGCCGGTGAAGAGCAGGAGAGGCATAAAAAGAGAACCGTGCCAGACATTAAATAGTTTGCGATACAACCTGCCTGCTCCCATAGGCAAAAAGGGGACCCCGCCGTAGCTTGGCGAGAAACCAATAATCACAACTTAAGCCCTATTTCCATATAATTAGGGCGGCATGTGGCACAGTGTTTAGGACCCGGCGCTGAGGACCCGGGTTCGAATCCCGGCCCTGGGTCACTGTCCGTGTGGAGTTTGCACATTCTCCCCATGTCTGCATGGGTTTCACCCCCACAACCCAAAGATGTGCAGTTCAGGTGGATTGCCCACGCTAAAATTGCCCCTTAATTGGAAAATAATAATAATAATATTTCCATACAATTAACGAGTACGACCCCTTATACAACACTCGCCGCGTCATTCAGTGGCCTCCCCAGCAAGTGGTCACACTGGCACCGATTAGTACTCCATTTTAAAAATGTGAACCTGGCGGAAGGGCTTCTGTGGGGAGCCGAGGAGGAGGTGAGTAGCCATCTTAGCTCACAGGCAAAGAGCCCGGAGGCACAGCGCTTGTCACCCTAGTTCTCAGCAGGGGGGGGGGGGGGGGGGGGCGGTTATGGGACCTTGAGCTGGGAGAGGGGACCCTCCTCAGGTGTGGTCCACCTTGGGAGGATAGGGAGGGATGCTGGGGGGAGTAAGGAGGGGCAACCACTCACGACTCCACCATGCCAACCCGTGGATCATGTGTACCAGTTCCAGGGGCAACTCCTGTCCCTGCACCATTCACCACCCATAACCCCCACCGACAGCCGAAGCCTCTGGCCGTGCGGCTGAAGGCGATGGCTAATATGGAATTGGCAACCGTAGTTAAGGCAGCACCTCACGGCAGCACGGTGGCCTAGTGGTTAGCACAACCGCCTCACGGCGCCGAGGTCCCAGGTTCGATCCCGGCTCTGGGTCACTGTCCGTGTGGAGTTTACACATTCTCCCAGTGTCTGCGTGGGTTTCGCCCCCACAACCCAAAAATATGTAGAGTAGGTGGATTGGCCACGCTAAATTGCCCCTTAATTGGAAAACATAATTGGCTAATCTAAATTTAGAAAAAAAAAGTGAGCACCTCACACAACCCAAGTGGATTCTGGTGGGTAGGCAAGCATGTAGCATGTTGGAGTCATTACCTAGCATCCCAATCAACCCTTGATGCATGGACACTGTGCCTGAACACTGCGAAAGGCAACACCACACACGCAGCAGCCAACATCCGAACACCCAGGGGATGGACACAGATCCTGGGTCATGTCCTCGGCCGGAGTGTAGGTGAGTGCTGAGTTGAGGGGGTGGAGTGGGGGGGGGGGGTGGGAGAAGGCAAAGTGTTCGGAGGTGGGGGCCGCAGTGAGGAAGAAAGTGACAGGGGCGTCATACTGACTGTGCACAAGGATGTTTATTGCATTTTTAAATTCCCCACCATCACAATGGTGCTGCACCCTCCGCCACCCCACGCCCTCACACCCCCCTCCCCCCTCCCCCAGTGCCCTCAGTGATCCTCATTGCGCTTGGCCCTCCTAGCTCTACCGTTACGTCTAGTGATGTCCCCACGATGCACATCTGAGCTGGAGGCAGCCAGCCGCTTATCTCATCCTGCGGCCTTCGACCTGGCCGGTGTCCTCAGGATGCTCTGAGGCCGGAAGGCCCTGGCTCACTTGTCAGCGGCACATGCACAGCCATGCTGCCCTGTTCCTTGTGCTGGCTGTGAGACACAGCGTCATCAGAGCGGTGGAACTCAGGGAAGCTAGTAGCTACCGTCACCGCTCCATGGGATGGTCCGGGTAGCCACCCGGCACCCCCTCCTCCTGCTTGGTGCTCAAAGGGCCCTGGGGTTCACCTTGGGATGGGGGAGCAGCTGGTTTGAGTCCCGGCTGCCCCTGGATCACCTGATTCTGCCAGCCCTGGCAGTTCACCATGGTGCGCACCATCGTGTTGATGCCCTCAGCGATGCTCCTCAGTGACTGGAACGTGATTTGCAGTGCCTCGGCAATGCCCACCTGCAATTGGGACAAGCTCCGCCGTGCCTCGGCCATACCCATCTGAGAACGGGACATGACCCATAGAACCTCATCAAGGTCACCTGGTACTGGCGACATACCCCAGTGAGGTGGACATTCTGCCGAGACCCTCAGCCATGGCCATCACCAACTGCGCAAGGCCTTGGACACCTTCACGAATGGTGCCGATGCCGTGCACCAATCTTTCCACCTCGGTCATCACCCTTGCAGTGTTAGCCTCCGTGCCACGCATTGCCGGCGACATCTCCAGCACTAGTAGCCTCTAGGACCCCTCCAAGCGGCTATGGATCTGCCGGGGTGACGCTGCACCCTAACATCTTCATCAGCTCCAAAATACCATTTCACAGGCTCAGCATCAAGCTGGGATCCAGCTTCGTCCTGGGATTCAGAAGACCTCCGACAGCTGTGTCGCCTGGGGGTTCCTGCCTCCACCTGATGTGCATCAGCAGCAGTGTGGTGCCGACCAGATTGTGTCCCAGAAGCCTTCTCACTAACATCTCCCACCGAGGTGCATGTGTCTGCAATGGTGGAGGTGTGGCACCGTCGGAGCTCTCCACCGCGGTGTTCTCCTGGGAGGCTGGAGAGGGGAGGGGGGGGGAGGGGGAGGGGGGCAGGGGGGGGGAGGGGGGGCACCCAGGATGGGCCGTCGGCTGGAGGACCTGCAGGAGAATGGACATGTGGTCAGTGGGAGGGATGGGTCAGTCAACAAGGCAATAACAACTCGCGTTTGATAGGTCCCGTGTGTGGAGTCCGGAGGTTCCTCACCTCTGCGGCGTCCGCCACACTCCACGTTGGTGACCGCTCTGTCCTTGGCCACACCCAATCACTTCCAAGGCATGCTTCTCAAAGGTCATGAGATTCATTTGTCCGGCACACCACCGCCAGTCTGGGCCCTTTCCCGGCGATTGTGGGAGAGCTTTCATTTGTGGTGGGAAAGCCGTGGGGCATCGTCATATGTTCACAGTAGTGGGGTGGGGGTGTGTGAAGGAAGAGTTGGAGGAGTTGAAGGGGGCGGGGGGTGGAATGAGAATTACGGGTCGCATGGAGAGTTGGGGTGGACACTGCTGGGGGGGGCGGAAAGGTGTCTACTCACTCGTACTGCTCGGTGTCAGTCGCTGACCTTTTTCTGCACTGTAGGCCAGTCCTCCTGGACACACTCTCGCTGCTCACAGCTGCCACCACTTTGTCTCAGGCATCACTGACTGACCCTCCGTGACCCTCGGGGAAATGGACAATCCGCCTGGCCTCCCTGGCGTCTAGCAGCCTCCCCAGGTCCCCGAATCTTGGGGCCAGTCTCCTAGGCACCTTTGCTGCAAGCTGGCTTGGGTTGGCTGAGCAAGTGCTGCTTAAGCGATGCTCAATCTTGTTAGCAGGGGAGCGTGGTGCCGGCGAATCATCTGGAGAGCCTTCATTTGTGGTGGGAAAGCCGTGGGGCCTCGTTAAATGGACCAATTAATGTTGAATAGCGTTGCCGTCTACGCTAGGCCGAGCGCCAGGAAGCAATTGCTACCACACTTAGAAATCTTTCCAGAAAATCGTGCCCCAAGTCTGTTAGGATTATATTCATTGAAGAGTGAGAGGGGGTCTCATAGAAACTTACAAAATTCTAACAGGATTAGACAGGGTAGATTCAGAAAGATTGTGGGGGAGTCCAGAACTAGGGTTCATAGTTTGAGGATGAGGGATAAACCTTTTACGACTGAAATGAGGAGAAATGTCTTCATCTGGAGAGTGGTGAATCTGAGGAATTCGCTACCACAGCAAATAGTTGAGGCCGAAACATTGTGTAATCTCAAGAAGGAATTAAATATAGCTCTTCGGGCTAAAGGGATCAAGGGATATAGGGGAAGGCGGAACAGGTTATTGAACTTGATGATCAGCCAAAATCATAATGATTGGCGGAGCAGGCTCGAAGGGCCAAATGGCCTCCTCCTGCTTCTATTTTCTAGGGTCCTTAGTCACATGGTAGATTGAAAAGCTGAGGGTCTTCTCCTCAGCAAGAGAAGGTTGAGATTCATAGAGGTGTTCAAAATGATCAAGTGTCTAGTCAGAGTGGATTGAGAGAAATTGTTCCAACTGGAGTAAGGGTCGAGAAATAGAGAATAGGCAGCACGGTAGCGCAATGGGTTAGCCCTGCTGTCTCACGGTGTCAATGTCCCAGGTTCGATCCCGGCTCTGGGTCACTGTCCGTGTGGAGTTTGCACATTCTCCCCGTTTTTGCATGGGTTTCGCCCCCACAACCCAAAGATGTGCAGGCTAGGTAGATTGGCCACGTTAAATTGCCCCGTAATTGGAAAAAAATAATTGGGTACTCTAAATTTATAATTAAATAAAAAGAGAAACAGAGAATACAGATTTTTTTTTTAAATTTAGAGTACCCAATTAATTTTTTCCAATTAAGGGGCAATTTAGCATGTTCAATCCACCTACCTTGCACATCTTTGGGTTGTGGGGCGAAACCCACGCAAACACGGGGAGAATGTGCAAATTCCACACGGACAGTGACCCAGAGCCGGGATCGAACCTGGGACCTCAGCGCCGTGAGACTGCAGGGCTAACCCACTGAGCCACCGTGCTGCCCGAGAATACAGATATAAGTCGATTGGCAGAAGAAGCAAAAGTGTCATGAGGAAAATAATGTTTTAAGCAGCGAGTGAATAGCATCTGGAATGTATCATCTGCAGGGGTGATGGAGGAAAATTCAATCATTATTTTCAAAGGAATTGGGTAAGCATCTGAAGGCAAATTACTTGCAGGGCTATGGGGAAAGGTTGGTGGATTGGGACACGTTAAATTGTTCTTGCAAATGTTTGGCACAGACTCGATAGTCCAAACATGCTGTAACAGTCAAGAACATAGAACATAGAGTAAAGAAGGAGGCCATTCGGCCCATCGAGTCTGCACCGACCCAATAAGTCCTCACTTCCACCCTATCCCCTTAACCCAATAACCTCTCCTCACCTTTTTGGACACTAAGGGTAATTTATCTTCATCAATCCACCTAAACTGCACATCTTTGGACTGTGGGAAGAAACCAGAGCACCTGGAGAAAACCCACGCAGACATGGGGAGAACGTGCAGACTCCGCACAGACAGTGACCCAGCAGGGAATCGAAACTGGGACCATGGCGTTGTGAAGCTACTGTGCTAACCACTGTGTGACCGTGCTGTCCATGATTCTAACTCTGCAGTTGATCACTCAATCAACTGGATTAGTGAGTTGATTTCATCATCCATTTAGAAATGGTCACTGTGCCAGGCTCCGACTGAAGGAGCAGAGAAACTTTTGTTTTAAATTGGAAACACTGTATGAGGTATTAAATACATGTCACCCGTATCATACAGTAATAGGTATTGGGTGTCAGCAATAATACTAGAAGTTAAGGTGAGAGCCTCAACAAGAGAAATCTGTTGTGCAGCAATTTGGCAGTGTGGCAAACTCTGTTTGCTTGCAGCTCATAGTGAGGCAGTGCAATTAGCGAAACTTGTGTATAATAATCCCATTATATCTCAGGAAATTCAGAATGAATGATGTGACTGCTTAGTGAGACTGATGATGCTCTTACTGTGTGACAGGTAGCAACTTGAGACAACCTGCTATCAGACATAAAGGTCAGGATATAAAGGTCACCTCAGCTCAATTCTATTCTACACAACAAGCATACTTCAGACACGAATATAAAATGGCCTTATTTTCTCAATATAAGAGTCTGCCTGTCTGGCACGGTGGGTACTCCTCTCATCAAAACATCAAACTGTTCTACGTGCAGCAGTCTTTAGGGAAGAATTTTATTTCCATTATTACTGCTGGCCTTAACCTTATGTTATTTGCGTCTGAACATTCTGACAGTATCCGGTATTTTGTGCACTATAAGAGCAATATGCAAATCATTGCTTGTCAATGATTGTGGAAGGTCCCTGCACCTCATTTATTACCGAAATGCTGCAGACATTATTGTGAGTGGATATAAACACAGAAATCATCTTGGACCCCTGCCCAGTCACAGACAGAGCACCTGCAGGCACAATCATTAAAGACCTTCAAAACAAAGTGTTTAGTCAATATTTAGTGTCTTTCGGTGAGAAATTGTGATCATTTGCCTCAATTTTCTGAGATGTCACAGCTGCCTTTACAACTCCAGTATGTAGTTCATCGCATGGACACAAGTTTGTGGGGAAAATTGCATGGAATGCTGTATTGGTCAATATATTAGAGTGCACACTATGGACATTTACTGGCAGTATGCATAGCAGGCTGTTCATGACATTAATCAGTGGGCAACATTGATTTGGCATCGGTATGCCATTCCAGAGCTCAAAACTCCAGCTAATGCCCTCTCTTAAACTCAAACAACTAGACAAATAAAGAACAAAGAAAAGTACAGCACATGAACAGTGCTCCAAGCCTGCTCTGACCATGTCTAACCTAAAACCTTCTGCACTTCCAGCGTCCGTATCCCTCTATTTCCATCCTATTCATATATTTGTCAAGATGCCCCTTAAACATCACTATCGTACCTGCTTCCACCATCTCCTCCGGCAGCAAGTTCCAGACACCCTCTACCCTCTGTAAAAAACTTACCTCGTACAATTCTTCTAAACTTTGCCCTTCCCCCCTTAACCCCATGTCCCCTAGTAATTGACACTTCCACCCTGAGATAAAGCTTCAGACGACCGCTCTGTCCATATCCCTCATAATTTTGTAATCTTCTATCAGGTCATCCCTCAACCTCCGTCATTCCAGTGAGAACAAATCGAGTTTATCAACATCTCCTCATAGTTGATGCCATCCGTACCAGGCAAGATCCTGGTAAACCTCTTCTGCACCCTCTCCAAAGCCTCCAAACCCTTCTGGCAGTGTGGCAGCCAGAATTGAACACTATATTCCAACTGAGCATGCATTCATCCTCAGGAAGTATCATTGTTACAATTCTAAGGATTTTAAGATGGCTTTGTGCCTTTAAATTGATGATATAATAAAGGGGGCCATGTGACCTGTTCTGATATCTGCCTGATACTGGATGCTTGATTGGTGGAAATCAACTGAATGCATTGTTTGTCTTACTGGGAAAAATCTCCAAAGTATTACGCTTGAAGACAATGGCAGCAGCCTGTGTGTTAACAGTAGAGACTGTCAGTCTTCAGTGTCCCAGAAAAGTGTGAAAATGTTGGGTTATAAAAAGTTTCCTTCAAACCAACCATTTGGTTTCAAGATGAAAGAGAGTTGGCCTCTTAAGGATAACTAATTAGCATTTATATCTAGATACAAGGCTGATGAGGTTCATATTGCCATAGAGATGGAAGCAACAGAAGCCATTGTAAAGATCAGGTCACAGACCTTTCTAGAACGTCACTGAATATCACAGAAAATGTTTGGAGACTGCCTAGATCTGGGAGAGAGGGAGCAGCTGGAGGTCAAAAAATCTCAATGATACGCCATGCAGGAATGTACGTGAAAGCTCATGCTTTGATCAAAAAGATCGAATTCATTGGAATTTTGAAAAAGACTGGAAGTGTCAACTAGCTTGGGCTAAAGGGAGAATCTCCCAGAAAAGGAAACTTCTCTGTGAAAGACAGTTCTAAAATTACAAGGTACTAGTCTGAAAGAAGAAAAGAACAGGAATAATTCCTTGAGAGCGAAGGATCACTTTGGACTGATTCTGGGAAAATTGATTATCCTTGTAAAGGAGAGTCTAAAGCATACCTGTGAAGTCTCCCTTTTCAGTTGTGCTAATAAGAGGGATGTTCTCTCCTGTGAAATAAAGAACAAGTTACCTACAAAGGTAATGTTTAGCTAATAGTGTTTTAGTTGTTTGTTACACTAAGTGCCTTAATACATGAAACCTTGCTGAGTCATTCTTTCAGCTATTAACTGGAGTTTGATTTTCATTTTAAAGTTATTGGTCTCTGTCGGGTAACACCATCTGCTAGCATTATTTGAAGGGATCGTCAACTGCTTCTCGGTTAGCTGCTGGTTGATTTCTTCTGAATGCTGCTTCAGCTCTGTAAGTTCTGATGATTTCTGTCACTGTTTTATGGTGCACAAGTTCACATGGCATGGAGTGGCAGGCGCTGAAAGAGTTTTTCTGACATCAAGGCTCCTGCACAAGCCAGCTGATCCCAAATACGGCTGCACAAGATGCCACTCCCCTTGGAACATACCTGGAAGAATGAAAAGAGTTTACACAGAGCATGACAAACCACTGGAAGAGAGAGAAGAAGGGAGAGAATGCCATATTCACTTAGAGTGTTCAGTGAGAAATTATCGTACCTCAACGTTAGAAAGGAACAATATGCAAGATGAAATCTGACACCTGCTCCAGCCACAGTTACAAGCTTAGAACAAGACAAGGGCCATATTGTCAGCAGCTGTAAAGGTGGGTTGTGGCAATACGTTTTTATGTACCGGCTTCTTGCATACTGGAAATGGAGACAATTTGCAACCTTTCGGTGAGCTGTTTCTGTTACATCAGAGACTTTACTTAAGGATCTTAAGGATGGGCAGCAGGGTAGCATGGTGGTTAGCATAAATGCTTCACAGCTCCAGGGTCCCAGGTTCGATTCCCGGCTGGGTCACTGTCTGTGTGGAGTCTGCACGTCCTCCCCCTGTTTGCGTGGGTTTCCTCCGGGTGCTCCGGTTTCCTCCCACAGTCCAAAGATGTGCGGGTTAGGTGGATTGGCCATGCTAAATTGCCCGTAGTGTCCTAATAAAAGTAAGGTTAAGGGGGGGGGTTGTTGGGTTACGGGTATAGGGTGGATACGTGGGTTTGAGTAGGGTGATCATGGCTCGGCACAACATTGAGGGCCGAAGGGCCTGTTCTGTGCTGTACTGTTCTATGTTCTATCTTTATTTAATGTGGAGCGGTATGGCTGCGAGACTAGGCTGACAGACACAGAAGAAAGCCATCGCCAGCCCTCGGGACAGGATCATGGTCAACAATCTGGAAGGAAAACGGGTCATCAGCCCAATGAATAAAACAGCTCTAATCAAGATAGTCCTGCAGGCGAATGGAAGACCCCTGAAGATGGTGGCTGATACCGGGGCATTGGTCATGCTTGTGGGTGAGCAGATGTTCGACTATATTCGAGAAGGAGTTCAGTTCTTGAATTTCAGCAGCACACCGGCCTTGTTGTCAACCGACATGGGGAAACACTGAAAATTTTAGGGGCCACCAGTATGCCAGTGTCTTAAAAGGAACATGATAACTGCTACTCTTGATCATTATGGCGGGGCATAGACCAAGCCTAATGGGACAAGCCTGAATGCAGCGAATTAAGTTAAATTGGCTGGAGATCTTCAAAATTTCAAACAGTGTGTTCCAGGACGTCATATGTAGGTATAAGGACATGTTCCAAACAAGTTGGGCCAAATAAAGTGAGGAAAGGCCAAGATATATGCTGATCCAGATTCAACGCTGAAATATTCAGGATGTGACCAATCCCTTACCCCTATATCAAAAAGTGGAAGTCAAGCTCAAACGCTTGGAGAAACTGGGAATTATCAAACCTGTACAATTTTCTGAGTGGTCAGCCGCCACCATCCCCTTATTCTAAGCAGACCATTCAGATAGAATATATGGGGTCTACAAGCTAACAACCAGTCGGCTCAATTAGACAAGTGCCCAATTCCCAGAATCGAGAACGTCTACGCAAAATTAGCGGGGAATCTCACATATTCCAAACTGGACCACAGACATGCCTACCTGTCCATAAAATTGGATGAACAGTCCCAAAGATTTGTTATGATCAGCACGCATATCGGCTTATTCCAGTACACTGGGCTACCTTTCAGCATTTCATCGTCCTGCACGATATCTCAGTGAGTCCTGGATTTGACTCCTTTTATTTTCCCAATTCCTTCCTGGAAAACTTCAGGGTATTTGCTCCCACATCCAACCTGAACGGCGCCAACCAGTTCAGCCTGATTCACTGGAGCAAACCTCTCCCCAGTAGGCTTGCTCCTTGCTCCCACACAACAATGAGTGGGAGTCGGCTGATTGATGCCTGTATGTCACTTGGGTCACTGCGGTGTCCTTTATTCGTAATGGTTCCCCTTTTGGAGATGGCTAGTCTGGCTTTCATGTCTTTGTTGTTATATACATATAGTGTACCCAATTCATTTTTTTCCAATTAAGGGGCAATTTAGCGTGGCCAATCCACCTACACTGCACATCTTTGCGTTATGGTGGCAAATCCCACACAACACGGGGAGAATGTGCAAACTCCACATGGACAGTGATCCAGAGCAGGGATCAAACCGTGAGGCAGCAATGCTAACCACTGCGCCATCGTGCTGCCTGGCTTTCATGTCTTATAAGCTCAAGATTTAAATACCAGTTTGGAGGTGATCCTGTGTCTGCTCCCCAATAACAGAGATCACAGCTCTCATGTCCGCTTCCATTTTCAATGGATGGACGATTACTGGCGGTTCCACCATTTGGGGTGACCTTAGTCATAATGATAGTTTAGTTGCATTGTCCCTGTTTCTGGTAGTAGGTATACCTATATGTGCAGGCCAATACTGGTCTTGGCCTTTCCCCTGAACAGCACTCGCTTTGCCTATTCCTATCATTTTGTCTTGGTTACAAAAACAGTTTAGAGGCTAGGAATCTTGCGAGGAATAACTGACTCCCCAAAGCATGGCCAACCTCTACAAGACACAAGTCATGAGTTTGATGGAATACTTTCCACTGGCCTGGATGAGTGCAGCTCCAACAACACTCAAGATTTTAAACATCATCCAGGAGCCCCGTTTGATTGGCACGCCATCCACCACATTCAACATTCACTCCCTCCACCACTGATACACAGTAGAAGCAGTTTTTACCATCTACAAGATGTACTACAACAACTCACCAAGGCTCCTTCGGCAACGCATTCCAAACCTGTGACCTCTACGATCTAGAAGGACAAGGGGCAGCATAGGACCACCACAACCTGCATGTTCCCCTCCAAACCAGTCAACATCCTGACTTAGAATTATATCACAGTTCCTCCACTGTCACTTGGTCTCCCTCCTTAACAGCACAGTGTGTGTACTTATACCACGTGGACTGCAGCAGTTCAAAAAGGCAGCTCAACACCATCTTCTCGAGGGCAATTAGGAGTTGACAATAAATGCTGGCCGAGCCTGAAACACCCACATCACATGAAAGAATAAAGAAAAACTTCCATGTCCTGGAATTTTACTTGTGACTTTTACATGCTGGTATGAGGATGGGAGTATGGAGACCTAATAACAGATTTAATATGAGACCTGTGGTGAATTATAAACCTAGTAATTCACACTGTGTTCTATTATATGTATTGTGTCATTGTTGGCTCTGTATACAAGCCGTTGCGCGGCTCTGCCCATAGGGGGAGATGAGGAGTTTGTACTGGGCTCCACCCTTGACTCCGTCCATGGCTCCTCCCACTAACCAGAAGTATAAAGCTCTGCAGTCGTGAGCCTGCTGCCAGTTCATCTCGTCGCAGGCAGGCTCTGTTGTAAGATTATTAAAACCACTGTTCACTTCCAATCATGTGTCTTGTGAATTGATGGTCACATCAAGACCGCAATGCAGTCAGTGCTAGCGATGAGGCCACAGGAAACGTATTGCAATCTAAGGAAGACCTCACCTTAGAAAAAGCAATACAGCCGGTGCAACTAACAGAAATCCATACACAGAACAGAACAATACAATGAGATGAGGAAAAACCTTGATACAACAAACTTCCGGTGACCATACAATTCCTTAATCCCAGGAATGTAAAAGTAGTATGAGGAAAGAAGGGACAATCTGGAGGGACTGTCATAATATACACCAGTATATCATGGTGCAGACACACACACTGATGGACATACAATAGGACCAATCAACATGCACAAACACCGCAGCCAATCACCAGTTAGAGCACACTCACTATAAAGACAGTGGGCATCACTTTTCCCACTCACTCAGGATGCAGCCTTTCAGAAGCACAAGAGCTTATAGTTTACAGCACAGATTCTCACCACGTGCTGAGTGATTCGACTGGTTAGGACAGGCACAGGTCTTTAGTTAATCTAACACTGTGTAACCCACAGTAATAGTATGTTCAGCAGTTTATAGTTTAATAAAATAGTGTTGTACTATTTTAAGTGTTGGTGGCCTGTATGTGTTTCAGGGATCCAGACACATCAAAGACAATACAAGATACTATAAAACTTTGCCAGCGCTGTAGCATGAAAAAAGACCCATCGGTGTGAAAAGTGCCCGGCAAACATTATTGATTGCTTCGTCTGCAGACAAATTGGCTATTTCAGGAAGATGTGCTGAGGTAAAACCTCTAATATCACAGGTTTCAAAGAAAAAGTCTTCACATGTAAGGCAGTTCATGAAGTTCATGAATTTCTGCCAGATGAGAAACTCAAATATTTCCTGGGTGAGATTAATGACCCCAATCATGCATTTCTTTCAAGAAGCAGTTACATTTAGCACTAAGGGTGAAGGGGATCAATGGATATGGGGGGAAAGCAGGATTAAACAATTGAGTTGGATGATGAACCACGACAATGGTGAATTGCGGAGGAGGCTCGAAGGGCCGAATGGCCTCCTCCTGCTCCTATTTTCTATATTTCTATTCTGGAACAGATATTTCTGTCACTGGACTTATCACCAACTTTAAACTAGGTATCGGAGCGATTGTTATGGTTTTATGGCCACCGATGAATTCTGGTTATCAGTGCATTGTCTGCAGTCAACAGAAACCCAGCTTCTGTTTTAAGGTCCAGGAGATATTGCACTGAAAGTCAAGGAAAGTTACAGGCACCACTCCAATACAAGGGAAAGCAGATATTAGAACATTGTATGGCTCTACAGAATTGGGAATTCTCTTTTTTTAAGTAGAAGAGCTTGCATGGACCTCAGTCTTATCAGGAAATTCGAAGTCAATCAGCAAGAATCCAAGGGTAATATTAGAAATGAATCCCTGAAACTATCCAACTGTAATGAAGATTGTAACTACAGTGCTAACCTTTTAACACATTTCACAGAGATTAACAGGCCAGCCATTTTGCAGGAGGATACATGGGAGGTCCACTCACTCACAACGAAAGCAGAGTGAAAAATCAGACTGGAATAAACACAAGAACGAGAGGGATTACTCATCACTCTGTAGTATTGCTTTGAAAGTGGAAAATTAAATCTGGCGATGGAGCACCCTGTTCAAATACCACATTCATCCTACTGTGATGTGATGACCTTCGAGAAAGTAACGGCACCGTTGCGCTGACGCATATCTGGGGGCACCGGTTAAATAGTGGGAAAAGACAAAATCGAATCAGTTTGCTATCTAACCGGCCCACTCCCGATGGTGAGTTCCGGATCTCACCCAAATATGGCCAACATATCATTAACCCGAAATACATTAATTTCTATCCCATTAGTGAGCTTTAAGTTGAATGTTGCAGCGTCCTGGGAATTAACGACTCCCCAGCAGGAAATTATGCAGGTGGCGTTTAGTACTCTTTTTTTTTTAAAGTGTGAAACTGGTGCAATGGCTACTGAAGGGAACTGAGGAGGTGAATAGTCATTTCCATTTCCAGGTATGCAACTCAGACACTGGAGCTGCTGACCCAGGGCTTGGCAGAGGGGAAGGATGGTAGTGTGGGAGGGAGACCCCTTAGGCGAGTTGGGCTTGTTCAGCGGTTGGGCTCACCCCTGGGGCTGTATGGGGTGGGAGGGTGAGGAGCTTTTCATCCGTGAGGCCTTCAAGCCATCTTTAAATATTGTGGAGACCCATAACAGGGGCAACTACAGCTGCTCCTAGCAAATGCTTCTCGGACAGAGACCTGTCCTTGGTTATACGCTGAAGATCACGTTAACTCCCTTTGACTGTCAGCAGCCTCTAGCTTCATAGCTGAGGGCTCTTGCTAAAAAAGAATTAGTTGTGAGAGCACCTCACAGCTGCAGGTTGTGTTTGCTGCTTGCTCCTGCTGATGGCTGCAGATGCCTGGAGGTTGCTGTTGCTGTTTCCTTCCATTTCTGTCACTGAAAAGAAGAACAATTTTTTCTAAGTTACCTGGGTCCTTGAACACCTGGGCCGGGGGATGTATGAGTCCAGAAAGCAATCCGGTTTGAAGCAAGAAGACGCTGCAGGACCTGGTGTATGACACTGATCCAAATGGGCCACTTGTTGACGCTGTTGAAGAAGAGCTTTCACAAATTGCTGATGCTTTTGTTGCAGGTGTGGCGAGTGCTGCATGTAACTGGCACATCATCGTGGGTTAAACACACTGTACATCAACAGCAGCGATCTAGGATCTAGGGTTTCCTGATGTAGCCGGGGATGGGTGTGCAGAGCTAGGTTCTCCAGCATAACTGGCTCATTGGATGGCACTCTGAGAGAAGGTGGGACACATAAGGGAAGGGGTCTTGCGGAATGTGTGGGTCCTGGGGAGGAAGCCCTAACTGAGTGTCAGTCTCCCTCCTTCTCCAATTCCTTACAGATATAACAATATGGCTGATTATGTGGGCCCCGCAGAAGCTGCCCTCACAGTGCTGGTTGCAGCCCATGTGGCCAGACGCTGAAGAAGATGGCAGCAGCATCAATGGTGGCTGGAGGTGGCACCCCATGTGCAGGGGGCCGCCACACATGCTGAAGGCCCAGCTGCCCATCAGGCCGAGGAGGAACCCAGAGGGGGACCCCAGTGATGGCCCAAAGTGTACAGGCATCATTGGTCTTTCGAGGAGAGGACGGATAGCATGTGCTGCAGGAGATTCTGTCTCAACAAAGCAATAGTGCAACACCTGTGCCAAGTCCTTACAGAGGAGGACATCCACTCCAGGTATATGCACAGGTGGCAGACTGCATCAATTTGGAGCTGGATCGAGCCCACCAAGCAGCAGGATTCTCTGCCATCACCGGTATGCCCCAGGTCCAGGGCGTAATTGATGGCACACATGTCGCACCGGGGCATCAGACAAAAGCAACCAAAGGAAAAAAGGCAAACTCAAGAAGCATGTGTAACACTAAGCGAGGGATAGACCTCTGCAAAATCAAATATAGATAAAGGGAAATGTGATCGAAAAAAGTATAACTGTAAAGAGGGAAAGAAACGGGGCAAGTCCAGATATAAGAGTCGGACTACGAGAAGGAAGAAGCAATAGTCCAGTGAGATATCAATCAACAGGGATTGTTCTTAGAGCATACTTCAGAAGGTACTGTATTTAGAAACAGCAGGAATCGTATTTTTGTTCATCAAAGACGACAATCAGTCAGACATTTGTGAGAACCAGACGTTCTGTAGTGTGGCACACTGCTGGCGTTGTCGAGAGATGTCAGACTTTGTTCGGAACAGGAAGGTATTTATTAATAAAGAGTAACTTGGTACAGGAGGTTTTGCAGCACTAAGCTGCATTGGAGCACAGCTCCAGGTGGTTACTCCATGGCTTCCAAATGTATTGTGCCCAAGAAAGGACACCCCTTTCTGGCATGATCACTCACTTCCAGTTCCCATTGGTCCCTCAAGTCGGGTGACCCTCTTCTGCAGCGCTGTCTTTGAGAGATAGGCACTACGAACACTACATTCCTCCCCGTTTAACTGTTTTTATGCAATCTTCAAAGTCGATTTACTCAAACTCACGTTCTAAATAAACATGATACACTGTAGCCATGCTGGCCACGCAAAATGGACACTGAGCCAAACTAAAATGGAAGACTGCTGGGAAACAGACAGTTTAGCCAGAACAGCAGTCTGCAAAGAGCAGTTTGCATTCTGCAGCAGCAGAAACCAGTTTGGGCTCAGGTGAAAAGACCTTAGCTAGGTGCAAATGGCAAAACGCTTTGCATGCTAATGAGGCCATCAGACTTGAACACCCACACAATAGATACATTTGGTTCTGAATGGACACATTCTAATCAAGACCCAGACATCGAGGCACCAGAAACCTCCAAACAAAAGGACATAAGAAACGCCCCCTCCATCACGGAGACCCCCTCGCATTGGGGAATTAATCCAGTATCGATAAGAAATTGATCCAATAGGTAGAGCCCGCCCGAGAAGAGGGAAGGACAATGGAACCCCTATAAAAGATAGGGACCTCGTGTTGTCCGGTCTGTTAAACCCGTGCTCCGGCTCCGACTGACATCGCGCATCCTGACTCCAGCCGTTGAGCACCAGCCGCCGAAACCGTAAGTTCAACGCTCGCTACGCGATCCAAGCCCACTAGACTCCCAAGTACCAGAACGCTTGCTGAAGGCTGCAGACAAAACCAGGACGAAGGCCTCGTTCTCTGACCTTGCCTGTTCCTGTTAGATAAGTATTCTGTTTGCTAAAGTTTAGTTATAGCTTAGTCTCTTAGTGTGTGCATGAGTATTTATTATAACTGTATAATAAATATTGATCGTTTGAACTTTACTAATCGGTGTATCGTCTTTATTACTTTGAACTTGACCTTGGAATACTTGTGACGTTGCCTATACGGCAACTGGCGACTCCAGAGCTAAATAATTACATAGAACAGAGCCTAGCAGTGTTAAGCACACGTCGAACTCGGAGGCGTGTTAATACACTCCAATAAACGCGTTTTACGCCCATAGTAAAACGTGCAACATTTAGTGGCGACTCCGCCGGGACTCGAACCCACAACCTTTGAATTAGAAGTCCAAATTGCAGAGAAAGAAAGAGATCACAAGTATTCAAGGTGTTCAAAATAATAAGCGAAATTCGGAAGTGTGTTTAGTGCATGCGTACTAACAGGGCTGTAAGGTAAAACTGAAAGCTTTTTGTTGCGACAAACTTTCGGTAGTTTTGTAATCGGAAAATAGCGTAAGCCGTACCCTTTTTCTCGAAACACCACCCCAGCAACCCCCTGTTCCAAATTATAAAAAGAGAGTCAGAGGAAATGGCCATGCAGGCAATAGAACGTCTGATGGATCCAGCAAAGTTTGTGGTCGCAGCGACCAGCAGCAGTAGCAGAGTAGGCCAGTGTCCCTCGTGGGAGCTGGAACTCCGCAAATATCTGCAGGGAAAGGGATGGCCCCTTTGGAAAGAGTTTTGTGCAAATGAGGAGACAGGTCCCGGAAGTATAGGTCATACTTGGTGGGAGAACCTCTCTCAAATACACAAAAGGAGTTTAGGTAAAGCACGCAAGCCGATGGCGATTGTGTCCTGCTTGGCACAGTTGCGAGGCGCAGAGGAGGTCATCAGGACGCTCCGGGCAGATTTAGAGGAAAGGAACCGAATGAGTAAGGTCGATGTCAGGGACATCGAGAAAGAAAACCTGGAATTAAAAGGGAAGTTGGCAGAGAAGGATAGAGAGGTGGATGATGCCAAGAGGGCTCACCAGTCTTGTCTAGCTCATCTGAGCAGTTCCCAGACCCAGTATGAGAAAGCCTATCAGGACGTGCAACGTGCCGTTCTGATAAGACAGGAATCGGAAAAGCAGGTGGAGGCATTGCAGAGGCAATGTTCCGATCTCAAAGCAGCTTTGAGAGCACTCCATGCTGCAACGACCGAACAAAGACAAAGCACAGTTGACCACGCGAAATGCAGGAAACAGATTGCGGAACTGCAATCTCTGCTTTCGGTGCAGAATGGCTTCCAAAGCACCTTTGGAGCACAGTTAGATGGGGAAAACGCCCCAGATTGGCAGGAATTAAGCGAGACAGCGCAGCGTTATGTTCAGGGAACATGTGCGCCAGCAGCTCAGCAGAAACGACAGGCACCCCAACCCCCCCCCCAGCTCAGACCATAACCGCACCCATGAATCCCGTAACCACACAGAGGAAAGCCGAATCAGAAGGCGCCCCAGACATAACTTACACCACCCCTTTAACAGTAACCCAGCTAAGGGACGCTTGTGAAAAGATCACTCCGTTCCTCCCCACCGCAGACCCCCACCAGTTTTTCGCAAAAGTAAAACAGCAGGCTACCATGTACGGCCTGGATGAGAGAGAGCAGGTTAAGCTCACCGTGCTGAGCTTAGACCAGAGTGTAGTGGCAGCCCTCCCCGACCCACAGAACGTGGCAGGAGGCAGCCTAGAGGAGATGCACACTGCCATTTTAGATGCCATCGGGTACAATAGAGGTGACCCCGTAGAAGGATTGAATAAGTGCAGGCAGAAGAGATCCGAACACCCCACAGCATTCGCAGGAAGGCTGTGGATTCATTTCAGCGCAGTTTTCGGACAGCTAGATAGAGCGCATTTAACCCGCGAAAACATGGTTAAGTGGACGCGCACAATTATCTCACACGCAACAGAAGCAGGACAGAGCGCTTGCAACAGTTACGACCCCTCAGAAGAGGCCCATAACGAAAAATGGGTCCTGAAAAGATTGTCCCGCGCTTGGGAGCAATCGCTTCAGGCAAAAGGAAAAGTTAGATCCCCAGAAGAGGCTCAGGCTGCTGCAGATATCCAAGCAGTCAGAGAGCACCAGAAGCCCGCATGGGTAAATGAAGGCAAGAGCAGCCCTCAACAGAAAGGACAGGAATGCTATAACTGTGGACAGTTAGGGCATTGGGCAAAAGAGTGCCAAGCACCCCAGCGATCTCAGAGAGGCCAGCAGACAGGCACTCTGAACCGCAACAAAGCAAAACCCATCCACAATGTAGCAGTACAGTCAGGACCCACCAATGTGGACGAGACGAACTGACGGCGTTCGGGCTCCCCCACTTGGGTCTGTGACACACTATGGGACTCATCAGGGAGGCCCGTAGTCACGGCAAAAGTCAAAGGGAAGCCCATAGAGTTACTGTGGGACACAGGAGGATCCCGCACCACCATTAACTCCACGACCACGGCACACGCAGACACGTGGCCGACCACCTCCACCATCACACTTAGCGGGTTCACCGGACACTCGCAGCAGGGACATATCACAGCACCCGTAGCAATCCAGCTAGGGAACATTAGCACAAGGCACCCCGTAGTTCTAGTAAATCTTCCCCGGACAGCAGAGCACATCCTGGGGATAGATTTTATGAACGCTCACAGCTTGTCGTTCGACCCAGTGAACCAGTGTGTCTGGCGAATGGCGAGATCAGACAGAGCCCCAGCCACCCTCACAGTAGGAGACTACGCTAATCGGATTAGCGCAGTGGGAGAGTACTCATTCGACCTGACTACGCTCCACACCGACAGACAAATTAAGGCCCTACTAAACAAACACAGGACAGCATTTGCAAGTCACCGTCATGACTGTGGCAGAATGACTGGACAAGTTCATGTTACCGGACAGGACCCCCGAACGCAAAAGCAGTATAGATTTCCCCTTGAAGCAGAGGTGGAAATAGAAAAGGTTATAGGCAGCTTGTTGGACCAAGGTGTACTGAGAACGGTAGCCTCCACCAACAATGCCCCTATTTGGCCAGTGAGGAAGCCCGATGGATCATGGCGTCTGACCATCGATTATCGGGAACTCAACAAAGTAACCCCCGCAGTAGCCCCAACGGTAGCTACTAGTCCCGAGACCATGCTCAAGCAGGGTCTCAACGCCAAGTACTTCACGGTATTGGACATCAGTAATGGATTCTGGTCAATACCATTGGCAAAAGCGTGCCAATACAAATTCGCATTCACTTTTAAAACTCAGCAGTACACGTGGACATGCCTCCCACAAGGATTCCACAATTCACCCTCCATTTTCCACCGACAGCTGGCAAGTGGATTAGAGAAATTTTCCCGACCCGAATGTCTGGTACAGTATGTAGACGACCTACTACTGCAGACAGACACAAAGGCAGAGCACATTTCGCTTCTGGCCGAACTCCTGGAACTCTTAACTGAAATTGGCTGTAAAGTTAACCCGAAAAAGGCCCAAATATTGGAAAGTAAAGTGATGTATTTGGGATCAGTCATCACGCACGGCAAACGCGAGATCGAATTCAAAAGAATTGATTCGATCGTCAAATTGCCCCTTCCCCAGAATGTATCAGCCCTCCGGTCGTTTTTAGGACTGGTTGGCTATTGTCGGAACCACATAGACGGATTCGCGACAAAAGCCGCCCCACTCTCAGACCTCCTTAAGAAAGGAGCCCCCTGGGAATGGCTTCCGCAGCATACAGGCGCTGTGGAGGAGTTAAAACGAGCCCTTAGCGCAGCACCCGCGCTGCTAGTCCCAGACCAACTTTCACCCTACGCAATAGAGGTAGCGAGCACCGATCTGACCCTCTCGGCCGTGTTGCTTCAGGAACGGCACGAGCAGCTAAGACCAGTGGCTTATGCCTCCCGACTGTTAGACCCGGTAGAACAAGGATTTTCAGCCTGTGAGAGGCACCTCCTTGCTGTCTTCTGGGCAGTGCAGTATTTCTCATACATCACCGGACTAAACCCCATCACCATTCTAACCGAACACACACCCACACAGCTACTACTAGACGGTCGACTGAAGGACGGTTCAGTTAGCCAGATTAGGGCAGCTAGGTGGACCCTACTTTTACAAGGACGGGACATTACAGTGAAACGGACACGCACACACACATACTTAGCAGACAACCTCCAATACCCCGGACAGCCCCATGACTGTGAAATTGTAGCTCCCCTGCATAACACAGGACCCTTTTTAGCAAAAACACCCCCCAGGAAGATAGGGAACCCGAAACAAAGCCCCCAGCCCACAGACACGTGTGGACCCTTGAGGATTTATGTAGACGGTTCCTCCACAGTTTTAAATGGTGAGCGTATCACAGGATGCGGCATCTATGTAGAGGACGCGCAGGGGCGCGCTCTCGAAGAGATAGCTCTTAAGTTACCAGGTCACTTAGGCGCGCAGGCAGCAGAGCTAGCAGCCATTGCGTACATAGTGGACCACCCCGATTCTTTCCCCAGCCCAGCAGACATATATTCAGACAGCTTATATGTCTGCAATAGCCTAACAGATTTTCTGCCCCTGTGGAGGACACGAGGTTTTGTCTCCGCAGACGGAAAACCCCTTCCATCAGCCCCCTTACTCCAGCACATCCTAGAGAAAGCGAAGGACAGGACCTTCGGCATAATAAAAGTAAGAAGCCACCATAGGTCATCACCCCCTGGGAATGTAAAGGCCGACGCATTGGCTAAGGCAGGTTCCAGGCGAGGACACTTATGGACCCCCCCAGCTAGCGCACCAGCTAGCGCCCCTGTGAGCGCAGTCCAAGTCTCACAGACTGATATTAAAGATCTCGTGGCAGCACAGAAACAGGACGGAGACCTCAGGGAGGTTTTCAAGGGAAACTTTGTGCCTGCGTACGAGCACTTTAAACACACACTGACCACACATGAGGGTGTGATCATTAAGGACCAACTTTATGTGGTCCCACAGCAGGACAGGAATCAGATGATTGCCTTGTTCCATGACGGACACGGGCATCAGGGAATTGATGCAACAACGAGGCACCTCAGGCAACTCTGTTGGTGGCCTAATCTCAGGACTGATGTCACACATTACATAGAGAATTGCCTGATTTGTGCTCAGAATAACCCGGAGCGGTATTCTAAGAAAGCACAACTTCGGCATACTCGCCCAGTTAACGGCCCTTGGACAAACCTCCAGATCGACTTTATAGGTCCATTGCCCCCTTGTAGGAATGGCTATAAATACGTTCTGGTGGTGATAGATACCTTTACCAAATGGGTAGAGGCATTTCCCTCACGAACAAACACAGCTAAGACAGCTGCAAAGATCCTGACCCACCACATCTTCACGAGATGGGGTTTACCCCGAAGTATCGATTCGGACCAGGGATCTCACTTTACAGGACGGGTCATGAGGAACGTCCTGACAATATTCGGAATCAAACAGAATTTTCATATTGCGTATCATCCACAGTCCAGCGGGATTGTGGAGCGCATGAATCGGACCCTAAAAACGACCCTTAGGAAAATGGTTCAACAGAACAATTCCACATGGGATTCAGTGCTCCCATTTGCACTTATGTTCATAAGGAACACTGTCTCCACATCTACAGGATACACACCACACACACTCATGACCGGACGCCCTATGAAAGGTACAGAATTCCTTTTAGGACTGGACATGACAAGCCCCGAAGTGACGGCCCTCACACATGAAAAGGCAGTTAAAGAACTAGTTGAGACTGTGAGGTCTGCACAGATCGCAGCCGCAGTCCAGCTAGGGAAACGCCGACAGCAACGTACTGCCTGTTTCAATAAGACCGTCCACACCACAGAATTCCAGGTGGGCCAACAGGTAATGTTATCTGTTTATAACCCCAGCAGTTTTTTGGCTCCAAAATATTCCGGTCCCTACTCAATTTCGGACAAAATTAGCCCCTCCGTTTACAGGATAAAGTATCCTAATGGGAAGACTGCGTGGTTCCATATAAACCAGTTAAAGGCATATGGAACACAGGCCAACCATGCTCACCATGTCCTGCTAGATGCAGCAGAACACTTCACCCCGCCCACCAGAGACACTTTTCCACCATCCCCCTCACAGACCAGTTCATCCACGGACTCGCCCACGACTCCGCCCACAGACCACTACAGACCACGCCCCGACACGCCCACAAGCTGCCACAGCAGAGACAGCAGGACTGACACTGACTCTGAAGACAGCGACAGCACACAGCCATACAGCCCACACTGCACCAACTACGACCCCGACTCCAGTGACCCCATGGAAGTCACTTACCTCAAAAACCCAGAACCACCACCCGACCCCGACTACCCCGACAACACACTCGACACTACACAGTGGCACAGGGACAATTCCTACAGACTTGTCCGCAATGACGAGAGTGACCCCCGGTCACACAATTCCAAAGTTTCATGCCTGATCCACACAAGGGTGTGGGATCCGGGAGAGCAGGACGACACGGTGTCTGACTCCCGACACGGCAACCCCTTTGTGACCCTGTTCACAGAGGCAGAATCAAAGTGAGGTGTCCAGATGATGTAAGATAGGAATCGTTTGAGAGAAACGATGTCCTTTCTGATGGAACCTGCACGTATGTTTGTCTTCGTTTTATGTTTGTTTGTTTTCAGGAATGTAAATGTTCATTGGAGGATGGACATCTTCTTTTCAGCTGAAAAGATTGTGACCACCTCACATACACGTTAGTTTGTCCGCAGATACTTTTGAGAACTTTGGTTCCAAAAACTCGGTTTGATTGGAGATCCTTTCCAAAGTTGTAAGGCCACACGCCAAATAGCTTGTCCGCAGATATCTCTGAGAACTTCAGTGATGTCCTCAGTTGGAGCATCTTGGCTCCCTTGGTTTTTTTTAGGTGCCCCTCTATTCGGCGAAATAGAGGCTGCAAGTCATGGTCAACACATTCGTACCCGTTTCTTTCCAGGTTACTCAGGCAGTGGACAAACGGCACTGAGGACCCGCCCTGTCTGAGAACCAACCCTTGGTCAGCCAAGCTCGGGTATGGCACAGCACGCCCTACCCGGGGATCCCATCCAACTCGTACCCGTCGCGGCCCATACGCAACTCATTCGGATGTTTATTTCAAAGTTTGTTTCATTTTACGTTAGGTAGCCCTTCGGCCACCATCCCACATGCTATTTACATCCGGGAACATTCGGATGGTAAATCAGCAAAGCCTGCGAGACGGCTCGCAGAAGGAAGGATTGTTAGGTGTATGCTGGTCTTTAAATTCGCTTTTTGAAAAAAAAAATGAGGGGAGTCACAGGGTGTGACTTAGCCAGTCATTTTAAAGGGTCAATTGGGTTTTGAAAGACAGATGCACTAACAAGTAAAGGTCTTAAACTGTGTATTGACAGATACTGTGCTTGATCCCAAAGGTTTCAAAGGACGAGACAGAGGTCGAAGCCAGGATTGTCAATACCGGAGGAAGAAGGAAGAAAAAGAAGAAGAACAGCAAAATGATGGAAGCCCACTTATTACTGTTTAATGTCATATGTATATGTGTGGAAACAAGACACGTTTCCCCCACAACCCCCACCGTAAATGTTTCCATTACAGCAAACCCCCAGTGCTCAGCTCTGATCAGCGAGGTTCAGACCTGGTGTACTAAATTCATGACGTGGTACTCCATGTCCTACATAATCGAATCACTGTTGGTGATCGCGATCCTCATCATCCTAGTGCAGACCCTCAGGTTGAGGAAATGGAAGAGGAGAGCCTCTCGTTCCAGCACCTCACCCATCTATAGAGTGCAATCCCCCATCTTCGGATTCCACCAAACCCCTCAACCCCTCACTGATTACAACACTCTGTAAATAAAATTCAGCCATGTATTATATTGTTCCATACTCGACTGCCGAGTTGGGAAGTGTGATGTTGTGGTGTGAATGGTTAAGGTCTTAGAGTGATTAAATGTTTAAGTTAAGGTTAAGGTTAATAGTGATAGGTAGAGGTTCCCAGTTGTAGTAATGCATGTCCCTTTGACATAGGGCCAAGTAGAAATGTTAGTTAAAATTTTTTTTCTCTTCTTCCCATAGTTTAGAACAGAGTAGAACAGGAACTGGCAAGAGGTCAGAACACAAGGAAGGCAAAGTACATAGGTGATCCTTCACAATAGTATGATTGTGAGGATCACAAGGAGGGAATGTAGCCATGCTGGCCACGCAAAATGGACACTGAGCCAAACTAAAATGGAAGACTGCTGGGAAACAGACAGTTTAGCCAGAACAGCAGTCTGCAAAGAGCAGTTTGCATTCTGCAGCAGCAGAAACCAGTTTGGGCTCAGGTGAAAAGACCTTAGCTAGGTGCAAATGGCAAAACGCTTTGCATGCTAATGAGGCCATCAGACTTGAACACCCACACAATAGATACATTTGGTTCTGAATGGACACATTCTAATCAAGACCCAGACATCGAGGCACCAGAAACCTCCAAACAAAAGGACATAAGAAACGCCCCCTCCATCACGGAGACCCCCTCGCATTGGGGAATTAATCCAGTATCGATAAGAAATTGATCCAATAGGTAGAGCCCTCCCGAGAAGAGGGAAGGACAATGGAACCCCTATAAAAGATAGGGACCTCGTGTTGTCCGGTCTGTTAAACCCGTGCTCCGGCTCCGACTGACATCGCGCATCCTGACTCCAGCCGTTGAGCACCAGCCGCCGAAACCGTAAGTTCAACGCTCGCTACGCGATCCAAGCCCACTAGACTCCCAAGTACCAGAACGCTTGCTGAAGGCTGCAGACAAAACCAGGACGAAGGCCTCGTTCTCTGACCTTGCCTGTTCCTGTTAGATAAGTATTCTGTTTGCTAAAGTTTAGTTATAGCTTAGTCTCTTAGTGTGTGCATGAGTATTTATTATAACTGTATAATAAATATTGATCGTTTGAACTTTACTAATCGGTGTATCGTCTTTATTACTTTGAACTTGACCTTGGAATACTTGTGACGTTGCCTATACGGCAACTGGCGACTCCAGAGCTAAATAATTACATAGAACAGAGCCTAGCAGTGTTAAGCACACGTCGAACTCGGAGGCGTGTTAATACACTCCAATAAACGCGTTTTACGCCCATAGTAAAACGTGCAACAACACACAAGGTACACATTTGTAAATCGATGCAGCGATTGTTCAATGATGCAAACTTGAGGCTTGCATTTAACATAACACTTCTACTTGTAAGCTTAAACTACGCACAGTTCCAAATATAATCTTGCGTGAGATTCCTCAATACTGGCTGGTTGCTTTCCAAGTCCTGTTCTAGACTCTGTGCTGATCAAGAACTATGTACTACTCTGTGGATGGTGTCACTCTCAAATCATTAATTTATCCTTTTCTCTGTCAAGCACCTTACTCCACAATGCATGCAGGTACCATCATCACAATACAATGCAGGGCGGGATTCTCTAGGAGTATTTGCCCAACGACAGCCTGTTCGAGGTCAGTGGATTTTTCCATTGTCGGTGTCATGCCCACGGCGTTCTTGCGGCGGGCGGGGCAGAAGAATCCAGTTCACAGTCTTATGTCTAAACAGCTCATTCACAAACTCGGTCTGCTCCATGTGAAGGAATGGTTGTGGTGCTCTATATCTGGGAATTAGGTTGCGTGGTAGAGTTCCTTCTCTTCCTAGCATTTTTATTCGGCATTTTCCACCCACCATGTTATCATATAATTTCTTGTGCATTTCTATTAGTGTGACCATTTCAGATCTCATTCTGACATGTAACCTCATTTTCCTTCTCTGCCTGAATTGTTGCTATGTTTCATTCCCTGCGCCACAACTTCCTTCAACTGGGTGGGTTCCAATCTCTTCCTTTTGTCTTCTGCATCAAGCAATTTTCTGCTTGGATTGAAGTAGTTCTTTATTTAATGCATTTGCTTCTCCTCCGTCTGTATTTTGTACTCAAATCTCCATCAGTTGCAGTTTGGTCTGATCCAGTTCCAGCTCCATTTACTTTATCTTGATATTCATCTGGAGTACCCTGAAGTGAACTGACAAATTTAAATGGCCTATTTTTGTTAAAAGAGATCTCTGCAGCAATCACAGTTTTCAACCTGTTTTCGAATTTATTCCGACTCAGCTTTATTTCCCAACTATTACCTTCCCAATCTCTCTCTCCAATTGAGAGCTGATTTGTTTGTATCTGATGATTAAGCTGTTCTTCTTGGTTTCTGCTTCTCATTCTCAGTATGTGCATGCTGTTCTCTGAGTCCATTTGTCTCATGTAAACATTGCTCCATTCGCCTCCCAAACTCGATTTCCAGCTCTTCGCAAGAAATTTCCAGTTGGCTTGACATTTTCCGCCAGCTTAACACTCTGTTACTGAGCACATTGGAATTCTTCCTCAAACCACTGCAATTTTTTTTTTCTCTGTCAGAATAATTATCGCTTGTCAGAGAGAATCACAATCATTCTTTAGTCCGTTGCTCTGCTTTTGGAATAGATTCAGTTTTTCCGTTTCGGAGTTTCTTCCAAGGTGAATCCATCATTCCCTTCTAACAACATTCGATTACCCTTCTCATGCTTTGCATGTTTGCAGAGAACTGGACTGGAGCGCGGCCAGATGGGCGGCGCCTCTCTCTATAAACGCACACAATGTTCATGGGGAACCTGGCGCTAAAATATTCGTAGACGGCCTGATTCTGGCTCAGGGTTTCATACGTAGCAGAGCAGCTATCTCGCTGCGATCTATTGAAAGTCATCCCTCGAGCCAAAAAAAAGGGGCAGCACGGTAGCATTGTGGATAGCACAATTGCTTCACAACTCCAGGGTCCCAGGTTCGATTCCGGCTTGGGTCACTGTCTGTGCGGAGTCTGCACGTTCTCCCCGTGTCTGCTTGGCTTTCCTCCGACTGCTCCGGTTTCCTCCCACAGTCCAAAGATGTGCAGGTTAGGTGGATTGGCCATGATAAATTGCCCTTAGTGTCCAAAATTGCCCTTAGTGTTGTGTGGGGTTACTGGGTTATGGGGATAGGGTGGAGGTGTTAACCTTGGGTAGGGTGCTCTTTCCAGGAGCCAGTGTAGACTCGATGGGCCGAATGGCCTCCTTCTGCACTGTAAATTCTATGAAATTTGCTGTAGTTGCAACATTTTTCATCATTTCTTCCATCTTCTTGTTATGTTTATTGGACAATTCTCCTGAACTGTTAACTCGTTCCAACAGTTGTGTTCTCTCTCTGGGATAGTCCATTGCTATGCCGGCAGCCTCAAACACCAGGGAGTTTCAGCCTCTCTGCGGAATGCCAATTTCGCCGGCTCATTTGTGTTTTCCACATGGCTGGTAGTTCGATCATTCAATTAGATCTCCAAAGAATTCCCAATAATAGCTCTGGTAAATGATAGCTCTGCTCTAATTTCTGCTTCAACAGCACGGTGACTCCTGCAGTAGATGATACAGGATGTCCTACATGAATGCCTTGGGTCACATCGTGTATGCGTTTCAGTCTGAGACTGATAGGCTGCATTACATGGGATTTCCTTGGCTCTTCAAGTTCCATCCTATGACCACTGTTGTTAAGTTCTGCTGTGCTTTTTCTCTCAACTAAAGTCCATTCGCCACTTGTTGGTGAATGTTGTACTGTTTCTTACTGGGTAGATTTTCTCACTACTTTCACCTTTTTCATCATGCATGTTTTCTTTCTTAGCTTTGCTAAAGCTGAGCTGTGTCTCATTTAGAATGAAGTTACAAACTTTTAACTCATTGTCCATGTGAAGTTTATCCAACTCTTTTTTTCCCTTACTCTTACTTCTTCTGCTGTTGTGGCTTGCCTTACTTTCGGACTGATTACAGCTTTATCGTTTGCTTGTAATTTATTGCTAAAACACTCAAGGAACCTCTCATTACAACACAAAAGGATGGGACACGACTGCTTGCTTGCTTTCACCTCCTCATCTAGTCGTTTAAGGCCTTTTGATGCCCTCCTGCTGGGGCACATCAGTACCCTCCTGGGATTCATTGGTACCCTCCTTCTGGACAGTCTTTCCTTGTCCACTCTGTGTCTGGGGTTGCCTCTTCCTTAAGGACTTATTACCTCTTCTGAGCTCCAGTGTTGCCTCTTCTTTGAGATCCTTATTGCTGTCTTAGAGGCCTTGCATTGCTTAGAGTTGCCCTCTATCTGGGATCTTCTCTAATATTCCTGTCCCTTGTCCTTTGTTCCTTCTTATGCATGTTGCATTAAATGCTGCACAACATTAAATGCATTACAGCTTTAAGACGGTCAACTTTTTAAAACTGCCACAGCTGCTGTTTCTCTCTCTCTCTCTCTATAACTGTTCTTTTCCCACGCTTTTGTGGTTTTGGTGAGAAACCACAGCTCCTCCTTTTTGGATGTTTTTTTAAACTGTTTAACTTCACCTTTTTTGGTGGTAGAAGATTTCTACATCGATTTCTACAGTTTTCCCATTTTCTCTCCTGGGGTGATCACTCGCTCTCTGTTCCCATTGGTCCCTCAAGTCAGGTGACCCTTTTCTGTTGTGCTGTCTTAAAGAGATAGACACTGGTAAAGTCCAGGGACTGGATTCTCCCTCGGCGGGATGCTCTGTTTTGCCGGCAGCCTTGGGGTTTCCCGCAGTGTGGAGTTGCCCCACAATGGGAAACCCCATTGACCAGCCGGCGTAACGGAGCAACCCGTTGGTGGGATAAAACAGAAATGTGGCGCGACGGGATGGCGAATCCAGCCCCAGATCTATGAAGGAGCAATAGTCCAGAGAAATAAAAACAATCAGAGATCGTGCTTATTCCAGAAGGAACCATATTTAGAAACAGGAGGAACCTTGGGCGGGATTCTCCGCCGGCGGTATTCTCCGTTTTGCCGGCACCCAGGGATTTCCCGACGGCTTGGGGCTGCCCCACAATGGGAAACCCCATTGATCGGCTGGCATAATGGAGAATCCCGCCGGCCGGTCGGGGAAGAAATGTGGCGTGGCGGGGCGGAGAATCCCGCCCCTTACTTCTGTTCATCAATGATGACATGTTCTGGGCATGCCCTAGACTTGTCAGATTTTGGTCATCCCTCTTCGAAGAGGGGAAGAGGGCTGACGTCCATGTCTTTGTTTCCCTAATCGCACGCCGGAAAATGCTGCTCGGTTGGTGATCAGCAGCACCAGCCAGAGCTGCAGACTGGCTGGCAAACCTGTCGGAATTTCTGCACCTGGAAAAGATCAAATTGACTATCCGAGGGTAAGAGGATGGCTTCCACAAAGCATGGAGGCCATTCACCAACTTGTTCCAGGACTATTCAAGGCCATCAGCCAATAGAGCAAGGGGAAGCGGGTGTGAATGCACAGGAGCCCACGAGACAGCAAAGAAACAGACAAGGAAGGTGGGGGAGGGGTGGCGGGGAGGCCAAAGAGGGATGAGGGGGTGGCCAGAAAACAGCTGAAACAGATTTTAGGGGGCTCAGAGCAAGGCCATAAGAAACGGAACCCCCAAAGAAACGCCAAAAGTGAGGGGGGGGGGGGATGAGAAGGGGTTAGGGCCAAAAGGAGGGAAAGGGAAGGGGATTTCACCACACACATGTTACTGGAAGGTAACCACCCACTGCAAATAAGCGACCCAGGAAAGGACCCTGAAACAACAAAAAGAGGGGGCGTGGTGAATCAAGACAGAGGAAAATGCCTTGTAAAGTGTAACTGTCGCATATAACCTTGTTGAATGTACAGTGTCTAAAATGTAAAAATGTCAATAAAAACAATTCAAAAAGAAAAAATAACAACCAGTCAGAAATTTTGGGGAAGCCAGATGTTGAGTCAGAAATTAACAGAGAACCACCACACTCAATGAAGACAATCTAAGTCAAGATAAACTAATTCAAAGAGAGACTACTGCTCTTCCAAATGTGATAGAACACAATCATGGAGAGCAGTGAAGTCTCCTGACAGGTGGAATCTGTGATGTCAGTTTTGGGGGGAGATGGGGCAGTACGTAAACATGAATGTAAAAAACATGGATGAAGACTTGGGGTCGATGTAGTATTAGGGTTTGTAAGGGTTAACGTGTGAGACTGTGTAAATAGCATCTTCCATAATAATGATGTAAGAGAACACATGCCTAAGAGTCAAAAGTTAAATGTTCATGACTTCAACAGTGTCGCGGCATATTGTTTAGTTGTGTAAAATAAATCGGTTATTGTTTGAACATCCGAATGCATCAGTAATCATTCCTCAACGAAACTAACTAACATAAAACATTTACACGTACCACAAGTGAACAGCAGACCAGTCTGCCTAATGCAGGGAGCACTGATTGAACAGCCTTGCTCAAAGCAGCATTGACTTATGCTTTTCAGCTGATCATAGCTGAACCATTTCCTCCCACATATTTAATATAAGGAAAGATGTCATCCCAGGAAACATATTGCAGAGCTGGCAATGCAGATACATTCATTTCCCAGAGATTAAAATAAAATACTTCATTCTAGAACCACTTCTGCACTACTGCAAAGAATGAATCACTTTACAATGCCCGTTAGTGGGAATCAATTCAGAACAAATGAATGGCTGGAAATCTGCAAATGTATATGAATGTTTAAGTCTCACTTTTCTGATAAATCATTAGTCTTTTAAGACTCTGTGCTTTCACAGGGCTCCATTGGGACTGGTGATTATTTCAATATTAAGTAATTCTTAGACCTGCTTGACTGTTTGCAGTAAGATCTAATCCCTGCTGTGAATGCAACATTGAGTGTCAGAGGGAGGCCTCATGAAAACATACTAGGTGGTAATGTTCAAATGCTGTGCTAAATCTCTTTTGTTCTTTTTCCTTTATCCTGAATACAGGTATCATCCGACTCAAAGATTGATATTTTTCAATTCCCAACAGCATCATGGCAATAGAGATTTAGGATCAGATCTTCTGATCTCCAGTAGTCAGAGACAGTATGTACCCTATATGATGTACTGTGGGAACCCCTGGAAATCCCAACGCAAGGACTTTTTGAGAATTGCCCAGGAAACTTGAATTTTCAGTGGGCAATTTTCCTGCTTCCAAAACCATCCCCAAAAAAGTCCCAACACTGCTAGTAGGACATCAAATGGTTCTGAATTATCTACCTGGGTAATTATCCAGGAAATGGGAAGAAAAATGTGGTCTAAGACCTGGTTAACTATAAAATTGAGATTCCACCATTCACACTAAACATCCCTTCCTGATTATCCTGCTAATCCCAACTTCTCAACAACACAACCTGACTAACTCCCACCATCTGATTCCCACCCTGGCTGACTGACTATCTTTGCAGCCTGGTCTGACAAGTCCCTTACCTGCCCTGACTAGCCCCTACCACACAACATCCCTCCTAACAGTACTCCCACCCCCCCTCCCTCCACCCCCCCCCCCCCCCCCCCCCCACACCCTTCCCAAACCCGAACTGACTAGCTCCAACCAAACAACACCCTTCCTGGTCCCCCATCTCCCCTAACCAAAACTGAGAAGTCCCCATCAGCTGACTCCACCCGGGCAAACACCCCCCCCCCCAAACCTCCCGCCCCCCAGCCCCTGACTTCTCACTGACCCAACCTGACTAGCACCCATGACCTGACCACCTCCTTAACTCTGACTCCACACCCATTGACCTGACTTGACTATCCCCATGATCCACCTACATACAAACGAACCTACCCACCTGCCACCCAACCCCTTTACCCACCTTACCCATTTACCCTACCCTCCTTACTCATTTATCTTCTTTCCAGAGCTGTTTTCAAAGCTGTTTTGGGACATGTAAGTTAGTTATTTACAGGAATATGTCAGCTAGTGGCATAAAAAGGGGATGTGGTTTCTGCGCAGATTCTCTGCACTGCTCCCTATGAGGTTTGCTGCCCTGGGTGCAGTGTGAAAGGTCCTCCGTCGGAAATAAGAGAGCCATCTAGAACCAGCAGACACAGTCTCAGAATAAAGGCAAGCTAATTAGGACTCAGATGAAGAGGAATTTCTTCCTGCAGAATGTAGTGAATCTTTCTAATTCTCCAACCCCAAGAAGTTGGGGAAGCTCTACCTCTGAGTATGTCCAAGACAGGGATTGTTAGGTTTCTAGATACTTATAACATCATGGGATATGGAATAACATGGGAAAATGAGGTAGACAATCTGCCATGAGCTAGTTGAATGGCAGAGCAGGCTCGAGGGGCTGAATGGCCTACACCTGCTCCTATGTTCTACAATTGATCATATAAAATGCCTGGATTCATAAAAATATTCCATCTTCTCCACTACCATAAAAACAGTAGCTACCAAGAATGAATACACACCCTTGCACTAAGCATTGCTGTAGACCAAATGACAAGAAATACGTCAAATGACATATTATCCTCATTTGCTTACAATCTGCCTGCTCAGTGCTGCTGGTCGCCTGCATGTTTGAAATGGCTGGGGAATCTGAAGAGAATAGAGGCATGGCGCAGCACAATTTGGGGAAATATCTCCCTCCCCCACTTGCCCTAGTTGTATCGAAAAAAGGAGGCAAAGGAGGAAATCCCAGCCATACATTTATACCTGAGTTCATACCATATACGATGGTACAATTTATGCGAGCTGTTACAGTGATAATGTGCCCCTTTGTGGTATGGGGGACAGGCTGACAGAAAAAAAATACATTAAGTCCAAAAGCAAGAACTACCAAAAAGGTCCCTAGATGGAATCGATATATTGGCTGTCTGCCAGACCTTTCAAGTGGCCATGGAAACGCATTATCGCAAAACGAATGATTATGCAATTGCAGTGTTTATCATGTTAACACGGAAGGACAAAAGGCCACACTATGAATATGTAACTAACTTTGAGACAGTAGAGATCAACTTCGCAACAGGAAGAACAAAAAAAAAATGGCCATCAGGCTCCATAATTGGCTAATAGCTGGTCAGGCATGAGTATTTCGGAGGTTAGTGGATCAAAATCACCCTGGCTAAAACAACAGCATCATTTTTATTTCTATTAGTGAGTATAAGTCTTATCGAGGCACTAGAACTCAGGTCATGTGCTTGTATGTATCATATCACAGCACCAGCAGAACCTGGATAAAAGAAGGAACATCGGAACATATTGTCAAATAGAAGGAACCCTGAGCTCAGAGAGAAGCCGACAGCCACGCTGAGTGATTGTAGCCGTGAAACTTCCTTCACTAGTGCGACTAATACTGTAAGGGTCCTTCCTGTTGATCCCCTTATTTCACCTTTTTTTTCTGTTATGATTTTGATCCATGGATGCTTAATGGACATGTATCTTTAAGTCAAACAGCAGAGAGAATGAAGAATTCAAAAAATTGCAGACTTTGTGGCACCCGACAGATGGGGTGGGACTTGGTTTGATTGCTAGGCTAGTGGCCACTTAATGTCATATTCTGCCCAGTAACAGGTGGTGATTGGGTCCTGCCTGAGTGGGATGATTTCCAGAGGAAAGCAGATTTGGGTCCCAGATGCTCAAGGAAGGTGAACTATGAGTGCCTGCTCTCCCTCTCTTAATTCTCTCCCTCCAGAATTGCTGTGAACTGCTGTATTTCTGAACCTACAAAGAACCTGAATGAATGAACCTACAGTAAAAACCATTTGAGATTGAAGACAGAGGCCTCAACCTGAAAGCCTTGTTGAAGGAAAGTGTGATAGAGATAGAGATAGAGAAATACAGCACAGAACAGGCCCTTCGGCCCACGATGTTGTGCCGAACTTTTGTCCTAGGTTAATCAGAGAATTTTGGACACTAAAGGCAATTTTTCATGGCCAATCCACCCAACCTGCACATCGTTGGACTGTGGGAGGAAACCGGAGTACCCGGAGGAAACCCACGCACACACGGCGAGGATGTGCAGACTCCACACAGCCAGTGACCCAAGTCGAAATCGAACTTGAGACCCTGGAGCTGTGAAGCAATTGTGCTATCCACAATGCTACCGTGCTGCTGCCCTTAAGTGTGCTTAAAGTCAACCATCTGAAACAAAGACTCTTCATCCTTTTACTAATTATTTTCAACCCTTTCTTCTCCTCTGTGTTTGTTTATCTTGTGTGCGTGTGTAGAATCACAGAATAATATAATGTAGAAGAGGCAATTCGGCCCATCGAGTCTGCACTGACGAGGGTGGGAAAAAGTGAAAATGGGGGATTAGGAATTAAATAATAGTTCATCAGTTGTATTTGCTGCATATTTCATTACAAATCCTTTTATAAATAAAAAGTAATTGTGTTTAAATTTACAAACCTGGTGACTGTAATTATTGGTCAAGGGCCAAAGATTTTGGGTATTTTTCAAACAAGTATTGGTTAATTTAATTGTGTTGCGACTCTGGGTCAAGGGGGCTGAAATTGACCACACACTAGCCCAGGGTGTTGTAACAATACCAAGAGGTCAGCTGTTAGTCTGAGTTAAATTCCATTTGATTGATTTTGAGGATTGTAAGACACAGATAAAATAGAGTTACAGTAGAAAGTGTATGTTTCCTTCTGTCTGTCTAAGCTGATTAAGCAAATTCTTGGACAACACCTTTAAGGGGGTGGGTCCCCAGAGATTCATGTGACCCAATTGGACAAAAGAGGCCGGAGTGTGTGAACGTTGGGGACAGTGCTTGGGTTCCCAGTCAGTTGGGAATTTAGAGTCTTGGAACATGGTAGCTTTCAGGTCACACTCTGTAAATAGTTTCTTTTTAATAAATTGTTCATTTGTTAATCCATCTGGTGGTTGCCCGTCTGTCATGATATTGCAATCATATTTCAGAGGTAGATCCAAATCTGCAGAAGAGCAGCAGTGTAGAAATGGATTAGTCGAAAAGATATGGCCAGGATATTCCACCCAGCGGGATATTGCGGTCCCGCCGAAGTAAACGGCAATCTAAATGGCCCGCCATATCTGCCGGGGGAGAGACATACCCTTACAGGGCCATAAAATCTTATTTTTAAATATAAATTTAGAGTACCAACTTAACTTTTTTTCCAATTAATTTAGCGTGGCCAATTCACCTACCCTGCACATCTTTGGGTTGTGGGGGCTAAACCCACGCAGACACGGGGAGAATGTGCAAACTCCACACGGACAGTGACCCAGGGCCGGGATTTGAACCCGGGTCCTCAGTGCCGTAGTCCCAGTGCTAACCAGTGTGCCACCGTGCTGCCCTCAGGGCCATAAAATCTTGAAGGAAGTGTCTTTCACCCCATTAAAGTGAAGAATGTCAATGTGGCAAAATAAAATCCTTCCCTTTGTAGTCAGTGGAGTGGAAAATTTTAATTTATCTAGCCTGTTACATATGTGTTAGAGAATTTATTTATGGAACAGTACTTCAAAATAATGTTTAAAATGTCCAAATCCATAATACTCCTCACCTTCTAATTAAACTCTCATGTCACAATAAAGAGAGAACAGAAAGGCCACATATTATGATCCCGGATCAGACCCCCAACAGTGGATTGGACTCTGGACAGAAACCCCAATATTTTATTTTAATTTTGTCGGACTGTGAGGAAAGGATACCTGGCTACATGAGTGCTTTCACGCAAAGTAAGGATATGTATATTAAAACAAACTTTATTACTAACACAGTAAGCGCAATCTAACCAATTTGGAACAGAGTCCCGTGATGAGCGCTCGCAGCACCGAGAAACACCATGGAATCTATCGGGACTAGGTTGCAATTCGGGGTCTCAATGAGGAACTCACCGCCGAGGCCACATTTAGTCCCGTTTCCTGCACTGAGGAACTCCGCTCGCCGGAACTGAACGGCACTTCCTGAGGTCTCCAAGGCGAAGGGGTTAAGTCCCAGGGCCTGAGTAGATTCAGTGAGTGCATATTAGAGTGAGACTAGCTGTCCACCCCACAATGGGCAGGATTCAGATCATAATGTCTCACGAGTTTGCATTAGATCTCGCGAGATGTGGCAAGCTGGGTAGAATCCGGATGAGGAATCTCCTGGCATTTACCAGCCCTGCCACCTTTTGGGCCCAATGCAGCCGGTAAATCACGGCAGTATTAAAATATCTTTGACATCACACAAGAAATAGCTTACAATTACCCCTTAAACAATGCGAATCAATACCGTGACACAGTAACCCTTAACTGCTATCTTTATTTCTACTCAAACAACAAAACCATCTCAGATCCCAATCCACTTTTAAATACTGTTAGCAGACCCAAGCATACTTGCTGAAGAGATGTTCTTTGAGATTGTTTTAAGGCAGGGGTGGGCAAACTTTTCCGTACAAGGGCCACATTCAGAAATTCACAATTTTAAAGGGCCGCATAGTACATTAAGTAAAATAATTAATAT
Organism: Scyliorhinus canicula; assembly: GCF_902713615.1. Lineage (NCBI taxonomy): Eukaryota > Metazoa > Chordata > Chondrichthyes > Carcharhiniformes > Scyliorhinidae > Scyliorhinus > Scyliorhinus canicula. The sequence goes on from NC_052162.1 coordinate 47,772,911, forward strand.
TTAAAATAGCCAAAATAAAAGGTTTTTAAAGAAAAAAAAAGCAATTAAGTTTTATTAATTAATATTTTAAAGTAGAAACTTCACATGAAACACATGTTGTGCCGAGCAATGATCACCCTACTCAAGTCAACGTATCCACCCTATACCAGTAACCCAACAGCCGCCCCCCAATTAACATTAAAATTAAAAAAAAAAAAATTTTAATTAAAAAAATTTTTTTTTTAATGACTTGATCTTGGTGGGCCGCATAAAGACCTTTGGTGGGCCGCATGCGGCCCGCGGGCTGTAGTTTGCCCACCCCTGTTTTAAGGGATAGACATGATTCCTGTCATAGCAATGTAGGATCTCTAGCTAAGTTTTCAAAAACTGCCTTCGTGATTTGACTTTCATTTCCAGAACTGTACTGCCTGCTTTCCTGCAAAAATGCAGGAATGCATTAGTCACATAATTTTACCAATCTGAAACACAAAGGGCGGAATTTACCAGCCGTTCACCCCGGAGTGACGGCGCATGGGTCTCCCGTGAACTAGAAAATCCCTCTAGCAGGCCCCCTCCGCCGCTGAAAAACACGCAGCAAATTGGATGGTAAATCCCACCCACTGTATCTAATTAACTGTTCCACAGGGAACCCTCTTAATCCAATTGTAAATCCATAAACCAAGCTTTTATGATGCTTTAATTGCACCTCTGGCTCCCAAAAAAACCTAGTCGCCTTGCAAACTAGGATTTTTAAAACACAGCCGCAAAGGTCATACACATACTAACTCAGGCTTTTAACCTTTATTGCATCAAATACATATAATACAATGGGCGGGATTCTCTGACCCCACCGCCAGATCGGAGAATCGCCGGGGGCGGGATGAATCCCGCCGCTCCGACGGCGGCTGCTGAATTCTCCGGTGCCAGTTTTCGGGCGGGGGCAGGGATCACGTTGCGCCGGTCGGGGGCCATTGGCAGCGGCCGCCCCGGCAATTCACCGGGCCCCGATGTGTCGAGTGGCCACCCGTTCCTGGCCAGTCCTTTACCGTGAAATGGACATGGTCCATCCCGGCGGGACCTGGCTTGTCGGCCATCCAGCGGGGTGATACGGCCCCGGGGACGGTCCCCACGGTGGCCTGGCCCGCGATCGGGGCCCACCAATCTGCAAGAAACCCCCTGCGCTTGCGCAGGAAACACGGCAGCGGTTCTGCGCATGTGCCAGAAGATTCTGGCGATCCTGCGCATGCGCCCACTCATGCCCGCCAGCGGCAGCCCTTCGGCACTGGTTGGCGCAGCACCAACCTCTCCAGCGCCGGCCTAGCCCCTGGAAGTGCGGAGGATTCCGCATCTTCTGGGCGGCCCGACGCGGGAGTGGTTCACACTGCTCTTGGCACCGGTACGGGACACCCCGCCAATTCCGGGAGAATCCCGGCCAATATCTCTGCATTTATTTCAATATTCCTGCATTTATCATACTCAAGATAATGATGCAGTTATAAGTCTTACAATACCAAGTTAAAGCCCAACAGGTTTGTTTCGAATCACTAGCTTTAGGAGCGCAGCTCCTTCATCAGGTGAGCTACGCTCTGAAAGCTAATGATTCGAAACAAACCGTGTTGGACTTTAACCTGGTGTTGTAAAACTTCTTACTGTGCCCACCCCAGTCCAATTCCAGCATCTCCACATCAGAGATAATGATGAACCTACATAAAACCTTATTAAGATCTTCCAGTACCTGGTGCTATCTTGTTTTCCACACTCAGGGAAAATATGGGCCTAGATCATTAGTGGAAAGTAAGGGATGGAAGAGATAGGCTACGGAGAGAGGATTTTCAGATGGGAAATAGTTTCCAGTATGGCTTGCTGAGATTTATTGTGAGATGGTGGCCCAGACGTGGGGTCAGATTCTGAGGATATGGGGTGTACCATTTAGTTTTTTGTTTTCAACCAATGCAGTGTGGACTCTCCATGCCCCTTAAAAAACTTTGAGGTGAGAGTGACATCAAGGCAACATTTGACAGAGTATGGCATCAAGGAGCCCTAGCTAAACTGGAGTCAATGGGAATCAGGGGGAAAACTCTCTCCTGGCACAAAGGAAGATGGTTGTGGTAGTTGGAGGTCAATCATCTCAGCTCCAGGACATCACGACAGGAGTTCCTCAGGGTAGTGTCCTAGGCCCAACCATCTTCAGCTGCTTCAACGTAAGGTTAGAAGTGGAAATGTTTGTGGATGGCTGCACAGTGTTCAGCACCATTTGTGACTCCAAAAGACACAGAAGCAGTCCATGTCTAAATGCAGCAAGACCTGGACAATATGCAGGCTTGGACTGACAAAGAACAAAGAACAATACAGCACCAGGAACAGACCCTTCAGCCCTCCAAGCCTGTACTGGTCATGATACCACTCTTGGCCAAAACCTTCAGCACTTCCTTGTGCCGTATCCCTCTATACTCATCCTATCCATGTATTTGTCGAGATGCCTTTTGAACACAGTTAATGTATCTCCTTCCACAACCTCCCGTGGCAACACGTTCCGTGCACTCACCACCTTCTGTAAAAAAACATGCCCCGCACATCTCCTCTTAACGTTGCCCTATGAACCTTAAACCTATGCCCCCTGGTGACTGACCCCTCCACCCTTGGAAAGAGTGTCTTCCATCCACTCTATCCATGCCACTCATGATCTTGTAGACCTCTATCAGGTCACCCCTCAACCTATGTCATTCTAATGAAAACAGTCCAAGTCTATTCAGCCTCTCCGCATAGCTAACACTCTCCAGACCAGGCAACATCCTTGTAAACCTCCTCTGCCCATGGTGGTTAGCATAAATGCTTCACAGCTCCAGGGTCCCAGGTTCGATTCCCGGCTGGGTCACTGTCTGTGCGGAGTCTGCATGTCCTCCCCGTGTGTGCGTGGGTTTCCTCCGGGTGCTCCGGTTTCCTCCCACAGTCCAAAGATGTGCGGGTTAGGTGGATTGGCCATGCTAAATTGCCCGTAGTGTCCTAAAGGTTAAGGGGGGGGTTGTTGGGTTGCGGGTATGGGGTGGATATGTGCGTTTGAGTGGGGTGGTCATTGATCGGCACAACATCGAGGGCCGAAGTGCATGTTCTGTGCTGTACTGTTCTATGTTCTATGTTCTATGCACTCTCTCCAAAGCCTCCATGTCCTTCTGGTCGTATGGAGACCAGGGGCGGGATTCTACCCTACCCGGCGTGACAGAGGGTCCCAGCGTAGGGGAGTGGCACCAACCACCTTTGGGGGCCAGCCCCGCGCCGGAGCAGTTGGCACCAGAAGACTGGCGCAAAAAAACGGCGCCCCCTGCAGCGGGGCTGGCTGAAAAACTTTCGCCGGTCGGCGCATGCGCCGGCAGTGACGTCAGCAGCAGCTGGCCGCTGACGTCACTGCCGGCGCATGCGCAATGTGGGGTTCTCTCCGCTTCCGCCATGGCGGCCGCGGAAGGAGAAATAGTGCACCCAGGGCACTGGCCCGAAGTCTGAGCGGGGGGCCCCGATCACGGGCCAGGGCACCGTGGGGGCACCCCCCTGGGTTCGATCGATCGCCCCCGCCCCCCCCCCCCCCGGGGCCCGCTCGCGCCGCTGATCCCGCCGTTCCAGACCAGAGGTGGTTCAAACCTCGGCGGCGGGAGAGGCCTCCCAGCGGCGAGACCTCGGCCCACCCGGGCCGGAGAATCACCGCAGGGGCCTCTCCGATCAGAGTGGCGAGATTCCGCCGCCGCCACTTCCCGGGTGGCGGAGAATCTCTGCCACGGCGGGGGTGGGATTTTAGGCGGCCCCAGGCGATTCTCCGACCCTGCTGGGGGTCGGAGAATTTTGCCCCAGAATTGTGTGCAATATTCCAAGTGTGGCCTTACCAAGGTTCTATACAACTGTAGCATGACTGCCAGTTTTTATACTTGATGCCCCATCCAATGAAGGCAAGCATTCTGTATGCTTTCTCGATTACCTTGTCCACTTGTGTTTCCACTTTCAAAGATCTGTGGACCTGCACACCCAGATCTCTCTGACTTTCTATATCCCTAAGAGTTTTGGCATTTATAGTATATTTCCCCAACCAAAATGAATTACCTCACATTTGTCTGGATTAAACTCTATTGTCATTTCTCTGCCTAAATCTCCAGCATATCTATGCCCTGCTGTATCCTCAACACTATCTGCCATTCCACCAATCGTTTATGTATACTAAAAACAACAGAGGCTCCAGCACAGATCTCTGTGGAACACCACTAGTCACAACCTTCCATTCAGAAGAACACCCTTCTACTGCTACCCTTTTCCTTCTGTGACCGAGCCAGTTCTGTCTCCATATTACCACCTCACCTCTGATCCCGTGTGACTTCACCTTTTGTACCAGTCTGCCATGAGGCACCTTGTCAAAGGCTTCACTGAAGTCCATTTCCCTCCCCTCATCAATCATCTTTGTCATCTCCTCAAAAAACTCGATCAAATTAATGAGGCACAACCTGCCCTTCACAAAACCTGCTGTCTATCGCTAATGAATCTTGTTTCCAAATGGGTATCAATCGTGTCCCTGAGTATTCTCTCCAATAATTTATCTGCTACTGTATTGAGGCACACCAGCCTATAGTTTCTTGGATTATCCCTGCAGACCACATTAGCTATTCTCCAGTCCTCTGGGATCTCACCTGAAGCCAATGAGGATACAAAGATGTCAGTTAAGGTCCCAGCAATTTCCTCCCTTGCTTCCCTCAGTATTCTGGGGTAAATCACATCTGGCCCAGGAGGCTTATTTACATTAATGTCTTTCAAAACACCTAATACCTCCTCCTTTTTGATGTCAACATGACATGACATGATACCTCGGAACACCACTTGCTGATTCCCCTCCAAGTCACTCAGCATCCTGACTTGGAAATATATCACCATTCCTTCACTGTCGCTGGGTCAAAATCCTGGAATTCCATTGCTAACATCACTGTGGGTGTACCTACTTCTGAGAGACTTGGGCGTTTCTAGAAGACAGCGCACAACCACCTTCTCAAGGACAGGCAACAAATATTGGTCTAGCCGGCGATGCTCACATCCCGTAGATGATTTAAAAGGTTGCCTGGGAAGAAGGGGCATATCCTAATAATGAGAGCCAGACATTTCAGGAGTAAAACATGAATGCTAGAGGGTGGTAGAAGTTTGGAATTCCCTTCCACAAATGGCAAGTGATGAAAGATCATTCATTAATTTTAAATCTGAGATTGATAGACTCATTAACTGAAGATGTCAAGGGACATGGAACAAAGGCAGGCGTATGCAGTTTGGTCACAGGTCAACCATGATTTCACTGAATGGTGGAACAAGCTCAAGGGGCTGAATGGCCTACCCCTCTTCCTATTTTCCTATAAATACAGGTACCTTATCACAGTTTAATAGCCATGATGTGGAGATGCCGGCGTTGGACTGGGGTGAGCACAGTAAGAAGTCTTACAACACCAGGTTAAAGTCCAACAGGTTTGATTCAAACACGAGCTTTCGGAGCACTGCTCCTTCCTCACCTGAGGAAGGAGCCGCTCTCCGAAAGCTTGTGTTTGAATCAAACCTGTTGGACTTTAACCTGGTGTTGTAAGACTTCTTACAGTTTAATAGAGCAAAGGAAAGCCTTCTTTGTGCAGAGACGTGCAAGGCTGTGGAAATCTCTTCCTAAGCACGTGAAGATCAACGATGGCAAGAAAATTACTTGGAATTATACCTGCTGTGCCAGCATTTACTGCAAGTGCTGCAAAGACACTGTATACACACAAACAGGTTTTCCACAATACCTCAGGCAAAATAACACTGGAGGAGTCAGAGCAGTTCTTTTGTCCGTATTGAAGATTGGACTGGATAGGTGAATGAGAGAGAAAGGAAAGAAAGGGCATGGAAACAGTGCAGGCAAATGCTATTTTCTGGGACTGGAGAATGCACGCAGTGTTACAACTACTATATGAAATAAGGAAAAATCTCACAAAAGAAAAATAAGAAATTGCTTTTCCCATTTTGATTGCCTGTTGGCGACTGACAGCACATTGGTGTCAGGTTGAGATTCTGGGCAGGGTTATGATTAGTAGTGCTGGAAGTTGGTATTTGGAATCAACATTCACAGTCATGCTGTGTTAAGCAAGGAAACAGCACCAGACGTTTACAGCAAATCAACTTGCAGCTGTCCTTAATTGGAGTGTGATAGTAATTCAACCATTTCAATTGTCATTCATGCAGTGTTATCTGATGATCCATTTGCGAGGTGGTGATCCATAGTGACTTACAAATTAGCAGCATGATTTCAATTTGACAAATGAACACCGGTCATCAATAGACTATTGCTTCCTAAATAAAAACAGAAAGTGCTGGAAAAACTCAGCAGGTCTGGCAGCATATGCGGGGAAAGAAACAGAGCGAACATTTTGAGTCCATTTGACTTCTTTCGAGCCCTATACAGAGTCATATTGGGCTTGAGGCATTAACTCTGTTTCTCTATGCACAGGTGCTGTCAGGCCTGCTGAGTTTTTCCAGCATTTTCTGTTTTTAATTCAGACTTACAGTAGTATTTTTCTTTTATTTCACCGTTGCTTCCCATCTTGAAATGCTGTCCCCATCTCCCTCGCAGTGGCTGTGACTCTAGGCTAATCCATGCATTTATCACATTGAGGTTCAACTTCTCTAATGTTGACTGTGTGCTGGATTGCCTGATTCCCTGTCTATAAGTTCGCTCATTATGCCTCATTCGTACCTGCTCAAAGTCTCACATTTTTACCTCCCAGATTCTCACCTGACTCCAACACTTTCCTTTTCCCTTTGTATCAATTTGAGAATTATTTTCCTCTACTTCAAATGGCCTTCGCCTGACCTCAGTGACCTCATTAAGCTTTACTATCTCTGCTCACACGGTCCTTTGTTCCCCACCACATCACTGCTTTTCTGATCTTCTAGCCCTTACTGTGAAACCGATACCTGTCATCCTTCGACTTTACAACCTCCTTCCTCTTTCCACAGGTTCTTGCAAACGGAGAGGGAAGTTCAGAATTATTTTATGAAGTGGAATTAGGAGCAGAGCTGGCAGGCGGTGCTCCTTTTTTGACTTTGGTATTTAAAATTGTTTGTGTAAACCTGAGGCAGTCAATATTCAAAAACATAAATTCAGGTTTTAGTGCTTCGCGAAGGTTGTTGCGTGTAAAAATAACTTCAAAGAAACTAAAAATTAATTACCGATAAAGGAATTGGGTAGCACCTGAAGTGAAAAAAATTATAGGGCTGTGGGGAAAGGACACAGGAGTGGAACAAGCTAAATTGCTCGTGCAGAGAGTTGCTGCAGGCTCCACAGACCAAATAGCCTCCTTCCGTGTTGCAACCATAAACCTAACAATAAATATAAACCAAGATAAAGTAAGGACCAAAGATAAAAGACTGGAAACTGAGATACTTGAACTGGGTTGGGGTGAAGTTTTTCAGTAGCGTCTGTTCAGCTGGGGGAAACAAGCCCTGGCCCCATTGCAGCGTCAGGACAGTTGGTGGCAAATATATATTTTTATTCCCTAAACCAGGGGAATAGTGTATCCTACAAACGAGGGCCAACATTTTCTGGCCCTGCTGACAGTTTGGGATCCTCCAGTCGCTACTTGGGTGTCCCAGGTGGCATGGTGCCACTCTGTTCTGCCCGCTGCCCACCAGATGCGGCAGGGACAGGAGGGTCCTAGCGGTTATGGGAGCCCTTCTCCTTGGGGTCGTGATCCAGACAATGATATTTAAGGGCCCATTTAAATATTCCCGGTTGGGTTGAGGCCACACTCTCCTGATTCCTCAGACTCACCACTCGCACTGGCGAGGCCTCACCCAGGCCCGATTACTACTGGGCTCCACAAGAGGAAACCAGACATGTTGGCCACTCCAGGGGTGTCGGAGGCCATTGGAGCCCCCCTCAAGTGGATGGTTACCGGTCAGGGCAGTATTACTCTGGCACACCCCCAGGTACCCTGGTAGTTCCAAGTGTGTCAGGGGCACTGCCCAGATGCCAAGTTGGCATTTCCAGGGGAGTTTCTCCCCAGTCTAGCCACACTTAGAAATGTTTTCAACAGTGGGGAATTAAACTCGCCGGCCAGACTGGCGACTCAGAGATTGGAGCACCATTTTGAAAGGGTTGACACTGCCAGTTTGTCAGGGAAACTGCCCGGGGGTCAGGTTGGCTGTGCCAGAGTCGGGCCTGAGGGGGACCATACCCATGAAGGACAGGGGTGAAGAGGGGGCATTAATTGTGAGGGGGGGTATGAAAGTGGATTATGAACATTGGGGATCTTTAAAAAGGAAACTGAAAGGGGATGACTGAAAGGACGGGGGGGGGCGGGTCTTCAGCGACCCCATAGTGGGGTCTGATGTCCATGTCTGCAGAGAGTTGCATTGCCCGTGGGTGGAGGGTGTGGGGGTTCCTCGAGCTCATTTTCAGATCGGGGCACCCTTTCAAAAGGGCGCCCTGATTTCTGCGGAGTCGGTCTGGCTGGCGAGTTTTGTTCCCCATTGCTGAAAACATTTCTATGTATGGGCTAGACCAGGGTGGAACTCACCAAGCCCCAAAAACTAAGTGTGGGTGAATACAGGGGCGGAATTCACCGGTTCCCCGCAGGGTCAGGGAATCGCCCGGGGCCGGTGTAAATCCCGCCTCCACCATGGTTGGAATTCTCTGCCACACGGGAATCGGCGGGAGCGGCAATCACACCCCGCCATGGCGGAGGCGGAAGAGACCCCCTCCACCGTGCATGCGCCGGTGGTGACGTCAGCGGCTGCTGACGCTCCGGCGCATGCGCGGACTGGCGAAGGCCTTTCGGCCAGCACCGACACCGGTCGGCATAGCGCCAAAGGCCGTTGGCACCAGTTTTGGCGCCATCGGAGAATTCCACACCTTTGGGGAGGCCTGACGCCAGAGTGGTTGGCGGCACTCTGCTACGCCGGGACCCCCCGCCCCGCAGGGTAGGGGAGAATTTTGCCCCAGGTCCGGATCACACCCAAAAAGTAGGTGGGAATCACCTGGTAAACTCGCCCAAAATGCCACTTTAGCCATTTTCTGAGGTGACTCACACCCAATGTTCAGAGTGGGCTGAGACCTTCATATGGTGAATTTCATGGGTGCACGGTGGAGAGGTAGCCACTACTACATCTATTACCTTGAACACTGGAAGGAGAAGGTTTGCCACCACTGCCCCAAATGAAATAGCCGTTATTCTACTTGGAGCCACTAAACTTGGCATAAGCAGGGAATTGTGAAGGGCTCTGACCTCAGTTTCCCTGCTGTCGTTCACACCCAGCAAAATGGATTTGTGCGAACATTTTCCTGTGGCAAGGAAAGAAGTGAAAATCCAGGCCGGAGCTGCGATTCACTTTTCCCACCAGCAGCGCACCTCTGCCCGTAGGTTTTCCGGCCGTGTGGGGTGGCTTTAATGAGAAATCCCATTGACACGCAGCAGGAGTATAGAATTCTGCCGCCAACGAATGGCACGTCGCCGAGAAACAGGCGGCTGGAGGACCAGAGAATCCAGCCCCAATTTGGAAATGGGAAGAATGGGGTGAAACCATCACCCATTCTGACGCTGAAATAAAACAGGTGAACCTGTTGTCAGCTGCTGGTGAGGTGATTTCTTGTTTGCATCTTGTAAACTGGGAAAGTTACTTTGAGCTACAATTGGACTTAGTACTACTTTTGAGAAATCTATTTTGTTTTAGTGATGAATAAAGATGGATTTACGTCTGAAAGATTGATGACCTTTGCTGCACCCAGATTAAAATGTTCTCATTGTCCTGTGAGGGTTCCCTTGTTCACCATATTAATAGCCATTGTAAATGAGTAAATGAGAAGCGAGAAAAGGAGTGAAAAGGTCAGACAGCATCTGACGAGAATGCAGCCAACCGGCCATTATCTCTAACAAAGAATCCATAGCCTTCACAGATTTGTGGAAACCTGAGTGAAGACTTAGAAGGGCAGAATGAAGTTCATCAATGAAGCTGCAGCTGAACACTGCCAACTGCTCCAAGGGGACACACAGCGAAGATAATCCGTTTAACCAGCTTTGCAAAAGGCTGGTAAAGTCACTATCACCCTGTTTGTGAAATCAGGCATTTGCAACATCTAGGATAAGTACAAAAATACGTACAGAGACAAAATTGGAACAGAAATAGGCCATTCGGCCCCTCAAGCCGGCTCCACCATTCAATAAGATCGTGGCTGATCTGTTTGTGTTTCGAATTCCATATTTCCATCTATCCTGATAACCTTTTATTCCTCTGCTTAAAGGGATCCATCTACATCCACCTTAAAAATAGCCAATAACCACCCCTTCCCCACCACCCCTCCCCCTCCCCACTCCCCCTTCCCACGCCAGCTTTCTGTGGAAGAGAGTTCCGAAGTGACACAGAACCTCAGAGAAGAAATTTGCTCAATCTCTGTCCTAAAAAGGTGAGCCCCTAATTTTAAAGCAGTGTGCCTAGTACTGGACTCACCCACAAGAGGAAACATCTTTCCCCACCCACGTTGTCAAGACCATTCAAGAGAGGAAAATACAAAATGAAAGCTGAGTGTAAAAGTTTCTATAGGTATGTAAAGAAAAAAAAAAACTAATGTAGGCCCCTTAAAGTCAGAAACAGGGGAATTCATAATGGGGGATCAAAAAAATGGCTGAGGAGCTCAGGAGGCAGCACAGTGGTTAGCACTGTTGCTCCACAGTGCTAGGGACCCGTGTTCGATTCCCGACGTGGGTCATTTTCTGTGCTGAGTCTATGCGTTCTCCCCGTGTCTGCGTGGGTTTCCTCCGGGTGCTCCGGTCCTGAAAGATGTGCTGTTAGGTGAATTGGACATTCTGAATTATCCGTCCGTGTATCCGAACAGGCTCCGGAGTGTGGCGACTAGGGGATTTTCACAGTAACTTCATTACAGCATTAATATAAGCCTACTTGTGACACTAATAAAGATTATTAATATTCTTATCTTATTTACTTCAATCAAGTCACCCCTCACTCTTCAAAACTCTAAAGTCCAATACAGGCCCAAGATTCCTGTGATTATAACTAGCCCATTATATTTATGTAATTTGTTGGGACTTCTTTCTTTCTAATTCACTTTGTGCCTTTAAACACTGGTGCACACAGTCATAGAATCATAAAATCCTCCACCGTGCAGAAGGAGGACATTCAGCCCATCATGTCTACACTGACCCACCGAAAGAACACTCGACATAGGCCCACTCCCCAGCCTTGTTCCCGTAACCCCACACGTTGATCATGACCAATCCACCTAACCTTCACATATTTGGAACAATAAGGGGAAATTTAGCATGTCCAATCCACCTGAGCTGCACATTTTTCGACTGTGGGCAGAAATCGGAGTACTGGAGGAAACAGGAAACAGGAAACTCAAAACAGTCAACCAAATCCAGAATCAAACCCGGGTTGCTAACCACTGTGCCTCCTTGCCTACCATCAGCCATCAATTGTAACAACCGCAGAATCAGACCTTCAAAGAGACGTCACACTACATGATCTAATAATAATAATCTTTATTATGGTCACAAGTAGGCTTACATTAACATTGCAATGAAGTTACTGTGAAAATCCCCTAGTCGTCACACTCCAGCACCTGTTCGGGTACACTGAGGGAGAATTCAGAATGTCCAAGTTACCTCACAGCACGGCTTTTGGGACTTGTGGGAGGAAACCGGAGCACCCGGAGGAAACCCACGCAGACACGGGGAGAAGGAATGCATGCATGAATCTTTGTCAAATGCACAATTTCCTATGAAAACTCAGGACAAAACACTCCACACTCCAATATGACTACAACGGTTTACTCAAAACACTCACACCAATTCTATTTTAAATCACAACATTTCATGCATACTATCAGTCTAAATCATAATGAATCAAATGGCACATAAAAAGGGCATCAGAATAACTACAGGGAGCAAGAAAGTTGTACTTAGATTATCCCAATCTCTCCTAATCATTTTGCTGCCATGGATATATGGTCCATTTCAGCTTTTCCAATCACTTCATTACAATAAGCAAAAGGACCAGGCCATCAAGGCATGGTTGAATGATTTTCATATGTGTCTTTGACACTTCATCCTTACCTAGGCCTGCTGTATATTCAATTCCTATTCCGAGAATGCTGTTTTGACTCACCATGTTCTGATCGCACAAACACCCCCAGGAGAACGAGGTATATCCACATTTCTGCACCTTTTAACGTGACCTCCTTGGATCTTGTAGGGTCAGTGGGAGCATGGTGAATGTGGGCACCCAGACGTCACCTCAGGGGCATTAGGTGGCATTATAGGCAGCCTAGATGATAGCTGAAAATTGCAAGGAGACATTGACTGACTTGGTGAATGGACAAAATTATGGCTGATAGAATTTACTGTAAGCAAGTGTAAGATTATCCATTTTGAACCAAAAAAAGGATAGAGCAGAGTACTTTCTAAATGGAAAGTGATTAGGTACAGTGGATGTCCAAAGGAACTTGAGGGTGCAGGTGAATAAGTCCTTAAAATGCCAGGAACAAGTGCAAAAAGTAATCAAAATGGCTAATGGAATGCTAGCTTTTATATCTAGAAGACTGGAATATAAAAGACAGGAGCTATGCTGCAACTAGGAACACTGTGAGCTGTTCTGGGCACCACACCTTACTTTGGAAGGATACTTTGGCCTTGAAGTTAATGCAACGTAGGTTTACAAAAATGATACTGAGATTACAGGGGTTGAGTTATGAGGAGCAATTACTCAAATTGGACCTGTTTTTGCTAGAATTTCGAAGCTTAGGGTTCGGGGTGATCTGATTGAAATAATCTAAATATTAACGGAATGACAAGGTAGATAATACTAAACTATTTCCACTGTTTGGAGATTCTAAAACTAGGGGGTATAGTCTAAACATTAGAGCTAAACTGTTCAGAAGCGATGTTAGGAAGAACTTCTTCGCTCAAAGGGTGGTAGGGATTTGGAACTTTCTCCCACAAACAGCAGTTGAAGCTAGATCAGTTCTAAATTTTAATCGGAGATAACTGGATATTTGTTGAGCAAAGATATTAAGGGATACAGGCCAAAAGCAGGCAAATAGAGTTGGGTCACAGATCAGCCATGATCTCATTGAATGGCGGGACAGGTCAGAGGGGCTGAATGGCCTACTCCTGTTCCTATGTTTCTATCCCTGGTGCCAGTCTGCCACAAGCATTCCTAACAGAAATTCAGGATCTTTGGCACAAAAATGTTACTTCTTGGACCAAGACTTTGCATCTTACTTCTCAACTAAACATTTCACATTCTTATGCCAATGCTTATGATGAAAATTCTTGTCAAAATTTACATTATCAAAACATTGCCTCAGCATGTCAACGATTTGCCACCAGGTCTTGTTGATGAATTACTCAAAATGTTTCTCATTAACTGAAATTCCTAAAATAAAATACATGAGCCTTGATTTTAACCCAACCCGTTTCGGATGCCCTTTTGGAACTCTGTGCAATTTTACTCTCATTGGCTTCAATGCGAAGTAAACTAGGATGTGGTGTAAAATGGGCACCTGACCATAAATCTTTTCTTTTCCATTCAGTAAAAATCTTGGCTGTGGTTTTAAATAGCAAACAAATAATATTTCATGACAGAATGATTAAGTTTACCCTTTTGCAAGGAAAAAGAGCAAATTGACATCATTTTTAGCCAGACATTAAACCAGCATGCCTTTGGAAGCTTGAAAGAGTGCTATTGAAAAATGCTTGTTTATCAGCCTTAAAATTAAACTTGCTGAATCATGGTAAACCTGTGAAACTAACAATCCTATCAGGAAGGAACAGGGATAGTGCAGGCATAGAGAAACATAGGTATTTGCATTTCTGATGAACACTCCTTGGAGACTGTACAAAATAGATAAGAAGTTCTCCCTCTGAACAAAAGTGCCAACATGGACCTGAATCCGGAAGTCCTGCTCCCAAATTTTACCTCTGCAATTTTTGCAGGGGGTGAATGGAGACTGGTTCTAAATTGCACATCAATAATTCATGGAGGCAGCTGCCCATAGAAATAAGCAGCTACTGTCACTCACATATGATTTTGAGGAGATGGGTATTTGAAACACAATGTGAGAAGCTTAGACCTGGTATGAGCAGATTTGTGCCTTGGGGATTTGTTTGGGAACCCAGGGTACTCTTTTGAAGAGGTAACGTCAGTTGGCATGTAGGGTAGGAAAGGTTATTTGGGTGTGGATGGAAACATGTGGCTTAGGTTGTCATGGATGAGGTAGGGGGAAATGTGTGTAGGTGAGGGAGTGAGAGGGGCAATGGCTGTTTATTGTTTTGTTCATTGTTTAAACTAACTTCAACAACATGGCACAACATCCAGATTGGCCTTCTACCCCTCTTCATATGATGTCTCTACCTTTAATGTCCAATGATCAAAATCACTTTGCTTTACCTTCTCAAATTCAATATAGGTCTTCAAGGCTGTTTCCTGGCATTTCAAAATTTCTGCATGCACACCTCAGGAACCGACTCATACGCACTAAGGAGAGCATTTTCTATTGCTACATAATCTACAGATACCTTTTCCAATGGTGATGCATACATCTTATGAGCTCTACCACAGAACTTATTCTGTAATAGCTATTGTTTTTGAAAACTCACCACTATTCTTTGAATTCCCCCTATACCAAAAAGGGCCGACATTCTAAATGGTGAACAGGGATTCTCATTCCCTGACTCCGATGCAGGCTTCGGTGGGTGCTATTCAAGTCAAACTATATTTTCAAGTTATCCCCCGGTATAACCCATACCTTCACCAAAGATTTTATCTACTTACCACTTAGTAGCATTGGTGTCCTGGGTCCTGCATTGCTAAGTAAGTAAAGTAGACTTTAGGAATAACCACTGTTTCAGGTTAAATTAAGTTATTTTATTATTATATTTCTTCTTTTAAAAGCTGAAATCACTTCCTTTACAGAAAGGTAAAAAGATCTTGCTTCTCGATCCTGCTGGTTGGCTGAAGGGACCTACAGGCCCACCTTGACAATCAATCTTCTTTTAAAGTCTGGTCTTCTTGAGATGTATTCGCTGGTTAGCTTGGTTGCTGTGTCTTGTCGATCCCATGTACTGTCTCTGCTAGCTATCTCTCAGCTGACTCTGACTCCTGTTTAAATTCTAGTCTTCCTTAGATGTATAGCTTGTTTTAGCTCGGCTGCTTGTCTTTATCTTTCCCATGACCGAGCTGACTAAGCTGACTCTGCTTCTCTCCTCTCTCTGAGTTCTCTGAGTTCTGATCCTGCTGCTGGTTCTGGTCTCTGGGTTTATATTATCTTTCCAACAGTTATTCAGTTTTTATGACCTTATTGTCAATTAACTTATTTCACTTTTGATTGTAAAAAGTATCTTTGATCTAAACATTCTAATACAACTAAGTATTCATTTTGGGCATAACCTCACCTCTCAGATCTGATCACATTGTCCTTTGGGATGTTCCTGCCTGGTGATTGTCGCACGATGCCCGTTCATTTGTTGTCGAATGTTCCCTTCCAGTCGGGGAACACTTCAGCAGTCAAGGGCATTCAGCCTCTGATCTCCGGGGAAGCGTTCTCCAAGGTGGTCTTCAGGACACGCGACAACGCAGAATTGCCGAGCAAAAACTTATAGCTAAGTTCCGCACGCATGAGTGCGGCCTCAACCGGGATCTTGGATTCATGTCGCATTACATCCACCCCCCACCATCTGGCCTGGACTTGCAAAATCCTACCAACTGTTCTGGCTTGAGACAATTCACACCTCTTTAACCTGTGATTATCCCTCTCCCTGGATCTGTAATGATTTGATTACCTGCAAATGCTCGCATTCCAAGCATTGTCCAGCATCTCTGACTTTGTCTATATAAATGTTTCTGGAACATACCTCTCCATTCACCTGAGGAAGGAGCTGCGCTCCGAAAGCTCGTGTTTGAAACAAACCTGTGGGACTTTAACCTGGTGTTGTAAGACTTTTTACTATGAAAACAGGAGCACTAGTAAAACAGGTCTTACTTGCAGGGCTAGCAGCGCGGCCCCGTGAAGCACGGCATCGCGGGCTTAGCGACCGTCGCTAAGCCCGCACGCCAAGCGTCACGGCGGCTGACGCGCACGATGACGTCAGCCGTGCATGCGCGGGTTGGACGGCTCCGACCCGCGCATGCGCGGATGACGTCATCACGCATATGCGTCAAACCCGCGCATGCGCGGACCATCATGCCCCTCAGCCGCCCCGCGGACTGATCCTGCGGGGCGGTGGAGGAACAAATAGTGCCCACCGATCGCAGGCCCATGCCACCCTTGGCACGGCCATGGTGCGGCCGTGCCAATCAGTGCCATGGTTGTCCGGGACGACACTTTGCGGCCGTTTTCACGAACGGTGAGAGCAGGTGTGTTTGCGTTCGTGAAAACGGCCATAAAGGCCTGAGAACACGGCCCATCGGCCTGGGGAGAATCGCAGTTCGCCGTAAAAAATGGCGAGCAGCGATTCGTGTCGTGGGGTGGCCGTGGGGGGGGGGGGGAGAGAGAATAGCGGGAGGGCGGGAAAATGTCGGGAAGGCCCTCCCGCTATTCTCTGACCCGTCGTGGACAGCGGAGAATCGCGCCCTATATGTTTCATTGAGATCATCTCTCATTGTTCTACATTCCAAAGAGTAGTTTCAATCTGTTTAACCTTTGCACATAAGACAATTACTCTATACCTGGGATCCTCCTAGTGAACCTTTTCTGAACCGCCTCCAATGAAGTAATTTATTTCCTTAAGTAAAGGGACCAATACTGTACCTAGTACTCCAGATGTGGTCTCACCAGTACCTCGTACAGTTGCAGCAAGACTTTCCTACTCTTATACTCCAACCCCCTTGAAATAAGGGCCAACACTCCATTCCTCGGCTTTCCTGATAACCTGCTGCACCTGTGTGCTGGCTTTCTATGTTCTGTCCACAAGTCCCTTTGTGCTGCAGATTTATGCAGTTTTCGTCCTTTTAAATAATACTCTGTTCTTTTGTTCTCCCTTCCAGAAACCCCATTGTTTACAGGTCACCAACCTGAGAACCCCTTTTTCCCACTCGCTGTTTCCTGTCCATAAGCCAATTCTCAATGCATGCCAATATACTACCTACAACACCATGGGCTATTATCTTATGACTTGGAAAGAGTTTTTTTTCAATATATAAAAGGTAAGAGAGAGGCAAAAATTGACATTGGACCACTGGAAAACGTGGCTGGAGAAGTAATAAAAGGAAACAAAGAAATGACAGACGAACTGTAGTTTGCATCAGTCTTCACGGTGGAAGACACCAGTGGGATGCCAGAGCTCCAGGGGAATTTAAAGGGGCAGAGGTGAGTGCAGTGGCCATCACTAAGGAGAAGGTTCTGGGGAAACTGAAAGGTCTGAAGGTGGATGAATCACCTTGACCAGATGGGGTACACCCCAGGTTTCTAAAAGAGATAGCTGAGGAGATTGTGGAGGCATTGGTGGTGATCTTTCAGGAATCATTGGAGGCAGGAAGGGTTCCAGAGGACTGGAAAGTGGCTAATGTAACACCAGTGCTTCAGAAGGGAGGGAGGTAGAAGACTGGAAATTAAGGGCCGCTTAGTTTGACTTCGGTCATTGGTAGATTTTAGTGTCCGTTATTAAATATAAGATCGCGGAGTACTTGGAAATGTATAAGATAGGACTGAGTCAGCATGGCTTTGTCAAAGGGAGGTCATGTCTGACAAATCTGTTAGAGTTTTTGAGGCGGTAACAAGGAAGTTAGACAAAGGAGAACCAGTGGACGTGATTTATTTAGATTCCCAGAAGACCTTTGACAAGGTGCCGCCTAGGAGATTGTTAAATAAGTTAAGAGCCCATGGTGTTAAGGGTAAAATCCTGGCATAGATATAGGATTGGCTGACTGGCAGAAGGCAGGGAATGGGGATAAAGGGGTCTTTTTCAGGAAGGCAGCAGGTGACTAGTAGTGTGTCTCAGGGATCTGTGCTGGGACTACAACTTTTCACAATATACATTAATGATCTGGAAGAAGGAATTACATAGAATTTACAGTGCAGAAGGAGGCCATTCAGCCCATCGAGTCTGCACCAGCTCTTGGAAAGAGTACCCTAACCAAGCCCATACCTCCACCCTACCCAATAACCCAGTAACCCCACCCAACATTAAGGGCAATTTGGACCCTAAGGGAAATTTATCATGGCCAATCCACCTGACCTGCACGTCTTTGGACTGTGGGAGGAAACCGGAGCACCCGGGGGAAACCCACGCACACACGGGGAGAACGTGCAGACTCCACACAGACAGTGACCGAAGCCGGAATTCGAACCTGGGACCCTGGAGCTGTGAAGCATTTGTGCTATCCACAATGCTACCGTGCTGCCCACTAATTGAAGGCACTGTTGCTAAGTTTGCAGATGATACAAAGATCTATAGAGGGACAGGTAGTATTGAGGAAGCAAAGGGGCTGCAGAAGGATTTGGACAAGCTAGGAGACGGGGCAATGAAGTTGCAAATGAAATACAATGTGGAAAATGTGAGGTTTTGCACTTTGGAAGGAGGAATTTAGGCATAGACCATTTTCTAAATGGGGAAATGCTGAGGAAATCAGAAGCACAAAAGGACTTGGGAGTCCTTGTTCACGATTCTTTAACGTGCAGGTTCAGTTGGCAGTTAGGATGGCAAATGCAATGTTAGCATTCACGTCAAGAGGGCTCGAATACAAGAGCAGGGATTTACTTCTGAGGCTGTATAAGGCTCTGGTCAGGCCCCATTTAGAGTACTATGAGCAGTATTGGGCCCCGTATCTAAGAAAAGATGTGCTGGCCTTGGAAAGGGTCCAGAGGAAGTTCACAAAAATGATCCCTGGAATGAACAGTTTGTCATATGAGGAATGGTTGAGGATTCTGGGTCTGTATTCATTGGAGTTTAGAAGGATGAGGGGGGATCTTATTGAAACATACAGGATACTATGAGGCCTGGATAGAGTGGACGTGGAGAGAATGTTTCCACTTGCAGGACAAACTAGAACCAGAGGGCACAATCTCAGACTAAATGGACGATCCTTTAAAACAGAGATGAGGAGGAATTTAGAGATGAGGAGGAATTTCTTCAGCCAGAGGGTGGTGAATCTGTGGAACTCTTTGCCGCAGAAGGCTGTGGAGACCAATTCACTGAGTGTCTCTAAGTCAGAGAGAGATAGGTTCTTGATTAATAAGGCATAATTTTTACATGCAAATGCAGAACCTCACCTTGTGCTTAACATGCCACTCAAACCTATTTCAATTGGTGTCTCATCATCACTGAAGCAGCAATCAGCTGCAAATATTGGATTGCTGTTTTTCTCGGATTGCCTGGAGAGTTTTTGACTTCTAGATCACCTCTCTGATCGGTATCTTCAACTTATCGGTGCTATTATTGCCATTTTCATTTAAATGGAAAGAGCAGCAGCAGCTGCAACCTTAGCAATGAAGACCAGTTGAGCTGATTAGAAGCAAATAGGTGAGGGGAGCTGCTCATATACAGCAACATCCAGCACACTCAGTATATAGGCCAAGAATCACTTTCCCATATCTATCCAAAGGTGCAGCACATCAGAAAGTTATGCTGCCAGGCAGGTTTCTGAAGACTTCAGTGCATAGAAAATTAAGGGTGATGTAACTGAACTGTTTCAGATGACTAAATGAATTGATAAAGTGGAAAGTCCTTCTTTACACTAGACTAAATGAATTGATAAAGTGGAAAGTCCTTCTTTACACTAAGGGTACTGGGAATCTCAACCTTTCTTCACCAAAAAGCTGTTGAGGCTAAGTCAAAATTCAACACTTAGCTTGATAGATTTTTAAAAGCAAATTACTGGATCTGAAACAAAAACAGAAAATGCTGAACAATCTCAGCAGGTCTGACTGCATCTGTGGAGAGAAAACAGAGCTAACGTTTCAAGTCTGGATGACTCTTTGTCAAAGCTAGAGTAAATTGGAAATGTGGGGCGAAATTCTCCGACCCCACGCAGGGTCGGAGAATTGGCGGGAAGCGGCGTTATTTCCGCTCCCGCAGATTTTTGAATTCTCCCGCAGGTCATAAACCGGCGCTGTGCAAATCCCGCCGGCAGCCTGTGAAAACAGCTGGCACCGGCGGGATTTCATTTTTTTTAAACTTACCTCAAATCTCCGGCCCGGATGGGCCGAAGTCCCGCCACTGGGAGGCCTTCTCCCGCCGCCGAGGTTTAAATCACCTCTGGAACGGCGGGCTCAGCGGCGCGAGCAGGCCCCCGGGGTCCTGGGGGGGCGGGGGGCGATCGGACCCGGGGGGGTGCCCCCACGAAGGCCTGGCCCGCGATCGGGGCCCCCCGCTCACTCCGCGGCGCAGTGCCGTGGGGGCACTCTTTCTCCTTCCGCGCCGCCACGGCCTCCGCCATGGCGGACGGGGAGGAGAACCCCGCATCGCGCATGCGCCGGCAGTGACGTCAGCGGCCAGCTGCCGCTGACGTCACTGCCGGCGCATGCGCCGACCGCCGAAAGCCTTTCGGCCAGCCCCGCTTCCGACTGCGCCGGGTGTTTGCGCCAGTCTTCTGGTGCAAACTGCTCCGGCGCGGGGCTGGCCCCCAAAGGTGGGGAGAATTCCACACCTTTGGGGAGGCGCGACCCCTGAGTGGTTGGCGCCACTCCCCTACGCCGGCACCCTCCGTCACGCCGGGTAGGGGAGAATCCAGCCCCTGGTCAGATTTATACTGTTGTTGGGGGGTTGGGGTGGAGCAGTAGGGTTGGATAGGGGGCCAGCGACAGGTGGAGATTGTCAAAGATGTTGAGGACAGAAAGACATAGGGCGAGATTCTCCGCAAATGCGGAGAATCGTAGAGGCTGCCGTGGGACAGGCCGTGACCCACGGCAGCCTTCACGCCCACTTCCGGGGCCGATTCCCCCCCATGGGCGGGGCTAGGAGTGTGGCCCTGTGCGTCACGGCGGCGCAGTCTTGACGACGGTCGTCAAGGCCACACGTCAAGCGTCACGCCAGCTGACGTGGCCGATGACATCGGCCGCGCATGCGCAGGTTGGACAACGCCAACCCATGCATGCGCAGTTGCCGTCTTTTCCCTTAGCCGCCCCGCAAGACGTGGCGGCTTGATCTTGCCGGGCGATGGAGGGAAAAGAGTGGGCACCAATCGTGGGCCAATGCTCCCCTTGGCACAGCCGTGGTACTGCCATGCCAATCGGGCCCCCAGATGCCCCAAACGGCCCGCGCCGGAGTGGTTGGCGCCATGCCGACTGGCGCCAAAACCGGCGCCAACGGCCATTGACGCCCGCCGCCCGGCGTCGGGGCTGGCCAAAAGGCCTTCGGCGGTTCGCGCATGCGCCGGTGCGTCAACGGCCACTGATGTCACCACCGGCGCATGCGCGGTAGGGGGGGTCTCTTCCGCCCTTGCCATGGTCTAGGCCATTGCGGCGGCGGAAGAAAAAGAGTGCCCCCACGGCACAGGCCCACCCGCCGATCGGTGGGACTTGATCGCAGGCCAGGCCACCGTGGAGGCACCCCCCGGGGTCCGATCGCCCCACGCCCCCCCCCCCCCCCCCAGACCCCGGGGGCCTGCTCGCGCCGCCACTCCTGCCGGCACCACAGGTGCTCCTATTCCCGCCGGGCGGATTGGCCTGTCAGCGGCGGGACTTTGGCTCATCGCGGGCCGGAGAATCGCCACGGGGGGCACGCCGCTCGGCGCGGCGTGATTCCCGCTCCCGCCGATGGGTGGCGGAGAATTCCGGCCACGGCGGGGCGGGATTTACACCAGCCCCGGGCGATTCCCCGACCTTGCGGGGGTCGGAGAATTCCGCCTCAGGTCTTGCTTACAGACTGAAAAAGCCCACCCAAAGTTTCCACATGCTGAGAACCCTCAACACGTGCCCTTAAAACATAGGAGAAAGATTTATAAGAACACTCTGTACTCAAAATGACAGTCTGGAATAATTTGTAACTGAATTCTAGCCAATTCAAGTGACTCATCCTTTGGAAAACTTGGTACCTCTTGTATTTCCTCCAATTTTAAATGACCTGATATTATGTCAACTATGTCTGCTTTCTATTCCCTCCAGACAATTCAAATGCAACTGATCATTAACTGACTCTTGGTTACTTGCTGTAAACCAATCAGGATTATAGCTTCCATCTTTGGAAAAGTAGTTGCAATTTTCACCAACATTTTGGATTTCAACCAGGCCTAGTTTTAGTATTCGGCATTCAGTAACTTTCAGTCCACATTTCAAATATCCTGAAAAATTATTATTAATCAGCTTCCAATAACCCACTCTCCATATTTTTAAATATCCGGGATGAACCCCCACTTTTGTTACAATCCGAGCTCGGTAGATTGTACCTTTTACTTTTTGTTTAGTGATGTGGATGAACAGAGTCATGGGACGGTCAATTAACTTGAAACAAAAGAATAAAACATTTATCAAGCAAGAAAATATTAAACTGTTACTCCTTCACTTCAGCTGTGCCTTTTCAAATATAAACAGATTTTTCAAGGATAGCACAAGTTACAAAATAGATTTAATATTCTCATGTTTTCCACAAGTATACAATCCATGTAAACCAATAGGCAAAATGTGGTCAGACACACGACCCTGAAACCAAGTGACTGATGCCATCCAAAACAACTTTTGTGGATTTCACACCAAATCCGCCCAGATGGTTGTCACATGGTGAGTCAATTAATCTCATTGCAACTCTGACTTTCAAACAAGAATTTCCAACTCTTTCTTTTGAAGAACACACAAATGGAATCTTCTCCCCAAACAACACTTTCTCTTACATTCCTCCACCAAGGATCCACATCCATGGTTTCAACCTCTCCTTTCGGTATTCTTCTACCCACGATCACCAGACATTCAAGCTTCCACATGATCTTTTGGTGTCTCTGTATTGTCCTGTATTGGCAGTTTCTGAGAGTTGCTTTCTCCTGGATTATCTGGGTCCAACTGAAATCAAGTAGTTCTGTTATTCAGTATAAATCTCTGGTTACTCAGCAACAGTTAGTTTTTCTTAAAGGCTATAACTGCCTTTACATCGTACACCCTTCATTCCAATGCAGTCAATGTCTGAAGTGCCACTAAAAGCCACAGATTTAGGCACTTTTGTTTAACATGAAGTTGAACTGAAGTTTTAAACCTTGCTTGGCACATGCATACAGAAACACAAATTAAGCTTAAACTTAATACTATATCTTATTTCTAAAATACTCCCAGTACTAATAATTAAACTACCTCCATTTCCTAAAAAGGTACATTAAGAAGTCTTACAACGCCAGGTTAAAGTCCAACATGTTTGTTTCAAACACTAGCTTCCGGAGCAATGCTCCTTCCTCAGGTGAATTCACCTGAGGAAGGAGCAGTGCTCCGAAAGCTAGTGTTTGAAACAAACATGTTGGACTTTAACCTGGTGTTGTAAGACTTCTTACTGTGCTCACCCCTGTCCAATGCCGGCATCTCCACATCATCCGAAAAAGTTACAACAGCCTTTTGGAGTGAATTCAATTTGTGAATTACAGGTCAATAAGCTGTAATCCTGAGTGAATATTTATTTTTAAACAAAAAGGCTTACACTTTGAATTTTCTTCTGTCATTTGATACCTTCCTTAAAGTTTTTATTTCAGACTTACAGCCTTTCGAAAGCTGTAGCTGTAGTTAGAGTTTTATTAAGACATATAGATAGATATAAATGCCACTCATTTAGTGTTTTCTCAGAGTAATGGACAGAATCATGAAATACAATCCCCAAAACATCAATAAAGCACCAAGAATACGATTTCAAAAATGCAATTTTACTTATTCAGTGTAAGTTCTGGTACCGTCTGCACGTCATAAACACTACAGACTAAAACCTCAATTAGTAGCAGGGTAGCATGGTGGTTAGCATAAATGCTTCACAGCTCCAGGGTCCCAGGTTCGATTCCCGGCTGGGTCACTGTCTGTGTGGAGTCTGCACGTCCTCCCCCTGTGTGCGTGGGTTTCCTCCGGGTGCTCCGGTTTCCTCCCACAGTCCAAAGATGTGCGGGTTAGGTGGATTGGCCATGCTAAATTGCCCGTAGTGTCCTAATAAAAGTAAGGTTAAGGGGGGGGGGGTTGTTGGGTTACGGGTATATGGTGGATACGTGGGTTTGAGTAGGGTGATCATGGCTCGGCACAACATTGAGGGCCGAAGGGCCTGTTCTGTGCTGTACTGTTCTATGTTCTAAATATTACCAAAGGCAGGAATTGAAATATGCAAATACCTTACACCCGCTCGAGTGATGCAAACCTTTTTTCTGCCTGCTCATATCAATGATTGTGGTGTGCAATCAGCACTAAATGCACTGCTGACTGGCTGCATGCTCAGTGGAGGCCTAGGCGCCTTCAAGGCTAGCACAAAGTACAAAGAGACCGCACTTCTTAAAGGGGCAGTGCAGTCAGGCTACACCTAATGGGACTGTTTCTGAAAGTCGGTGAGAGAATGGAGAAGACAACCAATGGAGCTACAAGCCAGAAATCTGGCTCCCAGTTCCCTAATGTGGTGCTGAATGACTTAGTCCAAAATGTTGAAAGGGAGGGGAAATGACCTATATCTGCAGGAGGCCAGGTGATCCTCAAGAAACACACCGCAAAGCAGATGGTCAGGGAGATAAATCCCAGGACTATGGCCTGAGCTCCTGGCTGTCATACCAAACAAAATTCAATGACCTCAAATGAGTAATCTTCTAATTACATGTCCTGTCCACCTTACCGTAAACCTCATCCACTGCTTAATGCATCACCGGCCTCAGACCCATCAATCAGCATTCAGGGCATACGCCTAATGTTCAGATGCTCTACCTCACCACATACACTTACCAATGTTGCCAGTCTCATATCTGGATCTCACAGCTTCCACATACTCCCAGCTAATCAGCTACCAAAGCTTTAGGGAATTAAAATTGAGCCCAGATTTCCTGAGGACTGTTATGAAGGATGACCATTTTGGCAAAAGAATAGAAGGTGGTTTCTACCCGTAGAACTGGTGCCCCCCAAGTGACAGCACCTACTAGATAAGGGTAGGAATGTGGGGCAAAGTGTTTAAAGTAATTCCCATAGAATTTTGTCTGGGTCAATTTTTAGCTCGTTAATACAGTAGCAGCATTTGCAACATAAACATGCAAATTGGGAGCAGGAGTGGGCCATTTGCCCCGTCAAACCTGCTCCACTCTTTCAATAAGAGCTGATTGTAGCGTCAACACCATTTCCCTTTTTACCCCCCCCCCCCCCCCCCCATACGTTTGACTCGCTTGTCAATCAAGAATCTATCAAATTCAGCCTTAAAAGTATTCAATGACCCTGCCTCCATTGTTTTTTGGGGAAGGGGTTCCACAGACGTACAACCCTCTGAGAGAAAAATAATTTCCTCATCTCTATCTGAAATGAAAGACCACTTAATTTTAAATTGTCTCCCCCGGATCTAATGACTCCCCCAAGGGGAAATATCCTTTCAGAATCAACCCTGTTAAATTTCCTCAGGATCTTATGTTTCATGAAGCTAGCCTCTTATTCTTCCAAACTCCAATGGATACAGGCTCAGCTTGTCCAACCTTTCCTCATAGGATAACCCGTTCATTCCAGGCATCAGTTGAGTGAACCTTCTCTGCACAGCTTCTAATGAAACTATGTCCTTTCTTACATAAGAAGACCAAAGATGTACACAGTACTCTAGATGTGGTCTCATCAGAACCCTATACAGCTGTAATAAATCATTCATCATTCCTGCTTTTATATTCCGTTCAACTTGCAATAAATGACAATGCTCCATTTACCTTCCTAATGACTTGCTGTACCTGCATGCTAACCTTTGGCGATATATGCACCTAGATCCCTCTGTACCTCCGAGTTCTGAAATCTCTCCCCATTTAAATAATGTATTATTTTATTATTCTTCCTGCCAAAGTGGACAAGTTCATATTTTCCTACATCATACTCCAATTTTTTGCCCACTCACTTAACCTATTAATGCCCCTTCGTAGAATATTTATGTTGTTATGACCAGGTAAGAAGGAATTGACTGGCTCCCCTCTATTTTTATTTATTCATTCATGGGATGTGGGCATCCCTGGCTGGGCCAGCTTTTATGTGCAAACTCCATATGGACAGTGACCTAGAGCTGGGATCTCGGCGCCCTGAGGCAGCAGTGCTTACCACTGTGCCACCGTGCTGCCCTTCTATGAAACAATTAAGTGTCTGATGGATCTCTGTGTCTATTCGGAACCCTGGATATGCGTTATCCCTTCTTTGTTCCCAAATAACAGAGATTCCAGACTGTACATTTTGGCAAAGTTATTTGAAACTTTATTCGTCAACCTTTTAGTGTCTACTGGTTAACTCAATTTCAGTACAAAATTAAGAGAAAGTTCCAACTATCCCTGCAGCAAGCTAGTCAGATCAATCGTCTTTAGCAAATATAGTAGTTGGATTCAAAATACAACATTATATTTCTTGGTAATTTCTTCAAATCAAGATGCACAGTACAAAGACGACTGAGTGATTTAAAACGAAAGAAAGTGCCGATTTTGCAAAGCAAGCAGAATAGGTTTCAGAAAATAGGTTAGAGTGATTCCAGAAAAGAAGAAGAATAGAAGAAGCATTTTCTCATCCCGACAACTGATCTTTTAAGGAGATTTTTGCCCTCTTTACAGTTATGATTTGCTTTAACTAATTTATAATTCACTCAATTCGACCAAGCTGTCTGTCAATTTAAGAGATAAATGATTTGGGGTAATTTTCCATAACATTGTCTGAGCAAAACACATTTCCCACCAGGACTTATCACCATGGACTGACTGGTCATTACCATGGAAACGGAACTGGGACCTCAGCCCAGTTCTTTAACACAAAGGGTCTTTCTGCTATTTGACCTTACTGTCTCTAGCAGTTTACACAACTTGCAAAATATGAACATTTTACGTCTTATCTGATTAATTCCCAGTTAGTCAGCTTCTCTTACTCTCATGGTTAATATGATTCAGTCAATTACTCCCAGTGATTTCTTATTTAAACCCCCTATCTACCTCATCCATAGCTAAGCAGAAAATCTGATTTCTATCAGTGTCCTTTGATTTTCCTGAAGGCATAGGTTTTAAACGTTGTGGCCAATTTATGTTAGCTGGTTTCTTGGATATGGTCAGATGTCGCAATGATGATGTGATCTTAGTTCGCTGGTAGGTTTCTGATAGTTGACTTCTTGAAATGGGTGAAAAACACTTTTGCTAAAACAGAGAGTGCAGCTTCTCAGCCTGTTCCTCTGCTGAACACGTTCTTAGTACTCCCTTGTCACTTGCAATCTCTCTGCAGCGACTCTAGCTTGGCCTGTTATACTGCACCCATTGTGTATTTCCAAGGGGTTTCGGGTGGGTCTGTCTGTGGCAGCCTTGGATTTAGAACTTTGCATTTTAATGTTTCTTCCTTCAACAGCTAGGAGTTTCAATGCATTTGTGATCGTTTGTTTGTTTTTCACTTTCACCTTGCATTTTTAAATAGTTTGTTTTGTCTTATTTCAAATTGCTAAGTTTCCAGTTGAAAGTTAAAAAGACATATTTTCAAACAAAAATGGGCTTAGACTCATGACAATGTCATCTTCACAATTTACTTTCCTACCTATTTTTGCCATCAACAAATTTAGCACCCATACTTCCAATCCCCTCATCTAAGTCATTAACACAGATTGCAAATTGTTTAGGGCCACAGTTCCCTGTGGCACTTCACTCATTGCATCTTGCCAACACAAAAATGAACTATATATGATTAGTTCCTGTTTCTTGTTAGCTAATCAATTCTCTATCTATGCTAATCTATTAACCTCTACATCTCAACCTCTTATTTTGTGTAGAACCTTGTCAAATGCCTTCTGGAAATCAAGTACACTACATCCACAGGTTCCCATGTTGCCCGCTACTTCCTCAAAAAACTCCAATAAATTAGTCAAATAGAACATCCATTTCACAAACCCATGTTGACCCTGCCTGATTACTTTGAGACCTGTTTCTAATTGCCTTGCTATAATCTATTTATTAATAAATTCCAACATTCTCTGTATGAAGATGTCAAGCTCCCTGGCTTGTAGTTTCCTGCATTCTATCTCCCTGTCATCCTGAATAGAGGAATTACATTCCCTATCTTACAATCTGATGGGAGCTTTCCAGAATCTAGGGAATTTAGGAAAATCAAAACCAACTATCTCAGCAACTATTTCTGTTCAGGCTTTAGAATGAAGTCAATCAGAACCTGGGGACTTGACAACTTTGAGTCTAATAATTTTTTCCATACCTTTTCCCTGGTGATTGTCATTGTTTGAAGTCCTTACCTCCCTTGGTGCCCACTTATCTCTAGGATGTTATTTGCATCCTCTACAGTTAAAACAGATACAAATTATGTTTAATTCAGTCACCATTTCCTAACTTTCAATTTTAATTCCCTAGACTCAATCTGTAGAGACCCAATGTTCACATTATATACGCTTCCTTTTTAAATACTTGTAGAAACTGTTATTACCTGTTTTTATATATTTAACTAGTTTTTGCTTGCACTCTAATTTCTCCCTCATTATATATTAGACATGCCTCGCTGTTCCTTTATATTTTTCTAACCAGCCTCTAAACTTTGAGCAATTGTATTTTTCTTTCAATTTCCTTTGTTTGCCATAGGTGGACATCCTTCACCGAGACATTTCTTTCGCAATGAAATCACTCTTCACTGAGTGTTACAAAAGATCTCCTCAAATGTCTGCCACTGTCTCTTTACTAACTTAACCTTAACCTAATTTCCCAGTTCACTTTAGCCAGCTTTGTCTTCATACCTTATAATTGTCCTGACTTAAGTTCAAAATACTAGTCCTAAATCCAGGCTTCTCTCGCTCGATCTGAATGCAAATTTCAATCATGTTATGATCACTGCTACCTAGAGGAACCTTTACTATAAGCTCATTAATTAGTCCTGTCTTGCTCCTCATTACTATATCTTAAATAGCCTGCTCTCTGGTTTGCTTTAGCATGTGCTGCTCTAAGAAATTGTTCCGTAAACACTCAATGAACTCATCTTCCTGGCGATCGTTGCCAATATGATTCGTCCAAAATGAATGTAAATTAAAATCACCCATGATTATCACCGTGCCTTTCTCAAAAGCTCCCATGATTTCTTCCTGTATCTCTGCCCTACAGTAAGGTTACTGTTAAGAACCCTATAAATTACTCCCACAAGTGACTTCTTAACTTTACTATTTCTTATTTCTACATAAACTGGTTCTAAATCTTGATCTTTAGAACTAAGGTAATTGGGCACCATTGTATTAATATCATCCTTAATTAATCTCCAATTGAACTGTTCTTTCAAAATGTCATGCACCCTTGAATATTCAGGTCCCAACTTTTGTCATCGTGCAGCCATGTTCCTGTACTGGTCATCAGACCAAACATTTTTTTCTAATTGAACTATCAATTCATCTGTTTTGGTATGAATGCTGCATACGTTGTACATACAATGCTACATACAGTACAAATTACGGTAGCACAGTGTTTAGCATTGTTGCTTCACAGCACCAAGGTACCAGGTTCAATTCCCGGCTTGGGTCACTGCCTGAGCGGAGTCTGCACATTCTCCCCATGCCTGTGTGCGTTTCCTCCGGGGGTGCTCCGGTTTCCTCCCACAAGTTCCGAAAGACGTGCTCTTAGGTAATTTTGACATTCTGAATTCTCCCTCTGTTTACCCGAGCAGGTGCCAGAGTGTGGTGACTAAGGGCTTTTCACAATAACTTCATTGCAGTGTTTAAGCCTACTTGTGACAATAAAGATTATTTAAAAAGACATGCATTTAGATAGTGAATTGTTTATTTAAATATCTTTTTATTGATTTCCAAATGAGGAAAGGAGCAGGGAAATAGAGAATGAAATCATCATGAATTCAGATACCCCCATAACCGGATATACAACAAAAAATTATGCAAAAATAAAACAGTAAACTGAACAGTCGACAGTAATTTACTTTGAATTCCAGATCCAAAGCAATGTGGTTGACTCTTAAATGCCCTCAAGGATGGAGAATAAATGCTGGCCCAGCCAGTGACGCCCTCATCCAATGAATGAATACATTTTTAAAAATTAATTCTTTAAAAAAAATAGACAAGTTGTCATCTACAAAAGTATCCCTCAGTTGAACCCCTGATGACATATTATATCTTCTCTAGATATTTAAAAGACATCAAGCCAATTAACCAGGATGGGGCACTGAAAGGCTTTGGGGAATCCCAGGTTAATAAAATCTGCCTGTGAGCTAGTAATTAAGCAAATATGATAACATCTGTTTCAATCTTTGTGAAACTGGGCGGTGTACATGAGATTCCGAATATGGAAGTTAAAGGACAGGGCTGTAGGTCAGTATCCAGAATATTGGAAAGACTGTCAAAAAAGGATGACCAGAAGCCGGACAGCTTTGGGCAGTAATAGAATGTGATCAAGTGGCGGCAAGTGAGCATCTGTGGCATTTTTTGTCTGTGTTGGGGGAAATCCCACTAATTCTGGCCTCGGTAAAGAACTTTTAATTGAATTAAACTTAACCGAGCGCAGGAGGACATGGGTGTGGGGGATGGGGGGGGGGGGGGTGTGGAGGGAGAGGCTCCTCTCACCTGTCTTCCATGAAGCTGAGCCCAAGCACAGCTTCCCAATCCTTTCTCACCATATGGAGAGGGGAGACCCCAAAGGATATCATCAGATCATATGGCCCTGAGATAGAACCAATACTGGTTTGGGGCACAAACAGAATCCTCTCCATCAGGCGGTTGAGGGAAGGATGGAAAGCGCGAGCGGATGAAACACGGACTTGAAAATAGGGATAGAGTCTAGATGTAGGTAAATTAAATTTGTCCATGAGCTCACAGAAACAAGCAAAGTTCCCATCTACAAACAAGTTGGAGAAACGCATGAGTCGCTTCCCCTTAACGCTGAGGATGGAGGGCAAAAACAAGTGGTTATTGCAAATAGGGCCCAGTAAGGAAGGAGCAGAATCCTTAAAATGTCAACAAAATTGTTTCCATATTCTCAAAGTGAACATCACGATGGGGCTTGACTTGAATTTCGAGGGGAAAAGGGCAGTGGAGCACAGACCAAGGCAGGAAGAGAGACTGAGCAGCAGGATTGTGCCTCCTGCTTAGAGACAGTGGACTGGTCCATATTTAAGAACTCAGCGACTAACTTAAATGAGTATGCCACCACCGTCACAGACTTCATCAGCAAATGTGTGGACGACTGCGTGCCAAAGAAAGTGGTACGTGCGTTCCCCAACCGGAAACCATGGCTCAACCGCAAGATTGACTCCCTACTGAAGGACAGATCTGAGGCGTTCAAGGCAGACGACCCTGTCCTATACAAGAAATCCAGGTACGACCTCTGCAAAGCCATCCGAGATGCCAAGAGAGAATATCAAACTAAGCTAGAGTCACAGACAGACTCTCGGCGGTTGTAGCAAGGACTAAACAACATAACGGTCCAAAAAGCGAAGCCAAGCAGTATCTCTGGCAGCAGCGCACCCCTCCCCGATGAACTTAATGCATTCTATGCTCAGTTCGAGCAGGTAACCAACAATCTGCTGTCGAGTGCCCCAGCAGCCCATAATTCACCCATACCTACCATCACAGCTTCCAAAGTCAGATCGGCCTTCCTGAAAGTGAACCCGCGGAAGGCGAAGGGCCCGGACAGGATCCCTGGTTGTGCACTCAGGGCCTGCGCAGACCAGCTGGCAGAGGTATTCACAGACATCTTTAACCTGTCCCTACTCCACTCCGAGGTCCCCACCTGCTTCAAGAAGACCACTATCATACCGGTACCAAAGAAGAACCAGGCAACATGCCTCAATGACTACCGCCCGGTGGCCCTGACGTCAGTTGTAATGAAGTGCTTCGAGAGGCTGATCATGAAGCGCATCACCTCCATACTCCCGGAACGCCTTGACCCACTTCAATTCGCATACCGTCGCAACCGGCCCACATCAGAAGCCATTTCCCTGGCCCTACACTCATCCCTAGAGCATCTCGAAAACAAGGACTCCTATATCAGACTCCTATTTATTGACTAGAGCTCCGCCTTCAACACCATAATCCCAGCCAAGCTCATATCAAAGCTCCAAAACCTAGGACTTGGCTCTCCACTCTGCAACTGGATCCTCGATTTTCTGACCAACAGACCACAATCAGAAAGAATGAACACCAACACCTCCTCCACAATAATCCTCAATACCGGTGCCCCGCAAGGCTGCATACTTAGCCCCTACTCTACTCCCTGTACACACACGACTGCGTGGCAAAACTTGGTTCCAACTCCATCTACAAGTTTGCTGACGATACGACCATAGTGGGCCGGATCTTGAATAACGGCGAGTCAGAATACAGGAGAGAGATAGAGAACCTGGTGGAGTGGCGTAATGACAACAATCTCTCTCTCAATGCCAGCAAAACTAAAGAGCTGGTCATTGACTTCAGGAAGCAAAGTACTGTACACACCCCTGTCAGCATCAACGGGGCTGAGGTGGAGATGGTTAGCAGTTTCAAGTTCCTACGGATGCACATAACCAAAAATCTGTCCTGGTCCACTCACGTCGACGCTATCACCAAAAAGCACAACAGCGCCTACACTTCCTCAGGAAACAGGAAATTCGGCATGTCCACATTAACCCTTACCAACTTTTACAGATGCACCATAGAAAGCATCCTATCGGGCTGCATCACAGCCTGATATGGCAACTGCTCGGCCCAGGACCGCAAGGAACTTCAGAGAGTTGTGAATACCACCCAGTCCATCACACAAACCTGCCTCCCATCCACAGACTCCATCTACACCTCCCGCTGCCTGGGGAAAGCGAGCAGCATAATCAAGGATCCCTCCCACCCGGCTTACTCACTTTTCCAACTTCTTCCATCGGGCAGGAGATACAGAAGTCTGACAACAGGCACGAACAGACTCAAAAACAGCTTCTTCCCCACTGTCACCAGAGCCCTAAATGACCCTCTTATTGACTGACCTCATTAACACTACACCCGGTATGCTTCATCCGATGCCAATGCTTATGTAGTTACATTGTATATCTTGTGTTGCCCTATTATGTATTTTCTTGAATTTTGTTTAATTCCCTTTTCTTCCCATGTACTGAATGATCTGTTGAGCTGCTTGCAGAAAAATACTTTTCACTGTACCTCGGTACATGTGACAATAAACAAATCCAATCCAATCCAATCCTTAAGGCACCAGTTTAGACTTGGGCGGTGACACCACGTCAGGATTTTTTGGATATTGTCCACCCAGAAATAATGCAGTAAATTAGGAAAAGCTAGACCATCCACTCATCTCCTCTTCTGAAGTATTGCTCTGCGGTCTCTCGGGGATCTGCCCACCCAGGTGAACGAGGATATTAGCTTATTAACCATGGAAAGAATGATTTAGGCAGGAAGATGGGGAGACATTGGAAAAGAAACAAAAATCTGGAATGAATTCTACCAATTAGGGAGAGAGGTAAAGAATTTTAGCGGTGTAAATCCACTTTAACTTTGGCAACCAGGCTTGAATACTTTATTCTACGAAGTGTTGGGAGCAAAAGATCTATATTGACGCCTAGATAGCGAAGGATTGCACCAGATTTATAGAATGGCAGAGCATCTGGGAGATTTGTTTGGCACTGGAGTTAACTGGAAAACACTTACTTTTGTTAATGTTCAGTTTATAGTTAGAAAACAAGATGAAGGTGCTGAGAATGTTCATTATGTTGTCGACACAGAGAACAGGGTTTGTACTCTATAAAAGGGTGTCATCAGCATACAAGGATACATGATGTTCCATCCCAGTTCAGAAGATGCCCTTCAGCAGCGTGGACGACTTCAAGGCAATTGATAGGGCTCTATCACTAAAGGAAAGAGCAGTGGGGACAGGGGACAACACTGACAGGGAACATACTAAGATTGCAAAGAGTTAGTGTGCACATAAATCTTTGGACAAACCCAAACCTACCCAAGATTTTGAACAAATAATTCCATTCCACTCGGTCAAAAGCCTTCCCCGTGAGGGCAGCATGGTGGCGTAGTGGGTTAGCCCTGCTGCCTCACGGCACCGAGGTCCCAGGTTCGATCCTGGCTCTGGGTCACTGTCCCTGTGGAGTTTGCACATTCTCCCCATGTTTGCGTGGGTTTCGCCCCCACAAGCCAAAGATGTGCAGGCTAGGTGGATTGGTTACGCTAAATTGCCCCTTAATTGGAAAAAATGAATTGGGTACAATTTTAAAATAAAAGCCTTCTCCACATCCAGAGAGACAACCATCTCAGGGCAGTCGAGGCAGCTGGGAAAATATGATGTTGAGGAGACAGTGTATGTTTGGGGATAATTGGCGACCGTTTACAAAGCCATTTTGGTGCTCAGGGATTATATCAGGGAGACATGGCTCCAAACGGTACACCAACATCTTGGCGAGAAGCTTTACCTCTTTTAGGAGGGAGATAGGCCGATAAGAGCCACACTCTTCAGGGTACCTAATCTTTTTAAGAAGAATTGAAATGGAGGCTTGAGTTAATATAGGGATAGGGACCCATGAGACCATGAGGCGTTGAATATTTTTTAGAACTAGATTGAGAGTGCCCAATTACTTTTTTTCCAATTAAGGGTCAATTTAGCGTGGACAATCCACCTAACCTGCACATCTTTGGGTTGTGGGTTTGAAACCCTCGCAGACACGGCAAGAATGTGCAAATTCCACACAGACAGTGACCCAGAGCCGGGATCGAACCTGGGACCTCAGCGCCCTGAGGCAGCAATGCTAACCACTGCGCCACTGTGCTGCCGGTAATCTCCAGATTACTACTTGAGGTGAACACTAATTGGAATAGGGTGAATTAGATTAGGAAACTGAATATGTGACTGAATGAGTGGAATTGAGAAGGAGAGATTCCAATCCTAGGCTGATTGGCAGAGGTTCTGGGACAGAAAGGAGCTGCATCACTGGAATAGGCTGCGAGCGGAACTCCTCAGTGCGCAAAACAGGGCTATGTGAGGCCTCAGTTGCACATTCCCTGCTGAGGCCCCTATCTAATATGAGTGGCATTTTATGGTGTTCTCTTTCTTGGTGCTGCAAGTACCGGGAAACACGTGGCTAAGCATATTTCTTTGTTGCAGCAAAGAGAAATGAAATGGAGGTGCCCACACTCTGCACTCTAGTAAAACACGATCAGAGGTTTATTAAGGGTGTTACAAATGTAACACAATTGTACATTTCTGATATGTGAAGTTTGGTCTCTACATTTAAGAAAAGTTATACTTGCATTGGAGATGATACAGCAAAGGTTCACTAAATTTGTCCCTGGGATGAAGGGGTTGTCTTAAAATGAGAGGCTAATGGGTTTATAATCGCTGGCACTTAGAAGAATGAGAGGTGATCTCATTGAAACGTACAAGATTCTGAAGGGGGGGGGGGGCGGTCAGAGTCAAGGCTGAAAAATTGATTCCACTGCGTGGGGCACCTAAAACATGGAGGGCACAGCCTCAGGACAAGGGGGTGCAGTCATATAGCACTGAGATGAGGAGAAATTCCTTCAGTGACCCAAATTGTTGGAATTGTCTACCCCATAGAATTGTCAATGCTTTATCGTTGAATGCATTTAAGACAGGGATAGACAGATTTTTGGTCTCTACAGGAATAAAGAGAAATGGGGAGCAGGCAGGGAGATGGAATTGAAGTCCAAGATCAGCTGTGATTGTATTGAATGATGGAACAGGCTTATCAGGCCATATGGTCCACCTCCTGCTCTGTATGTTCTTGCATCCTTGTGTTCTGATGATAAGATATGTCAAGGTGACTAGAAAGAAACTGAGAAAGGAATGGAAGAAAAAACAGTTGTCATGGTCTATAGTTCTCCAAACGAAATATGAAGCGCTGAGAGTTTAAATAAAAAGCAAATCTTCAAGGATGTTAACTTCCAGGTTACTTTTTGTTTAGAAATTTCGAGTACCCAATTATTTTTTCCAATTAAGGAGCAATTGAGCATGGCCAATCTACCTATCCTGCACATCTTTGGGTTGTGGGGTGAAACTCACGCAGACACGGCGAGAATGTGCAAACTCCACACAGACAGTGACCCAGAGCCGGGATCGAACCTGGGACCTCAGCGCCCTGAGGCAGCAATGCTAACCACTGCGCCACTGTGCTGACGGTAATCTCCAGATTACTACTTGAGGTGAACACTAATTGGAATAGGGTGAATCAGATTAGCAAACTGAATATGTGGCTGAATGAGTGGAATTGAGAAGGAGAGATTCCAATCCTAGGCTGATTGGCAGAGGTTCTGGGACAGAAAGGAGCTGTATCACTGGAATAGGCTGCGAGCGGAACTCCTCAGTGTGCAAAACAGGGCTATGTGCGGCCTCAGTCGCACATTCCCTGCTGAGGCCCCTATCTAACATGAGTGCCATTTTATAGCGTTCTCTTTCTCGGCGCTGCAAGTACCGGGAAACACATGGCTAAGCATGGTCGCTATGGGACTTTGTTCCCATTTCGATACATCCTGCCTAATATGATGAGCTAAGAAAGAGGTAAAACTAAACACAATTAGAAAGAAAATGAAATGAAAATGTTAAAAAATATCAGAAGAGCATAAGTATTCTGCCGGCATCTACATAACCCAAGTGAGTTTATTGTAGAGATAACGCCACTAAGGGACGAGCAAAATAAACACACAGCAGATGATGCAATGGTTAAATATTTTTGATAGGATTTTCTCCACATTGGCATCGAATGTGTGTCCTGACCCCTGCATTGTGTCTGGAGCAGAAACGTGACATTGATTTTTGTTGAATTGGCCAGTTAGTGGGTAGATAGCATTCTCCCTGTCTAATTAAAGATGGCGAGGAGGTGGTGGGGAGGGAGGGGGGGGGGGGGGGGGCGGTCTCATAGCTGGAGATCCAATAGCAGACCTCCAAAACTGAAGGAGCTTCAGCTCACCAACTAAGTAAAGAATTGAGTGGTGTCCCTATCTTGAGGCACCATGTCAGCACTTGAAAAATGTTCAATATAAAAATGGGTGCAGCTGGCTGAACACTGGCCTATGGTCAGGAAGGTGGGATGGTCATTACAGTAATCTTGGAGCACTGCCTCTACCCCAATCTTCCACCAGGAGGCCACCTTCTGGAAAGTAACCATGCTCCCAGTGGCCACTGACTGGCCAGCTAAAAGATTCCAATTGGCCTCTGATTAATAGCTTTAATTGGCCTTTTAATTATTTTAACAAGCAGCTGCAAGCAGGCGAGCAGCCATCCTGGGCCTGATTCGTTCTTCCCTAAAATGGTTCAGGGGCCAAATTGTGCTGGCAAATTCCACTCTGGCTGGCAGTGCAAGTACCTGCATGAGTTTCTGCTCTGTCGGCCTTCACCCTTTGCCTCAGTTTTCACTGAAGAGGCTAACAATGAAGAAATTAGGCTGTTGAAGAAGTCTATAGGGATGCTATACGACTGTTATGATAGGAAAAAAGACAGACCAGATAAGTTAGCCAAACTTAAGGGGGGCAAAACCCAGCCTAGATGCATTGAAAGAAACTCGTGAGAAGTTTGCATAGGCTGCAAATGTCGTCAGTTGTTCAACAAGAGTGATAAAGCTAATCCAGGCAACTAAGGATTAATTAGATTAGTGCCAGTTGCAAAAATTAATTTTGAACTGGAGCACAAGCAGCAACGCTGCTGCTCCAGTGCAGTACTGAGGGAGAACTGCATTGTGGGAGGTGGCGACTTTCCGATGAAATCTTAAACCAAGGACGGGGTTCTCTGATCCTACAGCCGTGTTTTTCTCAGCTGCGTGTCGTTCACTGGCAGCGGGATTCTATCTTCCCACTGTTTGTCAATCCGGTTTCCCATTTAAGTCACCCCATGCCACTGGGAAACCCACGGGTGGGGGTGAGCTGCCAGCGGGAAAAGAGAATCCCAACAGCTGGAGAATTCCATCTCAAAGCTTCATCTGTCTTGTCGGCTGGATGTAAATGATTCCATGATACTATTTTGAAGTAGAGCAAGGGGATTTTCCCGAGTCTCCTGCCTAATATTTACCCCTCGATAAATATCATAAAAAACAGATTACCATGTCATTATCGTATTGCTGTTTGTGGGAGCGTTCTGAGCACATGTTGACTGCTGCATTTCCTAAAATACAACATTTTTAAAAATACATAATTGACTGCAAAATGCATCGAGACAAAGGGTAGTCGTGTAAAGCAGTGTTCTTCAAACTTCTTTCCCAGGACCCACTTTTACAAACCTTCCGACCTGTTCTTGAAAATACAGAAAAATGTGTAATTTGAAACATGGAAGTCTGGCAATATCTGGTCTGAGAGGGTACAGGGAAAGATCCCACAAAAGGTTAATAGCAGCTGCAAAGAGCAGGATTGTAAAATGCAGATTATCAAACACACAGGTTTCATGTGGTAAGCTAAAACAATGGCTCACACCTTCATTGAATGTAACTATCTCAGGAAGTATCTGGAAAGGCATGGATGAGAGTTTCAATTGACGAATGTTTAAAACAGGCAGGTCTTTCAGTTAAATTTTAGCATACAGCTGAAAGCAAAGTCTCACACCTTAATTGAAATAAACTCTTAGTAAACAGCTGGAAAGGATGGAAGATGCTCAGTCGAATTTGGTGTAAATTCTAAAGTGTAAAATTCTATGGACATCAAGTCAATTAAAAGAAAATTGGAGACGACCTGTCTACGGGAGACACAATTTGAAGTTAAAATCAAAGGCAAAGTTATGAGCTGGGGACAATTGGAAAATTAAGCGATTCGAAAGCACAGAAGTGGAAGTAACACCTATTGAAACCAAAGGAACTTTGCCCATCACAAAGGTAATCAGATCTGAGGTGACGTTATGCCCAGGGTGAATGATTAGTTGTATTCAAGTGTTTGCATCGAAGATACTTTTTGACAATCAAAGGGAAATAAGTTAATTTACAATAAGGTTCTAAAAACTTGGTAATTGTTAGAAAGAGAATATAAACCCAGGGAGCAGCAGCAACAATTAGAGAGCACAGAGGACAGAGCACAGAGAAACAGCAATAGGAGAGAAGGGGAGGAGAACTCAGAGAGAGAGAGAGAGAGAGAGAGAGAGAGAGCTCGGTCATGGGAAAGACAAGGCAAGCAGCCGAGTTTAAAGTTATACATCTAAGGAAGACTAGAATTTAAACAGGAGTCAGAGTCAGCTTAGAGATAGCTAGCAGAGTTAGCTCTTATAGCTCAGTACATGGATCAACAAGACACAGCAACAGAGCTAACCAGCAAATACATCCCAAGAAGACCAGAATTTAAAGAAGATTGAGTGTCAAGGTGGGCCTGAAGGTCCCTTCAACCAACAGGAAGGATCCAGAAGCAAGATCTTTTTACCTTTCTGTAAAGAAAGTGTTTGCAGCTTTTAAAAGAAAAAATATAATAATAAAATAACTTACTTAACCTGAAAAAGTGGTTTATTCCTGAAAGTCTACGTTACTCACTTAGCAATGCAGGACCCAGGACATCGATGCTACTAAGTGGTAAGTAGATAAAATCTTCGGTGAAAGTATGGGTTATACCGGGGGATAACTTGAAAATATAGTTTGACCTGAATGGCACCCACCGAAGCCTGCATCGGAGTCAGGGAGTGAGAATCCCTGCTCACCATTTAGAATATTGGCCCTTTTTGGTATAGGGGGAATTCTAAGAATAGGGGTGTGTTTTCAAAAACAGACCTTCGGGAGCCTTGCTGGTCAACCTTTGCGACCCATACTGGCCGACCTAAGCAACACACTATTTTTGCTTACCTTTAATGCAACAGATGTGCCTGCTCGGTCCTCATAATCTCATCCAGGTTCATGGGAGGAGAGGACAATGCGCCTATCAGGTGCACAGTTCGGCCGGTCTTTGTGCTGTCTTCATTTTTGTGAGGACGTAAATATCCAACTTAACACATGTCGGTCATTGTGAAGAGCAATTGCAACACAATGCTTGTTTTACTCAGCACTGGATACTCCTTGGAGACGCTGCTCCAGAATGCTG
Source organism: Scyliorhinus canicula (assembly GCF_902713615.1). Taxonomy (NCBI): domain Eukaryota; kingdom Metazoa; phylum Chordata; class Chondrichthyes; order Carcharhiniformes; family Scyliorhinidae; genus Scyliorhinus; species Scyliorhinus canicula. Next base: position 47,812,984 of record NC_052162.1, read on the forward strand.
ATAGCCTCATGGACTTGTGGCGAGTTTTTAATGTGCTGTCACAGCTGAGCCTGGCCATTCAGTCTCTTCATTTGGAGCTGGTTGCAAGTTAATAATTGACTCTGGGGTCTCAAACTCCAAATGATTTTTTCCCCCACCTCTTCTCTTTCAAAATCTGTAAATTCCCCTCTGAAAAGTAGCGACAAAAAATGTTGACCAGGGCAGCGAAATGCAACTGAATAAGGCCTGCCAATCGAATGGCAGTTCCCTTACTAACACTGTTTTCTTCGATGTGTTGTAGCAGCATGGGGAACATGTAGTAGTTTTGGCTTTGTACTCACATATGCCAAATGTTCAATGACTTTTCGAAAGCATCTATTTCTTCACAGTGCCGAAAGCAGTCATCATCCTTCCCTTGCAACTTGAGGTTCAGTTCACTTCTAGGTTTTATGGGCCAGGGTTTAAAGAACTCCAAAGTATATCATAGAGATCACCTTACACGACTTTCACTAGATTGTGGTATGGCGAGTACAAGGCCCACTCTACAGGTGTGGTGCAGCAGAAATCTACAAGTATTTCTTAAAGCAAAATAATGTTTATTCTATGAACTCAGTTAACCTTTTTAAAAATATACAGTGACCATCTTAGCAACCATCAATTCAAATACAACCCCCAAAGAATACAACACTCTAAGTATTCCTTAAACTTTCCTTTTAACATCCATAAGACAAAAACTCTTTTTATAGAAGAAAAATCAGGTTTAAATTCTCTACTGAATGCAGTTATCACTCTGAATTCACCAAGTGATCTAGAGATAGTCTTTAGATGGCAGAGAGATCAAAATTACACCTTCTTTGTCTAGCTGCAGCTCCAACACTAAAACAAAACTCAAAAAACACACACACCCAAGCTTTTCTCAAAGCAAAACTAAAAAGCAGAGCTAGAGCTCAGCTCTACCCACACTGACATCACTGCAGCCACTTGAGCAGACAAACATTTCTTAAAGTGGCATTCCCATGACAAAGGTAAGATATAGCTAGCATCCAAGTTTCAACAGCCAGAGGGAATGATTTCTCAACGAGGAAATCATGGTTTCATGCCTCAGTTTGTGAACTCTGACTAGCACCTGAACCCCTGACAGCCAATGTACCTCTGTGCAGAACAATAAATATGTGTGCTTGGCCCCCATATCAGAACACAGAGCCTCAAAAAGCCTGGGGCGGGATTCTCCCATCGGGCGACTAAGTATTGACGCCAGCGTAAAAATGGGAGTGTTTTACTAAGGCGACGGCACCAGTTCCGGGACCCCATTTTCCAGTCCTCAGGGGGCTAGTATGGCGCTGGAGTGGCCCACGCTGCTCCGGCTGCCGATCCCGGCGTGAACCTGGTGCCGCAGGATGTGCACATGTGCAGTTGGGCCGGCGCCAACTAGCGCATGCGCAGTGGCCTTCTTCCCCCCGCCGGCCCCGACGCCAAATAGTGCAGGGCTACAGGAGCCGGCGCGGAGTAAAGGAGGCCCCCAGCCAGAGAGGCACCGATCGTGGGTCAGGCCACTACGGATGCCCCCATGATTTCGGACCCCCTCCCCCCCCCACAGTCCGCCCTGGATCCTTCAATGCCGAGGTCCCACTGGCTCAGAGGATGTTAGAACGGTGGCGGTGGGACTCGGAATTTTTGTGACGGCTGCTCAGCCCATCCGGGACGGAGAATCGGCGTGGCGGCCCGGGTCGGAGAGTCAGCGCAGACCCCAACCGGCGCCGCGCCAACCACACTGGCGGCAATGGCGCTGATTCTCCGCGCTGCAGAGAATTGCGTCCCGGCGTCGGGGCGGCATGGCGCAATTTGCGGCACCGCGCCGACCTGCGAGGAGTCGGAGAATTCTGCCCCTTGTATTGAGTGTGCTACGTTTAATGACATTCACAATTCCTTTCAACGCCACTTCAAGATCGGATCGAATTCCTTTCGATGCCAATGCCTCACGGTCAATAAAACGATGATTCCAAACAATGTCCTGACCAGCCGCCTCCTTAGTCCTTATTGTAACTCTGCTGTTTTTCCCAGGATTGTTGGCTGCCCCATCGCATATGTCTCCTCTTCAATAAACCCAAATGAGCCCACACTTTCTAACCATGTAATTATTCAATGCTTCAAATATCTCTGCGGCAGTCATGTTAGTTGGTAATATCAGACAGAACAGCAAATCCTCAGCAAATGTACCGAACATAAACTAACAAGGTTGCACAATCGGAAACACCTGTACTTTCATCCACTTGTATTGAGAACTTCTGTGCTGACTTTAAATGAGAAATAAGCTGGGCTTCTAAGTTCTCAGCAATATCATAAATTCGGTGAGCCACTGTGTTATCACTAAGTGGAATGTATTTCAGTTTTTCAGCTGACCTCTCATTTAGGACCGTATGAACCATACCTAATGCTGCAGGGAGAATTAATCTCTCTGCTACAGTGTGGGGCCCTTTCTCTTCAGCAACACGGTAAGCTACCATGTAAGTGGCTAATTGTGCTTTGTGATTCAATGTAATATTTCTGTTAAGGACTTCAGCTGACGATTTAAATTCTCGCTGCACGTTGTAAAAAAATCAAGAGGTTTGTCCCGGTAGTGAGGGGTACATTCATTGGAAACCCCGTTGACAATGGTGGGACCAGACGATCCCGTTAGCAGCCAAAACACGCAACAGGTATTTTCTGAAAGCCTTACATATGAATTAGGAGTAGGCCACTCAAACCTGTTCCATCAGTCAATAAGATCATGGTCGATCTGATAGTAACCTCAACTCCACAACCCTGCCTACGCCCATCAAGAATCCGTCGAACTCTGCCTTAAATATGTGCAAAGACCCTGCTTCAATTGCCTTTTGAAAAAGAGAGTTCCAGAAACAAATGACTGAGAGAAACAATTCTCCTCATCTCTGTCTTAAATGACCGACTGGCTTGTTTTTAAACAGTGTGTCCTATTTCTAAATGTTGTAACAAGAGGAAACATCCAGCCTGCCAAACCCCTCAAGATCTTCGAGGTTTTGATCAGGTTGCCTCTTATTCTTCGAAACTCTCGTGGATACAAACCTAACCTCTCCAACCTTACCCCATAAGACATCCTGCCAATCCTGCTTTTAGTCTAGTAAACTTTCCCTAAACTGTTTCGAACACATTTACATGTTTCCTTAGCACTGTACACAATGCTCCAGATGTGGGCTCACCAATGCCCTGTAGAACTGAAGCATAACCTCCATACTTTTGTAATCAATTCCCCTCACAATAAATGATAACATTCGATTGGCTTTCCTAATTACTTGCTGTACCTGTATACTAGCCTTTTGTGATTCATACACTGGAACACCCAGATCCCCCTGCACCTCAGAGAGCCTTCAATAAGGCATCATCGGCGGGATTCTCTGATCCTGAGGCTAAGTGTTGACGCTGTTTACGATAGCGTCAACAGGCCCCCACAGCAGTGTTTCCGAGCCGTACAAGGAGCCCAGCCTGGCACTGGAGCGACCCTCGCTGCTCCAGCTGCCGATACTGGCCTCAAATGTTCGCCGCAGGTCTGCGCATGCATGCTGCGGCCGGCGCGAATGCGCACTGCGACCAGCACGACTGCGCGCATGCGCGGTGGCTTCCTTCTCCACGCCAGCCCCAACGCTACATGGCGTAGAGCTACATGGGCCAGCACGGAGCAAAAGAGGCCCCGAGCCCAAGAGGCCGGCCCGCCAAACGGTAGACCCCAATCGCGGGCCAGGCCACAGCGGAGGTCGCTCCCAGGGTCGGACCACCCTCCCTCCCCACCAGGCTGCCCCCAAAAGGATGCACGCCGAGGTTCTGCCGAGTAAGACCACACGTGGATGACGCCGGTGGGACTCAGATTTGTTTGCGACCACTCGCCCCATCCCGGGCGGAGAATCGCCGTGGGTGGTCGCGTAGAGCGGCCTCCAACCGGCAGTGCGCCGGCCATGCCGGCGCCAATGACGCCGATTCTCTGCTCACCGGAAAATTGGCGGGGCGGCGTCGCACAATTCACGCCCGGCCCGGCATTCCCAGGCCCGGCGTGGGCTGCGAGAAACCCGCTCCATATAGAACATAGAACATAGAACAGTACAGCACAGAACAGGCCCTTCGGCCCTCGATGTTGTGCCGAGCAATGATCACCCCACTTAAACCCACGTAACCCGTATACCCGTAACCCAACAATCCCCCCATTAACCTTACACTACGGGCAATTTAGCATGGCCAATCCACCTAACCCGCACATCTTTGGACTGTGGGAGGAAACCGGAGCACCCGGAGGAAACCCACGCACACATGGGGAGGACGTGCAGACTCCACACAGACAGTGACCCAGCCGGGAATCGAGTCTGGGACCCTGGAGCTGTGAAGCATTGATGCTAACCACCATGCTACCTTGAGGCCCCTTAATGGTCACACACACACACACACCCCACACACACATATATGTGTGTGAAGTCTGGGCCAGGGAGAAAAATGGTTTGAAAGGAAATAGAGAGTTAAGGGAAGATGTTATACTTGTGGTAAGTGATGTTCCACAGGGGTCCATGCTGGGGTAAGAATTTTTCTTTGCATTTTCATATATAAGTTAGCTCAGGAATTAGTGGGGGGACAATGTCCAAACTTGTATTGGACTAGTTAATAATCTGAAGAACTGTACCACCATATTGCAGAGTGGGTTGGTAAGTGGCAAATCAAGTTCCATATAGTATTATGATTCCTGTGGAGACCATTAACGGTTAGAAAAATTAAAACACCCAGTGATAGCCAAAATAACTTATGCCACAAGATTTCACATTTTTAAACACAAGCAAACTTTACTGTATACAAAAAAAATTAAACAAAGCAAGCACCACTAACTTGACATGATACTGGCTTCTCCTTTTAGAATTCAAATCAAGTATGCCTCAGCTCTCCAGAATTCATTTCAATTTCTCCTCAGTGCTCTCAAGATCCTGGGGATCCTTCCATTATCCATCTCCAACTTTTCATCAAAACTTCACAACTGTGTCCATCTCAGCTCAAGCTTAGCCCTGACTGCATCGTGCTCAGTGATTTAGAAGTCAAGAATCTATTTCTTGTGTTTTTATGTCCTCTTTTCCCTCACAATTCTGTCATGAAACTGAACTCCACTCCCACCCGCATTTTGAGTAGCGAACAATACAGTTAGAATTGTCTCTGCTTAAGGTGCAGGCGTTTCTAACATTTACCTCTTTTGTTCCCTTGACTAAGTGAGCTCCAACTGTTTCCATCTGTTCCTAAACTGAACAACTAACTGTTTCCGTGAGCAAACATGCACGCAGATAAAATAAACCAAATGAATCTCCCTAATCTCCGCGGCTGATTTCCATGGCAACATGGTATATGGGATGTCCCTCAAACTGTATCTACAGCAGGCCAAAGTTTGAAACAATGGTTCAAATTGGAGTTTCGTGGAAAACACTCACTACCATATCGCCATGCTATTATCTTTCACAGACTTCAACATGGAACAGAAATGCAATGGAAGTTGCAACCTTCTGTGATAAACTTAATAAATTGCTCGTTTATCCAGGCAGGCTGATTGCCTGTGATAAATGTTAAAGGGGGTAGTCTATCACTGGGGAAAGCCAGTGCGCGAATGGGCCTTGCTAGACAAACATTGTAAGTTTACCAAGCGTCTACCTCAGCAAACACGCACCTTACGTGCCCCTACGTGGGGGTGTGTTTGAATAAAGAAACTGAGCACCCTATTCTCGGAAAGCAGAGACCCTGGACAGATTTATCGGCAGCTCAGTTTGGAGACTCTTAAGCATGGTTATGGATTTCTGTGCACGTAACTCATGGCTCAAAAAAACAAAACTCTCAGGGCAAATCAGTGTATCGACAGAAATCACTTTGCCTGCAGATTCCATTGTAACCAAACAGATTAATGAAGACGCCAAAATCATTGCATCTAGGCACCCAGCCAAATAGGTTGGATCCACAGAAATAACCACATGTAGGCAAATCACTGTAGCTACAAAATTATTGTACAGATAGACATCACTGCACCCTCAATACACTGCACCCAGGAAAACCTCTGTACCAGGGAAAATTTATATTGTTGGATAAATCAGTTGGAGAAAGAAATCCTGGTATTCCGACAAATCACTATTCTTGCTGGAAATTGTGGTCAAGCCTGGTTCACTTGAGTCACCGGCGATAGCTTATTGTGGTTGAATTTGAACTTGAATCTCGCAAGGGCACCAATTCTAATTGAGAATTCGAACACGCAACATATTTATACTTGAGCATCTCGCAGAACTCAAAAAGTTAGGGTGCTTGAGATTTCCCATTAATTTTAATGATTTCTGCTAAAATAAATTGCATTGAGCTGCGTTCTTTGATCTGTCCATGCCACAATGGGGTGAGCAAACTGGGATGTACATTTATGTCTGCAAATATCAGCTTGAATATGGGAATTGTACTGAGTATATCACAGGGTATAGAATAAACATGTCATTTTAATATTCCTCTGCATCTGTCCAAATGCTTATCCATGACAATGATGATGAATTCATCAGGAAATGGGAGATCTCACAATTAATTGAACAGTACAACTGAATGAAATAATCCTGTTTAAAGGGTAGACATGTTAATTAAAAAAAACACTGAACAACGTCAACGTGGTATTTACAGAGAACAAAGGAGGTGCTGACAGAAACCAATTACAGTGATGGATCCTCCTACACCTTCCTCTACTCTGTGTCTTTTATAAACTCATTAACAATTTGTGAGCAGGTGACACAGGGAATTATTCACTCAAAGATCTCTCTGTTAATGCACAATGGAAGGTTGTTCCAAACTAAAGCAATGTGCATGCGCGTGTGCCCGTCAGATAGAATTGTGCTCTCCAAATGAATTCAGTGGGTAAATGCACGTCAATACATAGTACTGAGCCACACAAATAAGGAATATTCCCGGTTTAAAAAACAGTTGTGAAACATATGAACAGGAAGAGATACCCATCAAACGTGCTCCACCTTTCAATGAGCTCTCTGTGTTAATGCTGCCAGCTGATCTGTGTTCTAACATCCATATACCCGCCTTTGCTCATTATCCAGAGATACCATTGATTCATAAAAATCTATCAACCTCAGTTTTAGAATTAACAATTTGTTTAGTATCAGTTTGTGGAAGAGAGTTCCAAACTCTCTTTTGTGTGAAGAGATGTTTCCGAATTTTATTCCGGAAAGGTCTGGCTTTAATGTTTTGACTACACCTCACTCGTCCTAGACTCCCAGAAATAGATTTACCCAATCCAGCCTTTCTGCCCCCTCAAAATCTTGAAAGCTTTGATCAAATCACCCACTAAACCTTTAACTGTCAGGACATGTAGTCTGTCCTTCTAATTTAACTCGAGGTCTAAACATCCCCCTGGTAAATCTACTCTACACTCTCTCCAAGGCCAATACTTTCTAAGGTGTGGTGGACAGAACTGCTCACAGTACTCCAGCGTTTTAAGTAACTAAAGCATGACTTCAACCCCTCTGTATTCTATTCTTCAAGGTATAATATTTGTTAATCTGAGCTGGAATGTCAGCAGAAGTGTTACAATCGGTCTCAGGTTGTGAGAAAAAATAATCAGCCAAGGTTTGCATTCGTAAAATACTGAGGATGCTGAAAATCTGAAATAAAAACATCAAATACAGAAAATACTCAGGAGGTTAAGTTGTACCTGTGGCAGGGAAACAGGTGCTTGGAGACAAAATCAGATAACATGTTTTCCCCAAAATATCCTTTTTTATAACATTTATAAAAGTACATTACATGACTGTTCAAAATTGGCATTACGTAAGATGCAAACCAAATCAGTTTTTTTCCAACACTCGATATTAGACACTACACCTAATATTTACAATGTTCATTATACATCAGAATTGAAATGTAAAGAGTTTTAACCAGTTTCTAACCCCTCGGTGTACTATGATTAAAAGATCTTATGGATTAGTGCCTCCCTCATCATGTCGTCCTGGAAATTGGTTGTATCAATCTGAAATACTTGGCCAAGGCCAACTGTTTGGGTTGGGAAACCAGCAAGGTTTGGGCAGATTAAAAATCACCTTTTCTGAATTGAAGGTTTTTCTGCAATATCCCTGAGAAAAGCCATAGAGCAGAGGCTCATGCTGCTCAGGATGAACTTCAACAAGACCACTCCATTTCTTTTCAGACCTACTTTGCAGAGGCACATTCCAGAAGGAGGTGGACAACCACAGCCACCTAGAGGGCAACATGCAGAAGGATGAAACTCTGCGTGTGCAGGAAGGATCTGATGGGTATGCTCTGTGCAACACCAGCCATGCTACATCTAGTTGCTTGTTTGAAAGTTCTGATAATGAGGCATTCTATCAAAACACTTTGACAGTCTATCCCTGGAACCATGCAACACAATCCCCCATCTCATTTCCCTCTTGAGCCTTGAGAATGTTACGTGTGGACCACTGCCTGACGGTCGTGTGGTTGAAGATTTTTTCTGCATAAATCTTTTTATGAAGAACAGGTGATATAGCCCAGTCCAACTACTTGGAGCATTCTGCAGCAAAATGGCCAGACATCTGCAAAATGGCCAGACATTTGCAACATTTGGGATAGAACCTCAGCACATAGTGACACTTAATACTTGTGTACCGAGTGTCGACACACTGCTTGATGCAGCCACCTGCAAAGGTGGCCATCAGGATGGTGGAAACTTTGGGTAATTTTTTCTCCTCCTTATCTAGAGGCTTGTACATCATGTCCCCATGGATCTGCTCCATTTTTGATCTCCAGACAAAGTGGAAGATGGCTCAGCTGCATTAGGACAGGGACAGACAAAGGGACAGGGATCACAAGTAACCTGTTCCCATTACTTCCATTGCTAATTTAACGGAATGTAGCCTGCAGGCTATCGCTAAATATGCTGTTTAGCAGCTACAAGCATCAGCAGGGGACCTAAGATCATGTCAGTCTAGCACTACTTAAAGCTACCTGCATTATTTAAAGCCAGCCTGTGCTCTTTGAGGAGATGCGAATTCTGGCTGGAGCAGGTGCTAGAAGTGATTGAGCAAGGGTATCTATATGACATGCAAACAGAGTGACTGATGGCACAAAAGGGAACAACAATCTAATAGCATGCTCCAAGATTCTCAGATGCTGCTCTGGCGATTTTTGTGCCGGAGGTGGGGAGGAGGAGAATGGTCTTCAATCATAGGAAGCCCTCCTACAGACATTGAACAGGCAGTTGGATCAAGTAGCTATTGTGATCAATCTGGCTCCAAGGACTTGGACGCAGACATCTAGTGGCTTCACGTGAGTGGTCCAGGTTAGTGAATATATCTTCAAGTGTCATATCCCACCAGCTGCACAAGTAGCCTCAGACACTGCTCATTGCAGTGTTCTTCAAACTCAGGAGCGGGTCGCGGGTGGGTGTCGGGAGGATCGCGGAGCGGTCCTCCGCGGCGCTCCCGATAGCGCAAATCCCCACGCACCAGCCGGCTTTTAATAACGCTGGCTGCAAGCGGCCTTCAAAATGGCTACGAACATGTAAAGAAAAAATTTGGCCGCATTACGTATGCGCGCACGATCATCGCATGATCAAACTATGCGCATGCGGGGAGCAAATGCAGAAAACGCCCGGAGTCCGCCTGAGAGAGAGCACCGCTCCTGAACCCCCAACCCCAGCCTGCCCCATCTGGAACCCCCAGCCCCCCTCGGGCTGTGATGTCGGTCGCTGCCAATCTGAGTGCCTCCAGAAAGATGGTGCAGCAACTGCGCTGTGTGCTGGACATCAAGAGGTTGAAGGTGTCTCAAACTGCAACAGATTTGAAGCAGTTTTGCCTGCAGAACGCTCAACGCAATCCTTTGCTGACAGGGATACATCCAAATACTAACCCTTTCAGGCCAGCTAAACCCTGTTTGCTATTGCAGCTGAAATGTGATTCTATTTTCTTTTGGTTTCTGGGTCTTAAGTTGAAATTCACCCTGGTACATGTTCTGAAAACAATGAAGATGTTTACACTAATCCTGATTCTCGATGGCCTTTGGACCAATGGACAAGCCATGTTGGATCTGTTTTTAAAAGCCTTTTAAAATCTGTGCCAACTTTCCTTACTCTCAATTTGTAAATTGCCTGTCCTTTGATACTGATGTACACCTACCTCATTGAAGCAATGAGGTGCTGTATGTACAACTTTAGTTGCAGCTTGTGCACAACCCTGTTTCTAGAAAGATTTGTACACTGGTAGGGAAAATTTTCAATAAAGATCTGAAGTTTAAAAAAACTATGCGCATGCGTGCCGATGATCGGGCACGCATGCGCAGTGTGGCCGCTATTTTTTTAAACGGTCACAGCATTTTGTTTTATAAGTTTGGGGGAGAGGGTTTATTCATTTTATTCATTTATTTTATTCATTTAAAAACATTTTTTTTTGTTTGGGGAGGTTTTATTTGATAACATTTTACAGGAAAAAAATGTAGAACTTTGGACAGATGGAGACTCCATAATTTCCGACACTGGAAGGCTTCACCTTCATCCAACAGGTTCCATTGGAGGAGCATGTACGAGGGCCAAAAGGACCCAAAACCATTTCCTCCATTTTTGTCAGCAGCAAACAAGGTAAGAGAAAATGGTAGGTCATGCAGGTCGGCCGCGTTGGGTCCCAAAGGTTGGCCAGTTAGTAAAAATGGGTCCCCATAAAAAAATTTTGAAGAATACTGGCTCATTGCACCCCATCTCCATCACTCACCTGTCAACAATCTCTCTCAATCATAACTCATACTTAACATTCATTGCTTCAGCTCACACTTGCAACAGTCAGCACTTTTGCAAGCCTCACACCCATATCTCACAGCTTGCACATACTATTAGGCCAGTTATTAAACATGAAAGCCAGATACACAAAAATATTGCACCACACTCACTGACATACTCCCCCTTCATTGCAGGAATAGGTGCTACATAACCAAAGATAATTGCATCTAATATCACAGAATTTACAGTGCAGAAGGAGGCTATTCGGCTCATCGAGTCTCCACCAGCTCTTTGAAAGAGCACCCGACTCAAGCTCATACCTCCACCCTATTCCCATAACCCAGTTACCCCACCCAACGCTAAGGGCAATTTTGGACACTAAGGGCAATTTAGCATGGCCAATCCACCTAACCTGCACATCTTTGGACTGTGGGAGGAAACCGGAGCACCCGGAGGAAACCCACGCACACACGGGGAGATTGCGCAGACTTCGCACAGACAGTGAACCAAGCCGGGAATCGAACCTGGGACCCTGGAGCTGTGAACCAATTGTGCTAGCCACCATGCTACCCTGCTGGTGGGGGAAAGTGAGGATAGGCTGAGCTCAGACAGTTTCTGTTATTACTGGAGCAGTCATGACTGTGCCCATGGCCAGTAGCAGGGCTGAAAGCATCAAAGATGGTGGTATGGCGGTGGACCCAAGCCTAATTCTCCTCACATCCCGCTACGTCCTTAACTCTACAATCTTTTCTTGTTCATAAGTGTCAGATCGTTCAAGCAGACGTCTCTTGCTTTCCATCCTTTCTCCCACCACAAATTTACCCTTGAGCCTTTCCCTTTCCAGGATACCCAAAACTTGCAACATGAACAGACAGTAGCGGAAGAGAAAAAAAATGGAAGAGCATGAAGATAGGAAACACCATAATTGGCTCTTACATTCACGGCCACCATCTCGGATACCACACTGATAATTGGTTAGTGGCGGTATTTGCATGTGGTGGGTCAATGGACACAGGTTGTCCTCAGCCAAGGCAGCAGACGAGGGTAGCACAATCACCTGCCCCTCAGACTGCAAGGTCACACAAACATTCTGCTGCGGAGGGCTCAGGTGAGGATGTTGATAGGGTGGCTTACAACAGAAAACGAACGAGCATGCATACAGAAATTTCTGGTGCATTTCCAGGTCTGTCAGAAAGTCCATTGTCAATTTGAAGGACTCTTGCACCACCTTGACACATATTTGCACATATTTGGAGCCCATTGTCCCATCATGGAAGTTGTGGAAAGCTCCATCAGAACCCTTGAGGGCTAATCGGTGCTGCAGGATCTGGCGATTGATCTGGCTTCCCTGGCAACACAAGAAAAGCCACCTAAAATTTAGGTGTTGCAGTAGGAAGCACAGTCATATCATCTCAACTTGTTGCTATCATAGCTACAGATACAGAGTGGAGCTTGAAGGGTGTCAGCATACCAATCTTTCCTCTAACAGATCACAAGGATTGCTGAGGCATTGATTCAGGTGAGTGGCCATGGTTCTATGAAGCATGAACTTGCCGTCCGCTCTCAGGATGAAGGAAGTCATCCTCCCACCACTGCCACTCCAACAGTGCCCTTGGTGTTGTCTGTAAGCCAGCGAGATAGATTGCTCTTTATAGTAATATGAGCCAGCGAGATAGACTGCTCTTTATAGTAATATGAGCCAGCGAGATAGACTGCTCTTTATAGTAATATGAGCCAGCGAGATAGACTGCTCTTTATAGTAATATGAGTTCACATCATCCATCTATCTCAACATACCTATTGTTTGTGGAATCAACACATGATGAACCAAAGCAGCTTTCAGTCCTGCTGAACATAAACGAGAAGCGAATAGGGATCTGAAATCTTGTCTTGAGGATCTGTGACATATTGTTTGGTCACTGCTTACAGTAATAAAAGCTTAAGTGGACCATTTAACCATGGTAATAGAATCAATGGGGCAAATTAATGACCATGAGCATAATTTGTGGCTCAATGTTATCTGAAGTTCACAGTATCTGTCCTTTAATGCATTGTTATAAAGTGTTAGCATGTATGCTAGGTAACGGTCAAAAGAATTGGTATAAGTGGTTTGAGCAAATGACCGTCTGCTGTAGTCCATCTGGAATGTTCGAATTTGGTACCCGAGTTCTTGCCGTGAATTGTGAACTCAATAATAAAGATTTTCTTTATTCATGGGATTTGGGCAGTGCTGGCTGGGCCAACATTTATTGCCCATACCTAACTACCCTTCATTTCAAAGGGTATTTAAGAGCTAACCACATTTCTGTGGATCTGGAATCGGGTGTAGGCCAGATCAGTTAAGCATGGCAGATTTCCGACCCTAAAGTACATTAGTGAACCAGGAGGGTTTTTGTGATAATAGACAATGGTTTTGTGGTCATCATTAGACTTTTAGTTCCAGATTTTTATTCAAATTTCATTATATGTCATGGTGGGATTCAAACCTGGGCCCACAGAGCATTATCCTGGGTCTCTGGATTACCAGTCCAGCAAAAATATCAGTGTAATATCATCAAAAGGAATTACAGGGCAGGATTTATCGACCAACCCGCCACATGTGTTTTGATGGCGGAGACAGCCCGCCAGTGTGATTTTCTTTTCCCATGTTGTCAACGGGATTTTCCGTTGACTGCATCCCTCATTGCCGGGAAACCCCTATGCCATCGGTGGGACCGGAATATCACGCCAGCGTGAACAGCCGGTAAATTCCGCCCATAGTGTATGATTTGACTAAGCGATAATGTTGAATGTTGTAACATGAGCTCATTCTGTCGTTATTGTCACTGATGTCAGTAACAAAAGAAAATAACACGAGGAAGCAGTCCGACATTGCCCGTGCCGAGACGGTGCATTCTGCCGCCAATCTTTCCAGAAGCAGAGTCAGTCCTGTAAGTTCATCAGGAGCCACCCGCACTGTTAGCTGTCCAGCACCAACCGTGCTGCAATGTCTGGGGGTAGCACAATTGGAACATTAATAAATCAAAATACATAGAAGGCAAACATTAAAGGATACACAAGGGTAATTTGTTTATCTTTGTATTGGGACAATGTGTGATTTTTATTTTAGCATTGTGGCCAAGAGGACGCTATGATGATCATTAACAGTGGGAAGATAAAGTGTGAGAATGGGGAATTGGATTGCAGCTGGATGATTCAATCACAGACAGCTCAGTCAGAAAGGGGATGTGCTAGTTGCCTCCTCTCTTCTTTCTCCTCACCTCATCCTCAGCTATTCATCATGTACCAGGCAGCAAGGGCTGGGCTGTCATGATGGCAAGTCCCATGCCACGACCAACATGAATCCAAATAGATATTCTGCTGAATGCTATAGGGCCCTTCCGAAGCACTGAAAGTTGCAGAATTGTTTAAACACCCTAAAGGTTGTTTTGATTAAATTTCATGTGGCAATAAGCTCTCATTGTATGTAGGCGAGTATGGCTGTATGGGCTGCAGACAAACATCAGCCTTGTGTTCAGAGGATAGCCCTTTCACCCAGTATCAACAATAATGTATATTTATTTGATCCCTTTAATGTAATAAAGAGCCGCAAGGCACTTTAGAGGAACATTATAACAAAAATGAAACATTTTAAGCTACATAATAAGATAAGAACCATATAATTTTACAGTGAAGAAGGAGGCCATTCAGCCCATTGAGTTTTTAAGTATGCAAAACCTTTAATTTGTTAATACGTTTGGTCCAACTCGAAAACCCACTGATAAAAATGATCAAGAATCATAGAATCATAGAATTTACAGTGCAGAAGGAGGTCATTTGGCCCATCGAGTTTACACGGCCCTTGGAAAGAGCTCCCGACTTAAGCCCACACCTCCACCCATCCCCGTAACCCAGTAACCTCAGCTAACCTTTCTGGACACTAAGGGCAATTTAGCATGGCCGATCCACCTAACCTGCACATCTTTGGACTGGTTAAAATATGAGAAGATCGTTACGGCATTAGTTAATCAGAGAGATTTTGCGTTCATGTAGGTATCAACTTGAAGGGGGAAATATTGCACAGTTCATTGGGACCCTCAAGCACCTTGCAGAATTTTGAGAATTTGGTGACTCGATAGGCGATACAATTAGAGACCGTTTGGTTTGTGGCTAACAAATTAGATAATTCAGAGAAGATATTTAACAGACTGAGAGCCTAGTCCAAAAACAAAATTTCATATAGTTGTTTCAATCGAACGTTTTGCTAAGAAGGCTTTGCTCAGAGCAACAAATAAATGTCACTGTTCCATATTGGTACCAACACAAAGATATATCAGCTCCTTTTTGGACAAAAAACAAACACCTTAGGCGGAATTCTCCTGGTTCAGCGAGGTGGCCCGACGCCGGCGAGAAAAATGGCGCGAACCACTCCGGCATCAGGCCGACCGAAAGTTGCGTAATTCTCCACACTTCCGGGGGCTAGGCCGATGGCGGAAGGGTTGGCGCTGCACCAGCTGGCGCTGAAGGGCCGGCGCGGGTTTGCGCATGCGCAGAACTGCCTCCGTTGTTCCGCGCATGCGCAGACCGGCCGGCGTATTCTGGCGGATGCGCAAGGGGTGTCTTCTCCGCACTGGCCGTGGCGGATCCCTACAGAGGCCGGTGTGGAAGGAAGACGTGCCCCCACGGCACAGGCCCGCCCACAGATTGGTGGGCCCTGATTCTGGGCCAAGCCACTGTGCCCCCCCCCCCCTCCGGGGGCAGAATCCCCCTGCGCCCCCTCGAGGACCACACCAGCCCGCCTACCAGCCAGGTCCCGCCATGTGGGACCATGTCCAATCCACGCCGGCGGGATTGGCCAGAAACCGACGGCCACTCGGCCCATCGGGCCTCGACCGGCATGGTGTGATCCCCGCCCAAAATCAGGCGCCGGAGAATACGGCAGCTGGCGTCGGAGCGAGATTCACGCCAGCCCCCAGGGATTCTCTGACCTGGCGGAGGGGGTCGGAGAATCCCGCCCATCGTATCATCCCTTGCAGGTTCCTCAAAAAAAACAGAGGATAAGCCTGAGAATGTGTTATCATGTCCAGAACTTTGTTCTATAAACAATCTGTCCATTGACGTGTGACTTGTTCCACGTATCAGTGCCATTCTCCGTCTAGTAGCTGCAGCTGTGCAGGCCCTCCCACCCGGCCCACTCTCACCGGAACTAAATCCTGGCCTCCACATATTCCACTGATGCTCAAGGTGCAGTTGAACATCTTGATTTCCAGCGTGTATAACCTGCGATGATGGCCATTTACATGCAGCACTCACCACACCAGCAACAAAAGCATCAGCAATCTGTGACAGCATTTCTTCAATGCCGTCATCACGTGGCCCATTTGGATCAATATCACACACCAGTCTTGAAGCGCCCCCTTGATTCAAACCAAATTGTCTACTAGATTCATAAATCCCCTGGAGCCTGTTGTTCCTGGGGCCGCCGAAAATCCCGCCCTGCCAATTCCCGGGTGGCGTGACGTCCGCGCCGATCGGCGAGGCCCCTGCGGCGATTCTCCGGCCCGCGATGGGCGAAGTCCCGCCGCTGGGAGACCTCTCCCGCCACCGAGGCTTGAACTACCACTGGTGGCGGCGGGATCAGCGGTGCGAGCGGACCCCCGGGGTCCTGGGGGGGGGGCGCGGGGCGATCGGACCCTTGGGGGTGCCCCCACGGTGGCCAGGCCCGTGATCGGGGCCCCCCGATCCGCGGGTGGGCCAGTGCCGTGGGGGCACTCTTTCTCCTCCGCCGCCGCCACGGCCTCCGCCATGGCGGAAGCAGAAGAGAATCCCCCAGCACGCATGCGTGGTGGTGACGTCAGCGGCAGCTGACGCTGACGTCACCACCGACGCATGCGCGAATTGGCGAAGGCCTTTCGGCCAGCCCCGGCGCCGGGCCTGAAAGGCCGCTGGTGCCGGTTTTGGTGCCAGTCGTCGTGGTGCCAACTGCTCAGGAGCGGCCCTAGCCCCCAAAGGTGCGGAGAATTCCGCACCTTTGGGGAGGCCCGACGCCGGATTGGTTGGCGCCACTCCCCTACGCCGGGACCCCTCGTCCCGCCGGGTAGGGGAGAATGCCGCCCCAGATGTCTCAGAAAAAATTGTCCTTCTTTCTAGCTACAGAAAAGAAAGGAAAGAACAACAGAAGCCTCTAGGCATTTGTAGCAGCAAGCAGCAAACACAACCTGCAGCCGTGAAATGCTCTCATGCCTAACAAAGCTAATTCTTCATTAGCAATAGCATTCAGCTGTGAAGCTAGAGGCTTCTCACAGTAAAAGGAAGTTAAAGTGACCTTTAGCATATAACCAAACAGCGCTTTGGCCTGGAAATGTTTGATAGGGCAGACAAGCAGCAGCTGTAGTTGCCCTGTTAAGGGATTCACAATATTTTAAGATGGCTTGTCGACCTCACAGACAAAAAGGCCCTCAACACCCCGCCCACCCCAAGCCTAGGGGCGACCCCCGACCAAGACCTATCTCCGCTGAGGGGTACCCCACCACCCCCACCCGAGCACTGGGGCAGCAGCTCCAGCACCCTTGAGCTACACGGGCAAAAATGGAAATGGCCATTCACCTCCTCAGTTCCCCTCCATAACCATTGCACCAGCTTCATGTTTTTGAAAATGGGTACCAATCTACGCTGTGTGATTTCTTTTGCTGGAGAGCCGGTTAATTCCTGGGAGGTTGTTACATTTGACTTTAATCTCGCTAATGAGATTTAAATTAATGGAAATATGGAATTCATGATATACTCAATATATTTGGGTGAAGTCGCCATCGGGAGTCGGGCGTTTAGACAGCAAACTGATTTGCACACAGCGCGAATCTCGATCTTGGCCTTTCCCACTATTTAACCGGGACAGGGGTGCTCCAGGCGCAACGCGGTGGTTAAGCCGTGCCCACTATTTCATGATGATTGTCCACTGTCCGCCAAATTGCATTGCGACTCTACTTAGCCAAGCAGTGAGTGCATTGCAAGTACTCAAATAGTAACTAAAATATTTAAATAAGCATCCTATGCCTGCGAAGGACTGGAGAACTCTTTTGTGAAATTGGTCAGCCCCAGTGCTTGATACACCACAAGATAAATTTGCCGAGCAAGTTTATAGTTATTCATATATGTCCAAATGTTCAGTCACCCTGTCTCCAATAACAAATTCCAGTAGTTCCCCTCAATAGACATTAAATAGATAGATCTATCATTTATTGGTTTCTCACTCCTGTGCTTCTTCAATACTGGTGTGCCGTTGGCAATTTTTGAATCCAGAGGACAATACAATGGTATTACTTCAGTTCTTTAAAATAACTCACTAATATGAGAAAATTATTGGTTCAGTAAGATGCCCATATTGCAAGATTCGTTCAGCCTGAGGCTGTGAAATCCTTCAATGGCCCTTCACGGGCTTGTGACTTCTCATACAGGTATAAAAAACAGTTCTTGTTAATATTTCCATTCTTATCCACAATCTTCTTCTGAAACCAATCTTTGGCTATTTTTTCTAACAGCTTTCAATGCCTTTTCATTAGATCAATATTTGTTCCTATTCTCAAGAGAAGTATTTGCTTTATATATAAAAGTACTGTTGTTTGAGATTGATTTTGGCATAAACAATATTTTTGTTTTACCATGTACCCTTCCCTTTAAATCTAGAGACATCTATGGCTTCCATTTGTATTATGCTGCTGTGTGGTGGTACGGTAATTAGTTTTCCTAACTGACCTGATTCAATTAAAGCTCTCATCTTGGAATCTAGCATCAGTGTTACATTTTCAGTAACTTTTGTTTGACTGATCAAGTTGAATGTAATTATTATGCGGTTCTGGTTGCCCAGAGGTTTGACCACACAGATGTCTGATATTGCCATCGTCCATCAGTTTAACTAGATTATGCTACATTAATCCAAGGACATGGTCAGGGCCATCCATATGGTGGATAGTTAATCATTCAGTTTCAGGTAGACAATCCTTTGATTTGGGTCTGAATATTGATGAAGGGATAACGAGGCCTTTCAAAGCACTAATTCATTGTTCTGTTCAAGTGTTAGTTGAAGTGGTATTGCTACTGAATCTGTGACGACGCAGTCTTTTTGTGACCCTTCTTGACTCTAACCAGGATGTGGTGAGGGGGATCTATAAGCTGAAGAGTGATACAAGTGGTCATCCTGCTATCTGTAATACATTCCATGCTGGGAAGCTCGAAGGGGAGAGGCCAGAAATACAGCACTTTTGTATGAGAGTGGCTGGTTCCTGCCCAACTACAATTTGATCCATTTATGGGAATATAATTTCAAGCTAGGGATAGAGTACCTCTGAGACTAATTTATAGCAAATATTTGTTTTTAATAAATTAAGGAGTACCCAATTTTTTTTCCCCAATTAAGGGGAAATTTATCATGGCCAATCCACCTACCTGCAAATCTTTGGGTTTGTGAGGGTGAGACCCACACAGGCACGGGGAGAGTGTGCAAACTCCACACGGACAGTGACCCGCATCCGGGATCAAACCTGGGTCCTCGGCATGTGAGGCAGCAGTGCTAACCACTACAACCACTGTGTCGCCCTTTTACAGCAAATGTTTAACTTTGCAGTACAAGGGGGAAATGATTTCAGCGATTCAACAAACTCTAGGTGCAATGCTTGTAGGTCTGTTCCAACCGAGCATTAATCAGTTTTCCCACAACCTTCCTCTGACTTGTGTTCTAACATTTGGACTGTGTACTTCAACATTCAATTGGTTTTGGTGAAAGCTTGTCTGTACTGCATAAAAATGTTGAGCCTCAAGACTCTGAAGTCTTTTTCAACTTTATCCTTTGTAATTTCATGTCATTTGTTTCTTTTCCAAATACACAATATTTCCTAAAAACATAAGAAATCGTGAGGGAGTAGGAGCCAGTTCAATAAGTTTATCTTCTACTTCAGTCCATTGCTCTATCATTATATTCTTTCGATCCCTTTATGTCCAAATATCTATTGATTTCAAACTTGAATTCATTCAATGTCTGAACATCCACATCCCTCGGGTGCAGAGATTACAACCCTGTCAGTGAAGGAATTTCTTATCTCAGTCCTAACCGGCCAGCTCCTTATCCTGAGATTATAGTCCATAGTTCTAAACTCTCAAACCAGGAAAAACAAACTCTCACAATCATTCCTTTTTTAAAAATAAATGTAGATTATCCAATTCATTTTTCCAATTAAGGGACAATTTAGCATGGCCAATCCACCTACCCTGCACATCTTTGGGTTGTGGGGGCAAAACCCACACAAACACGGGGAGAAGGGGAAATTCCACACGGACAGTGACCCAGAGCTGGGATCGAACCTAGGACCACAGCGTCGT
The DNA here is from genome assembly GCF_902713615.1 of Scyliorhinus canicula. NCBI lineage: Eukaryota > Metazoa > Chordata > Chondrichthyes > Carcharhiniformes > Scyliorhinidae > Scyliorhinus > Scyliorhinus canicula. The sequence goes on from NC_052162.1 coordinate 47,833,082, forward strand.
AAGGCTACCAACTTCGCCACCATGCTGCCCTCTCTCAGAATCATTCATGCCAAGCCTTCTTTACACTAGTCTGCATTATACTTTATATACCATTGTTTTGTCTATTTACATTGCATTCTACTTTTTCTGAATACTCTTCTCTGAGGAGTGAACGAAGGAGCTTAATTGGTGTTTAAGCATACCCCAAGATATAATGGGCTGGATTCTCTGCCCTGCCGCGCCACATTTCTGCCCCGACCCGCCGGCAGGATTCTCCGTTACGCCGGCCGGTCAAAGGGGTTTCCCAGCATCGGGAAATCCCGGGCTGCTGGCAAAACGGAGAATGCCGCCGGCGGTGAATCCCGCCCAATGCTTTTTGTTTTACTGTGCAGCAGTGAAAGAGTTAAAACAGTCTCAAGAAAATATTATGGCTCAGCCCCACAATCAGCTGGGATAGGAACCCAGGGTTGGACATGAGCTGTGCTTCACCAACAATTCTGTAAACTCGACAGGAGATGGTTTTCTGCACAGCCAGAGACAGAGGGATCACATTAAATTAAATCAGGTAAAAGCAACTGTGTCTTTCTTCAAAATTATAAATTGCATGCTCTAAAGATGTGTAATCCATCAACTGCATGGTCAAAGCAGGAAACAGGAGTTTTTTTGGGTTGATTCCCAACGACATGAAGGCCTCCACCCCCGCAGGCATTGGCCTATTCAAGCTTCAAATTTATGGGCATGAAATTAGGCCCTGTACCAGCGGCAGAGAAGCCCTGAAGCAACAGAATTGCACACCGGACCTCCGGACATTTCTGACGTAGAAATGAAATGAAATGAAAATCGCTTATTGTCACAAGTAGGCTTCAAATGAAGTTACTGTGAAAAGCCCCTGGTCGCCACATTCCGGCGCCTGTTCGGGGAGGCTGGTGCGGGAATTGAACCCTGCTGCTGGCCTGCCTTGGTCTGCTTTCAAAGCCAGCAATTTAGCCCTGAGCTAAACCAGCCCCTGTTTTGTAGCCTGCTCAATGCCCTAAGCTGGGAAGGGTACCAGCATGGGTATGCTATGCATGGAATGGAAGGGTCAGGAGTGGCACTATCATGATGCCAAACCGCTGCTCTAGCTGGTTTGATATTAACTTCAAGAACTCTGCCTGTGCTATGAATGTCTGTGCTGACTACTCCAAGCTGATCAAGCATTCAAAACTCATAGACTCCCTACAGTGCAGATGCGGCCATTTGCCCCATCAAATCTGCGCTGACCCTTCAAAAGAGCACCCTACCTAAACTCAATCCCCGCTGTAGCCCTGTAACCCCACCCAACCTTTGGACATTAGGCGCAATTTAGCATGGCCAATCCACCTAACTGGGACATCTTTGGACAGGAGCATTGGAGTCCCCCCAACAGCAATGTTCAAAGGGCCAAGTATCAAATTTGTTATGATCCTGGACCAGACCCCCAATATTTTGATACACAACCTCAGCTCTTCAGTCATGCTGAGCAGAATACTACAGCTGCAAGGGGAAACTTTGCCCAACGGCTGGCAGCACAGATTCACCAACATTTGCTGTCTCATTTGATTGCCCGGGCTTCTCTTGAGCCAGCTTCGATTGATCAAGCTTTTCCTGAGCCCTCTTTGATCGCCAGGGACTTTCCTGAGCCCTCACCACTTATATTCTATCAACCACAGCCTTTTGCCTCTTTGGAGGCAAGTTTCTTCATAATTTTGGAACCCCTTCCTGTTCCCTCGCCCTGTCCGCTGTGTCAATGTGTTATCAATTACCTTGTTACGTGAATTGCTCGTTAAACATGTGACATTGATCACCCGATAAATACAGATAACTGGTGGGTTAGTTGCTATGAGAAAGCGTCTTACAATAAACCTGCTTCAGCCTAAAACACCAGACTGGATTGATTCTTCCACCGGAGCCCCTGATTGTGAGTAACAACTCCTCTCAGCTATGGCGCACCTCTCCTCGGTCACATGACACCATTTGCATGCTATATTCTCCTTTTGCGCTGGGGCACTGGGTCATGGGTCCTCAACCTGAAGAACCACAAATGCTGGATTGCACATTTGCCACCCACTCCTAGCCTCTGCGTGCGCAAAGATCCTGAGGCTCATCAGAACTTGTAGCTTCTGGTCCTTGTTTGCCGATGAGGTAAGTCTGCATTTCACACCAACTTCCGAGTGAGGTGCTTTTGTCTTCTTTGTGCTTAGTCTCAGTTTCTGGAAGTATGGTGCTGCATTTTTGGAGGTGTTTTGGAGAGTTGGTGTTGAAAATCAGGGTAACACAGAATCTGGTGCCCAAAACATGGGGGCTATGATTGTAATTCCTCTTGTATGTAACGTAACTAGGAAATGGAGTGAAAGTTGCTGAGAGCTTTGTGAAGGAGGAGGAGTACCCTGCGCAGAAGGCCACCAAAGATGTTTTTGGAGTGCTTTTACCACCTCCTCTTGACTCAGAAGCACCGCCTGAAGTAACTCAGATTCAACAAGGTGATTGTTCCTGAACTGTGACCTCCTACAACCCAGCCTTAGCGTACACTTTGGAAAGGACACCCTTGCTAATGGCCATCAAGTTCACAATGGTACCAAACTTTTATGTGTCCCTGTCCTTCCAATCATGAGTGGGTGACATGGCTAACATTTTCAGATACACTATTGCTTAAAGCATTTGGGAGGTCTTTGAGGCCATCTCATATGGAAGAGGAGAGTACAGGTTCTCTTACTTGGGTTGGACAAGCAGGATGAAGGCCACGTGACTTGGTTACAAGAGCAGGTTGGCAATCCTGTGATGAATAACTCAACACTTGGACTCCTCAAAAGCCTGGCCTCCATCTACAAGGCAGGAGTGTCATGAATACTTGCCTGCATAGGGGCAGCTCCAACAACACTAATGAAGCTTGACAAATCCAGACAAGCAGCCCATTTGATTAGCATCTCATCGACAAACATTCACTCTTACCACCACCAACTTACAGTAGCAGCAGTGTGTGCCAACTACAACAAGGTTTATCAAACTCAGGGTCGTGACCCACGGGTGAGTCATGGACGGGTGTTAGGAGAGTTGCGAAGCGATTGGTCATGGCGCTCCCGATCACGGGAAAAACGCCCGATGGCTGCGACTGGCTTTTAGGCTGAGAATGCCAGCCGCTACTGCCATCAACAGCATTTTGCCTTGCTCCATGAGATTGGCACCAAGATTATTGAACAAGTGATTAGCGTTCCCAACATCACATCCAGGGTATCATTGTCCCTAGGAAGAGGCGGGGGGGGGGGGGGGGGGGGGGGGGGGGGGCGATATTTCTGATGGTGGGTCTGTTGGAGTTCAGGGCCTGTGAAGGACACAGAGAGCGACCAAGTGAAGTTTGTGTGGGGGGTGAGAAAGGTGGGTCGCAATGCTGGCAGACAGCACCAGTTCACTGGCTTCCACAAGTACTTCAATGCCTACACCATCACAGGGAGGAGGAAGTATGTGATAGCTATATAAACAGGGATTGCAGTAATTTGTTTGTTCTTCAAACTGAGATCCAAGAAAAAGCAGCAAGCACAGAAAATAAATCATGTGTGGTTGTCCTCTGGGGCAGGAAAAGTGGAATTTAAGGACCAGCTAGAAAAATCTGTGAATGTTTGAAACCGCTGCAATCTTGTCACTATATAAGTTATCAGTCTTCAAAAATAAAACTCATGGGACACCATGTGCTGTTTACAAAAAAGAGGAGAACGCTGTCTGCATGCATACCCCCTCAGGCAAATCTAGCAGTGCACAGGCTCGGTGCCCAATGTGGCAGACTGCCACCTCATGACAGCGTGCTGTCCAATATCGTCTCCTCCTGATATCACCGCCCGCACTGTCCCAGGACCAAAATAAGTTATTTTTTAAAACAGCAGAGTCTTAGAGAGCAAGTCACGCGCCCAGCAAGTACGCTGACGTCACAATATCCGTGCTTTGGCCATGAAATCACAGAAGAGAGATTCCTCCGTTTTGGAGCCACCAGCAAGCAAGCAACAGGGGTGTGTGAAGAACTGAAGATAGATCAGTTTGCAATAAAGAAGAGACAGCCTGAGACACAAACAGCCAGGATCTCACAACAGAATCTGCTGGAGAGAGCTTTACAGGAGAGTCCATGGCAGGACAAAGCAGTGCTGGTGTGAGCTCCAGAGCCTCTGATGAACAGCCCATTAAGAAGTCGAAATCAGAAACAAAGCAGTATAAGATGATTTCTTGAGGTATGGCTTTGTTAATTGTGCCAGTGCAAGTCAGAGCCCATGTGCAGGGAAGTACTGGCAAATGAAATATTAAAACCCTCAAAACTTCAAGAAGAATGGCGAGTTCAGGGACAAACATCTTGATTTCTTCAAAGTGTGCAGCGAGAACTTAAATCATCAGCAGAAGCCCTGAGCAGGAATGCAACATTGAATGCCAATGCAAGTGAGGTCATGAGGACCAAGCAGGCTCACCTATCGCATTAAATTAAAAAGTTGGTCGTGAAGCTCGGGCAGGTTGGGTCGCGAAGCTCCTCTCCAAGTCACTCGCCAACCTAATTTGGAAATATTTTGCTGTTCCTTCACTGTCGCGGAGTCAAAATCCTGGAACTCCCTTCCTAACAGCACATGGGTTGCAACATTTCAAGAAGGCAGTTCACAATAACATTGTGAAGAACAATTGGGGATTGGTAATAAATACTGGCCTACCAAATGACACCCACATCCCACGAATGAATTGTTAAAAAATGCATCACATCCTCATCACTTACCCAATTATTTTTTCCAATTAAGGAGCAATTTAGTGTGGCCAATCCACCTACTCTGCACATTTTTGGGTTGTGGGGGCGAAACCCACACAGACACGGGGAGAATGTGCAAACTCCACACGGACAGTGACCCAGAGCCGGGATCGAACCTGGGACCTCAGCACCATGAGGCGATTGTGCTAACCACCTCATCACTTACCCAGCAGCAGCTCTTGGCCTTCACATCTAACATTCACAAACATCACGTCACTTTCACACACCCTCCACTGATTTCATCTTGCAACCTCCAGAGGCTTTTTCCCAGGGTAGAGGGGTCAATTACTAGGGGACATAGGTTTAAGGTGCCAGGGGCAAGGAGATGTACGAGGTAAGTTTTTTACACAGAGGGTAGTGGGTGCCTGGAACTCGATGCCGGAGGAGATGGTGGAAGCAGGGACGATAGTGACGTTGAAGGGGCATCTTGACAAATACATGAATAGGATGGGAATAGAGGGATATGGACCCCGGAAGTGTAGAAGATTTTAGTTTCGATGGGCAGCATGATCGGCACAGGCCTGGAGGGCTGAAGGGCCTGTTCCTGTGCTGTACTTTTCTTTGTTCTTTGTATACATCCCTCTTGTTCTAGAACAAGGGGTAAGAGTCTCAGGATACGGGGTGGGCCATGTAGGACTGAGATGAGGAGAAATTTCTTCACTCAGGGTGATGAACCTGTGGAACTCTCTACAACAGAAGACTGTGGATGCCAAGTCACTGAATACATTTAAGAAGGAAATAGGTGGATTTCTAGATGTTGAATGCATCGAGAGGTATGGGGAGAGCATTGGGGTATGGTATTGAGACAGAGGTGGAGCATGTTGAATGGCTGAGCAGGCTCGAATGGCCTACTCCTGTTCCTATTTTTTATGTTTCCAAAGCAAGCTCATGATGTTACATAACCACAACATTCTACTCTGTCTAGCAGGACATGGTGTCATAAAACATAAGCAGGAATTTGTGGGAGCTGGGCGTGCATACATCCACAGAGCCTAATGGAGGAATTCTTGCTCCAAATTCACGACCAGCTGCAATGGAACCTGCAGAATATGGAATTGTCAAGACTATTCATGATAGCAATGTGATAGAGAACCTCAAAACCTGGCCAGGAGTCTCTGCTATCTGGCAGGGCGGGCCGTACCGGTGCCTAGGAGTGGCGTCAACCACTCGGGCGGAATCCTCCGCACCTTCAGGGGTTAGGCCGGCACCGGCGGTGTTGGCGCCACGCCAACCGGCGCCGAAGGGCCTCCGCCTGCCAAAGCGAGTTGGCGCATGCGTGGGAGCGCCAGCGTGTACTGGCGTCATCCCAGCGCATATGCAGGGGGGTTCTTCTCCGCGCCAGCCATGGCGGACCGTTACAGAGGCCGGGGCAGAGGGAAAGAGTGCCCTCACGGCACAGGCCCGCCCGCAGATCGGTGGGCCCCGATCGCGGGCCAGGCCAACGAGGGGGCTCCCCCCCCCCCCCCCACCAGGCCAGATCTGCCCGTGACCCCCCGAGAACTCCGCAGGCCGCCCGCAGAGGCCAGGTCCCGGCAGTAAGGACCTTGTTTGATTTACGCCGGCGACACTGGCAAAAAACGGGGCACCACGTGGCCCATCTCGGGGTGGAGAATCGCTTGGGGGGGGGGGAGGGAGGGGGAGGGGGCTGCTGCCAATGGCCGCAGACTGACGCGACGCAAGTCCCGCCCCCGCCGTAAAATCGGCACCCGGCGGGGGGTCAGAGAATCCCGCCCCCTGTTCTGAAATGTATAGGAGGGCTCACCCTGAGCGATCAAAGCAATGAAACTATTGCCCAGATGAGTCAATCATTTACTCCACAATATTGCTTATGGCTCCATGGCTCTCATTATATACCTACTATCCTTCCATGGTCAGGTGGCAGAGGCTGCATATACAGGGGTAGCTTTTGTACCCAAGAAGACAGCCTCTGGGTTCTCTTTGGAGTTGCAAAAGTGGTGGGCATGACTGACTGGCACAGAATGAACATAGAACATAGAACGACACAGCGCAGTACAGGCCCTTCGGCCCTCGATGTTGCACCGACATGGAAAAAAAACTAAAGGCCATCTAACCTACACTATGCCCTTATCATCGATATGCTTATCCAATAAACTTTTAAATGCCCTCAATGTTGGCGAGTTCACTACTGTTGCAGGTAGGGCATTCCACGGCCTCACCACTCTTTGCGTAAAAAACCCACCTCTGACCTCTGTCCTATATCTATTACCCCTCAATTTAAGGCTATGTCCCCTCGTGCTAGCCACCTCCATCCGCGGGAGAAGGCTCTCGCTGTCCACCCTATCTAACCCTCTGATCATTTTGTATGCCTCTATTAAGTCACTTCTTAACTTTCTTCTCTCTAACGAAAACAACCTCAAGTCCATCAGCCTTTCCTCATAAGATTTTCTCTCCATACCAGGCAACATCCTGGCAAATCTCCTCTGCACCCGTTCCAAAGCTTCCACGTCCTTCCTATAATGAGGCGACCAGAACTGTATGCAATAATCCAAATGCGGCCGTACTAGAGTTTTGTACAACTTCAACATGACCTCATGGCTCCGGAACTCAATCCCTCTACCAATAAAGGCCAACACACCATAGGCCTTCTTCACAACCCTATCAACCTGGGTGGCAACTTTCAGGGATCTATGTACATGGACACCGAGATCCCTCTGCTCATCCACACTACCAAGAAGTTTACCATTAGCCAAATATTCCGCATTCCTGTTATTCTTTCCAAAGTGAATCACCTCACTTCTCCACATTAAACTCCATTTGCCACCTCTCAGCCCAGCTCTGCAGCTTATCTATGTCCCTCTGTAACCTGCAACATCCTTCCGCACTGTCTACAACTCCACCGACTTTAGTGTCGTCTGCAAATTTACTCACCCATCCTTCTGCGCCCTCCTCTAGGTCATTTATAAAAATGACAAACAGCAACGGCCCCAGAACAGATCCTTGTGGTATGCCACTCGTAACTGAACTCCATTCTGAACATTTCCCATCAACTACCACTCTGTCTTCTTTCAACTAGCCAATTTCTGATCCACATCTCTAAATCACCCTCAATCCCCAGCCTCCGTATTTTCTGCAATAGCCGACTGTGGGGAACGTTATCAAACGCTTTACTGAAATCCATATACACCACATCAACTGCTCTACCCTCGTCTACCTGTTCAGTCACCTTCTCAAAGAACTCGATAAGGTTTGTGAGGCATGACCTACCCTTCACAAAACCATGCTGACTATCCCTAATCATATTATTCCTATCTAGATGATTATAAATCGTATCTTTTATAATCCTCTCCAAGACTTTATCCACCACAGACGTTAGGCTCACCGGCCTATAGTTACCGGAGTTATCTCTACTCCCCTTCTTGAACAAAGGGACCACATTTGCTATCCTCCAGTCCTCTGGCACTATTCCTGTAGCCAATGATGACCTAAAAATCAAAGCCAAAGGCTCAGCAATCTCTTCCCTGGCTTCCCAGAGAATCCTAGGATAAATCCCATCAGGCCCCGGGGACTTATCTATTTTCACCTTGTCCAGAATTGCCAACACTTCTTCCCTATGCACCTCAATGCCATGAATGCATTCAGCAGATTGTGAGCAGTCACTAAGATGTATTGAGACAGGAACCAATGGATAGAATGGTAGCCCTAGCAGTTCCTGTACCTCTCCATGATGATGTAGATTGTTGGCAGAACCGTATGTATACAGCCAATTCTGTCCTATCGCGTTGGGAATCCTGCTCCTGCTGAACACCAGTCAGGTTCAGTTTCTGGCCAATAGTAATCCCCCAAGATGTTGATAGTGGGGAATTCAGAAATGGTAATGCAAATGAATGCCAAGGGACAATGGTTAGATCTTCTCTTGGGGGAGAGAGCCATTACCTGGCACTTATGTGGCACGAATATTGTTTGTCCACCTAAGCCTGGAAGTTGTCTTGGTCTTGTTGCATTTGGACATGGACTGCTTCAGTGTCTTTACCACTATCAGCACCCATCCTAGCCTTAATCACCCCCATTTACATTCCATTTGTTTTGCTGTCCACAACATCTTTATCAATGTCCCCCTTTCGCTTGCCCCTATCCAGTCCCACCGCTCCACGCCCCCCCCCTCCCCCACAACAGTATAAATCTAACTCTATTTCCAGTTCTATCCAGATTTGACACAGTCATCCAGACTCAAAACATTAGCTCCCTTCTCTCTCCACAGACACTGTCAGACCTGCTGAGATTGTCTAGCATTTTCTAGTTTTGTTTCAGATTCCAGCATCCACAGTAATTTGCTTTTGTGCTTCAGTATCTTGTTCGGAAAACAAAGGTAGTTTTAAGGGATTTATATTTGTATTCGTGAAATTTAAAATAAGGTAGAATTTCAAGAGGGTTTAATTTAATGTCTCTGTGCCTGGAAGGGTAAATCCTACAGTAAGATTCATGTTCAACAAATGTGTTTGTATGTGTGGTGGTTGGTTAAGTTCCAACTGTGTTTCTATTGTGCTTAAAGAGAGCTACAGTGTTAACAATGAATAAACCAGTAATGAATGCTCAGCAACTGGGACTTTGTAAGGCAGAGAAGCTTTTAGTTCAGCTAATTTGATTGCAATTGCAGCTAGGTAGTGAAAGAGAAGGCAGCTATCGCAGGTCTGCTGGAAGCAGTTGGTAAAGAAAACTAAAGAGGAACATCTCTGTCAGCTTTGCCAGAAGAAAAGTCATACCCTGAATTACTGGTTAAGAAAAGAAGTACAGAGATGAATAGCAGCTATTTAAGGAAACTAAAGAAAGTAAGTGCAGTTTCTAAGCAGTCTGAGGTTAAGGTACTAGAACAGAGCACTGTTCAATAAAGACAGACAAAGTTGAGAAGAAAACTGAGATGCCAGTCGGATATCGGAAATGATTTTCACGTTTGAAAGATTTCACTACAGCCTGTGGAACGTAATATGTAAATTGGTGGCTGGATCTCTGAGTTTGTGTAAACGCAGTGAAACAAAGGAAACCTAAACCTAAAAGGGGTGGTGTAAAACCCTGGACTGTATTCACTGATAAAAGTGGAGCTGAAGCTTTGTTTCAAAGTGTAATTTGGAAAACCTAGCCTGGATTTTGGAATGCCATTAAGGGAAAGCATTAATTATGAAATAAGATTTTAAAGCTTGTTTTTAGGAGTGAAGTTTGAAAACTGTCATGTGATTATCATCTGGAGGAATTCTGAGGAGAAATCCACAGACATTCTTGGGTTCAGAGCGGAGTGTGGGTATTAGACCAGTCATTTCATGGGCTTAATAGGAGACTTTTTGTGTATTATTAGACCATTGTAGCTTAAGATGTACTTTGTAATCCATGTTAATCTTTAAATCTGTGTGTACTTGTTAAATTGAGAGTTAGTAAAGGAGTATTGTATAACAATAATCCAATTTTTCATGTTTAATACATGATTTATTTTCTTGGTAAAGCTAATTAGCGGTCCTGTGACTCTGTTACTCAACATTTTATAAAAAAATAAAAGTTACTGTCATTTGAGCCAGGGTTCCATTCTGGAATCTTTTATCCTGTTATAGCATCAACTGGGATCATAATAATAAGAGAATTCACAAATGGTGCTGAACATTGTGCACCATAAGCCAATAAGAAATAGGAGCAGAATTAGTCCACTTGGCCTATCGAGTTTGCTCTGCCATTCAATCATGGCTGATATTTTTCTCATGCCCATTCTCCTGCCTTCACTCCATAAGCCCTGATCCCCTTATTAATTAAGAACCTATCTATCTCTGTCTTAAAGACACTCAGTGATTTTACCACCACAGCCTTCTGCGGCAAAGAGTTCCACAGATTCACCACCCTTTGGCTGAAGAAATTCCTCTTCATGTCTGTTTGAAAGAATCGTCCCTTTAGTCTGAGATTGTGTCCTATGGTTATAGTTTTTCCTACAAGTGGAAAAATCCTCCCCAGGTCCACTCTATCCAGGCCTTGCAGTATCCTACAAGTTTCAGTAAGATCCCCCCTTTTGCTTCTAAACCAATGAGTACAGACCCAGAGTCCTCAAACTTTCCTCAAACGTCAAGCTCTTCATTCCAGGGATCATTTTTGTGAACCTCCTCTGGTCTGGACCTTTTCCAAGGCCAACACATCTTTCCATTGGTACGGGCCCAAAACTGCTCACAATACTCCAAATAGGGTCTGACCAGAGCCTTGTCTAACCTAAGAGGTACATTCTGCTCTTGTATTCTAGCCCTCTTGACATGAATGCTAACATTGTATTTGCCTTCAACAAACATTCCTGTTTCTGACCTTATGATGGAAGGAACGTCATTAATGAAGAAGAAAAAGGTGGTTGGGCCAAGGACATTACTCTAAGAAACTCCTACAGTGATGCCCTGGTGCTGAGATGACTGATCTCAAACAACCACAACCATCTTCCTTCATGCTAGGTACGATTCTTAGCAGCATAGAATTTTCCCCCTGATTCCCATTGACTCCAATTTTGCTGCGATAGGTTGGTGTTGTGGTGGGTATGAAATGCCCTTTGAAGATGAATTCACTTCTTGTGCTGTCATCACTAGGTCCTTGGGGCCAGACATTGGGAATTGACAATTGTGCCCATGTGTTCGTATTTCTTGAAGACCTCCTGGCACCCCTTCAAATTGTCTTCCATCTTCTGTTTACATCCATGACAAAGCTCTCTCGCACCCCACCACATTTGTGAAGCAAAGTGTCCTCTCTCTGTGTTGGTGTTCCACTTCCCTTGGTTGAGTTGCATCAGTGGTATTCAACAGGAATCTGCTGTGAGTGAGTGCAGCTCCCCTTTTTAAGTGGAACAAACATCCATTAAGAACTGATGGCTAGCTCGAATATGTGCTAACCTTATACGCTATTAGGTCTGCCAGTTGTACATGCAGTGGGCTGCAGATTGAAATGATTTCCATGAGGAGACAGCACAAAGTTTGCGTTATGCAGTAGAAACCAGCAGGTCCTGAATTGCGACCCCCCCCACCCCGGGGCAGCACAGTAGCACAGTGGTAGCACTGCTGCCTCATGGCGCTGAGTACCCGGGTTCAATCCGGCTCCTATCACTTTCCGTGTGGAGTTTGCACATTCTCCCCATGTCTGCGAGGGGTTTCACTCCCACAACATAAAGATATGCAGGATAAAAGCAAATTACTGCGGATGCTAGAATCTGAAACCAAAAATGCTGGAAAATCTCAGCAGGTCTGGCAGCATCTGTAGGGAGAGAAAAGAGCTAATGTTTCGGGTCCAGATGCAGGATAGGTGGGTTGGGCATGCTAAATTGCCCTTAATTGGGAAAAAAAAAGAGTTATGTATCTAAAGTTATTTTTAAAAATGAATTGCAACCGCCCCCACCCCCCAACACACACATTCCCAGAAAAGTGTGCAGACAATTTCCCCAGCCCCTGCAATGTTTTATGAGCTTAGTATTCAAAGCTAACACAGCCTCAATTAAATGCATAACATACATATGGCTAATTCATAGTTGGCGGTTAGGGAATTACAAGATACAGAATAACATACATCATCTGAGGAGCAGCAGCCCCCTGACTTTGTTCTTGACCCTCCCCTCTGCTCACCTTTCCTTATCACTGCTAGTAACTTCTTTTAATCATTTCCGACAGAATAAGTGTTTCACCGTGCCCAATACAAGAGTCAGATTCAAATGATTCAGTGGTCAGTTAAGGACAAAGCTATAATCTACATTTGAGCTGGGAATAATCATTAGGACGGTGTGAGAGTGTGTATCACAGCCTCATCTTGACTGTACATTGGAGTCTGATCAATGCATATTGATGAGCGTGTGTGTATTTTTCATCTCTATTCAGTACAGTAGTTTCCCATGGGACATTCTTGAAACCCAGATTGAGGATGAATGAAAAGCTTTGTGCGGGAAGGTCATGTAGAAGTTACTTCATATGTAATTTGGCAAGAAAGAACCAGGAATGTTGGTCAAAGTTAGGAGGTGAGCCAAGAAAAGAGTTACTGACTTGGACCTTTAATTATGTCCAGCTCTGCAGCACATTTGTATCCCAGTATCACTCCTCTCTACCACAGTGCTGGTTTACTTTCAATAAAAACAAAGAAGAATATTACTAATGATAGCTGTTTCAAAATGATGAATAGAGATTATTTTCATCTCACCATCTGGACACTAATTTGGCAGAGCCTATAGCACATCCATTCTAGAAACTGTCTGTGAAAATCAGACAACTTCTATGACTTGCTGATATGCAAATTCTGGTGCATTCCTTATTTTGTTCTATTATGCAAAGATAAATTGTACTGATTTAATCAAATGAACCTGATCACAACTGCTATTTTGTTTATTCATCTTACTGTAAGATAAATCAAGTAATAATAATATCCTTTATTATTAAATATTCTTTATTATTATTATTAAAGGAAACTTTGTGTTGGTGTAAAGCTAAGAGGCTTACATTAACACTGCAATGAAGTTACTGTGAAAATCCCCGAGTTGCCACATTCCGACACCTGTTCAGGTACACTGAGGGAGTCCGAATGTCCAATTCACCGAACAAGCACGTCTTTCGGAACTTGTGGGAGGAAACTGAAGCACCTGGAGGAAACCCAAGCAGACACGTGGAGAAAGTGCAGACTCCGCACAGACAGTGACCAAAGCGGGAATCAAACCTGGAACCCTGGCGCTGTAAAGCAAATGTGCGAACCACTTTAGTTTCTCACTAAATGCTTGCTCCATCCAATTTTGGAAAGATTGAAGAAGTTATCAAATGGAAGGTACAAATTTACCTCAAAATAGAAATGCTTATATTGATTATGGTGCCATTCTCTGTGAAAATTCACCTTTTCTATCTCACCATTAAATCAATGATTGTCTTAAATCTGTATCTGTTATTTCCATTATTGGAGGGAATTAAAGCTGAGTTCTGGAGGCTGCTGAGCTTCAAGGAAACTTTATTGTATCACATGCATGTGGGAGACACAGAAAGCTCGGCCCTGAACGTTGCAGGTTCTCCTGTTTCCATGGTTCTCTCAGATTGTACATTGCAATGGTCAGTTATACTGTTCAATGTTGTAAGGTTCTGCATTGATATGGTAATTGTTTACTGAATACAGATAGTTTGAAAAAAACGTAATATTAACATATTGACTTAGAAAATAAGAACAAAAGAACTAGGAGCAGGAGTAGGCCATCTGGCCCTTCGTGCCTGCTCCGCCATTCAATGAGATCAGCTCCACTTTCCGGCCCGAACACCATAACCCTCTATTCCTTTATTCTTCAAAACACTATCTACCTTTATCTTGAAAACATTTAATGAAGGAGCCTCAACTGCTTCACTGGGCAGGGAATTCCATAGATTCACAACCCTTTGGGTGAAGAAGTTCCTCCTAAACTCAATCCTAAATCTACTTCCCCTTATTTTGAGGCTATGCCCCCTAGTTCTCCGTTCACCCGCTAGTGAAAACAGCCTGCCCACATCTATTCTATCTATCCCCTTCATAATTTTATATGTTTCTATAAGTTCCCCCCCCGCATCCTTCTAAATTCTAACGAGTACAGTCCCAGTCTACTTAATCTCTCCTCGTAATCCGACCCCGTCAACTCTGGGATTAACCTAGTGAATCTCTTTTGCACACCTTCCAGTGCCAGTGCATCCTTTCTCAGGTAAGGAGACCAAAACTAAACCTAATGCTTCAGGTGTGGCCTCACTAACACCTTCAAACTTGTTTTAAGACTAGTTTTGCTGAATGCCGGATAGGTTACAGAATTTACAGTGCAGAAGGAGGCCATTCAGCTCATCGAATCTGCACCGGCTCTTGGAAAGAGCACCCTACCCAATTTCAACAACTCCACCCTATCCCCATAACCCCAAAACCCAGTAACCCCACCCAACACTAAGGGCAATTTTGGACTCTAAGGGCAATTTATCATTTTTTTTTTAAATTTAGATTACCCAATTATTTTTTCCAATTAAGGGGCAATTTAGCGTAGCCAATCCACCTACTCTGCACATTTTTGGGTTGTGGGGGCGAAACCCACGCAGACACGGGGAGAATGTGCAAACTCCACACAGACAGTGACCCAGAGCCGGGATCGAACCTGGGACCTCAGCGCCGTGAGGCGGTTGTGCTAACCACTAGGCCACCGTGCTGCCCAGGGCAATTTATCATGGCCAATCCACCTAACCTGCACATCTTTGGACTGTGGGAGGAAACCGGAGCACCCGGAGGAAACCCACGCACACACGGGGAGTATGCGCAGATTCCGCACAGACAGTGACCCAAGCCGGAATCGAACCTGGGACCCTGGAGCTGTGAAGAGATTTTGTTATCCACAATGCTACCGTGCTGACCGGATAGTTTACATAATTTTGTTAAGTACAGACAGTTTGAAACAGTCCTGGTAATCACATCTCCAGATGAATTCTGGCCCCCATTTAACATGTCAAAAGGAAGTTTCAGTTCTCGGAGGGTGCTAACGGCCTCCCCTGCCTGGATGTCCGGGGACAATGATTGTTCTTGGAATCTGGCTGAAAATGAGTTTCTCAGACCTTTGCCATTGTGCATGCTGATGGCCTGTGTTGATTGCTGCCTGCCCGATGTCTGAATTGATCCTTTCATGTTTTCTAGTGAGGTCTGACTTGCTTGTGTGCGATTTAGATAGAATATGAACAGACATGGGAATAAAATATATATATATACATATATATATAAGTATGGTCCCTGATATTCCTGCAACACCATCTAGGAAACAATCTATAATTGTGTCCTATTATTGCACTTCAGAATCTTGAAGACCTCCATATTGTCAGCCCTATACTGAAAATGTTTCAAACTTTTCATATTTCTGCCTCAGATTAAAACCCCATGGGGGCGGCTGAAGAGGAAGGCAGTTATTAAATGTCTACATATCGAGCTTTAAAAATATAACTGATGGGCAGCACGGTGGCACAGTGGGTTAGCTCTGCTGCCTCACGGCGCCGAGGTCCCAGGTTCAATCCCGGCTCTGGGTCACTGTCCGTGTGGGGTTTGCACATTCTCCCCGTGTCTGCGTGGGTTTCGCCCCCACAACCCAAAGCTGTGCAAGGTAGGTGGATTGGCCTCAATAAATTGCCCCTTAATTGGAAAAAATGAATTGGGTATTCTAAATTTTAAAAAAATAATATTTTTTAAAAATGTAATTGATTATTTCATAACCACCTATATTCCCTGAGGGGAAATTTAAATTTTAAATCCCATTCTGCCTGCCACAACATTAGATGCCAGTAATAAAATTGCATCTCTTGCATTCAGAGACCTAAGATGGTAATGACAGAAAATATATCTTCAGTTATTTTCCCAATGTTACTGTGTCATATTAGAATAGACACTTCCTGTGGCTGCTGTTGCAGAGTGACCCCTTTAAGGGGCAATCGTTCATGGGCCAGGTGACCTGCCAATAGAGATATAGTGTGGGACCTGCAGTCAGTATGGACCCGAGAGTCAACGAGTAAAGACTTGTGTTCCATCTGCTGTACCTGTACTTAGTTTAGCTCTGCTGTTAATTCAAATAAATCACTTAATTGTTCAAGAAGCCTTGTACTATTACATTGGTGATGAGAATAAATTGGACAATGGTCTTAAGCTACAAATTTTAGAGGGGGTTGGGTTGACCAGCAGAAACCTTTAGAGAAGAGATTTGGTCTCGACGGTATTAGTGAGTGAAAAACAATACCATTAATAGAAAGACTCGAGTCTTTTGACCTGGGATAGAAGACTGGGGCCAATACATTGACAGGTTTTGGTACTTTTTCACAGCTAATGAGATCACTGGGGAAGGCGAGCAAAACGTTATCTTACTGACGGTAAGCGGACCCCAGCCTTGTAACCCCATTAGAAATTTAACATCCCAGGAGGTCCCAATACCAACTCGTTTGATCAATTCGTGAAAGAGCATTATAACCCCAGACCCTCTATCATACTGCATTGATATAAATTTAATTTGGCCATCAGGGACCATGGGGAGACATTTTCTGCATTTTTAGCCGAGCTTCGTCAAATGGTTTGTATCCAGACCGAATTGCATGCTGGTTAAAAGCTGGCCAACTCTGAGGAGTCGAGGAACTCTAACCAAACATGGGCACAATAAGATATGGGCTCAACAGATAACATGCCTTTGAAGGTGATTGCAGCTGCATCAGAAGATAATCTAATAACTGAAGTAATGAGATCTTGTCTGATGAGACAAATACCGAGGGATAACCTGATTAACCGGAACAACGAGATCGTGTCTGCTGATATGATAGAGATTGGTGGCTAACTACATGCAGGAACACATGTACCAAGCCACATGGCTCCTTGAGAAATAAAGTATAAATATACTGTTGAAAGGACACTGGCAGGAACAACCCGGGAACAACCATCGCAAGAAGAGGAAAGAAGAACCCTGAGCTTGAAGCCCCGGAGACCGTGAGCTGGAGGAAAGGTAGTCAACCCCTGTTAGCGCATGGCCAGCATGCCTCGGATATACCTCACTGATCTTATTTGGGAAGATAGATATCGCTTATTTGGGAAATAGATCTGATAGTTCTGTAAGATCAGCTAATACTTATTTAAATAATGATTGATTAAATGAATTCCAGAAATCTTGTGAGTTTATGTTCACCAAAAAGATCAAGCAGCAGACCCTCAGTCAACAGTTTGAACACTGCGAATTCTGCTCATTAAGTGACATGATACGCGATTGTCTTGTTTGTGGCATTAACAGCATCTATCCAAAGAAAGTTATTTGTCAAAACTAGAATATCCCTAGATAAAGCAATAGAGATAGCTCAAGCCATTGTGCCTAAAAGGGCGCTTTGGAGCCACAGTGCTTGCGTACAGAAAGGCAAGGTGAATCAATTGTGGAGTGGAACAGCTGCTAGACAGGGTCCTGAGTGGTGGATTCAGGGAGGCTGAAACGAGATCCCAGGAACAGGATCACAGACAGAAGGAAAGAAGGAAAACAAGCTGACTGCTGCAGAATTTTGATGAGTGTTACAGATGTGGGGGAGACTACCTTCAAGAGATGTGCCATTGCAGAGATTTTGTTTGCTTTAATTGTAACAGAAAGGGCCACATTCAAGCATGTTGCCACACTAGGCATGACACACCCGGTTTAAAAGAAAACACATGTTGACTCCAATACATAATGTGGAAAGAAATCCTGAGGAAGAACTCAAAATTTACAATTTTCTTTTGTTTCTTTGAATAAATTTAGAGTACCCAATTCTTTTTTTCCAATTAAGGGGCAATTTAGTGTGGCCAATCCACCTACTCTGCACATCTTTTTCAGCTGTGAGGGTGAGACCCACGCAGACACTGGGAGAATATGCAAACTCCATAGGGACAGTGACCCGGGGCAGGGATCGAACTTGATTCCTCGGCGCTATGAGACAGGAGTGCTAACCACTGTGCCACCACAATGTACAAGTTGAACATCATTAAACTGAGCAAGATGGTTCCCATCGAAATAGCACTGCTGGCCATTGAGTACTGAAGTTGACACAGGCACATCAGCCATGGTGATGGGTTAACAATCCTACAAGTATCTGCAAGGTGGAGTCAACATTCTGAGGCTACACAACACGGCTGCTAAGCTAGCAACTTAAATGGGAGTACCACTAAAGATACTAGGCAGCATAAATGCTCGGGTATTGTATCAGCACCAATTTGCTCAATTATCCACGATCATTGTGGAAGGACAGGGGCCAAGCTTCATGGGTCAGGGCTGGTTATGATAAAGCTAAATTGGCTAGAAATTTTCAAAAAATCAGATGGTGCTTTTCAACTGATCCTGTGTTAGTACAAAGACTTTTTTCAATGTTAGCTGGGTTTAGGCCAAAATCTACGTGAACGACAACTCAACACCAACATTTTTCCGAGTCCGACCTGTCTCTTACGCTCTACATCAGAAGTTTGAGGCCAATTTAACACATTTGGAAAAATTATTAGAAGGGCGGCATGGTGGCATAATGGTTAGCACTGCTGCCTCACAGCACCACAGACCTGGGTTCGATTCTGACCTCGGGTGGCTGTGTGGAGTTTGGAAATTCTGTCTGTGTCTTAATTTGTATCCTCCGGGTGCTGCGGTTTCCTTCCACAGTCCAAAGATGTGCAGGTTAGGTCGATTGGCCATGCCAAATTACCTCGAGGTGAAGTTATGGCAATAGGGCGGGGGATTGATGACCTCCTTCTGCACTGTAGGGATTTTACGAATCAGGGATCATAAAAACCGTACAGTTCTCCAAATGGGCGACTCCTATTGTTCCTGTCCGAAAATCTGACCGCGCTGTTAGAATCTGTGACAATTACAAACTGAGCATAAACCAACCAGCCCAAATCAATAAGTATCCAATTCCTCAGATGGCTGGCGGATGGCTTCACATGTACAAAGCTCAATTTAAGTACTGCTTACCAACAACTTGAGCTAGACGAAGACTCCAGGAAAGATATGATGATAAACACATAGTTTTTTCCAGTATACAAGGGGCTGGACTCTCCGGTCGCCGACGCCGAAATCGCGTTTGGCGATTGGCCGGTGAATAAAGTTCCCGACCAAATCAGTGGCGGCGCTGTTTTCGCGATGCTCTGCCCCCTCCATGATGCTCCGGCATCGACCGGCCGAGTTCCCGATGGCGTCGGTCACATGTGGTCTCATCCATCGGAAACTCGCTGTGGCGGCTGTGGACTCAGCCCAGCACCGCCATAGTCGGGGGAGGGCTGATCCGCGGGCAGGGGGAGACTTTATCAGGGGCTGGGAGCACTGTGAGGGGTGGTCCGGGAGGTGCAAGCCGGCCAAAGGGAAGGCACTATTTTGCGGGCTGGGTCCGAGAGTAGCCTCCGCAATGCAACACGGCGTGGCCGCTGCAGGCCGACGCCGTGCGCATGCTCGACCACGGACCCGGCAGTTCTCTGGGTCGTATCGGCAGCTCGAGCCGGTTGCTCTACGCTGCTGGCGTGCTAGTCCCCAGCTAAACGGAGGATCGGTGGCTGTTTTACATAATTTCTTCTGTCATAAAACGTCACCGTTCCCAAGCCAGTGTGGGGATATAGCCTCAAAATCGGAGAATCCAGTCCAATATTTCTTCTGGCATGTTGTTCACATGTGTAATTTTTCAGCAGACAATGAAGAACTTACTCCAAGGAATCTCAAAAGTCGCGGTGTACTTAGATGATGTCTTATTGATAGGGACTTCACAGGAAGTACATCTGGCCAGTCTGGAGGAAAGTCTTAAGAGCTTTCAAGATGCAGACATATGACTTCAAAGGGAAAAACCCACATTTCAGGCCCATGAAGTTACATATTTGGGGTTTAAAATTGACACCAATGGCCTACACCCTTTAGAATGCAAAGTAAAAGCTAACAGCTTTTCCTACACCAAAAAGTCACAGAATTGAATTTGTTTCTGGACATAATCAACCACTACAATGTTTCATCCCAAACCTAGCAACCACATTTGTGCCATTGTACTAGTCCGTGCAATTGGTGAGACCTACAACAGGAGGCTTTTGAGAACATTAAGCTTGCCTTACAATCATATAACTTATTAGTTCATTCTGACTTAACCAAGTTGATCATATTAACATGAAATGCTTCACAATGTGGGAGAGGAGCCGTCCTACCACACAGAAAGGAAAACGGCACCAATCAATTCATAGCTTTTGCCTCCCAGACATTAACTGAGGCAGAAAGAAAATATTCACCGATTGAAAAACAGGGCCTGGCAGTGACATGTGGTACAAAGAAGATTCATCAATATGTTTATGGTTGCCGTTTTATCATCATAACCGATCACAAACCATTATTGTGTTTACTCCACAAGGATAATTCCATTCCACCAATTGCCTCGGCTCGGGTGGCGCAGAAGGCTCTGGTTGGATTGCTTGTGGTTATGTTTTCCAGGATAGACCGGGGTCTCTGATCTCCAATGCTGATGTTCTGTTGATTGCGGCTTCCTCAGAGTGCAGTGCCACAGCCGGTGCCACAGGAAATTGTCCTGGCTTTGAGGATACCTTGCCGGTGTCAGTGACTCACATCAGGAACTGGATTCAGAGGGACATGATCCTCTTAAATTTGAAGAGAATGGTATGAGGTGCTGGTACTATAACAATGCTGAGCAGCTCAGATCCTACCAACTGAGGAAAGAAAATCTCAGTTACAAAGTTGGGTTATTTCTTTGGAGTACCTGAGTAGTGGCACCACCTCCAGCAAGAGAGCCACTACTGCAAGAACTTCAGCCTGGTCAAACCAAAATGAAAATGTTGGCCAGGAGCTACATATGGTGGCTGGTCATTGACAAAGGCATTGAGCATTTACTACACTAGAGTACGTACTGCCAGTCACAGGAGGTCCTGCATTCTGTGGCTCAACCTCATCCTTGGGGATGACCATGACTCTCTTTTGGGCTCTTTCCAAGGGCCAGTGCAGACTCGATGGGCAGAATGGCCTCCTTCTGAACTGTAAATTCCATGATTCTATAATTCTAGCAGACTTAGGAAGTTGTCTGATAGGCTGACCTTATGAGAGAATGTCCACTACCACCCCCTTTTGTGGTTCTGTCCTCGTTGTAAATATTCATCTGCCATTAGCTTGTAAATAGTCATCTGTCATTAGCTTGTAATGTATATCATGTTTAGGGATTTGGGGGGCGGGGGGGATGTTGTAGAGCAGCCCCTTTAAGAAGTGATCATTTTCGGGCCTTGTGACTCACCTGGACTCTATCACATGGGTGCGCAAACTCTAGCCAATGAGGTGATAGCGCATGCCCCACAGAGTGGGGCCACCAGTCAGTGTGGATCCAGGAGTGAAGGTGTAAGGACCTGTATTCTAATGGCCGTTCCTGTCCATAGTTTAACTCCATTGTTGGTTCCAATAAATCACTTCATTATTTGAGAAGCCTCCTGGTTGATACCTTGCACTATTACAACAGTCATCATTTTTGTACAAAAGTTTGGAAGTGGCAATGGCATGTGGGGAGCTGGTAAAATGTTTCCCCATCTGCTTCCCCCACCTGTCCCCACCTCGCCCCATCTGCCACACATATATGTAAAATCAAACAGGCAGAAAAAATATCAGCACTTAGCTGTTTATCAACTATTGACATAAAACTACCTATGATATTTTTGCCTTATTTCGACTTCTTTTTGTAAATAACTTTGTCACTGAGATTATGCTGTGGGATACTGTTATAATCCGCACGATACCTATGGGTTTGGAGCAATCAGTTTCCCCACGAGACCCACGGAGTACAGGGTATGACGAGCCCGAGGACAATCATGATTGAGTTCTATATAAGTTGGCCAGGTATGGAGCCAACAGAGCTGACCTGGCTGGGATCTGATGTACATTGCAAAGGTCATTGCTTTGCAATAAACGTACTTTTCTTTCACCTACTAGATTCAAACTCGTCTGTGCCCTCCAAACAATACTAATGTTGTTTAGGTGCGGGATAAAGCTCATTCTGCAATGTTCCATAAAACACTCCAAAAACAATGAGATGGATATTGGAGCTCTCCTTCCAATTGAACAGCAGATAGAGGAGAATATCAACTCTCACTCTGAGCTGGAATTAATCCTGGGTTTTGGATGTGGGAGGTAACCCAAACACACACGGGAGCCTTTTGTCAAATTCTGCAACAGAAACATTACAAATAACATGTAGTTGTTATAAAGACCCACTTAAGTATACAGTGAAATACTGATGTGGCAAGCATCAGTACATTCTTCGGATGGTCTCTCTGCTCTTTTTGTTCAAGTAAACTACTTATTTTGAACGTGTTAATGATTCCACTAAAGGACCAGAGAGAAGAATGTCACATGAGTAGATTACTGTTTAGGTGCGAATATTCTTCAGTGTAACTTCAGGACCTTTGGCAAGTAGCTCACTCTCTCGCCACAATTTGCATTTATTTATAACTTTAAACTGCTGTTTAAAGCTGTGTTCAGTTGGCTTCTGTCGGAGGAAGCCAGGCAGGAACAATTAATAACCCAAACTGTTACAAGATAATGATACAGAAAAAGAGCAGGATGAGTAAATAGCTAAGAATTGCAACTGCTGATATACTCCTGGGCTGGCCTCAGTGTGTTCTCAGCAATAGTTATTTAAATACTTACAAAGGTGAGGTTTGCTGGAGGCTCATGGACACTAACTTCCAAGGGTTGATAGAGAGAAAAAAGCAGTTATCATAGTGACACAAATAAACATGTGTTAAACAACATGCACAGTAGGTAATGAAGATCATAAGGCATGAGGATATTCGAGACTAGGTATGGAAAGTTCATAGCATGCAGAGAGATTCAGGAACGAAACAAGAAAAACAGTACAGCAGGAGGTCATTATGAGAAGGAAGCACAGCAGATTCATGGTTTAAGGTTTTTCAACTGTTTTCACCACTGTGGCTGCATATTAAGCACAGGTAGTGTGAGCCTTGCAGTTAGTAAAGGCTATCTGAGAAAGTTGTAAATAAGCCAAAACTTTCTGCCTTGGCATCGGTATAACTAACACCAGTCATTTAGCTGAAATAAGAAACTGCACATAATTACATAGTATTACATTGTAACAGAAACAAGCCCAACCGATTCATACCAATGCTCGTGTTCCACTAGAGCTTCCAACCCTGCATTACTTCATCTATCACCAAAGCAAATCCTTTGATTCATTTTTTTCCTCATGCATTTATCTAGCGTCCCCTTACTACATCTCCCTGGGGTAACATTCTCACCACTCTCTAATGAAAGATGTTTTTCCTGACTTTGTTTTGGATTTATTTAATAGCAATCTTGCACTCATGGCCCCATAATTATGGTCCCTAACACCAACGGAAACATCTTCTCCGTGTCTACAGAATAGAAGAAAATTACTGCGGATGCTGGAATCTGAAACCAAAGAGCAAAACCTTCGGGCATCTGAACTCGAAACGTTCGCTCTTTTCTCTCCCTAAAGATGCTGCCAGAGCTGCTGAGATTTTCCAGCATTTTCTCTTTGGTTCTCCATGTCTACCCTATGAGGACTCCTTCATGATCTTAAAAATCTCTATCAGGTTATCTCTCAGTTTCCTCTTTTCCGAAGAGCCCAGACTGTTCAGTCTTCCCTGATAGGCATAACTTTCAGTTCTGTTATCGTCCTTGTGAATCATTTTTGCACCTTTGCCTCTAAATTCTTTATATAACATGGGAAACAAGAACTGTGCATGGTACTCCAAATGTGAAGTAACTAAGATTCAATACAAACTGCAGACGGTAAGTTTTCCGATTTTCAGTTTCAACCTTCCAGAAATAAAGCCGGGTGCTTTGCTTTTTCAATTAACTTATTAACTGATGCAGCACGGGGGCACAGTGGTTATCACTTGTGCCTCACAGGACCGGGGGCCCTGGTTCAATTCCAACCGTGTCTGCGTGGGTTTCCTCCGGGTGCTCCGGTTTCCTCCCACAGTCCAAAGATGTGCAGGTTAGGTGGATTGGCCATGATAAATTGCCTTTTAGTGTCCAAAGGTCAGATGGGGTTACAAGGTTACGAGGATAGGGCTGGGATTGGGCTTGGATAGGATGCTCTTTCAGAGGGTCGGTGCAGACTCGATGGGCTGAATCGCCTCCTTCTGCACTGCAGGGATTCTATGGATTCTATGAACACACGTTACAAGTGATTAGTCTATTTGCAACCCCAGATCCCTCTGTTCCTTTACCCCATTTAAACACTTGCTTTGCTGATTCTGTGGCCTCCTCCTTCTTGCAACCAAAATGTATTACCTCACATTTAGAATGTTAGTGTTCAATTACTAATTACAAGTTTATGAATGTCTTCCTGTGTTTTGTTGCAGCCATCCTTGTATTAATCACACCACCAAGTTTGGTATCGCTGGCAAATTTGGAAATTGTAGTTCTGAATCTTCAGTCTAAATCATTTATATGAATAATGAACACAGTCGAACCTGTACTGATCCTTGTAAAGCACCACTTCCTCCCTTTGCCAGTTTGAGAGACTATCTATAAAATCTAACCTCTGTTATCTGTTTTCTAGCCAGCTTGATGTACATTCTGCTAGTTGCTTCTCTCTCTACATAGTCTGACTTTAATTGTGAATCTACGCAGCAGCTTATTAATGGCCTTTAAAAATCCAAATTTATTGCCTGTAAAATCTGCTCTGAAGCATCTGCATTTCTAGTGTACCCAATTAATTTTTTTTCCCAATTAAGGGGCAATTAAGCGTGGCCAATCCACCTACTCTGCACATCTTTGGGTTGTGGGGGTGAAATCCACGCAGACACGGGGAGAATGTGCAAACTCCACACGGACAGTGACCCGGGACTAGGATCAAACCCGGGTCCTGAGCGCCGTAGGCAGCAGTGCTAACCAATACGCCACCATGCCGCCCTGCCAATACCCTTTCTTAACGTTGCCTAGCTGAACATGGGCTCAGTAGCAGGGAGGACCAGCTCCACCCGACACACCCCAACGTCACCTCTATGCAAAGGGAACATCATCCATTTTCAAGTTAGTTGCTCTTTGATTTCTACTGGTGTCTGCTGAGTTGTTAGAAGAGCCTGGTGGTTTGCATTGTCATTTAAAGTTGGTGAAGTGTACAGGGAGTGGAGTGACACATGGTGAAGGCCTTGGATCTGCCTGACTTCAAAGGTTCTGCTCAAACCACTTACTCCTAGTCATGGGGGGCAGTAATTAGTTATCGCATTTGGCCTGCAGCATGGAAAATGAGCAAAGGGACAAAGAAGAGCTCAGGCTGCTCAGATTAGAAGAAGGAATCGGTCTCTCAATAGGAGATTATTTCCACCCAGGCTTTTAAAGGAACAAAAGGAACTAAGGCTTTACTGACTGAAATTTCCATCTGTAGCAGGCAGTACTGCAGCCTCAGAGCAGGGTGAGGATGGCATTGCCACTGGTTATGAAGGCAACTTTGGCCATGAATTTCTATGCATAAGACTCGTTTCAAGTTGAAGCAGGGAGGCATCTCCAACATTTCACAATTTGTTGCCCACACATATAAGGGAGGTGACTGAGTGTAAGGGAAGAGAAATATGCATGCGGTTTTGACATGATAATGGTTTTTCCCATGGTGCAGGGTGTCATCAACTGCACACCGTGTAGGTGCTACATCTAATTCAAAGATATTTCATAGCCGATATGGGCTGCACTCCTTTGACATGGTGCGCAAAATATTCTCAGCTCATCAACAAGCCACTGGCAACTATCCTGATACAGTCATGATGCCTCCACCTTAAACCACCCTCAGAAACCAGTAGATGGCTACCGGTTGCCAAACCTTATCGCTAGCCACCTGGCTCTTAACTCCAGTGCACAATGCACTTACACCTGGGCAGTATGTATACAATTAGAGACATATTGCCACATAGAATGTCATTGAGCAGATAATTGGGATGTTTAAGCACTGCTTCCATTGCTCCGTGCTGGA
Organism: Scyliorhinus canicula; assembly: GCF_902713615.1. NCBI lineage: Eukaryota > Metazoa > Chordata > Chondrichthyes > Carcharhiniformes > Scyliorhinidae > Scyliorhinus > Scyliorhinus canicula. The sequence goes on from NC_052162.1 coordinate 47,859,281, forward strand.
AGAGTCCATTACTCTTCAGAGTATGTGTCAAGATTTGTCATCCAGGGGCAGCATGGTGCTGCAGTGGTTAGCACTACTGCCTCACAGCACCAAGGTCCCAGGTTCGGTCCCGGCTCTGGGTCACTGTCCGTGTGGAGTTTGTACATTCTCCCCATGTTTGCGTGGGTTTTTCTCCCCCACACCCCAAAAATGCACAGGGTGGGTGGATTGGCCACGCTAAATTGCCCTTTAATTGGAAAAAAATAATTGGGTACTCTAAATTTATGGAAAAAAAAGATTTGTCATCCTGCAAAACCTTGCCATCATGATAGCACAGCCTTTGTCACTAGATTTGCAACAGCAGCTAAAGAGGGGGAGAAGGAGGAAGAGTAAGGAAAAGATGTGCATGGGGAGGCGGAAAGGGGAGGCTCCCAACATTTTTCTGAGCAGGGCTGTCCATGATTGGCTGATCTGGTTGCAGAATCGGTGAACGTAAGCCCATTTTCCTATTCAACAATATTCCCTCACCTTACCACCCCTCTCTTATTGACACTCATAGTATCTTCCACAACGCTGAAATACCAGCTAATGCAAAAGAAACCTTCTAAATTAATTGTCTCAAACACACCATCCAAAATTCTATGCAAGAGCAAGCACTCTTGTGGATAGCACAATTGCTTCACAGCTCCAGGGTCGCAGGTTCGATTCCGGCTTGGGTCACTGTCTGTGCGGAGTCTGCACATCCTCCCCGTGTGTTCATGGGTTTCCTCCGGGTGCTCTGGTTTCCTCCCACAGTCCAAAGATGTGCAGGTTAGGTGGATTGGCCATGATAAATTGCCCTTAGTGTCCATAATTGCCCTTAGTGTTGTGTGGGGTTATGGGGATAGGGTGGAGGTGTTGACCTTGGGTAGGGTGCTCTTTCCAGGAGCCAGTGCAGACTCGATGGGCCACTGTAAATTCTATGATGATTGAATGCATACACCATGTGCAGTTGGGATATAAGAGAGACTGTGCAAGAGGGGGAATTGAATTGCGAGGACGAGGATTAGGTATGAGCGTAATGTCACCTTCATGGCCTCAGCCATGCCTTGGGCCACAGCCTCAAAATCAGCAGTTCTAATGATGGTAGATTTATTTTCCTTCATCAGGGTGATGCCACACAGCCATGCTTGTCTCCTGCCAGTTAGCTGCTGTTGTCTGTAGTTGTTCATCATCTTGTCTTGCAAGAGAGAGGAGAGTGCATCAGTGAATGTGATGCAGTGTACCTGGGTAATGAGTTCAAGGTTGAATAGCTGGCCGTCGGTTCAAGCTCTGAGATGTAGGTGTGAGGATAACAACAATGCTAAGTGTGCGATGGTATGGTGGAATATGAATATGAAACATGATCCGTGACTGATAGAGATTGTTGGTAGGTGAGTAATGGGGGTGTGATAAATTCAGCAGTGTCTAAGGTTAGTGGTGCAGTTGCCAAGATATGGCATTTGGAGATGTATTCCGGAACTCCCTGTTTAGAACTATTAATAATAATCTTTATTAGTGTCACCAGTAGGCTTCCATTAACGCTGCAATGAAGTTACTGTGAAAATCCCCGAGTCGCCACACTGCGGCATATGTTCAGGTACACAGAGGGAGAACTCAGAATGTCCAATTCACCTAACAGCACGTCTTTCAGGACTTTGTGGGAGGAAACCGGAGCACCTGGAGAAAACCCACATAGACACGTGGAGAACGTGCAGACTCCGCACAGACCCAAGCCAGGAATCAAACCCGGGCCCCTGGCTCTGTGAAGCAACAGTGAAAACCACTGTGCTACCGTGTTGCACCGCCCTCCCCCCCCCTGCCCCCCCCCCCGCCCCCCCACCCCCCGCCTCCTTATTAGCCTTACTACCCTCATGTTTCTCCTTCCAAATGACCTGGTTGTGCATGGGTATATGTGTCATGATGACATGTTTTCCCCTCACCCCCTGCAGAGTACCATTTTTGATAACCACCCAGCGATGTTGGCCGCCATGACGAGGGCGGCTTCCTTGCATGCAGCCTTGTGGCAGCGTCAGTGGAGGTGGCGCAATGGGGAGGCGGAGGTTGCAGCAGAGGAGCGGGCCACAGAGGGGCAGGTGGCAGCCGCTCAGGCTGAAGGGCCGCCCGCCCGACAGGCCGAGGAGGAAGAGGAGGAATGGGATGAGGAGGAGGAGGAACAAGACAGGGAGGAAGAGGTGGAGGTGGTGGTGCAAAGGAGGCGCCGGATGAAGCCCTGCATCGTTAGACAATGTCAGACATGCCAACAGTGGCACGTCGCACCAGGGTGAGCACTGCTGGCCAGTCCATCACACAGTCATGTCGAATAGCTGGGGACGGAGTGATGTGGGCAGTCGGGGGAGAGGGGGCTGCACGGTCCACCCACTGGACCTCACTCGTCCACCACCCACCCCTCACTCCCAGTAGCCATCTCTGACCGCTCCACCCCCACACCCATGAGGCAGGTTTGAACAGTGCTAACAGGTGTTTAATGTGAAGAGGTATATACAGTCTGCGCCCTAGCCCCTATAACTAAACTGCGCTCTCCTCCCGTGCCAACTTAACTGGTGTCTAACTTTCTGGCCTTACAGGCCCTAACACTACGCCTAGGTGGTTCCCCAGATGGTACAGCAGGAGTGGAGGCAGATTGCTGTGACTCCTGCCCTGTGACTAGGGTCCCGTTGCGCTCGTCTCCAAGGGCCGGCTACTCGTCGGTGGTCCCGGGTGGCATGGTGTCGCACTGTTCTGCCTGCTGCCCACCAGATGCACCAGGGACAGGAGGGTAGGGGGGGGGGAAGTCCGAGGTGCTGCAGTGTTCTGGGACCTCCCCTGCAGGAGTCACCGGCATGGGCCCCAGCACTCCTACTCCCTTGGGTGCGCGGTGGCTCCCGGGCTTCTCCATGGGATGGGGGTGTGAACGGAGACAACCACGAGGCCCCCCCGACACCTGACGCTGCCAGTCCTGGATGCCCGCTCTGATATCGACCAGAGTCTGCATGTTAGCAGCCATGGACTACAGGGAATGGGCCATCTCCCTCCTGGACTGCACCATCTCTCTCTGGGTCTGTGCGACGCTGGCGAGCACCTGGGCAATGGCATCCTCCGTCCCGGCCCGGGGTACAACACCAGCCTCCTCTCCTCCACGGCATCCAGGAGAGTCTCTAATTCGCCGTTCCTAAATCGCGGCACTGCTTTCTGAGAATAATTATCTCCAGCCCTGGTGTCGCGTCAATTACATAACCGGCGAGGCGTGCGGTGCATGATGTGTCTGTGCTACCCCCTTGTGGGCCGTTGAATACCTTCACCTGGGGGTCCGATGACGCCATCGTGAAACTCAACGGTTTTCATGACGGCGTCAATACTTAGCCTCATTTTGGGAGAATCCAGGCCTGCTTCTTTGATCTAGTCTTTGGTCACTAGGCATAATCTTTGCTCAGATCATATCACTAATTTATCAGTGCTCTGATGCACTGGAGTACTTTGTCATTGCTACTAACAATATAGAAATGCATCCTGATACCTAAAGCAGATTTTCAACACAGCATTTCTGATAGATACGGAAACTTGTGGAGAAGATTTGATTCCCAGTTGCCGTTGAATGAATTATAGAGAGGTTTTCCATAGAAGGTGAAAGGGAAGGGATGGTAATGTTCTTGCTGCCCTTAAAGAGACTCTGATAAATAATAAAACTTCGAGTCAAACAAAAAGCTCTTAATAACTGCACAGAGGCAATGATGGAATGGTTATGAACCTGCATCGGAATTCAGTGGACTCTGTGAGAAGCAAATTTATGATCTGCTTGAAGTTGACATGAGGGGGATCTAAAAATAAACTGTCCGACAATGTCAGCTGAATTTATTTTGGCTGTGGTTCAAGAAGCACTTTTCATTACATCACAAGGACATAGTGCACACTGTGACAATGGAAGTGACCTACACATGGTACCTTGGTTTCATTGACTGGTGACCTGTGCATCAAGTTGCACAGTTTCTACCTCCAAGGCCTTATAGTTCCCTAGAGAAAGGAGCAAAGACAGCCTGAAAGGAGAGGGGATGGAAGTGAGACACATACATTGAGCTCGAGAACTCTTTAAGAAAGATTTCTTGGGTGGAATGCCTGTCAGTAAGTGATGAATGAACCACGACTTACAGAACTCAGCCTAAGCCATAACATAGCAGGTTTGATTCCTGTTCTGTGTCAAGTTCGTCAGGATTAATTGGGATTGCAGTAGCACACTTTAATTAGTGACACATTCCCCGGATCAGGAAGGGAATTTTATCCAGCTATGTGACACGTGGATATTGTATGAGCAGAATATCAGACACAGAGATCACCTGACTGCTGAGACATATATTTATTCAGCATGGTGACAGCATGGTGACAGAAAAATAATTCTTCATACCCATTGACTGAATCAGAATCCAAATATCTAAAGCATGAATTTGGGACAGAATCTTTGCATCCTCCTAGTGGTGTTTGCTGTATTGCCAGTTACGACTACTAGGGCGCATGCGGCACAGACTCTCCAGAAGGCAGATCATGCAGAGTGTCTTTTGTATGTTGGTTGCATGGTCCATCTTATCTTGAGTACTTCAGATCTGAGTCACGTAGTTATATCAAAACTGTTTCATTTACATTTCAAGGGAATCCCGAATTTACATAACACCAATTTACCGGAATTGCCAGTTTTATGGACAGGCTTGCGGACTTGTAATGGCGGCAGCATGAATATTGAGCGTCACTCAGGGTACGGTAACTAAGATTAATTTTCTAAGTGGATGGCAGTTGTTCGTCTCCTTTCCACAGTGGGTGGATTTTTGTGGATTTATATTGGTTCTTGATCATTTCAAACTCAGTTAGTGCTGCAGTACTTGGGCCAATCTGCTTCTCCCGAGAAAAACTGCAGGTTTAACCATGAGAGATCTGGGCTGGTCAGTCCTGCAGCACAGCCTCCCCATAGGGTCATATTGCTGATAGGGTCGATTCAAGGAAACACAAACACAATACTGGTTTTAAGGAAAATACTTTTTTACGGAACGAACCTGGACCCGAACAATTTTGCAAAACCAGGATTTATCTGTATATACATTATGGTGTGATTTGACCACTGCGTTGCACATGGCGCGGATCTGAGCGTGCCGGTTAAATAGCGGGAAAGGCCAAAATCGAGTTCAGATCACGCCCAAATATGGCCAACATATCATTTGCATTAATATCTATCTCATAAGCGAGACTGAAGTCGAATGGAACAGACACCCTGGAATTAACCAACTCCCCGGTGAGAAATCATGGGGCATTCACTTAGTACTCCTGTTTAAAACATGAAGCTGGCACAATGACTGCTGAAGGGAACTGAGGAGGGGATTATCCATTTACATTTTCAGACATGCAGCTCAAGGACACTCGGGGAGGGGGTTGGGGTACCCCTCACGGGGGGTTGGGCTTTGTCAGGGCACTGAAGCATTCCAGGTTGGGGGTCGCAGCATTTCAAAAACTACAGACCAGGAAACCCTCTACGGATACCCGAGCCCCAAGTCCAGCAGGCAGTAGTTGGCATGGATGTCGCCTTGCATGCATCAGGGCATCAGTGAGTGCCCTTCATTACCAGGAAGGGGTTCCACTCCCTGAATGTTCAACTCATGAGCGACAACCATGCCTGGATCATGTATGTGTGTGCGCGCTTCCCAGGGAGTGTGCATGACAGCGACATCCTGGGACACTCAGAGATACCCAGAGTCTTCGAGGACGACTCCAACAGACTTGACTCTTGGGGGATAAGGGTCCTGAGATCCTGGCTTATGACATCAATACAGATGCTGGAGGCCGAGGCGGAGACCCGATATAACGAGGCCCATGTTGCCACCCGTGCTGTCATTGAACAGTACATCAGACTGTTCAGAATGCGGTTCTGATGCCTGGACCACTCTGGTGATACACTGCAGTACACCCCCCAGAGGGTCTCCCGCTTTGTGGTGGTCTGATGCCCCCTCCACAACTTGGCACAGCGGCAGAGTGACATGCTGAAGGAGGAGGAGGAGGGACTTGCAGCCTGTCTGAGGAGAAGGTGGAGGCGGACGAGGAGCAGATGGTGGACAGGCCCAGGAAGGAGCCATAGGAGGAGACCGAGGTTTAAGGACAGACGGTTCCAAGGGTCTGGCATGCCCCGAGGATCAGGGAGCCCCCCATCCTCTCACGATTCTCCTAGGGCGAGGTTTGGTTCGTCAGCTGACCCTCCCTCCAATTCCTCCTACCCCATTCCCCTCTTTCTCAACCATTTCCCCCACCCAACCACAACCCCTCCCCCCATCCAGCACCCTCCTCCACCCCAGAAGCCTGTCTACTTCTCTAAGCTGGTGAAGGTGGGGGTGATAGCTGTGATGCCTCGATAATTGTATACTTGGAGCTCTCCTCCAAGGTGGTCTCTTGGGTGGTGGGATGGGGCACGACTCCGGATGGCTGGGCCCCATCAGATGGAGATCATGCGAGACAATGGCCATGTGGTCAGTGATAGAGGAGAATCATTATGCCTGACAGGAACAACTCACTTGAGAGAGTGAATCTGGGTGAAGGGGCAATTGATCCTCACCTCTGCAACGCAGACCAATTTTGCTCTTTGACTGTTGTCTTATCGGACAGCCCAGCGATCTCCAGGGCTCGTTCCTCATCGGGGGGTGAGGACTTGAATATCTGGTACTCCACCCCCATTTTGGCCCTTTCCCATTTATTATGGGCTATCTTCTCTTACTGGGACAAAGAGAGGGTATTGTGAGCTGCACGCTTGATGGGTAAGGGGGTCTACAGCAGGTGGCATGTGTGAGCACTGCACCTGGATATGAAGGGATTGTGCTGGTGGGTGCTGAGGAAAAAATGTGAAGACCGGATATGGGGAGGGTGCGCGCTGTCAACCAGTGATTTCAGGAGGGGTTTGGGATTTTGAGGGGTGGTAGGCGTTTCTGATGCCAGGAGAGAGCTGGTTACTTACCTTGCAGCTCGTGGAGATTGTTTGACTTCATCCTACATTGAATGGTGGTCCTCCTGGTCATGTTGCCCAAACTGGCAGCCACTACCTCCCAGGCAGAATTGGTGATCTTGCTGCTGGTCCTCCGACCCTCTTGAGGTAGCAGGATGTCCCATCTCGCATCAACAGCAGCGAGAAGCCTTGTAAGGTTGGCATCATCAAAGCAACGAGCAGGTCTGCGCGCTGCCATGCTTATGTGTTGACTTGGAGAAAATGTTGAGGGTACACTTAAAAGCAGCTTGTCCTTGTTGGCAGGGGCATGTTGAGACGTACGTGTGGTGAATCAGACAGCGGGACAGCAGTCATGGCAAAAAGCTCGGGTGCTCATTTCAGGCATTAACACCACAGCATTTGCAGTGCAAAAGGGGGCCATTTGGCCCATCAAATCTGCACTGGCCCTTGGAAAAAGCATCCTACTTCAGCTCTCGCCTCCACCCTACACCCATAATCCAGTAACCCCCACCTAACCTTTTGGATACTAAGTGTCCAAAAGGGGCAGCAGGGTAGCATGGTGGTTAGCATAAATGCTTCACAGCTCCAGGGTCCCAGGTTCGATTCCCGGTTGGGTCACTGTCTGTGTGGAGTCTGCACGTCCTCCCCCTGTGTGCGTGGGTTTCCTCCGGGTGCTCCGGTTTCCTCCCACAGTCCAAAGATGTGCGGGTTAGGTGGATTGGCCATGCTAAATTGCCCGTAGTGTCCTAATAAAAGTAAGGTTAAGGGGGGGTTGTTGGGTTACAGGTGTTTGTGTAGGTGGGTTTGAGTAGGGTGATCATGGCTCGGCACAACATTGAGGGCCGAAGGGCCTGTTCTGTGCTATACTGTTCTATGTTCTATGTTCTAAGTGGCAATTTAGCATGGACAATCCACCTAACCCACACATCTTTGGACTGTGGGAGGAAACCGGAGCACTCAAAGGAAATCCACACAGATTTGGGGAGAAAGTGCAAACTCCACACAGACAGTGACCCAAGGCCAGAATTGAACTGGGTCCCTGGAGCTGTGAGGCAGCAGTGCTAACCACTGTGCCGCCCCAAAGTGCCATTCAATACGGGCCACGAGCTTGCCAAAGCGGCGAATCATGCCCAAAACTTCGAAATGTTTCCGTTAAGTCGAATGCTATTTTTTGTTACTCACTTGTGAGATCTGGCATCGCTGTCTGGGTCAGCCTATCCCTAATTGCCCTTAAGAAGGTGCTGCAGTACATGAGGTGTAGTTACACCCACAGTGCTGTTAGGGAAGGAATTGCAGAATTTTGACCCAGCGCCAACGACGGTATATTTCAAGTCAGAATGGCGAGTGATATGGAGGGGAACCTCCAGGTGGTGGGGTTCCCAGCTTTCTGATGCTCTTGTTCCTCCAGATGGCAGTGGTCATGGGTTGGGAAGGTGCTGTCTTAGGAACCTTGGTGATTTCCTGCAGTGCATCTTGTATATGGTGCACACGGTTGCAACCATTCGTCACTGGTGGAGGGAGTGAATGTTTGTGGAAGGGATAGCAATCAAGCGGGCTGCTTTGTCCTAGATGGGGTTGAGCAACTTGAGTGTTTCGGAGTTGCACTCATCCAGGCAAGCGGAGAGTATGCCATTACACTCCTGACTTGTGCCTTGTAGATGGACAGGCTTTGGGGAGCCAGGAGGGGAGTTCCTCACCATCGGATTCCTAGCCTTTGACCTGCTCTGTTAGCTGCAGTATTTATATAGCTAACCAAGTTCAGTTTCTGGTCAATGGTAAACCCCAGGATGTTGATAATGGGGGAATTCATTGATGGTGATGCCATTAAATATCAAAGGGCGATCTTGTTGGAGATGGTCATTACCTAGCACTTGTGTGGTGCAAATGTTATTTGCCAATTGTCAGCCCAAGCTTGGATTTTGTCCAGGTTTTGCTGCATTTGGACATGGACTGCTTTATTATCTGAGGAGTCACGAATTGTGCTGAACAATGTGAAAATATCAGCGAACTGCTCCAATTCTGATCTTAAGATGGAAGGAAGGTAATTGATGAAGCAGCTGAAGATGGTCAGGCCTGGGACACTACCCTGAGGAACACTCAGTTCTTGAGTTCTTGGCATTGGGCAGCACGGTAGCATAGTGGTTAGCACAATAGCTTCACAGCTCCAGGGTCCCAGGTTCGATTCTCGGCTTGGGTCACTGTCTGTGCGGAGTCTGCATGTCCTCCCAGTGTCTGTGTGGGTTTCCTCCGGGTGCTCCGGTTTCCTCCCGCAGTCCAAAGATGTGCAGGTTAGGTGGACTGGACATGGTAAATTGCCCTTAAGTGTCCAAAATTGGAGGGCAGCACGGTGGCCTAGTGGTTAGCACAACCGCCTCACGGCGCTGAGGTCCCAGGTTCGATCCCGACTCTGGGTCACTGTCCGTGTGGAGTTTGCACATTCTCCCCGTGTCTGCGTGGGTTTCGCCCCCACAACCCAAAAAAAAAAATGTGCAGAGTAGGTGGATTGGCCATGCTAAATTGCCCCTTAATTGGAAAAAATAATTGGGTAATCTAAATTTTTTTTTTAAAAGTGTCCAAAATTGAGGTTGCTGGGTTGTGGGGATAGGGTGGAGGTGCGGGCTTGGGTAGGGTGCTCTTTCCAGGAGCGGGTGCGGACTTGAAGGGCCAAATAGCCTCCTTCTGCACTGTAAATTCTATGAACTGGACATGAGATGATTAACCTACAACCACCACAACCATCTTCCTTTGTGCCAGGTATGACTCCAACCAGCAGAGGGCTATTACCCTGATTCCCATGGACTCCAGTTTTGCTAAGCCCCCTTGATGCTGTACTCAGTCAAATGCTGCCTTGAACAACTCTGAAGTTCAGCTATTTTGACCATTTTTGAACAAAGGCTGTAATGATGTCAGGAGCTGATTGACTCTAGCAGAACCCAAACTGAGCATCCGTGAGCAGGTTATTGTTGAGTAAGTGCTGCTTGACAGCACAGTTGATTCCCCCTTCCATCATTTTACTGATTATCGAGAATAGACTAATGGGGGGGGGGGGGGGGGAGCTTATTGGTTGGGCTGGCTTTGTCTGCTTTCTTGTATACAGGACATACCTGGGCAATTCCACATTGCCAGGTGGATGGTAGTGTTGTAGCTGTCCCGGAACAACTTGGTTGGGGGTGCGGCAAGATCTGGAGCACAAGTCTTCCATTCACTTGCCGGAATATTGTCGGGGCCCATTGCCTTTGCAGTAGCCAAGGCCTTCAGCTTGGTATTCTTGACATGATATGGAGTGAATCGAATTGGGCTAAAGACTGACATCTGTGATGCTGGGAATCTCTGGGTCATTTACTCTACAATTCTTGTTGAAGATTGTTGCGACTATTTCAGTCTTATCTTTTGCACTCATGTGCTGGATTCCTCCATCATTGAGGATGGGGATATTTGTGGAGACTCCTCCCGCAGTGAATTGGCAGCTATTGGGCGCTTCTCTTGCAATCGGGACCACCACAGAAATGGTAGGACCGATTGCTCCACGATCCCTCCCGACTCCCACCCACAGGTCACGACCCTGACTTTGATAAACGCTGATCTGGAGCATGACTGCGGATGACACTGTTATACCATGATACACGTCACAAACTTATTACCATAACTATTAACCCATTATAGGACAAATATCATGATGACTTGCAGCCCTACTAGCTGTGTGACGCCAGACTGCCTAATTTGAACTATGCAGATCCGTTCCATAGTTTTACATGTCATTCTGCAAAGGAAATGGCCAGGTTCTCCGTTTCAGGGACTATGGACCCACGCTGCTGTACAAACTGTGGCCTTTAACGCCAGAAAACTACCCAAAATAGGCCACATGTTCATTGCCCTGCAGATGGCTAGAAGGGACCTGTTGTGAATCAAGCAGCAGGGCCCCCGCACATCCGGGTCAGAGGCCGCGCATGTGAATGGCGGTGGCCTCCGGCAGCCATGCCGTGCTCCATGGCGGACTCAGACCGCGGAGCTGGACCTTCCAAATAGTGCCCCCGATCGGCCGCTCGCCCGACCCGGATCGCCCGCCCAAAAATACCCCAGTGCCATATGAGGCACGTCCCACCCACCGATCGGCCCACCCCCTACCATGGATGCTACGGAATGTGTTCGCAGCCGCCATGCTAGTATCCCAAATGGGAGGACCATGTTAGATCCATGCCGGCAGGACTTCAGCCGGTCGGGGGTGGAGAATGCCAATGAAGGCCTCCAGCAATGAGCACAGGTAGGGGATACGCTGCACGGCATACTCTCAGAGTACACCGCTTTTCGGGGCACAGAGAATCGGAGAACCAGTGCCGGTCCCTATACCATGCGTGAAAGTGGATTCTCCACCCCGGCACCGGATGCAATTTTGACGTCGGGTGCGGAGAATCCAGCGCCAAATGTTCTGCTGAGATGGGCCTGCACACCAGTGCTATTCAAAAGGCTGTGGTCAACTTTGAAGGTAAAGTAATTTTGAAGAACATTTACTATGGTGAGTGATTGGAAGTACTGTGGAGGTTTCTGGAGGTGTTGTGATGAGTTCTTGAGTTCTTGGCATTGTTTTATTCTTTGATACAGTGGCAGCAGCGTATACCATATACAACATGCACTGTACCAACTCACCAAGCCTCGTCTAACAAACTTGTGACTTCTACTTCATGGAATTGACAACACCAGGAAACACATGGGAACAGTAACACATGCAAACAACACATTCTCTTCCCTATCACTGTTCCTTCACTGTTCCTTGGTCAGAAGCCTGGGCCTGAACTTTGCATCCATCAAGCACGTGTACTCGCTGGACCGGGAAATAAATGCAGAATGAGCCTCTGGTCGCGATCGGTCCTCGAACACGATTTCTCTCTGGCTGGCCAAATAACGTGAAACGTGCACTGAGAAAAGAAAAGCCCTGCCAAGTGGGCAGGAAGAGGGCGGCGCCAAGTAAAGGGAGAGTATGGGCTAGTGCTTCTAATGGGCTTCCTCAAGGCAGACAGCTGCTGTGGAGCTGCCTCAGGGAGCTGCAGACCTCCACATACTAAACGTGATTTAAAAAAATGCAGCAAACTGTGTCTAGGCAGTGCGTTTAAACACCCGACAGCAGACTTCACAAAACCTAAGTCCCCAGACAGCTTTTAACATTTTAATTCAGCCCTGACATTTCATCCCACCCTGGATTGAGGGTGTAGCTAAAACATGAAGGCCTGCTAGCCAATTGGTCCGCCCACCAACCATAGGAATAGGCGGGCCACATGAAACCGCTTTTAATTTACTCCTTAATTGGCCTAGTTGGCCGATTAATTGTTGGAGGGCACACTTCTGACTCACGTGTGCACCAGTCATCTGAAATATTACACGCCCAATGTCTTCTCCGTGATATCACCCGCTTCTACATTGGGCTCACATCTGCCCAAAACATAAAATTCAGGCCCTGGAATTCACTAAAACCTAGGAGCAGGATAAGGTCATTCAGTCCCTCGGGCCTGCTCTGCCATTCAATATGAGCATGGCTGATCCCATCTCAGCCTCAACTCCACTTTCCCAACCCGTTCTCTGAGGTGGTGAATTTTACAGATTCACAGTCCTTTGAGAGAAGTAATTTCTCCTCATCTCTGTTTTAAATCTGCTACCCCTTATCTTAAAACTATGGGGCGGGATTCTCTGCAGCCCAACGGCAAAATCGTAATTGGCGATCGGGCGGAGAATCGATTCCGACGACGGAATGGGGGCAGGTGTCGGTTTGACGCCAGTTTTCGAGTCTTCGCACCCTCCAAAACGGCGTCACCGTGGCACAGTCGAAATGCCGTGGGCACCTCATTGGCCAGCCCACTCACGATGCTCCGCCCCCGATGGGCTAAGTCCCTGACGGCACGGGACACGTGTCCTCACACAAATCATGAACCCGCACTGTGTCCAGCGCTGCCACACTTGGCCGGGATCCATGCCGCTTGCCTGGGTGGCTTTTGCGAGGGCTGGGGGGACTGGTGGGGGTTAGCCAGAGGGTGGCCTGTGGGGTCGCGGATGGCAGGTTCGGGTCCACGTACGGCTGGTGCCATGTTGTATGGCGCGACCGCTGCAGGTCGTCAGCTGTGCGCCTGCACGGCCCGCAACCTGGTCATTTGCTCATTTTTGCCGAGGAAGGCGGGGGTATTGATTGGTGCCGGTGCTAGCCCCACACCGGCACTGGAATCTGTGAGGGGTTCGCGACGATCTTTTTGTGTAAACCTCCCGCAGATTCTCCGTTCGAGCCGGCACTTAGCCGCAGGAACGAAGAATCCCACCCATAACCTTTCATTCTAGATTGCCCCACAAGAGGAAACATCCGCTCTGAGTCTACTTTGCCAATGACTTTTATCATCTTACATACCTCAATTAAGTCTCCTTTCATTCTTCTAAACTCGAGAGAATATAGGCCTAAACTGCCCAATCTCTCTCCATTAAACAAACCCCTCATCTCTGGAATCTATCTAGTGTAACTCCTCTAAACTGCCTCTAATGCAACTACATCCCTCCTCAAATAAGGGGACCAAAACTGTATACAGTACTCCAGCTGCAGCCTCACCAATGCCTTCTACAGTTGTAGCACACTTCTCTACTTTTATACTCTATACCTTTAGCTGTAAAGGCCAAAATTCCATTTGCCTTCCTTATTACCTGCTGTTCCTGCTGTACCTGCAAGCTAGTTTTCTGCGATTCATGCACAAGGACACCCAGATCCCTCTGCACCAAAAGAACTCTGAGGTTTCTCATCACTTAGATAATAAGTTGCCTTTCCAATTTTCCGACCCAAATGGATAACCTCACACTTATCCATGTTAAACTCCATTTGCCAAATCTTGACCCTCTCAAATAACCTATCTGTATCCATTTATAAATTTCTTACTTCCTCATTGCAACTTACTATCCCAGCTATTTTAGTGCCATCTCCAAATTTGGCTATAGTACCTTCTATGTCTGCATTCAAGTCATTACATGGACTGCAGTGGTTCAAGCTAGTGGCTACCCATCACCTTCTCAAAAGACGATGGACAACAAAAGCTGGCTTTTGCCAGCAATGCTCACATTGCAATCTTCTTGAGTACTGCTGCAGTTACACTCATCCAGGCAAAGCGAGAGTATTCTATCACACTCCTCACTTCTGCCTCGCACTTGTAGACGGTGGACAGGCTTTTGGAGAGGCGGGTTACTGGCCATAGAATTCCCAGCCTCTTAGCTGCTCTTGTTGAACAGTATGTGGCTGGTCCAGTTGAGATTTTGCTCAATGGTAAACCCCAGCGGTTGATGAAGAGGGATTTAACAATGGTAATGCCATTGAACATCAAGAGGGGATGGATAGATTCTCTCCATATTGGAGACGGTCACTTGTGTGACATGAATATTGCCTGTCACTTATCAGCCTAAGACAGAATGTTGTCCAGGATGTGTTGTATCTGGACATAGACTGCTTCAGTATCTGAGAAATTGTGAATCCTACTGAACGTTGTGCAATCATCAGTGAACATTCCCACTTCTGACCTTAAGATGGATGTAAGACCTTTGATGAAACAACTGAAGATGGTTGGGCCTGGAACACTGTTCCTGAGAAACTCCTGCAGCAATGTCCTGGGGCTGAGAAAATTGGTCTTCAACAACACAACTATCCTCCTTTGTACTAGGTATGACTCCAATGATTTTCCTCTTTATTCCCATCGACTTTAACTTTGCTAAGGATCCTCAATGCCACATTTGGTAAAATATTGCTTTGATGTCAAGGGCAATCACTTTAACCTCACCTCTGGAATTCAACTCTTCCATCCATGTTTGATACAAGACTTTAATGAGATCTGGAGCTGAGTGGCCCTACCATCAATTAGTAGGTTATTGCTGAGTAAGTGTCAATTGGTAGCACTGCCGATGATACTTCCATCACTTTGCTGATGATTGAGAGTTAACTAATAGGATGGTAATTGGCTGGATCAGATTTATCTTACTTTTTATGGGCAAGGCTTTCCTGGGAAATTTTCTACATTGTCAGGTAGATGCCCAGGTAGCTGAATAAAACAGCTTGACTAGAGGCACAGAAGGTTCTAGAGCACAAGTCTTAAGTCCTACAGCCAGGATGTTGTCTATCTAATATTTTTAGCTGCTTCTTGATATCATATGGAGTGAAAATAATTGGCTGAAGACTAGCATCTGGGATGTCCGAGACTTCAGGAAGAGGCTGAGATGGGTCATCTAATTGAAGATGGTGACAAAGGCTTCAGACTTGTCTGTTGCAAAGAAGTGAAGAACTTCCCCCATCATAAAGGATGGGGATATTTGTGGAGTCCCTTCCTCCGGGTTAGTCATTTAATTGTCCACCACCATTCACAACTGAATGTTGTAGGAGGGTTGAGCTTTGATTTAAGTTGTTGGTTGTGTGATCACTTTGTTCTGTCCACCACGCACCAGTTCCACTGTGTAGTATGCATGTCGCCATGTATTGTAGCTTCACCAAACTGGTATACCTCAGTATTTCTTGGCAGGGAATATTGCTAAGCCTTCACAGGGAGGGCAAAGAAGAATGTGAGTTGTCCACACCAAGGCTGCAATAGGTAATGGGGAAGCAGCATGACGGGAAGATGGAGCAGTACTTGTCCTTTCTGCAGCCTCAGCTGATGTTTATACATTACATTATTTACATATTACTGGTGGGATACATAATACAGTATTTACTGTAATATGCTGGAGTGTGTGATTATTATGCTAAATGCTTTTAATTTTTCTAATTAAGGCAAAGTATTAATGAACCACCAAAATTATATTTAATTTACAAATGAAAATCAGATCCTCTGCAGTAATCTTTCCCAATGTAACTGAGTCAGCTTCGAGTTATGTAGCTTGTAATGCCCATGTGCTATGCTGATATAGATACAGTATTCATATGCCATATTTATTCAGTGCAATTTGTACCTAATGTATTGGCCTAATTTCTACAAGGCGTTCCATCATTGTCGGCAGTTGTGAGTTGAACATGATTTTGACAAGTAGTGCCTTACCTAATG
The DNA here is from genome assembly GCF_902713615.1 of Scyliorhinus canicula. NCBI lineage: Eukaryota > Metazoa > Chordata > Chondrichthyes > Carcharhiniformes > Scyliorhinidae > Scyliorhinus > Scyliorhinus canicula. The sequence goes on from NC_052162.1 coordinate 47,875,286, forward strand.
CAGTAAGTCTGAAAATATTCTAATATACAGTACTAATTAGGAACAATTTACATATGTTAATTGGGTTAATTGCATTATCTAATTCCCTATTATTGTGAAATTGAACATTCTAGTTTACTAGACACACAAGTTATTCTGGGTGATGGTTATTAATTATGTTGTTATGACCTAATTTATGCATATACCCTGCTGATGGACAAACCAGTTTCCTTATTTACCAATTATTTTTTTCACATTGTGCTGTCAGATTTGTAACTATACTTATACAAAATTTATTGTCACATCAACTGGGCCAACATGTCAATTAACTTCTCCATTACTGAAATAACAGTCACATTCTTACATTAATAGACTCTTTAAAAAGCCCTCATGCACCGTTACACATTAATCATGTACCTGCCCTGATACTTTTGGCCTGAGAGACCAGATGCTTACTGGAAATGGTATAAATCTCCAAATCCATTCTGGCACCATTGAGAACAATCCTAACAACAGTGGCTTTGTAAATTTTCTGCTGGTTCAATATTCTTTAAGTATTGACACACTGCAGAAGATCTAGGGCTGAATCAGACGAGGTGTTGATGCCGGAAGTGGGCGTTCCATGGACCCGATGGTGGCGCAATTCAGGACATGCAAGTTGGCCAGCACTCACGCCACATGGAACTAGTGCAATTCCAACTGATGCCAGCGTCCGATTCGCGGTGGTCGGGATTGGCACTGGACAGCCTGACAAGCTGGAGCTGCATATAAGCACTCGGCCCCCTCACACCCCACTCTGCAACACATGGCAACACCTGCACCACCTGCCTGCCCCGCACACCCTTATTCCAGCCAAGAACATGGCTCAATGAAGAGCGGCCCCAAGGTTCGCGGATGCAGAGCTCAAGACACTGCTGGATGCCGTGAAGGAAAGACGGGACACCCTGTTCCCTGGGATGGGAAGGAGGCTGCCATCCGTTGATATCAATCGGGCTGGGTGCAGGTGGCAGAGGCAGTCAGCACCGTGGGCACTACCGCAATGACCATGCAGCAGTGCCAAAAAAAGCTGCATTACTGTCATTTTCTGTAGACTGGCCGATATGAATGACACATGACAAAACATCTTGTTTAAATAATTTATTATAAAACAACTGCCTGATAAAGATAACTAGAATAAATAAATAACAAACTACTAACATTAACTAACTATTATAGAGCTGCTGCAAACTACGTTTATCCCCCAACACGACTTACTCCCAACTGCCTTGAGGCACAGAGCCCCATGTCAGACTTACTTTGCCATCTGTTGGTTGGAGGCTGTGTACAATATTATATACAGGATTGCTTTATGGACATCATCACAATGACCTCTTCAGGTTCGCTCGGGTGAGTCACCACTTCAGTGCCCCTGGCACCACCCCTGTCCCACACACCCATACCCCGTAGGAGCAGCACGGTAGCACAGTGGTTAGCACAGTTGCCTCACGGCTCCAGGGTCCCAGGTTCGATTCCCGTCTTGGGTCACTGTCTGAGCGGAGTCTACACGTTCTCCCCGTGACTACATGGGTTTCCTACAGATGCTCCGGTTTCCTCCCACAGTCCAAAGTTGTGCAGGTTTGGTGGATTGGCCATGCTAAATTGCCCTTGGTATTTAAAAAGGTTGGGTGGGTTTACTGGGTTGCGGGGAGAGTGGAGGTGTGGGCTCCTCACCCACTGGCAGCCCCCTCACACCCCACTCTGCACCACATGGCAACACCTACACCACCTGTCATGACCAAGTGCCCCTCACACACAAACCACCAGGTGCGGACCGTCTGTGTTGCCCACGTCCGAGTGTCTCACACTGTGAATTTTCTGACCCACGCAGGAGGTGGCGGTCACAACCACTGGGAGAGAGAAAAGACTGGAGGGGGCCCGGAGGACCTCCGACCTTTCACCTTGGGGAGAAGAGATTGGAAGAGGTCCACACCTTAGTTGCCCCATGGGACAACTAAGTCAGCCCCCAATGAGTTGCCCAATGTATGGCAAGTGGGTCACGCCTCCACCCCACACCAAGCCTACGCGTGATCCCACCAGGCATCTTGCATTGTGTCTTGCAGAGTCACCACCAGACGATGCGGAACCAGCCACTGTCCAACGCCCCCAACCGCAATCCTGCGACACCCCAGAGTACATGTCTGGGGATGACACCGACTGCTCGTCACTGCTGTCACCAACACCCTCCACCACGCCAGAGACACTCACTTTGGTTGGGCATTTGGTGAAGAGGTTCTTGGGGCACTATCTGGTGCACAGCACACACATACAATGGTACATCAGGTGGAGTTAGGAACCCCCGAGGGAGATGATGGTCAGAGGGGGGCCTGACCCCAGGGACTGGCTGCCGTCGAGACAGGTCTGGCGCTTCAGCAAAGGGCGGTCCCATTAATGTTGTAGATGAAGGTGCAGAGCCGGGGACTACAGGAGGGGGTGTCAGGGCAGCACGGTGGCGTAGTGGTTAGCATTGCTGCCTCACGGCGCCGAGGTCCCAGGTTCGATCCCAGCTCTGGGTCACTACCCGTGTGGAGTTTGCACATTCTCCCCGTGTTTGCGTGGGTTTCGCCCCCACAACCCAAAGATGTGCAGGGTAGGTGGATTGGCCATGCTAAATTGTCCCTTAATTGGTAAAAAATGAATTGGGTACTCTAAATTTATTTGGTTTTAAAAAAGGAGGGGATGTAAGCAACCATCCAGAACATGTTCACCAATGTTTTGGCCTGCCTCGGCCCACTGTCTGCAAAGTGTGAGGGTTGGGCTGGGTGCAAAAGATGTGCCGGTTGGGTGTGGCATGTGGAGGGGCGATGTTGGGAGCAGGGGTGGTGTGTGTGATTGGGGGTATGTGTGTGGGAGGCCAGCGATGTGTGGTGCAGGTGTTGAAGGACGGCACGGGCGAGGGCAGTTGGGGGTACCCAGTGGCCACCTTCGGAGGCAGCAGAGCCCTGGGCAAGAGCTACGAGCCGCCGTGTGGCAGGACCTGCCCGTTATGTAACCATTCACCGTTTGCCACTCCAGGTGTTCCTCCCCAGAACCAGACCCGCCCCCTCCCCGGCAGGACTGTGTGCCCGTAGGATGGAATGGCCAGCACGGTTTCCGGGGTCACATGGGCAACAGTGGTATGTGACATTGGGACGGGATTCAGACGTTGTGGAGCACCAGAGCTCATCGCAAAGCGGGCCATCGTCATCCTCCGCCCCATGGACCGGAACCACTGATACTGGCGACTGTGATGATATACATAAGGCAACTTTGTATATAATGTATGCATGACCTCTGACCATTAGGTGGCAGTATAAACCCATCACTTAACTCTGTGGCTAGGGAGTTGGGAGTAGGTCATGCTGGAGGATAGACATATTTTGCAGTAGTTCTACAATAGTTAATTAGTGTTCGTAGTTTATTATTTTATTTATCCTAGTTATTTTATCACGCAGTTGTTTCAAAATAAATTATTTAAACTAGATGTCCTGTAGTTCATCATTCACTTCAGCCAGTCAACAGAACATGACAAAGTACCAGAATTGATGATTTACTACGAACTCAAAGATTCTGTCCGAAAAAATCCGAAACACTAAAGATAACTTTGAAGACTAAGGAAGAAAACGCATATTTGCTACTAGCCTTGCTAGCTACTGGCATCTGGTTCTCAACGTGCGGTAAAACTTCGAAGTCTAGGATGGAAGGTTTCAAGGCACATCAACAGCTTTGGATTACCAGTAACGTAGATGAGAATTGGAGGGTGTTTAAGCAACAGTTTAAGCTCTATAATGCAGCCCTCGGTCTACAGGCACAGCCTGACGTGAGGCGTATCGTGTTGCTGCTCAATGTAGCTGGTCCCCAAGCAATTGGGATATTCAACACTTTTGTGTTTGCAAACAAGTCTGACAGCAATAGCTTTGAAGATGTGCTTACACAATTTGATTGGCGTTGCTCACCTAAAAAAATGAAACCTTCGAGCGCTATACATTCCGTATGCGCACCCAGAATGTGGGAGAAGCATTCGATGGCTTCCTCACTAACTTGTGATTGAAGGCGCAGTCATGCTACTTCAGCACACTCCAGTCGCCAATTATAAAGTGCGCGACCAGCTTCTGCAGGAAATAGTGTGATTCAAATATGTCATCCTAGAGAGCTTGCTGCAAAACAGTTCAACATGTTGAATATCCGGCATTTTGCCCGAAGGCAGAAGAGGCAGCAATTGTCATTAGTGTGGTGATGCAGCTGAATACAATATGTGCTCCCAGTGCGGGCGGCCATTTTGAGCGGCTGACCCGATCCTCCATTTTATGTCCATGATGTGGCAAATGGCATTTGCCATGGCAATGCCCTGCTTATGGATTAACATGTGCCATCTGTAATGGCAGGAATCATTTTGCAACCTAATGTTATTCAAGGAAAAGGCCTGAACAAGCAAAGAGTATCAGCGCTATTGATGAAGACACATTCTTTGTAGACATGGGCCGGAATTCTCCGGTATCCGGTGGGCGGGCCGTACCGGCGCCATACAGTGGCGTGAACCACTCTGGCGTCGGGCCGCCCAGAAGGTGCAGAATCATCCACACATTTGGGGGCTAGGCCGGCGCTGGAGTGATTGGCACCGTACCAACCGGCGGCAAAGGGCCTCCGCGGGCCGGTGCAAGTTGGCGCATGCGCAGGAGCGCCAGCGTGTTCCCAGAACCGCTGACGTGATCCCTGTGCATGCGCCGGGGGTTTCTTCATCGCGCCGGCCAACGCGGAGCTTTACACAGGCACGGAGGGAAACAGTGCCCCCACAGCACAGGTCGGCCCGCAGATCGGTGGGCCCCGATCGCGGGCCAGGCCACCGTGGGGGCACCCACCCCCCCACGGGGCCAGATCCCCCCCTGAGTACTCCACAGGCCGCTGCAGAGCCAGGTCCCGATGGTAAGAACCTTGTATAATTTATGACAGCAGGACTGGCCGGACCGGCAGTCGGAGAATCCCGTCCATGATCTCCAGCGACAATAAGGAGACTCAAGTCATTCCAAATAATGTGTTTGTACCAATCTGCAGCAATAATGAATTGAAGGCAGAAATCATAAAGATAAATGGACAGTGCCATTAAAGATAAATGGCATAATGATAACAGTTGAGCTCAACACTGGTGCAAGGGCCAGCCTCATCAACCTGTCCGATGTAAAAAAGCTGCGAATTCAACCAAAAATTGTTTCCAAAACAGTATTGTTAAGAGGTTACTATGGTAACAAAATCTCGTCATTAGGAGCATGTGAGCTTGATGTTGATGTCAAGAAACAAAATTCACAAGTTGAAATTTTCTGTGGTGGCGGCGGACCGCAAATCTTTAATTGGAGTTGAGGCGTGTGAGGAGCTACAGCTTTTCCGGCGAGTGTATAGTGCAGACAATGCTACAACAGGCCCTCATCCCTCTGCGGACTCCATACTGAATGACTTCCCTGAAATTTTCCAAGGTTTTGGTACATTACCATAAACAAGATTCAATTAAAGGAAAATGGGTAGCCTATGATTCATGCGCTAAGATGTGTGCCGCCGCCATTAAGGGATAAACTAAAGGCAGAGCTATGGAGAATGACTGGCTTAGGTGTCATTAAGCATTTTGAAGTCCCTAAAGACTGGGTTAATTCCATGGTCTGTGTAATGATGGGTATTTAAGGCCGGGATTCTCCCTGCTGGGGACTAAGTCCCCACGCCGGTGGGCAGACCGGTTTCCATTTTTAAACACCACAGGTGAACGGCACCAGCGTCACTACCGATTGGTGGAGACAGAGCATCACAGCAGGCCGGAGACTATCGGGTCATGCCTGTTAATGATACAATAACATCTGTTACTGCAGATTTGGGTGCTCACGCCGGCACGGGACATGAAACGCATTCACACCGCCATTAAGACGCAGGAGCATAGTGTTGTTGGGTGCCGGTGCCAGCCTCAATTTTCGCCTGATGGCTGAGACCGATCATGATTCACGATTCCGGCGTCGCTGGACTGTTCTCTAGCTTCCAGACAAAGCTCTCGTTTCTATATTGGGGTGAATTGGGGGTCTGTGTTGGCGTGGGAGTTCCCTTTAGGCAAAGGGTCCTGGGGGGGTCCCCCCTATTTGAACAGTCAGTGGGGGGTCTTCCTATTACAGGGGTCCCTGTGGGAGGTCCCCTTATTGCAGGTGTCCCTTTGGGGAGTCTCCCTATTACAGGGGTTCATGAAGGCTGCATAATGGGTCATTGAGATCCATTTGTATTTATTTACATGCTCCTGCTGGCGTGCGGCGTGGACCTCATTCTCGCCACCAGCTCCAAGTTGGAGCATCGCAATCGGGTCGACGCCTGGCATAATCCCGATTTTGCCTCGACACCCGATTCTCCGACCCATCGGGGAATGCGATCCAGGCGTCCAGGAATGCAGAATCCTTCCCAATGGCTTTGATATCTTAAAAGCTTCCACAGAAAATAGGTGCTGATTTATGACACAGAGAACTGCTGCCATGGGATCAAATCATCAGAGACTGTCTACTCTTTGGAGACTGACAGTAGACTTAATAGCTGGGCTCAGACAAGCACAGATAAACCTCCATGAGCCTTCTGGTCACAAAGCAGTCTGTTCAACCGATGATTAACCAAGCTCCTCATAAGCCGAAGACCTGGCTCTCAATTAAACTCACAGTTAGTGGACATTTGGTGCTTTCATCTGTGTCAGGCAGTTTCACTAATCTGTATCAAGACTTGTTCTGGTGAATTACATCAGCACAATAATTTATATAATTTACACAGATTCTCAGTATTCCATCACTGATAATGCTAAAAGGAACAGGTTGACACCTTTGTAGTTCGGAAAACTCAAAATGAAATATTTAAACAATTAACATAAAAACAAAATAGAAAATGCCAGAAAATGCTCAGCAGATCAAACAGAATCTGTGGAGAATCTTGTCATATGAGGAGCAGTTGAGGACTCTGGGTCTGTCCTCATTGGAGTTCGGAAGGATCCGGTGGGTTCTTATTGAACTTCCAGAATACTGAGAGGCCTGGATCGAGTGGAGGAAGACATGATATTTCCACCTAGTAGGAAAAACTAGAAACGAGGGCACAGCCTCAAACTGAAGGGACGATCCTTTAAAACAGAGATGAGGAGGAATTTATTCAGCCAGAGGGTGGTGAATCTGTGGAACTCATTGCCGCAGAAGGCTGTGGAAGCCAAATCACCAAGTGTCTTTAAGAAAGATGTAGATAAGTTCTTGATAAATAAGGGGATCAGAGGTTATGGGGAGAAGGCAGGAGAATGGGGATGAGAAACATTGAATGGCTGAGCAGATTCAATGGGTCGTATGGCCTAATTCTGCTCCTATGTCTTATGGAGAGCTAACAGCTGGAACTTTCTAGTGTCCCTCGGGCGGTGATTCCCATGGCGGAGGTGGCTTGCCCCTGGCCAGTGGCAATTTGTGTGACCCGCCCGCCCATAGAGGACCAGGGAACCCGTGTTGGGGTTGACTTTGGCGAGACCAGAAGAACCCGTTGGTGGCGAGGGTGGAAAAATCCTGCCCAATGTTTCAGGTCATTGACCTCTCATCAGAACTGGAAGATGTTAGAGATGAAGGGCTGTTAATTGCATATCGAATCAGGGAAATGGGAGATGGGCAGGCAGAGGGGGGAGTGGGAAGAACAAAGAGGGAGGTCTACGTTAGGGCTGGGGACAAGAGTGATTAAATGACGAAAGGGCTGATGGGACAAGGCAAAAGAACATGATCATGGGACATGTAAAGGAACCAAACATGGGTCCAGAAGATATGTGAAGGGTAGTACAGAGGTGGAAGGAAAAATAAAAATCTGGTAAAGAGGAGATGTTCCCTATGGCCCAGGAATGTGGCAGAACAAAGGCAGGTAAACCACAGGGATGCAAACCATCCACCCGCTTTCCGTGTTAAAGCTGCTACGCAAATATAACTTATTGGCTGTTACATATATTTCTGATACCAAGCAGTAAATTCAATTCTTAGGTAACCCCATAATGAGGCTTTTTTTACAAGTGTCTCTGGTTCTTCACAAATGCTTTTTCATCTTTAGATTTTTCATTGCTGTTTCGCCTGTGATTCATTCATTTCCCTATTTCGTTTTGCAGAAATCTAAAAATGGCTCCCTTAATCTTAGCAAACTTTATGTGCCACCATTATAAAACCAGGCCCATTTATTACATATGATTAAATAGGATATCCAGCACAGAAACAGGCCATTTTAAACCAAACAGACCACGCCGTTGTATGTGCTCCATTTGAGCTTTTGTTTTCTCATCTGAATCTATCATCTATTCTCATCTTCATCATATGTTTCTCCAGTTTCCCCTTCAATGCATTGATGCCGTTCACTTCACCCACTCCCTGTGACAGCACGCTCCACATTCTTAATGCTCTTTGGGTGAAAGGGTTTCTTCTGAGTTCCCTACTGCATTTCTTGGTGACTTTCTTCTATTGAAGGTCTGCAGTTATGCTTTTCCCCATAAACATAAAATTTTCTCTGTACATCGTTTACAGCACCAGCTATTGTTTTGGAAGTGAATGTTCTTTTTCAATTGTCTTTGTTTGTTTGCCAAATAGCGTTTGAGTTATTGAGCGTTCCAGGAATCTTACTTGGATGTATTTTATTATCGAAGAGGAGTGAGCTAAGGTCCTGTGCAGGATTTGTACCTTTTCTAGGAGTACAATGGGCTGGATTCTCCGCAGTTCCGCGCCAAAATCGCATTTGGCACGGAGGCGGAGAATCGACATTCCCGACTGAATTGCGACCGCCGCCGCTCCGGCGATTATCCGGGCCCCGGAGAATCGCTTGTCCATTAATCACGACAATACTCCCAGCAGTACGACCGATTTCCCGACGACGTGGTTCTAACCACATATGGCCGGTCGGGACTCTTGTGCTGTGGCTATGGACACAGTCCATGGCGGGGGGAACCAGCACCGGAGTGGGGTGCCTTATGGGCGGCCGGGGCAGCGGGGTCCGATCCAGGGGCATGGGCCCGATCGGGGGCACCTTGTTTCGTGGTGATGGTCCATGGTCCGAATCCACCATGGCGCTCGGTGCGGCTGCTGGAGGCCTCCGCCGCACGCATGCGCGGAATCGGAACCAGAAGTACGGGGGCCCGTATCCACAGCCAAAGCTGTGTGAAGCTCCCCGGGTCCCTGCTAGACCCCTGCAGGGAAGTGAATAGTTTTTTTTTTCGCAGGAAACTGGGGAGTGAAATGCCAGCGTTTTTACGCCGTTGTGGGGACATAGCTCCATTTTTGGAGAATCCAGCCCAATATTTTTGGTGCTTTTATTGAACAGCCAGGTCTATTTGACTTTTACATCATTTACTAGTCCTGTTTTTAGAAACTAGTTTCCTGTGGGGAAGAGTATTTTAATTCACAAGCATTCTTTGAGCTGGCCAACTGTTCCGTACCACATGTGTAGTCTATGTTTGAGAGGAACAAGGTAAGGGTCTGTATCAGACTTGTGTGCCTTGCCTTCACAATTTAACATTTAATTTAGCTTTACAAAGTGACATTCTCATCCTTGTCCTCCCTGTGGTTAACTTGGAGAGCTTATGGCATGAATATTGTTGCTTGGAATTCCCCTGAATTAAATGATGGTCCGCACTCTGATAGAAATCTAAGCCTTATAATGCAACAGCATTGCTGTTCTAATAGAATTACTTGTTCAATAATTCAAAATAAGTAATGCAAAATAACACAATAAAGTGGCAATTTGATACCACCAAAAATTTAGCTTATCAGATTCCTGTGATTTCACCCATCCCACCATCACCAATGCAGCCTGGCAACTGATTGCACAGATTTACCAGCAGAGGATTTGTGGGCTCCATGAATCTGTACCACTTATCATTGACTTCCTTCTCCCATTAGGAGTGATGGCCATCAGTGGCATTTGGATGTCGGCTGGTTAAATACACTGAAGCCCAGATTTTTGCCACAATGGAGAGGCTGTCCATCGTGACGAAAATGTCAGAAATGGATGAATTTTCTAATTCCTGCCCTGAACCTGGCATTTCTCATCTTTACGGCGACAGGACTGGAGTTCATCCAGGCTTCATGCATGCCTGAATCATGGAGGCAGCTGGCCATTAAATCAGCAGTCACCTCCACTGATTTGATTTTTAAAACCTAGTTCCATGAATCATTGAGTTCCAGAGCAGGTAAGGGTAAGTCTGAACTTGGTAGTCTCTTTGGGTAGCCAGGACCCTTTGGGGAAGTAAGTTACCCCTTTGGATAGAGTCCCAGGATATATTTGGGAGAGGTTAAGCACACTTTGAGACTGTTAGAATCAAACATGATGTACCTTTCACCTACAAACTCATTGGAATTGTCCAGCTGTCAAGGAACTGTCAAGTTGTCAACGTACTGTCCTGCTGTCCCGGAAGTGACAGAGTTACTAAGTCAGATGGTATTGAGGGGGTATGGGGAAAGAATGGTGTGTGAGGGGTCACAAGGTGACATCAGTTAGCACTAAGTTGGCATACAGGGTACAATCAGTAGAAGGGCATAGGTTGCCATAGGGGGTATGAGAGGCCATGGTGGAGAGTGGAAGGCATAGGTTGGCATAAATGCGGAATAGGTAGTGTGTGGGTGTCAGGGGAATGAACAGTGAGTGCTGAAGGGTTGTTTTTTTAAAAATTATTTATTTAAGCACAGTGCTAGATCACTGAGGTAGTTTTGAGCCCAGCCTGCCTCCACTTCTATTTCAGGCTGCACACTCCCTGACTGAAAATCTGAACTGAAGGCAGACATTTATGAAGGTCTGATTCGCCGAGCAGGGAATCTCCCGAATCTACGCACCCGACCCGTGGCCAAAGGTTTGAGTTTCGCGCTCAAATAAAATGCACTCACTGAAAATTTGTGTCTAGTTAAAACTTGGTTCAAACTGTTGGCAAACATGATAGCTTCATACATGGGTCTCTGTTTGGCATAAGTGAATCATTTCAATAGTTCTCGGAGACAAACTTGCATTCCAAAAGGGCTTTGTTGACCTCTGTGCTTTATCCCCTCTTTCACATGAAGTGGTGCTGGTTTAGCTCAGTGGGCTAGACTGCTGGTTTGTGAGGCAGAGCAAGACTGGCAGCATGGGTTCAATTCCCATACCAGTTGAGAATTCTGAATTCACCCTCTGTGTACCCGAACAGGTGCCGGAATGTGGTGGTTAGGGGCTTTTTACAGTAACTTAATTGCAGTGTTAATGTAAGCCTGTTTGTGACAAAAAAAAAGAGTAGCATTATTATTTTCACTACTCATTTTGTCTTGAACATTGACACATCCAGTGTGATGAGTTCATCCCCAATATTAAAACACAAAGCACTCTAGAGTGGCACACCTCTTCTGGCTTCGAAATTTCCAGAAACATGATAGAGTTATGCTCTTCTCATTTGCATCAATTCAATTTGTAGGAAATGTGCAATATTTCTTAATGGATGAATTTAACCTACCCGGTGCTGGAAATAGAGTGGATGGGTAATTAAAATAAAACTACTGCAGTATTCCAATTATCCTCTACCATTTTAACAGCTGGAGTTTTTTTGAAATTTAGAGTACCAAATTCATTTTTTCCAATTAAGGGTCAATTTATCGTGGCCAATCCACCTACCCTGCACATCTTAGGGTTGTGGGAGGTGAGACCCACGCAGACAAGGGGAGAATGCACAAATTCCACACGGACAGTGACCCGGGGGGCCGGGATCGAACCGGATCCTCGACGCCATGAGCAGCAGTGCAAACCACTGCACCGCCACCATGCCACCCCCAACAGCTGGCATTTCAACTGTATTAAGACTACCACAACCAGTTGGGACCTCCATCAATGTTTAAATGCCTGGTCCAGTAATGTAATTTGGAACACCAAAACCCTCCTAACTACCAGTTACTGTGAAAGCAGCATTTTAGCCAGAGGAAGGCCAAGCCTGGATTAATTTGTTGAAAGGCTCCATTTGGACAGGAGGTGCAAGCATTCTGTCCCCATATGCTGCATTGCATCTTGAGTTAAAATCAGGCCTTTAGACTTCATACCAGGAGTCATTTTCTGTGCAACACTGACATGTTGAAAAGTTAGGGTCTGAAGTAAATTACACAACTTAAAAGGTAATCATCTCTGGTTTGTTACCTGAGCTGCACGCCAATTGGCAAATTGGTCAAGAAGCAGGTGAGAGAATTAAATGATTTTTATTCATTAAAGGCATGTGGGCTTTATTGTCCAGGCCAGCATTCATTGCTCATCCATAGTGGCCATTGAAAGATGGTGGTCCATATGACAGTAAAGGAACAGCCATATGTTTCCAAGTCAGAATGGTCAGTGACTTGGAGGGGGATTTGCAGGGGTTGGTGTTCCAAGGTATCTGTTGCCTTTGTCCTTATAGATGGTAGTGTTTTTGGATTTGGAAGATCCTTGGTGAGTTACTGCAGTGCATATTGTAGATGGTACACACTGCAGCCACTATGTATCGGTGGTGGAGGGAGTGAATGTTTCTGGATGGGGTGCCAATCAAGCGGGTTGCTTTGTCCTGGATAGTGTCAAGTATCTTGAGTGTTGTTGGAGCCGCACTCATGTACTCATCGGGTTCCTTGATGTCACACTCAATCAGATGCGGCATTGATATATAGTGCAGTCATTATCAGCTCACCTCTTAAGTTCAGCTCTTTTGTCCATGTTTGAACCAAAGCTGTAATGAGGTTGGGAGTTCAGTGGCCCTGGTGATACCCAAACTGAGCATCAGTGAGTAGGTCATTGCTAATCAAGTGCCTCTTGAAAGCCTCTTGATGACTCCTTCCATCACTTTGCTGATGATCGAGAGTAAAATGATGGGACAGTAATTGGCTGGGTTGGGTTTCATCTGAATTTTGTGCACAGGACACATCAGGGCAATTTTCCACATTGCAGGGTCGATGCCAGTGATGTAGCTGTGCTAGAACAGCTTGGCTAGGGGCCTGGCAAGTTCTGGAGCACAGGCGTTCAATACTTCAGAATATTGGCACAGCCCATTGCTTTTGCAGTATTCAATGTCTTCAGCTGTTTCTTGGTATCAAGGGGAGTGAGTCGAATTGACTGAAAACTGGTATTTGTGATGCTGGGAACCTCCAGAGGAGGACGAGATGGATCATCCACTTAGCACTTCTGGTTGAAGGTTGTTGCAAATGATTCAGCCTTATCTTTTGCACTTGTGTGCTGGGCCCCCCATCATTGAGGATGGGTATATTTGTGGAGGCTCCTCCTCCAGTGAGTTACTTATTGTCCACGACCATTCATGGCTGGATGTGGCAGGGCTGTAGAGCTTTGTTCTAATCTATTGGTTGTTGGATTTCTTAGTTCTGTCTATCACATGTTGCTTATGCCGTTTGGCACCCAAGTGGTTCTGTGTTGTGTGTTCACCAAGTTGATTTCTAATTTTTAGGTATGTCTGGTGCATACCTAAATGTCTGACTCCAAGTCAGGTATGGAAGGAAGGGATTTCAATTCATGGGGCACTGATGCAATACTCAGGAAAGTGGGTGCTGCTCTGTTGGTGTAGATAGAACTTTCAATGAACAGAAGTGGAAAAGGGGATTCAGGTGAATCCGGAAAGGTTTTACATGATTTGCATTTGAACAACATTCATTTGCACTTATTTAACATCAGTAATACTCAAAAGCAATAATTTAGCTATCATGTTACATCAACTGAACTCAAAAGAATTCATTTAGATATCGGAAGACATCAATTGCACTCAAAAGCAATCACAGCCATTGACATTGATTGAGCTGGAAAATCAGAGAGAAAGAGGTTCTGGAACATCGGGGAGGCCTGGAATTCAGCAGAATTGGTGGGGCCCACACCTGGAGATTGGAGAGAGAGAGTGTTGGGGAGAGTTTGGAGGTATGGGGAGGAAGGAAAGTTAGGAGGCTGGAGGGATGGGGAGGGGCAGTTTTGTGGCTGGAGAGAGAGGGGAAAAGAGCCAAGACTGGAAGGAGAGTGGGGGAAGGATATTTAGAGGATGGACGGAGGGGGAATTTGGAGGCTGGAGGGAGGAGGAGAGTTTGGGGATTTGAGGGAAATGGTGACAGGAGGTTAGATGGGGGAAGAGTTTGGATATTGGAGGAAGAGAAAGTCGAGATTGAAGGGAGAGAGAGGGCGAGTTTAGAGACTGGAAGGAGAAAGAGAACCGAGACTGGAGGAGGAGAGAGCTGAGAGTTTGGACAGAGAGAGTGGGGAAGAGTTTGCTGGCTGGCAAGAAGAAGGGAGGGGGGTGGTGAGTCAAAACTGGAAGGCAGGAAGGAGAGCCTGGAGACTGGGTGCAGAGTTTTGAGGCCAGAGACACAGCGAGGGAGAGAGTTGACAGATTGGTTAGAGAGAGCGGAAAGAGAGTTGTGATTGGTGGGAAAGAGTCAAACTGGAAAGCAGAAATTAGAGTTTTGAGTTTGCAGGAAGGATGGGGAGAGTTTGGAGACTGGAGGGGGAGAGGGGGGAGGGGGGGGGGGAGAGAGAGTTGAGACTGGGAGCGGAGAATGAGGGGAGAGTTGAGTCCCTGACACTAGATGTGGGGTTTCCGCGGGGCGGTGGGAGGTTAGAGTCTGAGACTGTGGTGAGGGAGGTGGGGGACAGTTTCTACCCTGAGATTCAGGTGGTGGGAGGGTCATGGCCCTGAGACCTGGGATGTGGGTGGGTAGTAATTATAGACCCTGAGACTAAAATGAATTAAGAACAAACGGGGATCAGGTGGAGCTCTTAAGCAAGTCTCATGGAATTTTTTTGGACTAAATGAAAAACTGAATAAATTCAGATATTATTTAAGCAATTAACTTCCATGTATTTTTCAATGCAGCTTGCTGAGCATACTAAATAACTTTGAGTGCACAGGATAGCTTTAAGCGGACTGTAGAATTTGAGGTCAAACGAATACCCAATTAGAACTTTTGATGTCAAATTGTAATTGAGCGCATTGAGCATATTTAAACACAAAAAATTTAAAATCTTGAGAGAGGGAGACTTAGGAACCCAAAGAGAAAAGTTGAGGCAGTAGAACAGTGTAGTGATGTGGGTAATGATAATCAGAATGGCACAGGCAGGGACAGAGAGTTTAATGGTAACAGTGTATCAGTGAGTAAAGTCCATGTAGGAAATAATGGTCAGTGATGTCCAAGGTTGCAAGGATGAGGGTAGAGCCATGCCCAAAAGTGGCAATCTTCGGGGTATCAGAGCAGCCAGAGCTACACATGGAGAAGAGGGTTGACACCCCAGCTTTCGCTTCCCTTATTGGCCGCCAAAGAATCCTGCTTGGCTGGCGATCAGCAGCACCACCCACAGCTGCAGACTGGCTGACAGACCTGTCGGAATTTCTCCAATTGGAGAAGATCAATTACGCCATCCGAGGGTCAGATGAAGGCTTCCTTAAAGCATTGGGGCAATTTGAAATGAAAAATGAAAATGAAAATCGCTTATTGTCACGAGTAGGCTTCAAATGAAGTTACTGTGAAAAGCCCCTAGTCGCCACATTCCAGCGCCTGTTCGGGGAGGCTGTTACGGGAATTTATCGGCCTGTTCCAAGACCTGTTCAAAGCCAACAATAAGTAACAGAGAGGAAAATTAAAAAATTAAGAGGAATGACAGGAATACACAACCCAGGTGGAGGGGGGGGGGGGGGGGAGAAAGAGAGAAGGGATCCCGAGGGGACTAAAAGGAACAGCACATAGGCAGGGGGAAGGGGCAGAAGACCCCTCCCCCCCCCCACCCATGAGGCGGAAACTCACAGGAAAGAAGGGAGGAAGAGGGCGAGCCGAAGTAGAGGGGGGCACATCCCCGAGCGAGCAGGAAGGGTACCAAGGGGGGGGGGAGGAGGATAGCGCACCGAGACAGATGGTGACAAATTGTAAATAGGTAGAAGAAAATCTTATGTACTGTACAATAATAAACACAAATGCAATGTATATAAAACTGAAAATGGCATTAAAAATATTTTTTAAAAAGAAAGAAAATTAAAAGTGAGTGAGATGAATGTCGAAAATGTGACTGAAGGAAAACTGGTACAGCCCATGGCCTGGCCCCATTGCAGCCCCGAAGACTGTCTCAATCTTTGAGGTGAAGTAAGATGGTGGAGCACAAGTCAGGAAGGCATATGCTTTATCATAGAATAAAAAGTGATGGTGGAGGGATATAGGATAGGTAAGTAGAAAGGAGATCAGGAAGTTATTAGAGGACGCCCGATCTTTCTCATGTCTCTATTAATGACTTCTTACACTTTGCCTCACATTATAACTCCCATCCAACTGGTAGCTTCCATTTCAACTCGCTCACTGGTTGCTTTTTGCCTGCCAAGCTCCATTCCTTCTGCTACCCCTGGTTCTCATATCTCCTCTTTATCTTCATCGAGTAGCTTGCTAAAGGGTGACTGAAGCAGAGCCTAATTAGCTGCTGCTTCTGATCTCAGCAATTTTCTCTCTTCTCAGGAACCAGTCTCTTGAAATTGTTGTCTTCTTTGATGATGCACAATTCAGTTAGTAGCAGACAGCTGAGACAGAAATTTGTGGGCTCCAGCTGCCAACACAGTAGAGTGAGGGGAAATATTGCATTGTTGGAGGTGTTGCCCTTTGGATGACATATCTAACAAAGGCCCCATGTGTCTTCTCGGATGCCTTATCCTATGGCAATATCTGAAGAGATAGTGGGGAATTCACCAAGCTGTAGTAGCTAATTATTTTCACTCAAACAACACTACCAAAACTGACTGTCTGGTCATTTATTTGCTGTATAATTTGTTTTCCACATTTGCTAATATTGAAATGAAATGAAAATTGCTTATTGTCATGAGTAGGCTTCAATGAAGTTACTATGAAAAGCCCCTAGTCGCCACATTCCGGCACCTGTCCGGGGAGGCTGGTACAGGAATCGAACCGTGCTGCTGGCCTGCTTGGTTTGCTTTAAAAGCCAGCGATTTAGCACAGTGAGCTAAACCAGCCCCTTTGACAACACCTGTAAAATAAAAGCACTTTGTGATGAGCATGAATGTAAATTAGAATAATATAAATAAATCTTTACATATTAACCCTCCCCAAGGGGGTTAACCCCCTTTGTCAGATGTTCTTTTTTTCTATGGGCTCATCTAGGAGGGATGCCTGAGCATTCTGGGCTGAGAGGAAACCCAGAATCACAGATGATGGTTCCTTCTCTCAATGGGACTGCTCTGCCTGGTTTTGTGCTGACTATATTCCTATCCCAACAGTTCCTGTAGCATTCCTGTCCTCTTTCTCTACGCTCAAAACCTATACCTTCCTTCATCTGCCATTCATCATGATGACCTTTGTCCCTTTTTTGGAACCCCCCCCCCCCCCCCCCCCCCCCCCCCCCCCCCCCCCCCCCCCCCCCCCCCCCCCCCCCACACCACCCTGAACCTTCTATATATACAGACAACCCTGTCAAGACCTTTTGAAATATTGCATGTTTAATTTAGATCATTAATCATTCTTCTAGAGAATGCAAACATATTTTACTCAGACACTCATCATCGGATAACTCTCTCATTCCAGGCCCAATCTAGTGAACCTTCACTGTACCTGCTCCAATGCAAGTATATCCTTCCTTAAATATGGAGACCAGAAATGCACACAATACTCCAGATGTGATCTCACCAAAACCCTGTTGTTCTAGTCCAACCCCCTTACATATGCCACTGGCCTTCCCAATTGCTTGCTGTACCTGCATGCTACCTTTCTGTGTTCTTTGTATAAGTCAACCCAAGTCCCCTTAAAGATAACCATTTACAAATTTCACACCTTTAAAAAAATAGGTTTTAACTATAATGACCAAATTGAATAATTTCACACTTTTCCACATTATATTCGTCTGGCATTTTGTTGCTTATTCAGTCAAGCTGTCTATATCTCTTTATAGCCTCTCTGTGTCATCCACATAACTTGCATTCCCACTTAGCTTGTATTGTCAAAAAAAATAAATGTATTATTCTCAGACTCTTTGTCCGAGTTATTATTCTGGATTATAAATAGCTGAGGCCCCTAATCCTTGGGACACTCCACTCATCACCACTTGCCAACTTGAAAATGTTGCATTTATGGCTCCTCTTTGCTTTTTGTTCTTCAACCTATCCTCTACCCATGATAATATATTACCCCAACTCGATGAGCCCTTATCTTGCCTATTAATCTTTTGTGTGGCATCTTATCGAATGTCTTTTGAAAATACAAACATAATAAATCTACTGGTTCATTTTATCTATCCCATTAGTTACATCGTCAAAGCCTCTAATAAATTTGTCAAACCTGATTTTCCTTTCATAAAACCATGTTTACTTTGTCCAATATTATGATTTTCTAAGTGCATTGCTAAGTCTTTGTAATAATGGATTCATCATTTTCCCAATGACCGATATCAGACCAATTGGCCTAGAACATAGAACATAGAACGATACAGCGCAGTACAGGCCCTTCGGCCCTCGATGTTGCACCGACATGGAAAAAAAACTAAAGGCCATCTAACCTACACTATGCCCTTATCATCCATATGCTTATCCAATAAATTTTTTAATGCCCTCAATGTTGGCGAGTTCACTACTGTTGCAGGTAGGGCATTCCACGGCCTCACCACTCTTTGCGTAAAAAACCCACCTCTGACCTCTGTCCTATATCTATTACCCCTCAATTTAAGGCCTATAATCCTTGTTCCCTCTCTCCCTCCTTCCTCGAATTGCTTTGTTATATTTGTTAACTTACAATCTGCTAGGATAGAGGATCGAGGGAATTTTTAAAAATCATAGTCCGTGTCTCCAATATCTCTGAAGATATCAATTTTGGAACCATTAGATGTAAACCATCAGGTCCTGGACATTTGTTGTATTTTAGTCCCTTAAGCTTCTCCATACTTTTTTTCAACTAATATTAATTACCTAATATTAATTTTCCTACTCCCATGAGCCCCTAAGTTACTCTCTATTCCTGCTAGGTAACATGAGTCTTCAGATTGTAATCAGCAGATTGCAAGTTAACAAATGTAACAAAGCAATTCAAGGAAGGAGGGAGAGAGGGAACAAAGATTATAGGCCAATTGGTCGGATATCAGTCATTGGAAAAATAATGACAAGCACAAATTATTTTTTCACTATCTCTGCTACTGCATGGTTCCCCATGATAATGTTTCCTGTCGATGTTTTTCAGAGCCCAACTTTTCCTTTACCTTCTCTTTTCATTGTTTTAATCCTTGTAAATATTTCTGTCTAGTTTACGCTCATTAATTCTGTCTAAATATTTCTGTCTAGTTTACTCTTATTTTCTATTTCTTTCCCTTCATATCAACATTTTTGCGACCATTTCCTGGTTCCTAAAACACTCCCATGGATCTTTATGTTCTTTAAATAAAATCCCTACAGTGCAGAAGGAGGCTATTTGGCCCACTGAGTCTGCACTGACCCTCTGAAAGAGCCCACTCAGCGCCCTACACCTGCATCCCCACCGAACCTGCACATCTTTGGACAGTGGGAGGAAACTGGAGGAAACCCACGTAGACACTGGGAGGACTTACAAACTACACACAAACTGTCACCCAAGCTGGGTCTCTGGTGCTGTGAGGCAGCAGTGCTAACCACTATGCCACTGTGCCGCCCTGTTTTTCAATGGAATGTATTTTTATTGAACATATTGAATTGTTTCATTAAATGTTTCCCAATGTTTATTATCTGCCATTTTGGTACTTTTCAGAATATTTACCCAGTACCCTTAGCCAGCTCTTGCCTCATACCTTTGGCTTTGTCTAAATTTAAGATTCTAGTTTGTGATTGGGTATGTTGCTTTCAAACCTAATATGGACTTCAATTGTTTCATGATCATTATTTCCCAGAGGCTCCTTCACTATGAAATTTCTGATAAATTTTGTCCCATTCCATCATACTAGTTCAAAAACAGTTCTATTCCCAGTTGGTTGCACAATATATTACTCCAGTAAACTGTTGAATAAACATTCTACAAGTGATGTAACCGCAGTTATGGTGCCAATGAACTGTTCCCATCAGCATTTTCTTATTCTTACTATGAATAATCTCCTCCTCCCCCCATACTAATTCTAATGCTTGATCCTCTGAGCCAAGATCCTTTCTCACTAATATCCTTATGTTATCTTTTACTATCAGGGCCACTCCTTTTTTTTTCATTCTTCCCATTTTTACAGAATGTTGTAATCTAGATATATTTATTTCCCAAACTTGGTCACCTTGTAACCATGTCTCTGTGATGGTAATCAGATCTAAACTATTTTTCTTTATTTGTACCATTAGCTCATCCAACATGTTGCAGATGTTTCATGCATTCAGATAAAGAGCCTATCTTTTTATTTTTTACTACTATTCCTTGCATGGTCCTTGCTTACTGAGGTAACATTATTGTTAAACTCTCAGTCCCTTTTTGTCCTACTCTGCTGCTTGTATTTATTCACATTGCTACATTGTTCTATTGCCTCAACTTTTCTTCTCCCTTTAGATTTCTAAATCTCCCTTCTCCTGAACTCTACCACCCACCCCCCAACCGATTGCCATCCTATTAGTTTAAAGCTCTGTCCATGGTCCTAGTTATATGTACAATTCACAATCCTGGTTTAAGAAGAGCCCACCCAACAGAACAGCTTCCTCTTTCCTGAGTACTTGTATCAGTGCCCCTTGAATCAATATAATTTATTTTCACAGCATTCTTTGAGCCACTAATTTAATCCTCTTATTTGTTTGATGTGATGCCAGCTGGCTCAGGTAACAATCCAGAGATGATTACCTTTGAGATTCTGCATTTCATTTGGACCCTCACTCCTCAAACTCGCTCAGCAGAATATCATTCCTGGAAAAAAGACTTCGGCAAAATACTAATGACGGATGGGAATCCAACTCTAAAGCAGCACACATTGTTTGCAGCTACCACGTGCTGGCAGACATTTATATTAAGATAACCTTATGCACTTGCTGCACCCAACCCTCTGTACATGAATTAAATCTTGGATTTTTTGGAGGTCCCATACTAGGCAAGCTGTAGGAAAACAAGCACAATCCTATGCATCCTCTGAACATTCCCACAAATCCAGTTGGATTGGCACAACTTTCGATGGAGAATTGAAAAATCAGCCATTTCAATGTGACAGCAGGCCCAACACAATATTGTTCAGGTTCCAGAAATGTTTCAGCAACTTGAGCTGTTTGAAAGGATAAAATATAGCGCATGTTTGGAAACTCTTAGATGAGATGCTTTCCATAATTACAACCATGAACATCTTGATGGGTTCAAGTGAGACTCTCATGCTTGACTAAGGAACAGAAAACAAATTTTGTTTAATTTGTATATGCAAATTCAATTTAATTAATTCCAGTCAAATTATACTAGTTACAATTTAGATCTTCTCCCAGAATTGGAAAAGAAACAGAGTATGAAACTTGGAAGCTATGCTCAATCTTTTGAAAAAAGGGACTATTAATGTGGATAATAGCTAATTAGTTTTAATTTATTTACACAAGTATGAACTAGCTGTTGGCGTTATGCAAATAAACTATGAAAGGAAGCAACAAAACAATTTTCGTAAATAACTGGGACAAGTTGTGACAGAAATAAAATAGTTTTGTTGATGATTTGCCATTTTCATTTTTCCCTCTTGTCAAAATACATATGGAGTTGAAAACCAACTTTACTCACAGAAAATGACCCGATTTGTTTTCTTGAAAGAACAGCGTACATAGGTTTAAAAAAAAGCAAGAAGACTGCAGATGCTGGAAATCTGAGATAAATTCAGAAATGCTGGAACCATTCAGTAGCTCTGGCAGCATATGTGAAGAGGGAAACAGAGTTATCAGGTGGAATCCTGTGAAGCTCCCGGGGGCACAAAATTAGGTGGACTTAATTGTGTGGAAGACCAGGGGTCACCTTCCCAATTGCAGAATGAAACTACATAATTAGCTTAGTGACTGATTGACAGCTTTTGGAACTTCTGGACGGCAAGCATCGGGAATCTGTTTCTCGTATATTTGCATGTCTTGTGTGCTCATGAAAAGACAAACTTGCCAGAGTTAAGTATGCCTTTCCAATTACATAATTAGTGAACAAGAAATATTTGTCTTCAGATTTACTCCTTAAACATGGCAGGCAATTGAGGTAGTCTTTGTCATGGATTTGGATTGTATAAGAGCTGTTTTTTTTTTCTTTGGGAAGCTTTATTCAACTATTCGAGAGGAAGCATTAATGATTGAGATTAGCATGTAGCAGTTGAAAGGAAACAGGGAATGGCTGTCCATGGAAGCGAGGGATTTCGCAATGTTACAGATTCTCATGAAGGACAGAAGGAGCAATCTTGTCTATAAAAGGGAGATCACTATTTTAAGCCAGTAGGTCAAGCATATGTTGGGATATCAAGGGGTAGACAGGGAAGGTCAGTGTTGAATTCCTGAGAGTCAAGGATAACAGCAAAGGACAAGAATGTTAGAGAAAGGGTCGAGGATGACAGTTGACAGATTGAGGGCACTGGGAGGCAGTTCCACTGTGCCAAGAGGAACATCAAGCATCAATGATAGTGGTGAAAGGTGATGGTGAGAAGGGAAAAAGGCGATTGAGGGAGGGTGCAGGGTGATGGCTTCCAGTTCCCGGGTCACTGTGTAAATGTCCATGGACATGGTAACATCAACAAGAAGAGTTCTCCACAGTGAACCTTGTGGTGGGTGGAGACTGATGCTTAGTAGAGTTCCTAATAGTCAAAAGTGCTCAGACCAGGAGGGAAGACATCCTACTGCCATCCCTGGGAAACAGCGCCTCCTGACATCCCCTCAGGGAGGCATCGCTGAACCTGTGGGACCATTCTTTGTCTGCGCTCGGACATTTGATACTTTTGTATGGAGTGGCAGAAGCTACAGGGATCAACAGGTGGAGAGAGAGTGGCAGCAGTCACAGTTCCCAATACCTCCTCTCAGATGCTACTGGTTTGCAGGGTATGAATGGCTGTCCAGCTGGCCTATAAATAGGATGCACGGACCTTTGACCCTCTGAAGTAATATCAGGAGCGTCAACTTGCTCTTCATCTCACTGCATGATTTGCTGCCCTCTTCGCACGTGAATATCTGATTGGCTGGTGGTCATGTGATCATCCACAACCAGCTACCCAACCTATGAATGGAAGAGCTATGCACTTCTGGTCCCACCACTGACACCCTCACCACCACTGGAAAATTCTACCCCACATTTCAGGTCAATGATGCTTCATCAGAACTGAGTTTCTCTCTCTTCAGATGCTCTTTCAATGTATATGTTGTTTTTGACCACATGTTAAGGAGGCAAAGCCATTTAAATAATGTAGAAAGATGTTGTTGTTTTGTCTGTCATAATTATGGTATTGGACGAACAATGCAAAGGTTGTAGGTTCAAATCACACTATGCCAATTTGTGAAACTGAATTTAATAATTCTGTCATTTTTTGTTTTAGTTTTAGTTTTTACAATAAAGGGGCAATTTAATGTGGCCAATCCACAAATCCTGCACATCTTTGGGTTGTGAAGGCCAGGCCGTCACAGACACAGGGAGAATGTGCAAACTCCACACAGACAGTGACCCGAGGCCGGGATTGAACCCGGGTTCTCGGTGCTATGATGCAGCAGTGCTAACCACTGCGCCACATAATTCTGCAAATTTATGAGCAAGCTCCCGAAAACTTACCATGAATGTTGTTCAATTGTGGTAAATACACAACTAGCTAACTAATATTCTTCAGATAAGAAATCCTGTGAACCGCTATTCGACCTGACCTACAAATGACCCCAGCCCCACATGCCTGATCCCTAAAAACACCAGTTGTAATTGATCTCAGCCTAACTGCGCCTGCAATATCCTCCTCACCACTTGAACATTACTTCGAGGGAGCCCTGATGGAAGCAACTTCAGAATTTATACTGGGACTGCACCTGGTAGTCATTGAACGTGAGTGAGTAATCTACTTAACTTTGTCATTATCAACCTATCTGTCATAATCAAATCTATCCATGATAACACTGGTAAGAGTGAATGTTGAATATTCCTATTGAAGAGAAAGTCTCCTCTCCAAAGTGAGGATATCCACCATTGCAAATAGTATGGCACTCCTGCTGAGCTAAGTGGAACAAGATTAAGTCCAATCCAGCAGTTCAAACCCAGCATTTATGAGGCACTATAGAACATCAGCAGCAGCAGAATTATATCTGACCGCAATTTGTAACATCATGGCCTGGCATATATACCTCACTCACTATCAAACTGATAGCTCATCTCTGCAATGGGTCTGCTTTAAATGAGGTACAATCAAAGCAGGAGCCTGTAGACAGAGCCAAGCAGTTATATAACCAATGAAGAGAAACAAAGTGCGGTGGTGGACAATTACACCGTTAACAGAGCTGCAAGTCCCAAGAGCATCCCCATCTTCAGCAATGGTTTAACCAGCACTTGAGTACAAGAAGCAGGCTGAAGTACTTGAAATAATTTCAGCAAAAGTACTGAGTGGATTACTCAGCATCTTCGCCTCGTCCCTATTGGAGTAATAACACTGGGCTCTGAGCCAGTCAGAGGCCCTGAGTGAATTCAGTGGAAGAAATCCTACATAAAAAGAAACAAATATGCAATGAATTTTTATTGATTAATGCTGCAGATAACAAGATTCAACAATCTCAGTATTTCAACATACAAGATTGACAATGTCTTAATCAAAGATGAAGACTATTTATGATAGATTTTTTTACATATGTTCAAAATAATTACATAGAATTAATTTTCATGATTATTTCAAGATATAATTTGACAAGATATTTGATCCAGTACATACACAAAACTTCATATTAGACCCAGTTTAAGAAAACAAGGTACAACTCTCTGCCAAAACAGCCAATTTGTGGCCAACACGTCACTAGTTGTGTACCACACACACATATATATGGAGCACAAAGTTACATAGTTCCCTCTTTATTTTTCTTTAAGATAGTTTAATATTATTTGTTAGATTTGTCTTAGAGAACATGTGAACTCTTTGCCGGAGAAAACAAAATATTCAGAGTCAACAGTTGTAGTTCTTCAGGAAGAGAAGCAAAAGAAAATAGATTGAAGGAAAAGGGATATTGAAAATTCAATAACAAAGAATATTCATAGAGTTGGAAAGCCAAACAGCGATAAATAAAAACAGAAGAGAAAAGAGCATGAAAGGAGTACTGCTTGTACCAGAAGGTACACGTAAATGATGATTAATGAAATTGAAATAAAGCTAAATAATGTCCTAACTAATAGGACATGGTTAAGTTTGTACTGAAAGGCTTTAATGCCCAAGATGAATTTATACAATCAATACATTAGTCCAGAGTCTAAGCTGCAATGATCCCTGAACATTCAACCTATTTCTCCTATCACATTTAGTTAAGCCTGAAGGGTGAAAAAAGGCAATTTTCTATTACTTATGCAAACAGCTAGATGGCCAGGGCATATTATTTTACTTGCTGAGAGGAGAGAAGCACAAGGACAGCAGAGGATATGCAACTCTCCTCTAATAAGTGTCATAATCCAGAGGGCACGCAGCAATCTGAAGTGTGCTGCGGTCTCAGTGCTCACCATCTCACCTCCCGCCGTCATGATTGAGGTGATGAGGAGAGGAAAAACATTTTTTTTCTCTTTTTTAAATAAATTTAGAGTACCCAATTCATTTTTCCAATTAAGGGACAATTTAGCGTGGCCAATCCACCTAACCTGCACATCTTTGGATTGTGGTTGCGATACCCATGCAAACATGGGGAGAATGTGCAAACTCCACACGAACAGTGACCCAGGGCTGAGAGAAGATAAAATTTAACTCTTACAAACTGCAACCCTCATGTTACTATTCTTATTATATAAGACTTTGCTACAAATGAAGTACAAAAAATCAGTTGCTGTGTTGTCCTTTGGCACATTTACTGAAATAACATTGGTATTTTAATAACATTGGCCTTTATAGTTGCTCAATGTCAAGTATTCTTGTATTGGCCATTGTTTATTATTTTGAAAGCTATTGGTATATTAACTATTGTAACTATGACTTCATGAGCATAGCCTCTGGATTGAAACCAGGTTAAGTTGATAGCATTGTCAAGATAGCTAAAGTGACTCCAAATTAACACCTTTTACTGCATGGGCTCTTTCCAAGGCAATGCTGCTCTGAGTCAAAACTGTTAGTTTTATTACGATCCCAGTTGATGTTTTAACCAGATAGGAAGGTCCCAGAATGGGACCCTGGCTGAAAAGACTGTAACTTTTACAAGGAGGAACAGAGTCACAGGACCACAAAATAGCTTTAACAAGAAAAAAAATATTTATTAAACGTGCATAAATGGATTGTAATAGAATACTTCTTTACTCCTCCCTGAAGTTAACAATTACACACAGGCATTAAGATATTAATATGGTTGTACCTGCAGTGATCTCATTAGAACATAAAATCCTTTTTTAAAAACACACAGATTGGCTGTGGTCAAACACACAATCCATTCTGAACCCAAGTTAGTATCTATGAATTTCTCCTCAGAATCACTTCAGATGATTTTCATGTGTGAGTTTTCAAACACATTTTAAAGCCTTCTCTCATGAATAGGCTTTCCATTAGAAAGTTGCATTCCAAAATCCACTCCATGTTTTTAAAATAACTCTTGAACAGAGCTCCACCTCTGCCAACGAATCCACTCCAGGATTTTACACCAACTGATTTAGGACTCCTTGGTCTCAACAGACTTCCACTGATTGATTTAATTTGATTTATTGTCACATATACTGAAGTACAGTGAAACATATTTTTCTGTGGACAAGGGAAAGTACACAGTACATACATAGGAGACAAAAAAAGAATAATCGACAGAGTACATTATCAAATGGTACATCGACAAATGGTGATTGGTTACAGTGCGGAACAAGGGGCCAAACAAAGCAAATATATGAGCAAGAGCAGCATAGGATGTCGTGAATAATGTTCTTACAGGGAATAGATCAGTCCAAGGCAGGGTCGTTGAGGTGTCTAGTAGCTGTGGGGAAGAAGCTGTTCATATGTCTGTATATGCGGGTCTTCAGACTTCTGTATCTTCTGCCTGATGGAAGGGTCTGGAAGAAGGCAAAGCCTGGGTGGGAAGAGTCTCTGATAATGCTGACTGCCTTCCTGAGGCAGTGGGGGTGTAGACAAAGATGTGAACACAAACTCTGATATCCAGCCAATTTTGTCTTCCCAATTACTTTAAAATGAAATTTGCAGACAGGTGTAAGATATTCCAAACTTTAGGATTACTTTAGAAACCTCTAGAAACTTGGTTTTTCACCAGCTGATCTTTTCTCAGCTTTCTCTGTGCTGCCTATGTACTAGATTTATTGACAATACGGTATACTTTAGAATATTTAGAACAGTACAGCACAGAACGGCCCTTCGGCCCTCGATGTTGTGCCGAGCAATGATCACCCTACTTAAATCCACGTAACCCGTATACCCGTAACCCAACAATCCCCCCATTAACCTTACACTACGGGCAATTTAGCATGGCCAATCCACCTAACCCGCACATCTTTGGACTGTGGGAGGAAACCGGAGCACCCGGAGGAAACCCACGCACACACGGGGAGGAAGTGCAGACTCCACACAGACAGTGACCCAGCCGGGAATCGAACCTGGGACCATGGAGCTGTGAAGCATTGATGCTAACCACCATGCTACCGTGAGGCCCTCGTGCGGGATATTAAAGAAAAAATATTCCTTTGTTCTTTAGTTTTAACTGGAAGTCAGGGCAGTTCGGTATATACGGTAGATCCCTACCGGATCTTGTTCTATTTCCAGGTTTCTAGAACCAACCATCCTTTAGTTCCTCTGGAGCTTACTTTCTTGTATTTTGAGCAGAGCTATGAGAACTGCCTTCTAACTTCCTCCCTGTCTCCAACTGCTGTTAGCAGAGCTGTGGGGAATTCTTCCTCTCCGACAGTCTATTCGCACGAACTGCCCTGACTTCCAGTTAAAACTAAAGAACAAAGGAATATTGTTTCTTTAATATCCCGCACGCAGACTTCAGAGTGGGAATGATTATCTTCCCTGTGTCCTTACAGAGTACGAGCTCCTCCTCTATTGGCAGGAGAAATCTAATTAACCAATGTATAAAAGGACAGCCATTAAGGCACCAACCAAAATGAGATCCGATAGTGATCAACCAGGAACTGTGTATACCGTAATGCAAATAAATCTAGTTTTTTGCTTTACTCAGTGTGGACTCTCCATGCCCTTAATGCCTCAGCCTGGTTGGGTGGCCTCATGGACTTATTATACCTGGAAAAGGTCATGTACACCATTCGGGGATTGGCAGAGGGATTCTACCTGAGGTATTAGCCGTTTATCTAATACTTCAAAGAGTTAATTACCATCAGCTGTTAGGGAGAGAGGGAGGGTTTGTGGGATTAGGGAGGCTATGGAGAGGGGGAGGGGTTGAAGGTAGCCTCTGTTATGTGCCTTTCCATACCTCTGATTCCTTGTGTTGTTAGTGCAACAATTATACCATGTTTGAACAGTTTATGTGTTTGGTTAAGATCCTGTTTGTTAATTATGAAATCTTTAATTAAATATTATTTTTTTAAAATTCCCTTACAAGGGCTTCTAGTTGCCAAGCAATGATATTTACTCTTCACGCCATAGCTCCCGCTCTCACAATAGAATCCCAGTTGGAACAGAAACCAATCCCCACTCACACAAACACTTGTCCAACATGAATATAACTAAAGGTCCCTTCCAGGCACAGAAACATCAACTAAAACCCGCTTGAAACAATATCTTATTTCTAAACATTACAACAAATCACTCCTGTTGTTTTCCTAACAGTATCTAGCTAACCTCAGTTCACTCAGTTAACGGGATGGTTTAGCACAGTGGGCTAAATAGCTTGCTTTTAAAGCAGACCAAGGCAGGCCAGCAGCACGGTTCAATTCCCGTACCAGCCTCCCCGAACAGGCGCCGGAATGTGGCGACTAGGGGCTTTTCACAGTAACTTCATTTGAAGCCTACTTGTGACAATAAGCGATTTTCATTTCACAGAGAGAGAATTCAGAATGTCTAATTCACCTAACAAACATGTCTTTCGGAACTTGTGGGAGGAAACCGGAGCACCCGGAGAAAACCCACGCAGTCACGGGAGAACGTGCAGACTCCGCACAGTGTCCCAGGTGGGTATCGAGCCTGGGACCCTGGTGCTGTGAAGCAATGGCGCTAACCACTGTGTTACTGTGCCACCCTGGAGCATGAGTCAGTCACTCTGGTATAAGATATCAGAAATTTCTGCACACACCCATTCAGTAAATGCTTTATGGTGGACAATGTAGACATCGGAGAAGAAGATGTACTTGATGTTAATCTGATAATCTTAGGTCAACACAAACACAACCAACCTCAGGAGGAAACAGCAAAAGATCCATGACTGAAGGCATTATGGAGAGTTAGTGTCGAAGGTTGTGTAGCCACCTGGGGTGGCCATGTCCCGATTACAAAATGGACACTTGCAGAGAATGAAGGAAAAAATGGACAATGCTGAGAAAGCAAGCAGGTGCAAGGTTTGTCTGTTGATTGGAGTTTGCAGCTCCCAGACAAGACCAATACTGCAAATCCATTACCATACTAATGAGCCATCTTCGGGGACAAAAGAGAAACATTTAAGCAAACGATACCAAAGCAGACACCCCAGCGCCAGAGGAGACTAGAACAAAGCAGGCCAACAGCCACCTAGGGCCCACCCAGCAATCAGGGCAGCCACCCCTTTATTGGAGGAAATAGATACCAATGATCAGGATGTGGTCCAATTAATTGGGACCAAGTTCAAGGACTGCCCAAAAGTGCGCGAAGCCCCCTTTGGGTATAAGAAGAAGCCCCCAAGAGAGAATTGTTCTTCATGGCCTTGGCTCTCAGCGACGAGAGGCCTGCCTCGCAGCTGCACCAGAAAAAGTAAGTCCAAAGTCAATGCACACTACGAGATAGACGCTCCTAGCTACTATTCCATACAAGTTCGATCCCAACAGCCTCAGAACCGGACAACGGCCATTCTTTCTCTGACTGAGTGGGCACCCGAAGCTAAGTATAGGCTTTAGTAGTAGTGATAGTTTAGTTAGTAGAGTTTGTGCATGAGTATAATTGACTGTGTGTGTAAATAAATGAGTATTGATTTCAAACTTACTAACTGGTGTATCGAGTCTTTGATCAGTATTCGGTTTTGAACCTTGCTGCGGTATCGAAAGATACCTGCCGACTCTTGAGCAAACGTAATTAGAATTAAGGAAGGCGACCATATTAACCGCCATAAACAGAGCCAATTTAAGAGAGAACACAACGAGCAACAGTTGGCCTGATATGTAACAAGAAGTCCCAGACACCCTCAGAATTTTGGGGTTATACAGAGGTGAATAGGGTATTTTAAGAGGTGTGTTTCAAAAGAAAATGGATGCTACTACCTGAAGCTCTTTGCCAGGACGTATTGTCACAGTCACAGCAGGAGCATATGAGCTTAAAATGAACAAGGCACTTGGCAAAGGAAACTGTGCATTGTCCAAGGACCAACAATGATATCGAGAAGATAGTGAGGATGTGTGAAGCATTCCAGAGTCACTAACCACATTAACACAATGAATCTCTGCACCTTACGAGATTCCATCGTATCCTTATTCTAAAATTGCTACATACCTATTCGCTATCTGTGGCAATAACTTTCTCCTAGTCACTGATTACTTTACCAGATTTCCAATCATCAGGCAACTGAAGGGCACCTCAAATGCGTCCATGGTGGGTACAATGAGTGCAATACGCCTAAAGAGAACATATCAGACAACAAGCCACATATCTTTTTGGGATGTCTGTGCTAGATGGGGAATAAACTATATGACAGCTTCACCACACTATTTGCACCATTGAGGCACACATCATGAAGTGCAAGGAGAAAAAACAAAATTGCCACATTCTCATGTTACACTTAAGAGCAACACCTTTAAATATGGCTTATCATTATCAGCAGAAATCATGTTTCGAAGGCAGATTAGCACAACCTTGCTAAAGCATTACCTGTCCCAATTCTCAGAGATACAGGAGAAACTTCTCAAAAAACAAGGGAGAACAAAGTTGGCAGATGACTAGCAGGAGGTGCAGAACTGCCGAGTCTTCATTTGGGACAGAAGGTTCAGGTCATAATCCTATTCAGGGTACCTCGTCACCCACAGACTTTTACAAAGTAGTGTAGTGATACTAGATTCTATAAGAAGGAGAAACAGAAGCTAGTTAAGGGAATTGTCCAATCCAGTACTCCAATTGCATCTAAAACATATACAAAAATGAACTCAAAGTGCAATTTTGGAAGACCACCATGAAAACAATTAGCAATCTGCCAATATACAAGATGCCAACGCATCAACAAATCATATCACCTAAGTGACAAATCTATGGTCTGAATTGTACGTTCAGGGCATGTCCGAAGTCGATGTGTGCAGGAGCAAGGTTTGCGTTTTTAATGTGATTATGCTGCTAGATGACCGATTAATGACCATCCTGCATTGGTTTGGTTTATTGTCATGTGTACCAAGGTACAGTGAAAAGTATTTTTCTGCGAGAAGCTCAACAGATCATTAAGTACATGAAAAGAAAGGAAAAGAAAAAGAATACATAATAGGGCAACACAAGGTCCACAATGTAACTACTTAAACATCGGCATCGGGTGAAGCATACATATAAGTGTTAATCAGATCAGTCCATAAGAGATTTGTTTAGGACTCCAGTAACAGCGGGGAAGAAGCTATTTTTGAGTCTGTTTGTGCGTGTTCTCAGACTTCTGTATCTCCTGCCTGATGGAAGAAGTTGGAAGAGTGAGTAAGCCAGGTGGGAGGGGTCTTTGATTATACTGCCCGCTTTCCCCAGGCAGCGGGACACGTAGATGAAAAGTACTCTGAAAGGAGCTGTCTGACGGAGCAGCAGGCCTGTAAAAATAAATATCAGCAGAAAACCTATGCCACAAATATCTAGGCACCACAATCCTACATAGGCTTCAGTCCTCAGTAACATTTGTTCATTTTATTTGAGCCCTGAATTTCATCCCGCCCTGGAACGAGGTTGCAGCATGAACATAAAGGCCATCCAGCCAATCTGCCCACCCACCAACCGAAAAGCAGATTGGCGATGTAAAATCCCAGTCAATTGCTGTTTAATTTCAGCGGGCATTCTTCCAACTCGCGGGCATTCTTCCAGCCCATGCCTGCTGATCAAAATATGCGAGGGTGCAGTGATATCAGGGCATGCGCCAGGTGTCTTCTCACATGATTTTACAAGATTCTGGGTTGGGTGCACACCCACATTTATACGTAAACTTCTGACCCAGATCTCAGGAGGGTCATGCCATCACAAGATCCAGCAGGATTAGCAAGCTATCCATATGTTATACGGAATCTTGAACTTTTAAACAATGATCTGTCTTTTGTGCCAATAATTTTCACAAACATCCTACTCCATGTAATTTTACTCAATGTTTTATTGTGGAAAAAACAGAGATGCTATGATATCATTTTAAGGGAATATGCAATTAAGCAAGTAGCCAGGATGTAGAACAGCTTGTAACCAGCAGCTAGTAGTGTGAAGGAATTGTAGCTGTGCTGTCCTTGAGTAATTGTTGCTGAATCCATGAAGTAGATTGTCTGCTGAGCCACCCTGTAGTGTATCTTCAAATAAACTAAATCTACGTATAGTTTACCAGTCCTGCCTTGAGATTGGTGAATTTGTTTAAAGCAGATATAGAAACACAACACCCCGGTTCAAACCCCAAGGTAACGTTATTTAATTACAGCAATGACACAGACATCGAGCTGAAAATGCAGAAAATTTTAAAGGTATGTCCTATTCCCAAAAGTAATTGGTCCAGAAGCTTCCTTATAATAATTGTTAGCAAAGTGATAGGATCATAAATATTACCAAAAGGCTGTACCTACTGACCTGCAATATGCTTACTAGGCTCACATCAATTTCTGTCAGAAACACTGAACTAAAATCTTGTCATAGCCATGATCCAGACGTGGAAACTAGAAGTGAATCCCAGAGGGAAAGTCAGGATAGCTGCCCTCAATATCAAGGCAGCATTCAACCAAGAATAGCTTCAAGGAACAGAGCAAAATTAAAGTTAAAGTGGCTGGCAAACCTGACACAAGTGAAGATGTTTATGACAGAGGTCAATCATTGCAGCTCATGTCACTGCAAGTGTGTCTCAGAATGGGTCTTGGCTCTTGGCACATCCATTTTTTGCTTCATCAATGACTTTACCTCCATCAAAAGGTTAAGTGTGAGTTGCTGACTGATGATTTTGCAATGTTCAACTCAATTCTGATAATAAAGAAATCCATGCCAGTCTTCAGCAAGATTTGGACAATAGATTGGCTTGGAATAACAAACGGCATGCTAAAAGTATCAGATAATAACAATCTCCAATAACAAAAGGCCTTTGCAATAATAAAAGGCCCAATCACCTTATATAGCACTATCAAGACCCAAGGATCACTCTGGGATGAGCACCAAATGACAGCAAAGCTCACATCCCATGAAAGGATTAAATAACTATTGACTAAAAACTAAACTGGATCAGCCACACCAATATTATGCTAATCAGATACTGGGTGTTCTGTAATGATTGACTCATCTCTTGATCTGCAAAGCCTATTCACCATTTCACCCGGGTAATTGAACTACTCTGAGCCTAGTCCTCTAGATGTAGATGTGGCCTAGTTTAATTCTCATTTGGACCGTATCTTAAAGAATGATGGGTGTGATTCACCACGCCCGACATGGTGTCGGGATGAGGTCGTTGAACCTTTAAGAGGTCCCTCATGAGTTTTGTGATGCTCAAAACATCTTGTGTGGTTCAACAGAATTTTGAGAGACGTCGTAATTTGGATCTCACTCTCGCTGGGCGAGATCCAGGAGTGCATATTTAAAAGAGCCA
This sequence comes from Scyliorhinus canicula, assembly GCF_902713615.1. Classification (NCBI taxonomy): domain Eukaryota; kingdom Metazoa; phylum Chordata; class Chondrichthyes; order Carcharhiniformes; family Scyliorhinidae; genus Scyliorhinus; species Scyliorhinus canicula. Next base: position 47,909,268 of record NC_052162.1, read on the forward strand.
TTATGCGTTTTAAATATGCGTTCACCAGATTCACCCGAGATTCACCAGCCTTGCCAGTAAGGCCTCAACCAGGCGCTGTTTGCTACTGGTTCACAAAGTCATTAACCAGTCATGATGGCACCTTGGGGATCTCATGGAGTGGTCAGTGACAGGTCAGGATGACACCCTAGCACTCCCACTGGCACCTGGACACTGCCACCCAGACATCCTGGCAGTGCCACCTTTTACATTAAATGGACTTTAACTCAATTCCGCTGAATTATGCCCCATATTTTCTTTTAAAATTTGGACATTTGGGAGCTGACCTGGGTTATTTTTTAAAAAAGGTAGGGGGCGGGATTCTCCACCGGCGGGATTCTCCATTTTGCTGGCGCCTGGAGGTCTCCCGACGGTGTGGGACTGCCCTATAATGGGAAAGCCCATTGACCGGCTAGTGTAACGAGTAATCCTCTGGTGGGTCGAGGCAGAAATGTGGGGCAGAGAATCCAACCCCGTATGTTCACCTTGGAGTGTGAGAGGAAGCACCAGATCAATGGCGGTAAAACCCTGTGAACTTTATCTTTTTCATAAAGTTTTTCTTTAACTGCCAAACTCAGCAGAGATCACATTTGTTTGTCCTTTGCTTGTCTGTGTGTTGTGTGTGTGCTGGGTAACTTTAAAAGGGATAGAAAGTTACTTTGCCCGTTTACAAATTGTGTATTAACCAGTTTTGCAACTTGTTTTAAAAAATAAGTTACATTTCATAATAAATCATTCTGAATTTATTGAAAGAAGCTTGGTTAAAGTTTCTTTTATTCTGGGTCTAACCGTAGCGAAGGTAAAGAATTGAACATTTTGATAAGTGAATTAATAATTTGCACAAATTGTGTGAGCTGTGGAGTAGTGGGACTAGATAAATTGCACACTCCTCCCATTCCAGTTGTAACATTCTTTTTAATTGATGTGGAGCCAGGAGAAGCTGAAATGTTCCTCCTGGTTCCAATTGCTGCTAGCTTTCCCTATCCCCCAGGAATCTACCTGTGAGCCACTGGAGATAAGGCAGTTGATACAAATTTGATTCCTGTCAAGTGAGCTGCCTGTGGAGGCATGGTGGATGCTGGTGTACCTGTCACAATTATTTAGTTTGGACCAATTTGGGGTTTCTATCTTTGGGAAAATGATTGAGTGCTTGAAAACTAGCCTCACTGAAATTCTAGGTTGAAAGCTTTAGTAATGTCACAGGAGATCTGCTAATGCTTTCAATATTTTACGTTAGTTTTGCATGGACAAATCTATGTATATATTTAGTATACATACAATGATAGTTGAACACACTGTCAAAATGTGGAGGGGAAATACGTTGAATATTTGGCTAATTCAAGAAAAGAGAATGAGATGCACTATCGAGTTAACATATTGAGCGCCCTCTACTGTATCAGCACAGACTAAACAAACTCTTGTTTAGAGTCCTGCTGCAGGGCTAAATTATATAGGCAGTTGCTTTAATACTGACTGGAATTAGCCAAGCCTCTCTTCAGGTACATGCCCTTAATAGATAACCTCTGGTCCCAAAGATTAGCATATCCAGGCATCCTCCCTAACTGCTCATTCTTACTGACCAGCTGCCAATTCAAAAACCTATCACTCCTCACTATTTTCAGTGAATTTTTCCAACTGTCAGTCATGCTGGAGCACCTAAGTACATTTTGGATAGATATGTCAATTTCCCCAGTGTCCTGAAGGTGCAAAGGCACCTATTTCACAAAAAGCATCTCCAGTATGGAACTTGATTGACATTAATTTGGTAGTCTTGTTTGGTTACACAAGTCAGGGGTGAGTAACTGGTGCAGTAGCAGGTGTTCTACTGAGCAGAGATTGAAGTTGCCCATTTGTTGTCTAATCAGGATAGAGGGGACATGAGTCTATATTACCATGTCAGACTCACTTGCACTTTCTCAAATAAACTTTCAGTTTATGTAATGTTTACCATGTTTTACATGGAAGATAAGAATTTTTAGGAACAGAAAAAGGCCATTAGGCATAATAAGGCCTCAACAATACCTTCTTTGAAAGATAAAATTCAGCAGACTGCCTCTTAACTGTTTCCCATCTTCCTCCAGACATTCATTCATTTGTCTTTTTACCTCATGTTCTTCACTGATAATGTATCCCACACTCCAGTTAGGCTCAATTTCCTTCATTATTCCTGTGAGGTCAGGGTTGCTTTGTATGTCTCTGTAATCTATTTATTTTTATTTAAATGTTATCACTATAACATCATAAAGTGATCCTCTATTCACAGTTCCCATACTTTCCCTTTAGGAATAACGTAATTATGTTTTGCACTTTTCACAGTTTTTCAATAAAATGACAGTTTAAAATGTATAGGTAAAATAATGGCCAGAAATGAGATGCTTAAATTGGATGGACTAAAAATTCATGCAGCATAAGGACCATATGGAATGTTTCTGTGATAATGGGAGAAATTGGGAGCTATGGGCGTGATCTAACTAAAAACATATATAGTCCAGGGTTAGAGGGTGGTTCCTGTCACAACTCGGGAACGACCCCGCTATCTAATGGCACTATGGTTTTTTTTCATGCCCCAGCGGGGAACGCGCCCTGAGGCCGCATTCAGCGTTATTTCCTGCACTGAGGAGCTCTGGCGAGCGGGGCACCTCTGTGCAGGAAGAGGTAGGAATGCCATTTTTAAATGGCGTCACGATCTCTCAACCCTGGCCTGTGCTCCTGGCAGTGCCACCTGGGCACACTGGCAGTGCGCAGAGGCCGACCACCTGGGGGCCTCCGATCACCTGGGTGACCCCCTCAGGTACCGTTCCGCCTGGTCCCCTTTTGTGAGGACTAGTACCGAATGGCACCCAGCTGTGGTCTCCTCAGCAAGGTCGATAGATGCCAGGTGGCCATTAGATCCGGCACGAGCACAGCTAAGTGGGTTCTTAAACTTACTTAGCTGTACGTGACTGTGTCCCGCCGACTTCTCGCGAGATCTGGTTAGATTTTGCGAGGCTTAGTGGCCATCGGTAATCCCGGGGGAGGCCTCTCCCAGGATCCAACAAACGTGTCGTGCCCCCGTTCTGGCGGGACGTGGTCGGTAGATTGCACCCTATATGTGTAGTGCATGTGACCAAGGGCTGGAATACAATGATAGATATTTTTAAAAGGAGCAGAAGCATAATCCTGGGTATTGTAGATGCGCTGGAATATCTGCCGCATTGATAGAGGGAAGAATATTGGAGTCTATAGTCAAAGAAGCAGGTCAAGGATATAGGCTGAGACTAAAATAAGACTTGTAACTGTATAGCATCCAATTATGTCTCTCAATATACTTGACATAAAATAAATTACATTGAAATGCAGTGACTGTTCTTGTCATATAGGCATCTTGCAGTCTTTTCACACAGATCGATCCCACAAATAAGATGAATGACAAATTAAACATTTTTCCAGCCTCCCAGCAATATTGACTGAAAAAAGAATCATGTTCAGGGTGTATTTTAAATGATGCAGGGAGATCTTCAGCATCCATTGGAACAGATAAGTAGTACTGGAGTTTCAGGTAGATTATGTATTCAGGTTCTGGGGTATAATCTAAATTTACAATTTTCTGACTCAATTAACATCTCTACAACTGAGTACAGTTGACCCAGACAAAATCCAAATGCATTTTGAAAGGCTCTTTAATGGATGCATTTGTCCAACATAATTTCTCCAATTCTTTGAGAAATTAATACAATTGTTTGGTGAGAATAAAGTGGAAATTATAGGGCGGAATTGTTTTTTCCTTCCAATGTTTGCAGAATGCTCAAAGTAAAATAGGAGAAAATGGGCCAAAGTCTGTTATGTCAGGTTTTAACCCCCATTACATTTCTTCAGGGTTCCTGGGCTTTTCCTAAGCATTGGACACTTGGCCTGCAAACACAGAATTGTGAGGTAATGAGGTGGGGAAGTTGTTCCCAACGTTTATATAGGGTAAATAGCACAGAAACAAGTCATTTGGTCCAACTGGTCTATGTCAGTGTTTTTGCTCCACGCTTAAATTCCTTTATCCCTCATGGCCTTAGTTATATTCCACTTAAATGCATCAAATGTGTAATTATTGTTAATAATGGTTACTATTGTATACTTATTTCCCATGAAGGCATTTTGAACTCTATTAACATATTGTAAGAATTTCCAACTCCCCATGACTATTGATTTTCTTGAAAGTTTTGCATCTGTCACGTTATACCTGGAACTGAGCTCCAGAAGGTTGACTCCTTCTCTGGATCATATAAGCCTTTCACTAAAACCTAGGAAATTATGGTGCTCTTCAAACCAGCTCCCACAGCATTAATTAAGATCAATGGTGAGATTCTGAAATATGTGAACCATTTTCCAAACCTTGGGAGCTTCCTCCTGATGAAGGCTGACAGTGAAATTAATCATCACCTTCAATATCCCAGCTCAGGCTTTGGCTGACTGAGGAAAAGAATACTTGAGCACCAGGATCTCAAACACGAGTCTAAGGTTATAGATTGCTGGGCAGCAGTGATCCATGTGTTCCTGTATGCTTTGGACACTTGGGCCTGGACGTTTGCCATGACGGAGCCTACCGGTCATGGCAAAAATCCTGGAAATGGCTGAAAATTCTAAGTGCCGCCATGAACTCAGCATTACCCACCTGTGCAGGGGCTGGACTGGAGACAGAGCTTTGTGCATGCACAATTCACGGAGGCAGCTGGCAATTTAAATCAACAGCAGTCTTCACTAAAATGGTACCTTGGAAGACAAGAACGATGGTGTTTAAAGTGCACAGATTAGAACAGACAAGAGGAGGTCTGAACTTGGTGAATTCTTATGGATAGCTGGGTACCCTTTTGGAGAGGTAACGTACCCTTTGGATAGGGTGCAGGATATCTTTGGGTGAGTTAAGGCACCATTTCTGAGAGGTAAGACATTCCTTGAGATTGTTAAATGTGAACACGATTACAAACGTCTTATGCATAAAATCATTTGAAATGTACAGTTGTTAAAGAGTTGTCCAGCTATCAAGAAACTGTCCACTTGTCAAAAAAATGTTAAGGAGCTGTCTAGCTGTCAAGGAAATGTCTAGCTGTCAAATAAGTATTAAGGAGCTTTCTAGCTGACAAATCTGTCAAACCTGTTCAGGAACTATCAAATCTGTCAAAGCTATCCAGAAATGTCAAATAACTTTCCAATGGTACTGGATGCTTTGGCATGGAGGTATGGGTTAGCATGAGTTGGCATAGGAGGCATGGTCAATGGAGTGGATAGAGGGGCACAAAGTTGGCATAGGGGTGTGAGGGGCTATGAGGATGGTTAGAGGGTACCTAAGTTAGCATATGGTGTGGGGGTAATTGGAGTGGGTGGGTGGGGGCATGTGTTGGCACAGGTTGCCTTGGATAAGGTAGGGATTAGATAAGGGGGTTGGGATTGAGAGCTGGAGGGATGTTTTTGTTTTATTATTACTTTTTATTTATTTCAGCACAGTGCTGGGGCACAGAAGAAGGCCTTGCACCCAGCCTGCCTCTGTACCCAGCAGCCTGTGGATTCCCTCCAGGTTTGCTCACCCCAACTCCTGCTTCAGCCTGCGCCTACCTCCCTCCTCCCACCTCCCAACTGAAAATCTCATCTGCGGGTGGCCATTTTCAAAGGCTAGGTTCACCGAGCCAGGAGATGTCTTGACTCTGCAAACCTGACCAGGGGACAAAAATCTGCTCCTTGGACAAGTAGCACCTGTGGTGCTGTCACAAGATCCTCCAAATCCAGTGGCATGCAGGCAGGCCAAATGCAATGTTCCCTCCCAAACCAGCATGTCCAGTATTGAGGCGCTGATAACTCAAAACCAACTGCTCTGAGTGGGACTTGTCATTTGTCTGCCTGACACCAGAATCCCGAAGCAGTTTTTTGACTCAGAACCTGATGATGTTATTCCCAGGAGGTTATTCCCAGGAGGACAACTTGAGGGATGTCCTCAAAACATCCCTGAAAAAGTTAAACATGCCTACTGACTGATGCGAGTGTTTGGCTTATGACTGACCAAAATGGTGAAGGTTAATTCAGGAAGGCACTGAACACATTGAGAGACTTCGTTGGGAACACACAGAAGTAAAGTCAACGCATTGAAGATCAGGCAAAAACCTCTTAATGGCCCACTTCTCAGCACCACCTTCCCCATCATGTGGCAGAGTCCGCAAGTTCTGTATTGGACATTTCTGCAACCACCGAACCCATTAAACTGAATTGGAAGCAAGTCAACCTCAATCCCAAAGGATTATCTAATGGGAAGATTGTACCTGAAAGCATCATCTTCTATGGTGCCAAACCTCATGGCATCATATGCCCACGCAGCTCAAATTTGTGATGGGCCAAAATGTGGTCCAAACCTGTTCACTCAACAACAAATATTTAACAGAATCACCAATATCTTTAAATACCAACAATGAATGAATAAAACATCAGAAAACTGAACATTCAAATTGTTCACATTTTTTTGTAAGCTTACAAGTTTGAATTAGCAAGTAGCAGCAGGAACAAATCATTCATTCGAAAAATATTGGAGTATCAGTATGAGGTGTCAACTTGATTTTCCCCTCGCTGAAAATGTTGTGGTAAATTCACAGCATCTATTAAAGAAAAGCTCAAATTGATCAATTTTTCAATAAAATGCTCATTCTTTCTCAATAAGAGTTTCTTGTAACCTTTCTAACAACACCTGACTCTACCCCTGCCTCAGCTTATCTGTTGATAAAACCCACAACCATGCCTTTGTTATCTCTAGACTTGACTATTGCAACCTGTTTCTGACTGACCTCCAATGTTCTACCTTCCGTTAGCTTGGGTTTATCCTATTGGCTGCTGTGTGTGTCCCAATTTGGACAAAGCCTAATAACCCTTCACTCCTGCGCTTGCTGGGCTACTCTGGTTCCTGGTTAAGCAGTGCTTTGGTTTTAAAATTCTCAACCATCTTTTAATTCCCTTCATGGCCTCATCCCTCCCTATCTCTGTAATTTCCTCCAGCCCGACAACCCTCTTGCATTATCTGTGCTCTTCCAATTCTGGTCACTTGAGCATCCTCAATTTTAATTACATAATCATTGGCTGTTGTCTTCGGCAGCCAAGGTTCTAGGCTCTGGAATTTTCTCCCTAAACCTCTCTGCCTCTCTATCTCTCGTTTCTCCTTGAAGATGCTCCTTATAACCTACCCCTTTGACCAAACTGTTATTTGATAATGCTCCTGCAAAGTGTCTTTGGATATTTTAACATGTTAAAGGCTCTATTTAAATATACGTTGCTCTAGCTATTGTGGGTAATGATAAATTGCTGGAAAACATTTTCTAAAATAACTCTGCTCATGTTTCGGAAGCCTGAAACTCAAAATAAAGAACCCGAATTAGGTGCCTTACATTTAAAATTCTTATCCATCTGTTCAAATTCCTCCATGACCTCAGCCCCTCTCTATCTGTCTCTGCAAGCTCTCTCTGAGAACTCGGCAATCCACCAATCTCATTCCAACTGATTTCATAACTCTGCTTGTACCTTAAGCTCTGGAAATCCCTCCCTAAACCTCTCAATTTCTCCTCTTTTAAAACATTCCTAAAATTACATCTGACCAAATAAATGTTGGTTGGGGCACCATGCAGAATCTTCTGCTGTTCAACTAGACCCAAAGGAAATTTGACAGATACTAAACTGGCAGACAGGGCCTTGGTTTAACAGCTCATCTAAAAGTCAGCACCAGCAACAGTGTAGCAATTATATTGCCCAGAATAGCAATAAAGAGGACGATGTTCATGGTCTACTCAAATGGCATGTGATGAAATCTAAGGAACATTTGGGACTGTGGTGTGATTGAATAATACAAATCATTGTTGGGAGCAAACCTTGAACAATTCCTAAGTGGCTGGAAACTGTGACAAACCCCTTGGAATTTATGCTTGGCAAGGAATATATATTGTAAATATCAAGAGTATTGCAAATATATTGAGCCACTTCAGGGTGCAGCAAGCTGCACCGAGAAAAGTTAAATTTTATTGCACTTTCTGTAATATTCAATTTGAATTGTTTTGGAATGTACTTTTACAAATTTAATGAATAAGATGTATTTTGGGGGGGAAAGAGAATAATGGCTCAGGATTTACTGGTGACATAACAGTGTGTTTAATGGTACGCGCTGTCATTAATGTGTAAATCTCAACCAACTTGTGGTGAGGAAGGGACACCTCCCTTAGCCTCAGGGAATCAACAGCTCACTGCAAGTTTCATGATGTTGCACTTGCACATTAATTGCCAATTAAACTTGAAATAAGAAGATTTATGATCCTGAAATTCTAATCAACAAGAAAGGTAGCCATTTAAATTGCATAGTCGCAATCGTACAGGTAACCCCTTTGCTGAGCTTTTTAAAATTTTAAATTTTAATTTTTTTTTTCTTATTCTACCTTTCTCATTTTTACTCCTTAGTCCAATCTTTATTTCCCTTTCTATTTCTTTTGCTCCACCTAATTTGAATAGAATTTATTTTCCTTCTCCATCACTTCGCTGTTTCTTTCTCACGTGTTGTTCCCCTTTGGGGAAAAGAGTATTAAGAGGAGTTTTGATCGAGATTTTCAAAAATCATGTGTGATTCTGGACAGAAGAGGTGAGGAGGAAGTGTTCTCGTTTGCAGAATGGTCGAGAACCAGAAGACACTGATTTGGAGACTGACAAAAGAAGCAACTGTGACATGAGGGACATATTTAATTATGTTGCGCGTGGTTATGATTTGATGCTCTCCCTGAGAACGTGTTGGAGGCAACTTCAATCTCGGTTTTCTTAAGAAAATTGGATAATTACTTGAAGCACAAAATGACACTGCAGGGCTGTGGGCTAAACGGCAGGGAGTGGGACCAGTTGAGTTATTTTTCAGAGAGCCCTCATGGACGTGACGGTCCGAATTGCCGCCTTCTGTTCTGCAAACACTCTCTGATTCTATCATCTAAATTCTTAAGGAGATAAACTGTTGATCGTCCAGAAGCAACTTTACCAAGCTTGTCCCACTTTTATCAGCAATTTAAAAGGAATCAATATTTCGACTGAAGGTTGAGGGGTCAATTCTGAAAATGCTGGATAAACTCAGCAGGTCCGGCAGCATGGGACGCCAGACCTGCTGAGTTTATCCAGCGTTTTCTGCTGTTATTTCAGATTTCCAGCATCTGAAATATTTTGCTTTTATTTGAGGCGGGGGGGGGGGGGGGGGGGGGGAGGGAGAGAGGGAAACTACCTAATGGGGCATGCTGCAAGAATCCCGTTCCAGCAAACTTTGGACCAATTATTCTCCAAAACAGGGAGACCCTTCAGCCCATCTACCTCATGCGTTGACAACCCCCGCCCAATATCCGACCCCTTTGAAGTGTCTAAAATCTCCAGGCAAGCCAGTGTTGTGAGACGAGTTGGGAAGCCGGCTGTCTGAATGCAAACTCCGGCCGTGCATCTTTGAGAATATGCTTCGGGTTGAGTGATGGAGGAGGGAAGGGGTGGGGGGGGGGGGGGGGGCGCTTCTCTTCCTCCCCCAATCTCAGTCTTCTCCCGGCTGATGAAGATTCAGGTCACGTCGCGCTTTTGCGGTGGACGCGCATTGCTCGTTCCAGCGGCACGTTCCTGTCGCCCCCCCCCCCCCCCCCCCCCCCACACTTCCCCTCCCCCTCCTCCTCCTCACAACACCACTTGCAGTGAAAGGAGACGAGTCTCGGCGGTGGAAGAGACAGCGGACTGGAGAGTCACATCCGAGCGGAGAAAGGGCTCCATCCCTCCCCCCCCCCCCACCCCCCGGGGGACGTGGCCATGGAAGTGCTGGCGAGTTGCACAGCTTCGGAGCGATCCTGATAAGCCTTTCAGTCCCAGGTAAGAGTCCCCGCCATGGAACCGGGAGCAGGAGCTGATGCGAGTGATCACCGGAGATCCAGCATCCACTGAAGGGGTTGAGGTGAGGAGGGGGCTCACTCACTCACTCTCATTAGTTATTCTGTCCGTTCTCTTCTTCAACCTTCTTCATGTCCTGCCGAACCTTTTTGCCCGTCCGCTGATACCCACTGTCACCTCTTTTGACTATTTCTCCATCTTTACAGCTGTTCAATAACAATATCCCACAGTGTCCAAACCAAAAACAAGTGTTTTTCTGAGGGGAGATCTGCCCTAGGATCCGGGCGAGAGAAAAAAAAAACAAGAACTGATGGTTGATGATCTTTCTATATTTGTGATGCTGTGTTTTGATGGAATTGGTACGAAGTCTGGTTTGGTGTTGAATGCAAATAGGTTTGAAATTTCCTGCTGCTTGATTGGGGTTTTCGTTTCGCTCCTCCGACTTCCCTGCTTGTTTCAGTGTGGGTGCTTTACATCTTGAATCTCCTTTAAATATTGCTTTGCATGATTTCTAAAAAATATAAATTAATTGATCAGTGTGGACTTAGGGGGGGGGGGGGGATCTCCAGGCTAGCTGTTGTCATGGAGATTGAGTCTAGTCAAGTGAGTGTGTGTGTTTGTGTGCAAGTTGAAAGCAAAATAACATTTCTCCGTATAGAAATAATAAATGTTTTTTGTTTGATAAACAAAACGTGGAGATGAATAAAGATAAGATTTTTCGAACGGAAGAAGCATATTGTCCTTTTGCTCCAGGAAAGGATCTGGACTTTGCTCATGAATATCTCCCCATCACCTTGTTTGTGTGCAATTTCCACTTGAGTTGGGCTTGATTTGATGGGTTCCTCCACCTCCTCTGGTTTTACCCTGGTTAGGCGCATAATCTGAACGACATATAATGTTGGAGATTTACTGATTATTGTGCAGCCAGCTATTAATCGTCTTCAGTGCTGGTCTGCTACCCCCACCCCCGCTCTCTCTCTCTCTCTGCCCACCCCCCCCCCCCCCCCCCAAGCCTTGATGCAGGATTTTTTTCCCTCTCCTCTAAAGTGTTTAGGGTGGTTTTTGTGAGCTGTTTTTTTTTCCCTATTCATATTCGGGTCTCGTAGACTGGCTCTAACTGGAATCCCTGCTGCTTTAAACAGATCCCATTCAATAGAAACCGCCAAACATCCATGCACTGCATCTGAGCAGCTAAGTCACTAACCCTTTCAGAACTGAAGGGCCTCCCGGTCGCATATTGAGGGTTGAGAAATTTAAGAAATAGTATTGTGCCCTTCTAAAATCAGCTATGTGCTTTCTAATAAAGGAAACACTGCCTCATTTCATGTGATACATAAATATGCCCATCCTGTTGGGGTTTATACATTTCCATATATTGTCAGAATTTTAAAAGGTCTCTTTTTTTCAAAATGTAAGCGTGTAGCCTTTTTTCTGCCTCCTTCAAATAGTATTTTGAAATGTGACCTTTCTCCACCTGATTGTGCTGTTTTCAAAGTGTTTGGCTAATGCTTAGTTTGAAAGGCATTTACTTTAATCTTGCAAGTGAAAAGTGCATTGAATTCCTAAATAGTTCATTCCCAATTCCATTCGTACCATGGGTATAAGGTTTATATCATATCATCTCAACTTCAAGTCCTGAAAAGATCGTTGGCTTCAATTTGATATTCAATTGTCAAAACATAGAATAAAAGTGTGGAGGTGTCTGTCTAATTGCAGCAGTATATATGTTTATGTACAGTTGAGTTGGGATATGTGCAATGTGCATGTATTGTGCATGCATATTGTATCTATTTCTAGTGTTTATGTGTCCTATGTGTATGCTCTATGTTTTTAAATATGTGTGCCTAAGCTCCTGTATACAGAGTTTTACTTGTGGACAAATGTTTTATTTCCGAATACAATTTTGTTTTGTTCCCAGTGAAATCTTAATTTTAAATATTGCACTGTCAGTGGAATTGTAATTGAGCTGCTTAACTTGACAAAGGGATTCAATGGGATAGACACAGAGAAGCTATTTCCTCTGGCGGGGAAACCCAGAACAAGAAGGCACAATCTTAACATTGGAACTAGGCCATTCAGGAATACAATCAGAATGCACTTTTTCACAAATCAGGATGCACTTTTTCAGACAAAGTGTAATGGAAATCTCAAAATCACTCCCTAAAAGAATGCTAGGTTTATTGGATTTTTCAATACTAAGATCAATAGATTTTTGTTAGGTGAGGTTTAGGTGAGATTATCAAGGGATATGGATCAAAGGTGGGTAAATGGAGTTCAGGTACAAATTAGCCATGATCTAATTGAATGGTAGAATACGCTTGAGGGCTGAATCATCTACTCCTGTACTTGTGTGCTGAGTTGATGTTAACACCAAGAATGGCCTGCACACAGTTCATTTTTGGGAGGAGGGCCTGAGCTATCCTAAAATGCAATTGCTTCTGCTAATTGAATAAATCTTTAGTCAACAAATGTCACTCAGTTGTCAGGAGATTCAATCTGCAGCTATCTTGCTGAAATATTAATACAAGCACTGCATAGAAAATTGTATCCACTGAAAGAGGCAGCTGTGTGAGTGACAGCCACTGTTATTTGAATTTTAATCTGCTGGAGTTTGATGGAAAAGGAGAAGTCTCACATACACCAAGTAGGAAGAGGGGGGCAGGCATGAGCATGTCTGAATTATGGCTGAGTGTGGTGAGATGAAAACTGGTGGGTTAGTCTGATTTTCTTTTTTAAATTAGTGGCAGTAGATGTTAATAACAACTTGGCATTAAAACATATCTTCTACGAAATGAGACATGGTGAAATATTGAGTCAGAATGACCGAGAAAGTCCCAGGTTTAATCCCTAGCCAATATTGATTGATGACCAGCAGCGTGGGGTTATGGGTGTTAGATTTGATCTCAGTACCTCTGGGCTGGAGAGAGGAAATTCAGGCAGCGTTCATCCAGTGACCTCTGCTGGAAAGGGCATGTATATGGACATCAGGTGTGAACAGGATCAATTCGCAGTGCAACCCGTCACATTCAAGATACCACTGAAACGTGTCTATGTTCACACATGCAAAACAGTCACATCTGTGACGCATCAGAGCACATGGATCTATACCCCAGCAAGAGGTAATACTTTCAGGGAAGGAGAAGGATTAAAAGGGGACTTGGAGAGAAGTTGAGATATAGAAAACATGGAGATTTTGTAAATTGCTGATATTTTTGTTTCTCTTTTTTTACTCATTCTTGGGGTGTGCGGGTCACTGACAAATCCAGCATTTATTACTCATTCCTGATAGCCTATGGGCAGGTGGTGGTAGGCACCCTACAATTGAGTAGCTTGGTAAGCCATTTCAGAGTCAGCCACATTACTGTTGGCCTGGAATCACATTTAAGGCCAGACCAGGTAAGGACCGGAGATTTTCTTCCCTGGAGGACATTAACCAGACGGGTTTTTACAACTATTTGGTAACTTCATTCCCGTACCAGCCTCCCCGGACAGGCGCCGGAATGTGGCGACTAGGGGCTTTTCACAGTAACTTAATTGAAGCCTACTCGTGACAATAAGCGATTTTCATTTCATTATTAATGAGACCCGAATGATAGCCAATCGTCTTATGTCAATAACACTGAAATGCTTGGTTTTCAGTTATTGACTTGACTCCATAAAGGAGCATGACAGAAATATTTCTCAGAACTTGGCTTTAAGAAATAGATCATATGCCCATATTATTTCAGTTGTATACAGTGATGCAGTCTAATTGTTTAATTATGATGACTCATTAGAGATATTAAATAAATCAGTGGGTTTATATTTACACATTATGTTCAGAGGATCATCAGTCTCCTGTGTTTGTAGGTGTCAAACATTGTTCTGAGCTTCCAGTCAGATTTTGTTTATTCTTGGACAAAATAAACCCTGTTTGAATCATATTTAAGTAAATGATTGCTTTCACCTCCATCTGTAATTTCTTTGACCAAGTACTGTGTCTAAACACCGCTGCATATACTACACACCATGAAAACAGAAAATGATGGAAATTCTCTGTAGGCCTAGCAGCATCTGTTGAAAGAAAAACAGCATTAATGTATTAGTTCTGTGGTCTTTCATCAGAATTCTCTGCTTTTATTTCAGATTTCCAGCATCACTACATTGAGTTCTAATTCAAGCCCCTGTTATTCACAATGCTCCTATTTCCCCTCTGGTACACACAATGCTCTACCATAGAATTGTTGCACAGCACAGAAGGAGACTGCAGGCTCTTCGGAAGAACAGTCCAGTTGGTCCCACTTCCCCACTCTTCCCTCATGCTCTTCCAATTCTTCCTCTTTCAAGTATTTATCCAATTCTCTTTTGAAAGCTACTGTTAAATCTTTATTCAATACGCTATCAGACATGCATTCCAAATTTGAATTACTCTTTGGGTATCAGTTTTTTTGTCTAATCAATGTTATCGTCTTATCAATCACCTAAATTTTGTGCTCTCTGGTTAATGACCATTCAGCGATTGGAAATATCTATCTACATCCCGAGTTATTTTGAAAAACCTCACAAATTCTGTCCTTAGCATTCTGTAGCAGATTTTCGACCCTATTTGTGTAATTGTAATCCCTCATCCCTGGACCCATTCTAAGAAATCTATTCTGTACCTTTTTCAAACATGTGATGTTATTCCTCAAGTATGATGCCCAGGATTGAATGCATTGCTCCAGATGGGGTTAATCTAATGTGTTATATTGGTTTAGCGTATCTTCCTGGCTTTTGTGCTCTACAGGGAAGTAGGTGGTGCCCGGGGAGAGTTATAACTTTTCTGGCATACTGGGAGCTGAGTGGGTTAAGCTGGCCAATCAGGAGGTTCGGGTTTCCTCGCAAGCTGTGTCTGATGCCACCAGCAAGATTTTTTACCCACACATCCACCTGATAGAAAAGGAACAGGTGGAGAAGATGCCACTGAACCATGTATGCCAGATTCCTGAACCCTGAGGGAGGAGCAAGAGTCCAATATTGAAAGTGCTTGGCGGGGGGGGGTGGAGGTAAAGTGAGAAGTTTGAACCCTGACCCCAATTGGCAAGGTCCAATCTTCAGGTGGATGCTAATCCCTGGGATGTTTTTTTGGGGGGGAGGGAGAGGGGTGGAATATGATTCTGGAGGGCAATCTAGCCGTGGCTCTGGGGATGGTGGAAGGAGAGTGTAAAATCCTCGGGTGGGGTCTAATTCGCGATTCTACTGGTGCAACGCCAAAGGGTGTGCAATAGAAACAGAAAATATTGAAAATGGTGAGGAAGTCAGGCAGCTTCTATGGAAAGAAAACAGACTAACGTTTCAGGGCAATGACATAATCAAACGTGATCCAACTTTAGCAAATCCCTGCTAGCTCTCCTTTATTGGTCGAAGCTCGTTTAAGTGGCTGTTAAATTTCTCCAGAATAATTGTATTTAAAGGTTTTCCAAAACCGACAGTAACTTTACTACACCAGCATATTCCTCTGGCATTTACATTACCCCAAAATGTCTCCAGTATTTTCAGTATTTTCCTGCGATCCTGTACTCGGAATTATCCCGTGTTAACCCTCCTGTGTTCCCCAGTATTCCCAGTATGCTCCTGTGACTCTTGTTTCTTTGCAATGCTGGCCATTTTGCCATGTAAGCTAATGTAATATTATTTGCTTGACAATTAGTTGTGCCATTTGACAATATTCTTTTAGTTACCATATATGGCATATACTGTTGAAACTAATTATTGGGAGAATTGGAAATATTTCTGATTCTGAGCAGCATGACCAAGGAGAGGATTAGAACAATGGAGATGATGTACAAGGCTGCTTGAAATAACAAGAATTTGTAATAATGAGTAATAAAGAGGGTTTGTAGTAACAAGAGCTTTGTAACATCAAGGATTTGAAATAAAGAGAGATTGCAGTAATGAGAGATTGGTAATGAGTTTTGTCATGGGAATGCCTAATAAAGAAGTTAGTAATAATGAGGAAGATTATCACAATGATTTGTAATAATAATGAGATTTGTAGTCACTAAAATTAGCAAAGGAGTAGATTTTTTAATACCGTACAGCCTAAAAGCTTTCCTTGGCCATTAGACTAGTGGAATTATGTTGTGTGACTTCAGCCTGTCAGAAAAGGGCACCCCTGACCTTGGATAATTTTCCAGCCTGATGGTGGCAGAATGTGACTGCGACAGGCTTTAGAGGCCTGGTATAACGGCTTGAATTGAAAATGCGCATCCTTGCATCCAAGTTCCTTCATTTCCTGGCTCCTTATATATTTAACCTTCTCTTTTATAAACCTCTGAGAAGTTTGTATTCCTCCGACTCTGAGGCGGGATTCTCTGACCCCGCACCAGGCCGGAGAATCGGCAGGGGGGGCGGCGTGAATCCCGCTCCAACGCCGGCTGCCGGATTCTCCGGCGCCGGTTTTTCGGCGGGGGCGGAAATCGCACCGCGCCGGTCGGGGGCCGTTGCCAGTGGCCCCCCACCCATCCCCTGACAATTCTCTGGCCCGCTTGTTTTCGGCAGGTCCCGCTGGCGTGAAATACAGCAGGTCCTTACCGGCAGGACCTGGCTCTGTGGGCAGCGGAGTCCTCGGGGGGGGCCTGGCCTGCGATCGGTGCCCACCGATCCGCGGGCGGGCCTGTGCCATGGGGGCACTCTTTCCTTCCGTGCCGGCCGGTGTAACGGTCTGCCATGGCTGGTGTGGAGAAGAACCCCCCATGTGCATGCGCTGGGATGATGCCAGCACACGCTGGCGCTCCCGTGCATGCGCCAACTCGTGGCTGCTGGCGGAGGGCCTCCGACGGCAGTTGGCACAGCGCCAAGCCCTTCGGCGCCAGCTGGCACGGTGCCAACCCTGCCGGCCTAGCCCCTGAAGGTGCGGAGGATTCCACACCTTCCGGGTGACCCGACGCTGGAGTGGTTCACGCCACTCCTGGGCACCGGTACGGCCAGCCCCGCCGGTTAGGGGAGAATCCCATCCCAGTCATTTGTGCATTCCCCTATTTCTTTACGTGGCCTCAGTAGTCATGCCCCCCCGCCTCCCCCCTCCCCCCACCGCCCTGGGCCCCATGGTCAGGAATCAATTTCCGAAACTTCTCAATCTGTCTACCTCCTTCTCTCATTTTGTAAGACTCTCTTTAAAACTCACCCCTTTGACCAAGCTTTTAGTCACCGTTCCTCAAACCATACCTAGGTCTTGGATCTTTAAGAAACCCTCCTAATTATTTCCTTTGTTTCCATTTCTTTTCTTTTCTTATTTTTGGTCCATGGACCCATATTCTGGATGTGCCTTTCAGCAGAACACTCCAGTTGAAGCAGCTTACTTATCAGGACAGTGTGATCAATGTTTTATATTTTGCAGAGGAGAAATCAGATTCTTTAGCGCCGAGTGAATCTTAGGAACAGGTTGATTCGATTGGCTAATTTGCAGCCAGTGGGTTGGCCAGGGACAGTGTTCTGCCTGACAATAGTCAGTGATTGGTTTCTGCGCGATGCTTTCTTGGAGAACTTGGCAGAAGTGTTTAGACCTTAGAAGGAGAAGGATCATTCTCTGTCTCTTGCTTGATTTATTGTTCTAAAACCACCGAGTGCCTGGCACCTATTTACTGTAAACCCGAATTATCCCGAATCAGCTGAGAAAGTAGACAGCCTTGCCAGAGAAAACCATCTCAAGCCTAAAAGAAAGAAGTACAAAAACAAAAGCCTGAGCTCCAGAAAGACATTAACTGAAAGTATCCCAGTACATCAAAGATCAGTTATCCTTGTATTTTCTTAATATTTTCTTTACCTTTCAACCAGCCTTTTCCCTCTGATTTTAGTCTCTGTGTGTGTGTGTAGAGAGTGGGGATAGTTAGAAGTGGGGGGTTGGGAAAGGGGTTTTAGATATTCAGTTAAATGTTTCTATCAGTTTAATCATAATACTGAACCTGGTGATTGCAGTTTATTGGGCTCGGAATTGACCGCGCACTAACCCAGCGATTGGATATATGAGGTTCCTTGGGACACTTTTCTACATGTGATAAAAGTACAGGACTTTAGGCAGAATATTACTGGGGTGGAACGGGGGGGGGGGGGGGGGGGGGGGGAGGTTTGCTGCTGATGGATTGCCCTTCCTGGAAGTACAAACAAAGCCGATCTGATCGCTCCATGCCAGTCTGCCCCTCACGATTTAAGAGGGGCAGAGTGGAACTTCCAATCCGCCAAAACAACTGAGGAGGAAATCCAGCCTTTGTGAGCTGCTCATTAATCAGATTCCCTGGCAGTTCCATCAGTCCTGGCAGCACCAAGAGTGAAATAGTGGGTGTTGCAACGAGAAAGAAGGTTCAATGGATCCCTGAAAACAGATATGTCCGGGGTCATGAGCAGGGAGTATTTGGGCAGGTTAGGGAGGGAGCTATGGTATGAGGAGGTAAGTTCAATGCAATCGGTGGGTTGGAAGAAAGGGCATGGGTTCTATCTTAAGGGGCTGAGCTGATCGCTGATCCAAAAAGGGTAGCCCCTGAAGATAGAACCTCTACTTGCTTCCCGGAGAATTCTCCTTTACCTTCTCGCATCTCTTGCTCATTTTGCTTTGAGATCTGGATGAAGTAAATCCAGATGGGATTTTGGCCTTGTACCTAACAACAAGTCCCCTGGAGAGAGCCCGGTTGTGGATGGTTGAGTGATACGCTACTGGAAAGAATTTCACCTTGTTCTCCCAAGCCAGATCCATATTAAGCCACCAAACGTACAACCTGGCTTGACTTTTCATTCTGGAAGCACGTGGATGAGACTCATGAATTTCACCCATGACTTGCGAATGGGGGCAGAATGACACACTCTTGACCCCCACCAGTATGCATCCATCCTGCACACTTAATTCATCCCTACACTTCACATCAGGTTTCACCTCATCATCTTCCATGCATCAGAAATCTTTTAACTTGTGACAGAATAGGATCTCTGTCTATCTATTGCTTAATCTGCTTTGCACTTAATGTGCCAATCTCTCGAGTAAGAAAATAGTATCCGGATGACACAATACCTTAGATGGCAAATCCAGTAACGGTAGACGACTGAACATCCGCATTTGCATTGTCTTTCCCTGCTGTGTGCACAATATTGTACTGATAAGCTGACAATGTAAGCACACAGCGTTTTATTCTTGCTGAGGCCCTGGAAGGAATACATTTTGACTTGCATAAAAGACTTATCATTGGCTTGTGGTTGTACACATGAACGACCATAGGGGTACTGCTGAAATGTTTTCACCGCAAAATAGATAGCTAGACCTTCTTTGTCCAACTGTGGATATCCTTTTTCAGCCTTTGCCAGTGTACGAAATGTAAAACCAATAGGTTTGTTGGATCCATGCTCCATTAAATGAGAAAGTATCGCCCCCCCCACACATCATAGGGCAAGGCATCACGACAGATTAACTTCCCTGCCTGGATCAACACATTAGCCAACTCTTCAGCGTTTTCACATGGACTCCTACTTTCTTTGTGCAGAAGTAGATACAGTGGAGCCAACAGGTCTGGCAAGGACCTTCCAGGATAGTTTACTTAAGACCAAAAATGACATGAGTTATGACACATTCTGGACTCTGGAGCTTCCTTAATCATTCAAACTTTCATTCCCACAGGACATAAGCCTTGTGCAGTGATTCTGTGTCCTAGATATTCCATGCATTGTGCCTGGAAAATGCAATTGCTCTGCTTCAGATGCAGTTCCGCCTCTGAAAACCTTTATAAAACTTCATCACAT
This sequence comes from Scyliorhinus canicula, assembly GCF_902713615.1. NCBI lineage: Eukaryota > Metazoa > Chordata > Chondrichthyes > Carcharhiniformes > Scyliorhinidae > Scyliorhinus > Scyliorhinus canicula. Next base: position 47,928,909 of record NC_052162.1, read on the forward strand.
TTGTTGAGGTGCTCCTCCTCCATCTGTGCGCGATCTGGAGGGGCCCACCTTCTTCCGCGTCGGCCTGCTGTGTAGATCCTCCATGTCGCGCGGGGCCGGCATGGAAGCAGCCGCTGCACACATCTGCGGACCCGCAGCCGGAAGTGCAAGGCCGCGTGTCAGCAGCTGGAGCTGCATGGAGCACTCCGGCGCTGTGCTGGCCCCCTATGGGCCACGGAATCACTGGGTCAAGAGGCCCATTGATGCTGGCGTGAAACACTCCTGTGCTAACATCGGCGTCAGCACTTTGCCACTGCTTTGAAGAATCCCGGCCCTGGACTCTCCAGTGTATGTCCAAAGTTAATCTCTGCTGGAGTAAGGGCTGACACTTGGTTGTAGTCCTACATCGACTTGTAGGTCTGTTTTCTGATTACGGACATGGAGGCTCCTGTGTTCACCTCCATCTTGGTTTGCTTACCATCTACCACCACTATAGTAAAAATAGGTTCTACTAGTGCCTCATTCACATTAGACATGTTGCAAGTATGCTCCTCTGTCTGCCCCAAGCTTCCCACATGGCACGTAGCTGCTCGAAGCTTCCGAAAATTTAAGTTTCTTGCTCATCCTTTGCTTTGCCTTTTGCACCTCTGTATTTCTTCGCTAACTGCCCCTTCTTATTGCATCGGTGACAAAGGGCGGGACTCTCCGACCCCCCACCAGGTCGGAGAATCGCCGGAGGGGGCGGCGTGAATCCTGCCCCCACCGGCCGCTGAATTCTCTGGCACCGATGGGCTGAAGTCCTGCTGGTTCTTTGCCAGTCCCACCGTAAATTAGATTAGGTCCCTTACCGGCGAGACCTGGCGGCGCGGGCGGACTCCGGGGTCCTGGGGGGGGGGGGGGGCGCGGGGCAATCTGGCCCCAGGGGGTGCCCCCATGGTGGCCTGACCCGTGATCGGGGCCCACCGATGCGCGGGCGGGCCTGTGCCGTGGGCCACACTTTTCCTACGCGTCGGCCGTGTCAGCCTCTGCGATGGCTGACACAAAGGTGAACCCCCCCTGCGCATGCGCGGGAATGACGTCAGCAGCCGCTGACGCTCCCGTGCATGCGCGTACCCACGCCGGCCGGCGGAGTCCCTTCAGCCCCGGCTGGTGTGGCGCCAAAGGCCTTCCACCTTTCCGCACCTTTGGGGCGGGCCGACGCTGGAGTGGTTCACGCTACTCCATTCCGTTGGAACCCCCCGACCCGCCGAGTACGGGATAATTCCACCCAAACAGTGTCCAGAAACCTTCAATGGTTCGCATAGTGTGGCAGTCCACACCGAAAACACTCCACAGCTTTCACTTTTCAGCATACGGCTTCTTTCTGTACTTGGTGCAGCGCCCTTGACTAGGCACCACCATTAGCCTACTGAATATGTCTAGCCTTGCAAGCAGCCAGTTCTATGTCTGGAGCAATGTTCAGAGTCACCTTTAAAAGTTAGAGTGGTTTCACCCGATAAATGACGCTGAAAGCTGTCCTCGTTTATGCCGCAGGCCAGCCTATCTCACAGCATATCATCTAAAATTGCTCGAAAATCTGTGTTCTTAAAGCTGGTGCAATTCTGCCTCAAAGTTAGCTACTGATTGACCTGCTTTTCAAAAATGGCTGCGAAATTTGAACCTTTGAAAAATCACCGAGTGCTTCCGGTTATGGTGAATCTGTTTCAGAGCAACTAAAACTGCAAATGAAATTTCCCCTGGCTTCCGTGACATGGCCAGATTCCATATCAACTTAATAATCTTTACTCCACGTGCACTCCGAAGAATTGAACACAGTTTTGTCTCATCTTCTATTCATTTGTAAAAAGGAAATGCTCATCAAACTCATCAACCACCCTGAACATAGCCATGGTGCTGCTAACTTGAAATTCTGTTGAATGAACCTGCTATGAAAACTACCTACTCACTAAATACAACCTCGTGTTGCCACGCTGAACATCAAAAATCTTTGTATTCTTTTCTTGTTATTTTCTCCTTGTCGCCAAAAAGGTGAAGAAAGGCAGTTGAATCCGTGTTTAAAAGACAGAACTTTTTTATTTAAATAAATAACAAAGTTTAACAATAATTCATTACAACAGTGGTAACAGTAATGACTATGAAAACTGGACCACAAGTAAAGCAAGTCTTGCTTCCAGGTTACCTACTTACAGACTGGAAGGACCGTACATTCTTCAAACCCTCAACAGGTGCCAGTAAAACAATTACTTTTTAGAACATTCTACTCAAAATGACATTTTGTAACACCCTCAAATTAATTTTTATTCCTCTTTGTTAACATATCTCCAACAACATCCCTTCCCCTGTTTCTCGATAGCCTGCTCTCACCCACAATGCCTCATCACTGTGTTCTCCAATTCTAACTCTCTCACTCTGACCTTTTGTGAATGTTCCCCTCCTTTCACTGACAATTGCCAACCATTTTGACAGCTGTCTATGCCCCTGCCTCCAGAATCCCCCCCCCCCCCCCACTCTACTTCTCACTTTTCGTTTTAAAACCCTCATTAAAGCCCAGTTCTAAAATTAAACCGTTGGCACCTCTGCTAATGTAGTGTCCACAGTGACTCGGTCACTCTGGGTTCAAGTCCCATTGAGTTTGGATTTGAGTGCAAAACTGCGAGGCTGACCTGTTGACCCTCCAGCACAGTACGGAGGGAGCGGCTGCACAGTACGGAGGGAGCGGCTGCACAGTACTGAGGGAGTAGCTGCACAGTACTGAGGGAGTGGCGGCACAGTACTGAGGGAGTGGCTGCACAGTTCTGAGTGAGTGGCTGCACATTACTGAGGGAGTGGCTGCACAGTACTGAGGGAGTGGCTGCACAGTACTGAGGGAGTGACTGCACAGTTCTGAGTGAGTGGCTGCACAGTACTGAGTGAGTGGCTGCACAGTACTGAGTGAGTGGCTGCACAGTACTGAGTGAGTGGCTGCACAGTACTGAGGGAGTGGCTGCACAGTACGGAGGGAATGGCTGCACAGTACTGAGGGAGTGGCTGCACAGTACTGAGGGAGTGGCTGCACAGTACTGAGTGAGTGGCTGCACAGTACTGAGGGAGTGGCTGCACAGACTGCTAGGCTGACCCTCCAGCACAGTACTGAGGGAATGGCTGCACAGTACGGAGGGAGCGGCTGCACAGTACTGAGGGAGTAGCTGCACAGTACTGAGGGAGTGGCTGCACAGTACTGAGGGAGTGGCTGCACAGTTCTGAGTGAGTGGCTGCACAGTACTGAGGGAGCGGCTGCACAGTACTGAGGGAGTGGCTGCACAGTACTGAGGGAGTGGCTGCACAGTACTGAGGGAGTGGCTGCACAGTTCTGAGTGAGTGGCTGCACAGTACTGAGGGAGCGGCTGCACAGTACGGAGGGAGCGGCTGCACAGTACTGAGGGAGCGGCTGCACAGTACTGAGGGAGCGGCTGCACAGACTGCTAGGCTGACCCTCCAGCACAGTACTGAGGGAGTGGCTGCACAGTACGGAGGGAGCGGCTGCACAGTACTGAGGGAGCGGCTGCACAGTACTGAGTGAGTGGCTGCACAGTACTGAGGGAGTGGCTGCACAGTACTGAGTGAGTGGCTGCACAGTACTGAGGGAGCGGCTGCACAGTACGGAGGGAATGGCTGCACAGTACTGAGTGAGTGGCTGCACAGTACGGAGGGAGCGGCTGCACAGTACTGAGGGAGCGGCTGCACAGTACTGAGGGAGCGGCTGCACAGTACGGAGGGAGCGGCTGCACAGTACGGAGGGAGCGGCTGCACAGTACTGAGGGAGCGGCTGCACAGTACTGAGGGAGCGGCTGCACAGTACGGAGGGAGTGGCTGCACAGTACTGAGGGAGCGGCTGCACAGTACTGAGGGAGCGGCTGCACAGTACGGAGGGAGCGGCTGCACAGTACGGAGGGAGCGGCTGCACAGTACTGAGGGAGCGGCTGCACAGTACTGAGGGAGCGGCTGCACAGTACGGAGGGAGTGGCTGCACAGTACTGAGGGAGTGGCTGCACAGTACTGAGGGAGCGGCTGCACAGTACGGAGGGAATGGCTGCACAGTACGGAGGGAGCGGCTGCACAGTACGGAGGGAGTGGCTGCACAGTACTGAGGGAATGGCTGCACAGTACGGAGGGAGCGGCTGCACAGTACGGAGGGAGTGGCTGCACAGTACTGAGGGAGCGGCTGCACAGTACTGAGGGAGCGGCTGCACAGTACGGAGGGAGTGGCTGCACAGTACTGAGGGAGTGGCTGCACAGTACTGAGGGAGCGGCTGCACAGTACGGAGGGAGCGGCTGCACAGTACTGAGGGAGTGGCTGCACAGTACTGAGGGAGTGGCTGCACAGACTGCTAGGCTGACCCTCCAGCACAGTACTGAGGGAGTGGCTGCACAGTACTGAGGGAGCGGCTGCACAGTACTGAGGGAGCGGCTGCACAGACTGCTAGGCTGACCCTCCAGCACAGTACTGAGAGAGTGGCTGCACAGTACTGAGGGAGTGGCTGCACAGTTCTGAGGGAGCGGCTGCACAGTACGGAGGGAGTGGCTGCACAGTACTGAGGGAGCGGCTGCACAGTACGGAGGGAGTGGCTGCACAGTACTGAGGGAGCGGCTGCACAGTACTGAGGGAGCGGCTGCACAGTACGGAGGGAGTGGCTGCACAGTACGGAGGGAGTGGCTGCACAGTACTGAGGGAATGGCTGCACAGTACTGAGGGAGCGGCTGCACAGTACTGAGGGAGCGGCTGCACAGTACGGAGGGAGTGGCTGCACAGTACTGAGGGAGCGGCTGCACAGTACGGAGGGAGCAGCTGCACAGTACTGAGGGAGCGGCTGCACAGTACTGAGGGAGCGGCTGCACAGTTCTGAGGGAGCGGCTGCACAGTACTGAGTGAGTGGCTGCACAGTACTGAGGGAATGGCTGCACAGTACGGAGGGAGCGGCTGCACAGTACTGAGGGAGCGGCTGCACAGTACGGAGGGAATGGCTGCACAGTTCTGAGGGAGCGGCTGCACAGTACTGAGGGAGCGGCTGCACAGTACTGAGTGAGTGGCTGCACAGTACTGAGGGAGCGGCTGCACAGTACTGAGGGAGCGGCTGCACAGTACGGAGGGAGCGGCTGCACAGTACTGAGGGAGCGGCTGCACAGTACTGAGGGAGCGGCTGCACAGTTCTGAGGGAGCGGCTGCACAGTACTGAGTGAGCGGCTGCACAGTACTGAGGGAGCGGCTGCACAGTACTGAGTGAGTGGCTGCACAGTACTGAGGGAGCGGCTGCACAGTACTGAGTGAGTGGCTGCACAGTTCTGAGGGAGCGGCTGCACAGTACTGAGGGAGTGGCTGCACAGTACGGAGGGAGCGGCTGCACAGTTCTGAGGGAGCGGCTGCACAGTACGGAGGGAGCGGCTGCACAGTACGGAGGGAGCGGCTGCACAGTACGGAGGGAGCGGCTGCACAGTACTGAGGGAGTGGCTGCACAGTACTGAGGGAGTGGCTGCACAGACTGCTAGGCTGACCCTCCAGCACAGTACTGAGGGAGTGGCTGCACAGTACTGAGGGAGCGGCTGCACAGTACTGAGGGAGCGGCTGCACAGACTGCTAGGCTGACCCTCCAGCACAGTACTGAGAGAGTGGCTGCACAGTACTGAGGGAGTGGCTGCACAGTTCTGAGGGAGCGGCTGCACAGTACGGAGGGAGTGGCTGCACAGTACTGAGGGAGCGGCTGCACAGTACGGAGGGAGTGGCTGCACAGTACTGAGGGAGCGGCTGCACAGTACTGAGGGAGCGGCTGCACAGTACTGAGGGAATGGCTGCACAGTACGGAGGGAGTGGCTGCACAGTACGGAGGGAGTGGCTGCACAGTACTGAGGGAATGGCTGCACAGTACTGAGGGAGCGGCTGCACAGTACTGAGGGAGCGGCTGCACAGTACGGAGGGAGTGGCTGCACAGTACTGAGGGAGCGGCTGCACAGTACGGAGGGAGCAGCTGCACAGTACTGAGGGAGCGGCTGCACAGTACGGAGGGAGTGGCTGCACAGTACTGAGGGAGCGGCTGCACAGTTCTGAGGGAGCGGCTGCACAGTACTGAGTGAGTGGCTGCACAGTACTGAGGGAGCGGCTGCACAGTACGGAGGGAATGGCTGCACAGTTCTGAGGGAGCGGCTGCACAGTACTGAGGGAGCGGCTGCACAGTACTGAGTGAGTGGCTGCACAGTACTGAGGGAGCGGCTGCACAGTACGGAGGGAATGGCTGCACAGTTCTGAGGGAGCGGCTGCACAGTACTGAGGGAGCGGCTGCACAGTACTGAGTGAGTGGCTGCACAGTACTGAGGGAGCGGCTGCACAGTACTGAGTGAGTGGCTGCACAGTACTGAGTGAGTGGCTGCACAGTACTGAGGGAGCGGCTGCACAGTACGGAGGGAATGGCTGCACAGTTCTGAGGGAGCGGCTGCACAGTACTGAGGGAGTGGCTGCACAGTACTGAGGGAGCGGCTGCACAGTACTGAGGGAGCGGCTGCACAGTACGGAGGGAGCGGCTGCACAGTACTGAGGGAGCGGCTGCACAGTACGGAGGGAATGGCTGCACAGTTCTGAGGGAGCGGCTGCACAGTACTGAGGGAGCGGCTGCACAGTACTGAGTGAGTGGCTGCACAGTACTGAGGGAGCGGCTGCACAGTACTGAGGGAGCGGCTGCACAGTTCTGAGGGAGCGGCTGCACAGTACTGAGTGAGCGGCTGCACAGTACTGAGGGAGCGGCTGCACAGTACTGAGTGAGTGGCTGCACAGTACTGAGGGAGCGGCTGCACAGTACTGAGTGAGTGGCTGCACAGTTCTGAGGGAGCGGCTGCACAGTACTGAGGGAGTGGCTGCACAGTACGGAGGGAGCGGCTGCACAGTTCTGAGGGAGCGGCTGCACAGTACGGAGGGAGCGGCTGCACAGTACGGAGGGAGCGGCTGCACAGTACGGAGGGAGCGGCTGCACAGTACTGAGGGAGTGGCTGCACAGTTCTGAGGGAGCGGCTGCACAGTACTAATACAGGTGCCACCTTTTGGGTGAAATAAACTGTGTTCCCATCTGTCTGCTTGGGTGAATGTAGTTGATCCCGTGGCACTACTTTGAAGAGCAGGGATGTTATCACCAGTGTCCTGTCCTGGCCAATACTGTCTCTCAATCAACATCACAGTTACAAACAATCAGGTCGTTATCACATTGCTGTTTGAGCGACTTTGTGGCACGCACACTGGCTGCCACATTTTCTACATTATAACAGTGACTACACTTCAAAGGTACTTCATTGAATGTAACGTGTTTTGAGGTGTTTGGTGGTCATGAAAAGCACTATATAAATCCATTTGCTGACCTGGGTTTCTTGTTTCAGTGTTCAGTTTTGTTGTATTAAAAAGAAACAGTTTAGATATTTTCCTTTGGTAAAAATGCTGCACAAATTCAGGCATTGTTGTATTAAACTGTTGCTATGACCTTGCAGTTAATGCCTTGCGTTCAGCAATGCTCTGGCACCAAGTACAGGACATGCGTTCAACGACAAATTTCTATCATTTGTTTAGCGTTTGAATCTGGCCACTGATAATTTCAGCAGACCTATTGTGCCCATCGCTTCTAGAGGGAAATCTGAGCAGTATTGTAGACCAGTGAGGAGCCAGTGGAATGGTTTGATTAAATGCTTCTGCCAGATTTTGCACGGGTTTTACTGTCTTGCCAGTGCAACTCTGGTGCAACATGTCGATATTTTAAATTCTGAGTGTCCTCTATCCTGTAATACTTTTACAAATGGTGTCTCCCTTCACTGGCATGATAGTGTCTCCCTCACTGGAATGCAATTTCCTTTTGGATGAAAATATCTGTTACTGTCATTATATTTGACAGTTTATTTGGATGCAGTATTTCTCTCCTACCTATGACAGCCCTAAGGATGTCAGTAAGCTTATGTATGAAAGTGAAATGGGAATTGCCAAACATTTCTTTTGTGAATCCAACATCTGTCAAAGCTGGTAAGATGCAAGTAATTCTAGGGGAGTGGCAGAGGTGAACATGGGCTTGAACGGTTACTGTTTTTTTCCCCCCTGTTATTTTTTAATTTCAAGAATCACGAGTTTGAACTGGCCGGTATCTTTTCATTTCAAAGGAGCAGTGTTTCCCCTTTGTATAAAATAACTTAGCGAGTTAGGACGATGCACTGCACAAACACAGATTTCAGATCCCTATAACTAAAATGTTTGAGTTGGTGTGTTATGTTGCTTTCTGCTTTATGGATACTACCAGCCAGAAATGTGTGCATCTATCTATAGGGAGCATGTGGAGTCTAATGTGTTTGAGCATTAGAAGACATCAAGTTACACTGCCGCAGATTTGTATTTACTGCTTGCTGTATTTACATTTTTATTTGCCATAAGGTGGTTTTTGAAATGTTCTTTTGTGGAAAATATCAGTATAAGATCACTATATGGTCTGTATAAGACTTGCTGCCCTGCACTAAATACAGCTTCTGTTTCTTGATCTTTTGATTAAACAATCCAAAATAAAGAACCTGGGCTACTTAATATTGTGGGTTTGAGCGGATTGGTTCTCTAATCTGCAGTGCCCACCGCAGTGGCCTTCAACTGCCTTGACACATAGCCAGAGATTTTCTTTGACGGTTTTGTTAAATTGTTTGCTTTATTTGCTGCTTTGCTCTTTCGGTGAGGTGCAAAATGTTAATTGGCTCCACTGAATGAGCGACGAGAGCAGAAGGTTGGCAATGTTGGGGTGGGCATGGTGGAGGATTATCTCAGCTGTTGGGTGCATACATGATGCCACCAGCCCGACAATTTGCTCCTTCTTCAGTCTTTGGGGCCTGGGCACAGAATCAGGTCCTGATTTCTGCTTCTGATGATACTTAAAGTGGATGTTTTGAAAATTTAAATTCAAACTGCCTCTGAATGGAAAGTGGGAGAAACCAGCATTTTTCTGTAATTAATTACCCAGTAACAAATTTGCATTTTCAGAAATTGCATGTTTCAAATTGTTTTCCTCTGATTTTGTTAGTGGAACATTAATTACAGGGATGAGCTGTCATTCTTGTTTTTCCTTAAAGGCAGAATTAGAGCTCAAGAGATTTTGATATTTTCTGAGCACTTTAAGCGGTGGATATCCTTTGATATTTTTTCAGTTTCATATAACACACGCCAGCCTCTATAATATTGTAGCATGTCCTCATCAGTCACAAACTGTGCTGTTTTACAACTATAGCATATGTAACATATGGTTCATTGGCAACTGCTACCTGCAGTAATTTGCCCAACTGGTCACTTCTCATATGCTGCTTAACGGTGAGCGTTGACAGACCTGATGCTGAACCAGATGCTGTTGTTACCTAACATTAACAATGTATTTTCCAGCAACAGTCACTGGGTTTTAATAGGAACAGAAATCTTGGCTGATTTTAGTTCCCTCTAGCCCAGGGACAGCTGAGACCAATTTTGAGACCCTTACCGTCACCTTGACTGTAATGTATCAGTTTTGCACAGAATGTGGATTAAACCTGAGGTTCCTGCCTCAAAGTGTTGTTTTAATTAATTTGTAATATTGATTGATGATTATTAACTACTGCCACCTATTCTTCGGTACGTTTACTCACCAACCTTGACCTTGCAGGGAAACTGAAACTGGAGTGCAAACGCAGCATTAATTAAAGTTCCTGATTCTTGATTGATTTGGAACAGAAAATTAAACCCATAGAACTATAGAACCATAGAAATTATACACCACAGAACCATAGAAATGATACAGCACAGAACCATAGAAATGATACAGCACAGAACCATAGAAATGATGCAGCACAAAACCATAGAAATGATACAGCACAGAACCATAGAAATGATACAGCACAGAACCATAGAAATTATACAGCACAGAAGGGAGCCATTCAGCCCTACTTGTCCATGCTGTCCCAAAGGCACCTAGGTGCCCTTTCTAACCCCATATTCCTGCACACTACCCTTAGCCCTACAGCTTTACATCACTTAAGGTGCAGATCCAGGTACTTTTTGAAAGAGTTAAGGATCTCTGCCTCCACCACTACTCCAGCAGTGATTTTCGGACACCCACTACCCTCTGTGTAAAAGAGCTTTTCCTCATGTACCCTCTAATCCTTCTGCCACTTAGCGTGAATCCATGACTCCTGTTTTTTCAACTCTCTACCGAGAGAAACAGGTTCCTCCTGTCTATTCTATCTCTACCCCTCACAATTTTGTTTTCCTCAATTATGCCACCTCTCAGTCTTCACTGTTCGAAGGAAAACAACCCAAATCTCTCCTTGTAGCAGCAATTCTTCAGCCCTGGCAGCATTCCAGTAAATCTTCTCTGCACTCTCTCCAGAGCAGTTACATTCTTCCTATAATGTGGCGACCAGAGCTACAAACAATACTCGAGTTGTGGCCTCACCAGTGTCTTCTAATCCTAGCAGATGGAGATTTCAAACCTGAATTGCTGATCACATTATAAACAAGATCTTCAGCAACTCTGGGTCCAAACTAGTCTTTCCTATGAGAAACATGTTTAGAAGGTGTGGTTTTTCTACCCCATTGCATCTGGCGCTGATCCCATTGTGCCAAAAGCATAGTGGGAGAGGCTAGAATTGGCTTTGCACCAGGCTCTGAACTATGTTAGAGTCACCAGTCCCGTGGCGCCCGGCAGATAATCATATTTAAATGCGTCATTAGGCTCATCTAAGTAGGTGCAGCCAGTTTGGGGCTGCAGTCTCCCTGCTCCCTGGAGTCACGAGGCTGCACTGATTGCCAATTAATACTGGTCTCCACAAGCATAGACCAGGTGTGAGAGGGGCCATTGGAACCCCGCAGGTCATTGGGGACAGGGCTGGCATCTGGGCACTCTTGTAGCGCCAGGTTGGCACTGCATAGGGGCAGGACCTAAGGGAAGCCATGTCCACATACTAAAGGTGGGGAGGTGAAGGGGGTTATGAAGGGTATAACGAAGATTGGGAGGATCCAAAAATAGGGGAGGTCTAACAGGGGGGTCTGAAAGGGGGTTGCTTAAAGGTGGGGGTTTCTCAGCGACCCTCTAGTGAGATATGTTCACTTAGGGGGCAGTGGTGATGCCCTGATGCACACAAAGATAGATGGGTGTGGGCCATGGTGACCCTCATGCTAACCTTTATTGATGTGAGTGGAGGTGGGCAGCACGGTATCACAGTGGTTAGCACAGTTGCTTCACAGTGCCAGGGTCCCAGGTTCGATTCCTGCTTGGGTCACTGTCTGTGCGGAGTCTGCACATTCTCCCTGTGTCTGCCTGGGTTTCTTCCGGGTGCTCCGAAGTCCTGAAAGATGTGCATGTTAGGTGAATTGAACATTCTGAATTCTCCTTCTGTGTACCCGAACAGGTGTCGGAGTGTGACATCTCGGGGCTTTTCACATTAACTTCATTGCAGTGTTAATGTAAGCCTATTTGTGACAATAATAAGGATTATTATTATTATTAGGTTGCCCCTTGGGGGGTCGAGGGTTGGGGATGTTGCCCTTGTCTGCGGGGAGTCATATTCTCTGCCTGAGTTTGACTGGTGAGAAACTCCCCAAGCTCCTAAGTGTAGGTCAGTACAGGTCTGGATCTTGCTCAAAAATCCAGTGGGAAACACCCTCGCCAAACCCACTTTTTGGGTGAATTATGTCCATAATGTCATGATTTATTTCTGTCGGGAAGTGAGTGAATGGGTTTGGAAAACCCAATGAAAATAAGACCTCCAAATGTGAGGTCACTCAAAAACGGTTTGCTCTCTGTTCTATTGGTGACATATAAATGCACCTGAAATAAAAGAATGCTGAAACCTGTCATGATGTGCAGACATGCACATAACGAGATACAGACAGGCAGCTAAGGAACACAGAGAACAGGACATAACCAATCAGCAGGCAGAACACTCTGGGGTGGTTTACCACTATAAAAGGCACGAGGCACCTCTTTCCACTGGGGACATCTACAGAGTGAGTCAGGGTGTATATATCACATAACACCTCTCCAGCACATGGCTAAGAGCTAGTCTGGTTCAGTCAGACAGAGTAATCACACTTAGGTTAGCAGAGAGTCGAACTCACAGAGAACTGTGCTAACTGTGTGACAGGTTCAATAAATCAGATTGAACTAACTTCAAGGTCTGGAGTATCTTTCAGATCAAGCTGCATCCTGTTGCAGCCCGTGTTATCTAAGTGTGCTGAACACAACGTGGTACCAGAAGACTGCTATCCCTAGGTGGTTTACCTCAATCTGTTACATGCTGACCAGCAAATCTATCCCGGCACCATGGAGAAGATCCAGGCTCCTCAACAGCTGTGGACCTTCGGCAATCTCAGTGCCAACTGGCGGACTTTCAAGCAAAGGTTTCTGCTGTACATTGAAGCCTCAGACCTCGAGGGTGCGTCTAATACAAGAAAGATCGCACTTCTCCTCTCAACTGCGGGGGATCAAGCCATCCAATTCTTCAACTCGTTTAACTTCACCGAAGGCCAGGACAAGACAAGTTTCAGACCATCCTGGACAAGTTTGATAGTCTTTGTGAAGTGGACACCAATGAAATCTTCGAGTGCTATTTATTCAAACAACACCTACAAGGTGAAGATGAATCTTTCAACTCCTTCTTAACTAACCTCCGTCTACTAGCGCTGTCCTGCAGCTTTGGTGATATTGCTGACTCCATGATCAGAGACCAAATCGTTTTTGGAGTGCACTCTGATCCTCTGGGAGAGCAGCTGTTAAAAATCAAGCATATGACCCTGTAGGTCGCGATTGGAACATGCACAGTGCAAGAGCATGCCAAAAATCGGTATTCCCAATACAAATCGGCTGAAAATGAGAAACTTGCCTCCCACGAGCAGAGAGCCATCGCCCAGATGCAACGCCTCAACATTAGTGAAAGCCGCCATTTCACGCGCTCTTCCTCGAGCCCCACGCATGCCCGATGCGAATGGGATAACAAAGCGGCCGATCACCACACTGCGCAGGTGTGAACGTCTACCGACCGCACTGCGCATGTGCGAAAACGCACGGAGCGTAACAACGTCATGCCGTGCCAGAACTGTGGCACTGCCCACTTAAAGAAACGCTGCCTTGCAAGAGGCAGGCGATGTTTAAATTGCAGAAAGCCTGGACACTATGCAGCCTTGTGCAGGTCTGCACCACCAGTCAAGGGCCAGCGCTCCCAATTCCAACGCAGGCACGTTCGGAGTGTACAAAAAGGTTTACAGGATTCTGATCCTGGCAGTACAACGGATCCAGAGGCCAATTGCCTGGAGTCCCCCAACCATGTGGGCATCATTACCACATGTGAACATATCTCACTGACATCATCACGAAGCCTGTCCATCCTCACTGTGGATTCTGCGGACGAATGGCGTGTGGTGATGCAAGTAAATCAATGCTCTATCCAGTTCAAGCTGGACACAGGTGCTTCTGCCAATCTCCTTTCACAGGCAGATTTCAACCGCATCAAGAAGCCACCCAAGCTCCTTCCAGCAGCCTGCCAGCTCCTGGACTATAACGGCAATGCCATCACAGCACTGGGATCCTGCCATCTGCTCATCTCCAACAGGAGCATTCACGCAAGGCTAAGGTTTGAAATCGTCAAGCCAGACAGGCCCTCCTTGATCGGTGCACATGCATGCAAGCAGCTAAACCTTGTACAGCAGGTCTACACAATGACCTCACCCAACATGGATCTTCAAGCCGGCATTGATGACATCCTCGCTCAGAACCCGGATGTGTTTGACAGGATGGGCACTCTGCCACATCGGTACAAGGTCTTGCTACGGCCTGATGCCACGCCTGTGGTCCACGCACCATGCTGGGTCCTGGCTCCACTGAAGGAGCGCCTGAAGGCGCAGCTAATGGATCTTCAAGACCAGGGCATCATTTCCACAGTTACAGAACCGACTGACTGGGTCAGCTCGATGGTATGTGTAAAAAAGCCTTTGGGGAGCTGTGCATCTGCATTGATCCCAAGGATCTCAATCAGAATATAATGCGGGAACACTACCCCATCCCGAAGCGGGAGGAACTCACAAGTGAGATCGCACACGCCCAGTTTTACACAAAGTTAGATGCGTCACGTGGATTCTGGCAAATACAGCTGGATGAGTCCAGCAGAAGGCTCTGCACCTTTAACACACTGTTTGGCAGGTACTGCTATAATCGTATGCTATTCGGCATTGACACGGCCTCGGAGATCTTCCATCGAATCATGGAGCAGATGATGGAGGGCATTGAAGGTGTTCGTGTGTATGTGGACAAAGTTATCATATAGTCCACAACCCCCGAAGAGCACATCTCTCGTCTCCAGCAGGTATTCCGCCGTGTCCATGCCAATGGCCTCAAGCTGAACAGGGCCAAGTGTTGCTTTGGCTTGTCGACACTTAAGTTCTTAGGTGACCAGATATCTCAGCAGGGTGTGCGCACAGACACGGTCAAAGCCTTCGAAGCCATGAAGACCCCTGAAGACAATACGGCGGTGCTGCGCTTCCTAGGCATGGTGAACTTTTTGGGCAAGTTTATCCCAAACCTGGCCTCACACACCACGGCCCTCAGACACCTGGTGAAAAAGCCCACTGCCTTTGTGGCAGGCAGCTCATCAAGCAGAGTGGTTGGAGCTGAAAGCCAAGCTCACCACTGCACCTGTATTGGCATTTTTTGACCCTGACAGGGAAACGAAAATCTTGACAGATGCGAGCCAGAACGGCATCGGCGCGGTGGTGCTCCAGTGCGATGGCACCTCATCCTGGGCACCGGTTGCCTACGCATCACGGGTAATGACACCCACCGAGCAGCGATACGCCCAAATTGAAATGGAATGCCTGGCCTTCCGACTGGAATTACCAAGTTCCATGATTATGTCTACAGCCTGCCGACGTTCACCGTCGTGACGGGCCACAGGCCTCTGGTCCACATTATCCACAAGACCTGAACAACATGACGCCCCGGCTACAACGCATCCTCCTCCGACTCAGAAGGTTTGACTTTGAACTAGTGTACACACTTGGAAAGGAGCTCATTATTGCGGATGCTTTGTCCCGCTCCATAACCTTGCCCAGTGAACCGCCGGCATTCATCCAACAGATTGAATCATAGGTGCAGCTGTGGGCCAGCAACATCCCGGCGTCTGATGAAAAGGTGATTTGCATTCGCGACGAGACAGCCAAAGACTCTCTTCTGAAGAATGTCATGCACCACCTCGCCAATGGCTGGCAAAAAGGGCAGTACCCTCAATTCTTCAATGTGAAGGACGAATTGACGGTGGTTGATGGTATCCTCCTCAAGCTGGACCGCATTGTCATTCCACTTAGTCTCCAGACCTTGGTGCTCCGGCAAATCCACGAGGGACATCTGGGTGTCGAGAAGTGCAGGCACAGAGCCAGGCAAGCTGTCTACTGGCCTGGGATTAGTCAGGACATCTCAAATATGGTCCTCAACTGTCCGACCTGTCAATGCTTCCAGCCAGCACAGAGCAAGGAGACGCTTCAGCAGCATGAAATCGTGAACTCCCGGTGGTCCAAGGTGGGCATCGACCTCTTTCATGCCAATGGTCGTGATTATGTGTTAATCATTGATTATATTTCCAACTACCCAGAAGTCTTGAAGCTCTCGGACCTCACATCCAAGACCATCATCAAGGCCTGTAAGGAGACGCTCTCCTAGCAAGGTTTTCCACTCACTGTCATGAGTGACAACTGTCCTTGCTTCAGCAGCCAAGAGTGGTCATATCAGTTTAACCACGTTACTTCCAGCCCGCATTACCCGCAGTCCAACGGGAAGGTTGAGAAAGGGGTGCACATATTGAAGCAGCTCATCTGCAAGGTCGCAGTTTCTGCTTCTGATGTCAACCTTGCTGCTTGCGTACAGGGCAACCCCTCTGTCTACCGGCATGTCAACGGGTCAACTCCTGATGAACAGGGACCTGTGGACGACTCTTCCAGCCATACACTTGCCTGACCTGGTCAGCTCCCGGTGCTGCAGAAGGTGCAGAAACTCAGGGACCGGCAGAAGCAGGGCTATGACGCTCACGCCACCGATTTGCCTGTGCTATCCCTGGCGGTTGCTGTTTGGATCAAGCTACCTGATGGAGGCTGGTCAGCTCCAGCTGTTGTTGTTCGACAGGCTGCTCCTTGATCGTATGTTGTGCGTATGGCTGATGGCTCTGTTGTGCGGCGTAACAGACGGGCACCGTGCATAGTTGCCTGCCCGCAACCACATTGTTCGTTGTTTCCATCTGTTATTGTGCCACCTCCTGATACCTCGACCCACGAGGCCACCAGTCAAGCTTCAATCCTGCCAAATATGCCTTGGATAGGCGCGGTATTTCAAAAAGCTGTTTGATGAAGTGCCATGTAATGGCAAAGTTGAAACTATAGGAACAAAAGGGACATGAGCAGCATGGATAGAAAGCTGGCTGTGTAACAGGAAACAGTAGTGATAAACGATTGTTTTTTTGACTGGAGGAAGCTACCTCGTGGGGTTCTCCAGGGGTCAGTATTTAGGCCACTGCTCTTGATATATATTAATGATCTAGATTTGTGTATAGGGGTACAATTTCGAAATTTGAGATGATCCAAACTTGAAAGTATTGTGAACTGTGAGGAGGATAGAGATGGACTTCAGAAGGGGATAAACAGGCTTTGGGATTGTGTAGCAGATGAAGTTTAATGCAGGTGGTACTTTTTGGGAGGAAGAATAAGGAGACGTGCAATATAATCTAAAAGATACAATTCTGAAGGGGGTTCAGGAACAGAGACATCTCTGTGTAAATGTGAACAAATGATTGAAATTAGCATGGTAGGTTGGGAAAGGGTTTAAAAGATGTATGTGGGATCTTGGGCTATATTAAAAGAGGCATAGGGCGCGATTGATCAACCTCATCGTGGGAAACTTGGCCATTTAATCCCGCGAGTGGCCTCTCGTGAGATTCACGATGCTCGGAACGCCTTACGGGATCTAATTGCCACGCTGGCAGTTTCAAGGTGCCGAGTGCCAAGTTGCCAGTGCCGAGGATCGGACCTGGGGATGCCCTGCCCTTAAGAGGCGGGGTGAGGGGGACCCGGACCCCCAAAGAGGTAAGTTGGAGCAGTGTGTGTCCGGAGGCCATGGAGCGGTGTCCAAGAAATGTTGAGAGATAGGGATGCCCTTTCAAAATGGCACCCCGATCGCTTCCTGTACTAATGAGCCAAGCTCATCAGTGCAGGAAGTGAGGGAAGTGGGGCATCGGCGGAGCGTCCCTCGCTGAAGCCAAAAAACAGCAACAGAGTCCCGTCTCACAGCGTGATCGTTCACAATGCCAGACGCCGAGAAAGAGCCTGCTATAGGTGCCCAAAATGGGATGCTTTTTGGGCATTAAATCGCACCCATAGAATACAAAGCAAGAAATACATGACAAATCTTTCTAAAACACCGTTTCAGCCTCCATTGAAGTATTATGTTCGATTCTGGGTGTCGCACTTTTGGAAGATAGTGAAGGTTTTACATAGGGTACAGGTTTTGGGGGTGAGGGACTCCAGTTACTTGGATAGATTTGAGAAGCAGCGGTTGTTATCCTTGAGGTGAGAAGACTCCGAAGCGATTTGATGGAGGAGTTCAAAAACATTAGGGATATAGACAGAGTAGACAGAAACTGTTCCAATTGGCAGAAGGATTGCAAACCCGAGGACCGATTTAAGTTGATTGTGTTATGATCCATGTCGAGACTGGTAACATTTGAAAAAAAAAGATTCAAACTTCCAGTTACGAGTTGCAGGAATGACGTGGCATATGTCTCACATTTTAAATCTTTTACTGTAACAAATGACTAAAATAATACCATTGATGTATTCCTACTATCTTTCTGTAATCCACCTATACTTTAAACTACAGAAAGCAACATTCCCTTTTTATATTCATCACATATCACCCTCGACATGATATTGCTGTCGTTATGGCAAACAGCCTACAGTTACTTCCAACAAGTTCACATTTTCCTGTTTTGTCGAGTACTAACTTCGAATGACTGCCTCTTGGCACTTTGCTTAGTTTTCAGAGTTTCCTAAATCTATGCCAGCAGTAAAGTCTGTCCCTACGATAGATCTCCCAGAATCCTTATATGTCAATGGGAGCGGACGGCATGGTGACGCAATGGTTAGCAGTGCTGCCTCATGGGGCCGAGGGCCTGGGTTCGATCCCGGGTTCTCTCCTGTCTGCATGGGTCTGACTCCAACAACCTCAAAATTTGCAGCGTAGGTGGATTGGCCACACAACAATTCCCCGCTGAGGCCCAGATTGCAACAGAGTCCTGTTCGATAGTGTGGTTTTTCCCAGCACTACGAGCGCCGGGAAACACCCGGCTAAATGCGCTCAACATGCAACTCTTGCAATTCGGTTAGATCGGACCATCAGAATCTACCATTGTGAACTCAAAGACTACCGCCAGTGTCTCCAATTGTGAACACCTTACACCATCACTCCGGCAACACGATCTGAGCTGCTATTTGATCTTTTACCACCTCAGACCTGTTAATAAGCAGACTTCAGAACAGGTCACAAGACTCCCTTTATTTTATTTTAAATTTAAAGACATAGCTCCAAAACAACAGCCTAATAAACATTATAAATGTAACAATTGTCAAAAGTATTAAAAATAATATGACTGCTTATTTCCTTCTGTGACCGTGCCCAATGCCAGTCCTGCCTCTACTATTCTTCTGCTGAAACTCTCACAAGTTCTTTGTTACATCTACAGCTGACTATTCCAATGCATCCTTGACCAACCTCCTGCCTTTTACCCTCCATAAACTTGAGGTTATTGAAACCTGTCCTAGTCCTACTCTGACCGGTCCCAATCACCCTTGTGCTCACTGACTGTGCTCACTCTATAAACCAGTTAGACTGTTACATGGGCAGGGTGGGTATGGAGGGAAATGGGCCAACTGCAGGAAAGTGGGACTAGCTTAGTGATAGAAACTGGGTGGCATGGACAAGCTGGGCCGATGGGCCTGTTTCCATGCTGTAACATATTTGACTCTATGACTGCAGTAGCTGCCAGTTGATCAAAGCTTTGATTTTAAAATGCCTTAATTGTCTGGCTCTCCCTACCACTGTGATTTCTTCCAGGCTCACAACTCACTGAGATATCTGCATGCCTTTAATTCTGGCCTCTTGAGCATCTTCAATCTTAATTGCTTCAGAATTTTAATGGCCATGCCTTCAACTGCCTGGGAATACACAGCACACACACACAAGTAATTGTTGTTTTTCACTTTTGAACAAACACTCCTGCATAAACTCATAATGCTATGGACATGATTCAGCGGCCCCGTTGTGCCAGGCACAGATCCGGGTGTAATGGGTGAATCGTGCATGAGCCTAAAATTGGACTCCGTGCCAGGCATGGGCCGATCGCGAGTCATCCGATTTACTCCATGCAACTCGCCCTTGTTGGGCGAGATCTAAATCTGAATACCTGAAAGATATTCAGATAGTCAGATCTGAAAGGGGGGGCGGGAAGTTCGGGGATCTGCCGGACAAATCTGTGAGGAGTTTTTAGCTCGCTAATGGGAAATCCCTCGAAGTGCAGCCTCGGTGGGGAGAAACTCCACCAGTCCAAACAAAATTGGCAAAGTGACGTTGGATAGCATGGTGTTTCTCAGCCACCGAGACTGAGAAACACCCTGCTAAATGTGCCCTTCAGGGGACTTTAACTTGAGTCTGCCGAATCGCGCCCTATAAAAATAAACCCAAGGCTTGTCCAGAGGTAAATACTGCTTCCATGTATGAGGTTGACCCTCCCAACACTTGTGGAAGTTACAAGTAAAGCTTGAAGTCAGCCAGCCACTGTTTCATAATTAATTTTTTTTGTTCCCTATTTTTTTAAAAACTTAACGATCATCTGCACTTTGGACCTCAGTCTTGCTGCTGGGTTCCTTGATTTAAAAGTAATTTTCGACAGGCATGAGGCACATACTTTGTTGAATTCAATAAAATCTTTTCCCTGCATACAATTCATTCAGTACAGAATTCAGATGTGTTTGATCATATCTCATTTAACAAAGAACAGAGAACTAACAGCAGGCTCTTGCAGGTTTTGGCGAGTGAAATTTGTTACATTGAACATTCTTAATGGATTTAGAATTTATAAAATAATTTAGTATCCATTCCCAAAGCTAGCTTTGAAGATATGTGTGAACAGATATGTTCTCTCAAGATGTCTGATGATAAGTGATTTTGTAGACGGGCAAATTTACACCTTTCTTCAATGTGTGAACCCACTCTCAGATCACCCTGATCTCCAAGGATATTCTCTTCCCAGGTTGCCAACCATGAAATTGAGCTCCTTCGCATTACTGTTGCCAGCCCTGTGGAAGCACTAAGCTAAAGAGAAATGGTAGCCTGAAAGTCTGTATGATGTGCCCCGATACAGGGCGGTAACATGGAAGTAATATTTGCGTGCCAGAATCGTGCAGGATGAGCAAGTTGCGGTATCAAAAAGCCTTTGATGTTAGTTTGGCACAAGTTCGCCATTTTGAACCATGTGGGCTTTGTTAGCACCCTCTGTTACTTACCTCCAGCTGAGTGTGTGTTCATCTGCTGGATTAACACCACTACTCCATTCATATTATATGGTGACCTAAGCATCCAGGTGAGGTGCTTTTGACTTACTTTTGCTGGTGGTGAGTTAGTAGAAGTACTGTGTTCTGTGTTATTGGAGGAGTTTTGCATTTTCAAGGTGCTAGATCAAACAAAGAGGCCAGAGGGATGGGGCTACAGTTGCAGGCTGCAGTATCATTTGGAAATAAAACATAGGCTGCAGAGAGAGGGGAAGCAATGCACTGTGGGAGGAGGAGGGCTCTCAAAACCCTACCTGACAAGTGTCTTTCAGGAGCACTTTTCCTACTTCCATCTTGAGCAGCAGCAATATGTAATGGGCTTTCGTCTCACTAAGAAAGCTGTCACTGAATTGTGCCACCTCCCCACCTCCTACAATCTGAACTTCAGCCTCGCAGAAGGACGAGGATGGTGCTGCCAATGGTCTTCAAAGTCACTATTACCCGAAATATTTGCACCAATGAACCCCTCCAAATGGAAGCTGGAAACATTTGCAGCATCTCACAGTTTGCCACCCTTTATTTTGTGACATATGCCCTTTATGGAAGGAGAGGGGACTTCATTGTTTCCTCACTGACCAGAGGTAAGCAGGAGGAGAGAGCACATGGACGAAACCTAGTTGCTAAGTCTACAAAGTGTAAAATGAAAATGTTCTTTTCTTTATCCCACACCTTCAGATCCACAAACACAACTTCATTGAAATCTGTCACCAAGGGTATACTCACTATGGCTCACAATGGTGTTCTTTCATATTTCTTACACATATCATAGCTAACGCTTACCTGTTCCATAGGTTTGGTATATTCTACATCTCTTATACCCGCATCACTGAACTAAATTTTTAATCTTTGGGAAGACAGATGGACAAATCACTGATGCAACTTTAGTACAATCAACTTTTTGTCTTCTGGACTCCTGTTCTAAGATGCTAACAAGACTTCCTCAATTTCTTTACAAGAAAATTAGGATTCATTAACAGATTGTGTAAATTTTAAGTGCACTGTTTTTCCAAGTGCACTGTTTTCCCAGATACAATGGCCCTGTTGTGTTCCATATCAGGTTTCATGTGTACTTTTTTCATCGATAATCGGCTGAGTATGAAAGGTATTTCGCTGGATACGACATCCTTGCTAATAAAATTATTCCTTCTGGTGATTTTACAGGGAATCACCACTCTTTTCAGTGATTTTAAGGGTATTATCATCCCCAAGTCTGAAACTTCTAAATTCTTTACCCGTGTTCCGATCTTTGTCACTTATAAAATCCAGGTAACATTTCCACATACTGGAGATGTATATCCGCCGTCTAAAATGGTACAACTGAAGGACTCTGCAACCAGCATATTCATCACTGGACTGAACTTTCTCATTACTAAGACAATGCCTTCTCTTTGATCAATATCTCCCTCTTCCTCATAATCTTCTGTCTTGTGTTTAGTTTCAAATACTGTATGCTATAAACTGTTGTAAGAGATACAATGGAATTTCGAATCACACCAAAAACACCGATTGACCACACCCATTGGGTTTAATTTTTCTGTTGAAATTTCCCAATTCAGTCCTCCTGCCAAATTTGTGAAAGGTTATTATTGTTAATTATAAATTTTATTTCATATTGACACTTAAGAACATAGAACATAGAACAGTACAGCACAGAACAGGCCCTTCGGCCCTCAATGTTGTGCCGAGCCATGATCACCCTACTCAAACCCACGTATCCACCCTATACCTGTAACCCAACAACCCCCCCTTAACTTTACTTTTATTAGGACACTACGGGCAATTTAGCATGGCCAATCCACCTAATCCGCACATCTTTGGACTGTGGGAGGAAACCGGAGCACCCGGAGGAAACCCACGCACACAGGGGGAGGACGTGCAGACTCCACACAGACAGTGACCCAGCCAGGAATTGAACCTGGGACCCTGGAGCTGTGAAGCATTTATGCTAACCACCATGCTACCCTGCTACCCTGCTGCAAGACTTGTGACCTATTTCTCGACCACCTCGCTATCCTGTTAACATAGTGTCGTCCATAGTCTATCTTTGTGTCATGAATGCTGCTGGGAAGAAATGTTTGCCTGAGAACTTTTTTAGAGCCTCTGTCATTTGTGTTAACAGTATGTGTCTTTCTGTAAATTTAACTTGCGTCAAACCCAGAAGCCAATCCATATTTTTAACTTTAGCACAGTCCAATAATTTAAATGCCGGTTTGACTGAGGGATTTCTAGACGGTATTATTGCAGCCCAGTATATAGTCTGCTGAATTCGATTATATACTCTTTCATGGAGGTATTCTCTGATTTTCTAAATCTGACCAGGCCTCGTGGGCACTTAACAAGTTGTCCTTTTACATTTTATCCATGAAAGTTAATAACGTATCCAATCCTTCATCTGAGTCTAACTTATCCGAATCTAATTCCGAGAATCCTTGCATCTTATTTTGCTTTTATACGGTATTGAAAGTGCCAAGGCTACTCCTTGTCTTTTCTTGGGCAAGGACATAGCCAGTGTCGATATGGTAACTTCATTCTGCCATTGGTTATAGGGTTAACATTCGTCAAATAATAGTGGGTAGTCATATCCCAACACACTACACTTGGATTCAGCCATTTATTTTTCTAAGTTTATTAAATCACGTTTCTAGGTTAGAATTTAGAACACAGTCTTTCAAACAAAGAAACCTCAATTTGCAATCCTTTTTAAACTAGCAGAAACCATCTTCTATTACCATTATTAAGCTTCAATTGTACCGAAGTAATAAGAACTAGAAAGCCAGTCTTGACTCCAATGTTATTGTTTTCTACAATCACTTCTCCAACTCCTTGTATATCAAACAATTAAAAAGTCAAATTCTAACTTACGCTCTGGAGGACATGTAACTCTTTCCTGACACATCTTCCTGTTTTCTTGTAAAATAAGAGCAGCATTGAACAATTTTTATTTCTGATCGATGAACAGGCTGCTTGGACAGATGTTAACCCCGTTTTGTTTTGAGACTCAAACAAATGTTTTTGTGTGCAACCATATGACAGAGTCTGTCCATGAATTAAGCAAGTTACCTCACAAAAACGCCTACTCCACTGGGTTCTTTTGTACATTGCTCAGACATTAATCTCTTCTTCGTCAGGTATCAACATCCTGCCCTTCCCCAGATATTGCTCTCCTCAGACAGAGCTTCCCCCTGGACACAGTGTCCTCATCTACACAAACTGTTCAGTTAGTAGCTGCACACTGCACCCTTTCACTTTCTGATCTGCCATCACATGGCCCCTTAACCAAAACCATTATCCATACTTGACCCCTCCACTAGAAACCTGTCTACATCAGTTCCCCACAAACAATTTCTACTGCACATCCTGTCCTTCTACTCAAACCCTGTTACCTTCTTATTCATTTTTCACACTCAGCTTCCCCTCACCTAGGGCTACATTCTCCCCTACCCAGCGGGGTGGGAGGTCCCGGCGGGATGGAATGGCGTGAACCGCTCCGGCGTCGGGCCTCCCCAAAGGCGCGGATCCGCACCTTTAGGGGCCGAGCCCTCACCTTGAGGGGCAAGGCCCACGCCGGTGGTTCCCGTCCCGCCAGCTGGCGTAGAAGGCCTTTGTCGCCACGCCAGCCGGGGCCGATGGGACTTCACCGGCCAGCGGAAGTCCGGGCATGCGTGGGAGCATCAGCGGCTTCTGATGTCATCCCCGCGCATGCGCAGGGGGGGCCACTTCGGCGGAAGGAAAAGAGTGCCCCCACAGCACAGGCCCGCCCGCGGATCGGTGGGCCCCGATCGCGGGCCAGGCCACCGTGGGGGCACCCCCCGGGGCCAGATCGCCCCCCCCCCAGGGCCCCAGAGCCCGCCCGCACCGCCAGTCCCGCCGGTAAGGGAGGTAGTTTTTATTCACGCAGGCGGGACAGGCATTACAGCAGCGGGACTTCGGCCCATTGCGGTGCCGGAGAATTCGGCGGCCAGCGGGGCGGGATTCACACCGCACCCCAGCGATTCTCCAACCCGGCCCGGGGGTGGGGGGGGGGGGGGGGGGCGAAGAATCCAGCATCTGGTCTCTTATCCACAGCCAGTCTTACATTGGAGACTTTACCCACCAACATGGATCCATCCTCGCTTGCTCATACAGACTTCACACAGACAGCCCATCTATCACAATCTGTTCCATTGCTCGTATAGCACTCATCTTTCGCACTCTGCTTTTGCTTTCACTCACTCCATTGTATATGTTTCACTTCTCTGGAAAGTCTGTTCCCCTCATTTACGTGGTTCTGTCTCATGCTGAACCTTTCGACTTTGGCCAGACCCTTGTGTGGAAGGGTGACTGTCCTCTGTCAATTCTAATAACATTCATCTCAGTCACTCTCTCGCTTTATTACTCACTAATTTCCCCTTGAAACTTTTTAAAAACTGATTTTGTGTGCTTGAGGGAAGGATAGGTAATGCTGACAATTGGAATGTGCTCAACTTCATCTGTACTAATGGAAAATTCAGTGGTGTTTTGGATGCTGTTCTGCACACTCGAGGAAGGTACTGAGAGTTTGTTAGCACTCTGCATTGATAGGGTAAAAATATATACGTGGCACTTTGAGATATCTTTTGCACTGATGCCCAGTATAAAATAAAGCCAAACATTCTCAGACCCATTTATCTCCTCAATGAATGATGTAAACAATATTAATGCCTGAAATCCTGTGTAGTGATTGAGGCCTTAAAATTTACCACTCTATATTGATTTGTGTCCCAGCTCTTTTTGTCCAAAAGTCAACAGAATCTCTGAAAATGGAAAGACTGAGGAAGCTCCAGTGCCTGAAACCTATGTGCACGTTTGTGGTTCTGCACTTGCTTAGCCTTTGCTGGTGTCCTTGTTTTGCTCTGATTTTCACATTCTAAATGTGCTGCCACCACTATTTGTTGTTTTATCAGTGCCCTCTCCACTTGATGTGCAGCTGTTTTTTTTCACATTCTGGCAGCTGTCATTGTTCGTCTGCCCCCAGAGTGCTGAGGAGTCAGACCTCATTTGTTGAGAGTGAATTGGAAACAACAAAAAGTTCTCAGCAATGAAAAGGAATCTGAAGGTGCCTGTGTTGGATCACTGGGTCACCTAGCACTGAGCTGTTACTTGCTGCAGCATAAGAACCAAAGAATACATAATAGCACAAGAATGCCTATAACAGTTCGAAGTGCCTATTCTGCTTTCATTCATTAGCTGTATCAGCACACCTCAACATCTTGCCCTTCAAGGCTCTTGACATAGTTTTAATTGGTACCCTGGTGACTTCCCCTGGGGTCCGGTTTAGCTCATTTGGCTGGAAAGCTGGTTGGTGATGCAGAGCAAGATCAGCGCGTGGGTTCAATTCCCTTTACCTTTACCAATTACCTTTACCTAATGGTATAAGTTTCATGACTTTCTTTGTGCAAAACATTCCTCTCGCTACATTCCTACTTGTAGCTTTTTCATTCTTAACTATTCTTCTGCTGGTATTTGACCAGCTGAAATGGTCACTAGTCTTTTTTTTATTTGTTCATGGGGTGCGGGTGCTGCTGGATAGACCAACATCGATTGCTCATCCTCACTTGCCCCTGAAGATGGTGTTGAGTTGCCTTATTGAACTGCTGCAGGTCATGTGCTTCAGTAACAGCTACCTTCACAGGTTTGGAAGATGCTGTCAAAGGAGCCTTGCTGAGTTGCTGCAGTGCACGTTGTAGATTGTACCACTATTGACACCATGCGTTGGTGATAGATGGGGTGTAAATCAAGCAGACTGCTTTGCCTGGATGGTGTTGAGCTTCTCGAGTGTTGTTGAAGCTGCACTCATCCAGGAAAGTGGAACGTATTTCATCTCACCCCTGACTTGTAGCTTGTAGATGGTGGCCAGATTTTGGAGAATTGGATGGTGAGTTACTTGCTGCAGAATTCCTATTCCCTGACCTGCTCTTGTAGCCACAGTACCTACCTGGGCAGTCCATTTCAGTGTATGGTCAATGATAAACCCCAGATGTTGATAGTGGGTTGGGGGTCAGCAATAGTAATGCCATTGAATGTCATGGGGAAATGGTTAGATTCTCTCTTATTGGAGGTGGTCATCGTCCGGTACTTCTGTGGCGCAAGTGTAACTTGCCACTTATCAACCCAGTTGTCCAGGTCTTGCTGCATATAGATGCAAACTGCTTCAGTAACTGAGGTGCTGTGAATGGTGCTGAACAGTGTGCAATCATCCACAAACATCTCCACTTCTGACCTTCTGATGAAAGGAGGTCATTGATGAAGCAATTGAAGATGGCTGGGCCTAAGACATTTGTTATGAAGATATGTTATGTAAAACAGTCATTTCCAAACTCCACACAACCTGTGGGTGCGTCGAGGGTGGGTGTTGGGAGGGCCACGGGGCTATCGGTCACGATGTTCCTGATTGTGGGAAGAAGTGCCCAATGGCCGCGACCAGTTTTTTAAAATGCCGCCACGACCACCTTTCAGACTGCCAGCTGTCCCACGCATGCAAGCCCCCTCGGAGCCCAGCGAGGGAGACTGTTTGCTCCTGACATAGCGTGCTGATCCAAGAGCAGATTCTTTTAAAAAATCAATGGAGTTTTCTCTCCAGAAGCAGCAGCAGAGAGCAGGTCACGTGCTCTTGGCACAAGAGAGATTTCTCCATTTTGCAGCTGCCAGCAGTGCTGGTGTGAGCTCCAGTGCCTCTGGTGAACAACCCATGAAGAAGAAGCTGAAATCAGGAACAAAGCAGCATAAAGGTGATTTCTTGAGGGATGGGTTTATTAATTGTGTCAATGTAAATCAGGATGCAAAGCTCATGTGTGTTATATGCAGGGAAGAACTGGCAAATGAAAGATTAAAACCCTCAAAACTTCAAAGGTATTTGAAGACTAAGCATGGTGGGTTCGAGGACAAACCTCTTGGTTCTTGTCAATGGATACAATGGGAACTCAAATAACCTGCTGAAGCCCTTGGCAGAAATGTAACATTGAATGACAAAGTGAGATAATTAGGACTGTAGGAGCATTTTCAGAGACTAAGTATTGGGCTCACTTTCACATGAAGGATTTTCCTTCTTAATTACGGCTCAGCTAACACAAAGACTCTCGGAGATAGCGATTCTGGTTAAGACGGCTTTTATTTTCAAAGCTTGGCCAACGTACGAGGGAGAGTGGTTTGGGTCAGTGCGAAAACAAATTCTGCTTCACACGGCTTTTGGTAAAAGAGGGGGGGGTGTGGCATTGTTAATCAAGGAAAGTATTACAGCGGTAGAAAGGACGCTTGAGGACTCGTCTACTGAGGTAGTATGGGCCGAGGTTAGGAACAGTAGAGGAGAGGTCACCCTGTTGGGAGTTGTCTATAGACCTCCGAATAGTTCCAGAGATGTAGAGGAAAGGATTGCAAAGATGATTCTCGACAGGAGCGAGAGTAACAGGGTAGTTGTTATGGGGGACTTTAACTTTCCAAATATTGACTGGAAATACTATAGTTCGAGTACTATAGATGGGTCAGTTTTTGTGCAGTGTGTGCAGGAGGGTTTTCTGACACAGTATGTAGACAGGCCAACAAGGGGCGAGGCCACATTGGATTTGGTACTGGGTAATGAACCCGGCCAGGTGTTAGATTTAGATGTAGGTGAGCACATTGGTGATAGTGATCACAATTCGGTTATGTTTACTTTAGCAATGGGCAGGGATAGGTATATACCGCAAGGCAAGAATTATAGCTGGGGGAAAGGCAATTATGATGCTATTCGGCAAGATTTAGGATGTATAGGATGGGGAAGGAAACTGCAGGGGATGGGTACAATCGAAATGTGGAGCTTTTTCAAGGAACAGCTACTGCGTGTCCTTGATAAGTATGTACCTGTCAGGCAGGGAGGAAGTTGTCGAGCAAGGGAACCGTGGTTTACTAAGGAAGTTGAAGCACTTGTCAAGAGGAAGAAGAAGGCTTATGTTAGGATGAGACATGAAGGCTCAGTTAGGGCACTTGAGAGTTACAAGTTAGCCAGGAAGGACCTAAAGGGAGAGTTAAGAAGAGCGAGGAGAGGACACGAAAAGACGTTGGCGGATAGGATCAAGGAAAACCCTAAGGCTTTCTATAGGTATATCAGGAACAAAAGAATGACTAGAGTAAGATTAGGGCCAATCAAGGATAGTAGTGGAAAGTTGTGTGTGGAATCAGAGGAGATAGGGGAAGCGTTAAATGGATATTTTTCGTCAGTGTTTACACTGGAGAAAGACAATGTTATCGAGGAGAACACTCAGGTGCAGTCGACCAGGCTAGATGGAATTGAGGTTCAAAAGGAGGAGGTGTTAGCAATTTTGGAAAATGTCAAAATAGATAAGTCCCCTGGGCCAGATGGGATTTATCCTAGGATTCTCTGGGAGCCAGGGAGGAGATTGCAGAGCCTTTGTCCTTGATCTTTATGTCGTCTTTGTCGACAGGAATAGTGCCGGAAGACTGGAGGATAGCAAATGTTGTCCCCTTGTTCAAGAAGGGGAGTAGAGACAACCCTGGTAATTATAGACCTGTGAGCCTTACTTCGGTTGTGGCTAAAATGTTGGAAAAGGTTATAAGAGATAGGGTTTATAATCATCTTGAAAAGAACAAGTTGATTAGCGATAGTCAACTATCGCTAATAGCATATTATATAGCGATAGAAAGGCTCAGGGAATTGTTGTTTTCGTTAGAGAGGAGAAGGCTGAGAGGTAACTTAATAGAGACATATAAGATAGTCAGAGGGTTAGATAGGGTGGACAGTGAGAGTCTTTTTCCTCGGATGGTGATGACCAACACGAGGGGACATAGCTTTAAATTGAGGGGTGATAGATATAGGACAGATGTCAGAGGCAGTTTCTTTACTCAGAGAGTAGTAGGGGTGTGGAACGCCCTGCCTGCAACAGTAGTAGACTCGCCAACTTTAAGGGCATTTAAGTGGTCACTGGATAGACATATGGATGAAAATGGAATAGTGTAGGTCAGATAGGCTTCAGATGGTTTCACAGGTTGGCGCAACATCGAGGGCCGAAGGGCCCGTACTGCGCTGTAGTGTTCTATGTTCTATGTTTAATTATCCATTTTCCAAAAATCAGGACCCTTGCCTCAGGTCGACTCGATCCAATCCTTATAGCTATAGATTAAACCGTGACCGAGAATTTTACTTCCAGTGGCATGTTAACTGCATGATCAGCTTATGGGGGTGTGGGGGGTTGCGGGGTTGTCACATCCTGTCTCCTGGCCATCTGTTGTTTGTCAAGACCCACTTACCCCTGTCCTTCACTATTCGCCTTTCCAGTTCCCCTTATCGTAGTTTAGTTCTCCACTGTACCATTGTCTGTGTACGTGATGTCTGGGACGGCTGATAAGAACTGCTTCCCCTGGATGTGTTTCTGCTGACCCCATAGTTTCTGTATGATTCGGTGTGGATCTGTGTTTCCCAGGAATTTGGTCAAGTTAGTTAGCTTAAATGCCACTATGCATTGTGACATCTATACATTGTGGGCTCCTACTATTAGAGAGGGTTTAAATGCATGTTGCTGTTATGTTTTGAGAATACATGCTTAATGGTTATCGATGGTTACTGGATGTATTTTCTCTGCTTAATTTCAACCCTTGGTAAACTAATGTATGTTGAGCTATTCTAGTGCTATCCTAGCTATCTAGTTCTAAGGGTGAGTCGTCCCAGGAACTGCACCCCCCCACCTTTGATGGACCAAATAGGCTCGCCTGTCACATGGTTGGCCGCGAAGTTCAGGTGGCGTGGGCTGAGAAGATCGGCCAGCGTGGGTCGTGAAGGTAGGCCGGTTGATAAAAATGTGTCCTGGGCAAAAATGTTTGAAAAACACTGATGTAAAGTATTAATTTGTAATGGAGTCAGCTGGAAAGAATCTGTATGGAACATTTTTGAAAACAACACTTTTCCTAAGCAAAGGCTTACTGCAACTACTATGTTGTATTTGCAAAGGACATGACCTGTTTTTTTGGAGGGTACGAGACAGAGTCTATGGAGAAGTCACATGATCCAGCCCTTGGCCATAAAATAGACACTGGATTTAGACTAGTATGGGAGAAACTGCCACAAGGGTAGCCCTGCTGCATCGCTCTTCTGAAGCTTCTCTCATCAAATTTGATTTTATTTGATTTATTGTCACATGTACTGAAGTACAGTGAAAAGTATTTTTCAGCGGCCGAGGGAAACTATACTCTACGTACATCATAGACGAAAAGAATAATCAACAGAGTACATTGACAAATGTTATATCGGCAAACAGTGCTTGGTTACAATGTAGAACAAGGGGCCAAACAAGGCAAATACATGAGCAAGAGCAGCATAGGATGTCGTGAATAGTGTTCTAACAGATCAGTCCGAGGGGAAGTAGTTGATAAGTTTAGTAACTGTGGGCAGAAGCTGTTCCTATGTCTGGATGTGTGGGTCTTCAGACTTCTGTACCTTCTGCCTGATGGAAGGGTCTGGAAGAAAGCAATGCCTGGGTGGGAGGGGTCTCTGATAATGCTGTCTGCCTTCTTGAGGCAACGGGAGGTGTATGTAAAATCAATGTGAGGGTGGCAAGTTGTGTGCTGGGTTGGGCTGAATTCACCACACTCTGCAGTTTCTTGCAATCTTGGACCGAGCAGTTGCCATACCAAGCTGTAATGCAGCCAGATAGGATGCTCTCTATCGCAAATCTGTAGAGGTTTGTGACAGTCGATGCAGACATGCCAAATTTCTTCAGCTTCCGTAGGAAGTAGAGACGTTTTTGGGCTTTCTTGACTGTTGCATCAACGTGAGTGATCAGGACATACTGTTAGTGATGATGAACCCCAGGAACTTAAGGCTATTGACCATCTCCATTTCAGAGCCATTGATGCAGGCGGGAGTGTGTGTCGTGCTACGCTTCCTGAAGTTGATGATCAGTCCCTTAGTCTTTCCAACATTTAGAGAGAGGTTGTTTTCGGCAACAACGTGCAACAAAGTGATTTATCTCCCTTCTGTAGTCTGATTTATCGTCGTTGAGATACGGCCCACCACAGTTGTATCATCCGCAAACATATAGGGGGCGATTCTCCGATATGGAGGCCAAGTGTTTGCGCCGTCGTGAATGCCGTCGCGTTTCACGATGGCGCGGCTAGGGCCCGGGTACGACCTATTCTGGCCCCCACAGGGGGCTCCAGCCTCCTTACGCGGTGCCAAATGGGCCCCATGCCAAACCGCGCGTGCGCAGTTGGGCCAGCTCAATCATGCGCATGGACAGTTGGCCTGCGCCTTCCTGCGCATGCGCACGGAACTTCTTACGCACGCCGGACCCATCCCAACAATGGGTCGGTGTTCGGGGCCAGCCACGCCAGGAAGAAGGCCCGATGGGGGGAGAGGTCGGCGGGCCCCGATCGTGGGCCAGACGCCATTGGAGGCCCCCCCATACCCTTCCCCCATCCCTCGGTAAAGTAGCCCCCCCTCCACCCACCACAGGCCGCCCGCCGAGCGTTCCCGCAGAGTTCTCGCTGGCAGCGACCAGGGGTGAATGGCGCCGGCGGGACTCTGTCGCGTCGGAGTGGCCGCTCAGCCCATCCGGGCTGGAGAATCGATGGACCTGCCGATTCCAGCTGCCTGTGGCCGGCGCTGTGCCAAACGCGCCGGCACAAATGACACCGATTCTCCGCACCTCGGAGAATCGTGCGCCGGTGTCGGGCCATCGTGGCGCGGTTGTGGCGTGGCTCGGAGAATCGCCCCCATAGTTTGAGTTGGAGTTAAATCTTGCCACACAGTCATGTGTGTATATGGAGTACAGTAGAACTGTTTGTGATTTGATCACCACCATCCCCCTACCCCAGAAGACCTCATTGTTGCAAGTTGAGAGTTCTGAAAGGAGAATTTTGAATTAATACCAGTGTTTCAAGTGAGAAACCCCAAGAAACAGCAGCAAACATGGGCTGGCACCCTTCAGGCATCTGGACACTCTGAATATTTTTTTTCTCATATGTTACTTGGCCAAGCTTTTAATACCTGATATGCTGCAGAGTTTGACTTTTGTGCATGTTTGGGAAGAATTTGTGCATGTTGTTTGTGCATTAGTGGATAGCTAGACAAATTTCTTTTCTTTAACCACTTTGTTCAGTTCTTCACCTTTACCTGGGGGTGTTTTAGCAATAAAACTAACTCATTACATGTTAACAAGAAACCTACCTGACTTATTTCTTGCATCACGTTATACAGTGTTAAATATGTATTAAATTGGAAATATCACCCCTCTTTTGAATTCAAACTTTATTACAACCAACTTGGGAGTGGGACAAAAAGAAGAGCTAGTTTACCTCTGTTAATTTGGTCGTAACACCGCCACTGCACAATATTGCGAAACCAGAAACACTCATTGCAAAACTCACCAGCTTTAGGGTCTGAGTAATGGATTGATTTTGTCTGAATTAGGGGCGGGATTCTCCGACCCCCCCCCCCCCCCGCCGGAGAATTCCGCCCATGGTGTTCAATATTATGTGTTGGAATTCTAGTTCTTATAATGGGCACGATCTAAGGAAATTGAAACTGAGTCCCGTGTAGAGAGCATTTAGCGCGCAGGGAAGTACCCCGCTATCTAACGTGCCTCTGTTTTATTTCAAATCCTAAGCGAGGAGCGCCCTGCCGAGGCCACACTTAGCCACATTTCCTGCACCAAGCAACTCCGTGCTGACATTTCTTACACTGAGGAGCAACTGTTGCTACTTTTATTAACAAACCACAAGCAGCGAGTATGTTTCTTGTGTTGACCAAATGACCACACAACCAGTATGTTAGTTCAAAAGACAGTTTATTATTATACCCTTTATCTGAGTCCCCACATGTGTTGGCTGGATTTCCTCAGGTTCGTCTTGGCTGCGGCTCGTCCCTCTCAGGTAGCGATCGCGGGTCTTGAACTTGGCTGGTCATTATGCTGCGATTGGTGTGGGCACAGGCTGGTCCGAAAAGAGATTGATCCCTAGCATGCAGGGCCTCTTATCCTCTCCCCTTCCGCGCCCTTTTGGGTGTGGTTAACTCAGGATCCAATGGATCAATAGGGTCTCGATCACCCTAATCGATACTGGCCAATTAGCGGTGGGTACCTCGATGGCTGGGCGGGTCCTAGTCACCATTGTCCCAAGTACGTAGGCCTTTCCAAATAAGCGGAAGTGATGCCGGGAAGTGAGCTGCTGTTGATATTCCTTAATTTGAGTCTATTGTCCTGGGGAAATCGGATTGACCTTTAACAGGTGCAAGTTTCAGTTCGGTCTGGTTTTCCTTTGCACAATACACTGGGGCTGTGAACACTCTGTGTCCCAACTTAACCACAATTCCCTTCACCCTTTGTAGGTGGCCATTTTAGATGGCCACACTCCATACTAAGGAAGAGATGTCAAGACCCTCCAATGTGACCCCCGGACCCCCATAATACCCCTATAAGGGAGTCATTGAGCTCCTAACACCCATAAGACATAGGAGCAGAATTAGGCCATTCGGCCCTTCGAGTCTGCTCTGCCATTCAATCATGGCTGATATTTTTCTCATCCCCATACTCCCGCCTTCTCCCCATAACTCCTGATCCCCTTATTGATCAAGGAAATTTTGATTTGTGGAAGGAAACCGGAACACCTGGAGGAAACCCACCCAGGCACGGGGAGAAAGTGCAAACTCCTGTCACCCGAGGCTGGAATTGAACCCAGGTCCCTGGTGCTGTGAGGCAGAAGTGCTAATTACTGTGCCAACGTGCCACCCTTCTGAATCAATTTTAAGTCCATTCAGTATTTCAACTGCCTGGCATACTGAAAATGTGCATACTGACAGCAGAGCCTTACATCAAGCTGTGAAATTTGACATGAGACCCAATTGAAATAAATAGGCAATGCAAGTAATGGCAAGATTTTCTGCTCAAAGTCAACAGACATTTCGCTGCGCTCCATATTTTCTGATCCTCATTCATGCTGATTCCCTCCGCAGGCGGAACAGGAAGCTTCCTGCCTAATTTCCACAGTAACTTCATTGCAGTGTTAATGTAAGCCTACTTGTGACAATAACAAAGGCTCTTGTACTCTGGTGTTACATCTTGCCATGCCCCTGAATTCATATATCATGGGTGTGAATTAGTGGCCGTACCACACCTGACTCGGGGCGCGATGTGGCGCAACCGGCTCACCACGCCTCACAAGGTCTAACGGGATCTCCCGAGTTATCACTATCCATGGCAACTCAATAGTGTGACATTTTACCGCTGCCAAGGATCGGACCTGGAGGTGCCCTGCCCTTATTATATGGGGATTGGTTGACTGGCAGAAGGCAGAGAGTGGGGATAAAGGGGTCTTTTTCAGGATGGCCGCCGGTGACTGGTGGTGTACCCCTGGGGTCAGTGCTGGGACCACAATTTTTCACAGTATACATTAATGATCTGGAGGAAGGAACTGAAGGCACCGTTGCTAAGTTTGCAGTTGATAGAAAGATCTGTAGGGGGGCAGGTATAATTGAGGAAGCAGGGTGGTTTCAGAAGGACTTGAACAGGCTAGGAGAGTGGGCAAAGAACTGGCAGATGGAATGTGGAAAAGTGTGAGGATCACTTTGGAAGGAGGCATAGACAAAATGGGAAGATGCTTCAGAAATCAGAAGCACAAAGGGACTTGGGAGTCCTTGTTCACGATTCCCTTAAGGTTAATGTGCAGGTTCAGTTGGCAGTTCGGAAGGCAAATGCATTGTTAGCATTCATGTCAAGAGGGCTAGAATACAAGACCAGTGATGTACTTCTGAGGCTGTATAAGGCTCTGGTCAGACCCCATTTGGAGTATTGTGAGCAGTTTTGGGCCCTGTATCTAAGGAAGGATGTGCTGGCCTTGGAAAGGGTCCAGAGGAGGTTCACAAGAATGATTCCTGGAATGAAGAGCTTGTCACATGAGGAACGGTTGAGGACTCTGGGTCTGTACTCGTTGGAGTTTAGAAGAATATGGGGGGGATCTTACTGAAACTTGGAGGATACTGCGTGGCCTGGATAGAGTGGACCTGGAGAGAATGTTTCCACTTCTAGGAAAAACTAGAACCAGAGGACACAATCTCAGGCTACTGGGACGATCCTTCAAAACAGAAATGAGGAGGAATCTCTTCAGCCAGAGGGTGTTGAATCTATGGAACTCGTTGCCGCAGAAGGCTGTGGAGGTCAAATCACTGAGTGTCTTTAAGACAGATATA
The DNA here is from genome assembly GCF_902713615.1 of Scyliorhinus canicula. Lineage (NCBI taxonomy): Eukaryota > Metazoa > Chordata > Chondrichthyes > Carcharhiniformes > Scyliorhinidae > Scyliorhinus > Scyliorhinus canicula. The sequence continues at coordinate 47,964,713 of NC_052162.1, forward strand.
GATAGGTTCTTGATTAATAAGGGGATTGAGGATTATGGGGAGAAGGAGGGAGAATGGGGGTGAGAAAAATAGCAGGCATGATTGAATGGCGGAGCAGACTCGATGGGCCGAGTGACCTAATTCTGCTCCTATGTCTTATGGTCTTATGATGGGGACCTGACCCTTGGTAGGGTACCCTTTCAGAGGGTCGGTGCAGACTCGATGGGCCAAATGGCCTCCTCCTGCACTGTAGTGATTCTATGATTCTAAGAGGAGGTATTAGATAGGCTGGCTGCACTTAAAAAATGAGAAGTTACCTGGACGAAATAGGATGCATCCAGGGATGCTTAGGAAAGTCAGGGTTGTAATTGCAGAGATACTAGTCATGATCTTCCAGGCTGTCTTAAGTACATAAGGCGGTGCCGAAGGGCTTGAAAATTCTAAATATTACAGTGTTATACAAAAAAGATTGAAGGATAAACCCCACAACTACAGGCCAATCAGATTAACCTTGCTGGTGAAAAAACTTTCAGAAACCATAATCCACAAGTAAATTTTAAAAATATGGAATTATGAAGGAAATCCAGCACACATTTGCTCCAGGCAAATCGTGCTTGGCTAACTTGATTGAGATTTTTGATGAGTTAACAGAGGACCATTGAGGGTGATGCGGTTGATGTGGTGAACAAGGACTTCCAAAAGATATTTTGAAAAGTGTTACATAAAATCCCAGCGAATTTGATGTAGTGAATAAAAGGGACAGAGGCAGCATGGATATAAAGTTGGCTGTACAACAGCGAACTGAGAATAGTGGATGTTTTTCGGACTGGAGGAAGAGAAAGTTCCAAATTGCCCATTACAGTCTTCTTGAATCTGGCTTGTTGAGCTCACACTCTCTTCTTTGGACGTTACCTATCTTTGCAAGCATTTTTTTTATTGCCGTTTGGCACCACTTTTTTTCTTTGCATACTTATGTTGCTCTTTGTTCTCTTTTACCTTTCATGGCATCTTTGTGATCTTTGTTTTAGCTTGATATTTGTTCTCTCTTGCCTTGTTTGTTGACCATGGTTTGATTTACAAGTGGACCCTTTACCTGTTAGCTATTGTTCTGATTCCTATGAGAATCTATGAACCAAAATAACCAAATTTACCAAACGACCTCCCTTAAATAAGAAATTACCATCAAGATTTTACTTTTTGTAACTTTTATTTCAACACGAATCAGAATCATTGTACATTAAACATGAATTAACCGACAAATCATGGTCAGTATGAACTATGAATTGCATGTGGAATAGGAGGAGGAACAAAGACTATCTCATTGTGTTCTCTTGCCTGTACAATCCCAGTTTCAGCATAGTCTTTCCAAGCGGAATTCCAGTCCTTTTCTTTCCAGAATTTAGCCGATTCTCTGCAGGCAGCAGCTTTGTGTAATCAGGTTTCTGCCTGTAATTTTATCTCGATACACTCTTTGTGGAACATTCTCAATTTGCAGCTCTTTTCTTCTCTTGATCCCTCTGTTCTTGTGTGTACTAGATGTCCTCCATATTTTAATTTCCTCCCTGTTGGGTACTTTTTCTAGGTTAAGGATCACTTGGTCTTACAGCTTCTTATTCAAAAATTATAATTGATCCCTTTCCAATTGTAAAAGTCATTTTCAAACAACTTTAAAAAGAATTACAGATTCCTGAACATTCTATAGTAGTTACAAATTTTCCTTACCATTACTGTTTCCAGGTCAAAGGCCGTCACATGTTTATATACCGTTTTTGCATCACAACAAATATTTATTTGAATGATTTCCACTATTTGCCTACATGTTTACCTCTTTAATAGCTCAGCCCAGATTACCATGGTCACTTTAGTTCTGGTCCCTTTGAAGATTACCTCACTTAAATTTAAAATTCTGGTATTCGATTCCCTTTTTCTCACAAATCCAACAGCAAATTCAGTCATATAGTCACTATCTACAAGATGTTCCCTTTGTCAGATTGCTGAATAATTCTAGTTTGTTGCTTGGTACTGAATCTAGAATGGCTTATTGGCTTTAAAATGTATTGATCGACAAAACAACACCAGATGTATTATAGAAAGCTTTGCCTTCACTGCGTGAGCTTTTCTGTTTCTCCTAAACTAATCTATATAATAATTAAAATCTCTCATTATAACCACACTGTTTTTGTTACATGCATCTCTCATCTCTGGATTCATACAGCACCACTCCAACACCCAACTCCCTCCACTCATGCCCCCCCCCCCCCCCCCCCCCCACCAGTCGAAAAGGAAGCACAAGCCAACGTGGAAGCGATACGTCACTGGAGACACTAGCTCGCAGGTAGGAGGTTCACCCTCATCACCGACCAAAGATCTGTAGCCTTTATGTTCGACAACTCTCAAAGGGGCAAAATCAAAAATGATAAGATCCTACGGTGGAGGATCGAACTCTCCACCTACAAGTACGATATTATGTGTCGACCGGGGAAGCTCAACGAGACCCCAGATGCCCTGTCCCATGGCCTGTGCGCCAGCGCGCAAGACGACTGCCTGAAAGCCATCCACGTTGACCTCTGCCACCCGGGTCACCCGGTTCGCCCACTATGTCAAAGCCCGAAATCTGCCTTTCTCCACCGTGGAGGTAAAAGCCATCACCAGGGATTGCCCGATCTGCGCGGAGTGCAAACTGCACTTCTGTAGACCAGACAGGGCCCACCTGGTCAAGGCCTCCCGGCCCTTTGAACGCCTCGCTATCGATTTCAAAGGGGCACTCCCCTCGACCAATAGGAATGTGTACTTCCTGGATGTCATCGACGAGTTTTCTCGCTTCCCTTTTGCTATCCTGTGCCCCGATATGACCTCCCACACAGTCATTAGGGCCCTGCATAGCATCTTCACCCTGTTTGGTTTCCCCAGCTACGTACACAGCGACAGGGGTTCCTCCTTCATGAGCGACGAGCTGCGTCAGTACCTGCTCGACAAGGGCATCACCTCGAGCAGGACTACCAGCTATAACGCCAGGGAGAACGGGCAGGTGGAGAGGGAGAACGCGACGGTCTGGAAGACCGTCCCACTGACCCTCCGGTCCAGGAAACTCCCGACCTCCCATTGGCAGGAAGTCCTCCCTGACGCGCTCCATGCTATTAGGTCCCTCCTATGTACGCCCACCAACCAGACCCCTCACGAGCGGCTATTCGTTTTCTCCAGGGGCACTACCATGGGGGTTTCGCTACCACCATGGTTAATGACCGGGCCCGGTTCTCCTCCGGAAGCACGTCCGGACTCACAAGACTGATCCACTCGTAGAGAGAGTGCTCCTGCTCCATTCAAATCCACACTACGCATTTATAGAGTACCCTGACGGCTGTCAGGACACTGTTTCTCTCCGGGACCTGGCACCTGCAGGATCCTACTCCGACACTACCTCCACTGAGATACCTCTCGCACTATACCCCTCCCAACCCCCTGTGCCCCGCGCCCCCACGCCTGCAGTTCCGCTGCCCATGCTCCGTGCCTCCACGCCATTGGGTTTCCGGCGCTCCCCGTCACCAGCCGAACCAGTCAGATTCAAAGCTCTGGACGAATCACCCCCGGAGTCCGCCATGGTTCCCTCGCCGACCACCACCGCCCAGCCACCATAAGAGGCTGCAACACCGGTGCTTCGTCGATCCCAGAGGACAACTCGGCCTCCGGATCGACTTAACCTGTAAATTGTAACTTATAACTGTAACCCGCAATCTGGAAAATTGTAGACACATCACCCCCGCCATACTCAATTTTTTTACAGGGGGTGAATGTGGTGAATCACAGAAGCGCATATTATTACATATGATGTACTATGTGTAAGCTCGGCACACGAGCAGTTCCCCGGCTCTGCCCCTAGGGGGAGATGTACTGGGAGTGTACGGGAGTTTGTACTGGGCTCCACCCTTGGCTCCGCCCATGGCTCCTCCCACCAACTGGTTGTATAAAGCCTGGCAGTCTGAGCCTGCCTGCCAGTTCATCTCGTCGCAGGCAGGCTCCGTTGTGAAATTATTAAAACCACTGTTCACTTCCAACCATGTGTCTTGTGAATTGATGGTCACATCAGAGAGCACGAGGACATGCGTGTTTATCCAACATTGGGTGAGCAGAAATTTCCTCTTACTAAATATTGGGGAGATTAAAACCATTGTTTTTGATCCCTGCCAAAGACTACGTTCCTTATTCTCTGCCCGACATTTCCGTTCCTGATAACTAGGCGGGATTCTCCAGCCACGACCGCGACCGGAGAATCCCTCCCGAGGTCAGAGTCTCCATTGTCTCCATTGTCCGCCTCTTGCCCGTGGCGTTTCTGTGGCTCCCATTTTGAGACTAGGGGCAGGATTCTCCGGTCTCCCAGCCATGTGTTTCTCGGTGACATGCCGTTTGCTGGCAGCAAGATTCTCTCTTCCAGCTGCTTGTCAATGGGATTTCCCATTGAAGTCACCCCATGCCGCCGGAAACCAGCAGGCAGGGTTGTGCTGCCGGCGAGAAAGAAGAATCCTGACATGCCAGAGAATTCCCACCTAGGTCCCTGGGTAGGGATGGGAATGTGGAGTGTTTCCTACTGTGCAGGATGGCAGGAAAACACACCAAATCTTCCTGCCCTGACCTCATTAATTATGCATCTGGGTGCTTTACGCCATATTTGGTGGCGGGGCAGGCCTGGATGGTGTGTGCCTTCGTGTCCCATTGCCATATTGAAAAGACGCCTAACATCACTGACCCAATATTGATGAAAGAAGGTGGATGGATGTCTATGAGCACTCTGAGACCGGAAGGTGAACATCCTGAGAACAAAGAAGGATCTCTAAGAACATTCTGTGGTTGGAAGATGGAATTCTTCCAGGACACCAAAACTGGATGGTCCACCTGTAGATGTTCACCTCCCCCACTGCTGTAGTGTTCCTGGGGCAAGGGTCACTGGCAGCCTCCACGCTGAACTCCGGTGGCAGTTCTGGCGTTCTTCAGATGAGTGCCGACAACTGCACACCACATTGTTTCAAACGTGTTTCAAGGCGGGGTGCAAATGAGGTTCACGCTGGCCTCAGGTGGGTTTTTCAACCTGCAACGGCAATCACCAATGTACGATCACACAGTAAATTCACGCCGGCATGAAACCGATTTCTGGACCTCCCGCCATATTTTCCCCCAAGCCCGCCATCGAACATTTAGCGGGCGCTCGGGGGAATTCCACCCTATATTTACAAATTTACCGACACAAACCGTCTGCTCAGGGTCGGAACCCTTTTCTGACCCTGAACAGAAAAGGAAACACACTCCCCTTCCTTTAATATTTCAGGGCAGTCTTCCGATGGGACGTCCTCCCAAACTCGTAACAGGATACCTCTGGGAGCAGCGGAGAGTCTGGGCAGAAACTGCCCCCAATTTTACATAACTAGCCGCCATATTCTGCCAAGTGAAGAGTTTAAGTTTCCCAAAAACTTGTATGAAAAGCTGTGGAGAGAAGCTAAATGTTTAAGGGGATAAGTGGTGAGGGGGTAGCAGAGTTGAGGGCGTAAGGTGGCATTATACTGTACCAGTTGCTCATGGGATCTTACTGCAGTCATTTTAACAACTAGCATATCTGAAACACATAATTGTCATTCTTGGAATTCTGTCATGATGTTGATATAAATTTTGGTGCTGCACGATGTAATGAATGAAAGCCTTTCACTGCAAAGACAGTGGGCTGGATTCTCCGTTTCTGAGACTTCAGTGTTGATGACAATGGAGAATCTGTGGACTTTTATGACAGAAACACCGGCGCCACACCTAGACCGATTGCGCTAGCCCATTGAGGGGCTAGCACCAGTGCTGTGTGGAACACACTCGATTCCACTGAGAAGTGGTGCCGGATACGACGGGTCCGGGATTGACACTCGGGAGGCTGATAAGCTTCAGCTGCATATACACATTACAATCCCTTCACACACCTATCCCAGCCAAAAGGATGGCACTGGCTGTGCTGGAGCGCGCCCATACAACTGATGGGTCATCTGGGGCCAGAGAGAACCTAGGAAGGTGCCTTGGGGGTTGGGGGGAGGGGGGGGGGGGGGAACCTATATGACCTGTGGCACCAAGTTCAAAGTGAACTGTTCGCGGTGTGCGCAGCTGCCTTTCCGGCTGTGGCAATGGGGCTCCGTATCAGTCCACCCCGACCCCATACCCCACCTCCTGGCCATCCTCCCCGCCCCACTACTCCCCCCAGTCCTGGCAGAAGCCTGCCAGCCAGAAACACAATTGTCAGCAAACTATGGCGATGTTGGACACTATCCCTACCCCCCTCTCTCCCTCAGCAGCCGCCATGCCGGTTTCACCATTTTTAGAAGCAGAAGTGAACCACACTGCCGAGAATGTGGCCCATCAGAGGTGGAGAATCGCGGAGATCCCGGGGAATACGGGTCAGGCCCGCTAATGATATGCAAATGGTGTCTACTATACGTGTGTTCCGGAACACATTGACGCCACTGTTGACGTGCTGGAGCATTGCGATTTGGCGTTATTTCGGCATTGGAACTGATTCTCTACCCAATCGCCTTTCCTACTTTTGGAGTTGGCTAACGGAGAATCTCGCTCTTTATCCTCCACCTGAAAATACAGCTATTTTCACTTTTCTCCTCCTGAAAGCTTTGAGTCATCGTGGGATTCTCCATTCACTGCTAACGAGATCAAGGGTGGATTCTCTGACCCCCCCCCCCCCCCCGGCTGGGTCGGAGAATCGATGGGCGGCGGCGTGAATCCCGCCCCCGCCGGCTGCCGAATTCTCAGGCGCCAGGGTATTGGCGGGGGTGGGAATTGCGGCACGCCAGTTGCTGGCTGCTGGCTATTCTCCGGCCCGCGATGGGTCGAGTGGCTGACCGTTTTCGGCGGGTCCTGCAGGTGTAAATCACAACAGGTCCTTACCGGTGGGACCTGGCTCCATGGGCGGCCTGCAGAATCCTCTGGGGAGCCGCGGGGGAGATCTGGCCCCGGGGGGGGGGGTGCCCCCATGATAGCCTGGCCCGTGATCGGGGCACACCGATCCACGTGCGGGCCTGTGCCGTGGGGGCACTCTTTCCCTCTGCACCGGCCGCAGTCAACCTCCGCCATGGCCGGTGCGGAGAAGAAACCCCTCTGCGCATGCACTGGGATGACGGCAGCACACGCTGGCATTCCCGCGCATGCGCCAACTCGTGCTGGCTGGCTGTGGCCCGTTGGCGCCGGTTGGTGTGGCGCCAAGTCCTTCCACGCCGGCTGGCGCGGCACCAAACACTCCGGCGCCGGCCTAGCCCCTGAAGGCGAGGAGGATTCCGCACCTTTGGGGCGGCCCGATGCCAGAGTGGTTCACGCCACTCCTCGGTGCCGGAGTGGCCTGCCCCACCATTTCACGGGGAATCCCGCCCTTGGAATCCTGATCAGGCGCGTGGGGCCAAGAAGAGGATCGGCACCATGTGACAGACCTGTCGTCAATCTCCGCTCCCGCATACTCTAGTGGGAACATGCAAGCAGCTGATTTGCATTGATTTGAATGCCATTAACGGGTTGGAAGCCCAAATCTCATTACCAGCAGCACCCCCTGCCCCCAACACCTCCTGTGGTTATGCTCCAATTCCCACAGCGTGAACTCCACCAGGCAGGCTTTGGTGTAAGTATTGCCAAGCACAGTCCTGGCTGTTTGAAAGGAGGAAGTGAAAGCACTTGGCTGTTTGGAGTGATCAGCAGCTATCAATGATAACGTGAATGCTTATAAACATTACAGTTAGGATCAAAGGAGGGTGCTTGAGATGCATTCAAGCATGAAGGGAAAGATAAATAAACAAACCTCCTGGCAGCTGTGTTTAAACCATTAAGTTGTCAAAGGCAAGTTAAAGGTACTGCACTGTGAAATTGAATGCGTGCTTAACATTTCAAAGGATCTCAGAGGATTTAAAGCCTTTTAAAGTATTGTGGGCTTTCCAGGAAGGCACTGACATTTCATAAAGCAACAGTTTCAAAAGAATAGGACTGAGCGAGCAGATGTGAGGAAAGGGAGTGTCTTCCTGGCTTGAACCATCAGCTGTCAGGCAGTGCAGTTCAGAGTGAGAAGGTCACTTTAGAGTTTAAACAGGTTAGATAAGGATGATGATTTTAAACAGAGGGCTGCCTGAGACGCCATGCCAAGAGTGAACCTTATGTTGCCCAGAGCTGGAAGAGGCAATACAGACACTGGACACCCATCCCAGGAGAAGGCCTGGGGTCAAGCCCTTACCCACAGACCGAATCCAGCAAACCCCCCAGGATCCTTTCTGATAGCAGCAGAGGGGCACATGAACCCCTTTATTCCACGGTGTCCATTGCATGAGGCTAAGGAGTCACTGCCAGTGTGATACTGCCATGGTGCCGGGGATAGTGTACTGTTGGCAATACCAGGGGTGGGGACTGAAGGAAGGGGCCTGGGGGGTGGCTGAATTGGGTGGCTGAGGAGGAGGGTGGGGGGGGGGGGGGGGGCTGAGGGAAGGGGTTGGGGGGACTTAGGGAATTGCTGAGGAGACCAGTTGGGTGGGTCGGGTCACCCTCGTATGTGTGTGGTGTGCGGCGAAGTGACCCATTACGGCAGCCCAACCCCTGTAACTGGAGGGAAACCAGCGTGTTCAATACTATGCATATGTTTGTAAAGTCAAACTGTGGGAATCCCTCCCCAGTGACATGCCTAGCACCAGTGGGACACAGTCCCGATTCTCTGTTGGCAGGATCAGTTTGACTCTGGAACAGAGAATCTCAGCCTTGGTGTATAGCTCTTCGCATGTTGTCAGCCTGCGAAGTACCTCATGGAGTGGATTTTTGCTCATCCAAAAGTCTGGGCATTGAGTATTAATAAGCTGTTTGACTACATGGAAAGACAGTTCTGAAATTGAATCCGCCTACACCCAACATCAGAATGCACATTGAGCAGCAGTCGCCATTCAAAATGTTCAGGAGTAGAAAACCTGATTTATTGCCTGTTTCTAAATTGCAAAGCCACTATTGCTCTTCAAACATTTTGCATGCTTTCAACTCAACCTTTTACAGCAGGGTTTGGTTTGGTCTTTGAGGTTCCCCTCAGATTATGTCACAATGAAATAAACATTTTATTGCCTCTTAAAGCAGAAGCATGATTGTAGGAATAACATTACAGCAAGTCAAAAAGCAGCAGAAATAATTTTTCATAAACTAGTTAGTGCCAGCTTTAGAAATGGATAATCTCCAGTGAAAAGCATGGAAGGTTCCAAACAGCTGTTTTAAACAGGTGAGCAGCATGAACAGAGCTCAATAGCAAGAAACAGTTGAATATTTGTCGTGGGCTTATTTACATGAATTTACATTTTTATTATTCATTCGGGGAATGTGGGCTTCGCTAGCTAGGCCAGATTTATTGCCCATTGCAAATTGCCCTTCGAAGAAGGTGGTGGTGGGCTACCTTCTTAAACCTCTGCAGTCCAGGTTGCGTAGGTACACCCACAGTGCATTTAGGGAGGGAGTTCCAGGATTTTGACCCAGCGACAGTAAAGGAACAGTGATAAATTCCCATCAGGAGATTAAAAGCTTGGAGGGGAACTTGGAGGTGTTCCCATGCACCTGCTGCCTTTGTCCTTCTCGATGGTTGCAGCTGTGAGTTTTGAAAGTGCTGTCTGCGAAGCCTTGGTGAGCTCCTGTAGCACATTTTGTAGATGGTACACACTGCTGTTATTGTGCTTTGGTGTTGGAGTGAGAGAATGTGAATAGGCTGCCAATCAAGCGTGCTGTTTTGTTTTGGATGGTGAGTGTTGTTGGAGCTGCACTCATCCAGACAAGTGGAGAGCATTCCATCACATTCCTGACTTGTACCTTTCATAATAATTATATAATTATAATAATAATAACATTGTTACAAGTAGGCTTCAATGAAGTTAACTATGAAAAGCCCCTAGTCGCCACATTCCGGCGCCTTTTTGGGGAGACCGGTACGGGAATTGAACCCGTGCTGCTGGCCTTGTTCTGCATTATAAGCCAGCTGTTTAGCCCACTGTGGTAAACCAGCCCCAATCTGCAGGATTCCAATTCTCTGACCTGCTCTTATTGCCACAGTATTTACAAGGTTAGTACAGTTCAATTTTTGGTCAGTGGTGTCCCTCAGGATGTTGATGGTGGGGGATTCAGCAATGATAATACCATTGAAGGTCAAGGGGTATTGATAAGATTCTCTCTTGTTAAAGATTATCATGCCTAGCAGTTGTGTGGCACAAATGAGACTTGCCACTTATCAATCCAAGCCTGGATATTGTCCAGATTTTGTTGCGTGTGGACATGGATTGCTTCATTAACTGAGGGGTTGCGAATGGTGCTGAACATTGTTCAATTATCTGTGAACATGCCCACTTCTGACCTTACGATGAAAAGAAAGTCATTAACGAAGCAGCTAAAGATGGTTGGGCCTTGGATATTACCCTGAAAAACTCCTGTAGTGATGTTGTAGAACTGAGATGATGGAGCTCCTACAACCATACTATCTTCCTTTGTGCTAGTTATGACTCCGACCAGCAGAGAGCTTTCTCCAAATTCCCATTGACTCCAATTAGCTGGAGTTCCTTGATGCACATTCAGTCAAATGCTGCCTTGATGTCAAGGGCAGTGTGGTAAACCACTGTTACATCTTTATTGGGTGATGTATGGTAGGACCTGTACTACAGGTTCGCCGGTAGTCCCTGCCTGCTGGCTCCGCCCAGTAGGCGGAGTATAAATATGTGTGTCCTCCATGCAGCAGCCATTTCGCCAGCTGCTGTGGAAGGCCACACATCTTAGAGCAATAAAGCCTCAGTTGTATCCAACTCTAGTCTTTGTTCAGTTGATCGTGCATCAGTTTATTGCTCTACGATTTTCTAAAAATCGACCTCCATATCAAGTCAGATCGTCTGCAGCTGGATCCACAATCAAGCGACACCAAAAAGGACTTTATTCGCTGGCTAGCTTGTTTCAAGGCGTATATCAACTCGGCGCCTAGCGCTATCTCGGAGGCTCAGAAGATACAGATCCTGTACTCAAGGTTGAGCTCCAACGTTTTCCCGCTGATCCAGGACGCGCCGATCTACGCCGAATCCATGACGCTTCTCAAAGAAAATTACGTGCAGAAGACGAACATGTTCTTCGCCAGGTACGTACTCGCCAATCGCTCTCAACTCCCTGGTGAGTCCATTGAAGACTTCTGGCGAGCCCTAATCCCACTCGTCCGGGACTGTGACTGTCAGGCCATTACGGCCACTGAACATTCAAACCTCCTTATGAGGGACGCGTTCGTTACGGGGATTGGGTCGGACCTCATACGCCAAAGACTGTTGGAGTGGGCCACGCTCGATCTAGCTGAGACAAAGAAGCTAGCGCTCTCCATGACGGTCGCCTCGCGCAACATTCAGGCCTACACCCCCCCCCCCCCCCCCCCCCCCAGCCGCGCGGCCCACCCCTCCGATGCATCCTGGACCCCACAGACGGCCACCCCAGCGGGGGCCTTACCCAGCCAATATGCCTGCGCCGCGCGCCAGCCATCGCACCCCAGGGGCCCCCGATGCTATTTTTGCGGTCAGCAGAAACATCCTCGCCAATGCTGCCCGGCCCACGCTGACCTTTGTAAAGCTTGCGGTAAAAAGGGGCATTTCGCCGCGGTGTGCCAGGCCGTGCAGTCGCCACTGTCGCCCCCAGCCCCCTCGTCTAGGCACAATGGGCGCCGCCATCTTCACCTCCCCGGACCACGCGCGGCCAGTGGGCGCTGCCATCTTCACCTCCCCAGATCACGCACGGCCAGTGGGTGCCGCCATCTTCCCCCTCCCTCAGACCACATGCGGCCCATGGGCGCCGCCATCTTGTCCCCCTCAAGATCTTCAGACGCCGCCATCTTGTCGTCCTCACAGCACATGGACACCGACACCATTTCAGGACCTGGGCCCCCCAGGCTCCCCATCATCTGACATCAGTGACGACCGACCACGACTCGCCTCAGTGACAATCGACTAGTCTCGTCCGCACAACCTGGCCACCGCATTGACCAGCGCGAAAATCAATGGCCACGTGACCTCTTGCCTGCTGGACTCCGGGAGCAGCGAAAGCTTCATCCACCCAGATACGGTAAGGCGCTGCTCCCTCGCGGAACACCCCGCCAACCAAAGAATATCCCTGGCCTCCGGACCCCATGATCCGGGGGTACTGTATGGTCACACTCATGGTCCAGGGCGTAGAATCCAGCGCCTTCCGCCTCTATGTCCTCCCTAACCTCTGCGCTGCCCTACTACTAGGCCTGGACTTCCAGTGCAACCTCCAGAGCCTAATCCTAGAATTTGGCAGGCCCCTACCACCCCTCACTGTGTACGCCTCGCGACCCTGAAGGTCGATCCGCCTTCCCTCTTCACAAATCTAACCGCGGATTGCAAACCTGTCGCCACCAGGAGCAGACGGTACAGCACCCAGGACAGGACCTTCATCAAGTCCGAGGTCCAGGGGCTACTTCGGGAAGGCATCATCGAGGCCAGCAACAGCCCATGGAGAGCCCAAGTGGTAGTCATTAAAACTGGGGAGAAACACAGAATGGCTGTGGACTACAGCCAGACCATCAATCGGTATACGCAGCTCGACGCGTACCTCCTCCCATGCATATCTGATATGTTCAATCAGATTGCACAGTATCGGGTCTTCTCAATGGTAGACCTCAAATCCGCCTACCACCAGCTCCCCATTAGTAAATCGGACTGTCCATACACTGCATTCGAGTCGGACGGTCACCTCTATCACTTCCCCAGGGTTCCCTTCAGCGTCACTAACGGGGTCTCGGTCTTCCAAAGAGAGATGGACTGAATGGTCAACAGGTACCGTTTGCGGGCCACCTTCCCGTACCTCGACAACGTCACCATCTGCGGCCATGACCAGCAGGACCACGATGCCAACCTTGCCAAATTTCTTCACACAGCCACTCTCCTAAACCTCACCTCCAACAAGGCGAAGTGCTTGTTTAACACGACCTGCTTAGCCATCCTCGGCTATGTGGTCCAGAACAGAGTTCTGAGGCCCGATCCCGACCGCATGCGCCCCCTCATGGAGTTCCCTCTTCCCCACTGCCCCAAGGCCCTCAAACGCTGCCTGGGGTTCTTCTCATACAACGCCCAGTGTGTCCCAAACTATGCAGACAAGGCCCGGCCACTCATACAGTCGACCCACTTTTCCCTGACGGCTGAGGCACAACAGGCCCTCGCCCGTGTCAGAGCCGATATCGTCAAGGCCGGGATGCACGCAGTAGACGAGACACTGCCCTTTCAAGTAGAGAGCGACGCATGAGACGTTGCCCTAGCCGCCACCCTCAATCAGGCAGGCAGACCCGTGGCATTCTTCTCCCACACCCTTCATGCCTCAGAAATTCGGCACTCATCCGTCGAAAAAGAGGCCCAAGCTATTGTTGAAGCTGTGCGGCATTGGAGGCATTACCTGGCCGGCAGGAGATTCACTCTCCCCACTGACCAATGGTCAGTAGCCTTCATGTTTAATAACACACAGCGGGACACGATCAAGAACGATAATAATAGAATTTACAGTGCAGAAGGAGGCCATTCGGCCCATTGAGTCTGCACCGGCTCTTGGAAAGAGCACCTTACCCAAGGTCAACACCTCCACCGTATCCCCATAACCCAGTAACCCCACCCAACACTAAGGGCAATTTTGGACACTGAGGGCAATTTATCATGGCCAATCCACCTAACCTGCACATCTTTGGACTGTGGGAGGAAACCGGAGCTCCCGGAGGAAACACACACACACACATGTGCAGACTCTGCACAGACAGTGACCCAAGCCGGAATCGAACCTGGGACCCTGGAGCTGTGAAGCAATTGTGTTATCCACAATGCTACCGTGCTGCCCAGAGATCTTGAAGTGGAGGATTGAGCTCCCCACCTACAATTACGAGATTTTGTCAGACCCTTCACGACAGCCTATGTGACCCGGGAGTCACACAGTTGTACCACTCCGTCGAGGAAGTACGAACAATCACCAGGAACTGCCAGGTCTATGCGGAGTGCAAGCCGCACTTCTACCGGCCGGACCGTGCCCACCTAGTGAAGGCCTCCCGCCCCTTTGAACGCCTCAGCGTGGATTTCAAAGGGCCCCTCCCCTCCATCGACCGTAACACGTATATCCTCAGTGTGGTCGATGAGTACTCCAGATTCCCCTTCGCCATCCCATGCCCAGACTTGATGTCTGCCACCGTCATCAAAGCCCTCAACAAAATCTTCGCTCTGTTTGGCTTCACCGCCTACATCCACAATGACGTGGGGATCCTCATTCATGAGTGATGAGCTGCGTCAGTTCCTGCTCAGCAGGGGTATCGCCTCCAACAGGAGGACCAGCTATAACCCCCGGGGAAACGGGCAGGTAGAGAGGGAGAACGGGACGGTATGGAGGGCCGTCCAACTGGCCCTATGGTCCAGGAACCTCCCAGCCTCTCGCTGGCAGGAGGTCCTCCCTGATGGACTACACTCCATTCGGTCACTACAGTGCACCGCCACTAACAACACACCCTATGAATGTCTTTTTGCCTTCCCCAGGAAGCCCGCATCTGGGGTGTCGCTCCCGACTTGGCTCGCAGCTCCAGGACCAGTCCTGCTCCGTAGGCACGTCCGACTGCACAAGGCGGGCCCATTGGTGGAGAGGGTGCAATTGCTCCATGCAAACCCCCAGAATGCCTACGTGGCGTACCCTGACGGCTGCCAGGATACTGTCTCCCTCAGGGACCTGGCACCAGCAGGTTCCACCCACACACACCCCTCCAGCCCTACACCACCCTCCCCTTCCCCGGCGCTCCCACCAGCACCCCCCCAGGACCATCCGTCCTCCCCCTGTCCACGCCCGAGGATGAAGATGATTTCGGCATGCTCCCGGAGTCACCAAACATCAGGCCAGCATCGACATCGCCGCCGCCACTACGTCGCTCCCAGCGGAACATCAAGGCCCCGGACCGGTTAAACCTCTAACTGGTCCACTGGACTTCAAAAGACATTTTTTTTTCACTCTCAAATATTGTAAATATGAATTCATTCCTGTATATAGTTCTCCACCACCCCCGCCGGATTCAATTTTAACAGGGGGTGAATGTGGTAAACCACTGTTACACCTTTATTAGGTGATGTACGGTAGGACCTCTACTACAGGTTCGCCAGTAGTCCCTGCCTGCTGGCTCCGCCCAGTAGGCGGAGTAGAAATATGTATGTCCCCCATGCAGCAGCCATTTCGCCAGCTGCTGTGGAAGGCCACACATCTGAGAGCAATAAAGCCTCAGTTGTATCCAACTCTAGTCTTTGTTCAATTGATCGTGCATCAGGCAGTCACTCTCACCTCATCTCTGGCATTTAGCTCTTAAGTCTGTGTTTGAATCAAGGCTGTAATGAGGTTAGGAGCTGAATGGCCTTGCTGAAACCCATACTGAGTGTTGGCGAGTAGATTATTTCTAAGCAAGTCCTGCTTGATTGCAGTGTCGATGATCCCGTCCATCACTTTACTGATGATCGACAGTAAACTGACGGGTTGGGAATTGGCTGCATTGAATTTGTCTGTTTCATTATGTACAGGAATATGTAGTAGATGGCCTGGTAGATGCCAGTGTTGTAGCTGTACTGGGACAACTTGGTTAGAGGCATGGCACATTCTGGAGCACAATTCCTACTGGAATATTGTCAGGGCCCATATCCTTTGTAGTATCCAGTGCCTTCAGCCATTTTTTGAGATCCATGGTGTGAATCGTATTGGCTGAAGACTGACATCTGTGATGCTGGGGACATCCAGAGGAGGCCGACATGAATTATCCACTCGGAACTTCAGGTTGATGATTGTTGCAAATGCTTCAGCCTTCTCTTTTGCACTGATGTGCTTGAATCCCACATCATTGAGGATGGGGATATTTGGGCACCTCCTCCTACAGTGAGTTGTTTAATAGTCCGCCACCATTCATGACTGGAAGTGAA
Source organism: Scyliorhinus canicula (assembly GCF_902713615.1). NCBI lineage: Eukaryota > Metazoa > Chordata > Chondrichthyes > Carcharhiniformes > Scyliorhinidae > Scyliorhinus > Scyliorhinus canicula. The sequence continues at coordinate 47,980,675 of NC_052162.1, forward strand.
GGTCTGCAGAGCTTGGGTCTGATCCATTGGTTTTCTCTCTTTATGCTTCCTTACCACCTGCTACAGGCCCAATCCAGCAGCTATGTCCTTTAGCACTTGGTCAACTTGGCCTGTAGTAGTAGACAGTGAAGTCCTCCACCCTTCTGTGCCCTTGCCACACTCAGTGCTTCCTCCAAGTGATGTTCAACATGGAGGAATACTGTTTCCTCAGCTGTGAGGCGGCGGGGGAGGGAGTGCAATAAGTGGTAATCAGCAGGAGGTTTCTTTCCCCATGTTTGACCTGATATTTTAAGACTTCACGGAGTCTGGAGTTGATGTTGATTTTGAAGTAAATATTGGCCCTTTAGAATCAAAATAGGGAGAACTCATCATGGAGAATGAGGAAATTGCAGAGGCAAATAACAAATATTTTGTGTCTGTCCACAAAGTAGAAGGGCGGGATTTGCTCAGCCCCGGCCGGACCGGAGAATCCATGCGACCGGTGCGAATCGCGCCACACTGCCCTGACGTTGGGACGCGATTCTCCGCAGAATGGAGAATCGGCGCCATTGGCGTGGTCAGCGCAGCGCCGCCCCCCCCACCGATTCTTGGCCTGGGAAGGGCTGTGCGGCCATTTTTAACCTGCTCCTAGCCGGCGGGACATCGATGTGGAAGGTGGCCTGTGGGGGAGGGAGAGGGGGATCGATCCCAGGGCGGGCCTCCGTTGTGGCCTGGCCCGCGATCGGGGCCCACACACGGGGCTGGGGGCTTCCTTTCTTCCGCGCCGGCCCCTTTAGCCCTACGACATGTTGCGTCGGGGCCGGTGCGGAGAAGGGAGCCACTGCGCATGTGCGCGTTGGCGCCGGTGCCAATGCGCATGCGTGGACCCCACGAAGCCCATTTGACGCCGGGATCAGCAGCTGGAGCAGTGTGGGCCACTCCAGTGCCGTGCTGGCTCCCTGTACGGACCAGAATTGCTGATCCTGAGGCCGTGTTGACGCCGTCAAGAAACGCGACAGCGTCAACACTTAGCCTCAGGATCAGAGAATCCCACCTGAAGACTTCAGTTTCATTCCAGAAATAGATGGTAACTTCATGGCTAAAAAAGCGTTTGGGAATTAGGGAAATTAATATCAACTGAGAAAAAGTATTGGAAAAACCCGAGGGACTGAAATGCGACAGACCTGTGGGGCTTGCTGACCTGTACCCTAGGATTTTATAGAAAATAGCTCCAGAAATAGTTGGTGTGTTGTGGTGATCTTCCAGAATTCCTTGGTTTTAGGTATGGCTCCATCAGATTGGAAGTTGACAAATGTTACTCTTTTCAAGAAAGGAGAGTGAATAAAAATGGGGAAATATAGGCCAGTTAACCTGCGCAAATCCTGAACAATGATAAGTTTGCATGGGGGCCTGGGTGCAGGACACAGGGCAGTGTGGACCTGGGACCAAAGTAAGGAACCACATTAAGATCTGCTGTATAGCGTTCAATGCCTATTGCTTTACTGTCTTCAACTTTCATCAATAAACCCCTTTGTTAACTACTGGAACACTCCAGTGTATGTCTCATAGAACATAGAACATAGAACAGTACAGCACAGAACAGGCCCTTCGGCCCTCAATGTTGTGCCGAGCCATGATCACCCTACTCAAACCCACGTATCCACCCTATACCCGTAACCGAACAACCCCCCCCTTAACCTTACTTTTATTAGGACACTACGGGCAATTTAGCAAGGCCAATCCACCTAACCCGCACATCTTTGGACTGTGGGAGGAAACCGGAGCACCCGGAGGAAACCCACGCACACAGGGGGAGGACGTGCAGACTCCACACAGACAGTGACCCAGCCGGGAATCGAACCTGGGACCCTGGAGCTGTGAAGCATTTATGTTAACCACCATGCTACCCTGCTGTCTCGATGGGGAATGCACAGGAAAGTGAAGCCCAAGATAAGCAATGATCGTACTGAATCGCGATGCAGGCTTGACAGGATGTTTGGTCTACTCCAGCTCTTACTTGTCTTCTTGTGTTCAGAGGTGCCATTTTTTGGATGAGTTGTTAAACTAATACAGTATCTGCCTGCTCAGGTGGATGTGGAAGAACCCAGGCGCTCTTTTGAAAAAGATCAGGCAAGTTCTCTCCAATGTTCTGGCCAATATAGATCCCTCGATCAACATCACAAAAGCAGATAATCTGGTTATAATCATGTTGCTGTTGTGGAGGATTGTCAAGCACATATTGGCTCCAGTATTTCCTACATCACGGTTTTTCAAACTGAGGGTCGTCATCCATGGATGGGTCGTCGGCAGATGTTGGGAGGGTCATGGAGTGATCGGCCGCAGATCTCTCAATCGCGGGAGAAACACCCAATGGCTTTTAAATTGAAATTGCTAACCTAGACTGGCTTTGAAATTGAATGATACAGTCTACGGGCCAAAAGTGGTGGCAGAGAGCAGGTCACATGCCCATCCCATACACTGACGTCACGCGCCCTGTGCGTCTGTGCTTTTAATAATAATAATAATTGTTTATTGTCATAAGTAGGCTTCAATGAAGTTCCTATGAAAAGCCCCTAATCGCCACATTCTGGCGCCTGTTTGGGGAGGCCGGTACGGGAATTGAAACCATGCTGCTGGCCTAGTTCTGCATTACAAGCCAGCTGTTCATCCCACTGTGCTCAAAATCAGGAGGAGATATTTGTCTATTTTTTAGCTGTGAGCAAGAAAGGCAACAGGATTGTGAAGAACTGAAGATGGATCATTTTGAACAAAAAAAAGACTGAAATCTGGAACAAAGCACAATAAAGATGACTTCTTGAGATGTGGCTTTGTTAATCGTGCCAATGTAAATCAGAATGCAAAGCCCAAGTGTGTGTTATATGGAGGGAAACACTGACGAATGAGAGTTTAAAACCCTTAAAACTTCAAAGACATTTGAAGACTAAGCATGGCGAGTTTGAGGACAAACCTCTTGTTTTTTTCAAAGGCTACAATGAGAACTTAATTCACCAGCTGAAGCCCTGAGCAGAAATGTAACATTGAATGGCAAAGGGAGATTGTGAGGACCAAGCAGGCTCACCTGTTGCATTAAAGGTAAGCAATAATAGTGTGTTGCAAAAGTCAGCCGGCATTGGTTGCGAAGGTTGGCTGGTTGCTAAACGTGGGTCCTAGGAATAAAAGTGTGAAACCACTGTCCTGCATTATCACAGTGACTACAATTCAGAAGTACTTAACTGGCTGTAAAGCACCTCGAGACAGCTGGTGCTCATGAGAAGCGTTATATAAATGCAAATCTTTTATTCTTAAAGCTGGGTTATTTTTGTCTTGTGAATTTTTTTTTTACTGCTTTTTTGATTTGTCTTATTTTCCGATTTTTAGCAGTACAGGACTCATTTTAAATATAACTAAAGTGTAAATGGATAGAACTAGAGACAAAATATTATTGTTTTTGTACAAATCTTCGAAGTTTTAAAGCAGATCACAAAACATATGAAATCCTCGGCTTTTATAAATAGTGGTCTTGATGACAAAAGGCAAGAAACCTATATATAAATATAATTTGGCCTCAAATGGACTGCTGTGTTCAATTCTGGGCACCACACATGAGGGAAATTGGGCTTTGGAGAAGATACAGAAGAGGTTTAATAGAATGGTTCCAGGACTGAGGGTAATTCAATGGTAACCTTGAACAAGGAATTCGATAAATTCTTGAAGGCAAAAAACTAAATGCCGGAACATGGAGAAAGTGTGCGGGAGCATGATTCTCTGGATTGCTCGATGGAAGAGCTGGTGTATACTCAAGAGATCAAAAGGCCTCCTTCTGTGCCGTGCTATTCTATGATTCTATATATGACTGCACTCTTGATGCTGACAAGCATGGAATTAATCACTAAACAATGTGGCATTCCATTGAGAGGAGAAGAGATGCAGTAATTGGAGGAAAAGTGATTGCAACTCTCAAGTTGGCAGTCACTTGATTCAACACACAAAATGTTTTCATACCCTTGCATAATTTTACCAGCCCTACTTCTCAAGGAAAGTCATGCCCAGAGATATGCCATCTATTGGAGTCAGACCTGCAACAAGGCTAATTTTAATTTCCCCAAAATTGGCCACAGATTTTACAGCCTACCCAATATTAATAATAACAATCGTTTATTGTCACAAGTAGGCTTCAATGAAGTTACTGTGAAAAGCCCCTAGTCGCCACATTCCGGCGCCTATTCGGGGAGGCCAGTACGGGAATTGAACTCGCGCTGCTGGCTTTGTTCTGCATTACAAGCCAGCTGTTTAGCCCACTGTGCAATATTACTTTTCATTGAGATCAAATGATACTTATATTCACTTAGTATGTTTCACCACATTAAAAAGTGCTTCAGAGCCACTAAAATAATTTTCTGAATTGCAGTCCCTGTTGTAATCTAGGGAAACGAGCTAGCCAATTTGTGTAAAATTTAATTTCACAAATGGCCGATAAGAGAAATGAATTTGTAGTCAGTTTTTATTAGTGTTGGTTTAGATATAAATGTTGATTAGGTCCTAAAGACAACTTCCCTGCTCTTTGAAAAGTTTCATGACATTTTTTGTTGACATGGGAAAACTGGTGGGCCCTTCGTTTAACATCATCTGAAAAATAGCAGGGTGAATTTTCCGTCACCCACGTCCGCAGGTTTCCCAGCAGCGTGGGGTGGACACAATGGGAAATCACTGGCTATGATGGGAATGGAGAATCCTGCTGCCGGCGGGAGCGCACCGCCGAGGAACATGTGGCTGGGGGACTGGAGAATCCAGCCCAGCATCTTTAGCAGTCAATTCTTTCCAAGAACTGATTTCACGCGTCAGCCTAGATGACGTTCTAAACTGCGTTGAGTGGGACTTATCTTACAACCTTCAATAACTAGAGTCTTACCACTGAGCCAAGGCTGATGCCTTTTTATTTATTGTTCACTGAGATTGGTGGGCAAGCATGAAAAATAAGTTAAAGGGATCACTAATCTGCTCGGGCTGTCAGAAAACCAGCTCTTTCACTCATTTACTCATCTTTCACTTCATCAATTTAGGTAATGAGCTCCCCTTCTGGGGAGGCAGCGCAGATTGACGATCTGCCACAGGTGTAGGTTCTGTCATGACAGTTCTGGCTATTGTTCTATTTTAAAAGTAGATCAGAGAAGTGCTTTAGTTATTTTGGGGTAACAGGCCTCCCTGATGCCCAATCTGCATCCACCATCAGTGTAAGGATGAGTACAGACTGTACAACTAGTTTGAAGGATCCTTATGATTTGGCGATAGACCATGCAACAGTTACGTGAGGCAGACCACATTAGAGATGGCCAATGAACTACTGTGGTGGTTGGGATGTCACTGTAAATTGTGTCTATTCTTTTCCGAGCTTTATTGCAGTTGCTGTAGGATTGGTGCTAGGTTCTTTGATAATAGAGGATGGTCAACTTTGAATGGTCAACTGTATTTTAGCACTCTTGTTCAAGTTCAGACAACTTTCTTCATATGCTCCCACATTTTGTGGGGGGAGACAGAATTCTCTTGGGAGGCCACTTCCTCCTGTGCTTGCAGTGCATTATGTGGAAGGGAGGGCTCCTCTTAAAACCCAAATTTCCATGTTCCTCTGGTGCACTTCCTCAAACAGCACATGAACTATATTTGTTTAAGTAGAAGCCTTCTAGTTACTGCAAACATCATCTTCGTGCCAGAATAAACCCACTCCATTTCAAAAGAGCAACTGTGTTTCTTGCCAATTTACTGCTATTGTGCTATTTGGAAACCTGGGAAATATGTTCACATTGTTGGATTAGAATCCAGTGTCGACCCACTCTTAGGGTTGAACCTTAACTCTCAAAAATACATCGGCTGCTAGGTGTCTGGTCATAGGTTAGGTTTCATTTGGATTTAAACACCGGAATCCAACCTACCTCGAACCTGTTTCAATGGAGGTGGCTGACGGGATTGGTGACCATTCCACTTGCAGGAAGTGGGTTGACCAGTTAAATATTATAATGAGGCATCCTGCCTCCATTTTAACAGTCGTTCTATTAACTCGCATTAGCTGAGTTGTCCAGGCATCAGGAAACCCAGTAGCTCAAAGAAGATGGATTGGCCTGGGCCCATAAGTTCAACATCTTAATAGGATTGCTTGTGGGCAGGAGGAGCAGGAGTGCCTAGTAAGCGTGCCCCTGTCCTTGCGAACTTGTTGGTTCCCCCTAACCTTCACTCCACCCCAGCATCGCCAATTGAACCTACCCCTGTGATCAGGGCAACATCACATCCCCTACCCAATCTCCTTGGCTTTGGCCTTGTGAAGCAGATTTTCCATTCAAGAGGCCTCTCATCTGTCAATCAGGCTGCCTGTGGGTGCGAGACAGGAATTCTTTTTCAAAAGGATCTGCAGTTAAAATGTGCAGGACATTTGGGAAATCAGATGATCTTTCCTGAGGCACTAATATAACTGAGTGTATCTACACCACATGGACTGCAGCGGCTCAAGAAGGCAGCTCACCACCACCTTCTCAAGGACAATTAGGAATGGGCAATAAAAGTGCCGGCCTAGCCAATGGTGCCTATGTCCGGTGAAAGAATAAATGAAGATAAAAAGCAGGTGAGAGATTGTGAGGCCACTTCTGAATGGAAAAGCTCAGCAGCATTGGAATAATTTTTAAAAATAACACGCAAAGCCATTGATGTCGAGGCATCACTGTGTGGGGAACCCTCTCATCCAAGGAACAAATTGATTTGATTTGATTTATTATTGTCACATGTATTAGTATACAGTGAAAAGTATTGTTTCTTGCATGCTATACAGACAACGCATACCGTACATAGGGAAAGAAGGAGTGACTGCAGAATATAATGTTACAGTCATAACTAGGGTGTAGAGAAAAGATCAACTTAATACGAGGTAGGTCCATTCAAAAGTCTGATAGCAGCAGGGAAGAAGCTGTTCTTGAGTCGGTTGGTACGTGACCTCAAACTTTTGTATCTTTTTCCTGACGGAAGGTGGAAGAAAGTATGTCCAGGGTGCGTGGGGTCCTTAATTATGCTGGTTGCCGTTCCGAGGCAGTGGGAATTTTAGACAGAGTCAATGGATGGGAGGCTGGTTTGCGTGATAGACATTCACGACCTTTTGTAGTTTCCTGCGGTCTTGGGCAGAGCAGGAACAATACCAAGCTGTGATACAACCAGAAAGACTGCTTTCAGTGGAGCATCTGTAAAGGTTGGTGAGAGTCGTAGCTGACATGCCAAATTTCCTTAGTCTTCTGAGAAAGTAGAGTTGTTGGTGGGCTTTCTTAACTATAGTGTCGGCATGGGGGGACCAGGACAGGTTGTTGGTAATCTGGACACCTAAAACTTGAAGCTCTCGACCCTTTCTACTTTGTTCCCATTGATGTAGACAAAAGCATACTCTCCTCTACGCTTCCTGAAGTCGATGACAATCTCCTTTGTTTTGTTGACATTGAGGGAGAGATTATTGTTGTCGCACCAGTTCACCAGATTCTCTATCTCATTCCTGTACCCTGTCTCATCATTTTTTGAGACAGCTTATGACATCACTATGGTGATTTGGTGTGAAATCCACAGAAGTTATATTGGGTGACATCTGTCACTTAGTTTCAGAGTGTGGTGTATCTGACCGAAATGCCTATTGGGTTACAAGGTCAGTGTGCTTACTGAGAACATTAGAGTGTTATTTTTTTTTGTAACTTGTGTTATCTTTATAAATCGGTATATATCTGTAAAGGTACAGCTGGAGTGAAGGAGTTGTGTATCGTAGTTCAATAAATGTTTTATTATTTTGCTAAAAGTTCATTGGCAGTCCTGTGACTTTGTTCATCCATGTATCTGAACAAAAAAATAAAAGTTAGGATCTATCAATCCAGGTTCTACTCTGGGATCTGACATGTCCAGTAGGAACATCAGCTGAGATCATAACATTGGATATACTTGGATACTGATGAATCTACCATTATATGTGGCCTTAATGGCATTATATCTACGTGTTCGCCTTTATCTACCCTAATAGTTAAATCCTTAAAAAGAACTCTAATAAATATGTCAAACACTATTTCCCTTTCTTTAAATCCATGTAAATTTTCTCTGATTGTACCATGATTTTATAAATGTATTGCTAAGACTGCCTCAATAACAGATTCTAGCACTTTCCCAATAACTAATGGCAAGAGAACTGGCCTGCAGTTGCCTAACTTCTCTCGCCCTCCTTTCTGGAATAGCGGTGTAACATTTGCTAATTTCCAGTCCACTGGAACTATTATAGAATCTTGTAAAATCATAACCACTGCAGCCACTATCTCATTGAGAACCCCAGGATGTACAGATACATCTGCAAGTTTATTCCTGATACTTGATCTATTCTATTATTTTACTAAAAAATGAAGTAAAACTGATGAGTCTCTAGCTGCTGTGGCTGTTTTGTCATCCTACTCCAATCTATTGGCAGCTCCCTGGTGTCCGTTGACTCCCTCATAATGATGGTGCCCTCATAATAACTTCACATTCCCAAATTTATGAACTTGCAAGTAAGCTTTTCCAAGTATTGCAGCAGAAAGCAGAAGTTTGGAGTAAGTCCCTCTAAAAAGACGTGAAAAGATAGAATGACTTATTGAAGTGTTCGGAGCCGTTGAACTCCATTGCAGCCTTGGCAGCCAGGTTCACAGCCCAGATTAACCTCTGACCACGCTTTATAAAACCCTGTTGGTGGGTTTTTGCCTTGTGGCCTCCATCTGTGAGGGTCTCTGGTCAGAGTTCTCTAACTGGGAATATCTGATTTTAATCCTATGTTGGTACCGGTGGTACGGATTTCATCCCTATACTGTTTGATGTTCAGATGAGATCGCAGATTTGTGTTTGCTGGCAGCATTCTGTATCTACCCTCACTGAGAATATACATGGTGTTTGGATGGGACTGATCACTGCTTGTCTGACAGTGGTTCCTGAATACTGTTTGTGTTGTGATTGGGATGCTGCCTTGGAAACAGATGTTGACGCATCTGTTCAGAGGCTGGCTGAATTCCAATTGCAGAACTGAGCATCTCAGCCAGATTTCTACCTTACAGATCCTGCAAGGATACTTTGGCAGTGACTTTGTCACAAGCTGTTTACCCCATATGTCTGTTTTTAAAAGCAGTATCTATATGTGTTCATTAGTATGAGCTCACCAAGTGAAGAAACTGGTATGTCTTGCCCTTCAAAGAATAATGAGGAAATCTAATAAGGTGCAAATATGCAGCAGATACATTGGCTTGCAAAAATATAATAATTTCCAGGTTTTTGGCTGATCAGGAGTAAAAGATTGAAATGTTAACTTTGTTTATTTACATGTTCGATTTTCGATTTGACAAAAAAAGTTTAATGTAAGGTGTGATGTGATTGCATTAAAAGTTGTAGTTTGATCACTGAAATTCCATCTATGCTGAATGGAATATGACTCTTAATTGGGAATGCTGTCATCTCAATCCATGCATCTGCAGACATCTGAATCAGGGCAATCGACATTCACACAAACAAATAACAACAACGCTACTTGCAGTACTCAAACGAGAAACTCTAAATTCAATTCATAATCTATGCTCTGTTAAATAATCTTCGCTGGGAAGCATTGAAGCATTTCAGTTAACCTCCACGCCTCTGTGTCAGAAAGGGACAAACTAACATGTGCTTGAAAGGGATGTCTGTAGGTGTCCTGTGAGGAGAGGATCAGACTGGGTTGCGATTATATAAAATTAGCGCACCTTTTCAGGAGAATTTGGAAAAGCAAATTGAGAAGAGCAAAATTAAAATTGGACTCTTCTTTGAGATGCATTCTTCTGACTGACACAGACAAGCATCTCCTCCAGGTGCGTTCAATCTGACCAGTTCTCACCACAGTGTAGGTCGTGTGATTAGAATGACAGGGCGAGCTGAGACAGGAAGATATGCTGAATGCTGGCTGAGAGCAGATAAAATTCCAACAAATCCTCTTACAGCAGTGCAGCAAAGGACAGATCATTTGTCTTCATGCTCTACTGGTCATAGATTGTTCAGTTTTTCATCACTGGGCTTTTTATTGACTAGAGCTATTCAGAAAACTAGAGATTATGTAAATCTGTTGTCCATAATGTGAGCATTTTTGAAATTTTTTAACTCAATTTTCTCTTTTCCATTGGCTCTGACTGGTTAAGTTGCAGATCCATTAGGAATCATCCAGAATCTAATTTTTTGGCCATTTTCCACAGCTGCACTCAGACACTGAATTTCATCAGGCTAATTAGTAAGGGTGGGTATCTGCATATCTTAAATTCACCTGTGTACTTTCCACCAGGAGTCACCGAATAGTAATGAGGAGCAGGGAACCTGGCTGATTTCCCACCTCCTCCACTCTTAACCCAAGGCTGCAAACACAAATTAGTTTGCCCTAAATTCAGATCCTGACTGAGGATGAGCTGGTACAAATTTTGGGTCTGCGCTAAATATTTGGAATAGCATCACTAGTCTCTTCCACAAGTGACTTTGTCGGGGCAAAACCCAAGAGCCTGTGAAAATGGATGTGGGGCTTGATTAACATGCTACATTCCTTCTGATGCAGACAGCATAAAAAATTCATGCTGCCTGTACATTTAAATGATTGTACTGTGCAGCCAGCATTAAATGCACTGATGAATGGCTGCACACCTGAGCAGGAGATGCAAAACCGTGAAAGGCCAGAACGAATTCATGTTAGCTTGCACAGGAGGTGGTGTTTTGATTGTGGCAGATGCTAGAAATGCACAATAGGGACACAATGGGATACAGTGCTCAATTTTGGTCACCACACTACCAGAAGGATGTGGAGACTTTAGAGAGGGTGCAGAAGAAATTTACCAGGATGTTGCCTGGTATGGAGGGCATTAGCTATGAGGAGAGGTTGGATAAACTATGTTTGTTCCCACTGCAATGACGGAGGTTGAGGGGCGACCTGATAGTAGTCTACAAAATCATGAGGGGCATGGACAGAGTGGATAGTCAGAAGCTCTTTCCCAGGGTGGAAGAGTCAATCGTTAGGGGGTTTAGGTTTAAGGTACAATGGGCAATATTTAGAGGAGATGTGCGAGGGAAGTTTTTTTACACAGAGCATAGTGGGTGGCTGGAACTGGTGGAGGTGGTGGAAGCAGGTACGGTAGTGATGTTTAAGGGGCGTCTTGCCAAATACATGGGGAATAGAAAGATACGGATCCTGGAAGTGTAGAAGGTTTTAGGTTTCATGGGTAGCATGGTTGGCACAATCTTGGATGGCTGAAGGGCCTGTTCATGCGCTGTACTTTTCTTAGTTCTTTAGTAGGCAGTGAGTTCTCTGACATTTCAGTGGAGGCTTGAGTGCAGGAGATAGACAGGGAAAGAGAGGTCCTCTTTTTGCACGGGACCTTAAGGCTCTCCAGACAAATACTGTGAAGGAGGTAGAAGCAGACAGGCATACAGTCAATGCAACAAAAACATAAAATGCTGGACAATCTCAGAAGGCCTGACAGCATCAGGGGAGGGAGAACGAAGCTAACTTTGAGTATGGATGACTCTTTGTCAAAGCTGGTGAGAACTGGAAATAGGATGAGATTGATACTGTTGTGGGGGCGGTTGTGTATGTTGGCATGGAGCTGTGGGGCTGGATAGAAGACCAGCGATAGGTGGAGATTGACAAAGATGCAGTAGACAAAAAGACAAATGGAATGTAAAAGGTGGAGATAATGACTAAGAAGGGTGCTGATAGTGGCACATTAAGAGAGCAGCATGTGTTAATGGCAGAATAAAGGTAAGCAGTGTGTCGAAGCACAACTTGGAACATAGGAATTCGGAGCAGAAGTAGGCAATTCAGCCTCTCCTGCTGCACTGCCATTCAGTGTTCTTCAAACTTTTTTTCCGGGGACCCATTTTTACCAACCGGCCAACCTTCGGGACCCAACCCGGCCAACCTTCGGGATCCAACCCGGCCAACCTTTGCAACCCATACTGGCCGACCTGTGTGACCCACCATTTTCTCTTACCTTGTTTGCTGCTGACAAAAATGGAGGAAATGGTTTTGGGTCCCTTTGGCCCTCGCACACGCTCCTCCAATGGAACCTGTTGATGAAGGTGAAGCCTTCCGGTGTCGGAAAGTATGGAGTCTCCCATCTGTCCAAAGTTCTGAATTTTTTTCCTGTAAAATTTTATCAAATAAACCCCCCCCCCGAACTTGTAAAATAAAATAAAATAAATGAAACAAATTAATAAACACCCCCCCATTGTAAAAAATATAAAATGAATAAAATAAATGAAAAAAATAAAAATTAAATGAATAAAATAAATGAATAAATGAAAAAAACCCACTACAGAACTTGTAAAATAAAAAGCTGCAACCATTTTTAAAAAATAGCGGCCGCACTGCGCATGCGTGTTCGATGATCGGCGCACATGCGCACTGCGGCCAGATATTTTTTCCCCCACATGTTCGCGGCCGCTTGCAGCCGGCGTTATGAAAAGCCGGCTGCTCACGGGGATTTGTGCAATCGGGTGCACCACGGACAACGGCTCTGCGACCCTCCCGACACCCGCCCGCGGGTCGCGTCCTCGACTTTGAAGAACACTGAATTAGATCATGATCGATCTCTTTCTGGTTTCAGATCCACCTCCCTACCTGTTCCCCATATCCCTTTAACCTGTTTTTCTTTTCAGAACAGGGAACAGATGGGCCAAGTGAGGTGAGGTGGGGGGAGGGGAGATAATGGTGAGGGAAAAACAGATCGCTGGAAGAAATTAAAATAAATTGATAGAAATAAAAATGGGATAATTGCATGGGAAAGTGCCGTTGGAAGAGGTTGAGGTGTTGGGGTTGATGGAGGAGTGAACCAGGGTATCCCAGAGGAAACGGCCCCTATGTAATGCTGTCAGGAGCAAATATGTTTTTGGTGGTGGCTTCATGCTGGAGTTGGCGGAACTGGTGATGGATGATCCTTTAAATACAGAGGCTGATAGGTGAAAAATGAGGACAAGGAGGACCATATTCTTGGGAGGGGAAGTGTTGGAGAGCACAGGTGTGTGAGATGGTCGCACACAATTGAAAGCCCTGTCAACTGCAGTTGGTGGGAAACTACGATTAAGGATGAACAAAGATATGTCAGCAGCACCGTTTTGGAAAGAGACAACCTCAGAACAATGCGACGGAGATGAAGGAACTGAGAGAATGGGATGGAGTCCTCGGATGTGGGGATGAAGAACTGTAGTTGAGGTAGCTGTGGGAGTTGGTGTGAATTTAATGGATATTAATGGATAGTCTATCCCCACAAATGGAGATAGAGAGATCAAGGAAGGGAAGTGTCGGACAGAGATCATGTGAAGGCGATAGAGGGATGGATATTGGAAGCAAAATTGATAAATTCTTCCAGATACGGATGGAAATGTGAAGCAGCACTGAAACAATTGTTGATGTACCAATAAAAGAGCTGTGGGATGGGTCTGGAACAGCGAATCATACAATCGTAGAATTTACAGTGCAGAAGCAATAATAATAATTGCTTATTGTCACAAGTAGGCTTCAATGAAGTTACAGTGAAAAGCCCCTCGTAGCCACATTCTGGCGCCTGTTTGGGGAGGCCGGTAAGGGAATTGAACCCGCGCTGCTGGCCTTGTTCTGCATTACAAGCCAGCTGTTTAGCCCACTGTGCTAAACCAGCCCCATTTGGCCCATCAAGTCTGCACCGGCCCTTGGAAAGAGCATCCCACTTAAGCCCACATTTCCAATCTATTCCCATAAACTCAGTGCTGGTGTTCAAGTTATTAGACTGTGCTAAAGTTACAAATATGGAAAGACTTCTGGTTTTGACCGGAGTTAAATTTGCAGAAAGACACGATTTGTTAGAACAAATGTCAGAGCGCCTAGAAAGGTTCAGAGGCAAACATTCCTTCCCGCCAGTATTCATGATACAAATGGGCCTATCATCGATAAGATGGACTATGGAAGACTTGATGTTAACAGGTTGTATAGAAACAGGCTATAAGTGTCAATAGGAAAGAAGATGTATAACTAAAAATAATGAGGACAGAAACACTTTTAACAATTATGGCAGGTGGAATTAATTGGGAAATTTCAACAGAAAATTGAAACCCGGATATGCCCAGGGTGTGGTCAATTAAGTGTCACTCAAAATTCCATTATTCAATAAACTGTCCTTAGAGATACAATAGAGGACGGGATTCTCCGACCCTCCGCGCCGGAATCGCGCCCGGCGCGGGGTTAAGATTAGCCGTTCACACTGGAAATCCGGCGCGATAGCGCTTCCGCAATTCTCCATGGACCCGCCAGTCACGCGCGTGCGGTCGACGCTGCGCCAGTCGAGGGCCGTTGGAACAGGCCCCCGCGGTGATTCTCCGCGGTCGACCGGCCGAACTCCCGCCGTTGTGGTTTACATGTGGTACCACCTGACGGGAGCTTGGACCCGCGGCCGCGGTGGTGGGCCTGTTGGGGGGTATCTGACTCCGGGGGGGCCTCAGTGGTGGCCAGGCCCGCGATCGGGGGCTATTGATCGGCAGGCCATCGCGATCTGGGAGGGACCTACCTTCTTCTGCGAGGGCCCGCTGCGTGGCTCCGCGCTGAGATGAGCGTGAAAACGGTCTCGCGGTCTGGCTAGCAGGGCCCCGCCAACAGCCAGAGATGCGGGACACATGCCAGGGCTCTGCTAGCCCCCTGGAAAATGGAGAATTACTCCGGACCTTCGAGGGAAAAGTCCAGAGTGCTTCTCGCCCGTTTTCCGGCGGGCGTGGGTACTTAGTCCCCAGAAAGGAGAATCCCACCCAGAGTGTTTGAAACCAAACATGAGACAGAAGACTCGAAAGATGAAAAGGGAGCTATTGACCAAAGAGAAGGCATTGTCTTAGTCACGAGGAGTTTCAGTCCAGTGATGAATGTGCTGGTCACAGAGCCCTTCAATTGTGCCGTATTAGACAGCGAATGTACATCTACAGTATGTGGAATAGACTGGTTGACATGTTAGCTGGACTCGTTTTAACACGGAACAGGGTTAAGGAATTTGGAAATTTCACGTGTTTCAGATCTGGCGATGGTAATACTCTTTAAAGTACTGAAAAGATTAGTGATTCCTTGTAAATTCACCGTAAGGAATCATTTTTTTTACTGCGGATGTCTTGATTATTGAGCCAAGCATCGATGGAAAAAGCACATAAGAAACTTGACATGGAAAACAACAAGCCCATCATATTTACACAGTCTGGTCACTAATGTATTCCGTTAATGAATCCTAATTTTTCTTGTCAAGAAATTAAGGACGCACTAGTAACATCAGAGAACCGTAATCTAGAAAACAAAATATTGATTGTGTTAAAGTTGTATCGGAAATTTGCCCATAAATCTTCCTGAGGATTAAACATTTTGCTCAGTGATGTGGTTATAAGGAATGAAGAATATACCAAACCTATAGAACAAACAAGCGGAGTGAAATTCTCCGACCCCCGCAGGGTCGGGGAATCACCCGGGGCCTTCGTAAATCCCGCCCCCGCCGAGGCCAAAATTCTCCGCCACCCGGGAATCGGCGGGGGCGGGAATCGCACCCCGCCGATTGGCGGGGGCGGGAATCGCACCCCGCCGATTGGCGGGCCCCCCGTGCCGGTCGGCGGGCCTCCCATGGCGATTCTCCGGCCTGCGATGGGCTGACGTCCCGCCGCTGTTAGGCCTCTCCCGCCGACGTGGTTTAAACCACCTCTGGTCCCCGGGGGGTGCCCCCACGGTGGCCTGGCCCGCGATCGGGCCCACCGATCGGCGGGCGGGCCTGTGCCGTGGGGGCACTCTTCTTCTTCCGCCGCCGCCACAGCCTTCACCATGGCAGAGGCAGAAGAGACCCCCTCCACCGCGCATGCACCAGTGATGACGTCAGCGGCCGCTGACGCTCCGGCACATGTGTGGACTCATGCTGACCGGCGAAGGCCTTTCGGCCAGCCCTGAAGCCGGTCGGCGGGGCGCCAAAGGCCGTTGGCACCAGTCGGCGGAGCGGGAGCCACTCCGGCGCGGTCCTAGCCGCTAAAGTTGCGGAGAATTCCACACCGTTGGGGAGGCCCGACGCCGGAGTGGTTCTCGCCACTCTGGTACGCCGGGACCCCCCGCCCCGCTGGGTAGGGGAGAATCCCGGTTGCGATAGATGTGAAGTATGTAAGAACACCATCATGACCCATAGTGAGAGATTTTAATGTGAAGTTGGGGCTGTGGATCTTAAAGCGTGGGGTAAAGAAAGGAACATTTTCATTTTACACTTGGTAACTAGATTTAATCAGTTGCCGATTATATGTAGTAAAGAAAATGATTGTGGAACGGGTTCTGGAAAAATGATTATGGATCGGACTGGGGCAGGGGTGGGGAAAGTATCTGTTCAAGGTGTTAAGAACATAAGAACTAGGAGCAGGAGTAGCCCATCTGGCCCCTCGAGCCTGCTCCATCATTCAATAAGATCAAGGTGCGATCTTCCGGCCTCGTTACACTTGGGCTCAAGCAAAACTAGGCCGGCGAATAGCGGGAGAGGCCAAAAACGAGATCCGTGCCAGGCACCAAACAGTTTGCGATGCAACCGACCCGCTGCTGTAGGCAAAATCGGGATCTCCCCGTAGCGAGGCGAGAAACCGTTTATCCCCACTTAAGCCTCATTTCCATCCAATTAACGAGACTGACCCCTTATCCAATGGCCTCCCGTTATTCAGCGGCCTCCCCAGCAAGTGCGCACGCTGGCGCCGAATAGTACTCCTTGTAAAAAACGCGAACCTGGCAGAAAGGCTTCAGTGGGGAGCCGAGAGGGGAGTATCCATCATTGCTCACAGGCAAAGAGACTGGGAGTGCTGGGTTTGCCACCCCAGTGCCCGGGGGGGAGGGGGGGGGGGTTGGAAGATCCTACGTAGGGGTGGGCAGCCATGGGGGTAGGGGGGGGTAGGGGTTGCGCTGGGGGGGGGGGGGGGGTGGGGGGGGGAAGGGGGGGGGGGAAACTGATCGCTTTTTTACCCATTCCTGGGGTGATCCTTGACTCTGCCTGTCTGCCCCACTGATCACCTATACCTCCCGCACCGACTGCTGAGGCATCTGGCTGCGCAGTTGAAGGCTACTGCGGTTAGGGAATTGGCGGTCGCGGTTAAGTGTGCACTTCACAGATGCCAAGTATGTTTCCTTGGGTGGATGTACCATGTAGCATCTGGGAGTCATTGCCTCGTATCCCAATCACACCTTGATGCCTGGACGCTGTGCTTAAACACTGTGGGAGGCAACACCACACACGCAACATGCGAACTCCCAGGGGGTGGGACACAGCTCCGGGGACATGTTCAAGGCCAGAGAGTGGATGAGTGCCACTGGCGATATGCCTGGAGAGACGAGCAAAGATTCCGGGGGGTCGGCCCGTATTGCAGAAGAAAGAGACAGAGGCATCATAATGGTTGTGCAAAAAGGAGTTCAATGTGCTGTACAATATGCCACTGGGGGGGCCATTAGTGATCCTCACTGTGCTTGGCCATTCTCCTCCCTCAACTCCTATCATTCCCAACTTGCTCGGCAACAGTAAAGCTTTTTGACTTGGTGTTTTGCTTCCAAAATCACTGAACATTCAACCTCTTTTAACCCATCTCTTTCACTTCTGGTAAAAAGGTACTTATATAAGCAAACCCAGAAGACCTGAAAGTTTTCAGTCATATGTCTATCCTGACAAATAGCCACCAAGACTCATAAACAAAATTTAAATGAAACTGAATAATTTTTACCTTTCTTAATACACAAATTGAACATTGTTCATAACACCTCCTCATAGAAAAAACATGAAAAGGCATCTTTATAAAACATTTTCATATCCTATTAAACAATTCCTGTATCACTACCTCTATCTTAATTATACAGACTTTCATCTAGTAGTAATAATGTATTTACATCAAATATTCCAGGATACTTGACTTCTCAATAAAAATTATACTTCAGACAAGTCCATTGTGATCACATGTTCCTCCACATTTTAGCTCTTGATAAAGCATCCGCTATGATATTATCTCTTCCTGCTCCATGATCAATTTTCAAAGCGTGTGGTTGCAGCATTCAACTGCAATGAAATAGTCTGTGTCTTGTCATGAAATTTTGCGAAAAGGTTAGAGAAATGGTCTCTATAGAGTTGTTTGAGATGTAGATTTCAAAATGTTACAGAGCCAACACCAAACTCAAAGGTCTGTGTTTTCCTAATACCTAAATAGAATTTTGTGAGCTACCTGTAAAATTTTGTTACAATACTCGGATGTAAGCTCCCACCTGACAGACGACTGCCCAGCCATAGAATCATAGAATTTACAGTGCAGAAGGAGGCCATTCGGCCCATCGAGTCTGCACCGGCCCGTGGAAAGAGCACCCTACTCAAGCCCACACCCCCACCCTATCCCTGTAACCCAGTAACCTCACCCCACCTTTTTTGGACACTAAGAGCAATTTAGCATGGCCAATCCACCTGACCAGCACATCATCGGACTGTGGGAGGAAACTGGAGCACCCGGAGGAAACCCACGCAGACACGGGGAGAACGTTCAGACTCCGCACAGACAGTGACCCAAGCCAGGAATCGAACCTGGGACCCTGGAGCTGTGAAGCAACAGTGCTAACCACTGTGCTATCGTGCTGCCCAAAATAAAATTTAAAAGGTGAGCAGAGTCAGAGCTCGAGAATACGCAGCCGCTCCCACGCTTTCATCACGTGACCCCTCTCTCCTCCTCCCCCCACCCCTCCTGCCCAAGTGCATTGTTAAAATATCCTTAAAAATTATTTTTCAATTAATCCTCATCTGCTGGTACTTGAGGTGATCTCTATTTCCTCTATAGCACTTTGTATATAACACTCCGGTATTGGTCCTGATTCAGACTCTGTGTAGGCTGTTTGATATGGTCCTCTCAACTCAGCATTAGCTTGTTGCATTTTTTACCAAAGAAGGTGGGCTAAACATGTCAGCTTAATTTTCCTTACCGTCCTTTTTTTGAAAATCGTGTCAGATAACTGAATTTCTACCTCATCTCCCTTTTTCAAAGATTCTTCCTCTTCCTGTGTAATTTTATTGGCCTGAAAATCACAACACAGTCAGGAAACAATTCAGAATGTTGCTCTTGCAGGATCTCAGTTTCTTTCGCTTCCACTGGCTGTTCCAACATCTCAGGTGAAGCTAATATTTTTGAGCCAGCCAGGTCATTCCCAAAGATAAAATCAATTCCTGTTGTTGGTGTTTTATGTACTACTCTAACTGTGACCTTTCCATTAACTAAATCATGCTCTAATCCAACTCTGTATAATGAAACCAGTTTATAGCTTCCGAAGATACCTCCAATTAATGTTGTTTTCTCCATCTACCCCTCTGGAAGACAAATTGTATCATCAGCCAACACCAATGACTGATTTGCTCCAGTGTCGCTCAATATATTTATTAGATTAGAAGAATAAGAGAACACCTCTCGTTTATAAACAAGTGCCGGGATTCTCCCCTACCTGACGGGGCAGGGGGGTCCCGGTGTGTTGGAGTGGCGTGAACTACTCAGGCGTCGGGCCGCCCCAAAGATGCGGAAGTCTCAGCACCTTTAGGAGCTAAGCCCTCACATTGAGGGGCTAGGCCCGCGACGGAGTGGTCCCCACTCCACCGGCTGGCGTGAACGGCCTTTGGCACCACGCCAGCCGGGGCCGAAAGGACTTCGCTGGCCGGTGTAAGTCCGCGCATGCGCTGGAGCGTCGGCGGCTGCTGACGTCATCCCGGCGCATGCGCAGGGGAGGGGGTCTCTTCCGCCTCCGTCATGGTGAAGACCATGGCGAAGGCGGAAGAAAAAGAGTGCCCCCACGGCACAGGCCCGCCTGCCGATCGGTGGGCCCCAATCGCGTGCCAGGCCACCGTGGGGGCACCCCCCGGCATCAGATCGCCCCGCGCCCCCCCGCAGGACCCCGGTGCCCGCCCCGCCGCCAATCCCACCAGTCAGGTAGGTGTTTTGATACCCGCCGGCGGGAGAGGCTTGTCAGCGGCGGGACTTCGCCGAATCTCGGGTTGCGGAGAATTCGGGACACGGCGGGGGCGGGATTGATGCCGGCCCAGGGCGATTCTCCGACCCGGCGGGGGAGGGGGGGGGGGTTGGAGAATCCCGCCCAAAATCTTTAAACTCTTCCATAATTTGTTTCCTTAATTTACTTGACTGGTGTGAGGAATTATCTCTCTACCTCTTTAGTATAGTCTGAGCCCTCACTTTGCACTTGCACAGTGGCTACTGTTTTGTCACTTGCCTCCTTCTCCTGTTAGTTTTTCCCAAAGATTCTTTGGACGTCCCTGTTACTGCAATAGGTGCTCCAATTAATGTCCCGCAATTACCTGTGCAAAGACCAGGGGCGGGATTCTCCGACACCCCGCCGGGTCGGAGAATCGCCGGGGGGCGGCATGAATCCCTCCCCCGCAGGCTGCCGAATTCGCCGGCGCCTGGGTTTTGCCGGGGGTGGGAATCGCGCTGCGACAGTCGGCGGCAGCTAGCAGCGGCCTCTGGTGATTCTCCTGCCCATGATGGGCCGAGTGGCCGCCCATTTTTGGCGGGTCCCGCCGGCGTAAATCACAACAGGTCCTTACCAGCGGGACCTGGCTCCATGGGGAGTGCAGAGTCCTCGGTGGAGGGGGGTGTGGGGGGCGCGGGCGGATCTGTGCCCCACGGTAGCCTGGACTGCGATCAGGGCCCACTTGTCCATGGGCGGGCCTGTGCCGTGGGGGCACTGTTTCCCTCCGCACCATCCGCTGTCAACCTCCGCCATGGGTGGTGCAGAGAAGAACCCCCCTGCACATGCGGTGTGATGACGTCAGCACACGCTGGTGCTCCCGCGCATGCGCCAACTCGCTCCGGCCGGCGGAAGCCCTTCCACGCCGGCTGGCACAGCGGCAAAAACTCCAGCACCAGCCTAGCCCCTGAAGGTGCGGAGGATTACGCACCTTCGGGGCGGCCCGACGTGGGCGTGGTTCATGCCACTCCTCGCTGCCGGAGTGGCCCGCCCCGCCGGTTCGCAGAACATCCCGCCCCAGTTTTATTGCAATAGATGCTACTTGTTTCTTCATATCACTTTTGGGATCTAGCCCATCTCCTTTATTAGTTTGGCATCCTTCTGTCTGTTCTTGAGAACTTGTATCATTTTGATCATCTGATTTACTATTCTTCTAATTTTCCTATCGATTCCCATATGACCTTTTTGCCACAAGACTGCAAGACATCGTAGGTATCCGCTAAAACTCCCACTTCTCAGACCTTTGATATGGGATGCTTATTGAAATAAGTCATGATGGTTACTGGAACGCTATTTTAGAATTCTTCCAGAATCAGCATTTCTCTCACGTTCTCAAAATTTTTTCTTTTACTTCGGTGATTGAAGCCACCAGTCCCACAACATTTATTTTTCCCCCAACAAATTCTACTATAATTGCATACTATCTTTTCTTTTAATGTCCAAAATTTCAATTGCTTCAGGAACAAGTTCTTAAGTATTGAGTATTGCTCTTTTGATCACTTCAGACTCTGGCGATTGTTCTTCTGACAGACCAGTGTACACATTCATTGCTCTACCTATCAGGACACTTTGTAACATGAAGGTCAAGCATCCTTTGGCCACTTGAACTTCACAGCTATTTTTCCAGACGAGGTTAAATATATTTCAGCTCCATCCTTTGTAAACTTCGACACTAAACAGAGATGTAGTAAAATCAAAATCGTCAGTGGAATCAGAATCATCCTCTGAACCACTATCTCTCCTTTCTTCCTTTTATTCTCAGCTTTTCCCTAGCCAGTTCATGCTTTCTGCATTCTTTCTTTCTTTCAAACTTGCTCTGATGCTTTTTCATTTTGTTTTCGAAATCATGTTTTTCCATTCCCATTTATTTAGCTTTTTCTTTTTCCATTTCCTCTTTTTCTAGTTAAAGTTTTTCTTTTCCTTTTTCTATTCAAGTTGCTTCATTTGCAACTGAATTCCAGCTTACTCTAACTGTGATATGATAATTTCAGGTTTCTCTTCTTGTAATTCTAAATGCTGGGTAATTTATTTAATCATATCGTCCTTACGGCATTCTGCTTTTATTTCTACATTCAATTTATCTCCAAATTCTCTTTGTGTAGCCTGAACCAATAATTTCAAATAACCCATCGTGCCATTTTCTACTCTCATTTTGGTAACAGCTAAAGCCATTTGTGAGTTCCAACCAGAGTAACATAATTCACAGAAAATACTATTCCTACGGCCAGTATCTCCATGTAGTCATTTCTTTAAGTATTCACTGATCTCACTTAAAATTTAAGGAATTTTGATCCCATAAGAGCTTCCACTTTTTTAGGATCCATGCTGCTGTAAATACTGGACAAGTCGGATCCCAGATTGAAACCTGACTTGACCGATACTGATTTTTTGTCAGAGCAAATTCATAGGAGTCGGCTGATGCAATTTAATATAAAGAATAAAATACTTATTGAAACAATAAAAATGAACTGTATTACACCAGGCAAAATGGTTGGAAAGATCTCAAAACAAATACAAAAGACGCTTCAAAATTCCCATCACTCCTTTACCCTAGCAATTATTTTTACAGACACACAAACCAGTGACGAGATATCATTAGCCTGACACAAAGGACCGGGGCAGTTGCACATGGTTTTCTTCTGAGGTGAATTCCTGAACGTTCACTTGATGCTTCTCAACCAACCTGTATCTTTCCCTGAGACAACAAAAAAACACACTTTAAACTCACTGTTTCTTCAATTGCAGATTCCCTCAGCTCCCTCAGTTCCCTCAGCTTAGTCTTCTAGTAGCACCACTGTTAAACCAATCACTTTGCTGAGTGCTAACTGATTATTCAGTTAATATTGTGCAATAGCCTCATAGTTTTACATCGCAGAGTGCTTAAGCCCTGTCTTCTCTCTCTGACAGGCTGACTGAACTCTCCTCACTCATCTTTGGACCAATTTTGCTTGGCAACGCTTTTCTGCTTTGCATGTTGCTTCCAAAACCACTGAACTTGCTACATCTTATAACTTATCTCGTTCCCTTCAGAGGTTGTAAGAACTCATTAAAATGCATATATACAAGCAAATACAAAAACATCTGGGGCTGGGTCCTCCGCCAGTGGGAATCTCCATTGCACCTGCAGCGCACCCACACGTGGGGATTTCCAGATAGCGTGGGGCTGCCCACAATGGGAAACCCCATTGGCCAACTGGTGGGACAGAAAATCCTTCTGCCGGCAGGGGTGCGCCACACCAGAAAACTGGTGCGGTGGGACAGAGAATCCCACCCCTGAAATCGTTCAGTGACACACCGAGGCGCCAAGGTTCATAAACAAAACCTAAGTTAAACTGAAACACTTTTTGCTTCTTTAACAAACAAATAAATATAAAAATTCAATTTAAAATAATGCATCATTACTAACACTTTTAAAAAGGAATTGAATAAACACTGGAAGGAGAAAGAATTGAAAGGATATAGTGGAAAACTGGGAGTTGCAGGATTTTTGTCCAAAAGAATCAAATTGTTCCAAGTTTAAGACTTTGCAACAACAGGCTGGTTTACTTTATGAATGAGTCCATTTAAAATATTGCCATTTTCCCAACCGTGACACAATATGCAATTATAAATTTGCGGTCCGCATGATTGATATGGGGCAAATCACGTGGGAGCGGGCTAACCCAGATCAATAAAGAGTAAGCGAAGGGCCCTGGGAGAGCAGGGGTCTGGGCAGTGTGGACCCCGGAGCTGGACAGTCAAGACCTAACCATCATTGCCCATGCCTGTGTACAGTTGTCTTTGTCTTCTGTTAATAAATCCCCATTGTTGTTACTGGAAGTTTCCACTGTATTGGCCCGAGCTAACACACAGAGCAATGAGATAAATGCCGTAGAATCTTTGTCATTGGAAAGCCCTCCCCCCAGCCCGAACACAACATGGGAAGGTCCCCTGGCCCCTCCCTCGCACCCCGCAACAACCACGGTGGGCAACCCCGGCCCGATCGTTTGCACGCAAAAAAAACCAGCTTAGCGCCAGGGCAGTACCCTGCCATTGCCATCTGGGCACCTTTTTAGTACCAGGATGGCACCCAGATGGCACTTCCAGGATGCCCAGATGGCACCAGCAGTGCTGCAGCACTGCTCTGCCCAAAGGGCATGCAGCGGGAGGCCTCCAATCCTCTTGGGGACCTCCATGAGTGCCAGGTGGAACGACCACCGGAGGGTCTCCCGGACGACCAGAGGCACATGAGTGGTCAGGGTAAGTGAAGGGTGCCTCCGATGTCCTCTCCCTGGAATGTGGGCACCTTGGCACCTCCAAAGTGCTTGGATTGCACTGCCAAGCTGGCAGTAGCACTGCCTGGGTGCCAGGGTGGCAGTGCAAGGTTGTCTAAATGACGCAAATGCCAAGGGCCAAGGGAGGCCATGCTCATAAAATGTGGGTGGTGGGGGTTTTAAGGGTGGGGATGTGCAGGGCAGGCAAATAGGGGCCTCCGGGAAGTTGAGGGGGTGATGGGTGGGGGTCCATTAAGGGAAGGGGGACTATAAGGGGGCTTGGGCTGGGTCTGCAGAGGAGGGACCCCATAGCGGGTGTTCTCATTTGGGATGGTGTGGGATAGTGTCCATGTGTGTAGGAGGTGACGTAGAACATAGAACATACAGTGCAGAAGGAGGCCAATTGGCCCATCGAGTCTGCACCAACCCACTTAAGCCCTCACTTCCACCATATCCCTCCTAACTTTTTTGGACACTAAGGGCAATTTATCATGGCCAATCCACCTAACCTGCACACCTTTGGACGGTGGGACGAAGCCAGAGCACCCAGAAGAAACCCACGCAGACACGGGGAGAACGTGCAGACTCCGCACCAACAGTGACCCAGTGGGGAATCGCACCTGGGACCCTGATGCTGTGAAGCCACAGTGATAACCACTATGCTACTGTGCTGCCCATTGCCTATAGGTGGGGATGTGATGGACCCACAAGCTCACTTAGTGATTGGGCCACCCTTTCAAAACGGCAGCCCAACCTCTGAGTTCAGCTCCCCAGTGCTAAAAAAGAAATTCTAAGTGTGGCCGAAACGGGTGAGAAACTCCCCAGGGCCCAAAAAAGTGTCATTGATTAGCGGTGGCAGAGTAAGCAGGAAACTCCCTGAAAAACCTGCCACAAATGAACTAAAACATTTTTTGGGAGATTTGGGCCCCATCTCATTCCTAATCAGCCGTTAAGTAAAAAAAGGGACATCCTTGGTGTTGTCAGATCTTTGCCTCAAGGCAATCTGAAGCTCTTCTCCAAGCATATGGAGACCAGCTAAGAAAGCATTTTGCAGGTTGACTCCCAATACTGCTATAACAGCAGTTTGAACATTAATGATAAATACTATCACAGTCCTTCATGGCAGAAAGCACAGGCTGTGAGACAGATGCAAAGTGGACATCTTTCCTTAATGGCCGCATAGATCATTTTAATGGACAATGTCACATTATGTCCAAGTCTCATTGTAATTCGCATAGTGACAAGTGACTTTTGCATTTGCTTCCCAGATTATTTTTTGTTAAGGAGGCCCTGTCCGATCTGAATATCCAGGCGCTCCAGCAGTGCCAATCTCCTGTCAGGATTCCCTAGTCTTGGGTAGCCAACATCACGTTTTCTCACCTGTACTTTGTGACAAATCTCATGTTTCCTCCCTGTCTTACATGATTATCAAGCATTGTGTATGTCATGTGAACAGGCTGAGTGGGTGCTCGTTTCACAGTGTACTGTGAGGTGTCAGCTACCTGGCAAGCATGTACAGTGACTTCACTCTATTCCTCAGTTTTCCCAAATGGCAAAGAATTGATAATTACTAAGTATATCCAGATGTTTTGGCTGAATACTCCAGATTTAGCAAGTGCTATATTGTACATATTTTGCAGTCTCCTTGCAAATTTGCTTCCAGGTGAGATGGTGGAAGTTCAATATGTTTACCCCAATATTATTTATTAAAGCAACACAAATATTTTTAAATATAATCTTTATTCTATTATTATTGCCATAGCTATACTATATGCTGGAGGTGTTTGTGCAACACAGGCATATGTTTCTATCATACAATATTTCTATGGTGGGTGGTAGACAATTTAAAACTTTTTCTCCTGTAGTAAAGGCAATAACTGGCAACCATCAGTTAGGTAACTAACAAGAACAAATTTATTATAAATCAAACTATATACAGAGCACAACAATCAATATCTTAATTCTCAGCATTAGGATCACGATCTCCTGCATTCTACACCGAGATTTCCGTGCTCGTTCCCCATTGGACCATCGGGGTAATCACATGACCTATCTGATGCACGCCCCTCTTAAATGGGCTAGCTATTACATCCCTCTACCTTTACCTAGTACATTGATAACTTATACAACTTTCCAAACATTAGCAATAATGAACAATATTTAACACAGGTTATCAGAAACTCAGTCTGTCAGGGACTTTCTCTTTCTCTGACATCGACGTAGCTCAACTGGTTAAAGTTCCACTGTAGAGGTAGCTTCAGTTGGACCTGTTTCCCTGGGACTCCCCTGATACCAGCGCATCACTTTCCACTGTTTTCATGTTTGCACTGGGAGCTGCACTTTGGCCTGGCACTGGCTGACCAGCCGCTTCACTCCTTGGACACACGACAGCACTATTGCTGGAACAATTGGATCAGTCAGCAACACTGGCCCTTGGGAGGGCTCCTGTTGATCCTAATGATCTATTTGCTTCTTCAAAACCTTGTCCTCCATTTTCACTTCATAGGTCTGTGGCCCCGTCTTAGGCGCGGCACCTCCCAGCACCAACTTGGTCCACTTTCAAATTTCTCTTTTTTAAATCAATTTAGTGTACCCAATTATATATTTCTTCCAATTTTGGGGCAATTTAGCTTGGCCAATCCACCTAACCTGAAGATCTTTGGGTTGTGGGGTGATATGGGGAGGATGTGCAAACTCTACACTGACGGTGACCCAGGGCCGGGATTGAACCCGGGTCCTCAGCGCCGAGGGCAGCAGTGCTAACCACTGTGCCACCGTGCCACCAAGCAATTCACGAGGGTGCAAGAGAGCCGCAGCTGGCAACTTCTGGTGTGACTGGCATTGATCACATTGTTTTACAATCCTTTCTATATCAGCATCAATTCTGCCTTAATGGCGCTGTACAATTCTTCCAGCAGTAATTTGCATCCTGGTATGGGAACGAGCACACTCGTCGCACCATCCTCGCAACTGAGCACATCTTTCCTGAGCTGATCAGGCTTTAATTCCTCCGAAGCTTTCTCATTCTGCCATTCATGCAGTATCATCAGTTTAACCTTCAATAACTTTGGGCGCAATCTTCCGGCATTGTTTCACCCCTACTCAAGCGAAACGAGGCTGGTGAATAGCAGGAGAGGACAAAAACTAGATCCGCGCCAGGCGGCAACCAGCCCCTAGGTGAATTTGGGATCTCGCTGTAGCGAGGCAGAAAACCAAATATCACTACTTAAGTCCCATTTTCATTAAATTAATGAGAGCCACCCCTTATCCAAAGGCCTCACGTCATTCAGCGGCCTCCCTAGCAAGTGCTTACGCTGGCGCTGATTAGTACTCCTTTTTAAAAATGTAAACCTTGCGGAAGGCTTCTGTGGGGATCTGAGGAGGTAAGTAGCCATCTTTCCTCACAGGCAAAGAGCCCGTGGGCGCTGGGCTTGCTGCCTCTGTGCTTGGCGGGAGGTGGGGGACCCCCCGCATGGGTGGGCCGCTATCGGAGGGTGGGGGGGGCACTCAGGAGGCAACTGGGGGGGACAACTGCTCATGGCACCACCATGCCAAATCCTGGATCGTGTGTACCTGTTCTGGGGGCAGCCCTTATCCCTGCCCATCTGCCACAATGCCCACCCATAGCCCCCACCGATTGCTGAGGCCTCTAGCCATGCAGCAGAAGGCTATTGCTAATAGGTAATTGACAATCTTGGTTGAGTGAGCACTTTACACAACCCAAGTGGATTCCCGTGTAGCATGCGGGAGTCATTGCCTAGCATCCCAATCAGACCGTGATGCCTGGAAAATGTACCTGAACACTGTGGGAGGCAACACCACATAGGCAGCAGCCAACATCCAAACACCCAGGAGATGGGACACAGCTCCGGATCCGGTTGACGTTGTGAGTGAGTATTCGCGGTACAGGGTCTGGGGCCCGGTGAGGCGGGCCTGCTGTGGCCTGGAGTACTTGGGCAGGGTGTCCCGGGTAGGAGTATGTGGGATCAGTGGGGGAATGGAGGGTTCCGGGTTGGGAGCCACCGCTGTTTGCCAGTTTAATATCCTGTCTCAATGCATTATTAATATTGAACACATTGGCAGGGATATCGGACACAGAGGTTGCCCTTGTGGTGCTGGTGCTATGCGATTCAGCCAGGCACCGGAGAACGTGGCAGCAGCAGCGTTTGCAGCTGCTCAAGGTAGCGACCCATGTGCCGAACCCCACCCCATACCCTGAGGACCTGGCCGCCCATCAGGCTAGGGAGGGACCCAAAAGGGGGAGTCCCGCCATTGCCCAGGGTGTACAGGTGTCACTTCCTCTGAATAAATGACGGACAGCGTGTACCGCAGGACGCTCCGCCTCAACAAGGAGACACTGTGAAACCTGTGCCATATCCTCACAGACTTGGTACCACGTGGAGGAGGAGGACATCTTCGAGTCTCTACAGTGCAGAAGGAGGCCATTCAGCCCATCGAGTCTGCTGACCCTTTAAAAGAGCCCAGCACTTAATCCCATATATCCATCCTCCCCCTGTAACCCCAACTAAGCTACACATCCCTGGATGCTAAGGGACAATTTTAGCATGGCAAATCCACCTAACCTGCACATCTTTGCACTGTGGGAGGAAACTGGAGCACCTGAAGAAACCTCACACAGAAATGAGGAAAGCATGGAAACTCCACACAGTCACCCAAGGGCAGAGTTGAACCAGGGTGCCTGGTGCGGTGAGGCTGATGTGCTAACCACTGTGCAACAGTGCCACCCCCAAATTACCTTTTTTAATACTACTGAGCACATAGATTGTAATGCACCTTTGCTATCTCAATCAGCTCTGCAAATGTCTTTGTATCAGGGGCATCTGAGGATATTAGACTATGGATCAAGCTATACATCTGGGCCCCAAATCCAGTCAGCAATTTAACTTCCTTCTTATCCTGCCCCTCTATTTTAGCAGCACGGGAAAAGATATTCCAAACACTCCACATACTGTACCCAATCTTTGTAGCAGCGTCAACGGCTTCTACTTTTCCAAAGACAGGCATGCCTACTTCTTGCTCTTCAGCAGGCTGGACTCAATTGGACTTGTTCTGTAACTCTTGTAACCAAACTTTCCTTTGACATTCTCTTGTCATTGCAATCTGGGTTGCTATTGTTTTCTTCATCGCTAATGTAGTACAGGTATATACAATAACTGGCAACCATCAGTTACCTAACTAACAATGGCGGGTTTGCTATAAATTCAAAACTATATACTCAGCACTATAATGAGCACTAGGATCATAACCGGCTCCATTTCTGGAGATAGGCCATCAACTATAAGCCAGATGACTCCCACAGATAATGAACTGGCTCTGAATCGAGATCTCTGCACTCCTTCCCTCCAAGGAGGAAAAAGATTCCAGCTGAAACATTGCAAATTCATTACATTGCATAGTATTTATAATCGTATAGCAGAAGGCCATTATGATACTGAAAGTCAGCAGTGCTAAATTTCTTGACATGTTCATAATGAAAGATAGCGGTTCTGCAGTGGCCTGCAACTTCAGCATGATCCACTCCCTCGGCATGCTACACTTCAACCCTTCAGTCTGTTTAAGACATCCATATTCTCTTAACTTCCACCATGCATCTTTATTTCCTCTGTTCAAATGCCATCTTTTCTGCAGTAGAAGTCATGAAAGAGTAAGTGCAGAAAACCTTGATAATGTCAGGGACAGAAGTAAAATACTGCAGGTGCTGAAAATCTGAAATTGGAACAGAAAAGCTTGAAATATGCAGCATAATTCATTAATTTATTCTTGGGATGTGAACCAGCATTCATTTCCCAATTGTGATTGCTCTTGGGAAGGGGGTGGTGAGCTGCCTTTCTGAATCATTGCAGCCAAGCAGGTACATCCAGAATGCTGTTCGGAGAGAATTCCAGAACTTTATCAGATAACACAGAAGGAACAGCAATAGAATTTCAGAATAGAATGTTTCTTGGCTGGGAACTTGTAGGTAGTTGTTTTCCCATGTGTCTGCTACCCTGTTCCTCTCTTAGAGGTCGCAGGTTTGGGAAGTGCTGATGAAGGGGTGTTGTTTAATTATTATAGTGCGTCTTGTAGAAGGTATACAATGTTTCCTCTCTGTGCCAGTGGTGGAAGAAATTAATATTTAAGGTGGTGAATGGTGTGTTTCTCAAGCAGGCTACATTGCCTTGAATGATGTTGAGTTTCTGGTATTGTTGGAGCTGCACTCATCCAGAATATGTGGAGAATATTCCATCGTATGTCTGACTTGCACTTTGTAGATGGCAGACATGCTTTTGGGAGTCAGGAAATTAGTCATTCGCTACAGAATTCCCACCCTTTAACCTGCTCTTGCAGCCACAGTATTAATATGGCTAGTCCAGTCAGGCTTCTGTGGAGAGGGAAGTAGAGGTAATGTTTCAGACTCATGGCCTATTATCATCAGAGCTGGAACAAGCTAAAAGATTTTCAGCAAGTGAAAGGGTGGAGGGTCGGGGAGGTCAAATGACAAAAGGGTTTGTGGTGCAAGGCCAAAGGGAGTGGCAATGGGCCAAGTAAAGAAACAAAAGATATGTCTAGAGACGCTGTGAATGGCAGGATCATGAATAGCTGCTGTCCGAAAGCAAAGGAAAAGCAGAGAGCAAAGAAAATCCCAGAAAAGTGAAAGGAAACAATTTGGCTGCAGTGTTCACATTCTTAAATTGGAGAATTTAGTATTGAGTCCAAAAGGCTGTTAAGTGCCCATGTGAAAGATGTGATACTGTTCCTCAAATACTTAAGGAGGATGAGCTCAAAAAGGTGAGAGTAGGAGAAGATGAAAATTAAATATCACACAGAGTTTCCATTTTTGAAATGAAAGGAGTTGTCCTGCAAAGTAATCAACCAGTCAGTATTTGTGAATGCAGTAAGTTAAATTGAAAGAAGTACAAGTAAATTGCTGTTTCACCGGGAATGAGTATTTAGGACATTGGACAATTAGATTGAGGAGGTAAAAGGGCAGCTGTTGCAAGTCCTGCACTGGTATTGAATTTTGCCATGGGATAGGAAGGGAAGGAGGTGTTGGGCATGTTTAATGGGTGCACCAGAGCATCGCAGAGGAAACTGTTCCTTCAGAATGTGAAAAGAGAAAGTGAGAGGCAGGTGTGTTTGCTTTGGCAAAACACTGGAGGTGGTGAAGGATATTCTTGAATATGGAGGTTGGTGGGCTGGAAGGTGAGAAACAGTTGAACCCTACCATGGTTCTGGGAGGGAAGGGATAAGGTGAGGGCAGAAGTGTTTGAAATCAGATGGACATGGTGGAGTGGCATATCACCCACTGTGCTGTAAATCCTTGGTTGAGGAAAAAAGACATGGGAGTAGTAGTACAGAAGGTTGCGTCATTCGAATGGATGTGACAGAGATGGAGATACTGGAGATGGAGAATGGAAGAGCTCTTACAGGAAGTAGTGTGTGAGGAAATGTAGTCAAAGTATCTGTGGGAGTCATTTGGATTATAGTTGATGGCCGACCTCCAGAAATGGAGACCAAAAAGTCAAGGGAAAGGAAGAGTTGGAGGTTGACCATGCAAAGGCAAAAGAATATTGGAAATTGGAAGCTAAGTTGATGAAATTTTCCAGCTCAGAGCAAGAATTGGAAACTGCACAGATACAGTCATTAATGTACAGATAAATAGGTAAGAGAGAAAGCCTCTGTAGAAGTAGAAGAAAAAATGTGAGACAAAAAGGCAAGCTTAGCTAGGAACTCTGAGGGTAAACATAATACCTTATATCTGGAGGAAGTGCGTGGAATTTCAAAAGTTGCTCAACATGAGATCAGGCTTGGAAAGTTTGAGGAGGATGGTGGTTTACAGCAGCTGGCTGAGCCACTGTTCAAGGGGAAAGTGGAGATCACTCAGACTTTTGGGAAATGGTAATGCATATGGACAGAATTTCCATGGTTAAAAGGAGATGGTTAGGACCAGTTAAAGTGATGGAAGAGTCGCATGTGCAGGTGGGAAGAGAGTTAACAATGGGAAAAAAAGAGTCGAGATAAAAATACATCAGTTCAGTGTGATGTGAACAGTCTGAAACATTATTCTGTTCAACAGTCCTGTTCGTGGATTTTTGGAAGGAGGGTAAAAAGACCTTTATGGGATGGAGGATTATAAGGTTGGAAGCCATGGAGGGAAAATCTCCAGAGGAGATGATATCAGTCACAGTGTTAGAAATAATGACTTGATGTTTGGTAATAAGGTCATGTTCTGTGAGACGTAGGATCAGGGACTTGTCATTCAGCGTCTTTCGGTAGAGGGCGGTATGACCGACAACACCAACACCACCCTTGTCAGCAGGAAGAATCCACAGAAAATTGTCATAGTATCCGTTTAGAAGTTTCCCAAGACATCACCGAACCTATATACCCAAGTCAACCTGGAGGAATCAGAGAGAGAGAGAGGGAGAGTGCGAGTAATCAAAGAAGTATAGGCAGCTAGTGCTGCACCAGAAGCAGAGAAAATGCGGACCCTATTGTCCGCACGCAGAACGTGGGTGGGAGCTCATGCTTAGATTGAAGAGATCAAGTTCATGAGGATTAGTGGGAGGCCTGAAGATTCACATAACTTCAGCTAAAGAGAAGGAATCTTCAGAAATAATCTAACCCTCAAAATGAAAGTAATTCCTGCGATTTAACGTACCCAGTTGGGAAAAGAAAAAGGAAGCAGGCTCTCAAGAAACGATAATAGCTTTGAACTGGTTCCTGGAGAAAAAAATGAATAAAGATAATTAAAGGGACAGTGTAAAGTATAACCGTGGTGAGAGATATTTAGTAGTTTCAAATGTTAAATTGACAAAAGTTTTAGTATTTAAGTTGCCTACAAAAATTGTGTTTAGTCAATTCTGACTTTTGTTTGTTACAGTAGAAGTCTTATAACTTGAAATCCTGACGTCATCCTTTCAGTTGGTCACTGGAAATTAAAATTTAGTTTCAAAGTTAACAGTCTGTATGAGACTTTCAAATGGATATCAGGTAATTGAGCTATGGTTCTTGAAATTTATCATAAAATATAGTGACAATATAATTTCCTATTTCATTGTATGAACACTGAAGAAAACAAATATTGCATCAGAGTGGAGCAAGGAAGATCCCCATTCCAGCTTCCCACTTAACAATGCACAGAAACCAAATATACCTGCTTGTCAGCTTTGACAAAGAGCCATCGGACTCGAAACATTAGCTCTTTTCTCTTCCTACACATGCTGTCAGACCTGCTGAGATTTTCCAGCATTTTCTCTTTTGTTTCAGACTCCAGCATCCGCAGTAACTTGCTTTTATACTTTCTTGTTATTGCATAAACAGTAATTTGCATGCTTTCATTATTTTTGAGTCATTTAGCGGATTGAAGAAGAATTTTTTGTTTGCTTGAAGAAAGAGCTGTCTGACAGCATCCATACCTCCCTCCTGAACATACGTCCGGGGTCTAATTTACCTTCTATCCCATTTCTCTCTGGCACCTTACCACTTCAGGTCAATAACTCGTTCCTTCCAGCTCAAGTGAGAAGGACTATTGACAGCAGCTAAAATTAGTCTGCAAAGGGCTTCAGCTGCAAGTTCGAGTGATTAACTGCACTGATCAATGGAGGTACTTGTCATGGGCCTATTGCTTCTGTGAGATCACTGGCAAAGATCCAGAAATCACCATTTTGGGTAGAGTCACCCTCTTCATTGCATAGAGATCAGCATGTCAATGCACCCAGCAACCACCAATGGTCATTATTTCCAGGTTGTTCAATGCCGAGTTACCGGCAGTTAACCTATGATTGAAAGTCCTGCTCTTTATCAGGGAGGCACACCCGTAAAAATAATGACTCCCATTTAAATGTATTGTAAAAAAAAAATACTGGATGTAACAGTGGGAGAAAATTTGACAATTATTTATCTACCAAAATGTCATATACCTCTATACAGCATTCTGACAAAAGTAATGCATTGCATGATTTACCATTCTGTACTTTTGAGGTCCCAAGATGCCAGAACTTGGATTACCATTCAGTAACCATTCAATAATTCACATGGTAGACATCCTAATACAGTGTCTGTGGCCCATCACGACCGAATGTGCTCCAATGCCAAGGCGTCAGAATTTGTAAGAACACAAATTTGAATCTGGAAATTCATTGAGGTTTTAATCTGGTACTTTGGATTGAAATGGATGCTTGGGGCTAGATTTTCCTTTCAACACAGGGCTGAAATATGTAGGCGCTTAAAAATAGCGCTCATTTCTGGTGCCTGTAATTTCCATCGGTGTGGAAAATGGGACAGATTGGGAGCATACATGTTGCTGTCCCGATGTTGACGGCTGAAGTGAGCATTTCTGAACTTCTGCAATTTTGATGGAAGTGGGTGGGTTTTGATAGATGAAGTAAATTGCTCCAGCAAACAGTTGTTATGAAACATGATTTGGAGATGGGAACTGTTTGAAAAGTCAATACAAAAGGTCTTGCTTACTACATGAAATTATAGCATAATCCATATCAGTTTTAACTACAGTGATATTAGTGATTTGATTTTAAAGGATTAAGTGACCACTAAATAAGGTGGTTTCCACATTGTTACTTTCAACAACTGGCAAGCTGTCAAGGGAAAGAACACCATTGTAAAAAAGGAAAAGCCTGGATCAAGTGTTTTAAAAGGATAGCCCAGTTTGAAATCCAGGTCTGATTGTGTGAAGTGAACCCATGGTATTGAATTTTTTCTTGCCGTTCAGCTAAGCCATTTCAGTTTGGCCATTTCAGAGCTTTGATAGAAGTCTGAATTTTTGACTGTCTCGGCTCTGAAGGGTTTGTTTCCATAGGTATCAGGGGAATCTGAGGGCTTGTTTATTTTGACAGATCTATGAGCTTCTATTTTTTGAGTGGCTCTCATGTAATGCTTATTTGTTTTGATAGATTCATGAGCTTTTCAAAGATTTCTAAATTTTATTACATGACTCACAAGGGGCGAAATTCTCCGACCCCCAGCAGTGTCGGAGAATCGCCTGGGGCCGCCGAAAATCCCACCCCCGCCGTGGCAGAGATTCTCCGCCACCTGGGAATTGGCGGGGGTGGGAATCACGCCACTCCGATCGGCGAGGCCCCTGCGGCGATTCTCCGGCCCGCGATGGGCCGAAGTCCCGCCGCTGGGAGGCCTCTCCCGCCGCCGAGGTTTGAACCACCTCTGGTGGCAGCGGGATCGGAGCCGCGACCGGGCCCCGGGGTCCTGGGGGGGGCGCGGGGCGATCGGACCCCGGGGGGTGCCCCCACGGTGGCCAGGCCCGCGATCGGGGCCCCCCACTCAGACTCCGGGCCAGTTCCCTGGGTGCACTCTTTCTCCTCCGCCACCGCCACGGTGGAAGCGGAAGAGAAACGCACATCGCGCATGCGCCGGTGGTGGCGGCAGCTGGCCGCTGACGTCACCGCCGGCGCATGCGCCGACCGGCGAAAGCCTTTCGGCCAGACCCGCTGCCGGGCGGCGGGCCTGAAAGGCCGCTGGCGCTGGTTTTTTGCGCCAGTCTTCTGGTGCCAACCGCTCCAGCGCGGGGCTAGCCCCCAAAGGTGCGGAGAATTCCCCACCTTTGGGGAGGCCTGACCCCGGAGTGGTTGGCGCCACTCCCCTACGCCGTGACCCCCCGTCACGCCGGGTAGGGGAGAATCCCACCCAAGGTCTGATTCTAGTGGTTACTGGATGAATGGATTGGGATGGTGAAGGGGTTGGGGGTATTGAAAAATGGTGAGAGAAGTTGAAGAGGGTCTGGATTGTTGGAGTAAGGGAATTGAGGGAAGTATGTGGGGGTAAGTGGGTTTGAAGGAGGTATGAAGGAAGGTTAATGGGGTTGGAAGCGGATTAATATGGTTTGAAAGGACTTAAGGAATCTGAAACAGTAAGGGAGTTTTAAGGGGGTACGGAATTTTGAATGGGGTTGGAGGTTTAAAGGGATTTAAATGGGGTTTGAACAGGATTATGGCGATTTGAAAGGGCAAGGGGTTAAAGAGGGTTAAGGGGCTCAAAGGGATTTTGGGGTCAGGGAGCTGAAGGCTGGGGTAAGATGGGGGATGTGGGTCAGGAAAGCCTCACACTGATTTGCGAAACTAGACTGATGTCTCTGGGAACAGAAGTAGACCTTTTATCCTGGCCACCTTGGCATTGGCCTCCATCTCCACCTCAGAGTTGCTGCCGAAGTGCTCACCTTTTCTGGATGAAATCCTGCTGGCTGACATTCTCCTGTTCGGAGGCAGGATCGTGACGTCTGGAAATTTCATCACTCCCGATCCCTGCCCCAAATACCTGGATGTTGGTGAGGAGTTTTGATCGGTCCTGTTGATTAGGCAGAACTTGAACACCTGCTCTAGGTTTGCACCTCAGACATAAGCTGAAGAAATATGGCATTATTGGACATGCTCTACTTTGGAATGAGGCATTGAAACAATGTGCCACTTGGATGTAAATAGATTCAAGAGTAGACAGATTCCCATCATTATTCCCAGATAGGGTTGCCAGGGTTTACATAAATGGTTAGTGGCATCTTAAACAGTCTGAACCAACCAGCAACACGGGATCCTGCTAACGTAGCATGCCTTTATTCGTCAAGCACAATGTAAACTATAACATGCTGTGATTAGGGTCTCCTGAAGAAATTTCCAGCAGGATGGTTACACATTGGAATCTCATAGTGATATGTACTGGCATAGTATCCTTTAGGAGCCTAGAAACAGGAGTAGGCCATTCAGCCCCTTGAGCCTGTATCGTCATTCAATGACATCACTGCTGTTCTGTGACCTAACTCCATACACATGCCTTTGGCCCAAATCCCTTAATATTTTTGCTCAACAATAATCCGATTTTAAATTACCAACTGATCCAGCTTCAACTGCATTTGTGGGAGAGAGTTCCAAACCTCTACTACCCTTTGAGTGAAGAAGTTCTTCCTAACAACTCTCTTGAACTGTCTAGCCCTGTTGAGGATCTGGGATCTAGTGCCAAGGCACCCCTGCTGTGGCCAGCAGTGCATGTGCAGGGCGGGGTCCCCTAGCACAACCAGTTCATTGGCACCCTGAGAGATGGCAGGGAACTTAAGGGTGGGGGAGGCTCGGGGGTTCTGAGGGTCCCGGGGGAAGCCATAACTGGTTGTTGGTTTATCACTTTCTCTAATTCGTGACAGATATCCCATTATGGATGGTATTGTGGACCCCACAGCAGCTGTCTTTGCGATGCTGTTGGCAATCCAGACGCCCAAACATCAGAAAAGGCGACTGCAGCAGCGTCGACAGAGGCCCGAGGCAGCAGCCCATGTGCAGGGATCCACCCCATACCCTGAAGACCTGGCCGCCCATCAGGCCAAGGAGGGACCAAGAGGGCGAGGCCGGCATTGGCCCAAGGTGTACAGGCACCACTGGTCATTTGAAGAGATGTCGGACAGCATGTGCCGCAGGAGGCTCCGCCTCAACAAGGGGACAGTGTGGCACCGATGCCATGTCCTTGCGTACATGGAATGCATGGAGGAGGAGGCTACCTCCTTCTGGTGGCATCAAGGACATCCCAGCCCTGAACCGTTACACCTCAGGTTCATTCCAGGGCTCAAGCAAAAACCAACAGCCCACAAAAGCATCCATGACGCCCAGCCAGCTGACTATATAAATGGATCAAGGTGCCCGGCAGTAGGACTCCCCGCTATTGCCGGGATGTCACAGGTCCAGGGGGTAATAGACGGCACGCATGTCTTGGAGTGCCCTTCATTAACAGGAAGGGTTTCCACTCCCTGAACATTCAACTAGTGTGCGACCACAACCTCAAGACCATGCTTGTGTGCACATGCTTCCCAGGGAGTGTGCATCCCCAGCTGCTTTGAGGGGCACCACCAGTTGGCTCTTGGGTAATAAGGAGTATCTGTTTAGGTTCTGGCTAATGATGCCTGTACAGAGGCTGGTGACTGATGCGGAGACCCGATATAATGAGGCCCATGTGGCCATCTAGGCTGCCATTGAGAAAAGCGAGTTCATGTTTCGAGTCCACATGCCTCTTCCTCAGCGCTCTCTTTTCTCTCCAAGACTTGCTGAGTTTTCCCTGCATTTTCTCTTTTTGTTTCAGATTCTAGCATCCGCAGACGTTTGTTTTTTTTTCTGCAATTGCCTGTTTTGTCATCCATTTTTAAATATGGGAACAATCTACTGGAACCTCTACTGTCTACTGACTTCCCACAGTAAGCCCTTCAGATATAGTAGCAGAATTAAGCCATTCGACCTATCAAGTCTGCTCCACCATTCGATAATGGCTGATTTTATTTAGAACATAGAACCTAGAACATTACAGCGCAGTACGGGCCCTTCGGCCCTCGATGTTGCGCCGACCTGTGAAACCACCTGAAGCCTATCTGACCTACACTATTCCATTTTCATCCATATGTCTATCCAGTGACCACTTAAATGCCCTTAAATTTGGCGAGTCTACTACTGTTGCAGGCAGGGCGTTCCACACCCCTACTACTCTCTGAGTAAAGAAACTGCCTCTGACATCTGTCCTATATCTACCACCCCTCAATTTAAAGCTATGTCCCCTTGTGTTGGTCATCACCATCCGAGGAAAGAGACTCTCACTGTCCACCCTATCTAACCCTCTGACTATCTTATATGTCTCTATTAAATCACCTCTCAGCCTTCTCCTCTCTAACGAAAACAACCTCAAGTCCCTGAGCCTTTCCTCGTAAGACCTTCCCTCCATACCAGGCAACATCCTAGTAAATCTCCTCTGAACCCTTTCCAAAGCTTCCACATCCTTCCTATAATGTGGTGACCAGAACTGCACGCAGTACTCCAGGAGCGGCCGCCCCAGAGTTATGTACAGCTGCAGCATGACCTTGTGGCTCCGAAACTCAATCCCCCTACTGATAAAGGCTAGCACACCATATGCCTTCTTAACAGCCCTATTAACCTGGCTGGCAACTTTCAGGGATTTATGTACCTGGATGCCGAGATCTCTCTGTTCATTTACACTACCAAGAATCTTGCCATTAGCCCAGTACTCTGCATTCCTGTTACTCCTTCCAAAGTGAACCACCTCACACTTTTCCGCAGTAAACTCCATCTGCCACCTCTCAGCCCAGCTCTGCAGCTTATCTATGTCCCTCTGTATCCTATAACATCCTTCAGCACTATCCACAACTCCACCGACCTTCGTGTCATCTGCAAATTTACTAACCCATCCTTCTACACCCTCTTCCAGGTCATTTATAAAAATGAAAAACAGCAGTGGCCCCAAAACAGATCCTTGCCGTACACCACTAGTAACTGAACTCCAGGATGAACATTTGTCATCAACCACCACCCTCTGTCTTCTTTCAGCTAGCCAATTACTGATCCAAACCGCTAAATCACCTTCAATCCCATACTTCCTTATTTTCTGCAATAGCCTACCGTGGGGAACCTTATCAAACGCCTTACTGAAATCCATATACACCACATCAACCACTTTACCCTGATCCACCTGTTTGGTCACCTTCTCAAAAAACTCAATAAGGTTTGTGAGGCATGACCTACCCTTCACAAAACCGTGTTGACTATCGCTAATCAACTTGTTCTTTTCAAGATGATTATAAACCCTATCTCTTATAACCTTTTCCAACATTTTACCCACAACCGAAGTAAGGCTCACAGGTCCCCATTCTCCTGCCTTCTCCCCATAACCCTCTAACTCTGTCTTAAATACACTCAGTGACTTGGCATCCACAGCCTTCTGCGGCAAAGAGTTCTACAG
This sequence comes from Scyliorhinus canicula, assembly GCF_902713615.1. NCBI lineage: Eukaryota > Metazoa > Chordata > Chondrichthyes > Carcharhiniformes > Scyliorhinidae > Scyliorhinus > Scyliorhinus canicula. The sequence continues at coordinate 48,020,695 of NC_052162.1, forward strand.
ATTCACCACCCTCTGGCAAAAAAAATTCCTCTTCATCTCTGTTTAAAGGGTCGTCCCTTCAGTCTGAGGTCATGACCTCGGGTTCTAGTCTCTCCTACTAGTGGAAACATCTTCTCCACGTCCGCTCTATGTAGGCCTCTCAGTATTCTGTAAGTTTCAGTGAGATCCCCCTTATCCTTCTGAACTCCACCGAGTACAGACCCAGAGTTCTCAACCACTCCTCATATGACAAACCCTTGATTCCCGAGATGATTCTTGTGAACCTCCTCTGGGCCCCGTCCAAGGCCAGCGCATCCTTAGATACAGGGCTCAAAACTGCTCACAATATTCCAAATGGGGTCTGACCAGAGCCCTATACAGCCTCAGTAGTACATCCATGTCCTTGTGTTCTAGCCCTCTTGAAATGAATGCTAGCATTGCACTTGTCTTCCTAACTACCAACTGAACCTGCATGTTAACCCTAATCAAATCCTGAACTCGGACCAAGTCCCTTTGAGCTTCTGATTTCCTAAGCATTTCCCCATTTAGAAAATAGTTTATGCCTAACTCCCTCCTTCCAAAGTGCATAACCTCACACTTTTCCATATTGCAATTCCATCTGCCACTGTTTTGCCCACTCTCCTGAAAAAGACACCTTTATCCCCACTCTCTGCCTTCTGCCAGTCAGCCAATCCTCTATCCATGCCAGTACCTTGCCCCTAATTGATTGTGGAAGGATCAACCAGGGCAGTTGACGTGTTACATTAAACCTAGGCCCCCACCATTCCTCAAACCTATTCATATCATATCCAGCTAATCTCCAATCTAACGTGGTGTATCTTCACCACGTCATGTACTTTTTGTCTTAGAGCCCATTCTGCTATCTCTTTCCTGGTGAATGGGATAGGTCGCACAGGGAAGCTGGTGTAGTCGGCAGGATAGTTAAATATAGTCAATATTCTCAGCATGCTTCTAAATTGGTAACTCATCAACTTCCCTTCCACATTGATGGAGTCCTATCATGTTTGGTAGCTTCCTGGACTGCACCTTGTCAAAAGGCCTTCACGAAATCCAAGTAGATCACGTTCACTGGCTTTCCTTTGTCTTTTTCTCCCCATTACCTCCACAAAGAATTCTAACAGATTTGTCAGCCATGGCCTCACCTTGACGAAGCCGTGCTGACCTATTTTACCATGCCCTACCAAGTACTCCGCAATCTCATCCTTAATAATGGACTCTAAAATCTTACCAACGACCAAAGCAAGGATAACAAGCCTATAATTTCTGGTCTTCTGCCTCCCTCACTTCTTAAACAGAGGTGTTACATTAGCCATAACTGGAAGCCTCTTCTGATTGCAGGCATGACCAACGTCTCCGTTGAATATGGCAGCCAGTCAGTAAATTGCCACTGGTTGTTGTACATAGGAGCAGCCTAAGCCTGTTGGGAGGTGACTGGCTCCAGCACCTTCATTTAGACTGGTAGAGGGTTTACCAAATGCAACCACATGGACCCAAAGGCATATTGGCCAGATTTACGACTGTATTCAAGGCATGTTTGGGGACCACCAGGAGGACCCCCCCCCCCCCCCCCCCCCCCCCCTTCACACAGACGTTCCATATGCTTTGTTTCCAAAGGTAAATGCGGAATTGGACTGCATGAAGAATCTGGGGATCATAAGACCAGTACAATTTTCTGAATTGGTGGGGTCAGTCGAACCAGTCGAAGCCTAATAGGGCAGTGTGTCTCTGCCGGGATTATGACAGTAAACCGGGTATCCAGTTCCCAGGATTGAGGGTCTGTGTGCCACGTTTAGCAGTTAGATATGCGCCATGAGTATCTCCAGCTGGAGATACAGAAGATTTGTCACCATCAATTCTGTTTCATGCATTATTTCAAAAATACCATTTTCCGTTGTGGGAAATTCATTGCATAATAATATCTCAAACCAGACCGATAACGCCAATTAACCATTTCTCACGTAGGTTCAGGCGCTTACAGTGCGAGACTTAATTTTTATCTCCAGATCTCAATTTGACTAAAAGTACGTTATCTTCAGACCGTCTATCAACAACTCTATCTTTGTACTGGGATCTGCATTTAATATTTTGTCCATCTCTGAATTTTGCCACCATGGAATCCTCCATCATTTGCTTCACTGTAAGTTGTCTGTATTTATAGGAAAGAGGCTGGAAATAACTGTCTTCCTAAAAGTTTTTTTAGAGCAGCGGCTCCATGGCCCAACAGATAGCCTTTGTCATGAAATAAGGGCGGCGCAGTGGCCCAGTGGTTAGCATTGCTGCCTCAGAGCACCAGGGACCCTGGTTCAATTCTGGCATTGGGTCATTATCTGTGTGGAGTTTGTGCATTCTCCCTGTGTCTGCCGGGGTTTCCTCCGGGTGCTCCGGTTTCCTTCCACATTCCAAAGATGTGTATGTTGGATGGATTGGCTGTACTAAATTGACCCTAAGTATCCAAAAAGATGTGCAGATTCAGGGGTTAATGGTATAGGGCGGGGGAGTAATCTTGGGTGAAGTACTCTTTCAGAGGGTCGGTGCAGACTCGAAGGGCCGAATGGCCACCTCCTGCACTGTAGGGATTCTATGAGACAGAATTCATTTCCACTTAGAAAGATATCTATTCTATGAGAAATTGAATCCAGTCAAAACTAAAAATCTATTGTTCTGAGAAATGTATACATAGTCATTTGAAAGCAGACTTTCAATACAGATTTCGAGATTTAAAGATTAACGTTTTTCAGTCTCTTGGAATCATAGAAATTACAGTGCAGAAGGAGGCCATTCGGCCTATCGAGTCTGCATCTGCCCTTGAAAAGAGCACCCGACTTACGCCCACGCTTCTACCCTATCCCCATAACCCAACCTAAACTTTTGGACACGAAGGAACAATTTATCATGGCCAATCCACCTTACCTGCACGTCTTTGGGCTGTGGGAGGAACCCGGAGCACCCGGAGGAAACCCATGCAGACACGGGGAGAAAGTGCAAACTCCAAGGTCACCCGGCTATGAATATAGCCTTGATCACCCATTTCCTGGGTCTGTTTATGGCATGTTTAGCCAGGCCCAGGAGCTGGTTCATGAGGATGTCCTCCTCCTTCCATCCCCCTTTCCACACCCTGAGTGTCCCCATTTACAGGTGTATCAATACCCATCATTTGTTTAGCAATGCAATTGCTTTAACAATGTAATTTCCATTAAATCTTTGCAATGTATTAACCATTTAACAAACGATTACTAGTGGACTCTGACAATGTAATTAAAAATACCTTGATACCCACACATTTTCAGTCAGAGATAAGCATACAAGCAAAAAAGAAGTACTCAACAGGTCTGACAGCATCTGTGGAGAGAGAAAAAAACAGACTTAATGGCCGGGATTCTCTCCTACCCGGCGGGGCGGAGGGTCCCGGCGTAGCGGAGTGGCGCCAACCACTCTGGCATCGGGCCTCGCCAAACATGCCGACTGGTGCCAAAACCGGTGCCAACGGCCTTTGATGCCCGCCGGCCGGCGTCGGGGCTGGCCGAAAGGCCTTCGCCGGTTCGCGCATGCGCCGGTGCGTCAGCGCCCGCTGACGTCACCACCGGCGCATGCGCGGTAGGGGGGTCTCTTCCGCCTCCGCCATGGTGGAGGCCTTAGCGGCGGCAGAAGAAAAAGAGTGCCCCCATGGCACAGGCCCGCCCGCCGATCGGTGGGCCCCGATCGCAGGCCAAGCCACCGTGGGGGCATCCCCTGGGGTCCGATCGCCCCGCGCCCCAGGACCTCGGGGGCCCGCTCGCGCCACCAATTCCGCCGCCACCAGAGGTGGTTGAAACGACGTTGGCGGGAGAGGCCTGTCAGCGGCGGGACTTCGGCCCATCGCGGGCTGGAAAATCGCCGCGGGGGGCCCGCCGATCGGCACGGCGCGATTCCCGCTCCCGCCGATTCCCGGGTGGCGGAGAATTCCGGCCACGGCGTGGGCGGGATTTACGCCGGCTTTGGGCGATTCTCCGACCCTGCGGGGGGGTCAGAGAATTCCGCCCAATGCTTCAGATCTATGACCTTTCTTGAGAACTGATTTAACAGATGTTAAGCATGAAAATTCATAGTAAAGCTTCAAGAAGGGAAAGTAAAGAACAAAAGGAAAGTTCTGTGATAGGGTAGGAAGAAGGAATGATTGAATGGATAACAGAATTATTACCAGCTCATTTAGAACCAAAGGAGCTGGTTTAGCACAGGGCTAAATCGCTGGCTTTGAAAGCAGACCAAGGCAGGCCAGCAGCACGGTTCAATTCCCGTACCAGCCACCCCGAACAGGCGCCGGAATGTGGCGACTTGGAGCTGTTCACAGTAACTTCATTTGAAGCCTACTTGTGACAATAAGCGATTTTCATTTCTGTCACCTTTCCTCCCAAAAAATAGGGACAGTGATTATTATCTGAATTCGTTGATCTTGACCTTGTGCAAGATTCTCTGTTTGGGAGGCTATGTTCTCATGCCGGAGCTGGATTGCACCTTTGCGCTCCCAATAGGAAGTGATTCCCAATCCTTAGCCATGCATAATTATGTGTGGTGAGGATTGTAAGGGTTTCTCAAGGGAATTTTGACCCGATAACGAGGTCCCGCAGCTGACGGCCCACCTTCCCACACAACCATTTTGCCCCCCTTCCCCCACACAGTGCAATTCAGTCCCCCACCCCATGGATTATCTGGTCGCTCCCCCCTCGCCAATATGGGGGTGACCTGAACAGCCTCCCTCCCTCTAACAGAGACCCCCTAAATAAGGAATACCCCCCACACGGACTTCCCAGAAGAGACCTCTGTTAGGAAGCCCCCAAGAAGAGAGACCCCTGTCTTAAGTTAGAGAGCAGTCTAGACACAGGCAGTGAAAACCTGGGCAATACACCTGCTGGCTCAGACAGGAAGCAGCACCTACCAATTCCTGGAAAGAGAAAACCAGTTAGCTGGGTTTAAAGCCCCTTTGATCTGCAAGCCATGCATTCATTTCTCTTTTATGTTGATTTTACTAGGGTGTGATTGACAGTTTCCACCCCCCCCCCCCCCCCCCCCCCCCCCCCCCATCCCCCCAGCTGTCAGCATTGTTCCATTCATCTTCCTTCATGGTTGATTGAAGTGGTCATCCAGAAACTGACACCAGTTGCCTGTGTTTGTAGTCCAGGAGCTATCAATCAAAGCTTCATGTTTATTAACGTTGTGGTTAGACCACTTCAAAGTTACTCAGGCATGAAGGAGGATGAATGGAACACTGCCGACAGCTGATAGTGTGTGAAAGCTTTCAATCAAAGCCTAATAAAATGTCTGGACTGCTCTCTAGCTTCCTGACAGGGGTCTGTTCTGGGGGCGTCCTGATAGGGGTCTCTCTTCAAGGGCAGCTTCCGGAGAGGAATCTCTGTTCTAAAGGGCTTCCCTACAGGGGCCTCTCTTCTGGGAGATCTGTAGGGGTCTCCTTATTTTGGGTGTCGGTGGGGTCGGGTCTCTTATTTAGGGGGCGGGATTCTCTCATCCCGTGGCAGAGTGTCCACGCCGTCGTAAATGCCGTCGGGTTTTACCACAGCATGAACGGGCCGCTCCCAGGAATAATTCTGGCCCCCACAGGGGCCCAGCACGGCACTGGAGCGGTTCACGCCACTCCAGCTGCCGATCCCGGCGCGAACTGTGAGCCGCGGGTTCCGCGCATGCGCAGTGGCTCTGGCGCCAATTCTTGCATGCGCAGTGCCTTCCTTTAGCGCGCCGGTCCCGACGCAACATGGCGCAGGACTACAGGGGCCAGCGCGTAGAAAATGAGTCCCCCAGCCAGAGAGGCTGGGCCGCCCCCCGCCCCTCCCCCGGGGTCGGAGCCCCCCCCCTCCACAGGTCGCCACCCGACCCTTCCTCGCTGAGTTCCCGTCGGCTGAGAGCAGGTGTAGACGGCTCCGGGAAGACTCAGCGTTTCCACAACGGCCGCTCGGCCCATCCCGGCCCGAGAATTGGCAGGCCAGCCGCATGAGCAGCCCCCAACCAGCGCCACGCCAACCACGCTGGCGCCAATGGTGCAGTGGAGAATTGCGTGCGGCGTCAGGGCGGCATGGCCCAGTCGCGGGGATTCTTCAGCCCAGCCCAGGGCTGAAAGAATCCCGCTCCGGTGTCTGTGGGAGGGTCTCCTTACTTAGGGTGTCTGTAGGAGGGGTCTTATTATTTAGGGACTTTCTGTGGGGTCTTTTAATTTAGGTCTCTGTGGGGGGGTCTCTGTATTCTTGGAGTCACTGCAGGGGTCTCCTTATTTGGGGGTTCTTGGGGGGGGGTTCTGATGGGGGTGGGGTGGGCATGTCTTACATTGTGGTGAGGGAGGGTGGCCCTCTAATGAACTTAAAGCGTTACTCCCTTGGGTCACTGTAAGGTCCACCACATCAGGGCCATGTTTGTCAAGACCAGTAGTAAATATCGCCCACGTGATTCCTGGCTCAGTGGCCCGCCGAATCATGCGGGCCAGGAAAATATGTTGCCTGGCCTGTTAAGTGGATGTCCATCGAGTCTGGAAGGTTGTAAAGCACTCATCCAAAGATGAGGTGATGTTCCTTGAGCTTCTGTTGAGCTTCTTTGGAACAATGGGAAGGAGACAGTGATGAGATGTCAGAGTGGCAGTGGGATGCAAGGAAGTGGGATGCAGAATGAAAATGGCAACTGGATAATGAGCATTTCTGACTTTGGCAGATGATTACAGCGAGCAGAGGCTCCGATACTCGGAGGAAACTGGGGAAACGGGTACAATTGGGCCGTCTAAGATAGGTTAATATTAGCTTATTGAATCCTTGGATGTTCTTCTGAAATAGAATAATCAGTTGTCATGTTTTCACGCACTTCATAGAAAAATCCATACCCAGAGTGATCAATGGCCAAAGTATCCTGATTGGCTGCATCATCATTGTTACCTGGCATATCTTTAGGGGACCAAATGCTTTTCAGGTTCTCGGGGACCCACAGGCTGATCAGTGCTACCTAGATAACAGTCAGTGCCCATAGCATAAGGCTAGCAAATTTGGTGACAGTATGGTCATTTGCAGCTTGAGGTTTGACTCCATCTCCCAGTAGGCCTGCCATAATGTATGCAGTGATGCAGCAGGAAAACGTTTTTTGCAACCATTAATTTTCTCTGTCCTTCAAATTTCAATGATATGTAATTTCCCACTTCCACCACGTGTTAAATTTGCATGTGTTGCTATGTATAATTATGGTAATACCTTGACCTCGGACAGTTGGGTCAAAAAAGTCACATATCTGTGCATGGCAGAGCAAATTTATCTCCAATCATTCAGATATAAACTGCATCCATAATCAGAAAACCTTTATCGATGTTTATGCCACTATTTCCAACATCATTTCAACATTCGATCTGAAAATAAAGACACTAAAATTTTAGCCTCATCGTGTTATATCGAATTTTAGAAATACCTTCATAGGTCATTAAGTTCTAAGTATAAATTAGTTTCAATAATGTGGCCCTGACATTGTGGGTGCCCACGACATCCGCATAAATGTTGCAAAGTGGAGCACCTCGTCCACTGTTCCCCGGGCAAGATAGCCCATCCCAGACCCTGGGCATGGGGCTTGGTTCCACATCTGGGGTCAGCAGGACCCCATCTAAGCCTGGCCCAATTTGCAGATTTGAGGCACGGCAGTGTCATGCTGCCAAGATTCAAATGGACCAAGTAACTTTTAAAGTTTTGACTTCCACCTTAAGCCGCTCGGTGCTGGAGAGGGGAATTAACACTGATCTGGACTGATTACCTTATTCTCGGTAAAATTTAGGACTCAAGCCACATATTTTATGGCCCCTTGAAATAGAGGGACGGTGGGAAGAAGATATTGGCCTTGCCTCAGTCTGGAATTTGGCTGAAATGTCGCAGAAATAGAACATGTCATCTGCTAACCCAGGAACTTCAGTGTCAAAAACTATGAACCTCCTAACAAACAAAACAACACATGGGTGGTTTAGGATTTGATATCTGTCAGTCTATGTTTACTCATTTCCTGAGTTTTTAATCCTTTTGTGATCTTTCCTTACAGATGGGGCTCCAAATACAGATGCATTAGTAAAATTTGTTTCTCTTTACTTATCGCAGGAGTTGTCTTTGAAACAGAAATGCAAATGAAGAATAAACATTTATGTGGATGACATGATGTACACCTTCCAGATCTGAAACTAATGGACAAGAAACCAGCTGCAGGATGATTACTTGGCTTTGCAACTCTGCTATGGATTGACTGCTGCGTGAGAACCAGTGTAACAAGATAAGAACCTCCCTCTACGTGACCTTTGGATTTATTGCAGTTATTGATTGGCACCGAGGGTTTTTGGAATTTATGTTGGCGCGAGTCTGGTAATGTCATCGTGTACAATGTTTCTTCACACAAGATGGAGTTGCTCTATATCCTTTGTGCGACGCATAGCCACCATTTTCTTAAATATAGACTGCAGGACTGCTCTGTGGATATTTAGCTTCGCTGTCAGAATCATGGTGCTGGAGGGTCAGATCAACTACCCAACTGTGAATACACATTATGGAAAACTACGGGGGATAAGAATGCCCTTGCCAAGTGACATACTTGGGCCAGTGAATCAGTATCTGGGAGTCCCATATGCTAGTGCTCCCACTGGGGGGAAAAGGTTCCAACCACCTGAACCTCCACCCTCCTGGTCTGGAATACGTAATGTTACTCACTTCGCCCCTGTCTGCCCACAGAACATTCATGGTATGGTACCGGAGATCATGTTACCGATCTGGTTCACGGCCAATTTGGATATTGTTGCTACATACATCCAGGATCAAAATGAAGACTGTTTGTATCTAAACATCTATGTCCCCACAGAGGATGGTGAGTCAGTGGGGGACAAACCAATGCTTCTTTTGTCTGGTTCTTTGTTATTGTTTGTCTGTATGTTGCTCTTTCAGCATGAGGTGGTTCCCTATTTCCCATCTGCTACCCCCATCCGTCTCCTGCATGCAGTTGTCATGTGGCTCATGTTGTGGCTTCTCCTTGCCTCGACCTTTACATCTCTTACTGTCAATGGCACTGTTATGGTTCCTCTTTTGTTTCTTTGGCACAGTTTGACAACCAAAAGCTAATCATCACTGCAAATATTATGAAGCCAGGTGCATTGACCACAGGGTTAATTCTCAGTGTTTGGGGTTCACACTGTAATGTGTGAGGGGACAAGTGGGTTGGAAGGTTTGCAAAGGGTGATTGCAGAAATATTCTCTCAGGACATGTTTGGGCTGTGACTGAATGTCTGATGCAAGATCACTCTGAAATACAGAGGATTAGACTGTTATTTGGTATTTACGGATATTTTAATTCACTTCTTCGGGCTTATAATGTGAAGAGGGCATATTGTTCATTCACTAAGACCCTGAATCAATTTCCCAAGTCTCAGTACAGATTATCCACCAATCAATGTAGATTAACCATGAGTCAGTATCAGCAATTTATAAATTGATGTGAATAGCTCACAAATCAATGCAAATCATCCTGAAACCAGTGTAAATATGTCATACTCTACGATATAATCCAACAATATCTGATTTGATCTTGTTTATGTTTTGATCAAAAAATATAAAAATTGTCATGTTTAAACACTTCTTTCACTGAGGCCACTTGACCTAGAGCTATTTTCACAGGTCTCACCACGGCCTGGGACAAATCCCTGAAACATGGTTGTGAGCACCGATGTGCAGAGGGAGTAAATTGGGTTAGTCACTTATGCAGAGGCTTCACCATATGCTAGGATTGGTTTGTCTTGTTAATACCTTGACTCATTAAAATGAGTGATATCGGCACTGGGGACATTTTTCAAGAAGGCAAACTAAGTTTTTAGTGTATTCAGAGTTGCTATTATACCCCCTCCAAGTCCATCTTAACTCCAGACTCACAACATTTCCAATTCACTGTGTAATATTTCTATTTCTCATACAGTTCATGCTTATAGCATGACATTTTGCAGCTATTCATGCCGGCCATTTCTTCTGATCCCACAGACATCGAACCACCACTGTGGGCTTCCTGGCAGCGAGGGGTGCATTCAATGGCGAACCAAGTTGACAACGGTGGGGCCAGAAGATCCCGCCGCTGGGCAATGACAGACCATCTCCGCCGCCGCAAAGCATGCGGTGGGGGTTGGGGGGGAATCCTGCCTCATGGCCTCTTGAGTTAGTTTGCCAATTAATGTCCAAGTTTCTGCTGTGGATTTTTTCGACTGGGAGTCAAAATGTCACCTGCAGGATTCATTTCGGATCCAAGGCAGGAATTGGGTAGGTTCAGTCTAAAGTTAGCGAGGTGAGATAGTCGTTCAAATACTTCATTGGAGGCATTGTTTATTTCATAAACACAGTAGCTGAGAACGTGGTCTCATACTGAAAACCAATGCAAGGTGGACAGAGTGCTTATATGTACCCAAAGATGAATTAATGAGGTTTGCTGGAAAACAGCATCCTAATGCAGCTTGCTCACCAGGGTCACCTTGAAATTGGCCAGATCAAATAGGTCCTGGGAGGGAGAGGCGAGCAAGAGAGGAGATTACAGTCCACAGTATTGTGTGGAGCCAGGAGGAGCACTCATTAAAATAATTTTTAAAAAGTTGAAAATTCAGTGGTTCTTGGTGTTTGGCCCAATGATTTTGCCAAATTTAGCATTGGGTTCTGGAACAGACCGTAAATTCCTGGTTCGTATATTCAGGGGCCTAATCCTACATCAGGTGGGTGCTTAACCAGGAGCCTTGCTGGACTTAGCCAGTGAAGATAAAATGTTGCTAAGTTAACATGATGCAGTCAGTAAGGCGATGCACTCCGCCTGACCCTAATCCTTCTGCATGCCATTGTTACTGGGTGAGAGGGATTAAGCTTGATATGTGTATAAAGAGAGCTGGATTTATGCTGAATGAAGACTGACGAGAACCGGATTTAGACAAAAGCAGGGGTCAGGACAGGTGGATTTAAACATTGGACGCGATCTACTGGCCAAGTTGTGGCAGGTTGAGAGAACGAGGAGGTCGGCTATATAGCGGGAGAGGCTGAAACCAGAAACCACGCCGGCCACCGATCGGTTTCTGATCTAACCGGCCCACTCCCGTTGGCAAGATGCGGATCCCATCACGTCGAAAAATGGGAAGGACCCCTATTGAACAGCCTTTCGTGATCTAACCGCTTCCCCAGCAAGCGGCCATGCGGACGCCGTTTGTACACTATTTAAAACGTAAAGCTAGCGCAATGGCTGCTGAGGAGATCCAAGGAGGTGAGTAGCTATCTTTGAAATTGGTCACTCAGCCCGGAAGCACTGAGGCCACTATCCCAGTGCTTGAGGGGTGTTGGCGGGGGAGGGAGGAGCTTGTTTGGTGGATGGGCCGCCATCATTCAGGAGGGTCGCCACTGGGCTGGGGGTGTAGGAGCTCTGCATGCCAACCCCTGGATTATGTATACCAGTTTTAGCTGCTGCCTGTCCATCCCACCAAACACACCCAGGACAGAACCCGTCCGTAATATGGTGATGGTCCCATTAACTCCTGTTGACCATGGCAGCCGTTGGCGTGCAGCTGAAGGCTATTGTAAAGGAATTGGCAACTCGCAAGTGGATCCCCGAGGGTACACGTGTCATGTTGCAGGTGGTTGTTACTGTCTAGTATCCCAATCAAACTGAGAGGCCTGGAAACTTTTTTTGAAAACCACAGAGGCATCAAAACCACAGAGGCAACAGCCAATATTCTAACACCCAGGAGCTGGGCGCAGCACTGGGGGCGCCCCGCAACCAGAGGGTGGGTGTGTGGACCAGGGGGGGAACCAGCACTGATCAGGTAATGTTCCCAGTGGGGGTCTGGGATCCGGTGCCCAGGCGACCCTGCTATGGCCGAGGATGAGTGTGTATGATGGGCTAAGGGTTGACCGGGGATTTGAAGGTGGATGATGTCTGGGGGATCCAAGGGTCCTGAGGCGGAAACCATAGCTGTTCGCTGGTCTCTCACCCTCTCCAGTTCCTTACAGATATCACATTATGGATGATATCATGGACCCCGCAGAAACGTCCATTGCGTTGTTAGTGGCAGGCCAGGCGGTGAGACACCAGAGAAGGCAGTGTCGACAGAGGCTCGAGGCAGCAGCCCATGTGCAGGGGCCTGCCCCATATCATGAGGTCCTGGCTGCCTATCAGGGTGATTGCCCAAGGTATACAGCTGTCGTTGGTCTTTTGAACAAATGACAGACAGCATTTCCTGAGGAGGCTCTGCCTCAATAAGAAGATAGCATGGCATCTGTGCTGTGTCCTTGTGGACTTGGCACCATGTGGTGAAGGAGGATACCAGGTGACCACCATGGTCACTGCAGTCCTAAATTCTATGCTTCAGGATCATTCCAGGGCTCGAGCAGGGACTTGGTGGCGCATCCCAACCAACAGCCATGAAGACACGGATGCCCGACTACATAAACTTTGACCTGATCCAAGCACAACAAGATGCCCGGGCAGCAGGATTCTCTGCAATCGCAGGGATGCCCCAGGTCCAGTGGTTAATAGATGGCACACATGTCGCCTTGTATGCACCGGACCGTCCGGGAGTGCCCTTCATCAAAAGGAAGTGGTTCCACTCCCTGAACGTCCAACTTGTGTGCGACCATCACATGAAAATCAAGCACATGTGCGCACGTTTCCCAGGGAGTGTGTTTGACAGCTACATCCTGGGGCAGTTGGCGTTTCGCAGTACCTTCTAGGGTGACTGGATGGCTCTTGGGGGATAAGGGGTACACGCTCAGGACCTGGCTGACGACATCAGTATGGAAGCCAGTGACTGATGCGGAGACCTGATATCACGAGGGCCATGTGGACACTTGTGCTGTTATTGAGCGGCGCATCGGCTGCTGAAAATGCGGTTCCGATGCCAAGACTGTTTTGCTGGTGCACCGCAGTACACACCCCAGAGAGTCGCCTGCTCTATAGTGGTCTGCTGTGCCCCCCACAAACTGGCGCAGCAGTGGGGCGACGTGCTGGCGGTGGAGGAGAAGGAACATGCCGCAACTGGACCAGAGGGGCTAGAGGATGAGCCTGGGGAGGACCTGCAGGACCATCTGTGGGGGGTGGAGGACAGGCGGCGGCGGCAAGGGTCATGCATCCCCGAAGGGCCGGGGTGGCCCTCATCCTTGCCCGCTTCTTATAGGGCTTGGCTTTGTCCGTCATCTCAAACCCTGCCTCCCACCCGCACAAGGTCTGTGTTTCATCACTCCAGGATGATGGGCCTGTGTACGCACTGTCAGGGGGTCATTATACAAGGCCGGGAGGCGGGGTGGGGGAGTGCAAGTGATGATAACCAGCTGTGGTCTGAGGTCTGGCGCTTCTCTATCTATGCCATAGTCTGTCTCCTGCCTGCTGAATCACCTGCACGTGTTATGCCTTGGTGGAGGGTGGGGGTGGGGGCTTCAGACTGACCTGCAGTGCGGAATAACGTGACAGAGGCCCAATATGTCTCGGGTGCAACATACGTTTAATGGTGTACAATCCTGACCTTAACTGTCCCTAGCTTCTGAGGGTGCTGCCCTCTCATTCCCCATGCCCTCTCAGTTATCCTCAATCTTCCTAGCCCTCTGAGCTCTACCACTAGGATGCACATCAGAGATACCCTGCTGCCTATCGTGTTCTGTGACCTTTGATCCCCCGGCGGGTGTCCTCTTGCCCTTGCCGGTGGCACATGTCTTGCTATGCCAGCCCGTTCCGCATGTTGACCCGAGACGCGCCGTTGGCAGGGAGAGTGGACTAGGGAGGGCTGATGACCGCCGTCATCTCCCTCGGTTAGCGTCCAGTCCTCCCACCTCCCGATCGGTGCCTGGAGGGCCATGGGTGTCAGATCGGGATGGAGCTCCGGCTGCTTCTCAGTAATGCCCCTTTGTGAGCAGTATTATGCTGGCGGCCAGGCATGGGGCCATTGGGTTGGGGGGAGGTGGTAACATGTGGGACTGGTGCCAAATCACCCATGCGGCCCGGTCGAGGTTGTCGACCTTCTTGCGGCACTCGGTGGCGGCTTTTCTTGTCACACTCCTCTGCTACTGCCTCCCAGCCGGCACTGGCTGCCCTGTGGCTGACCCTCTGGCACCTTCGAGCAAACAGGGTGTCCCGTCTTGACTCCACCGCGCCCATTAGTCTGGCCAGGTCACCATCCACGAATTGTGGAGCTGGTCTGTGGTGGTATACCAGTGTGCTATTACGGGACTGGTTTAAGTGCTGCTCCCCCACATTAGCGAGGAGCTGCCATGCACTGTCCCAGTGAATCAGCAGGCGGGACAGTCATTTGCGGCGTGAAGCTTGTGGGGCTCTATTAAGTGGCCGCATTAATGTTAGATACCCGTGATGGCCTTGCCAGGTTAGCTGTGGGGAAACTCCTGCCAAGTCCCGAAAGATGTGCTCTTAGGTAATTTGGACATTCTGAATTCTCCCTCTGTGTACTCGAAAAGGTGCCGGCATGTGGCGACTAGAGGATTTTCACAGTAACTTTATTGCAATGTTAATGTAAGCCTACTTATGACAATAAAGATTATTATAATTATTATTTCCCGCTTGCTACTACACTTAAATTTTGTTAGATTCTGACCATTATCAGAAGGTGACTTAAATGTAAATAGAAGAGGGTAAAAAAAAATAGTATTCAGGTACAGTGAGGAAAATACATTTGCATTAGAAGGTGTAAGGATTCAGGAGAACTGCATTTGCACAGTATGAGGGATAAGTGATGTACCATCAATTGGACGCGAGACACGATGGAGGTCCAAACTTAGGCTATAATCAGCTAGATGTTAGCCCGGTGGTCGACTACAGTGAAAGGCTGACCGCCGGGAACTCTGGGTACGTATACCCTGCCTCGGAGGCGGGGTCTACTGGCCTCGCAACCAATTGGTGAGCAGTCACATGACTAGTCCCAGCCAATCAGCCGAGAGGCACATGACCAGCCAGAGCCAATGGGAAACCAGTGCTCTGCACCAATGGCAGTGCTCCTGTTCATACCATCACAATAAAGAAAAAGGAATTTTGATATTGTGGGGCATCAAGGAGCTGTGTTTAAATTTATCAAAGATTAATAAAGAGAGTTTGATTTGGAGTAAATTTCAAACTCAGGATGGAGACATTTGAAGAGCTAAAGGAGGATAGAACGGTAGGACCTGACAAGATAGATCAAGGGAATAGTAGAGATTTTAGGAAGAATATTTCAGAGTTTTATTGAGTGTGCATATGTATCAGAGAACTGTAGAAAAGCCAATGTAATGCCCGTTTTCAAGAACAGGTATTGCAAATTCAGGTAATTACAGTTTATCATTTGGAGTTCAGAGAATTTTTAAAGATAAAGGACATGATCCAACGGCCACGCTGCGTCGAACAGCTCGCCGTGACATAGCGTGCCAATGACAGCAGGGAGCTCCCATTCCCGGGATCTACCTGGCTCGCCACACCTCGCGAGATCCAACGCTATCTCGCGAGATGTTATGGTGTAAATCCCACCCACAATGGGCTCGGCCCCTCCCGATCTCTGTAATCTCCTCCGGCCGTATAACTGTTCCGTCTGGTACCCGTTTGTGGGCACCAGTGCTGATTGGCACTCGCCCGAGGTGGCTGGGGTGAAGGGGTTGAATACCAAAGCCTCTGGTATCTCGGGAATCTGCACATTAGAGTGAGGCTAACTGCCTCGCTCTACTATGCAGATTTGGCAAAAAGTGTATTTTATTTGGCACACAAATTATTAACATTTTGAAGTGTTTGAACAGGTTGTAGGGAAGTATCTTGAGGTTATGACCTGAGCAATGTGTCTTGCTTGGACTAGGATTTTTTTTTGTTGATAGCAAGTTTGGCCAGGCCGCATCAGGTGCCCATTGGATCAGGAGCATGCGACTGAAGTGCAAACAAAACTCTAATAAATGGTGTAGGATTTATGGACCTCACTGTCCTCATAGGACGAGCAGTAGATAACACTGTTAATGTGATAGCAATACAACTGGGATTCCACACAGACCAATCCCATACACCATCAGTGACAGACAAACTGATGAAACTCAGCATTTACGAATATCACAAAGTGTAACCAGGCTGGAAGAAGCAGAGCCTTACTCTTTTCATGTTGCAATGTCATGAAGGCATTTGTATAGATTTTCTCTATTTGATATTACTAGTAAAACTGCAATACATCCTTTCAGATCAGAGCAAATCTTCACACGTGCATCTCTTAAGGAACAAAATCCACAGCAGTTCTCCCCCAAGGATTGGGATAAGAAAAACCTGTGAACAATCAATCTAAAATAAAAGCAAGAAATGGTGGAAACACACAGCAGAGCCACCAGTATGTAACAAAAGGGAAAGACAGGTTCACATTTCAGATAAGGCTTTTAATAAGAATTCCTGAGGGAGCACTCAGTGTTTATTCTTCAGTCAGAGAAACATTTGAAAAATGGGGCTTTTGTGTGGGGGCAGTCTCTGCCTGAATCCTAAAAGGTTATTGCATGGTCTGCCTCACCATGAGATGGAGGAGCAGACAGTGGAGTGGGGGGCATGATGTCCAATTTAATATTCTCAACATTCTCAAATCGGAGTGGTACTGCACTGGCAGCTCCAACAGAATGGACCAGCTGTGCCCTGGGAAGACTGAATATTTCTGCAAATAGGTCTCTCTCATGTGTGTGTGTGTGGTGTGTGTGTGTGTGCGTGTGTGTATGGGTGGGGAGGGGGAGTGAGACGGTTGTGATTGCATGCTCCTACTGTGTCTGATGGAGCCTCATGTTATTTTGCAGTATTTTATTCATTTTACAGTAAAAAGAATATCGAAGGAATGCACGAGAAAACCCAACAAGAAAATATGTAGAAAAGGAGGTAGGTAGAAACCTGGTATCACATGGGGAGGAGCGAGCATGCATTCTCACCGCAAGCAACAAGCTTCGTCATCAAACTGCAGTTAATCAAATGGAAACCGCAAGATACAGCCAAAGTGTGTGTGTGTCTTTTGATTAGAGTTTGATGTATTTTACACTGTTTTCATGCACTTGATGTCATGCGTTTTCTTCATTGTAGTAGTCCAACTAATAAGGTCAATCATGTACCAGAGAATAGCTCATTGGACACAGAAAGGAATACAGACTTGGAAACAGTCAAAATCTCCAGAGAGACAGAGAGAGACGAAAAGCATTTCTGCATTGGTCAGTGTATTGAAGTATGTTTTCTCTCTGGATGGAGGTAAATGATCAATCTCCAAGTCTCTTGTTGCAAATACGATTGATAAGCTGGCAAACATTCAGGTTGAGATTGAACCTTGTCTCCCCTGTTTTTTGCATGCAAAACAAGGAAAATTAAGGGTCTATTTTCAAGAAGCAATATTCTGTGGCATAAAAGGTACCTGAGGCACTTTGGGCAGGATTTTAACACACTCAAGACCCTTAACTTAGAGTTAAATTTGGGCCCTTTGGCTCAGGCAATATGTTAATTAGGACTTAAAGTCTATTTAAGTACCTTGGCCTGAAATTGGTCAACACTGGACAGACATTGTGCAAGCTCCCAGTAGTTTTTCAGGTTCTACAATGGCCTAACCTGTGGTTCTTAAGTGAGCTGAGGAGGCTGATGAAAACAAGGTAAGTAAACCGTTTTTTAAAATTTACTTTAATGAGGAGGAGCAGCAGGACTCCATCTGCTTCCACAGAAAAACTGTGGGGCTCTCATTACTTACCCCCAACCCTACCCCTCTCCACACCACATTCTAGCTCTCAGAGTCACTGCTAGTGTCCAATCTTGCTTTATGCTCAATTGACCACCTCATTCATTCATCCATTCATCCTCAGGCACTATACCCTTGCGCTTGAAGGCTACCATCAACAACTCCTTACTCAGAAAAGCTCATCCTGACGTTGCCTCCAACTACTCCATCTAAAAACTTTGCTTTCTTTCTATCCTGCTTGGTGCTCTCCCTTCATTCCCTGTTGAAATTTCTTTAGTCTGTTCATGTCTCAAGACCGTGGTGATCACTGTATTTTAATCTTTGATGATTACAATGATGTGTTAATCTTCCTGTCCTCCTTGATCTCTTTGCTGCATTCTAAACAGTTCATCCTGCACTTCATCCTCTTGACTTCTCCCAGTGTAGGAAATATATCTCTGTCGGAGTTTCACTCGAACTCTCATTTAGTTATCCTCGCCGTATCATGATTTTCCACCCTGGGTTCGTTCACTCCTATTCTTGGTCAATATGTTAAGATTTGGTAATGATCGAGGGCAGCACGGTGGCACACTGCTGCCTATGGCACGAAGGATCCGGGTTCGATCCCGGCTCTGGGGTCGCTGTCCGTGTGGAGTTTGCGCATTCTCCCTGTGTCTGCGTCGAATTCACCTCCACAGCTCAAAGATGTGCGGATTAGGTGGGTTGGCCACGCTAAATTGCCCCTAAATTGAAAACAAAAAATTGGGTACTCTTTAAAAAAAGAATTTAAAAAGAGAAAAAAAAGATTTGGAAATGTTAATTGTCGATGTGTAACTAGGATACATATTGATGATCATATTTTAAACCTGACCCACATTCTTGAGTCCTTGACCACATGAGCATTACTTTGCTGAATAACTTGTCCAATGTTATTGTGGATACCCAGAATTTTCTCCCAACATTATGAAGATGTCCTCCATATTGTTGCCCCAACTCCAGCTTGTTTTTCAGTTATTCATGCAGGCTGATCCTGACAGTGCAATGCCTCTTATGATTTGTCCCACATTCACTTTAGATTAGGCAAAACTCTGCCCCCTTTGTACTGTCCTACCCAAAATACCGCTTACTTAGCAGCCCTATCTTTAACATTCAGCAGTGTTTCCCAGTTCCTTAATTCAATATTTTCCTCATTTTCCAGATCCCTTCATAGCTACTCTCTGTTCCACTTCTAAAACCAACTCCTACCATGTACCTTCTACTCTTTAGTCTCTGCTCTTTAATTAATCACGTTCATAGAAATATAGAAAATAGGTGCAAGTGGAGACCATTCGGCCCTTCAAGCCTGCACCACCATTCAATATGATCATGGCTGATCGTGCAAATTCAGTATCCCATTCCCGCTTTCTCTCCATCCCCCTTAATCCCTTTAGCCGCAAGGGCCACATCCAGCTCTCTCTCTTGAATATATCCAACAAACTGACACCAACAGCTTTCTGTGGTCGAGAATTCCACAAGTTCACAACTCTCTGAGAAAAGACATTCTTCTTCATGTCAGTCCTGAACAGGTTGCCCCTTACTCTTAGGCTGTGACCTTAGTTCTGGACGTCCCCAACATCGTGAACATTCTTCCTGCATCTAGCCTATCCAGCGCCTTCAGGATTTAATGTTTCTATGAGATCCCTTCCCATTCTTCTAAACTCCAGTGAGCACAAGCTCATCCAAGTCGATCCAGTGTTTCTTCATATGTCAGTGCTGCCATTTCGGGAATTAGTTTGGTGAACCTTCGCTGGACACCCTCAATAGCAAGAATGTCCTTCCTCAAACTAGGAGACCAGAACTGCACACAATACCCAAACTGTGGTCTCACCAATGCCCTGTACAGCTGCAGCAAGGCATCACTACGTCTACACTCAAATCCTCCTGCTATGAAAGCTAGTATGCCATTAGCTTTCCTCACCGCCTGCTGTACCTGCATGCCAACTTTCAGCGACTGTTCCACCATGACACCCAGGTTTCTTTGCACTTCCCCTTTTCCTAAACTGCCACCATTCAGGTTCCTGTTTTTGCCACCAAAGTGGACAACCTCACATTTATCCACATTACATTGCATTTGCCAAGTATTTGCCCACTCAGCCAGTCTGCCCTGTCCAAGTCACCCTGAAGCCTCTTTGCATCCTCCTCACAGCAGACACTGTCACCCAGCTTAGTGTCGTCTGCAAATTTGGAGATATTGCATACAATTCCATCATCTAAATGATTAATGTACATTGTGAACAGCTGGGGTCCCAGCAGTAAATACTGCGGTACCCCATTAGTCACTGCATGCCACTCTGAAAAGGACCTGTATATTCCCACTCTCTGCTTCCTGCCAGCTAGTTCTCCATCTATGTCAATACATTACCCGGAATACCATGAGCTTTAATTTTGCTCATTAATCTCTCGTATGGGACCTTGTCAAAAGCCTTTTGAAAGTCAAGAAACACAACATCCACTGATTCCCCCTTGTCCACTCTACTGGTCACATCCTCAAAAAATTCCAGAAGATTTGTCAAGCATGATTTACCTTCAGTGAATCCATGCTGACTTGTACCGATCCTGTCCCCACTTTCTAAATGCTTCATTATTTCACCCTTAATAATTGACTCCAGCATTTTCCCCACCACCGATGACAGGCTAATAGGTCTATAATTCACCATTTTCTCTCCCTCCCTTTTTATAAAGTTGGGTTATATTAGCTACCCTCCAATCCATTGGAATGCATCCACTATTTCTAGGGTCACTTCCTTAGGGGCTGGTTTAGCACAGTGGGCTAAACAGCTGTAATGCAGAACAAGGCCAGCAGAGCAATTTCAATTCATGTACCAGCCTCCCCGAACAGGCGCCGGAATGTGGTGACTACATAGAACATAGAACAGTACAGCACAGAACAGGCCCTTCGGCCCTCGATGTTGTGCCGAGCAATGATCACCCTACTCAAACCCACGTATCCACCCTATACCCGTAACCCAACAACCCCCCCTTAACCTTACTTTTTAGGACACTACGGGCAATTTAGCATGGCCAATCCACCTAACCCGCACATCTTTGGACTGTGGGAGGAAACCGGAGCACCCGGAGGAAACCCACGCACACACGGGGAGGACGTGCAGACTCCGCACAGACAGTGACCCAGCCGGGAATCGAACCTGGGACCCTGGAGCTGTGAAGCATTTATGCTAACCACCATTCTACCGTGCTGCCCACTAGGGGCTATTCACAGTAACTTCATTGAAGCTTACTTGTGACAATAAGCGATTATTATTATTTAAGTACTCTGGGATGCAGAGCATCAGGCCCTGGGGACTTATCAGTTTTTAATTCCATCAATTTCTTCGATAGAATTTCCTGACTAATTAGAGTTTCCTTCAGTTCCTCCTTCATGCTAGACCCTCTGTCCCCTAGTATTTCTGGAAGGTTATTTGTGTCCTCCTTAGTAAATATAGATTCAAAGTAGTTGTTCAACTGGTCTGCCTCTCTTCATTGGCCATTATGATTCTAACTGTAAGGGACCTACATTTGTCTTCACCAGTCTTTTTCTCTTCCCATATCTTTGGAAACTTTTGCAATCTTGTTTTCTGCAAGCTTACTCCCGTATTCTATTTTCGTCTTCCGAATTAAACCCTTTGTCCTCCTCTGCTGAATTTTATATTTCTCCCAGTCCTGAGGCTTGCTACTTTTTCTCACCAATTTATATGCCTCCTCTTTGGCTTTAACACTGTTCCTGAGTTCCCCTGTTAACCATGGTTGAGCCACCTTCCCCATCTTACTCTTCCACCAGACAGGTATGTACAATTATTGAAGTTCATCCTTGTGTTCTGTAAATGTCTGCCATTGCCTATCCACCTTCAACTCCTTAAGTATCCGTTGTCAGCTTATCCTAGCCAATGCACGTCTCATACCATCAAAGTTAGCTTTCTTTAAGTTCAGGATCCTAGTCTCAGACTTAACAGTGTCACTCTCTATCTTAATGAAGAGTTCTACCATATTATGGTCCCTGTTCCCGAAAGAATATTGCACTACAACGTTGCTAATTAATCCTCTCTCATTGCACAATACCCAGTCTAGTTGGCCCGCTCTCTAGTTGGTTCCTCGACATATTGTTGGAGAAAACCATCCCTTATACATTCCCCGAAATCCTCCCCCATCGCATTGCTATCAGTTTGATTAGTCCGATCAATATGCAGGTTGATGTCACCCATGATAATTGCTGTATCCTAACTGCACGCATCTCTAATTTGCTGTCTGATGCTATCCCCAAGCGCTCAACTACTCTTTGGTGGTCTGAACACAACTCCCGCTTACGGTTTTTCTCCTTTGGTGTTCCGCAGCTCCACTCATACAAATTCCACATCATCCAGGCTAATGTCCTTCCTTACTATTACGTTAATCTCCTCTTTAACCAGTAACGCTACCACACCTCCCTTCCCTCGCCTTCTATATTTCCTGAATATTGAATACCCCTGGGACAAACACACTGGGAAAGGCTCAATGCCAGCACCAGGACAGAGTAACACACTTGGAAAGCCTCAATGCCTGCACCAGGACAGGGTAACACACTGGGAAAGGCTCAATGCCAGCACCAGGACAGAGTAACACACTGGGAAAGACTCAATGCCTGCACAAGGACAGAGTAACACACAGAGAAAGCCTCAATGCCTGAACCAGGACAGAGTAACACACTGGGAAAGCCTCAATGCCTGAACCAGGATAGAGTAACACACTGGGAAAGCATCAATACCTGAACCAGGATAGAGTAACACACTGGGAAAGCATCAATACCTGAACCAGGATAGAGTAACACACTGGGAAAGGTTTCATGCCTGCGCCAGGACAGAGCAACACACTGGGAAAGCATCAATGCCTGCACCAGGACAGAGTAACACACTGGGAAAGGCTCAATACCTGCACCAGGACAGAGTAACACACTGGGAAAAGCTTAATGCCTGCACCAGGACAGAGTAACACACTGGGAAAGCATCAATACCTGAACCAGGATAGAGTAACACACTGGGAAAGGCTTAATGCCTGCACCAGGACAGAGTAACACACTGGGAAAGCATCAATGCCTGCACCAGGACAGAGTAACACACTGGGAAAGCATCAATGCCTGCACCAGGACAGAGTAACACACAGGGAAAGGCTCAATGCCTGCACCAGGACAGAGTAACACACTGGGTAAGGCTTAATGCCTGAACCAGGACAGAGTAACACACAGGGAAAGGCTTAATGCCTGCACCAGGACAGAGTAACACACTGGGTAAGGCTCAATGCCTGCACCAGGACAGAGTAACACACTGGGTAAGCCTCAATGCCTGCACCAGGACAGAGTAACACACTGGGAAAGCATCAATGCCTGCACCAGGACAGAGTAACACACTGGGAAAGGCTCAATGCCTGTACCAGGACAGAGTAACACTCTGGGAAAGCCTCAATGCCTGAACCAGGACAGAGTAACATACTGGGAAAGGCTCAATGCCTGTACCAGGACAGAGTAACATACTGGGAAAGGCTCAATGCCTGCACCAGGACAGAGTAACACACTGGGAAAGCATCAATGCCTGAACCAGGACAGAGTAACACACAGGGAAAGGCTTAATGCCTGCACCAGGACAGAGTAACACACTGGGAAAGGCTCAATGCCTGCACCAGGACAGAGTAACACACTGGGAAAGGCTCAATGCCTGCACCAGGACAGAGTAACACACTGGGAAAGCATCAATGCCTGAACAAGGACAGATTGACACACTGGGAAAGGCTCAATGCCTGCACCAGGACAGAGTAACACACTGAGAAAATCTTAATGCCTGCACCAGGACAGAGTAACACACTGGGTAAGCCTCAATGCCTGCACCAGGACAGAGTAACACTGGGAAAAGCTTAATGCCTGCACCAGGACAGAGTAACACACTGGGTAAGCCTCAATGCCTGCACCAGGACAGAGTAACACACTGGGAAAGGCTCAATGCCTGTACCAGGACAGAGTAACACTCTGGGAAAGCCTCAATGCCTGAACCAGGACAGAGTAACATACTGGGAAAGGCTCAATGCCTGTACCAGGCCAGAGTAACATACTGGGAAAGGCTCAATGCCTGCACCAGGACAGAGTAACACACTGGGAAAGCATCAATGCCTGAACCAGGACAGAGTAACACACAGGGAAAGGCTTAATGCCTGCACCAGGACAGAGTAACATACTGGGAAAGGCTCAATGCCTGCACCAGGACAGAGTAACACACAGGGAAAGGCTTAATGCCTGCACCAGGACAGAGTAACACACTGGGAAAGGCTCAATGCCTGCACCAGGACAGAGTAACACACAGGGAAAGGCTTAATGCCTGCACCAGGACAGAGTAACACACTGGGAAAGGCTCAATGCCTGCACCAGGACAGAGTAACACACTGGGAAAGCATCAATGCCTGAACCTGGACAGATTGACACACTGGGAAAGGCTCAATGCCTGCACCAGGACAGAGTAACACACTGAGAAAATCTTAATGCCTGCACCAGGACAGAGTAACACACTGGGTAAGCCTCAATGCCTGCACCAGGACAGAGTAACACTGGGAAAAGCTTAATGCCTGCACCAGGACAGAGTAACACACTGGGTAAGCCTCAATGCCTGCACCAGGACAGAGTAACACACTGGGAAAGCATCAATGCCTGAACCAGGATAGAGTAACACACAGGGAAAGGCTCAATGCCTGCACCAGGACAGAGTAACACACTGAGAAAGGCTCAATGCCTGCACCAGGACAGAGTAACATACTGGGAAAGGCTCAATGCCTGCACCAGGACAGAGTAACACACTGGGAAAGCATCAATGCCTGCACCAGGACAGAGTAACACACTGGGAAAGGCTCAATGCCTGTACCAGGACAGAGTAACACTCTGGGAAAGCCTCAATGCCTGAACCAGGACAGAGTAACATACTGGGAAAGGCTCAATGCCTGTACCAGGACAGAGTAACATACTGGGAAAGGCTCAATGCCTGCACCAGGACAGAGTAACACACTGGGAAAGCATCAATGCCTGAACCAGGACAGAGTAACACACAGGGAAAGGCTTAATGCCTGCACCAGGACAGAGTAACACACTGGGAAAGGCTCAATGCCTGCACCAGGACAGAGTAACACACTGGGAAAGGCTCAATGCCTGCACCAGGACAGAGTAACACACTGGGAAAGCATCAATGCCTGAACCAGGACAGATTGACACACTGGGAAAGGCTCAATGCCTGCACCAGGACAGAGTAACACACTGAGAAAATCTTAATGCCTGCACCAGGACAGAGTAACACACTGGGTAAGCCTCAATGCCTGCACCAGGACAGAGTAACACTGGAAAAGCTTAATGCCTGCACCAGGACAGAGTAACACACTGGGTAAGCCTCAATGCCTGCACCAGGACAGAGTAACACACTGGGAAAGGCTCAATGCCTGTACCAGGACAGAGTAACACTCTGGGAAAGCCTCAATGCCTGAACCAGGACAGAGTAACATACTAGGAAAGGCTCAATGCCTGTACCAGGACAGAGTAACATACTGGGAAAGGCTCAATGCCTGCACCAGGACAGAGTAACACACTGGGAAAGCATCAATGCCTGAACCAGGACAGAGTAACACACAGGAAAAGGCTTAATGCCTGCACCAGGACAGAGTAACATACTGGGAAAGGCTCAATGCCTGCACCAGGACAGAGTAACACACTGGGAAAGCATCAATGCCTGAACCAGGACAGAGTAACACACTGGGAAAGCATCAATGCCTGAACCAGGACAGATTGACACACTGGGAAAGGCTCAATGCCTGCACCAGGACAGAGTAACACACTGAGAAAATCTTAATGCCTGCACCAGGACAGAGTAACACACTGGGTAAGCCTCAATGCCTGCACCAGGACAGAGTAACACTGGGAAAAGCTCAATGCCTGCACCAGGACAGAGTAACACACTGGGTAAGCCTCAATGCCTGCACCAGGACAGAGTAACACACTGGGAAAGCATCAATGCCTGAACCAGGATAGAGTAACACACAGGGAAAGGCTCAATGCCTGCACCAGGACAGAGTAACACACTGAGAAAGGCTCAATGCCTGCACCAGGACAGAGTAACATACTGGGAAAGGCTCAATGCCTGCACCAGGACAGAGTAACACTGGGAAAGCCTCAATGCCTGCACCAGGACAGAGTAACACTGGGAAAGCCTCAATGCCTGCACCAGGACAGAGTAACACACTGGGAAAGGCTCAATGCCTGCACCAGGACAGAGTTACACACTGGGTAAGCCTCAATGCCTGCACCAGGACAGAGTTACACACTGGGTAAGCCTCAATGCCTGCACCAGGACAGAGTAACACACTGGGTAAGCCTCAATGCCTGCTCCAGGAAAGAGACTAACTCGTATCCTGAGGGAAATGGATCTCACATTTGATTTTAATTGCACAACTGCTTGAAAACACAATGTAGTTGAAAGATGCGCATCCTGTCATTTATAGTATTACTGTGATGTCTAAATTGCGGGAGAAGTGTTACAAATGTTGTACAGAACTTGTGTGAGTGGGTTGATGTTTATGAAAAGAATTCTTTCTGAATGTTTTGAACATCTGGTGTATCGTTCTCAACTAATTTCGGATGATTTTATGCGAGAAGAAAATCACTTTGAAGGATGTGAAGTTTACTGTAAACATCAGTGACAATTCGTCTGACTCTACTTTTCCAGGATGTTTTCAATTAATCCGACAGATTTGTTGTATCTGTTGTTGAAATCTGCTGTTGCTGAGTACTGAGCAGTTAAAGGCATGAGGGTGGGGCATCTTGTCAGCGTTCCAGTGTAGGTGCTGAGTTGCCAATTTGTGTCAGCAGTTTGCTTGCATAATGAAATTTTCACCTTGGTTGTGCTGCTAAGGTGAAATGATTAACAGCAGGGAGGCCTTGTTGCAGGAAAAGAGAATGTATAACCTCGAGGATTGCTGGAAAGAGCAGTCTCCACTGGCTGGGTAATATTAGGGTGGGCTGGTACTGTGGATAGACCTTAATGAGCATTGATGAGTGTGGGTTGGGACCTTAAAAAGGAGGACACAGCTATGTGATAATTTAGTTCTGGAACTATTTGAGATTGGTATTCTTCCCTGAGATCTGCATTGCCTTTTACAGGCAGGCATATTTAGTGAGGTAGTAGTACAATGCTCTTAGGACCTCCTCACTGGATATTTCCCTCCTGCTCAGCACTGAAGACGATGATGAAGCATTATTTTCTGTAAAATGGAGTATAAGTAAGGCTCTGTCAATGGAGCAATGCACAAGGTCAAAGAGAAAAAATCCCTTTAATGGTAATTAGCTAATTAAATTGACCTCTTGTATTCTCCCAGTCTTTGGATTGTGGAAAATAACTGTTATAATGTATAACTAAGACTATAAACTTAAAATTGGGCTTTTTAAAAGTGGAAAAGAAAAATACTACCTAAAATTTCACTGGATCATAGATTTTTAACTTGTATGAGCTCAGTCACAAGTAATAATATACGTAACTTGTGGAATCTTGTGCTCTCTCCCATGGAACTGTTGGTGCAGGGTGGTGGGTCAGGATCCTGTCACCTTCTTGCCTCCACCCTTCTACATCCATGGCAGGATGACTTATTGACGGCCTTTTCACCCTGTCACCAGTTGAAGCCAGTAAGTGGTCAAATAATGGCCACTTAATGGCCTCATCTTGCTACGTCTGGTATTAACTTACTGACAGGTGGGGGGCTCACCATGGCATCTTTGTTTGTGAGCTTCGCCGGGGTTTGAGGTTGCTCTTTGAAAGGCTTCAGTGCTTGAGTGAGGAAAATTGGTATTGGGAAGGGGGTGGCTGCAGGGAGCCACTCCCATCCTGCGTCTCCCTTCTCACCATCACTCAGCTGTACCTGGCTTCTTCCTCAATCCAAGCATGTGGAGGAGTGTAGTCCCAGCAGCAGCCAACACCTCCTCATTGGCACAGCTGAGTACACAAGAGCTGCTGGCCTCAAATTGGCCAACAGCCCTTAGTGAGTGGGACTTCTGTCCCCTGACATCCCTGATATGGCAAAAGACCTGCTGCTGACTTGCTAAGTGCTTAAGTGGCATAAGGTGTGGCAGGCCTTCCCCAAAAGAGGCAATGTGCGAATCTTGCTGGCTCTCCCGCTGATGGTCAAGACCCCTGGTGCCTCCACATGATTCTGCCCAATGTTTCTATAGCTTCCTTAGTAAGGCTGAGTTATGAAATCTGGAGCTCCTGGGCAGTGTTCCAACGCTATAGTCTGACTGCTATCATGCTGCTCGAGGATTTAAATCACTTTGATTTCATCTAATTATCCAAATCACCTGGAGAGTAACTGCAGCTGGAATAGTCTCTCTGAGTTACATGCTCCTTGATACCTTAAGGATGAATCTGCTTAGAGAGTGCTGTGTTCTAAAGCTACTTCCATGCTGTAAATCTACATCCATTGGCATGTGCACAGTTCTCTCACTGTTAACTGTACTTAGAAATATAAACTGCTTGACTAACTTTGTTTGGATGGTAATGAGTCCCATATGTCTTACTAACTGCCATTGGCTTCCATAGTCTCACCTCTGTCTGATGTCTGACAGAACTGTAGCAGGTGCAAATGTAAACAAGGAGAGGAGGATTAAGCGTACAGAAATTATGCTGCTGCCTTGAGACCAATGCACAGAATATGAAAGAGATTTGCATGTTGCAGATGAAAATTCTTGTTCAGTTCGACCTTGTCCTCAGGTTTTGAACGTAGGACTGCAAAATGACAACCCTTCTATCCTGTTGTACTGACTCAATTATTGCAGAGATTGACTGAACAGAAGCATTAATAATGGAGTGTTTAATATTAAAAATTTAAATTAAAATTTTTAAATTTTCAATTGTAATAACATGGGTGGCATGGTAGCACAGCGGTTAGCACTGCTGCTTCACAGCGTCAGGGCCCCAGGTTCCATTCCCGGCTTGGGTCACTGTCTGTGCGGAGTCTGCACGTTCTTCCTGTCTCTGCGTGGGTTTCCTCCGGGTGCTCTGGTTTCCTCCCACAAGACCCGAAAGACATGCTAGGTGATTTGGACATTTGGACATTAGAGACTGAAAAAATCTCATCCAATTGGAGGCCTAGACTGAAAGCAACTAACTGGAAGAGGTCCATCTTCAACCATAATGTATAAGAGCAGAATTAGATCATTTGGCCCATCGAGTCTATTCCGCCATTTGATCATGGCTGATGCATTTCTCAGCCTGATTCTCCTGCTTTCTCCCTTTAACCCTTGATCCATTTATTGATCAATAGCCTTTCTATCTCTGCCTTAAAAACACAGTGAATTGGCCTCCACAGCCTTTTGCGGCAATGAGTTCCACAGATTCACCACCCTTTGGCTGAAGAAATTCCTCCTCATCTCAGTTTTAAATGATCATCCCTTCAGTCTGAGGCTGTGTCCTCGGGTTATAGTCTCGCCTACTAGTGGAAACATCATTTCCAAGTCCATTCTATCTAGGCCTCTCAGTATTCTGTAATTTTCAATGCGATTTCTCCCCCCCCCCCCTCATCCTTCTGAACTCCATCGAGTACAGGCACAGAGTCATCAACCGCTCCTCGTATGACAAGCCTTTCATTCCCGGGATCATTCTTGTGAACCACCTCTGGGTCCCCTCCAAGGGTAGCACATCATTCCTTAAAAACGGGGCCCAAAACTGCTAACATTATTCCAAATTAGGCCTGACCAGAGCTTTCTGGAGCCTCAGCAATACATCCATGCTCTTGTATACTAGCTCTCTTGGTAGCATTGCATTTGCCTTCCTAACTGCCAACTGAACCTGCATGTTAACCTTAAGAGAATCCTGAACTATGACTCCTGTGTCCCTTAGTGCTTTAGATTGCAGAAGCCTTTCCCCATTTAGATAATAGTCTATGCCTTTATTCTTTCTGTCAAAGTACATAAGATTACACTTTTCCACATTGTATTTCATATGCCACTTCTTTGCCTACTCTCCTAGCCTTTCCAAGTCCTTCTGCAGCCTCCCCGTTTCCTCAACATTACCTGTCCCCTCAGTTCCTTCTAGATTGTTAATGTATATTGTGGACAGTTGTGGTCCTATCACTAACCCCTGCGGAACACGACTAGTCACCGACTGAATTAACCCCTTTATCCCACTCTCTGCCTTCTGCCGGTCAGCCAATCCTCTACCCATGCCAACTCCTTGCCCCTAACACCATTGGCTCTTATCTTATTTAGCAGCCTCCTGTACGGCACCTTGTCAAAAAGCCTTCTGGAAATGTAAATAGACCACATCCACTGACTCTCCCTCGTCTAGCTTCATCATTTCCTCCTCAAAGAATTCAAAAGGGTTCATCAGGCATGACCTCCCATTGATGAAGTCGTACTGACTCAGCGCTATTTTACCATGCACCTCTAAGCACACTGCAATTTTGTCCTTAATAACGGACTTTAAAATCTTACCAATCACTGAAATCAGGCTAACTGGCCTTTATTTCCTGTATTCTGCCTCACTCCCTTCTTAAACAGGGGTGTTACATTAGTCATTTTCCAGTCCTCTGGGACCCTCCCTGACTGCAGTGATTCCTGAAAGATCACTGTCAATGCCTCCACAATCTCTTCCATTACTTCCTTCAGAACCCTGGGGTGTAGTCCATCCGGTCCGGGTAATTTATCCACCTTGAGACCTTTCAGCTTCCCCAGCACCTTCTCTTTAGTGATGGCCACCACACTCACCTCTGCCCCCAACTCTCTTGAAATTCTGGTCTGCCACTGGTGTCTTCCACCCTGCAGACTTATGCAAAGTACATATTCAGAACCTCTGCAATTTCTTTGTTCCCCATTACTACTTCTCCACCTCATTTTCTAGTGGTCCACTGCCCATTCTTGCCTTTTATATATCGGAAAAAAAAACCCTCGCAATCTTCTTTTATATTACGAGCTAGCTTACACTCCTATTTCATCTTCTTCCCCCTTATTGCTTTTTTACTTATCCTCTGCTTGCTTTTAAAAGTTTCCAAATCTTCTGGCTTTACACTAATCCTTGTCACACTGTATGCTTCTTTCTTTTGTTTATATGCTGTCCCTGACTTCATTTGCCAGCCATGGTTGCCTCATCCTACCCTTAAGTCCATGTACCGGATTCTCCGCAGCCCCTTGCCGAAATTGCAGACGGCGGGGGAGGTGGAAAATCCACTTTCACGTCGTAATCGAACCCGCCGTCCTGCGGCGATTCTCCGTGTCCCTAACATCAGTGTGACCACGAGTATGGCGCCTTGCCGGGTGGCCATTGCCAGAGGCCAGCCCAGCAATCTTCCGCTCCCAACTGGCCGAGTTCCCGACGGTGTGGAACTAACCACCTATTGCCGGTCGGGATGCTGGCGTGGCAGCTGCAGACTCAGTCCACAGCACCCTGGTCTGGGGAGGGGGATCGGATGCCGGGCGTGGGGGAGTCTTATAGGCGGCCGGGGATTAGTTCTGCGGAGTTAGATGTTCGTATCCGCAGTTAAAGCTGCGAGATTTACTCCGGGTCCCTGCTAGCCCACTGCAGGGCATTGAATTAGTCCAACTTTTTTATCGGAATTTCGGGAGTAAAACTCCATCGTTTTTACACTGGCGTGAGGACATAGTCTAATTTTGGGAGAATCCAGCTCCACGTTTGTAGGTAGATTCACAGTGCTGTTAAGAGGGGGTTCCATGATTCTAGCCCAGCAACAAGGAATAGCAATATATTTCAAAGTCAGAATGATGTGTTACTTAGCAGGTTGGGGTAGTTTCAGGTATTGATGTTCCCACGCCATGACTATCTTATATTGTGGTGAAGAGAATAGAGAATAGCGTAGAAATAAAGTCGGCATGATAATTAATCATTTAGAGGGCAAACTATTTCAGGATATCAAACTAGTAATGCAGACTTTGCGATTTTGGCTTCATCAAGGTGCATGATGAAACTTGGATTTAATAGAGTGTTACGACACCCTGGTCTAGCATGCTGCCAATTCCAGCTCCACTTGACCTGGAGTCACAACACAATTGAAATTAATTTGTAATTTAAAAAAACCCAAAGTCTTTTGTCTTTGCTGCCCAATAACTACAGTCACCAGGTTTGTAAATTTAAACACAATTAACATTTATTAATGACAATAACTACAATTAAACAGGCAATAAATACAACTGGATGAATACTATCTAATTTATAAACCCCCTCCCCCCCTTAACTCACCCCACCCCCTACATACACACAAGATAGACAAAAACAGGGGAAAGAGGGGTGTGAAAATAACATCTAAAGTAAAAGGATAAGAGTCTCTGTTTCAGATGAATGTCTTCCAATTAGATTCTTTCCACCTCGGCCTCCAATTCGATGAGGTCTTTGCTTTCAGCCTGCAATGGTTTTCGTTGTAGATTCACTAGGGTCTCAAGATTTCTCTGCAGCCAGAAACAGCAGGCAAGAAGCAGAATGCACAACCTCTCCTCTCTGCGTCCACAAACTTTCTCTTGGGTTCTCTGAAAACACTCCCACCTGGAAGAACTCAATCACCGCATGTTGCCATGCAGAATATGATCCCTGGCCAATCCATTGGCCACCAGACGACCAATTGAACCGAATTCCTCCAATCTCTCAGGTGGAAGATAGTCTGAGTTCTCTTGTTCAAATGCTAAAACCTCATTGCACAGTGTACTATTTTGTAACTTTTGGGTTCCTCCTTTCCTCTGCTCGAGTTAAACATGTATATCTATTAAGGATCCATGGATCAAAAATGATAACAACAAAATAAAGGATTCAACAGAAAGAGCCCTTGCAAGAGAGACTGCAACTAATGTTACCTATGATGTATGGAGACCCATGCATGTGCATGAAAATATCACTGAGATTGAAGGATTCTATTATGTTCTAAGGTTAGGGAACAGGAATATTTTGAAGTACGTAGAAGGAATGTTTTATATTTATTCTTTCATGAGATGTGGATGCTACTGGCTAGTCCAGCATTTATTGCCCATCCCTAAGTGCC
This sequence comes from Scyliorhinus canicula, assembly GCF_902713615.1. Taxonomy (NCBI): domain Eukaryota; kingdom Metazoa; phylum Chordata; class Chondrichthyes; order Carcharhiniformes; family Scyliorhinidae; genus Scyliorhinus; species Scyliorhinus canicula. The sequence continues at coordinate 48,053,423 of NC_052162.1, forward strand.
CTTGAGAAGGTGGTGGTGAACCACTTCTTGAACCTTACCAATTATCAGCCCAAGCCTGAATGTTGCTGCAATCAATGTGGTGCAGGTACATCCACAGTGCTCTTCGGAAGTTTCAGGGCTTTGATCCAGCGACAGTGCAGATATGGCAACAAATGTTCCAAGTCAGGGTGGTGTGTGGCTTGGAAGAGAACTTTGCCGGTGTTGGCTTTCCTTTGCATCTGCATGTTGTCCACATTTGCTGTGTTTGGACGCAGGCTCCTTCAATATCTGAGGGTTTGGAAATGGACTTGAAAATTATCTAGTCATCAGTAAACATCCACCTAATTTTATGGTCAAGGGAAGGTCATTGATGAAGCAGCTGAAGATTGTTGGACCTACCCTGTGGAACTCCTACAGTGACGTACTGAACTAAGGTGATTGACCTCCAACAATCACAGCCATCTTCCTTTGTGTTAGGTATGACTCCAACCAGTGGAGAGTTCTCCCCTTGATTCCCATTGGCTCTAGTTTTGCGAGGGCTTCTTAATGCCATCCTTGGTCAAACGCTGGCTTGAGTCACTCACCTCACCTCTTGAGTTCAGCTATTTTGTCCATGCTTGGACCAAGGTTGTAATGAGGCTAGGAACTCAGTGGCCCTGGTGGAACCCAAACTGAGCTTCGTTGAGCAGGTTATTTACAAGTAAGTGCCACTTGATACCACTGTCGATGAAACCTTGTGTCTCTTTGCTGATGGTTGAGAATAAACTGATGGTGCAGTAATTGGCCCTGTTGAATTTGTCCTGCTTTTTGTGCATACCTGAGCAAGTTTCCCCATTGCTGGGTAGACACCTGTTTTGTCGCTGTACTGGAAAAGCTTATCTAGGGGCACAGCTAATTGTGTAGCACAGGCTTCAGTAATATTGCTGGAATGTTGTCAGGACCCATTGCCGTTGCAATATCCAGTGCAGCCTGCCATTACTTGATCACATGAAGTGAATGAATTGGCTGTAGATAGACATCTGTGACACTGGTGCTCTCAGGAGGCTGAGATAGATCATCCACTGGGCACTTCGATCTGAAGAATGTTGCAAAAGCTTCAGCCTCATATTTTGCACTGAAAAGCTGGGCTCCTCCATCATTGAGTGCAGGGATATTTGTGGTGTTTCCTCAAGTTAGTTGTTTAGTTGTCCACCACCATTGCATTTGGTAGGACTGTAAAGCTTGGATATGATCCGCTGGTTGCGGGATCACATAGCACTATCACACACTGCTTCTTCTGTTTGGCATGCAAGTTGTCGTGTGTTGCACTTTCAGCCGGCTGCTCCTGGCTGCCCTTCTGCACTCTTCACTGAACCAGGGTTGATCTCCTGGCTTTCTGGTACTGGAGTTTGGGGGATATGCCGGACTATGAGATTGCAGATTGTGGCTGAGTACAATTTTGCTGCTGATAGCTTAGAGCACCTCACGGATGTCCATGTTTTGAATTTTGAGTTACTGCACCTGTTTGAAATGTGTCCTTTTTCTCACACAAAATGGTAGAGGATAGGGTCAGTGTGAAGACAGGACATCATCTCCACAAGGACTTTTCAGTGTCACACCTACCAATGCTGTCATGGACAGATGCACCCAGTACAGGTAGTTTAATGAGGACTAGTTCAAGTAGTTTTTTTTCTCTTTTTGGTTCCCTGATCACTGATTACGGAGCCAGTCTAGCAGCTATGTCTGTTAAAATTCGGTTAGCTCAGTCACTAATGGTGCTACCAAGAAACTCTTGGTGATGAACATTGAAGTCTCCCGCTCAGATACATTCTGTGTCTTTGCCATCCTTAGTGCTTTTCAAGTGGTGTTCAACATGGAGGAGTACTGATTCATCAGCCGCCACGTGGTAGTTGGTAATCAGCAGGAGGTTTGACCAATGCCATCAGAGTTCATTGGGTTCAGAGTTAATGTTGAGGATTCCAAGAGCAACACCTACCCAATTGTTTTTAAAAAAAATGTATTTTATTACAAACATGTATCAAAACTGGTTACAGCAAACAGACACTCTGGGAAACATACTTCCCATCAATCAATTATACAGTCTGTAACAGATTTTTCCTCTTTTTCACCCCCCACTCCCCCACGGCGAACAGCCCCTCAAACATGGTCGCAAACATCCCCCACCTTTCCTCAAACCCCTCTGAAGAGCCCCATAATTCATAATTTATCTTCTCTAATCGCAGGAAGTCGTACAAGTCACCCAACCAAGCCGGTACCCCAGGTAGCGATGCCGAACACCTACCCATTTGTTAACCGCTGTGCCCTACCTCTGGTAAGTTTGACCTATCAGTGACACAAGATATACCCAGGGGTGGCAGTGGTGATGGTGGTGTCTGACATATTGTCTGTAAGGTATGATTCCGTTACTATGACTATGTGGTGACCAGCCTGTACGACAGCTCTTCCAATTTTGACACAAGCCTCCAGATGTTATAAAGGAGGACTTTGCAAGCTTGACTAGGCCGTCTGTGCATTGCCATTTTCAGATCGACGTGGAGCGGTCAATTCAGTTTCATGCCTTTTAGACTTCATTGTAGTTTCATACGACTGAATAGCCTGGGCAGTTAAGAGTCATCCACGTTGCAGTGGATCCAGTCACATGTAGGCCAGGTAAGGATGGCACATTTCTTTCCCTGAAGGACATTAGTGAACCAGGTGGATTTGTACAGGCTTAAACTGCGATTCCATTCACCTATCAATATAAAGAATTTGAACCTTGTTTAGTCATGCAAGCACTAACATGGGTTTGAATGAGAGCGAGCTCAAGCTATTACAGAAAAAGCACAAGGTAGAATACAACAAATGCCAACAGCTGAACAGCTGGTTCATACAAGGAGATGAGAATATTGTTTTGTTCTTCCACTTAATGCAATGGCTGGGTGCATAAAGTGGTTTATCCACAAATGCTGCCAGACCTACCGAGTTTTATTTGAGATTTTCAGCATTGCAAATTTTGTTTTTATTGTTGTCCTGCAATGCCATCTTTCTGAGGCAAGATTAAATGCCATTCATGCGGAGATTTGCAATAGCACAGAATTACTGCTGACGCGAGTGCCAAAATGGACAGACAATGCCTACTGATTTGTGTAGGTCGATATTGCTGGACACTGAGTTCTCCAAACTTTACTGCTCTCTTTCCCAAAGAGAAACCAATCATAACCAACTTTGTTTCGATTGCAAAACAGCCATGATCCCAATGGAAGCATTGATGAGATCCTGATACTGCACTGATGGTTTGCCTAATTGAGTTTGTCAAAGTTACTGGCACAGTGCACACAATCATTGATCCATTCATATTTTAGAATCATACAATTGTACAGCACAGAAGAAATCCATTTGGTCCATCAAGTCTGCACTGACTCTTGAAGAACAGTCCAATTAGAATCAATTACTGCTCTTTCCCCAGATCGCTGTCTTTTTTCTCCTTCAAGTAATTACCCAATTCACTTTTCAAGGCTACTATTAAATCTATATCCATCACCCAATCAGGCAGTGGATTCCAAATCTTAACCACACATTCTGTAAAGAGAGGTAACAGATTTGGTTATATCATACGTGAGATATCAGTGGCTGTTGAATGCTTGATCCATCCTCCAAATTGATGCATGTGGCACCTCTTCAATACTGACTTTGTATTATACCTTTTAATTGATATCAGTCTTTGTCTTTAATCATTAGACAACTAAAAGAGGGTGCTCATCTGGTGTGGACTATCTGGGCATTTCGAAACTTCTCTCATTGTACTCCTCCGGAAGAAACCTATGAAACTTAATTTGCATTGCTACTTAAGTGTCTCACTGTGTCAACCTCTGTGCTGCTAATTCGTGAGGGTGATGAGTATTGGTAAAATAAGTAGTGCTTTGCTGCTGTGCCAGGAGACATGCTGGCTCCTCTTCATGTGAAAAGAGGGCAGATGGAACTTAATTTTTCCATTAGCACAGATATTCACTGGTGTACTGTAATCTATTGTCAGTAAATGCATGCTTATACAATTAAGTATTATCTGTGAAGTACGATACACGAGCAAGATGGGAATTAAGAACATATTAACAAGCATAGGATAAGGGGACAAAGGAGCAAAAATAAAATTTAGAACTGAAGTGAGGAAGCCGTACATGTGAAAAATGATCATAAGAAATTGACTTTCAGACAAAACAATGGAGGCAAAATCCCGAGAATCATGTAAGAAGCAATTGGTGTGATTTTGGAAGGAAAAGAGTTTGCTGGCTGAGATGTGCTAAATGGCCTTCATGTGCATCTATCTTGTAAATATTTTTGATGTACATTCATAGTTTATTTTGGTTTGCTTTTAGAAATAAATCTTTTAAAATTACACTCCGTGGGAATTTTGTGGGGCTCGCAAAAGCTGGAAACATGGCTTGGGGGTTAACTTAATCAGGCAGGATGCGATATCTTGATTTCCTAATTAATCTTATTTCAACAAATAATGATGAAGCACAGATGAATAATGTGAAACCAATGCAATGTGAAATTAAATGTATAAAAATAACTGTGCCAGCATTGTATTCTGAAGTCTCATCTCAATGGCAATGGAGTTGGTCAGGCAAATTTTCACTGTGATGCAGAGTCTCCTGTAGTGATCTCTGTATATGTTAATACATGATTAATTAAGGTGTAGTCAGTACAGTCAGATTATCACTAGGTGGCAACACTAACAGGAACTATATAAGGAGTTTCCCTCTTATTCTTAGTGTTTGTGTGTGTTGCAGCGAGAGGATGGATGTGACCAGCTCAGAGTGTAACATGTTACATATTACTCATTTGTCTTGCTGAGCTGTATTTAACTTGATAAACAATCAAGGTCCTCCTGTTGATGACAAATTATTTATTGAGTAACAAAATAATATACTTGTGAGTTATTTTACTTTAATACTTTGACTAGTAATAGAATTAACTAAGATGAAATTAAATTGGGCATCAAGGTTGCGCAGTGGTTAGCATTGCTGCCTCACGGCGCCAAGATCCCGGCTCTGGGTCACTATCTGTGTGGAGTTTGCACATTCTCCCCATGTTTGCGTGGGTTTCTCCCCCACAACCCAAAGGTGCAGAGTAGATCAATTGGCCACGCTAAATTGCCCCTTAATTGGAAAAAATGAATTGGGTACTCCAAATTTATTTTGAAAAAGATTAGATTAAATTAACAATTAATATAACACACTACATTCTGAGCTGGTCACGACTATCCTCTCGCTGCAATACACACACACTAACACTAAGAAAGAGCGGGAAACTCCTTATATAGTTCCTGTTAGTGTTGCCATCTCGTGATCATCTGAAATTAAATGAAATGAAAATCGCTTATTGTCACGAGTAGGCTTCAATGAAGTTACTGTGAAAAGACCCTAGTCGCCACATTCCGGCGCCTGTCCGGGAGGCTGGTACGGGAATCGAACCGTGCTGCTGGCCTGCTTGGTCTGCTTTAAAAGCCAGCGATTTAGCTCAGTGAGCTCAACCATCTGGCTGTACTGACTGCACATTAACTAATCATGTATTAACATATGCAATGATTACAACACCTCATGCTTAACATGGAGGCTCTTTTATAGCCCGCTTGACCCGTTGCATTGTGAGTTGCTGACGGGATTTAACAATGAAACAATTCCCTCACTGTGGAATTGCATGTGTTGTCTGTACACAGTGCTAGAGATTACAAGTTTTACTTGTAATCATGTGGGAAATGTGGAATAACAAGACAGCAGACGTGGTGCACACTTCCAGTTCTGGCATCCAAGATGGCGCACCACTGACAAAATTCCTCCCTTTGTGTAGCCATCTCCTTTGCATATGACACATGTTATTTGACTACAGTTCTACTACTTATTAACCTTGATGCTTTCCTCAAATTGATGCAGCTTATTTCGGATAGCCTCCTCGATCCACACTGTTGTCAAATTGATTTGACCTAGTCTGTGGCATCTTACGAAGAGAGTGGACTTAGATAGTTATTCCTCGTGGCTCTAAAAAGAATCAACCAGCATTTAGTATCCATGGCAGTGAACCTTCCTTTCTCAATTTGCTGTTGCAACATGGTTGTCCATGCCCTACACTTCACCCACTTCAAAGCTGTCTTGCACGCCTTATTGCTATATTAGTTAAGTGACTGTTTGAATGATGCAAAATAAGCATTATTACAAATTTGTTGCAATTGACTGTGAAGCCAGTTTTCAAGTTGATACTACTGTTTAGAACTGTAAATAGCTTGGGGGACAGACAGAAATTGTTGGCACTACCCATTCTGATTTTCCGTGGACATTCATTTAGGAGACCGCAATTGTGCTAGATACAGACAGCTTCCAAGCTAAAATAGGGGTCAAGAGTTTAACATGCCCACAACCCACCCACAAATCAGCGAATGTATAGATGGGGAGGTGACCATTCCAATACTACTTTAAAAGGATATTGACCTGCTCACATTTAAAATTATGCTTGGGTTATATTAGATATAATAATTGTTAGCTTTTTAACAAGTTGTTGAATTTTAGAGCAGTTGTAGTGGCTATGAAACTTTCTGAAATCTGAAGGAGATACAAATAATTCATGATTCCTTCCAGGAATTTTATTCTAGCTACAGAAAGAGTAGCAGCAGCAAAGATGGAAGGAGACTATGGAGCTACATCTGCAGCAACAACAGATAGAACAATCATTGGCAAAGATATTCTTATCCTGTCTGCAGAGTCTAAATGCCCAGAGTAACACACATCAGGGTCCCTGTATCACGATCCCAGACGAGACCCCAACAGTGGTTAACATACTGGTCAGAAACCCCAATAATTGATTTTATTTTGTAAGACTGTGTGGAAAGGATACTTTGTTCCAGGAGTGAATGCTCAAAAAAAATAGGACTTTGGTATTTTAATTGAAAACTTTATTATGAACACAGCATTTAAATCTTTAACCTCATACCGAAAATAGCTTAGTTACCCTGTAAACAATACAATCAATACAGTAAAAACAATCCCCTTAATTACTATCTCTATTCCCAATTAAACAACAAGAAAGGAAAAACATACAGCTCTCAGTCCATGCTATACCCAATGGCACAGGTTAATACTTGCTTTCAAGAACAGGGGCGCAATTCTCCCAAAGGGAGACAAACAGCCGACACCGGGGTGAAACCCAGAATGTTTCACTCCAGCGTCGGAGGCCGCTCCTTGCCCCCTATTCTCCCCCCCCCCCCACCCCCAGGGGGCTAGGAGCGGCAGCGCGTGAATTTTGCGCGCCGGGCCTTGACGCTTGCGCCAAAGCGGCGTGCCCGGAATGACGCGGCCGGCGGCGCCTAAGTGACAACAGACGCGCATGCGCAGGTTGGCTGGCGCCAATCCGTGCATGCGCGGTTGCTGTCTTCCCCTCCGCTGCCCTGCAAGACATGGCGGCTTGATCGTGCGGGGCGGCGGAGTGAAAAGAGTGTGACTTTTAGAGACGCTGGCCCAATGATCGATGGGCACCGATCACGGGTCAGACACCTCCTGAGCGCGCCCGTGGTGCTCGATCCTCCCTCCACCCCCCACAGGCCCCACTGCAGCTGTCGCGCGATGTTCACGCCGGCAGCGACCAGGTGTGGTTGGTGCCGGCATGAACCGGTCGGGTTCAGCAGGCGGCTCGGTCCATCCGTGCCGGAGAATCGCCGGTCGCCGTTAGAAATGGCGAGTGGCGATTCTCCGAGCGGCCTGTCGCAAAACGCGACACGCCATTTTGGGGGGTGTGGGCGAATCGCAGGGGGTGCTAGGGCAGCGTGGCATGATTCACCCGGCCCTCCCACGATTCTCCCACCCAACGTGGGGGTCGGAGAATCGCGCCCCAGATTTGGCTCCTGCTGGAACCCCTACAGACTCTGGCTGGATGTATTCAAAAGCTGTTTCAACTGGTTTGTTTAACACCTTCCCCTTGGCCGCAGACAAGTCTGCAATGCTTTAAATACTATTCTTTTTAACTATCCGACTGTGAGAACAAAAGATCATACTTGTGGTCTAAAGGGTTAACCAGATCACAACTCAATTTCAAATCCTTCTCACAATATCTGAATCTTTCTCACAATTCCAACCCAGCAATGGCATCTCCACTAGCTGAAAATAAATTAACTCCACAGGCCGAAAACACATTAACTCCCCAGGGACTCCCTCTAGTCAACCAACTGTGCATTAGCCCAGGCTTTTATGATAGTCAATTTCACCTCTGGTTCCTAAAAGCTTTCTGGTCTTGCAAAACCAGGTTATGTTAAAATTATGCAGTCATTATTTTAAGAGTTATTTTAAACTCTTGCAGTCAAAAACACTCTAACCCAGGCTTTTAACTCTTGAATTGCCAAATGGTCCATTATGATCCAATATATGTAAAATCCTGCATTTGTCACACCTGAGGAGCAGTGCATAAGGAGGCTGCACCTCTCTGGATAGACTGTCAAATAGTTGCTTCAACTCTTGTAAAAAGACCTGATAACCTGGTGCAATAGTTGGCCCTGCATTTCCTGTGCAGTCAATTTAACTACAACCCTGAAATCCTTTGCCTTCTGTTGCTTCATGTGCTGCCAAAATGGAATCAGTAACAGCAGTCAATCTGCAGTTCATCCTTGCGTTAAACAGGTGACTGACACCATGTTTGGCACAGTAAAGGCTTTCAATATTCCCCAAGGATACCTGAAAGCACCAGGAGACTGAGATTTTCACAGGTTGCCTGCAACCTTCCCCAAATCTTGGGCGTTATCAGCTGCACCATGGGCTCTTGTTGACAATCCCAGAGTTGCGAATTGCAAGAGTTTTCACTTTATTGATGTACAACTTTCATGTGATCACCAACAACTGCCAGGATGGCTTTATATTGCAAAAACAGCTCTTTACTGTCTGCTGCACAATTCCCCCACCCCTCAGCACTTCTCCCGCCCCTCCGCTCACCCCACCTTTTCCATTCTTTGTGACTACATAGCAAGTGAATGGGTGGTTACTGAGGGACAAGTGCGCATATATTAGACTTGATGATTCCAAATCACGTCTGCCCACTCTCCCGCATTCTCCCCACCCTAAGCTTAAGGATATCCAGAACTCTGCTGTCCGTGTCACATTGTGGTTCACCCATCGCCTCCATGCTCGCTTACTTCAGTTATTTCTTTGTTGAGCAAGATCTCCATTTTCAAATTCTCATTATTTCTTTTCAAATCCCACCATGGCTATATCCCTCCCTATCTCTGCAAGCCTTTATTTATTTTAAATCTTTTTATTGACATTTTCAAAATTTATAAACAGTTATATACATTGTTAGCCGCGCTTATTTACTGTATTATACAGAAAGGTTTGTCTTGTCCTTGCCTTATTCGAACCTATTTACATTCTGCCGCCCTCTGGCTTGGCTTGTGGTCCATCCCGCCCCCCCCCCCCCCCACGCTCAACCTGCCCCTCCCTGCCCCCCCCCCCCCCTGTCCTTGTGTCTCTCCCCTTCCTCCCCACCCCTCTCTTTTCTCCCCCATCAACTTCACCTGAGGTTCCCCTGTGATTGGAGGGGGGTAGCCCCCACCCTCCCACACTGTTCCTTTTTGTGTCTTTCCAGCCTTTTCTCCTCTCTTCCCCCCCCCCCCCCCACCACCCCCTCCCCCCCACCTCCCAGGTTGCACATTCATATGGTTTCCCCCGTCTTTATTTTCTCTTATCCTTTCTCTTTTCTTTCTGTCTTTCCCGTTTCCCTGTCTTACTTGTTGCTGGTCTCGAACAGGTTTTGTAACAGGCCGAAGAACTGCCCCCATGCATCTAGGAAGCCTTTCTCTGACCCTCGGATGGAATACTTAATCTTCTCCAGGTGGAGAAATTCCGAGAAATCAGCTAGCCAGTCTGCAGCTGTGGGTGGTGCTGCTGATTGCCAGCCGAGCAGGATTCTCCGGCGTGCGATTACGGAAGCGGAAGCTAGAGCGCGGCCCTCTTCCCCCTGTGCCGCTCTGATACCCCAAAGATTGCCACAATTGGGCATGGCTTCACCTTCACCCCCACAACCTTGGACATTGCCTCGGAGAAGGCTGTCCAGAACCCAGCAAGCTTGGGACAAGCACAGAATATGTGGGTGTGGTTGGCCGGGCCCCTCTGGCACCATTCACACTTGTCCTCCACCTCCGGGAAGAACCTGCTTTTTCGGGTTCTGGTCAGGTGTGATCTGTGCACCACTTTGAGTTGCATGAGGCTAAGCCTTGCGCATGAGGAAATGGAGTTGGCCCGGTTCAGTGCTTTGCTCCAGAGTCCCCACCCCACTTCTGTCCCCAGTTAATCCTCCCATTTCCATCTGGTCTTGTCCAGTGGTGTTCGGGCTCTGTCCAGTAGCTGTCCACACATTTTCCCACATAGTCCCCGTTCTTTATTATCTGTGCTTATCTGATCCTCTAATCTGGTTTCTGGGGCCTCCTGTAAGCCTTTCAAGCCCCACAACCCTCCAAGATGCCATGATAAGAACATAAGAACTAGGAGCAGGAGTAGGCCATCTGGCCCCTCGAGCCTGCTCCGCCATTCAATGAGATCATGGCTGATCTTTTGTGGACTCAGCTCCACTTTCCGGCCCGAACACCATAACCCTTAATCCCTTTATTCTTCAAAAAACTATCTATCTTTACCTTAAAAACATGTAATGAAGGAACCTCAACTGCTTCACTGGGCAAGGAATTCCATAGATTCACAACCCTTTGGGTGAAGAAGTTCCTCCTAAACTCAGTCCTAAATCTACTTCCCCTTATTTTGAGGCTATGTCCCCTAGTTCTGCTTTCACCCGCCAGTGGAAACAACCTGCCCGCATCTATCCTGTCTATTCCCTTCATAATTTTAATGTTTCTATAAGATCCCCCCTCATCCTTCTAAATTCCAACGAGTACAGTCCCAGTCTACTCAACCTCGCATCATAATCCAACCCCTCCAGCTCTGGGATTAACCTAGTGAATCTCCTCTGCACACCCTCCAGTGCCAGTACGTCCTTTCTCAAGTAAGGAGACCAAAACTGAACACAATACTCCAGGTGTGGCCTCACTAACACCTTATACAATTGCAACATAATCTCCCTAGTCTTAAACTCCATCCCTCTAGCAATGAAGGACAAAATTCTATTTGCCTTCTTAATCACCTGTTGCACCTGTAAACCAACCTTCTGTGACTCATGCACTAGCACACCGAAGTCTCTCTGCACAGCGGCATGCTTTAATATTTTATCGTTTAAATAATAATCCCGTTTGCTCTTATTCCTACCAAAATGGATAACCTCACATTTGTCAACATTGTATTCCATCTGCCAGACCCTAGCCCATTCACTTAACCTATCCAAATCCCTCTGCAGACTTCCAGTATCCTCTGCACTTTTCGCTTTACCACTCATCTTAGTGTCATCTGCAAACTTGGACACATTGCCCTTGGTCCCCAACTCCAAATCATCTTTGTAAATTGTGAACAATTGTGGGCCCAACACGGATCCCTGAGGGACACCACTAGCTACTGATTGCCAACCAGAGAAATGCCCATTAATCCCCACTCTTTGCTTTCTATTAATTAACCAATCCTCAATCCATGCTACTACTTTACCCTTAATTCCATGCATCTTTATCTCATGCAGCAACCTTTTGTGTGGCACCTTGTCAAAGGCTTTCTGGAAATCCAGATATCCCACATCCATCGGCTCCCCGTTATCTACTGCACTGGTAATGTCCTCAAAAAATTCCACTAAATTAGTTAGGCATGACATGCCCTTTATGAACCCATGCTGCGTCTGCCCAATGGGACAATTTCTATCCAGATGCCTCGCTATTTCTTCATTGATGATAGATTCCAGCATCTTCCCTACTACCGAAGTTAAGCTCACTGGCCTATAATTTCCTGCTTTCTGCCTACCTCCTTTTTTAAACAGTGTTGTCACGTTTGCTAATTTCCAATCCACCGGGACCACCCCAGAGTCTAGTGAATTTCGGTAAATTATCACTAGTGCATCTGCAATTTCCCTAGCCATCTCTTTTAGCACTCTGGGGTGCATTCCATCAGGGCCAGGAGACTTGTCTACCTTTAGCCCCATTAGCTTGCCCATCACTACCTCCTTAGTGATAACAATCCTCTCAAGGTCCTCACCTGTCATAGCCTCATTTCTGTCAGTTGCTGGCATGTTATTTGTGTCTTCCACTGTGAAGACCGACCCAAAAAACCTGTTCAGTTCCTCAGCCATTTCCTCATTTCCCATTATTAAAACTCCCTTCTCATCCTCTAAAGGACCAAAATTTACCTTAGCCACTCTTTTTTGTTTTATATATTTGTAAAAACTTTTACTGTCTGTTTTTATATTCTGAGAAAGTTTACTCTCATACTCTATCTTACTCTTCTTTGTAGCTTTTTTAGTAGCTTTCTGTTGCCCCCTAAAGATTTCCCAGTCCTCTAATCTCCCAGAAATCTTTGCCACTTTATATGCTTTTTCCTTCAATTTGATACTCTCCCTTATTTCCTTAGATATCCACCGTCGATTTTCCCTCTTTCTACCTTCCTTTTTGTTGGTATAAACCTTTGCTGAGCACTGTGAAAAATCGCTTGGAAGGTTCTCCACTGTTCCTCAACTGTTCCACCATAAAGTCTTAGCTCCCAGTCTACCTTAGCTAGTTCTTCTCTCATCCCCTTGTAATCTCCTTTGTTTAAAAACAAAACACTAGTATTTGATTTTACTTTCTCACCCTCCATCTGTATTTTAAATTCCACCATATTGTGATCGCTCCTTCCGAGAGGATCCCTAACTATGAGATCATGAATCAATCCTGTCTCATTACACAGGACAAGATCTAGGACCGCTTGTTCCCTCGTAGGTTCCATTACATACTGTTCTAGGAAACTATCGCGGATACATTCTATAAACTCCTCCTCAAGGTTGCCTTGACCGACCTGGTTAAACCAATCGACATGTAGATTAAAATCCCCCATGATAACTGCTGTACCATTTCTACATGCATCAGTTATTTCTTTGTTTATTGCCTGCCCCACCATAACGTTACTATTTGGTGGCCAATAGACTACTCCTATCAGTGACTTTTTCGCCTTACTATTCCTGATTTCCACCCAAATGGATTCAACCTTATCCTCCATAGCACCGATGTCATCCCTTGCTATTGCCCGGATGTCATCCTTAAATAACAGAGCAACACCACCTCCCTTAATCCACTCTGTCCTTCTGAATAGTTTGATACCCTCGGATATTTAACTCCCAGTCGTGACCATCCTTTAACCATGTTTCACTAATGGCCACTAAATCATAGTCATTTACGATGATTTGTGCCATCAACTCATTTGCTTTATTCCGAATACTACGAGCATTCAGGTAAAGTAGACTTATGTTGGTTTTTTTACCTCTGTTTTGAATCTTAACATCTCCAGTTTTATTTCTTTTGTTATTACTGGGCCTATTCACTGGGCTCCCCTCAGTCACTGTACCTTGTACGGTCGCCCTTTTAGATTTTTGACTATGTCTTCTCTGCCTTGCACTTTTCCCCTTACTTCCTTTTGCTTCTGCCCCTGTTTTACTACCTTCCAACTTCCTGCATCGGTTCCCATCCCCCTGCCACATTAGTTTAAACATTAGTTTGATGCCAGAGGGCAGTGCACCATTTTTAATGCTGGGGTGGGGGGGGGGGGGGGGGGGAACTGGATTGAAGGGGAGCTGAAGGGGGAGCTGATGCGGGGCCAGCTGGGGGAGTCGAGTGTGCGGAGGGCCGGGTCATTGTCATGCATGCGGGTTGTGTGTGTGTGTGTGGGGGGGGGGGGGGGGGGGTGATGGCCTCCATGAGGGGCAGGGTGACCTTCCGCTCGACACTGGGATAGGGCCACCTGTTCAAAATGGAATTTTGGATGGAAACCGGCTTGCTCTCCGCCATGCATATATTTGCATGGCCAAAGACTGTGAATTACACCTGGGTGCCGCTCCTAGCACCAGCAGAGACCAGTCCCGATTCTCCACTGGTGGGAGCACTTAGACTCCGGAATGGTGAATCCAGCTGAGACCTTACTGAATAGACTGTTAGAATTATTCCCTGCCTGGAATGGTTTGGTGGGTTCCTTGATTTAGCCACGAAGACATGTCCTACGAGATATTGGTTTGTTGCACACTACATCTGGAGTAACCTACGAAGCTGCCCTTGTCTAAAGCTGAATTGTAAGATGAGGTGGATGACTGATGGCATAAAGGCTGGTGAAGAAACAGGAGAACTCCCAATCCAGTCTGCTGTTCGTAGCTCACTGAGGAATTATTCAACAACAAAAAAAAACTTGTTTCTCTTGGCTCCATAAAAATACTTTGATACTCTGCTGGTTGGTAGGTAGCCCCAACTTCAGGACTTGCTCAGGATATGAATGATGGTAGGAAATACATATTTTTTCATCCGTGACATCCCTCGCTCAACCAATACCTGCAAAAATCAGATTACTTGATCTGTTTTTACAGTTATGCAATTTGCAGAATGAGTGCTGGATTTGCCAACATAACAATCATTGCACTCCAAGCATAATTAATGCTGTGAAGTGCTTTGAGATGTTTTGACGATGTGATAACGTGGTGTATAAATGTAAGGATTTCGTTCTTATGTTCTGATCAGTCATTACTTTTAATGCACCATAATTAGCCAGTCATAAATATGAACTCAATAGGCCCCAAACTGTCTTTGACAGCAATAGTAAGTTAATGATTGCATCTCCCTTGTTTGTGAGGTGTATTTCTATTTGCTGAAATTTCTATTGGAATATTTGGGCTGCAGTTTTCTTAGGCAAGAGCATCTCAATTGAGTGAAGCCAGAGCGAATGTCCTCGTTGAGTAGGCAAACAATATGCAGGAAAGTTCCCTTCTCTACAATGGCCAGCACTCAATTCCTGCCTTGGGTGACTGTGTGGTGTTTGCATTTTGTCCCCGTGTCTGCGTGGGTTTCCTCCGGGTGCTCCAGTTTCCTCCTAGAGTCCAAAGAAATGCAGGTTAGGTGGATTGGCCATAATAAATTGTCCCTTTGTGTCCAAAAGCTTAGGTGGGGTTACTGGGTTACAGGGATGGGGTGGCAGCGTGGGCTTAAGTAAGTAATGTGCTCGTTCCAAGGGCCGGTGCTGACTTGATGGGCCGAATGGTCTTCTTCTGCACTAGGGTAATTCTCAACAGGATGGGAAGTGCTGGCTGAAAACGTCAACACACAGTTCATCATCTAATTTATGAAGATTCATTGATGCAGGCAACAAAGGTGAATATTACACCTGATCACTGCACTTCTGACAATCACTCCCTGCAGCAATCCATACACAATCATTCCTCACATTCCAAATCCTCCTCCTCCACTCACAATGGGACACAGCACCATCTTTCCCCCTCACCCCAACCGTAAAGTAAAGTCACAGTAGTTCCGGATGATTACATAGGTGCTTTCCCCTGAACTGCACCTCAGGGAGGGACAAGGTTCAGAAGGCGGACAGGGTCTTCATGAATAACCTCAGCCAGTATGGAATTGAACCCACACTGTTAGCCTCGCTCTGCGTCACAAACCAACTGCTCAGCCAACTCAATTAAACCAGCCCTGGTCGCTAACAGGCAGTAACTTTACCTGAAGTGGGAAAGTGTTTTACTCCTCTGCTAACTGCTTTTATATTTCATACACAGGCCACTTTCTCACACAAGACCACCTCCGCATCCTACTCTCAATGTCGCAGCATGTACATTTATGAAACTCTCTCATATTTCTCTCTTTCCTCAAGCAACCACGCACATGCAGCACTGTGAATCACTTGCTATTGCCTAACCATTTTGCAGTGTACTGAATCTTGTCATTTATGCTCATTTTCTAGGCCAGTGCCATAACTTGGATATTGTCTTAGAAGGCAGATCTCATAAAAATCCACTAACACTACATCATCCTCCCAAAGCACCGGCATGGAAATTGGCAAACTGGGTTCTATTGATAGCGCATTACAGGATCCGGCAGAGGGTGACTGACAGATTACAAGTGATTGGTGGCCTGTGAAAAGGACTTCCAGAGGTGTACGTTAGTTCCTAGCTCATTTTAAGGGCTCTGACATCAAAAGTAAACTGCTTTCTGCCCACCTGCAATTGTTTGCAAAACTGGTTTTCCGAGTAAGTGTTATATTAAGATTATAGAGCAACATGCTTCAGCTTGTGTGGCATTTTATACAAGAGTCTATGCCACCAGCTCTTGTATCTTTGATTGAAGTTACAACTTGCATGATTCAGACTTGGTGCTCTACCACATCCTTTGCCTCTGAAAAACCTCAGCAATGCATTGATAGAAACATCAATCATCATTCTTTTGCAGTTTGTTCTTGTGCATGCATATCAGTCGGAATGCTGAACTGTAGTTTCATGGGACTGGCACATATTGCCCACTCCACTTAGCAGCATATCTGTTTCTTCACCATCCAATTAACCAATGTCAGTCTTGGTGCCATAAAGCCAGCCAGATCTCCCCAGTAGAATAGGCGATGCTGCAATATCTAACTGCAAGGTTTCGGGCCTGCATCATAATGGCAGTGGATGACTCCGAAGTGAAAATAGGGTGATAAATAAAGCACCACAATCTTTACAGTGCTGGGCAAAGGCAATTGCAGTCGCACCAAAGAAATCATTCTAAATTAATTAGATTGCGAACTGCTCAAGCAGGAAGCCATAACTCTATAAGACATAGGAGCAGAATTAGGCCACTTGGCCCATCGAGTCTGCTCCGCATGCTTAATGAGGGAACCTCCTCCTTTCAATGTTGGAAATGTAGATGGTTTTGGGTTTGCTCCATGGAGCTTATGAAGAGTTAAATAGTACTTTTTCACAACTTCAGGACATTACAAAGGACTTTACAGCCAATGCTATTGTTATAATAAATGTAAATACCGCATCTAATCTCCATGTAGCAAAGTCCTACAAGCAGCGATTAGATAAATAAATAGATAATCTACTCTACTAATTTTGATTTCATTATAATACTGGCCAGGACAACTGTAGAATTTCCCTATTCTCATTCAGATAGTGCCGTTGGACCTTTACCATCTACAAAAGTAAGACAAGTCATCTGAAAGGCAGCACATGCTGACAGCAGCACTCCTTCAATAGTGCACTGACCTGTCAGTCTCTCAGATTATTTTGTTCAATCTCTGGAGAGGTTTGAACCCATGCTCTAATTTGAGGTTACAATGCCACCAGTAAGCCAATGCTGGCATCCTGCCCAACAGCTTAAAGTAGTCAATCAATATAAATCAGTAAATAACAAAGTTAACCATGTGCTGACTAAGGGTGTTGGGTAATGAATATAATCCTTATAAAATTCTGTCCAATTTTGGTGGTATGTTATTGGATTAATCATTAGGAGAGTGACCTCAAATCCAACCGTGGCATTTTGAGAATTTGAATTAATTTTTTAGGGGAATAAAAAGTTTGTATCTGATAGAAGTAGCCTGCAGGCAGATTGTCCTAAAAATTAAACTGGTTAACTGACCTTCTTAATTGAAGGAACCCTACCATTCATACCTGGTCTGGTCTCAATGTGACTCCATTCCTATACCAATGTGACCCCGGAACCAACATGTACCAGAAATTCCAAGTGAATAATTCGTCTCAGCCTCCTCCTGCAGTAGAGCCACATGAGGCGAAAAGGCTACTCCTGCTCCTATTTGTTTATTTCTTAAAATCTTAGGTTCCCAATATCATGGATACTGATGTTCATCTAATTCAATTCACTTCATTCAACATCAAGAAATGCTGTCTCCACCGAACAGAACAAAGATAGTGCTTAAGATCTGCGATCCAAAACTAGAACAAATAACTTGTACTGTTACAGTGTTTCTGTAACACTGCAACTATATCCATCCATTACTATGGAAAATACCCAGGTATGTTGTGTCCACGATAAACAAAACAGCCAATTTAATTCTGATAAATGTGAGGAATGCACTTTGAGTGGTCTAATAGGTAGGATATGCACAATGAATGGGAGGTCCCTAGGGACCTAGGTACAAGTCCATGGATCCCTGAAGACGGTAGCACAGGTAGATAAGGTGGTGAGGAAGGCATACAGAATGCTTGCCTTTATTAGCCGGGGCAGAGAACATAGACGCAGGGAGGTCTTGGTGCAACATTAAAAAACAGACCATGCATGGAATATTATGTGCAATTCCTGTCGCCACACCATCAAGGATGTGATTGCACTGGAGGGGATGCAGAGGACATGCAACAGGATGTTACCTGGGATGGAAAGTTTCAGCTATGAGGACACACTGGATATGCTGGGTTTGTTTTCCCTGGAGCAGAGGACGCTGAGGTGGGATCTGATACTAGGATACAAAATTATGAGGGGCATAGATGGGTAGATTGTTAAAATCGTTTCCTGATGACAGAGGTGTCGAAGGCCACAGGGCATAGATTTAAGAAGAGGTGTAAGTGGTTTGAAGGGAGCGGCTAGGTGCGGCCGCCAGTGGAGCACGTGTGGTCTTTTACGGCCAAAATATCTGTGTGAAACCCTCAATGATTCTGGGACCGCTGAGGGGCGAACAGCGGCGCCGGCTGAAACTCCCAGCTCTTGTGTCGAAAAAGGAAGGAGAAATGCTGGGTCCCTGGCTGCGCATGCACACGGCTGACGACCTACAGCGGTTGTGCCGTTCAACGTAGCGCCGGCTGTGCGCGGGCCCAACCCACCATCCATCAACCCACTGGCCCTTGTAGAAGACTCTCCCAGTCAGCGGCACAGATCCTGGCTGAGTGTGGTGGCGCTGGTCCCAGTCCGCAGCTGCCATGCTGGGTTCCAGCACGGCTGAGACCACACGTGTCCTGCACCGTCGGGAACTTGGGCCATCGGGGGCGGAGCATTGAGGGAGGGCTGGCCGATGGTCCGCTAAAACCACAGCCAAGGCGCATGATGTGATGACGCCAATTCTGAGCGGGCGAAGCATGGCTGACCGGCATCAAACCCTCACCGGCCCTGATTTGGGCGTCGGAATCGATTATCTACCAGATTGCTGATTACGATACTGACGTCGGGCAACAGAGAATCCCACCCTACGGGTGCGATTTTCCCAGCCCCGCGCTGGGCCGTAGAATCGCCGCAACCGCGCCACGCCGCCCTGACAACGGCGCGCGATTCTCCGAGGTGCGGAGAATTGGCACCATTTGCGCTGGTGCGTTTGGCGCGGCGCCGGTAGCGGGTCGCAGGGCCGCCGATTCTCTGGCCTGGATGGGCCGAGCGGCCACCCAGAAAAAGCAGAGTCCCGCCAGCGCCGTCCAAACCTGGTTGCTGCCGGCAGGAACTCTGCGCGAATAGTAGTCGGGGTGGGGGGGGGGGGCATGTATGTGGGGGATGGGGAGGGGGATTCTGTACCCGGGAAGGCTCCTCTGATGGGGTCTGGCGGTCTGGGCCCACCAATTGATGGGCCGGCCTCTCTCTCCCCAGGCCTACTTTGTTGCGTGTCCGGCCCCGGAACCCCCGCCCCATGTTGCGTCCGGGCCGGAGCATTCAGTGCGGCCACCGCGCAAGGGCGGGTTGGCGCGTCGCCACTGCGCATGCGAGGGTTGGCGCCACCCCCTGAGTGCACCAGAAAGTGAGGCTGGATCGGCGTGAACCACTCCAGTGCCGTGCTGGACCCCTGTGGGGGCCAGAATCGCTACTGCCCGCGTCCGTTTCACGCCGTCATGAAACGCGAAAGCGATCACGATGGCGCGGACACTCTGTCCTGTGATCGGAGAATCGCGCCCTATGTTCTCTTGCCGGAGGAGAATTGCTACTCGTTTACATTCCCACTGGGAGTGCAGAGCGGGAAGCAATTCAGTATCTCTCGCCATGCAAATTTATGCATAGTGAGGAATAGGAGGGATTTTCGAGGGAATCCTGCTATCGGACTGCCATTTTGAGTGGAGCCTCTTGGCCAGCCATTCCCGCCCCCTTCCACCCCCCCCCCCCCCCCCACCACCGCCCCCATATCTCGCATCGCAAACCAGCCACCATACCCAAAAAATTACAGTTGTAACACTCCATTCCTGTGACCTGT
The DNA here is from genome assembly GCF_902713615.1 of Scyliorhinus canicula. NCBI lineage: Eukaryota > Metazoa > Chordata > Chondrichthyes > Carcharhiniformes > Scyliorhinidae > Scyliorhinus > Scyliorhinus canicula. Next base: position 48,073,453 of record NC_052162.1, read on the forward strand.
GTTTGAACCCCACCGATCCTGTAATCGCAACTCATTCATTCATCGCTTCTCGGCCTTTTGGCTAAGATCAGGTGTAGTATTTGCTCTGCCTTTTGGCTCAGATCTGGAATGTCTCTCTTGTGGAGCCATGGGCGGGATTCTCTGACCCCCCCGCCGGGTCGGAGAATCGCCGGGGGCCGGCGTCAACCCCGCCCCCGCCGTGTCCCGAAGTCTCCGGCACCAGAGATTCGACAGGGGCGGGAATCGTGCCGTACCGGTTGGCGAGGGCCCCTCCCCCGGCGATTCTCCAGCCCGCGATGGGCCAAAGTCCCGCCGCAGTCATGCCTCTCCCGCCGGATCAAACCACCTACCTTACCGGTGGGAGTAGGTGGCGCGGGCGGGCTCCAGGGTCCTGGGGGGCGCGCGGGTCAATCTGGCCCTGGGGGGTGCCCCCACAGTGACCTGGCCCACGATCGGGGCCCACCGATCGGCGGGCGGGCCTGTGCCATTGGGGCACCCTTTTCCTTCCGCCTTCGCCATAGTCTTCACCATGGCGGAGGTGGAAGTGACCCCTCCCCTGCGCATGCGCAGGGATGACGTCAGCAGCCACTGACGCTCCGGTGCATGCGCGATATCCGCCGGCCGGCGAAGTCCCTTCAGCCCCGGCTGGCATGGCGCCAAAGGCCTTCCACACCAGCCGGCGGAGCGCCAACCACTCCAGCGTGAGCCTAGCCCCTCAATGTTAGGGCTTGGCCCCTAAAGGTGCGGAAACGTCTGCTCCTTTAGGGCGGCCCAACGCCGGAGTGGTTCGCGCCACTCCATTACGCCGGGACCTCCCCCGCCCCACCGAGTAGGGGAGAATCCCGGTCCATGAATTGAATTCAATCGCTAGTAGTGGGCTGTGATTCACTGCTTCCACAAAACAGCCGCAGCCTTGATTCATTCATAAGTGAGTGATTCTTAGTGCTGAAATCCCAATATTTACAAACATCAACAACATCGAAGAGAGGTAAATGCATTCCAATTACTCAAGCATGTAATTGCAAAGCACTTAACCTTTCTTTTACAAACTGGAAGAGTGTTTCTCACTCTACTCTGTTCAGCCCCTTCATAATTTCCCTCTTAGCCTTCTCTCCAATGAAAATAGTACCAACCTCTCCAATCTATCTTCATAACTGAAATTTCTCATCCCTGGAATGATTCTTGTCAACCTCTCCTGCACCTCTCTCCAATACATTCACATACTTCCGAGAATGTGACAACCAAACTGTACACAGTATTCCAGCTGAGGTTTAACTAGTTCTTGTACAAGTTCAGCATAGTCTCATTGCTCTGGTCTCTATGTCACTATTAATAAAGGACAGGATACTACGTGCTTTATTAACTACTCACTTCACCTGTCCTGCCATCTTCAATGATCTATGCACACATACATCCAGGTTCCTCTGCTACCGCACCCTTTTAAGAATTTTAGCCTGTTACGACTCCCTGGGCTAATGCAGGGTCAATTTACGACTGACTTGACGCAGAGTCACAAGTAAATTAACCAATAATTCTTAGAAAAATGCCCAAAGTCCTCAACCCTTTGCTGCCCAATAATTGGAGCCAGCAGGTTTGTAAGTTTAAATATAATTGTTTATTTATAAAAAGAACTATAATGAAATCTGCAGCAAATGCAACTGGTTAACCATTACCTACTTCCCCATTTTAATATGCCACCCACCCTATATACACACATACACAGGTCAGACAAATACAAAGGGAAATAAAGGGGGTAAAAAGCAAAAGTAAGAGAGAAAATTAGTCTTTGTTTCAGATGATGTTTTTTTTTCTTTAAACTGAGGCTTTTACTGTAGATTCGTTCAGGTCTCGGTAGTTTCAGAAATACAGCACTCACCGTCTTTCTGGAGAGAATGAGTCCTAGTCTTTGGTTGCAGCCTGTAATGGTTTTCCTGTAGATTCATTCATTCAGGTTCTCTGCAATTCCAGGAATACGGCACTCACAGTCTTTCTGGAGAAAACAGAAGGGAGAGCTTAGCCCTGTGCTTCCAGGAATCAAACTGAGTTTCTTGGGCCTCTGAAATAACTGGGATATGATCCAATCACTATCTGTTACCGGCAGAGTATGATCTTTAGCCAATTCATTGGCCACCAACTAATCAATCAAACCTCATCTCTCTCTTTGGTGCCGAAAAAGTCTGAAGCTCCCATTCAAACAAACAGAAACTAGCAGAGTGTTCTCTCCTGTAGTGTCTGAATTCCTCATTCTCTCTGCTACTTCACTTAAAGATGCATGTCCACTAATCACCCATGGATCAAAAATGATAACAGCAAAATAAAAGAAAGGGGAAATAAGGGAATAAACAATAAGGACCATTACAACACCTTATTTTATATTGTATCTGTATTTTCTTCCTTCCAAAATGTATCACCTCACATCTCTCCATATTGAACATCTGCCACCTATCTGCCCACTTTACCAACTTCGCTATGTCCTTTTGAGGTTCTACACTGTCCTCCTCACAGTTTACAATACTTTGAAGTTTCATATCACCTGCAAACTTTGAAACTGTCCCCTGCACAACAAGATGTAAATTACCCTTTCTGTAACCTCCTCATTGAAAAATCCATGCAGGCTCTTCGTAATCAACCTACATTTCCCATGAATACTAATTCTATCCCTAATTATTGTTTCTAGAAGCTGGCCCACCAATGATGTTAAACATACTGGTCTGTAATTGCTGTGCTGATCCTTACAGCCTTTTTTGAACAGGGGCATAACATTGTAAATCTGCAGTCCTCTGGCATCTCCCCTGAGTCGAGAGAAGGCTGAAAGATTATGGCCAACAACCCTGCAATTTCCTAAAACTGTAACCTCAAACACCTAGTAGGACAAGGATGGCAGAAGAAAGAATATGCCATAATCGGCATGTTCTCTTCAAGTCGTCCACCATCCTGACATGAACATGTATCAATGTGCTTTTGTTAATGCTGGGTCAAATCCCGGAATTTTCACTTAACAGCATTGTTATAAGCACCTATGACACACCTATTCCAGCATTCACAAAGGAAGTTCCATCACATGTTGGGAAATATGGGGATGAACAATAAGTACCAGCCTTTCTAGGGATACCCAGTACTAAACATGAAGAAAACCCAAGTCTCATTTGGATGTTGAAATTACAAGCCTCTCTGTTAGCAGCAACACAAATGTGTTTGCAAATATTTCCTCTGACCTCTATTTCTTTTGAGGTGAATAAAGATTTGAATCAATATTTTTAACTGTCTGCCAGCAGAACCTCTTTGATTATATTTGATCATGGTCAGAAACGCTGCCTCTGTAATAATGGACTGTAGAAAATCTTCTTTGCTTAAATTGCTTCCTTATATTCATCGCAAGAGAGCACATCTCTGTTCACATTACTCTTCATTGTTCGCTTTAGAAATGGTGTTAACTTATTTAATACTGTTTGCAATGTAATAATTTGAATAAAATTAGGTTTTCTTCCCCCTCCCTGCAAACTCTTCCTGGGCTGGGAGACGATGACTTTACTGTTCGATCACTCTGTATATAGTAAAGGATGTGGAGATGCCGGCGTTGGACTGGGGTGAGCACAGTAAGAAGTCTTACAGCACCAGTGTTAAAGTCCACCAGGTTTGTTTCAAACACTAGCTTTCGGAGCACTGCTCATTCCTCAGGTGAATGAAGAGGTATGTTCCAGAAACATATATATAGACAAATTCAAAGATGCAAGACAATGCTTTGAATGTGAGCATTTTCAGGTAATTAAGTCTTTAAAGATCCAGAGATAGGAGTAACCCCAGGTTAAAGACGTGTGAATTGCCTCAAGCCAGGACAGTTGGTAGGATTTTGCAAGCCCAGGCCAGATGGTGGGGGATGAATGTAATGCGACATGATTCCCAAGTCCCGGTTGAGGCTGCACTTATGTGTGCGGAACTTGGCTATTAGTTTCTGCTCGGCGATTCTGCGTTGTCGCGTGTCCTGAAGGCCATCTTGGTGAACGCTTACCCGGAGATCAGAGGCTGAATGCCCTTGACTGCTGAAGTGTTCCCCAACTGGAAGGGAACATTCCTGCCTGGTGATTGTCGCGTGATGTCCGTTCATTCGTTGTCGCAGCGTCTGCATGGTCTCAACAGTGTAATTAGTTTATTAATGAGTTTAATTACTTCTCCAGCTTCCACCCTAAACACATTAAAGAAGCCATCCCCTATGGACAAGCCCTCCATATACACAGGATCTGCTCAGACGAGGAGGAGCGTAACAGACATTTACAGATGCTGAAAGATGCCCTCGTACGAACGGGATATGGCGCTCGATTCAACGATCGACAGTTCCAACGAGCCACAGCAAAAAACCGCACCGACCTCATAAGAACACAAACACGGGCAACAACCGACAGAGTACCCTTCGTTGTCAAGTACTTTCCCGGAGCGGAGAAACTACGACATCTTCTTCGCAGCCTTCAACACGTCATCGATGAAGATGAACATCTTGCCAAGGTCATCCCCACACCCCCACTACTTGCCTTCAAACAACCGCGCAACCTCAAACAAACCATTGTTTGCAGCAAACTTCCCAGCCTTCAGAACAGCGACCACGGCACCACACAACTCTGTCATGGCAATCTCTGCAAGACGTGCCAGATCATCGAAATGGATACCACCATTACACATAAGACCACCACCCACCAGGTACACGGTACATACTCGTGCGACTCGGCCAACGTTGTCTACCTCATACGCTGCAGGAAGGATGTCACGAAGCGTGGTACATTGACGAGACCATGCAGATGCTGCGACAACGAACGAATCGCATGACAATCACCAGGCAGGAATTTTCCCTTCCAGTCGGGGAACACTTCAGCAGTCAAGGGCATTCAGCCTCTGATCTCCGGGTAAGCGTTCTCCAAGGCGGCCTTCAGGACTCGTGACAACGCAGAATCGCCGAGCAGAAACTGATAGCCAAGTTCCGCACACATGAGTGCAGCCTCAACCGGGACTTGGGATTCATGTCGCATTACATTCATTCCCCATCATCTGGCCTGGGCTTGCAAAATCCTACCAACTGTCCTGGCTTGAGACAATTCACACCTCTTTAACCTGGGGTTCCCCCTATCTCTGGATCTTTAAAGACTTAATTACCTGCAAATGCTCGCATTCTAAGCATTGTCTTGTATCTTTGAATTTGTCTATATATATGTTTCTGGAACATACCTCTTCATTCACCTGAGGAAGGAGCAGTGCTCCGAAAGCTAGTGTTTGAAACAAACCTGTTGGACTTTAACCTGGTGTTGTCAGACTTCTTTCTGTAGTAAAGGAGATTGACGTTGTGCCAGTAGTGTCCATTTTACCAACCTTTTAAAGCTCGAGAGCTGACAAAAGTAACAAAGAGCCACAAGATATTAATTAGCCCTATTACAGTTTGGGGACTGGGGAAGAAAAAAGAACACAAGTAGGGTCTCTGCTGGAGTCTTTTGGTTTTAAAAATGCAAAATTATTTATGTTGAAGAGAGCTGCTCACTGTGCAATACCATCTGTCTTTTTAATATTTAATTCCCATCACTAGTACCTTAAACTAAAACAGGTGTATCAATCTCTCAGCATATTCTCAGCATGAACTTCAAAACATTTTTTATTGAATATATGTGTAATGATAAAATTGCAGTGATCATTTTTAATTAATGCTAATTATATTCTAAAATTGCAATTATCTAAGAAACTAACATTTAATTATAAGCAATCGTTTGATGCATAATGTAATAACAACTGTTGTTATGCTAGTCGGCTCAGTGGTATTTTCACAATTACTATGTAGGAAGTTTCCATTTCAGACACCTTCCATAGTGGGTTTTGGAGTGGGCTTTGTGGACCTGAATCTGTTTTACCTGAGGCACTTTATCTCACACAGAGACTATCTCTACACCGATTAAATAAGAACCGCAATCACAAGTGTGTCAGTCCAGACCAATAATCACCCAAGGTCTTCCAAATATTCAGACATCCATTAAACCAGGGCATGTATGATCCTGTAGATTACAGTGCCAGAGCTTATAATTGCTAAATCCACATTTTGACTGCACTTCTTCATGATATTCACATGTACATCTCAATGGGTGGTCCCTTAAGGCTTCACCTTTACCTGTTGTTGCTCTTGGTTGGTTCAAAGTTTGATGGTGGTTTCCTCAGACTGCCTCGTTCAATGTTGCTGTGTTTGAGACATTTTGTAACGCAAGGCGGTACTAGCCAGTTCCTCCCAATCCAGATGAAACCCATGGTTCTGTCCTTGGTTCCACAGCTGCTATTTCTCAGCAGATATTGCTTGTTAACATTACCTTCTTATTTTTCTTCTTACAATTGGTGTTTTAGTTCGTACAGTTCATTTTGTTGTGAGAAATGTTGAAGACAGTCTTTACATTCACATTGAAACTATTTGCTAGTCAGTGTTATGGACAGGAGACTCACAGGCAAACTGCCCTTATTTGTTCTCGCCAACTGTCAGTAAGCAGAGGGTGTTTAGAATAATTTTTAAAGTATGTTTTCCCAAGTGCTCAACCAGGAGCCAGTATAAATCAGTGAGCACAGGGTAAAAGATAAACGGAACTTGATGTGCATTACGACACGAGTGACAGCGTATTGGATGGGCTCAAATTGACTGTGGGAGACCAGCTAGGAATGCATTGAAATACTAAAATCTAGAGGTAACAAAGACATGAATGAGGGTTCAAGCAGTAGGTGAGCTGACACTGTGAAGTCAGGTCATTTTACAGTGGTCGAAACAGGTGGTCTAAGTGATGACATGGATAGGAGTTGGAAGGAGTCAAATGTGACACTCAAGTTGTTATCAGACGAGGAGAAGGATGTTGTTGGTACCTAGGAATAGAGTTTGGAGTGGAGACTGAAAACAGTGATATCCCTCTTTCCGATATTTAATTGGGGGAAATATTTTCTAGTCCAGTACTGGATGTCAGATAAGCAGTTTAATATTTTCGAAACAGTGAAAATAGATGGTATTACAGCAGAAGCTACATTTCTAATGAGCCCTTAAATTCATTTCAGTAAAAGAGGTGAGCTATTGGCACCCTGATCTTGTGTTTAGTTTTCAAACAGCTACAAATGGGCAATCTGGTAATCTGCTGCAGTGTTGCTTGTGGAACAATTGGCTGCCACGTTTTCTATATTACAACTGTGCCTACAATTAAAAAGTAGTCCATTGGCTATAAAGCATGTTGAGATGTCCTGAGTCTATGAATGTTGCTATACAAATAGGAGTTTTTCCTTTGTTTGGCATACGCTTATTTAAGGCAAAAGCACGAGAAAAGCTTCAAGCTCCTACTCGGGCCTGCTCCCACAACTCTTTCTGGCACATTGATGTCTGTATTTGTGCCATTTCCTGCTCTCATCTGGAACTGGAAAACTTGATCAACGTTGCTTCCAGTTCCACCCTTCACTCACTTTCACATGGTGTACCTCCAACTCTTCCCTTCCCTTCCTCAACTTCTCTATCTCCATTTCTTGGGACAGACTATCGACTAATATTTATTACGGGGAGGATTTACCGACCACCCCGCCACGTGCTTTTCTGTGATGGATGCAGCTCACCAGTGGGATCTACCAGTCCCGCCATTGTTCACGGGATTTCCCATTGACAGCACCCCTCTTTGCTGGGAAACCTGTGCGCTGGCGTGGGACCGGAATTTCCCGCCGGCATGAATGGCCGGTAAATCCTGCCCTTTAAATCCACTGCCACCTCATGCTTCCTCGCACTCTGCTTCCTGTAAGGACTCCATTCTATTCCTCTGGTTTCCTGTTTCTGTTTCATCTGTTCTGATAATGCAATAATATTTCAGATATGTCCAGATATGTGGTCAACAGGGCCCTCCACCCAATCTGACCCAGTTCCCACAGTTTTGCTCTCACCCCTTCCCCTATCAGGACTGCGAAAGGGTTCTCATCTTCAGCTTCCTCCGCAATCAATGGATCATCTATTTCAAGTGCAATTAGGGATGGGCAAGGTATTCTGGGTCAGCTAGCGACACCCACATCCCACAAATGAAGAAAAAAAGCATTGCTTCCAATTGAAGCAGTGGTTTACATGCACTTCTTTCAATTTGGCTTACTGTGTTTGCTACTCCTCTACACTGGGGAGACCAAACACCCATCCTCTGCTATTCCCGCCACCTCCAGCGTGATGTCACCTCAAAACTTACCTTCACCTTCCCAGTCAAAATTGTGACCGCTCTTTCCATGATACAGACATCAATTACTCCAATCACCTCATTCCCTTCTCATAGCGCTTTCCCATGTAGACACAGGAGATATAGCACCCTGTTTACCTCCTCTCTTCTCACCATCCAGTTTGCAGAGCACCTACATTCAACCTGCAAGCATGACCCTGAGCCTCCTGTTGCCTGCCATTTAAAATCACCACCTTGTCCTCAGGATAGCACATGTTTCCTAGCCTGCTGCAGGGTTCCAACAGATGCTCAACGCAGGTTTGAGGAGCACCTCATCTTTTGATCAGGCACTTTACAACTTTCTGGACTCAACAATAAGTTTGTAAATTTCTGACTGTAAACTCTGTCCCCCAGTTTATTTTTTGTTTTTAATTTTTGCAAGTGCCGGTTATAACCTTGTGTTTTGTATTTTTAATTTTGGACACAGCTGTTCATTATTCTGCAATGCAGTCCCACTCTGGCTAAGTGTTTTTTGTGTCATTCCCATAACATTTCTACTTCCTTTTGATCATGAAATCTTTCAACAGTAAATCTCTTCTGCCCTCTACCCTACCCACAGAACTTTTATTTTGTCTTCCTTCTTCCCACATTTTACTGGCACAAAACCTATTACATTGTTATCATAGAATTTACAATGCAGAAGGAAGCCATTTGGCCCATCGAGTCTGCAACGGCTCTTGGAAAGAGCACCCTACCCAGGCCCACATCTCCACCCTATTCCCATAACCCAGTAACCCCACCCAACACTAAGGGCAGTTTTGGACGCTAAGGGCAATTTATCACGACCAATCCACCTAACCTGCACATCTTTGGGCTGTGCGAAGAAACCGGAGTACCTGGAGGAAACCCACACACACACACGGGGAGAACGTGCAGACTCCGCACAGACAGTGACCCAAGCTGGGAATCGAACCTGGGACCCTGGCGCTGTGAAGCAATTGTGCCAACCACTACGCTACTGTGCTGCCCCTTATCTTCCATCCATTCTGAAGAAAGGTCCTTGACCTGAAATATTAACTCTCTTTCTCTCTCCACAGATGCTGACAAACCTGTTGAGTATGTCAAGCATTTTCTGCTTTTATTTCTATTGTTGCAAAGTTAATCCTTTCCTCTTTTTCCAAATATCACAACTGTGTATATTTAAGCAGAATATTTTGCTAATTTATCAAAATTATTCAGACTTTATTCGGAAGCTCCCTCCGAATCTGAATTATCTTTCCAAAGCTCCTCGCCATTTATTTGAATACCGTATATACTCGCGTAACATGCGACTTTTGAGCACCTAATTTGAAGCCTAAATTTCGGGGGTCGCATGATACGCGAGGTACAAAAATCGCGGGTGTGAAATGCTGGCCAAGATAAGTCACATAGCATCCAGTAGTTAATGAAACTGTTATACAGGTATTTATTTTTGAACATAATGATATATGAAACAGGAAAACATTGGTTATTTAACATTTATTAAAATGTAAAAACATCATTAAAACAAACTAATGCAGGTGAACTAAAATCCTTCGAATTCGCTTTCATTGTCATCGTCATCGTCAAATAAAGCTTGGAATTCTTCTTCATCGAGGCAGCCGTCATACTGATCATCTTCCAGGTCTTCAATATTTTCATCCTCTTCTCCTACATCTTTGAATAAAGCATCATCTTCACTTCCATCCAAAGCATTTGCTATTCCACATTTTTTTAACAATCAAATCGCCATCTATCCCAGCCCATGCCTCTTTTACCCACAAACACAATAGAGCCAAATCCGGAGCCTTCATATTCCCTCCCTTCGTAAATGATTTCTCTCCTTCCATCATCCACTCATTCCATTTCTTCCTTAGATTGTCTTTAAATGGCTTATTGATGGATACGTCATGTGGCTGAACGACGCTAGTCAAGCCAGCTGGAACGATCGCTATATTGGTGTTCGCTTCGCGAACAGCTTTCACAACGGCATCCACTCGATGTGACCTAAACATATCCCAAACAAGTAAACTTTTTTGGCGTAGTAAACCACCTGCTCTTGATTCCCAAACTCTCTTCAGCCAAATCATGCAGCCATTATCGTTCATCCAACCTTTTTCATGGACATGGACAATGATACCACTTGGAAATTTTAGCTTGGGCATTAATTTCCGTTTGAAGATGACCATTGGAGGAAGTTTCGTCCCATCTGCCATACACGTTAGTACAACCGTAAAATGTGTCTTTTCATGCCCTGTAGTTTTGATAAAGATACTTTTTTCGCCGACTTTATTAACGGTTGAGTTCGATGGCATATCAAAATTCACAGGTGTCTCATCCATGTTTCCAATGCACGATAAATTATAGCTGTTAGCTTTGCGATGTTTGATAACAAATCTATGAAAACTTAACACTTTTTCTTCTAATTCTTTTGGGAGTCTCTGTGCAATTTTTGTTTTTCTTCTTAACACAAAGTCATGTCTTTTCATGAACCGCGTACACCATCTGGGACTTGCAGTAAACTCACGAATGCCCATGTTTCTAGCTTCTCGTAAAGCATAAAGTCTTATTTTAGATCGTGTTATTATGTAACCATTTGCCTGATTTTCGGACACCCACTTTGAGACTTCATCTTCTAACTGCGGCCAATGACATTTCGACCTGCGATTTGCGCATTTATAGGAAGGACTTGCCATCAATTGTTCTTTTTGCTTTCTCCAGTTTCGGACACAGCTTTCTCCGACACCAAACAGGTTTCCAGCTTTAACATTGTTGCTTTGTCCCGCTTCGGCAACAACTTGCAGTTTCAATTTGGCTGTATATTTCTTCGCTGATCTTTTCCCCATTTTTGCTAAGGGTCGATTGTGTCACCTGTTAGGTACCGTGACTGTTTATTATCGGGTTTAGTTCCGTGATTAGAAACAGAAAAACAGCTGTTTCTCATTCGGCAGTTTTAGGCGGAAAGCTTACCTGAGTGTCAGCTGTCATGTCAAAAAAGTGACTCGCATGATACATGAGGTATACTATAAAAGCATGTTTTTGGGCCGAAAATTTAGGGGTTGCATGATACGCGAGATCGAAGGATACGCGAGTATATACGGTAATTGTTTTTGTGTGCCGAAAGTAGACATAAATAAAGTATTGCCGTTGGCTTTTAGGATACATTGCAGAACATAAACATGCCACTTTGAAACGTTAGCATTGTTTAAAGATTTTTTTTGCCTCATGCCAGATGAAAATACCTCCTTGAATAGGGAATCAATATTATTTTTATTAGGAAAAGTATCATAAACATTTAAGGAGTTACTACTTTACCTTGAATTTTATTTCTAGAAAGTTTTAATTGTTTTTACTGACCCTGAGGTTTTCATCCTGAGTATCTTGCCATTTTTGTACCAGAATGGAATGATGAGTGGGAGTTGAAAAGCAATCTTGATACCCATCATAAACATTTCTAGGAACTCGTACACAAGTACATATTAGAAACTGTAGCCAGAAATCTTAATCAGATGGATTTGGGAACTTGCACATAGTCAGAGCTCAGACTTCTCACCCAAGCTCCGATAAAAACATTGCTACCGAAATCTGAAGTACATTAAATGCTGTTGTGGAGATAAATTTTAATGTTAAATAAACTGATGTGCTCAGCAAGATAAGGAATGCTAGTATAGGATCGTGGGACATTTCCCATTTTAGGTAGATTCTGAAACTTCCTGGAAAGTTTCAGCAATACTGCACAGTGCTGTTTATTTTCTGAGAAACTTTGCAAAGAATTTTGGCTGGATTCCCCATCGGCAGGATCCTTTGTTTTGCCGACAGCACACCCACATCTGCAGATTTCCAGACGGTGGGGTGACAACAATGGGAAACACCATTGGCCGGCTGCGGGGACGGAGAATCTCTCTGTTAACGGGGGAGCGCCGCCCCAGAAAACAGATGCGGTGGGACAGAGAATCCCGCCCCATTTGTTTATGATGGTTTTATGCCAAAACATGGCTATGCACAAATTCCTCATTGATTTGCGGCACTCTTGAGTTTCATCTGCCAGAACTTCACTTTGCTCATTAACATAGCTCTTCCATCATGCACAAATACAAAGGATACAATTTTCTGCTTGGGCATTCATTTACATTCAAAATTTTAAGAATAACAGTCATTATTATGAACCATATACATGTCGCCCTTTCTTCAGGTCCTGATTGCTTCTATCGATTTCCACTTGCTGTTTTCAGATTCGGACATTTGTGGTCGGGCTTTTCAGGAAATTACGTGAATTGCCACCAACAATAGAAATGAGTAATTTGGATGGAGCAATTTTGACCATTAGTATTAACCTAAAGCACTCTTAGGTCAGGTGCAGCTCAGTCTGTTAGCTGTGAAGATGGGTTGCAATGCCAGATCCTATAGCCCCCATTCTCCCAGGCCGCAAGATCCTGATGATCTGAACACTAGTGTATACAGATTCTAAGGCAGTGCTACTTTGATGCTGCCAGCCCTTGAATACCCTCTCTAGGATCCTGACCAGTAAGGCAATTCATGCAAACCTTCCAAGCACTGCTGTAGTCCTGGGTACACTTTAACTGTGGGAGATCTGAAACCCCTGCTAAAACTTTGGAAAACCCTAGGCCCTCCAATATTGCCAGAGTACCATAAGATCCCATGTAAAGATGCATTTATCCAAGAGATATTGATTAGCACAGTGTTATAAATGTTTCCATTTTAATCACACTATGCATCATTATTTTTTTTTCACATTGGGTATAAAAATACACCACTTTGCCTACAAGTTTCAGTGACTGGTGATACCTTGTGAAAACTGCTGCAGCACTGACTAATTAAAGGAGCAGGGTTAGTGTGGGTTGATTAAAGCACCATTGATAGTATTGGCTAATCAAATCATGTGCTGTTTAAAAGAGCAAAGTGGCCTAATTAAAATACTGGATCATTGTAGGTTGATTTAAAAGAAACAGGTTAGTATGAGCTCATTAAAGATGTGGGTCTGCGAGCCAAATACATCAATGGGGTCAGTGTGGACTGATTACGTTTGGAAATCAGTATGAGCTGATTAAAGCCTAGGCTGTGTTGTATCCTCTGTGGAAATGTACTTTACCATAAATTAGAATCAAACAGTCATTCCAAATAAGAACAGTATAAGTGACCAGTTCAAATTCAAATGTCAGCATTGACATCGGAGAGCCCTTCACTCATTCAGTGTAAGATCACTGAAGTTTTACCCTTTCAGAATGTAATCTGTGAACTCTTCTCTCATTTAAAAATAGTGGAAGGCATGTTAGATAAATCAAAACCATTTTTGGAATGAATAAAATTGTAATAATGGGTGACTTCACCTATCCAACAATAACTTGGGACAATTCTAATGACGATTGTCAAAATGGTAATGGATTCATAGGTTGAAATCTATTTTGTATGTTATTGACCTGTAACCTCCTGGCTCCCCAGCGTCCGATTTGGGGGTTATCCTGAAGATGTGCTGGAGAATCCCCCCTCGGGGGTTTCAAGGTAAGGGTTTACCCAGGAATGGTCCAGTAATGCTAACTTTTCCTGGGCAATTCTACTGCGTTAGGAAGTATCCGACGAAGTAATTTAAATCGTTAACTTCGATGGTTCAGCCAGTGATACGCTAATAGTTAATCTGAAAGAGTTAGAAGAAATAAAAGCTCTTCTACCTTCAGTGAAACTATTTTAACGCCTCCCACATCCCCAAACCCCAGGGGAATCCTCACCCCTCTATATGCATTGAATCCCCTACCGCTCAACTCGATTTGAATCCCGACCCAAACACACATAACCCCCTCACAAACCTGACCACTTCCCCGATCTAAATAACTCCATCTCTCCAACCACCCTCTCTCCAAACATTACTATTTCCCTCGACCCATGCCAACCCTCCATGTCCGACTCCACTCCCTAATGTCCGACTCGTCTCCACTATGTCCAACACTCCTCCCCGATGTCTGACCCCCCTCGCTGCTCGACACCTCCTCCCCCACCAACTCATCTCTATAGAAGGAAAGGGAACTTCATTGCTTTCCCACTGACCAGAGAGAAAAGGAGGAGAAAACATGAGAATTGTAAGGCTGGTGGGATTCCCATAACTGCTTCCACTCTATTAATTTCCTATTGGTAAATGCTCAGCATCCTGATAGCAACCACGACATTCATCTTTCAACAGAGAGGTTTTACTGTGAAGGACCAGGGGTTGTCCACTGGGTAACAGCTCCACACCACACCTTCAACCCAGACGTAACTAATGACTCTCCTCCACCAGGAGACCATGGACACTGCACCTATAGAGAGAGCCATGTAGCCACTAGGAATGCCATGGAGCAACCGATTAGCATGCTGTAGCATTGGCTTTGCTGACTGGACCACTCGAGGGAGAACTCTGCAAGACGAACCACAGTCTGTCTCCAAGTTTGTGGTAGCCCGCTACTTCAAAGAACAAAGAAAATTACAGCACAGGAACAGGCCCTTTGGCCCTCCCAGCCTGCGCCGATCCAGATCCTTTATCTAAACCTGTCCCCTATTTTCCAAGGTCTACTTCCCTCTGTTCCCCGCCCGTTCATATATCTGTCTAGATGCATCTTAAATGATGCTATCGTACCCGCCTCTACCACCTCCGCTGGCAAAGCGTTCCAGGCACCCACCACCCTCTGTGTAAAAAACTTTCCACGCACATCTCCCTTAAACTTTCCCCCTCTCACTTTGAAATCGTGACTCCTTGTAATTGACACCCCCAATCTTGGAAAAAGCTTGTTGCTATCCACCCTGTCCATACCTCTCATAATTTTGTAGACCTCAATCAGGTCCCACCTCAACCTCCGTCTTTCCAACAAAAACAATCCTAATCTACTCAACCTTTCTTCATAGCTAGCACCCTCCATATCAGGCAACATCCTGGTGAACCTCCTCTGCACCCTCTCTATAGCATCCACATCCTTCTGGTAATGTGGTGACCAGAACTGCACGCAGTTTTCCAAATGTGGCCTAACCAAAGTCCTATACAACTGTAACATGCCCTGCCAACTCTTGTACTCAATACCCCGTCCGGTGAAGGCAAGCATGCTGTATGCCTTCTTGACCACTCTATCAACCTGCGTTGCCACCTTCAGGGTACAATGGACCTGAACTCCCAGATCTCTCTGTACATCAATTTTCCCCAGGACTCTTCCATTGACCATATAGTCCGCTCTTGAATTAGATCTTCCAAAATGCATCACCTCGCATTTGCCTGGATTGAACTCCACCTGCCATTTCTCTGCCCAACTCTCCAATCTATCTATATTTTGCTGTATTCTCTGACAGTCCTCCTCGCTATCTGCAACTCCACCAATCTTAGTATCATCTGCAAACTTGCACATCAGACCACCTATACCTTCATCCAGATCATTTATGTATAATGTGGAGATGCCGGCGTTGGACTGGGGTAAGCATAGTAAGAAGTCTTACAACACCAGGTTAAAGTCCAACAGGTTTGTTTCAAACACGAGCTCCGAAAGCTCGTGTTTGAAACAAACCTGTTGGACTTTAACCTGGTGTTGTAAGACTTCTTACTGGATTTATGTATAACACAAACAACAGAGGTCCGAGCACGGAACCCTGTGGAACACCAAGAGTCACCCTTCTCCATTTTGAGACACTCCCTTCCACCACTACTCTCTGTCTCCTGTTGCCAAGCCAGTTCTTTATCCATCTAGCTAGTACAACCTGAACCCCATACGACTTCACTTTTTCCATCAACCTGCCATGGGAAACTTTATCAAACGCCTTACTGAAGTCCATGTATATGACATCTACAGCCCTTCCCTCATCAATTAACTTTGTCACTTCCTCAAAGAATTCTATTAGGTTTGTAAGACATGATCTTCCCTGCACAAAACCATGCTGCCTATCACTGATAAGTCTATTTTCTTCCAAATGTGAATAGATACTATCCCTCAGTATATTCTCCAACAGTTTGCCTGCCACTGACGTCAAGCTCACAGGTCTATAATTTCCTGGATTATCCCTGCTACCCTTCTTAAACAAAGGGACGACATTAGCAATTCTCCAGTCCTCCGGGACCTCACCCGTACTCAAGGATGCTGTAAAGATATTTGTTAAAGCCCCAGCTATTTCGACCCTCGCTTCCCTCAGTAACCTGGGATAGATCCCATCCGGTCCTGGGGACTTGTCCACCTTAATGTCTTTTAGAATACCCAAAACTTCCCCCTTCCGTATGACGACTTGACCTAGAGTATTTAAACATCCATCCCTAGCCTCAACATCCGTCATGTCCCTTTCCTTGGTGAATGCCGAAGCAAAGTACTCATTAAGAATCTCACCAATTTGCTCTGACTCCACGCATAAATTCCCTCTTTTGTCTTTGAGTGGGCCAATCCTTTCTCTCATTACCCTCTTGCTCCTTATATACGAATAAAAGGCTTTGGTATTTTCCTTAACCCTGTTAGCCAAAGATATCTCATGACCCCTTTTAGCCCTCTTTATTGCGCGTTTGAGATTCGTCCTACTTTCCCGATATTCCTCCAAAGCTTCATCAGTTTTGAGTTGCCTCGATCTTATGTATACTTCCTTTTTCATCTTAGCTTGTCTCACAATTCCACCCATCATCCATGGTTCCCTAATCTTGCCATTTCTATCCCTCATTTTCACAGGGACATGTCTGTCCTGCACTCTAATCAACCTTTTCTTAAACGACTCCCACATTTCAAATGTGGATTTACCCTTAAACAGCTGCTCCCAGTCCACATTCCCTAGCTCCTGCCGAATTTTGTTATACTCGGCCTTTCCCCAATTTAGCACTCTTCCTTTAGGACTACTCTCGTCTTTGTCCATGAGTATTCTAAAACTTACGGAATTGTGATCGCTATCCCCGACTGAAACTTCAACCACCTGGCCGGGATCATTCCCCAATACCAGGTCCAGTATGGCCCCTTCCTGAGTTGGACTATTTACATACTGCTCTAAAAAACTCTCCTGGATGCTCCTTACAAACTCTGCTCCATCTACGCCTCCAATACTACACGAGTCCCATTCAATGTAGGGGAAGTTAAAATCTCCCATCACAACCACCCTATTGCTCCTGCATTTTTCTATAATCTGTCTGCAAATTTGTACCTCTACTTCATGCTTGCTTTTGGGAGGCCTGTAGTAAAGTCCCAACAATGTTACTGCACCCTTCCTATTTCTTAGCTCTACCTATATTGCCTCAGTGCTCAAATCCTCCATAGTGCCCTTCTTAATCCAGCTGTGATATCATCTCTGACTAGTAATGCAACTTCTCCACCCCTTCTACCTCCCTCTCTATCCCTCCTGAAGCATCTATACCCTGGGATATTCAGTTGCCAGTCCTGCCCTTCCCTCAACCAAGTCTCAGTAGTACCCATAACATCATATTCCCAGGTACTAATTCAAGCCCTAAATGCATCTGCCTTACCTGCTACACTTCTCGCATTAAAACAAATGCACCTCAGACCACCTGTCCATTTGCGTTCATCATCTCTTCCCTGTCTACTCTTCCCCTTAGTCACATTGAGTTTATTATCTAGTACCTTACTGGCTTTAGTTGCTGCCTCTTTACTGACCTCTAACTTCCTAATCTGGTTCCCATCCCCTGGCCACATTAGTTTAAAACCTTCATAACCTTGCTATCCTCAATCATAGAACAATTACTGTACAGAAGGAGGTCATTCACCCAGTCATATTCATGCCTGCACTCTGCAAGAGCATCTCTACCAGTTCTGCATGCCTTCCTTACCCGGAAGCCCTGCAAATTTGTTCCCTTCCGATAACTACCCATTGTCTTTTGAAAGTCATAGTTGAAGCTCACTCTGTCACAGTCTGAGGCAGTGCATTCCATACCCTACCCACTTACTGGACAAACAAGATATTTATTTGGTTGGTTTGTCATTCACTTAAATCTGTGTCATTTGGTTCTTCATCCTTTCACTAATGGGTATGGATTCTCTCTATCTACTTTGTCTGGACCCTTCATGATTGGCAGCATGGTAACACAGTAATTAGCACTGTGGCTTCACAGCACCAGGGTCGCAGGTTCGAATCCCTGCTGGGTCACTGTCTGTGCGGAGTCTGCACATTCTCCCCGTGTCTGCGTGGGTTTCCTCCGGGTGTTCCGGTTTCCTCCCATAGTCCAAAGACATGCAGGTTCGGTGGATTGGCCATGCTAAATTGGCCTTAGTGTCCAAAAAGGTTAGGAGGAGTTATTGAATTATGGGGATAGGGTGGATGAGGGCTTAAGTGGGTCGGTGAGACTCGATGGGCCAAATGTCCTCCTTCTGCATTGTATGTTCTATGTTTTATATGATTCTGAACACCTCGATCAGTTCTCTCGACGTTCTCTTCAAGGAGAACAGCCCAGGTTCTCTCATTTTTGCAGCAAAGTCCCTTATCTCTGCAACAATTCTTGTAATCCTTTCCTGCACCTTCTCTAATGTCTACAAATCAATTCTAAAGTGTAGTGCCCAGAATTGGACAGGATACTCCAGTTAAGGTCAAAACAGTCGTTATAAACATTCCACATAACCTCGTTGCTTTTGTACTCTATTTATCCACTTATAAACCACATCCTTTGCCTCATCAAGCACTTTTTAAAAATAAATTTTAAAGTGCCCAATTCCTTTTTACCAATTAAAGGGCAATTTAGCGTGGCCAATCCACCTACCTTGCACATCTTTTGGTTTGTGGGGGCGAAACCCACGCAAACACGGGGAGAATGCAAACCCCACACGGACAGTGACCCAGAGCCGAGATCAAACCTGGGACCTCAGTGCCATGAGCAGTAGTGCTAACCACGTCTTATCAAGCACTTTGCCGACCGAGACTCCGGTTCCCCTGAGATCCATCCCCACATTACTGTTGATCCACAACTTCCACCTTTCCACCCATTTGCTCTTCACCATTACTGCATTTCCTTGGTCAATATCCTGAAATCAAATTCACCAACAAAAAAAGTTCAACCAACTTTTCTAATAATACACAGAAAGCTGAGTGTTAACGCTTATGCTGCTTTTAGTGCCTGTCTTGTGGATGTTTTTGCCTGTGGCTGTGCTGCGATGCGGTATGGCTGCCTTCAACTGGTGAGACTGGAGATGATCTTAGAGGATGACCTTGTTCAAATGTGGACCTTGTGGGTCTGGCTTCAAACTGCCCCACTTTGGTGTGGGCAGCAGCTTTATGAGCAGGCTGACTGAAACACTGAATTGCAAGGGGACCACTGGAGTGGCAGTGGTGGGAGCATGAAAGCTGTCATCATGTGAGATGATAGTAGGCCCATGCAACACAGAAACACTGGCACTCCTCGGCGGTGACGCCTCATCAATCTGGTGAGCTGACCACTGAGTTCTGCATCCAGAGTGGAAACAGTCTGAGCCTGCATGGCACCAAGCATGGCTCTCAGGATATCAGTCTAAACTTACACTGAAGCCTTGAGTTTCAGTTGACTTCTGTCTGCGTTACAATGGAATCTGAGACATGGTTTGCAAGTGCTGTCATAGGTTTGACCAATATTTTCATGCCAGAAATCCCTGTGCCAAAAAGTATCCCTTTTCCAATTTCCCTCCCATGCGATCAGTCTCCTGATCACAATGTAGTTCACAATCTAGACTGACATCTCAGTGCAGTCCAGAGGGACTCCTGAATTGTTGAAATTGTTGTCTTTTCAATGAAGAGGCAGAGTTTCCATTTGTGCATAATTGTAAAGTTAGGCATACATTGCACATAAAATTGCATTGTTTATCTATGGTTTGCAAGTGCTGGCATAGGATTGACCAATATTTTCATGCCAGAAATCCCTGTGCCAATTGGAGCTGGAGTTCTCTGTGCTCTTTCACAGTGACAACTCGGAAATCCACCAAGCATTTGGGTGTGTATGTCAATTAGTATTCTCCTGTACACAGTCCCATTAAAATCTACATCTGAACCATTTGTAGGAGAATTCTTCTAGAACCTCACCCTCCGGTGAGCTGACATATAACTATTGTTCCCCTGGCCTGGTGACAGGTCACTCATGCCCAGTGACTCACCCCATGTGCTGATCCAGACTCTAAACCACAGACTCCAAAGTTTGCGCTGTGCCAAAGGGCTGGATTTGAGCATTATGCAAGTGGGTGGGTTTTGAATGGCTTAAAATTGAACTCAGTATCTGAGCTGATGGTTGTGGATGTGCTTCTTCATTGGATATCATGTATAGCTCTCACCTTTCATTATGAGGCTCCAGTGGCTGTCCATGTGGTCGTTCTTGGGTACCTGAAAGCACACATGCAGAAGATGAGGGTTGGAGTGAGGGATGTGGTGTGGAATGAAAAGCAAGAGGTCCACGATCACATCATCTGCAGCTTTCACTTCATGCCAGATATAGGATGAGGGTGTTTGAGCAGTTGAATGTGGCCAAAACATATCGTCATCCTGAATGTTCTCAGCAACACCAGATGCAATGGCCTGAGTGACAGCGAGCCTGATAATGTGCAACACCATCTCCTCCAGAGGGCTCAGTCAATGCAAGAATGCCTGCCACTGCCAGTTCTCTGCTGCTCCTTGCTCTTGTGAGTAACCTTGCCCTGGTAGAGGGAGAAAAGAATGTCAGTCAATGTGCTGCAGTGTGTGATGCGCCTGCCATAGTTGAATAGCTGGATCTATTTGGAAGTTGCAAAATGTAGTTGAGCGCCTGGCACATGGTACTAGTAATGGGGTGGCTGCAATTAGCAATGTTAATTGTTCGTGCAGCAATCAATTGGAGCTGTCATATGGCGATGTATAAACTGACCTCAATGATCTACATGAGGTTATTGAATTCTTGCAGCTCTGCAGTGACGTCTGCAGGTTCAGACTTGGAGTTGATATCCATGATTTAATGCTGCCAATACCTTCAAAAGGTGTGCTTTGAGGGCGAGCTCAGGCTTCAGCCACATAGCTTTGTTCCACCTCTTTCATGCATGCCTCCAGGCTGCATCAGAAAACATTAGAACACGCTCCCTCTCTGTTGCCCCATCTGCTGTGCTTTTCTTTCTTATTCTTGTTGCATGAGTGTAGCTCACATGTAAGTGGCCCTGGATGCCTTTGCAAGGCCCAGGCAATACATGCTCTTGGGCCACCTACTGGGCAAGCAGCAAGTCAATAGCACGTTCCATATTGTGTTGCACAGTTGACATTATTTAGATGAGAAGGCACCATTAGGTTTCTCTGCGACCTGCTTCGATGGGACCAGCACACGATAATTATGCATTGTAATCACTGTGCCAAAAAGTATCCCTTTTCCAATTTCCCTCCCATGCGATCAGCCTCCTGATCACAATGTAGTTCACAATCTAGAGATTGGGGGGGAAGGGAAAGTCAGGGAACCAAGAGGTGAAGGAATCAGTGGGAAGCGTAGCTGCTTAGGATTACAAAAAATCACGAAAAGACAGAGCTCAGGAGAGGTTACGATAGTCCCCATCTCACAAAATATGACACAGTGTATGGAAAGGCTCAGTAAACCAAGGTCCACCACACTAAGAAAACAAAAAGGGACAGTCAATAGGGAATTAAAGGTGCTATATTTAAATGCCCGCAGTGTACGGAACAAGGTAGATGAGCTTGTGGCCCAGATTGTGACTGGCAGGTATGATGTGGTCGGCATCACAGAGACGTGGTTGCAGGGGGTTCAGGACTGGCAGTTAAACATCCAGGGATTTACAACCTATCGAAAAGACAGAGAGGTGGGTAGAGGGGGCGGGGTTGCCTTGTTAATTAGAAATGAAATTAAATCAATAGCACTAAACGACATAGGGTCAGAGGATGTGGAGTCTGTGTGGGTAGAGTTGAGGAACCACAAAGGCAAAAAAACCATAATGGGAGTTATGTACAGGCCTCCTGACAGTGGTCAGGACCAGGGGCACAAAATGCACCACGAAATAGAAAGGGCATGTCAGAAAGGCAAGGTCACAGTGATCATGGGGGACTTCAATATGCAGGTGGACTGGGTAAATAATGTTGCCAGTGGACCCAAAGAAAGGGAATTCATTGAATGTTTACAGGATGGCTTTTTGGAACAGCTTGTGATGGAGCCCACGAGGGAACAGGCTATTCTGGACTTAGTGTTATGTAATGAGCCAGAATTGATAAAAGATCTTAAAGTAAGGGAACACTTAGGAAGCAGTGATCATAATATGGTAGAATTCAGTCTGCAATTTGAAAGAAAGAAGGTAGAATCAGATGTAAAGGTTTTACAGTTAAATAAAGGTAATTACAGGCGCATGAGGGAGGAACTGACGAAAATCGACTGGAAGCAGAGCCTAGTGGGAAAGACAGTAGAACAGCAATGGCAGGAGTTTCTGGGAGTAATTGAGGACACAGTGCAGAGGTTCATCCCAAAGAAAAGAAAGGTTATCAGAGGGAGGATTAGGCAGCCATGGCTGACAAAGGAAGTCAGGGAATGCATCAAGGCAAAAGAGAGAGCCTATAATGTGGCAAAGAGTAGTGGGAAGTCAGAAGATTGGGAAGGCTACAAAAACAAACAGAGGATAACAAAGAGAGAAATAAGGAAGGAGAGGATCAAATATGAAGGTAGGCTAGCCAGTAACATTAGGAATGATAGTAAAAGTTTCTTTAAATACATTAAAAACAAACGAGAGGCAAAAGTAGACATTGGGCCGCTCCAAAATGACGCTGGTAATCTAGTGATGGGAGACAAGGAAATAGCTGAGGAACTTAATAAGTACTTTGCGTCAGTCTTCACAGTAGAAGACATGAGTAATATCCCAACAATTCAGGAAAGTCAGGGGGCAGAGTTGAATATGGTTGCCATCACAAAGGAGAAGGTGCTAGAGAAACTAAAAGGTCTGAAAATTGATAAATCTCCGGGCCCAGATGAGCTACATCCTAGAGTTCTAAAGGAGATAGCTGAAGAAATAGTGGAGGCGTTAGTTATGATCTTTCAAAAGTCACTGGAATCAGGGAAAGTCCCAGAGGATTGGAAAATCGCTGTTGTAACCCCCCTGTTCAAGAAGGGAACAAGAAAAAAGATGGAAAATTATAGGCCAATTAGCCTAACCTCGGTTGTTGGCAAAATTCTAGAATCCATCGTTAAGGATGAGATTTCTAAATTCTTGGAATTGCAGGGTCGAATTAGGACAAGTCAGCATGGATTTAGTAAGGGGAGGTCGTGCCTGACAAACCTGTTAGAGTTCTTTGAAGAGATAACAAATAGGTTAGACCAAGGAGAGCCAATGGATGTTATCTATCTTGATTTCCAAAAGGCCTTTGACAAGGTGCCTCACGGGAGACTCCTGAGTAAAATAAGGGCCCATGGTATTCGAGGCAAGGTACTAACATGGATTGACGATTGGCTGTCAGACAGAAGGCAGAGAGTTGGGATAAAAGGTTCTTTTTCGGAATGGCAACCGGTGACAAGTGGTGTCCCGCAGGGTTCAGTGTTGGGGCCACAGCTGTTCTCTTTATATATTAACGATCTAGATGACGGGACTGGGGCATTCTGGCCAAGTTTGCCGATGATACAAAGATAGGTGGAGGGGCAGGTAGTATTGAGGAGGTGGGGAGGCTGCAGAAAGATTTAGACAGTTTAGGAGAATGGTCCAAGAAGTGGCTGATGAAATTCAACGTGGGCAAGTGCGAGGTCTTGCACTTTGGAAAAAAGAATAGAGGCATGGACTATTTTCTAAACGGTGACAAAATTCATAATGCTAAAGTGCAAAGGGACTTGGGAGTCCTAGTCCAGGATTCTCTAAAGGTAAACTTGCAGGTTGAGTCCGTAATTAAGAAAGCAAATGTAATGTTGTCATTTATCTCAAGAGGCTTGGAATATAAAAGCAGGGATGTACTTCTGAGGCTTTATAAAGCACTAGTTAGGCCCCATTTAGAATACTGTGAGCAATTTTGGGCCCCATACCTCAGGAAGGACATACTGGCACTGGAGCGGGTCCAGCGGAGATTCACACGGATGATCCCAGGAATGGTAGGCCTAACATACGATGAACGTCTGAGGATCGTGGGATTATATTCATTGGAGTTTAGGAGGTTGAGGGGAGATCTAATAGAAACGTACAAGATAATGAATGGCTTGGATAGGATGGACGTGGGGAAGTTGTTTCCATTAGCAGGGGAGACTAGGACGCGGGGGCACAGCCTTAGAATAAAAGGGAGTCACTTTAGAACAGAGATGAGGAGAAATTACTTCAGCCAGAGAGTGGTAGGTCTGTGGAATTCATTGCCACAGAGGGCGGTGGAGGCCGGGACATTGAGTGTCTTTAAGACAGAAATTGATAAATTCTTGATTTCTCGAGGAATTAAGGGCTATGGTGAGAGAGCGGGTAAATGGAGTTGAAATCAACCATGATTGAATGGTGGAGTGGACTCGATGGGCCGAATGGCCTTACTTCCACTCCTATGTCTTATGGTCTTATGGTCTTAGACTGACATCTCAGTGCAGTCCAGAGGGACTCCTGAATTGTTGAAATTGGTGTCTTTTCGATGAAGAGGCAGAGTTTCCATTTGTGCATAATTGTAAAGTTAGGCATACATTGCACATAAAATTGCATTGTTTATCTAAACTGAAATAATGTTTCAAGTTTTCACCTAAACTCACTTGCACAATAACAAACGTAAAGCCTTCCATGAATCAGTGCAATCAGACAGTGTGATTGGAATGTGTGGAATCTAATCGGGAGAGACAACAAGAACACATGGTCGGGTACAAATAACGACTGGTTTATTACGATATAATCAAAATCATGAAACTACTACTCCTCTCCCTGAAGGGCCACTGCACCCAGGTCAGGGTTTTTTTTACAAACCCCGCCCTCAATTACCGGGGAGTTCATACTCAGCTGTGTCAGACGGAAATCGAATGGAGCCCAGTCCTTGGCCCCCAAGGGGGTCATAACAGAACATAATCCTTTTTTTGTTATAACAAATATTCATTGATGTATTTAAGTGTGTTAACCTGGTGCAGTTTTATGAAAATTCTATGAAATTGGGCTTATCACAAAAAAGCAAGTATTTTTTTTAACACTATGGCCGGAATTTTCTGGCCGTTGGGATTCCCTTTTCCTCCCAGCAGTGCACCTCCCCCACCTGTGGGTTTCCCAGTGGTGTGAGGTGGCTTCGATGGGGATTCCCCCACCTGTGGGTTTCCCAGTGGTGTGAGGTGGCTTCGAATGGGAATTCCCCCGCCTGTGGGTTTCCCAGTGGTGTGAGGTGGCTTTGATGGGGATTCCCCCACCTGTGGGTTTCCCAGTGGTGTGAGGTGGCTTCGATGGGAATTCCCCCGCCTGTGGGTTTCCCAGTGGTGTGAGGTGGCTTTGATGGGAATTCCCCCGCCTGTGGGTTTCCCAGTGGTGTGAGGTGGCTTTGATGGGAATTCCCCCGCCTGTGGGTTTCCCAGTGGTGTGAGATGGCTTCGATGGGGATTCCCCGCCTGTGGGTTTCCCAGTGGTGTGAGGTGGCTTCGATGGGGATTCCCCCACCTGTGGGTTTCCCAGTGGTGTGAGGTGGCTTCGATGGGAATTCCCCCGCCTGTGGGTTTCCCAGTGGTGTGAGGTGGCTTCGATGGGAATTCCCCCACCTGTGGGTTTCCCAGTGGTGTGAGGTGGCTTCGATGGGAATTCCCCCGCCTGTGGGTTTCCCAGTGGTATGAGGTGGCTTCAATGGGGATTCCCATTGAAAAGTGGTGGGAACAGAGAATCTCGCCACCAGCTAACAGCAGACCACCAAAAGCACGTGGCCGGGGGACCTGAGAATCCAGCCCGACATCATTTACTAATTTAACTGATGATAACTGGTCAGTTCCTTAATTAATTAAATATTTTAAAACTTTTGAAACATGCCTGCTAGTACCTCTTGGAGTTCATATCCATTCTTACGTGCTCCTTCGAATGGTGTGCTTTGAGGGCCAGGGCTCCTATCCGATATAATTTAATTTCCAGAGCCTCCTTGAATAGCTGCATTTGGCAGTAACTTTCTATCTTCAATAATTAGATCTGTGAGTATGAATCTGGCTTCAGGTAAGCTGTAACTTATGTTTAAAATTCCCTGATCCTTTGTGCTGGTGTCAGTCAATTTCATCTGTGTTGTGCTAATAGCTCAAACTAATGGAAATCTAACCCAAGATGCTTAAGCAAAACTCTTTCAGCCTATCCAAGGTGATGTTAAAGAATCCCGTGGCATTATGTGCCTGATGTCCTGTCCAGCATTTAGCATTCAATCAGCACTACTGAAGCAGATGAACTGGCCAATTATCTCCTTGGTCCGTTTGGGACCTTCACATGTGCATATTGACTGGCACATTTGCCTCCATAGTGGAGAAACTTCAAAAATAATTAATTTGCTAAAAGCTTTATATAAATGTAAATTATTTATTTCCAGTCAGAATAGATTAAAGTAAAAGGTTTTGAACTGAAAAGACCATAAGCTTTGGAGTCAAAAAAGGAAATTAAACTTGGATGAACCGATTGGAGACATTAACAGATAAAGCAGCAGGCCCACAATAGGAACATTTGAATTGCAGGTCGAGTGGGATGCAAACTGAAACCCTATCCTGAGCAGGAGTAAAGGAGTTGTAGGGAAGGAAGAGTTGAATGGATATATAAAGAAATGAATTCAAAAATAAAGTGTAGTAAGGAGATTTACAATACATTTGAGGTTATTTAATGCTGAAGAAATCTAGAAATATCAAAAGCATAGATCCTGTGAGGGAGATGGTCACAAAACTGGCCATGCACAGGTATCAACATAATGAGGATGTAAGTTTCTGCCAATTGCTGCTATTTGCAGCCATTCCAGGAATCCCTCCAAATTGAAAATGTACAAGTCTCATACAGACGATAATACTTTCGTCAGGAAAACAGAAATAAGAGGACCGTCTTACTTCACTGCATTAAAGGTTCCATGTAAATGCAAACCGTATAACAGATGGATAGTCACATAACTCACAGGCAAATAATGGCATGTCATTTATAAGCTGGATATAAAAATAGCTTGCTTTTGTGTGTAATGTATTTAGAAAATATCTCTAGGCGTTTTACAGAGGAGAAATGGACTCGGCCTGATCAGAACGAGGCTCCTGAAAATGGGTGTGTTAGGGTTTTAAAGCTGGCAGAAACATAAGTGGCATTCAGCAAGAAAGAGTTTTGGAGGACAAGCAAATGGAGGGGGTGGACGAGACACCTGATCACATTACTTTAGCAGTAATATAGGCTAAAGGAGCTTTCTAAATTAAGATTGGATGAGGTCATAAAAGGATTTCTAAACGTTGATGAGCATTTTGAAATTAATGTCCTGGGAGACAGGAGGTGGGGCATCGAAGGTTGATAACAGCGGTGATGTTGCCATATTGTATAGGCCATCATTTGGCTGATAGAGTTTTGGATCAGTTGGCTTCTTAAGCAGTCCCTCAGGATTGAGGATGATCTGCTCTGCTTTCACTTCTGTTTCATAGCTTCTGAGATGACTGATCTGCAGACTTTGTGCTTGAAGGGTCAGGTAGATGAGTTTAGAAATTTGTGCTCGCTCTCTGATGCATTGACTTCGTCTCTGCGTCTTCTTTGTGAAGTCAGCCAATGTATTTGATGCCTTCCCAAACTAAAGCAGCAGCAATGTTTTACCTCTTCAGGGTTGCTCTGAGGATACCCCAAAAGGATTTCCACTGTGCTTGTATCCTGATGTGACATTCCTAGTAGATCGGCTGCCTTCGAAGTCTGATGTCCAGCATGTGATTCATGATGTCCTGACAGTGGTAGTGATTTTGAGTGATTAGAGCCTCAATGTTGCGCATGTTGGTTTGGTATAGAACACTGCAATTGGACTGCCTTTCTTGCCAGTGGATTTGGAGTATTTTGTGAAGTCACTGCTGTGATATATCTCCAGTACTTTGAGGTACCCTGCTAGAGTTTACCCCAGTCCCAGTGCAGGTGGCAGGGCAGAGATCATTGCTTGCCAAGTAAGTCATGAATTTAGTCTCAGGTTTCAAATCCTGGTCTTCAAATACTCTTTAGTTCAGTCAGCTGAAGACAGGGCAGGCACATTGTCTAAGTCATCATCTAAGTTTGCTTTCATCAAGGAGGCTCTAAAGATATGTTAGATGGTCCACATTTTCCTCGATCTCATGGTTGATCTTAATCGCTGGCAGGATATGTTCTGCTGTGGGAGCTGGTTGGAAGAGGACCTTCATTTTCCAGTTGTTTATTGAAATTCCATTTTCTCATATGGTTCTGAGAAGGAGTTAAAAATGACCTGGAGCTCAGTTTCTGAGTGAGTGCACATAAAAGTGTCAGCTGCCTTCTGAAGCTCGATGGCTGAAGTTTGACTGATCTTAGATTATGATTGAAGGTGGCAGAAGTTGAAGAGTTCCCTGTTCGTCAATTATCTCCATGTTTGAGTAATTTTCTGGACGTGGTATGGCAGCAAGAAAAACAGAGAAGAGAATTGGTGAAATGACAAAGCCTTGTTTGGTCTTGATTGAGACAGGATCTGTGGTGGTTCCGTTGGTAAGGATCATGGAATAGGCAAAGAATGGCTACAAATTTATGAAGGCAGCCAAATTTGAGCAGGATATTCTAAAATCGTTCAGTTGACAGAATCAAAGGCCATGTAGAGTGGTTGTTGTTAGTCTTTGCATTCTTTTTGGATTTGCCACGCAATGAGGATCATGCCTGTGGTGTCTCTGGATGGGCAGAAATCACACTGTAACTCTGGAAGGAACTCTTCGGCCACTGAGTGGAGGCAGTCGAGTCACCACAATCTGTAGTTATCGCCATCCTCTGTGGTGAAATGCCTGTATGCAATATCAGAGATGGATGGTGTGTGACCTCCAACCAGTAGGTGGCGATGCAGATACACCATGTGGTCTCAAGACCGTGGTCATGTGACCAGGAACTCCTATATAAGTGGAGACATTGGCATCTGGCCATTGGCAGATGGTTGTAAAGGTGGTAGTAAGACATACAGGTGAATAGTCATGCTGGGTGTAGTTCCAGAGGAGTACATACAAACTCCATGATAACTTGCTCTGTAACAGATCACTATCTTACCACGTGTGATTCAATAAAGATCGTGGTTTGGACAAGTCTAGGTGTTTGGCGAAGTCCTTTGCAAGGTAAAGAAGACCAAACACAACAGTTACCAGGAATGGATTGGTGTACCAACAGAGTGTAATTCGGGAAGCTAGCAAGGAGACATGAAAGAAAGAACATGCACTTATATTCTGCCTTCACCTCATCACACCCTGAAAAAAACTTTATAGCCACTAAATAACTTATGAAGAAAAGTTGCTGTTGTTTCATTGGCACCCATAGCAGCCAATTTGAACATGGCAAGAATTTAAACAAGTGCAATGATATAAGAGACCAGGCCAAGGATTCTCTGGTGCCCATGCCGGCAGCATAGTTCCCGATGCGGCGGAGAATCTCGTGTCTATCGGTCTCCTTCCCCACAATGCAAATCCTGCCCACCCTACCTCCAGACCCTCTTACCAGAAACCCCCTATATCAGAGACCTCCACCAGCCCCCCCCCCCCCCCCCCCATATCAGAGACACCCAATATCAGAGACTTCTACCAGATCTCCCCATATTGGAGACCTCCCGTGATAGAACTCCCATATCAGAGACCCCCCCATATCAGAGACCCTCCGATATCAGAAACTCCCCCTATCAGAGACCCCGTCATTTTTTCTTCACATTGTACCAAGCGATGCTTGAATACATCTTGAGTACTCTGCTTTGAACCTAAGCTCCATGTTTATAAGCATATAGCTATGATTGTCAGCTCCTGTCCACATTAAAAGCAGTTAAGTGCTTTCTGCTGAGAAAAATAGGAAGTGAAAACACTTACCTCATATAAACATTGAAGTAACAGCTGCTGCTTTCTACACCATGTGAGGCAGCAGGTGCAAGGGACAGATGAGTAAAAAAGACAAAGATTTTTCACTGTTTCTGCCTGAACTGTCTGTTACCTCTCAGGAAGGGGTAAATGATTTGTTTGGGGTGGGGGGGGGTCTTTGATGGGGAACTCTTGATATGGTGGGGGGTCTCTGATATGTCTTTCAAATGGAGAATCCAGCCCCAGCCTTTTTTATTTTGGTGTTGATAATTGTTAACCAGAATACTGGGAGAATCTTCAAGTCAATTTGTTTTCACATAGTACATCAAGATGAAAGGGAAGATGGGACCTCAGGTTAACACCTTGGCTGGGATTTTCCATCCCTACCATGGTGGGACTTGCTTCAGGGGAAGCAGCAGGCTAGCCAAAGTCCATTGACTTTGGGCGGGACCGGACGATCCCTACTGCGAGCATGAATAGAAACTCCCTCCCCTTATTTCAAAGATAGCGGGCGGAATTCTCCGTTCCACCAGCCCTGTTTTCCTGCGCAGGGTGCCATCGCAGGCAGAGGGATTCTCTGTTCCCACAGCCGGCCAATGAGGTTTCCCATTGGTGGGCCACCCCACGCCCTCAGGAAACGCGCGGGCATGGATGCCCTGCCGGCAGGTCGGATGATCCTGCTGTCGGAGAATCCGGCCCACCAACTTTGATAATGCTGCATTCTTTCAGCAGCAAAGTATAATTCTAGATCACATGATCAGATCCGGGAATGGGATTTGAATCCATAACCAAAATAACACACAGACAAGATATGCTACCAATGAGCCACCATTGGCAATGGAATGTGCTATTTTATTAGCTCGTGTCTGTAAGGGTAATGTCATTGCAGCTGTGCTATGTCCTCTGGAGGGCTATCCTCTTTCTCTACCGCAAAAGACCTGGAAAGACAAGAAAGAGACAAGGATTAACAATTAGTGATAAGTATGAAGATACAGATGAATGGGAGTGTGAGGCAGCAGCGCTTTTAAATGCAGAGCAGGGGAGAAAGTTCAGTGAAAAGTATGGCGAAATATCCTGTGCAGCATCTCCTCTAGTCCTCCTAGTTATATTACACCAGTCTTGCCCATGTGTTCTAGCGCTTCCCTTCCAATGACCAGCAGATTTGTAGGGAGATGGCCCTTTTGAAATGTGATGCTGGTGAAGGGTCCTGAGAATCAGCTGGACAGAAAGAAGAGTCAATTAATTTGTCCACAGGAAAATTGGAGTTCTGGCATCTCATGGGCTTTTAGCTGGAATGAAGAATTGGAAGTTGAGGAAATATGACACTGGAAAAAGGTGAAGTGGAAGTTTGTTGCCAGCATCAATAGAAGGGGAAATACCCAGAAAGGGGCTGGTTTAGCACACTGGGCTAAATTGCTGTCTTTTAAAGTAGACCAAGGCAGGCCAGCAGCACGGTTCAATTCCCTGTACCAGACTCCTCGAACAGGTGCCGGAATGTGCCGACTAGGGGCTTTTCACAGTAACTTCATTGAAGCCTACTCGTTACAATAAGTGATTTTCATTTTCATTTCAAGAACAGGCCAGGTTTGTGAAAGACGAGGCAGGTTGACAACATCAGATGTTGGACAAGGGGAGGAATGACTGTGGCGTGCAGAACTGCAGTAGGCATAGAAGCCTACAGCTCTCTGTGGACTATGGTTGAATGCATGGCTCTTTTCTTGATCCTATCTGCTCCCTGATATTGTATGTCAGCTCTTCCTGCAAGAAGAAAGGGATTTTATTATAATGGGTTTTCTCAAAGATTTTGAAGTTAACATAGAACATAGAACAGTACAGCACAGAACAGGCCCTTCGGCCCTCAATGTTGTGCCGAGCCATGATCACCCCACTCAAACCCACGTATCCACCCTATACCCATAACCCAACAACCCCCCCCCTTAACCTTACTTTTATTAGGACACTACGGGCAATTTAGCATGGCCAATCCACCTAACCCGCACATCTTTGGACTGTGGGAGGAAACCGGAGCACCCGGAGGAAACCCACGCACACAGGGGGAGGACGTGCAGACTCCACACAGACAGTGACCCAGCCGGGAATCGAACCTGGGACCCTGGAGCTGTGAAGCATTTATGCTAACCACCATGCTACCCTGCTGCCCCCATTAAGTGTCTGGATGGGACAGTGTTGCTTATGAATGGAAAGTATGGGGAAATAATTAGGAGGATAGTAACATGTTTAGAATGCAGCAGAAAGAGGTTCACTGAAGTGTTTGCTGTGATGGGAGAAGTCTGAAGGGAAGTGTGGGGAAAAATGCAGAGAGTAAGAGAACAATAAGTAGGAGTCTTACCTTCGGAGCCCTGGGCGTATTATTGTATTTTCTGTGGCTTCGTAGCAAAGTCCGAGTTACAATTCTCCTTGTCTTAATCTGCTCTTCCTTTGATCATTGCTCCAAGGCTATTTGCCTTGGTAATCTTCTCTTCTCTAAAAAGAGAAGCTCCTTCCTCCTCAGCAATTATAGGAACATAGGAAATTTGAGATGGAGTAGGTCATTTGGTCCCTGAAGCCTACACTGCCATTCAGTTAGATCTTCTACTTCATTGCCATTTTCCTGCTGTATTCCCATAAACCTCGGCATGTTTAATATATTGAAATCTATTGATCTCTGTCTTGAATATACTCGGTTAAAGTCCAACAGGTTTGATTCGAACACGAGCTTTCGGAGCGCAGCTCCTTCCTCAGGTGAGGAAGGAGCTGCGCTCCGAAAGCTCGTGTTTGAATCAAACCTGTTGGACTTTAACCTGGTGTTGTAAGACTTCTTACTGTGCTCACCCTAGTCCAACGCCGGCATCTCCACATCTTGAATATAGTCAATCACTGAGCCACCACAGTACACTGGTGTAGAGAATTCCAAAGATTCACCATCCTCTGAGTGAAGAAATACCTCCTCATCTCAGCTTTAAATGGCCTATCCCTTATTCTGAGACTGTGCTCCTGGTTCTAGATCCATAGAACTATAATGTGGATATGCCGGTGTTGGACTGGGGTGAGCACAGTAAGAAGTCTTACAACACCAGGTTAAAGTCCAACAGGTTTGTTTCAAACACTAGCTTTCGGAGCACTGCTCCTTCCTCGGAAGGAGCAGTGCTCCGAAAGCTAGTGTTTGAAACAAACATGTTGGACTTTAACCTGGTGTTGTAAGACTTCCTATAGAACTATAGAAAGGTTACAGCACAGAAGGAGGCCATTTGACCCACCTTGTCCATGCCAGTATGAGGACACCAAGGTGCCCTTTCTAATCCCACCTTCCTGCACCCGGTTCACAGCCCTGTAGCTTTGAGCACTTAAGGTGCAGATCCAGGTACTTTTTAAAATAGTTTCAGGTCTCTGCGTCCATCACCAACTTGGGCAGTGAACTCCAGACACCAACCGTCGTCTACCTAAAAACGTACTTCCTCCTGTCCCCTGTACACCTTGTGCCATTTATCTTGAATCTATGTACTCTGGTTCTAGAATTCTCCACCAAGGGAAACAATTTTATCTTGGCCACTCTATCTCTTCCCCACATAATTTTGTACACATCAATTAAGTCATTCCTCAGCCTTCTTTGTTCCAAGGAAATAACTCCACCATATCCAAACTATTCTTGTAGCTACACTTTTCTAACCCTGGCAACATTCTTGTAAACCTCCTCTGCACTCTCTCAAAAGCAATTACGTCTTTCCTGTAATGTGGTGACCAGAATTGCACACAATACTCCAGTTGTGACCTCACCAGTGTTTTATACAATTCCAACATTATATCCTTACTTTTATATTCTGTACCTCTGCCAATGAAGGAGAGCATTCCATATGCTTTCTTTACAACCTTATCTACTTGAACTCCTGGGTTTAGGGACCTGTGTACTTATATGCCAAAATCTCTCTTCATCTACCCCTCTCACTATATTCTCATTTATTGTGTGCTCCCTATAACTGTTTGACTGCCTTCAATGCATGACCTCACACATCTCTGTGCTAAATTCCATCTGCTGTTTTAGTGCCCACTGCACCAACCCATCTAGATCATTGTGGAGATTATAACTATCGTCTACAATGTCCACCACTCGGCCAGTCTTTGTGTCATCTGAAATTCTCCAATCATGCCCCCAATGTTCACGTCCAAATAGTTAATATATAACACAAACAGTAAGGGTTCCAACACCGAGCCCTGTGGAACAGCACTTAAAACAACCTTCGAATTGCAAGAAACAAAAACAGAAAATACTGGGCAATCTCAGCAGGTCTGATAGCATCTATGGAGAGAGAATGGAGCCAATGAGTCCGGATGACTATTTCTCAAAGCTGTGGCAAAGCATCATCCCGACTCAAAACGTCAGCTCCCTTCTCTCTCCACCGATGCTGTCAGACCCGCTGAGATTGTCCAGTAGTTTCTGTTTTTTGTTTCAAATTTCAGCATCCACAGTGATTTGCTTTTATTTCCATTTGCAAGGGCAGCCATTGACCAATTACCCTTTGTTTCCTGTTACTAATCCAATTTATTATCCAATCTGCCACATTTCCCTGTATCCCATGGACTTTTGATCAATCTGCCATGTGGGACGTTGTTAAACGACTTGCTAAAATCCATGTACACAACATCCACTGTGCTGTGTTTCTTGTCACTTCCTCAATGAATTCAATCAAATTTGAGAGGCAAGATCTTCCTTTAATAAATCCATGCTGGCCATCCCTGACTAGTCCATACCTTTCTATTTTACAGTTAATCCTATTTCTCAGGATTGCCTCTACTAATTTGCCCACCCCTGACATGAGACTAACTGGCCAATGATTGTTTGACATTTCCTTCGATCCCTTTTTGAACAATGGAACCACGTTTGCATTTCTCCAGTCCTCCGGTACCTCCCCTGGATCTAGTGAGGATTGGAAAATTATCGTCAGTGCATTTGCTATCTCTTCACTGACCTTCAGTCTCAGAAACAATCCATCTGGCCCCAGCAACGTATCAACTTTCAAGAATTTGAGTACTTCCTCTCTCTTTATGCTTGTCCTGCCCAATATTTCAGTGTTTCTCGTGGACTACTATATGTGCATCATCCCTTTCCTTTGTAAACACGGAGACAAAATATCCATTTAAAACCTTTCCCACAGCCTCTGCATCTACACACAAGTCCCTTCTACATCTCTGATAGGTTATACTTTCTCCTTAACTAATCTTTTACCATTAACATATTTGTACAACATCTTTGGAATTTCTTGGGGGCAGAACGGTGGCGCAGTGGTTTGCCCTGCTGCTTCACGGCGCCGAGGTCCCAGGTTTGATTCTGGGTCACTGTTCGTGTGGAGTTTGGACATTCTCCCCGTGTTTACATGGGGTTCACCCCCACAGCCCAAAGATGTGCAAGGTAGCACCGTAGGGCAGCACGGTAGCACAAGTGATTGGCACTGTGGCTTCACAGCGCCAGGGTCCCAGGTTCGATTCCCTGCTGGGTCACTGTCTGTGCGGAGTCTGCACGTTCTCCCTGTGTCTGCGTGGGGTTCTTCCGGGTGCCCCGGTTTCCTCCCACAGTCCAAAGACGTGTGGGTTAGATGGATTGGCCGTGATAAATTGCCCTTAGTGACTAAAAAAGGTTAGGAGGGGTTACTGTGTTACGGGGATAGGGTGGAAGTGAGGGCTTAAGTGGGTCGGTGCTGACTCGATGGGCCGAATGGCCTCCTTCTGCACTGTATGTTCTATGTAGGTGGATTAAATACACTAAATTGCCCCTTAATTGGGTACACTAAATTTATGAAAAAAAAATAAAAAATACTTTGGGTTTTCTTTAACTTTACTTGCTAATCTTTTTTCATGCTTTCTCTTTGATTTCCATTTTTACTTCGTCCCTGCTCTTTCTATACTCGTCTAGGTTATCTGCAGTGCTTAGTTCTTTGCGCCCATCGTACGATTTATTTTTTGTTGATCTTCCCCGACACAACCAAGCATGTCTAGATTTAGCAGTACCACTCTTATTTTTGGAGGAGACATGTCCACTTTGTATATTTAGGATCTCACTTTTTAGTGCTTCCCACTGGTTTTCCACCGATTTATCCTTTAGCCGTGCTGGCCTGTCCACCTCAGACAGGTCATTTCTCATTCCTACAAAACTTGCCCTCCCCCAGTTCAAAACTTTTACTCTCGCTTGTATCTCTGTCCTCTTCCATGGTAATAATAAATCCAACTGTGTGATCACTATCCTCAACTGTCACTGGTTGCCAACTGTCACTTCACCCACTTGCCCTTCTTTGTTCTCGAAGACTAGGTCTAGAATTAGGCTCATTAATTGGTTGAAAATCTTTTCCCGGACACACTGCATGAGTTTTTCTCCCTCAGTTCCCCTTATATTGTTTGAATTCCAGTTGATATTGGGAGAGCGAAAGTCTCCTACTATTATTGCCCACTTGTTCTTAGAGGCGGAAATTTGCTTCCATATTTGTTCCTCTATCTCCCTTTCACTATTTGGGATCTGTAGCATACTCCAAGTAGTATGACTGCCCTTTTTTATTTCTAAGCTCAACCCTTAAAGCCTCGTTTGTTGACCTGTCTCGTGTATCATCCCTTCTCACAACTGGAATTGATTCTTTAACCATTAGTGCTCCCTGCCCTCCTTTTTTAATCTCCCATTCTATCGTGTCTGAAGATTCTATAACCAGGGATATTGAGGTGCCAATTTCTCATCTCCATTAGCCAGGTTTCCATTATAGCAATGGCATCCTGCTGCCACGAGTCTACCTACATCCTTAACTGACCTACCTTGTTGATAATACTCCTTGCATTGAAGTACAAACAGTTTAACTCCCTAATTTTCCCTTGCTGGACACTTTTTAAACTTTGCTTCTCTTGTAGTTCCAGGCCTATCATTACATCTTCTACATCATTATCTAATGTTCATTTTCCTGATCCGTATCTGACCTATCTGATCCTACGCTTGGGGTCCCATCCACCTGCCACACTAGTTTAAATACTCCACAACAGAACTAACAAAAACCCCTGCAAGGACATTTGTTCCAGCTCTACCTGAGTGCAACCCATCCGATTTGCACAGGTCCCAACCTCCCCAGAACCGGTTCCAGCTACACATTCATCTGATCTATCCACTTATTCCTGATCTCGCTAGTGTGTGAAACTGGGAGTAATCCTGACATTTGAGGTCCTGCATTTTAGTCTATCTCCTGACTTCCTGCACTTAGCTTGCAGGTCTTCATCCCTTTTACCAATATGTGCCATGGCTGCTCACCTCTCTTCCCAGAATGTCCTGCAGCCACTCCATGGAACCGCAGACCCTGGCACCAGGGAGGCAACATGCCATCCTTGATTCATGTGTGTGGCCACAGAAACATCTGTCTGTGCCCTCACTATTGAATCTCCTGTCTCTAAAGCCCTGTCACTTATTTTCCTCTCCCCCTTTTGAATAGCGGAGCCACCCACAGTGTTGTGAACTTGGCTTCAACAGTATCCAAAGCGATATATCTATTGGGAGGGGGATGACCACAGGTAACTTCTGCACTACCTTCCTGTGTCTTTTACAGGTACTGATGGTCACCCATTCCCTTTCTACCTGTGCAACGCTCACCTGAAGTGTGGCCACCTTGCTAAACATGCTATCCATGACATCCTCAGTATCACGGAGGCTCCATAGTGAGTCCACCCGCAGCTCCAGCTGTGAAATCCGATTAACTAGAAAGCTGCATTTGGACACCCCTTCTGCACATATGGACATTAGAAATGGCCCTAATTTCACACGTTGCGCAGGAGGAGCATATCACGTGTATGAGATCTCCTGCCATGATGTCCCTCTTGATTAAGCTAGTTACTCCCTTAAAACAAATTAAGTTAACTAGGTCCTTTATTTGCGTTAGCTAGGAACCTGGTTTCTTACCAAACACTTCTATTATAATTATACAGTACTGTTCTATACTGCTTTATTTTGAGCCAGGACACACATCCTTCTTGCATCTACCCTCTTGAGCCCTGTAAGAATTTTGTATGCTTCCTTCACGAGGAACTCCAGAGCCGTGTCGAAAATTCCTGAGTCCTTCCAGAACTTTCAGCTATCATCTGCATTTTACAGTAATGACAGAGAGCTGTGATTGAAATAGCTGAGTGCACTAACATTTTCACAGAGGCAGGCTAACTTTAAATGGAGTTGCAGACACCTGCATATATGTCGGTAAGCTGCCAAAAAAGTACGGCTAATGTTGGCAGCTTGTCAATCATAATCAAATAAGGCAGAAACACCAATTTGGCTCATGCTTCCCACTGACATGATTGGATATGTATATTCGGCATTGTGCCTTTATGACACAAGTAAATTTCTCCCTAATTGTCTTATGTTGTGTTTGAGTTCCTTAATTAATTGGTTTTACATTTTAGTGGGCAGCATGAAAAAACAGTAGGTGCTATAATCACTTCAGTCTCTTTCTTCATCAGCCAGCTTCTCTCAGAAGCATCAAATAAGCAGATGAAGATCGTTTTCTCATCAAATCTTGGGCTGGATACTCTGGTCCTGTAGCCACATGTTTCTCAGCGTTGCACCATTTGCTGGCGGCAGAATGCTCTACTCCCACCACTTGTCCACCCCACCCAACAGGCGGGGCTGCAGTACCGGCAGGAGCAGACAATCCCAACGGCCGTAGA
Source organism: Scyliorhinus canicula (assembly GCF_902713615.1). Classification (NCBI taxonomy): domain Eukaryota; kingdom Metazoa; phylum Chordata; class Chondrichthyes; order Carcharhiniformes; family Scyliorhinidae; genus Scyliorhinus; species Scyliorhinus canicula. Next base: position 48,112,165 of record NC_052162.1, read on the forward strand.
ATTCCGACCCTTATCTCAGAAAAGGTACAAAAGTTCATGACCAACGCCAGGAGTGTAGCTACTATTGGTATTGCAGTGAATGCTGTAGGAAGACACGCTACACTGGAGACCGAACTGGATCAACTGATGAATAATCGCATCATGGACACTTTGTACCCCCAGAAATAGGTGGGCTTCGGTTAGGTGGGTAGTCCAAATACGTTTCGAACCTGAACCCAATCCTCGATGAGCCCTTCCATTTTCAGGCTGGATGAAGGGTTACTAATTAACCCACTCTCCGGAGACAGACATCTCATTTAAATATTCAAATGAGGCTGCATGCCTAAAATGTTATCCATTCCAGCTTTAACCTTGGCCGACTGGATTTCCTGGACCTTGGGAAGCTGAAGAGAGGTGAGATGAGAACTGCTGGATGGAACAGGTGAGTGCCTTTCCTGCATTGCTGGTGGACTTGTAAGGGTTTGTGTTCTACATTGTTCACCTCCCTGATGATTGGAACCCTACCAAGCTTTCCAGCCATGCATTTTCTATCTTCTCTATCCCCTCCGATATGTTGGATCCCTGAACCAGGATTTTGGGGCTCCATATTAAGTTCACCCAACTCCTCATCTTTTCCCTGGCCTGCAGTTACTCCTCGCCCCCCCCCTGCTGATGATCCTAAAATTGACCAGGTCTTTGGAAAGATCTCCCCTGCTCTTCTTCAATAGCGCTACAAAATCTTTTACATCGACTTGAAAGAGAAGTTGGATCCATTCTTTACTCTCAACTGAAAGTTGGTAACTCCAGCAGAGCAGCACTCCCTCAGTATTGCACCGAAGTGTTGCCCTCGATTATGTGCTCAAATCTCTGGAATAGAATGCGAACCTTCTGAGTGAGAACTGAGGGACTGGATTTTAGATTGGAAACAGTGGTCCCGATTCACCATTAAGTGGCTTGATGCAGGACTTCTGTCGCTCAACAACAGGAAGTTCTGCTTCAGAAAGCTGCCAACTAATCAGAGATTGGCAACTCTTGCGTACCAGCAACGCCAGGAGTGGTGGCCACTACTGGTACTGCAGAGAGATTTGCAGGAAGACATATTTCTCTGGAGCCAGAACTGGAAGTAAGTCTTGGGGTCCGACCAGAGCAAGGCTGGCAGCCCCTGGCAAAAGTGGGCGAGGCAGTTAATGGACTTCGGATAGACATAGTGGATGGTTGGTGGTAGGGGAACCAAAGGTGGTGTGTTTTGGGGGAACACCTTGGTGGTGGCCCTCCAAGGGGGCCCATTAAGGAAGCAACCCCCTCTTTCCCGCCACTAGCTCATGTAGTAAAATCTGCCAGTCTGGATGGATAGTGTGAGACTGCCACTGGTTTAATCCCAACAGCAGCAGGACAGCACTCATGAATGTCTATTAATTAGCCCACTAGTGTACCTGATGGTTTCACCAGTGGCGGGCGGGTAGGGTAATGGGCATAGTGCACATGGCATTAATGGCAGCCCCTGCCCCACTGCCTGCCCACACCCACCAGCACTCAGGGTGCCTTAAAATACAGCCTGAGATTACTGATCCGTTGCTGAAACCAGACATTTAGTGAATCAGAACTTGTTAAGGTTGCAAAGGATGCATTACAATTGAGGTGGGTGGTGAGAGTAGGAACTGCTCTACTGCTCAGTGCAGTCGATGGGAGGTTTGATCAATTTCTGTGGTTAGGCTTCATTAACATTGCACTGCTAAACTGCCAACAGTAATTGCACTCATTACAGCCAACTGTTTGAAGGTTGGGAATTCAGATCGTGTGGTCAATCTTGATGGGCCTGCAGCAACACCTTGAAGGGGATAAGTGGAATTGAGTGAAAGGTTGCTGGGATATATTTTGCAGTGTTTACAGGAGCAAGGCGATCAAATATAAAAAGCCTTTAAAATTCAAAACACAAATTATAAATATTAGATAAATTGCAGTTGAAGGTTTTTGGTTTGTGATTTGATTGATTCAGGCTCTGGATTGTTTATTAGCAAATTTTTCACTTCCTTATAATTACTAACTTCTGATTTGTTAATGCTGTAAGTAATCTAGAAAAATAAAATTGGGTTTGGTTTGGTTTCTGCATTTTCAATAATAGGTTTTGCTCTTCCTTTATAAAATTCTCATTCCTTTATGACTGAGGGGTTGGTGTGCACAGTCTCCCTGTTAGAATACTCTTGCACATTGGCCAATGTCGTTGCCATCAAGTCTTCAAATCCATCTCTTTTATTCAGTGTCATATCCTTCTGCGGGTACATCTTGGTCTTGATGGAAGCCTAATTGAAGTTTGATTCTTAAATCAAATTAGAACAGATGGGTGGTATTTTCCAGGGTTTTCCCCCGCAGCACATACAGTGAACCATTCAAATGTCCATTGATTTCAGAGGGACAAGAAGATGCTGGCAACAGGAGCGGCTGAAATATTCCAGCCAAATAAGAGGAAACTGGGCAAGATCTTCCGGTTCTTCACGCCGTCAGGATCTTCCAGTCCCGTTACTGGTGTACCCACACTGCTGGTTTCCTGGCGGTGTGGGGTGGATTCAATGGGAAATCCCATTGACAGCGGCGGGACTAGATTATCCCAACACCATCCCGCCTCCTGACGTCAAGAAACACACCGCAAGGCGGTCAGAGAATCTCGTTCTGTGTCCCCATCACCTGGATTTTAAGATCGTTTCACCCTGTCTGGGAGGGACTCCCATTTTGCCATTGCTGACTTCCTGATGGACTGTCACCCTGGCAATATCAAGACTTCTTCCTCTATGAACATTAGAATAACCAATTGGAGATCCCACCCCCGAACAAGCCCTTTCTCAGGAGTAGTTTGCTTTTTTCTCCTGCACGAACAAGAGCAAGAGAGTTAAGACTATTGGTGTCCCCCTTCGCCATCTCCAGTGAATCAAAGACATGTGATTTCACTTCCTTCAGTGTTGCCTTCTTCATAAGTGCTTTGGGTATGAGCTTTGCCAATGGCTATTTGTTCCTGGACTCACATTTTCCATGATTCAGGGCACTATGTCACTGCACGCAGCTCAGTCATGAGTGTGCTGGTCACCACAGAATTGGAGGCCTTTCAGCAAGGTGTTGCATCGCACTCATCCTGCCAGCCCTCAGAGTATCATTGGAATGCTTCCTACACTGTATCATGTCCTGCTGACAACACTGCAACTGCTCACTTTGTTCAACACCTCCGACCATGCTTGCTTCACCTGGCTGGCTGGCCTTCTCTGCCACTCTCTGGAAACAGAAAATACTCCACCATGCAGCCATTGCCTCAAGAAGTACCTCAAGGGTTGCATCTGTAAACCATAGGGTTGTCCTTGCATAGGAGCCTCTCCTGCTGCTGGTCCAATGCTCTCCTCTCGTTTCCATCCCAAAATAGATTGTTGCCCAGAATAATGGCTACCATTTTCCTTTTAAATTGTGCAAGCCATCTCCAACTCCCACCTTTTCACTGCACCGACTGCTTAAATTAGACAGTGAGCGTGCCATTGAGTCACTAATTACAACATTTCATGGCCAAAAATTGGTCATTATTTGAGGATCAGAGAGAGCAATTCCAGATTTCTAAGAGTGCAACCTACTGGAGTTTCGTGGCTTCAAGAACATTTGTTCTTCATTTGCCTCTGCCTCAATACAGCCAGGGAAAGCCATAATTTATTGTCATTCTTTAATTTCTGATGCCATTCTTCTAAAATGTTCATCCAACATTATATTTTCATTGTCACCCACAAGAGTAGTACATTTTAAATATATATTGAATTAAAAATATGTAAACAGACATTTAGACTTGTATTTTTGTAATGTAATTATATAGGGTGCGATCTACCTGAATGGGGACAGAGTTCTGGAGCATGAGATTAGCCGGGCGTTTCCTGTGCAAGGAGTGCTGAGAAACACCCCGCTATCTAATGCCCATCCGGGTAGATTGGGGGCCTCAGCGGGGAATGCGTGGCTGAGATCGCACTTAGCCCCTTTTTACGCACCGATGAGCTCCGCTCGCCGGAACTCCTTAGCGCAGAGAGAGATCAGGAAGCCATTTCTAAATGACGTCGCCATCGCTCGAGCCCCTGACGTGACCCCACACCACCGCCCTTCCCCACTCAGCCCCAATTCATGGTAGGGGGGTGCCTGAGCCGCCCTCCTGCACCCCTCCGCCCGATCACGGTGTCATACAAAATTCTAGCTTGGTGCTTTGGCAGTACCAGCCTGACACCATGTCAGGACCCCACCAGCAGGCAGTGCCACCTGGGCACCTTGGCAGTGCCAGGCTGGCACCTAGGTGGCACTGCCTGGGTGCCAGTTTGTTACTGCCAGGGTGCCACCCTGCCCAGAAGGCAAGCATCTAGGGACCTCCGATCCCCTGGGAGCTTGCCTGAGGTCTCTGAGGCGAAGGTGATCGATACCAATGCCTCGGTTACCTCAAGGAACTGCATATTCGAGTGGGATGCGCTGTCTTGCTCTAATCTGCAGATTTGCCAAAAAGGTGATCCCACCCACGTCTCGCGAGATCGCGTTAGATCTCGAAAGGCATAATGAGCCGGGTAGATCCTGGGAGCGGGATTTCCCGGCATCTACCGGTCACGTTGTGCCGTGGCGCACTGACTTTCAGGTGCAACATATCTGGTAGACCCTGCCAATAAATTCCTCAGGGCAGCAGTTCTCATAGTAACGGTATCACATTTTGTGTTCTGAGCCTTTCTTCAGAAAAATATATCTGTTGTTTCCAAACCTAGTTCAGCATTAACATAAGTATTCACTTTCAGTATTTTGCTCAAAGAGAACGGGAGGGATGTTTGTGAAGTGGTGCATCTAGCAGACTTACATTGGGCCAAGCAGCGCTGTGGGCCACTACCCTCATGGCCTGCGCAGCATTCTTCAATTCTATCAATGAAAAACATTGCAAGTCCATAGAGCACTACTACAAGCAGTGACATACAAGCAAATGTCTTTGCTAATATTCCCTGCCCCATGTCTGAAAGAGGTATGCCATGTTATGGAAATAATTGTCTGTATCACCACATTTTTGTTGCGGTGGGTGGGGGAGGTGGCAGGGGACTGATGTTACCACAACGTCTCCATATTGTAGAGACCTCTTGCTGGGATTAGCTCAGTGCATGCCACCTTTCAATAAATATAGCACCGAAGGAAATGATACATATCAAGAAGAACAAGCCAAGCATAGCAGCATTGTCCAACATGCATTGGAAAAGCCATCGGGCACAAGGCTGCCACAGTGATTTCATTCTGTGCAATGTAGGATTCTAAGCTAGATGTTCCACAACAATCAGGAAATGTTTCCAAGCTCTTGGCAGAGGACTATGTTGTGAGAATGAAAACAGAATAAGTACTGTCCCGACTCATACCAGCTGTCGGCACTGTCACCGCAATTAGAGTTCAGCTGGTGGAAATGGTCAGTTGATAGATACAGCCAAATATTTACATTTAATTCAGTTACTGTGGGGACTGTAGAAAGCATTACTAATCTCGGGCGAAATTCTCCGACCCCAAGCAGGGTCGGAGAATCGCCTGGGGCCGCCAAAAATCCCGCTCCCGCCGTGGCAGAGATTCTCCGCCACCCAGGAAGTGGCGGTGGCGGGAATCTCGGCACTCAGATCGGCAAGGCCTCTGCGGTGATTCTCCGGACCGGATGGGCCGAAGTCCCGCCGCTGGGAGGCCTCTCCCGCCGCCGAAGTTTGAACCACCTCTGGTGGCGGCGGGATCGGCAGCGCGAGCGGGCCCTGGGGTCCTGAGGGGGGGGGGGGGGGCGGGGGGCGATTGGACCCCGGGGGGGGTGCCCCCACGGTGGCCTGGCCCGCGATCGGGGCCTCCCATTCAGACTCCGGGCCAGTGCCCTGGGTGCACTCTTTCTCCTCCGCGGCCGCCACGGCCTCCACCATGGCGGAAGCGGAAGAGAAACCCACATCGCGCATGCGCCGGTAGTGACATCAGCGGCAAGAATTCCCCACCTTTGGGGAGGCCCGACCCCTGAGTGGTTGGCGCCACTCCCCTACGCCGGGACCCCCCGTCACGCCGGGTAGGGGAGAATCCCGCCCCTCCACTGTGCTGCAGATCTCATCCAATACCAGCTCCTTTTCAGGGTAGTTCAGCACTGAGAGATTGGGACGTGTGTTGATGGCTGTCCTTCAACAGCAATATCCCAATTCAAAACAGGAAATCATTTTGATTTTCTAATTAGCTTGGATCATTATCTGATACAGAAGCCGGGGTTTTGTGCCCCAGTTCCCCACGGGCCCAAACAGTGAAGCGGGCGCAAAATCTGCAAGAGTCAAAAAATGAGAATCTCGTCGGCAAGATTCCGTATAATTGGATGACTTTGCATGGTATCGCTCCCCCATATTACATCAGCGAGATTTACAACTATGTTTGCAAAATGTGAACAAGGCAAAAGGAACCCACCAGGGGTGCTCAGGTAAGTATAACCCTCCCGGGGATGGGGGGTGGTGGGGGTGGGGGTGGGGGTGGGGGAGAGAAGCATGCCTGGGCAGTACCCTGGTACTGCCCCTGTCGGTGTTGCTAGGGGGCAGTGCCAGTGGGAGGGCCCCTCTGGGGAGCTCCATTGATGGGGATTCCCCTTATCCGTGGCGGGTTCTCCATGTCTGTGAGCTAGTCGGCAACCCTATGTCCGTTGGGAGGTGGGCTGATGTCTCCTTGTACATTGAGGGGAGGGTAGGATTTCCTCATTTTTTGGGGGAGATCGGTATGCTCTTTAAAAAGTACACCCCGATCTTGAGCTGCCAGCTTTTTCTGACCATGCCCCGCCAGCGTGAAGGCGTGGGCCACACCTGCAGATTTAATTTGCAATGTGCAGCACAATGTGGTGAGGAATATCGGCTGGCAGTCTGTGAGCTGCATCACGGTTTTATCACCTCAGACTGTACTCTGTAAAAAAGGGAAAATTTCACGCAGTGTCCTTAACTAAGTCAAGCTCAATAATTCAGTCTCAAAGAACCATGAGATAAGGTAAAAGGGAAGGGAAGACAGAGAGGTGAGGATAGGGAGAGGCGGGGGGGGGGGGGTGAGACAAGTCAGGTGTCTTAATTTACCAAAGTATGGTATGATTCCAAACATACACTCTGTGCTTCCCAAATTAGTCATTATTAACTGAATGGATTGTGATATTAGGGTTTGGAAACTGTGCTGGGGGGGGGGGGGGGGGGGGGGCATTTGCAATGGAAGATAATAGAAGTTTCACCTGATGTGAGCAACAGATGGTGATAGGATGAGTTGGTTATGAGATTTCATGATTTGGCCAGAAAATAAAGTTGTCTTTGTGCAAAGACAAGTTGTCTGGACTAAGTAAGCAGAGGTCAGCAGAAAGACAGTTGTGTGAAAGTCTGTTCGAGTTCTCAATGTACAGATATACAGCAGTCAAGATCTGGCCCCTTGTTTTCTCTGATCAGTAGTCAGATTTGTTTCACAAAATATTCCGTTAATATATGAATTGTATCAGATTATGTTTTCATAGAAGTTGACATTCTTTGGGTCACAGGTACCATTTACCAAGTAAATATTTCAGATTCAATGTTTCTAGAATGATCTTTTAGGGGATGCTATTCACGGTCATGATATTTTTGAATTCTCTTGTTCCCTTTCACTTTGTCTTTCCTCATTTCGATTCTAGGGGCCAATGCAAAGAAACAGGGCGATGATCTAGCCGATAATGATGGCGATGAAGATGAAGGTATTTGGCAGTGCTCGAAACTGGTGCATGAATGCAGAACAAAGTCCTTTTTATACTTTTTGATTTTTAAGTTTCTGTTTTGGGGGCAGTTTTTGAGTGGACAGTGTGTACATTTCCTTGCATTTTTTTTTGTCTTAATTCTGCAGAACATTTTTTAAATTCAATACGTTCCCTTAACCAAACAAAGATGTGATGATTTCAGCTTATGTTTGTGCGACTGGAACAAAAAACGCATCTCGGGGAAATAAAATAATAGCATTCAATGAGATTCATCATTGCCCATACTTTCACTGTCCAGAGAGCCGGAGAAACATTCCTCCCATCTTTTACCCCTCTGGCTTTCTATCTCTGCACCAGTTTGGTTTTAATCTGTGTAACTATTTACAACTTGATTTTACACAAATTTTGATCCTCTTAATTTTTATTGGAAGTATCTTCCTCCTGCTTTATAGGACTGTCTAATCTCCAGACCATTGCCTACCGGAGATTGAGTAGGTAAATAGCCTTTGCCACTCTGTGGAACACTGGGAGAGGTAAAGGAGCACCTTAATCCTAAACAGTAGGTTCTCCCTACGTGGTTGTGCAGCTGAAACCGGAGGCTGATTGTCGGCAAGCTTGTGTTCTAATTCAAGCAAGTTTTGCTCTGCTTTTGTGTATTTTGTTTTATTTGTTTCTTTCAATAATCTAGTCAAACTCAGAAAGTGATAGCAAAATTTGTTGTGATTCAAGCATTGGAATGATGGACGTACCTTATTTCTGAACATCAGGATCCTTTACCAGGCCGAGTTCATGGTGCTTTGGTAAAAGTAACTCTGAAAAATAGTAAAATTTGAAGTGCATTAAATGTAATTATTGTGTCACTTATGTGCATGGGCAGAGAGTAATTAAAAGGAGATTCTCTGAATACCAACAAATATTTTATAATAAGACGCAAGGGCATCAGAAAACCTTTTGTGTGACCTCAAAGTTCTGGCTAAGTGTTTAGTTTGACTTTACACATTTAAGTGTCAGTTGAGATCTGTGCTCACCCTGTATGTAACCGGTGTCTGAGTCTGTATGTGTGGTACAACCCAGTAATCAACAGTCCGATACTGAATTTATCTGCTCCAAGATTAGGATGCTGATGATATGATTCCAGTGCCCACATCCCCCCCACCCCACCCTCACCAGAAATGAGTTGTGTAATTAGCAGTGTGTCATGCTGCCCCCTTTCATTTGTTTATTGGCGTTAATAGCGCATGTCGCCTGACCCCCACGTACTGCGCTTTATTATAAGTGCAGCAATGAGACTGAAACTGATGGCTTTTTGCATTGGAAATATTGGAAATATCTGAGATTAGTAATGAAATAGAGGGACAGAGCAATCTTTCTTAAGTATGTTTTAGATGTTTCTTATTCTGGTTGAGTGAAAACCCCATAAGCGGGCTGTACTGGCTGAAAGGAATAATCAGCTATGTCAGAGAAAAAGCCAGTTGTGGCAGCATGTAAATTCAATACACAGCTGGACCAAAGAAATGGGAGTGAAAGACAGAAAGAGATGGTGGACGTTCCATAATGTGTATTGTAAGAATTTGAAGGCCTCCAAGATTACATGTGAAAATGTGAACCTTTGGAGATGTATCTCATTGGTAATCCATGTATAAATATTGAATAATTTAGGCCTATACTCTCTAGCATTTAGAAGAATTAGGGTAGATCAAATTGGAGTCTACAAGATGATAAAAGTTCTGGATAAAGTAGATGTGGAATGGATGCTTCGTCTTGTGAGACATTCTAGAATGAGAAGTCATAGTCTTAGGATATGAGGTAGCAAATTTAAAACCAAGTTGAGGAGAAACTACTTCTCCCGAAGTGTTGTGAATCTGTTGAATTCACTACCCTAGAGAGCAGTAGATGCTGGGAAAGTGAGTAAATTTAAAAAGAGGCTAGACAGATTTTTAATTAGTAATGGGCTGAAGAATTATGAAGAACAGGCAAGACGGTGTGGTTAAGGCCAGGATAAGATCAGCCATGATTGAATGGCGGAGCAGACTCGATGGGCCAAATGGCTTAATTCTGTTCTTATATATATATCTTATTAATATTGATTAATATTGATGGTGTAAACCATGTCTCATTGGTCATAGTGCATTTGAGGTATGCTTTATATCTATGATGATGTAGCATCATTCTCCCTCAGCGTTCAGCTGGTGGAGTTGGGAAGAGTCATGTTAAGGTGTGATGCTAATCATGACCCTGGCAGTAATTTTTACTTTTACAGTTTTGAGAGTAAACGAGGAGAGCGGATCACATATCCTATTTACCACCCAAGCACTAAAAGTGGAAATTACCCCTTGTGTCTGATCCTTAAAGTTCGTCAATTGCATTGTAAAGTGTCTATTGGGAATAACACAGTAAAACTTTGCAATGGGATTATAAAATACATTGTGCTGACTGTAAGCCTGGAATCTGTGCAATAACTGTTGGTATTTTAACTCCTGGTTGGCATGTAACTTCGCTTTAAAATTCACAAACATGGCGCACTAAATATGAGGGTGTATGTGCAATAGACATAGACTGTGCCCAGCGAAGTGGAAACCTCTACAGTTAATGGCCAAAGATGGATGATTGGTTTATTATAGAGTTGCAAAATGATTATTCTGAAATTCAGCAATTACCTGCATTTGGGAAAAGACCTCTGAGATTTCTATTTGGATTTATACTGCTTTAACTGGAATTTATCTTAACTGATCATTGGCTGCCAGTTTCAATGGTCACTTATGATGGAATGAATCAGATCGAGGAACTAGTTTTTTTTGTCAATTTTATATTGTCTTATTCAAAATAAATATAATGTTTCTATTGTGAAATATTTAAAACCCTGGTCAGATATTTCCCGGTGCGAATTACTACAGCAAAATACAAGTCTGAATACTAGATCCTAGGTGCCACTGATATTAAAAGTTTCCTTCATTGTCATAGGGAAGTCAAAGGAATTTCATTTTTCCCAGAAACTGTGCTATCATTGCCGATTATAAAGTCCATCGCGGAGGGATTCTGGGGTTGGTTTAGTTTTGACTTATAATTCAAAGAGCTCAGTTCTTCTCCTTGTCAGATCAATGAGAAGAGGTAGGTTGTGAAAGAACAATATGTGAAACAGCATATTTCTCAGGTAGGTAACAGCCAGAATTTGTGAATGACAAAAGAGGCAGCAGAGTAATGGAGTCCCCTCTCCTCTCCCTCATCCATTCTGTTCAACAGTGAGTGGCTGCTGGATGTTAATTATCCATTACAGTTACTGAAGCCTCATCGATTTGTGCACTTCCTTTTTCCTTTGCCTATGTTTTGTGTGTCCACACAGTGGTGTTAAATGTTTGTTACATATGTGTAAAAACCATGAAAACTTGCTGCAGACAGACACTGGTATCAGGTACCAAGGCAGGGAGCTGTAACCCAAAGAATAATGCCAATAGTGCATACCATTGAGAGTACATGAACTATTAGAGTTATAGTCAAAGGGAAATTCCTTTCTTCCCTGCTAAGGCTAAAGCACATGTTGTCCACCCACAAGAGCTGAATTATATTGTATTGGTTTACTGTCCTTACCAGAAATTATTTTCCTCTTTCCTACCAACTCCTTGCTCTACTGTTTACTTTTTAAACATGTCAACAAATAGGCCATGCTTTGTATCACAGGGAAATCTGAACATATCAATTTTTCTCTTGCCCCAGTACATACCCACTTACATTTTGCTGGATGCATTTCCATTACCCCAATAATGCTTTGGCACCTTGTCCAAAGGATGTTTCTTTATGCTGAGCCGAGCCATTGGGAAACATTGTCCATGGGAGTATCAATGCATTTTGAGCTTTGGGTGCTGTTCAGGAACAGGGACTTTTGCCAGATGAAGTGTCCCTGCTGGAAAAATCAAATGGAATTAGGGAATTCTAATTTCTTGTCGCAGAAGACTATTGGCATTCAGTTAGGAAAACAGTAAGTCTATTAAATCCTGCTAACTTACTAATGCACAATGCCAGTCTTCAATATCAAGAACAACATTATACAAAACTGACAATTAGATTCCAGCCTGTAGTTCATTCCTGGGGATCAATTAATCTGTTTCTAATGCCTTCAACCTCCTCAGTTAGATTCCTGTGTAACACATTCCACGGGAGCTTGATCTTTGTTTTGTTCTCTATGCTAGAGTTGCAAGTGAGTTGTTGATAGATCTTGGTATTTACTACCTGAGCTCTAAAATAGAACCAATGCTGATTATATTTGACATTCGGCAAGTTACTGCAGCGTAGTTTAGGCAGGTATTCGATAAAGAAAGTGATAATTGGTTGTATTCCCTATTAAAGTTTGCAATAATATATATTGACTGTGTCATCATTTTCAAAATGGGTTTTGGGTTGCCGGCTATGGAGTACACCTCTCACAACTGAAACCAAGGTATTTTAAACTTTTTGGTCAATGTATGGGGGTGGAGTGGTCGAGCTATGATTTCTGAAATTCATGAACTTAGGAACATGACTAACAGACATGTTGCACCATTGTCTTCATTTAGTGCTAAATTATTAAACAAACTGGGAACTGTTAGTGAGAGTGATCTATTGTATACATTTCACCTCTTTTCAGACCATAACTTTGATGCGATGTTCACTATTTTTAAGGCTTTATAAATGTTTGAAGCAGAAAGCGTTCACAGCACTACCTTTCATTTTTTCCATCTGCATTTAATTCTGGTATCTGCAGTGTGTCTGTTGGCAGACGTTCTTGTGCTTTGTGACTGTGTGTATTGTTGTCCAATATTTATCTTGTGTTTATGCCCACTGTGTTGCTTTTATGTCAGGTGTTTGCAGTGTGCGTGTGCCAATGTTTGCCATGTGTTGATGCCCTAACATTTGTGCCCACTGTTGATGGTATGTTGATGCCAGTATTTTATGCCAGTTACAGTATTTTATTTGGTATGTTGATCTTTGGTGATTGGAGTGTGTGCCTGGTGGTTGATGCCTTTCATTTGACGTATATGTACGTGACAGATGAATGGTGTGTTTGTGCCCCTTATTTGATCAGTCCTTCATTATGGCTGCTGTCTGAGCAAAGTGTCATTTGGCTTTCCTCCTATTTCTTCTCTTGCAGATATTCGTGATAGTGGACCTAAGCCCGTCATGGTATACATTCATGGAGGGTCATACATGGAGGGGACAGGAAATATGATCGATGGCAGCGTATTGGCAAGCTATGGTAACGTTATTGTTATCACAATCAACTACCGTGTGGGTGTTCTGGGTAAGAAAAAGCTAACTTCAGGTCTTAAACTCTTTGATATTTCAATCGATTGTAAATTGTACTTATAAGTGGCGATATAAATGGTATGGCAACCAAAGTCTCTTGGCCTCTAGCATAATGTCACGCATGAGAAAATGAACTCTTTGTTCATTCAAGAATTATAATTCAATGCAAGTGAATCTAAATGTATTACCTTTTAAAATTCTGCTTTAATATCTAGGTAACTGGGTGGTGTATTTGGTTGAAACACTTTCACCTCATCCTTGGGATCTGGGCTTCAGTACAACTCAGAATACGGGATGAAGATGTGAAATGATTTTGGGCAATGCCAATCCTGTTTTTCATGGCTATCAGGCAATTGTGCCTCGGCTTCGCAAAACTGATTGGAAATCCCACTTACAGGTTTCTGACCAATCACCGACTGTGGATATAATGACAATCCGCCCTCTGTCAAAGGACCATCTTGAGTTAACGGGAAGCCAGGAGGGGTTAGCATAGCTGACCTGTATATTGCTTCCTGTGGCTGGTGAAAAAGGGTTATTGAAAGGCCCACTTACTTCATGAGGACAGGAAAGGTGAATGATGTCCCACTTTTAGATGCCAACCCCTGTAATCCCACATTCTCCAGCACAGCATTCCTCAGACCAATACACCTATTATCTCCACTCATCCCTCTCTTTCAAGGCAGCTCGTCACGTCTCAATGGGTAGCGCTGAAATTAACCTCATTTCATTGACATTTCACACTTATGCCTCACATTTACCCTCCACAGTTGGTGCAATTCCCTCCTCTCCATACAATCCATTTCTCACACTCATAACTCTGCTTTCTCTATTTGCAGAAGAGATTGCACAATGTGGTGGGCTTGACCCTCCATTGATAGGCACTTTCATGGCCATTAACAATGGATACTCACAAGGTCCACAGTAAAGGAGTTCTTAAGTACAGAGGTAATAGGAGCAGGAGTAGATTATTCAGCCAGTTGAGCCTATTGTGTCATTTAATACATTTGTGGTTGTTCTTTGGCTTCAAGTCTATTTCCCTATAATCCCTCAATTCCCTGAGGGACAAAAGGTCTACCCACCTCAGCTTTAAGTATATGCAGCTAAGAGACTGCAGAGTTCAGCAATGATCTGGAATGAAAACCTCAGCTTCCTGAGGCACAGATGTGCATAAATGTTGAGAAAGCTGACCCTCTTCACCTGTAGACCCTGTGTTTGAGATATCGCCTCCTCCAAGCTGCATCTCTGTGTCCAACTGCTCTGCCCAGTGGAATGGTATTTGGCTGTGGATAAAGGGGCAGCTGCTGCTGCTGGTGTTACTCCTGCTGTTATTGGCATTGCTGGTGCTGCTCCTCTTGTTCCTGACCAGAGGTCCAGGGTAGAGCTGCATAGCCGCCCCCAAACTACAGTGAAGGCTAACAGCTGGGAAGTTGAAAACAAGTTGAATAATGTCCAAGGTAAGTGAAATGACATCCAGAAATTGGGAAATCATCCATCAAGCTAGCGTTAAGACAGCCTGGGCTAATGCATGGTCAATTCCAGCCCCACTTGACCCCGAGTCACAACACAATTAAACTAACCAATAATTCTTAGATAAATATCCGAAGTCTTTGGACCTTGGCTGCCCAATAATTACAATCGCCAGGTTGGTAAGTTTAAACACAATTACTTTATATTTATGACAAGAACTACAATGAATATGCAACAAATACAACTGGCTAACTATTATCTAATTCCTTATCCTCACTATAAATTGCCCCCACCCTCTATACACACACACAAGAAAGACAAAAACAGAGGGGAGGAGGGGTTGTAAAAAATAAACAAAAGGAAACAAGAGTCTTTGTTTCAGACAGTTGCCATTCAGCAGTCCTTCCTTCAAAGTAAGGTTTCAGATCCAGGTCTCTGTATATAGCCTGTAATGATTTCACTAGATTCATTTATCAGGTTCTCTGTACGTTCAGAAATAGATCAACTCACAGCCTTCTTGGAGAGAGAGAGAGAGAAAAAGAGCAGTTCCTTGTCCCTGTACTTCCAGGAATCAACTCTGCTTCCCTTCGGCCTCTGGAAATCATCCCACTCGGACAGGGTTCAATCACCACCTGTTACCAAGCAAAATACAGCCTTTTGGCCAATTCATTGGCCACCAGTCTTCAACCCCACCCCATTTCACAGGTGCCGCAAATTCTGAGGTTTTTCTGTCCAAAGTTAGCAGAGTGTTTTCTGTTGCAACTTTTGAATTCCTCATTCTGTCTGCTACTAAAGATACATGTTCAATAAGCATCTTTGGATCAAAAATTAAAACAGCAAAAATAAAGAATGGTGAAATAAGGGAATCATCAGGATGGACCCTTATACCATGAATTCTGTCTCTCTGAACAAGTGCTTTGGGGGCAACCCTTCTGTGTAGACAACCCAGCAGCTGCTTTCTAGCCTGTAAGATTGATTAAAAAATGACAGTCTGCTGTGTTCTTGCTTTGTTCACCAAGGAAAGTTCAACAAACCCATGTCACTGCCTGTTAAAACTTCAATCCTGAGTAAACCTCACAATTAATTGCCTATAAAATATTGAACTTACAGATCTGACAGCTTCACAGATGTTTCCCACTTGCCAGCTCCAGTTAAGCTCACAAGTGGGGGAGATCCTGCCACTTCTCAGAGCTTTAAACCCACCCACCCTATCCTTGCTGCACCTAACTGTCCTTGTCCCACCATGGCAGTTAAAATTCTGCCCATTCTGTATTAAGACCTACCATCAGATCCAGCATATTGTCTTCATTTTTTAACTGTACAATTTGATAAGAGTTGATATAACTGCTACAAATTGATTTTCTTAGATATTCTCTTGCATACAGTGATCCTGCTGATGCCTATAAGCATTTTATGTTTAGGTCAGTACCTGTACTCTTCAATCTTCGTCTTCAGGAGTTCCTCAAGATAGAGGATGACTTGTTTCCACTTTGGGTCGGTGGGTTCTGAGATGACTGACCATGTGTGATGTGAAGACTCTCCCAAATGTGTGGCAGGTGATGCTTGAAGGGTCAGATAGATGACTGGTTTGGAAGTTTGTGAACTATCTCCGATGTCTTGACTTCAGCTCTGTGTTCCTGATGAAGTCGCTCAATGTGTTTGGTGTCTTCCCAGATGAATACTCTCTATTTTGGTTGGGCACAGGCCATGGACTCCCATGTGTCCATTAAGTCACTTGACATCTTCAGGGATGCTTTGATGACATCCCTCAAGTTACTGCAGTCCTCCAGGAAGTCTCCTGCTGCAACCAAGATCTGAGTAGAGCCGTCACATCAGGTGTTTGATGCCAGGCACACAAACAACATGTCCTGTCCAGCAGAGTTGGTTTTGAGTGATTCGCGCCTTGCTTATTGTTGGGCACTTTGGTTTGGGAAAGGATACTGCGGTTGGACCACATTTCGTGCCACTGGATTTGGAAGATCTTGCAAAGGCACTGCTGGCGATATTTCTCCAGCATTTGAGGCATTTGCTGTAGGTTGTTCAAGTGACTGAAGCATACAGGGGTGCCAGGTTCACTGCTCGGTAACCCATGAACTTGGTTTCAGATTTGAGATCCAGGTGCTTATCTTCTCTTTCCCTCAATCAGCCGCAATCTGAGCTGGCGCATGGGAGGCAAAGGTGAATTCCATTGACTATGTCTGCCTTCGTCAAGAGGAAGCTCGAAAGTTATGCAAAATGGTCCTTTCCCCAAAAATTAACAACATAATAGCAGCTTCCAGAGGTGTGACAACAGAACTTCTTTGTGATCTGAGCCAGATTTGTGACTTTAGATCAATGTAATGCACTTCTCCAGGTTTTTCAAAGGTTTACTGAGAAACAATCAATAAGATGAGACCAGATACAAATCGGAAGGCTGCTTTAATTCCCAGACAAGCGAACATAATTGAGTAACTAGTCAAAACAAATGTCACTTGTTTAGCTCAATCTTTCCATCCAAGCATAGAAAAAATAACAAACTTTCATGGTCTAACCTAGATATTTTTGAGGTTACCTTGCTTTCAGGGTAAACAACCCATTGCATAACCTAGCTTCTAATTCTGGTACACCTGCTTACACCACAAAGTCTCTTGGTTAAAACCCCACTGCCAATGTGAAAATCATTTTTCATCTCCCCTACTGGAGGGTTAAGACATAGACAATGGTCCAAAACCCTAATGTGCAGAGCAGGGTTGCCAGCAAGCATTAAATTAATGGTGGAATCATGAATTATTCCATTTTAAGTATCTGACTGATCCACATATTATTCTATGCCTGGATTATGCGCTCCCCCAGGCAGATTTAAAGGCAGGAGACATGTAAAATTCAACAGGCGGCTTCTCACCAACAATTGTCCCACCGCAATTAAACATGACACAGGGCATCCATTGGGCTACATGTCTGACTTCAGGCCTACTGAGGCCCTTCACTGTATCTGGGTTTTCGTGACAATAAACAAATCCAATCCAAACAAAGCCTAAACATGTGAATAATTAATATTAGTGTGGATATGCCACTTGCAGCTCTTAATCAAGAAATAAGAGCTTGTAATAAAGAAAATGGAATAATCAGATTTAACTTTAATCTTCATGTAGAATGGACAAATAAAATTGGAAAAAATAGCTTGGAGGACAAGTTAATGGAATGCATTTGTGATCAACGATGGAAGAAGCTACTTCAGATTACTTTTTGTGTAGGATGTCAGGGTTAACTAGGAATCACATTGCAAGGAATACTCTGGCAAAGAGTGATCAGATTATGATAAATTCGGAGAGTGATGAACACATGTCCAAAACTAAAGTTCTGAATTTAAATAGATCCAATTACTGTTAAAGAGGCAGAAGGACCTGCTTTTCCAGACCCCTAGGCCTCTTGGAGGCATCCCCCTTTAACCCTCTGCCCGCACTCCCGGCCTGACGAACCTAGCATTCCCCTGCCCCCATGCCGTCATCCCTCGGCCTTACCTGGGCTCCATGGCCTATGGCCTACCTGTAGTTCCGACAGGGCTCCTACTCCTGGTGGTTCTGCTGTGACTACAGTGCTGCTGGCCATCCAATTGGCTGGCAGCTCCCTGAGGTAGTAACTCATCCTGGGAGAGGCATGAAAGTCCTGCTTCCAACCACTTAACACTATTCTCAGCATTAAATTGCAGCGGAACAGCCATCAGGCTCCTCTCCAATCCTTTTGGCCATGGGGGCGTGGATCCGGCCCAATGTGGGAAATAGTCACTTGTGGGACAAAATGTAATATTTTCAAGTTTGCTGATGACACAGACATTGGTGACAGTATTAATTGTAAGGAGAATGCAAAGAGACTTCAAGGAGATTTAGACAGGCTCTGAGTGGGCAATAACATGGCAGATGGATTATAATGTTGAAAAATGTGGTTATCCACTTTGGTAGGAATAAATGGAAATATGGAGTGCAATTTAAAGGGAAAAAGAAAGAGTCCCGTTTTGGGCATATTTAGTGGGGTGTTTCTCGGTGCCTCCCAATCCCGCTATCAAACGGGACTTTTATTTTCTGCCCTCTGGACTCGGCAAGGAACACCCCGCAGAGGCCGCACTTGCCTTCATTTCATAAGAACATAAGAACTAGGAGCAGGAGGAGGCCATCTGGCCCCTCGAGCCTGCTCCGCCATTCAATGAGATCATGGCTGATCTTTTATGGACTCAGCTCCACTTTCCGGCCCGAACACCATCACCTTTAATCCCTTTATTCTTCAAAAAACTATCTATCTTTATCTTAAAAACATTTAATGAAGGACCCTCAACTGCTTCACTGGGCAAGGAATTCCATAGATTCAAAACCCTTTGGGTGAAGATGTTTCCTCCTAAACTCAGTCCTAAATCTACTTCCCCTTATTTTGAGGCTATGCCCCCTAGTTCTGCTTTCACCCGCCAGTGGAAACAACTTGCCCGCATCTATCCTATCTATTCGCTTCATAATTTTATATGTTTCTATAAGATCCCCCCTCATCCTTCTAAATTCCAATGTGTACAGCCCCAGTCTACTCAACCTCTCCTCGTAACCCAACCCTTTCAGTTCTGGGATTAGCCTAGTGAATCTCCTCTGCACACCCTCCAGCGCCAGTATGTCCTTTCTCAGGTAAGGAGACCAAATCTGAACACAAACTCCAGGTATGGCCTCACTAACACCTTATACAATTGCAGCATAACCTCCCTAGTCTTAAACTCCATCCCTCTAGCAATGAAGGACAACATTCCATTTGCCTTCTTAATCACCTGTTGCACCTGTAAACCAACTTTTTGGACTCATGCACTAGCACACCCAGGTTTCTCTGCACAGCAGCATGTTTTAATATTTTATCATTTCAATAATAATTCGTTTTGCTGTTATTCCTCCCAAAATGGATAACCTCACATTTGTCAACACTGTATTCCATCTGCCAGACACTAGCCCATTCACTTAACCAATCCAAATCCCTCTGCAGACTTCCGGTATCCTCTGCCCTTTTAGATTTACCACTCATCTTAGTGTCGTCTGCAAAAATTGACACATTGTCCTTGATCCCCAACTCCAAATCATCTATATAAATTGTGAACAATTGTGGGCCAACACTGATCCCTGAGGGACACCACTAGCTACTGATTGCCAACCAAAGAAACAACCATTAATCCCCACTCTTTGCTTGCTACTAATTAACCAATCCTCTATCCATGCTACTACTTTATCCTTAATCCCATGCATCTTTATCTCATGCAGCAACCTTTTGTGTGGCACCTTGTCAGAGGCTTTCTGGAAATCCAGATATACCACATCCTTTGGCTGCCCGTTATCTACCGCACTGGTAATGTCCTCAAAAATTTCCACTAAATTAGTTAGGCACGACCTGCCCTTTATGAACCCATGCTGCGTCTGCCCAATGAGACAATTTCCATCCAGATGCCTCGCTATTTCTTTCTTGATGATAGATTCCAGCATCTTTCCTACTACCGAAATTAAGCAAACTGGCCTATAATTGCCCGCTTTGTGCCTACCTCCTTTTTTAAACAGTGGTGTCACGTTTGCTAATTTCCAATCTGCCGGGACCAGCCCAGAGTCTAGTGAATTTTGGTAAATTATCACTAGTGCATTTGCAATTTCCCTAGCCATCTCTTTCAGCACTCTGGGATGCATTCCATCAGGGCCAGGAGACCTGTCTACCTTTAGCCCCATTAGTATGACCACCACTACCTCCTTGGTGATAACAATCATCTCAAGGTCCTCACCTGTCATTGTCTCATTTCCATCAGTCACTGGTATGTTATTTGTGTCTTCCACTGTGAAGATCGACCCAAAAAACCTGTTCAGTTGCTCAGCCATGTCCTCATCTCCCATTATTAAATCTCCCTTCTCATCCTCTAAAGAACCAATATTTACCTTAGCCACTCTTTTTTGTTTTATATATTTGTAGAAACTTTTACGATCTGTTTTTATATTTTGAGCAAGTTTACTCTCATAATCTATCTTTCTCTTCTTTATAGTATTTTTAGTAGCTTTCTGTTGCCCCCGAAAATTTCCCCGTCCTCTAGTCTCCCACTAATCTTTGCCACTTTGTATGCTTTTTCCTTCAATTTGATACTCTCCCTTATTTCCTTAGATATCCACCATCGATTTTCCCTCTTTCTACATATTCCCTCTTTCGCCTCACACATAAGTGAACCTGCCTCCTCCACACTCTCACGCAGTGCATTCCAAACCTGAACCACTCGCTGCATAAAAAAAGTTTCTCCTCCTATCACATTTACTCCTATAACTATTTACTTTAAATCTGTGACCTCTTCTTCACAATCATTTCATGAGTGGGAACAGCTTTGAATCATAGAATACAGAACAGTGCACAAGGAGGCCATTTGGTCCATCGAGTCTGCACCAACCCTCTGAAAGAGCACCCCATCCATGCCCATGCTCCCGCCTCATCCCCGTAACCCCATCTAACCTGTACACCTCTGGACTTTGGGAGGAAACCAGAGCACCCAGAGGAAACCCACGCAGATATGCGATGAAATGCCAACCCCACACAGACAGTCACCCAAGGCCGGAATTAAACATGGGTCCCCGGCGCTCGAAGGCAGCAGCGCTAACCACTGTGCCACCTTGCCGCTTTTAAAATATTTTAAACCCAGATCAGTCTCTCTTTCCAAATGGCACACAGCTGTGGGCTTAGCTATGTAGGGGCATGAAATGAAGCATATATATTTTATTATTGGATTTGGGTGAATGTGAAGATGAATAAGGGCTAAACGGAAGATTTGACAGGGAATAAATTAGGACAAGACCAGGTCTGTGGCAGCTCAGGAAAGAATTGATGGTTGGACTCGGTTTGATAATCAGTGGGAAATAATTGTGGCTTTGAATATGTGCTGTTGATGGGCAGGAAATGGAGCGGCATTGGGCATGGTTCATCTTTCCCTCCTGTTTCTGAAGTCCGACGATAATCACATTGCATGGGCAAAGCCTCAACCCAATACAGGGAATTTTCACATTTCTTTCAGAGTGATAGGCTCTGTCTGAAAACCGGCGAGAGGCTTTCCAACTGCGCAGTCCAGCTTTTTAACCAGATTTTCAGGTACTCTGGAAAAAGAAAATAAGTGGAATGGTTTTTGCTATCAGTCCGGCAGCATGGAGCCTGGTAGTCGGCAAGCTCGGCTCCACAGCGGGGGTCAGCTTTAAAGGGGCACTAATCAGCACAGAAGGTAAATGCCCCCAGCCACTGCCATCCCCCACGGACATGGAGGACCCCCTCACAAGCATAGGACAACCCCACACACCGCCCCCCCCCCCCCCCCCCCCCCCCACCCACACCCCCTTCCCCCAACCACAATACCAACATTGGGTCTTCTTTGCAGGCATTAGGCTTTCCCCTCTCCCCCTTCCTTCCATTCCTCTCCACCCCCACCCTCCTTTCACAGGCATCGGGACTCTTTCACCCCCCCCCCCTCCCACCCCACCCAGGCAACGCAACGGGACACCCCTCTCTCCTACCCTCCCTTCATCGTGACTCTCCCCTTTCCCCCACCCCCTCCCCCCTCATAGGCATTGGGGTGACCCCTGCACTCAATCTCAGGGGCACTCTTTTACTGCCCCCCCCCCCCCCCCCACCACCACCACCACAGACTGAGGGGCACTCTTCCCCCCTCATAGACATCAGCCCTCCCCAACACACATTATACAACCCTTCCCATGAGGCCCATCCCTGACACTGTCCCCTTGCACAGGTTGGCACTATCTGGGCATTTCCCCCTCCACCCCTTTGGGCTATACTTAGCTTGGTGCCCCCGGCGGGATCCTATTGACTGTTTCCTGTCTTCATAAACCTGTTGTAAACCTCGTCATTCTAGGATGAGGTATGAATATTAAGTAAGGGGGGGATCATGTGGCGGGGGGCTCTTTAATTACATTGTGATGTATTATAATGAGGTTCTCGCCCTTTGCAGGTGCAAAATTGCCCCCATAGTCTAGAACTCAAAGCAGCCCAGAATGATGCCTTGATGTTTGAACTTTTTATTCACAAATCCAATTGTTATGGGGCTTTAAATTCAAATTAAATGGGTGAATAGTCAAAGATATTAGGGAAAATAATAGTTAAGTAAATAAAGCACAAAACATGTTCTGAAACACACACAGAAGCTCTTTTTTTGTTTAAAATACTGAACACAAAAATTTCCTTTCAACCAAGAATGAAACCAATATGATTCCCTGTGCTGGACCAAGTATGGGGTGGATTTGGGTAAGGGGGAGTTGTTGTTGCACATAAAGAGGATTAATAGCCTTCTTTGGAGTTTCTGTGTAAGTACTAATGAGCGGAAATGGTAGCACAAATCTTCTTGGACAAATGAATATCAATCCAGTGCATCTGGCAATTGGAGGAGAATGTTTAAGGACACAGAACACACTGTTCACTATTCATTTCCCAGGGTCGAAGCAATGGCTTGTTTACCCAAACAGAGATTTGAACAGTCATAGCCGGCTCTACTGACCTAGAGAACCTTGAAGTAGTGCAATCATCAGAAAGGCCGCTCTGATACACCGTACATCAACGTAAGAAAATTGCAAATGCTGCAAATCTGTAAGAAAAAGAAAAATACTCGCAATCCATCCAGCTGAGAAAGTGGATAACAGTGTAGTCAAAAGATATGAGCCAGTTCTTTGTGAACCAACAGCCTGTACACTAATTTCAGTGTTAAAGCCACATCCTGAACACACTGCAAAAGTACAGTAGTTTGCAGTCATGGTTTGATTCCTGCAACTTGGAAAGGAACCTGAGGATGGTGGCATTCCTATGTGTCTCTCACCTTGTGCTTCTGGATGTTGTAAGGTGTTGGGGGTAGTTTTGTAGGTCTTTTTAAGGCATTCATAGTCTTCAGTAATTCACAAATATTTATATATTATATATACTATGCACATAAATGTAGTAGAGGTCAAGCTGGGAGCTCTCCATTCTTGCTTCTACATATGGTTCTGCCCAAAATTATATTGATCCCTAGGTCCAGGTCATGTGTTCTCTTACATTACTGTGTAGGTGTTACTGTACTCAGTCCCATGTTAACCCTATTTTGTGCCAGAGCCTTGTACGACACTACCCCCTAATCTTTATCCAACATATTTACAAGTTATTCCAGTTTAGCCCATTTATTTGCATCATTACTACTGTGCCATCTCTCTCTCTCTCTCACACAGTCTTTAACTTGGAACTTGTCATCCTTTTTGTAGTTGTGGCAAATGTCTGGTGCAATATCTTTTGTGTAAGGAGAAGTCTGTTTTTACCAGTACAACTGCTATCTATCTGAAATGAAATGAAAATCGCTTATTGTCACGAGTAGGCTTCAATGAAGTTACTGTGAAAAGCCCCTAGTCGCCACATTCCGGCACCTGTCCGGGGAGGCTGGTACGGGAATTGAACCGTGCTGCTGGCCTGCTTGGTCTGCTTTGAAAGCCAGCGATTTAGCCCAGTGAGCTAAATCTTGGATATCCTGGCATCCCTCGGCTACCAACCCTGGTATAAATTTCTTCGGTAGGATTGGAAGTTTTTCTGCTACGTTTTCTGCCCATCAGGATTCCAGATGGGGTTAGGCGCATTGCAACACTGTGAACCTATAGATTAACATTGTTGCTTCGAAGTCTTTGTTCTTTTTTATGATGCCTTTTATAGTGAGGACTCCTGTCTCGGTCTGCCCATTTGATTGTGGGTATTTTGGGCAGCTGCTATGTTGCAGAAACCGGATGTGATGGCAAACTGGACAAAATACTCGTTTGAAAATTGTAGGCCACTATTGGACACCATTTAAGCCTTGCGAACATCTCTTTCAGGACTTTAACTACTGTACATAAGTGTACTATTGCACTCCAAGTGCGCTGTTATAGTCCAGTGCTATATTCACATATAATGGGCGGCATTCTCTAATCCCGCGGCAGATTGTCCACGCCGTCGTAAACGCCTACGCATTTTGCGATGGCATGAACGGGCCGATCCGACCACTAATTCTGGCCCGCAAAAGGGGCCAGCACGGCACTGGAGCGGTTCACGCCACTCCTGCTGCTGATCCCAGCGCGAACTGGGCACCGCAGGATCCGCGCATGTGCTGTGGCACCGGTGCCAACGCGCACATCGCAGTGGCGCCAATGCGCGCATGCGCAGTGCCTTCCTTTAACGCGCAAGACTACAGGGACCGGCGCGGAAGAAACAAGGCCCCCAGCCAGAGAGGCCGGCCCGCTGATCAGCGGACCCTGATTGCGGGCCAGGCCACATCGGAGGCCCCCCCCTCCCGCGCCACAGGCCGCTCCACGACCCTTCCACGCCGAATTCCCGCTGGCTGAGAGCAGGTGTGGACGGCGCCGGCAGGACTCGGCGTTTTTACGGCGGCCGCCGAGACCCAATGCGGGTCAGCCACGTAGAGCAGCCCCCGACTGGCACCGTGCCAACCACACCGACGCCAATGACACCGATTCTCCGCTCTGCGGAGAATTGCGTGCCAGTGTTGCGGCAGCATGCCGTGATTCGCGCTGAATATTACTGTTTCTGTATTGTTGATGTTCCTATTTCTCTATATTGGTCCTGCTTCATATATTGCACTATTACACCATTAATGTAATCTCAAACTATTGGGCCTAGAATTCCATTAATATGATTTACATCACTATTGTATCTTTTAAAAAAGAAACATTATATTTGCCACTTGCCTGTACAGAGAGATTTGCAGTTATATGTGTATTTAATGGTGTAAGTATCGGTGTAAAAATGATGCTTGTAACTGAACCAGCAGGAAGCTTTGTGCAGCCTTTTAAGTGCATTGTCCAGCCTGAAGCAGAGCTCTGGGGATAAGAAGATGAGGCAAGAACACTGGCTCTATTATTTCTCTCTCAAATTACTTTGCTTCATGTCGTAACATATTTTCATTATATAATTATGAAAAACCATTTGACCCCAAAGGGATTAGCAGAGGAGGGTACAAATACACTCCTTCAGGTGGTTGAAGGCAAAGAAAACAGAATATATTTTGTGTGAATGTCAACAAGTTCATGCTCCTCCACAGCCCTCAGCATCTTTGTCCTCATCACTCATGATTCCTGGTATGATTCTGTATAACAGTCCTCCAATAATGTATAAATCCCGGTAGAACGTGGTGCTTGCTTGACTGTAGTGAGTGAGCGGGTGAGGTGTTGGGGGCTCGACGGTGAGTTGGGGATGGGAAAGGGAAACAGAAGAAATAACACAACGGGACACGATGAGGCTGTTAGATCTCAAGAGAGGCCTCTTGCAGATTTAACGGACTCATTAGATTGTGAGGCATCGCAATCTGTGGGCGGGATCCAGATTTGCATGTTCAAGTGTACAATCAAGCTCGCTTGATATGATAATTGGATTTAAAAGAGTAGAGAAACTCTTCCCTGCTCAGAGAATCTTAAAAATGGAGCTTGATCATTTAGGAATGAAATCGGGAAGCATTGGTTCACATAAAGTGCAATGGAACCAGCCCGAGAGGCTCTTTGGCATCATAATCTACCCACCCCAGTGCTGTTACCAATATAGGACACTGTATCGGCCACAACAGAAGTGATACATCCACCCATTTTCTGCAGTTTCAGCTTCTGTATTCAAGGCTCCAGCGGGAATGTTTCAGCCTAAAACTAATGAATTGAATGGCTTGAAGAGACGAGACCACAGGACAGAGAAGCAAAACCCAGTTTCATAGAATTTACAGTGCAGAAGGAGGCCATTTGGCCCATCGGGTCTGCACCGGCCATTGGATAAAGCACCCCATTTAAGCCCACACTTCCAACCTATCCCCGTAAACCAGTAACCCCGCCAACTTTTTTGGACACTTCGGGCAATTTAGCATGGCCAATCCACCTAACCTGCACATCTTTGGACTGTGGGAGGAAACTGGAGCACCCGGAGGAAACCCACACAGACACGGGGAGAACATGCAGACTTCGCACAGGCAGTGACCCAAGCCGGGAATCGAACCTGGGAGCCTGGAGCTGTGAAGCAACTTTGTTCACCACTGCGCTACCGTGCTGCCCACCAGCTTGTTTAATGGACAAAATGGGAAGATCTTGCCTTCCTGTAGTCACTTTAATGCTTTTCCTGAACCCCAAAGTGAAAGTTCACTCAAACAGCTGATGGAATGGATAGATCATTTGAAAGGCATGATTTGAAATTCTCTTTAATGTCTGGTTTGAAGCTCTCATAAAAACGTAAGGTAAAGTCACCAGAGTCCCAGATGATTATAGGCTGCTTTTCCCTTTGAGGGGGAGAGCTGACTGGTGGTGATTTCAGCTAAGGGGTAAGGTTGAGAAGGCTGAGCCTTCTTGAATAACCAGAGCCGGTACGGTGCATTGAACATCGGAAGAGGAGTTTCCTGATATAATTAACTCTTACCAGTCAAATAGATTGGTCTTAACCAATGGAGACTGACCTTGATCATGGATATCAATGTGTTTCTTGCATTATCAGGAAGGCACAATAATTCGGTGTGTATTTCCATTTGTCTTTCACATCTTTTCAAACCTGTGTTTTTAATTCAGCAAGTCGAAATTCTGGTTTTCTTAATTTTAAATTTTAATCATTACTATTGTGGTTGTAAGCAACTTATCATACACAATCTGCTAAAGCGTTCAATCACAGAAATCATTCTGTCACATTATGTGCATGGGAGAGTGTAAAATAGACAGAAGATAGATGGTTGCCCTACTTTGTATGCACATTCCCATTTTCTTTTACCTACTGGAATCATATCCAAGTCCAGACTGGGCCACAATTCAAGTTCAAACCTATTTCAATTAGCACTTTTGGATTCAGTACAAAATCATGCAATATTCTTTTCCATTTATATTAATGATAACTATGAAGTCAGCTCTTCAAGCTAGTGGCTGAAACAGATTGTTTTATGGAGAGGTCATTAAATGTCATCTCTTCTTCAAGCGATACAATGTATTCTCTATCACTCTCTAAAATACAGTGAAGTGAATTTTATGAGGCAAAGCAATTAAGAAATATGTAAATAATCCTGCATTGTTTCAAACAAATTCCAAACCTGGTTCCCTGTTCTGCTGGGTCCAAACTGGGCTTCAACACTTATTCGGGATATGACCCACTAGTGTCAGTGCGGGTGATTTTGACTCTAGGTGAAGCTGTTTAATTGGGAATATTGGAATAGCCGCCATTATACATCTCTCCCAATTTTGCTTTTCATTCAATTTAATCGGCAGAGATGTATAACCAGAGGCTGATCTGATATTGCTTGTTTTACACCATTTTCCAAAGTCCAAATTATCCCCAATGTGTCAGACTATTAACAGAAAATTCAGTGATCTCTGCTGCAGCTGAATGTTTAAGTGGGATTCACCGATGAGTCAACAGATTGCTACAGGAAGTGACAGGGAAATAATTGCCAAAGCCTGCAGGCTTGTAAAAAAGAAAGACATTTCCTTTCTGGAAAGAGCAGTTAAAATAAATAAGATAAAACAACTTCAAGGTTCAAACTTTACAGAAAATGTTTTCCAGAACATTTTGGAAACAGTTGCAACTATGTTGAATAATGCTGACTTTGTAGCCACTCACTAACAGCTGTTTATTTTTTGTGTTTTGAGAATTGGAGAGCTTTTCTAAAGAGAAGGGGAACTCGGGGTAACCTGAGGCTGGATGTAGCACAGTCTCCAGAGTATAAAGATCATGCCTTCTGATTGATGGAGGCACTGAAGCATAAACACAATCTTGGCTCACACATGTCTTACTATTCATTTTATACATGACTTGTGACCCTGTTGTAAGTTGTAACCAGAATGCTTCACTTGTAAAAAAAGAACAATAATGAACTTGCATTTATATAGCATCCTTTATAACTTTTTGACATTCCACCAGAGTGCATTATTGCCAATTAATTAGTTTCTTAAGTCTAGTCACCCTTGAGGCAGGGGTGTCTTGTGGTGCAGTGGTAGCATCCCTACCTCTCAGCCAATAGCTCCAGGTTTGAGACCCACTCTGTGAATTGATGACCATGGAAGGTGCATTGATAATGTGACCATAAAGATTGATTTCCCAACCTGCAAATCCTTCCAAATGGCAGGCGGTAAGAGAGTCTCTTTGTCAGCCAGAACCTGCGGAAGGCAACAGCAATTTCTCCATTTCTGTACAATGAAGAGAAAAGGGAAATGAGATAGACCACTTTAAAAGAATTCAAAGAATTCATGAAAAATGTTTGTTTCATGAGGCTGGATTTTCCCACGTGCTTCAGGATCCTGATGGAGATTTACTTTGTCACAGATCATAGAGATGGTTAGGTAGAATGAATCTATAATTAGGACATTAAACTTTAGATTTGAATAAATGGCTACAGGGAGAAAAGGAGCCATTTTACCCAGGATTCTTTTACTCAAACACACATAGAACATACAGTGCACAGGAGCAGCACTGAATTTAATTAAAGACAGATGAACATTGCTTCATGTTTGTTGAATCCATTGGAATTTTAGAAAGTTCAATATCAATAAGGACCATCCTTTCATGATTTTAAATGCTTTATTCTTTACCAAAGGAATGTTAAAAAGATAGTGACATCATTCTTGATAGTTGGAACTTGGCATCATTTTCTATTAAGAAAGAGTTCTTAGCACCTAGCTCAGGATATCATGAAAGAGCAGTGGGCTTCTAACATAAGAATTGAACATTATCAAACACATTTTACAGAGGACAGATGCTATAAGTGATGAGACCATCAATTCACGCGACACGTGGTTAGAAGTGAACAGTGGTTTTAATCGTCTTACAACAGAGCCTGCCTGTGACGAGGTGAACTCGAGATGAACTGGCAGCAGGCTCACAGCACTGATCTTTATACTTCCGTCTGGGGGAGGAGCCATGGGCGGGGCCATGGGCGGAGCCAAGGGTGGAGCCCGGTACAAACTCCTCATCTCTCCCTATGGGCAGGGCCGCACGATTACACACAATCCGGTACAGAGTACAGGCTCAATACATGTGGTACAATACAGTGTGAATTACTGAGGTTTATAATTCACCACATTCATCCCCTGTGAAACAATCAAGTCCGGCAGGGGTGATGGGTCTACAAATTGAGTCTGTCCGGTGTCCGAGTAGTCCTTTGTGATCGGCGGAGCACCGGAGTTACAGCCTCTTCCGGTGGCTGGACGATAACGGTTGGTTGGGGTACGATGGCGGACTCCGGGGGTTATTCTGTCCGAGCTTCGCACCCACCTGGTTCGACTGGTGACGGGGAGTGCTGGAAGCTTGTGGGCGACGGTGCGCGGAACATGGGTAGCGAACCAGTAGATGCGGGAGCGTGGGGTGCGGCGAGTTGGGTGGGGTGTAGTGTGAGGGGTACCTCGGCGGTGGTAGTGGTGGGATTAGATCCTGCAGGCGCTAGGTCCCGGAGGGATACAGTGTCCTGATGGCCGTCAGGGTACTCTATGAAGGCGTATTGGGGGTTTGAGTGGACTAGAAGCACTCTTTCTATGAGTGGGTCAGTTTTGTGTGCCCTGACGTGCTTCCGGAGGAGTACTGGGCCCGGTGTCTTCAACCATGCTGGGAGCGAAGCCCCCGTGGTAGTGCCCCTGGAAAAAACAAAGAGCCGCTCGTGAGGGGTCTGGTTGGTGGCCGTACATAGGAGGGACATAATAACATGGAGTGCGTCGGGGAGGACCTCCTGCCAATGGGAGGTCGGGAGCTCCCTGGACCGGAGGGTCAGTAGGACGTTCTTCCATACCGTCGCATTCTCCCTCTCCACCTGCCCGTTCCCCCGGCGTTATAGCTGGTAGTCCTGCTCGAGGCGATGCCCTTGTCGAGCAGGTACTGACGCAGCTCGTCGCTCATGAAGGACGAACCCCTGTCGCTGTGTACGTAGCTGGGGAAACCAAACAGGGTGAAGATGCTATGCAGGGCCCTAATGACTGTGTGGGAGGTCATATCGGGGCACGGGATAGCAAAGGGGAAGCGGGAGAACTCGTCGATGACATTCAGGAAGTACACATTCCGATTAGTTGAGGGGAGTGGCCCTTTGAAATCGATAGCGAGGCGTTCAAAGGGCTGAGAAGCCTTGACCAGGTGGGCCTTGTCTGGTCTATAGAAGTGCGGTTTGCACTCCGCGCAGATCGGGCAATCCCTGGTGATGGCGTTTCCTCCTCAGTGGTGAAAGGCAGATTTCGGGCTTTGACGTAGTGGGCGAGCCGGGTGACCCCCGGGTGGCAGAGGTCATTGTAGATGGCTTTCAGGCGGTCATTTTGCATGCTGGCGCACGTACTGTGGGACAGGGCATCTGGGGGCTCGTTGAGCTTCCCCGGTCGATACATAATTTTGTATTTGTAGGTGGAGAGTTCGATCCTCCACCTCAGGATTTTATCATTTTTAATTTTGCCCCTTTGAGAGTTGTCAATGATGAAGGCAACCGATCTTTGGCCGGTGATGAGGATGAACCTTCTACCTGCGAGGTAGTGCCTCCAGTGTCGTATAGCCTCCACAATGGCTTGTGCTTCTTTTTCGACCGAGGAGTGTCAAAGTTCCGAAGCGGAGAGGGTTCGGGAGAAAAAGGTGACTGGTCTCCCTGCCTGATTTAGTGTGGCTGCGAGAGCGACCTCTGAGGCATCGCTCTCTACCTGGAAAGGGACGGATTCATCCACTGCCCGCATGGTCGCTTTGGCGATGTCCTCCTTGATCCGAGTGAAGGCCTGACGAGCCTCATCCGATAGAGGGAAGAGTGTGGCGATAAATAGTGGGCGGGCTTTGTCCGCATATTGAGGGACCCACTGGGTATAATTCGTGACGCCAAAGGGAACCCGGAGGAAATGGAAGAGGCGGCCATCGGCCTCGAACGCCGTGTAGTGGCGGTCCTCCGGGCGGATTGGGAGCTGGTGGTATGCAGACTTCAGATCCACCGTGGAGAAAATACGATACTGGCCGATCTGATTCACCATGTCTGCAATCCTGGGGAGGGGGTACGCATCGAAGAGCGTGAACCGATTAATGGCCTGACTATAGTCCACTACCATTCGGAATTTTTCACCGGTCTTGACAACCACCACCTGAGCTCTCCAGGGGCTGTTTCTGGCCTCTGATCCCCACACGTAGGAGCCTCCGGACCTCAGTCCTGATAAATACCCTGTCCTGCAGGCTGTATCGCCTGCTGCGGGTGGCTACGGGTTTACAGTCCGGAGTGAGATTGGCAAAGAGTGGAGGGGGGGAGATTCTTAGCGTCGCTAGACTGCAGATAGTGAGTGGGGTAGGGGTCCGCCGAAGCTGAGTGTGAGACTTTTGAGATTACACTGGAAATCGAGTCCCAGTAAGAGTGGGGCGCAGAGTTTGAGCAGGACGTATAGCTGAAAGTTCGAGTAGCTAGTGCCTTGGATCGTTAGGGTCGCGACGGTGCGCCGTTGGAGGTGGACAGAGTGGGAGCCCGAAGCGAGGGAGATAGTTTGCCGTGCAGGAAAAACAGGGAGCGAACAGCGTTTTACCAGATCTGGGTGTACGAAGCTCTCGGTGCTCCCGGAGTCAAAGAGGTACGGTGTACTGTACCCGTTGATTTTAACGGTCATCATCGAGTTGCGGAGGTGTTTCGGACGCGACTGGTCCAACGTGACCACGTTGAATTGCGGGTAGTCGACGACTCGATCAGCTGTGCTGGAGTGGCCCTGTGATGTATGCCCGCTGAGATCGCAGTCTTCGATTTGAGTTTCTGAGTTTGGAGAGGATGGAACCCAAGATGGCCGCGCCCGTGGATCGCACGTGGCGGGCGGCGAGGATGATGGCGTCCAAGATGGCGGCCCCTATGAGTTGCACGTGGCCGGCCACGTGGTGGGGGTTTGCCAAGATGGCGGCCCCCATGGGTCGCATGTGGCAGTTGGGGGCGGAGTCGGAGTACAGGCTGCAGCGTTACGGGGCCTGTGGGCCTGCGAGTTCGGGGAGCGAGTGCTCTGGGCTGCGAGAGAGTTTGGGGCAGGAGTTTTCTTCGCCAGGCATACCCGGGCATAGTGTCCTTTGTGACCGCAGCTGCTGCAGGTCGCGTTGCGGGCCGGGCAGTGCTGCCGCGGGTGCTGGTGCTCTCCACAAAAGTGGCACGCTGGTGCAGTATAGTGGCTGGGTGGCTGCGCGGCACAGGCCTGGGGCAGTCGCTGGTCGGGGTCCGCAGGGAACGAGGTGAGGCTGCGGAACGAGACCTCCATAGTAGTGGCGAGTTCTCCAGTGTCTTCTAAGTTTTGGGCCCCCTTCTCAAGCAAGCGCTGGTGCACATAGTTGGACCTGAGGCCTGCAACGAATACATCTCGGACAGCTAGTTCCCTGTGTTCGGCAGCAGTTGCAGCTTGATAATTACAGTCCCGGGATAAGGCTTTTAAATCGCGCAGAAATTCTTCTAGCGATTCTGTGTGGGCGCTGGCGGCGAGTCGTAAAAATGTGGCGCGCGTAGACCTCGCTGATGGGCCTCACATACATTCTGTCGAGCAGAGCCAGGGCCTCCGTATATGAGTTGATACAATTAAGTTGAGTAGAGATACGATGGCTCACCCTTGCATGCTGTAGGCTGAGTTTCTACTCCTCCGTAGTTTCTGTAGTGCTTGCTTCAGCCAGGTAGGCCTTGAAACATCTGAGCCAGTGTGAAAAGTTTTCTTTCGCCTCTGCATCCTGTGGGTCGAGTTCCGATCAGGTTTGAGGGCTGATTCCATAGTCGTTTATTACTGTTTCTTAAGACGATTAAATTGATGAGACGATCAATTCACGCGACACGTGGTTAGAAGTGAACAGTGGTTTTAATCGTCCTACAACAGAGCCTGCCTGTGACGAGATGATATCGAGATGAACTGGCAGCAGGCTCACAGCACTGATCTTTATACTTCCGGCTGCGGGAGGAGCCATGGGTGGAGCCATGGGCGGAGCCAAGGGTAGAGCCCAGTACAAACGCCTCATCTCCCCCTATGGGGAGGGCCGCGCGATTACACACAATCCGGCACAGAGTACAGGCTCAATACATGTGGGACAATACAGTGTGAATTACTGAGGTTTATAATTCACCACAATAAGAATGTAGCCTTTAAATGGCCTGAAAGAAAAGAAAATTAATAAAAACTATTTCTGTGTTAGAGTTTAAAAATCATTTTGGAAAAATACAGAAACAACTGAAATTAATTTAGGTTGGTTTAAGGACACAATAACACCGTTTATTGACTAAATAAACGCTCACAATGTTCATTTAATTGTTGACAATCCTCAACAATTAAATTTGTATCAATACTAGTCAATGATAACGGATGATCAAAAGAGAATAGCTTAAACAAAGAAGCAACATCCATAACTTCTAAGGATGATATTATTTAGTTCAATGGGGTATAAAAGATAGAGGGCACGATCTTCTGGCCTCGTTACACTTGCGCTGAAGCGTAACGAAGCCGGTGAATTGGAGGAGAGGCCAAAATCGAGTACCACACCAGGCGCAAACAGTTTGCTATGCAACCGGCCGCTCCCATAGGCAAAATCAGGACCTTGCTGTAAAAAAACAATTATCCCAACTTAAGCCCCATTTCCATACAATTAACGAGAGCTTCGCCATATCCAACAGCCGCCCATCATTCATCGGCCTCCCCAACAAGTGCTCATGCTGATGCCGATTAGTACTCCTTTTGAAAAACGTGAACCCGTGGAAGGGCTTCTGTGCCAAGGAGGTGAGTAGCAATCTTTGCTCCCAGGCAAAGAGCCCGGGTGTACTGGGCTTGCTACCAGTGCTCGGCGAAGGATGGTGTACCCTCCTCAGTGGTGGGCCACCATAGGAGGGTGAGGGGGGGGGCACAATCACTCGTGGCTCCACCATGCCAACCCCTGGATCCCAACCCCATTCTGGGGCAACCCTTGCCCGTCTGCCCCACTGATCACCCATAACCTCCGCCGACGGCTGAGGGCTCTGGCTGTGCGGATAATGTCTATTGCTAATAGGGAATTCGCATACGTGGATAAGTGTGCACTTGACACATGCCAAGTGGATTCCCGTGGGCGGGCAATGTAACAAGTGCGAGTCATGCCTAGCATTCCAATCGCACCTTGGTGCCTGGACACTGTGCCTGAACACTGCGGGAGGCAACATCACACATGGGATTTCCTTCGGATGCGCATCTGAGGAGGATGTAGCCAGCTACTTACCTCACCCCGTGGCCCTCAATGCCCCTTGGCAGGCGTCCTCTGGGGTCGGAGGGCCCGACTCACTTGCTAGTGGCACATGCGCAGCCATGCAGCCCTGCCCATGTGCTGCCTGCGAGACGCGCTTCATCAGAGGGGTGGAATTCAGGGGAGCTGGTGGCCACCGTCGCCACTCCATGCTACAGGTCCTGACTGTCAGGGTGCTTCTTTGGGCAGAGGGGCAGCTGGTTCAAGCCCCGGCTGCCCCTGCATGATCTGGCGGCTCCTCATGGTCCGCACCATCGTGTTGATGCCCTCGACGATGCTCCTCAGTAACTAGGTCATGCTCTGCAGTGCCTCAACCATGTCGACCTGCGACTGGGACGAGCTCAGCAGTGCCTCGGCCATGCCCATCTGAGAATGGGACATGTCTCGGAGAACCTCATCAAGGTTAGTCACGTGCTGGATGGCATCAGCCATGGCCATCACTGACTGCGCAATGCCTTAGAAACCTTCACTCTTGGTGCCGACGTCGTGCACCAGGCTCTCCACTGTGGTCGCCAGCAGTGTTGGCCTCGGTGCCACACATTGCCAGCGCCATCTCCTACACCCGTAGCCTCTGGGTCTCCTCCAAGCGGCTATGAATCTGCTGACATCTCCCTCTGAATGTCCCGGCCGCTCTCTATCATCTCCATCAGCTCCGGGTAACCCGTCTTCCAGAGGTTCAGCATTCGACTGGGACCCATCTGAGTCCTGGAATTCAGCAGTCTCGTCTGAGGGTTCCTGCCTTCACCTAATCAGCAGCAGTGTGATGCTCATCAGATTGTGCCCCAGGAGCCTGTCCACTAACATGTCCCACCGAGGTGTGTGTATCTGCGCTGGTGGAGGATTGGGCTGACAGCTGTGCCGCGACTATTATGGTGGCATCCTCGGAGCTCTCCACCCCTGTGAACTCCTTGGATTCAGGAAAGGGGGTCACCCAGGATGGTCCAGCGCCATCAGCTGGTGGATCTGCAGGAGAATGGACATGTGGTCAGTGAGAGGGATGGGTTAGTCAGTAAGGCAATCGCTACTCACGTTCAACAGGTCCCCCGGGTGGATCCCGCTGCTTCCTCACTTCTGCCGCATCCGCCAGCCTCCGCTTGGGTGACCGCCCTGTCCTCAGCCACCCTAATCACTTCCAGGGTCCGCTCCACGAAGGAGGTGAGAATTTTCAAGTCTGGCACCCCACCACCAGTGTGAGCCCTCTGACTGTGGGAGAGCATTTCCTGAGGAGACACAGAGAGAGCATCATTCGCCACATGCATGGTTCAGTGGTAGCCAGGGCGGGGGGGGGGGGGGGGGGGGGGGAAGGGACCAATTAACGTTTAATTGCGTTGCCGGTTTCACTGGGTAATTCCCGCTCACGACAACACAGACTCAAGCCTGCCCTGCTGAACACTGCCTGCGGGTTGGTGGCAGGGGCAGTCAGTGCTGCCAGTTTCACCAGGAAGATACAACTGGTGATACAGAGCGGTGGAGGTCATTGGTGAGTCCTGGTGGGGGCGTAAACCTACTTATCACCACCAGCAAGGGACTGGAGCAGATCGCCCAAATCGGCGCTGGGCACGGAACTCGATTTTGGCCAGACGCCTGATTGCCTGTCCGATTGCGTTTCGTGTTTACAGCATCACGAGGTGGAGAATTTCGCCCAATATCTCTTATTGGTTATCTTCCTTGCGTGGAAAAATGGTTCACTTGCTTAAACCCTTCAGGAAGTGACTATTTTAAACTCCGGTGAAGGTGATTATTCGTGGAATCATCCTGATCTGGGATTGCCCCAAATTGGGTGAGGATTATAATTCACTTCATGTTTCTCGGCAATACATCCAACGGTTCAAACTTCCTGGAGGTGGCATCCTAATGCTGCACCTCCATACTCACCATCCTATTATGGACAGTGGGCAGGCTCCTGATGCTCCATCAGAAGGCCAGCAATCCCACTGAACGAGGTTGGCCTCAACATGAAGCCATCCTCAGAGACGTCTATTTAAAATTGAAATTATTTTGACAAAGCCGTTCACTCCTTGATGCAGAGGACAAACCCCTCCGACTACATTGTTTGTCTGTGGGTGCCAGTTTTCTTGGTGGAGACTCTTTTTTTGGGCCTGGAGCCTCTGCCCTAATGGTATGCCACATGGAGGCTGACCTCATGGAGGTGGCTGCCCCCACGTGTAGGAATGGGGGAGGTCACTCTGCAAGCGTACAAATGCTGGTGAGCCTGGCAAATTAGGTCCATGGTCAGTTTAATTGGCTGTCCATCCCTGTGGTGTAGTCAATAGATTGGGTTTCCATCCGCTCACGGAAAATGTCCCGGCAGTGCAAATGCATTTTTTTGACATGGCTCCCTCCCCATTTTCCTGGCTCCTTCACATCCACACCCACCATTGTGGGACCAAGAAAATTCAGCCCATGGATACCTAGTCAACAAGGTTTACAAACACAGGAGGTCCCATCTGTTTATCGATGCCTCAGAATGTGTTCTCTCCCCCCCCCCCCCCCCCCCCCCCCCAGGTGTGATTGGGTTGATGTCAGCTGATAACTGAACATCTGCAGACCGCTTCAACAAGAAAAATTCAACATGAATTCTTCCAGACTGGCTTGGATGACCCTTGTCACATTAGTCAGGCAGCAGCTCATCACTACATGAAGAGGGTCACATGCTCTATTCGGATTGGACTCGCTGTTGGCATCTCCACTGAACCTATGAATCAAAGAAAGTGCAATTAAACTCTACAGATTTGCAGGTTCCCATAGGTACGAGGAGTTATTGCTGCAACTGATAGTGCGTCGAATGCCCAAAATGACAACCTACTCAACTTCTGCAGCTTTGTGTGCGATTCTAATCTCGCTATACTGCATGTTAATACTCACTGCTCTGGAACCTTTCATGATGCTTTCACCATGCAGTAATCCATCATCTCAGCCCTGATAATTCAAAATCATTTATCATGCTGATTGATTGGGTATCAGGATTATTGACTACAGTCATAACTTTTGATTTCATATGGCATCCACAGCAAGGAAGAATAAATATAATGAGGCTCAGGAGATTAGAAGAACTTAATAGACAAAACTATTGGCATTCTGGTCTCTTTTTAGATTCTTGAATGAATCTGCTGAAGCCCAACGGGAGTCACTGTTGCTTGTTCAATCCTGTATAATAATGATGTGCAGATAGGATTACTACTTGATCAAGGCATTGGGGAGAATGTTTATGACGAAGATGGAGAAGGCCCTTGATCACTGCAACAGCAGGACAGCCTGTAAGAAGAAAAGAAAATGGACTAGGGGAGCCATCATTCTGCAGCCAGAGAAATAAATTAGCAAGTACAACCAAATATATAGAATAATAGTTTTCTTTTTATTTGTTCATGGGATGTGGGGTATTTAAGACTAACTGCAGTTCTGTGTATCTGGAGTCTCAGGTGGCCAGAGCAGGTAAGGACGACAAATTTCCTTCCCTAAAGGGCATTATTGAACAAGATGGGTTTTTACGACCATAGTCTTATGGTCATCATTAGACATTTAATTCCAGATTTTTATTGAATTCAAATTTTACCATCTGAGCCTGGGTTCTCTAGATGACTAGTCCAGTGACAATAGCACTACACCACTGCTTCCCCACATATATGCTTCCTATTCTGTCACAAACTCAAATGCAATTGTCTTATACCTGGTGCTTGCTCTAGCCTCTAATCTACTACTTCTACTACCTCTCAGTGAAACTGCTGTACCAAACCTGCTTCCATTCTTTTGCTTTATCAAGCAATGGAGACACGACAATGACCACTAATATTAAAATCAACCTGGGGCCCAAAAACCTGGAACCAATCTATCGGATCTCTGTCGGACTCTTACCATGGGCGGGATTTTCTGACCCCCCCGCCAGGTTGGAGAATCGCCGGGGGCCGGCCTGAATCCCGCCCCCGCCGTCTCCCGAAGTCTCCGGCACCAGAGATTCGGTGGGGTCGGGAATTGCGCCGCACCTGTTCCCCCCCCCGGGCGATTCTCTGGCCCGCGATGGGCCGAAGACCCGCTGCTGTCATGCCGGTCCCGCCGGCGTGAATCAAACCACCTACCTTACCGGCGGGACCAGGCGGCACGGGCAGGCACAGGGGTCCTGGGGGGGGGGGGCGCAGGGCCATCTGGCCCCGGGGGGTGCCCCCACGGTGGCCTGGCCCGCGATCGGCGGGCGGGCCTGTGCCGTGGGGGCACTCTTTTCCTTCTACCTTCGCCATAGTCTTCACAATGGCGGAGGCAGAAGTGACCCCCTCCCCTGTGCATGCGCGGGGATGATGTCAGCAGCCGCTGGCGCATGCGTGGACGTCCGCCGGCCGGCGAAGTTGGCGTGGCGCCAAAGGCCGTTCCCGCCAGCCGGCGGGGTGGCAACCGCTCCGGCGCGGGCCTAGCCCCTCAAAGTTAGGGCTTGGCCCCTTTGTGGCGGCCCGACGCCGGAGTGGTTCACGCCACTCCACCCCGCCAGGACCCCCCGCCCCGCCGGGTAGGGGAGAATCCCACCCCATAGCTCCGATGGGAATTCATCAGATTCAGTACAACTTCACTGGATTCCTGATATGGCAAGGCTTGGCCTTACATCAATGATTCTGTGGTTACCCAGCAGGAGCTGAGCCCTCACCTGCCTTTATTAGGCCATTGACATTGGGGAAAGAAATCTCGAAGTCCTGTGGTCTAGAGCTAAGTTGCAATCCAGCATGTTATTGATCAAGTACACCTTTGCACCTCCTTGGTGGAAGTGTGGCCAACCTCAGAGTCTAGGCCAGGGTCCACGTTTGAGCTTCTGAAGTGGAGGAGGTATTATTTTTGGAAGGTCTGACTTTGTGCCCTTACAAAGGGTATAAATCATGGAGGGTACAGTACCAACTTTGATTAGCCAAACACATTGATGTATGCTGTATCTTTTGCTGGGCGGGGAGGGGTTGGTTGAGGAGATTGCACTTAAATGTACCCAAGAGTTAGGGTAATGGCCCTATCCCCATTGATCTTTGGGCCACATGTACCGAACAGAAATAAATAGTTCTATACTCGCTAAATTAAGGCAGTTCTTCAAAAGGTTAACTGGTACTTCAACTACACTGTCAGTGCCCAGTAATTTAATTCACTCCGTCTCAGGGAGTGATATGAGTTGGGTGAGAAGCATCAAATGATTGCTCAGGAATTCACCAAAAGTAAACTGCTTGCAATTGTGCCAGTCCCAAACGAGAAGTCTTTGTGTCAAACTAGTGGTAAGTCTTCTCTGGTTTATTTGCCTGTAATGATATTGCTTGGTGGAAGAATAGTGGGAATTTGAATTGTCTTCTTTGTGTTTGTATTGAGACCTTTCCAACCAATTTGGTGTAAGAATGCACTTTTGTTGTTTTCATAAACATTTTTTTCTTATTTTATAAGATCATCAGCAAATTCCTGCAAATTTGTTCAACACCTTTCCTCCTTCTAAACAAAAAGATTAGGATCTATCAAGCCATGTTTCACTGTGGGATCTGACTTGTCCCAGGATCAACAGCATCTGAGATTATAACATAATGCACAAGAGATATGTCACAGATCCTGTTTATATTCTTATGATTGTAAAAGCCGATCATTTCCTTGTATTCAGAAAATGCTGTATAAATAGTGCCTAAGGTACTACTTATACAACAGATGTCATTGTACATGTTGAAAAGTTAGTGTCTGATGCTTGTGTACAATTAAGGATGTACAGAATGCTTTCTGTTCGTTGCAGGTTTCTTGAGCACTGGGGATCAAGCTGCGAAAGGCAATTATGGGCTACTCGATCAAATCCAGGCCCTTCGCTGGATCAGCGAGAACATTGCATTCTTTGGAGGGGATCCCCTACGGATTACAGTTTTTGGATCTGGAATTGGAGGCTCATGTGTCAGCCTTCTCACTCTATCCCATCATTCAGAAGGTAAGTCATGGAAAAATGGAAATCATCCTATTTTACCTCTCCATTTACACAGCTGATTACTTCTGGTAGTTATCGGCGTCATGGTGGCACATTGGTTAGCACTGCTGCCTCACAGCTCCAGGGTCCCAGGTTCAATTCTGACCTCGGGTCACTGTCTGTGTGGAGTCTGCACGTTCTCCCCCTGTCTGCGTGGGTTTCTTCCAGTTTCCTCCCACAGTCCAAATATTCTGCAGGTTAGGTGGATTGGTCATGCTACATTGCCTGTAGAGTCCAAAAAGGTTAGCTGGGGTTAAGGGGTTACAGGGATAGAGTGGGGGTGTGGACCTTGGTCGGGTGCTAGAGTCGGTGTGGACTCGATGGGCCGAATGGCCTCCTTCTGCACTGTAGGGATTCTATGTTCTCATCTGATTTTAAGGGAAGAAACTCAGTGGAACTTGGGAGGCAAGGGGCTGGTGATTGCCAACAAGAGGAATTTTAAACAAAAGTTGAAAGGGTTGAAAATAGCGGGGAACTTGTGTAAGTGCAACTTGAAAATACAGATCACAACACAAAAGCAGTGGTATGGGGATGCAGGTGGTGGAAAGTCTAGCCAGTCTGGGAGGCTTCAGTAAGGATGCTACCGCCGGCATCCACCAAATGTAAGTCAAAGCCAGAGTGTTGATGCAGTCATCCACAATGAGGTCATAGATGGCAAGAGTTTTATTCAAGAATGATGAATTACTAGGCAGCCATTGGAGAGAAAAAGGTAAATCCACAGACAGTGCAGATGACCAAGACGATTGAAGGAACAGTGGGAGGGAGGCAAAGGCACACACGACTGGGAGCAGGAACTTTTGGAGCATCAAACTGATCCAGCAAAAGATGATGGAGGATTTCCGAATGACAAGTGGCAAAGGATAGAGTCAGTGGTGATGGAAAGCGAGTGACGATGCTTAAACTGCATCAGAGCAACATCCAGAGCCAGAACAGATCAGAGCTAGCTCAGCATAAAGTGACAAGCCCCAGTGGAAGAGATGAAAATTACCTCCCAGACA
Organism: Scyliorhinus canicula; assembly: GCF_902713615.1. Lineage (NCBI taxonomy): Eukaryota > Metazoa > Chordata > Chondrichthyes > Carcharhiniformes > Scyliorhinidae > Scyliorhinus > Scyliorhinus canicula. The sequence continues at coordinate 48,153,767 of NC_052162.1, forward strand.
CAGACAAGATAGTGGAAAGAGAGTGTCCAGCAGAGGATACAGTCATGTTGAAAAGAAGAAGTAAAAGCTGACATCACAAAAAGCCCAGAACCATCTAATGAAAGGAAGTTGACCCAGAACAAAAAACAAGTTTGTGCTCAGGACCTGCACTAGAATATAGTTCTGAAGTCCTGCGGATAACTGCATCATAGAAATAAAGGAAAGGGCAGCACGGTGGCACAGTGGGTTAGCCCTGCTGCCTCATGATGCCGAGGTCCCAGGTTCGATCCCGGCCCTGGGTCATTGTCCGTGTTGAGTTTGCACACTCTTCCCGTGTTTACGTGGGTTTCGCCCCCACAACCCAAAAACGTGCAGGGTAGGTGGATTGGCCACGCAAAATTGCCACTTAATTGGAAAACAATAATTGGGTACTCTAAATTTATCAAAAAAAATAGAAATATAGGAATAGGATATTTTGTCCCTCATTATCCTGCTAACCCGTCGGGTCATGGTGAATGAGTGATCGAACATCTTATCCCTTAATACCTTTGGTTTACAAAAGTATATCAAACTCAGATTTAAAATGAACTATTAATCAAGTATAAACATTTGCTGAAGAGAGTTTCAGTTTCTATTGCCATACACAAGTAGAATTAATTAGGAGTAGTTTGATAATTTTACTCCTCAAAGACCTAGTTCTAATTTTTAGGCGATGTCCCCAGTCCTAAAGACTCCCTAACCAGTGGAAATACTTTTTTTCTATCCATCCTATCTGTTCCCAATCAAATCACCCTTAACCTTTTCAATTCCGTGGAATACAACCCTAGTTTGTGTAATCTCTCCTAATAATTAAACATTTGGAGTCCACAGGTATTATTCTGGTGAATCGCCACATTATCTCCTCCAAGGTCAGCAGATAGAGGATTGGCATTGTAATTTAGAACGGAGTACCATAAATTTGATGAGAATGAAGTACTTCGAGAGATTAAGTAGTAGAGCAGTCACAGTGACTGAGGCGTTCAGCAGAACAATGCAATGCAAGTCCTGGAAATCAAACTTGAGCAGACCCAGCTAATGTTGCCAACACTCAGTTGGATATATTTCTGGAAGGTTGATCATCTAAAGTTTGGGTATTTTACTGCATTGATCTTATAAATGTTGGTTCTCTGGCAGTTGACCATCTTTTCACAGCATGAGTCCATACAAACATTTTTGCTCATTGGCAGAGATGGACGAAGTATCAGATATTTACCAGCGCCCTCATGAATGCTTTGTCAATGCTCTGAAAAGCTGCTTTCTCAGATTCCCCCAGAACCCAAAGGTGGACAATTCTTTATAATCTCAAACAAAAGAAGAAAACGCTGAAAGTACTCAGCGGTTCATCTAAAGATGAGCTATTCCCAAAATATTAACATTTCCAACTATTTGCAGATGCTGTCTGAATTACTAAGTATTGCCAGCATTTTTGGTCTTTATTTGAAATTTCTGGGATTTTCAGGTTTTGAGGATTTTACTTTATCATTTGCACTGATGCGAGGAAACCTGCAGTAATCTTATTGGTAGACTCCTCATTGTTTGAGCATGTGCAAGCTGTCAGTGACTTCATCATCTGCTGTGGACCCACCCTCTCTTGACTGAACAACCCAATGCAGGATTGGCACTGACGTCCACAGAACGTGATGCTTGAGAGAACTTCTGCAGCAGTGTCACCTCTGACCTGCCTCTGGGCACATTAGATGTTGCAAATTTGGCGTAGATGGTGCTTGAGATATGTTAAACCAGGTTTCAGTGCTTGCTTCCACATGGGCCGCTTAGCTGCAATGTTTTTCCAAGAGAGGTGGTCTGCAATGCAGAAATTTGTAAGACTAATTTTTAGGGTGTATTTTTATTATTTGTACTGACCATTTTGAGCTGAGCAGCAGCCTGACCTGGCCCTTTATCAGTAACATAATGGTCCACCCAACTATTCCTTCATATTTGTGTCACCTGCATCATTCAATCTATTTTCCTCTGGATCATTCGGTATAAGTTGGTACTTGTGAGGGACGCAGTGAAAGTAGCGCATACTCTGAAATATTAATGGGGTCAAAAGCATTGGGACCCAGCTTATCAAGCCTCAGAAATCTGAAGAAGACAAAAGAGAACTTAGAATGGTGCTCACAATGTGCTCCCAATTGAGTGTTATGAAGGTTCCTTGATGCAGCTGATTGATAATCAATGCAGGATGAAATAGACTAAGAATTATATTTTAAAATGAGGAGCTCTTAAGAACGTATACCCTCCCATTTCACCATCTCCGCTAAAGTCTCACTTCCTTCCCCAGGGGTGACAACTCACTGGTATAATGACTTGCACTGGAATTTTGAAAAACCTCGAGCATAGTACTTCCATTATGCATAAAATTTGCACTACACAACAGCCATGGTATTGAAATGAACTGATCCATAAAAGTAGGGTCAGAACAGGAAGAATAGATGGAAACGTTCTGGAACCCGCTTTGTTCTGGAACGTTGTGGAAGCGCCTCAGCGTGCAAGCGCCTCAGCGTGCAAGCGCCTCAGTGTGCAAGCGCCTCAGTGTACAAGCGCCTCAGTGTGGAATTACCGCAGTGTGGAAGCGCCTCAGCGTGGCAGCGCCTCAGTGTGAAGCACCGCAATGTAACTACAGAATCAGGCTGCCAAAAAGTCTCCTTTGGCAGATAATACTGAAAAGGTTAAATATCCATCAGCAGTAAATTTCTTGCTCTTATTTATCATTTTGATTTTCGTCCTTGTAGCAGTAAAAACACTATTGATTCTGAAATTTGTGACTTTCTGATTGCTCGTTTCATTATTTATTGACAGGCTATGAGCATAATTGGAATCGTTTAGAAACCGCCAGGGCACAGTATTTCCGTACAGTCTCCAACTAAATTTATTACAATATGATTTGTAATAACCAAAACCTAGAACAAAGCTATAATCACAGGAAGGTTTCATTGCCTCCCCTCTGTCATTTCATTCTAATTCAGTCCCCTGGAAGCTGCTGAAATGCATCCCTTTCGGTAATAATTCTGTAACAGAAATGATTAGTTATTGCCCAAAAGTGAATTGTGTGGAATTATATCTCTGGCAGTGGCCATAACAGTATTACTAGCAGTTGTCAGCTAAGATTATAAAAATAAGACATCACCATCCTGGGGGTTACCAGAAACTGAACTGAATTAGCCATATAAAATACTGTGGCTGCATGAGCGGGTCAGAGGCTAGGAACCTGTGGAGAGTAACTCACCCCCTGACTCCCCAAAGACTGTCCACCATCTACAAGGCACAAGTCAGGGATGTGATGGAATACTCTCCACATGCCTAGATCAGTGCAGTTCCAATAACACTCAAACTTGACACTAACCAGGACAAAGCAACCCGCTTAATTGCTACCCCTTCCACAAACATTTACTCCCTCCACCACCGACGTACAGTGTCAACCATGTGTACCATTTACAAGGTGCACTGCAGAAACTCACCAAGGCTCCTTGGCAGCATCTTCCAAACCCATGACGCTGGCATCTAGAGGGAAATGGGAAGTAAACACATGGGAACACAACTACCTGGAAAATCTCCTCTGAGCCACTCACTACCTTGACTGTCACTCGATCAAAATGATGAAACTCCCTCCCTAACAGCACTGTGGGTGTACCTACACCACCTGGACTGCAGCCATTCAAGAAGTACCTCCGTTGGACTTTGGGGGCACCTACCTTAGATACCACGTGGTCCATTGCGTCAAGGCTACGCTGGCAAATACTTGCACCAATCCATGACCACGTAAATCCTGGCCGATGGGCCAGAGCATCACGGAGGAGTGGCGAATGTGGTGTCCAGCCTGTTAATAGGATGTAAATGGATCAGTTTGGCCCATTTGCATGCTGCCATCAGGCACCAGCCGCCGATCCCGTTTTTTCCCCGACGTGAATTCTCCACACACTCTCACGGGGTGTTGCTCCCGTCAAGTGTGTGAAATTGGTGAATTTGCTCTGCTGCTTTTTTAGAGCTACAACTTGTATTTATATTGTTTCCTTAATATAATGAAGTACGTCAAGGTGCTTCACAAGGGCATTGTAATATAAAATATGACACCAAACCATATCAGGCAGTGTTAAGACATATAACCAAAAACTTGGTCAAAGAGGTAAGTTTTGAGGAGTGTCTGAAGGGAAGAAAGTAAGGTAGAGAGGTGGAGAGCTTTAGGCAGAGAATTCCAGAGTTTAGGATTCAGGCAGCTTAAGGGATGAAATGATTAAAATTGGCATACTCAAAAGACCAGAAGTAGGGGAGTGTTGTTGAACTGGACAAGGCAGAGATGCAGAAGGTAAGGCCAGGGAGCGATTTGAAATCTAGGATGAGGAGCGCAAAATGTAGATGTTGCATAACTGGGATCCTGTATAAATCGGCGAGGACAAAGGTCATGGGCGAATGGGACGTGGTATGAGTTAAAACCAGGGTAGCAGAACTTTAGATGCCATTGAGTTTATTAAAGCATGTTCATATATATGTTTGCATTGAGTTTATCGAGGGCAGAAAGTGGGAAACTGGCCTGGGGTGCAGCCAACTCTAAGGGTAACGAAAGCTTGGATCAGGATCTCAGCAGCAGATGAGTTGAGGCAACGGCAATTTCCAAAATAGAAACAGGTAGTCTCAGTGCTGATGCAAATAAGTGTTCGGCTGTTCACCCTAGGCCAAATATGGCAAAAGGACTGCGAACAGTCTGGGTCAGCCTTAGATTGCAGCCAAGAGGGGGATGAAGTCAGTGGTTAGGGAACAGCATTTGTGACATGGACTGAAAATAGTATCCGCGGTCTTCTCAATATTCAATTGGAGGAGATTTATGCTCACCCTTATTGACAAAGTTAAACCGCGAGAAGCTAATTGTGTGATAGACTGACAGCAGGTTTAGCTGAGAGACATCAAGGAAGTGAGTTTGACCTGAGAATGTGAATCTAATGCTAAGCAATTAATCACACTGTCATAAAATGGTTTAACAAGAGAGGAGACTTCACAAATTTAAAATGGAACAAAATCAAAACAAAACATCATGATGTGACCATCACTTCCGAAAGGCACTCAGAGACCAGGCCAAGAACTCATGAGTTACCTGTGCATGTTATCAAATTCAGTAATAAGCAGCGAGCTAGATTTGGTTAATAACTTAGCAGTATGAGAGCATTTATCCAATAATGATCACATAACAAATTAATATAAAAGTAAAATACTGTTGGTGCTGTAAATGTGAAATAAAACAGGTATATTCAGCACGCCTGGCAATATCTGTGGAGAGCAAAACACAATTAACGTTACGTGTCCCGAAGGCTCTGGGACTCAGAACATTGACTCTGTTTCTCTCTCCACCGATGCTGCCAGACCTGCTGGGTTTTTCCAACATTTTCTGTTTTATATATTATGTAACAAATTCAATTTGGCATTTGAAAGGGAGAAATGTGAAACAGCCATTGAGTTTCAAGATTTAGGTAATTTCAATGAGACAGCAAGAGTCTATTGTAAACTGGACAAGCTACTTAACAAGTATAATGACAGAAGATTAGTGGGATGTGTTCAAAAAATAATTTAAGGTGGTACAGAATCTGTTTATACTCCTAAAGGGCAAGCACAATACTTGGCAGAAGAAGTAGCCACAGGTGACTAAAGAGAGCAAATTAAATAATAGAAAAAGTGTATAATAATGCAAAAAATGCACAGATCCTTCCCAATGGGAAAGTTACAACAAATAGGAAAGGGCAACAACAGATAGAGCTACAAAAAGGGAGAAGGAAATGAAACTTGCACGGGAAAAATCAACACAAAAGAATTGCATTTAGGGAAAAATGGGTGGCCAGGAGTAATGTAAACTCCTTGAAAACTCATAATGATGAGGCTGCTATGCTGATAATGAGATTGCATCAATATACAGTTCAAAAAAAAAAAATTTTTAGAGTACCCAATTCATTTTTTCCAATTAAGGGCCAATTTAGCGTGGCCAATCCACCTATCCTGCACATTTTTGGGTTGTGGGGGCGAAACCCACGCAAACACAGGGAAAATGTGAAAACGCCACACAAACAGTGACCCAGAGCCGGGGTCGAACCTGGGACCTCAGCGCAGTGAGTCTGCAGTGTTAACCCACTGTGCCACTGTGCTGCCCTATCAATATTTACAGTTGAGGAAGAGGTTACCATGCCAAAAGTCCCAAGAAAATAATATTGAATTAGGACAGGTCTTCATAAAAAAGTCAGCAAAATAACTGTACTTAAGAAAATGGTGGCACTAAAGAGTGCCAAACACCCAGTGTTGTGCTTTGTGGTTCCACTGATGATGAAGATACAGACAGAACATGTATGTGTTCAACTAGTACGATGATTTATTGTCAAACATGTGGAAAAATAACTAACAGATTTATATACAGACAAAGTTTCGCAAATTCATAGGGAGCTACTCTAAGTGCGACTATCCTGTTGTACGTCCTACTACCGACTGGCAGGTCACTTCAATCACATGACCCATGTCTGACGCCTCCCGCTGGCCTGAGGTCAGGGGAGAGATTCTCCCATCAGGAGATAAGTGCCAACGCCGGAGTGTTTCACTCCGGCATCGGAGGCCGCTCCTCGCCCCCTATTCTCCCACCCCCCGGGGGCTAGGAGCGACGCCGCATCATTTATGCGTGCCAGGCCTTGGCGCCCCGTAAATGACGTCACCCGCGCATGCGCAGGTTGGCCGGCGGCAACCCGCGCATGCACAGTTGCCGTCTTCCTCACGGGCACCCCGCAAGAAATGTCGGAGTGATCTTGCGGGGCGGCGGAGGAAAGAAGTGCCTCCTTCAGAGAGGCCGGACCGCCGATCTGTGGGCACCGATAGCGGGCCAGACCCCTTTTGAGCGCCCCCCCAGTGCTGGATCCCCCCTCCTCTCCCCACAGGCCGCCCCACCCCCCCCCCAGCATTCCCGAGCTGTTCACGCCGGCAGCAACCAGGTGTGGTCGGCACCGGCAGGAACACGTCGTATTGGGCAGGCGAACGCCGATTCTCCGAGCGGCAGCCATAAATCCCGCCGCGCTGGTTTGGGGGGGGGGGTGGAAGAATCACGTGCAGGTGCTGGGGCGGCGTGGTGGGACTCGCCCGGCGCCCCCGCAATTCTCCCACCTGGCGTGGGGGGGGGGAGAATTACGCCCCAGACCTGTGATTACATGTACTGATATGCAACTTTATATATTTATACAACTATATACATTTATGTGTGTATGCATATCATCACACCCAGAACCAGATGATTTCCATCCCAGGGATTTAGCGGAAATAAATGAGAAGATTGCAAATGTCATAACTATAATATTCCAAGTGTAGTATAAGGGAAGGGTTAACATGGGACTGAGTACTGGACCACCAACACAATGATGTAAAGGAACATGTGACCAGCAGCTAGGGGTCAGTGCAGTGTTGGACAAAGCCATGTGTAGAAACAAGCATGGAGACAGCTTCTGGATTACCCAGTTGGAAAGTTACACTGAATAAGAAAGGTGACAACAGATGGAGCTACAAAAAGGGAAAGATATTAAGCACATAATATAAATACAAATTATTGCTCTAAAAAAACATCATAACCTTTATTAGTATTACAAGTAGGCTTACATTCACACTGCATTGAAGTTACTGTGAAAATCCCCTAGTCCCCACACACAGACGCCCATTCGGGTACACAAAGGGAGAATTCAGAATGTCCAATCCACTTAACAAGCATGTCTTTGTGGGTGGAACCAGACCGCCCAAAGGAAACCTACACATAGATAGGGAGAAGGTGCAGACTCCAAGTAGACAGTGACTCAAACCCGGAATTGAACCTGCGTCCCATGCGCTGTGAAGCAACAGTGCTAACCACTGTGCTAACTTGCCACCCATGCACAGTAGAGTAAGTTCACCAATTTCACTCTACTCTTTACTCCACTCATGTATACAGGCCGGGATTCTCCGAAATCCCGGCCAAGTGTTGACACCGGCGTCAAAACCGGCGCAAGCGACGCCAGCGTCAACAGGCCTCCAGGCCCAGGCATTCACCCCTTCTTCAGGGGCTAGTACGGCTGTGCGCTTGAAAGCCGGCACGGCCCGATAGGGCCGGCGCTGGTCCGCGCTCGTGCGTATGTTGCCGTCTCCGTGCAGGCCCCCGGACAATATGGCGGAGCCCTACAGGGGCACGAGCGGAGGGCCATTGTCCCCCCCCCCCCCCCCCCCCGGGAACTAGCCCGCCCACCAATCGGTAGGCCCCGATCACGGGCCTGGCCACCATGAAGACCCCCCCCCCCCCCCCCCGGAGTCGGATTCCCCCCCCCACCAGGACGGCCCCAGCAGCCATAACTCCGAAGGTCCCGCCGGATGGGACCATATGTAAGCCACAGGGGCTGACCAGTGCGACGGTGACCGCGCGGGCACGATTGCTGCCGATTCTCCAGGGATTCTCGCGTCATCCCCCCCCCCCCCCCCCCCCCCCCCCCGCCGATTCTCCAAGTCTCGGCCATTATTTCTAGCAGATAAATAGTTCTGTTGCACTAAAAGTATAGGAATAAAACCGCCCAAAGTTTCTCTTGTCTCGCGAACCATTTCTTTAGATTGGAGAATTGTGCATGTCAGTCCATTATTTAAGGAAGTTGAGGGCGGCATCTGAGGGAACTATAGAGCAGTTAGGATGACTTCTGAAGTTGGGAAATTATTCGAGTTTGTAAGTAAGGAGAGGGTGACTAAACAGGTTGAAAAGTTTCAGTTGATCAAATCCAGCAGAGATTTGTATGGGGTGGATCATTCCTGTCAAACCCCTGATTGAATCTTTGGAAGAACTAGGTGACTAAAGTACTTGAACAGGAGAACTTGTAAGAAGATTGGGCGGGATTCTCCGAGCACGCGCCAGGTCAGAGAATTCCCGGGGGGGGGCCGCGCGAATCCCGCCATGCCGCTCCGGCGCCTGGACGCGATTCTCCGGAGGGCGGGGAATCGGTGCCATTGGCCCCGGCGCGGCGTCAGTTGGGGTCCGCTCTACGCGGCCCCCCCTCGCGATTCTCGGCCCGAGATGGGCCGAGCGGCCGTAGAAAAAAACCCAAGTCCCGCCGCCGCCGCTCTAACCTGGTCTTACCTAGCAGGACCTCAGCATGAATGTATCCGGGGGCGGCCTGGTGGGGGGGGGGGGGGGGGGGGTTTCCGACCTGGGGGTGGGGGGGGGGCCTCCGCTGTGGCCTGGCCCGCGATCGGGGCCTGTCGATCGGCGGGCCGGCCTCTCGGGCTAGGGGCCTCCTTTGTTCCGCACCAGGCCCTTTAGCTCTACGCCATGTTGCGTCGGGGCTGGCGCGGAGAAGGGAGCATCTTCGAGGCGGCCCGATGCCGGAGTGCTTCACGCCACTCCTTCACGCTGGAGTTGCCCGCCCCTCTGGTTTTTGCAGAATACCGCCCTATGTTCTCCCGCTGTAGGTGAATTGCAACTTACATTTATGCTCCCAGATCAGGAAGCGATTCACTAGTCTTTGCCATGAAAATCTATGCATGTCAAGGATTACGAGCAATTCCCGAGGGAATCCCGCTATCAGGCTGCATTTTGAGGGACGACCCGGATTTTCCAGGTTTCACCCCCCTTCCCCAAGGTACCTGATCCACCCCCACCCGGAGATCCAGTAAATAAAGGGACCCCTCCCAGAGACACTCTAAATAATGAGACCCCCCAGAGACCCTCTACATAAAGAGCCCCAACCCCAGAGACCCCCTAAACAAGGAGATCCCTCAAAGACCTCCCAGAAAAGAGAATCCTGTGAGGAATCCACCCAGAAAAGAGACACGTGTCTGGAACGTGGAGAGCAGTCCAAACAGAGGCAGTGAAAAAAAAAAATCACTGTTGTCACCAAGGCAATAAACCTGCTGGCTCTGATAGAGGAAGCACCACATGCCAATTCCTGGAAAGAAAAAACAGTGAACTGTGTTTAAACCCCTCAGATCCATGATGTGGAAGCCTTTCATTCATTTATCTTAATGGGCTGTGATTGACAGCTTCCACACACACACCACTGTCATCCTTGCTTGATTCGTCTTCCTTCACAGCTGAGTAACTCTCAAGTGCTCGAACTTACAGCACTTAAGATGCACATCCAGGCAGTTTTTTTAAACGCAGGGTCTCTGTTCCACCACCAACTCGGGCAGTGAACTCCAGTCATCTACCATTGTCTGGGTAAAAACGTTCTTCCTCATGCCCCCTCTACACCTTGTGCCATTTATCTTGAATCTATGTACTCTGGTTCTCGAATTCTCCACCAAGGGAAACAATTTGATCTTGGCCACTCTATCTCATAATGTTGTACAACTCAATTAAGTCACCCCTCAGCCTTCTTTGTTCCAAGGAAAATAACCCCAACCTATCCAATCTCTCCTCGTAGCTACACTTTTCTAGCCCTCTCAACATTCTTGTAAACCTCTTCTGCACTCTCTCCAGAGAAATTACGTCCTTCCTGTAGTGTGCCGACCAGAATTGTGGTGTGGGGAGAAGGAAGCTATTTAAAATGGATGGACTGATGTTAATGTCTTTTTCATAAAGGATAAACTATTGTAGTAGGAACGATTAATTGGAGAAGCGAAGAGGGATCATGAGAAAAGATTGACAACGAATATAAAGGGGAATCTCAAAGTCTCCTATAGGTGTATAAATAGTAAAAGGGTGGTAAAAGGAGGAGTAGGGCTGATTAGAGACCTGAAAGGGAATTTTACACATGGAGGCTAGGGCATGGCTGAGGTATAAAATTAATGCTTTGCATCCTTCTTTTACCAAGGAGTTAGATGCTACCCTGGATGTGGTGACAGAAGAAGAAACACTGGAACTAGAATGGTTCAAAATTGATAAGTTGAATAGACTGTTTGATAGTTGACAAGGCACTGGGACCGGGTGAAATGCACCCACGATATTGAAGGAAATGAGAATGGAAATTGCAGGGCGCTGGCCATAATCTTCCACTCTGCTTCAGACTCGGGGAGGTGCCAGAGGACTGAAGAATTCCAAATATATTGGGCGGGATTCTCCCACAATTGGCGGGATGGCCCAGCGCCGACACCAAGAGCGGTGCAAACCACTCCGACGTCAGGCCAACCGGTAGTTGCAGAATCCTCCGCACTTCTGGGGGCTAGGCCGGCGCCGGAGCGATTGGCGCTGCGCCAACTGGCGCTGAAGGTCCGGCGTGAGTTGGCGCATGCGCAGAACCGCCAGCGTGGCTCCGTGCATGCGCAGACCGGCAGGCCTGTTCCCCATGGGTCAATATTGAGACCCTTGCTTTTCCCGATCTGAATTAATGATCTAGGTCCTGTTGTGCAGGGGACAGTTTCAAAGTTTGCAGATCACATGGAACTTGGAAGTATTGTAAACTGTAAAGAGGACAGTGCAGAATTTCAAAAGGACGTAGACATGTTGGTGGAGTGGGCAGATAGTTGGTGTCATAATATACACACAAGTATATGATGGTGCACAGACAGACATTGATTAACACACAGGACGACCAATGAACACACAGAACACAGCAGCCAATCACCAGACAGGACTAGGCCACTATAAAGCCAGAGGGTACTAGTTTTCTCGCTCTCTTGGGATCCAGCCTCTGAGACAGTCAGAGCCTGTGAGCAACAACTAGAACATACACCATGTGTTAGTAAGATAGTCTGGTCAGGTTAGCCTCAGGTCTCCAGTCAACTCAGCATAGTGTCAACCCACAGTTAAAGCATGTATGATAGTTAAGAGTTCAATAGAATCGAGTTGCATTTCTTCAACTGTTGGAAGCCTGTCTCTCTCACTGCTACAGTAAACGCAGTCCTCGCAGACCCAACACATCAGTTGGCAGGTGAAGTTCAATTCAGAAGTGTAAGCTGATGCATTTGGTAGGAAGAACATGGAGGGACAAATAAGGGGTAACATTTTTAAAGAGGTGCAGGAGCAGAGGGGACTGGCTATATATGTGCACAGATCGTTGGAGGTGGCAGGGCAGGTGGAGAGGGCAGTTAAAAAGCATATAGTGTCCTAGGCTTTATTAATAGGGGCAGAGAGTACAAGAAAGGGCAACATGCTGGCATGGTGGTTAGCACCGCTGGCTCAAAATGCCAGGGACCCAGGCCTTGAGTGACCATCTGCGAAGTTTGCACATTCTCCTCGTGTCTGTGTGGGTTTCCTCTGGGTGTTCCAGTTTCCTCCAAGAGTCCACAGATGTGCAGGTTAGGTGAATTGGCCATGCTAAACTGCCCCCTTAGTGTCCACAGATGTGCAGGTTAGGTGAATTGGCCATGCTAAACTGTCCAATTAGTGTCCACAGATGTGCAGGTTAGGTGAATTGGCCATGCTAAACTGTCCAATTAGTGTCCACAGATGTGCAGGTTAGGTGAATTGGCCAAGATCAATGTGCGGGGTGGTGGGTTAAGGCGGGGGAGTGGGCCTCGGTAGACTGTTCTTTTGGAAGATCAGTGAAGACTCGATGGGCCGAATGGTGCCCTTCTGCACTGGAGGGATTCTATGGATTAGGCTGAATTTATACAAAACATTAGTTAGATCTCAGCTGGAATATTATGTACAGTTCTGGGTGACCCTCTAGAGTAAGGATCTGTACGCATTGACCAGAGTCCAGAAGAGGTTTACGAGAATGGTTCCCAGGATGAGAAACTTTAGTTATGAGGATAGATTGGGCAGGTTTGGACTGTTTTCCTTGGAGTGAAGAAGGTCATGTGGAGATTACATAGAAATGTTCAAACTCATGAGGGGGTTGGGCAGATTAGATAGAGGGAATCTGTTCCCGCTTGTAAAGGGCTAAAGAAAGAGGTAGCACAGATTTAAAGTGTTTTGCAAAAGAAGAAAATGTGATGAGAGAAAATGTTCTTTCACACAATGAGTGGTTGAGGTCTGGAATGCACTGCCTGGAAGTGTGATGGAGGCAGGTTCAATCGAGGCATTTAAGAGGGCATCAGAAGGTTACTTGAATAGAAATAATGTGCAGGGATGTGGGGAAAAGGCAGGAAATGGCACGAAGTCAAGCTGCTCATTTGGAGAGCTGGTGCAGACATGATGGGCCAAATGGCCTCCTACTACTCTGTAACAATTATGAGATTCTATGATTCTGTCTGGGCAGCAAGTTAAAAGACCACAAACTGCCTGCATATCAGCAGCCAGCAGTATCCTGCTGGCTTCCAATTTAACTAAGTGGAGTTTAACCCTGTCTTTAACTGAGCACATGGGTTTCCTGAGCTTCCTGGAACTTGCCAGCTTGAACAAAGACGTCAACAGTGATTGATGGGGCTGAGCTTTTAAATATTGAGATATGATAGCTGCTTCATTGCCTAAGTGAAAGGATTTTGCTCACAGTACTTGTTACATGACTTTGCTTTCACTGTTTGGACATGATTTTCAACACTTTGGAGGTCATTTCACCAGCTTGGGAGTTTTTGTTCACCTTTCACCTGCACTTCCCTCCTGTCAGACGTCACAGCAGCATTGGGAACCAGTTTGCAGCCCCACTCTGGACTTCAGATGAGAAATATTGGGAGCAGCAACAGGGGCAGCACCAGTAGGAGCAGCACAGACCTTCTGCTCAACCACATGCCGCTCCATAAGACAGATGGGACAAGCAGAGAATTCTGGAATGACTCAGTACCAGTGGCTCAGGAGGCTCAGGCGTTTTTGTCAGGTGATTGCTGACTTTTGCAGCCTTCTGGTAGAAGCAATCACACTCCGTGGTCACAACAGCATTTCATTTCTTTCCCTTTAGCTCCTTCGAGCGATCTGCAGGGTTTATTTGTAGAATCTCACAAACTGCTGTTCACAAATCCATCTCCCAGGTAATCAATCCTATGTTTTTCGGGGCTGGCCCTGAAGTGCACTTTGCCACTGATGAGGCTGGTCAGAATGAGGGAACCTTCAGACTTTCAGTACAGGCTAGATTCCCACAGCTACATAGAGTCACAGCATATGCACATGTGGCAATTAAGGTTCCCTGAGATTACTCAATGGTATTTTTATGAAATTCTTTCATGGGATGTTAGCATCACTGGCAAGGCCAGCGATTGTTGCTCATCCCTAATTGTCCTTGAGAAGATGGTGGTGAGCTGCCGCCCTGAACTGCTGCAGTCTGTCTGGTATAGGTAGACCTACGGTGCTGTCATAAAGGAACTTTCAGGAATTTGACCCAGTGACAACATAGTTCCTAGCCAGGAGGTTGTAAAACGTGGGAGGGGAACTTGCAAGTTGCCTCTGCTGCCCTTATTCTTTGGGTAAGCGTTCTCCAAGTAGACATTCCGTTTGGACCTGTAAAGACTTAATTACCTGTAAAGACTCGCATTCAAAGTCTCGTCTTGCATCTTTGACTTTGCCTATATGTTTCTGGAACCTACCTGAGGAAGGAGTAGTGCTCCGAGAGCTAGTGATTTGAAACAAACCTGGTGTTGTAAGACTACTTACTGCGCTCACCCCAGTCCAATGCCGGTATCTCCACATCTTATTCTTCTTGTTGAAGCTGCAGGTTTGGAAGGTGCTGTTGAAAGAGCCTTGGTAAGTTGCTACAGTGCAGTTTGAATATAGTACACACTAAGCAGCGGTGGTGGAGGGAATGAACTTTTGTGGATGGGTTTCCAATCAAGCAAGCAGCTTTGTCCTGGATGGTGCTGTTGGAGCTGCACTTAGGCAAGTGAAATTTATTCCACACACTCCTGATTTGTGCCTTGTAGATGGTGGACAGGCTTTGGGGTGTTAGGTGGTGAGTTACAGTCTGCAGAATTCCCAGCCTCTGATCTACTCTTGTAGCCACAGTATTTATGGCTAGTTAAGTTTCTGGTCAATAGTAACCCCCAGGATATTGATGATAGGGGATCCAGCGATGGTATTGCAGTTGATTATCAGGGCAAATAGTTAGATTCTCTCTTGTTGGACATTGTCATTGCCTGGCACTTGGGTTGCTCAATTGTTACTTGCTATGTATCTGCCCAGCCCAAATGTTGTCCAGGTCTTACTGCATATGGATTCAACTACATCAATAGCTGGGGAGTCACAAATGGTACCAAACACTGATCAGTGATCACCCACATTTCTGGCCTGATGATGCAGAGATGGTCATTAATGAAACAGCTGAAAATGGTAAGGCCCATAAGACTACCTTGAGCAACTGAGGCTCAGCACTTCAGCCTTCTACAACCACAACCATCATCCTTTGTGCTGCTTATGACTTCACTAGTACAGAGTTTTCCCCCTGATTCCAATTGACTTCAATTTTGCTAGGGCTCCTTGATGCCACACTCGATTAAATGCTGCTTGGATGTCAAAGATAGTTGCGCTCACCTTACCTCTTGAGTTCAGCTGTATTGTTCATGTTTGGACCAAGGATGAATCAGATAAGGAGCTGAAGGGCCCTGGTAGAACACAAACTGAGTATCAGTGAGCATTTATTTCTGAGCAAGTACCCTTTGATAGTACTATTGATGACTTCTTTCATCATTTTGTTGATAACTGAGAGGAGATTGGCTGAATTGGATTTGTGTACAGGACATAGCTGGAAAATGTTCCACATATTGGGTAGGTACCAATGTTGTGTCTGTATTGGAACAGCTTGGCTGGGGAGCGCCAAGTTCTGGAGCACAAGTCTTCAGTATTATTGTTGGAATATTGCCAGGGTACATAGTCTTTGCAGTATCCAGTCGCTTCAGAGATTTCTTCATATGATGTCGAGTGAATAGAATTGACTAAGGACTAGCACTTGTGTTTTTTGGACCAGATAAAGCCAAGATGGATCATCCACTTGGCACCTCTTCCTGAAATTGGTTACAAATATTCTTCCTTACCTTTTGCAATGATGTACTGGGCTTCCCCTTTATTAAGGATTGGAATATTTGTGGAACCACCTGTTTCAGTTGATTGTTTAATTATCCACTCATTCAAGACTAGGTGTGAGAGGATTGCAGAGCTTTGATCTAATTCATTGGCTGTGGGGTTGCCTAGATATGTCTATTGTATGCTACTACATCGTTATACATATATGGCATACATATAGTCCTGTGCAGAAGCTTCACCAGGTTGACACTTAATTTTAGTTATGCCTGCTGCTGCTCCTTGTGTGCTCTCCTGCACTCTGTATTGAACCAGGGTTGACTCCGGCACTAGCCTTCTGGAAGCAAACAAAGATACATAGGCATGAGGACAGGTTTGGTCCTTGTGGACTGGGCAGGATAACTGAAAGGTAGGATAGTTGATGAGTAGTGGCAGATTTTAAGTCGATAGTCAATTCCTCCCAACTAAAATATATTCCAGAAAAGAAGAAAGACTGTAAGAGGGGGGAAAACATCAATGGTTAAGCACGGAAGTTAAAGATAACATAAAGACAATACCAACGCAGACTGTACTATAAAGGCCAGTGGCAAGCTGGAAGATCGGGACACTTTTAAAGATCACTGGTACCATCCCAACAATAACAGGTAATGCAGAGGTAATAGAAAGGGAGGAACTTAGAACAATCAGCATCAATAGGGAAAAAGTACTTCGGAAACTATTGAGATTGAAGGCAGACATGTCCCCAGGGCCTGATGGCCTACATCCTAGGGTCTTAAAGGAAGTGGCAGCAGAGAAAGGGGCTCCATTGATTATAATATTCCAAAATTCCCAAAATGCTAATGTAATGCCCTTAACAAAAAGGTAGGAAGACAGAAAGTAGGAAGGTATAGACCAGTTAGTTTAACATCTGTCATTGGGAAATTGTTAGAATCCATTAGTAAGGAAGTAATAACAGGACATTTCGAAAGTCAAAATACAATCTATCGGAGTCAGCATGGTTTTATGAGATGTAAATAATGTTTGACTGTTGCCTTTGTCATGTGAGAGTACTTTTAAGAAATGGGTGTTTATCAAATAGCTGTAGTGATGTTGGAGCGGGGCTGTCTGTCTGTTTTTACTTGCGTTTTTGAGCTGGCAGCTACAGTGTGTGTTTAGTTTCGTTTTCAGAGTTGGAGCTGCATCCAGCCAAACAAGGTGTAATATTGATCTCTCTCTGCATGAAAATAATGTCTTCAGATCACTTGCTAATTTAAAAGTGATAAACGCTCTCAGTAGAGAATTTAAACCTGCTGTCTTTGTTAAAGAAGGTATTTGTCTTCTGGATGTTGCAAAGAAAGATTAAGGGTTACTTATAGAGTACTGTATTCTTTGGGGTGAGTACTTGAGTTGATAGTTGCTAAGATGTTTACTGTTTGTTTATAAAATGTTAACTGGATTCATATAATAAACATTGTTTTGTTTTAAAAAGTACTTCAGATCTCTGTTGCATCATACCTATAGAGTGGGCCCTTGTGCTCCCCATAACCAAAATCTATTAAAAGTTGTGGGTCAGGTGAACTCCATGATACACTTTGGGGTTCTCTAAACCTTGGCCCATAATACCTTTGATAACTTTGTCTTTCGTCCTCTAGATCGTTGAGCCTTGGAGTGCCATGTCTCACTTTGGGATACCAGCTCTGTGGCAAATGTACCCTCTGCGGTCCCTGAGTCCTGAGTGAAGGCCCCAGTGGTGTCTGCTCAACACTCCTCCTTTGGGTTCCCAAGGGCCCCTCTCTGACTCCATGAGAAGGGGCAAAATAGAGTGCAATCGAGGTGCCCTGTCCCCCTCTCATGTACCCACTGAAAAGATCGCTCATGGCTATAGTGATGGCGTGCACGTCTGTGCATTTCTGACAGAAACTGGCCAATCTGCTGGACCAGGTTCTCCATGACAGCTGCCCCTCCCCTATGGAGACCTCAGTGTGCGCACATTCGGTACCACTTCATAAGAGAGCAGGCCAATGGGCTCCTCTGCCATACATGCAATCTGTTTGGGGTCTTCAGCATCTTTGCCTGATGTTCCCCCACCTCTAGCTGCATCTCCAACGTCTTTTCTTGGACTGCTTCTTGGGCTTGTCATTTGACTCGGTCTTCGCAGAGGCCTCTTCCCCTGCAACCCTCTGAGTGCCGGTGACCTTGGCAGTCATGTCTCCTCCTGCTGTCGACACATGTCTGTGCGATGACCACCAGATTGTGAGGCCCTGCCTGAACTAAATCTAGCACCCACTGAGGTGTGCATCTCTGGCCTGAGCAGCGGGTGCAGTGATGGCTCTAGAGGTGCATTATCATCATTGTCGTCATCCTCCTCAATTCTCTGTGGGCTGGAGCTAGACTCTGGTTCAGGATCAGGCCCCAACCTAATCTTGCTGGCACTTGTAATCGAAAGAAGAGACAGTGAGTGACTGCATGGGGTGCCTCCAACATGGCACCAAACATGACCCTTGGGTTTCTATGCAAATACATTAAGCATGGTTCCTCACTGGATCATTGGGAGAGGCCAGCCTCGCTATCTACACATTTGCGGCCATGATCCTCCTCTGCTAGCTCAGCAGCCCATTTATTGAATGGTGTGGGTCGGCAGAGATTATGCATGGGCCCTCCTGTCTTCTCTCTCTTGCGCCTGTCGTGCATTAGCCTATCCTGCACAAGATGATTGAGGGCAATTGGGATGCTGGTGGCATTCACATGCGGCCAGTTTTTAACCACCAACCCACTGGCAACTGTGTGCCATGTGAAAGATACACTTAGGCTGGTTTATAGCTGATAAACATTAGACAGAAAAATAAAAATGCCACACACTGTTAAACACCTACATAAATATCCTTGTGAATCTACAAATTCATTTTCCTGTTATTCTCATGTGCTGTAACACCCTTCAGCAGAATTAGCTGCTCGTTTCCGCACTCTTGGGTTACTGGGTGATATGTTCACTGGCCACAGGTGAGATGCCAGAGCCTGGAGGACAACCAACATGGTATCATTATTCAAAAAGGAAAGTAGGATAAAAAACCAAGTAACTACAGGCCAGTGAGCCTAACATCAGAGATTTTGAAATTATCGGAAAAGATTCTGAGGGACAGAACTAATCTCTGTTTGGAGGGGCAAGGATTAATAAGGGATAGTCAGCGTGTCAAGGGAGATTATGTGTAACAAATTTGATTGAATCTTTCAAGAGGAGACGAGGTGCATAAATGAGGGCAGTGTGGTTGATATTGTCTACATGGACTTCAGTAAGTCTTTTAACAAAATCCCGCATGGTAAGAGACCATGGGAACCAGAGCAATTTGGCAAATTGGATCCAAAATTGGCTTTGCGACAGGAGCAGAGGGTTTTGGTGAAGGTTGTTTTTTTTGTTGTTTTTTTAAAATAATTTTTATTGGAATTTTTACAGAAAATCTAACAACAAATCTAACCCCCCCCCAAACCCAGTAAACAACAAGAAAACTTAAAAATAAATTAAAGTTAAATAAACAAACATAGTCATCATTCCCCCCCCCCCCCCCGGGTTGCTGCTGCTGACCCCGTACCCTATCGTTGAGCCAGAAAGTCGAGGAAAGGTTGCCACCGCCTAAAGAACCCTTGTACCGATCCTCTCAGGGCGAATTTGACCTTCTCTAGCTTAATAAAACCCGCCATGTCGTTGATCCAGGTCTCCGCGCTTGGGGGTCTCGCATCCTTCCACTGTAGCAAGATCCTCCGCCGGGCTACTAGGGACGCAAAGGCCAGCACACTGGCCTCTTTCACCTCCTGCACTCCTGGCTCCACCCCAAACCCAAAAATCGCGAGTCCCCAGCCTGGCTTGACCCTGGATCCTACTACCCTCGACACCGTCCTCGCCACCCCCTTCCAGAACTCCTCCAGTGCCGGGCATGCCCAGAACATATGGGCATGGTTCGCTGGACTCCCCAAACACTTGACACACCTGTCTTCGCCCCCAAAGAACTTACTCATCCTAGACCCTGACATGTGGGCCCGGTGCAGCACCTTGAATTGGATGAGGCTAAGCCGCGCACATGAGGAGGAAGAGTTAACCCTCTCCAGGGCATCAGCCCATGTCCCATCTTCGATCCGTTCCCCCAGTTCCCCCTCCCACTTAGCTTTTAGCTCCTCTACTGACGCCTCCTCCACCTCCTGCATTACCTTGTAGATACCAGATACCTTCCCCTCCCCAACCCAGACCCCCAAAAGCACCCTGTCACTCACCCCCCTCGCGGGAAGCGAAGGGAATCCCTCCACCTGCCGCCTAGCAAACGCCTTTACCTGCAGATACCTGAACATGTTTCGCGGGGGAGCCCAAATTTCTCCTCCAACTCCCCCAGGCTCGCAAACCTTCTATCAATGAACAGGTCCCTCAGCTGTCTGATGCCCGCTCTGTGCCAACCCTGGAACCCCCCATCAATGTTCCCCGGACGAACCGATGGTTCCCCCTTAACGGAGCCTCCATCGAGCCCCCCACTTCTCCCCTATGTTGCCTCCACTGCCCCTAAATCTTGAGGGTAGCCGCCACCACCGGACTCGTGGTATACCTCGTAGGAGGGAGCGGCCATGGCGCCGTTACCAGGGCCCCCAGGCTTTTATCTCCACAGGACGCCCTCTCCATCCGTTTCCATGCTGCCCCCTCCCCCTCCATCACCCACTTGCGCACCATCGACACATTGGCCGCCCAATAATACCCCGAGAGATTGGGTAACGCCAGCCCCCCACCATCTCTACCCCATTCCAAGACCCTCTTCACCCTCGGGGTCCCATCCGCCCAAAAAAATCTCATGATGCTGCTAGTCACCCTCCTAAAAAAGGCCCTAGGGATAAAGATGGGCAAACACTGAAAGAGGAACAAGAACCTCGGGAGAACCGTCATTTTGACGGACTGCATTCTACCCGCCAGCGATAGCGGCACCGTCCCACCTTTTAAATTCCTCCTCCATCTGCTCCACCAGCCTGGTAAAATTAAGCTTATGGAGAGTCCCCCAACTCCTGGCCACCTGCACCGCCAGGCATCTGAAACTCTTCACTGCCCTCTTAAACGGGAGCCTCCCAATTCCCTCCTCCTGATCACCTGGGTGTACTACAAATACCTCACTCTTGCCTAAATTTAACTTATACCCCGAGAAGCTCCCAAACTCCACCAACAGCTCCATCACCCCCGGCATTCCCCCTTCTGGGTCCGCCACATACAACAGCAGGTCGTCCGCATCCAGCGATACCCGATGTTCCTCCCCAACCCGCACCAGACCCCTCCACCGCCCTGACTCCCTCAACGCCATAGCCAGAGGTTCAATCGCCAGTGCAAAGAGCAAGGGGGACAGGGGGCACCCCTGCCTGGTCCCACGGTAGAGCCTGAAGTACTCCGATCTCCTTCCATTGGTAACTACACTCGCCATCGGAGCCGCGTAGAGCAACCTCACCCATTTGATGAACCCCTCCCCGAATCCGAACCGCTCCAGCACCTCCCACAGGTACCCCCACTCAACTCTATCAAATGCCTTCTCTGCATCCAGCGCCACCACTATCTCCGCCTCCCCCTCCACCGCCGGCATCATAATAACATTTAGCAATCTCCGCACATTCGTGTTGAGCTGCCGTCCCTTGACAAATCCTGTCTGATCCTCGTGTATCACCCCTGGCACACAGTCCTCTATCCTGGTGGCCAGGATCTTCGCCAGCAACTTAGCGTCAACATTGAGGAGCGAAATAGGCCTGTATGATCCACACTGCAAGGGGTCCTTATCCCGCTTCAGGATCAGAGAGATCAGCGCCCGCGACATCGTCGGGGGCAAAGCCCCCCCTCCCATGCCTCATTGAAGGCTCGCACCAAAAGGGGGCCCACCAGATCCGCATACTTTTTATAAAATTCCACCGGGAACCCATCCGGCCCCGGCGCCTTACCTGACTGCATTTGACCAATCCCCCGACTAGCTCCTCCAACTCAATCGGCGGCCCCAGCCGCTCCACCAGCTCCTCTTGAACCTTTGGGAAACATAGCCTGTTCATGAAGCTCTCCATCCCCCCTCCCACCCGCCCGATCGGTGGCTCCGACCGGTACAGTTCCTCGTAGAAGTCCCTAAAGACCCTGTTTACCTCTGCCCCCTTCTGCACCACATTCCCACCCTTATCCATCACTCCACCAATTTCCCTAGCCGCATCTCGCCTACGGAGCTGATGCGCCAACATCCTGCTCGCCTTCTCCCCATACTCATATACTGCGCCCTGCGCCCTCCTCCACTGTGTCTCCGCCTTTCTGGTGGTCAACAAGTCGAACTTGGCCTGCAAGCTACGCCGTTCCCCCAGCAACCCCTCCTCCGGTGCCTCCGCGTACCTCCTATCCACATCCAGGAGCTCCCCCACCAGTCTCTCCCTCTCCCTCCTTTCCCTATGGGCCCGGATGGAAATCAGCTCTCCCCGGATCACTGCTTTCAGAGCCTCCCAGACCATCCCCACCCAGACCTCCCCCGTGTCGTTGGTATCAAGATACCCCTCAATACTTCCCCTGACCCTCCTACACACCTCCTCATCAGCCAGCATCCCCACATCCAGGCGCCATAGCGGGCGCTGGTCCCGCGCCTCCCCCATCTCCAGATCAACCCAGTGCGGGGCATGGTCCGAAATCGCTATGGCCGAATACTCGGCATCCGGCACCTTCGGGATCAATCTCCTGCTCAGGACGAAAAAATCTATTCGGGAATAAACCCTATGGACATGAGAGAAAAAGGAATACTCCTGCGCCCTCAGCCTCCCAAACCTTCAGGGATCCACCCCTCCCATCTGGTCCATAAACCCCCTCAGCACTTTGGCCGCCGCCGGTCTCCTACCCGTCCTTGAACTGGACCGGTCCAGAGGGGGATCCAGCACTGTGTTAAAGTCTCCCCCCATGATCAGGCCCCCTGCCTCCAGGTCCGGAATGCGGCCCAACATGCGCCTCATGAAGCCAGCATCATCCCAATTCGGGGCATATACATTAACCAGCACCACCTTCTCTCCCTGCAGCCTACCCTTCACCATAATATATCTGCCCTCCTTGTCCGACACCACCTCAGATGCCTCGAACGCCACCCTCTTCCCCACCAGGGTCGCCACCCCCCGGTTCTTCGCGTCTAACCCTGAGTGAAAAACCTGCCCCACCCATCCCTTCCTCAGACGAACCTGGTCCGCCACCTTCAATTGGGTCTCCTGGAGCATAGCCACGTCCGCCTTCAGCCCCTTCAGATGAGAAAATACCCTAGTTCTCTTAACCGGCCCATTCAGCCCCCTCACGTTCCAGGTGATCAGCCGGATCAGAGGGCAACCCGCCCCCCCTCCCCCGCCGGCTAGCCATAGCTCATCGACTGCTCACCCCAGGCCAGCGCACCCCGCCCGACCCGTTCCCCATGGCGATAACGCCTCTCCTCTACCCCCCCGGCCCACGCCAGCTCCTTCCTTGGCATTCCAGCAGCAACCCGGTATCCCCCCCCCCCCCCACCCCCCCACACCCCCCCCCCCCCCCCCCCCCCCCCCAGGCTAGGACCCCTCCTAGCCGCGACGCACCCTCCATGGTACTTCCGTGAGTCAGCTGACTTCTGCTGACCCCGGCAACTCCCGCCTAGACCCGTCCCTTCCCGACATGGGGTCATACCCCTCATGGGGCCACACCTCCTTGGCACCGCTTCAGCGCGGGAACAACCAGTAGAGGCCACGCCCCCACCGCCAGCTCCACCCCCCCGCCCCGCAGCGCGGACATCCAGAGGAAAGCCCGCGCTTTCACAGTGCCACACCCCACCCTTCTGACACAGCTCCTCAAAATCCAGTTTCACCCCAACCCCCAGCCCCGTACAGAAGAGAAAATAAAATACACAAACCCCCAACCTTCCCCACATAACCCAAAACCATACCCAACAGACCCACCCGGAAACAGAGCAAAAAACCAGCATAAAAAAAACATGTCAAAATTACAAAACAGCAACAGCAAAAACAGCAACGACCATAGTGTGCCCCCAGACCCTAGTTCGAGTCCAGCTTCTCCACCTGTACAAAGGCCCACGCCTCCTCCGGGGACTCGAAGTAGTGGTGCCGGTCCTTATATGTCACCCACAGACGCGCAGGCTGCAGCATTCCAAATTTGACCTGCCTGGCATGCAGCACCGCCTTCGTCCGGTTGAACCCGGCCCGCCGCTTAGCCACCTCCGCACTCCAGTCCTGGTAGATTCGCACTACCGAATTCTCCCACCTGCTGCTCCTCTCTTTCTTGGCCCAGCGCAGCACACACTCCCAGTCGCTGAATTGATGGAACCGCACCAGCACCGCCCGCGGGGGCTCATTTGTCTTGGGCCTCCTGGCCAGCACTCTGTGGGCTCCCTCAAGCTCCAGGGGCAAATGGAAGGACCCCGCTCCCATCAACGAGCTCAACATCGTGGTTACATAAGACGGAAGATCCGGCCCCTCCGCCAGGCCCAGGATCCTCAAATTCTTTCACCTCGTGCGAACGTCCAGCTCCTCCAAGCGGTCTTGCCACTTTTTGTGAAGTGCCTCGTGCAACTCCACTTTCCCCACGAGGACTACGGCCTCCTCCTCCCGCTCAGCGGCCTGCTGCTGCAACTCCCGAATGGCCACCTCCTGGACCGCCTGGGTCACAAGCAGCCTGTTGGTAGTCGCATTCAGGGAGTCCAGCAACTCAGCCTTCAGCTCCGCAAAACAGCGCAGAAGAGCAGCTTGCTGCTCCTGCGCCCACTTCCACCAGTCCTCGGGTGTTCCGCCGGCCGCCATTTTGTCCTCCTTCCCCCGCTTTTCTTGGGGAGCTGCTGCAGCCTTTTCCTTTGCCCCACTCCGGGTGAGCACCATAAATTTCCGGGAATGCTCCTCCAAACACCTTCCCCCACCGGTATTTGTCGAAACACCGCCGTTTGGGGCCCTCAAATAGGCCAGAAAGTCCTTTAGTAGCGGGAGCTGCCGAACGTGCGGCTTAGCTCCGCATAGCCGCAACAGAAGTCTGAAGGTTGTTTTTGTGACTGGAAGCCTGTATTCGGTGGTGGATTGGTGCTGGATCCCTTGCTGTTTGTAGTGTACATTAGTGATCTGGACGGAAATATGAGGAGTATGATCAGTAAATTAGCAGATGATACAAAAATTGGTGGTATGGTAATCAACGAGGAGGAAAGGTTTATATTGCAGGGTGATTATAGATGGGCCGGTCAGAACAGTGGCGAATGGAATTTAACTTTGAAAAGTGTGAGGTGACAAGCGGCACGTGGCATAGTGGCTAGCCTACTGCCTCACGGCGCCGAGGTTCCCAGGTTCGAATAAGTGTGAGGCGACGCATTTTGGGATGACTAACAAGACAAGGGAATACACAATAAATAATTTTTTTTTCCAATTAAGGGGCAATTTTAGTGTCACCAATCCACCTAATCTACACATCTTTGGGTTATGGGGGTGAAACCCATGCAGACACTTTGAAAATGTGCAAACTCCACACGTACAGTGACCCAGTGCCGGGATTCGAACCTGGGAACCTCGGCGCCGTGAGGCAGCAGGCTAGCCACTATGCCACGTGCCGCTTGTACACAATAAATAATAATAATAACCTTTTATTGTCACAAGCATGAAGTTACAGTGAAAAGCCCTAGTCACCACACTCCGGCGCCTGTTCGGGTAAACTGGGAATTAAACCCGTGTTGCTGGCCTTGTTCTGCATCACAAACCAGTTGTCTAGCCCACTGAGCTAAACCAGCCCTCTAGTAAATAGTAGGATGGTAGGAAGTACAGAGGACCAGAGGGACCTAGGAGTACATGTCCGTAGGTCCCTGAAGGCAGCAGGACAGAGAGATAAGGTGGTTTAAAAAGCATACGGGATACTATGCCTCGGCTAATAAAAGTAAGAGCAAAAAGGTTATGATGGAGCTCTGCAAAATGCTTGTTAGGCCACAGGTCGGATATTGTGTGCAGTTCTGGTCACCATACTAAAGGAAGGATGTTGCCTGACTGGAGTGTTTCAGCTGTGAAGAGAGGCTGGTTTTCCTGGGCTTATTCTCCTTGGAGCCGAGAAGGCTGAGAGGTGACTTGATTGGGGTGTACAAAATTATGAAGGGCATCAATCGGGTAGATAGGAAGAAACCTTTCCCCTTAGTAGAAGGGTCAATAACAAGAGGGCTTAGATTTAAGGCAGGAGATTTAGAGGGGATTTGATGAAAAACGTTTTCACCCAGAGGGTGGTAGAAATCTGGAACTCACTGTCTGACAGGGTGCTAGAAAGGGGATTAGAATAAATATGTGCTTGATGGTCGACACAGACACAATGGGTCGAAGGGTCTCTTTCTGTGATGTATGACTCTATGACTTTAGAGTCATGCATCACCGAGAGAAACCCTTCAGCTTGAAGTCTGCAAAGGTCCACCAAAGACTGCGTGACCTGCAGCTGTGCAAGGGGAGACTTGGGCATCAGGACAGGAGACAACATGGGAGTTCTGACTGAGGACAGGACAAGAGGTCAGATTGGAAGCACAGAGTCCAAACTTCCATGCCCACCTACTAGCCAAGCGCTGAAAAGCACTTTCCTGCACTTCATTGAGGTACTAACAGTTAAGGCAAGGCATTCCTCCAACTTGCTTGAGCTGACCGTCTGATTGTGTGGGCCATTGATCAAGACCAGCATTCACGCGGTTGTATGCTGCATCTGATGCTACATGCAGGGGGCCATTCTTCCCATTCAGCCAGATATCATTGCAAATTACTGAAACATCAGGATGCATATCCTAGAGAAGGACTATTCCAGTTTTACTTCATTCACAGTGGCTCTGGAGAGCTGGACAGAACTTAACACAATTTCTCCAGCTGCTTCAAGATGGTCTTCTTAAGCAACAGCCCTCAACAGGCTCAGTAACCACATCCAATTGAGCAAGCTTTGAATGTCTTGCACCTTGCAACAGGGATTCTCCATTGCTGCTCCTGCATCCAGTATATGCCCCTGCATGTTTCACCATGTGAGAATCCAACTATCTGTCTTGATGGGCCTGTAGAGATGTGCAGATTTGCTTCCTCAGAGTGAGTGACTACCTCGGAGGAGTATTCCTTCTTCTCTGGTCTTAGCTCCTGGATGAAGATTGCCTGTGGGAAATGAACAACATCAATTAAAACTAACAAGGTGAGAGGGTCCCATGCCATCATATTTTAGTGCCTGTTGATATCAAATCAGCATGAGTGAGTGATATCTGACATGTGTCATCATGTATGTTCTGGAGATTTACATCTCTCCATCGCTAAAGATCTGACAATCCAAGACCTGGCTTATCTCCATTGCCCCCTCCTCTGACTCAGACTTGTTGGTCTGAGGAGTGATATGCAGTAGAAGGCTGGGGAAGGCAGATTGAGGTTGAATATGTGAAATCACCCCTCTATCCTGCCCTGATCAGGTTAGTGAACCCCTTTGGACACCATCTCCAGGACTAAGCACCACACTCCTGTTGATAGCCTAAATGTCACAGCCCAGCCATGCCTGCTTATTCTCTGTGACAGATTTCTTCCTCCCATCTAGGGGAACAGAATCTCCCTACGGAAACTCATAGCCTGCAACATGATGTTCAGGGGTACATCTGCGAACCACTGTGCAGCCTTGGCATGTCGACCTTCCAGTTATCCAAGTTGCTGGCTTTGTTTTGACAGTTCTAGAATGTTCCCATTCTGTCACTCCGCGCAGGCTCCTTTAAATCGTGACGCTGGAATGGACTACTGTGATTTGTCACCACACCCACTCATTCTAATTGGTAGGGATCCCCGAAGTGAAATGCAAGTACCTTGATTAGGTTAAAAAGGCACTGAAATGCCTGCTGCTCAAACCTCTGGGTTCCTGACACGCTGTCAGACTCTCCTGTTGCGAGCAGGTTGGAAATGTAAAATCGAGCCCTACATAACAATAGAGATGATGGTGCAAGGCAAACTGGGGGAGGTAATGGGGCAAGAAACAAAGGGTGGCTCCAGGGGAGGTGTAAAAGGCAATCGCAGAATCATTACCAGCAGCTGCTGTCAAAGAATTACTTTTTTTTTCTGAAAAGCTTGCAGCAGTTCCCTTAAGTGTTTTTGGACTGTAAAGGAAAATAAAAATGAAAAACTGCAAAGGCTGTCAACCTGAAATAAAAACTGAGAATGCTAAAATCTTATTAAAATATCTGTCACTCGCTCTTCAGTCAAGGGAAGGGCTGCACCCAAACGTTATAACCTGTCTTTTTCCATTCAAGATGCTGACTAGACTGTTAACCTTGCTGCATTTTCTCTTTTTTTGAGGACTTGTGAGTAATGTTTAATCAAAAGGTGAAAGAATTTGGCCTGTGAAACCATTATTGATAAAGAAAATTGAATACTGACTACTTTTAAAGAGTGTTGAACAACATGTCAGAACAAATTGACGTTGTTCCAACCACATCACATTTGGTCAATTCGAGAGGATAGTGAATAGTTTCGGTTATGCAACCTCAAACACAGATGCACCGTTGTGGGTTTGAATAAAAGTGGACAGAATAATTCAGAATGATTAGAGATTTGAATTATGAAGAGAACCTCGAGCTGGGGAAAAGAAGATCAAGGGAAGACTCAAATGGAAGGGGCTGTTTAGCACAGGGCTAAATCGCTGGCTTTGAAAGCAGACCCAGGCAGGCCAGCAGCACGGTTCAATTCCTGTACCAGCCTCCCCGAACAGGCGCCATAATGTGGCGACTAGGGAATTTTCACAGTAACTTAATTTGAAGCCTACTTGTGACAATAAACGATTTTCATTTCATTTCATTTTTTCATTTCAAATGGATCTTAAAAATAATGAAAGCATAAAAGTTTCAATAAAGAAGTAGCCACTTGGACATTGAGTACAAGACTGGAAGGCCCAAGTGCAAAATTCACAAGACTAAATTCTCCCGTCCCCCAGCCGCTTGTTTCTTGGCAGCGCGCCATTCGCTGGTAGCAAGAATCTACTCCCGTCGCTTGTCAATGGTATTTCCCTATGGTAGTCGGTATTAGGGGTATTACGGTACCCAGGTTGAGGCTGTAAGACCATTGGTGTGGGAGATACCTGAGACAGCAAGATCATTGGTGAAGCCTGCCTACTGGTTCTGCCCAGTAAGGCGGAGTATAAGAGTCTGTGTCTCCCCAGCTGCTGCATTCTGTACCTGCGCTGTTGAGAGAAACATTTAGTCCAATAAAGCCTTCAATTGTACTCCAACCTTGTTTTGAGAGTTATTGATCGTGCATCATTCCCATTGAAGCCACCCCACGTTGCCAGGAAACCCATGGGTGGCGGTGCACTGCTGGCGGGAACAGAGAACCTCAATGGCCGGAGAATTCCGGCCATGATTTATAATTAAAGGGAAGTTCCTTCCACTCAGGACAATACCTAAGTGGAACAAACTCCAAGAATGGATTGTTGATGCAGGATCAATTTTTATATTTAAAAAGAGCCTGGGTTAATCTCTCCTAAGAAGGGTGATTGAGCGTACAGACATGAAAACTGCTGGGTTTAATTTGAGGGACTCAAATTTCTGAGTATTAATTTGATTCACCCTTGCGTTTATTTCAGTACCCGAAACCTTGCTGTTTCTAGTAGAATCGAATATTCCTTTGATTTTGAAGTAGTCTTCAAATCCATAGAGATACCTCTGAGGCTTTGAGACCAAGTGCTGTTACAGCCATATCAACCTACGTGTGCTTGATCTGGTTTGATGTGTGATATATGTAGGAAATAGAGTCTGATTAGCACCCAGAATGGCATTAGCACAAAAATATCAATGATGTAGGCTATGCTTTGAGTATGATCACTGATTTTACACCACAATGGGAAGAAATAGGTCTGGCACATACGCTAGATCTTATTGTGGAAAGTTTATGTCACTCTGAGGTGTGCAAGTGGTACCAGCGGAACTCTGACTGAATGTGATGGTCAATAAGAGACTGGACGAGAGTGGAAGTCATAGAACATAGAACATAGAACAGTACAGCACAGAACAGGCCCTTCGGCCCTCAATGTTGTGCCGAGCCATGATCACCCTACTCAAACCCACGTATCCACCCTATACCTGTAACCCAACAACCTCCCCCTTAACCCTACTTTTATTAGGACACTACGGGCAATTTAGCATGGCCAATCCACCTAACCCGCACATCTTTGGACTCGAGCTATCATATTCCTTGGACTGTGGCCATGCTTGTGTAGCTATGTCAGAATTTATTTTCCATTTTTCCAGCAGATGACTATGCACGCTGTGTTGGAAAGTGAGCTGGGAAGGCCGCTCCTTTGTGCTATCATTCACTTTCACATTCTCACAGCTAAATTCTGGCACCAACGTGTAGCCAGCTGGCAGGAAATTGTGGGGTGGGGGGAATTAATTGTATGCTAATGCTTCACTTGATAAGGTCAGAGGACAGTTGGACATTTGCATAACACCCCCTGGTGAAAGGCTGTCTCTTACTGCACAGTTCATGCAGCTGCCAGAATTCAGAACTTTCCATGAATTAGTATCTCAAATCAACCTGTTCTTTAAGCTTTTACTCAAGCTCGTTTCTTTTTTAATTTTTCACGACCTTGTGTTCATAACTGAACAAACAGGGGCTTGGTTACGGGCTACTCATTGATGTTGCCTTAGCTCCCGAGGTGGTCATGCATAATTCATATTAATCTTCACATTCTAAAGTGACAGAACTTGCCACTGAGCTTTAATTTCTGTTGTGGAGGGTTCAGTACACTTTGCAACTCCTCACATACTGAGACATAGATATCATAGAATTTACAGTGCAGAAGGAGGCCATTCGACCCATCGAGTCTGCACCGGCTCTTTGAAAGAGCACCCTACCCAAGGTCAGCACCTCCACCCTATCCCCATAACCCAGTAACCCCACCCAACATTAAGGGCAATTTTGGACACTAAGGGCAATTTATCATGGCCAATCCACCTAACCTGCACATCTTTGGACTGTGGGAGGAAACCGGAGCACCCAGAGGAAACCCACGCACACACGGGGAGGATGTGCAGACTCCGCACAGACAGTGACCCAAGCCAGAATCGAACCTGGGACCCTGGAGCTGTGAAGCCATTGTGCTATCCACAATGCTACCGTGTCTGCAATGCAGCAACACCTGGAAAACATTCAGGCTTGAGCTGATAAATGACAATAAAATTCACCTTACATGTGTGCCAGGCAATCATCATTTCTTTCTAACAAGAGAGAGTCCAACTATCTCCCCTTGACATTCAACAGCATTACCATCACTGAAGCTTGACACCACCCAGGACATCTGCCCATCTCAGATGTGCCAAGGGTGTATGTCATTTCTACATTGAATGTAGTCTGTTTTGGCTGCAGAGGCCAATTTGTAAGTGGCAGTGACAGTTGAATAGCAGTGGGCCAAGATCAACTCATGTTTTTTTCCTTCTTACTGTCTCTCTCTTCTGCCATCTGGTCATTTATTTTGTCCTCTGCTTTTTCCACACCCTTATTGACTGAGTGCCTCCAGGTGCGCTGGCCAGCAGCAAGGACTTTGCATGCACCAACTCCAATCCCAGTCAGCCCGAACACTTGTTTGCAGACATAATTGAATCGCAAATGTAGATGACCTATTGGCCTCTTCCAGTAGCACGTTTGCCATAGAGCATATCTCTGGGAATGTGACCATCATCCGTTGTTTCAAATGGCCCAGTCAACAAAGTCGCAGCTGACTCAAGAGGGAAAATATGCTTGTGATCCTTGCATGTTGGTGTACTTCCATATTCGGCATTCTGTCTTGCCAGAAGATGCTTAATAGTTATCTGAAGCAGTGGAGGTGGAAGCTGTTCAGCCATTTTTCACGGACAAAGCATCCTGCTTGATTCACATCCCATCCACCACTTTAAACATTCTCTCCTTCTACCACTGGCAGCAGTAAGTATCATCTGCAAGATGCACTGCAGCAACTCAGTAAGGCTCCTTTGACAGCACCTTCCAAACCAGAAAGCACTACCATGTAGAAGAACAAGGTCAGCAGATGTATGGGATAGGCACCACCTGCAAGTTGTCCTCCAAGTCACACACCATCCTGACTTGTGACTAAATAATTTCTTACTCACTGTCTCAGCGCCAAATCCTAGAACTCTCTTTTTACAGCACTGTGGGTGTACCGACTTCACATGCACTGCAGTGATATAAGGGGCGGGATTCTCCGCGAACCAGCAGGGCGGGCAACTCCGGCGCGAAGGAGTGGCGTCGGGCCGCCCCCAAAGGTGCGGAACCCTCTGCACCTTCAGGGGCTAGGCCAGCGTCAGAGTGGTTTGCGCCGAGCCGGCTGGCGCGAAAGGGACTTGGCACCACACCAACCTGCGCCGAAGGGCCTCCACCGGCCGGCGCGAGTTGGCGCATGCGCGGGAGTGCCAACGTGTGCTGCCGTCATTCGAGCGCATGCGCGGGGGGGGGGGGGGGGGAATTCATCTCCGCACCGGCCATTGCAGACTGTTACACCGGCCAGGGGGGAGGAATAGAGTACACCCACGGCACAGGCCTGCCCACGGATTGGTGGGCTCCGTTCAAGGGCCAGGCCGCCATGGGGGCACCCCCCCAGGGGCCAGATCCCCCCCCCGAGGACCCCGGAGACCACCCGCGGAGCCAGGCCCCGCCGGTAAGTACCTGTTGTAATTTACGCCGGCAGGACCGGCCTAAAATGGGCGGCCACTCAGCCCATCGCAGGCCGGAGAATTGCCAAGGGGAGACGGATGTACTATGGTACAGCCATAATATCTTGGCCTTCTGATATTCCCCTCTCCTGTGAAGAACTCACGAGTATTCCAGTGACCCTCTACAACCTCGCAAGCACAGATATATCTTGAACATGTGGTATCTGCAGTCTGTTTTAACACTTGTAAGTGTATCTTAGATTTATTTTGAAAGACTCGACCAGTACCACACCTCAAGTACCACTCATCAATAAAGGGCGGAATTCTTCCAAAATGTTTCCAAGTGTAGTCTCCAGGGGGAAACTCGATACGAGTCCCGGCAGGTGGTTGGGAGCAATTCAGATCGCAATCCATCTGCACTCTGAAATTCTTTGGCAGTGGGCAGGTTTTGCACCAACACTGAGAAGGACGGTGTCTAAACACACTGGCAGGTCCGGCTTCACAGAGATCCCAATCTGAAAGTGGCAGTGAATTGCCAAAGCATTTTTAAATGCTTATTTTCGTATATTAATCTGGTTCACTGCTCAGCGAGGGCATGAACCAGACTACGCCGGCTGCAGTGAGCTGGGAGCATTGTGCTTTGTCCGCCGCCCAGCATGGACCCAGTTTGGGGGCTGTCCCGCCATTCTCCCAGAATAGCGGGATGTGCACCAGGAGCAACCCGGGCTAATTGTAAATGGTATAGCTTCACAGAACATTTCTGAGTAATTGTTGACTGCTATATATCAGTGACACTATCCCGACCTGGGAAACTCCATCTCAAATAGCATCAGTGAAACTTCGTACACCAGTTCCCAGACCAGTGAAATTCTCTCCCGATTAAACTCTGTTCTTTTTATTCAGAAATTCAGATTAAATTCAAATCCATGGGCTGGATTTTACAGCGCAACATAGTACTTGCATCTCTGACTAAACAGTCGGTGGTGAGCTTGCCCAGGATAAAGCCACCTTCATAACCCCCCAGCTTGGAGCAGCGTTAATTTGCTGAAGTTGAGGCCCTATCTTGGGAGGAAGTCTCACCTTAGAGGGCATCGGTCAGCAGCTCTGTAGTTCCAGCAGCACCAGGTTTGAGTGCTGGCCACTGTTGGGACTACAGGCAGTCCTTGACGAAAAGCAGCTATTGGAGGCCTGTCTTCAGGTGAGTCAGGCTGGAAAACTCAGCGAGAGAATTTGGGGGTGAGGGGGTGCATGGAGCAAGCCTTACGAAATCAGTGGGGAAGGGTTAAAGGGAGAATATGACCTTGAGGGGTTATCTCCAATGGGTGCAGGGGACCCCCAAAGGAGGTTCCCCTCCCTTGCCTGACACCAGCAAAAGCTGCCAAGCTACCCCTTTGGAGTGGGCTTCCCCCTGCCATGGGTGATATAGTGGCAGGGACCAGGTGAGGCCCTTAAGTGACCAGCAATTGGTAGCTTATGGGTCTCCTTGGACCCAAGGTAGGCAGGCCAGCCGGTGCCTCTACCACTCCACAGAAAACTGGAGGTGAGTGGAGGCTGAGTGGGTAAATCGTTTACAGGACCCCATCAACACCATGCCCCATCAACATACCCATTTCAAAACCCACGGGTGGGAGTGTAAAATCCTGCCTCACATCTTCCTGAGCCCTATATACATATCAGAGTGTGGGGAGTGTGTCATTTATTTCACTGGCCGCTCTATCCAATGTAATTGACAGGTGTCCTTGTCAGAATGTCTAAAGTTGAACCCTCCGTTAATCAAAATAATGCGTAGACAGAGATAAAGGAAGCCACTGGATCTGGCAGCTGATCATGAGTCAACAGTAGGTGAAATGAGAATTGGGAGCCTGAGCTCTGCACGTAAGAGCTGGGAGACTGGAAATGAATCAGAGAGCCAAGATTTGCAGAAATAATTTAGAACTTAGTAGACAAGAGCTGGGTATTGGGATCAGAGTACTTTGAACTTGTATGCGTGGGAATTACTGCACTTTGTAAATGGAGATTTGATGTGGAGAGAAGGAAATCAGAAGAAAGACAAAAACTTAGCTTAACAATCGATCTTTACAATTTAAAATATTTATGGTATACTACTCATTAGAGTTCCAAACTGCAATTCTTGTTTGGTTAACAGGGTTGTGAAGTTTATGACATAGAAATCTGCTTATCAAGCTATCAATAAAATGGATCATTTTCCACGCAGCGTAAAATTCTCATTGGAATTATTCCAGGCAGAGTCATTAAGATTAGCTGGAGGCTGGTATCATGAGCATGCAGACTATCTTCCATTTTAATACATTAAAGGAGCAGTTTTAACCTGACCCGCCCAGTGGAAACAGGGCAGCTATCCTATTCTAATCACCTGGGTGACTTGCTTGTGGCGTCATGCATCACTGCCACTGTCTTGAACTTTAACCTGCTTTTTTGAGCTTTTGGCAAGGATATCTGGCAGAAGCCCACCAACACCTTTGCGTCAGGCGACCACTATCCCCTTCCCCCACCACAGCAGTGAGCCTGATACTCATTTCAGGAGGAGGGAGAATGAACCTTGAAATCATTACAGTGGGCAGACAAAAAGGAGGAAAAACATGCATAGCTATATATTGGACAATCAGAGAAGCATTAATTATGGTAATATTGATGAAATAGCAACATAAAATGCCATGAGGGAGAGGGATCAGAGACTAGAGGTAAGACGGATCGCTATCAGATGACAAACCTTTGTGTGTAACATGATAAAGTGGAAGCGAAGAAGCTGTTATTAGTATTTAAGTATTTAACCTTCGATAAGTTTGGGCTTTCTCAATGATTAAGAGTTGTTGAAGGGAGAAGTGTTTGATGTGGAAGAGGAAACCAAGTTATGCGTACGCCATTGAGAATATAATAAAAGGCTTTAGAATTGTGCGATTCAGTGGTCTCGTTGCGCTTGAGCGAGAGAGCGACGAGGCCGATGAATAGCGAGAGAGGCTAAAAACGAGAACCTCACCGGGAACCAAACCGTTAGCGATAAAACCAGCCCACCCCCGTAGGCGAAATAGGGATCCCACCATAGTGTGGTGCGAAACCACAAATCATCAATCAAACCCTATTTCCATAACAGTTAACGGGAGCCACCCCATATCCAGCGGCCTCACCAGAGAGTGGTCACGCTGACATCGATTAATACTCCTTTTTAAAAATGTGAACCTGCCAGAAAGGCTTCTGCGGGGAGCCGAGGAGGTGAGCAGCCATCTTCGCTCACAACCAAAGTGCCCTGGGGCACTGGGCTTGCTTTGCCTGCACTCAGATAGGGGTGGGAGGGGGGAGGGGGGCGGCAACCGGTGGGGTTGTCTACCCTCCGCTGGTGTGGTCTGCCATGGGGGGATGTTTGGAGCTGAGGGGAGGGGTGGTCGCAGCTGGGAGTTGGCAATCATAGTTAAGTGAACACATCCCATGGGTGGGCAAGCCGTTTACTATGTGGAAGCTATTGCTGGCCATCCCTATCGGACCATGATGCCTGGACACTGTGCATGAATACTGCGTGAGGCAAAACCATGGACACAGCAGCCAACATCAAAAAATCCAGTCCCAGACACATGTCCACAGTGGGAGAGTGGGTGAGGGTAATGGGGAGGAGTCCAGGTAATGTTATGTGCAGGTATTATGGATATAGGGCCTGGGGTCTGGTGAGCGGGAGCCCCCCAGGCCTTTTATGACCCTGGCGGGCATCCGCTGTGGCTGAGGGCTCTGCCACACTTGGCCGCACATGCACAGCAGTGCCACTGTGTCCCAGGTGCTGACTGCAAGATGCAAGATCGTCAGTAGTGTGCAATCTGAGTGCTAGTGGCCACCGTCACCACTCTAAGGGATGGGTCCGGGATGGCACCCAGCACCCCTTCCTCCAAGTCGGTGCTCATAAGTCCCCGGAGTTGACCTCGGGACCACAGGGCAGCTGGATTGAGCCCCGGCTGCCTGTGCAATATCTGGCTCCACCAACCTTGGCGGCTCCCCAATGTCTGTACCATGGTGTAGACTCCCTCGGCAATGCTCCTCAGTGAGTGGGACATGCCCTGCGGTACCTCGCCAATGCCCACCTGCGACTGGGGCAAGCTCCGCAGTGGTGTTGGGCAGACTGGGTCGATGTGGACTGCACTTGATGCAGTGTAGCGAGAGACAGACCTCCAACACTTGATAAGGTGCAACACGATTTTGTTCAACTGTGGGTTGACACTATGCTGACTTGAGTGGAGACCTGATACTAGCCTGACCAGACTCACTAGCTACCACATGGTGTTTGCACTGACTAGCTCACAAACTCTGACTGTCTCAGTGGCTGGGTCCAAAGAGAGCGGGAAACTTAGTGCCCTCTGGCTTTATAGTGGTAGTGCCCTGTCTGGTGATTGGCTGCTCTGTTCTGTGTGCTTACTGGTCATCCTGTGTGTCAATCACTGCCTGACTGCACTCCATTATATACATAGATGTATATTATGACACGCAGTACCTCAGGAATTCCTATCTGAGACTGGGCCGCGTCCTGCAGCACCTCATCAAGGTCCGCCTAGTACTGGGTCATTTCCCCTAGTGAGTCTACCGAGGCCTTCAGCCATTGCCGTCACCGAAGGTGCCACACCTTGGACACCTTCACTCATGCTGCTAACGTCGTGCATCAGGCTCTCCACTGCAGTTGCCACCTTAGTAATACTGGCCTCAGTGCCATGCATTACTGGCGCCATCTCCTTCCCTAGCCTCTGGAACTCCTCCAATTGGCTTTAGACTTGCTGGAGTGTCGCTGACATCTCCCTCTGAATGTCACGGCTACACCCTAACGTCTACATCAGCTCTGGATAACAGTGTTCCAGAGGCTCAGCTTCTGACTGGGACCCGGCTAAGTCCTGGGATCCAGCAGACCTCTGACCGCTGTCCCGCCTGGGCATTCCTGCCTCCACCGATTTGCATCTGCAACCATGTGATGCTCACCAGAATTTCCCCTAGAAATCTGTCCACTAATGTTTCCCACCGAGGTGCGTGTTTCTACTCTGGTGGAGGGTGGGGATGAAAGTTGTGACACGTCGATGATGGCACCTTCGGAGCTCTCCTCCGAGTTCTCCTGGGAAGGGGGCGGGGTGGAACCACCCCGGATGGGCCAGCGCTGTCGGCTGGAGATTCTGCGGGAGAATGGACATGTGGTCAGTGGGAGGGATAGGTCATTCAGTATGTCAATAACAATTCACATGTGACAGTCCAGATGAGTGGTACCCGGTGGATCCTCACCTCTGCGCTGTGTGTTGGTGACCGCTGGATCCTCAGCCACCCCTGAAAACACCAGGGCCCGTTCCTCAAAGGTGGTGAGGATTCTGATGTCCTGCACCCCTCCCCTCCAATTTGAACGCCCTCTCGACGGTTGTGGGACAATTTATCCTGCAGAGACACAGAGTGGGCATCGTTAGCCGCACGCATGGTTCAGTTAGGGGGGGGGGGGGGGCGGGAATGAGGAAGGGGCTGTTGGGGGGGGGGGGGGGTGGGCAAGAGGTTTTGAGGAGGGGTTGGCATGGGTGGGCCAACGCCTCGAGGAGCATCCCTTGGTCTGCATCCCTGAATCGTGGGGCCGGTCATCTCAGTGCCATGGCCGCGAGCTGAATGGGGTTGGCTGTGCAAGAGCAGTTTATGTGCTGCTCTACCTTGTTATCTGGTGGAAGGCAAGCGCAGTCCCGGCGAATCGGCTGGCAAGCCTCCGTTTGGGCTGTGAAGCCCGTGGGGCCCCATTAAGTGGAACAATTAACCTTGTATTGCTGTGCCGGTCTCGCCGGGCCGAGCACCGGGAAGCTCGCAGCAGTTTCCGCTCGCTGCCACACTTAAAAACCATTTGGAAGGATCATGCCCGTAGGCTTTGTTGTTCTGTAAGCAAACAATATTCTGCAGCATCTACAATCTGCAAACATCAGTAAACCGGTGCTCTTGCTTCTTGTGGAAGAAACATTTCTCACCAGAGGAGTATTCTTCATTGACGGTAACATGCCAATAATAACATTGCACCAGCAGGTTAAAAGTCCAACACTCTTGAAATAACCTCAGATCGCACAACAATCCTTGGTGATTATTATGTTGTCATTTGTGCTTATTTACATTACATCCGTCCCCTTCTTCAAATATCCAAACTCTGCCCAAAAAGTAATGTGATTCCTAATCCAATTTGGTCATCCTCAGTTTTTTGAAAAGGTTTTTTTTTTTAAATAGATCAGTCACAGTTACCACAAAGTTTGCTTTGGAAATAGTGTTGAAGCTAACGGGACTAAATGAAAAGTATAATTGCATTGTGGCAGGAAGGCGAGGCAGACTATTTTATTAAATAAAATATAAGGAATTTGAAACTATTGGGAAGTGGGAAAACACAGACCTTTTCTAATGCCAATAATACGTAATGCATTGCAAATCCCTTAATATTTTTGTCACTTAAGTAAAAAGGTAACACTGTGGGTGAGGACTGTTAATGTAAAATGCCTCTTGGCTTTCTAGCTTTTCTGTAATCCATTGTTATGGGCTCAGAAGTTGTGTGTTTCATTGATGAAGGAACAAAAGGGTACATCCTGCTGACGTCGGTGAGAGAAACCAGCAGTCGTAGCTTCTTTGTTACGCTTTCTAATATTTCTGCTTCAATAGAACTGGGAACTTGTTCTACAATTCTGTAACTCTTGGTTTACGTATCAGACTCACAGGTGGGAAAATGGGTAGGTCTGAATAAAGACAATGTCCAAAAAGCTTATTTTACTTATATAATTGTTAATGTGGCAGAAACAGCAAAAAGCAATTAATTAGAGTCCATAGGATCTCCACAGTGCAGAAGATATTGTTCAGCCCATCGAGTCTCCGGCCATGCAGACACGGGGAGAATGTGCAAACTCCACACACAGGTCACCGAAGGCCGGAATCAAACCCGGCTCCCTAGTTTTGTGAGGCAGCTGTGCTAACCACTAATTGGGAAGTAATTCAGAAGCTGAAGGAGGTGACAGAAGACAAGGGCCAATAATTGGAAAGGGAGTCAGTAAGAGGTACACAATTAGTGAGGAGATTGTTTGGCCTGAGTGAGATAGAGAACGGATGAGCATATTTGGGAATTTAGTTCAAAGTAGGAATTAGGTTCAGAGGGGAAGGGAGGTCCTTTAGGTTTCAAGAAGTTTGCTGAGTGGGGAGTTGGGAAAGGGCGAGAGGAGGTGCTTTTTACTTCTTTTTCAGCATCCAGTATTTGATTTTCACTTTGGTGCAGCAGAATGAACAGGTTAATGAGGAACTGATATTGTTAGAAATTGTAAGTTTTATCAGTATTGTATGTGCTGTTGTTTTATCAGTAATGTAAGGTTTACTGTCAGTGCCAAAACCTATTGGGAGGAGTAAGTTTTATTAATTTTAAATTAATTAATTAGCAATTATTAAATAATTGGAGATGGCAGGGCAGGTGATACACTGCAATTTCAGGCTGTGGGAGCTTCTGGATTCCAGTGCAATCCAGGACAAACACATCTGCAGTAACTGTTTGCAGTGCAGCAACTTTGGCTCCGAGCTATTGTGTTGGAGGCTGAACTGGAGACACTGGGGCACATCAAGAGGGAGGAAGGTTAGTCACACCCTTTAAGGTAGGGTCTCCCGATTTGGTCATTGGTGAGGGACAGCAGGGTGTGAAGGCAAGTGAGACAGATAAGGGGACCCAGAGGGGACAGGAGTGCCGGAGACTCAGCCCTTGCAATTGTCCAACAAAGGTACGAGGTTTTCTTCAGCTTGTTTGGATGAGGCTGGAGACTCCAGGGTGGATGAACGAACTGGCCATGGCACCATATTACAGGAATCCATTACAGCGGAGGGAGTTACAGGGAATGTACATTTAGTGATGCCATTAATGTCAAGGGAAAGTGGCTTGACTCTCCCTTGCTAGAGACTCGTGTGCTACGAATGTTAATTGCCCTACATACCAGTCTAAGCCTGAATGTTGTCGAGATCTTGATAGATGCAAGCATGGATTGATCCATTATGAGGAGTTGGAAATAGATGAACTCTGAGCAATCATGAACATGCAATCCTCCTTCTTACCTTATGATGGAAGGAAGATATTTGATAATGCTTGGGCCAAGGAAACTGGTCTGCAAAATTACTACTGTGATACCCTGAGTTGAGAGTGTTGGCCTCCAGCAATCAGAACCACCTTCCTTTGGTTATGCCAGGCTATGGATTATGGTGGAAAACAATTTTACTGTTGCAGATATCCCAGAGCACCTCATGGATACCTAGTTTTGAGCTGACAGTTCTGTTCTGAAAATGATATTGGCAGTGAAGGCAGTACTTCATTTCCACAAGGACTGTAAAGTAGTCACCTCAACCAATATTGACATGGAAAAATGCATCTGCAACTGCTAAATTGGTGAAGATTAGTTCAAGTGTTCATTCCCCCTCCTGTTGAATTTCTCACCACTTGCTACAAGTTCAGTTTGGCAGCAATATCCTTCAGGCATTTGTTAGCTCACAGTGTTAATGAGCCATGCTTTGAATGAGATATTCTCGCTACCCTCCATGCTTCTTCCAAGTTCTGTTCAACATGCAGAAGTATTGATTCATTACCTGACTGAAGCTGATCGCTGGTAATCAGCTGGAGGTTGCCATGTTCATTTTTGACCCAATACCATGGCATTCAGAGTCAATGTTGGGTGCAGCCAGAGGCACCCCTGCCTGACAGTTTACCGCCACCTCTGATGATGGTGTCCTGCCACTGGGTCAGAGATGGAGAATTCTGGGATGTTTATTGAAATAGTGGCACGGGGGTTGCAGGATAGAGTGATGTAATTAATGAAATGTTAAATAAGGATGAGGATTCTGAAGTCAGTGGGTTGGGATATGAAGGTTCACAAAGGCAGAATGATAACAAATTAAATATAGAATGGAATAGGCTGCAGGTGACAGGGTTCTGGTGAGTGGGAGTTTATGTAAGTTGGTGTTTTACAAGTCCAGCGTTGAGGTTTGAGGAACAGTTAGATAAGTTGCAATGAAGGCACTCGGTGTTATTGAAGTGGAGGATAAGATATAAGCTTTGAATTTCAGCTCATGGTCAACCAGGCATGACATGTGCAATGTTGAGTTCAGCCTGAACAAGCTGCTAGGAGTGAAGCAGAATTGGGCACGGTTATGGAATTCTTGTCAAGAACTAAACTATGAGTTGAACTAAAGAAAGCTATCATTGGAAGGACATTAAAAGTGTGCAGTATAAATGGTGCATTTCTGAAAAATGAGGAGTAATGAAGAAATAGAGGGAGAATGTGAGCAAGTGGAATTGTTCGCTGACAAAGCAATTAATTTGTGGGCCTAATACGTTTTCCTAAAGTTCTTATTTTTTAACCGTGTATTCTCTGATTTTGTCTTCAGGCCTTTTCCAAAGAGCGATTATTCAGAGTGGGTCAGCCTTATCAAGCTGGGCAGTGAATTACCAACCAGCAAAATACACAAGGTTACTCGCGGAGAAGGTGGGCTGCAACATGCTGGATACTCTTGACATGGTGGACTGTCTGAGGCAGAAATCCTTCAGGGAACTAGTAGAACAGGACATCAAACCAGCACAGTATCATGTTGCATTTGGCCCAGTCATCGATGGAGATGTTATACCGGATGATCCTGAAATTCTGATGGAGCAGGGAGAGTTTCTAAATTATGACATCATGTTGGGAGTCAATCAAGGAGAAGGATTCAAGTTTGTGGAATGGATAGTAGATCAGGATGATGGGATATCTGGAAGTGACTTTGATTTTACTGTTTCTAAGTTTGTGGATAATCTTTACGGCTACCCTGAGGGAAAGGACACACTTCGGGAAACAATCAAATTCATGTACACTGATTGGGCAGACCGTGACAATCCTGAGACACGACGGAAAACCTTGGTGGCTCTTTTTACTGATCATCAGTGGGTGGAGCCTGCAGTGGTGACAGCTGATCTGCATGCTCGTTATGGCTCTCCTACATATTTCTACGCCTTCTACCATCACTGTCAGAGTGACATGAAACCAGCCTGGTCTGATGCAGCCCATGGTGATGAAGTACCTTATGTTTTTGGGATCCCTATGGTTGGGCCGACTGATATATTCCCATGCAACTTTTCCAAAAATGATGTGATGCTTAGTGCTGTTGTCATGACATACTGGACAAATTTTGCCAAAACGGGGTAAGCTGCATATTTATTTATATTTGTAATTCTTGGTTCTCTGAAGGTGACAAGGGTAACGACTGAAGAATATGGACATATGCATAGAGAAAATTTTTGCACTCAGTGTAGCAGATCACTCTCGGAGCTCCCTCTTCTGGCTCATTGAGAGAATGCCAAGCAGTATGGAACCCTATAGACTAAATGGTCCATGGGGCAGGAGTTCAACTTTGTTGCACCAAGTCTGTGGCCGTAAAGCAGGCAATGCAGTGACATATTTTAGCAATGGGAAGGCCTGTACCAGATTTCTGCAAATACCCATACCGCTGTTATTCAACGTGGCAGGACCTGTTTTAAGGCAGCAATAGATATTGCCTCAAATGATCGCAGCCCTCATTTTAGTATTACATTGCCTCAAATGATCGCAGCCCTCATTTCAATATTTAAATTAAATTTGCTGGGCCTGATTCCTGAATTCATTTCCCATGCACACATTTGCCGACTAATTTGCCACATCTGTTAGAAATAGCCAAATATTGCGCGCTCTCAAGCTACAACTGCATTTCCGGACTCTACGACTGCTTAACCAGTAGCACATAAAGAAGCTACTAAAGTGCATGGAAATGGCTGGGAGGTAACTATTTTTAAGTGCACGTTAATCTGGAGCCAGTGGGAACAGAGGTGCCTCCCTCTCAACCAACTCCCTTCTGCTTCCTGGACTTATCCATAAGTCCCAGCCAACACTGGAGCATGCTCAAATTGGTTCCACACATCCTGGCAGCAGTCTAGTACTTCATTCAACTGGCCATTTTCATGTGTAAGCCAGGTGGTGTCAGCAGGTAAATTGAATGTGGGATGAATATCAAAGCCAGTCCATATGCTGACAGCCACTGAAGCACGTTTTCTGGCAAAATCTTTACCTAGTTATAGGAGTGGATCTATCTTGTGATGTTGTTCTTCTTATCTTTGTGGCATGATATCAATTTTAACACCTGTAATGTTCGCCATTTGGAGGTCAACTCATGTTTGAACAGTAGCTGATAGGTACACAGTTCTACAATGGGCATTTACCAATTTAGCTTTGATTGACAGTGGAGATGGCGGGATTGGCAGCAA
The DNA here is from genome assembly GCF_902713615.1 of Scyliorhinus canicula. Lineage (NCBI taxonomy): Eukaryota > Metazoa > Chordata > Chondrichthyes > Carcharhiniformes > Scyliorhinidae > Scyliorhinus > Scyliorhinus canicula. Next base: position 48,197,478 of record NC_052162.1, read on the forward strand.
ACAACTTGGACTGCAGCATTACCAAATTGCTCTCAAACTAACCCCTCCAGCTCCAACTGCATTAAACCTTGTTCTATCTAAAGCCAAGCACTAATAAATGCTTCCAGAACACAAGAGATCATCAAGGCTATAGGCATGTGGGGAGGAGAAGCAAGATTTTATATCCATGCTTGAACAAAAATGGGCACCACAAATGACAAAGCGTGACCTTTGGTAACCGGGTGGGTAGGACCTGTGCCAAACATCCAGATAAATACATCACTCGTATCCAGATGTGAATGCTGGAAAGAGCACAAAACCCAACTGAACAATAGCTACTGCAGAAAATGTGGATAATTCAAAGCCATGTTGACAATACAGCAACAAGAATCTCAAAGAAAACACATTCCTGGAATTTTCAGCACCAAACAGTCATGCCTATAAGTATGAATACGCATATTATTGACAATTACTTTTAGCTTGCATTGGAAATGTTACTTGTCAATTTGACCTGGGGAAAAAATATCAGGATAGTGGCTCAAGTCTGCGTCAGTTTTTTTCAGTTGAGCTTTTTACCTACCTTCCTTTATTCATTACTTTACTCTTTGGGCATTGTTTTCGTATGAGTTTTAACCTTTATAAAGGATTGCTAAAGAGTTTGAAGTTATTTATAGTGTGCATTTCAACTCTTTGCTTATTTGACACAGAAGGGATTTTGAATTAATTAAGGTATTGTTGTTAAATTACACTTGTCTGACAGAATTAATTCTGTACAACCCATAAGCTGTCTGGCAATGTGGTTTAAATCCAGTAGCTGGAATTAGATGAAGTGCCTAACCAAAGCATGTTTCCCACATAGCAGATCAAATAGAAGATATGGGGACAGGTGTGAGATCACAGTGTCCAACACACACACACACAGACAAGATTTTACTGTTCAAGCTTTCATGTCGTGCCATTGTATAGCTAAATATTAGAGAATAAAGTATGCAGTTGGTAACATTGAGGTCCACTTACATCAAGAGAGTAAGAGATGTGATTTCAAGGTGTAATGGACGTGCTGACTCAGAGGCCCCGCCCGCCGATACATTCTGACCATGGAAATCAACCATGTAACAATATCGATCCATATAAAGTGTTTGTTACTGGATTAAGCTATTTTAATCAGGAGACAAAATGAGCACTGAGCAAGTTGAAAGGAACACCGACCAATTGATAGAATGCAAAGACACACACAAGCATAGATTCACACAGTGCCAGCTTTTCACAGAATCAGGAAGGCTCGCTGACCTTTAAAAGTAGTGGCCAGTTGAGGGCGCCTGGATGTCTGGGGTGGGCTAGGCGAGGCCCGGCGCTGCAGTTGATATCCTGTTGACCCAAGGAATAGGGGTGCTCTCTTTCAAGTTGCCCATAAGGTGGCCAATGATTTTGGGACAGACCAAGCGTTGTGCCCAAGATTTCTCTAGTTTTTATTTTTTTCCCCAGGGAAGGAGTGAAGTCCCCCAGTGCTTTTGATAGCAGGCTCTCGTCTACTTTGGAATGCTTCCGGCAGTAACTCGGGTAGTCCTATTGATTAGTTCTTGCTGTTTATCCTTTTATCTTCCTTTGACGGACCTCGCAATGTGCCTTCTGCTGTGTCCCTCACTTTGTACTTTGTTTTCTCCCTGAGTTAAGTCTGGTGATGCTACAATGGCAGGTCTCAATGCTCTGGATTATTAAGAGGGCCTAGTTGATAATTTGTCTTATGGTAGCCCTACCCTTTTTTCCTGACTGGGCCTGGTTGTTGGGATGGGTTCCTGGTGCTGGGGGAAGTGGGTTGGCCCTACCTCCCATAGTGCCCCTCTTTGGGGAGTGCCTTAAATGCTCCTTTTTCTCTGTTACGGGATTCCACCCTTCCAACTAGGATCTGATGATATCCTTCCTAACCTCGGGCCACATGGCTCTCCTGGTATCCCCGAGGGGATGTCTCTTTGCTTTTTGGTCCTGCATCTCCTTAGGACCTGGGACTCGGCGGAGAGGGTTTGGTAGCTCAGGTCTTTGCTCCTTACCCTTTGCTCTTTTCTTAATTTTCTATGGGAGAGCCTGGGTTTGAGGTCTGATATTTCCTTGGGCCTGTGGTACCCAGTCCTTTCCTCGTTGTACTGCAGTTATGTGATGATTGTCTGCATCGTTATGGGCCTGGAAGGGAGTTGGATTGAGTTGTGAGTATTAGTGGAATTTCTCCTTAGCCCTGGGACTCTCGGATTTTTAATTCCTCTGCTATTTTTCTTACTATGGGTATGATGTAACTCTGTTGTTGACTGCGTCCTGTTTCAGTGCAGATGTATCTTGTATCTGTGGAGGATGTTGTCCCCGACTTATCCAGTCCATTTGTTCCTATGCTTGTAATGACTTCTTTTATGTGCTGTCCCTGTTTTGCATTGATTCTTGTGGCTTTATTCTCCATTTCTTTTGTTTTAAAGCTATACTTGTAAAAACTTGAAAAAGTCAATAAAAATACATTTTAGCATCAGGGTGCCGCAATGGTTAGCACGGCTGTATCATGACTTCGAGAACCCGGATTCAATCCTGGCCCCAGGTCACTTCCGTGTGGAGTTTGCACATTGGAGGACAGCAAATGTTGTCCCCTTGTTCAAGAAGGGGAGTAGAGACAACCCCGGTAACTATAGACCACTGAGCCTTACTTCTGTTGTGGGCAAAGTCTTGGAAAGGATTATAAGGAATAGGATTTACAATCATCTAGAAAGGAATAATTTGATTAGGGACAGTCAACACGGTTTTGTGAAGGGTAGGTCATGCCTCACAAACCTTATTGAGTTCTTTGAGAAGGTGACCAAACAGGTGGACGAGGGTAAAGCAGTTGATGTGGTGTATATGGATTTCAGTAAAGCATTTGATAAGGTTCCACATGGTCGGCTATTGCAGAAAATACGGTGGCATGGGATTGAGGATGATTGAGCGGTTTGGATCAGAAATTGGCTAGCTGTAAGAAGACAAAGGGTGGTGGTTGATGGGAAATGTTCAGCCTGGAGTTCAGTTACTAGTGGTGTACCACAAGGATCTGTTTTGGGGCCACTGCTGTTTGTCATTTTTATAAATGACCTGGAGGAGGGCGGAGAAGGATGGGTGAGTAAATTTGCAGATGACACTAAAGTCGGTGGAGTTGTGGACAGTGCGGAAGGATGTTGCAGGTTACAGAGGGACATAGATAAGCTGCAGAGCTGGGCTGAGAGGTGGCAAATGGAGTTTAATGCAGAAAAGTATGAGGTGATCCATTTTGGAAGGAGTAACAGGAATACAGAGTACTGGGCTAATGGTAAGATTCTTGATAGTGTGGATGAGCAGAGAGATCTCGGTGTCCATGTACATAGATCACTGAAAGTTGCCACCCAGGTTGATAGGATTGTGAAGATGGCATACGGTGTGTTAGCTTTTATTGGTAGAGGGATTGAGTTTCGGAGCCATGAGGTCATGTTGCAGCTGTACAAAACTCTGGTGCGGCCGCATTTGGAGTATTGCGTGCAGTTCTGATCGCCGCATTATAGGAAGGATGTGGAAGCATTGGAAAGGGTGCAGAGGAGATTTACCAGGATGTTGCCTGGAATGGAGGGAAAATCTTATGAGGAAAGGCTGAGGGACTTGAGGCTGTTTTCGTTAGAGAGAAGAAAGTTAAGAGGTGACTTAATTGAGGCATACAAGATGATCAGAGGGTTAGATAGGGTGGACAGTGAGAGCCTCGGATGGTGATGGCTAGCACAAGGGGACATAGGTTTAAATTGAGGGGCGATAGATATAGGGCAGATGTCAGAGGTAACTTCTTTACTCAGAGAGCAGTAAGGGCGTGGAATGCCCTGCCTGCAACAGTAGTGGACTCGCCAACATTAAGGGTAATTAAATGGTCATTGGATAAACATATAGATGATAATGGAATAGTGTAGATGGGTTGAAGATTGGTTTCACAGGTCGGCGCAACATCGAGGGCTGAAGGGCCTGTACTGCGCTGTAATGTTCTATATTCTATTTTACCTGTGTCAGCGTGGGTCTCACCCCCACAACCTAAAGAAATGCAGGGTAGGTAGATAGGCCCTCAATTGGGAAAATGAAAAAAAAAATTTTACGCATTTTTAAAAAATTGTGTGCAGGACCCAGATGCAGAGGTCCAGTACCATTTATTTTTAAATCCCATTTTTGCCATTAAGAGAAAGGTGACAGGCATGATCACACAGGAAGGAAACCCAAACTCAGCACAGCCATTTGAATGTTGTGCTCAGTTGAAACAAATCCAAGCTGTTGCAAGGAAATTAACCACAGTGTGGGAGTCACAAATTTCTGGAGTGGATGTAAACACTCTTAAAACGTGGATAAGGTCTCTTTGACTCTCATGATCTGAGAGTTTTAGATCTCTGCTCTTTAAATAGTAAATAAACATTGGCTGCAGCTATCCGTGATTATTGCTGGTGTTACATCTGTTTGAGCAGTTTGTGTCGAGTTTTTTTGTTGATACTTCCTTTGTTATCAATGCTTAGTTGAGTTGCAAAAGCTGCAATTATCTCAACAGGAGCTTCTGAGTTTACAGTTTGATTGACAGCTTCAAGAGGCTATTAAACAATTAAGGGTATGAATAGACATTTGTTTTTATTAGAGCCAAATCACTTCTGATTTTAAAGATTTGCTTGGGAGTGGATTCATGAATTTATTTCACTATCAATAGTTTATTTCACTATCAAATTTTTAGCAGTTCATTTTCTTCAATTCCACAACACTCCTGAGGTCTGCCCATGTTGGATATGGGGTGAGTTGGCATTGAGTCAGCATGGGATTTTGAGGAGCCATTGGGGAAGGGAGCCATTGGCTGGATGTGGGGATATGAGTTGGCATTGAGTTCAAAAGGGATATTAGGGGGTGAATGGGGGCATGAGTTGGTTGTGAGTTCGAATGGGGTATGAGGGGCTATGGAGTTGGGAGGGAATGTGAGGGGTAAGGCCTACAATCTTAAAATCTTCTAAAATAGCTGGGACCAGGTCCCGGAAGCAATCCTTCTAACCAGACCACCTCCGCAATCACCCACTCCATGTCCTCCTGGATCTGCTTCAGGAGTCAGCATGCTCAACTTTGTCACACATCTCCCCTTCCCTCGAATGAAAATCTCCATGATTCGGGTGTTTGTTATTAAGGCAGATCCAGCCTCGGTGGAGATGAGGTCATGATGAGATCAGCCATGATCGCATTGAATGGTGGTGCAGGCACAATAGGTTAAATTGCTACTCCTAGTTCTTATGTTCTAAGAAAGAACTATTCTGTCAAATTCCACCTTCCAACCCTTTGTCTGAAGCCCTATAGGTAACTGCACCTCAAGCACAAATCTGGTGATCTTAATTAATAAGGGGATCAGGGGTTATGGGGACAAGGCAGGAGAATGGGTTTGATGAACATATCAGCCATGATCGACTGGTGGAGCGGATTGGATGGGCTGAATGGCTCCTATATCGTCGAGTACCAAAATCCAGCTCATAATGTCAGAAATAGAACACAAGACAGAAATGGTCGGAAGAAATCACAGTGACGTCAAGAAGTAGATATACTAACAGATGATGACATAAGCACATAGGAAATGGGAACAAGACTATCCCATTCAGCCCCTCAAGCATGCTTGGCCATTCAACTAGATCATGGACAATCTACCTCAATGCAATTTTCCTGCACTATCCCCATATCCCTTGATGCCCTTAATGTATTAAAGGCCTCTATCTTGAACATGCTCGATGACTGACCTTCCACAGCCCTTTGGGGTAAGAATTCCAAAGGTTCACCACCCTCTGAGTGAAGAAATTCCACCTCTTCTCAGTCCTAAACATCCCACCTCTTACTCTGAGACCATGTCCGCTGACTCACCAGGAGAAACATCCTTTCTGCATCTACCGTGTTGTACCCTTCAAGAAATGTGTATGATTCAGTCAGATTACCTCTTTTTCTTCTAAAATGTAGAGATACAGGCCCCTTTGACCCTCCTCTTTCGACAATCCCACCATCCGTAGAATAAGTCTGGTGAATCTTTGCCGCATTCCTCCGATGGCAAGTATATCCTGCATTAGATCGCGAGACCAAAACCATACAAAATATGGCAGGTGCAGTTTCACCAAGGCTCTGCAATTACAGCAACACCTCTTCTGCACTCAAATCCTCTTGCACTAATAACCAACATACTATTTGCCTTCCTAATTACTTGCTACACCTGCATGTTAGCATTTAGAGACTCATGATCAACGGAAACCAGGTCCCTTTGGTCATCAACAAGAAATACGTAGACATGGACAGATAGAGCAATGCAGACACACAGAAAATAAATATATGCAGCAACATAAGTATGCTCACTAAAACCCAGCAAAGATGATTCATGCATTTGGTCACTGAGCAATGAACAACAGCTGAGAAATATGAATAGAATCATATTGCAAATAAAAGGATTAATGAGGGGATTCAATATATGTTTTCTCCTTTCCTGTCTTGTTAGGGCCTGGTTCAGTGGATTCCAGCTGCACTCTGTTGGGGCCAATTTTTATGTATACGCACAGCCAGTGTCAGCAGCCTATTCTCCATTGAGGACATCCAACCAAGCCCAATGCGATTCAAACATGTACTTTCCAGCAGGAGTTCACTAAACATTAATAAGAAGTAGGATCCCATTGTTCAAGGGCACCGAGATCAATTGTTTGTCACATGTGGTAGGAAGTTAGATTTTTTAAATAATGAAGGGAATGGATGACCTGTAATATTAAAAGAGTGCCTGTGAAAACCAAGAAGAGGCAGGCTGCCTGAGATCACCATTCCAAGGGTGTTCTTTAGGTTTTTTTTATTGATGGGATGTGGGTGTCGCTGGATAGGCCAGCATTTATTGCCAATCCACAATTGCCCTTCAGAAGGTGGTGGTGAGTTGCCTTCTTGAACCCCTGCAGTCTTTGAGGTGGGGATACACCCACTGTGATGTTATGTGGGGCTGGAAGGTGAAGACCAAACATGGGACCACCATCCTGGTGGGGGGGACTGGGGTCAACTCCTCACCCACAACCAAGCCCACCCAACCCCTGGGACCCTTGGGGAACACTTCTGCTGCCTGGCAGCAGCAGAGGGACACATTACCTAAGGACTGACCTCCCTTGACTCCCCTCTGAGTCCACCACGCTGGTGTACTTGACCAAACTTACACCAAAGCCCGCCTGGTGGATTTACCGGTGTGGGGCTTGGAGCAGCACAGAGGTGGGGGGGGGGGGGGGGGGTGTGAATCGGGCTTCCAGCCTGGTAATTGCATGTTAATGCAAGCAGATTACTATTTTGCATTTTCCTACCAGCACGGGGCAGGCAGCGAGCTGCGGTCAGCGGCAGGAGAGCAGAGAATGGGAATGGAATCTGACCCGGCGGGGGGGGGGTTGGAGAATCCCACCCTAGATCACTTGCTCCCAATCATGGGTGCTGTAAGTTACCTGTGAGCTGCAGCATGAGGGGGAGATAGAGCAGCATCAGCAAAGAGGACACGCTGTTCACAGAGAGGAGGAGCGGGAAAAGTGTTCTTGGCAAAAGGCCTTACCCACCTAGAGTCTTCCAAGATTATTTATTTTACCTTCAGCTAAACCAGGTGCAGTGCGCATGCCTTCTGACGAATACCTGCTCTCATGGCAGCAGCCATGATGTTTTCATTCTGTGACAGTCCAGTGTTCCCTCAGTATTTGAACCAGAGCGTGGTGGTTAGGCAACGAGGCTTATCCACGTAAGACCTAGCTCATGCCTATCATACGTGGTTTGCATGTGTAAAGTAAGAGCCATTATGGCATATGAAATATTATGGGAAAAAAAATCATTGGAGGGCTGAAACAATGGTTCTGCTGTCTGGACCTTTGGATGAGGCCTCCAGTGCTCACTGAAGCATCTGTTCTGATTATGGTGGTCAACTTATCAGCCACAATATCATGAGGGCATAGCGCTTCTCACTAGGAATGTAGTGACCAGCTTAAGAACAGGAGAAGGTAGTGGGAAGAGAAGGATGGGAGGAGGATACCAGCACATCACCTTCCCAGCCAGTTGTGACATGATTGTTTCTTTGAACAATGATTCCACTGAGCATTTACCACAATTCCCTAAAGTACAAGGGTCACAAAGCTTAACATCCTTCTGTCACTGACTGTCACAGCATTCTCTTGGTCACAATGCTGAAATAAAAGCCACTACGAAACAGCAATTTTAAAGCAACTTTATCCAATGTACAAGCATCAACTAATCACCCATGTCCATAACCCTTTTGCCTATCTTGTCGGTGCCTTTGCCAGTGGCAGTACAAATAGGCACAAAGGCCAAAGGAGCTGTGTAATAAAAGTAGGATCAAAAAAATAGTCAGTGAACAGTCTTACATTTTTAAGGTAGTGTTGTAATTTTTCCGATCATACTAAATTTTCCAGATGAATTGACCTCTTGGTGGAAGTCTGGGTTTGGTAGTGATGCCACCGTTCCCCTGAGTGGACACATGGTTGCAACTGTCAAAGGTGAGGAACTCCATTCTGGATGGCTCTGACATTATGGCATTTTGATGAGGAGGGCAACATGAATTACATCATTGAATGCCATCATCTAGAAGCAGGATTTCAAAATATTTGGCTTCAGATCTGTGCTAGACAGTGGGTGGGAAGTCATCAGCTCATTGTACTTGGGGTTGTCAGTCTTGAATGTATTTGGTATATGCATTCATCAAAGTGTTATGTTACCCAATATCTTGGATCTGTGGGCGCGATTCTCCGCAAATGCGGCGAGTCGTAAAGGCTGCCGTGAAACGGCCAGTTTCACGGCAGCCTCCGCGCCCCCTCCCGGGACCCGATTTCCCCCCCCCCCGGGCGGAGCTAGCAGTGGGGCCCCGTGAACCACGGCATCGCGGCCTGAGCAACCGTCGCTAAGTCAGCGCACCAAGCGTCACGCCGGCTGACGCGCACGATGACGTCAGCCGCGCATGCGCGGATTGGACGGCTCCAACCCGCGCATGCGCGGGGCCGTCATCTCCCTCGGCCGCCCCGCGGACTGATCCTGCGGGGCGGCGGAGGGAGAAAGAGTGCGTCCGTTACGGACGCACTGCCCGCGATCGGTGCCCACCGATCGCAGGCCCATGCCCCCCTTGGCACGGCCGTGGTACTGCCGTGCCAATCGGGGCCCTGGATGCCCAGAACGGGCATGTTGCGGTCGTTTTACGACGGCAGCAAGCAGGTGTGTTTGCTGCCGTAAAAACGGCCGTAAAGGCCTGGGAACTCGGCCCATCGGCCTGGGGAGAATCGCTATTCACCGTAAAAAACGGCGAGCAGCGATTCGTGTCGTGGGGCGGCCGTGGGGGGGGGGGGGGGCGGCGAGACTAGCGGGAGGGCGTGAAAAATGTCGGGGACGCCCTCCCGCTATTCTCCGACCCGTCGTTTGATCACTCCATCATGGAAGTGCAAGAACTTCTTTTAAAGAACTGATTTCTCTTCTGCGACTTGAAACGACAATCCCTTGGTTCCAAATGGAACACTTCATTTTTCAGGAATGGATTTTGTGCCTTGCTTAAAGAAAACATGAAGAATGTTCATTGACTGTCACCTAAGGTTCCACAGTTACCAAATCAATGAAGGAATTATGGATCCAGATCCAAATGTGCCTGTTTATAGTAGAAATTACTATGTGCTAAGTTAACTTTTTCTGGCAAAGGTGATCTTTAGGGATTTAGGCCTTGGCGTTTGAAATATGAATGCATTCCTCAGAAATTGCACAGTGTTAAGCTTGCGAGCATCGGGACTGTGAGTAGATGGCCCAGAAGAACTTTCCTATTGTTCATTGCTCCTATGTATAACTGAAACGTAATGTGTTGGAGATGGCATACATCCTCCATTAGCAACTACTTTATTTTGGGAAGTTCATCTATTATGTGCATCAGCAAGGGTTGCAGAAGGCACACCAATCATGTAAAAGTGGCAGCTTGCAGCAGGCATTATGTTCCAATTTTTGTTCAATGTTGGTGGGAAACTTCAGACCACTGGCCAGTCACGTCTTTCATTTTGAGGTAGCTATAAAGACATGGAAGTAAAGAATTTAAAGCAGTACTTGAAACCTCTTGAAAACAATTAAGAGCTACTGAAACATTGTTGATACAGGGCATCATTATGGTACGAGGATCACTCGAAAAATGAAGTGGAATCACCGATTTGGAGTCATCTGTCAGGTCATGCAATTCCACAAAATGAATTCACAATTATTTTTCAATTTTGTTCATTCTTTCATGGGATATGAACGTCGCTGGCAAGGTCAGCATTTGTTGCACATCCTCCGTTGCGCTTGAGAGGTGGGTTGTGTGAGCCGCTTTCTTGAACCACTGCAGTCCATCTGGTGCACTACGCCCACAGTGCTGTTCGGAAAGGAGTTCCAGGTTTTTCTGTCAGTGACAGTGAAGGAAGAGCAATGTAGTTCCAAGTCAGGATGATGTGTGGCTTTGAGCGGAACTTGCAGGTGGCAGTGTTCCCATGCGTATGCTGTGCTTGATCTCGGTGGCAACAGTTGCAGGTCTGGAAAGTGCTGTCAGAGAATATTTGGTGAGTTGCTGCAGTGTATGTCCTATGCACGGAATCCCTACAGTGCAGAAGGAGGCCATTCGACCCATCGGGTCTGCACCAACCCTCCAAAAGAACACACTACCTAGGCCCACTACCCCTGCCCTATCCCCATAACCCCACATAACCTGTGTGGTGATATGCATCACTGTATATACACAAGGGGTTAATGTAAATACACTACAACTAAGTAACCACTAGAGGTAGTACCAGATATGTCATGACATGCAGACATACAGCCAATGGGTCATTCCAACAGGACACAACCAATGGGTAATCAGGACACCCAGAGGCTACATTACCACAAGGGGGCACTTCACAACCCATACAAAAGGACAGGGCACACATCCTCTGCCTCTTTCCACAGACGGACATCTAGAGAGTACATCAGGGTTGATCAACAGCATCACACCCAGCACGTGGCTTAGAGCAGGCTGGTAAAGATAGACTGAGTTACTACAGTTAGATTAGCAGAGAGTCAAACTCATTTAAGAACTGTGTTAATAGTTCAATAAACACATTGAACAAGATACCAGGAGTGCCTGTTACATCTATTTAGTTCAACTCAGCAAGATCCGTGATAACCAGCAACTGAACCCAGGCACAATGATCGAGATTCCGGTTCCTAATCCACTCAGGTACCATGCCAATCTCAGTGCCAACTGCCGTGCATTCAAGCAATGATTTCAGCTTTACATGGAAGCATCCGACCTAACTGGCATGGCCGATGCTGAGAAGATTGCTCTTCTACTCACCTTTGCGGGTGAACATGCAACAGCGATCTTCTGCTCCTTTAAATACTCCAAAGGGCAGGACAGAACGCAATTCCAGGCAGTCCTGAACAAATTTGAAAGCTACTGCGAGGTAAAGACAAAAGAAGTCAGTAAAACTGGCGCCAATACTCACCACGAGGCAGAGGTAGGGTTGCAACAGAAGCAAACGGCAATTTTGATTGGCAGCCATCTTGCCCGTATCCAGCTGGCCCAGTCTGCACATGCGTAGTTCCTGGGAAGGCGCGAACCGCCGCGTATCCAGCCGGCGCAATCTGCACATGCGCTGTTCCCGGGAAGACGCAAACCGGCAAAACAGTGTTTTGTGCATGCGTGAGAAGCCGCACATGCGCCGTTGCGAAAAGAGCGCGCAGGAAAGGAAAAGTGATTTGCGCATGCGCAATCCATTCCTGCGCTTTACGTCATGAACATCATGATGTCAGAAGCCCCGGACCATGCCCACTTAAAGAGGAAATGTCCGAAAATTACAAAGAAGAGTTTTGAAGCCGCAAAACACCATTCTTTCATCTCGAAAGACAGAACAATGCCTGATCTTCTACCAGTAGTTGAAATCAACCTCAGCAGAACCCTGCAACAAGCAGTTTGCACCACCCAAAGAGATGATTTGGTCCTTGAAGACTACTACTCAGACAATTTCTTCCTTGCACAGAGAGAGCGCAATGACAATACGAAACACAAGAAGATAATTGGTTTATCGAAGAATACTACTCAGACATAGCTGAGTCATTCGGATATGATGATCATAAAAGCATCAGCGCCATGGTTGAAAAACTCAAAACGACTCTACTCATGGTTGATGAATTCAATACTACGATGCCATGGCAGAGCGTCGATACATTGGATGACAGCAACCTGTCAAATACCCACGAAGAAGACGAAGCCCACTGAGAGCGGCCTGATGCCACACGAAAAGTGGTCCACGCACCACGAACAGTCCCCGACTCCACAAAGAGAACCTGAAATGACTCCGACAGAGGACTATCAAGGAACCAAAGATGATTCAGGTGAACCAGAACGGACTCCAGACGGGGCACATCAACAAGCCAAAGATGATTCAAGTGAACCGGACATGACTCCAGACAGGGAGCATTGAGGAATCAAAGACGAAACGCTCAATGAAACAGCAGATGCCCGAAGGACACTGACACAAGTAACTTTATGAAGGACTTGAATTCTCCACTCAGAATGGTCATTGAGCGCAGCAAACACAACAACGAAACCTACAAAAACAACAACACAGCCAACACCAAGAAGCGTACCAAAGGCACCAACGTCAACAACAAGCACGACAAAACCAACAACACTGGAACAACGACTGGCGCGACATGGTACAACTCTGCAACTGCAGGACACTGTGACAGCACAGCTCGAGACAATGGCAAGTGTGCAGACATACCATGGCATGATAACGCATCTTACAAATTCACATTTGCTACACTACAAACAAGCAGACTAGCTTTCAAGGCAGTTGCCATACGGCATCAATACCGCAAACAGAGACATCAGTCAGACAGGAAAGATGACATCAAGAATCGCAACCACAAGCATCGAAAAGAAAAAGAGTCCAAATCAGACAACAAAGTGATTTGACCATTTGAGCACCTCCTGATGACTTCTTGGTTCCTTAAGCACAGGGACACTAACGGCGTTCACAAGGAAATGACAACATCAACATCGATACTTCAATAACAAAACAAGAAAGCCACTCGACCATATACATTTGTGAACTTTGGACTCATAAATATTATTTGGTATTGTATAATCATCACTGTCATTATGACTTGTACATGTCATCACTTATTTACCTATTTTGTTCAATTTTCTTTAACCAAGTACAGAAAATATGTAACACGAAAAAAGGAGGGATGTGGTGATTTCCATTACTGTATATACTCAAGGGGTTAATGTAAATACACTACAACTCAGTAACCACTAGAGGGAGCACCAGAGATGTCAAGACATACAGACATACAGCCAATGGGTCATTACAACACGACACAACCAATGGATAATCAGGACACCCAGAGGTGGCATTATCACAAGGGGGCACCACAACCCATATAAAAGGTCAGGGCACACATGCTCTGCCTCTTTCCACAGACAGATATCTAGAAAGTAGGGGCTGTTTAGCTCACAGGGCTAATCGCTGGCTTTGAAAGCAGACCAAGGCAAGCCAGCAGCACGGTTCAATTCCCGTAACAGCCTCCCTGAACAGGCGCCGGAATGTGGTGACTAGGGGCTTTTCACAGTAACTTCATTTGAAGCCTACTCGTGACAATAAGCAATTTTCATTTTTCAGAGTACATCAGGGTTGATCAAAAGCATCACACCCAGCACGTGGCTTAGAGCAGGCTGATAGACTGAGTTACTACAGTTAGATTAGCAGAAAGTCGAACTCATTTAAGAACTGTGTTAATAGTTCAATAAACATGTTGAACTCATTTCATAGTCTGGAGCTTCCTTTGTCAAAGCATATATCAAGGAAGCAGCTTAAGCTACATGAAGCAGCATAACACAACAACCTGCACATTCCTTGAACACTAATGGACAATTTAGCATGGCCAATCCACCTAATCTGAACATCTTTGGACTGTGGGAGGAAACCGGAGCACCCAGAAGAAACCCACACAGACTCGGGGAACGTGCAAGCCCCACGCAGTCACCCAAGGCCAGAATCGAACCCTGGTGCTGTGAGTCAGCAGTGCAGTACCACCTATGTGGAGGCAGCAACATAGCTGCCTCAATGCTTTGGTGAATGGAGTGGCGGTCAAGAGAGTTGCTTTTTCCTGGATGTGTCAAGTTTCTAGAGTGTTGTTGGAGGTGCCAAAGTAACCGAATCATCCAATCAAAGAACAATACAGCATAGGAATAGGCTCACCGGCCCTCCAAGCCTGTACCGGTCATGACACCACCTTTGCCAAAACCCTCAGCACTTCCTTGTGCCGTATCCTTCCGGGGAGCAGAGAGGAGCGGACCTGCACGGAACACTGCTGCAGGTAGGACAGCTGGAAAATTGAATAAAGAAACCCGGTAAAGTGACGTCACAGGAGACTGTGAACTGATTGGCTGAAAGGCAGACTGGGCTAAATTTGAATATTTGTGGATTTACTAGTTTTAATTTGACTCAAATTACTATTTTTTAGTTGATTTGAATTACTATTTTTTTTAAATTTGACTTAGATTACTATTTTTAAGTTGATTTGAATTACCATTTCTTAAATTTTAAATCTCACTTAAATAAATATTTTGGGTTGATTTAAATTACTAATTTAAAATTGATTTAAATAACTTTTAATTTTAATGAAATAACTTTTTTAAGTTAAATTAAATAACTAATTTGTTGTAAGATCAAGCAAGATAAATACTCAGGGATAAAGCTAATTAAATAATACACGGGGATTGGATTTAATCTGACACATAAACATCTTAAGTTTAAAGGAAAAATTCATGGCAGGACAGCTCCAAGGCGTGGTCTGTTCCTCTTGCTCCATGTGGCAGGCTGGGGCAGTTTCAGTCCCCATGGTCAGCATGTGTGCAGGAAGTGTCTCCAGTTACAGCTCCTGGAAGCTCGGGTTTCAGAGCTGGAGCGGCTCCTGGAGACACTGAGGAGCATCCGCGAGTCGGAGAACATCGTGGATAGCCCGTATAGAGAGTTGGTCACACTGCAGGCTCAGGCTCTGCAGGCAGGAAGGGAATGGGTGACCACCAGACAGAGCAAGAGAGAGAGGCAGGTAGTGCAGGAATCTCCTGTGGCCATTCCCCTGCAGAACAGATATACCGCTTTGGATATTGTTGCGGGGAATGGCCTCTCAGGGGAAAACAGGACATTGTGGAGGGGGAGGGTGAACAGCCCATGGTTGTGGTATGCATCGGTACAAACGACATAGGTAAAAAAAGGGATAAGGTCCTAAAAGAAGAATACAGGGAACTAGGGAGGAAGTTAAGAAATCAGACCTCGAAGATAATGATCTCAGGATTACTACCGGTGCCACGTGCTAGTCAGAGTAGAAATGACAGGATATATAGGATGAATACGTGGCTGAAGGGATGGTGTCAGGGGGAGGGTTTCAGATTCCTGGGGCATTGGGACCGGTTCTGGGGAAGGTTGGACCTGTACAAACTGGACGGGTTACACCTGGGCAGGACTGAAACTGATGTCCTATTTGCTAGAGCGGTTGGGGAGTATTTAAACGAATGTGGCAGGGGGATGGGAAACAATGCAGGAAATCGGAAGGTAGTAAAACAAGGGCAGAAACAAAAGGCAGTAAGGGGGAAAGTGTAAGGCAGAGAACCAATAGTCAAAAATAAAAAAGGGCGACAGTACAAGGTACAGTGACTGAGGGGAGCTCAGTGAAGAGGCCCAGTAATACTAAAAGGAATAAAACTGGAAGTAAAAACATAAATGGAAAGCGAGGCAGCAGTTTGTTACATGAAGATATGGGTTCAACGACAAGGAAAATTAGGAGAACATAAGAACATAAGAACATAAGAAATAGGAGCAGGAGTAGGCCATCTGGCCCCTCGAGCCTGCTCCGCCATTCAATGAGATCATGGCTGATCTTTTGTGGACTCAGCTCCACTTTCCGGCCCGAACACCATAACCCTTAATCCCTTTATTCTTCAAAAAACTATCTATCTTTACCTTAAAAACATGTAATGAAGGAGCCTCAACTGCTTCACTGGGCAAGGAATTCCATAGATTCACAACCCTTTGGGTGAAGAAGTTCCTCCTAAACTCAGTTCTAAATCTACTTCCCCTTATTTTGAGGCTATGCCCCCTAGTTCTGCTGTCACCCGCCAGTGGAAACAACCTGCCCGCATCTATCCTATCTATTCCCTTCATAATTTTAAATGTTTCTATAAGATCCCCCCTCATCCTTCTAAATTCCAACGAGTACAGTCCCAGTCTACTCAACCTCTCCTCATAATCCAACCCCTTCAGCTCTGGGATTAACCTAGTGAATCTCCTCTGCACACCCTCCAGCGCCAGTACGTCCTTTCTCAAGTAAGGAGACCAAAACTGAACACAATACTCCAGGTGTGGCCGCACTAA
This sequence comes from Scyliorhinus canicula, assembly GCF_902713615.1. Lineage (NCBI taxonomy): Eukaryota > Metazoa > Chordata > Chondrichthyes > Carcharhiniformes > Scyliorhinidae > Scyliorhinus > Scyliorhinus canicula. The sequence goes on from NC_052162.1 coordinate 48,213,911, forward strand.
CACCTTATACAATTGCAACATAACCTCCCTAGTCTTAAACTCCATCCCTCTAGCAATGAAGGACAAATTCCATTTGCCTTCTTAATCACCTGTTGCACTTGTAAACCAACCTTCTGTGACTCATGCACTAGCACACCCAAGTCTCTCTGAACAGCGGCATGCTTTAATATTTTATCGTTTAAATAATAATCCCGTTTGCTGTTATTCCTACCAAAATGGATAACCTCACATTTGTCAACATTGTATTGTATTCCATCTGCCAGACCCGAGCCCATTCACTTAACCTATCCAAATCCCTCTGCAGACTTTAAGACAGACAGAGAAACGTTAAGAGGAAAAATAACTTAGGAGAGGTTACTGATCAAGGTGTTAAGATTCAAAACAGAGGTATAAAAGCCAACATAAGTGTACTTACCAGAATGCTCGTAGTATTCGGAATAAGGTAAATGAGTTGATGCCGCAAATCATCGTGGATGACTATGATTTAGTGGCCATTACTGAAACATAGTTAAAGGATGGTCACGACTGGGAGTTAAATATCTACGGGTATCAAACTATTCGGAAGGAGAGAGTGGATGGTAAAGGAGGTGGTGTTGCTCTGTTATTCAAGGATGACATCTGGGCAATAGTAAGGGATGGCATCGGTGCTATGGAGGATAAGGTTGAATCCATTTGAGTGGAAATCAGGAATAGTAAGGTGAAAAAGTCACTGATAGGAGTAGTCTACAGGCCATCAAATAGTAACATTATGGTGGGGCAGGCAATAAACAAATAACTGATGCATGTAGAAATGGTACAGCAGTTATCATGGGGGATTTTAATCTACATGTCGATTGGTTTAACCAGGTCGGTCAAGGCAGCCTTGAGGAGGAGTTTATGGAATGTATCTGCGATAGTTTCCTAGAACAGTATGTAATGGAACCTACGAGGGAACAAGCGGTCCTAGATCTGGTACTGTGTAATGAGACAGGATTGATTAATGATCTCACAGTTAGGGATCCTCTCGGAAGGAGCGATCATAGTATGGTGGAATTTAAAATACAGATGGAGGGTGAGAAGGTAAAATCAAACACTAGTGTTCTGTGCTTAAACAAAGGAGATTACAATGGGATGAGAGAAGAGATAGCTAAGGTAGACTGGGAGCAAAGACTTTATGGTGAAACAGTTGAAGAGCAGTGGAGAACCTTCCAAGCAATTTTTCACAGTGCTCAGCAAAGGTTTATACCAACAAAAAGGAAGGACGGTAGAAAGAGGGAAAATCGCCTGTGGATATCTAAGGAAATAAGGGAGAGTATCAAATTGAAGGAAAAAGCATACAAAATGGCAAAGATTAGTGGGAGACTAGATGACTTGGAAATCTTTAGGGGGCAACAGAAAGCTACTAAAAAAGCTATAAAGAAAAATAAGAAAGATTTATGAGAGTAAACTTGCTCAGAATATAAAAACAGTAAAAGTTTCTACAAATATATATAAAACAAAAAAGAGTGGCTAAGATAAATATTGGTCCTTTTGAGGATGAGAAGGGAGATTTAATAATGGGAGATGAGGAAATGGCTGAGGAACTGAACAGGTTTTTTGGATCGGTCTTCACAGTGGAAGACACAAATAACATGCCAGTGACTGATAGAAATGAGACTATGACAGCTGAGGAACTTGAGATGATTGTTATCACTAAGGAAGTAGTGATGTGCAAGCTAATGGGGCTAAAGGTAGACAAGTCTCCTGGCCCTGATGGAATGCATCCCAGAGTGCTAAAAGAGATGGCTAGGGAAATTGCAAATGCACGAGTGATAATTTACCAAAATTCACTAGACTCTGGGGTGGTCCCGGCGGATTGGAAATTAGAAATTTAAAAAGGAGGTAGGCAGAAAGCGGGATGCAGGAATCTATCATCAAGGAAGAAATAACGAGGCATCTGGAAGGAAATTGTCCCATTGGGCAGACGCAGCATGGGTTCATAAAAGGCAGGTCATGCCTAACTAATTTAGTGGAATTTTTTGAGGGCGTTACCAGTGCGGTAGATAACGGGGAGCCAATGGATGTGATATCTGGATTTCTAGAAAGCTTTTGACAGGGTGCCACACACAAGGGGCGGGATTCTCCAACCCCCTGTCGGGTCGGAGAATCGCCGGGGGGGGGGGGGGGGGGGGGGGGGGGGGGTGCGCCTTGAATCCTGCCCCAGCCAGCCGCCAAATTCGTCAGCTTCGGAGATTCGATGGGGCGGGAATCACGGCGCATTCTCTGGCCCGAGATGGGCCGAAGCCCCGCTGCTGTAATGCTGGTCCCGCTGGCGTGAATTAAACCACCTCCCTTACCGGCGGGACCAGGCGGCGCGGGCTGGCTCTGGGTCCTGGGAGGGTGGGGGGAGGCATGGGGTGATCTGGCCCCGGGGGGGGGGGGGGGGGGGTGCCCCCACGGTGGCCTGGCCCCCGATCGGGGCCCACCAATCCGCGGGCGGGTCTGTGCCGTGGGGGCACTCTTTACCCTCCACGTCGGCCATGTCAACCTCCGCGATGGCCGACGCGGAGGTGACCTCCCCCTGCGCATGCGCGGGGATGGCGTCAGCAGCCACTGACGCTCCCGCGCATGCACGGACTTTTACCAGCCAGCGGAGTCCCTTCAGCCTCGGCGGGCGTGGCTCCAAAGGCCTTTCCCGCCGGCCGGCCGGCGGCACGCCAACCACTCCGGCGCGGGCCTAGCCCCTAAAGGTGAGGATTTGGCACCTAAAGGTGTGGAGGATTCCGCACCTTTGGGGCAGCCTGATGCCAGAGTGGTTCACGCCACTCCATCCCGCCGGGTAGGGGAGAATCCCGTCCAAGATTGCTGCATAAGATAAAGATGCATTGTATTAAGGGTAAAGTAGTAGCATGGATACAGGATTGGTTAATTAATAGAAAGCAAAGAGTGGGGATTAATGGGTGTTTCTCTTGTTTGCAATCAGTAGCTAGTGGTGTCCCTCAGGGATCCGTGTTGGGCCCACAATTGTTCACAATTTACATCGATGATTTGGAGTTGGGGACCAAGTGCAATGTGTCCAAGTTTGCAGATGACACTAAGATGAGTGGTAAAGCAGAAAGTGCAGAGGATACCGGAAGTCTGCAGAGGGATTTGGATCGGTTAAGTTAATGGTCTCAGGTCTGGCAGATGGAATAAAATGTTGACAAATGTGAGGCTCTCCATTTTGGTCGGAATAATAGCAAAAGGGATTAATATTTAAATGATAAAATATTCAAACATGCCGCTGTGCAGAGAGACCTGGGTATGCGAGTGCATGAGTTGCAAAACGTTGGTTTGCAGGTGCAACAGGTGATTAAGAAGGCAAATGGAATTTTGTCCTTCATTGCTAGAGGGATGGAGTTTAAGACTAGGGAGGTTATGCTGCAATTGTATAAGATGTTAGTGAGGCCACACCTGGAGTATTGTGTTCAGTTTTGGTCCCCTTACCTGAGAAAGGACATACCGGCGCTGGAGGGTGTGAAGAGGAGATTCACTAGGTTAATCCCAGAGCTGAAGGGGTTGGATTATGGGGAGAGGTTGAGCAGACTGGGACTGTACTCGCTGGAATTTAGAAGGATGTGGGGGATCTTATAGAAATGTATAAAATTATGAAGGGAATAGATAGGATAGATGCGGACAGGTTGTTTCCACTGGCGGGTGAAAGCAGAACTAGGGGGCATAGTCTCAAAATAAAGGGTAGTAGATTTAGGACTAAGCAGTAGAGGCTCCTTCATTAAATGTTTTTAAGATAAAGATAGTTAGTTTTTTTGACTTCCGGTTGCGGCTATGACCAGCTAAGTCGCACGTTTGGCTGCTCCTGCTACAAAGGTGTTTTCGGGCCGATTGGAGGGCCCCAACGGCGCTGTAAGGACAAATCCCGGTGGGGGAAGGCTCCCTGAAGAGAACCAGACCAACTTTATGGTCGGTACCCGGAGTGGGGTGGTAAAGAAAGCAACAGCAGCTCCCAAAAAAAAGCGGGGGAAGAAGACCAAAATGGCGGCCGGTGGAGCACCCGAGGAATGGAGGAAATGGGCGGAGGAGCAGCAGGCCGCTCTCCTGCGCTTCTTTACGGAGCTGAAAATGGAGCTCTTGGAGTCAATGAATGCGACGACCACCAGGCTGATGGGAGCCCAGGCGACCCAAGAGGCGTCGATTCGGGAGCTGCAACAGGAGATGACTGTGAGGGAGGAGGAGGCCACGGTCCTCGTGGGAAAGGTAGAGGTGCACGAGGCACTCCACCTGAAATGGCAGAGCCGTTTTGAGGAGCTGGATACCCGAATGAGGCGGAAGAACCTGAGGATCTTGGGCCTGGCAGAAGGCCTGGAGGGGTCAGACCTCCCGGGATATGTAGCAGAAATGCTGAGCTCCCTGATGGGGGCAGGGGCCGTCCCTTCGCCCCTGGAGCTGGAAGAGGCCTACAGGGTCATGGCTAGGAGGCCAAGAGCAAATGAGCCCCCGAGGGCGGTGCTGGTGCGGTTCCAGCGACTCAGCGACCGTGAGAGAGTGCTGGAGTGGGCCAAGAGGGAAAGGAGCAGCAAGTGGGAGAATTCGACGGTGAGGGTCTACCAGGACTGGAGTGCGGAGGTGGCAAAGCGGCGGGCCCGGTACAAACCGGACGAAGGCGGTGCTACATGCAAAACGGATCAGGTTCGGAATGCTGCAGCCAGCGCGCTTGTGGGTCACCTACAGGAACCAACACCACTATTTTGAGTCCCCAGAGGAGGCGTGGGCCTTTGTACAGGAAGAGAAACTGGACTCGAATTAGACCCAGGGGATACTTGGCGGCCGTAGCCGCTCGGGTACTTTCAGCTGAATTCTTTGTTTGGATTTTGAACTCTTGCTGTGGTTTTTCTTCTGATGTTTTTTCCCCCCTTTGCCAACTTCCCTTAGTTATTGTTATTGTGGTTATTCATGGTTATTTATGGTTATTTATGCTGTTTGGTAGAGGGCGACTGTTAAGTACATTGTTATTTGTTATTTATCTGTTATTTATAATGTTAAGTTGGGGAGGTGGGACGGGGGGGAGAGCAGATCGGGGATATGGGCTCCTAGGGGGGGGTTCTTTTACAGGCATGGACGGGGACGGGGGTGGAACTGAAGATGGCGGGGTGGGGTGTGGCAGGGCGAAAGCGCGGGCTTTCCTCTGTTTTCCCGCGCGCGGGGCAGAGGAGGGGGGAGGGGAGGAGTGCGGGGCGTGGCTAGCAATGGCGACCTTTCCCGCGCTGGAGCGGGGCCAGGGAGGAGTGGCAAGGGGGGGGGGGAGGCCCCCCCCCGAGCCGGGGGGAGTCGGAGTGGGGCAGGAGCAGCCGGGTCAGCGTGAACCAGCTGACTTACGGGAGTACGATGGAGGGTACATCGCGGCTAGGAGGGGTCCTAGCCTGGGGGGGGGGGAGGGGGGTTAGGGAGGGACACCGGGTTGCTGCTGAAAAGACCAGAAACGGGAAGTGGAGGACTGGAGAGGTGGGGGGAGGGGGACATCGCCATGGGGAGCGGGTCAGAAGGGGAGGGTCGACCCGGGGCGAGCAGGGAACAGGACATGGCTAATCGGCAGGGGAGGGGGGCGGGTCGTCCCGCGACCCGGCTGATCACTTGGAACGTGAGGGGGTTGAATGGGCCGGTCAAGAGATCAAGGGTATTCTCACACCTGAAGGGACTGAAGGCTGATGTAGCAATGTTACAGGAGACCCATTTGAAGGTAGTGGACCAGGTTCGCCTGAGAAGGGGGTGGGTGGGACAGGTGTTCCACTCTGGATTGGACGCAAAGAACCGGGGGGTGGCGATTCTGGTGGGAAAGAGGGTGTCGTTCGTGGCGGAGGAGGTGGTGGCGGATAAGGAGGGTAGGTATGTGATGGTGAAGGGTAAGCTGCAGGGGGAGAAAGTGGTGATGGTCAACGTATATGCCCCGAACTGGGATGACGCGGGTTTTATGAGGCGCCTATTGGGCCTCATTCCGGGACTGGAGGCAGGGGGCTTGATCATGGGGGGGGACTTTAACACAGTGCTGGACCCCGGGCTAGACAGATCGAGCGCAAGGACCAATAGGAGGCCGGCAGCGGCAGTAGTGCTGAGGGGGTACATGGAGCAGATGGGAGGAGTAGACCCATGGAGGTTTGGTAGGCCGAGGGCGAGGGAGTATTCCTTTTTCTCCCACGTCCATAGAGTGTACTCCAGAATCGATTTCTTCGTGTTGAGCAGGGGGCTGATCCCGAGGGTACGGGAAGCTGAGTACTCGGCCATTGCGATCTCTGATCATGCACCGCATTGGGTGGATGTGGAAATGGGGGAGGCGCGGGACCAGCGCCCGCTGTGGCGGCTGGATGTGGGGCTGTTAGCGGACGACGAGGTGTGTAAAAGGGTCCGGAAGAGCATTGAGAGCTATCTGGACTTGAATGACACGGGTGAGGTGCAGGTGGGGATGGTCTGGGAGGCCCTGAAGGCAGTGATCAGGGGAGAGCTGATCTCCATAAGGGCGCATAGAGAAAGAAAGGAGAGGCAGGAGAGGGAGAGGCTGGTGGGGGAGCTATTGGAAGTGGATAGGAGATATGCAGAGGCACCAGAGGAGGGGCTGCTGGAAGAACGGCGCAGCCTGCAGGTCAAGTTCGACCTGCTGACCACCAGGAAGGCAGAGACGCAGTGGAGAAGGGCACAGGGCGCGGTCTATGAGTATGGGGAAAAGGCGAGCAGGATGCTGGCACACCAGCTTCGCAAACGAGATGCGGCTAGGGAGATTGGGGGAGTGAAGGAGAGGGGCGGGAAGGTAGTGCAGAAGGGGCAAGAAGTGAACGGGGTCTTCAGGGATTTTTACAAGGAGTTGTATCGGTCTGAGCCGCCGACAAGGAGAGGGGGAATGGAGGACTTCCTAAACAAATTGAGGTTCCCAAGGGTCCAGGAGGGGCTGGTAGAAGGGCTGGGGGCGCCAATAGGGCTAGAGGAGCTAGTCAAGGGAATAGGTCAGATGCAAGCGGGGAAGGCGCCGGGGCCAGATGGGTTCCCGGTGGAATTCTATAAGAAAAATGTGGACTTGGTGGGACCGGTACTGGTACGAGCCTTTAATGAGGCGCGAGAGGGGGGGGTTCTGCCCCCGACAATGTCGCAGGCTCTGATCTCCCTGATATTGAAGCGGGATAAAGACCCCGTGCAGTGCGGGTCCTACAGGCCTATCTCGCTTCTGAACGTGGATGCCAAGTTGCTGGCAAAGATCCTGGCAGCTAGAATAGAGGATTGTGTGCCAGGGGTAATCCATGAGGACCAGACGGGGTTCGTGAAGGGGCGGCAGCTCAACACGAACGTGCGGAGATTGCTGAATGTAATTATGATGCCGGCAGTGGAGGGGGAGGCTGAGATAGTGGTAGCGCTGGACGCGGAGAAGGCATTCGATAGGGTGGAGTGGGAGTACCTGTGGGAGACGTTGAAACGGTTTGGGTTTGGGGAAGGGTTTATTAAGTGGGTGAAGTTGCTCTACTCGGCCCCGACGGCGAGTGTAGTGACAAACGGGAGGAGGTCGGAGTATTTCGGGCTCCACCGAGGGACCAGGCAGGGATGTCCCCTATCCCCCCTACTTTTCGCACTGGCGATTGAACCGTTGGCGATGGCACTGAGGGGTTCAGGGGGGTGGAGAGGACTGACTAGGGGAGGGGAGGAACATCGAGTATCGCTGTATGCGGATGATCTACTGCTGTACGTGGCAGACCCAGAAGGGGGAATGCCGGAGATAATGGAACTATTAGCAGAGTTTGGGGACTTTTCGGGGTACAAATTAAATTTGGGCAAAAGCGAGGTTTTTGTGATACACCCGGGGGACCAGGGAGAGGGTATTGGGAGACTCCCCTTCAAGCGAGCAGGAAAGAGCTTTAGGTACTTAGGGGTGCAGGTGGCAAGGAACTGGGAGACCCTCCACAAGTTGAACTTTTCCAGGCTGGTGGAACAGATGGAGGAGGAGTTTAAGAGGTGGGACATGGTACCGTTGTCGCTGGCGGGGAGGGTGCAGTCAATCAAAATGACGGTCCTCCCAAGGTTCTTGTTTTTATTTCAGTGCTTGCCCATCTTCCTCCCTAGGGCCTTCTTCAAAAAGGTGACGAGTAGCATCATGAGCTACGTGTGGGCGCATGGCACCCCAAGGGTGAGGAGGGTCTTTTTGGAGCGGAGTAGGGACAGTGGAGGGCTGGCACTGCCCAATCTCTCGGGGTACTACTGGGCGGCAAATGTGTCAATGGTGCGCAAGTGGATGATGGAAGGGGAGGGGGCAGCTTGGAAACGAATGGAGAGGGCGTCCTGTGGCAACACAAGCCTGGGGGCCCTAGTAACGGCACCATGGCCGCTCCCCCCCACGAGGTACACCACGAGCCCGGTGGTGGCGGCCACCCTCAAGAGATTGGGCAGTGGAGGCGACATAGGGGTGAAATGGGAGGTCTGTTGGCGGCGCCAATAAGAGGGAACCATAGATTCATCCCGGGGAACATCGACGGGGGATTTCAGAGCTGGTACAGGGTGGGCATACGGCAGCTGAAGGACCTGTTTATAGAGGGGAGGTTTGCGAGCCTGGGAGGGCTGGAGGAGAAGTTTGAGCTCCCCCCGGGAAACATGTTCAGATATTTACAAGTGAAGGCATTTGCTAGGCGGCAGGTGGAGGGGTTTCCCCTGCTCCCCAGTAAGGGGGCGAGTGATAGGGTGCTCTCGGGGGTCTGGGTCGGAGGGGGGAAGATATCAGACATCTACAAGATAATGCAGGAGGCGGAAGCAGCATCGGGGGAGGAGCTGAAAGCCAAGTGGGAAGGGGAGCTGGGAGAGCAGATAGAAGACGGGACGTGGGCGGATGCACTGGAGAAGGTCAACTCTTCCTCCTCGTGTGCGAGACTGAGCCTCATTCAATTTAAGGTGCTGCATAGAGCTCACATGACGGGGACAAGGATGAGCCGGTTCTTTGGGGGTGAGGACAGGTGTGTCAGATGTCTGGGAAGCCCAGCGAACCATGTGCATATGTTCTGGGCATGTCCGGTGCTGGAAGGGTTCTGGAAGGGGGTGGCAAGGACGGTGTCGAAGGTGGTGGGGTCCAGGGTCAAACCAGGATGGGGGCTTGCGATCTTTGGGGTCGGGGTAGAACCGGGGGTACAGGAGGCTAGGGAGGCCGGAATACTGGCCTTTGCATCCCTAGTGGCTCGACGAAGGATATTAATTCAATGGAAGGACGCGAGGCCTCCAAGCGTTGAAACTTGGATTAACGATATGGCTAGCTATATTCAGCTAGAAAGGATCAAATTTGCCCTGAGAGGGTCGGTACAGGGATTCGCCAGGCGGTGGCAACCTTTCCTTGACTTTTTAGATCAGAGATAGACGTTCGGGGTCGTGGCAGCAGCAACCCGGGGGGGGGGGGGGGGAGGGGGGGGAGGGGGGGGCAGCAAGGGTCGTGGGGGGACACGCACGACTGTAATGCGGGCAAGCCTGCTCGCTGCTCATGTCTGAAACTGTAGGCTGCCTTGGTTGTTAAGGTTGCCTGGGGGGGGGGGGGGGGGGGGGGGGGAGGACTGGTGCGCGCGAGAGGGCGGGCGAGGGAGGGACATTTGCCTAGAGGGATTGTGTTGTAAATAATTTAAAAATTAGTAGGGGTAAATGTCTGTATGGAAAAACTCTTTCAATAAAAATTATTTAAAAGGCAAAAAAAAAAAAAAAAAAAGATAGTTAGTTTTTTGAAGAATAAAGGGATTAAGGGTTATGGTGTTCGGGCTGGAAAGTGGAGCTGAGTCCAAAAAAGATCAGCCATGATCTCATTGAATGGCGGATCAGGCTCGAGGGGCCAGATGGCCTACTCCTGCTCCTAGTTCTTATGTTCTTATGTATCCCTCTATCCCATCCTATCTATGTATTTGCCAAGATGCCTTTTGAATGCCGTTAATGTATTTGCTTCCACAACCTCCCCGGCAACGTGTTTTTCTGGCAATCAAAGTGAAGTGTTGTCCATCGCACTCTTGCCTTCTCCCTTTTAGATAGTGGACTGGCTTTGGGGAGTCAGGAGGTGAGCGACTAGCTGCAGAATTCCCAGCCTCCGGCCTACTCTTGTAACCACAGTATTTACATCGCTCATCCAGTTATGTTTCCAGTCAATGATGACCCCAAGGATGTTGACAACCTTAATAACCATCTTACTTTGTGCTAGGTATGATTCCAACTTATGTTTTTCTGGTGTTCCTTGGTGCTACACTCAGTCAAATGGTGCTTTGAAGTTAAGGGCATTCACTCTTACCCCACCTCTTTAATTCAGCTCTTTTGTCCATGTTTGGACCAAGGCTCTAATAAGACATAGAAGCCGAATTAGGCCCATCAAGTCTGCTCCGCCATTCAATCATGGCTGATATTTTTCTGATCCTCATTCTCCTACCTTCTCCCTATAACCCCTGATCCCCTTATTCCCGTAGCAGCCTCCCCAGACAGGCGCCGGAATGTGGTGACTAGGGGCTTTTCACAGTAACTTCATTGAAGCCTACTCGTGACAATAAGCGATTTTCATTTCATTTCATTTCATTATTAAACGAAAACCTATCTATCTCTGTCTTAAAAACACTCGGTCATTTGGCCTCCACAGCCTTGTGCGGCAAAGAGTTCCACAGATTCACCACCCTCTGGCTGCGGAAATTTCTTCTCATCTCTGTTTTAAAGGATCATCCCTTTAGTCTCAGATTGTGCTCTCTGGTTCCAGTTTTTCCGACAGGTGGAAACATCATCTCCGTGTCCACTCTATCCAGGCCTCGCAGTATCCTGTAGGAACCCCCCTCATCCTTCTAAACTTCAACGAGTACAGTCCCAGATTCCTCAACCGTTCCACATATGACAAGCTCTTCATTCCAGGTGATCATTCTTGTGAACCTCCTCTGGATCCTTTCAAAGGCCAGCACATCCTCCTTAGATATTGGGCCCAAAACGGCTCACAATACTCCAAATGGGGTCTGACCAGAGCCTTGTACACCCTCAGAAGTACATCCCTGCTCTTGTATTCTAACCCTCTCTACATGAATGCTAACATTGCATTTGCCTTCCTAACTGCCGACTGAACCTGCACGTTAACCTTAAAAGAATCTTGAACAAGGACTCCCAAGTCCATTTGTGCTTCTGATTTCCTAAGCATTTCCCCATTTAGAAAATAGTCTATGCCTCCATTCCTCCTTCCAAAGTGCATAACCTCACACTTTTCCACATTGTATTCCATCTGCCACTTCTTTGCCCACTCTCCTTGCCTGTCCAAGTCCTTCTGCAGCTCCCCTGCTTCCTCAAACTGCCTGTCCCCCTTCATATCTTTGTATCATCTGCAAACTTAGCAACAATGCATTCAGTTCCTTCTCCCAGATCATTAATGTATATTGAGAAAAGTTGTGGTCGCAGTACCGATCCCTGAGGCATACCACTAATCAGCGGCTGCCATCCTGAAAATGACCCCTTTCTCCCCACTTTCTGCCTTCTGCTAGTCAGCCAATTCTCTATCCATACCAGTATCCTACACTTAACACCATGGGCTCTTAATTTATTTAACAGTCTCCTATGTGGCACCTTGTCAAAGGCCTTCTGGAAATCTAAACAATTGTCTAACTTTCTTGTTACCTCCTCAAAGAACTCTAACAGATTTGTCAGGCATGACCTCCCCTTGACGAAGCCTTGCTGATTCAGTCCTATGTTATGCACTTCCAAGTACTCCGCAATCTCATCTTTAATAATGGACTCTAAAATCTCTAATCTCAAAGTCTCTAAAGAGCTTTGGAACCTAGCTGCTCTGGCGAAATCCAAACTGAGCATTGATCTGCAGTATTGCTGTCTTATTGCCATTTGATAGCACTATCGGTGATACTTTCCATCAATTTAATGATGATCAAAAGTACACTGAATTAGGGCAGCAACTATGGACTCCCTAAGAACCATGATCGAAGAAAACAACATGGTCTTGGTTAGCAGACTAGGAACCACTGACTGACCTTGGAACTATCCTTCAGATGCTGCTGAAAAGGTTGTGTTTAAAGCACTCTGTATTACAGAGTACAGTTCTGGTTCCTCTTTCCAAGAAAAGATTTTGATAGATAAGAGCCTATCACAAATTCAAATCATAATAATGGCTACAGTGTTTAAATTTAAACATTTGTCTAAATTTGGTAATTGCTCATTTGTTTTACATATGTTACAAAGGACGCATATAATTGTCAAGCAAAAAGTGTCTCGACGTCAAGGTATCATTTCTGTGCATAAATGTATTGACTGGTAAAAATATAGAAAACTTGCAACACAAGTTGCTTTCATCATCCTGAGATCAGTTCAACTGAGATTAAAAGCTTCATAACTCCTGCATAATTCCATTAGGGCCAGCACGTAGCTGGAACTCAGAAAAGTATTGTTGTTGAAAACTCACCACTATTCTTAGAATTCTCCCGATACCAAAAAGGGCCGACATTCTAAATGGTGAAATGGAGTCACTCCCTGACTCCGATGCAGGCTTTGGTGGGTGCTATTCAGGTCAAACTATATTTTCAAGTTATCCCCCGTATAACCCATACATTCACCGAAGATTTCAACTACTTACCACTTAGTAGCATCGATCCTGGGTCCCGCATTGCTAAGTAAGTAAAGTAGACCTAGAAATTCCCACTGTTTCAGGTTAAATTAAATTACTTTATTATTACATTTTTTCTTTTAAAAGCTGCAATCACTTTCTTTACAGAAAGGTGAAAATATCTTGCTTCTGGTTGGTTGAAGGGATCTTCAGGCCCACCTTGACAATCAATCTTCTTTAAAGTCTGGTCTTCTTTAGATGTATTCGCTGGTGAGCTTGGTTGCTGTGTCCTGTCGATCCCATGTACTGAGCTATGAGAGCTGGCTCTCCTGGCTATCTCTGAGCTGACTCTGAGCTGACTGTACCTCCTCTTTAAATTCTAGTCTTCCTTAGATGTATTAGCTGTTTTAGCTCGGCTGCTATGTCTTATCTTTCCCATGACCGAGCTGGCTGTAAGCTAATCTGCTTGCTTCTCTTGTTCCTTCTCTCCTTCTCTCTGAGTTCTGGTTCTGGTTCTGCTAGTTCCTGCTCTGGTCTCTGGGTTTATATTCTCTTTCTAACAGTTATTAAGTTTTTATGACCTTATTGTGTAGTAACTTATTTTACTTTGATTTTTAAAAGTATCTTTGATCTAAACATTCTAATACAACTAAGTATTCATTTTGGGCATTCCTCAGCCCTCAGATCTGATTACATTGACCTTTGTGATGTTCAAAGTTCCTTTGTGATATTCAAAAATGCTTTGGTTTCAAGAGGTGTTACTTTTAATTCCTGTCATTTCTATGGTTTTATTTTCCAATTGTGTCCCCAGCTCATAATTTTGACTTTGATTTTGACTTTAAATTATGTTTCTCGTAGACAGATTGTCTCCAATTTTCTTTAATTTACCTGATATCGGCAGGACTTCACACTTAGAATTATCAGCAAATTCATCCTTTCCTTTCCAGCTGTTTACTAAGATAGTTAATTTCAATGAAGGTGTGAAACATTGCTTTTAGCTGTATGCTAAAATCCACTTGGTTATAACTTGAAAGGTTTACATTTATCACTAACTCAACTGAAACTCTCATCCATACTTTTCCAGATGCTTACTAAGATAGTTGCTTTCAATGAAGGTGTGAGCCATTGTTTTTAGCTTCATACAAAAATCCTGTGTGTTTGCTCAGCCTGCTTGAGAGAAAGAATCTGCATTTCATAATCCTGCTCTTTGCAGCTGCTATTAACCCTTCGTGGTACATTTCCCTGTATTCTCTCATGTTTCTCTCAGACCAGATATTGCCAGACTTCCATGTTTCAAATGACACATCTTTCCATATTATGAATTACAGTATTGTGTTGATTTCATGAATTTGTTAAACCATGGTAGACACCTTTTGTTTTCATGTATCTCTGTTTTCAACTTCTCAGGCTACAAGGAGGCATGTTCTAGATAATGTGTCCCCAGCTCCTCCATTCTTCTTCTTTCACGACAACTCATGGTGCACCACATGCCTATGAATCCCCATGAGTGGCTTCTCACAGTCCAAGAGGGGATCATGCAAGACAAAATAAAGTGGATTTGCTCCAATTAAATTGTTATCTGTACAGAGCAATCCTGGCAGATGCCAGCTTCAACCTGAATATGGTATCTTTGGGGCCATGTTTGGAGCATTAATGGCACTTGGATCTTTTTTGTAAAGTTGTTTATGGGATGTTGGCATCGCTCACTGGACCACCATTTATTCCCTGTCCGTAATGTCCCTTGAGAAGGTGTTGGTGTACTGCCATCTTAAACCGTTGTAGTCAGTTTAATGTTATGTAAACCCACAGTGCTGTAAGGGAGGGGATTTTGACCTAATGACAGTGATGGAACACTGATATGTTTCCAAGTCAGAATGGTGTGTGACTTGGAGGAGAACCTACAGATAGTGGTGTTCCCATGCATCTGCTGTCCTCGTCCTTCTAGGTGGTAGAAGCCAAGGGTTTGGAAGCTGCTGTCGAAGGAGCCTTGGTGAGTTGCTGCAGTGCGTGTTGTAAATGGTGTACACTTCTGCCACTGTGAGTTGATGCTGGAGGAATGTTGAAAATGATGGATGTGATGCCAATCAAGTGGCTACTTTCCTGGATATTGTTGACCATCTTTAATGTTGTTGGCGCTGTACTCATCGAGGCAAGTGGAGAGTTTTCCATCACACTTCTGACTTGTGATTTTTAGGTGGTGGGCAGCATATATATGGCTGGTCCAGTTCAGTTTTTGATCAATGATATTCAATGATTGTAATGCCATTGAATGTCATGTTGGAGATGGTCATTGCCTGGTATTTGTCTGGGGTGAACGTTACTTGCCACTTAGCAGCCTAATCCTGAATATTCTCTAGATTATGCTGCATATAGACACGGACTGCTTCCGTATGTGAGAACTCACAAATGGTGTTGAACATTGTGCAATCATCTGCGAATGTCCTCACTTCTGAACTTACGATGGAGGGAAGGTCATTGGTGAAACAACTGAAGATGGTTGGGCCTAAAACACTACTCTGAGAAGCTCCTGCAGCGCTGTCCCTGGACTGAGCTGATTGTTCGTCAACAACTACAACCATCTTCCTCTGTGCCAGGTTTGGCTCGAACCTGTGGAGTGTTTTCCCCCTGATTCTCATTGTCTTCAGCTTTGCTTCTGCTCCTTGATGCCACACTCAGTCAAATGTTGTCTTGATGTCGAGAACTCAGTCAAATGTTGTCTTGATGTCGAGGGCACTCATTCTCGTCTCACCTCTAGCATTCAGCTCTTTTGCTCATGTTTGGCCTTTAATGAGGTCAGGAGCTGAATGGCCCTGGCAGAAACCAAACTGACCATCAGCAAGCAGGTTATTGCTGAGTGTGTGCCGCTTGATAGCACTGTTGATGACACCTTTCCATCAAGAGTAGACTGATGAGGGCAGTAATTGGTGGTGTTGGATTTATCCTGACTTTTATGGACAGGATATACTTGAGCAATTTTCTGTATTGGCAGTTAAATGCCAGTGCTGTAGCTGTACCGGAACAACTTGGCTCGGGGCACAGCTAGTTCTCAAGAATTCTCAAGTATTCTTGCCAGAATATTGTCGGGGCCCATTGCCTTTTCCCATCTTTGTTCAATGATAATTCCAAAATTAGTTTCGGTATGAGGACAAATTGTCCTTCATGGTTCATATGCATTAGGAACAAGAGTAGGCTATTCAGGCCCTCGAACATGCTCTGCCATTCAGTAAGATCATGGCTGATCAGATTGGAGCCTCAACTCTACATTCCACCCACCCCCAGTCATATTTGACTTGTTTGTTAGTCAAGAATCTATATACCACTGCTCTTAGCAGTTTTTAGTGAGCCTGCCTCCACCACTTCCTTGGGTCGAGCGCTCTAAAGATTCCGGTCCCTCTGAGAGAAAACATTTCTTCTCATCTCCGTCTGAAATGGGAGACTCCTTGGACGGGATTCTCCAATAATTTCCCATGCCAGCGTCAAAACACGGGCGTTTCACTCTGGACTTTCCTTAAATTTTCATGGAGCTAGCAGGGCCCCAGAGTGCTTCTCGCAGTTCTGCCTGCGGATACAGGACCCTGCACTTCCAATCTGGAGTCCGCACATGCGCACAGCAGCGGTCTGTGCGACACGGTGGACTTGGACCGTGGAGCGGCACCAGGAATGTAGGTCCCCCAGAGATCGCGCGCCCGCGGATCGGTGCCACCCGATCGCTTGTCTGGCTGTCTATGAGGCACCCCCCCCCCCCCCCCCCCCACCCCCCCACCCCACCCCACCCCCGGTGAAGGATTCCCGCCGCGGACTGAGTACACAGCCGCAACCAGCCGTTCCCGACAGGCAAAATGTGGTTAGAACCACGCTATCAGGAACTCGGCCAGTTGTCCTCGGAGAATCGGTGTGGGGGGCTCTGCAATGGGCCCTACCAGCACCGCGTAGACAACGCGCGCGATTTGTGGCGAATCTCCGGCGTGGCGCCAGATTTTGCCGTCAAAGCTCATTCGCCGCCCCGCGCCGATCGCGATTTCGGCTCAGAGAATCCCGCCCCTTATTTTTGTTCTGGGCTCTCCCACAAAGGGAAACATCATTTCTGCATCCAACTTGTCCAAGTCCCCTTTCAAATAAGGAGACCAAAACTGTACACTTTATTTGAGATACAGGGTGAGATCTTCCGGCCGTTTTTGCTTGCAGGATCTTTTGGTCTCGCCAACGGTGCACCCATGCACCTAGCCCCCCTCCCCCACTGTGGGTTTCCCAGCTGCGTGGGATCGATTCAATGAGAAATTCCTTTAATAGCGGCGGGATGAGAAGATCCCCCTGCCAGCCACTGCGGTCCACCTCCCGCTGTCAAGAAACAGGCCGCGGGGGAGGCCAGAGAATCTCGCCCATGATCTCACCAGTGCCTTGTACTACTGTGGCAAAACATGCCTTCCTTTATATATAATTTATATTGCAATAAACGGCAACATTCCATTTCCCTTCCTAATCATTCGCTGTACCTGTATACGAACATTTTGTGATTCATGTACCAGGACACTCAGATCCCTCTGCCGTAGTGTTCTACATTCTCCCTCCATTTAAAGAACATGGGCGCGATTCTCCGCAAATGCGGAGAATCATAAAGGCTGCCGTGGGACAGGCCATGACCCACGGCAGCCTTCACGGCCACTTCCGGGGCGGATTCTCCCCCCTGGGCGGGGCTAGGAGCGCGGCCCCGTGCGTCACGGCAGGTCATCAAGGGTCATGACCTGCCTTGACGACGGTCATCAAGACCGCACGTCAAGCGTCACGGCGGCTGACGCGGCCGATGACGTCAGCCGCGCATGCGCAGGTTGGACAACACCAACCCACACATGCGCAGTTGGCGTCTTTCTCCTCAGCCACCCGGCAAAACGTGGCGGTTTGATCTTGCCGGGCGGCGGCGGGGAAAGAGTGCATCTGTTTTGGACGTTGGCCCGACGATCGGTGGGCACCGATCGCGGGCCTGTCCCCTCCCGAGCACAGTCGTGGTGCTCCCGTGCCAGTCGGGCCTCTAGATGCCCCAAACGGGCATCTGGCGCCCGTTTCACGATGGCAGCGAGCAGGTGTGTTTGCTGCCGTGTTGAAATGGGCATGAAGGCCCGGCCGCTCGGCCCATCGGCCTCGGAGAATCGCCGCTGGCCGTAAAAAACGGCGAGCAGCGATTCGTGGCGTGGGTCGGGCGTGGGGGTGGGGGGGGGTGGAGAATAGCGGGAGGGCGTGAAAAATGTCGTGAGGCCCTCCCGCTATTCTCCCACCCGGCGTGGGGGGCGGAGAATCGCGCCCCATGTTTTTCTATTCTTTCTGCCAAAGTGGTGGGTTCACATTTTCCCGCAAGTGCAAGATCTGACACAAATCTATGAGGGATTTGTGGCAACAAGGGGTAATAGTTCTGTGCAAGGGCTCTGATCTGTACCCTTATCACCATGTATCCTGGAGAGGAACTTGCCTCATGATGGGTGCACAAGTTTATCAAATCCCCTTATATTGGGACTTAAATTACCAGCTGCTGTTGAATAAAAGCAAAGTTTGATGAAAACGCCTGGTGTACAACACTGAACATTGACATTCAGACAAGATGGCTACCTCAAATATCAAAGTGAATGATAGAATCTTATAATCCCTGCAGTGCAGGAGGAGGCCATTCAGCCCATTGAGTCTACACCGGCCCTTGGAAAGAGAAGCCTACTTAAATTTAAGGCCACGCCTCCACCCTAACCCCGTAATCCAGTAACTCCACCTAACCTAAGGGACAATTTATCATGGCCAATCCACCTAACCGCCACATTTGTGAGGAAACCCACACGGACACGGGGAGAAAGTGAAAACTCCACTCAGTCACCCGAGGCTGGAATTGAACCCGGGTCCCTGGAGCTGTGAGGCAGCATTGCTAACCACTGGGCCGCCCCAGGTGTAAATTGTTATGTGTTGGTCCTTCCACCAAACAGAGGCATATAGCCATCACAAAGTCAATGAAACTCTCGGACTTGGAACAATAGCTGCTGGAAGGACTAAAGACTAGATATGAATTTGCACCCTCGTAACATCCTTAATACATTCTGCCATGACTTTCAGAAATTCTAGCACCTGCTGCAGAAGCTGCACAATTTCAACTGGCAGAACTCTCATTCCCTGGGCTGTAAGATATTTCTTATGGTCAGGAGAATTGTGACAACATGTGTTTATTATATGTGTTTATTATATGTCGATCAATGCTATCACAATGTAGATACAACATAGAACATAGAACGATACAGCGCAGTACAGGCCCTTCGGCCCCCGATGTTGCACCGACATGGGAAGTCAAAAACTAAAGGCCATCTAACCTACACTATGCCATTATCATCCATATGCTTATCCAATAATCTTTTAAATGCCCTCAATGTTGGCGAGGTCACTACTGTTGCAGGTAGGGCATTCCATGGCCTCACCACTCTTTGCGTAAAAA
Source organism: Scyliorhinus canicula (assembly GCF_902713615.1). Classification (NCBI taxonomy): domain Eukaryota; kingdom Metazoa; phylum Chordata; class Chondrichthyes; order Carcharhiniformes; family Scyliorhinidae; genus Scyliorhinus; species Scyliorhinus canicula. Next base: position 48,232,891 of record NC_052162.1, read on the forward strand.
ACCTACCTCTGACGTCTGTCCTATATCTATTACCCCTCAATTTAAGGCTATGTCCCCTCATGCTAGCCACCTCCATCCGCGGGAGAAGGCTCTCACTGTCCACCCTATCTAACCCTCTGATCATTTTGTATGCCTCTATTAAGTCACCTCTTAACCTTCTTCTCTCTAACGAGAACAACCTCAAGTCCATCAGCCTTTCCTCATAAGATTTTCCCTCCATACCAGGCAACATCCTGGTAAATCTCCTCTGCACCCGTTCCAAAGCTTCCACGTCCTTCCTATAATGAGGCAACCAGAACTGTACGCAATACTCCAAATGCGGCCGTACCAGAGTTTTGTACAGCTGCAACATGACCTCATGGCTCCGGAACTCAATCCCTCTACCAATAAAGGCCAACACACCACAGGCCTTCTTCACAACCCTCTCAACCTGGGTGGCAACTTTCAGGGATCTATGTACATGGACACCGAGATCCCTCTGCTCATCCACACTGCCAAGAATTTTACCATTAGCCAAATATTCCGCATTCCTGTTTTTCTTTCCAAAGTAAATCACCTCACACTTCTCTACATTAAACTCCATTTGCTACCTCTTAGCCCAGCTCTGCAGCTTATCTACGTCCCTCTGTAACCTGCAACATCCTTTCACACTGTCTACAACTCCACCGACTTTAGTGTCGTCTGCAAATTTACTCACCCAACCTTCTGTGCCCTCCTCTAGGTCATTTATAAAAATGACAAACAGCAACGGCCCCAGAACAGATCCTTGTGGTACGCCACTCCTAACTGAACTCCATTCTGAACATTTGCCATCAACCACCACCCACTGTCTTTTTTCAACTAGCCAATTTCTGATCCACATCTCTAAATCACCCTCAATCCCCAGCCTCCGTATTTTCTGCAATAGCCGACCGTGGGGAACCTTATCAAACGCTTTACTGAAATCCATATACACCACATCAACTGCTCTACCCTCGTCTACCTGTTCAGTCACCTTCTTAAAGAACTCGATAAGGTTTGTGAGGCATGACCTACCCTTCACAAAACCATGCTGACTATCCCTAATCATATTATTCCTATCTAGATGATTATAAATCGTATCTTTTATAATCCTCTCCAAGACTTTACCCACAACAGACGTGAGGCTCACCGGCCTATAGTTACCGGGGTTATCTCTACTCCCCTTCTTGAACAAAGGGACCACATTTGCTACCCTCCAATCCTCTGGCACTATTCCTGTAGCCAATGATGACATAAAAATCAAAGCCAAAGGCTCAGCAATCTCTTCCCTGGCTTCCCAGAGAATCCTAGGATAAATCCCATCAAGCCCCGGGGACTTATCTATTTTCACCTTGTCCAGAATTGCCAACACTTCTTCCCTACGCACCTCAATGCCATCTATTCTAATAGCCTGGGTCTCAGCATTCTCCTCCACAACATTATCTTTTTCCTGAGTGAATACTGATGAAAAGTATTCATTTAGTATCTCGCTTATCTCCTCAGCCTCTACACACAACTTCCCACCACTGTCCTTGACTGGCCCTACTCTTACCCTAGTCATTCTTTTATTCCTGACATACCTATAGAAAGCTTTTGGGTTTTCCTTGATCCTACCTGCCAAAGACTTCTCATGTCCCCTCCTTGCTCGTCTTAGCTCTCTCTTTAGATCCTTCCTCGCTTCCTTGTAATTATCAAGCGCCCCAACTGAAACTTCACGCCTCATCTTCACATAGGCCTCCTTCTTCCTCTTAACAAGAGATTCCACTTCTTTGGTAAACCACGGTTCCCTCGCTCTACCCATTCCTCCCTGCCTGACTGGTACGTACTTATCAAGAACACGCAATAGCTGTTCCTTGAACAAGCTCCACATATCCAGTGTGCCCAACCCTTGCAGCCTACTTCTCCAACCTACACATCCTAAGTCATGTCTAATGGCATCATAATTGCCCTTCCCCCAGCTATAACTCTTGCCCTGCGGGGTATACTTATCCCTTTCCATCACTAATGTAAAGGTCACCGAATTATGGTCACTGTTTCCAAAGTGCTCACCTACCTCCAGATCTAACACCTGGCCTGGTTCATTACCCAAAACCAAATCCAATGTGGCCTCGCCTCTTGTTGGCCTGTCAACATATTGTGTCAGGAAACCCTCCTGCACACATTATACAAAGAACGACCCATCTAATGTACTCGAACTATATCTTTTCCAGTCAATATTTGGAATGTTAAAGTCTCCCATAACAACTACCCTGTTACTTTCTCTCTTTTCCAGAATCAACTTCGCCATCCGTTCCTCTACATCCCTAGAACTATTAGGTGGCCTATAGAAAACTCCCAACAGGGTGACCTCTCCTTTCCTGTTTCTAACCTCAGCCCATACTACCTTGGAAGAAGAGTCTCCATCTAGCATCCTTTCCGCCACCGTAATACTGTCCTTGACTAGCAGCGCCACACCTCCCCCTCTTTTGCCCCCTTCTCTGAGCTTACTAAAACACCTAAACCCCGGAACCTGCAACAACCATTCCTGTCCCTGCTCTATCCATGTCTCTGAAATGGCCACAACATCGAAGTCCCAGGTACCAACCCATGCTGCCAGTTCCCCTACCTTATTTTGTATACTCCTGGCATTGAAGTAGACACACTTCAAACCACCTACCTGAACACTGGCACCCTCCTGCAAAGTCAAATCTGTGCTCCTGACCTCTATACTCTCAATCTCCCGTACACCAAAACTACAATCCAGGTTCCCATGCCCCTGCTGAATTAGTTTAAACCCCCCCAAAGAGCACTAACAAATCTCCCCCCCAGATCTCCTGACATCTGCCGTTACGCAGCAAAGGTTTAACCCACATTTGCCAGGCCTCAAATGGTTTCCAGTGGTTACCTGTGGGGAGAGAATTTAAGCTTTTGAAATGTCATCCCTAGTGATGAAATTTCAGAACCATGTTAAACCTCAGTGCAAGATTCATGAATCCAATATCTGAACCAGGGTCCTCCAGCACACTGTTATTGGTTGAATGGTTTATTAACTGGACTTTAGAGCTGTAATTGGGCACTGGTGTTCTCCCAACTTGTCTCAAGATAACTGTGTAACTAATGCTTTAACACAGAGGTTTTTCATTGATTGTAAGTATTGAGGAATGTGGTTTTACTTAGTTCAACTGCAACACTCTTTGGGGTTGTCAAGTGCTCTGTCACCTGCATCTAAGCTCTCTGGAATCAGGTAAGAGAAGGGAATCTGGAATGGGAGTGACCACTAAATGGCCCACATGCCAAATCAAGCTTTGATCACTCGTCTCACATTTAGGACAGAAGGCTCTAGTTAATTAGCCACTGAAATTAAGTTTAACTTTTTCACTTAACTATGGGAAGAAATTGAAGCCATATGAACTCTGCTTTAGTTCTTTAAACCTAATGTTTAGAGAAATGAAAAAACCGAGGTACAGTGAAAAGTATTGTTCTACGTACAGTAACTAGGCAGATCGTTGCATACATGAATCTTGAAGGTTGATTCCCTTTTCTTAACACCAATCCAAAAGGTATGTCACAGCCTTCCATAATTTAGTTTTTTAAAATAAATTTAGAGTACCCCATTATTTTTCCAAATAAGGGGCAATTTAGCACGGACATCCACCTACCTGTGCATTTCTTTGGTTGTGGGGGTGAGACCCATTCAAACACGGGGAGAATGTGCAAACTCCACGTGGACAGTGACCCGGGGCCGGGAACAAACCCGGGTTCTCAGTGCCGTGAGGCAGCAGTGCTAGCCACTGTGCCACTCTTCTCTTGGGCAGGGACTTTGTTCTGGCTGACAGCAGTCAGTGATTGGTTCATGCGTGATGCTGTCTGAGGGAGCTAGTCAGAAGTGATTAGACCTTGAACAAAGGAGGAGCACTCTCTGCTGAAGTAAAGGACTACTTTATTGTTCTAAAACCAGTGAGTGCCTGGCACATCTTTACTATGTAATTGAAATGAACGTGAATCTACAAAGAAAATAGACAACATTGCCAGGGAAAATCCTCTCAAGCTTTGAAGGAAGAAGCATCAAAGCAAAAACTTGAACTCTCTGAAAGACTTTAACTGAAAACCATCATGGTGCATTGGAGATCTGTTATCCATTTTACTTTGTCATAATTTTTTTCTTCCCTCTCCACCACCCTTTTTCTCCATGTTGTGTGTGAGTGTTGGGAAAGGGGTATTAGGTAGACAGTTACATGTTAATTACTTCGCTGTTAAATAATAAAAGATTATTTGTGTTAAATTTACAAAGCTGGTGACTGCAGTTTATTGGGCCCATGCAAGATCCTCACGTATTTTAAAATAACATCTAATTTCACTTGTGTTGCGACTCCAGTTCAAGTGGGATTGGAATTGACTGCACACCAGCCCAGGTGACCATGACAGATGAAACAGCCAACCTGTGAGCATTCAGTTTAATTGGGGTCCGAAATAAAAAAATAAATACTCACCTGGATGCCTGTTTGGGAAAATAGATAGTGCCAGACCCTGAGAGACATAAGCAGAGAAAATTTTAACTGGCTAGTACAGTCAGAAGTCTGGGCAAATGTTTTTTTTTAAAAAAGCAAGAGCTGTGATTTTGAGTTTAAGAAAAGTGGAACTAAAGTTAAAAAGAAAAGAGCACAGAGACCAACGTCAAAAGTAAAAAGGGGAACTGCAGAACCTGTCCTGGGGTGGGGGGTGGGGGTGGGGGGGGGGGGGGGGGGGGGTGGTGGGGGGGGGGGGGGGTGGGGGGGGGGTGGTGGGGGGGGGGGGGGGGTGGGGGGGGGTGGGGGGGGGGTGGGGGGGGGGGTGGGACGAGGGGACGAGGGGCGTCAGTGGCAATCCCTGAACTGGTGGACTGCAGGCAGCGAAGCTTTGAGGTTTTTCAAAGTGAAAACCTCCATATGTTCAAGTGAAGGCCGAAAAGAAAATTTCATAAACAGCCCTTTGGACCTTGAGAGCATTGGATCTCCCGGTGAAAGTGACAAAAAAAGAAAAAGAACAGCACATCAGAGGCAAAGGAAATCTGACTTTTTTTGGCTAGCTGAGAGGCACAGTGGACAGCTCTGGAAATCGTTGGAGAAGTTTTCCACCCAAAAATAAGAAAAGTTAGAGAGTTTAGAAGGATTCCAGAGGAGGAGCTGCAGGTTCCCACCAAAACTTTAGAAGCACGAGTAAAGCACAGACCATGAGAGAAAAACAACAGCTGTGATGTGAGATTTTTTTTAAAAAAGGGAAGGTTGACAGTCTTAAAGGAATAATGCATTTAAAGTTGTGCAATATTTAATGCAACAACCATGAGAAGGAACAGTGGACCAGGGATTGGAAAATCCGAGAAGACTCCTGTCATAATATACACAGCAGTATATGATGGTGGAGAGACACACACTGACTGACACACTGCAAGGCCAATCAACGCACACAACACAGCAGCCAATCACCAGTTAGGGCACGCTCACTATAAAGCCAGAGGGCACTAGTTTTCCCACTCATTCAGGATGCAGCCTCTAAGACAGACATAGCCCACAGTCAGTAGCACAAACATCCACCATGTGCTAGCTAGCAGTATAGGCTGGTCAGGTTAGGCATAGGTCTTCAATTAATCTAACAGTGTTGACCCACAGTGCAAGTATGTTCAACAGCTCTTAAGTAAATAAAATAGAGTTGTACTATTACAAGTGTTGGTAACCTGTCTATGTTACTGCTAAGGTAAACGCAGTCTCCACAGATCCAGAGTACCCAACACATCAACCCCCAGATGGAGGGCAACTCAAAAACAGGTCCATAAGCAACAGACAGCCTCAGAGGAGGTAGTGAAGACCTCAGAGGTGGAAATGGGAGACGGCGAGAAAGAGGCGTAAGCAGTAAAAGAAACCCCAGAGTGAGTGGAGCAGTGCAGGACCCCGAAGAAGAGGAGACCACGGAGAAAACCCAGAAAGTGGGACTAAATGAATAGCTGAAGGCAATGAGACTCAGTTGCGTTCCGTCCCTTCGTATTGTAATAAGAAGTTACTTAGAAATTTGGGCAATGGACAACAAGCAAACGATAAAGCTGTAATCAGTCAGAAAGTAAGACAAGCCACAGCTGGAGAAGAGGTAAGAGTGAAAAAAAGAGTTGGATAAACTTAACGAAAAACCGCAGCAAATAGGAAGGTGAGTTAAAAGTTTGCAACCCTAATCTAAGCGAAAAACAGCCCAGCTACATCAAAGCCAAGAACAAAAATCGAGTACTATGCAGAAGGTGGAAGTGGATAGGAAATCTATCAAGCTCCGTAAGAAACAATACAACATTCACCAGCCAGCAATAAGGGAACTAGAGCAAGAAGATGAAAAAAATGAGCTGGCGAAATTGGCATTCCACAGAGAGGCTGAAAATCCCCGGTGTTTGAGGCTGCCAGGGACGACATAGCAATGGACAAACCCAGAGAGAGAACACAACTGTTGGAATTAGGTAACAATTCATGAGAATTGTCCAATAAACTTAACAAGAAGATGAAAGAAATGTTTGATGTAGAAGTAGAGTTCAAATCAAAGGAATATGGCATTGGTCCAATAAAAACCATGCACAGCATGAGACGGGAGAGCTCGTTATCAAATGTTGTTCGAAGGGAATGATGGATTCACCTTGGAAGAAACTCAGAAACTGATGAACTGAATGGATTGCAGAAGCAGAGAGAGAGGCGAGATAATGACTGTGATCTTTTTTGGCAAGGGAAAGTTATCATGGTGCAAATGGACTAAAAGTAAAACTTGCTCGTACTGAGAAGAAAAATAACGAAGGAGAACAACTCAATCACGGACACATATATAGATCAGCTCTCAATTGAGAGCGAAGGCAGCAGTTAGGAAATAAAGCTTAGTTGGAACAGATTCAGAAACAGACTGTGATCACCGCAGAGAACTCTCTTGACTCGGAGGAGCCACTTAAAGTTGCCAGTTCATCCAAGGGTACTTCAGATGATTATCAAGAGAAAGGAAAACAGTTGTTAAAAAAGGAAAACCGACTGCGGGGGATGAATGGAGGAGAGTGCTCCTGCTCGGTATATCGTATATTGCATTCTCGTCAAGGTAGCAACATCCTGTAATGCTATTCAATACATTCCTTCTGATCTTGACCAGGTTCGCAAATGGATATCGGACTGGAACCTCAGCGTAGACAAGAAACACCATGAGCTGGAACGGGCTTAGACCTAACCACGACTGCTGGTGAGAAAAAACTTAGGGGTGGAAGAAAAAGTGGATGTGAGGCATAAAGAACTCCTCATGTCCAAGCAAAAGGTTACTTGATGCAGAAGATGAAAGGAAAAGATTGGGAAATGAAGCCATCAGCTGTGGAAGTTGTGTCGGGGAGAACTAGACAAAGCAGCAATTCAGGCAGAGAAGGAAACTGAGATTACATGCCAGAATGAGATCACCAAAATGGTCACACTTATAGCAATGCACAAGAACTAATATCGTAACATGGTCGATGGAAAAATTGCAAATAGACAAGCTAGGAAGAGAAGGAATTTGATCACACAACCTAAACACCAGAAATAGAGTACCATGACCGTTACCTTTGCAAGTGACAGGCCAAACTGTTAATGAGTTGTCAAGACATAAGACTTGTGTTGTTTTGTGATGGTGGTACTGACATGCATTGTAGAGTAAGGTGCCTGGCAGAGGAAAAGATCAATGAGGATTGAGAGTGTCACTATCCGCAGAGTAAAGTATGTAGAGCGGGTTTCTCCATCAGCCGACACTGGAATCTCAAAACTCGTATGGGTGGAGAATCGGTTCCAGCAGCAAAATCACGGCGGGCACCGTTTTCACGCCAAATCGCAATTCTCTGTCGCCTCGCCAGCAATGTCAATGCGTTTCTAAACACACGTACAGTAAACATAGTTTGCATATCATTGGTAGGTCCGACCCGGTATTCTCTGGGGTCGCCGTGATTCTCCGCCTCCGATGGGTCGAGTTCCCAAGGTTCATTTGTGCTTTTAAAAATCATGAAGCCGGCATCGTGGCTGCTGAGGGAGAGAAAGGGGGTATGAGAAGTGTCTAACATTGCCACAGTTTGCTGAAGGTGTGCTACTGGTTGGGGAGTAGGGGGTCTTCTGTCAGGGGAGTAGCGGCAGGGGGGTGGCCAGGAGGTAGGCTGTGGGGTCGGTGTGGACAGGCATGGAGCACCATTGCCGTTACCTGCTAGGCAGCTATGCAGTTGCGCATGCCGCTGACTGCCCACTGTGAACTTAAGGCCACCTAAGGGTGGCACGGTAGTACAATAGTTAGCACCGTTGTTTCACAGTGACAGGGACCTGAGTTTGATTCCTGGCTTGGGTCACTATCTGTGTGGTGCCTGTACGTTCTGCTCGTGTCTGCATGGGTTTCCTCCGGACGCTCCAGTTTCCTCCCACAAGTCCTGAAAGAAGTGCTTGCTAGCTGAATTCGACATTCTGAATTCTCCCTCGGTGTACACGAACAGGCGCCGTAGTGTGGCGACTAGGGGATTTTCACAGTAACTTCATTGCAGTGGTAATGTAAACCTACTTATGACACTAATAAAGATTATTATTATACATGTCCTATGGGTGCCCTCTGGCCCCAACCAACCCATCAGCGGGATGGGCGTGCTCCAGTGCAACCAGAGCCATCTTGTTGGCTGGGTTGAGTATGTGTGGGGATTGTAATGTGTTTATGCGGCTGCAACTTGTCCGCTTTCCGAGTGTTAATAATGGATCCAGCAAATCCCGTACCTTTTCTCTTTGGAATCAATTCTGTTCCACGCGGCACCAGTGCTGGCCCCTCCACAGTCGCCGAATCAGTCCAGGTTTGGCGCCAGTTTTGCTGTCGTGGAAGTCCATGAATCCTGACCTGGCGTCAACACTTAGCCTCAGGAACGGAGAATCCCACCCGGAGTCCTTGGTCAGAAGAGTCTAGGAAATAACTCAGAAAGCAACCAACATGTATGGAAGAGTTCCATGGAAGAATATTGTAGGATTCTCTGTCCATTGGTGGCAGCGGGATTCTCCGGTCCCACTGCAGGGAATGGTAGCTTTGGTTAAGCGCCAAATTCTCCGTCCTCACGAGCAGCGGTAGTGGATCGGACTTGCAATGGAGAATTCCGGAACTGTGCACAGTTGAAGCCTGTTAGCATAAGTATTAAATGCAAGCCTCAATAGTTCATCATCAAATGCTACATTGATTTACAAATGTTTATCTTGTGTGTATAATGTTTATATAGCATTTGGGTTGAGTAGATTAATTTTGAAGATTGTATTAAAAAAAAGTTAAAGGGGAAGGGATGTAGTGGATTGTGGTGCCTGTCTCTTTAAGGCAGCACAACAGAGGAGGGTTACCTGGCTACAGGGACCAATAGGGATTGAGAGCGGGTGATCACCCCTCTCAGGCAGCTTATATCTGAAAGCCATGAAGGAATCATATACAGATTGGAGCAGCCAGGAGTTGCTGCTTCAGGGCAGCCGAGGCCTGTGGTCTCGCACCGTTCTCCCTTGTTAGCAATAAACTCAGTATAGTTACATAAAGAACCTCTGCCTTACCACTGCTACTGCAAAGCTACCACAGTGGCCTTGATTCATGATTTGCACTGCTGGAGTTTATTATTGGTATAAAATTAAATGCACTTTACACTAGGCTAAGTAAACTTAATTTTTAAAATTCTCCAGGAAATGTGATGATAGGTTCAGCCATGCCGGACATTTCACTGACAAAACAATTCAGCCCTATTTTCAATGAGGGTCCTTGAAGCAAAGGAAACATGGGTGATTTATGGAGTTGAATGGAGATTTTGGGAATTCAGTAAAATCCCCAGCTTTAAACAAAATAAAACAGCACTAGAGGTAATGAGAGGATTCTTATCAGTATCAGAAATGGCCCTGTGCACGCACATATCAAGCCTTGAGAAAGACCCAAGGAGGCTGTATAAGGTATATAAATTTGTGAGCGCTGTTGTAACATTGCAGAGTCATGAATCTGGGACATCAAATGTGATGTGTGGGCTATTCTCTGCTGGGCTGTCATCACTCAGCTCATTCATATGCACCATCAATCATCAAACTTGTAGGTATTGCCCTGTAGGGCCGAGTTAACTGTATTCAAATGATTGTATTCTAACCAAGCCATCTTGCCTTACTGCCTGTAGTGTATACAAAATAGTGTCTGGATTTTAATTTCTGTTCATTTGCCTTGTAATAGTGAGGAAAATTGTTGTGGTCCACATGTTTTGGCCTAACTCGATAGCCCAGAACTTCTTTTGCATTAGCTCCCAACGACTCCTGCAATTATGCAATAAAGCCAATATTTCAGTGCAGAAGATTGAGGAAATTTAGGTGTTACATATGTATTTACGATGCATCTGAATTTCCCAGATCTTTTACATCTATTTGCCAAGACCGATGCATCATTGCCAGCTCATTGTCTTGGTGCTGTAGCCCTGCCCTTCCACATGGTGGAGAGGGTTACATTGAATCTCCTGTGATTATGCTCCTTCAAAATGGATGGATAATTCTGTCCAAACATTTCAGCGCAGCAGGACTGAAAATTATATTTCTGATGATTTGTGGCAATTATTTTAAACATTGATTTGGTTTTATCTCACCGTATTCACCCCCACCCGGGGGGCTAGGAGCGGCGCTCCGTTATTCTCGGCCGCCGGGCGGCGCGCCGCGAATGACGCGACGGCGGCGCCTATGTGACGTCAACCGAGCATGCGTAGGTTGGCCGGCTCCAACCCGCGAATGCGTGGCTGACGTCATGACGGCTGACGGCTCAAACCCGCGCATGTGCGGTGGCCGTCTTCCCTCTGTTGCCCCGCAAGACGTGACGGCTTGATCTTGCGGGGCGGCGGAGGGGAAAGAGTGCATCGCTTTTAGACGCTGGCCCGACGATCGGTGGGCACCGATCGCGGGCCAGTCCCCTCCCGAGCACGGCCGTGGTGCTGACTCCCCTCTCCGCCCCCCACAAGCTTCAAACGGGCCTTTGGCGCCCATGTTCACAACGGCAGCGACCAGGTGTGGTTGCCGCCGTCGTGAACCGGTCGCGAACGGCAGGCCGCTCGGCCCATCCGGGTCGGAGAATCGCCGGTTGCTGTAAAAAACGGTGAGCGGCGATTCCTCCGAGTGGGGGGTGGGTGAATCGCGGGGGGCGCCAGGGGGGGCGTGAAATCAGTCGCCCGGCCCTCCTGCGATTCTCCCACTTGGTGTGGGGAGCGGAGAATCGCGCCCTGAGAGTAGCAGGGGCACATAATGTACCCTGGAATGGAATAAATTGGTGCATGCAGTAGATGTCGTGGCCTCCTTGAGCTTGCTTTGCCATTCAATATAATCTTGGCTGATCTTGAACTTAAACTTCACTTTACCGCTCGGTCTTTATATCACTTGGTTCCAGGAGAAATCAGCAATCTATCTCAACCTTAAAATGTATTCAATGATGGGGCATCCATAACCCTCTGGGATAGACCATTTCAAAAATTCACAATATTTGAGTAAAGCAATGTATCCTCATTTCAGTCTTAAATAAACAATCTCTTATCCTGAGACTGTGCCCCTGTGTTCTAGATTCTCCAACCAGCAGAATCAATCTCAGTGCCTACCATGTAAAGTCCCTTCAGAATCTTAGATAATTTAATGAGATCACTTTTCATTCTTCTAAACCCCTGAGAGTATAGGCCCATGTTCTCCGTCTCTACCCATTGTCCCGCATGGAACCAGAGGAATTAAGTCATCACAGGACAGCCCTTTCGCCTCAGGAGCCAGTGTTAGTGAACATTTGCTGGACCACCTCAAAGGCAAAAATTTTCTTCCTTAAATGTGAATACCAGAACTTTACGCAGTACTCCAGAGGCTGGATTTGATGTGCTTCTTCCGGACATGTTTTCGGGGGTGCTACATGTAAAATAGGGCCCGCCCCACCAGCTTCATGCACACCCCAAGCTCACCTCCATTACACAGTAGGTGGGCAGGTGCCGAGGTCAGCAACCCACTTGAGCTGTTTAAATAAATAATCGAGGGTCAATTGGCTTGTAACAAGCTCAATTGATAATACATTTACCATGCTACAGTTGCTTAGTGCAGTTAGGCAGGAGTAAGCAGGTCTTTTTTTTATTAGTTTTTAACAGCTGGGAAGGATGGGGAAGTACTATCTTCAGGGGATATCCTTTTCAAATGAAGGAAATCCCCCTAATATAGTACCCCCTTTCCTTCCTACCTGCACTGAGAACACATCTCCACCCTCCTCCTCAAACTGGCTGAACCCTCCCTGTACAATACCCTGGACTTGCCTTCCTCCAGGATTCACCGGGCCGCCTTCATGGAACTGGTTGCAGTCCCAGTAGAGCCCACTAATGTGATCTTGATACTGCCAGATTTGGTGGAGCTGCCAGCCAATCTAATTGACTGTTAGCTCCCAATGACAGGACTTCCTCCCCCCCTCCCCCCCCCCCCCCCCAGTGGACAGAAATCCCAGTGTCGAGCAATTTCAACAGCCCACAGCACGGTATGGCTGTGGGCAGTTTGGTGTGGAGCAAGTCAGATTCCCATCAACTTTGCTTCCGGGAGGGGGCAAGCTGTCCACGACTCCACACCCGTAACATGCAGCACCAGGTACGATCTCATCATAGCTCTACTATTGTGACAAGATTTCTTTATTCTTGTACTCGGTCCCCTTGCAATAAAGGCCAACATGCATTTTGACCTCCTAACGGCTTGCTGTATCTGCATGCTACTCTTTTGTGTTCCTTGTATGAGTACTCCCAATTCCTTCTGGGCATCAACATTTAACCTTTATTAGTTTTGCATCTTTTGAAAACATGTCCTACTTTACTATTCTTACTAGCAAAGTAAATACACTCTTAAATCTCTTCATTATACTTCACCTCTCTCCTTGCTGCCCCATCATTTAGCCTGTCTATATTTTTGTGTCCTCCTCCACAGTTTACTCACCTAGCTCTGTATCATCCGCAAATTTATGTACATTCTCTTGGTCTCTTCATCTAAGCTATTAATATAGATTATAGATAACGGAGGTCCCAGAACTGATCTGTGAGACACTCTATCCAGTAATCAATCCTCTCTATCCATGCTGGTACATTATCACCAATTCAATGACCTATTAACTTGTGTATTCACCTTTTGTTTGGAAATCCAAGTATACTAGATCTAGCAGTTTCCCGTTATCTATCCAACTAGTCAATAAGAAGATAAGAAATAGAAGTAGGCCCTTCAGCCCAGCAAGCCTGCTCCTCAACTCAGTAAGGTTATGGCTGACTTGTAGCCTTAACTCCACGTTCCAGCCTGCCCCCCCAACCCCCAACCCCCATATCCTTGATTCCCTCATCAATCAAAAATCTGTCTGACTCATCCATGGATTATATTCAATGACCCAGGCACCTCTACTCTGTGGAAGAGAATTCCAAACATAAACGCTGCTGCATACTTGAGCACGATCCTTTGTAAAACCGTGTGGAATTTGTCTGATCATACTATGATTGTCTAATGCACTGTTCAGGCTTTCTTAACAAAAGATTGCAGCAGTTTTTGAATGACTAATATCGGATTAACTGGCCTATAGTTCCCTGTTTTCTCCCCCTCCTATTCTTGAATAGTTAGATTACATCTGCTAACTTCAAATCTGCCGGGATCATTCCAGAATCTAGGGAATTTGGGTAAATCATTCATCCATACCTCTGCAACTACCTCTTTTAAAACCCTAAGATGTATGCCATCCAACCCTCTGGATTTGTTGCATTTTAGTCCCTTAAGTTTTTCCAATACCTTTACTCTGCCGATATCAATTACTTTAAATTCTTCATTCTCATTATTTCTGGTACATAATTAGTATTTTCTACTGTGAAGGCAGACACAAAATATTTGTTCAATGTCCCTGCCATTTCCTCATTCCCCATGATAATTCCGCCTGTCCCTATCTCGAGTGGACAATTGTTCACTTTAGCTACTCTTTTTTTATGAACTTGTTAAAGCTCTTACAACCTGTTATATATGCCTGCCGATTTACTCTCATTTTCTATTTTCTCTTTTTAATCTTTTGGGGGCGCTTTACTGGTTTCTACAGTATACCTGACTCTCATGCAACAGTGTAAGCCTCGTCTTCGAATGTAACGAACTATCTTTAACTTCATGGACTTCAATGCCCATCACTAAGAGTGGCACAGTGGCATCACTGCTGACTCAGTGATCCTGAAAGGCATATATGTTAACCTGGGCCTGTGGCAGTAGAGTAGGTCTGGGCACGTGCTCCCAAACAGTCAAAAGAATTTGGCAAGAAATGAATGAAATGAAAATGAAAAAAATAAAATCACTTATTGTCACGAGTAGGCTTCAATGAAGTTACTGTGAAAAGCCCCTAGTCGCCACATTCCGGCGCCTGCCCGGAAAGGCTGGTACGGGAATCGAACCATGCTGCTGGCCTGCTTGGTCTGCTTTAAAAGCCAGCGATTTAGCCAAGTGAGCTAAACCAGCCCCTATTCCTGGGGCCTTCTGGCAGAGTCCTAACTAATCATTGGTGAGACGTGTAAGTGCTGCTTGATAACACTGTTGACTGCAGAACCTATCACTTTGCTGATGATTGAGAGTAGACTGATGGGATGGTAATTGGCCAGGTCGGATTTGTCCTGGTTTTTGTGAACATGACACACCAGGGCAATTTTCCACATTTCCAGGTAGATGCCAGTATTGTAGCTGTACTGGGACAGCTTGGCTCAGGACACAGCTAGTTCTGGAGCACAGGTCTGCAGCACGACAACTGGGTTTCTGTCAGGACCCATAGACTTTTGTTGTATCCAGTGCCTTTGGCTGTTTCTTTGTATCCAATGGAGTAAATCGAGTTGGCTGAAGTCTGCCATCTGTAATACTGGGGACCTTAGAGAGGCTGAGGGATTATCCACTTGGCAATTTTGGCTGAAAATGATTGCAAAGGCGTTTGCACTGATATTCTGGCTCCCCCACCATTAAGAATGGAATTTGGAGTCTCCTCCTCTGGTTAGTTGTTTAATTGTCCACAACCATCCTTGGCTGTATGTGGCATGACTACAGAACTTTGGATCTGATTTGTTAGTTATAGGATTGCCCAACTCTGTCTTTGGCTGCTGCTTCTGCTGTTTATTGTGCATGCAGTCCTGTGTTGTACCTTGACCAAATTGGCAGCTCATATTTAAGTATGCCTGGCATGTTATCGTCATTGATCCCCTGGCATGATGGTAATGTAAAAGTGGGAGATATGCCGAGCCATGAGGTTACAACTTGTGATTGAGCACAATTCAGCTGCTGCTGATAATCCGCAGTGCCTCATGGATGCCCAGTTTTGAACTGTTAGAACTGTTCTGCATCTAAATGATTTAACACAATTGTAGTATCGCACAATATGATGGACGGTGTCCTTAGTGTGAAAGTGGGACTTTGTTTCCACAGGGACTGCAGTGTACACTCCTGCCCATATTCTCATGAATTGGTGCACCTGTAACAGATAGATTGGTGAGGGTTTGGTCAAGTAGGTTCCCTCCTTAATCTCTGCAGCAATAAAAGTATTTGTTTTTAGAATGAAATTATTACTGTGGAGCCAGCAGAAGTAATCCCCAGCTCCACAATCATTGCAATTGCCTGCTCCAACTAAATTATCTTTGGCATGCTGCTAGCAAGGCAATCAGCCCGATATTCTTCTCCAAATAATGTGCACACTGTATATGGAGTGAATTGACAGTTTGCACAAAAATTGTAATGAGGACCAATGTTGGTTATGACCCTAACTAATTGTTCACCCTGCAATGCCTATTTTTCACACAAGATGGTTATATGTTTTTTATTTTCATACTGTTACGGGCATGATTTGTGTGATTCCTTCCAGACTGTAATCAGGATGTTTGTGTAGAAGCTGTGTGCATTTCAGGAGAGTGATTTTTCTTAATTTAAGAATAAATTCCAGCAGCAGGCTTCTAGTGTGTTTCAAAAGTAAAAAGAAAGTTATTTTTTTATCCCACACTCTCTCAATCACGTGTCTCACTCACACTATCACACCCGCAAAGATTAGGCACAGATGAAGTTAAAGCGTATTTATTAAAATGGAATTTATAACTCAGTCTTTATATTGATGCAGGCCTGATGTCTTCTTGGTTAAGTTGATACTTTAATTGGAGTTAAGGGGCATGATTCTCCGCACCCCACGCCGGGTGGAAGAATCGCGGGAGGGCCGGGCGAATCACGCCATGCCGCCCTGGCACCCCCCGCAGTTCTCTTCCCCCCCCCCCAAAATGGCGTGTCACGTTTTGCGACAGGCCATTCGGAGAATCACCGCTCGCCGTTTCTCACGGCAACTGCCGATTCTCCGGCCCGGATGGGCCGAGTGGCCTGCCGACCTCGACCGGTTCACGCCGGCGCCAACCACACCTGGTCGCTGCCGGCATGAACATCGCGCGATCGGTGTGTGGGGGGCGGGGGGAGGATCGAGCACCACGGGCGTGCTCAGGAGATGTCTGTACCGCGATTGGTGCCCACCGATCGTCGGGCCGGCGTCTCTAAAAGACGCACTCTTTTCCCTCTGCCGCCCCACAGCGGAGGGGAAGACGGCAACCACACATGCGCGGGTTGGCGCCGGCCAACATGCGCATGCGCGGCTGACGTCACTTAGGCGCCGCCGGCCACGTCGTTCCCGGCGCGCCGCTTTGACATAAGCGTCAAGGCTGGGCGCTCGGAATTCACACGCCGCCGCTCCTAGTCCCCTGGGGGGGGGGGGGGGGAATAGGGGGCGAGGAGCGGCCTCCGATGCTGGAGTGAAACACTCCGGGTTTCACTCCGGCGTCAGCTGTTTGTCTCCCTTTGGGAGAATTGCGCCCCCAGTCTTTCAGAAAAAACAATTCCCTTGAAGCTGTGAAGCCTCTTGCAGACAAATAGCCAGAATCCTCGTGGTCAGGCAGGCTTGGAAGCTGGACAGTTACTGTACTTAAGGCATTAGAAGACTTTCAGCTATGATGGTTCATCTGTTTCAGATGTGTCCTGGTGCTTACACACACAATTGTTTTGTGGAGATTGTACTGAAAGTTAGTTTCTCCAAAAGTTAGATTCAGTAGTAGGACTGCAGGGTTAACGCTTCTGGAGTCCAGCCCACCATGATACAATAGCAGTTGACAATGGTCATTCATTTTTAATCTCTGTTGCAACTTGAGCTCAAATATTCTCCTTCGTCCAATATGACACTGAGGCCAACAGTCTAGAGATCTCATGGCCGGGATTCTCCGAGCTTCCTCTGCGAAATCGCGCTCAGCGTGGGGGTGGAGAATGGGATCTGAGACCCGCGGAGCCACGACGCGATTCTCCGAGGATGCAGTGCCGTTCGGAGGCCATTGAAAGAGGCCCCCCACGGCGATTCTCCACTACTGAGCAGCCCGGTTCCACCGGCGTGGTTCCAGCCTGGTTCCACCCGGCGGGAGTTCGGAGTCGCGGCCACACTGGCCATCCTGGTGGGGAGGTGGGGGGATCAGACTCCGGGGTGGCCTCCACAATGGACAGGCCTGCGATCGAGGGCTACCGATCGGCGGATGCGCACGGTCCGTGGGGGGCCTATCTTCTTCTGCGCCGGCCTGCTGTGTTGCTCCGCCATGTTCCGCAGGGGCCGGCCGGAAGTGCAGGGTCCCATATCGGCAGCAGGAGCTGCGCGTGCACGCCGGGGCCCTGCTATCCCTCTTAAAACCGGAGAATCACTCCGGACTTTTGAGAAAAGTCTGGAATGATTTGCGCCCATTTTCCGGCTGGCGTAGGGACAGAGCCCCATTTTTGGAGAATCCCGGCCCATATTCCTCAAATACTGGTTCACCCTTCCACAATAAAACATTTAAATATCACAGGTCTCTACTAAGCATCGTTCTTCAAGTCCATATTTAACTAAATATTGATCACAGAATCCAACACTGACCATAGTTTAATTTGCCTCCCCAACTCCCCCCCCAGAGCTGCCGCTGTCGAGCTGGTGCACAATACCCTACCAGTTATTCTATTTCATATTTTATTGTTTTGTTTTTTTACTATGTACCATTTCCTTCTCCTTGGTATGTTGGGGTGTGCCCTTCCCTTCTAGGTATGTGTATATATATATATATATGTGTTTCTTATTCTGTGTACATAACAGTAATTATGCCTTGTTCAAAAAACCAATAAAAAACATTTATAAAAAAAAATGTCCAGAATCACGTTAATTTTCAGCCACCATAACCAGGTTTGTGAACAGTTTCACAAAGTATGATCTTACAGTCCAGAAATATACAATATCATCATGCTTGTAATGAGTGTGGCAGTGTTGAAAGAAAGCACACAGTGTTGGTTCTGCACTTTATTTACTTATTGTTCACGATTGTTTTGCTGATTTTTATGCTTGTGTCTTAAATTGATGAGAATGGAAAGATATTTTGATTTCTTTTGCTGTCAGCAAAGTGGGCACAAATTATTGGGGTAGGTATAACATTTTAGCATTGCTTATTACACCAGCATAAGATATTTCAAGCCCAAGTATCCACCAATAAAGATTTAGTTGCTGCCTGTAGATTCCTTTTCACCTTGAGTTGAGCAGAGTATGATTATGTGGTTCCATTAGGGCAGGCAGGCAGGTCTTTCTATCGTCACATGTATTGTATGCTTCAATAATTGTTTTTAGTTTATACAGAACTGGACCAAGCTCCCGGCAATGACCCTGGTGAGTAAATTAAAAGAAACTCCTTATCTGATAGTAACTGATTTTTTTTCTATTTTTAGTGATCCCAACAAGCCAGTGCCACAGGATACCAAATTCATCCACACAAAGGCAAACCGCTTTGAAGAGGTGGCCTGGTCAAAGTACAACCCACGGGATCAGCTTTATCTTCACATTGGTTTGAAGCCACGAGTGCGGGAACACTACCGTGCCACTAAAGTGGCTTTTTGGAAACACCTGGTCCCTCACCTGTACAACCTGCATGATATGTTCCAGTACACCTCCACCACCACCAAGGTGCCTCAGCCCAACACAACTCCAATCTCCTATGCCACTAGGCGACCTAACGGTAAGGTGTGGCCCTTCACCACCAAGAGGCCGGGCTCCGGCATGTCTCCCGCTTTCAACTCCAATGAGCAGCAGAAGGAGAACTGGGAATCAGACCAGGACAGCGGTTCCCTTCTGATCGAGAATCCCCGGGACTACTCTACTGAGCTAAGTGTGACCATTGCAGTGGGGGCCTCCCTGCTTTTCCTCAATGTCCTGGCCTTTGCGGCCCTGTACTACCGCAAGGACAAACGCCGCAATGACCCCAACCAACAACCAAGCCCTCAACGCAACGCCAGCAATGACATGGCACACACGCAGGAGGAAGAGATCATGTCACTACAAGTGAACCAAACCCACCATGAGTGCGAGAACATCCAGGCTCATGAGCCCCTGCGGCTTCCTTCACTGCCAGACTACACCCTGACTCTCCGCCGCTCTCCTGATGATATCCCCCTCATGACCCCCAATACCATCACCATGATCCCCAACTCCTTGGTAGGGATGCAGTCCTTGCATCCTTACAACACCTTTGCTGCTGGTTTTAATAGCACAGGACTGCCTCATTCACACTCCACCACCCGGGTATAGTCCTCGCAGTAATTCTCCAACAAGCCGGAGCGAATGAATCGCTGGGTTGTGACCCCCTCACACAGACCCACTCCAGACTGCTGGATTTTAACAAGAGTCTGATTAACATGTGCACTGTACCATCTTTACAAGAAGGCTCTCCCTGGGAACTTCAAAAGACATATATTCACATTGGGCCTTCTTGTTCAAAGAGACAACCTGAAGTTTTATAAAATAATCAAAATAAGAAAAAGAAAAAAAAAGAAAATGCAAAACCGAAAGAAAACTAAAGTGCTTTTCTTACCTTTGTGGGGAAGCAGTGGCAGTCGGCTGCCTACTTTGATCTCATTGTTCACATGCCTTAGCCCCACACTCTGCTGTGCTCCATGCATTTTAATCACTTTTAGAACAGCTTAGAATGAATATATTAGCGCCGAGGGCACTGGAGGAAATCGCACACAAGGACTAAAACACCATGGCCAGGAATCTCCTGGGTGGTTGACGGATCAGCTGCCATAGCTTCATGGGAAGAGCATGGAAACCCCCCCCCCCGATAGAATCTGAGTGAAAACCGGGGGTTTCTGCCAAAGTTACGGCAATCGATCAGAAGAGCCACTAGAAAATTGCCGTCACCTCCCCCCCAGCCCGCAGTAAGCATTCAGGGTTGTTGAGAACAGTGTGTCTCCTTGACCTCCCCACCTTGAGGCTTGTTATTGTTTTGCCTTCAGTTCGGTTCTGTTTGTTCTGACCACCCTTGAGTCAGTAAATTCTGAAGTGGAGAGTGATCATGATCCAGCGCCTTCTCTCCAGTGAAATGTCCTGCTGAACCACCAACCACTCTTAATGGTTACGAATTTGAAAGAGAGACCGAAATGGAGCGAAACGCTTTCAGCTTTCTAGAAGCCGCCAGCAAAAGCTGTTTGTTTTACTGCATTGCATCCACCGAAGCGTCTGTGTCTGCCCATTGCCGAATACGTTTTCCCTTCCTCGTTCATTCATCCGGGGAAGGACTTTGTATTTTTGTGACTCAACAAAAATCTAACAAACTTTTTTTTTTTACACATGTCTCTTTTTTTCCCTGGGGCTGGCTGGCAACTCTTCAAGTGCGGCAAATAATGCAGCTTTCTATAGTGTGCATCCCTTCATTTTTTTATACAGAGTGAATTGTGACACGTGCCAAATTAGAACCAGCAAAAATTTTTTTTTTTGGGGGGGGGGTTGTTTTTAACTGTATCTGTCTGTTTTGTATTTTGGTATAAGCAATCTTTTGCTGTCTGTTACTTTGTGTCATGCCTGTTTGCGGTTGAGAAGGTGCTTGTGAGGAGATAGCACCACAAATCCCCTCCATGTGCTTAGGTTTTATTTTTGGATTGGAGTCAGGCTGCGGTCCACGTACCCACGAGGACGATGCAGTCAATGGAATCTTTCCTTCCAGCCCACACCCAGACTACTACCACAGTCTCCAGAATCAACGACTGGAGATTTACAAATGGAATACTTAAAATCGACTCTCTCTTCCAGCATCACTCTGCATCTATTCCTTGCTTTCGATTTATTTAACGAACTTGTAACCCATTTATGTTGTGAATGTTTGTTGAGTAGGATTGGATTGAAAACGTTATTTTTAAGTTGATTCTCATTGTGCCTGTTTTTTGAGTTTTTGAAAAGAATTGTGCCCCAGCTTCTGAGGTCTGTGTTCCTCGCCCCTTCAGGGATGCCTGGTAGCTGTCTAACCCCATATTGAGTCTGCAGTTTTTCAGGAGTTGCTGGTTGCTACTTTAAACAGATATTCCATAGAATCCCTGCAGTGAAGAAGGAGGCCATTCGGCCTGTCGAGTCTGCACCGACCCTTTGAAAGCCCCCTGTATATGTATACACCTGTTTTAGGACTCTTCTGCTAAATTGGCTGCCCTTTGCGCAAATTCTGCACCAGGAACACTTTCCTCAGCACCTTTGGGCAGTCACTCTGCTTGAGTAATGGTCACCAACAAAAAAAAAGTATTTTTTTTTCAAAGTTAGACTAGACAGTAATCCCAAGGGCGGCTGCCAATCACGATCAGTCTCTTGCCCGTTGCCCTCCCATCCAAAAAAAGCCGAAAATTCAGACCCATTAAACGGGCAAAGCTGCCCTTTGGAGGTAGGCACAATAGGCACATCACCCAAAGTATTGTATTGAGGCCTCAGGGCAAATTTTGGGAGTCTCCAGGCTTTGTTGTTCACCATGAATGGGCCATAACCAGTTTCTTCTCCATAATCTCGAATTTCTTTTTTTGTCAGTGCTAGTATTCTGTGTGAGGTAAACAATGTTCACCTAAACTCAAAACCAGGTCCTAATTATAAATCACACTAGATACATTGTACCCAGCCCGAGCCATTAAAGAATACGAATGAGACAAAAGCAAAACGCTTCTGATGGTGGAAACGTCATGTAAAACAGGACATGCTGGAAATGGTTATGCAGGTCTGACAATACCTTTAAAAGACATTGGACGGGATTCTCCGACTCCCCGCTGGGTCGGAGAATCGCCGGCGGGGGGGGCGACGTGAATCCCGCCCCCGCCGGCTGCCGAATTCTCCGTACTGGATCTGGCCCCGGGGGTGCCCCCACGGTGGCCTGGCCCACGACCGGAGCCCACCAATCTGTGGGTGGGCCTGTGCCGTAGGGGGACTCTTTTCCTATGCGCCAGCCGTGTCAACCTCCGCAATGGCCGATGGGTAGGTGACCCCCCCCCCGCGCATGCGCGGGGATGGCATCAGCAGCCGCTGACGCTCCTGCGCATGCGCGGACCCGCGCCGGTCGGCCGGACCTTCAGACCCGGCTGGAGTGGCGCCAAAGGCCTTCCACGCCGGCCGGCGGGGCGCAAACCACTCCGGCGTCGGCCTAGCCCCTGAAGGTGGGGAGGATTCCGCAGCTTTGGGGCGGGTCGACACCAGAGTGGTTCATGCCACTCCATCCCGCCGGGACCCCCTGCCCCGCTGGGTACGGGAGAATCCCGCCCATTGTTTCTATTCCATAGATGCTGCCAGTCACACTGAGCATTTCTAACGTTTTCCGACTGAATACAAATGCCCTTTGAATTTTTTGTTTGCTCCTCACTGGCTAGGCCAACATTTGTTGCGCATCCCTAGTTGTCCTTGACAAGGTGGTGGTGAGCTGCCTTCTTGAACCGCTGAAATCCATGTGGTGTAGGTGCACCCACAGTGCGGTTAGGGAGGCAATTCCAGGATTTTGACCCAGCGACAATGAGTGGAAGGGGACATAGTTCCAAGTCAGGATGGTGTGCGACTTAAGGAGGGAACTTGCAGTTGGTCCTGTCCCCTGGTATCTGCTGCCTTTGTTCTCCGAGGTAACAAAAGGTTTGGAAGATGATGCGGGCGCATTTCTGATTTCGCTCACCAGCAGCTGAAAACCAGAAAATGTCAGTAATAACGTCAAATTCTGGTACGAAACTCCCAACTTTAATTTGGTACAAATATAAATGACCCAAACACTGTCATAAAAAAACACAAGATTAAAATCCATAATTGTGGCCAATCCTGTCTGCGACAATCCCAGATCTATGCACATGTACCTGAAATTAAATCATAAATCAAATTGCCCATGTGTAAAGAAAAAACATCATACATGGTATTCCCTATCCCCATTCCCTATTTGGCCTTCCAAGTTCAATCTTTAATGACCTCCATATCATGTCTCTATATCAGCATGTTTATAATTTGCCCTGCAGAATCCCGCCCTCTTCCCCCACCACCGTGTCTTGCCTCTATCCTCATCTCCATTCCCTCTGTGTATCCTACTCCAAACCCTGGTCTTTCCTGCTCCATCCGATCCTTTGGTATGTTGTTCTCCATGATCTGACTAAGCAACCGCTGGATTGCATTCAATGTGGATTCTGTCGCAGCTAGATTAATTCCATTTGGTTAAGGTTCACAATAACCCTTTTAATGATCGACATGTCCTTTCAGTTTTCCTCTAAAGAAATACAACTAACCAAACATGGAGTGAATTCTGAACTGCTTTTTCCCACTCTGGACTGTGGTAAAGCACTTGAAGTAAGGTTGCTCTAGCTTGCGTTCCACCTAAAGCGCGATCTCCTCTTCCATCTGGACACGGACTCGTTAGGTTTCGCAATTTATTACACCAGGTATAACCTCCTGGGAGGCTTGGCGCTTGCAACAGAACAAACCTCGTGGTTGTTTAAAGGACCCCAGTGTTGTGCATTTTTGAGATCTGAGTATAGAAAGACGATGCCATGTGTGAAAGCGATTATTAGAGTATCACTGATTTGTCAAGAAGGAGATTCATTAATTTGTTGGAGTATATTGGATTTCAGTTGAGCACATAAGCCAACACCAGTTCCCATTCTGGGAGTCTGCAATCGTTCCTTACCGGATTGGAGTCTGTGAAACCTGTTTGGGGTATTTAGGGTCTTTCAGTTTTGCTGTGTGCACTTCAGCTTTTGGAAGCCGGCTGTGAGATGAGATGTGGAATTCTGTTGGTTACTGAAGGAATTTATTAACATTGAAATGACTGCTCTCTACTGCCGCATAAGCATCTCACCCAAACATCTGGGTTCAGAGTAACAGAGACTGTGCTTTACCTGTTTGTGATGTTAAAACTTGTCAACTCGTGCACATCTGGAACAATCTTGGCCGAAGGGGAAATATTCCATTGTGTATTCTAGATGACCCTTTGAGTACTGAAGTGTGCACACACCTAGTTCCTTTTGTATCCTGTACGAGCTGCGTCGACTAAGTACATTTTTAGTTTGAGGCTGAGTCTTTACGCAGACACTCTAAATATTTCTTAATTCACATTATTCTCAATAAACTGAACAATTAATAATGGAACTTGATTATTTTTATTTTGATGCAGAAATGCACCTGCAGAACTCGAGGACTAACAGCCACTCTGACTCAGGAGAAAACAGCATAAGAGAAAAACCGATCTGGAGTGTGCCCCTGGGTCTTTCTATATTAAAAATATAAATGTCAGTTATGATTTAAACATACCGCATATAAAAATATTTAAATATCGTATTCATTCCATATTAGTCTGAAATTATATTTTCCAATGCTGTGGTTTTGACAAAAGTGTGAAGAGTCTTGTGGTGGTGGAGGAAGATTACTCACGGCATTGTCCAGCCTAAATAATGATAATCAGTTTTTAGATGCAGGAAAGCCAGCCACCAGATATCTGGTTATCCTGAAGGAGATTCAGAAACACCTGATAATGTCACCGCAGCGTTTCCGATATTGTACTCCATTACTTGTGATATCATGAACCAAGGCTGTGTGGACTGGGCCCTACCTGCGTCCACCTCGATGGACATCACGATGCCTTTGTATCATAATTGTTCCCTGTGGTGTAAAAGGGCACACAGAACAACGGAGCCTTCCCAACTCAAGGATCAAAGGGAACTTGCGTGACCTTTCATGACCGGCCTTGCTAAGGGTTCTTCTCCCGTGTGTGTTCTACTTTTAATGCCTCTTTTTTCTCCTCCCCTCCATCCTGTCCTTTAACCACAAAGTTTCTTTGAAGCATTTCTGCATCGGAATAAAATGATAACACAACGCTGGAGCCTATGTTTATTCTCTGAGTCTCTCCATTCATTTATGAAAGTGTTCATGATATTTGTTAAGATATTACAGGTTTATTTGTGTGTTTTTTTTTAAATATAACTGGAAGAGTTGGAAATCCACAGATTTAATCTGATCAAAGCAAGGCAATTACTGTATCAATTAGTGGAGCTCACTTTGTCCTCCTCATGAACATTATTCCTGAATGTTTTCATCTCACTGGAGGGAGCCCCCCCCCCCCCCCCACCCTCTGGCTGGGGGTGCTGTTCCGAGAACGGTAACAAAGTGGTCACTTCCATGTGTGAATCTAGATTATGGATCGTGTCACAGCCCAAACAAATCCTGTTGTCAGCTGACTTCATCAATTTCCAATAAGAATCACTAAATGTCGATGGACAATGCAAACCAGTGCGTCAAGGCAGAGGGATCTGGGTGTCTTTGTTCATGAACCACAGAAAGTCCGTATGCATCATGTAATAATTAAGGCAAATGTTTATTGCAAAACTGGAGTATAAAAGTAGAGAAGTGTTGTTGCAATTGTATAGGGTGTTGCTGAGACAACAACTGGAGTCCGGTTTGGATCTCCTTATTTGAGGAAGGATGTGGTGCCATTGGAGGAAGTTGGAAGGAGGTTCACCAGATTGATTCCGGGGATGAGAGGTTTCATGGATGAACAATTTGGTTATACTCGCTGGAGTTTAGAAGGATGAGAGGGGAGCTGATCGAGGTGTATAAATACAAAATTTGGGATTGATAAAGTAAAGGTAGACCAAATGTTCCCCCTTGTGGGACAATCTAGAATGAGAGGTGGTAGCTTTAAAACTGAGATGAGGAGGAACTACTTCTCGTAGAGGGTGGTGAATTTGTGAAACTCATTGTCCCACAGTCAATTAATGATTTCAAGAAAGAGCTAGATATATTTCTGATTTTCAAAATGGGTTAAAGTGATATGAGTAACAGATGGAGACGTGGATATGAGACCAGGAAGAGATCAGCCATGATCTGATTGAAAGGCGGAGCTTGCTCGAAGGGCTAAATTGCCGACTTCTGCTCCTAATTCCTATGTTCCCTTGCTGATCACTCAGCTGAACATATTTGAATGCTTTTAAAAACTTCATGTAATTTAATTACCTCTGAACTCCAGTGACTGGTGCACAAGTGTGGTAGTTATTCCACACCAGCAATATCCCAAATAGTATTTTTTTTACGACGAATGTAATAATTCACTCCCAGAATTTGGAGTTTTGCATAGCTTTGGAACACATACCAGGAGAAGAGCATGTCCTTGTTCCTGACCCCATTCAATTTGTTTCTTCATCCAGATTGTTATAGAATCACAATCTGACCAATTTCTGTCCTTTTCCCACCTGATACCTGCACCTATATCCTTTCGACTTAGGAACACAAATTGCATCTTCTGTGTATTTGACTGCAGTACCTGCAGCTATTGTGTGTGTGTCCGACTGCAGTCGTCACAATGTCGAGATTGATCACCCACAGTTCCTGTATGTCTGCAATAAACTCCGTATCAGGAACCAACTGCTTCAGCTTTTGTCTATCTCACCGCAGTCAGCACTATATCAGTAATCAGTCGCTGGTAGTTTCAATGTGGCGCAGAAAACATTGATCAGTATTTGATCGCTTGCAGCCTCCATATCTGACTGCCGTACACCACTGCATCAGAGATTGATAACCTTGCACCAGTATATCTGACTGCTGTAGGTACTGTAACCTGGATCGACCACCTGCCACTTTGTGTATCTAACTGCTGTGAACATCGTATCCGTTAACGGTCGCCTGTTGTCCCCATGTATCTAACTGCAGCACGCGCAAATATAATTTTTTTTAAATAACTGGATGGGTGTTATAAGTTACATTAGGTGTTAATGCAGATTGATCATTATTGGAAATATTACTAAACCACAAATTTCTAGAAGATAGAGAGATCTGAGCTCAATTTTGTGTGCAATGTCTGATATTAGCTGAGTTTTAGAGCAATAAAATTGGCCTTGCCCCTGCAAATGGAAGAGTAAATCAGCTATTCCCAGATAACTTTGAAAAAAAAAGAGATGACAGTGCATCTTTGCTACTAACCTTACTAGCGACTGACATCTTTTGCTCGACGCAGGGTAAAACGTCAAAGTCTAGGATGGAAGGCATCAAGGCACCTCAGCAGCTTCGGATTACTGGTAACGTAGATGGGAATTGGAGGGTGTTTAAGCAACAGTTTAAACTCTATAATGCAGCCCTTGGTCTGCAGGCACAGCCTGACGAGAGGCGTATCGTGTTGCTGCTCAATGTAGCTGGTCCCCAAGCAATTGAGATATTCAACACTTTTGTTTTTGAAAACAAGGCTGACAGCAAAAGCTTAAATGAAGTGCTCAAACAATTCGATCGACACTGCTCCCCTAAAAAAAATGAAATCTTTGCCCGCTATATATTAAGTACGCACACCCAGAACATGGGAGAAGCATTCGATAGCTTCCTTATTGACTAGCTATTGAAACGCAGTTGTGCAACTTCGACATGCTACAGGCGTCGATGATATGAGATCAAATAGTTTTTGGCATCTCTAATGATAAAGTGCGTGAGGAGCTTCTGCAGGAAACAGACCCGCAACTTGAAAGTGCAATTCAAATATGTCATGCCAGTGAGCTTGCCACAAAGCAGCTCAACACATTGAATCTGTGTCGTTTTGGCGTGAAGGCCGAAGAGGCGGCAGACGCCATTATGTGGTGACGCAGCTAAATAAGAAACGTGCTCCCAGTGCAGGCAGCCATTTTGAGTGGCCGACCCAATCCTCCATTTTATGTTCACAATGTGGCAGAAGGTATTTGCTACGGCAATGCCATGTGTATACAAAAACATGTTTTATTTGCAATGGCAGAAATAATTTTGCAGACCAGTGTTATTCAAGAAGAAGGCCTGAACAGACGAAGAGTATCAGCGCTATTGATGACGTGTGCCTAGTGATGTGTTAGGCAGGTTGGTTTAATGTGGACTGCACTCGATGTAGGGAAGTTAGAAACAGATGTGTAACACTGGAGAAGATCCAACACTGTTTTATTCCACTATAGAGCTGCTATACATATTCAGCTGTGGGTCGACACTATACTGATCTGACTGGTGACCTTGTAGTAGCCTGACCAGACTTACTAGTTACCGCATGGTGTTTGCACTTGCTAGCTCATGGACTCTGACTTTCTCAGTAGCTGGGTCCCGAGAGAGCGGGAAACCTAGTGCCCTCTGGCTTTATAGTGGTCGTGTCCTGTCTGGTGATTGGCTGTACTGTGTTGTATGCTTACTGGTCACTCTATGTGTCAATCATTGCCTGTCTGCATCTCATTATATACATGAGTGGATATTATGACATCTCCCTTTTTTTTAAGTTAAATGAAATGAAATGAAAATCACTTATTGTCACAAGTACGCTTCAAATGAAGTTACTGTGAAAAGGCCCTACTCACCACATTCCGGCACCTGTTCAGGGAGGCTGGTACAGGAATTGAACTGTGCTGCTAGCCTGCCTTGGTCTGATTTAAAAGCCAGCTATTTAGCCCAGTGTGCTAAATATTGAGGTATGTATACGTATTTATATATACCTGACTATATACAAACAGTGCTTGAACAAATGTATATACATGGGAAGGTGCGATAGTGCAGATACATGGCAAACGAAGCAATATTTACAAAGGTTAAATTGATGAATTCAGTCACAAAATTTACAAAAGTTCAGTCTACAGATTCAGTCTTTGTGGCGGGCGATGAATTCTTGTCGATCGCCGCAGAGGTGGATCAGGAGCCGCCTGCACGTGGATAGGTGGGATCGCTGCCATCGCGGTGGTTGCGTGGACCGGCAGGATCACTGGCAGATCAGTGGCTTCGTGGCAGGGTATGTCTGGAGGAAGTATGATGGCCGGCGGAGCACTGCGGTCAGGTGGTGGGCGTGGAACTCTTCGAAATGCCCGTCGGTTGCGCTGTAGCAGGAAGCCATCAGCCATGCGGACAAGGAAAGACCTTGGGGCAACTTGTTTGACAACAACAGCTGTGGCTGACCAGTTGCCCTCAGGCAACTGGATGCGAACATGATCGGCTGGAGCCAGCTCGGGTAGATCTGTGGCATGAGCATCATATGTGGCCTTCTGTTGGGCCCGGGACTGCTGCATTCTTTGTAAAACCGTGAGGTGGTCAAGGTCTGGAACATGGATGGCTGGAACTGTGGTCCTCAGAATGCGATTCATGAGCATCTGCACTGGAGACAACCCAGTGGACAGTGGGGTTGCCCTATATGCTGGCATTGCCAGGTTGAAGTCAGAGCCTGAGTCGGCAGCTTTGTACAGCAACCGCTTGACAATATGGACCCCTTTCTCGGCCTTCCCATTTGATTGCGGGAAGTAGGGACTGGAGGTAATGTGACGGAGGTTGTAGGGCTGTGCAAAATCAGACCATTCCTGGCTGTAAAAGCATGGACCATTGTCGCTCATTACCGTGAGCGGTATCCCGTGCCTGGTGAACATTTCTTTGCAGGCTTTGATGACCGCCTTCGACCGTAAGGTAGGACAGTTTCACCACTTCTGGGTAATTGGAGAAGTAGTCGAGCAGGAGTACGTGGTCACGCCCCTTGGCGTGGAAAAGGTCTACACCTACTTTGGACCATGGAGAGGTCACGATCTCGTGCTGTTGCAGTGTTTCCCTTGGGTTGAGCCGGTTGAAACATCTGACAGGTGGGGCAGTTGAGGACCGTGTTGGCAATGCTCTGGTTAATGCCCGGCCAATAAACCGCCTCCCGAGTTCTGCGTCGGCATTTTTCGACTCCAAGGTGGCCCTGATGGAGTTGACCCAGCACTATAGCCTGCATGCTCTGAGGAATAACGATCCTGTCGAGTTTCAGAAGGATTCCCTCAACAACCGTCAGCTCGTCTTTCACGTTAAAGAATTGGGGACATTGTCCCTTCTGCCAGCCATGAGTAAGGTGCTGCATCACACGTTGCAGTAGAGGATCCTTGGCCATTTCCTCACGAATTTGGACCACCTGTTCGTCAGAGGCTGGGAGGTTGGTGGCACACAATTGCACTTGCGCTTCTATCTGGCAGATGAAGTCACCTTGTTCACATGGTGTGGTGATGGACCGGGATAGGGCATCTGCAATGATCAGCTCTTTGCCTGGCGTGTAGACAAGTTCGAAGTCATAGCGGCGGAGTCGAAGAAGAATTCGCTGTAACCGAGGTGTCATGTCATTTAAATCCTTCTGGATTATGTGGACTAGAGGCCTGTGGTCCGTTTCCACTGTGAATTTCGGCAGGCCGTAAACGTAGTCATTAAACCTTTGACTATTCCTGTCAGGAGACACAGACACTCCTTTTCGATCTGGGCATACCATTGCTCAGTGGGCCTCATGGCCCTGGAGGCATATGCACTGGAGCCCAGGACGAGGAGTCATCTCGCTGGAGGAGCATCACCCCAATGCCGTCCTGGCTTGCATAAGTTGATATCTTGGTTTCCTTGGTTGGGTCGAAGAACGCTAGAACTGGGGCTGTGGTGAGCTTTGCCTTCAGCTCACGCCATTCCGCTTCATTTGTGGGCAGCCACTGGAATTCCGTTGACTTCTTGACGAGATGGCGGAGGGCCGTGGCGTGGGATGCCATATTGGGATTGAATTTCCCGAGAAAGTTGACCATCCCGAGGAAGCGGAGGACCGCCCTCTTGTACTCCGGGGTCTTCATGGCGTTGATCGCCAAGACCTTGTCGGCGTCTGGCCACACACCCTGCTGCGAGATGTAGTCACCTAGAAACTTAATATCCGATTGACCAAATGAGCACTTGGCCCTGTTGAGCTGGAGACCATGTTCATGAATTCGCTGGAAGACCTGCTTGAGGCGGGCGGTGTGTTCCTGGGGCATTGTGGACCAGATAATCACATCGTCCACGTATACTCGCACCCCCTCGATGCCCTCCATCATCTGCTCCATGATGCGGTGAAACACTTCGGAGGCAGATATGATGCCAAAAGGCATGCAGTTGTAGCAGTAGCGACCGAATGGGGTATTGAATGTGCACAGCTTGCGACTGGACACGTCCAGCTGTGTTTGCCAAAAGCCCTGGGAGGTGTCCAGCTTAGTGAAGAATTTGGCATGAGCCATCTCACTGGTCAACTCTTCACGTTTCGGGATCGGGTAATGCCCCCGCATGATGTTGCGGTTTAGATCCTTAGGATCAATGCAAATGCGGAGCTCCCCTGATGGCTTCTTTACACAGACTATGGAGCTGACCCAGTCTGTTGGCCCTGTGACCTTCGAGATGATGTCCTGGTCTTGGAGGTCCTGTAGTTGCTTTTTCAGATGATCCTTGAGGGGCGCCGGCACCCGGTGTGGTGCATGAATTACAGGGGTGGCGTTCGGCTTGAGCATGATTTTATATCGGTAGGGAGCGTGCCCATTCCATCGAATACGCTGTGGTACTGCATGATAATGTCGTCTATGTCGGCTTGCAAGTTTCCATCGGGCGAGGCTGTCGCCGGTGACGATGACATGGTACGGATTCGCTGAACCAGGTTCAGGAGCTTGCAGGCGCGAGCAGGGACGCCCTGTCAGGCCTGACGATTTCAAACCGTAAGGTTGCCTTGATCCCCTTGTTGGGTACCCCTAGTTGACATGAGGAACTTTTGCTTGAAGATTTTCCAGTTAGCGCCGAGATTGCCGGAGTTGCGGATGTTTTCCATTTCGCTGGATGGCTGCTTGCTGGTCAATGCTGATTCACTCGAGGTAGGTCCATTAAGATCAGTAACATTCTGGTACCCTGATGTGTTAGGCAGGTTGCTTCGATGTGGACTGCACTCGACGCAGGGAAGTTAGAAACAGACGTCTAACACTGGAGAAGATCCAACACTGTTTTATTCAACTATAGAACTGCTATACGTATTCAGCTGTGGGTCGACACTATACTGATCTGACTGGTGACCTTGTAGGAGCCTGACCAGACTTACTAGCTACCGCATGGTGTATGCACTTGCTAGCTCATGGACTCTAACTGTCTCAGTTGCTGGGTCCCAAGAGAGCGGGAAACCTAGTGCCCTCTGGCTTTATAGTGGTAGTGTCCTGTCTGGTGATAGGCTGTACTGTGTTGCATGTTACTGGTCATCCTATGTGTCAATCATTGCCTGTCTGCATCTCATTATATACATGAGTGGATATTATGACACCTAGAGGACACATTCTTTGTAGATATGATGTCGAGTGTAGACAGGGAGACTCAAGTCACACCAAATAACAATGTTTTTGTACCAATCTGTTGGAATAGTCGATTGAACGCAGAGAATCATGAGGATAAATGGACAGTGCCATTGAAGATAATTGGCACAGTGATAACAGTCAAGCTCGAAACTGGTGTGTGGGCCAACCTCATCAAGCTCTTCGATGTAAAAAAAGCTGCGGGTTGCACCAAAAATAATTACCTGAACGATATTGCGAAAAGATTATAATGGTAACAAAATCTCGCCATTAGGAGCTTGTGAGCTTGAGGCTGAGATAAAGAATAAAACGCAGATGTTGAAATTCTCTGTGGTGGTGCCAGACTGCGAGTCATTAATTGGAGTTGAGGCATATGAGAAACTGCAGCTAGTCCGACGAGTCTAGAGTGCTGCAACAAGGGCCCTCACCCTTCAGGAGACTCCATTCTGAATGATATACCTGAAATTCTCCAAGGTTTTGGTGCGTTGCCATTTACCTACAGGATTCAATTAAAGGAAGATGAATAGACTGTGATTCATGTGCCCAGGTGTGTCCCAGCACCATTGAGGGACAAACTCAAGGCAGAGCTCAATAGAATGACTGCTTTGGGGGTCATCAAGCATATTGAAGTCCCCACAGACAGGGTTAATTCAATGGTATGTATAAAGGAGCTCAATAAGGAACCTCCACAATGGATGTCCTGTATTGATGGTGTCTCACTAAGAGAAGAAATGAAGAAGGAATTAATGTTGCAGAAGGTGAGAAGATATCTTTGTGAAGGATGGCCCAGAGAATCCTGGTCCAGTGCGAGAGCAGAGCCGAGTGTCGAAGATGGAGTCTTGCTCCGAAAAAAGGGAAGCGAGCTCCATGCAGAGCACAATGGAAATAGAAATAGAAAGTTTAAAAAGAGAGCCAAAGACACGGTCTATCGGCTGGGAGTCATCCGGGATATCACCATAATGTTTCAAAACTGCACACAGTGCAGGAGAGTGAACATCTGTACACAGTGCAGGTAGTAAACAAAAGGCACACAGTGCAAACTGCTTCAGGTCTAAGTGTTGGAGAAATCTACTCATCCAGAAACAGAAAAGCAACCACTCTGTGAAAAACGAAGGCAAGGGAGGACAGCATGGGGGCACAGTGGTTAGCACAGCTGTCTCACGGCGCCAAGGTCCCAGGTTCAATCCCGGCTCTGGGTCACTGTCCATGTGGAGTTTGCACATTCTCCCTGTGTTTAAGATGTGCAGGGTAGGTGGATTGGCCACGCCAAATTGCCCCTTCATTGGAAAAATGAATTGGGTACTCTAAATTTATAAAAAGAAAAGAAGGCGAGGAAGAGATGTCAAGCCAAATCCGCAAAAAGGTTTGCCGATGAGTCTACAAAATGCCTCAAACCATTATATGCAACCATCAGAAGAAGCACGCAACAGTCCTAAAACCTAAAGAACCCACACAACAAACGCAAAAAAGGATGACACATCAACACACGTGGAACATCAAATGCAACCTACAACCATTACAGAAATTGAAGAACCATTGCAAGTTCAGCAGACTCCGAGAAGGTCTACAAGGATCATGCGCAAGGCAGAAAGACATAACTTTTGACAGACTGTAAAAAGAAACCTAAACATGTAAATAGTTATGCATATCATGATGTAATGTAAAGAACACTCAATGTATGTAAATAATTTCACTCTGAAGGAAAGGGGATGTGAGGATATGCATAAAGCAGTTATGTACATAATGTTATGCACAACCTTCAACTACGTGGCAATATTAACCCACCATGTGACTCTGGTTCTGAGAGTTGGGAGTAGGTCATGCTAGGAGACAGACGTATTTTGCACTAGCTCAACAATAGTTAATTAGTGTTGGTAGTTCATTATTTTATTTATCTTAATCATATCATTGTTAAATAATAAATTATTTAAATGAGATGTTCTGTAGTTTATCATTTAATTTGGCCAGTCTACAGAGCACGACACAGAAGATTTCAATCATACTCCTGACTTGTGCCTTGTAGATAGTGGACAGGCTTTGGGGAATTGGATGCTGAGTTACTCAACACAAAATTCACAGCCTGTGACCTGCTTTTGTATTCACAGCACTTAAAAGTTGGTCCAGTAAAATTTCTGGTCAATGGTAAAACCCTGGATTTTGATGATGGGGGATTCAGCAATAGTAATACTGTTGAATGTCAAGTGGAGATGGTTAGATTCTCTCTTGGTGGAGATGGTCATTGCGTGGTACTCTTGTTGCTCAGCTTCAGTTTCTGGAGAGTTGCAAATGGAACTGAACATTGCATAATCAATCAGCGAACATCCCCACTTCCCGCCTTCTTATGGAGGGGAGGCCATTGTTGAAGCAGTCGAAAATGGTTGGGCCTAATACACTGCTCTGAAGAGTTAAAGCAATGATGTCTTAGAGCTAAAATAATAGACTTTCAACAAAAAAAACCATTTTTATTTGTGCGAGGTATGACTCCAACCAGTGAAGTGTTTTCTCATAATTTAGTTTTGCAGGGGCTCCTTGATGTCACATTCAGTCATCTGCTGCCTTGATGTCACCTCACCCCTGGAATTTGGTCTTTTGTCCATGTCTGGACCAAGGCTTGACACCAATAGGCTGGTACTCCAGCAAATTGTTAGTGCATTCAAGAAAGGAGAGAAAAATGGTGGGTGGTGACACACAACCTATGTGGAAAGGGGCATGAGAAAAATATGGTTATAAAATGTAATAAGATTGAGAAATGAACTAATTAAATTCATTATAAATAGATTCTGATTGTTGCATGTGATTGTAGTCTTATAATGGTTCTAACTGTGTTAGATAGAGAAATGCATAGTTAGATCAGATAGCTGAAAAGAATTGGTAAGTAATTGGATAACCAATTGTAATTACATTCCTCTGGACAATTGACTAATGTTAGAAATTATCTGTAGTTTCTGGAACACTGGGAATTGAAGACAGTTGTTAGTTTATCTTTAATATGTATTTCAGTGAATTCATATAATTGTGAATTGAAGGTTAATTATTCTTAAAGTAAATCATGAGACATGAGGGATTGTAAAGTTGGTTCAGTGGTAAATTAAAAAGCAAAAAAAACCTCCCACAAAGTCTTGTGACTTGGCTGCACGACAGCTACAGTGCATGCTGTACTCTTTTAGACCCCTCTGCAGCTTGTAATTAGACAACATTGGTCAGCGGAATCATCAGGTATCACAGAACTGACCCACAGCCTCTTGTAACCAATCAACCACATCCAAGCACATTTGGGGCAGCACGGTAGCATAGTGGTTAGCACAATTGCTTCACAGCTCCAAGGTCCCAGGTTCGATTCCCAGCTGGGCCACTGTCTGCGTGGGTTTCCTCCGGGTGCTCCGGTTTCCTCCCACAGTCCGAAGATATGCGGGTTAGGTAGATTGGCCATGCTAAATTGCCCTTCGTGACCAAAAAAGGGTTAGGTGGGGTTATTGGGTTACAGGGATAAGGTAGATACGTTGGCTTGAGTTGGGTGCTCTTTGTAAGGGCCGGTGCAGACTCAATGGGCCGGATGGCCTCCTTCTGCACTGCAAATTCTATGAAAAGCACCTTCTCAATCTCATAGTCATTCACTTTCATATTCACACTCATTCAACCCCAGTAACAAATATAGCCAACCACCCACTCACACCAACTGATAGGACCTCTTCCCAGGGCACCGGCAACTCGGGCAGTCGCCCGGGGCACCATGTGCTAGGGGGCGCCAGAGACTCGGGTCCCGCGCATGCGCAGTTGGGCCGGTGCCAACCAGCGCATGCGCGGTGGCCGCCCTCCCCCAGGGCAGCCCCCCCGGTCCGCCCCCCCCCCGATCGGTCCGCTCCGCCCGCCCCCCCCCCCCTCGGTCCCCCCCGCCCCTCCCTCGGGTCCGCCCCCCTCGGGTCTGCCCCCATGCGGCCCCGCCCCCTCCTCAGCCCCGCCCCCCCTCGGTCCCCCCCACCCCCCCCTCGGGTCCGCCCCCCCTCGGGTCCGCCCCCCCGCCCCCCCCTCGGGACCGCCCCCCGACCCCCCTCAGGTCCGCCCCCCCTAGGCCCCCCCCCCCCCCCCCAAGGGCGCCGAAGTTCAGCTTGCCCGGGACGCCAGCAACCCTAGGGCCGGCGCAGCCTCTTCCCCTGCCATACATTTCTCTGATTTTATACTACATTTGTACCCAACTGCACCCAATGACAAGCACTCATATTCATTCATTCATTCATACATGTACCCACTCATTTGCAACTACTCTGTCACAATTACACACAATTAACCCCACTCACATGCAATGGCGCACAGACACATTCATTCACCCACACTTTATATATTTTGCTCAGCACAGTCTGTGGCTGATATCACCAACATCAATTGTCTGCCTGTTTTCTGCACTGTAGCGAAGATAGTGACATAATCCTTTTGCAAAAATGAAACAGAGTTTGACACTAAAATTAAACTAAATAATTAAACATTTTATCAGGTGGTAGAGCATTAAAAGTTTTACGTTGAATTCAATTAACGAGTGAATTAATATGTGCATTGATTAATGTCTATGAATAAAAGTTTAATTTGTATGTT
Source organism: Scyliorhinus canicula (assembly GCF_902713615.1). Classification (NCBI taxonomy): domain Eukaryota; kingdom Metazoa; phylum Chordata; class Chondrichthyes; order Carcharhiniformes; family Scyliorhinidae; genus Scyliorhinus; species Scyliorhinus canicula. Next base: position 48,269,868 of record NC_052162.1, read on the forward strand.
CTTAGTACTTTGGGACTTTCCAATTAGTATCTCTCTTTAATGTGGAGATGCCAGTGTTGGACTGGGATGAGCACAGTAAAAAGTCTTCAATCAGTAAAAGGAGTAGCAATCATTCGCAAAGAGCCCTACAAGCAACAAACTTTGGAGTGAATGTCAATCAGTTGGTGTGAGTGGGTGGTTGGCTATATGTATGGGTCTGTTTGTTACTGGGGTTGAATGAGTGTGAATATGAAAGTGAATGACTTCAGTAAGAAGACCCCACATCCACATATCAACATAAACATAAAAAAGACACGGCTCCAAAATTCTGCAGGAAATCCATCAATCTCCATGTTTGAAAACAGGATACAGATAACCTTGAGCCAGTGATTCACAATCAGCATACCTACACTTAATTTTGATCTCAGACAGAGAGGTCCACATATCACAAGAGTTACTGATGGACCAGAAACTGCCAGCTCTCAAAAATGAGCACACATTCGGGCCTTCAAATATTCTGCACAATTGACAGATTGAGTGCTAGAAAGCAACCAGAACCAGACAGCCACAATAGGGCTGGATGGAATCATACAATCTTACAGCACAGTAGGAGGCAATTTGGTCCATAAAACTTGTCCCAACTCTTTAAAAAGTTTTAAATTTAATACCGCACCTCAGCATTTTCCCACAATCCTACAAACTAGTCCTCCAATACATGACCAATTGCCTTTTGAAAATTCCTATGGATTTGGTTCTTTCATTCTTTCAGTAGTGAATTCCAGGTATTAGCTTCCTTCTGTGTGAAGAACGTTACCCTCATTTTTCTTTAGTTCTGTTCCCAATCAAGTTAAATTTTTGACTTCTGATTGCTGACCCACTTGTCGAAGGAAACAATTTTTCCCCAATTGTTCCATCAAAACTCAATTATTTTGAATATCTATTAAGTTTTCCTTCAACCTTGCCTGCCCAAAGGAGAATAATATCAGAGCCCTCGTTCTCAACAGGTAACCAAAGTCCCTCATTCCTGGTATAATCCTGGTAAACCTCCCTTGTACCAGGTCTAACGACTTGATACAAAACAGAAAATATTGGACAATCACAGCAGGTCTGACAGCATCTCAGTCATCAATCCACTTTAAATAGTAATGGAACAGATGAGTATGTGCTTTACAGTGTTATTCTTTGAGAAAGATGTCTCTTGATACTATTTTACAGAAAAGATCTAACTCCGGTTTGAACCCCTGCAAAAACTTTGTCTTCAAAACTTGTTTTGTAGTGCTGTGGGAGCTGCTCTCTCCATTTACTTGGAGAACTATGCAACTAGTTTGGGATCACGTGAGCAGCATACAATTGCTGAATTTGCCCGAGCCTTGTTGGTTATTCCAAAGACACTGGCACTAAATGCAGCTCAGGATTCTACAGAACTGGTTGCTAACTCCGTGCCTTCCACCACAAAGCCCAAGTAAACCCAGAACACAAAAATCTCAAATGGATTGGTCTTGATTTAATAAATGGAAAACCAAAGGATAACAAGCAAGCTGGTGTATTTGAGCCAACTATGGTCAAAACCAAGTGTCTGACATTTTGAACTGAAGCTGCAATTACCATCTTTCGCATCAATGCATCAGCTGGCTTGGTTCAGCTCTCCCTTGTCCTCAGACAGGTCTGCACTGCTTTAAATACAGTTAATCTATTTAGTGACAGCAGAAATTTTTCAGCGGGCACACCTTTCAGCCAGATCAGAACTCCACTGAAAGTACTTTCTCAAAATGTCTGTTGCCTTAGATTCACTCAGCAATTACATTATCTCACCAAGCTGAAATCTAATTAACTCTACAGGCAATCTCCTTAATCAAAACTAAATTGCATTAGCCAAAGCCTTTTACGATGTGTAATTGCACATCTGGTTCCTAAAATGTTTGTTGTTTTTCAGACCAAGATTTTTTTTAAAAAACATGACTTCAGTGGTCAAACACACTCTAACCCAGGATTTTATAATAATAATCTTTATTAGTGTCACAAGTAGGCTTACACTAACACTCCAATGAAGTTACTATGAAAATGCCCTAGTCACCACACTACGGAGCCTGTTCCGGTACACTGAGGGAGAATTCAGGATGTCCAATTCACCTAACTTGCACATCTTTGGGCGAAATTCTCCAACCCCACGCAGGGTCGGAGAATTGGCGGGAAGCGGCATTATTTCCGCTCCCGCAGGTTTTTGAATTCTCCCGCCGGTCATAAACCGGCGTTGTGCAAATCCCGCCGGCAGCCTATGAAAACAGCTGGCGCCGGCGGGATTTCATTTTTTTTAAACTTACCTCAAATCTCCGGCCCGGATGGGCCGAAGTCCCGCCGCTGGGAGGCCTTCTCCCGCCGCCGAGGTTTAAACCACCTCTGGAACGGCGGGCTCAGCGGCGCGAGCAGGCCCCCGGGGTCCTGGGGGGGCGGGGGGCGATCGGACCCGGGGGGGTGCCCCCACGGAGGCCTGGCCCGCGATCGGGGCCCCCCGCTCACTCCGCGGGGAAGTGCCGTGGGGGCACTCTTTCTCCTTCCGCGCCGCCACGGCCTCCGCCATGGCGGACGCGGAGGAGAACCCCGCATCGCGCATGCGCCAGCAGTGACGTCAGCGGCCAGCTGCCGCTGACGTCACTGCCGGCGCATGCGCCGACCGCCGAAAGCCTTTCGGCCAGCCCCGCTTCCGACTGCGCCGGGTGTTTGCGCCAGTCTTCTGGTGCAAACTGCTCCGGCGCGGGGCTGGCCCCCAAAGGTGGGGAGAATTCCCCACCTTTGGGGAGGCGCGACCCCTGAGTGGTTGGCGCCACTCCCCTACGCCGGCACCCTCCGTCACGCCGGGTAGGGGAGAATCCAGCCCCTTGAGGGACTTTTGTGGGAGGAAACCAGAGCTCCCAGAGGAAACTACACAGACACGGGTAGAACGTGCAGATTCAGCACAGACAGTTACCCATGCCGGGAATTGAACCCAGGTCCCTGGCGCTGTGACACAACAGTGTTAACCACTGTGCAAACGCTTACTTCACAAAATACTTATAATCCAATATGTCTAAGACCCTACATTCATCACAGTGGGAGGAGAGAAGTGTGATTCAACCTCAGCACAGAGTCTGCAGAACCACAATAGCTAGAGCCAGGGCAGAAACCAGGAGAGATGGGCTGCGACCAGGAGAGAAACCAGCAGACTGGTGCTCTATTTCCATTGCTCTTCCTGCTTCTCCTCCTGACCAAGACATCCTTCTCAGCCCAAAGATGTAACAAAGTTCTGGTGGAACAAGCAGTATTTAGCATCATAGAAACTTCCTTCTATTACTCATACCCCTACTCACCCAGCAATAGAAGACTGTATACAATAGGGGAATGGTCTCCCTAGGTTTCAGACTAACTGCTGTGTTTTTAGATTGCATTGTCCCAGAGAAGGAGAACCACTGTAAAGGGCATCACGGTAGCACAGTTGCTTAATAGTGCCAGGGTCCCAGGTTCAATTCCAGCTTGGGTCACTGTCTGTGTGGAGTTTGCACATTTTTGCCGTGTCTGCATGGGCTTCCTCTGGGTCTTCCGTTTCCTCCCACAAGTCCAGAAAGATGTGCTGTTAGGTGAATTGGACGTTCTGAATTCTTCCTCAGTGTACCCGAACAGGTGCTGGAGTGTGGCGACACGGGGATTTTCACAGTAACTTTATTGCCGCGGCAATGTAAGCCTACTTGTGACAATGATAAAGATAATATTTTTATATTACGAGGAGCTTTCACTTCTGACAGTTGGGTGACCAAATATATCTTCCTATACAGTGACCAACCAGACAATTGGAAATTCTTTGATCGACGTGGACCTGATTGGATACATCTGGCACTTACAAATAGACTTCTTGCAGAAATTGCAAAATGTCCAAAATCTGGAATATATTTTGGGATTTCAATTCATGTCACCCGCCAACTGAATATGTTAAATCGATCGAAATGGCACTGCACCATGAAGGGATGGAATTTTGCATTGCTAATTTTTTCAGTTTAGTCTCTTAATTTTGTGATGATGTAGCTTTTCTTTTTCATTGTGATGATTTATGTGTGATTTTGATAAGCCCATAATGAATTTCCCAATGGGCAATAAAATTTGAACTGAATTTCTATGAGGTTAGTGTGAGACAATGGTCGGAATTCTCCGGTTGTTGCGCTTCAGTTTTCCCGCTGGCAGTGGGAGGCATGGGCCGTTACAATGGGAAATCCCATTGACAATCGGCGGGAAGATAGATGCCCGCTGCCAGCGAATGGCGCGCGGTCGAGAAACAAGCAACTGGCGGACTGGAGAATCCCACCCAATTTCCCTTGAACAAACAAAACAGAAAGCGCAGGTCAACAGGTCAGGCAGCATCTGTGGAGCAGGAAACAAAGTTCACGTTTGAGGTTGATGGAAATCATGCCCTCCATGTGCCCTCTTTATGCAACTGTCCGCATGCCAGCTGGATGTTGATATAGGACAGGGGCATCCAACCTTTTTTGCAGCTGGAGGGTGAACACTCAAGTCAAACCAGCAGGCCTTGTGATTTCTTAGAAATGCAAACCTCGGTACAAGGAAAGTCCAAAATAATTCAATTCATAAAAGTTCAAACTCCATACACAAAATTTGGAAACTCAACCTCAGTTCTTTAAACTCTCTAAACTGGTGGGTGGATTAGCATAATATGAGTGTTCCCTGATTGGTGAATCCACCAGAGAGCAGTATTTTCTATTATTTGAAAACCAGGAAACCTCGAGCCGCAGCTGTGCCATCTACTCAGCACTCAACATCTGCTCCTGTTTAGAGACACAAAGCTAAGTTCAACAATGGCTACTGCCAGCTCTCAATTACAGCAAGAAAACAATTTTGCACGTATAATTTAAGAAATAAATGGTGAATGAATGGTGCTTGAAGTTGGATTTGACTTGTGGATATCGTTTTAGACACTTCCAGCACAGCATTGTGCACAGAAACTACAATGGTAACGTGGGGCGAAATTCTCCGACCACCAGCAGGGTCGGAGAATCGCCTGGGGCCACCTAAAATCCCGCCCCCGCCGTGGCAGAGATTCTCCGCCACCCGGGAAGTGGCGGCGGCGGAATCTCGCCACTCCGATTGGAGAGGCACCTGCGGTGATTCTCCGGCCCGGATGGGCCAAAGTCCCGCCGCTGGGAGGCCTCTCCCGCCGCCGAGGTTTAAACCACCTCTGGAACGGCGGGCTCAGCGGCGCGAGCGAGCCCCGGGGTCCTGGGGGGGCAGGGGGCGATCGAACCCCGGGGGGGTGCCCCCACGGTGGCCTGGCCCGCGATCAGGGCCCCCCGCTCAGACTCCAGGCCAGTTCCCTGGGTGCACTATTTTCCTCCGCGTCCGCCACGGCCTCTGCCATGGCGGAAGCGGAAGAGAACCCCACATCGCGCATGCGCCGGCAGTGACGTCAGCGGCCAACCCCACATTGCCAGCTGCCGCTGACGTCACCACCGGCGCATGAGCACTGTGGGTTTCTCTTCCGCTTCCGCCATGGCGGAGGCCGTGGCGGCGGCGAAGGAGAAAGAGTGCCCCTAGGGCACTGGCCCGTCCCCTGATCAGGGGGCCCTGATCGCGGGCCTGGCCACCGTGGAGGCACCCCCCGGGGTCCGATCGCCTCGCGCCCCCCCCCCCCCAGGACCCCGGGGGCCCGGTCGCGCTGCCGATCCCGCCGCCACCAGAGGTGGTTCAAACCTCGGTGGCGGGACAGGCCTCCCAGCGGCGCAGGGGCCTCGCCGATCGGAGTGGCGTGATTCCCGCCACCGCCACTTCCCGGGTGGCGGAGAATCTCTGCCACGGCGGGGGCAGGATTTTCGGCGGCCCCAGGCGATTCTCCGACCCTGCTGGGGGTCGGAGAATTTCGCCCCAGCTGTCTAGCCCATTAAGTTAAACCAGACCCATCTCGAATATACTAGAATAATATAGATGGTGTTCATGTCGAGAAATCTATTAGATGGCGTAGTTCTGTCACAGCACCTTGCTTAGCTTCCTAAGGCTCTACTTTCATTAATTCTCTCCTGTCTGACATCGCAAGCAAAACCTTTCTTCTCTTTTTTGTCCTCCTCAGCCAGTTTCCGTACCAGTGGGGTACTAGATGTAATATTCACTTGATACAAATCAATGCAGTTTGGATATGTAGCAGCTATGATGGTTAACAAAGGGCCATTCGACAATAAAAATGGGTGTCTTCCAAAATCTCTGATGCTATCATTATCTCAAAAGTTAACCATTTATTAATTGCATAGATCGCTCAGGAAATTCAGTGCCACAAAGCCACGTCCTTCAAGAAGCAATTTGAATCAAATAGGAGCTGGGAGCACCTCTGCATTTCCAATATTATTGCTTGGTTGCACACAAATAGCACAGGAATTCATTTTAACATTCATTTCCAGGCTGATATGTCAGATTTCAATGAGGCACACAACTGCTGATGCGCAGTCAATGAAACAAGAACAATAGCAGCTCCATTAGAAAGGGAAATGACAGGAACAACAATTTAAGTAGCATAATTAAAGTTTTCTTAAAAATCTCAAGGCATTTCAAAAATAAAAATATGTGGCGGGATTCTCCCATCCCGTGGCAGAGTGTCCACGCCGTCGTAAACGGTATCACGTTTTACGACGCCGTGAACGGGCCGCTGCCAGGAGTAATTCTAGCCCCTATGGGGCTCCAGCACGGCTGGGGCTCCAGTGGTTCACGCCACTCCAGCTGCCGATCCCAGCGCGAACTGTGCACCGCGGGATCCGTGCGTGCGCAGTAGCCTCCTTCAACGCGCCGGCCCCGACGCAACATGGCACAGGAATACAGGGGCCGGCGCGTTGGAAAAGAGGCCAGGGGACCGAGAGACCGGCCCGGCGATCGGTGGACCCCGATCGCGGGCCAGGCTGCATCGGAGGCCTCCCCTGGGGTCGGAGCCCCCCTTCCCGCCCCCACACCGACCCTTGCACCATAGTTCCGGTCGGCTGCGAGCAGGTGTGGATGGCGCCGGCGGGACTCGTTTGGTTTTTCACGGCCACTCGGCCCATCCGGACCGGAGAATCAGTGGGCCGACCACGTAGAGCGGCCCGCGACTGCGCCACACCAACCACGACGGCACCAATGGCACCGATACTCAGCTCTGCGGAGAATTGCGGGCTGGCGCGGAGTGGCGTGGTCCGGTCCCAGGGAGTCTCCGGCCCGGCCCAGGGCTGGGAGAATCCTGCCCATGGAAAACAGGTCCTGAGCTATGAAGGCAGGTAGTATTACGGGTGACATAAAGCTTGATCAAAGAAATAGATAGTGAGGTGAGATCATAGAACCGACAGTACAGAAGGAGGCCACCAGGCCCATCGGGTCTGCAAAGGCCTTTGGAAAGTGCACCTTACCAAACCCCACACCTCCGCCCCATCCCTGTAACGCAGGAACCCCACCTAACCTTTTCGACACTAAGGGGCAATTTAAGATGGCCAATCCACCGAACCTGTACATCTTTGGACTGTGGGAGGAAACCGGAGCACCGGGAGAAAACCCATGCAGTCAAGGGAGAAAGTGCAAACTCCACACTGACAGTCACCCTAGGCTGGAATTGAACCCGGGAACCTAGAACTGTGAGGCAGTAGTGTTAATAACCGTGTCACCATGCCGCCCATGGTGGAGAGAGAAGTGGATGACGTGGAGATAGGGGCAATTATGAAGGCAGAGCAAGCTAATGTGACCTGTAAAATGACGTTAAGGGATAGGTCAATTAAGAAGCAGTGGTAGACTTTAAATGGAAATATTCAGAATACACAGAATAGATACATTCAAATGAGAAAGAAAACTTCCAAGGGGAGGACCCACCATCTGGGATTAATTCAAAAAGTTAAAGATCGTATCAAACATAATGAAAAAGCATATAAATTGCTCAAAGGCGGGTGGCAGATCAAAAGATTGACCAGCAAAGAATGAAAAAAAATAAGGAGGGAAAATTTAGAGTACGAGAGGAAGCTAGCTAGAAATATAAAGGTGGATAGTAAGAGTTTTTATAGATATTTAAATAAGAAAAGAGGAAAGAAAGTGAGCATTGGTCCTATAGGAAGGAAGCCATAAAGTAATAATGGAAAATAGAGAGATGCAGATAGAATCATAGAAACCCTATAGCGCAGAAGGAGGCCATTCGGCCCATCGTGTGCACCAACCCTATGAAACGGCACCCTCCTAGGGTCAGGCCCCCACCCTAAACCCAGATGAATTGAACAGGTATTTTGGGCGCGATTCTCCGCTGCCCACGACGGGTCAGAGAATAGCGGGAGGGCCTTCCCGACATTTTTCCCGACCTCCCGCTATTCTCCCCCCCACGGCCGCCCCATGACACGAATCGCTGCTCGCCATTTTTTACGGCGAACAGCGATTCTCCCCTGGCCGATGGGCCGAGTTCCCATTTGCAGAGAATCGCGCCCGATGTGTTGGTCTCGACTATAGAGAATACAAATAACGTTCCAGAAATAGCTGTAAATGGGGAAATGTAAAGAGGGAGGACCTCAGGAAAATTACAATCATCAGGGAAGTGAGACTGAGCCAATTGTTGAAGCTGTGGGCTGACAAATCCTTGGGTCCAGATTGACTTCATCTTCCGGTCCTGAGAGAAATAGCTAGTGAGAAATAGGGGGCGCAATTCTCTGCTGCCCACGACGGGTCGGAGAATAGCGGGAGGGCCTTCCTGACATTTTTCCCGACCTCCCGCTATTCTCCCCCCCCCCCCCACCACGGCCGCGCCACAACACGAACAGCGTTTCTCCCCAGGCCGATGGGCCGAGTTCCCAGGCCTTTACGGCCGTTTTCACGAACGCAAACACATCTGCTCTCACCGTTCGTGAAAACGGCCGCAAAGTGCCGTCCCGGACAATCATGGCACCGATTGGCACGGCCGCACCACGGTGCCCACCGACCGCGGGCAGCGGGTCCGATACCCGCGCACTAATTGTTCCTCCGAGCCTTTACAACTCTCCGCATTTGCGGAGAATTGCGCCCGTGGTGCACTGGTTTTAATTTTCCAAAACACCTGAGTCAGGGAACATAGAACATAGAACATAGAACACTACAGCGCAGTACGGGCCCTTCGGCCCTCGATGTTGCGCCGACCTGTGAAACCATCTGAAGCCTATCTGACCTACACTATTCCATTTTCATCCATATGTCTATCCAGTGACCACTTAAATACCCTTAAAGTTGGCGAGTCTACTACTATTGCAGGCAGGGCGTTCCACACCCCTACTACTCTCTGAGTAAAGAAACTGCCTCTGACATCTGTCCTATATCTCTCACCCCTCAATTTAAAGCTATGTCCCCTCGTATTGGTCATCACCATCCGAGGAAAAAGACTCTCACTGTCCACCCTATCTAACCCTCTGACTATCTTATATGTCTCTATTAAGTCACCTCTCAGCCTTCTCCTCTCTAACGAAAACAACTTCAATTCCCTGAGCCTTTCCTCGTAAGACCTTCCCTCCATACCAGGCAACATCCTAGTAAATCTCCTCTGAACCCTTTCCAAAGCTTCCACATCCTTCCTATAATGTGGTGACCAGAACTGCACGCAGTACTCCAGGTGTGGCCGCACCAGAGTTATGTACAGCTGCAGCATGACCTTGTGGTTCCGAAACTCAATCCCCCTGCTTATAAAGGCTAGCACACCATATGCCTTCTTAACAGCCCTATTAACCTGGGTGGCAACTTTCAGGGATTTATGTACCTGGATGCCGAGATCTCTCTGTTCATCTACACTACCAAGAATCTTGCCATTAGCCCAGTACTCTGCATTCCTGTTACTCCTTCCAAAGTGAACCACCTCACACTTTTCCGCATTAAACTCCATCTGCCACCTCTCAGCCCAGCTCTGCAGCTTATCTATGTCCCTCTGTATCCTATAACATCCTTCAGCACTATCCACAACTCCACCGACCTTCGTGTCATCTGCAAATTTACTAACCCATCCTTCTACACCCTCTTCCAGGTCATTTATAAAAATTACAAACAGCAGTGGCCCCAAAACAGATCCTTGCGGTACACCACTAGTAACTGAACTCCAGGATGAACATTTGCCATCAACCACCACCCTCTGTCTTCTTTCAGCTAGCCAATTACTGATCCAAACCGCTAAATCACCTTCAATTCCATACTTCCTTATTTTCTGCAATAGCCTACCATGGGGAACCTTATCAAACGCCTTACTGAAATCCATATACACCACATCAACAGCTTTACCCTGATCCACCTGTTTGGTCACCTTCTCAAAAAACTCAATAAGGTTTGTCAGACATGACCTACCCTTCACAAAACCATGTTGAGTATCGCTAATCAACTTGTTCTTTTCAAGATGATTATAAACCCTATCTCTTATAACCTTTTCCAACATTTTACCCACAACCGAAGTAAGGCTCACAGGTCTATAATTACCAGGGTTGTCTCTACTCCCCTTCTTGAACAAGGGGACAACATTTGCTATCCTCCAGTCTTCCGGCACTATTCCTGTCGACAAAGACGACATAAAGATCAAGGACAAAGGCTCAGCAATCTCCTCCCTGGCTTCCCAGAGAATCCTAGGATAAATCCCATCTGGCCCAGGGGACTTGTCTATTTTGACATTTTCTAAAATTGCTAACACCTCCTCCTTTTGAACCTCAATTCCATCTAGCCTGGTCGACTGAACCTGAGTGTTCTCCTCGACAACATTGTCTTTCTCCAGTGTAAACACTGACGAAAAATATCCATTTAATGCTTCCCCTATCTCCTCTGATTCCACACACAACTTTCCACTACTATCCTTGATTGGCCCTAATCTTACTCTAGTCATTCTTTTGTTCCTGATATACCTATAGAAAGCCTTAGGGTTTTCCTTGATCCTATCCGCCAACGACTTTTCGTGTCCTCTCCTCGCTCTTCTTAACTCTCCCTTTAGGTCCTTCCTGGCTAACTTGTAACTCTCAAGTGCCCTAACTGAGCCTTCATGTCTCATCCTAACATAAGCCTTCTTCTTCCTCTTGACAAGTGCTTCAACTTCCTTAGTAAACCACGGCTCCCTTGCTCGACAACTTCCTCCCTGCCTGACAGGTACATACTTATCAAGGACACGCAGTAGCTGTTCCTTGAAAAAGCTCCACATTTCGATTGTACCCATCCCCTGCAGTTTCCTTCCCCATCCTATACCTCCTAAATCTTGCCGAATAGCATCATAATTGCCTTTCCCCCAGCTATAATTCTTGCCTTGCGGTATATACCTATCCCTGCCCATTGCTAAAGTAAACATAACCGAGTTGTGATCACTATCACCAAAGTGCTCACCTACATCTAAATCTAACACCTGGCCGGGTTCATTACCCAGTACCAAATCCAATGTGGCCTCGCCCCTTGTTGGCCTGTCTACATACTGTGTCAGAAAACCCTCCTGCACACACTGCACAAAAACTGACCCATCTATAGTACTCGAACTATAGTATTTCCAGTCAATATTTGGAAAGTTAAAGTCCCCCATAACAACTACCCTGTTACTCTCGCTCCTGTCGAGAATCGAAGGCTCCATTAGATTGGAAAATAGCAAATGTAACTTAAAAAGGGAGGAAGAAAGAAAGCAGGAAACTACAGGCCAGTTAACTTAACATCTGTCGTAGAGGAAATGTTAGAAGCTATTGCTAATGATGTTATAGCCGGGTACTTCAAAAAAATCAACACAATCAGGCAGAGCCTTTGTGACAAGGAAATCATGTTTAACCAATACTCTGGAGTTCTTTGAAGGAGTCAGATACTGCACTAAAATTTCCAGAAGGCATTTGATAAAGTCTCACATAAAATGTTATTGCGGAAAATAAAAGCTCATGACACAGGGATGTAACATATTGACATGGATAAAAGATTGGCTAGTTAATAGGAAGCAGAGGGTACCATAAATGTTTTTTTTCCCCAATTGACGGGATGTGATGCCACAGGGCTTAATGCTGGGGCCTCAACTTTTTACAATATACGTAAATAACTTGGCTGAAGGGACCAAAGACATGATTGCTAAATTTGCCAACAACACAAAAATAGGTGGAAAGTAAGTTGTGAAGTGGACGTAAGGAGGCTACAAAGGGACATAGGTAGGTTAACTGAGTGGGAAAAAGTCTGGCAAATGGAGTATAATGTGGGTAAATGTAAAATTCTCTGTTTTGGCAAGAGGAATGAAAAGACACATACTGGGCGGGATTCTCCGGGTCCCCCAGACATATGTTTCTTCGCCACTTGCCGTTCACTGGCGGTGGGATTTTCTCTTTGATGGAACCATCAATTCACTAGACACGTGCTTTAAGATATGAACAGTGGTTTTAATCTACTCACAACAGAGCCAGCCTGTTCCGCGTTGAACTCTCGATGAACTGAACGACTGGCTCTGAGCATTGGTATTTATACAGCAGTCCAGGGGGAGGAGTCGTGGGCGGAGCCAAGGGTGGAGCCCTGTACAAACTCTAAGCATTCCCAGCGCTACTCCCCCTAGTGGTCGGGCAACGCAACTGCGCTTACAAATGCATGGTCTCATGTATGTACAATACAGTGTGAATTACGGAGTTACATTCACCACACTCTTCACGTTGTTTGTCAAGGGGATTTCCCATTGAAGCCATCCACGCCCCTGGGAAACCCACAGTTGGGAGTGCACTGCAACGGGAAAAGAGAATCCCGACAACGAATTTCGGCCATTATCTAAATGGTAAAAGATTGCAGAGCTCTGAGATTCAGCGTGTCCTAGTGCATGAATGAAAAAAAGGCTAGTGTGCAGGTACAGCAAGCAATTAGAAAAGCTAATAGAATGATTCCCTTTGCATGGGAGCCACATTTGCGTATCCTTCTCACTCAAGGGGCCAATGAGCAAATTTCGGAAAGATAAGGGCCAGAATTCTGCAGGCATTGGGATTCACTTTTCCAGCCAGCAGCACACCCTCGCCCGTGGGTTTCCGGCCTTCAATAGGAAATCCCATTGACAAGTGGCGGGAAGACAGAATCCTGTGTCTAGCGAACGGTGTGTCACCAAGAAATACGCGGCTGGGGAACAGGAGAATTCAGCCTCGGGAGACGTTGAAAGTCACAAAGGGCGGGACCCAGACTCGCAGAGGTAAGTGAGCTTAAAACTGACTGAACTCTCCAGATGCCAGGTCGAACCAGCTCCCGGGAACTACAGGCCTCGCCAAAGAGATCCCAGCTGGGCGCCTTTCAGCACTGCTCCCCATAAATGGAGACCAGATGAACGGCACTTGAGGGGAGGTCTCCCAGGTGATCAGAGGCCCATAGGTGGCCTCATTTTGAAATTCAAATAAAAGTTGAAGTTTTAAGGAAAGAAAAGATTATATGTTGGTGTTTGGTGGTGAGAGTGAGTGGAAATTCTGAGATGGAACATAAAACAGAATGCCACTCATTCCAACACACTCACTCAGTCTCTCGAACTCACCACCACACAAACACTCAGAGTGCGATCTAACCAAAAAGAAGCCAGAATCTGTTCTGAGCAGGATTAGCGGGGTCATTCCCAAAGCTGGTAGCACTATCTAACTGTACTCTGTTTTTATTTCAGGCCTCGATGGGGAGTGCCCAGCCGAGGGCGGAATTAGCTGTGTTTCCCGCACTGAGACGTTCCGACGAGCGCCGCTCCTCACTGCATGAAATGCTCTGATTTCTCAACCCCGTGACATGACACCCGAACTCCCACCCAACGCCCCCAACCCACCTGTTGGGGAGTCCTCAAGACCCTGCACCCCACCTCACATGGCAGGGCACCCCAAGCCTTGGCATGGGAAAAATGCCTGGCACCTCGGCGGTACTTCAAGGGTAGGCAGGTGGCACTACCAGGGTACCAGGCTGGCAGTGCCAAGGTGCCTGGGTTAAATCAGCAGTGATAGGGTGCCACCATACCTGGATACCAGCCACCCATGGGCCTCTGATCACCTGGGACACCTCTCCCCAAGTGCCGTTCGTCTGGTCTCCATTTATGGGGAGCAATGCTGAAAGGCGCCCAGCTGGGATCTCTATGGCGAGACCGGTAGTTCCCGGGAGCTGGTTCGACCTGGCATCTAGAGAGTTCAGTCAGTTTTAAGCTCACTTACCTCTGCGAGTCTGGATCCCGCCCTTTGTGTCCTTCAACCTCCCCTGAGGCTTAATGACTGTTGTACTGTTGGAAATCCTAGGAGAGGACTCTTGTAGGATCTAGTGGCCATATCCTGTCCTGATTCTGGCGGGAAGAGGCTGGTAAATTACACTCTCAGTATCCCTCACACATCCCCCACATGCTTACCTGGTCTCTCATAATCACCCCCACTCACTCAGCTTCTTGCCTTCACCCCCACACTCTCATTTAGTCTCACTCACCCCCACACACTCACTCAGCTTCTCATCCTCACCCCCATCCACTCACTCAGTCTCTAACCCCCACACACCCACTCAGTCTCTAATCCCCACCCCCACTCACTCACTCAGTTTCTCACCCCCACCCCTAAACACCCACTCAGTCTCTAATCCCCACCCCCACTCACTCACTCAGTTTCTCACCCCCACCCCCACTCACTCACTCAGTCTCTAATCCCCACCCCCCCTCACTCACTCAGTTTCTCACCCCCCCCCCTAACCACCCACTCAGTCTCTAATCCCCACCCCCACTCACTCACTCAGTTTCTCACTCCCACCCCTAAACACCCACTCAGTCTCTAATCCCCACCCCCACTCACTCACTCAGTTTCTCACCCCCACCCCCACACACCCACTCAGTCTCTAATCCCCACCCCCACTCACTCACTCAGTTTCTCACCCCCACCCCTAAACACCCACTCAGTCTCTAATCCCCACCCCCACTCACTCACTCAGTTTCTCACCCCCACCCCCACTCACTCACTCAGTCTCTAATCCCCACCCCCACTCACTCACTCAGTTTCTCACCCCACCCCTAAACACCCACTCAGTCTCTAATCCCCACCCCCACTCACTCACTCAGTTTCTCACCCCCACCCCTAAACACCCACTCAGTCTCTAATCCCCACCCCCACTCACTCACTCAGTTTCTCACCCCCACCCCCACACACCCACTCAGTCTCTAATCCCCACCCCCACTCACTCACTCAGTTTCTCACCCCCACCCCCACTCACTCACTCAGTTTCTCACCCCCACCCCCACACACCCACTCAGTCTCTAATCCCCACTCACTCACTCAGTCTCCGCATCGGTCAGTGGCCTCCGGAACGGTGTTAACTGCCACAACCACAGCGGGTAACCTTTGTCACCCAGGAACCAGCTCGCCAGCCAGTGGGGCATCTTGAACATGGCAAGAATCATCTGGCAGATATGTTGCACAGTCTCTCTCTGCTCAGCCGGAGTCTTTGACAGCATGCCTGATCCGGCAGGTCCTCGAATGACAAGCGTTGCCGGTAAACGCAAGGCCTCATGCAGCGCCTCCTTGGCATATCCTTCTCCTCGGCCTGTTGGATGGCAGACTGTTCAACCTGGGTGGCTGTTACCTGTTCTTATGCTGCTGTAGCTTCCTCCTCCTCCTCCTTGAGCAGACCAGCTCGTACATCCCGGGCATCCTCCAGAGCTACGGTGACTAGCAGGAAAGCCACCATTGCTGGTTGAATTCCAATATCTATTGTCTGCAGGGAGTGAAAGGTCGACATGTTAGCATGGTGCATACCCCCCTGCCACACCAGGTCCAACGGGCTACATGGCCTCAGTTAGCACTGCTGGCTCTGCCCCTGCCTGTCTCCACCCCCCTCCCCTCCATCTCCGCACCCCTGGCCCTGTCGGTGCCGGCACGATGGGAGCCTTTGGCCCTGGCTGACGCTGAAATTGGGAAACGTCAGGGGTTTCATTGACTAGCCCTGCCCTTGCTAGCGGTACATTCCGCGGCTCCTGCCCCATGCCCCCATAGGGGCTACTGTGGACATTGCCCTGGATGGCGGGTGGCAGACAGTTGGGCAGGGGTTGCGGGCACCCATATGGCTGGTGTCACTCGGCAGAACCAGGGGCCAAGACGGGTTGTTAGTGGAGTGTGCTGCTAGATGACTGCTTTGCAGGATGCTGTATTGGCAGTCCGCGACTGGACACCGCACAACCCGGTCGGTTCCCCCAGCACGCCCTCTCCTAGCCCTGGCAGGGCCCTCCCCACCCCAGCCAGCCGGACCAGTGTCCAATAGTTGTTCCTCTCTTTGTCCTACCTCCTCTCTCTCCCCCCCATCAGCCACGATCCCGGTTTCACGATTTTTAAAAGCAACGTGAACTCGGAACTCCTTTGGGAACTCGGCCCATCGGAGGAGGAGAATCGTGGAGGCCCAATGGAATACTGGGTCAGGCCCTCTAATGATATGCAAACGATGTTTACAGTACTTGCATTCCGGAACGAGTTAACGCCGCTGTCGATATGACAGAGAATTGCGATTAGGTGTAAAATCGGCGCCTGCCACGATTTTAGCATCGGAACCTATTCTCCACCGAATAGCGTTTCCCAATTTCAGCGTCAGCCAACGGAGAATCCCACCCCATGGGTCTAAGAAAACTCAGATTCAATTCACAAGGCTTCTGGGAGACACACAAACAAGCACAATTGGTCACTTGCAATGGTGATTAGTTTGATCTAGGACATGGTCACTTTTTTGGGAGGGTCTGGATTTTGCTAGATGCTTTTTATACTAAATCAAAAGATTGTGAAAACTCAATCTTTTCTTGAATGTCCCCAATTTTCTGTGCAGGTTTAGCCAGTTTTAGCTGGGTTGCTCTGAAACAAATCATGAAAACTAACAAGAACTCCAGCCTTAACGTTCATAGGTTCTACTTGTCTCTCAAATGCAAAATGTTTCTAACTTTATATCAATGCTGTTTAGTTTGTCGCAAACAGACGGTCCTGGTGTATTTTAGGATTTTATCCACGCAGTTTGTTGATGTTGTTTTAACATCTTCCATTTTTCAATTAGGCACAGCTTCTTCGGTTTTTGATTAGAATCATTAGCCATTTCCAGTTCTGCTAAAAATTATACATGAATCCTAGAAGGTGGGCAGCCACTATTCCAGATTCTCTCTCCCAGATCAGATATCTAGCGATGAGAGAATTCCCAGAAACGGGCAGGGTTGGAGATGGGTTGGGCGGAAGGTTTGACACTGTTTTGAATTATATTTTTAAAAATAGTCAGACAAAAATGGTCTTACAAAGCTTATCTTTCACCCCCACCTTGTCCTCCACTTACTCCCCCCCCCCCCCCATGGCCCCTCAAACTCTACCAAAACCCATTGTCCCTATAGCTTCATGCCCTCTGCATCCTCATGGCCCCTTATAACCCCCATGCCAACCTAAGTGCCATCTCTAGCCAACCCACAGACCTTGACAAATTTGACAGCTTTGACAGTTCCAATACAACTTGACAGTTCTCTGACAGCTCAATAATTATTTGACAGCTTGAAAGTTTGACTGTTGCAATGAGTCAAACTCATTGTATATTCCTAATTACATTTACTTTTAACAATTCCAAAGGATGCCTTACCTCCCCTGAAGATGTCCTGGGACCAGATCCAAAGGCACCATATTTTCCAAAGGCATCCACCAAGTTTAGACCTTTTCGTACCTGGTCTAATCTGTGCACCCCAAGTTTCACACAACCGGCCTACCAAAATCCCACTTCAGTGGTGGCAGCTGGTGTCTTAAATGGCCAGATGACTCCATAAATCATGTGATAATAGAGCTGTGACTTAGAATTTCTGCCCAATTCCTCGATTATTGGCACAATGGAGAGCCTCTCTGTTGTGGCAAAAGTCTGGGCCTATGTTTATTGATTTCCTGTTGCCAATCTAAAGTCCCATATCATCTCACAACTTGTTGAATTATATACCATTCATATATCAGTTGCGTTGTCATCTCAAGAGCCAGCACAGGCAGATAAAAAGCCACCAGATTCATAATAAGCTTTCATTAGGCAAGATCTTTCAAGTGGTAACAGAATGTTGCAAAAATAGATAGGAGTAACTTTGGGATGACTCACCAATGTATTCCTGCCTCCTGAGATTTTTCCCAGGGCTAATTTCGGAACCATCCTTAAAAGAATGATAAGTGTAGAGGTGGCCAATTAGCAGGCTGCCCCCAGACGATTAAGCAGGAGATCACACTGAACACAAAGGCCGACTAGAGACCAGGTCAAGGTCCCAAAGTCCACTGGAAACTCAAGCCCTTTTAAACTTGCCAACTAGGCATCACATTCACACCTGCCAGAGAGGAAATGCTTCAAAGAAGTTGAAGGTTAGAGATTGGAAACCTCCATTAATATATCAGTGCTGCGAATTATCATGGGAAAAATGTTTAATACCACTCATGTAGGACAGGAAGCAGGAAACTTAATCAGTTACACTGCATTTGAACTTTCAAATAGAATAAGGTAGCACCTCAGGATGGGCACTGAACGTTAGTTGAGAAAGTATGGAGAAGTGTTACAGAAGGTTGTTGGAGATACTTTCTTAATGTCATCTGCAGAAAGGAGTTACTTTAAAAGCAACGTGGACACTGAGTAGAATAGCTCTTGTATTTGTGCCTCATGTACCTATCTGTACTGAAGTGATATTGTCAGTGACAGTAATATTCTTTTGTTCCGTGTCTATGCCCTGATGATCGAATCTTGATTGGCAGATGCTTCACTAATTGTAAGGCAGGTCTGCTTTGCGGTATTATGGAGCACACAGCAGATGAAGTTAAGACTTGGCAAAAAGCTTTAGTGTCAAATATTTCCAATATGTCCAGGCAATGAAAACATCGCTACAAGATGTCAGTGATGATGCCGCTCTCAGCTAACCTGAAACACGCTGGGCGTAAAGGATGAGAGCAATATTAACTCAAAGATAATGTACCCCTTTTGAGGATAACTGGCTGAAGGTCTTCTTGAAGCGGGCATATCTCTGTAGCAGTTTTCCTGTTACAACTGAGTTTTTGGTGGCAATTCCTAGTTTGGTGCGTGAACCTTTATTGGCATATTGATAAGTATAGTCAGTCCTGTTCTTATGCCATCTGATACTTTTCTGTTGCTCTTCATTTCTCTCATCAAAGTGAAAAAAAAGCATTGAAAACGACCCTGACTAGTTTGCAACTGACCCGGAGGGTGGAGGGAACCAAACAATGCATCCCTAAGGCATCTGCTCCCTTGTTGACTTTTAATACCTATCTGCAATGGGCCAAATTGGTCCACTGCAAATGCAGTTAATTAGAGAAAGATAACGACAGGCTTTCAATTGTAATGACATTAATACACATCCCATAGGAGGCACACACCAATTGCAGGAAAGCAAGCCACGATGTTCAACAAGCAGGAAGTGAATGTGTCCCGGAATTTGCGATTTTCCGATTCCTGTGATCAAACTCCATTCCTTAGATTGTAAAGAATTATGCCAGCATAAATTTCCAATCTCCTATTGTCTCTTGAACCCATTTGTACATTTGACTTTGTGATTTGGCAGCTTCCTCGATTTACCCCTTGATTGGAAAAAGTTCCGACTAACTCCCTTTCTTCCAGACATAAGGTAGCACTTTAGACAGAGTGTGATCAACAGACAAAATGGATTGACAGCAAGGGTGATTGAAGTCAGAATTCCTGGGCTCATTTAAGAAGCAGTCAGATACTGTAGTAGAAAGATGTTAAGGTTAGTATTCTGGGACAATGAGATCAAATGAGCTGAACAACCTTCTTTATTCAAAGCTATCTTGTGATCTTACTCCTAACTTTCTCATTTTAACTTGTATCCCATGGCAGTTGAATTCCTTATCAAAGTGATGAAGTTTCCTGTATCAACCTTGCCAATTCTCTTTATAATATTGAACATTTAAATTAGGTCACCTTGAAGTCTCTTTCTAAAAAGAAATTTCTTAACCTTTGCTCAAAAATTAAATCCCTGATGAATCTTTATTGTTTGCCTGGCACCTATTAAAACATTCTGGTGGCATCACCGTTTTCTGAATATATTCTTGCAATGGCTGACTGATTTCTTGTAATTCATTTATTTCTTTCCTTTGAAAGGAACATAGATCATAGAAGTTACAGTGCAGCCATTCAGCCCATCGAGTCTGCACCAGCCCTTTGGAAAGAGCGCCAAAATTTCAAACCACCACCCTATCCCCGTAACCCAATAACCCCATCTAATCTTTTTGGACACTAAGGGCAATTTAGCCTGGCCAATTCACCTAACCTGCACATCTTAGGACTGTGGGAGGAAATTGGAGCACACGGAGGAAACCCACCCAGACACGAGCAGAACGTGCCGACTCTGCACAGACAGTGACCCAAGCCAGGAATCAAACCTGGGACCCTGGCGCGGTGAAGCAACCGTGCTAACCACTGTGCTACTGTGTACCGTGTACAATCAAAATACTGCTGTAAGTGAGAGTACAAAAGGAGACACTGCCAAACACACTCCTAAATGTTTGTTTTCAAAATATATGGAAACACTAAATCCTTCAGGCCTACTACACCTTGGGCAAGTGAAGAAATATGTTGCAGTTTTTGATCTTTTAACCCAGTTTTATTTGTAGCTCGTAATTATAGTTCTGTTTCACATTCTATAAACTTTTCACTGACTCAACCAAGTGTTTAGTTTCACTGAGGGCGTGTTTAAAGTTTTGCTGGTAGGTGTTAATGGTTAATGCTTCAGTGGTAAAAACGAATTCCATAGAGTCCCAGTGATAGAACTGTGAGCTTAAAATTTCACTGAGTGGGGGCAGCACGGTGGCACAGTGGTTAGCACCACTGCCTCACGGCGCCAAGGACTCAAGATTCGATCCCAGCCCCAGGTCACTGTTGTGTGGAGTTTGCACATTCTCCCCGTGTCTGCATGGGTCTCACGTCCACATCCCCAAAAAATGCTAAATTTCTCCTTAATTGGAAAAGAAGATTTGGGTACTTCAAATTTTAAAAAAAGAATCTCACTGAGCGGAGATATTATTTGGTGTTTCACTGGTTAAAGTGAATGTTTTAGTTGCGAGTGAACATTTTTGAATATAGTTTGATTATAAATTTGAAGTACCACTGTCTGTGTGGAGTTTGCACATTCTCCCCGTGTCTGCATGGGTTTCACCCCAACAACCCAAAGATGTGCTGGTTAGGTGGATTGGCCACGCTAAATTGCCCCTTAATTGAAAAACAATAATTGGGTACTCTAAATGTTAAAAAAACAAAAAAAATTAATTTGAAGTAAATTTCCTCTGAAAAATAAAAGTAGTGAAGTTTCTGCAAGAAAAGAAACTAAGAAACAATATTCAAATGTCAGGGGCAAGTCTCTGACATGGTGAATGCTCTTTATCTTCAGTGGCATTCAGTCTTTCGTGCTAACTCTTCTGACATAAAACTAGACATTACCTATGGACCAAGGTAATATAATAAATACCATGAGTGGGAATCTCCATTGGCTGACGCCAAAATTGGGAAACACGAATGGGTGGAGAATATCATAGATCATAGAATTTACAGTGCAGAAGGAGGCCATTCGGCCCATCGAGACTGCACCGGCTCTTGGAATGAGCACCCTACCCAAGGTCAACACCTCCTCCCTATCCCCATAACCCAGTAACCCCACCCAACACTAAGGGCAATTTTGGACACTAAGGGCAATTTATCATGGCCAATCCACCTAACCTGCGCATCTTTGGACTGTGGGAGGAAACCGGAGAACCCGGAGGAAACCCACGCACACACGGGGAGGATGTGCAGACTCCGCACAGACAGTGATCCAAGCCGGAATCGAACCTGGGACCCTGGAGCTGTGAAGCATTTGTGCTATCCACAATGCTACCGTGCTGTTCCGACATTTCTCCATCACCCCGACAGTGGCATGATACAGTCTGGATCGCACCCTAAAGGAAATACCGTTTGCATATCATTAGTGGGCCTGACCCAGTACTCTCCGGGGCGACCTCGATTCTCCTCCTCCGATGGGAAGAGTTCCGACGGCGCAGTTCACTTGTGCTTTTAAAAATCGTGAAACTGGCATTGTGGCTGATGAGGGAGAGAGAGAGGAGGTAGGGCACAGAGAGGCGCAACCATGGGCTGCCGAGCCAAACATCGGCCCAGCTGGCTTGGGTGGGCGGGTGGGGGGGGGGAGGGGGAGAGTTTCGGCGACCATATGGGTGTCCCCACACCTGCACCCAATCCTCCGCCAGACCCCCAAGGGTCTGCCACACGCCGGCGAGGCATCAGGCGGCCCACTGGAGCCCCTATGGGGGTGCTGAGCAGGGGCCATGGAGCATACGGCTGGAAAAGGCAGCGCCAGGTGATGGTGCCCCTGGTATAAGGGGCCGGCGCCAGGGCCAGAGGCCTCTATGGTGCAGGGCACCGACAGAGCCAGGAGTGCAGGGATGGGGGCGGACATGTGGGGGCAGAGCCTGCAGTGCCAACAGGGGGGCCACCATGTAGCCCGATGGGCCTGGTTGGGCATGGGGGTATACAACATGTTAACATGTCTGCACCAACTGAAAGGGATTTCACTCGATGAACATGCAGCTGATATGTAACCATGATCTGTGCATTATGTACGTCTGCCCCCAATACCCGGGCAGTGTGCACAATACCTTCATGCTGGCAATCTTGACAATTCCTGACATGTTCGAGATGACCCCCGCCCCCCTGGCTGAGGTGTTGGCTCCTGGGCAACAGGGGTTAGCCACTGTGGTCGTGGATGATGACACCTAGCTGGAGGCCACAGACCGATATGGGGACCTACGACAACCTCGCCCATGCAGTGACTAGGAGCATGATCAAGAGGTGCTACTGAAGATACGGTTCAGCTGTCTGGTTTGCTCTAGAGGGGCCCTCCAGTATGATGCTGAGCATGTCGCCCGCATCGTGGTGGCCTACTGCATTCTCCACAGCATCGTGCAGCAGAGGGGCGATGTGCTGGAGGAGGAGGATGAATGCTGGGCCTCCTCCAATGAGGAGGATGAGGGGGAGGGAGAGGATGGGAAAGACATGGGGCCCCGGCAGACACGGGAGGCCGCACAACATGTGCGTCAGGGCCAATGTGCATGGGAGGCTCTGATCACCTCCAGTTTCCTGACTAGAGGAGGGGAATAATTGTGAGGGGCATGGACACTGCATCCCAACCCCCACCCCCCTTTGCACCCCCGACTAGTCCCCCACCTTCACCCCCCTGCCGCACTACGGAGTGTGGGCCCTGGGTTGGCTGTAACACCGGAGCTGGTCCATGGGATGGAGGATGATGACAATCTGTTCTGCGATTAGCTTTGGTGCTCCATTTTGTTTGAGAATGTCTGACTCCTGCCCATGGTACTACTTTCCACTGTCCACCAGTGTGAGCTAGCCATTCCATCACACGGTCCTATTTAATCCCTGGGGTGACGGGGTGGGGACTGTCGGGGGGGTGGGAGGGGCGTCAGGGGGACTGGCGGGCAGGGTGGGGTGCCCAAGCCACCCAGAACGTCCGCCCATTCTCTCTCCACCGACCCCCCACCCCTCCATGCCCCTCCTCTCTGGTCAGCCAGACTAGTCCTATCCTCACACTGGCTTCGAGGACTGCTGGTGACAAGGTGAGTGTGTGAATCTGAAACTCTCTCTCGTATATCATCATCTTCTTCGAGTATTGTGCATAGAGAGATCTGGGGCGGAATTCTCCGACCTCCCTCCGGGTCGGAGAAACGCCGCGGCGCCGCACGAATCTCGCAACGCTGCTCCGACACTGGGATACCATTCCTGATGTGTGGCAAAATGGGCGCCCGTGCATGGCGGTGGGCCGCTCGGAGAATCGCTGAAAATGGTGGCAGCGGCGATTCTCCGCTGGAGCAGGGATTCTCCGGGCCGGATGGGCCGAAGTCCCGCCGTTCTAACATGGTGTAAAGCAGCGTTCGTCAGTCGTGCTGCCTGACGCTGCGGGGGGAGGTGGGTGACGGCGTGGAGCGGGCCCCGGGGGTCGGGGGTTGCGGGTTGACGGTGCTGGGGGTGGGGAGCCCGGGAGGGGGAGTGGCACGGCCGTGTCTGCGGGCGGTGTGGGGGAGGCTGCTAGGGGTGGGGGGGCGGGGCGGGGGAGGGCCCACACATCGAGGGGGTGTGGGTGAGGGCACACATCCAGGGCTGTTGGGGGAGGGGGCCCACACATCCGGGGGTGGGGATGGGGAGTGGCCCACACATCCGGGGCTGGAGCAGGGGGTGGGGAAGGAGCGGTGGGGGCGACAAAGGCTGCATGCGGTCACGGCCCGCCATGGCAGAGTGAATCCAACGGCCAGACCCCATGACGGCGGACAAGCGGCTGTCCCCCCAACCCGTTTGCTTTGCAGCGCAGGCGGCACAGCCATCCTGACGTGTGCCAGACACCCCCACCTCCCCCCACCAAACTCGCGGCACCCACCAGCGGGTATGTCCAGGGCAGCACACACGGGATCCCCCGGTGCGGGCACTGCCACCAGACGGTGGCCTTGGCAGAGGGGACGGCCGACTGGTCTCAGGGCATTGAGGGGGCAGGGGTGGGGTGCGTGCTGGCAACCAGACCGGCCATGTAGCCTATGGTACGTGGTTACCTGGTTGTGGAGGGGTGTACACTAATGCTGAAACCCTGTCTATCCCACCCTCTATAGATAATACAATGTTTAGCCATCTTCCAGCATTGTTGGCCTCCATGGCGGGGGCTGCTACCCTGCATGAAGCCCAGTGGGAGCTGGAGCACGGGCGTGAGAGGGATGTGGCGGAGCCTGTTGTAGAGCAGCGGGCTGCAGTGGGGTACATGGAAGCCGCCCAGGCCGCAGGGCCACATGCCTGAGAGGCGCAGGAGGAGCACCACACCATATGGGAGCCACAGCAGGAGGATGACGAGGAGGAGGGCTGAGGGGAAACGGATGGGGGTAGTGTGCTGAGGGAGAAGGGCTGAGGGGAGAGTGCTGAGGGGAAACGGATGGGGGTAGTGTGCTGAGGGAAGAGGGCTTGGGGGAGAGTTCTGTGTGAAGAGTGCTGAGGGGAAAGGGGCCAGTCAGGGCGGGATCTCACTTGATGGCCGCCCCCGATCCCGGCTTGGGCAATCTCCCGGTCCTCGGGTGCACCAGCTATGTCCAGTGCCCTCTGCTCGTGC
The DNA here is from genome assembly GCF_902713615.1 of Scyliorhinus canicula. Classification (NCBI taxonomy): domain Eukaryota; kingdom Metazoa; phylum Chordata; class Chondrichthyes; order Carcharhiniformes; family Scyliorhinidae; genus Scyliorhinus; species Scyliorhinus canicula. Next base: position 48,294,940 of record NC_052162.1, read on the forward strand.
ACGGTGAGGAGTCGCAAGTCACCTCCGGTTCGGGCATGCTCTCGCTGGTTATAGTCGCTCTTCTCCTGGGAGGGAGGGGGGCGGGAGGGGTCGAAATGACACCATTGTTAGGCAGTCTGATGCATGCAGTTGAATCTATGTTGGCATGGGTGCACAGGGCACATGGCCAACGAGGTTTCAATGGGTGGCTGCAGCCATGCAGGTCACGGCTGTGGTTGTACCGTTCCCATGGGGAGGAGGTGGATGTTCCACATGTGGGGGGTAGGGGGGTTGGTGCCATGGGCACATTGCTGGGTACTCACCCTGGCTGGTCTCAATGGATCGTTGAGCTGTTTTGCGGCACTGGGTGTCAAGTCAATGGCACTGACGGCCACGCCTACCTCCCTCCACAGATGCCGGGCCACATTGTGTGGGACCCGCTGGCTGGGTCCAGGGTACAGATGCCCTCTCCTCTCCTCGAGGGCATTCAGGAGCGTCTCCAGGTTGTGGTTGGTGAGGCGCCATGTTGCTCCATCGGCATCCTGTGCGATCGTGTCGCCTTATGTGCGACGCGGCGCCGCGTCGATTGTGCGGCACCGCGTCTCCGATGCTGCTCCGAGGCCGCGCCCCTGCTGGCCCCCTTGTACGGCACAGAATAGGGTCCTGGAGCGGGCCATGACTGCGGAGTGAAACGCTCCCGTTTTGGCGCTGGCGACGACACTCTGCCCCAGAGCGGAGAATCGCGCCCCTGAATTCCCCAATCTTTGCCTTTGTTTATCATGTTGTTGAGTGTTTAAACAGTTGATTAAGAAAAGGATGATCATGACAATTAGCTGATTACATCAAGAAGGAAAGGAAAAGACTAATAATTAATGTTAAAGTGGGAGCATTATGATAGCTGGAATTGTATAACCATCAGTAAAAGTAATGACACTGATTGTTGTTACAACACAGCACTGATTAAATAAAAAGTCAAAGTCAAAGACTGGTTAAGCCCCCGGTAAAGAAATATTGGAGCTAATGAATTGGATCAGAAATGTTGTCAGTCAAAATTTTTCTCAGAATTATTTTCTCTGCAATAGGAACTGGTCAGGTTTGCAAATGATAAATTGCAGAATATTTACAGCAGAGGAACGTCTCATTTGGGCATAATCATCTACGTCAGTGTTTATGCTCCACAGGAGTCTCCCCTCACCACTCTTCATTTAACCTGTTGGTATTGAAACAAGGAAGTATAGTCAAGAAGGGACCTACAGAAAGAGTTAGATAAAATTTCCAAAGAGACAGAATGGTGTCACGAATTCAATACAGACAATCTATACATTCAACGGAAACACCATCAGCTGCCAGTTCCCCTCCAAGTAATACACATTCCTGACTTGGAACTATTTCCCCGTTCCTTCACTGTCACTGGGTCAAAATTCAGGAATTCCCTTCCTAAAAGCAATGAGGGTGTTCCTACGACACATGACCAAAATTTGCCAGCATTCTCGCTGGGTGCATCTTCTGGTCCTACCGATCCCCCCCCCCACCCCCCTCCCCCCCCCCCACACACCCCCCACACCCCCCCCCACCCCACACCCCCACCCACCCCCCACCCCCCCACCCCCCCCACCCCCCCCCACCCCCCCCACCCCCCCTCACCCCCCCCACTCCCCCCACCCCCCCCACCCCACCCCATCCCCTCCCCACCCCACCATCCCCCCCCATCCCTCCCCCACCCCCCCCTCCAACCCCCGCCCCTCCCCCCCCACCCCCCCCCCCCCCCACACCCCCACCCCCCACATTATCAATGTGCTGGAGAGAGTGAAGAAATTATTAAAGTCTGATATTGAGAGCATTCTGAGTGCAGTATATTCAACACTTTTTGGGCTGAATTTTCCAATCCGATGTGATAGGAGAGCATCTCCCATAAATGTCCAAGTTTCCCTCTACCCTGACTCCAGCAGTCTTCCTCGAGACCAATTATATTTGTAATGCCATGGAATTGCCTTTTTTAGATTAACCATCTCTGATTTAGCAATGTGCCTGGCAATGTCAAAGTTTGCATTTTATCTTGATTCTTTTCACCAGCTTTGATTGCTGTATGACTGAAAGCCCAATACTGATTTAGCAAATCAGAATGACAGGAATTAGGTATTAATGACACGTTTCTTACAGCTGCAGAAAACTTGTGGTAAGTAATTGGGAGAAAGCAAGATCAACATGTTAGAGTATCTCAAAAGTCTCAATGAACATGAAACCACAAGATTCAATGGTTCTAGCCTCTGCTCTCTGTGGTGGCTGAATGTAGCCGAGTGCACTGTTAGACTGAGTATTTATATTAAGACCATGTTGGAATTTGGGTTTTACAGAAAAAATTCATTATGCATCTAATCTGTATTTTTACTGATACTGGGGTACGATGCAGGACAATGTAGAACCGGCTCTCTGTATTTAATCCATGTTGTACCTGACTTGGATTAATTCATGAACATATAGGGCGGGATTCTCCAACCCCTTGCCGGGTCGGAGAATCGCCGGGGGTTGGCGTGAATCCTGCCCCCGCCCCCCCGCTGATTTCTCCTACACCGGAGATTCGGCGGGGGCGGGAATCGTGCCGCGCCGGTCGGCGGCCGCTCACAGCCCCCCCCCCGCTGATTCTCCGACCCGCGATGGGCCAGAGTCCCGCTGGTTCTTTGCCAGTCCCGTCGGCGTTGATTAAACTAGGTCCCTTACTGGTGAGAGCTGGTGGCGCGGGCGAGCTCCGGGGTCCTGGGGGGGCGCGGGGCCATCTGGTCCCGGGGGGTGCCCCCATGGTGGCCTGGCCCGCGATCGGGGCCCACCAATCCGCGGGCGGGCCTGTGCCGTAGGGCACCCTTTTCCTGCGTGTCGGCTGTGTCAGCCTCCGCGATGGCCGACGAGTAGGTGAACCCCCCCGCGCATGCGCAGGGATGACGTCAGCAGCCGCTGATGCTCCAGCGCATGCGCAGACTCGCGCCGGCTGGCGGAGTCCCTTCGGCCCCGGCTGGCGTGGCGCCAAAGGCCTTCCACGCCAGCCAGCAGGGTGCAAACCACTCCTGCGCCGGCCTAGCCCCTGAAGGTGCGGAGGATTCCGCACCTTTGGGGCGGGCTGATGCTGGAGTGGTTCACGCCACCCCGTCCCACCGGGACCCCTGCCCCACCGGGTATGGGAGAATCCCGCCCATAATTGCATAGGATATACAGCATATAAGCTAGTAATTCGAGTCATGCCAGTGTTTATGGTCCACTCAAATCTCCTTTCACCTTTAGTCACCTAAATCTATCATCAGAATCATCAGAAACCTCAATTCCCTATTTGTGTACTCATACTAATCACTGCAATCAGTCCTGTGATAGAGAGCTCCACATTCCAAAGTTTCTTCAGAATTCTCTATTAGATTTCTTGGTGACTATCTTCTAATGTTGGCCTCTAATTATGTTCTTCCTTACAAGTATTGTCCCTGAAACCATTCTTTAAAAGCACTCCACAATTTTAAAGACCTTTGTTATGTCACACTTCAACTATCTTTTTTCAAGAGAGAAGGAAGAGACCTAGCCTATCCATCCTTTTCTGGTATGTGTATCCATGTGTTTATGATATAATCCCAGTAAATCATCTCTGCTACCTCGCCAATGCCTCTATATCCATTTTACAAGATGATGACCAGGCCTGCACGTAGTTCTCCTAAGTGTTGTCTAACCAAGGTTCAGTACATTTTCAGAAAAATATCTCTACTTTCGATTCTATCCATCTGGAAAAAAAGCTTCATGTTTGGCTTGCTTCATATGGCCTTGCAAAGCGTGGCACAGCTTTTAGTGATTGATGTGTTTGGACTCTGAAATCACTTTATTCCTCTCCCCGACTTGAACTATCTCTTTCCAAGTGTAGCCATCTGGGATGGCCACTTACAAAGGATCCCGGGAAATATGGAAATATGACAAAGGACCATGGGAAATATGGTCAACCCAGCACTCAGACGCTCAGAGCTTATGTATATTGGCAACTCAGATAACTAGACGCTATCAAAACCCCCAGCTACTGTGCATTCTAATGGCCCATTTCCCTGGAACAAAAGACCTGTACTCAGGTAACAGATACAGAAACAGACTCATCGGCGCCACTCCCTTTGTTCAGGGAGCCCAAAAACCCAAGGTCGATGACCCACTCAGGACACGCCCCGCCATCAAGGCACCTTCCCCTTTATTGGCCAAGATTGAAGGCAGTAATCGAAGCCTGCCGAATTATTGGGTCCAAAGCTAAGGACCGGCCAAAAGAGCGGAAACCCCAGAAGGATAAAGAGAGACACTGCCATGTGTTCAGTCTCTCTTGGCCCCGGCGCTCGGTCTCTCTTGGCCCCGACCTACGCCTAAAACCAAGTGTACCATCACGACCAGAAGACAAATTCAATACCAACGATCACTACCAGACGGATGAGCTCAGCAGAAACAAAGTCACTTCTCCAGACCCAGCCATGCAAGATCCGAACAAAGGCCTTGTTCCTCTGAATAAAGCCGGGTGCCTGAAGTTAAGTACAGGTTGTTGTAGTGTTAGGTGTAATTTAGCTTGTAGTGTTTTATGTTGCATGACAAAGTAATTCTTGGGTGTAAATAAACTATCATTGAACTTGAACTAACTAACTGGTTGTTTTGTCTTTGATCAACATCCGGTAAAACCTTGTGGTGGTATCATTTGATACTGTCATATCAGTATCCAGTTAAAAAGAGCAACACAAGTAATATGTGATCTCCCTATTCTTGCTCCCAAAATGCACAACTTCACACTTAATTGATCTGAATTTCATTTCCCAATTATTTACCCATTCTACATGTTTACTAATGGCTTCCTATAACGTGTTGCAGCCCTCTTCAGTATTGAGTAGCCTATTCAGTAGTGGCAGCCTTACTCTGCACTTAATACATGCTACACCTGAATTGCTAGTATTTAATGCTGAACTCATTGACTTCAGTAATGGAATATGTATTAAAAGTATATACTATTCAGTTGACCAACTGCCACATCCTTTAGTTCAACCCATTCATCCATTCTTCAACACATTTCATTAACATATTGTGGTGAATGTACATCATGTAATTCACACTGTATAGTATTGCATTCACACTGTACAGCATTGTGTCCTTGTGGGGTCTGTCTGTGAGCCGTTGCGCGGCTCTGCCCACAGGGGGAGATGAGGAGCTTCTACAGGGCTCCACCCTCAGCTCTGCCCATGGCTCCACCCATGGCCCCTCCCACTACCAGAAGTATAAAGTACTGCAGCCTTGTGAGTCTGCCCTCAGTTCTTCTGGTCGCAGGCAGGCTCAGTTGTAAGTCTATTAAAACCACAGTTTACTTCCTATCGTGTCTCGAGTAAATTGATGGTCACATCACATATACTGAGACTAACATTGGTTAGTATCCTAAGTATTCCATAAAACATCATTCCAAAGTATTCCCAAAGAACCTTCATTCACATTTTTGTTGCCTTGATCATTGATCGAACTTAGATAGAACTTAGAATACTAGAGATAAATGCAAGCTGATGGCAGTGAGGAGAAATTTAGTTCAAGTGTAGTACAATTGAGAAAAGGTTAATGTTGCGTTCCATTTTATGTAAGGAATTAGATCTCATTAACCAAGTATTGAATTTGAATTGACATGTCACCTTTTGATGTATTCACTGACCTTATCGAGGGTAAACATTTTACAATTAACTCATACTGTTGCTAATTGTATGTCTGATAGTGAGTCACACGTGGGTATATCACAAAGAAGCCAAAGCACAACCCAGTAAGTGCCCTCACTGTAATATTTATTGATGTACTGCACATCTCTCTCTACACTGCTTCATCCGGAAACTCCACCACACTGTAATATTGTCAATATACACTGCTTTGCACACTCTTGACAATTTCTAATCCCACATCCTTCACTTTAACTCTCATTGGCAATTACCACGCCATTCATGGTCACAAATCTCCAATATAACCAATACCTTTCTTTGTTATAATTTGTTCTCTCTCTCAACTTGCTTTTTTCATAAGCGAAGGAAATTTCCCATTGACAGACATTAAAACTTACGTTGTGCCTGCAATAAATATTGAAGAATATTTCAGCGCAAGATGGGAGTTTCAGGATACATTGATGACAGTTGTTGATAATTGTTGAGTTATAGCAAATAATGTTACAAACTCAGGTGGGAGATATATCAACAAGTGTCACAATAAGGGGTTTAGATCAGAAAGCATTACCATAAGAAGCATGTTTTACATCAAAGAGTGAGATGTGGGATGTATCATAATTTAGTGAGAAGTAAGAAATATATCATGAGGTGATGCAGTGAGCTCAGTGGTGCATATAGATGTCTGTATCCTGGTACATGAATCGTGTAAAGTTAGTATGCAGGTACAGCAAGTGATTAGGGATGGAATGTTGGCATTTATTGCCAGATGAATGGAATATAAAAGTGAGGAAGTTTTACAACAGCTTTATGGTGAAGTAAAGGCACCATAGTCCCAGACTGCTTTCCCCTTTTTAGGGGGAGAGATGACTGGGGGTGATTTAATCTGAGGATCACCACACCTCAGGCGGGTGGCAAGGTTGAGAAGGCGGAGCCTTCATGAATAACCGACAGGAACTGAACCCATGCTGAACTCACAAACCAGCTGTCTAGTCAATCAGACCCTAACAGCTGTACAAGACCTTGGTGAGACCACGGTCATGAACCAGCCACCGTGCTGCGCCTGGTGCGGAGCTAGAAACAATGGGTGAATCCCAGGATTGGTCCAAATCGGGCTTCGCGAAGGACGGTAGGCCGTTTGTGAGTCACCTGACTCGCTACGCCCGGCATGGTCTGGATCAGGCCCTCGCTAGCTCGCAGTGCTGAACAGAGATGAGCAGCAAAATTCTCCATGTGAGAGTCCAAGTGCAGACGTCAGGACTGAATCGTGAGCATTCTACGGTGACAAAAGCGATGCTGGTCCCAGAGCAATTCAAGCCCCATTAATGGGCTAGCAGCACGGCCATGTGGAACTAGTGCAAATCCAATGCATGATGGAGTTTGCTTCCCTGGTGCGGGACTGTCACTTTGGACAAAGGGCACTTTGTCCCCCAGGGCGTCAACCGGGACTGGCTCAGGTGGCAGAGGCTGAGAGCGCTGAGGGGCCCCACTGTTAGGACCGTCCAACAGTGTCGCAAGAAGCTACACAACCTCTTTAGGGCGGCCACTGTGAATAACTAGCACTGCGCTCCTTGCCTCCCTACTCCCTCCTCACAGACGCCATCAGGCGGACTGAGAGGCAGCACTAGGAGTGGGTGGGCAACTCCGCGAGGCCAGCCTGGGTGGGCCACCACCACCTTGCTCCTGGCACCAATCCTCGTCCTACACAACAGTAGCACCCCCCCCCCCCCCCCTCCACCCCACCTGCCGGCAGGCTGCCTACACCCCGCACCACTTGCCAACAACCATCCTGCCTGCCATGGCCGTGTACCCTGCATACACAGGCCACCAGCCATGGACCCCCTGTGCTGCCCGCGTCCCTGTGTCTCACACTGTGCATTATCATTTCATTTCATCTGTCCTCCAGGAGAACGTGGCCCATAACCACAAAGAATAGGCTCGTGGGCGACACGGTTTGGGCAGCACAGTAGCTCAGTGGATGGCATTGTGGCTTCACAGCGCCGGGTCCCAGGTTCGATTCCCCGCTGGGTCACTGTCTGTGCAGAGTCTGCACATTCTCCCCGTGTCTGTGTGGGTTTCCTCCGGGTGCTCCGGAGTCCAAAGACGTGCAGGTTAGGTGGTTTAGCCATGCTAAATTGCCCTTAGTATCTAAAAACATTTACAGGGTTATTGGGCTATGGGGATAGGGTGGAAATGAGGGCTTAAGTGGGTCGGTGCAGACTCGATAGGCCAAATAGCCTCCTTCTGCACTGTATGTTCTATGTAATCTATGTAATAAGCAGACCAGAGGGGGCCCGCTGGACCTGTATTCCCTCCCTCCTGCTGAGCAGAGGGTGCTGGACCTGGTCGGTGGGACTGGAGAGCGGGCAGTCAGGGAGGCAAGTGAGACCCCAGTGGATTGCGATATCTGTATTGCGCCCTCTCCACCCCACCCCTTCTCCACTACACCACCCCATCAACACACCCTCCCCCTCCCATTCCCCACCAACCCCCACCACCGCTCAACACCCCCCCCTTCCCCCCCACCCGCGATCTAACCATGTGTCTTGTCGTATGTCTTACAGGGTCAACTGCTGATGATGCGGGCCCATCTGACATCCCCCACCCCAGGCCCCAACCCCAAGACTCATCCAGCGATGAGGCGGGACCTGCTGCTGTTGCGAGCCCCCAACTGCAGCCCCGTCACCCTCAAGGACACGCCCGGGGACAACACCGACTCCATGGCACTGCTGTCGCCAACACACTCCACCAGAGATCCTCACTGAGCATGTTAATGAAGAGGCTCCTGGGGCACCATATAGTGTGCACCACACATGTGCTATGGTATATCAGGTGGAGGTGGAAACTCCCGAGGTGCCGGATAGTCGGTGGGCGGTCTGCACCCAGGGACTATCTGCCATCCAGACACATCTCGGGCTTCTGCAAACGACCCATCAATGCTAAAAATGCAGGATCAGAGCCAGGGACTACATGAGGGGTGGTCCGCAAACTTCCAGCGCCTACAGGCGGATATCCCTTGTCGCCCAGGAGCCAAACCATCACGCAGGGGTGCACCTCGAAGGTGTCGGAGACCATGGAGTGTGCCAGGTTGAAGGTGCCGTGCACACTGCCTGGGTATGGGCACAGACATGCATTATGCACATCCCATGGTCACACGTTCATGGAGTCAAACCCCTTTTGGTTTGTGAAGATCACTCCCTCGTGCCAGTGCTCATAGGGAAACATGCATCCCGTCGATCACCCCCTGGCTCTGGGGCAACCCGGCGATGACGGCGAATCCTGTTGCCCGGACATCCTGGTGGGCTCTGTCCACATTGAAATGGATGTATTGTGCTGACTGGACATACAGGGCCTCCATTACGGATGGATGTACCTGTGCACTGAGGTCTGTCAGATCCCAGACAGGTTTTCACTCGCAGCCTGAAAGGATCCCGTGGCGTAAAGGTTCAGGACGACCGTCACCTTGACGGTTACCAGAAGTGGGTGTCCTCCCCCACCCTCCCCTCCTATCGTATCCCCACATCCAACCCCGGCTGAACCCCCGGCACTGTGCCCTCTGCACTGCACCCCTGGCCCCATTGGTGATTGGCACCAGGGCGCCTCCAGCAGGGGTACCAGTGTCTGGCCCTGCACATATCAGCGCCTTCCTGTGGGATCTACTGTAAGTGCCCCCCTTGGTTGGGCTGCGTGGTGCCCCCGCCAGAATGGTGGCTCCTGTGTGTGGGCCTCTGGCGCAACAAATGGGCCAGTCAGTGGGGTGTGCAGAAAGATGGCTGCCTTGCAGGTCGCGGCAATGGTGGTCCATGCCTGGACACTCCAGTCCAGGAGGCCACCCCGACGCCACGACCTATCCCCTGGTTACCACTTGCTACCCGCCCCTGGTCCTGACAAGCCCCCAGCCAGCGGCAGCACCAGAAGCCCACGGTTGTGCCTTTGGGAATATTTCCTACCTCCTCCCTCAGCAGCTATGGCGCCTGCTTCTCAAATTTGTATACCACAAGTGAATGTCACTGTCGGTGATTCCTCCTGGGGGAGGTGGAGCATCGTTGGAGGCCTGGCGAATAATGGGGTGGGCCCATTAACAGTATGCCAATGCTGTTTACTGTACAACTTACATGGCTATGCTGACATACGTACGACGCAATCGCGCTGCTGTCAAAGGGCCAGAGAATGGCATTATTTTTAACGACCGACACCGGGCGATTCTCCACCCAATCATGTTTCTCAATTTCGGTGTTAGCTGACGTAGAATCCTGAACAAGATTTTTTTTCTCTCAGGGGGTTGTTAGTCTGTGGAACTATCTTTCACAGAAAGCAGTAGAGGTTGGGTTTGAATTTATTCAAGACTAAGGTTGATACATTTTTGGTGGATAAATGAATCAAGGTTATGGCAGGCAGACAATAAAGTACAGTCAAGTCCACAACCAGATCAACCATGGTTTTGTCCAAGGGCCAAAAAGCCCACTCCTGCTCCTATGTTCCTCTGTTGCTCAGTCTAATATTGTAGAGGTAGCATCTATGAGGAGATGACACAGAAAGAGCATCTCCAAGTCAGGGTTATTAGGAAGATGTGTAACAGACAACACGCCATCATTATAGGATGGTTTGTTGATTTCTTTCCAATTGCTGTTTGCGAGTAGTGACGACTGCCAACTCTCATTGAAAGCTTTATCATTCTTTTTGTCCTTGGAGTTTGCTAATCAGGATCCTGCCTTATTCACTGACAGTAATCGAATAGTAACTCTGTGCCAAGCCTGTACTGAATATTTATGTTCAGCACAAGGCATAACTAGCATCAACTAAACCAGTAATGGAAGCAGCCATCAATTGCATCAGATGTGAAATCTTTAAATCTGTTGGTTGTACATGTGGATTGCTTTTTGAATGAAGGATCATCCCTTCGGGATATAGCAGATGTGTCTCTCTGTGAAAGGGATGGGATGAGGTGCCAACAAAATATTTCATCTCGCAGACAGCCTGGTATGTGAATGACAAAGGACAGCAACTGGGTGCAAAAAGTGTTGGAGCTAGCTTGTCCTACACACACATATATACAAAAGCACCCACAGAGATACAGGTGCACATACATGCACACACATACCCACAGACAGACACACGTGCACATAAACAAAGACACAAGTTCACATATATGTACATGCACAACATGAGAAACAGCTATAGTGCTTCCCTTCACATGGAGATAATAAGGTAATCAACTGAATCTGTTTCTATCCTTGTTATATATATTTTTTTCTTTATGCAGATCAAATTTCTCTCTCTCCCACTGAGCATTTTCTGTTATAATTCAATGGGCATTGCGATTGTTTCATTATATATTAGCAGGGACACTGGCCGCAAAATTCTTGAGTTCAGTAATAGCATAAATCTTGGGGTGAATTCTCCACCTCCATTCTCCGTTCCCACTGCCGGCCAATGTGGCCACCCCCGCATTGAATGTGTGAGAAATCCTGCTGCTAAGGGCTGGATTTTTAGGCCCCGCCCACCGCAAGGTCGCCACGGGCCCAGGCAGGAATTTCCGGTCACCAGGTGGGCGTGGCCGAAGAATCCTGCCCCAATTTTTTATGAGCCCAATGCTGACATTGATCAATTTTACCCCAAAAGGCAATAAATAGAATTGAATTTCTTCAGCCTATTTGGAATTTGGAAATGTACAAATTGGCAAGTATTTAAAAGGAATATGGTCAGGTGGGGCAGATTTACCTGACGCACATTTGCAATTGCTAATAGTCCACCCTGTGTATAAATGAGTAACGATGGATGTCAAACTGCAATGCAGGGTCCCAGGAAGTTCCTAGCCCCTACGTTTGGAATCACTGTCCAGAATTTAACACTGTTCACTGCCAGGATTCTTCAAACCATCTCAGGTGAATTCTATTACATGTGTAAAAGCCATGCATCAATACAAGTCTGTCATAGACTTTTAAAATGATTCACAGATTCAAAACAATTTAAAACCAAGAGAAAGGAATTAAGTTATTTCACAATGGGTTTTTTCCAATCCAGAGCCAAAAGTCTGCAAGCCGTTATAATTACTCTCTGACCTAATGGGCCCAAAAATCCATCAAGCAGCAATGCTCGTAGAGAGGGATCTCTGCCTGCTGATGAATTGCGTTACTGACCCTGCCATAATTCATTACCATGTTGAATGGCAGGCTAGAAATGACCCATTGGAATAAAATGGTAGACTGCAGAGTGAATAGTACATGCAACCAGCTTACAAACCTGCAGACTTAGGTTGTTTATGAGTTTCTAGAGGCACATCAGGCAAGTGATATGTTTTCTCCTTTAAGTGTAGTCAGGATGGTTGACTGCAGTGATTTCTTATCAAAGGATTGTTTTGCTATTTCTCCCAAGACTTCATCATGACGTCAGCTTATTTTTAAAAATTCATTCAGAGATTTGTTCCTTCCTTCCTCTTATGTGGATTCACACCCAAGTTAAACTTGACTTTACACTTATTTGTATTGGCGAAAGCTGATACCCTATTTGGGTAAGCATATTTAAATAATATATACATTTTTGTTTAAATTCATTTAAAGGTTGTGGAGTTTGCTGGTTAAGCTAGCATTTATTACCCATTCCCAATTGCCCTCAAGAAGGTAACAGTGAGTCACCTTTTTGAACTACTGCAATCTGTGTGGCTTTCCAGGATTTTGACCATGTAATGGATTTTGATGGTGTGATTTAAGAGGGAAACTTGGTGGATTTTATATATGTCTTCTCCCCTTATTCTCCTGGGTTTTAGAGATGATGGCGGAATCCTCTGTCCCGTCGTACCCATTTCTGGTGTGGCGTGTACCCGCTGGCAGCGGCATTCTCCGTCCCGGCAGCCGGCCAATTGTGTTTCCGTCAGGAAATCCATGGGCTTGGGTGTGCTGTTGGAGAACAGAGGATCCCGCTGACGGAGAATCTAGCCCAATTGGTTTGGGAGGGATTGTCGAAGAAGCTTTTGTGAGTTCCTGCGTTCTATCTTGCAAATGGTGCACACAGCAGCCAAATTCTTTAGTGTACACATCACCAACAATCTGTTCTGGTTCACCCACATCGAAGCTACGACCAAGAAAGCACACCAGTGCCTATACTTCCTCAGGAAACTAAGGAAACTAAGGAAATTCGGCATTCCACACTGACTCTTCCCAAGATTTACAGATGCACCATGGAAAGCATCCTATCTGGCTGCATTAAGGCTTGGTATGGCAACTGCTCAGGCCAAGACCGTGAGAACCTTCAGAGAGTTTTGAACACAGCCCAGTCCATCACGCGAACCTGCCTCCCATCCATTGACTCTGTCTATACCTCCTGCTGCCTTGGGAAAGCACAGTAAAAAATCTTCCAACATCAGGTTAAAGTCCAACAGGGTTGTTTCGAATCACTAGCTTTTGGAGTGCAGATTCAAAAACAGCTGTTACCAAACTCCTGAATGACCCTCTTTTGGACTGAACTGATCTCTCCAGGCATCTTCTCTGCTGTGTAGCACTACACTCCGTATGCTTCACCCGATGCCTATGTCTATGCATTTACATTATGTATTTATCACATGTCCTATGTTTGTCATGTATGGAACAATCTGCCTCGACTGTACGCAGAACAATACTTTTCACTGTACCTCGGTACACGTGACAATAAAATCTAAATCTAAATCAAAGTGCACTGGAGGTAGAAGGTAAAATTTGAGGCAGTGGATGAAGTGCCAATCAAGTGGGTTGCTCTATCCTAGATTGTGTTGACTTTCTTGAGCGATGTTCAAGTTCCACTCATCCAAAAAAGTGGAAGGTATTCCACCACATTACTTACTTTTGTCATCTAAATGATTGAAAAGCTCTGGGGAATCAGAGGGTGATTCATTTACTGCAGAATAAGGTGACCTCCATGACGTTGAAGGTGGGGAACCAATGATAATAATGTACAGAACGTCATGGGGATGTGGTTGCACTCTCACTTGCTGGAGATGGTTATTGTCTCCCTTTTTTTTTGACGCATGTATTACTTGCCATTTATCAGCCCAAACCAGAATATTGTCCAGTCTTTGCAGCATGTGGTCTGCAAAAATGAAGAAAGGCAAATAAGGCAATCACCAGGAAGGGCCTTTATAATATAAATTGTAAGAAGTTGAGACCCCAGCACTGATACCTGTGACACATCACTCAATACGTCTGTTAACCAGAAAATGACCCATTTATGTCTAGTCTCTGTTTGACAAGATGTCTGGTAGTTTCTCCAACTGAGAATCAGGCTCTAAGCCAAAGGCCCAGAAGGGAATTTAAAAAAACTAGAAAGTGAATCAAAGAAACTGGTGGCTCACATAGAAAGAAATCCAAAAGGTCTTCTATTGGCATTCGTATAGTTATTAGCTGATAAATGGAATGGGTCCAATTGGAGCCTGAAAAGAGATTATGCCCAGGGACGCAGGGCTCATAGTTGATGGACTAAATTAATACTCAGTGTTGGAGGGCATTTTGTGATACTGGACTATGATATAAATTATAGGTGGCCTTGTAACTACATTTGCGCTCCTATATTATTTTTGAATAGTTCTGATGAAACAAAAGGTACTCATTGGCTTAGATGTCTGTTTAGAAGAGGCAATTTGTAGAAATAGATAGTGTATGCACAATGCTGTTAATATCAGAAAAGACAGAAAATGGCTGTTAGCTATTTTGTGATATTAATGACACAAAATGGCTGAACAAGCCTCATTCCCTGCAAACTGTCTCATGTAAACCAACTGTGGGTATGTATAGGGAGGGTCCCAACAGCCGCTGATAACAGCTTCACAGAACAAGACATGTAATGTATCCGTGATAAAGCTCAAGGACTACAGCTGTAGATAGGACACATCATTATGTTAGTTTTGAATGACTTCTGCTGTATGAAGTTAGGGGCGGGTAAGACAACACCCACTTTAACCATATATGTGATAACTGGGGTGCTAGGAAAATTGATTGACTCCATGTAATAAGTGTGACGCGAATATAGTTGATTGATTGTATATAAATGAGAATAAAACTAATTCCGCCCCTTGAATCTGTATATTAACCCGTGTGAGCCTTAGCTCGAGTGAGATAAGGTGCTATCAAAGGCTGCGGAGTCTGAGACCTTCCCTCCCAGAATTCTGACATAATAAACTGCTTTTTTAACTTATACTCAGGCCTTCGTGTGAATATTTTCACCTCTAACACTCAGCATGGGCAAAATTCTCCGACCCCACGCAGGGTCGGAGAATCGGCCAGCGGCGGCGTTATTCCCGCTCCCGCCGGGTTTTGAATTTTCCGAGCGGCCAAAAACCGGCGTTGTGCAAATCCCGCCGGCAGCCTCTGAGAACAGCTGGCGCCAGCGGGATGTCATTTAATTTTTAATGTCAACAAACCTCCGGCCCGGATGGACCGAAGTCCCGCCGACGTGGCCACGAGTCACGTCGGCAAAAATCACAGTAGGTTTATAACGGCGTCAACCATTGATGATGGTTGACGCCGTTCAGTAACCTATATCGAGTGCGGGGGTAGCGGCGTTGGAGAGGGGTGGATTGGGGGGAGAGGGGTGGATTGGGAGGAAGAGGGGTGGATTGGGGGGAGAGGGGTGGATTGGGGGGAGAGGGGTGGATTGGGGGGAGAGACGGGGTTGCGGTGTTGAGGGGGGGGTTGCGGCATTGAGGGGGGGTTGCGGCGTTGAGAGGGGGGGTTGTGGCATTGAGGGGGGGTTGCGGCGTTGAGGGGGGGTTGCGGCGTTGAGAGGGGGGTTGCGGCGTTGAGGGGGGGTTGCGGCGTTGAGAGGGGGGGTTGCGGCGTTGAGAGGGGGGGTTGCGGCGTTGAGAGGGAGGGTTGCGGCGTTGAGAGGGGGTTGCGGCGTTGAGGGGGGTTGCGGCGTTGAGAGGGGGGGTTGCGGCGTTGAGGGGGGGTTGCAGCGTTGAGAGGGGGGTTGCAGCGTTGAGAGGGGGGTTGCGGTGTTGAGGGGGGGTTGCGGCGCTGAGAGGGGGGGATGCGGCGTTGAGAGGGGGGGTTGCGGCGTTGAGGGGGGGTTGTGGCGTTGAGAGGAGAGGAGGGGGGGTACCGCCATTGAGAGGAGAGGGGGGGGGGGTACCGGCATTGAGAGGAGGGGGTGGTACCGGCGTTGAGAGGAGAGGAGGGGTACCGGCGTTGAGAGGAGAGGGGGGGGGAACCGGCGTTGAGAGGAGAGGGGGGGGGTACCGGCGTTGAGAGGAGAGGGGAGGTACCGGCGTTGAGAGGAGAGGGGGGGGGGTACCGGCGTTGAGAGGAGAGGAGAGGAGGGGGGGGGGGGGTACCGGCGTTGAAAGGAGAGGGGGGGGGATACCGGCATTGAGAGAGAGTGGGGGCGGCGTTGGAGGGGGGTAGGGGTGATGGGGAGGGGGGGAGGGGTGGTAGGGAGGGGGGGAGGGGTGGTGGAGGGGGGTAGCGGCGTTGGAGGGGGGTAGGGGTGGTGGGGGGGTTGGGGTAGGGGGCAGTGGCGTGCAGAGGGGGGGCGACGGATGCCCGGGGCCAACGCACCGTCACCACCCCTCTGCAAGCCCCTGCCCCCTACCCCAACCCCCTCCTCACCACCCCTACCCCCCTCCAACACTCCTACCCCCCTCACCACCCCTACCCCCCTCCAACGCCCCTACCCCCTCCAACGCCCCTACCCCCCTCACCACCCCTACCCCCCTCCAATGCCCCTACACCCCTCACTACCCCTATCCCCCTCCCCACCACCCCTACCCCCCTCCAACGCCGCCCCCCCTCTCTCTCAACGCCGGTACCCCCCCTCTCCTCTCAACGCCGGTACCCCCCCCTCCTCTCAACGCCGGTACCCCCCCATCCTCTCAACGCCGGTACCCACCCCTCTCTCAATGGCAGTACCCCCCCCCTCTCCTCTCAACGCCGGTACTCCCCCCCCTCTCCTCTCAACGCCGGTACCACCCCCCTCCTCTCAACGCCGGTACCCCCCCCTCTCCTCTCAACGCCGGTACCCCCCCCCCTCTCCTCTCAACGCCGGTACCCCTCCCCTCGCCTCTCAACGCCGGTACCCCCCCCCCCTCTCCTCTCAACGCCGGTAGCCCCCCTCTCCTCTCAATGCCGGTACCCCCCCCCCTCTCTCCTCTCAACGCCGGTACCCCCCCCTCTCCTCTCAACGCCGGTACCCCCCCTCTCCTCTCAACGCCGGTGCCCCCCCCTCTCCTCTCAACGCGGTACCCCCCCCTCTCCTCTCAACGCCGGTACCCCCCCCTCTCCTCTCAACGCCGGTACCCCCTCCCCTCTCCTCTCAACGCCGGTACCCCCCCCCTCCTCTCAACGCCGGTACCCACCCCTCTCCTCTCAACGCCGGTACCCCCCCTCTCCTCTCAACGCTGGTACCCCCCCCTCTCCTCTCAACGCCGGTACCCCCCCTCTCCTCTCAACGCCGGTACCCCCCCCCTCTCCTCTCAACGCCGGTACCCCCCCTCTCCTCTCAACGCAAGTACCCCCCCTCCTCTCAACGCCGGTACCCCCCCCCCCTCCTCTCAACGCCGGTACCCCCCCCTCTCCTCTCAACGCCGGTACCCCCCCCTCTCCTCTCAACGCCGGTACCCCCCCCCTCTCCTCTCAACGCCGGTACCCCCCCCCTCTCCTCTCAACGCCGGTACCCCCCCCTCTCCTCTCAACGCCGGTACCCCCCTCCCCTCTCCTCTCAACGCCGGTACCCACCCCTCTCCTCTCAACGCCGGTACCCCCCCCTCTCCTCTCAACGCCGGTACCCCCCCCTCTCCTCTCAACGCCGGTACCCCCCCCTCCTCTCAACGCCGGTACCCCCCCTCTCCTCTCAACGCTGGTACCCCCCCTCCTCTCAACGCCGGTACCCCCCCCCCCTCTCAACGCCGGTACCCCCCTCTCTCCTCTCAACGCCGGTACCCCCCCTCCTCTCAACGCCGGTACCCCCCCCTCTCTACTCTCAACGCCGGTACCCCCCCCCTCTCCTCTCATCGCTGGTACCCCCCCCCCTCTCCTCTCCTCTCAACGCCGGTACCCGTCCCCTCTCTCTCAACGCGCCACTTCCGCAGCGGGTGAAACTGACACGTATAGTGTCAGTCCGCTGCTGGCCCTTTCGGAAACGGAGATTTACAGCTTAAAAGAAGGCCCCGACGCCGGAGTCATCCGCACCGCTTTTGCCCGTCGGAAATGGGCGTCACGCAGGTCGTCGGAGAATTTCGCCCCATATGTCTTTACCAAGAAAGTAGATGCTGCTAAATTCATGGTGATAGAGGAGGTCGTTTAGATACTTCATGAATTTAAAATTTACAAGGAGGAGATATTAAATAGGCTGGATGACCTCAAAGATGATAAGCCAACAGGACAAGATCAAATGCATCCAGGGATACTGTAGGAATAAAAGGTGGAAATTTTGAAAACCAATGTTCCAATGTTCCTTAAGTTCGATTTTCTGCTAGATTACTGTCTGTGCAGAGTCTGCACGTTCTCCCCGTGTCTGCATGGGTTTCCTCCGGGTGCTCCGGTTTCTCCCACAGTCCAAAAATGTGCAGGTTAGGTGGATTGGCCATGATAAAACTGCCCTTAGTGACCAAAACAATGTTAAGAAGGGTTATTGGGTTACGGGGATATGGTGGAAGTGAGGGCTTAAGTGGGTCGGTGCAGACTCGATGGGCCGAAAGGCCTCCTTCTGCACTGTACGTTCTATGTTCTATGTACAGGAGTGGTGCCAGAGGACTGGAGAATTGTAGATATTACAGCCTTGATGAAAAAAGGGTCTAAAGATAAGCCCAGCAACTGCAGGCCAGTCAGTTGCACCTGAGCGCTGGGGGAGTGTTTAGAATGATAAGTTAGGACAAAATTAAGAGTCAATGGGGAAAATGTGGCTTAATTAAGGAAAGCTGCTATAGAACGTTATAGTCTGCATCTTCCCACTTGACTATATGTACGAATGTCTTCAACAAGTGTGAGCATGCACGTGTGATGTCATTGGTAGCATGGGCTTGTCTGGACTATCAGTGAGTTTGTGGATGAGCACGAGGTGTTGACTGAGTATGCGGAAAGGTTGGGACATTTTATCCTTGCAAACGGAATTGCAGATGAAGCTGCACAACTCTCAATTCTCCTGAGTGTCGGTGGGAAAAAAAAGATACGCTAATAAGGAATTTCGAAACACCACGGAACTGGACAATATCATCATAGAATCCCTACAATGCAGAAGGAGGCCACTTGACGCATCGAATTTGCATCGACTCTCTGAAAGAGCACGTTACCTAGGCCCAATGTCCCATCCTATCCTGTAACCTCATAACCCCACCTAACCTGCACATCCCTGGACACTGAGGTGCAATTTAGCATGGCCAATTGATCTAGTCTGCACATCTTTGGACTGTAGGAGGAAACCGGAAGGCCCACGCAGACACAGGGAGAAAGTGCAAACTCCACACAGACAGTCACCCAAAGCTGGAAGTGAACCCAGGTCCCTTTGTCACTGAAGTACGTCAACTCAGAATCATAGAATACTGCAGCAGGAGGCCATTCGACCCACCAAGTCGACAGCAATCCTCTGAAATAGCACTGCACCAGAAAATAGACCCTTGTCAGGAAAGCCCTCAGAAGAGACCCCTGTCTGGAAGACCCCAAAAGAGAAAACCCTGTCAGAAAGCCCCCCAGAAAAGACACCCCTCCCTGGAAACCCCCCAAAAGAGAGACCCTGGTCTGGAAGCACCCCCCCCCCCCCCCCCGCCCCAGTAGAGATCCCTGTCAGGAAGCCCCCTCAGAAAGAGACAACTGTCTGAAGACCCAGAAGATATAACCCTGTCAGTCAGGAAGCCCCTCAGAAAAGAGACCCCTGTCAGGAAGCCCCCACAGTAGAGACCCCTGTCAGGAAGCCCCTCAGAAAAGAGACCCCTGTCAGGAAGCCCCCCTGAAGAGAGACCCCTGTCAGGAAGCCCCCCAGAAGAAGCTACTTAGCAGCCCAGATAGAGGCAGTGAAAAAAACCTCTACTATAACACTCACTGGGGCGAAACATCTGCTGACTCAGACACAGGAAGTACCATATGTCAATTCCTGGTAAGCATTGTTTAAAAGCATTGCTTAAACAGAATTAAGTGCTCTCAATTTCCAGCTGACCACTTCAAAATCACTCACCTTGAAGGGAGGTGATTGGAAAACACATAATTCTGTTAGAAGTGATCCAGGAGCTGTTAATCGAAGATTGATGTTCATAAACATTTTGGTTAGAGCGCTTCAGAGTTACTCAGCCATGAAAGGAGATAAATGGAACAATTCTGACAGTTGTGGTGTGTGGAAACTGTCAATTGGAGTCACCAATGGTTCTACGCAGATTACAATATGGCCACAAAGTTCCTGAAAGACTGACGGACGATTGGAAAATATGTGTTATTATGTTTCTTTCCTTAAGGGGGATTGAAATTGAATGGGGGAGAAAGTGTTATAAAGTGTTACAGTTAGCATCGTCCTCTTTGATTTTTTTGTATGGATGCCTCTAACAAGTGTGAGCACGCACGTGTGACATCATCGAAAGCATTGGCTTGTGTGGGTTTTCAGTATTGCCAGAGGAATTTGTGTATAGTTGAGTACTGTTGCTGGTGCCTGAAGTCAGGCATGAGTAAAGAAGAGTGAATTTTTACACAGCGTTCGACTACCTTTTTGTGGTCAAGTTACCACAAAGGTTAACATGGATTTGTTGAGAGCAAATCATGTTTAACTAGGTTGCTTTAGTTTTTTGATGTGGTAACAGCAAGAATAGATGTGGATGTGAGGATTATATGGTTGATGTGGTACACACTAAAAGGCATTTGATAAAGTGCCACGAAACAGACTTGTGAGCAGTTAGAGCTCATGGAATAAAAGGGACAGTGATTTAGTGACAGAAAGCAGAGTAGTGGTGAACAATTGTTTTTAAAACTGTGGGAAGCTTTATAGTGGAGTCCACCTGGGTTAGGACCCCAAGCTCTTCTTGATGTTTGTTAATGGGCCAGACCTAGGTGTATAAGGCGCAATTTCAAAATTTGCGAATGGCACGAAACTTGGCAATATTGTGAAACTATGAGGTAGACCTTGTAAAACTTCAAAAGGACATATAGATTGAATGGATGAATGAATGAGAGAAATTTTTGGAAAAGTGGCCAATGAAATTTAATGCAGATAAGTGTGAAGTGATTTATTTTGGTAGGCGTTATAAAATAATGGGTACAATTCTAGCGGATGTGCAGAAGAAGAAGGACCTGGAGATATATGTGTGCAAATCATTGTTGCTTTGATACCTTCTTTTCAAATAAATTTAAAGTACCCAACTTTTTTTTCCAATTAAGGGGCAAATTAGTGTGGCCAATCCACCTAACCAGCACATCTTTGGGTTGTGGGGGTGAAGCCCATGCAGACACGGGGAGAATGTGCAAACTCCACACAGACAGTGACCCAGGGCCAGGATTCGAACCCGGGTCCTCAGCGCCGTAATCCCAGTGCTAACCACTGCGCCATGTGCCGCCCGATGCTTTGATACCTGCATGTGTCAGCCAGCCCACGCCACATCTTCAGTGGAAGTGGATGCAAGGAGCTCAACTACTGCTCCACAAAAAGTTGAAAAGTCGGTGCTTGAGCACTGAACTGGCAAGTATCTGATTTAATATTCTTCTGATTGAAGAATTCCCAGATCAAGTCACCTTTATACATTTTCACGGTGGAGAATGTGGTCAGGGAGCAATGAAACACTGGCTGTGTTAAAGCTGTTATCCACTGAGAGGATGATTGTCTCTTTAACCTTGCATGGTCATGGTGCTTGTGGAAGATTTATGAGTTTTAGGATGGAATTGACATGGATTGCGAGAATGAGTCAGTGGGGGTGAAATTAATCTTGGGTAGCAGTCCAGAATGATCAAAAGCAAACTGGCAGCGTAGCTTCCAATCCACCTGATCCTCTACTCCATGGAAAAGAAAATTAGGCCCAGTGTAAAGGAGGCTACTGATATGTTATAGCTCACTTTGCTGATATGCTCTCCCCAAGCCAGCATCCAAGATGAATTTTACTCTCAGAATGTGTATGCACTTGTATGTGGCTGTACATATGTGTGTGATAACTGTGTCTCTATGCACATGGTCCATCAATACAATGCCACACAGCTGGTAGCTGTTACCAATAACGCAGTAAGAGAGACAAGTGATGTAAATGGAATCCAGGTTAATATCAGCCAGGTGGCTGTTTCACTACTACATCTGGGAACCATTCATCATTATAATTAGTCAGTGCTGTCATTAGCATGAAGCTGAGACCAGCTGCTACCTCATTTTGCAAATGCTTCGTTAACTCTTCAACACTGTGGAGATGGGCGTATTCAGACTCTCAGATCTGCTCAATGATGATGTATATCATCGAGGTTCTAAAAAATCAGTCTTAAAGAGACTGAATCAGCAGAACAGATACTTATATTCAGCAGAGGGTGATGATATGATGGACCAACTTACTGAACTAATGATCAACAACTTCTACTTAACAATCCATTCACTGATTGAAATCTGCAGATGGGATAACAATATGAGGTGCTGAGTAGTGACACTGTGAGCCACACAATTGGGAGATTTCGGAACATGCTAGTATTCCTCGTATGCATCCAGTTTCTGATCTCAGTAGAGAGATATGAGTTGAATGAAGGTAGATTATTCCACACCAGAAGACGGAGAGTTTTACTCAGTTCCAAGGTAACCTCACAGATTTCCTGGCAACTCAGAGCAGAGGCTTTATTGCTAACACTCAACTCATCATCTGGGTTGAGCAGGCAGAGAGCTGAGGCTCCAAACAAGTGAGAGCCAAATGGGTAGAAATTTATGTTACAAATAGCATAATAGCTCTTGCAGATAAACATATGTGCACCTCAGATACAGGGTCAAAGGTGAAGATGGAGCAGTTGTAAAAGTGACCCTGTATAAAAGCTCCCAGTCTGGTGGTAGCATATCTTTTAATGGCTGTTCAATGATGAGGTTCATTTGAATTCAACCTCACTGGAGATGTCACATCAACTTTCTATAAAATCATTGCATTCAACACACTATGAAACATCAATTAGCAACAATGAAGCCTGAACAAAAGCTAAAATCTAGCCATGCCAGTTAGCTATTGGCTGCACATAATTGATTAACGTACACCTTGGCCTCCCTGAGTATGCCAGAGCGAGGAACTTGTTAAATCACAATGAACAGGCTGTGAATCGAATTCCTAACATGTCTAATTGGTTGTAAACAATAAAAGATCAGCAGGCGATGTGCTAATCTTCAAGCTAATGTGAATGTTAAAGAGTATCAACATCTGATTTAGAGTAGGAACTGAGCAATTTCCCATTAATGACTGAGTTCTTAACACCAGATAAATCTTTGGTACAAGCTGTATATCTTGCAACAAAACATCAACATGGGCTCAGATTTTCATTCCAGGCTTGGGTGCGCAGTGTTGGGAGATTTCCCAGCTCGATGAAAGCGATGTTTAAAAATGTCCACCCGCAGCTCTGAACCTGCGCTTCGGTTTGGGGGTGGCTGAAATAAGAGTTGGGGCGGGCAATCCAGAACAAATGTGGAGGTTGCCAGAGGGAGGCTGAGTGGGAGGCCAGTGTTTAAATAACTTTTTAAAAAGCAAAAAGCATCCTTCTAGCCCTCATGCCTCACTCTCCCACACACTCCCTATGCCCCATTCATGCCAAACTAGGTCAATGCTTGCTCCCCATGGCGACTCATGCTCACAATGCCAACCTTTATCCCTCACCCACACCCCATGGACTATGATAGCCCCATCACAAAGTCGTGCAACTCATGCCAACCACCACCCTTTGTCCTTATTCCTCCATGCCAACTCACACACCTGCCTTGACCACTTCCTTGGCAGATTTGGTAGCTTTGACACTTCCTGGACAGCAATGGAATTTTCTGGACAGTTTTGAAAGTTTTGTCATTCCTTGTACAGTTTGATAGCTTCATCACTCCCTGGCCAGCTGGACAGTTTCTTGGCAATTCTTTGTCAGGTGGACACTTCCTTCACAGCTGGAAAGTTCATTGACAGCTGGTCCAGTGGGTCTGTGTGCAAAAAGCCCATAATCATATTTAATTCTATCATCTCAAAGGGTTCCTTACCTCTCCTAAAGGGTACTTTATCTCTCCCAAAGTTGTCCCAGAACGCTGTCCAAAGGGGAATATCCTAGCAATCCATATAATCCAACAAGTTAGTACCTCCTCTTAACTGGTTTGCTCTGCACATTCCACCATTCATGCAGCTAGGATTCAAAAATTCCAAGTCAGTGGTGGCAACTGGTGATTTAAATGGCCAACTGACTCTGTGATTCGCATAAGTGTGAACCCCAACCTGACACCATTCCCACCCCGGCAAAAAGTGGGAAATGCCAGATTCAGGAGGTCAGATTCAGAAAATGTAGCCATCATTTGGAGCGGGAGATTCTCTGTTGCGGTCAAAATTTGGGCCACGGTTAAAATGTACCAAATCCATCAAATGGGTCATAGGGGATGGATAAATGGCATTTGTGCCTTTTATCTTTCTTGCCTTCTTTTGCTTGTGTTTTTCTCGCTCCCTCTTTTTCTTACAAGCTTTTGTTACTATTTTGGAATCTCCATGTTAAAAGTCAGTTTCACGCATCACCTAACTCTATTACTTTTGATGATTCTGCCCTGTAATAATCAATTTCCTTCACATTATACAACCTCGCCATTCCAGTCCCCTCACAGTGCACTGGCTAAATCACAACATCTTGATCTCGACTGTGCCTTTAAATGGGAAAGTGAAAATCTTCTTCCATTCAATTCTTCAAAGACACAGCAGAGTGAGTTTTCCAGCTGGCAAGCTTGCTTCCCCTCAATGTGGAAGTGATGTGCAGGGACTGGAAAATCAGGCTGCAATCCATTTTGACACATTACTGCTTAATTTGCAGTGACATGATCAATTGGCATGATTTTTAAACTAGCTTAAAATGCTTCCTCACTTTGTGTGAAATATCTTAATTATAACGTGTAATTGAATGGAAATATCTGCACCATTTCCTATTTAGGGTGGGAGTACATTATGGGCTCTGCTCAGGTGTAAAGGAAAGGCTACGTTTGATAAACAAACTCTTATAACGGCAGTACTTTTTCATTTTATTCCATCCATGGATTTTTAAGTTTTCAGATTTTTGGGGTCATCAGAGCATATAGAAACAAAAGCATCCAAATATTGGAAAGCCAATTGTAATTGAAGCACTTAACTAATTTAGCAAATTAGAATATCGTAAAAGAGGGAATGAAAATTAGCTCAGAGAATATATACTTTGACTGCAGTTCAGGGAGCAACAAAGCACCTAACTAAAAGCTCCAAAGTCCCATGCTGGTTGCCAAGTGAATATAAAATTAATGTTGCAGATTGCTTTTAAGCTAGTTTATGGTTGAATGGTAGAAGATGAAAGAAACAGACCATCTAACAGTGCAGCAGCCAGACAGTTAGAACCTGACCTTATGCCACCAGATGAAATTATGAACAAATGAATGTAACAGTGACCAAGGAGAACTACCTCAGGCTCTAGGTTACCAGGGAGACAGTTACAAAGCTATGCTATCTGCTGTTCGAACACCTGCATAGTGACGGCACTAACAATAGCAGCCAAAGCCATAATCATCCTCAACTTTTCCGCATCTGCCTTTTTCCAGATGAAGGATCATCTGAAGGATGAGACAATATGCTGCTTAAAGATATGTTGAACAAATGACTGACACATTGGTAAGTCTGACCAGCATTTTAGTTTATTTGTCAATGTTTACCAAAATACAGAGGTTCATTGATAGTGTCACAGACAGAAATGTATTTTTTTCTCTTATTGCTAGTACTCAGTATGTTCTGCAGGAAAGACCTGTGCCTTTGCTTATTCTTGGATTGTTCATTCCAATTGCACAATTCAGCAGCAAGCTTTTGTGAGTTTAAAATAAATTTTATTTATTCTCACACACTTACCCTAAATTGATACAATGTCACACACCCAGTCTCATACACACACACACAACAAATAAAGAATGCACTTTTACAGATTACTTCTACCACTGACTGTGAGAGGGCTGGAGTTAATTCAGTTTATAGAATAGATTGAAATTCATACAAAGCAGAAGGAGGCCATTTGGCCCATCGAGTCTGCACCAACTCTCTGAAAGAGCACCCTACCTAGGCCTACTACCCGTAAACCCATAACCCCACCTAACCTTTTAGCACTAAGCGACGATTTACCATAGCCAATCCACCTATCCTGCACATCTTTGGAGTTTTATGATTTACAATTCCCCGTGGCAGACCTATGGTTTCATGAATGGGTTTGATGATTTAAAGTTGAAGTGAATGTCTTGAAAAGTGAATGGTTGACAGCAGGTTGTGAGGTTTCTGGTAGTTGAAGTTGGTTCTTGGATGGACTTTGAATCTGGAACAGGTTAAGTATTTTGACTGCTAAATGATTTACAGCTAGTTTCAAAGTCTGGTTCTGAAACAGGCTGATGACTGATGGTTTTGATGATCTGCAGAGTCCTGGAGTACTCATTGTGGAATCCTTGAAGTCAGCTTCAAATCCATGACCACTGGGATTATTTGGTCAGGGTAGGCCATTGTGATACACTGGAATATTAATCATGGTCATTGAGTTTCAATCTTTACTTTTGTCCAGTATGAAACATGGAGACAGGCAGCCTGGAAACTTTATAGTCTTTAGGTGTTGGCCCATCCTTAAACAATGAGAGTGTGAATTACATACATGGTTATGAGATATCCTCACCAATATCCATATTTAATTAGGTATTCACCAGAGACCTGGGGCAGTATTCTCCGACCCACCGCAGGGTCGGGGAATCGTCCGAGGCCTTCGTAAATCCTGCCCCGCTGTGGCCGGAATTCTCCGTCACCCGGGAATCCGCCGGTTGGCGGGCACCCCGTAGAGATTCTCTGGCCCGCGATTGGCCGAAGTCCCGCCGCTGTCAGGCCTCTCCCGCCGACGTGGTTTAAACCACCTCTGGTGCCGGTGGGAGCAGGCGGCGCGAGCGGGCCCCGGGGTCCTGGGGGGGGCGCGGGGCGATCGGACCCCAGGGGGTGCCCCCACGGTGGCCTGGCCCACAATCAGGACCCACCGATTGGCAGGCGGGCCTGTGCCGTGGGGGCACTCTGTTGCTCGTTCTGGGTGAGTGTGCTTAACACTCAATTTGGCTCTGTTTTATTCATTAGCTTTGGAGTCGCCAGGTATCGTTAAGATAACGCCACAAGTTTCAAGGTCAAGTTCAAAGCAATAAAACCATACACCAATTAGTAAGTTCAAACAAATGAGTTTAGTATAATACAATTATAAACTACTCATGCACACGCTAAGATGACTAAACTATTCCTACCACTAAATAGACCAATACTTATCTGAATAAGGAACTGCCGGATCAGGGGACAAGGCCTCTTGCTCTGCACTGGGTCCGCAGACTTCAGGTTGGTACGGGTTAAAAGGGGTCAGGAGTGTCTATCTCTGGTAGCGATCGTTGTGAGACACTTACTTGCTGGCGGCTGCTGTCCGAACCTCTCCTCTCTCTCGGTGAAGGTCTTCTTCGGTAAAAAGCTGGTCGAGATGGCTGGTCAAGAGAGGAGGGCTGGTCAAGAAGAACAAACTAAGTTTGGGACCTGTCTTTTATAGGTCCTAGGGCTTCGCGCCCTTTTGTGCGGACCCTCTAGCTGCTGGCGATCGATTGGGTCTCTTCCCAATCGATTTGTTTGAATCCTCCCAATATTGAGGCTGTCCCTCGGCTACTGGGCAGGCCTTCAGGTGCTTTGTCTTCGAACCCCGCTGGTGCCGGGGTGTTTGGTATCCTATACAATGTTGTAATCACTTCCCTATTTGTGTCCATTGACCCTGGGATCGTTCCATTACCATGTTAACCGTCCCAGAGATTGCCTTATTAGTATGCGGAATGTTCGTTTCGGTGCTTTCTGCTCTCTTAGCAGACAGAATACACAGCGGCTTGGTGCAGCCTGCTTGTTCTGCAAACTTTGTCCATTTTACCCTGCAAGCTTTGCGTTCCTCCATTTTGTATTGAGGGAATGGCCAACTTCGGTGGCGACAACTCTTTTTCCTCCGCCGCCGCCATGTCCTCCACCATGACGGAGGCGGAAGTGACCCCCCCTACCGCGCATGCGCCGGTGATGACGTCAGCGGCCGCTGACGCTCCGGCGCATGTGTTGAGTCATGCTGACCGGCGAAGGCCTTTCGGCCAGTCCCGACGATAGTCAGTGTGGCGCCAAAGGCCGTTGGTGCCAGTCGGCGGAGCGGGAGCCACTCCGGCGCGGGCCTAGCCCCAAAAGGTGGGGAGGCCCGACGCCGGAGTGGTTCTCACCACTCCGGTACGCTGGGACACCCCGCCCCGCAAGGTAGGGGAGAATCCCGGCCCTGTCTTTAAGCCAAATAGCACATAATTTACAGCAGCAATCTAGGCCACTAGTGTATATCCAATTTGTTAAATTATTAACTGAAAGCTCATAATTTGACATGTCTGTACTGGGCATGACAATAGCTTGAAGGCAGGAAATTCTTCTCCCACTCTTGCTTCGCCAATTGCTTTTTTTTTGGCTTGACTGTCCCGGCTTGAGACAATTCACATCTCTTTAATCTGGGATTACCCCTCTCTCTAGATCTGTAAAGACTTAATTACCTGCAAATGCTTGCATTCAATGTATCGTCTTGCAACTTTGACTTTGTCTATATCTATATGTTTCTGGAACATACCTCTTCATTCACCTGAGGAAGGAACAGTGCTCCGAAAGCTATGATTTGAAACAAACCTGTTGAACTTTAACCTGTTGTTGTAAGACTTCTTACTGTGCTCACCCCAGTCCAACGCCAGCATCTCCACATTATTGCTTTTTTTTTGGCACACTGTAATTCACCTGTTTCTACGCCTTCATGTTTTATAGCTGTGCTGATGCTGTCAAACATTTGTTCAAAATACGAGATTTTGCAAGGTGATGTCTTGCTCTGGACAGTGCTACTCCTCCAATTCCACATTGATAGAAAAGGAACAGATGTTAGAATGCTGACTCAGAGATACTTGCAAACAAAGATGTCTACATAAGGTGTTGTTTGTGCTTTAGTTGTGGTAGTGTGTATGTTTATGAATTAGCAAAAAGGGAAACAAGACATTCTAGCCATAGTTGTTTCCAGCCCCCAGCTTGCAGAAAGCCTTTCTCATCATCTTCCTCCTCCACTTCCTCAAAATTTTGATTCATTCATGCTAGGCCGGGATTTATTGCCCATCCATAACTGCCCTTGAGAAGATGGTGTTGAGTTATCTTCTTTGAACCATTGCAGTTCATGTGGCCTAGGTGCACACACAGTCATTTAGATAGGGAGTTCCAGGATTTTGACCCAGTGGCAGTGAAGGAATGGCAATATATTTCCAGTCAGGATAGTTTGTGGTTTGGAGGGAAACTTGGGAGTGGTGATATTCCAGTGTGTCTGCTGCTCTGTCCTTCTAGATGTTTGTGGTCCTGGGTTTGGAAGGTTCTATCTAAGGAGGCTTGGTGAGTTCTTGCAATGCATCTTGTAGATGATACACACTGCAGCCACTGTGCGTTGGTGGTGGAGAGAGTGAATGTTTTTGGATGAGGTGCCAGTCAAGGGAGCTGCTTTGTCTTGGATGGTGTCTAGCTTCTTGAGTGTTGTTGGAGCTGCACTCATCCAGACAAGTGGAGAGAATTCCATCACACTCCTGACTTGTGCCTTGTAAATGGTAGATAGGCTTTGGGAAATCAAGGGATGAGTTACTCGCCACAGAATTCTGAGCTTTTGACCTGCTTTTGTAACTGTGGTATTTATACAGATGGTCCAGTTCAGTTTCTGGTCAATGGTAACCCTCAGGATGTTTACAATGGGGGATTCCATGATGGTAATGCCATTTAATATCAATGGGCAATTGTTAGATTCTCTCTTGTTGGAGATGGTCATCACCTGGCTCTCTGTGGCATAAATGTTACTTGCCACTTGTCAACCCAAGCTTATATATTGTCTCGGTCTTGCTGCATTTGGACTTAGACTGTTTCAGTATCTGAGGAGTTCAGAACACTGTGCAATCATTCACAAGCATCCCCATTCTGATCTTATGAAGGAGGGAAGGCCATTGATGAAGCAGCTAAAGATGATTGAGCCTTGGACATTACTCTCAGGAACTTGTGCAGTGAGTCCTGGAACTGAGATCATCGACCATCAACAACAACAACCATCTTGCTTTGTGCTAGCTATGACTACAACTAGCAGAGAGTTCCATTGACTCCAATTTTGCTGGGGCCTCTTGATGTCACACTGAGTCAAATGCTGCCATGATGTCAAGGGCTGTCACTCTCACCTCACCTCTGGAGTTCTGCTGATTTGTCCATGTTTGAACCAAGGCTGTAATGAGGTCAGGAGTGATTGACACGGATGGAACACAAACAGAGCATCCACAATAAGATTATTGCTGAGTAAGTGCCGTTGATAACATTGTTGATGACCACTTCCATCATTTAAATAATAAATAACTTTATTATTGTTACAAGTAGGCTTATATTAACACTGCAATGAAGTTACAGTGGAAATCCCCTTTTCTGATGATCGAGAATTGACTGGTGGGACGGTGATTGGCTGGGTTGGATTTGTTCTGTTTCTTGTGTGCAGGACGTATCTGGGCAACTTTCCACATTGCTGAGTGGATACCAGTGTTGTAGTTATACTGGAACAGCCTGACTATGGGCGTGGCAAGTTCTGGAGCACAAGTCTTCAGTACTATTGATGGAATATTGTCAGAGCCCATGGACTATCCAGTTTTGTCTAGTTTCTGAGAGAGTAGAATTGGTAAGAGTATGTAAATTGGTATGTATGGATCTGAAAACCATGAGCTCTGCTGGTGATGGAATAATTGGACTTAAAGCTGTGGTTTTCGGATGGGGGGCCAGTTTAGCTCAATTGGCCGGACAGCTGGATTGTGATGCTCAATAAGGTCAACAGCACAGTTTCAATTCCCATATCATCTGAGGTTATTCATAAAGGCCCTGCCTTCTCAACCTTGCCCCCCGCTTGAGGTGTAGTGAGTCTTAGGTTAAATCCCCACAAGTCAGTTCTCCCACTCAAAGGGGAAAGCAGCCTATGGTCATCTGGGACTACAGCGACTTTATCTTACTTGCTCAGATGTAACATTGCAATGCATACATCTTGCTTGCTTGTTTACATTGAGAATTAGGGATTTCACTGTGCAAAACATTCATTCAACTAAGCTGTTAGATCGAGGGTAATGAGATGAAGAAATAAGGTGATTGATATTCCATTTTTCACTCACATCCTGCAATGGCTTACCAATAAATTACAGGCTGTTATCCATAATGATCACTTTAGGCACACTGAATAAACTGAAAATAGCATTAGAGTGTGCATGAAAGTTGTGTTTGATGTATGGGTACTTGCTAAATAAGTCGACGATGCCGATAAAGTCAGTGCCATGAACATGGAAGAGATTGGATGCGATTTTGGACCAAGAATGATTCAGAACTTCAGATGGAATCAATGGTGCTTTGTGCTGACACAACATATGTTCTTGACATGCATTGCACTTATTAATGATGATTTCAATATCATTGTCCCTACCAGGTTAACAGTATTTTTTGCAAATCTTCTCATCCAATCTATACCCACAGCACGGGAGCATTGTGGATAGCACAATGGCTTCACAGCTCCAGGATCCCAGGTTTGATTCCGGCTTGGGTCACTGTCTGTGCGGAGTCTGCACATCCTCCCCGTGTGTGCGTGGGTTTCCTCCGGGTGCTCCGGTTTCCTCCCACAGTGCAAAGATGTGCAAGTTAGGTGGATTGGCCATGATAAATTGCCCTTAGTGTCCAAAATTGGCATTAGTGCTGGATGGGGTTGCTGGGTTATGGGGATAGGGTGGAGGTGTTAACCTTGGGTAGGGTGCTCTTTCCAAGAGCTGGTGCAGACTTGATGGGCTGAATGGCCTCCTTCTGCACTGTAAATTCTATGATTCTATGAGAGATGAAGTTGTTGAAAAATAGTAGGTTACAAAGATTCCTGTAGGATGGCTTACCTGCCGTTAAAGATGACTACCTAGCCAGTCCAATAAAGGCCAAAGTGGTATCATTGGTTTACGGACATGTTGAATTGAATCAGATGGTTTTCCACAGTTTCTGGAGTAAAATCTTTTGCCATTTCTTCTTGAAGCTGGTGGCATTTACATTGCAGAAAACGTCCCAAATCAATTTGGAGAACACCTTCAGGTTTAATGTCAATGAAGTTAACTTGTATATCGAAGGATATAACTGCTGTTTTCACTAGATTAAAAAATGTACTAAGTGTATCCAATGTGACCATCGAATTACTCGCCTTACTGACCAGTAGCCATGCTTGGCATCAAGCTCCAGGAAAACCTTTGTACTTGCAACTCTAGAATTTAACTCTTCCAATGTGGGTGTTTTGCAAGGACAACATTGCAAATATGTGCTTAACCTTTGTAGATCAAGGTATATTCTCAATGACCTGTCCTTCTTTATGGCACATGTGATTGATCTGTACCAATCTGTGTGCTCATGTACTCTTCTAATGATTATGTCTGTCTCCATCTGTCTTGTATATGGACGCTGAACTTTGGTTGTAGAATTGACAGACTTGCATTTCCTGCAAGTGTAATTTTGCAGCTCCCTGAAAACTACCAATTTTGTCAAAACATCCTGGATATTCCAATGTTAGGTCATGACCGAAGTAGTGAAGTAGTTTCTGAGGTTAACCTGCCTTTCTATGTCTGATTGGTTTCATGCTTGTTTTGAGGTGAGGTCACAACAGGCCTGTAGATTTGCAATTGCTGGGCCTTTAGTTTCCATGATGTAAAATATTTGTCACATCCAGGAGAACTGATTGTACTTATATCGCAGGACTATGGATCCGGCACATGGAATTAGTGAACTGTTGTATACTGTAAATTCCATTGTGGTTGGTTATGCTATTGCCTTCCATGTCTGTAGACTCATGTCTTTTAGAATTCAGAGATTATATGTTAGCACTTGTCCCTGTGTCAACCCTGGCCAATAATGAATAGTTAAAAAAATTTTGGGAGCAGCTAATTTGAATCTTGGCAACACTTCGGATGGTGCAAAGGCATCTGTTTTCCATGAGATTGAGGGTGTAAAACGTGTCAACCACTAATAAAACAGAAAATACTGGGAAAACGCGACAGGTCTGAAAACATCTGTGGAGAGGAAAACAGAATTAACATTTTGAGTCTTCTTCAGAGTTAAAATAAATAAAGAGTGGACAACTGTGAGAAAGTCCACCTTATACCAAGTGTGAGGCCAGCACTATATGACTCTTCTTCTGAGTTAACCGCTCTTTGTCTCATCATGCACATTATTGCAAATGTCTGCTTTGTCAGTCATATATATATTTGTATCATGTATATATTTCTGATGGGATACCAGATAGTCAATCTTATTGTGTATGGTCTGTTTGGATCAGTGCATGGTTCTTTGTCGCCGCATCAGCCTTTGCTCTAGTGCATTGCTATGGCCAATGGCCCTTTCTGCCACATACCTTGCAGAATTGATAAAATTCAAACTGGGAAATTTTGTGGACATTCTGACAATATCCCTTAGATCTTCCTTCCTCTGCTGCACCTGGGATGAGCCGCAGTAGCTGATTTTGTACATTTTTCTGAATCTTCACCCATGAAGACAAACTGTGGTGGGAATGTAACACTGAGTAATGGCATCCTTGATTTTATTCAATGTTTTGTTTAGCACTACTGAATCTGCCTGATACCTTTTCAACCTTCTCTGGCCTCATTTTTATGACTTTTTCTTTGCTTTTGCCTTTGTTTGACTCTCCATTGCCTACACCTTGGTCGCCTGCCTTACTCAACTGAACTAACCAGGGGCTGGTACTCTCAACCCATTGTCGCATTCATGGAACTGAAAGGCTAGAGGGATCTGTTATTTCTTAAGACAAGGCACATGAGAAGTTATACATAGGCATGAAGCTTGAAGGCAGCAGAGCTGTGCCTTCTTTTTGGTCTGGGGTGGGGTAACCAAATAAGTCAAATCAACAAAATTGAGGATAAATTTTTATTTTTATTTTTTTTAAATAAATTTAGATTAGCCAATTATTTTTTCCAATTAAGGGGCAATTTAGTGTGGCCAATCCACCTACTCTGCACATTTTTGGATTGTGGGGGCGAAACCCACGCAGACACGGGGAGAATGTGCAAACTCCACACGGACAGTGACCCAGAGCCGGGATCGAACCTGGGACCTCAGCGCCATGAGGCGGTTGTGCTAACCACTAGGCCACCGTGCTACCCTGAGGATAAATTTAAAGGCAACCCATTAAAGAGATATTGTATCAAAGTAAACATAATCTCAAAGGAAACTTAAAACATCAAAACAATTTGTGAATACATGATTAGTTTAATTTTCCATCATTAATTCCCTAATATCACTGTCCTCCCATTCTGGGGAAGCCTACCAGCCCTGTCACACAACCACTGAAAGTGGCATTTTTGTTGCTCCATCTCATTGCGATGTACTATTTTTGTTTAATTTTCACAGCTAATTTTGAGTTTGTATCATTGGAAATATATACAGAGCAACAGCACATCCTGGCACTCTTTACTGCCCATGTGGAGGGTCAATAAGGGCAGGAACTCTTCACCTCAATCTGTTAGCAGGAGGAAGGAACTTGAGAGGACAATGGAATCATTTATCATTGGTTTGGACACCAGAGTCACGAGATTCCACTGCTTAAGAGTACCTAATAGTGCCCAATGGAAAGTGCATGCATGGCTGAAGGCATTAATGTTTCCATGGAAACCATGGTCTAAAATAGACTAATGTTAATATCAGTGGCCCAGATAGTTTAAATAGATCGGTGCTCTGCGGCAAAAACTAACATTTCAGTAACTGTCCTTCTGACCTGCACACAGTTCTGCTGGCGTTTATTTCATTCAAAAGGCTTGAGTTCTGAATTATGTTAAAAAATAACTAATTAGGAGCTATCTATATTTTAATATTCAGCTCTTCTTTCCAATACTGTCCCTGCCACCCACTGCACTGAGTTGAGCTCCATTTATATTGAGGTTCACAATTGGGTCACACAACCAGCCGAAGGTTTCTGTCAAACAGTACCAGGTTTAAAAACAATTGGATTTTGTTTACATTGTCTATTTTTTCTGGTATTTCTTTCCCTGCTACAGTTCTGCACTGATCCCAACCCCAGACACTAAGGGCTCAATTTTTTGGTCCTACTGGGGGGGGAATGAAGGCAGAGTGAAAAATGATTGGATTGGATTTGTTTATTGTCACGTGTACCGAGAGACAGTGAAAAGTTTTGTTCTGCGCGCAGCTCAGTTAGATCATTCCATACGTGAAAAGAAAATACATAATAGGGTAAACATAAAATACATAATTTAAATACGTAGACACAGTCCATAGAGGGTCCTTTAGGAGTCTGGTAACAGCAGGGAAGAAGCTGATTTTGAATCTGTTAGTGCGTGTTCTCAGACTTTTGTATCTCCTGCCTGATGGAAGAGGCTGGAAGAGAGAATAAGCCGGGTGGGAGGTGTTATATTATATTACTACTCCTGGTAGCGTGTTATATTACCTTGTGTAATATATGTTACTCATTTGCCCCTTACCAAGATGATCTTTTTTTTTTTTATAAATGTTTTTATTCAGTTTTCATATTTTATGTTGAACAAATTACAAATTGTTAGGAGAGAAAAAGAACAAAAAAAAAAAACAACAAACAAACACGCAAAAATTAACATACATATTTACAGGTAAGCATCTTCGTAGTAGTAACTGCGCCCGCCCCCCCCCCCCCCTCAACATGTTTATTTAGTTTGGTTTTGGGCCTTAGCTAGCCATCGAACCCCCGTACCGAACCTGTAGCCCCCCCCCCCCTCCCGCTACCTTCCCCCGACTATTCTTCCTCTTGTACATTGGCCACAAATAGGTCCTGGAACAGTTGCATGAATGGCTCCCACGTTCTGTGGAAGCCGTCGTCCGACCCTCGGATGGCAAATTTGATTTTCTCCATTTGGAGAGATTCCGAGAGGTCGGACAGCCAGTCCGCAGCTCTGGGCGGTGCTGCTGACCGCCAGCCAAACAGGATTCTACGGCGGGCGATCAGGGAGGCAAAGGCAAGGGCGTCCGCCCTCCTCCCCAGGAATAGATCTGGCTGTTCTGAAACCCCGAAGACCGCCACTATCGGGCATGGCTCCACCCTCACTCCCACCACTTTGGACATAACCTCGAAGAAGGCTGTCCAGTACTCCACGAGTCTGGGGCAAGACCAGAACATGTGGGCGTGGTTGGCCGGGCCTCTTTGGCACCGTTCACATCTGTCTTCCACCTCCGGGAAGAACCTACTCATACGGGTTCTTGTTAAGTGGGCTCTATGTACCACTTTTAGTTGCGTCAGGCTGAGCCTTGCGCACGTGGAGGTGGAGTTGACCCTATGCAGTGCTTCGCTCCAGAGTCCCCACCCTATCTCCATCCCCAGGTCGTCCTCCCATTTCCTTCTTGTTGCGTCCAGTACGGTGTCGTCCCTATCTACCAGTCGGTCATACATGTCACTACAGTTCCCTTTCTCTAGGATACTTGCGTCCAGTAGGTCTTCCAGTAGTGTCTGTCGTGGCGGTTGTGGGTACGTCCTTGTCTCCTTTCGTAGGAAGTTTTTGAGCTGCAGGTACCGTAGCTCGTTCCCCCCAGCTAGCTGAAACTTCTCTGTCAGTTCGTCCAGTGTTGCGATCCTGTCGTCCGTGTATAGGTCCCTGACTGTCAGTGTCCCCCCGTCCTGCCTCCACCTTTTGAAGGTGGCGTCAGTCAGTGCTGGTGTGAACCTATGGTTGTTGCAGATGGGAGCCCTGTTCGACATTTTGGTCAGGCCAAGTTGCTGCCGCAGTTGGTTCCAGGATTGGAGGGTGGCTGTCACCACTGGGCTGCTGGAGTGTTTTTTGGGTGGGGATGGGAGTGCTGCCGTGGCGAGGGCCCGGAGGGAGGTTCCCATGCAGGAGGCCTCCTCCGCACGCACCCACTCAGCCTCTGGCTCCTGGATCCATCCCCTTACTCGCTCGGCTGTTGCTGCCCAGTGGTAGAATTGTAGATTCGGGAGGGATCCTAGCATTTTTACCCCCCCATACGAACGCCATGATGAGTTTGTCCAGCGCTTTGAAAAAGGCCTTGGGGATGTAGATCGGAATGGATCTAAACAGGAAGAGGAACCTGGGCAGTACGTTCATTTTGATCGTCTGAACTCTCCCCGCGAGGGAGAGCGGGAGTGTGTTCCATCTTTGCAGGTCCTTTTTAACTTCCTCCGTCAGGCTGGTGAGGTTACCAAGATGATCTTTTACTCAATGTTGATAAACACTCGTAGTCTTCCAATTAAAGCAACTAATTTATTGAGTAATGTTAACAAATAAACTGTGAGTTCGTTCTCTCTCCAACACTTATATTCGATATTAAATAAACAAGATCGAATAAGAATTAACTATGATTAACTACACCTGCACCCTGAGCTATCTCTCTCTACCTCTGGTCACTAGTCACTGTACATACAAAGAGGCGGGTACTTGGCTTGAGTCTGTCTTTTCTACCCTCTCTAGTGCTGCAATGTCATAGATTATCATAGATTATCATAGAATTTACAGTGCAGAAGGAGGCCATTCGGCCCATCGAGTCTGCACCGGCTCTTGGAAAGAGCACCCTACCCAAGGTCAACATCTCCACCCTATCCCATAACCCAGTAACCCCACCCAACACTAAGGGCAATTTTGGACACTAAGGGCAATTTATCATGGCCAATCCACCTAACCTGCACATCTTTGGACTGTGGGAGGAAACCGGAGCACCCGGAGGAAACCCACGCCCACTCACGGGGAGGAAGTGCAGACTCCGCACAGGCAGTGACCCAAGTAGGAATCGAACCTGGGACCCTGGAGCTGTGAAGCTATTGTGCAATCCACAATGCTACCGTGATTATTTAGCTGTTACTTCTAAACATTAACCCCGTATATACATACAGATATGCAGATCACTACAGGAGGGGTCTTTGATAATGCTGCCCACTTTCCCAAGGCAGCGGGAGGTTAGACAGAGTCAATGGATGGGAGGCGTGTCCGTGTGATGGATTGGGTGGTGTTCATGACTCTGTAGTTTCTTGCGGTCCTGGGCCGAGCAGTTGTCATTCCAGGTTGTGATGCAGCCAGATAGGATGCTTTCTATGGTGCACCTATAACATTTGGTAAGAGTCAATGGGGAAATGAAATGCTGACCGGCATATTGGTCCCCCATCATCGTTCATGCTAACAGTGAGTTTCATAAAGGCAGGGGCAGGCAGTCCCCAAGAATATGTAGCCACCGAAGTTGGCCATTTCCCTGAATACAAAATGGAGGAACGCAAAGCATATAGGATAAAATGGACAATGTTTGCAGCGCCAGCAGGCTGCACCTAGCAGGTGTGGATTCTGTCTGCTAAGAAAGCAGACAGCACCTAAACGAACATTCCGCATACTAATGAGGCAATCACTGGGATAATTAGCATGTTAATGGAACAATTCCAGAGACAATGGACACAATTGGGGAAGCAACTGCAACATTGTAAAGGATACCAGACACTCAGGCACCAGCAAGGTTCAAAAACAAAGAGCCTGAAGGCCCGCCCAGTAGCTAAGGAACAGCCTCAGTATTGGGGGGATTCAAACATATCGGTTGGGAAGAGACCCAATCGATTCCAAGCAGGTAAGGGAGTCCGCCCAAAGGGGCGCGGATCCCTGGGACCTATAAAAGACAGGTCCCACACATGGTTCAGTCTTCTCGTCCAGCCCTTCTCTCTCTTTGACCAGCACTCCTCCGTGGACCAGCACCTCGACCAGCTTTTGCCAAGAAGACCTTGAACGAGAGAGAGGAGAGGGTTCGGACAGCAGCTGCCAACAAGTAAGTGCCTCACAACAATCGCTACCAGAGATAGGCACTCCTGACCCCTTTTAACTTTTACCAACCTGAAGTCTGCAGACCAGAGCAGAGCAAGAGGCCTTGTTCCCTGACCCGGCAGTTCCTTCGAGATAAGTATTAGTTTATTTAGCGGTAGGAATAAGTTTAATCATTTTAGCGTGTGCATGGATAGTTATTATAATTGTATTATAATAAACTCAGTTGCTTGGACTTACTAATTGGTGTATGGTTTTATTGCTTTGAACTTCACCTTGAACTTGTGGCGGTGTCTTAACGATACCTGGGGACTCCAGAGCTAAGTAAAGAAACAGAGCCAAATTGGGCGTTAAGCACACTCACCCAGAACGACCAACATTTAGTGGCAGACTCTGACGGGACTCGATTAGAAGTGGCCCCCCCACTCTGAGAACCCAGAAATTTAAATTGGAAATCCAATTGGGAAAAGGAAAAACCACAAGTGTTCAAGGAGTTCAAATCAATAGTCATAATTCGGAAGTGTGTTTTTGCATGCGTAACTAACAGGGTTGTAAGGTTAAACTGAGAGATTTTTGTTGCGTCAAACTGTCGGGAGTTTTATATTCGGAACATAGCGAAAGCTGTACCCGTATTTTAAAAGCATTACCTTATCATCCCTTGTTCCAAATTAAAGAGAGAAAGAGGAAATGGCCATGCAGGCAATGGAACGCCTCATGAACCCAGAGCAGTTCGTGGTCGCAGCGACCAACAGTAGCAGAGTGGGGCAGTGTCCCGTATGGGAGCTGGAACTTAGGAAATATCTCAAAGGGAAAGGATGGCCCCTTTGGAGTGAGTTTTGTGTGAA
Source organism: Scyliorhinus canicula (assembly GCF_902713615.1). Lineage (NCBI taxonomy): Eukaryota > Metazoa > Chordata > Chondrichthyes > Carcharhiniformes > Scyliorhinidae > Scyliorhinus > Scyliorhinus canicula. Next base: position 48,334,433 of record NC_052162.1, read on the forward strand.
TGAGGAGACAGGTCCCGGGAGTATAGGACATACTTGGTGGAAGAACCTTTCTCAAATTCACAAGAAGAGTTTAGGAAAAGCACGCAAGCCGATGGCAATTGTGTCCTGCTTGGCACAGAGGAGGCCATTCGGACGCTCCGCAAAGAATTAGAGGAAAGTAATAGGATGAGCAAAGTGGATGTCAGGGACATCGAAAAGGAAAACCCAGAGTTAAGAAGGAAGCTGGCAGAGAATGATAGAGAGGTGGATGATGCCAAGAGGGCACATCAGTCTTGTCTAGCCCATCTGAGCAGTTCCCAAACCCAGTATGAGAAAGCCTATCAGGATGTGCAGCGAGCAGTTCTGATAAGGGAAAATTCAGAGAAGCAGGTAGAGGCACTGCAAAGGCAATGCTCTGACCTAAAGGCAGCTTTAAGAGCACTCCATGCTGCCACCACTGAGCAAAGGCAAAGCACAGTGGATCACGCGAAGTGTAGGAAGCAGATTGCGCAGCTGCAATCTCTGCTTTCCGTACAGAATGGGTTCCAAGAAACATTTGGAACCCAGTTAGATGAGGAAAATGCCCCAGATTGGCAGGAATTGAGCGAGACAGCGCAACGCTATGTTCAGGGAACATGTGCGCCAGCAGCGCAACAGAAAAGGAAAGCACCCCAACCCCCCACAGATCAGATAGCATCCGCACCTATAAACCCAGTCACCACCCAAAGAAAGGCAACCACAGAAGGTGCACCCGACATCACCTACACCACCCCCTTAACTGTAACACAACTCATGGACGCGTGTGAGAAAATCACCCCGTTCCTCCCCACTGCAGATCCCCATCAATGTTTCGCGAAAGTGAAGCAACAGGCTACCATGTACGGCCTGGATGAGCGAGAGCAAGTAAAGCTCACAGTGTTGAGTTTAGACTCATCGGTTGTAGCAGCCCTCCCTGACCCACAGAACGTTGGAGGAAGCACACTAGAGGAGATGCAGACATCTATTTTAGATGCGATAGGGTACAATAGAGGAGACCCAGTCGAAGGCCTAAATAAGTGTAGGCAGAAGAGGACAGAGCATCCCACAGCATTCGCAGGAAGGCTGTGGATTCATTTCACTGCCGTTTTTGGCGATTTAGACCGAGAACATTTAACATGCGATAATATGGTTAAATGGACCCGCACCATAATCTCCTACGCCAAAGATGCAGGACAGAATGTTTGTAGTAGTTATGACCCCTCAGAAGAGGCCCATAATGAAAAATGGGTTTTGAAAAGATTGCCCCGCGCTTGGGAACAATCCGTCCATGGCAAGGTTAAAGTAAAGACCCCAGAAGAGGCTCAGGCTGCAGCAGATATACAGGCAGTAAGAGCGCACCAAAACCCCGCATGGGTAAATGAAGGAAAGAACAGCCCCCCACAGAAGTCGCAGGAATGTTACAACTGCGGACAGTTAGGGCATTTTGCTAGGGAATGCAACGCGCCACAGAGATCTCAGAGAGGCCAGCCGACAGGCACTCTGAACAGGAACAAAGCTAAGCCTATCCACAGTATAGAGACGCAGTCAGGACAGACCAATGTGGACGGAATGGACTGACGGTGTTCGGGCTCCCCCACTTGGGTCTGTGACACCCTCTGGGACTGATCCGGAAGGCCGGTGGTCACAGCAAAGATTAGAGGGAAGCCCATTGAATTATTTTGGGACACAGGATGGGCCCGCACAACCATTAACTCATCCACGACAGCACAGGCAGACACGTGGCCCACTACAGCTTCAATTACACTCAGCGGATTTACAGGTCACTCACAGCAGGGACACATTACAGCCCCTGTATCAATTCAACTAGGGAACATCTCCACCAGACACCCCATTGTTTTAGTTAATCTGCCCCGCACAGCAGAACTCATACTGGGTATTGATTTTATGAATGCCCACAGCCTGTCATTTGATCCAGTCAATCAGTGTGTCTGGAGAATGGCATAATCGGACAGAGCACCCGCAACTCTCCCAGTAGGAGAGTATGCAAATAGGATTAGCGCAGTAGGCGACTATTGTTTTGACCCAACCACGCTTAGCATGGACAAACAGGTTAGGGCAGTTTTGAACCGACACAGGACAGCATTTGCCAGTCACCAGCACGACTGCGGCAGAATGACTGGACAAGTTCAAGTTACTGGACCTGACCCGAGACCACAGAGACAGTACCGATTTCCCCTAGAAGCAGAGGGAGAAATTGGAAAGGTTATAGAGAGCTTATTAGAGCAGGGTATACTTAGGGCAGTAGCCTCAACTAATAATGCACCTATTTGGCCAGTGAGGAAGCCCGACGGATCATGGCGTCTGACCATTGATTATCGAGAACTCAACAAAGTAACCCCAGCAGTAGCCCCCACGGTAGCAACAAGTCCCGAGACCATGCTCAAGCAGGGACTCCACTCCAAATATTTCACGGTATTGGACATTAGCAATGGCTTCTGGTCAATCCCATTGGCAAAAGCATGCCAGTACAAATTTGCCTTCACATTTAAAGGACAGCAGTATGCGTGGACATGCCTCCCACAAGGATTCCACAATTCACCCTCCATTTTCCACCGACAGCTGGCAAATGGATTAGCCAAATTTTCCCGACCCGAATGTCTGGTACAGTATGTGGACAACCTATTACTGCAGACAGACACCAAGGCAGAGCACATCACGCTTCGAGTTCGACTTCAAGTTGAACTCTAGATCGAGTTCATAAGAATTGAATCGATTGTCAAATTGCCCCTTCCCCAGAATGTTTCAACGCTCCTGTCGTTTTTAGGACTGGTTGGGTACTGTCGGAACCATATCGATGCTTTTGCGACAAAGGCAGCCCCACTCTCAGACCTCCTTAAGAAAGGAGCCCCTTGGGAATGGCTTCCGCAGCATACAGAGGCTGTGGAAGAGTTAAAAAAGGCCCTTAGCGCAGCACCCGCGCTACAAGTTCCAGACCAACTCTCCCCCTATGCAATAGAGGTAGCTAGCACCGATCTGACCCTCTCGGCTGTGCACCTTCAGGAACGGCACGAGCAGCTATGACCAGTGGTTTATACCTCCAGACTTTTAGACCCCGTAGAACAGGGATTTTCAGCATGCGAGAGGCACCTACTAGCAGTTTTTTGGGCAGTTCAGTACTTCTCGTACATTACCGGACTTAATCCCATCACCATTTTGACCAAGCACACCCCCACACAGTTACTTTTAGAGGTCGACTGAAGGACGGTTCAGTGAGGCAGATATGAGCAGCTAGGTGGACACTACTGTTTCAAGGACGGGACATAACAGTTAAACGGACCAAAACACACACATTTTTAGCGGACAACCTACAGTATCCAGGACAGCCCCATGAATGCGAAATAATCGCACCTCTACACAACACAGGACCATTCATTGCCAAAGCGCCCCCCAGGAAGATAGGGAATTCAAGCCAGAGCCCCCAGCACACAGACACGTGTGCCCCATTGAAAATATATGTGGACGGTTCATCCACAGTTTTAGATGGAGAACGTATCACTGGATGCGGCATCTATGTTGAGGATGCGCAGGGTCGCGCACTAGAAGAGATTGCATTAAAATTACCAGGACACTTAGGCGCGCAGGCAGCAGAGCTTGTGGCCATTGCTTATATAGTGGACCACCCAGATTTGTTTCCCAGCCTGGCAGACATATATTCGGACAGTTTGTATGTCTGTAACAGTTTAACAGATTTTCTACCCCTGTGGAGGACAAGAGGTTTTGTCTCCGTAAACGGGAAGCCCCTTCCATCTGCCCCATTACTTCGCCATATCCTAGAGAAGGCAAAGGATAGGACGTATGGCATTATTAAAGTTAGAAGTCACCATAGGTCATCCCCCCTGGAAATGTAAAAGCCGACGCACTGGCAAAAGCAGGTTCCAGGCGAGGTCACCTTTGGACACCCCCAGCTAGCGCACCAGCTAACGCCCCTGTGAGTGCAGTTCAGGTCTCACAGACAGAAACCAAAGATTTAGTACAGGCACAGAAGCAGGACGAAAATCTCCGGAAGATTTTTAAAGGAAACTTTGTGGCCCAGTACGATAGATTCAAACACGCTTTGACCACACCTGAGGGTGTGATCATTAAAGATAAATTGTATGTGGTTCCTGAACAGGACAGGAATCAAATGATTGCTTTATTCCATGACAGTCATGGACACCAGGGGATCGACCCGACCACAAGACACCTTAGACAACTCTGTTGGTGGCCCAACTTACGACAAGATGTAACCCACTATATTGAGAATTGTTTAATTTGTGCAAAGAATAACCCAGAGAGGTATTCAAAGAATGCACAACTCAGCCACACTCGCCCCGTTAATGGCCCCTGGACAAACCTCCAGATCGATTTTATAGGACTATTGCCCCCTTGCAGGAATGGCTATAAATATGTTCTGGTGGTCATAGATACCTTTACTAAATGGGTAGAGGCATTCCCTTCATGCACCAACACAGCTAATACAGCTGCAAAGATCCTGACCCACACATAGAACATAGAACAGTACAGCACAGAACAGGGCCTTCGGCCCTCAATGTTGTGCCGAGCCATGATCACCCTACTCAAACCCACATATCCACCCTATACCCGTAACCCAACAACCCCCCCCTTAACCTTACATTTATTAGGACACTACGGGCAATTTAGCATGGCCAATCCACCTAACCCGCACATCTTTGGACTGTGGGAGGAAACCGGAGCACCCGGAGGAAACCCACGCACACACGGGGAGGACGTGCAGACTCCACACAGACAGTGACCCAGCCGGGAATTGAACCTGGGACCCTGGAGCTGTGAAGCATTTATGCTAACCACCATGCTACCCTGCTGCCCCTGCTACCCTGCTGCCCCTTTACATCTTTGCGAGATGGGGTCTCCCCAGAAGAATAGAGTCAGATCAGGGATCTCACTTCACAGGACGGGTCATGAAGAACATCCTGTCCATATTCGGAATAAAACAGAATTTTCACATTGCGTATCACCCCCAGTCAAGCGGGATAGTGGAACGCATGAATCGGACCCTAAAATCGACCCTTAGGAAGATGGTACAGGAGAACAATTCAACTTGGAATTCAGTGCTCCCATTCGCACTAATGTTCATCATATATACAGTTTCATCATCTACAGGTTTCACCCTACACACACTCATGACCGGACGCCCTATGAAAGGATCAGAACTCCTTTTAGGACTGGACATGACCAGCCCAGAAGCAGGTAAGGGAGTCCGCCCAAAGGGGCGCGGATCCCTGGGACCTATAAAAGACAGGTCCCACACATGGTTCAGTCTTCTCTTCCAGCCCTTCTCTCTCTTTGACCAACACTCCTCCATGGACCAGCACCTCGACCAGCTTTTGCCAAGAAGACCTTGAACGAGAGAGAGGAGAGGGTTCGGACAGCAGCCGCCAGCAAGTAAGTGCCTCACAACGATCGCTACCAGAGATAGACACTCCTGACCCCTTTTAACTTATACCAACCTGAAGTCTGCAGACCAGAGCAGAGCAAGAGGCCTTGTTCCCTGACCCGGCAGTTCCTTCGAGATAAGTATTAGTTTATTTAGCGGCAGGAATAAGTTTAATCCTTTTAGCGTGTACATGGGTAGTTATTATAATTGTATTATAATAAACTCAGTTGTTTGGACTTACTAATTGGTGTATGGTTTTATTGCTTTGAACTTCACCTTGAACTTGTGGCGGTGCCTTAACGATACCTTGCGACTCCAGAGCTAAGTAAAGAAACAGAGCCAAATTGAGTGTTAAGCACACTCACCCAGAACGACTAACAAATATTCTCCAGCCGCAAATAACCACAATTTGTAACATCACTGCCCGGCATATCCCCCACTCTACCATTGCAACCAAGCCAAGCGATCAATCTTGGTTCAATGGAACGTGCAGCAGGTATTGCCAGGCATATCTAAAAATGAGGTGTCGACTTGGTGAAGCTAGAACACTGGACTTTAAAATATATATATATATTTTATTAAAGCAAAATTTTCATTATAACAAACAAATCCACCAACAATACAACCCCAACCCCATCCTATCCTGAAATTACATCCATCCCGACCTCCTGAACCCCTATCCCCCTCATAAAGAAAACAAAATCTTAGTAACGCCTTAACTAAACGAAGAAGGTGAACACCCTCCCCTCCCCCTAACTGTTCCACGGTAACCAACTCCCTAAAAAAGGGGATGAAAGGCTGCCACCCTCAAGTAGAACCCTTCCACCGACTCCCTCATGGTGTACTTAATCTTCAGGTGTAGGAATTTCATCAAATCCCCCAGGGACTGCGGACCTACAACAAACAGAACTCGCCTCTGGGCTATTAGCAAGGTGAAGGCTACGACATCCGCCTTCATCCCCGTTTGCAGCCCAGGTGAGTCAGACACTCCAAAGATGGCCACCAACGGGCAGGGCTCCAACTGAACACCCCAAATCCCTGTTAATGTTTCAAAAGAGGAGACCCAAATGTTGACAAGCTTAGGGAAAGACCAAAACATGTGTGTTATTCGCTGGTCCCCTCGAACACCGATCACACCTATCCTTCGCCTCCGGGATAACCCACTCATACGCAGCCTAGTCAGGTGAAACCTATGCACCACCTTAAACTGGATCAGACTTAACCTTGCACATGAGGATGTAAAGTTGATCCTATGCAGTACCTCACTCCACATCCGCCACCCTGCCTCCAGCACCATACCCAGCTCTTCCTCTCACTTCCTCTTTACCTCCTCCAACGAAGCCTGCTTCATTCACAACCCTCCCCTAGTTCACCCAAGATAGACAGGAAAGATGCTCCTAATGGAAGGGGAGATCAGAATTAGAGATCTCATTCTCAGGACATGGGTAAACCATGTGAGTGAGATTAGGATAAATTTCTGTTCACAACAACAACCACTGAGTAGGGGTCATTTGGCTTTTGGAAATGCGGTTCTGGTGTTCTGATTGGTCACTGCTATGCAATGCCCCCCTCAATAGGGGTGGACTTTCAACCTACTCGCCTCTCTTGGCTTGATGCCGTGTTGCATGTTGCAGTTGTCCGTGTTGTGGAGGGGACCATGGAGGGCACCTCCAGAGGCTGCTGTACTGTTACACTACCTGTGCAGCCTCTGTCATTGCTGGGCAAATCTTCCCCCAGTCAGAGAGGCCAAAGGTGATGATGGTGCTCAGTGGGGGTGGCACCCTCGTCTTCATCCACTTTGATGACTGCCTCAACCTTTGATTGGGGCTCCAAATGGCTTGAGCGAAACACCAACAGTGGTGGAACTGGCATCCTCACCAGACATCCCTGTGTACACAGTGCAGTGACAGTCAAAGATGTATAATGTGGAATGGGATGTGTCAGGATCCATGGCACCATTCAAAGAAAAGCAGGGAGTTTTCCCAATGCCCTGGCCAACATTCCTCCCTCAAATGACATTCGCAAAAAGAGATTAATGAGCCATTTATTTCATTGTTGTTTGTGGAATCTTGGTGTGTGACAAATAGACTCAACATTAGCCCACAGAACAAAGATTGATGCCTTTCAAAATAATTAAACTTTTTTTCAGTGACATTAAAGTTCCTCGGTGGGATTCCCTGTTCCATGAGATGCCGGTTGGGGCCAGAGGGCACCTGAAGGGGTGCCCTGGGGGGACACCCATACTACCTATGGCCCTAAGTTCACAGGGCAGTCAACAGCATGCGCAGCTGCATGGCTGCCTTGTAGGCTGCAGCAATGGTACTTTGGGTCCGTCCACCCCGACTGTACAGCCCACTTCCTGGTCACCCCGCTACTCCGTCCTGGCAGGAGCCCCCCCAGCAGCTGCATGACCATCAGCAAACTATGGTGATGTTGGACACTTTCCGTACTCCCTCTCACTCCCTCTGCAGCCACGACGCCTGTTTCTTAATTTTTAAAAGCACGAGTGAACCTCGCCACCGGAAATTCCCCCCATTGGAGGCGAAGCATCGCGGAGGCCCCGGAGAATACCAGGTCAGGCCCGCCAATGATGTGTTAACGGTATTTACTGTGTGTGCATTCTGAAATGCATCGCACCGCTGTTGAGGCACCGGAGAATTGCAATTTGCCGTGAAGTCGGTGACCGCCATGATTTCGGCATCACAGCCGATTCTCCGCCCAATCTCGTTTCCCGATTCCATCATCGGCCGACAGCGAACCCCACCCCTATGTAAATGCAAACAGTTTCATGACAGAACAAATAATGGATGCCATGGATGTCAAGATGGTCTGACCAGAACTGCCATTACATCGCAATCATGTGTGCTCAAGCACAGCTACTTGACAATGATGGAGGAGGCTGGACGCAGGCTCAGATTCAGCAGTAAGGTAATTACTGTGGTTTGCTGGACTGTTTCAGAGGGGGCAGTTAAGACTCAACCGCATCACTGTGTGGGTCCGGAGTCACATGAAGGCCAGACTGGGTTAAGGGGGGATGATTTCCTTCCCTGAAGGACATTGGTGAACCAGATGGGGTTTACAACAATCGGCAATGGCTTCATGGTCTTCATTAGAAAGAGCAAGGCCCCAACATTGATCGCTTTGGGACCCACTGGACACAGGCTTCCAGTCAGAAAAACACGCCTTGACTCAGCCAATTCTGGATCTGATTTGCCAAAATTTCCTTGGATCCCTTTGGTTCTGACCTTTATTATCAGTCTCCCATGTGGGACCTTATCAAAAGCCTCACATCAACTCCGAGCAGTGTGTCCTGGATTCAACTCGTGGCCGCGCAATCCTGGACTCGGAATGAACTGTAGCAACGTGATTCCTCTGCACCGTGGACAACAGTCAATGGCTGCATTCAGGATCCTGATGGCCGCTTGCAGCCCATGGGCCACAGGCTGCCCACCACTGTCTCAAAGAGAAGAAAACACTGATTTGACCAATCCTCATACTGTAAATTTATGATGTGGAGATGCCTGCGTTGGACTGGGGTGGGCACAGTAAGAAGTCTTACAACACCAGGTTAAAGTCCAACATGTTTGTTTCAAACACTAGCTTTCGGAGCACTGCTCCTTCCTCAGGTGATTGAAGAGGTATGTTCCAAAAACATATATATAGACAAATTCAAAGATGCCGTTTAGGAGCAGTGCTCCGAAAGCTAGTGTTTGAAACAAACATGTTGGACTTTAACCTGGTGTTGTAAGACTTCTTACTGTAAATTTATGACACCTGGAATAACTTTGGTTATTATCAGTATCTTCCCCATCGCAAAAAACAAACTTCCTTCTGTTGGTAACCTCTGAGATGATTTACTGCTGGAGACAAGTTGATTCAGCCAATGCAATGTAAGATGGAGGAGTAAAAATTACAACAGCTTATCCACTAAGAATGAACTATTTAAGCGTTCTAAATGAAAGAACTTTAACAGGCAGGAGGATCTTTTATTGTCCTTGACATTTCTTATATTCTTACGTTTTATTAATACATGTGACTTATTACATGCTGAGAGTAAATGTAGGATAATGGTATTAAAATACATGAGCTATGCACCAGGGCACAGAATTTGATGAATTATTGAAATAATTAATCAAAAAAGAAATCACAGCCTAGGAAAGTCAGTAACATAGAACATAAAACATACAGTGCAGAAGGAGGCCATTCGGCCCATCGAGTCTGCACTGACCCACTTAAGTCCTCCATTCCACCCCATCCCCCTGACCCAAAAACCCCTCCTAAACTTTTTGGTAGCTAAGGGCAATTTGTCACCTACAGCCAGATGCCACCCACTGGTGAGCATCATGCGGGCCCCCCAAGGGCAACGCCAAGAATAACCATTAAAGAAGACTGCCGGAGAGGGCCACAGAGCATACTGTTGGAATGAGTAGGGCCAGCCACCGGTACCTCTGTACACAGGTGCCAGGGCCAGGGCCCCATGCTGTATCAAGCACCGATGGGACAAGGGTGCAGTATGGAGAGCAGATTTCCAGGGGGTACGGCCGGATGTTGGTGTGGGGATGGGAGAGGAGCGGGTGGGGCAGAAGGACATTGTGGGGGCAGGGGCTGCAGCGCAGACCCACTGTGTAGTCCGTTGGACCTGTTTGGGCATGGGGGCATGTACCATGCTTACATGTCTGCCTTTCACCCACTGCAGACAATGGACTTCAGAATCCAATCAGGAATGGTAACCTTCAATCTGGCTGATGCAGCCCTGGGGGATGCGCTGAGGCTGTATGAGCAGGAGCTGCTTGGAGAGGAACCTGCAGCAGCAGAGCAATACGAACAGGAGGCAGCCAGTGAGAATGGAGAGCTAGCCGCCCAACAGGCCGAGGATGAGGTGGAAAGGAGGCGCCGCATGAGGCCTCGTGTGTTTAGGTAGCGCCTGTCATTCAAGGAACTTGTGGACTGGGCATGCCATCGAAGACTCTGGGTGGATGCTCCGGGGTATGCTGCAAATGATCTTCCTCTGTGTGTGCGCCCGAGACCCCGGCTTCCTCCTTGGGAAAGAAGGGCAGCTTGAATGAACTCAAGAAGCCACACCATTCATTGGCGTTGGCACTCATGGAATGCATGTTGTGAAGCAATGTAGGACAAAAGTCTTGCAACAAGTTCTCCATGGCAGCTGCCACTTTAGCTCTGTTGACCTCATTCTGTTGGCGTGTCAGCACAATCACCTCAGACCGAAGGTGGGTGGACTCCTCCATGCAGCCTTTCAATCCAAGGTGCGTACCAATCACTGAGTGTCGCTAGTCTGCGTCCTACGTAGAAACCCCTAATTGTCAGTGTGCCCACGTCCCGTCTACATTTCCTGAAGGTAATGTCCAGCATGGCTGGGGGGGCGTTTGTGATTGCCGCAGATGGAAGCCATGGGGGGGCATCTGAGTCAGCCCGAAGTGCTGCCTTAATTGGGCCCATGTTTTCAATGTGGCCGCTACCACTGGGCTCGATGAGTATTTTGCCAAGGGGGATGGGAATGCTGCTGTACCCAGGGCCCGGAGGGTCATTCCCTTGCAGGAGGTCTCCTCCATCTGTACCCACTCTGTGTTGGGCTTGTTTACCCATCCCCTCACTCTTTCCGCCGTTGCTGCCCAGTGGTAGTACTGCAGGTTTGGTAATGCCAAGCCACTTTTGATTATCCTCCTTTGCGGTGTCGGTTTGGGAATTACCAGCGGCATTGGGGGGCGGGGTGGGGGGGTAACAGAGGCTGCTGTGGGGATCCATGGGGGGGGGGGGGTCTAGATTAGGGTGGCATTTAAATATGGCACTTCAGGTCCCAAGAAACACAAAAAACAGGACTCTGCTTTGTTCCCATTAAAAAACACCCATTGTGCTTAATTTGTAATGAGGTGATAGCATTTCCGAGAAAATACAACTTAACAGACATCATGAAACATTCCATCCTTCTCATACATCAACATTTCCAGTAGGTTCAGTTAAATGTGCTTGACAGCTTTCAAATCTGAAGGAAGCTGTGAAAACACAGAGACAGGTACTTAGAACAGCGTTAAATGAGAATGATGCCGTGATTTTGGCTAGCTTTTGTATTGCATGGTTACTTGCAAAAACTGGAACGCCATTCTCATATAGTGAATTAGTGCAAGAATGCATCATCAAATCTGCAGATGTTTTATTTGATGAGTTTAAAAATCAACAACAAATGATCAAACAGCTGAATTGCGAAGCAACTGCACATCACTGAGTCTTAATCTAAGAAAACATATGGAGGATAGATCCAATCAGAAGTCACATTAATAATATAAGTGTAAATATCATATTTGTTTTTGCCATTTAAAGTAGGTGACAGTTCTATTACTATATGAATGTTTATTTAAGCATCTTTTGTAACTGGTTATGAAATATTTGGCAAGTATTAAATGTATTTAATACTTTTTCATGGGGTTGTGCAAATACCCAATTTCACTCATGCAACCGATTCACCAGCCGAGGTTGTCATTGCTGCTTTAAGGTGACATATAATTTTGGAGATTAGGAAGCAAAATGTCAAAGATAATTCAGGAAAGTTGTTCACTATGATACAAGATCCCTGAACCTTGGGATCAAAGTTAGATATTGGGATGAGAGGAGCAAGAAGGAAAATTGGATGGATTGGAGGGTGGCACAGTGCTTAGCACTGCTATCTCACAGCGGCAGGGACCTGGGTTCAATTCCAGCCTTAGGTGACTGTCTTTGTTGGAGTTTTCACTTTCTCCCCGTGTCTGTGTGGGTTTCCCCTGGGTTTTCCAGTTTCCTTCCATAGCCCAAAGATGTGCAGGTTAGGTGGATTGGCCATGATAAAATTGGCCCTTTGTGTCCAGTGATCTGCAGGTTAGGTGGGATTGTGGATATAGGGAGGGGGAGTGGGCCCAGGGAGGGTGCTCTTTCAGAGGGTCAGTTCAGATTCAATGGACCTAATAGCCTCCTTCTGCACTGTAGGAATTTTATGGATTCTTTTATCCAAAGTATAACAGAGTTGTGGAATAAGCAATCAGCATAATTGAATTCTAAATGCATGTCTGTTTATTTCTTTAAAGAGAAGGAATTGAGGTAAGAATTGAGATGGGATTAAGATCCAAAATCAACAGTCTTGTTTGGCCTAATGGTCTTTTTCTGTTGCTAATTATTATTTAATTGTACAATAGAGCGAATGAAAGATTGGTGATCCGATGGCTGCACAGTTGTTACTTGAAAGTCGAATGAATCTGGCTGCTAGTTTCTTTGCTATAAATATAATTTGCCGAGATGGAAAAGCACTCATTGCTTCACCACTCAGGTGTTATTTAACCAGGCACTCATTGTTAAGATGATTATTCTGTCTCACTGCTGGCCACAACTAGCTTGCCATTTTGAACTGGATTGTCCTGTGAATTCCAAGAACAAAACATTTTAGAACTTCACATCAAAGTAGGGTGGTTTCAAAGAAAAGTAAATATTGAAATGTCTCAGCAGAAGCACACAGCATAACACATCTCGCAGAAAACTTGAGTAGAAAACAATGACAAGATACAAGGCTGCCATGACAACTCATAAATCTCCACAAGACCCTTACTTGAAAAGAATCTATATTACCGCGATAACAGGTAAAAGGCTTCAAGCTGCAATGAAAAAGCAGCTCATTCCGTGTGACAACATGGGTGAAAATGGAAACAGCAGCAATAGATTAATTCTGACACTGTAATCATGCCAGTTGCGCCCATGATCAAATGCAAATGTCACCACAGTACCAGAGGGCCATAGGTTGCTCTCCTCTTTGAGAGTTGACTGGTGGTGATTTAACACCTCAGACGAGGGGCGGAATTCTCCGCAGGGGGCTGAATTTGTGGAGGCCATCGTGAACTCGGCCGAGGTTCACGACGGCCTCGGAGCCCGCTCCCCGCACCTAATTCACCCCCACCCGGGGGGCTAGGAGCGGGCCTCCGTCTTTCTCGGCAGCGACCTCGTCACGCCAAGAATGTGAAGTCATCCGCGCATGTGCGGGTTGCCGGTTCCAACCCGCGCATGCGCGGATGACTTCATTGCGCAGACGGCACGAACCTGAGCATGCGCGGTGGCCATCTTTCTCCTCAGCCGCCCGGCAAGACGTGGCGGCTTGACCTTGCCGGGCGGCGGAGGGGAAAGAGTGCGTCCGTTTTGGATGCTGGCCCGACGATCGGTGGGTACCGATCGCGGGCCTGTCCTCTCCCGAGCACAGTCGTGGTGCTCCCGTCCCAATCGGGCCCCTAGCTGCCCCAAACCGGCATCTGGCGCCCGTTTCACGAATGCAACAACCAGGTACGGTTGCTGCCGTGGTGAAACAGGCGTGAAGGGCCGGCCGCTCGGCCCATCGGGCTCGGAGAATCGCCGTTCGCCGTGAAAAACGGTGAGCGCCGATTTTTCCGGGGGGGGGGGGGGGAGAAGAATCGCTGGGGGCGCCGGGGGGCGTAAAAAATGTCGGGAGGCCCTCCCACAATTCTCCCACGCCATGTGGGGAGCGGAGAATTCCGCCCAATATCTTCATGGATATCCTCAGCTGGTACGGGGATTGGACCCGTGCTGTTGCCATCACTCCGCTTCGTTAACCAGTTGTCCAGTCAATTGAGCTAACCGACCGCCCCCTCCTGTCCTCCTACCCCCCTCCCCAATAAAGATGATGCACTGTGCAATGCATGCATTTTTTGGAGTAGCAAAACAGCTGTTGTACTGTGAGCATGCACTGTAACAGCTGATTTACTGCCCCAAGGGTTATGACTGGGAAATAGTGACCATTCTGCTCCCCGCGTCTCCTTACTTCCAATCCCAGCTTCAGTTCTGATTTAATATTCTTAATCTGATCCAGAGATAGACATTGTGGCACATACTGTGAGTCGGAGTGCCTGATCTAGTTTTGTAGGAAATAAATTCTCATCAGCCATCTGGGACATGGGCTATAGGTTTCACTAGACTGAAGCAGCATTGTCAAATAGAAATTGAAGCATCAATCAAGGAGAACAATTGCATATTAATTACTGAGCCAGGAGAGTAATTCTATCAACAGAGACGGGGTTTGAATCAATGTGAAACAACTGTGGGTATTGTTATGGCACCTTGGGCTACTGCATGGTCAATTCTAGCCCCGTTTGACCCAGAGTCAAGTATCACCTATATCCCTGAAAATAGTTCTGGGGGGTTTGGCTACCACAGTTGATGAAAATGGGGTGATCTTCCCCTTTGACAAAAACCCTACCTCATTCATCACACCTGGCTCCCTCAACAGTGTTTACCTCAGGTCTCCTAATTGCAGTTAAAGCTACAGTCTGGCCTGTCGTATTCTCCACTTATGAACTCCAACCAGTCCCATGGCCTTTCCTTGCAATTTCCAACATGCTGAATGAATATGACCCAGCTGGTTACAATGGTAACCTAGGCTTCTGAGACTCACCTCTATCTTCAGTACCTTCCTTCCGGGTCTGAGGAGGAGATCTCGGGGCTTTCTAACTACCTTTATCTTGGCTACCTGCCTTCCTTTCATTCTTCCACTTCCTATCCTTTTCAAAATTATGGGGGTAAAGGATCTAAGCTTTAGATTTATGGATTAGCTCATAACCGTCAGCCATAATTGCTGTTTGTCTAGCAGTCTTGACTCTCTGGTCTTCAACATGGGTTCTTATTATATAAGGTCAGTGATGAGCCATCAATTGCACGAGAGACGAGTTGCTATACAAAAGTTAGCCTTTAATAAGCTGGAACTTAGCCCTGCGGTTGACTACAATAAAATGGACGACCGCCGGGCGTTCCAACTATTTATACCTCGGTATGGAGGCATGGTTAACTCAGCCTCTCGACCAATCGGAGAGCTGTCACATGACTGGTCTCAACCAATCGGTCAAGAGGCACATGACCGACCAGGGCCAATGGTAAGCCGGTATTCTGCACCAATGGCAGACAGCTATGCAAATCATATCACCTCATTCACCCCTTGCGGAGAAAGAAGCCGGGGGGGGGGGGGGGGGGTATCAACTAGAGCCTGGGGGGGGAGGGGGAGAGAACTGGTGATATGAGTAGCAGCCGGGAGAACAAAAATTTTCTCTCCTTTTCTTTTATTACATTTTTGGCTTCCCACTGGCCCAGACAATTAGCAATATTACACAAAGTCCCAACAAAGTCCATGGGGCTGTTGAAATTTAGATCGATTCGATCAGTCTTTTCATGGCCCGTGACGTTCTGGCAGACCGCCGCAGTGGAATACGTGACGTCGGTTCCGCCGATGGTGGTGGTTCCACTGACGTCCTGGAGTCCGGGAGCGATGGTCCTTGAATAGTCTCCGTCACCCGAGCTGGCTGTGGAGACGCCATGGATGGGGAAGGGGTGACCTGAGTGGGGCGCTGGGGGGAATAAAACAGGGGGGTGTCTGTGGTGAAGGGGGGGAAGGTCGCACACCGGCGGGTGCCAGGTCCCGGAGGGAGATCGTGTCCTGCCGACCGTTGGGGTACTCCACGTACGCATACAGCGGGTTAGCGTGGAGTAACTGGACTTGTTCTACCAACGGGTCGGACTTGTGCACCCGCACATGCTTCCGGAGCAAGATTGGTCCGGGGGTGGCCAGCCACGTCGAGAGAGGGGATCCGGAGGACGACTTCCTTGGGAAGACAAGAAGACGTTCATGAGGTGTCTGATTTGTTGCGGTACAGAGGAGTGAGCGGATAGAATGTAGGGCATCGGGGATAACCTCTTGCCATCGGGAAATAGTGAGATCTCTGGACCGGAGGGCCAGTAGTATGGTCTTCCAGATGGTACCATTCTCCCGCTCGACCTGTCCGTTACCCCGGGGGTTATAGCTGGTCGTCCTGCCAGAGGCAATGCCCCTGTTGAGCAGGAATTGATGCAGCTCATCGCTCATAAAGGAGGACCCCCGATCGCTGTGTATGTACGTGGGGTAGCCGAACAGGGAGAAGATGGAGAGGAGGGCCTTAATGACGGTCGATGTGGTCATGTCGGGGCAGGGAATGGCGAAGGGGAAGCGGGAGAATTTGTCGATTATTGGCAGGAAGTAAATGTTGCGGTTGTTAGAGGGAAGGGGCCCCTTGAAGTCAATGCTGAGACGTTCGAAGGGGCGGGATGCTTTGATCAGGTGTGCGCGCTCGGGGCGGTAGAAGTGCGGTTTGCACTCTGCGCAGATGGGGCAGTCACAGGTTACTGAACTGACTTCCGCAATGGAGAAAGGCAGGTTGCGGGCCTTAATGAAGTGGTAGAGACGGGTCACCCCTGGATGGCAGAGGTCCACGTAGAGGGAGCGGAGGCGGTCTATCTGCGCGCTGGCGCAGGTACCGCAGGACAGGGCATCAGGAGGCTCATTGAGCTTCCCAGGATGATACAAGATATCGTAGTTGTACGTGGACAACTTGATCCGCCACCGTAAGATTTTGTCGTTCTTAATCTTGCCCCTTTGTGCATTATCAAACATGAAGGCTACTGACCGTTGGTCTGTGAGGAGGGTAAACCTCCTGCCGGCCAAATAGTGCCTCCAATATCGCACGGCTTCGACTATGGCCTGGGCTTCCTTTTCCACAGAGAGGTGGCGGAGTTCGGAAGCCTGGAGAGTTCTGGAGAAGAAGGCCACAGGCCTGCCCGCTTGGTTCAGGGTGGCTGCCAGAGCAACTTCTGATGCGTCGCTCTCGACCTGGAGGGGGAGGGACTCGTCGATGGCACGCATCGTGGCCTTTGCGATGTCCGCTTTGATGCGGCTAAAGGCCTGGCAGGCCTCTGTCGACGGTGGGAAGGTCGCGGTTTGAATGAGTGGACGGGCCTTGTCAGCGTAGTTGGGAACCCATTGGGCGTAGTATGCGAAGATACCCAGGCAGCGTTTGAGGGATTTGAGGGTATTGGGGAGAGGGAGTTCCATCAGGGGGCGCATGCGTTCGGAGTCGGGGCCTATCACTCCTTTACGCACTACGTAGCCGAGGATGGCTAGACGGTCGGTGCTAAACACGCACTTATCCTTATTGTATGTGAGGTTAAGGAGTTTTGCGCTTTGGAGGAATTTCTGGAGGTTGGCGTCATGGTCCTGCTGATCGTGGCCGCAGATGGTGACATTATCAAGATACGGGAAGGTAGCCCGTAATCCGTACTTGTCGACCATTCGGTCCATCTCCTGTTGGAAGACCGAGACCCGATTTGTGACACCAAATGGAACCCTAAGGAAGTGGTAGAGGCGCCCACCTGCCTCAAACGCGGTGTATTTGCGGTCACTCGAGCGGAGGGGGAGCTGGTGGTAAGCGGACTTAAGGTCCACAGTGGAGAAGACCTTGTATTTCGCGATATCGTTTACCATGGCGGAAATATGGGGGAGAGGATACGCGTCCAGTTGCATAAACCGGTTGATGGTCTGGCTATAGTCGATGACCATCCGGTTTTTCTCCCCAGTCCGGACCACCAGCACTTGGGCTCGTCAGGGACTGTTGCTGCCCTCAATGACCCCTTCCGTCAGCAGCCTCTGGTCCTCGGACCTGATGAAGGACCGGTCCTGGGCGCTGTACCGTCTGCTCCGTGTCGCAACGGGTTTGCAATCGGGGGTGAGATTAGCAAACAAGGAGGGGGGGTCCACTTTGAGGGAGGCGAGGCTGCAGACAGTGAGGGGGGTATAGGGCCGCCGAATTGGAAGGTCAAGCTCTGCAGGTTGCACTGGAAGTCCAGTCCTAGGACTGCCGGTGCGCAAAGGTCAGGGAGGACAAGGAGTTTATAATTTTTAAAAACCTTCCCTTGGACCGTGACGTCAGCGATGCAGCACCCGGTGATGCGGATGAAGTGCGATTTTGTGTTTTACATGATGGACAGGGAGCGCGCAGCGTCTTACCGTGGCAGGGTGAACGAAGCTTTCCGTGCTCCCGGAGTCCAGCAGGCAGCCCGTGGCCGTTGAGGTAGATGAGCGTCGTCGTTTTGGCGAGCGTGCGTGGACGTGACTGGTCGAGCTGAATGGCCGCGAGCCGTGGAAAAAATCCGTATTCGTCGTCGTCGTCCGAGTAGATGCTGGAAGAACCTTGCGTGCCAGTCCCGGAAGGTGGTGCCCAGGATCCGCACGTGGAGTCGGGATCTCAAGATGGCGGCGTCCAGGACCCGCACGTGGATTCGGGGCCCCAAGATGGCGGCACCCAGGACCCGCACGTGGGGTCGGCGCCCCAAGATGGCGGCGCCCAGGACCCGCACGTGGGGTCGGCGCTCCAAGATGGCGGCGCCAAGTGCCCGCACGTGGAGTCAGCGCCCCAAGATGGCGGTGCCCGTGGGGCCCTCGTGGTTGCTGGGTGCGGGGTTAGCGGTGCCAGCGGGCCGATCGGAGCGGCTGGGAGCGGGGGCAGAGAGGCGCGCAGGCCAGGCGCAGGGGCCCGGGGGCGTGGGGGAGAGAGTTGCGCGGCGTCTAGGAGGGGACCAGGAGGGCCCGGAGGAGAGAGAGAGGCGCGCAGGCCAGGCGCGGGGCCCGGGGGCCCGGGGGCGGGGGGGGGGGGAGAGAGTTGCACGGCGTCTAGGAGGGGACCAGGAGGGCCCGGAGGAGAGAGAGAGGCGCGCAGGTCGGGCGCAGGGGCCCGGGGTCGGGGGGGGGGGGGGAAGAGTGTTGCGCGGCGTCCAGGAGGGGCCAGCAGGGGCCCGGAGGTGGGATCCCTGGTCGCTGCGCGGAACCGCAGCAACCGTTTTGGCCTGGCAGACGGAGAAGTGGCCCTTCTTCCCGCAGCTCTTACAGAGGGCGGAGCGGGCTGGGCAGCGTGGGCGAGGGTGTTTCGCGAACCCGCAAAAGTAGCAGCGGGGCCCCGTGGACTTGTCGGGGCGTCCCGCGGCACCGGCCTGAGGGAGGTCAGGAGAGGCGGATGGCGGTGGGGAAGCGTGCCAGGAGGCCCAGGATGTTGCGGCTGGGGACATAGGCGTGGGCGTTCAGATCAGCGACCTCCAGGGAGGTGGAGAGAGTCCGTGCCTCAGTTAAGCTGAGGTCGTCTCTCTCCAGCATCCGCTGGGGGATAGCGGGGGACTGCATCCCAGCCAGGTAAGCATCTCTGATCAGCAGTTCCATGTGTTCCGTAGCTGAAACTGCGAGGCAGGAGCAGTTCCTCCCCAGGACGGCGAGGGCCTGGTAAAATTGGTCTAATGACTCACCGGGGAGCTGTTGTCTGGTGGCCAGCAGATGTCGGGCGAATACTCTGTTGACTGGTTTAAGGAATTGTCCATTCAGCTTTAGCATGGCTGCATCGTAATCTTTCTCCCCCTTGATTATCGCGTAGGCTGCTATACCCACGCTGGGGTGGAGGACGTGAAGCTTCTGTGCCATGGTGGGGGGGGGGGCTGGTTGCAGATTCCAGGTATCCTTCGAGACATGCCAGCCAATGTTGAAAAAGTTCTGCAGAGTTCGGAGTTTGCGGGCTGATGCGGAGGCATTCGGGCTTGATCCGGAACTCCATCGTCAAAAATCTAGCTTATTAAATTAATGAGCCATTAATTGCACGAGAGACAAGTTGCTATACAAAAGTTAGGCTTTAATAAGCTAGAACTTAGCCCTGCGGTGGACTACAATAAAATGGACGACCGCCGGGCGTTCCGACAATTTATACCTTGGTATGGAGTCGTGGTTAACTCAGCCTCTCGACCAATTGGAGAGCTGTCACATGACTGGTCTCAACCAATCGGTCGAGAGGCACATGACCGACCAGGGCCAATGGTAAGCTGGTGTTCTGCCCCAATGGCAGACAGCTATGCAAATCATATCACCACAGTCAGGAATTCTTAAATTTCTCTAAGTGAAGTACCTCTCTCAGCGCCTCATAGGTTGCTGGAACTCCCAATGTCTGTTAGCATCTATTAAAATTGTTCAGGATTAACCCTTTTGAATTTGGCAAATGTTAATCATGGCTGTCTCCTTAAATTATGAAACTTTTTCTGGAGTGCTTCGGGAACCAATTCATATGCACCTATTTTACCTCATCATAATTCTTAGACACCTACTCTGACAGGGAAACATCAGCTTTCTGTGCCAGCCCCATCATTTATTTTGCGTGGATAATGTCCACTTTTCTCTTGACCACTCCATTTGGGTTGGTATATTCTATCTCCTTCTCTTTGAGTTTCGGAAGGGCCTGTATAAATCAAACATATCGCCATTGAGTTCCATTTTCAGAATAATCTCCCCTCTAGTTCCTGGCAGCTCCCCTCTCATATCCTCTCAGTGCCTTAAGCTGGAACTCTCTTCTCTTTTTCTTTTTCTTCTCGCTCTAATTCCAACCTCCTCATTTCCATCTCCATTTCTCTTTGCTGCATCTTCCTTTTTCTTTTTCTTTTTGCTTCATCTCCATTTTATTTTTGCTTTACCTCCATTTATTTTTGTTGCATCTGTATTTCTTTTTTTATTTTTTAAATTCCCGTTCCTGCTCAAACTGCAACCGAATTCTCTCCAGCTCAATTTCCCCAACAGAAATTGGCCTTGATACTAAACTATCTCATGGGCTCTCCTGTGTTTTTAGCATCTCTTTTAAATTTGGATGCTGAGCAATCACATCAATCATCTTCCCCTTCCTAACTCTAGTTGGTACTTCTATTTCTAATTTTCTAATTTTCCTGTCAATTCGACTAGCTTGTCTCTTTGGAGCTCTTTTAAATAAACAAGAGACAAGTCATCCACCTTCCAGAGGAAATCTTCCAGAGCCACCTTGTCATATCACTACAAACCTGGTTTCCCTTTTTAAAACATTTATACGGTAACCCAGTTCGCTGTCTATCATTCCAAACATCCCGGGCCCCAGCCTCCAAATTATGTTACGTCACCCTGGGCTAGTGTGCGGCCACTTCCTGTCCCACTTGTCCCAGAGTCACAACACAAATTAAATTAACCAATAATTCTTAGAAAAATACCCAAAGTCTTTGGCCCTTGGCTGCACAATAAGTACAGTCACCAGGTTTGTAAATGTAAACACAATTACTGTTTACTTAAAACAAAAACTATCATGAAATAGGCAGCAAATACAACTGGTTCCTATCTAATTCCTAATTCCCCACTTTAAGTTACCCAACACCCTCTGCAGACACATACAAGTCAAACAAACATAGAGAGAAAGAAAGGGGGGAAAACATAAGTAAAAGTGAAAAAGAATATGTTTCAAATTGGTGTGCCCAGTACTTTACTCATCTTTAGACATTGCTTTCAGTTTAAGATTTTTCAGGAATACGGCACTCACAGCCTTTCTGGCGAGAGGGAGAGAGAGAGTCCTGGGACGGGATTCTCCGACCCCCCCACCGGGTCGGAGAATCCCCTGGGGGCGGCGTGAATCCCATCCCGCCACTGCAATTCCGGCTGCCATATTCCCCGGCACCGGGTTTCGGACAGGGGCGGGATTTACACCGCGCTGGTCGGGGGCCATTGGCAGCAGGCCCCCCCCCCCGGCATTTGTCCAAGCGTCGATGGGCCGAGTGGCCGTCGTTTCCTGGCCAGTCCCGCCGGCGTGAAATTGACATGGTCCATCAAGGCGGGACCTGGCTTGTAGGCTGGCTAGATAAGTTATCGGGGAGGTGTGGGGGATCCAGCTCCAAGGGGGAGCCCCCACGGTGGCCTGGCCCGTGATCGTGGCCCACTGATCTGCGCGTGGGCCTGTGTCATGGGGGCACTCTTTCCTTCCGCGCTGGCCTCTGTAGAGCTCAGCCGGTGATTCTGTGCATGTGCCAACTCGTGCTAGCCCTTTGGTGCCATTTGGCACAACGCCAACCCCTCCGGCGCCGGCATAGCCTCCAGAAGTGCGGTGGATTCCACACCTTCTGGTTGGCCCGACGTTGGAGTGGTTCGCGCCGTTCTTGGCACCGGCGCCGGGCCATTCCGCCAATTGCTGGAGAATCCCGTCCCTGGTCTTTTGGTTGCAGTCTGCAATGGTTTTCTTGTAGATTCTTTAATTGAGGTTATCTGCAGCTTCAGGATTACAGCACTCACAGCCTTTCTGTAGGAAACGCAGAGGGAGAGACAGAGAGTCTCTTGGGACTCTGAAAACCATTCCACTGGGATAGGATCCAATCCCCACCTGTTGCCAGGCAGAGTACGGCCTTTTGGCCAATTCAATGGCCACTAGTCAATCAATCAAACCGAGTCCCATCCCATCTCTCTTTCTGGTGCCAAAAAGTTTGTAGCTGCTGTTCTAACAAGCAGAAGCTAGCAGACTGTTGTCTCCTGTAACTTTTGAATTTCTGATTCTCTCTGCTGCTTGAATTAAAGATACATGCCCATTAATCACACTTGGATCAAAAATGGTAAAGGCAAAATAAAATAATGGGGAAACAAGGGAATAAACAGGAAGGACCCTTACAGTACAGTTATGAAAGTACTGTCCAACATTTAACACAGCAGTTAAATTGAACTGGAATACCCAGTCATATCAGTTCTTACATTTTAAAGTAGGTTCCTAGCATTAACAGCTACACGTATATTTCAGTACAGGTAGAAACAAGGAGTAAAAGTTACATCCTTGAAGACTACAGGGTTGGAGTATTGTGAAATCGTGGCACTTACTTTGTACATTAGAGCAAGGCAGATGGAGAGCAGGAAAATCATGAAAATGAAAGGAGCGACTGCAAGGCAGAACGCAGAGAAGGGCAACAAGGAGAGTTTGAAGAGAGTGCTGGAAATGCAAAACAATGTCCTTTCAGAGCTCTGGATCTCGGAAGGGGAATGGGGCAAGGATCTGAGAGTTCCAAGGACCGAAACCTCTGACTGCAGGAAAGGTGCAGAGAAGCCTGGAGAAGAATGAAACTTCCTGCCTGGAGCTTCGAATGCCGAGCAATGTATTTTACAGAAAAGGAGAGAGCTGAAAAGAGACTAAAGAAGTCAATGTGAACAGCACTTCAGCTCCCCAAAAAATACTTGCGGAACCAAGCAGGAAAAATAATTTATAAAGGGTTTGTGAACTGACAGGGGTGGGAGAGGAATCATGTCTTCGTGAACTTGAAGCAGAGGTGAAAATGCCTCTAGAAGCGTGTTGAGGGTGATGGGATGCTGCATTGAAGATTGCCGCTTCCAACAATGAGCAATGAATATAGGACAATGAGTAGGCCATTCGGCCCTCGAACCTGTTTCACCATCCAGTGCAATCATCATGGTTGATCTGTGTTCTCGTTCCATCCACCTGATTTGCTCCATATCCTTTAATATCCTCGGCTAGCATATGCTGGAAAAGAAGAAATGCAATGGGAAGTGAATCAAACAGAGGACTAAATAGGGGGGTGAAATTACTGAAGCTATAATTTTCACACACAAATTTTGGGAGTAATTACATTTGCATGCAATCTGCCAATATTCAATTTACTCACAGATTATGTGGGTGAATTAAGCTAATTAGAGAGGCACCACAAAGTTTTAACACTGCCAATTCTTTGGTAAGAAAAATTATATCCAGTCTTTAAGGTCCTGAAATATTACTTGGCCACGACCTTCCACCATCTTCTTTGTCCCCTCAATCCTAAAGGGATGATGCTCATACATTCTCTCCTCCAAATCCTTTTCCACAGGTCTACTGCAATAATGAGGGCAGAAGGAGAACATGATCAGATAGGGAAGAAAGTAATGAGAAATCAAACTGCTGCACGATACTGTCATCTCTCCAGGCTATCTGGTAACACAAGGAAACTTGAGGAGACATTGTTTAAATTCATGCAAGTTTCAGAAATGGTCTTCAGATGTGCATCGACATGAAAATAGCATCTATGTCATTCCATCGCAGTGTGAAGATGCAGTGGAAAACACAAAGAATAAATTCTTTGAATTCTAATGAATTTAAAGAATTCCCTGAATTCTTGATAGATTTAATGAAGTTTGAATGCTCTGGGACTGACATGAATGAGTGACATTGGTACTTGATCTGTTGATGCTAATAATGGTCCTGTGGGTTTCCTGATTCTGACTTTGACTCTGTAGGTTGGTGTTTCTGAAAGAAGTGTTCTTGGATGCATGGGTGTTGATGTTTACTCTTTGTTTTGCTGGTTTGTTGGGTGGGTAGAGCATCATATTGCATCCCTATGCTGGTGACTCTAATGGTGGCTCTTTTGATTGCTGGCACAGACACTGGCTCATTATGCTAGTGGCTCTGATTTTTGTTTGGCTTTTTATATGTTGAGAACTACAGTCATTGTTAGAAATTCACACAAGACTGGATACGCTGCACTTAAATGTTTGCATTTCAGTTCATGACTTGACTTCTTTTCCTTCTTAGTTTTGCTGGCATCTGCTGTTGCATTCAAATATCTGGGGAGTTTGATGTGATTATTTAACATTCAAAGTCATGAGAGCTCTCATTTACAGAATGAACAGGGCCTGTCTTTGATGATGTGCATTGCTCAATCACAGTACTTACACAAGAGACATTCATTTCCCTCACTGCCTTTTTTTGTTGCCATGGTGCTCTCTTGTGGGCGTGAGATTCTGTATTATATGTTTTCAAGAGAGAATCTAACTCGCACATTATTCGCACTGTTGCTAGGGTTTCGGACAGTTCTCTCGTCATCTCTGAGTGGCAGAAGTTCAGCCCAATGACATCTGAACAAAAGCAACCTCACAATATTGTATTAAAAGGAGTCATATTATTTGGCTGAACTGACTCCTGTTCAGATGTAGTTTTCCTGCTGTTCAGTGAAACCCTCGGTTGTGACCTGATGGGGGAGGCAAACTGAAACAAATTAGTTGCAATTGTAATGTAAAGCAATAAATCCACACTTCTTATTGTAGTCATATCTGGCACAGAGGAAAAAGGTTTGTGGCTGTTGAAGATCAATCATCTCAGTCCCAGGACATCACTGCAGGTGTTTCTCAGGATTGAACCATCATCGCTGCTTCATCAATGACCTTCCCTCCACCATAAGGTCGTTTGCGGGTTGTTCGCAGATGACTGCACAATGTTCAGCACCATTCGCGGCTCCTAAGGCACAGAAGCAGTCTCTGTGCTTATGCAACAAGACCAGGACAATTTTCAGGCTTGGGCTGATAAGTGCCACCAAGTCACATTCTCTCCACACAAGTGGCAGACAATGACCATCTCGAACAACAGAGAATTTAACCATCAGTCCTTGAAATTCAACATCCTGGGGGTTATCATTGACCAGATATTGAACTGGACCAGCCATATAAATACTATGGCTAGAAGAGCAAGTAAGATGCTGGAAGTTTTGCAGAGAGTAACTCACCTCATGACTCCCCAAAACCTGTCCACCATCTATAATGCACGAGTCAGGAATTTTAAAGTGGAATACTCTCCACTTGCCTGAATGATTGTAACTCCAACAGCATAGCATCCACGACAAAGCAGCCGCTTGATTGATACCCCAACATCCACCTTAAGCATTCACTTCCTCCACCACCACCACTGACACACAATGGCAGCAGGATACGATGCACTGCAGCAACATTCCAAGGCTCCTTTGATAGCACCTCCCAAATTTGCAACTTTTACCACCAAGAATGAAAAAGGCAGCAGATGCATGGGAACACCACCACCTGCAAGATTCCCTGCAAGTCGCACACCATCCTGACTTGGAAGTACATGCTGTTCTTTCGCTTGGTGAAAATCCTGAAACTCCCTCCCTAACAGCACTGTGGGTGTACCTACTACTCATATGCTGCAGCAGTACAAGAAAGAAGCTCACCACCAACTTCTCAAGAGCAATTAGGAATGGGCAATGAATGCTGGCCCAGCCAGTGATGCCCAAATCCCATGAATGAATTAAAAAAAGACTTCACAGTAAACCTGCAACATTTTATTGCTTTTGATGAAAGATGAAGTCAATGCCTTACCATATCTAAGTCAGTGTTGCATTTTGTGTTGGTGTAAATCAGTGTTCCAATTTTCTGTGCCACCACATTGTCCATCATGATTTGTAATGCATATTCATTCCAAAATTTCCAAAGTGGTGGGAAGGTTGGAATATATAATTACGCAGTTGAAGGGGTGGCAGGGTGGCACAGTGGTTAGCACTGCTGCCCAGGGACCTGGGTTCGATTCCGGCCTTGGGTGACTGCCTGTGTCGAATTTGCACTTTCTCCCCGTGGCCGTGTGGGTTTCTTCCGGGTGCTCCGGTTTCCTCCCACAGTCCAAAGATGTGCAGGTTAGGTGGATTGGCCATGCAAAATTGCCCCATAGTGTTCAAAAGGTTAGGTGGGGTTACTGGGTTACAGGGATAGGGTGGAGGCATGGTCTTAAATTGGGTGCTTTTTCCAATGCAGATACTCTACGATATAGATACTGATTGAAAGGCTGATGCCATTCATCTCTAGTGCTGCCCCATCTATCTGGCCCCCATTAGCTTTTTCAACCAATTCAGGATGCACAGAAGAATTGGAAGCCACATTGGGTAATTAATTATTCCCTGTCTGAACAGGGGAGCAGTTCTACAGCAAATGAATGAAAGGCAGGTGCTGCAGACAATAACTAAGAAAGATGCAAAATGAGAGAAAGATAAGGGCATGGATTGCCCATCTCACCGCACCCAACTCTGAGATGGATGAATCGTGGGCGAGCCCCAAATTGGATTCTGCGCCAGGCGTGAAACCTCACGTAATTCACCTGACTCGCAGTGCCCTGCACCACCTGTATAATGCCCTTGCTCGGCGTAATCCAGATAATGATAGGTAATGAGCTATTCGGCTCTTTTAAATATCCCAATGTAATATTTACCTGCTGTCCAGGAGTTAACGTCCTCACCTGCAAGGCCTCAATCAGGCACCGTTCAGCACTGTTTTCCACAATCGTGGATCAGACGTGATGGAACCTCAGGGGTTTTTGCAGACCATTTGAGCCACCCTGTGGTCATGGACAGGGCAGGGTGGTACCCTGGCAGTCCCCTGGCACCACAGCACATTGACACTGCCAGCCTGGCACCCTGACAGTGCCATACAGGCACCATGAAGTGCAACTTGGCATTGCCAGGGTGTCAGGGGCACTTCCAGGGTGCCAGGCTGGTTGTACCAAGGTTCCTGGGTGCCAGGTTGGCATTGCCAAGGGTCAGGGCCTGTGGCTCCATGTCTATCAAATTGTGGATGGGTAGGGGCGGGGGGTTGGGGTGGCTGAAGAAAGATTGGGGTGTGAAGGGGAGGGGTCCTGAAAGTGTGGGGTCCTAAAAGGGGAGTGAGGGGTGTAGAGATCGGGGCAACTTTTCAAAATGGCATTCCAATCTATGAGGAGCCGGTCCTGCTTACAAGCTCAGCCCCCCATGCAGGAAAACATTCTAAGCGTGCCCTCGATAGGGAGAACCTGCTTGAGGCCCAAAATCAATGGCTAAGTGCTGTTGAACAGTGGTGTCAATCTCAGCACTACAGCTGCCGTGAAACACCCCGCAAAGCGTGCCTGAAACCGGACTTGGGCATTCTTCCGGTGAATCGCGCCCAAGAATTCTGAAAATCTTTGAAATGTCTGTGTTTGGTTCATTTACGAATTCCATCCTCTTCCCAATGCTGAGCAGCACTGTGGGCTGGGTCCTCCAGCCGCATCCGCCCCGGCAACCGGAGAATCCCACCCGAGGTCAATCGAGTTCTCCATTGTACGTGGTTTACCTGTGGTGTTCTTACGATGGGCGGGGCGGCAGAATCCAGCCCTGTGTAAACGCAAGTGTTAATGACTTAACATAAATGAGATGTTAAAAATGTTGATACAAAAATTGGCTGTGTGGTGATAATTAGGAAGAAAGCTGGAGACTGCTGGAAGATATCAATGGACTAGTAAGGTGGGTAGAATAGTGGCAAATAGAATTCTATTCCAAGAAGTAACAGGGAGCAACAAGAATTAAGGGAGGATAAATAAGGAGAATACACATAAATGGTCGGACACTGAGAGGTTCAGAGGAAGAAAAATCTCAGAGTATATGTCCACAGCTGGCTGAATGTAGCTGGCCAGCTGGATAAGGTGGTTAAGAAAGCATTTGCAATATTTTTCTTTATTAGGCGAAGCATAGACTTTAAGAACAGGAAAGTTAACTGGATAAAACACCATCTGATTCACAGCTAAAGCACAGCATAAAATTCTAATCATAACATTGGGAAAATGGTGGCGTAGCGGTATTGTCTTTGGACTTGTAATCCAGAGACCCAGGCTGTTGCGCTGGGTTCTAATCCCAACATGGCAGATAGTGAAATTTGAATTCAATAAATGTCTGGAATTTAAAAAGTCTAATGATGACATGAAACCAGTGATTGTCATACAAACACATCTGGTTCATTAATTTTCCTTCAGGGAAGGAAATCTGCCGTCCTTGCCAGTTCTGGCCTACATGTGGCTCCAGACCCGCAAAGTTTTGCTGTTGACCCATAGTTCATAAGTTCAGAAAGATCAGTTCATAAAATATAGGCGCATAATTAGGCTATTTGGCCCATCAATTCTGCTCTGCCATTTTATCAAGGCTGATATGTTCCTCATCTGCTACCTACAATGTTACAGGCCAAGAGCTGGATAGCGAAATCAGCCAGAGCATCTCCTCCCGAGAACACATGACCCAGGAGGGTAGGCAATATAGCCTCCCGAGCTGAACACCCTCAATGTGATCTTGGCTGATCCCATCCTGGCCTCAACTCCACCTTCCTGCCCATCCTCCGTAACCCTTCAACCCATTACCAATTAAAAATCTGTCTAATTCCTCCTTAAGTTTACTCATTGGCCCTGCATCCACTGCACTCTGGGGTAGCCAATTCCACAGAGTCACAATCCTTTGGAAGTTCGGTGCCCACCGATCATCGGGCCGGCGTCTCAACGGGACGCACTATTTCCCCCCTGCCGCCCCACAAGGTCAAGCCGCCACGTCTTGCGGGGCAGCTGAGGGGAAGACGGCCACCGCGCATGCGCGGGTTGGAGCCGGCCAACCTGCGCATGTGCGGCTGACGTCACATAAGCGCCGCCATCGCATCATTCTCGGCGCGCCACCTTGACGCAAGCGTCAAGGCCCAGCAGCCGAGAATAATGGAGCGCCGCTCCTAGCCCCCCGGGTTGGGGTGAATTCGGTGAGAGGAGCGGGCTCCGAGGCCGTCGTGAAACTCAGCCGACTTCACGACGGCCTTCACGATTTTTCCTGGGAGCGAAGAATCGCGCCCCTCATCTCTAGAGTCAATCTGGTGAATCTCCTCTGAACTGCCTCCAATTCCACTACATCTTTCTTCAAATAAGGGGACTAAAACGGTTCACAATTCTCCAGGTGCAGTCTTACCAATGCCTTGTACAGTTGCAACAACACTTCCTTACATTTATGCTCAATTTCTTTTTCTGTAAATGCCAACATTAGATTTGCTTTCCTTATTATCTGCTGCACCTGCATGCTCGTTTTCTGTGACCCATGAACAAAGTCCCCCAGATCCCTTTGCATCGGAGCACCTCAAAGTCTCTCCTCACACTTGTCTACGTTAAACTCTTAACTGCCCCCACTGAAATGACCGAGCAAGCCACTCAGTTCAAGGGCAATTAGGGATGGACAACAAATGCTGGCCCAGCCTAACGATGCCCACATCCCATGAATGAATATTAAAAAATTATATGAAGGATGGGATTGGACAAGAGAAGTGACAGAGGAGATTTATTTGAATGTTGCCAGGGTTTTAAGTTTTAGCTATGAGAAAGACTGGATATACTAGACTTATTTGGAACCGAAATGGCTGAAGGGATGTTTAATTAAAGTGTATAAAATTATTGCATAAATACAGTAGGTGGAAAGATCTATTTCCATTACCAGAGAGGCTAATAACCAGGAGGAATAGCTATTAAAGTAAGTGGTAGAAGGATTAGCAGGGAGTTAAGGAGAATGATTTTTCACCCAGAGGTGGTGTGGATCTGGAACTCATTGTCTTAAACGGTGGTGAGGCAGAAACACGCATTACATTGAAAAAGAACTTGGTTATGCACTTGAAGTGCTGTAATCTAAAGAGCTACAGACCGAGAGCTGAAATGTGGGATTAGGCTGAATAGCTCTGCTTCAGCTAGCAGAGTTACAATGAGCCAAATGGTCTCCTGTGCTGTAAAGGTTCATGATTTAATTATCTTAATGACAAAAATAGCTGAACACCAGAGTGAAGTGAGAATGAGTGCCCCTGATATCAAGGCAGCATTTTACAGAGAATAGCATCAAGGAGCCCTAACAAAACTGGAGTCAATGGGAATAAGCAGAAAACTCTCTACTTGCTGTAGTCATACCTGGCACAAAGGAAGATGGTTGTGGTTGTTGGAGGTCATTCATCTCAGTCTCAAAATATAATTGCGGGACTTCCTGAGGCCCAACCATCTTCAGCTGCTTCATCAATGATCTTCCTTCTATCATAAAGTCAGAAGTGGGGATGTTCACTGATGATTGCACAATCTTCAGCACCATTTTCAACTCCTCAGATGCTGAAGCAGTCCGTGTGCAAATGCAGCAAGACCTAGACAATATCTAGACTTTGGCTGACAAGTGGTAAGTATCATTCGTGCCACACAGATGGTAGGCAATGACTCTCCCACTAGAGAAAATCTAAACATTGTCCCCTCACATTCAGTGGCATTCCCATCGATGAGTACCCCACTATAAACATCCTGGGAGTTACCATAGACCAGAAACTTAATGGAACTAATCATATAAATACAAGATCATGTCAGAGGCTAGGAATCCTGTGGTGAGTAATACACCTTCTGACTCCCCAAAGCCTGTCCACCATCCATAAGACACAAGTGTAATGGGATAGTCTCACCTTTCCTGGATGAATGCAGCTCTGAAAACACCCAAGAAGCTCAACACCATACAGGACAAAGCAGCCCACTTGATTGGCACCCCATCCACAAACATTCACTCCCTCCACCACTGACCCATCGTGGCAACAATGGGCCTACCATCTACAAGATGCACTGCAGGAACTCACCAAGACTCTTGAGACAGCACCTTCCAAAATCACAACCATGACCAACTGGAAGGACAAAGGGAGCAGACACATGGGAAAATCATCAACTGGAAGTTTCCCTTCCAACCGTTTACCATCCTGACTTGGAAATATATCGCTGTTTCGTCGCTGTAGCTGGGTCAAAATCCTGAGGCACCCTCCCTAGCAGCACTGTGTGTGTACTTATACCTCAGGGACTGCAGCAATTCAAGAAGGCAGATCACCACCACTTTCTCAAGGGCAATTGGAGATGGGCAATAAATGCTGGCCTAACCAGTGATGCCCACATCTTATAAATTCGTTTTTGAAAATGTGTATCTAATTCATACATTTTTGCTCAAATAGGGTACCTTATTCATTACAAAGAAGTGTAAAATTGAGTTCAACTTGGGTGTGGATCCTACATATGAAGAAGGAAGAAGAGAAAACTTTAGGCATGATTTGTTTACCTGGTTGGTTATTCCAATATTTATCAACATCGCATTAAGGATTGTTTTTTTTCCAATATCTGAATCTGAAGTCAGTCTTTTTCTAATTTAAATGTGAGATTGTTTACCCTCTTGGCTTGATTTACAGTTTGAAATGCCATACCTAAAGAGGCAGGAAGAGTAAAAGTAGTCGTTCAGTAATACAGAATTTGAGTATTGCTGAAAAAAAGATACATGTTGTCAAAGCTTTTCATCTTGCATGCATCAGGACAATTCACAAGAATACCAAATGTAATAGGAACAACAATTTACACTTCATGAAGAGTACTTATATCACTACATGTGGCTTTGTTATTTACACATACATACACACCTCCTGTTTTAACTAAACACATAGGTGACAGCCATTCTCTGGCTCATTCCCCAGCACTTTGCTTTGGCCAGCCGCAGTCAACCTACCTGGTTTGAGTTTAAACAGAGCTTGGCAGTTAACTGTCAGCCATCGGTAAACTGGTGCATTCTCCATGGCAACACTTCTGCCAATCAGAGCCCACTTTTCAGTGGGGGGGGGGGCGTTTGTCTATTTAGGGAGCCTCTGTGGGGCATTTCTCTATCTAGCGAGTCTTTATGGGGAGTCCCCTTTTTAGGGAGTCTTTGTGGCGGGGAAATGGGTCGGGTAACCCCTGTACTTGGGGGAAGAGGGGGACCGAAAAAATTTGGTAGAACATAGTACAGTACAGCACAGTACAGGCCCTTTGGCCCACGATGTTGTGCCGACCATTTGTCCTAATCCAAGATAAACCTAACCTACACCCCTTCAATTTACTGCTGTCCATGTGCCTGTCCAAGAGTCGCTTAAATGTCACTACTGACTCTGACTCCACTACCTCCGTTGGCAGTGCATTCCACCCACCCACCACTCTCTGTGTAAAGAACCTACCTCTGAAATCTCCCCATGCCTTCTTCCAATCACCTTAAAATGATGTCCCCTCATGACAGCCATTTCATGCTATGTGGGGAGGGATGTGGAGGACTGATTTGTGATACAGGGGGTTGGCCAGCAGCGGGACCTCGCAACGGGCTCATTCCCCACAACAATGCCTTGTCCAATAAAAATCAGCTGCCTGGTTTGAAATTAAACACTGCTTGGCAGTTAACTGTCAGCCATCAGTTAACGAGTGCATTCTTCATGGCAACACCTCTACCAATCAGAGTCAACAAGCCAGCAGAATCCTCTCTCTCAAAGTATAAATTGTTGCTTCCTTTACATTTGGTATTTTTGCAAATTGTTCTGATGTTGAAAAGCTTTGATATCCCTTTTTCGCAAGAGTAAAAGTGTTAGTGACGTGTCATCCTAGAAACCAGTTGCCAACTGATCTTTCTCAAAGCACTGGCATAGAGTTGATAAGGTCCCTCATGGCAGGCTGGTGCAAAAGATTAAATCACATGGGGTCAGGGGTGAACCACCTGGATGGATTCAGAACTGGCTTGGCCATAGAAGTCAGAGGGTAGCAGTGGAAGGGTGTTTTTCCGAATGGAGGTCTTTAACTAGTGGTGTTCCACGGGGATCAGTACTGGGACCTCTGCTGTTTGTGATATATAAGTAACTTGGAAGAAAATGTAACAGGTCTTAATAACAAGTTTGCGGATGACACTAAGATTGAAGGAGTTGCGGATAGTGAGGATGATTGTCAGAGAATACAATAAGATATAGATAGGCTGCAAAATTGGGTGGAGAAATGACAGATGGAATTTAACCCGGACAAATGTGAGGTGATGCATTTTGGTAGATCCAATTCAGATGGGAGCTATAAAATAAATGGCAGAACCATCAGGAACATAGAGACACAGAGATATGGGTGTGCAGGTCTACAGATCCTTAAAAGTGGCAGCACAGGTAGAAATGTTGGTAAAGAAAGCATATGACATGCTTGCCTTCATAGGATGGGGTATAGAGTACAAAAGCTTGAAAATTATGTTACAGTTTCATCGAACGTTGGTTAGGCCACATTTGGATACTGTATCCAATTCTGGTCACCACATTACCAGGAGGACGTGGAGGCTTTGGAGAGAGCACAGAAAAGGTTTACCAGAATGTTGTCTGGTAAGGAGGGTATTAGCTATGAGGAGAGATTGAATAAACTGGGATTGTTCTCCCTGGACAGAGACGGAGGCTGAGGGGGCGACCTGATAGAGTTTAGAAAATTATTAGGGTCTAGAAAGGGTGAACATTTGAAGACTTTTTCCCAGGGCGGAATTGAAAATTACAAGGGGCATGAGTTCAAAGTGAGGGGGATAGGTTCAGCGGAGATGTGCGGGGAAAGTTTTTTGCACAGATGGTGGTGTTGGCCTGGAATACACTGCCGAGTGAGGTGGTTGAGACAGATACGTTAGCGACCTTTAATACTTATCTAGATAGACACATGAACAGACGGTGTATAGGATATAGGTGATTGGTCTAGATAGGACACATGATTGGCGCAGGCTTGGAGGGCCGAAGGTCATGTTCCTGTGCTGTATTGTTCTTTGTTCTTTGTTCTATGCAAGGTTTTGTACCAGTGATTGTTTAACTGATCAGGATGGGGGCAGCACGGTGGCGCAGTGGGTTAGCCCTGTTGCCTCACGGCGCCGAGGTCCCAGGTTCGATCCCGGCTCTGGGTCACTGTCTGTGTGGAGTTTGCACATTCTCCCCGTGTTTGCGTGGGTTTCGCCCCCACAACCCAAAGATGTGCAGAGTAGGTGGATTGGCCATGCTAAATTGCCCCTTAATTGGAAAAAATTAATTGGGTACTCTAAATTTATAAAAAAAAAGAAAAAAAAAAAACTGATCAGGATGGAATATGAAGGAAAGATAAGTGCCCAAACCTTAAGTAGGGTTCAGACCTTCATTTATCCAGCTTCTCGTCCCCATCCAGGACTCTTTGAAAGGCATCAGAAAATGAAAGGTCCTCGACCTCCCCCAATAGCCATCCTCTCCCTCTTATCGTTACTTTTTCTTACAAAAGAAGAAACATTCTTCCAGTAGATGGCACGGAAATTCCCAAAATTAATATGTAACATGCACAGGAATGGTAGGATAGGAAACAACATGTTATGATCATAATAGTTGCTATAGTACATAAATGTAATTTAAGTTTGTAGTCTGTTAACTTGCTCCTCCTGGTCAGCTCATTGAATTTCTTCCAACTATACATGCACATTCTCTGCATATTTACATTGGCATTTAGAAGCTTGCCACCTCCTGCAAAGCTTCTTGTTACCCCACTCTTTAACTGACGTGACACTCATCTCAGAGTCTATCAGAGTGGCAACATGGGTCATAGTAATATCTAACATGGCACCTATCTTGGAATGGATTGTGGAAACAGAATGGTCACAAGACTAATTAATAGACATTAATTGAAATACTTTGGCTCAAACCTTACACTTGAGAGATGAATGCAGGTTGTTTACAATGCCATTTACCTTGGAGCTCTCTCCCCTATTAAATAATTTCATTTATAAACAGTTCTGAGTTTACTGTGTGACATTTCTAGTCAGGAATGTGTGCAGTGTGCCGGCTACAAAGGGTTAATGACCTAGATTAGTATGCCTCTACACAGGACAGACAAAAGGGCTGTGAATCTGCAGCTGAAAGGCCTGGGTCTGATTTATTATAGGAGTAAATGGAATGAGTGCTATGCAACAAAGCTCATAAGTCCTTGGGGAATGGCAGCACTGAGGAGAGAGTCTGATTGCTGGATCTGTTATTGCTTTTATCGCCATAAATAATACAGATGAATAAAAATGATAATCAGCCCTTTGGTGAACCCTTAACATTTTTATAAATGTTTGACCTTTAGTGAAGTTTGAAAGTCACTCTGAGTTTCTCCAAGGACGACTGACCAAGACTTGATTAATGGTGCCTGGTTTAGGAAGATATAGAGCATTCTCGTTTATCACTTACTTTTGCCTGAGACATAGGGACTATGGGAGACTGGATTCACGAGGCCCTGCATTGCACATCTGTATGCTTGACACAATTCCCAGCTGTGATTCAAGCTCTGGTTTTGGTGCACTCGTACTCAAGCAATAAATTTTCCTGAGCTGTCACACTTGTCAGGAAAAACAGTGATGACATGAAAATATCAGGGAAACCCAATAAATTGAAATGTTTTCTGCTAGTTATATATTTCTTTAAAAAACTATTGGAAAATGTCAGCTGCTTAATGCAAGGGGCAGTTTGGCTATTCTAATGGCACTAGGGCTTTTGAGATGTTGATGGGTCCAGCAACACTGTAACAGATGCTTACATAAGACAAGCTGATAACAATGGGGAACAGAACATAAAGGGTTTTGAATAAGGGGTAGGGGTTCAAAGAAGGAGACAAGGTTTAAACTTTACATTTTGTTATTGAAAATATGGAGAGATGTGTCATTTGAAACATGGAAGTCTGGCAATATCTGGTCTGAGAGAAACATCAGAGGATACAGGGAAAGATCCCATGAAGGGTTAATAGCAGCTGCAAAGAGCAGGATTATAAAATGCAGATTCTTTCTCTCAAGCAGGCTTAGCAAACACACAGGATTTTTGTATGAAGCCAAAAACAATGGCTCACACCTTCATTGAAAGTAACAATCTTAGTAAGCAGCTGGAAAGGGAAGGATGAGGCTCAGTTAAATTTGGTGACAATTCTAGGTGTGAAATTCTGCTAACACCAAGCAAATTAAAAGAAAACTGGAGACTATCAGTCTACAAGAAACATAATTTAAAGCCAAGTTCAAAGTCAAAATTATGAGCTGAGGACACAATTAGAAAATAAAACTATAGAAATGACAGGAACCAAACCAAAATTCACACCTCTATTGAAACCAAAGCATTTTTGAATATCACAAAGGAACTTTGAACATCACAAAGGAAACAATGTAATCAGAGACCTGAGAGGTGAGTTCATGTCAAAATGAATACTTAGTCGTATTAGAATTTTTAGATCAAAGATACTTTTTACAATCACAATGAAATAATAGTTACTTTACAATAAGGTCATAAAAACTTAATAACTGTTAGAAAGAGAATATAAACCCAGAGCAGGAACTACCAGAACCAGAACTCAGAGAGAAGGAGAGAAGGAACAAGAGAAGCAGAGTCAGCTTACAGCCAGCTTGGTCATGGGAAAGATAAGACATAGCAGCCAAGCTAAAACAGCTAATACATCTAAGGAAGACTAGAATTTAAAGAGGAGGCAGAGTCAGCTCAGAGATAGCCAGCAGAGCCAGCTCTCATAGCTCAGTACATGGGATCGACAAGACATAGCAACCGAGCTCACCAGCGAATACATCTAAAGAAGGCCAGATTTTTAAAAGAAGATTGATTGTCAAGTTGGGCCTGAAGATTCCTTCAACCAACCAGAAGGATCCAGAAGCAAGATCTTTTTACCTTTCTGTAAAGAAAGTGATTGCATCTTTTAAAAGAAAAAAATATAATAATAAAATAACTTAATTTAACCTGAAACAGTGGTTATTCCTAAGTCTACTTTACTTACTTAGCAATGCGGGACCCAGGATCGATGCTACTAAGTGGTAAGTAGATGAAATCTTCGACGAAGGTATGTGTTATACCGGGGGATAACTTGAAAATATAGTTTGACCTGAATAGCACCCACCAAAGCCTGCATCGGAGTCAGGGAGTGAGAATCCCTGTTCACCATTTAGAATATCGGCCCTTTTTGGTATAGGGGGAATTCTAAGAATAGTGGTGAGTTTTTAAACAACAATTTACACTCTATAAGGTTTACTCACAAAATGAAGGCAATTAAGTTTGACTTCTAAAGAAGTTTCAGATAAGATCAAAAGGGAAGAAAAACTGTATATTAGGAGCTGAATAAACCTATGCAAGAATAGTTGCTTCAGACCTCAACCACATCAGGAATAGTTGTTTAACTTCCAGCAAGCCATGTCTGTGAAGAAAGCCTTTCTTGAGAAGCCAGTTGAAGCAAACTCCAAAGAAATATGACTGCCCAGTATGGTAACTGCTATTGGATTTTTAAAAATAGTTTTTAGAAGTTTTTGTTAATAGTCTTGGTATTGAAATCTCACATAAGGTTCTAGTGCTTAACCAGTGGTTGCCCATTAAATGCAGCAGAAAATGTAAGGTCTAGTACATTCACGTGTAAATACATGTAGACCCATCAACAGCATTGCCTTCATCAACCCTCCCTGTGATTTCTTCAAAACAATCCAGCAAATTAGTTAAACATCGATTTTCCATAAGAGGTCCCACATGATGATTAACTTTGCCTCAAATTGAGGTGGCACGGTGGCGCAGTGGTTAGCAGAGCTGCTTTGCAGCGCCAAGGACCAAGGTTCGATCGCGCCCTGGGTCACTGTCCGTGTGGAGTTTGCACATTCTCCCCATGTCTGCTTGGGTCTCATCCCCACAACCCAAATGTCTGCTGGTAGGTGGATTGGCCATGCTAAATTGCCTCTTAATTGGAAAAAAACCCAAAAAAATCTCTGGGCTGCATTCTGTTTCAGCGGCTAAGTGTGAGCGTTTTACGACCCCAAAATCAGCACCGAACCCTCACCAATTCCGGGATCGGTGAAGGGCTAACCGTGTCGGCGGGTGAAACTCCTGACTTCCACGCCAAAAACAGCCGGAGAATGGACATGTCCCTGGCCACACCTGTGCACGGCGACAACCTACAGCGGGAGCGCCATACAACATGGCACAGGCCGTGTGCTGACCCAACCCGCCAAATGCAACTTCACAGGCCACCTCCTGACCACCCCTCACGAGTACCCCAAGGCCTCGCAGGAGCCACCCTGGCCAGTGGCTTGGATCCTAGTCGGATGTGGCGGCACTGGACACAGTCCGCAGCCGCCATGCCGGGTTCCCGACCACTCAGGCCACACGTCAACCGCACGGCCGGCAACTTCCGCGGGAGGACCTTCCGATGATGCAGCAACGGCATTTCAATGCCGGGCGGCGCGCGCCAATGCCAATTTGGAGAGGGCGGAGACTTAAAAACTGGCGTCAAACTACCGCCGACCCTGATTTGGCTGTCGGAAAGGATTCTCTGCATGATTGCCGATTATGATATCGGCATCGGGCAACAGAAAATCCCGCCTTGTGTCTCAAATTATTGTTTCTAGAAGTTTCCCCACCACCAAAGTTAAACTGACTGGCCTGTAGTGGCTAGGCTTAATGTTATACACTTTTCTTTACAAATGTTTAACATTTGCAATTTTCTAGCCCTCTGGCGCCACTCCTGAGTCGAAGGAAGACTAAAAATTATGCCTCGTGCCTCCATTTTGTTTACGCTCACTTCTTACCGTATTCTTGGGTGCATCTTGGGTATATCTTGTCCCGGTGTCTTATAAACTTTAGGTACAGATAACCTGTCCAATACTCCTCCTTTTCAATTTTAAACCATTCTAGTGTCTGAATTACTTCCTCTTTTACCATGGTCTGTGTACCATCTTCTTCCTTGTTAAAGACAGATGCAAAGTTTTCATTTCATAACTCAGCTATGCTCTCTGCCTCCATGTGTAAATTTCCTTTTTTGTTCTTCATCATCTCTAGTCCTCCTTTTACCACCCATTTACTATAAAGATTTTGGGATTCCCTTTCATGTTAGCTACCAGTCTCTTTTCCTACTTCTTTTATTTGGTTCTTCATCTCTCCTGTGAATCTCCTGTTTTCGGGCTTTCCTGTTTTAATACAATTAAAATTGTATTTTAATTGTATTTAACCTGACACCTATCATACAAACACCTTTCCTTGATCATCCAGTAAGCTCTGGATTTATTTGCCTTATCTTTCTCTTTTGACGGTATACACCTTGACTGCACCTGAATTAACCTCTTCTTTGAAGGTAGTCCATTGTTTCCCCACTGACACTTTATCCACTTGGCTTACTTTATTCCCAAGAACCCAATCTAGCAGTGTTTCCTTCCTCACTGGACTGGAGGGATACTGATGGAGAAAATATTCCTGAACATAGGAACTCTTGACACTCTCTGCCCTTTGCACTAATATTATCAGAGTCAAAATTTGCATACTTTAAGTTCCCATTTCTTCCTGCTTCTGTTTGTCCCGGGCAAATATTTGGGTAGTCAGGTGGTAGTGGCCATGCTCCAGATATGGAGGAAATGTCGGCAGCATTTTAAGTTAGGGGCGGAGTTGTGGCTGATGCTAATATGATGCATGTTGTTTGAGACATCGAGATTAGATGCTAGATTTCAGGGATGGGAGGAGCGGGGGTGGTGGTGATGAAGGATTTATTATTGGAAGGGCGGTTCGCAAGCTTGAAGGAGTTGATAGGGAAGTTTGAGATCCCAAAGAGGGCGGCCTTTAGCTATATGCAGGTGCGGGATTTTGCAAGGAAGGTTTTCCCAATGTTTCCAGTGACAGTGCCCTCCTTGTTATAGGAGGGGGTGCAGTCAGTGATGGGGTTTGAGGGAGGGAGGGGTTGGAGGAGGTTACCGCATTGTTGGAAGCGGGTAAGGCCAAGTGGGAAGTGAGTTGGAGGTATCGCTGGAGGAGGGGCTGTGGTGTGAGGTTTTGTGGAGGGTGAATATGTGAGACTGAGGTTAATACAGTTAAAGGTGGTACACAGGGCACACTTGACGAGGTCAAGGATGAGCTGGTTGTTCGAGAGATGAAGGAGATGGGAGAGGTCCAGCAATGCGTCCATATTTTCTGGTCCTGCCCGACGTTATTCTTCCAGCTACATGAATGTTGGTGGTAGGAGGGTACCTTTATTATTATTTTCATTGTGGTTATGAATAAAATGTTCAAAACCGAATAAATATTCTCAAAGAAAAAGAAGGCGCATCTCTGATCTCTGAAAATTTGTCCCAGTTGTATTTGTTGGACCCTCTATCCCTCACCCCTCACACACCACAACTTACTCCCTCCATGCCAACTGAATTCCCCTATGCCCTTCTCATGGCCTCTGTATGCCCCATACCCATTCACCCATAGAGGAGAAAAAAGGCAGAATGACAAATCTTGAAACGCACTAAAAAACACCCATTCAAACCCGACAGAAGTGTCATCAGAGATGTTATTGTATCAATATGTTGTGATCTCTATGGTGAATGGTAACTGTTTCAAGAGAAAATTAAACCTTCAGTCATTCGCTAAAAGAATGACACACCAAGACTTCACATTTTAAAATAACTTTTACTGTCTCAATGACTAAAGATAAAACACAATTAACGAAACAGTACTTTCTTTCATCGGTGACTTATGCTTTAAACTGCTGAATAGAATTTCTACATTTACTGTCAATTGAAAAGCCAAGTTTGATTTTACATTACTTGGTCTCTTAAGTAGATATCTATGTTTTCTGGGGCTAATCCAAAGTTTATTTTGCAGCAAGTGTTTTGCTTCCACTCTTTACCTTTCCTAATACTATGATCCACAGTGAAAGTTTTCCTGAGGGTTATCCCTTTAACTCCAGCCAGGCAAACTTTGTAGCCTTGTTTTAACTAAGTTTTCAAATTGAATATAAGCTCCCATTCACATTATGTATGATGAATGATAGAATCAGCATTTTCTCTGTATTAATTGCTGGCCTCACAGTTGGTTGCAGACCAGACAAGGCCAAAAACTGCAACTGTCCTCTCTTTTGTGATCTTTCTGGGTTTATAGGGAACCCTCTATCTCTCTCCCCTTCTCCATGGCAATGAGAAATACTTTAGCCTTGTATGTGAGTAGATATGGTAATCTGCCATCTCTGATCATGGATTGGCCATTCTAAATTGTCCCTTAGTGTCCAAATGTTTAGGTGGGGTTATGGGGTTACAGGGATAGGACAGGGTTGGGCCTAAGTAGGGTGCCCTTTCAGAGGTTCAGTAGGCCAAATGGCCTCCTTCTGTACTGTAGGAATTCTACGGATTCTATGATCTTAGAAATAAAGTTTCAAGTATAACTGTTTACAACCTGATATCAAAAATGTTCTGGGTCTTAGGAGACTTAGGGCGAGATTCTCCGCACTCCCGACGGTGCGGAGAATAGTGGGCACCGATCGCGGGCAGCGGGCCCGCTGCCCGCGCACTATTTCTCCTTCCGCCGCCCCGCAGTATCCATTCGCGGGGCGGCTGAGGGGCATCCCGGCCCGCGCATGCGCGGGTTTCGCGCAAATACGCGATGACGTCATCCGCGCATGCGTAGGTTGGAGTCTTCCAATCCGCGCATGCGCGGCTGACGTCATATGACGCGTCAGCCGGCGCAAACTCAGGCAAGCGGGCTTAACGAAATTCGTTAAGCCCGTGATGCCGGAGCTTACGGCGTCGGGCTGCTAGCCCCGACCGGGGACCAGAATCGGTTCCCGGTCGGGAAGGGGGGGGGGGCTGGCGTCAAACCCGCCCGGGTTTGACGCCAGCCTTACGATTTCTCCCGTTTTGGGAGAATCGCGCCCTGAGGGTCTCCTCATTGAAGACTTAGAAACAGTGGTCATTGTCCCCATTGTGTAAATATCTGGCACCACCCTCTCAATAATACAATGAGTCCCTTTGATCTCTCAATTAAACCACCAGGTTTACTTCCAGAAAGATTCCAGCATAGGCCACATGACGCCTTTCATTTAACCTACATTTAAATTAAAGTCACAAACTATAACACTCTTATAAACTTTACACTTGGTAAGTGAGTTCAGACAAGCATTTATAATGAGGCTATCTGTGAACTATACCAACAGAAACAGAATGCCAAACATATGTTTCTCCAGGTGGTCTTATCATGAATGCATCGTGAAATTTGCCAGCATCGGGAAACTACAGTGGAAATCCTGGAATCAGTTCCCAGCCGCCATTATTAAAGGCCTTTGAAGCTGGCCTGACTCCACGTTAACTCAGTGTATAATCTTAGCTGACACTATAATACAGTAATAAGGAAAGGTTGTACTCTTACTGCTTTCATGCTAAACTGAGGTCTGGTCTGTTCTCTCAGGATCAATATAAATGATTCCAGGGCACTATTCAAAGAAGGGCAGAAGAGTTATCCCTATGGACTGGGTTTTTTGAAGATGAAGCGGGTCTCACTCACTTCCTGGAGAGCCAGCAGGGTGCCTATAGAACAGTACAGCACAGAACAGGCCCTTCGGCCCTCAATGTTGTGCTGAGCAATGATCACCCTACTCAAACCCACGTATCCACCCGATATCCGTAACCAAACAACCCCCCCCCCCCTTAACCTTACTTTTTAGGACACTACGGGCAATTTAGCATGGTCAATCCACCTAACCCGCACATCTTTGGACTGTGGGAGGAAACCGGAGCACCCAGAGGAAACCCACGCACACACGGGGAGGACGTGCAGACTCCACACAGACAGTGACCCAGCCGGGAATCGAACCTGGGACCCTGGAGCTGTGAAGCATTTATGCTAACCACCATGCTACCGTGCTGTATTACCTCTTTTAGGGAAAGTCCGCAAATTAAGTGCCATTCAGACACTAAACTGGACAGTAGTGGGAGAGTCCCTGAATCAAGGACCCCGATGGACAAAAATTCTTAGATTGGCTGAGCGTTGCCAGCCAATCAGAGGGCAGCAGTTCTATTCAATGACAGCACCAGTGGGCAGCTGGTATGACATCCAGCCAAGACCAAGAATTGTTGCTGAATCCCAGGCCACAGGTGCATGTTCGCATGAGGGACACTGCAGGGGTGGAGTAGCAGGTGAGGGGAGATGGGGGATCTGCAGAAAAGGCAGTGCGGTAGCTCTTTGTGGGCCTCCCCTTCCCAATGCCAGCCCCTTCAATCATGACTTTGTTCTGCTCCACTCACGAAGTGCTCCCCACTCACTTCTGGGTTAATACCAGCAGTGGTGAAATTATGTCCTTAAGTGGGCATTAAGTGCCCTACTTAAAGACCTCAGTTGGCAGAAGGGCAGGTCTTCCCTTCACTAACTAAATTGTGGAGGAGGAGAGAAGGTGGTAGAGTCCGTCCCCACCATCCTCATTAAATGCAGTTCTTGCTACCAAAGTCGCCATGTGGGATGATATTAAATTTTGTCCGTTGTCTTGGTAACTAATTTCTCCTCAAGCGATAACACAACTGATTAATTGATCATGTATTTTATTGCTATTGGTGGTGTCTTGTGTTTGCCTACATTAAAAAGTAACACCCATCAAACGTACTTATTGTGTTTGAAGCACTTTGGAGCATCCTGAGGTCATGAATGCAGCTATAAAATTACAACTTATTTCTTTCTATTGTTGCCCTGCTGGGTCACTGTCTGTGCCAAGTCTACACATTCTCGCCGTGTCTGCGTGGGTTTCCTCCGGGTGCTCCGGTCTCCTCCCACAGTCCAAAGATGTGCAGGTTAGGTGGATTGGCCATGATAAATTGCCCTTACTGTCCAAAAAGGTTAGGAGGGGATAGGGTAGGTTACGGGGATTGGGTGGAAGTGGAGCTTAAGTGGGTTGGTGCAGACTCGATGGGCCGAATGGCCTCCTTCTGCACTGTATGTTCTATGTAAGATCTATGTAAGACCTGTGCTGAAGTTGCTTGAGTAATGATGATGGTGTTATTTTGCGAACTTTGAAGTGTTAGCTCAGCATGGGGAAAAGAATATGAATGTATGTCCATGTGAGGATGGTACAGACTTTGGCAGAGGGGACACTGGGCCAAGCTAGCCATTCTAGAAATAACTGCCCTTTTTGTCAGTCATGGTTCAGCGATAACACTGTACCTTTGAATCAAAAGGGAGTGGGTTCAAGCCCTGTTCAGGGAGTATTCTTGAGTATTACATCTAGGCTGACACTTCAGTGCAGTACTGAAAGGGTGATGCCCTCTTTTGCATGAGGTCTTAAACTGAAGCCCTCGGCTGCCCCCCTCAGAATAAAATATTTTGTGGTACTATTTGAAAAGGGGTGGGAGAATTCTCCCCAGTATCCTGAGCATCCCTCTCCCAACACCATTAAATCAACTTATCTGGTCATTATCACAGTGGTGTTTAATGGCCTTACCACATACAAATTGGTGGCCTTATTTCCTATGTTACAGCAGTGACTTGACTTCAAAAGTGTACAACGTAACTTATAAAGTACTTTGGGATGTTCTAATGGATCAATTTCACTATAAAAATGCAATCTCTATCTTTTTCTTTTAGAACCTAGGGCGCGATTCTCCGCTGCCCACGATGGGTCGGAGAATAGCGGGAGGACCTTCCCGACAATTTTC
Source organism: Scyliorhinus canicula (assembly GCF_902713615.1). Lineage (NCBI taxonomy): Eukaryota > Metazoa > Chordata > Chondrichthyes > Carcharhiniformes > Scyliorhinidae > Scyliorhinus > Scyliorhinus canicula. The sequence continues at coordinate 48,379,320 of NC_052162.1, forward strand.
ACGCCCTCCCGCTATTCTCCCCCCCACTGCCGCCCCAAGACACGAATCGCTGCACGCCGTTTTTTACGGCGAACAGCGATTCTCCCCAGGCCGATAGGCCGAGTTCCCAGGCCTTTACGGCCGTTTTCACGAACGCGATCGCACCTGCTCTCACCGTTTGTGAAAACGCCTGCAAAGTGCCGGACAACCATGGCACCGATTGGCACGGCCGCACCACGGCCGTGCCAAGGGTGGCATGGGCCTGCGATCGGTGGGCACCGATCGCGGGCAGCGGGTCCGATACCCGCGCACTATTTGCTCCTCTGCCGCCCCGCAGGATCAGTCCGCGGGGCGGCTGAGGGGCATGACGGCCCACGCATGCGCGGGTTTGACGCGTCTGCGTGATGATGTCATCCGCGCATACGCGGGTTAGAGCCGTCCATCCCGCGCATGCGCGGCTGACGTCATCGTGCGCGTCAGCCGTCGTGACGCTTGGCGCGCGGACTTAGCGACGGTCGCTAAGGCCGCGATGCCGTGCTTCACGGGGCCCCGCTGCTAGCCCCGCCCGGGGGGGAGAATCAGGTCCCAGGAGGGAGCGCGGAGGCTGCCATGAAACACGGCCAGTTTCACGGCAGCTTTTACGGCTCGCCGCATTTGCGGAGAATCGCGCCCCTAGTTCTTCATCTTTATCCTACATGACCATGGTTGAAGGTTATAACATCTGAGGACAACTGAGCTGCTTCCTCATAGGGACATAGGGACGGAGGAGCAGAAGATATAAGAGTAGGAATGGGCCACTTGTCCCTTTGAATTTTCTCCAGCTGATCTGGATATGAGGATACCACTTTTCTGTATCCCCCCTTGGCTCCCCTGTCTATCAAATATCTATCTAATTCATCCTCGAATAAATTCAATAACCCAGCCTCCACTGCTTTCATAGATCATAGGATTTACAGTGCAAAAACAGGCCATTCGGCCCATCGAGTTTACACCGGCCCTTGAAAGAGCACCCTAATTACCTACTTACCTACTTACCTTCACACGAGGAAACATCCATCCGATCTCACATGTTTCCATAAAATCACCTCTCATTATTTTAAATTCCAATGGGTAAAGGCCCAAACTGTTCAATTTTCCTTCATAAAATAAGCCCTTGTTCCCAGGAATGAGATAATTGAACCTTCTCTGAACTGCTCCTAATGCATTCATAGCCTTTTTCAAATAAGGATACCAAAACTGTACACAGTACTTCAGATGTGATCTCACCAAAGCCGTGTGCAGCTGCACTGAAACTTCCTTACTTTTAAATTCCATTATCGTAGTACTTATTTAGTAATTAATTGATTAGCTCTTTACACTTCCTTCCAATGAAAACAGTCTGAATTCAAGTCAGTCATTTAGCAACAACGAGATAAACTTCGGACTTCATGGGTCGGAGAATAGCCCGGGACCGGCGAAAATCCCGCCCCCGCCGTGGCTGGAATTCTCCGTCACCCGGGAATTGGCGGGGTCGTGAATCACGCCCCGCCGATTGGCGTGCCCTCCGCGCCGATCGGCGGTCCCCCTGCAGCGATTCTCCGGCCTGCGATGGGCCGAAGTCCCGCCGCTGAGATGCCTGTCCCGCCGCCGTGGTTTCAACCACCTCTGGTGGCGGCGGGATCAGCGGCGGGAGTGGGCCCCCGGGGTCCTAGGGGGGGCGCGGAGCGATCGGACCCCAGGGGGTGCCCCCACGGTGGCCAGGCCCGCGATCGAGGCCCGCCGATCAGCGGGCGGGCCAGTGCCGTGGGGGCACTCTTTTTCTTCCGCCGCCGCCACAACCTCCACCATGGCGGAGGTGGAAAAGAATCCCCCTACCATGCATGCGCCGGTGGTGGCGTCAGCGCCAGCGAACGCCTTTCGGCCAGCCCCGACGCCGGGGGGCAGGCGTCAAAGGCCGTTTGGCGCGCCTATGGGGAGGCCCGGTTCCGGAGTGGTTGGCGCCACTCCGCTACGCCGGGACCTCCCGCCCCACCGGGTAGGGGAGAATCCCGGCCCATATTTGTGCCAGCTGTTGCCGCCTCTGTCGTGTTAGACCTGTCTCAGATCATCTGCTTCTGAAATCTTCATTTGGTGTGGCCTCCCACATTCTATCCTCCATACACTTAAGTTCATCCAAAACTCTGCTTCCCATACCTTAGCATGTACCATGTCCTGTTCCCTATTGCCATAATTCTCACTGATCTGTGAAACACCCCAGTGGGAATGCCAGGTCACTACCCTGCCCAGAGCCCGACCACATGGGGGCCTCAGATATGCTGGGAGACTCCCCCAGGTGCCGTCACACCTGGTACACATTTGTGCGGATCAGTGCTAAACAGTGCCATGGTGAAGTCTCCCAGGCCTTACGGCTCATTTAAATATGTTAATCTGAATTTCAGCCAGTGAGGGTGAGATCCAGATTGCGACGTCTCACGAGATCTCGTTCGATCTTGCGAGGAGTTCCAGGCATCCCAAATCTCACAGGCGGCCTCTCGCGAGATTTAAAGGCTTGTTGCATCAGTGACTCGAGCACGATGAGGCAGTTCAATAGTGTCCCACATCTGACCTAATATCGCCATACGTGGCTCAGTGTCATAGCTTGTTTTATAATGCACCTGCAAAAAGCTTTGGGCTGTTTAACTATGTTAAAGGTGCGATGTAAATATACAAGTAAGTTCTAGTTGTTGCATTGTTCAGTAATACCCAAAAAACCAAGTCCTGCCCTGATCTCATTATCAGTGGACTTGGGAATGAAGCACATTGTCAGTGAACAGCTCCACCTGGTGATGAGCATTAATGAAGCAGCTAGAACCAGGACTCTTAATCAGCAGGAGGTTTCCTCAATTGACATCAAGCAATGGGACTTTCAAACGATCTGGAATCAATTTGGAGCACTCCCAGGGTCAATCTTACCCAACTGTATACTACTGTGCCCTCATTGCTGGTGTGTCTAATGACACAGCTAGAAATGGTGATGGAGGAGTCTGCAATGTGTTGGCTGTTACATTTTGTGTTATAACCTCCAGGAGACCCATGGGGATGACACAATTAATCTCCTCATGATCCTCGTGAAGTATGAGCTCCACCGCTGAGGGGCAGAGGACCATCAATGAACTAGTTGATTCAGTACCATGAAAGCCGGCCCAGGTAGGAGCCGAGCTGCACAGTAGTCCTGACTGGGACTGGGTCTGTAACTTATCAGTAGTTCCCACTTGGAACTAGCAAGCAGGGTCAGCAATGCTGCCTGGGAAATACTGGCAGCTGCTGGCAGTGCGGGCAACACGACCAGGAGGACCGCCATCCAATGTCGGATGACGACCAACGACCTCCCAACGAGCTACAAGGGTAAGTTACCATCTTTCTCCTGGCATCAGTCCCATTGCAACCCTTCGAATTCCCAAACCCACCCTCCTCCTGTAGCCATCTGAGATGGCCACCTGCAAAGGACCATGGGAATTATAGCCAACCCAGGACTCAGACAGATACAGAGCTTCTGTGTATTGAAACACAGGTAGCTAGACCTAATCGAAACCCCTGCTCGTTTGCATTTTAGTGGCCCGCTGCCAGAGAATATGACTGGTCGGCTACTCCCTTTACTCAGAGAGCGCAACTGCCAAGGTCAATGACCGCTAAGGACCCACCCAGCCATAAAGGCACCCGCCCCTTTATTGGCCAAAATCAAAGGCAGTGATCGAAGTCTGTCGAACTATTGGGTTCAAGATCAAGGACCGCCCCAAAGAGCGTGAAATCCCAGAGAGATAAAAGGGGACACAGCCATGTGTTCTGCCTCTTTTGGACCCAGCCTGTGCCCGCCTCCTTTGAATCCGGCTTGTGCCAGCCCAACTGCAGCAAAATGGTCAGACAGCCAAGTTCAAGACCAACGATTGCTACCTGACGGATGAGCCCAGCAGAGACAGAGACACTTCTTCAAACCAGCCACTGAAATCAAGATAAAGGCCTTATCCATCTGCACAGAGCCGTTGGCCCCGAAGTTAAGTATAGGTTATTGTAGCTGATAGGTGTAGTTTAACTTGTACCATAGACCATAGAACATACAGTGCAGAAGGAGGCCATTCAGCCCATCGAGTCTGCACCTACCCACTTGAGCCCTCACTTCCACCCTATCCCTGTAACCCAATAACCCCTAACCTTTTGCTCACTGAGGGCAATTTAGCGTGGCCAATCCACCTAACCTGCACGTCTTTGGACTGTGGGAGGAAACCGGAGCACCCGGAGAAAACCCACGCAGACACAGGGAGAACATACAGACTCCGCACAGGCAGTGACCCAGCGGGGAATCGAACCTGGGACACTGGTGCCGTGAAGCCACAATGCTATCCACTTGTGCTACCGTGCTGCCCTATACGGCAGTATATTGTGCTTGCATGTCGAAGTAACCCTTGTGTGTAAATAAACCATATTTGAACTTGAACGGACTAACTGGTTGTGTGGTCATTTGACCGATATACGGGAAAGCCTTGCTGTTCAGTAAGAGAAATAGAAACACCCATAGTATTGGCGACATTGTTGGGACATAACATCATATCATAAATAGAGCCTCATACCATAAACAGCAATGTTATTGGTGATGATGGTGCAATAGTATTCCATTAAATTGGCAACACTCCCCTCCGCAGTTGACTGGCTGACACGTTGCACCCTCCCAATATCTGATCTTCGAGCTGATTCCTCAAAATGCCCTGGCACCAACCAGCACAACCCCTTCAAGTCTAGGTGCGGTGCCCACACATGCCACCTTCTATATGCACCCTTGACCCATGAAACGTGTAGCTCACATTGTCCCCCCTTTATCCCCGAAGGAGAAGATAGGCCATAACAAGTGGGAAAGGGCGGAGACGGGGGAGTGGGGGGAGGGGGGGGGGCGGAAGAGACCCATAGATCTGAGTCCTCACCCACTATGTGGAACGGGCTCTGGTGATTGCAGGTTGCTCAAGGGGAGAGCAGTGACCAACAACGAAAACGGCCTGGGACAGAGAGATGGGGATCCACTGCCTCTTCACCCAGAAAACCTGTCTCAAGTGAGTTGCTGAAAACCCACCAAATTAATCTTTCCCATTCACTGTCCTCATGTCCATTGTCTTGCAAGATCACCATCTGATGAGGCCGGGCCACCTGGAGTCGTAAGCACGCCCCCCCCATCCAAGAGAACACTCGGGGGAGAGTTCTAAGGAGAACACCGACAATGTGTCATAGCTATAGCCCGCACCCCAGTGGGCGACATTAGTGGACAGGCTTCAGGGGCACAATCTGGTGAGCACCACACAGAGGCTGATGCAGATCAGGTGGAGGCAGAAACCTCTAAGGGAGACAGCAGTTGGATATCTGCTGGATACTCGGATGCAGCAGCGTCCCAGCTACATGTTGAGCCTCTGGAATATGTTCTTCCTGAGCTGATGCAGATAGTAGGCCAGAGCCGTGAGATTCAGGAGGGTATGTCAGCGGCATTCCGGTGACTGCAATGCCGATTGGAGGAGTCCAAAAGCCTTCAGATGCTGGCAATGGGTGGCACCCTGGTCAACACTGCTGGGGTGGCGGCTGCAGTGGTAAACCTTGAGCACAAAGTCCGAACCTGGATGGTGGTGTCCAAGTCATGGCTCAATCTGTTATTCCCATGGCTGAGGGCCTCAACATCATATCCCAGTCGATGAGGGACCTGTCTCAGAATGAGGTAGACATTGCCGAAAAACCCGTGAGCGTGGTCGAATCACTGAGGACCATCGCTGAGGGCTTCAACACCATGGTGCGAGCAATGGCGATGCCCCAGGACTGGCAGAGCCAGATGACTTATGGAGCTCGCTCCAGCTACCCCACTGTCCCATAGAGTCACCCAGGGTCCTACAGGAACACTCAGGGAGGAGGAAGTGCTGGAGCCGAACCCGGAGTTTGCCACCAAGTAGACCTCTACCGTCTCCAGTTCTTCTGAATCCCCCCCTCCCTCCTGACACTAGTGCATCTCAAGGGCCGTGGGCAGAACACGGTGGCATGGTAACACTCATAACACTGGCAAATCGACTGGGACTTCCGGTCCAGGATCTCCAGACGACATCCGCCAAGTGCATCAAAGGGCACAGGGCGCGGAAAGCAGCAGGCTGCCTCCACCTTTGACATGTATCCTGGGGATGCAGCTAGACGTAACACTAGACCACTGAAGATCAAGAAGAGTGAGGAGCACTGAGTGCGCACTGTTGAGCTGATGGACACATCCTTGTCCTGGGAAATCTGAAGACCATGAGGGCTCCCCTGGCACATTGGGTCCTCCCTGCTGCCGTGGCAGAATGGGTGGCAACGTGGACCTCATTGTATCGGTCCTCTGCGGCAGCATACCCCTTGTGTCCCAAGAGCCAATATGTCATCCTGGTGTGGTCCTTGAAGACATCGTGGATCCCCGCGTGCCACAGGATGTAGCTGTCATGCACACTCCCTGGGTAGCTGGCACAAACGTGCAGGATTTGGAGACACTGATCACACACAATCTGAACATAACCATTCCTGTTAATATAGGCCATTCCCTCATCCACCCCCCTCCGGTGCTCACAGGGTGACATGCATGGCATTGATTACACCCTGGATCTGGGGCATCCCAGATATGGCGGTGAGACCTGCTGCCCAAGCTTCTTGGTGGGCCTGGTCCAATTGAAGGTAATATCACCTGATGGCTGGGCATACAGAGCATCCATCAACTGCGAATGCATCTGTGGGCAGGTGACTGGTCCCCGCTCGAGCCCTGGAATGACCCAATGACAGAGAGGTTTAGGGGCCGTAATGACCTCCATGGGGTGCCATGTCTGCAAGAATGTAGCACAGGTGATGCACTGTATCCGTGTTGCGATGCAGTCTTCTGTGGCATATTCTGTCCATCAGCTCATGGAAGGGTGGCTGTGTCTTCAGGGTGTGAGGCAGTCCCCTGCACATGCGGTGCTGCCTCCAGCCTGTGTTGTCGTTGGTGTTTTCTATGGTGTCTGCCCGGCTCAACTACCACCAGCACAGTGAGGGCAGCCTCGGTGGGATTCACACCAGCAAACATTTTTTACCTGGAAGGAATTGGAAAAAGAGAAGAGACCGACAATCAGTTTGGGGTCTAATCTGGCATCCTCAAATCCCCGAAGCCTCCCTGGCCCTCAACCTAACTGTCCCGCCTTCTCTCTGAGTGTCATCCAGCGAGCCAGTTGTGCTAGCAACCTTTGCTCTGCACACTTACCAGACCACATCAGAAGCAGCTAGACTCCAGACCCCTGCCGACAACATTAGAGAGGCTGTGCTCAGCTGCCCCCACTTATCCTGACACTTACTCTTTGGCCGCAAGAGGATCCTCAGTGCTGAATCCCTGCTCTATGGTGTTTGATTGTTGGCAGCTGCCTCTATGGTGTTGATGTTCCTATAGTACAGGTACACTGTTCAGGCATTAAAGGTTGATGGATATGCAGTACATTAATCATCATTTTGGACATGGCACCTTTACCTTCAAGGAGGCACTTGAGAGTTCAGGAGCGTAAAGTGCTCTCACAACTAATAAGTCTACTCCCTCATTTGAAATAGCCTTCAGTTGTGAAGCTAGAGGCTGCTCACAGTCAAAGGGGGTGAAGTTGAATTTCTGGAGAGAAGCTGCAGCCGGGCTCTGTGCTGGGAGGGTTTGGTGGGACAGGCTACAGCTGTGGTTGCCCATGTTATGGGTCTCCACCATATTTAAAGATGGCTTGAAGGCCTCACAGATGCAAAGTCCCTCACCTCTTCAGCCCAGAGGCGATCCACGAACTGGACCCATCCAGCCCCCAAACAACCCAACCCCCCTGAAGACCACTCTCCCTTCACTCCTCTCAAGCATTGGAGAAGCTGCAGTGTCCATAAGCTGCATGCTGGAAAATGGAAAGGGCTTCTCCACTCCCCACTTCCCCTCAGCATCTATTGACCAACATCACGTACTAAACGATGCCCGCATGACTTCCCACTGAGGAGTCGGGTTCTTCCCAGGAGCCTGCTGAATTCGACATCAAACTGGTCAATGAGATTGAAATGAACACAAATTAGCGTTAATGATATTCCCGCCATTTTTGTATGAGATCCGGAACTTGCTGTCGGAAGCGGGCCAGGTGGATCGCAAAATGGCTCGTGCTCAGCTCGAATCTTGATTTTGCCCTCTTCCGCTATTCGGCTGGTGAGTCTAGATCCGCACAGGGTGCAGCGTAGTCACTGAATCAAGCCCAAGATTAAATACATTTAAAACATGCGGAGTATTTCACAATGAGGTATAGAAAACGCTTAATCATTTACATATGAATCCAACTGTCATTAACTTCAAATGGTAAAAGCAGCATAAATATTTACGAGGGAATGCACGGCGCTCACAGTCAATGTTACCTCATTCCACTTGTCCATGCTTTACGTGCCTATCACTTCAGTCATACTGGTAAGACAAAATCGACAAGGACGGGAATCGGCAAGTGTGGGCAAGTCAACAAAATGTCTCCTGATTCACACTCAGATCCCAGATGGGCCATGTGTGGCCCCTAGGCCACAGGTTGCCCACCACTCTGCTAGAGTCATGTATAGGTATGTATAGATATGCTTCTTTCCGTGCAGAATTATCTGGTAGCTTCCATAGTTCCTTTTCTGGAATCAATTTGACCAGATTTATTGCCGTGGCAGAATTCAAATTCTTAATCGCTATTCTGGTATAGTTTGAAGGCTAGACATTGATGCCAATATTTCCATTTACTGACTTTCATTTAACTTTACAAATAATTTTTTTAAGATACTGTGACATTTTCCTTTGACGATACACTACTCTCTTCTTTTTTGTACAGCTCTTTCAGATATCATTCACAGTTCTTATCTGAGCTCCAGTAATGTAAAAGTGGTTAAGGGGTGAAATGCTTTCCAGGTGAAAGCCTATTGGTGTCTCTTGTCAGGGCAGCAGTGCAATAGACCTGAATGAAAATTGTGATTGAGACTTGCGAGGCTATCCAACCCAGCAGCATCTGTAGTTGAAAATAAATACAGAAAGCTATGCTGTACGCATGGCGTTAACTGCTGCAGATAGTTTTATCCATTGCTAATTACAAAGGCAGTGGTCTATAACCCTGAAGGCTAAGGGATGTTCAGCAAGAAGCATAAGAAGTCATAAAATTAATTGAAACCAATAAAGAAACATATTTAAAGGCTACGCTTCTCTTCGCTGTCAAGTCAGAACTCTGGAGAAGCTTTACATACAAAAAAACACCTGCACACAACAGGCAGAATCTTGTGCAGGCAATAGGAGTTTTTGCTGCAGATCTAGCAAAAGCCCAGTGTTGCCTCTTTGAAGGAAGGTCCATTACATTTTGTACCACTTAAGCACTTGACAAGCCAGCTTGAGTCTTTTCCCGGGATCAATCAAGGACCATGGAGGTGGAGTTGTAGAAACCTGCCTGCCGAGAGTTTCCGACCTCTGATTGGCCAGCAGGTCTTTTGTAAGCAGCAGCGCCACCAAAGAAGTGGTGGTTGCTGCCAGTACTACATCCACCCAAGGCCTGAGATCAAGGAGGTAAAGTAACCAGGCACAGGTGAACGATGGTGGAAAGGCAGTCACGGCGTAGAGGGTCTCAGCAGCAAGAGCAGGGTGGTATTTGCGCAGCCTCCCTAACCTTTCCCAATGCTGGGGCCCTCCTTCAGGCAATGAGTGCCTTAAAATAAGGGACACCTCCAGGTGGCCCACAAGCAAACACATCAGGGTTTGTTTGTCATGTTCCCTACATGACGATTCCCCCATCCATCACTGGGTTAATACTGATGGTGACAGGATGAGGCCCTTTGTGGGTATTAAGTGCCCACTGAAGGACCTCAATTGGGAAGGCCATTTATGAGTTTCCCATCCCGGACTTAATTGGGGTGAAGATGAGAATTACGTCACCCCCACCAGCAATCTCCCCATGAAGAAGGCACAAAATTTCATCAATCATGTCTGGGATTCAAAGATAAGGGATTGATATTTGAAAATGCAAATTCACTTGGTCTAAGTGGTCTTGAGTGTTTGCATCTTTTGTTTGATTTGAAAAGGGGAATGGTTGCATTTTGAAATGTAATGATTCTGGTTGACACATCTGACTCTCTGTAGTCATGTGACTCTGCCATGAGGCCGCTCCTGAAGGCAGGCATCTTGAGACCAGTTCAATAAAAAGGCACTAATGACGGTTGCTATCCTTACACTTGAAACATGGGGCGGGATTCTCCGACCCCCTGGGGGTCGGCGTGAATCCCGTTCCCGCCATCCTCCGAACTCTCCGACCCCCCAAAAGTCGGCGAGGCGTGAATTGCACCACCCGCCTCGGAGAATGGTGGGGACCGGCGCGACGCTATGGACCCCGGGGCTGCCAGAATTCTACCGGCCGGATGGGCCGAAGTTTCGCCGTCGTGACCACAGGTCATGCCGGCGTAAATTAAACCACCTTATAGAACGATGTCAACCAGATGATGCCGGACAGCGTGGAGCTAGGTCATGGCGTGGGGTGGCCGCAGGAGAAGTGACGGCGTGGCCGCAGTCTGTGTGTGTGTGGGGGGGGGGCTGTGTGGGGGGGGGTGAGAGGGGGGGGTGAGGGGGGTGGTGGAGGGGGGAGAGGGCGAGGGCCATGGAGGGGGGAGATGGTGAGTGCCGGGTAGGGGAGGGGGGGGCGTGTGCCAGGGAGGGGGGAGAGGACGAGTGCCGCTGAGGGAGGAAACGGCGCCGGGGAGGGGGCGTGAGTGCCGGGGAGGGTGGAGAGGGCGAGTGCCGAGGAGGGGGCGTGAGTGCCGGGGAGGGCGGAGAGGGCGAGTCCCGGGGAGGGGGCGTGAGTGCAGGGGAGGGGGGAGAGGGCGAGTGCCGGGGAGGGAGGGTGAGTGCCGGGGAGGGGGGAGAGGGCGAGTGCTGGGGAGGGGGGGAAAGGGCCGACCACCCTCACCCCCCCACCCACCCACCACCAACACCCTCACTCCCCCACCCACCCACCACCAACACCCTCACCCCCCGGCCCACCCACTACCAACACCCTCACCAACCCCACCCACCCACCACCAACACCCTCACCACCCCCACCACCCACCCACCACCAACACCCTCACCCCCCCGACCCACCGACTACCAACACCCTCACCACCCCCACCACCCACCCACCACCAACACCCTCACCCCCCCGGCCCACCCACCACCAACACCCTCACCACCCCCACCACCCACCCACCACCAACACCCTCACCCCCCCGACCCACCCACCACCAACACCCTCACCCCCCGACCCACCCACCACCAACACCCTCACCCCCCCCGACCCACCCACCACCAACACCCTCACCACCCCCACCACCCACCCACCACCAACACCCTCACCACCCCCACCACCTACCCACCACCAACACCCTCACCACCCCCACGACCCACCCACCACCAACACCCTCACCCCCCCGACCCACCCACTACCAACACCCTCACCCCCCCCGACCCACCCACCACCAACACCCTCACCACCCCCACCACCCACCCACCACCAACACCCTCACCCCCCCGACCCACCCACTACCAACACCCTCACCCCCCCGACCCACCCACCACCAACACCCTCACCACCCCCACCACCCACCCACCACCAACACCCTCACCCCCCCGACCCACCCACTACCAACACCCTCACTCCCCGCCACCCACCTACCACCAACGACCCCCACCCCACCTGCATGCACACCACCCCTCCATTGCAGATCCACCTGCGGCACGACGGGCCGGGCTCACACGGTCGCCGGTGGAAGCGTGTCTATTGCAGGCCATGAAGGATGATGACGATCCGCTCTGCGATGAGCTCCTGGCTCCACATCGTTGGACCATGGCTGACCCATAGCCACAGTACCACCATCCACCCGGACCATCCCTGCATGCGGCCGTGACACTGCAGCGCACGGTCCAATCCTCTGCCCGGGGGGGATGGAGAGGGTGGCCCAGGTGGTGGGGGGGGCACACTCACCTGGGGCCAACGTAATACCACACCTCACACACACACTGGCGCTCACCTCACACCACACCCCTGAACACTTCGGACAGAGCACAATGGCAGATTAGTATGTGTGAAAGTGATTTTAATGACAAACAGTCCATACACGTGTCCTAGCCCCTATAACTCGTCTGTGCCCTCCACCCGCGCCAACTTACTCAGTGTCTAATTGTTTGGCCTTACGGCCCTTTGACTACGTCTTGGTGGTTCCCCAGATGGTACAGCAGAACTGGAGGTGGACTCGTGTGATTCCTGCCCTCTGACTCGGGTTCCCTTTGGCGGCCGTTTTCTGGGGAGGCCCGGCCTAGATGGGCCAGGCTGCGGCTCAGGCGACTGGGATGGCAAGCTGCTAGCCTGTCCTGCCCATTGCCCACCAGATGCACCTGGGACAGAAGGTGAGGGGGCATCCGAGGTGCCGCGGTGTTCCGGGACCTCCCCTACAGGGAGACCCGGGATGGGCCCCAGCACCTCCTCCTCCCTCCGGGGTACAGGGCCTCCCTCCTCTGCTCTACTGCATCCAGGAGCGCCTCGATGTCGCGCTCCTGGAACCTCGGGGCTGCGCGGCGGGTGACCATCTTGTCGGATCTCCGGGGGGGGGGGGGCGTCGCGAATGGCGTGACGCCGCTACTAGCCCATTCCGGGCCGGAGAATTTGCTCCGTTTGGGGGGGGGGCCCAACGCCGGAGTGATCCGCACTGTTTTTGGCACCGGGTCCTGGCCATCGCGCCGATTATCCGAGAATCCCGCCCATGGTATGAACCCGGGAAATGATGCACAAAAGACACTGAAAATCCAGGAACACAGGTTCAAATCTGGAAAAATGCTGCAGAAAATAGGGCAGAAAGAAAAGCTGTAAATTAGATAAGAGAAGTTATTATTTTTTATATTTTGGGGATATAGTGTGTTATTCTGTGAAGCAGGCTTGTGTGTATGCGCGTGTGAATGCAATTTAATTAAACTGATGACAGATTGTCTGCAAGGTTTGGGACATCAAAGGAGTATCGATGTTAAAGGCATGCATTTGAAGTAGTATAACCAAGTGAATTCTCTGTAAGTAAACAGGCAATGGGCAGCAATTTTCATCAGGAGATAAGTAAAGGTTTGGATTTCTAGCTGTTAAATTTAAAAGGGGATTAAAAGGGTTATATAACTTGAAAAACGTCATAAAAAGGTGATTTTTTTTGATACATAAGTGGGGAGAAGGGAGAGCATGAAATATTTTAATGTTTTGGGAAGGTAAGTTTCAAAGTAGGGCTCAGAATAATGGAATAGAAAATAAAGAGGAGAAGGGTATTTCAGAAGAGATGTTAAGTGTTTTGGGGTTTGGCTATATGAGCCCACCTGGGGTTGACTGTGTGAGAGAGACCATCGATCAGCAACTCTGTGCTGGAAGAGGAGCAGTTTAAAGAAGCTACCCAGTTAATTCAGAAAAGTCATGAGGTTACAGCCTGATGCCGGAAGATTTTTAATTTCCACAACAGAGTAAGTGAGAAGTCTGGTGATATATCTTTATTTCAGCAACAGTGGATTTGCTTGTAGTAATATTATTGGAATGTTGTAGTTAAAACCCCATAAGGAACTGTTGCCTAGAGTGGCTTTAGCTGTGAATCTGACCAAGTGGGGAATTGGGGGGGGAAATGTCTTGTCAGACTAATTTTAACTGTGTAACTGTAATGTTGTGTACTTACGTTTTCTTTTCATAGTTAAAGTTTTAATATTTAATGTTTAAAATCCCAAATATGTTACATAAATTTGTGGCTTCTGAATTCAGTAAACTTTTTCTTGTCAGAGTATAAATCAAAAGGGTTGGAATATGTGGGTCAAGTTTCCCTTTGGCTTTTGGTTTCGATGGGAGGGTAAAAAAAGTAAGTCGCAGTAGTCCCAGACGACCATAGGCTGCTTTCCCCTTTGACGGATACAGCTGGTGGTGATTTAACCTGAGCATCACCATACCTCATGTGAGGGGCAAGGTTGAGAAGGCAGGACCTTCATGAATAGCCTCATGCAGTAAGGGAATTGAACCCATGCTGCTGGCCTTGCTCTGCATCTCAACCCAGCTGTCTAGCCAAGTGAGCTAAACTGGCCCCCAAAGTAAAATGGCTACATTTTCTACTCCCATCTCCAGTTGAATTGAAAGGAATGAAATGAAAATCGCTTATTGTCACGAGTAGGCTTCAATGAAGTTACTGTGAAAAGCCCCTAGTCGCCACATTCCTGAATTGAAAAGAGATGCAGTTTTTACACTTACAATGGCAACAACTATGAGATAATAACATACCTCATTAGCAAGCCTGAACCAATACGAATAGCCACATCATTAACAGTGCTGGAGAGGGATTGCTGCAATGTGTATACCATTCAAAATTTAACAGATGAGCAAAGAAAACAGATGGCAGAAATTTTGAATGCCTGGAACGTGCATTTTGAACTCCAAGCAAATGTTACACATGTACATTAAGTATTCAACAATAGAGTTCAGAGTGAAAAGGAATCCATCAAATGATGCAGTAATGGCAGTAATGCAGCGAGCATAATCAAATGAATTCTGACAGCTGAAAGATTATCTGATTAAAGATGGATTAGTCTCAGGCATTTGAGACACCTTGATAAAAGCATGTCGACTAAAAGATGAGAAATTAATGCGAAAGAAAGCGATAGATGTGAATCGAAATGCAGAAGTTGTGAAATGTCAGCTAGAGCATACATATGACAAAGCAAACCACCATATACATTATGCTAAGAAACAGTTCAGGTCAAAAGACTGGAGAATTGACAGATAAAGGGCAGAATGCAAATACTATGGATGACAGTGTGCACGGGAAAGAAAAGGATTGCCCAGCATGGGGAAAGCAGTTTTTAACTCCAAGAAGCAGTATCATTTTGCACACAATGCTTAATTAGAAGGAAGCAAAACAAGTCGATACAGAGGGCCATGGGAGAGATATCAGCAGATGAATTTGATGACAAAAATATGCACAGTGCACAGGTTGGTTCAGTCAGGTCAATAAAGTACAAATGGTTTGTGACTGTTACAATGATCACCGCAGAGGGAGAGTATCAAGTCAACAAGAAGTGTCAGACAGATACTGACGCAACATAATGACCTTCACAGATCTGTGTGTCGTGGCTCAACATGATCCAAAAATACTCAAAAGTAAGATTAAAGCTGCATGATGGCATGATATTCATAGGAGAAGCCAAATTATTCTGACAACCCAATCAATGGCAAGAAGGAAGATCTCAAGCTGCAGATCATGGGCGGGATTCTCCTACCCCACGCAGGGTCGGAGAATCGGCCGGCAGTGGCGTTAATCCCGCTCCCGCAGGGTTTTTAAATCTCTGACCGGCCAAAAACCGGCGTTGTGCAAATCCCGCCGGCAGCCTCTGAAAACAGCTGGCGCCGGCGGGATTTCATTTTTTTTTTAGATTCCACAAATCTCCGGCCCGGATGGGCCGAAGTCCCGCCGACGTGGCCACGGGTCACGTCGGCGAAAATCACAGTTGCTTTAAAACGGCGTCAACCATTGATGATGGTTGACGCCGTTCAGTGTCGGGGGGTGGGTTGCGGCATCGGGGGGTGGGTTGCGGCATCCGGGGGGTTGCGGCATCGGGGGGGGCCATCGGGGGGGGGGGGGGTTTGGGGGCAGCGGCGTGCAGAGAGGGGGGCGACGGTGCGTTGGCCCCGGGCATCAGTCGCCCCCTCCTCTGCACGCCGCTGCCCCTACCCCAAACCCCTCTTCACCACCCCTACCCCCCTCCAACGCCGCACCCCCCCACCCCCCACTAACGCCGCACCCCCCCCCCACTAACGGAGGAAGGAAGGGGGGAGGAAGGAAGGGGGGGGAGGAAGGAAGGGGGGGAGGAAGGAAGGGGGGGGAACGAAGGAAGGAAGGGGGGAGGAGGAAGAAGGGGGGACGGAGGAAGGAAGGGGGGAGGAGGAAGGAAGGGGGGAGGAGGAGAGGGGGGGAGGAGGAGAGAGAGGGGGGAGGAGGAGAGAGGGGGGGGTGTGGGTACCGGCCTTCAGAGGGAGGGGGACGGGGTGTGGGTACCGGCGTTGAGGGGGGGAGACCCGGCGTTGAGGGGGGGGGACCCGGCGTTGAGGGGGGGGGACCCGGCGTTGAGGGGGGGGGGTTGCGGCGTTGCGGGGGGGGGGGGGTTGCGGCATTGCGAGAGATGGGGGCGGCGTTGGAGGGGGGTAGGTGTGATGGGGAGGGAGGTAGGGGTGGTGGGGAGGGGGGTAGGAGTGGTGGGGAGGGAGGTAGGGGTGGTGAGGGGGGGGGTTGGGGTAGGGGGCAGCGGCATACAGAGGGGGGGGGCGATGGTGCGTTGGCCCCGGGCATCCGTCGCCCCCCCTCTCTGCACGCCGCTGCCCGCAACCCCCCCCGATGCCGCAACCCCCCCCATGCCGCAACCCCCCCATGCCGCAACCCCCCCCCCCATGCCGCAACCCCCCCCATGCCGCAACCCCCCCCATGCCGCAACCCCCCCCATGCCGCAACCCCCCCCCCCGATGCCGCAACCCCCCCCCGATGCTGGAACCCCCCCCCCCATGCCGGAACCCCCCCCCCCCAAATGCCGGAACCCCCCCCAAATGCCGGAACCCCCCCCCCAATGCTGGAACCCCCCCCCCAAATGCCGGAACACCCCCCCCCAAATGCCGGAACCCCCCCCCCCCCCAAATGCCGGGTCTGTCTCTCTCCTCCTCCTCCTCCAAAAAACGCCGGGTCTCACCACTTCCACAGCTGGTGAAACTGACGCGTATCGCATCAGTCAGCTGCTGGCCCCTCCGGGAACGGAGAATAGCGGCCTAAAAGAAGGCCCCGACGCCGGAGTCATGTACACCGATTTTTCTCGCCGGAAATCGGCGTTACGACAGTCTGCGGAGAATCCCGCCCCATAAATTGGACACATTGGCCACTCATCCCAGCTGGAACATGTCTATAGTTTGTTCTGGTCACCCTGAACATTCCAACAGAGAAAGGGCAGAAGAAGAACCCAGAGAAAAGGAAACAAAACACCTCAGCGAGAGGGAGACAAACCACCAGATAGTTGCAAACCACATCTGTGCAATGAAATGCTTGAGCTGATGGTAAATTACTCAATTCTGCAGGAAAAGGTTCATGTCAGAGCTGAACGGGAAGATTTGAAGGGTAAGATTCCAGTTGAGTTTATACTGGTGAAAATGCAAGACAAACTGAAGTTCTTCAATGAACCAAGCTCTGCAAAACCTGATCAAACACATTTCAGAGACAAAACAAAGTTACCAGTAGGAAATAATGACCACAATTCCACAGTTGGTAACTCAAAGTGGGAGTTGTAAAAAATCAACTTGATATACAAGTACCACCATGGGCATTTACATTCAACTCCAAAGCTGCACCTTTATCGTAACCGGCAGGTCAAGGGGTTTCATCAGCTATACTGAGTACAAAGCTGTGATGATATGCATAAAGCAGTTATGTACATAATGTTGTGCACGACTTCCGATCACTGGGTGGCAGTGTTAACCCGTCACGTGACTCTAGTTCTGGGAGTTGGAAGTAGGTCATGCTAGGAGTCAGACGTATTTTGCAGTAGCCCGACAATAGTTAGTTAGTGTTGGTAGTTCATTATTTTATTCATCTTTTTAAAAAAATACTTTTTATTCGCCTCCTTTTTCACATTTTCTCCCAAATTTACACCCACCAACAATAAACAATAATCAGTAAGAAATATGTCAATCCCCATATCAATAACAACGATCCCATCCTCCCACCAAACCCCAAACATCAGCCCACATATTCACATAATCAAATAACAAAAAGGAATCAGGAATCACCCATAGTCACCATTAACACACACCGCCCCCTCCCCACAACCCTCTCATCCACCCCCCCAACTAATATTCAATGTTATCCAGTTCTTGAAAGTGCATAATGAATAATGCCCATAATTTGTAGAACCCCTCCATCCTTCCCCTCAGTTCAAACTTAACCTTCTCAAGAGTCAAGAATTCCAACAGGTCCCCCCCGCCACGCCGGGGCACAGGGTGGAGAGGTTGCTCTCCAACCCATCAGGATCCACCTTCGGGCGATCAATGAGGCGAAGGCTACATCATCTGCCTCCGCACCCTATTTTATTCATTTTAATCACATAGCTGTTCAATAATAAACTATTCAAATTAGATGTTTTGTAGTTATTTACTTCGACCAGTCTACAGAACATGGCAAAAACTACTATCAATCCCAGAGGTCCGTAAGTCCTGTAATGGAACAGCAATAGTCACCAAGGCAACAAGTACCAAGGACACCAACCTCTCCAGATAAGGAACATCACCAAGGTACACAGCCAATGTCAATATGTACTTGGACCATTAAGAAACCTGCATGATTCAAAGGCTATATGCAATGCAGGTTCTGTAACAGACTAGCAGCACAACCAGTTGTTAAAACGTATGAACAGCAGGTGTATATTGGGTAATGGGTCACTAACAGCCATACAGGATCACGCATGCAAGAATGTATCTTGTTCATTAGGCAAAGGGTGGTTGTATCTTTTGTTCACTATGATAAGGGGGATTTTGGTATAGTTGGCACATCTTATTTCCATAGTCATGTGACTATACCATGAAGCTGCCACTGAGGGCTGACATCATAAGACCTGTTCAATAAAGACTCTCACTGGGACACTAATGAAGCTCTGCTTTATGTCCATTAAGCCTACTGTCCATATACAAGAAACATTAAGGTTGGAGTTCTCCTGCCGTTCACACCGGCGGGATTCTCTGATCCCTGGGTTTCCCAGCGGTGTGGGTGGCTTCAATGGGAATTCCCATTGACAGCAACGGGACCAGACAACCCCGGCACTGGTGAACAATGCTCTTCCTCCCACCATCGACAGACATGTGGCTAGGAAGACATAGAATCCCGCCCTTAGTGTCTTGAATGCTGCAAGAGAATTATTGACAATATCTGCGTTTGAAATGCAGAAAAATGAGCAGACATGCTTAGTTTGTATGCTTAATCAGATGTACCTTGCCTTTAGTTCTCCAACAAAGATATTGCAAGAAGTCAGAAACTTAGGGCAGGATTTTCTGGTTGTTCATGCTGATGGGATCTTCTGGTCCTGCCAACAGAGACCTCCCTGCCCTGGATTCCCATGGGGCTAAGGGTGAAAACAACAGGAAACCTCATTGACAGCGATGGGACCGGAATATCCTGTCGCTGACCAATGACAGGCTTCCTTCGCCATCGCAAAACACGGTGCGTGGGGCTGTGCGAGGGGGGAGAGGGGAAACCATAGACTTGGATTGTTCTATTGTCTCATGGCCATTAACTAAGAGTGTGTTTTCAGGAAAGAAGGACTGATAAAGATCTTTCCGCAGCCACAAGGAATGGCGATTTCCAAGTGTGTCTAATATCATGGTTTTAACAAAGAGGACACCTGATTGGAAGATTGTAGCTTGACTCTGATATGATAATACTATCTGGTCAATGAAGCCCTCGGCTACCATGGAAAGAAGAATACAAATCATTGCAAGGTGATTTAGCGCTGAGCCAAAGTAGCTAGGTGAGCTGCTAGAAAGAACAATTGGCAGTGAGATGATTGTTCCCTGTTGTAATTTCATGTAACGTATTTATGACCAATGGGTGCATTATTAATGGTATATTATAAAGGGTGAATTGTATTGTTAACTAATATCCCGACCAAACATTAGTGTTGAATTAAAAAATTTGAATGGTGTCTCTTTATTTCTCATAATTCTTGCGTTCGAACTGTAGAATAACTTGCCAAAAGTAAAAGTTTACTTCTTAGAGCAGAAACAGGTGAGCATGTGATTGGAATGCAAAGAGTTGTTTCAGTGTCCCGCTGTGATTGGTAAACAAGTAAGTGGAGGAGGAATGGGCCTTTTTGGAATGATACGGTGAGGGGTTAAAGTTCTGTGGTTAGGTTGAATGTGAAGAAATAGAGATAGAAAGACATAGGGCGGGATTCTCCATTGGCTGACGGAGGAATCGTGGAACGCGATTGGGCGGAGAATCTGTTCTGATGCCAAAATTGTGGCGGGTGCCGATTCTATTCCAAATTGCAATTCTCTGTCACCTTGACGGTGGCGTCAATGCGTACCAGAATACATGTAAACACTGTTTGAGTATCATTAGTGGGCCCAACCCAGTATTCTCTGGGTCCTGCGCTATTCTCCTCCTCCGATGGGCCGAGTTCCTGACGGCACGGATCACTTGTGCTTTTAAAAATCGTGAAACCGGCGCCTTGGCTGCTGAGGGAGAGAGGAGGGTACGGAGCGTGTCCAACATCGCTATGGTGCGCTGACAGTTGTACCGCTGGCCGGTGGGCTTCTGCCAGGGCCAGGGGGAGTAATGGGGGTTGGCCAGGGATAGGCTGTGGGGTCGGAGTGGATGGACACGGCATTGCCGCAGCCGGAAAGGCTGCCATGGAGTTGCACAAGCCGCTGACAGACCACTGTGAACTTAGGGCCACGGTCCTAAAGGTGAGCCCCAGGCCATGCCCCTAGGTGCCCTCTGGCCCCAACTGATCTATCATCTGTGTGGGTGCACTCCAGCACAACCAGTGCCACCTTGTTGCCTGGGATGAGTGTGTGGGGGGTTTGTAATGTGTATATGCGGTTGCAGCTTGTCAGTCTCCCGAGTGTCAATCACGGACCTGGTGAATCCCGAACCGTTTTTCATTGGAATTGATTGAGTTCCACACGGCACCGGTGCTAGCCCCTCCACAGTTGCTGAATCGATCTAGGTTTGGCGCCAGATTTTCTGCATTGGCATCAATACTTAATCTCAGAAATGGAAAATCCTGCCCGCTATCTCTCCTCGTTCTTCCTACCAAACTGAATCATTTCACGCATTTCTGCATTAAGTTTGATCAGCCATTGCCCACCAACCTGTCTATGACCTTTTAGAGTTCATCATTATTGTTGAATTGCAAAGTAATCGGCGAAGCTGTGTTCAAACACAACAGAATTTATTTAACTAAAAGGAACGATATACACAGGAGAGCACAGGTCTTGTTTCCTCGGCTGTTGTCAATTCCTCGCAATCCAACATTGGCAACGAGAATAAACCACGACAGTCAAAGGAAATTTGTTGGAAATTGGAAATGGGGGAAGAGTGGCCTCTTGGGGTCCTGAAAGGGTGAAAGATCGTCAGCAGTCGAAAAGCGATCCGCTTGATCCGAAGTCGAAAGTTGGTGCCAATATGTCGAAAGGCACCAACTTTTCGCTGCATTTCGGATGCATTTCGCTGCCAATGAAATCACAGAGAAGAGAAACAATAAGTAATATTATTTACAGTTTGGGCCCACAACCATATAATGTTGTGCAAAGCCTAAGATCTTTGGCAGCTCCGGACAGGAAAGGTTAGTAATGTTTGCAGACAAGTAATAGAACAGAGTATGGAAATTGGCAGGAATATAACTTCAGGCAGAGCAGATAAGGATACAACTATGAGAAGGGGGCCGGTTAATGTAGGAATGAGGGTGCTGTACCTAAATGCACGCAGTATAAGAAACAAAGTAAATAAGTTTCTAGCGCACATTGAAATTGGCGGGTGTGTTGTTGTGGACATCACAGAGACGTGGCAGCAAGGGGATCAGGGCTGAGATCTAAATACCCAAGAATATGTGTCCTATCGAAAAGACAGACAAATGGGCAGAGGGGGTGGGTTGCCTTGTTAGTAACAAATGAAATTAGCAAGAAGTGATGTAGGGTCATGAGGCATAGAATCTGTATGGGTAGAGTTGAGAAATCTCAAAGGAAAAAAGACCCTGAGGGGAGTTAATAGAGGCTCCCCAGCAGTGGGGGAAGTGGAGCAGAAAATAAATCAGGAGTTAGAAAAGGCATATAAGAAAGGCAATATTACAGCAATCATGGGGGACTTCAATATGCAGGTGGACTGGGAAAATCAGGTTGGTAGCGGATCCCAAGAAAAGGAATTTGTGGAATAGCTACAAGATGGTTTTGTCAAGCAGCTTGTGACAGAGCCCATTAGGGAACAGGCAATTCTGGATTTGGTGATGTGTAATGAGGCGGACATAATTAAGGAACTTAAGGTGAAAGAACCCTTAGGGAGCAATGACCACAATATAATAGAATTCACCCTGCAGTTTGAGAGGGAGAAGCTGGAATCAGATGTAACGGTATTACAATTGAGTAAATGTAACCAAAATGACATGAAGGAGGATTTTTTCCAGGGTTGATTGGAAGGTGAGCCTAGCAGGGAAGATGGTGGAACAGAAATGGCAGGGGTTTTTGGGGGTTATTCGGGAGGCACAACTGAAATTTATCCCAAGGAGGAGGAAACATGCCAAGGGGAGAACATCCATGGCGGACGAGGCAAGTCAAGGATGCATAAAAGCAAAGGAAAAGCATACAATGTAGCGAGGTTTAGGGGGAAGCCAGAGGATTGGAAAGTTTTTAAAGCAAGCAGAGGGTAACTCAAAAAATAATAAGAGGAGAGAGATGAAATATGAGCGTCAGCTAGCTAGTAATATAAAAGAGAGCAAGAGATAAGAGAGAGACAAGAATAGGCATTGGACCACTGGAAAATGAGGCTAAAGAAGGAGTAATGGGGAACAAAACAATGGAGAAGGAACTGAATAGGTACTTTGCATCAGTCTTCATGGTAGAAGACACCCGTGGTAACCAGAACATCAAGAGAGTCAAAGGGGCAGAGGTGAGTGTAGTGGCCATCACAAAGGAGAAGGTGCTGGTGAAGCTGAAAGGTCTGCAGGTGGATAAATCCCCTGGACCTGATGGACTATACCCCAGGATTCTGAAAGAAATAACTGAGGAGATTGTGGAGATATTGGTGGTGATCTTTCAGGAACCAGTGGAGTCAGGGAGGGTCTGAGAGGTCCAAAAATGGCTAATGTAAAACCCCTGTTTAAGAAGGGAAGGAAGCAGAAGACCTGTTCACCTGACTTCAGTCGTTGGTAAGATTTTACAGTCCATTATTAAGGATAAGATTGTGGAGTGTTTGGAAGTGCATGGTAAAATAGGGCTGAGTCAGCACGGCTTTGTCAAAGGGAGGTCATGCTTGAAAAATCTGTTAAAATTCTTTGAGGAGGTAACAAGGAAGTTCGGCAAAGGAGTGGCAGTGGCATGATCTATTTGATTTCCGGATCGCCTTTAACAAGGTACCGTGCAGGAGGTTGCTAAATATGATAAGAACCCATGGCGTTGAGGACAAGGTACTGGCAGGGAACATTGGAAGAAGAGTAGGCCATTTAATCCCTCCCTCCAGCCTGTCCTACCATTCAATGACATCATGGCTGATCTGTGACCCAAGTCCATGACCGGGATTTTCCAAGCCTCCGTGCCGCAATCGTACCCGACACGGGGGACGGAGAATGGGGCATCGGACCCGCAACACCTTCCGCGATTCTCCGGCAAATGGAGAATTGCCGGCAGTAGCGCGCACACGGTCGACGCGGCGCTGGTCGGGGGCCATTGAAAGAACCCCCGCAGCGATTCTCCGCGGACGACCGGCCGGGTTCCCACCGACGTGGTTCACGTTTTGTTTGTTAGTTCATTGTCACGTGTACCAAGATACAGTGAAAAGTATATTTCTGCGAGCAGCTCAACAGATCATTAAGTGCATGAAAAGAAAAGGAAATAAAAGAAAATACATATTAGGGCAACACAAGGTACACAATGTAACTAGATAACACCGGCATCGGGTAAAGCATACAGTGGTGTAGTGTTAATCAGGTCAGTCCATAAGAGGGTCATTTAGGAGTCTGTTTTTGAGTCTGTTTGTGCCTGTTTTCAGACGTTTGTATCTCCTGCCCGATGGAAGAAGTTGTAAGAATGGGTAGGCCGGGTGGGAGGGGTCTTTGATTATGCTGCCCACTTTCCTCAGGCAGCGGGAGGTGTAGATGGAGTCAATGGATGGGAGGCAGGTTTGTGTTCACAACTCTCTGAAGTTTCTTGCAGTCTTGGACCGAGCAGTTGCCATACCAGGCTGTGATGCAGCCAGATAGGATGCTTCCTATCTTGGTATGTTTCCACCCGGCAGAAGCTCGGAGCCACGGCTGCAGTGGCCGTCCTGTTGGGGGGACGAGGGGATCCATCACGGGGGGGCCTCCATGACGGACAGGCCCGTGATGGCCATCGATGAGCGGGCGCGCACGATCTGAGGTGTGGCCTACTTCTTCGGCGCCGGCCCGTTATGTGGGTCCGCCGTCGGGCGGGGCCGGCGCTCAGGTGACCTCCACGACATGCGCGGAACTGCGGCCGGAAGTGCAGGGTCCCATATTGGCAGCCGGAGCTGTGTGGAGCACTCCAGGGCCCTGCAAGCCCCCTTAAAAATGGAGAATCACCCTGGATTTTCTAGAAACATGTCCGGAGTGATTCGCTCCCGCTTTCTTGCGGGCGTGGGGACATAGCCCCATTATTGGAGAATCCCGCCCCATATACCTGTCTTTGGCCCATAATCCCTTCATATGTTCTTTAACAAAAATCTATCTATCTCAGATTTAAAATTAACAACTGTTCTAGCTTTAGCTGCTGTTTGTGGGAGAGAGTTCCATATCTCTACCACCCTATGAGTGGAGAAGTTCCTCCTAATATCTCTCCTGAAAGGACAATGCCCCCTAGTTTTAGAATCTTTAACCAATGGAAATAGTTTATCTTTATCTACCCTATCTTTCTCTGTTAATATCTTGAATACTTTGATCAGACCACCCCTTCATCTTCGAAATTCTAGCGAAAACAGGTCTAATTTGTGTAATCCCTCCTCGTGATTCAAACCCTGTAATCATTTTTGTAAACCTATGTTGTACTCCCTCCCAGGCCAAAATATCCTTCCTAAGATGTGGTGCCCACCATACTCCGTGGGGTCTCTCCAGGGTTTTTTTTTATAGCTGCAGCATAATCCTGGTGTCTTTATATTCCAATCCTCAAGATATAAAGGACCTATGAACCTGAACCCCCAAGTCTCTTTGAACATCCACTTACCTAACCTCTTTCCATTTAGAAATTACTCTGTCTGTCCTTTTTTGGTCCAAAATGGATTACCTCACACTTGCTTACATTAAATTATATCTGCCACAAATTTGCCCATTCACCTAGTCTGTCAATATCTCCTTGCAATTTTATGCTATCATCTAAGCTGTCTACAATGCCATCTAACTTTGTATCATCAGCAAATTTGGATATATAACTTTCTGTGTCATCATCCAAGTTATTAATGAATATTAGCACTGCTGCCTCACGGCGTCAAGGTCCCAGGTTCGATTCCGGCTTTGGGTCACTGTCCATGTGGAGTTTGCATATTCTCCCCGTGTTTGCGTGGGTTTCGCCCCCACAATCCAAAGAAGTGCAGGGTGGGTGGATTGGCCACGCTAAATTGCCCCTTAATTGGAAAAAATTAATTGGGTACGCTAAATTTATTTTTAAAAAGTAATTAATGAATAGGATGAATAATTGAAGCCACACCACCACCTGTGGTACACCACTAGTCGCCTCCTGCCAACTACCCAATCTCCTCACTCTCTGTCACCTGCCACTCAACCAGTTTCCTAACCGTATCAATAATTTGCCGTCAACTCCGTGGGTTTCCACCTTAGTTAACAGTCTCTTGTGTGGGACTTTATCAAATGTCTTCTGGAAGTCCATATAAATGACGTCCATTGACATTCCCCTGTCCATTACCTTAGTCACCTCTTTATAAAATGTAATAAGATAAGTCAAGTATGACCTTCCCATCACAAATCCATGCTGGCTCTGCACAATCAACCAAAAATGTTCAACTTGTTTAGTTGCCCCATCCCTGATTGTAGACTCCAGCCATTTACCCACCACAGGTGTTAGGCTAACTGGTCTGTAATTCTCTGATTTCCTCCTTTCACCATTCTTAAAAAGTGGAACGACATGTACAATTTTCCAATCCATAGAACATAGAACATTACAGCGCAGTACAGGCCCTTTGGCCCTCGATGTTGCGCCGTCCTGTGAAACCCCTCTAAAGTCCCTCTACACTATTCCCTTATCGTCCATATGCCTATCCAATGACCATTTGAATGTGTTTAGTGTTGGCGAGTCCACTACTGTTGCAGGCAGGACATTCCACGCCCTTACTACTCTCTGAGTAAAGAACCTACCTCTGACATCTGTCCTATATCTATCTCCCCTCAATTTAAAGCTATGTCCCCTCGTGCTGGACATCACCATCCGAGGAAAAAGGCTCTCGATGTCCACCCTATTTAATCCTCTGATCATCTTGTATGCCTCAATTAAGTCACCTCTTAACCTTCTTCTCTCTAACGAAAACAGCCTCAAGTCCTTCAGCCTTTCATCATATGACCTTCCCTCCATACCAGGCAACATTCTTATAAATCTCCTCTGTACCCTTTCCAATGCTTCCACATCCTTCCTATAATGTGGCGACCAGAACTGCACACAATACTCCAAATGCGGCCGCACCAGAGTTTTGTACAACTGCAACATGACCTCATGGCTCCGAAACTCAATTCCTCTACCAATAAAAGCTAACACACCGTTCGCCTTCTTAACAACCCTCTCAACCTGGGTGGCAACTTTCAGGGATCTATGGACATGGACACGGAGATCTCTCTGCTCTTCCACACTACCAAGAATCTTACCATTAGCCCAGTACTCTGCCTTTCTGTTCCAGAGGGACTACTCCCAGAGGATTGGCTGACTGGCAGAAGGCAGAGAGTGTGTGTAGGCCTGTGGCATCCACTCGGAACCCCAAATACATGACTTCTGTATCCTGGAAGATAAGAGCCCATGGGCAAGGTACTGGCATGGAGAGAGGTTTAGCTGACTAACAGAAGGCAGAGAGTGGGGATAAAGGGGTCTTTTTCAGGATAGTAGCCAGTAACTAGTGGTGTTCCACAGGGGTCAGTGTTGGGCCCCCAACTATTCACAATACACATTAACAATCGGGAAGAAGGAACTCAAGGCATTGTTGCTAAGTTTGCAGATGATAAAAACATATGAAGATGGACAGATAGTATTGAGGAAGCAGGGAGGCTGTAGAAGGACTTGGACAGGCCAAGGGAGTGGACAAAGAAGTGGCACATGGAATAAAAGTGGAAAAGTGTGAGATTATGCACTTTGGGAGGAAGAATAGAGGCACAGACTATTTTCTACATAAGGACAGGCTTCAGAAATCTGAAGCACAAAGGGACTAAGATTCCTAGTTCAGGATTCTCTTAAGGGTAACATGCAAGTTCAGTTGGCAGTTAGGAAGACAAATACAATGTTTACATTCATTTCAAGAGGGCTAGAATACAAGAGCAGGGAAGTACTGGTGAGGTTGTATAAGGCTCTGGTCAGACCCCATTTGGAATATTGTGAGCAGTTTTGGGCCCCTTATCTAAGGGAGGATGTGCAGGCCTTGGAGTGGGTCCAGAGGAGGTTCACAAGAATGATCCCTGGAATAAAGGGCTTGTCATATGAGGAGCGGCTGTAGACTCTGGGTCTGTACTCGATGGAATTTAGAAAGGGCCTAGATAGAGTGAACATGGAGAAGATGTTTCCACTGTTAGGAGAGACTAGAACCTGATGTATTAAATGAGTCGGTTTAACATTGACTGCAACTGGATGCAGTGAGACTAGAAACAGGCTTCCAACACAGGAGATGATCCAACACTGTTTTATTGAACCTGCTGATTGCTGTACATAATCTGCTGTGGGTTGACACTCTATTAATCTAAACTGATAACCTCTGACTGGCTTGACCAGACTAGCTCTCTGTCACATGGAGACAGTGCTTACTGCCTTGTGCACTCTAACTATCTCTGTAGCTGTATCCTGTGAGAAGAGGGAAGAGTCTAGATGTTTTGTGTGTTTTGCAGTGGTAGTGTCCTGTCTGGTGATTGGTTGTTCTGTGTCGTGTGTGTTCATTGGTTATCCTGTGTGTCAGTCACTGCCTGTCAGCATCTCATTATATACATGAGTGGATATTATGACAGAACCCAAAGGCACAACCTCAGATTGAAGGGACGATCCTTTAAAACTGAGATGAGAAAGAATTTCATCAGCCAGAGAATGGTGAATCTGTGGAACTCATTACCACAGAAGGCTGTGGAGGCCAAGTCACCGAGTGTCTTTAAGACAGAGGCAGATAGGTTCTTGATTGATAAGGGCATCAGGGGTTCTTGATTGATAAGGGGATCAGGGGTTACGGGGAGAAGGCAGCATATGGGGATCAGAAACATATCAACCATTATCGAATGGCAGAGCAGACTCGATGGGCCAATTAGTCTAATTCTGCTCCTATATCTTATGGTTTTATGGTCTTCAAATGTTAGTGCATGGGGTGCCATCATGGTAGACAGGTTGGGTAAACACAGTCCCTTGCTCAATTGCAGTTTTGTCTGTCAATCTTTGATTTCAATTTACCTGAGTTAAATCCACTCTTACTCCATTGATGTTGGCCCTCCCCTGCATTACTCCTTATCCTTTCCATAACCAACATAAATCATATATAATATTCACTGTACACTAAATGTTCTCTTACTGACACTTGATCCACTTGACCTATCTCATTTCCCAGCATCAGATCCAGTATTGCCTCCTTCCTCGTCAGACCGGAAACATATTGATGTGGAAAATATTGCTGTACACACTCTAGAAGATCTTACTCTCTTTCCTTTACACTGATATTATCCCAGTCCAGGTTAGGATAATTGATTCCCACACCTCTGCTAATTTAGTTTAAACCCTCCCCAGTCGCACTTGTAAATAACATCACTAGGAGCAATTGTAGGCCGCTCGGCCCCTCGAGACTGCTCTGCCCACGATAAGATCATAAGATATAACCTCAACTCTACATTCCAGCCTACTCCCGGTAACTGTTCACCCCCTTTCATATCATGTATTTATCTACCAGTCTTAAAAATTAAAGATTCCAATTCCAATACCTTTTGAGGAAGAAAGTTCCAAAGAGCTAAGGCGCTCTGAGAGAAACAAATTATCCTAATCTCTATCTTAAATAGGCAACTCTTATTTTTAAATAGTGACTCCTAAATCAAAATTCTCCCACAAGGGGAAACATCCTTTCCATATTTACCCTGTCAAGACCCCTCAGGAGCTTATATGTTTCAATCAAGTAATTATATGCTTTTGTATATGATCTAACTGATCTTGGTTGTATGCTAATTAATCAACCTAGTTTTAATTTAAAGTTAATAAAATTAAATAAAATCATAACAAAATAAAAATTCAAGGCTTATAATTTTACTCACTCTATATGGCTACTTCACCTGTAAATGTCCATTTGCGATACATGTTTGCCTCTTGCTGCTTCGTTGTCTCATGTGCTTTCCTGCTCTGCCATTGCCAATGTTTCCAGCACTATTTTAAAGGCTTCTTACTCCTGATGTGCTTTCCTGCTCTGTTGTTGCCAGTGTTTTCCATGCTGATGCTAAAGGATCCTCTCGACCATTATACTTCCCTGCCCTCTAACGCTGTCAGCGTTTCCAGCATTGTTTGTAAAGGCTGCTCTCTCCTGATGCACTTTGCTGCTCTGCTGCTGTCAGTGGCTCCAGTATTGTTCAAGGCTCCTCTCTCCCACTGTGTTTTGCTGCTCAGCAGGCCTAACCAAAGGTCACAGGCCTGAAACGTTAGCTCAGTTTTGCCCTCCACAAATGTTGCGTGACCTGTCGAGCATCGCCAACATTTTCCATTTTTATTATCATGATTAATTGTTCCAATAAATTGGCCAGAGTAAATTTCATGATATTAGCACAATTCATTTTTGGCTAGATTTTCACCGGTTCTTAACCATTCAGGATTAAAATCTTTCAAAATGCAAAAATCTACCCCTCTAGCATTTATTGATGTGCATGGTCATAATTAGAGCTCGACAACATGAGAATCTTGCCATAGCTAATGTAATTGTGAGGCAGTCAATGTGTCATTGACTGATGAGTATGATTCAAAATTACTGGTTTAGGAGGTGACCGTATACTTTTATTAATGGTGTCTCCTTAGAAAGTTGTTTTCCCCAATCCCATCAGTTATTGATCAGGATTTACTGAAGTCAGTGAATAACTCATAAATGCTTAGACGGTATCATTATAGATTGTTTTAATTTCCTTTTCCTCATCATTGCTGTGCTCAAACCACACTTCCTTGTTAGGGAAACAAAAGCTATTACAAAAAAAGATATACTTACGGAACTCATTTGGGTCACCTTCCTCTCTGGTTAGTGGAAAGTTGCCAAATGAATTGCATAAAGAGAATGCTATTTTAAAATCTAATAGTATAATTCATGTCCTTATAGTTTCCAGCAGGAGTGTCTGCGAGGAGATGGACAGAAACAATCTGCAGAGGTGACCTTCATGCTTATCACCGGTTCTAGTTCAGGTGGGAAACACAAATGCATCTCATCTTATGCCCATTGATAAAATAATTGCTGACACTAAATTTGTTGTACCGATGCTTCCAGTCAGACTGATGTCTCTGCGCTGATGATGGTTCAGTGTTGCTGTAGGGTTCATCTATTCATTCGTGCTCTGTTCTGGTCTCCCTGAATATTGTGATGGATGGAGCTTGTAGAAGACATACTTCATCACCCAGCTGGGCTGGCAGGTATTAGCAAAGAACCATATCTGCGTGATTCAATCTCCCAACACCCACAGAGCCACCTCAATCTGTGCTGCAGACAAATAAAATTGGCAGTTAATAGAGACTTTCAGGGAGTCAATCAAGGGCTGAATTAGGAACAAGTAATTTATTCAGATAAATGTCAAGCTTATTTCTCCCCTACTATCTACATTTCATTTAGCTATTACAGTGCCTTTCATCATTGCTAGTGGTGCTTTGTGCAGAAATAGTAGACATTACTTTGAGGAGAAACGTTTTTACCCAGGAGATGGTGACGGTCAGGAATGCACTGTCTGGGAGGGTGGTAGAGGCGGGTTGCCTCACATCCTTCAGAAAGTACCTGGATGAGTCCTCGGCATGCTATAACATTCAAGGCTATGAGCTAAGTGCTAACAAATGTGAATAGGTAGGCAGGTCAGGTGTCATTTATAAGTCGGTGTAAACTCGATGGGCCGAAGGACCTCTTCTGCATTGTATTATTCTGTGATTCGGTGATTACCAGAAATGTACTCAAAAATCTGTCTGCAACAGCAATTTATAATCCCCTTTTAAGTAACAAAACATCCTAAGGCACTTCACAAGAGCACTATTAAAACAAAATGTGACATCAAGCCAAGATATCGGGGTCAATCTAACAGAAAAGTTTCTAAATATCATTTGTGGTGGATTTTTCTGGGTGTTTCTCCCACAGCTCTGTTGGTGAGTTCCCCACCACTATCTAACCACACATCGTAACTTTTTTGGGTTCTGGGGAGTTACTCCCAGGTCAAGCCCACTCTTGGAATTATTTTCATCACTGGCGAGCTGAACACACTGGCCAAACCGTCTTCTCAGAGATCGGAACACCATTTTGAAAGAGTGCTCCGATCCCTAAGTGGGCTTATGGGTCCCCCACATCCCCACCCATGGGCAATATCACCCCCCCCCCAACACATGGGCATTACCCCCCCCCCCCAAGTGATGACACCACAATGGTGTCGCTGTGCCCCCCCTTTTCAAGCCTTTCTGCCCCCCCTTTCGGGAGCCGTCCCCTTCCAGGCACCATCCCCCCTTCACCCCTGCAACCTTCTGGAGGCTCCTTCATATCTACCCTGCAACCCCTCATCCTTCATATCACCTCCATCATCCTTTCATGGATATTACCCCCTCAGGCCCTGACCCTTGGCAGGGCCATCCTTCTTGGCCTGTGTGGGTGGCCACCTCCAGCCACCCTCTGGGAAGACCTCTCACCTCTCTCTCACAGTCTCCAGCATCCCACCAGGTCTGCACATGAAAAGCAAAACAAATTTTCTCTGATCCTTCTCGGTCCAGTCACAGCAGAGAAGCAATAGCTACAGTAATGGCTGCTGTGGTGAGTTTAAATCGAGCCCGCACTTGAGTTGTCCCGTCTCCGTTTTCTGCTCACAAACCCCCAACAATTAAGAGTTTCTCCTGTGAAACTAGCAGCTTCTTGTATGAACTGATTCCCTCTGGAAGACTTTGGTTGAAAATTGACATTTTATTTTTTTTAATTCTAGTGTTTCTTTGTGGAATTGATCCATGGTGTTTCTCTGTCCTTTACTCCTGTTATATTTTGAGATATTTTTCTTGGTTTACCTAGAGGGTTAATTTGATTCAAGGTGTAACATGCTTTTGATGTAAACTCTGCCTTAGGAAATTTTGGATTGATTCCCGGAGAGTCAGCATACGTTTCTGGCTTGAAAGGAAAAAGCCTGGAGCTACTACTGTGAGAAAGAGTCGTTCGGAATTTCGATGAACTCTCTCAAAGCAAATGTATCAGCAATTAAAATGTATCCATCTCAGTTGTGACAAACCAGGATTGTTAGCACATTCCAATAACATGGATAAGAGTAATCAGCACCTGCACTTTAGTGTTGGTTTCATTCATGGATTGCAGAAAGCAACTTATCTGGGCAGACAAGCTGGATGTCATGACAAGGAGGTTCCTTGATTCAATCAGTTAGCAGTTTTGATTAATGATTATTGACTCGGAGCTAGACAATAGATTAAAGACGTGAATCTGCTTTTCTCTCTGTGCAAACTGAGCAGAGCAGTGTGACATTATAGAAATGATGTGGAGATGCCGGCGTTGGACTGGGGTGAGCACATCACCTGAAGAAGGAGCCGTGCTCCGAAAGCTCGTGTTTGAAACAAACCTGTTGGACTTTAACCTGGTGTTGTAAGACTTCTTACTGTACATTATAGAAAGGTACAGCATGTGAAGAGTTAATGTCATGTTGCAATTAGCCACTTGATGGAGCTAGGGACAGTACTGTAAAGGGCACTGACTCTTAGGCTTCTGGGAGAGAGTGGAATAAAGGAGAGGAGATTGGAGTAAAGTGCATAGTAAAACTAGAGAGGATAGAATATAGTTACAGTTAGAGTGTAGAGATAGTGTACTTTAATATAATCTATTTGTTTACTGTAGGAATAAGTGTCGAACTTTAATTTAAGTAGTGTAAATAAATTTAGCTTTGTTGATGTTCCTAGCTTCAAGCGTCTTAGTGAACACTATGCTTTCCATACTGAAGACAACCACACAAAGATCACCACAAGCAGTTTGGGTGAAAAAGGGGAGTAAAGGTTTGTGCATTTCTCTCCATTCAGAAAAAGGTTGTAAGAGATTAAGACGTGAATTCATGCAGTCTTTGCTGACTGGCTGATAGCTTCACTACAAATCTGCCTACAAATCTGCCGAGATTTTGTTTGATAATAAAAACAGAAAATGCTGGAGGTGCATATGTGAAAAATAGTTTTGTTGGCCCGTAATTTCCGATTATCGTCGGAAGCCACAGGCCACATAAACTGCGTATTTACCTGCCCTCAGAAAGCTCAATGAACCATCCTGCTCTAGCGGCAGCCTTTGACCTCTCGTGTGACTATCTATGCAGGTTCCAGCGTGGCGCAGTTTTGATGTAGTCCCCTTGTGATGCAGCAGCTATGGGAACGCCCATTGAGGGCAGGTACTTAAACTGCAGATTTATATTGAAGACAACAGGCAACATGTTCAACAAGTGTTTAAAGGTTGGTAGACTTTTTTTTAACAGATTTAAAGTAATTTTAAATTTTATTTTATGATTAAAGATGATTATTCATAAGTGAACAGAGGTTTTGTTATTTGTTTTAAATCTGTGATACTATTTAAATCTGCACTGTATGATTATATAACTTTACATGTGGCATACGTAAAATCATTCATTTGTTTGAATTTAGATTATGATTTTGAAATTTAAAAGCGTCCCAGGGGATTTTACTGTCACTGTCCAGAAAAATCTGGGGCAGGATTCTCCAACCCTCCGCCGGGTCGGGGAATCCCCAGGGGGAGGCGCGAATCTCGTCCCGCCGCCCAGACGCCGGCTGCCGTATTCTCCGGCGCCATTTTTCGGGCGGGGTTCACTCCACGCTGGTCGGGGGCCATTGGCAGAAGCCCCCCTGGCAATTCTCCGGGTCCCGATGGGCCGAGCGACCGTCCGTCTTTGGCCAGTCACATCGGCATGGGACATGGCAGGTAAGTCGAAGGGGGCGGTCCTCGGGGTGGGGATCCGTCCCCAGGAGGTGGGGGTGGGGGGGCCCACGGTGGCCTGGCCCGCAATTGGGGCCTACCGATTACGGGCGGGCCTGTGCCATGGGGGCACTCCTTCCTTCCGCGCTGGCCCCTGTAGGGCTCTGCCATGGCCGGCACGGAGAAGAGAGCCCCCCGCGTATGTGCCAAAATATGCCGGCGGTTCCACACATGCGCAAGATCATGCCGGCCCGTCGCCGCATGCGCGAGCTTGTGCAGTCCCTTTGCCGCCGGTTGGAGCAGCGCCAACCCTCCGGCGTCTACCTGTTGACACCGGAGTGGTTGGCGCCGGTTCTCCCGCCGGCGTGGGGACTTGTCCCCCAGAAGGGAGAATCCCGCTGCTTATGTTATTTGTTTTAAGCCTACAGTTCACTTGCTCTCTCTGCCTCACTGTGAATTAAAGGTATATCAAAGGTGTTCTCCTGGAAGGCAGGAGCGGGTGCCGCAAGGGATGGGCCAGTGCCATTGGCTGGAGGAACTGCGGAAGAATGGACATGTGGTCAGTGGGAGGGATGGGTCAGTCAATATGGCAATAACAACTCACAGGTTGTCATTGACCTGGCAGGTCAACTGACAGGTCCTCCGGGTGGGGTTCGGTAGATCCCCATCTCTGCGGCATCCATCAGCCTCCGCATTGGTGACTACTCTGTCCTTGACTACCCTCGTCACCTCCAGGGCCCATGCCTCGAAGGTGGTGAGGAAGTCCGGCCTCCACCACTCTGGGTCCTTTCCCGGCCATTGTGCTAGAGCTTCTCCTGCGGGGACACAGAGAGAGCATCATAAACCACACGCGTGGTTCTCAGTGGTGGAAGGGGGGGTGTAAAGGAAGGGTTGGAGTATTTGAAAGGAGAGGCAGGGTGCAGGGAAGGTAGGGAGACACATGGAGGTATGGGGGCTGGATGCTCGCGTGGGGCGGAAACCGTTCAGGGGGGTGTGGGGGGGGGTCACTGGTGTTAACTTACCCGTGCTGCCCGGTGTCGGTCATTAATCTTCTTATGGCACTGCAGGCCAGCCCTC
Source organism: Scyliorhinus canicula (assembly GCF_902713615.1). Classification (NCBI taxonomy): domain Eukaryota; kingdom Metazoa; phylum Chordata; class Chondrichthyes; order Carcharhiniformes; family Scyliorhinidae; genus Scyliorhinus; species Scyliorhinus canicula. The sequence continues at coordinate 48,414,498 of NC_052162.1, forward strand.
CTGGTCACACTCGCCGAGGCTTACAGCCACTGCCACCTCGTTCCAGACGTCACTGGCTGCCCTGTGGTTCACTCTCCGGACCCTCTGGTAACAAGGCATCCCTCCTGACCCCAACCACATCTAGGAACCTCGCCAAGTCCGCATCGCTGAATCTTGGGACTGGTCTTCTGCAAGCTGACTGTTATTGGCTCTGCAAGGGCTGTTGAAGTGCTACTCGACCTTTTTGACAGGTGGCTGGCAAGCACTGTCCCTGCGAATCAGCTGGCAAGCCTTCATTTCTGGCAAGAAGCCCGTGGGCCTTCACTAAATGGACCAATTCATGTTGAATAGTGCTGCTGGCCTCGCTGGGCTGAGCGCCGGGAATCTTGCGGTAGCTCCCGCTCACTACCACACGGAGAAATCATTCCGGTGAATCGCACCCTTAGTGTCCAGGGATGTACCAATTAGGTTCAGGGGTTGGAATGCGGCTCGGTAGGGTGCTCTTTTAGAGGTCAGTGCAGACTTGATGGGCTGAATTACGCCTTTGAACTGTCGGAATTCTGTGGTTGTAGGAAACACATTCAGAACAGGAGATTGTGAAAACACCACAGAGTCACCCAAGGTCTGAATTGAATGCATGTCCCTGGTGTTGTGAGGCAGCAGTATTAACCAATGTGCCACCGTGTTGCTATGTTTGTTTTAATTATCTTATTCATTTATAATTATCTCATAATTAACTATTGTGTTTTGATGGTTCAATAAGGCATTTGTAGAAGCTTGTGAAGTTTAATGGAAGACATTTATTTACAAAAACTATTTTATAAATAACAAACGTTGAAACCAGTTAACATTTAACTTCATGTTTAATTTTATCAGCTGACATTTTGTGTAATAACCTCAACTTTTACAAATTTCTTACTGAAGCACAAAAGTTAATAAAACATGTTTTCCACATAAACACAATGGTTCCATCTATTTTTAAAGGGGAGGGAAGAGGGGGTAAGGGGAGAGATGGGGAAGGGGAGAGAGGGGGTAAGGGGAGAGAGAGGGGAAGGGGAGAAAGGGAGGATACATAGCCTCTGACATCGTTTCAGGACGTTGTTTTCCTGCACAGTAGTACAGTGGCTAGCACTGTTGTTTCCCAGCGCCAGGATCCCAGGTTCAATTCCCGGCTTGGGTCACTGTCTATGCGGAGTCTGTCTGCACTTTCTTCCTGTATCTGCGTGGGCTTCCTTCAGGTACTCCGGTTTCCTCCCACAAGTCCCAAAAGACGTGCTGTTCGGTGAATTGGACATTCTGAATTCTTCCTCTATGTACCCGAACAGGCGCCAGAATGAGGCGACTAGGGACTTTTCACAGTAACTCCATTGCAGTGTTAATGAAAGCCTACTTGTGACAATAAAGATTATTATATATAAACTCTTAGGGGTGAATAATTGATTTTCTTCCTTGCCAAGCAAAGATGTAGCCTGTCTCTTCTCCCTGCACCATCAAAAGAATTTCAAGGATATTAAGAAGCCAAGCTATCAGCGTGATGCCCCATTGGAGTGAAGCATGATTACAGATTTTGAATCTGCACTAGATTGTGCAATACATGTCAGAGAGATATGTCACATTAGTTGACAAGAGGCTTGCATACGTCAACTGACGCATTATACTTTGTTAAAGAATTTGAAGGAATCACTGAGGCTTGTAAGGATGAAGAGTACAGCAGGGGACTCTTAAACAACATAGCGTAAAATACATTGCAACATCCAAATGTACTTTAGCTCTGAATCAGCTGGAAGAACAGGTGTGCTAATGATAGTGTCCTTGAAGGAGTCAATAGCATCACTACCAAGATCATGATCATCCAAAACCAATTCCACTGGGTCACCCATATGCTCAGGAGTCCCAGCTCAAGGAAGGACCCCAAACAAGAGGAGGACAAAGGAAGTTCTTCAAAGACACCTTGAAAGCTTACTTCAAGAAATGGAACATAGACGTCAACGCCTGGGGTCCCTAGCTCAGAAGTGGCGTACTTGGAGGGACCTCCTGATTGAATGGACACAATTCTTCAAGAACACCCGACGTCAGAGTAGGCTCAGAAAAGGAGACCCAGAAAGGAATATCCGCGATCTAGAATCCAAGGTCCAATCCCACCTTTTGGAAACTCCTGCCAAATGAGTGATTGAAGATGTGACTCTTGGGTCAGGCTCATCAGCCACGCAAGGACCCACAGAACCCATGACCAGTAACACGGAGCATTTTAGGTGGACAATCATACTCGTTAGAGAGTGATCACCGAAGATTGCGTGCACTCCAAACCCATTCTATCCATTATAGTTCTTTTAAAGGAATTAACACTTCACGACAAACCAAAGTTAAAAAAAAATCTTTCTTTCACTTTCTGTGACTCCAACTCAGTTTATACATTAAAGTACTTTTTAATGGAATAAACAGCCTCATGACACACCAAAGTTTAAAAAAATATTTATTTTCCGTTCACTTTATTTGCATTTTAAATATATTTATAAACGCAAAACACAATAATATAAAACATTAACCTAACAAAAACTGGCTCCTGATGTCTCCTGCTCGATGATTCTGGACCAAGAAGAAAAGCGTAAATAAATGTTTAAAAACTTACCTAGCATCGAGGAACATTGACCAAGTCAAGCCGGTAAAAAAAACGGGTAAGGAGTTTGAACGGCATATGTTTTCATGCGCATGTCCATGCTTCCGCACTTTTGGGTTGCCATGCCTCACATGTGCGGTGGACCATCAGCTTAAATCCAGGATCGGACAGGAAGTTACGAGCCAACGTTTCAGGATAACTGATTTCCAGCATCCAGAGTACTTGGCTTTTGAGATTTTGTTAGCCCTGGATCACCCAGCTGTGAACACCAATTCAATAGTACAGATTCTGAAAATCGTCAATAAAAACAGAAAATGCTATAAATACTCAGCAGGTTTGGCAGCATCTATGAGAGGGAAACAGAGCTAACATGCGGACCTTTGACTTGCCAAGGTCAGCATGCGGCTGTGTGAGTGACAGGATAAAAGATGAGAAAATGCTAGAACCTGCCACCTTTGGCATTTCACTGGATCTGTTCGTTGGCGCAGAAGAAACCTCTGTGGGGCAGGCATTAGTGCAAAGAGAATTAGCTGCAGCTTTAGCCCTGGATTCTGTTTTTAACTGTCAGCGCACAGATTTCCAGGGCTTCTTGAAACTGGCCAGGTAAAACAAAGCAGGCAGACAATGATAATGGACAGGGATGAGCACTTGACAAGCTACTGAAATGTGACAGATGCTTCTTTGCCTAATTGAAAGGCTTTTGCTCACAGCACTCGTTCACTCATGGCTTTGGAGGTGATTTTCAAGACTTTAGAAGTCAATTCTGCTGCTTTGGAGTTCTTTGCCTTTAATCTGCAATTCTTAGCAGCATTGAAACAGTTTATTCAACTTGAGCCTCAAAAGCGGAACAAATGGAGTATCATCAACCATATCACCAGCAGCAGTATTCTCCTCAACCTCTACAAGATGGACAGGATGAACACAGGCCTCCACCTGACAGGCGGCAGTACCCCCAGTGTAGGTTAGGATTAGCTTTCTGAATGGGTCTGAGCATCTGTGCCCCAGGAGGCTCAAACTCACATTATTGCTGACATTTGCAGTCTCCTGGAAGAAGACTTCATGTCAAGTAGGCCAGTGGGCTTGAACTGTCAGTGATGATCAAAGTTAACATTACCCTGAATTTGTTCATCACCAGCTCCTTCTATAGATCTGCTGGTGATACCTGTAGCATCTCACTATCTGCTGCACACAAGTGTATCTCCCAATTGGCAGATGTTATGTTATGCCAGGCTCACAACTTATATCAATTGTTCTGCTGATAAGCCCAGTTAAAATGAGAGTGCCCTAGATATTCCTGCTCTGACTGGATTTCCACGGTTTCGGGGAGTCACAGCCTAAGGCAGGGGTGGGCAAACTATGGCCTGCCAAAGGTCTTTATGCGGCCCACCAAGATCAAGTCTTAAAAAAAAAATTTTTTTTTTTTTAAATTAAATTTTTTTTTTATATAAGGTTAATGGGGGGGGGGGGGGGGGGGGGCTGTTGGGTTACTGGTATAGGGTGGATACGTTGACTTGAGTAGGGTGATCATTGCTCGGCACAACATCGAGGGCCGAAGAGCCTGTTCTGTGCTGTACTGTTCTATGTTCTATATGAGGCGCCCAGAATCATAACCGGGTGAAGCGCCATTTTTGAAAAGTAGAGAAAAAGAGGGCTAAAGGCAGGATGCCGCCGGGGAAACGCTGAGGTATATGCCGCATGCTAATTGGTTACAACCGGGACTATTAATTAATATACTATGCGGCCCTTTAAAATTGTGAATTTCTGAATGTGGCCCTTGCACGGAAAAGTTTGCCCACCACTGGCCTAAGGCAATCGAGGCATCTTCAGAGCAACCAGCAATATTAAGCAATCAAAAAATAATTAATTCCATTAATGTTCAGCTGGTCAGCAACCATCCAAAGATCATCATGCGTGTCAGTGAAAGGTACACAAAAAGTTGCCATGATACTATAATCCTGTTCCAGTCAGGTCTCCCACAGACATTCACACCTCCAAGCAGAGTCAGCAAATAAGCACTTGAAAACAAGGATATGGCTGATGATGTGAGGAGCCCGATCACTGATAGCCAGGAAAGATACAGCTAAAGCTACTTGAGCAGCAGAGTGGTCTTTGAGTAAGCTATTGGGATGTTGAGGATATGGGCAGGGATTCTCCGTTGCGCGGCCACCCTGCTGCTAGCGAGGATGGAGAATTTGGCATGTCATTCACTAACGCTGGGATTCTTTACTCCCGCTGCTTGTCAATGTAATTTCCCATTGAAACCACCCCATGCTGTGGGGAAACCCACGCGTGCGGGTGCGCTACCAGCGGAACCAGGGAATTCATCCGCCAGCGAATGGCCAGAGAATTCCATCCGTGAGTCAGGTTCCCAGATTGATCAAGGGTACGGTTGAAGTATGCACCAGTAAGGGTGTTCCAAATGATCATGGATTGTTGGTCTTATATAGAGTAACAAAGAGGACTGGAGTAACAGGAAGCGGAGAAAGAGGGGCTATGCCGATGACACCTTCAGCGGCTAAACTAGCTGCCAGGGATGCCCCAGCGATGCTACTCTTAAGGCAATGTAGCCATTTACCAATCCTAAGTCCACGTACCTCCTCCAAGCATCCAGCACAAATAAATCCCACAGTCAACAATCTATCTCTCTCACTGAAATCCATTACTTGTCTCCTACTCAATCATACCATTTCCCTCAGGGTTGATGGCTGTTCATCAATCGGCAGGTAACAACAGGGAGGACAGAACAATGGAGCTTTGAAATAACATTTATGGTTCATAAGCCTTGAAGAGAAAAGTGACAATTTAACACAGTGAAACAGCCAAGTGATTTTCCGTGAGCAACTACAAATTATTCCTGTTTGTTTTCTTCTTACTCCTGCATGATGGTTCCCTGTGGCTTTAGCAGAGCTAGAAGCAAACTGCCTTTCCCCTGCTTTGCCTGCTCAGATGCCCATTGCTAAAGTCTTTTGGTTCACCCAGTCTGTGTTTGATCTTCTCAGTGTAAAGGAGACCAAGTCATGAACATGGATTACAGTATACTCAAAGGAAAGAAGTACAAACAAATCCCTTTTTCACCTGAATTGTCTATATCTGAGCTGACAATTGAGTAAATATTTAAGATTTTAATTTACAGCCTGTCCTGGCAACAATGTGAACATTAACGGAACATAAAAGAACCAGCAATTAAAAAGCACCTTTCACATCAAAAACTTAAGTCTTGCTCACCAAAGTTGCCACCCTGAAATGGGCTGTTGGTGAAGTACTACCAGGAGAAGTTAACAATGTCATGCTGTGTGCAGTATTCCCTTGTGATGGACACCTCCCTGTCTGCATTTGATACCGTCCCACAGCTTTGAGTTACTTGAACTTGATAAAGGTATTGATTGCTTTGCAAGCAAAAGGCACTTGACAAAGGTGGGATTCAGGCTGAACTGCTCAAGCACAGAAAATCTCATCTAATAATAATAATAATCATCTTTATTCGTGTCACAAGTAGGCTTACATTATACACTGCAATGAAGTTACTGTGAAAAGCTCCTAGTCGCCACACTCCAGCGCCTGAGGGAGAATTCAGAATGTCCAATTCACCTAACAAACACGGCTTTCAGGACTTGTGGGAGGAAACCGGAGCACCTGGAGGAAACCCACGTAGTCACAGGAGAACATGCAGACTCCGCACAGACAGTGAACCAAGCTGGGAATCGAACCCAGGTCCCTGGTGCTGTGAAGCAACAGTGCTAGCCACTGTGCTACCATGCCGCACAATCATGACTTCTTCCTTCGTTGTTGGAAGATAGGATCCATTTCTCAGGACATGCATGACACAAAACTTATCATGTTATCCAAAACAAAGGTGATAGAGGAGAGTGCAAAAACTACAGTGACATCTCATTCCTTAGTGTCACTAGGAAATCCTTCGCTATGGTCACACTTAAAAGGCTCTATATTTGCAGAATGTGTATATCCCAAATCACAGCACGGTGCTGGCAGATCTACGGTGGATATGACCTTCTCCATACACCAGCTAAAAGGGAAGTATCGGGAACACCATCAACAGGGCAGGACAGGCTTTAGAGAAAATTGGCTGTCCACCAAACCTTTTCAGCTTCATCCCTTCCTCTCATGGCAACATACACGGTGCTGTACAGTTTGACGGCACCACTAACAAGAGTTTCAGAATGAAGAATGGACTGAAATAGCGCTGCGTTCAAACCCCCAATGTATTTGCTATTTTCATCTCCATGTTGCTGAAAAGGATAAAAAAATAGACCATATCTTCATCAGAGCACGCTTCAACACTAATGATGGCACACTAGTCACTCAAACCAAAACTCAGCTACAGAGACACAAGGATTGTTTCTCCCATGCCTATAACCTGCTTTCTGTTTCTACAAGTTTCAAGAAATGTAGTTGTTATGCCGCATCTCCACCCTTGATAACTCTAAACATCCACTGGAAGTGGTTCGTAAATTTTGCAACCTTGTGCCCAAACACAGTGATAGACAAATTTTCTCTTGATGCACATTATGATAGAATATTATCTGAATGGCTATAGATTGAGAGAAGGGAATGTGCAGTGATACCTTGGTGTCTTCATGCACCAGTTGCTGAAGGTAAACATGTAGGTGCAGCAGGCGGTAAAGAAGGCAAAAGGTATGTTGGCCTCCATAGCGAGAGAACTTGAGTACAGGAGCAGGGATGTCTTGCTGCAGTTATACAGGGGCTTGGTGAGACCACAGCTGGAATATTGTGTATAGGTTTGGTCTCCTTATCTAAGGAAGGATGTTCCTGCCATGGAGGGAGTGCAGCAAAGGTTTCCTAGACTAATTCCTGGGTTGATGTGTGAGGCGATATTAGGGTGGATTCTCCATCACCCGCTGCTGGTAGCAGGGTCCCAAATATAGTGGTCAATCGAGTGTTGGGCTGCGCTGATCCCATTCTGATACTCCAGTCTCCCGCTGGCAGCGGCAGCAAGCCCCATGCCTCTTGCCAGCAGGAGGATGCACATGGGTCATCTGTACCCATTTACATCTGATTAATAGGTTGGAAACCTGGTTCTCCATGCCTCCATGATGTTTTGGCTCACTCAGCTGGGATTCACCTGAGTTTCGGTTGGTGTATGTATTTTCAAGCATGGTCCAATTGGTGAAGCTAACCACAGCAATTTTTGAAAGCTAGCTACGATTGACAGCTCCTGATCACATCAAAAGAAGGTAGTGCTTGCTGATGAAAAAAAGAGGAAGTGAAAGCACTCCCCTAGATGTACATGAACACTGTGGTTTGCTTCAAAGCAGGGCACCTGAGATGCAATCAAGCATGAAGGGATAGAAAAATAAAGAATCCAGACACCTGGCTGTCTAGAAGGTTTTATTCTGTCAATTACAGCCTACTAAAAGCTATTTTTCTTTGAAAGCTAATAGAAGCCTCGCAGCTCAAAGGATCTGAGGGGTTTTAAAGTCTTCTGATGCGTTGTGGCTTTCTAAGAAGCCTAGTGCACCTGTAACAGCTGCTGCTTTCAAAACATTTGTGTGAGACGGTAGGTATAAGGGACTGGTAAGTGAAAAAGTTGTGATTTGTCACTGTTTTTGCCTGGACTGCTCTTTAACTTCCAGGCAGGTCTGACTGCTGGATTTATCTCCAATGGGGGGGATTCCTATTGGGCGTATTGCTGATAGGGGGTTGTCTCTGATATGGGGGTTACTGATGGGGATATCTCTGATTATGGGATCTCTGATATGGAGGTCGGTGATGAGCGGGTCTCTGATTGGGGGGGTCTCTGATTGGGGGGGGTCTCTGATTTGGGGGACTCTGATGCAAGGATGTCAGATATGGGGAGTCTCTGATATGGGGAGTCTCTGACGGGGATCTCTGCTAGGCATCTAATGGGAGTCTTATGGGGGTATCTGATAGGGGTCTGATGGGGGAGGTCGGGCTTCCCTCATGCATGTGTTTTGTGGGGGGGGGGTGGTGACCTGTAATTCCCATGGTGGCAGGAGGGAGGATGCTCCAACCTGCCAGCCAGGGGGAAGGATTTGCATTGTGGGCAGAGGGGGCTCACCACCAGACCTCAAAACGGCGGCCCAACACTGGGATTCCAATGGAATGCCATGAGCTCTCCGCCATACATAAATTTGCATGGCAAGAGAGAGAGCAATCTCTCCTGGGCACCGCTACTTGTGCCAGTGCAGGCAAGGAGCAATTCTACTCCGGCAGGAGAACTTGGTCTCCCAAATGGACAATCCTGTCCATTGAGTCATTTAAGATTATATTCGCTGGAGTTTAGTAGAACTAAGGGGGCATTTCACAAAACCTATAAAATTCTAACAGGACTAGACTGGGTAGATTCAGGAAGGATGTTCCTGATGGCTGGTTGTCTAGAGCCAAGGGTGACAGTCTAAGTATACTATTTAGGACTGAGATGAGGAGACATTTCTTCACTTAGGGAGTGGTGAACCTGTGGAATTAACTACCACAGAAAGCAGTTGAGGTCAAATTTTTCGAAAGGATGTTAGATATAGCTCTTGGGGCGAAATGATATGGAGAGAAAGTGGACACAGGTTACTGTGGATGATCACAATGAATGGCAGAGCAGGCTCAAAGGGCCAAATGACCTACTCCTGCTCACATTTTCAATGTTTCTAACTGGAGACACACATAGGACACCTGTGGCCAATTCATGACATGTGCAAGGAATAACATCAAGCTGATTCTTAGGACTAAGATGCTAGTTTATGAGGTTTGAGTCCTCAGCAACTTATTGTTTTGCTTTGAAAAATATTGCCTAAAGCTATTAAACAAGGAAGTTCTTCAACTTCATTTTCACTTTTGCAGTACATTCTGGCATCTTACGTAAGGACAAAAGCATCCTTTCAAAGACAAATCCCCCAAGCAGGTTGACATCAAGGATAGTTGACTTTGCTAGCTTGGACAGGTTCGCAGGATTGAAGACAAACGTATACCCAAGGATATTCTACATGGCTAGTTCGGTGGAAATCTCCAGCCTGATTATCCATCACTATTTTAATACCTCTTGCCCACCAATACCAAAAGTAGTTTATGCAATTGGAGATAGGACTGTCACCCTGTATAGGTCTCCTGTTTAGGGGCGGCAATATTTTAAAAAAAATTTAGAGTGTCCAATTAATTTTTTCCAATTAAGGGGCAATTTAACATGGCCAATCCACCTACCCTGCACATCTTTGGGCTATGAGGGCGAAACCCACGCAAATACGGGGAGAATGTGCAAATTCCACACGGACAGTGACCCAGAGCCGGGTCGAACCAGGACCTCGACGCCGTGAGGCTGCTGTGCTAACCACTACGCCACCCTACTGCCCTACAAGGGGCGGCAATATGGCATTGCAGTTAGCGCTATTGCTTCAATTTCAGCCTTAGCTGATTGTCTGTGTGGAGTTTGCACCTTCTCCCTTTGTCTGCGTGAGTCCCGGGTGCTCCAGTTTCCTCCCACAGTCCAAAGATGTGCAGGTTGGTGGTTTGGCCATGATGAAATTTCCCTTTCATGTCCATGGGTTTGCAGGTCACAGGGATAGGGTGGGGGAGTGGGCTTGGGTAGGGTGCTCTTTCAGAGCGTCGGTGCAGACTCGGGACGGTTAGGTTGGATCGGGATTTGGAGAGGCCAGGTCAGGCCTTGGCAGAGAAAAGGTCGGATCAGGTTGGGTATGGTCTGGGCAGGGTAGTGAAAGTCGGGAATCAGGCCTTGGTGGGGGCAGTCCAAATTGGGAGGGAGAAATCCCATGTGGGGGGTTCCTGTGGGCCAGTGAATCCCATGGCGGTATATCCCATTGGGGTGGGTGTCTTCCTGCGGGTGAGAACTCCGTCTTGAGACAGTAGTTGGGGGGAGTAGGTGTTAGTTGGGGTTGCAAGGTGAGACCCTTTGGGGTTTGGTGGCGTGGGGGGATTCCCATGGGAAGGTTATTGTGGGTCTGTACAATAGCTACCTAGAAGTTAGAAGTGGTTCTATTCCTTCTCATTTTTCTGGGTAACGTTTGAGAGAAGACAGTCGGAACTATCAGAAATGTACAATTTAAATTTCATTTTTGGATGGTTCCCAGTGTAGGGCAATTGCCCAAGGGATGTATTCACTTCCCTGGCAATTGCTGTGCATAACTTACCTGTGACCCTCCGGGGAGTGGGGGTGGTTTACCCAGCACGTCTTTAGGGCATCCCCCCCCCCCCCCCCCCCCCCCAGTTATACTGCCCTGGAGTTCAGAGCCAGCCCCATTCATCACTAAATTCAATGTCTTGATTCTTTCAGATTTACTGTTTAACCTTATCTTAATGGTTAACCTGGTTCAACAGAATTTGTAGTTTGTCAGAGAAAAATGCCAAAGCTTATTGCAGTCTACCTGTACGCTTATCATGGATATTGCTGGTGATCTTAACAAATTGCTTCAGGCTTGACATTTTCTTGAACTGTTCCACATCTTGCTGGGTCTACACTTAGCTTTTAGTCTGTCTGCTGTTTTCTACCATTCTGGGCAACCTTCGTCCCATAAAGATTCTTCTTCTCTCTCTTCTCTTGCTTCCGCCTATACCAGCACTATGTTGAGTGTAAGGAAACTGTTTTCTTTTACTGGACGGTTAGGGAACATTAGTCCCCTGAGTTCCCCAGTGTTCTCGCTGCAATTTGAATAATTGCTTAGGATAGTTAAGTGAGGATTATTAATTATACTACTTCAATGTGGTTATTATACCACATGTTTAGTTCTACTCCAGAAAACGGTAATAAACAGCACAACAACACTTAAAAACCTGAAGCGACATTTTGTTAACTCCTCAATAGTGCTGTCTGAGGTAGTGATTCATAAACATTGTATAAGCATTTATAAATGTATACCTGTCAATGTTTTATGTCAGTTTGGTGTATTTATGGTAGAGACCTTTCCTTAGCAATCACTGCCTGACAATGTATCAATTAAAGAACAAATTCAAATCAAATTGTTCCAGCCAAATCAATGAAAATAGATTTCTGTTCGCAAGAGCAGAAATGCTATCAAATATAATTATGTTTTAAAATTTTAATGTAGTTATCCCTTTTTCATTTAAACTTCAGTTATTAAGACTAAAGCAAGAATATTACTGTCCATAAAACAAAATTTATTACACCATTGGCAGCAAAACATGTAAGGGTTATTTATGTTCCTCAGGGCATTTAAAAACAGCAGCAATTGTCAGTGATTTCAGTGTTTGGAGTTCAATAGACAGTGACCTGCTGTGATCATTCTACCACAGGCATACCAATCGCATATACCAACTTCTGTCTCTAATTAACCTCATTCTGTGCGCTGCAGCTTCTCACAGGTACAAAAGCACAGCCGTGTCCAATCAATTTAGGGAAGAGAGTTTTAATCAGATCTTTAATAAGCAAATTATGCACTGCTTAGGCATCAGCAGAACTCATGTCAGCTGGGAGCTGGTGTGGGTCCTATTAAGGCTTTAAAAAGGCCTTATATCTTTGTCAGAGGCTTGATTACTTTAATGTCTAGTCCAATTTGCTCCACTGAAAGACAAGCTTCTTTCTAGCACTATGCATGTCCACCAGAGATCTCAAAATACTTTCTAGTCAGTGCTGTGCGGTCCTTGTTGTAGAATTGGAAATGTGGCTACCAATTCATAGAATCTACAGTGCAGAAAGAGGCCATTCAGCCCATCGAGTCTGCACCAGCCCCTACCTAAGCACAAATCTCACCCCATCCCCGTAACCTAGTAACCCGACCTAAGTCCTTTTGGACACTGAGGGCAATTTACCATGGCCAATCCACCTAACCTGCACATCTTTGGACTGTGGGAGGAAACCGGAGCACCCGGAGGAAACCCACGCAGTCACAGAGAAAATGTGCACACTCCACACAGACAGTGATCCAAGCCGGGAATCGAACCTGGAGCTGTGAAGCCACGGTGATCACCACTGTGCTACCATGCCGCTGTGTACAGTTTGCATACCACAAGCTCTCATATTGCGAAGAGAAAATCTGATGAAAAAGAGCTTCTTTCACCTTGCTGAACCTCTCTCCCTTAATAGATGGCATGGAGCTATTCTGATATTGCAGTTGGTTATTTGCAATGGATAACAGAGGTTAATCCTTGTAAGTACCACACCAATCATAACAATGTCTGTGGGATCTGGAACAGGGATCCGACTTGGAGCTAGCTAGGAAAGCTCAAAGTCCGATTCCACCAGACTTGCACCAGCATGATAAAATCTCAATATTTCACCTGAGTCCAAACACATTCAGGGCTTATTTCATAGACACCATTAGCATTGTTTGCGGCTTTGTTCTTAGTTGGAATTTAAGCTATGCTCCAATTCAAAAAGCCCGCATTGACTGAATGGTTTGAATGAGTCCTGCCAGCTAGTGATGAGATAGGCCTGGCAAATATTCCGGAGGAGGGGTGAGGAAGTAAGTAAGTGGGTCTGAGGATTCAGACCAACAGGTCCATAGAAGCAATCGGCAATGGGTCTAATTGGCTGACAAAGTGAGATTCCACAACAGTTACAGCACAAATTGGCCATTAGCCCAACACACCCTTCCCATTGTTGATGCACTACAAAAGCCTCCTTCCACCCTTTGTCTAATTCCATCAATATTGTTTTATTTTTCTCTCATTTGCTTATCTGGCTTCCCCTTAAAATTAATCCATGCTATCCAGAGATCCTCCCTGTGGTAGTTAGTTTCACATTCTAACCATTCCCTGGATAAATAACTTTCTCTTGATTTCTCAGTTGGATCTATCAGTGACTATCATATTTTTATGGACCCTAGTTTTGTTGGTACCTGCAAGTGGAAATCTTTCCAATCAAACCTTTTCACAATCTTGAAGACCTCTGACAGGTCGCCCTTCATTCTTCTTTGTTCAAGGGAAATGCAACCCAGCCTGTTTAATCGTCCCCGATTGCTGTAACCTCTCAGTATCTGGTATCACCTGAGAACATTTTCCACAGTGTCTTTATATTTTTAGATAATATGGAGAAGGGAACTGTTATTTCTGTCAGAAATATTATTTTTATGTTCATAATTTCTTTCTTAAATAGTCTATTGGAATTGAAAAAGGTCTGTAACTGCTTCAGGGTAGAATTGCTATTCACTTGAACTGGTGATGAGTATGTCAACTAAATAACATCGTACTCCATTCAACCCACTTTGAATTTGATTCATAGATCTTTGAAAAAGAGCAGACACAGATGTTATTCCAAAAGGAAGTCTTCTGTAACACACAGGCCTTTAATTTGTGTGCCACAATGGCAAGTAGTTGCTGTGATTCAGCAGCCACATTAATCTGCAGATATGCCTGTGAAAGATCAGTTTTACTTAATTTTTCTCCTCCTGAAAGTCCAGCAAACAAGTCTGAAACAGCGGCAGTAGATAATGATCTACGCACAAAACTGGGTTAATGGTAGTTTTAAAATCTCCACAAATTCTCATTGAGCCATCCCATTTTAATACAGGAACAATTGATGTCACCCAATCACTTGTAGCAATAGCTTCAATGACTCCTGCCCTTATTAACCTTGATAGCGTAATGTATGGTTCTAGCTTTTAGACATTTGGGTGTGCTGTCTGGCTTCAAATGTCTTCTCATATTTCTTCAGAAGTTGTTATAAGTTGCTCTTTGAACTTACTAATTCACTGACTGTTTCCCAGTTAAGCGTAATTGTAGCCAACTATGCTCTGCCAACTAGAACAGGTAGGTTTCCACAGACAATGCAAAGAGGCAACTTTGCCGTCTGCCCCATTTGCTTCTACTTTCCTCAAAATGGTCTGAATTCTTCAGTGTCCGTCCTTGGGATCACATTTGACGGTTTTAAAGGCAAATGCTTCAGCTTTTGCTGATAAATTATCCCAAGTATTAGTGATACTGCTGCACCCATATCCACTTTTGTTTTATTTTCATGATCTTCCAGTTTTGGACATGCCCAAAAATGTTGTTGATCTCCTTGCCTTGACAAGCCACTGTGCCTAAGCTCTTGTAGTAGCTCAGTTTCACTCTCTTTTAATTGATCAGGAAATTCATCCACTAATTTGTAGACATGACTACATTGTTTCTTGGTGTTGAAAACATTTTCTGATCCCAACACGCCTTGGCAGTTGGCCTTTCTTGCCACAGTTCTTGCAAGTATTAGATTTACTCCAGCATTCTCCAACCTGTGTACAACGGTGACATGGTTGCACCTTCGCAGCCTTGTTCCTTGAGATATCCATTTTGTGGATTTTCGCTCCAGACCCTATGTACAAAGGGTGTTCCCGTAACAGCCTCCCCGAACAGGCGCCGGATTGTGGTGACTAGGGGCTTTTCACAGTAACTTCATTTGAAGCCTACTTGTGACAATAAGCGATTTTCATTTCTTTTCATTTCAAAGCTTCTCTCTTTGCAAGCTCCATAAATTTGATAACTTCACAGCAGCTTTCAGAGTTGAATTGTTTAAAGCAAGCAGCTCCTCCGAATTGCTTCACTGTGTAACTTCCAAACCAGCCCTCTCGAAGAGTCTCATCAAGTGTTGTACCAAATTCACAAGATCTAACTCATCTGAGAGTTGAGAAGGAAAAGTGTGACGTTTTCGTCATCCATAAATTACCTTGGCATTATCATCGCTAAAGATGTTTTACGCAAAGAACTGAAGAAAATGTCAGCAATCTTAGAAGCACCACGTCTACAAGATGTGCACAGTTAAGCTTGGTTTTCGGATTAATCAATTACGGGAAATTCATGTTGAATTTAGCAACATGATTGAAGCCTTTACATACTTTTCTATGTGTCAAACAGGCATGGCTTGGGTCAGAAGAATGTGAGAATGCGTACAATGACGTGAAAGAAGCTTTACTGAAGTCAAAGCTGTAGGTTCATAAAAATCCAAAATTGAAGTTACAATTAGCTTGTGATGCCTCACCCTATGGGTTGTGCAGTAATCTCGCACATTATGCCTTCAGGAGAGTGGAACAATCGATAGCATTTGCTTCACGCACTCTTACTTGTGCAGTAATGAATTATGCTCAGCTCGAGAAAGAAGCTTTGAGCATCGTTTTCGGTGTAAGGAGGTTCCACTCGTCCCTTTACGGACGTCAATTTACTTTTTTGATAGATCATTGACCTTTGAGACAATCTTTGGGCCACATAAAGGTATGCCTTCTTTGGCTAGTATATTGCAAAGATGGTCATTAATATTGTCAGCACACACTTACAATGTCTACTATTGCCAGTCTGAACAATATGTAATGCTGATGCTTTTTGCAGTTACAAGTCAAATATCACTCTGAATATCTGTATTTTCGCTGATGGATAACATACCTGTGACTTCATCTAAAGTTCAAAGATATACAAGAACCGATCCAGTGATGGGGAATGTGATGGACTTGGTCCCAAATAAATGTCAGATATTCATAGGATAAATCCAGACTTCAAGCCCTACATGACACGAAGACTTGAGTTGATATTACAGAATGGAGTTCTATTATGTGGAAGCTGCGTGATTATTCCCCGTGCTTACATAATAGAACCCTTTACCAACTGTATAAGGGATATCCTGGTGTGATAAAGATGAAGGAATTGGCATGCAGTTTATTTGGTGGCCAGTTTGGATGCTCAAATTGAAGAGTTGGACAATGCCGATCTTGTGCAAAACTTAGGAATCCCCATCATTATGGCTGACTCGGCCATGGGAGAGAATGCACATCAATTATACTGGTCCACTGGAGCGACACATGTTCTAAGTGATTGTGGACACTCACTCGAAACGGTCAGAAGTCGCGATAATGAAGTCAACAATGACTGAGCAGACCATTGAAAAACTCAATGAAATATTCACAGAATTTTGAACACAAAGTACATAGTTAAGTGATAATTGTACGCATATCAGCTCCATCTCATCCAGCAACAAATGGATTGGCTTGAATGTTTTATCAATTATTCAAGCATTTTATCAAAGCATTGTCAAGAAGAGTAAACAAATTTCTAATATCTTATTGGAACACTGTACATGCACACCAATTTCACTGGCCATGTTGTTTGGAGGGAAACTACGCGCACACTCCACCTGATACTTCAGAGATTGCCAAATGACAAGAACAAATTGCCACGAGGGAGAAAATCTCTGAAGAGTGGAGCTACACCACCAATGGGTACCAGCTATGATCCTAGCAAAGACGGATCCAATATCATACACTGTACAGAAGGACAATGAAAGAGTTTGGCAGCACTATGCTAATCAGTTACTTGTTGCATGAAGTGAGTTTGCAGAAACCTCTCAAGAGGATCTATCTTTTGAAGATCTAGAGAAATGTGCTTTGGAGACCAGAGACAGTGGCCGGGATTCTCCGATCTGGCGCCGGGTTGGAGAATCCCCAGGGGGACGCGAGAATCGCGCCCCGACACCGGCTTCACCATTCTCCGACACCATTTTCGGGTGCCCGCGGGATCACCGCCATGCAGGTTGGAGGCCATTGACAGCGCCCCCCCCCCGGTGATTCTCCGGGCCCTGATGGGCCAAGTGACCAACGAGTTTGGCCGAGTCCCGCCAGCGTGGATTACTCACCTCCCACACTTGCAGCTCATGTGTGACCACCACATGCAGGAGGGGCGGGGGGGGGATCCAACCCCAGTGGAGTGGCCCCCACGGTGGCCTGGCCCGCAATTAGGGCCTACCAATCGACTTGCAGGCTTGTTCTTTAATCTGTGCCGGGCACCTGTAGGGCTCCGCCGTATTGCCTGGGGGCCAGCGCGGAGAAGGGAACCCCCGAGCATGCGCGGAAATACGCCGACCATTCCGCGCATACGCGGACTCACGTGGGATGTTCTGGAGCTGCGGGGACCACCACGGCAGCAACCTAGCCCCCAAGAAAGGTGAGAATTCCTCACTTTCAGGGGCTGTTGACACCGGAGTCGTTGGCGCCGGTTTTCATGCCGGCTTGGGGACATACCCCATTATTAGAGAATCCAGCCCAGTGAGTTCAGATTCTGTTTCTGAGGACTTTTCAATGCCTAAAGTGCCAGAGGTCACAAGCAGCAGAGTTGAAGAATGCTTAATTTTACCAAAAAGGAATAGATGTCCACCACAGAGACTGTCTTACTGAATTGTATATGTTTAGAAATAACATCAAGTGATCTGTTGTATTGTTGCACGAATAAAGTAAAGAGGGAGGAATGTTATGTGTCTGGGAATACATTCTTGCTGGTTCTGCGTCACGTGACGCGCAAAGTGTTTGCACAGGCTTTGAACAGATCACCATCTTGATTGTATTGAACAACACCCTTAAATATCTCATCGTCTTTTAAAGAATCCAGAGAATGGGGACCTCTATGCCTTTTCTCTTTGTAGCAACACAGAAATATAACAGGAGCCAAATATGGCTGTGCTTTTCATTAGGAGTTAAATGTTCTGAAGGATCGTACATTTAGATTAAGTAGATCTATGTGATTATTCCAGATGTTATAAATTTATGATATGGTATAATAAACACTTGAGGTTATTATGGACAATTAGGGCTCATGGAATTGGGGATAACACATTGACATAGATTGAGAATTGGTTAATTGGCAGAAAACAGAATATAGATTTAAATGGGTTATTTTGGCTCTGCACTGTAACTAGTGGGGTACAGCAAAGATCAATGTTTGAGCCTCAGCTGTTCATAATCTGTCAATGATTCAGTTGAAGTAACTGAGTGTAATATGTTTGCTGATAAATCAAAGTTAAATAGGAAAGTTGAGGAGGACACAAATTGGTTGCAAAGGGATATAGGCAGGCTAAGTGAATGGCTAAGAACAAGGCAGATGGAATATAATGTGAAGGAGTGCAAAACAATTCATGTTGGAAAGAAAAATAGAAAAGCAAAGAATGGTCAGTGACTATTGATATTCAGAGGTCCTTGTAGAGGCATCACAGAAAGTTATCATGTAAGTTCAGCAATCAATTAGAAAACAAAAAACATGTTACCCTCCTCCACCAGCACACAGAGGAACCCATGTGTACCAAATCCAAGATGAATTACAGCAACTCACCAAGCCTTTTTTGACAACACCTTTCAAAGCAGAGTCCTCTACCACTTAGAAGAATAAGGATAATAGCGGCATAGGAGTAGGCATCTTTCCACTTTGGGGAAACAGTAGAGAGAGTCCAGGAGCTACGTCACTTCCTTATTGAGATTGTCTGTTTTGCCTGTAGAGATCAATTTGTAAATGGCAGTGCTTTCTGCACAGGTGAATAGTGTGGCCTGGGGTTGACTGATGTTTTTCCTTGCAGTGGTTTATTTTTGTCTGCCATCTGGCCATTTGTCCTCTGCTTTTTAAAAGCCTCAAAACTGACTACTTGTCTCCAGACACTCTGGTGAGCAGCAAGGACTTCCCAGCATCAACTTCAATCCCAGTCAATTTGAAGCTTCGTTTACAGACATCACAAACACGGGCAGCCTGTTGGGCTCATTCCAATAGCAAGCTCGGTATACATCTCGTGTCTTTGGAGATGTGATCAGCATCAATTCTGCTCACATGATCCAGTCAGTGGAGTTGCGCTGGCTCAAGAGGGCGAATGTGCTGGGGTACCTGCATGTTGGTGTACTTTCATATTCAGCACTCTGCTAGGAACTACCCAATATTTATCTAAGGCAGCAGAGGCCAAAGCTGTTCAGCCACTTTTCTTGGCTTGTCTAAGTTGCCCATGCCTCACCAATGTGAAGGAGGGTACTGAGAATGCCTGGTACACATGGAGCTTTATATTTTTTGATTGTTTGCTGTTGGTCCATACTCAGCTTCTCAGCTCTGACATGACAGCTACACCCACAGCAATCCTAGTGCTGATTTTGGCGTGAAGGAATAGTTCCTAGCAATTGTTTTTCCAAGGTTTGTGAAGTTCACAAAATCCAGAGTGAAGTTGTCAATGATGATGGAAAATGGAGTCTCTATGTCCTGGCCCATCACGTTGGTCTTCCTGATGCTGATTGTCTGTCCCTGATCTACGATCTGTTGCAAGTGAACTTCAGTATAGGATGCCAGAACAGCGTCATCAGCCAACGGCAACTAACGGACGAGAGCATTCTGCATTTTAGTCTTGGGTGTAGTCTTGCCAAATTGAACAGCTTGACTTTAGCTTTGACATGCAGGTAGACACCCTCATTTGTATTGACTAAAGTAGCAGAGACAAAACATGCCAAAGGTGTTTGGCGCCAGGGTGCATACCTCACTGCTGATCCTGATCCATGATACTCCATATAACTGAGGAAACTGAACTTCTCCTGAAAAGAAGAAATGACACCCAGGAATCCAGGCAGGCAACCTATTTACTGAGTAGTTCAAATAGTCTATTTCTGATGGCTAGGCCGATGGTCTTCAGGTCTCTGAAGGCAATGTAGAGTAATCTGCTCTGTTTGCAGCACCTCTCCTGGGGGCTGAAGTGAGAAAATCATGTCAACTGAAAATCTGCAGGCTGTGGTGCATATTTAGCACGTTTCCTCATTTATTTTAAATGTGCCTATCTCATTACTCACCTCCCCATTCAGTGTCTTGTCTATCTTTTCTATCTCTTCTACCTCCCTGGTAATTACCAAGTGAATAGATTACTTAATATTCCAGTTATTTCTCTATCATTGCCTTTGGTATTATCCTGCCTACCCCTTAATAATCCCATTTCCATCCCAGCCTTCCTTTTAGTATTCACGTGCCTGTAAAATATTTTGGGCTTGATTCTCTAACCTCATTGAGCAAGAGCGCGATGAGGCCGGTGAATAGCGGGAGAGGCAAAAGAACGAGAAACGGACCAGGCGCCAAACAGTTTGCGATGCCACTGGCCTGCCCCATAGGCAAAATCGGTATCCCACCATAGCATAGCAAGAAGCCAATAATCTTCTCAGCAGGCGGTCGTGCAGGCGCCGATTAGTGCTCCTTTTGAAAAACTTGAACCTGACGGAAGGGCTTTGGCGAGGAGCTGAGGAGGTGAGGAGCCATCTTTGCTCACAGGCAAAGAGCCCAGGAGCACTGGGCTTGCCGCCCCTGTGCTTAAATCGGGGGGGGGGGGGGGGGGGGGGGGGGGCACCCTCAGCTGGGCTAACATGGGATGAGGGGAAACCGCTGGGATGGCAACCGTGCATGGATCCTTCAGGCCAACCCCTGGATCATTCATGGGAAAACCCTTGTCCCTGCCCTTCTGCCCCAATGACTGCTGAGACCTCTGTCCGTGCAGCTGAATGGTATTGCAGAATTGGCAATCATAGTTAACTGAGCACTTCACACATCCCAAGTTGATTCCCAATGGGTGGGCCATATAGCATGTGGGAGTCTTGCCCAGCTTCCCAATCAGACTATGAAGCCTGGACACTATGCCTGAACACTGCAGGAGTCCACATCACAAATGCAGAAGTTGAGATCTGAACATCTCGGGGATGGGCCTCAGCAACCGGGACATGTCCACAGCCGGAGCATGGATGAGTGCAATGGGGAGGGGACCAGTGCCCAGCCTAGGTAACGGTATGCCGCGGCCGGGAGTGCGTGAACAGTGTGTGCCGGGTGTGGGGGGAGGGAAGATCAATGAGGGAATGGAAGATGTTGGGGTGGGAGCCATCGCTGCTTGTCAGTCTAGCATCCTCTCCCAAGTCCTGACAATAATTGATATTGAACGTTGTGGATGATTCTTTTTTGACCCCGCAGATCAGGCCTTAGTGATGCTCCTAGTTGTCTGGGCGGCCAGATGCTGGAGACGGCGGCAGTGGCTGCAGAAGCTCGAGGCTGCAACCCATGTGCCGGACCCTGCCCCACACACTGAGGACCCGGCAGCCCATCAGGCCCGCTTAAGACCCAGAGGGGCAGGCTCATCATGGTACAGGGTATACAGGTATCACTGGTCGTTAGAGCAGATGCCAGACAGTGCGTGCCGCAGGAGGCTCCGCCTCAACAAAGAAACGGTGCAGCACCTGTGTCATGTCCTCACGGACTTGGCACCACGTGGAGGAGGAAGACACCACTCCTGTGGCTGTCAAGGTCACCGCAGCCCTGAATATCGTACACACTGGGATCCTTCCAGGGCTCAAGCGGGAACTAGTGTGGCATCTCGCAGGCCACAGCCCACAGCTGCATCCGACAGCTTACGAATTCCCTGTTTGCCCTGGCGGTAACCTACATCAAGGTTGGCATGGACCAATCCCAACAAGATGCCCGGGCAGCAGATTTCTCTGCCATCTCCAGGATGCCCCAGATCCAGGGGCTGATAGACTGCACCCATTTCACCTTGTGTGCCTCAGGCCAACTGTGAGTGCCCTACATTTACAAGAAGCGGTTTCACTTCTTGAATTTGCAGCTCGTATGTGACCACCACATGCAGATCATGCACGCTTCCCAAGGAGCGTTCATGTCAGCTACATCCTGGGCAGTCAGACATCTCCGGCCTCTTCGAGGATCACCCCAGGATGGCTGGCTGGTCCTTGGGGGATGTGGTACCCGCTGAGGACCTGGCTAATGATTCCAGTATGGAGGCCAGAGATTGAAGCGGAAACCCGATATAATAAGGCCCAGGTGGCCATCCGAGCTGTCAACGAGCAGTGCATTGGACTGCTTAACATGCGCTTGTGAAGCCTTGACCTCTCTGGTGGTGCACTGCAATACACCCACTTTGTGGTGGTCTACTGTGTCCTCCTCAAGCTGGCACAGCTGCGGAATGGAGTTCTGGAGCTGAGGGGTGAGGAATATGTGGCCTCAGAGCAGGAGGAGGAGGACAATGAGAAGGCGGCAGACCAGCAAGGGCTGGACGATGAACCAGGGAACCAGCCGGAGACTACAGGACAGGCGGTAGCAGTAAGGTTTCCGGCAGGACCAGGGAGGCCCTATTGCTCACCCGCTTCACATAGGATGTGGCCTGGTCCATCATCGCTACCTTCTCCACCTACTCCCAGGGTATGTGTTATATCAATCCAGGGTTCTGGGACTGTCAGCACTGACCCCTGCTTGTCTGTTGAGTGCTCTCTCACACCTATCTGCCCATGGCGGGCCAGGGGAGGGAGGAGATGTCTGGAGAGTGGGTCAAGGGTTCGGAGGTCAGCCCACATTGCAGATGAAAGAGGCAGAGGCTGGTTGTGCTGAAGGGATTTTTATGTTTCACAGGTGTCCAACAATGTCCAACTCTGCCAATGGTGTCTTCCCTGCAGCCGAGTGCCCACTGTGATCCTCAACGTGCTTAAACTTCCTTGATCTACCACAAGTCAAGGTGCACGTTGGATGTGGAGGCAAACAGCTGCTTCCCATGTCCTGTGGCCTTTGATGCCTCTGGTGGGCGTCCTTTGGGGCCAGATGGCTCCAACACACTTGACGGCACATACACAGCCCTGTCAACCTGTCCTTTGTGCTGACTGCGAGACAAAGCCTCATCAGAGGTGTGGAACTCAGGGGAGCTGGTGGCCAGCATCCCACTCCATGTGATGGGTCCGGGTTGGCACCCAGTGCCCCCTATCAGTCGGTGCCCACATGACGCTGTAGTTCAGCTCGAGAACGGAGGGACAGTTGGAATGCCCCTGTGTCAACTCTGCCAGCCCAGGCAGATCCCCATTGTCGGCACCATCGTGGCAACGCGCTCGGCAGCCCTTAGCAATACTCCTCAGTGATTTGGGTCATACTCTGCAGCGCATCGGCATTGCCCACCTGCGACTGGGACAAGCTCTGCAGTGCCTCGGTCATTCCCACCTGGGACTGGGACATGTCCCACAGCACCTCATCAAGGTCAGCCTGGTACTGGATCCCAGAGAGTCGAAGATTCTGCCAAGGCTCTCGTCCATGGCCATAATCGACTGTGCCACACCTTGGACACATCCACTAATGCTGCTGATGTCGTGAACCCGGCTCTCCACTGTGGTTTCCACCATAGCAGTGTTGGCCTCAGTGGCATGCATTTCTCCTCCGCCCGTAGCCTCTGGGACTCCTCCAGACAGTTACAGACCTGCGAGTGTTGCTGACATGTCCCTCTGAATGTCCTTGCTGCTCCCTATCGTCTTCATCAGCTCCGGGATAGCCCGGTCCACAGGCTCAGCATCTGTCTGGGACCCAGCTGGGTCCTTGGATCTAGCAGATTTCTGACTGCTGTCTTGCCTGGGCATTACTGCCCCTACCTGATGTGCATCAGCGACTGTGTGGTGCTCACCAGATTGTGCCCCAGAAGCCTGGTCACTATTGTTGTCCATCAAGGTGTTTGTTTCTGTATTGGTGGAGGGTGGGGAATGACAGCTGTAATGTGTCGATTTGTGGCATCCTCGGAGCTCTACTTCCAGGTGGTCTCATGGGAGGCGGGGGGGAGGGGGGGGGGGGGGGGGGGGAGACCCTGGATGGGTTAACGCTGTTGGCTGAGGAACCTGCGGGAGAATGGACATGTGGTCAGTGGGAGGAATGGATCAGGCTGTATGCCAATAACAACTCAAATTTGACAGTTCCTTTGAGTGGGCCCGGTGGATCCTCAAGTTGCACCAATCTCCGCATCAGTGACTTCTCTGTCCTTGGCCACACCCATCAACTACAGAGCAAATTCCTCGAAGGTGGCAAGGACTCTTATGACCGGCACCTCGCTACCACTCTAGACCTTCTCCCGGCATTGTGGGAGAGCTTCTCCTATGGAGAAGCAGAGAGAGCATCCTTAGCCACATGTGTAGTTCAGTAGTGTGGGAGTGGAGTTGAAGGGAGGGTTCAGGTGGATGCTGGCGTGGGGGGCTGAGGGGGATTGGGTGTGCGCACGCATGTGTACCTGTACAGTTCGTGTTGATCTCCTTGTGGCACTGGAGGCCAGTCCTCCTGGTCAAGCTGCCCGAGCTAATGGCTGCTGTCACTTCGTCCTGTGGCTCACCTTCCTGGACTCTCGGGGGGAACAGGTTATCCCTCCTGCTCTCAACCGCATCTAGGAGCCTCCCCAGATCCGCGTCTCCAAACCTTGGGGCCGGGTGTCTCGGTGCCTTGGCTGCCAGCTAAGTGGGGTTGGCTGCGCAAGTGCTGTTTAAGTTGCTCAACCTTGTTAGCGAGGGGTTGGCGAGCGCAGTCCCGGTAAATCGGCTGGTTTAGAACAGTACAGCACAGAACAGGCCCTTCGGCCCTCGATGTTGTGCCGAGCAATGATCACTCCACTCAAACTCACGTATCCACCCTATACCCGTAACCCAACAACTCCCCCTTAACCTTACTTTTTAGGACACTACGGGCAATTTAGCATGGCCAATCCACCTAACCCGCACATCTTTGGACTGTGGGAGGAAACCGGAGCACCTGGAGGAAACCCACGCACACACAGGGAGGACGTGCAGACTCCGCACAGACAGTGACCCAGCCGGGAATCGAACCTGGGACCCTGGAGCTGTGAAGCATTGATGCTAACCACTATGCTACCGTGCTGCCCTCATTTGTGAGCCTTCATTTGTGGTGTGAAGCCCTCAGGGCCAAGTAACGTTGCTTACCTCACAAAGCCAAGCGCCAGGAAGCTCATGGCAGTTCCCACTTTCTATCACACTGAGAAATCTTTCCGGAGAATCACGCTCGTATTGTATTATGTGCCTTGATAATTTAATTTCTTAGTTCCACTTTGCCTTCTCATTGCTTTTTTGATTTTTCTCTTTCCTTATTCTCGATTATTCTGCCCTCCACTGCTGTGTATAAACTTAATGCATATCTCTTTCCTAACTCTCAAATGCTCTTTATGTTTTTATCTGTCCATGGAGACCCACTAGTGTTTGCAATGTTCTTTCCTTTTAGTGAAATTTACTTTTCCTGCACTCTGAACTGCATTATAAACGTTTCCCATTGCTATTACACATCATTGTTTGCCAATATAGTTTATTTTATTTGATCCAAGCTCTATTCTCAGCCCCACAAATTCTCCAATCTAGTAACTTGGTTTTATCATACTTATGTCCCTCTCTATTACCATCTTAAAACACATTACTGTCGCCATTGCCTAGACGTTCCCTGCTTATACTTCTCTTATCTTACGCGAAGATGAGATTGTCCTGGGAAAACTTGGACTTTGTTCCCTGGAATTTGGAGATGAGTGGTGGTCTCATAGAAATATATAAAATTCCTCAGGGTCTTGGCAGGGTAGATGCTGGCAGGTGTTTCCCTGGCTGGAGAGCCTCAAGCTAGGGTGCGGCAGAGTGATAGTCCTTGATAATGGTTGTCCATTCAGGAATGAGATGATGAGACATTTCCTCACTCAGAGGGTTGTATATTTTTGGAATTCTCTCCTCCAGAGCCTGTCGATGCTCAGCTGTTGAATATCTTCAAAGCAGTAATCAATAGACTTTTTGGATACTGGGAAAATTAACCGCTATACTGGGAAAATTAACCCATACGGGGATACCATAGAAAAATGTAACTGTGAGGTGGAATATCAGCCACAAACATATTAAATGATGGCCCAGACTTGAAATCTTAAATGATTTACTCCTTCTCAGATTACGGTAGCACAGTAATAAGCACTGTTGCTTCACAGCGGCAGGGCCCCAGATTCGATACCAAGCCTGGGCCACTGTCTGTGCAGAATCCCCCTGTCTGCGTGGGTTTCCTCCCATAAGTTCTGAAAGACGTGCTGTTAGGTGAATTTGACATTCTGAATTCTCCCTCAGTGTATCCGAACAGGTGCCGGAGTGTGGCAACTAGGGGATTTTCACAGTAACTTCATTGCAGTATTAATGTAAGCCTACTTCTGACACTAATAAAGATTATTATTATCTTATTTTCATCAGCTTTTAATACGGTCAGACATTACTGAATGAATCTCTGATGTGTTTGTCTCAAATTCTGTCTGTCCACATGTCTGAATTCCTTTGGTTCAGTGTTTCGTTCCTGATTTATATTCTCCTCGAGAATCGTAACTTCCAGGCATTTCTGCTGAGTGAATTTTTGGAGGACTGCAAGCTACCACACTTTGTAAGGCAACATTGGGAACATACTGGAGGGAGGCTTTGAACCTAGCTAGGCATCTGAATCTTCCCTTTGGCAAGCATGTCAGTGATCTGTTCAATTTTAATTAAACTGTGGATTTGAGCATCATTGTGCCATTTCTCCAATTTGGACCGAATTTTTTGATCGTTGTGATTCACTTTTCCCGCTCCCGCCAATGGGTTTTGTGGTGGCTGGGGGGATTTCAATGGGAAATTCCATTGACAAACAGTGGGAAGGTAGAATCCCACCATCAGCGAACACCGTCGAGAAACTCGGGGCTGGTTGACCAGAAAATCCCATCATTTGAAATCTTTCTTTTTGTATTGGATAGCCTTTCTCTCCAAGTAGACAGCCAGTTAATGGCCTTGACTTTGAAAGACATTCAGGACAATGTACTATGACAGGATAAATGAATCTTGGCAATTCCTTGAATATCAGCATACAGACCTAAATATTTTGGATGGCAGTGATTCCCTGCTACCTTAGAGTCCCGCCAACTCTGACTGCCCCGCAACCATTTCACGCTCAAATGTGCGTCAATTGGCCGCAGGCGGGACTTCCACCACTCGCACAGGAGCAAGCACTGCCTCAGAAAGCTGCTGGTTAATTTGATTGGCCAGCAGCTCTCTAATCTCTGCAGCAACAGGAGCTGTGGTGGACTGATGAGGAACTGGTTCAACATGCCAAAACCCAAGTCCCGGAACCAGGTGGCAAGGTATGTTTTGGGATGCTGGGGAGGATAGGGAAGGCATGGTGGGGGGGGGGGGGGGGGGGGGGGAGAGGATGGGGAAGGCATGGGGGGGGGGGGGGGGGGGAAAGTGCCCAATTGTGTTGTCAGAGAGGCTGAGGTATGGGGGTGGGAGGTCCAGTGGCCATTGTACCTTAAAGGTCGGAAGGGAGCTACTGATGAAGGCGCTCACCTCCCTACCCAAGGCCTGAGCCTGTTCTTTTTCCTGCTTCCCCTATGCCAGGAAAATGCTCCCACCAGCCTTAAAATTGAGCAGGAGCAGGAAACGGTGAGGTGAGGCAGGTGGGAATCCGGATTGAATCCATTTTCTTCAATTTCATGCTCCACGCCTCACCTAAAAACCCGCCGGCAAGGTAGCATGAAATTCTGGTCATAAAACCCCATTGCCTGTGTAAGAAATGAAGACATTTAAGAAATTCAGATTTTTTTGGGAATTCTAGCTGGCTCAGCATATAATTGGTTTTCTCTGAAAAAAAGCATGAACAATTACATAGAACAGTACAGCACAGAACAGGCCCTTCGGCCCTCGATGTTGTGCCGAGCAATGATCACCCTACTTAAACCCACGTAACCCATATACCCGTAACCCAACAATCCCCCCATTAACCTTACACTACGGGCAATTTAGCATGGCCAATCCACCTAACCCGCACATCTTTGGACTGTGGGAGGAAACCGGAGCACCCGGAGGAAACCCACGCACACACGGGGAGGACGTGCAGACTCCACACAGACAGTGACCCAGCCGGGAATCGAACCTGGGACCCTGGAGCTGTGAAGCATTGATGCTAACCACTATGCTACCGTGCTGCCCTCATTTGTGAGCCTTCATTTGTGGTGTGAAGCCCTCAGGGCCAAGTAACGTTGCTTACCTCACAAAGCCAAGCGCCAGGAAGCTCATGGCAGTTCCCACTTTCTATCACACTGAGAAATCTTTCCGGAGAATCACGCTCGTATTGTATTATGTGCCTTGATAATTTAATTTCTTAGTTCCACTTTGCCTTCTCATTGCTTTTTTGATTTTTCTCTTTCCTTATTCTCGATTATTCTGCCCTCCACTGCTGTGTATAAACTTAATGCATATCTCTTTCCTAACTCTCAAATGCTCTTTATGTTTTTATCTGTCCATGGAGACCCACTAGTGTTTGCAATGTTCTTTCCTTTTAGTGAAATTTACTTTTCCTGCACTCTGAACTGCATTATAAACGTTTCCCATTGCTATTACACATCATTGTTTGCCAATATAGTTTATTTTATTTGATCCAAGCTCTATTCTCAGCCCCACAAATTCTCCAATCTAGTAACTTGGTTTTATCATACTTATGTCCCTCTCTATTACCATCTTAAAACACATTACTGTCGCCATTGCCTAGACGTTCCCTGCTTATACTTCTCTTATCTTACGCGAAGATGAGATTGTCCTGGGAAAACTTGGACTTTGTTCCCTGGAATTTGGAGATGAGTGGTGGTCTCATAGAAATATATAAAATTCCTCAGGGTCTTGGCAGGGTAGATGCTGGCAGGTGTTTCCCTGGCTGGAGAGCCTCAAGCTAGGGTGCGGCAGAGTGATAGTCCTTGATAATGGTTGTCCATTCAGGAATGAGATGATGAGACATTTCCTCACTCAGAGGGTTGTATATTTTTGGAATTCTCTCCTCCAGAGCCTGTCGATGCTCAGCTGTTGAATATCTTCAAAGCAGTAATCAATAGACTTTTTGGATACTGGGAAAATTAACCGCTATACTGGGAAAATTAACCCATACGGGGATACCATAGAAAAATGTAACTGTGAGGTGGAATATCAGCCACAAACATATTAAATGATGGCCCAGACTTGAAATCTTAAATGATTTACTCCTTCTCAGATTACGGTAGCACAGTAATAAGCACTGTTGCTTCACAGCGGCAGGGCCCCAGATTCGATACCAAGCCTGGGCCACTGTCTGTGCAGAATCCCCCTGTCTGCGTGGGTTTCCTCCCATAAGTTCTGAAAGACGTGCTGTTAGGTGAATTTGACATTCTGAATTCTCCCTCAGTGTATCCGAACAGGTGCCGGAGTGTGGCAACTAGGGGATTTTCACAGTAACTTCATTGCAGTATTAATGTAAGCCTACTTCTGACACTAATAAAGATTATTATTATCTTATTTTCATCAGCTTTTAATACGGTCAGACATTACTGAATGAATCTCTGATGTGTTTGTCTCAAATTCTGTCTGTCCACATGTCTGAATTCCTTTGGTTCAGTGTTTCGTTCCTGATTTATATTCTCCTCGAGAATCGTAACTTCCAGGCATTTCTGCTGAGTGAATTTTTGGAGGACTGCAAGCTACCACACTTTGTAAGGCAACATTGGGAACATACTGGAGGGAGGCTTTGAACCTAGCTAGGCATCTGAATCTTCCCTTTGGCAAGCATGTCAGTGATCTGTTCAATTTTAATTAAACTGTGGATTTGAGCATCATTGTGCCATTTCTCCAATTTGGACCGAATTTTTTGATCGTTGTGATTCACTTTTCCCGCTCCCGCCAATGGGTTTTGTGGTGGCTGGGGGGATTTCAATGGGAAATTCCATTGACAAACAGTGGGAAGGTAGAATCCCACCATCAGCGAACACCGTCGAGAAACTCGGGGCTGGTTGACCAGAAAATCCCATCATTTGAAATCTTTCTTTTTGTATTGGATAGCCTTTCTCTCCAAGTAGACAGCCAGTTAATGGCCTTGACTTTGAAAGACATTCAGGACAATGTACTATGACAGGATAAATGAATCTTGGCAATTCCTTGAATATCAGCATACAGACCTAAATATTTTGGATGGCAGTGATTCCCTGCTACCTTAGAGTCCCGCCAACTCTGACTGCCCCGCAACCATTTCACGCTCAAATGTGCGTCAATTGGCTGCAGGCGGGACTTCCACCACTCGCACAGGAGCAAGCACTGCCTCAGAAAGCTGCTGGTTAATTTGATTGGCCAGCAGCTCTCTAATCTCTGCAGCAACAGGAGCTGTGGTGGACTGATGAGGAACTGGTTCAACATGCCAAAACCCAAGTCCCGGAACCAGGTGGCAAGGTATGTTTTGGGATGCTGGGGAGGATAGGGAAGGCATGGTGGGGGGGGGGGGGGGGGGGGGGGGGGGAGAGGATGGGGAAGGCATGGTGGGGGGGGGGGGGTGGAAAGTGCCCAATTGTGTTGTCAGAGAGGCTGAGGTATGGGGGTGGGAGGTCCAGTGGCCATTGTACCTTAAAGGTCGGAAGGGAGCTACTGATGAAGGCGCTCACCTCCCTACCCAAGGCCTGAGCCTGTTCTTTTTCCTGCTTCCCCTATGCCAGGAAAATGCTCCCACCAGCCTTAAAATTGAGCAGGAGCAGGAAACGGTGAGGTGAGGCAGGTGGGAATCCGGATTGAATCCATTTTCTTCAATTTCATGCTCCACGCCTCACCTAAAAACCCGCCGGCAAGGTAGCATGAAATTCTGGTCATAAAACCCCATTGCCTGTGTAAGAAATGAAGACATTTAAGAAATTCAGATTTTTTTGGGAATTCTAGCTGGCTCAGCATATAATTGGTTTTCTCTGAAAAAAAGCATGAACAATTACATAGAACAGTACAGCACAGAACAGGCCCTTCGGCCCTCGATGTTGTGCCGAGCAATGATCACCCTACTTAAACCCACGTAACCCATATACCCGTAACCCAACAATCCCCCCATTAACCTTACACTACGGGCAATTTAGCATGGCCAATCCACCTAACCCGCACATCTTTGGACTGTGGGAGGAAACCGGAGCACCCGGAGGAAACCCACGCACACACGGGGAGGACGTGCAGACTCCACACAGACAGTGACCCAGCCGGGAATCGAACCTGGGACCCTGGAGCTGTGAAGCATTGATGCTAACCACCATGCTACCGTGATGAGTCAGGGACCCAGACAAGGTAGTTTTACAACTGGGGAGGGTGCATGTCAAGATTTGCCCTTGCTTTTCGATCTTAACAGGATTTTTTGAAATTTATAAGGATGAAGATATTAATTCATTGTAGCAAAGAACACGGTCTGACAGACTTTCTTGAATTTAAACACAAAGGGGTTATTTTTTATTGAGCTGAAAACCCACCCAGGTAAAGATATATGGATATCCTGACCTTTGAAAAACAGACACACACACACAAAGCATGCAAAATTACAAGTTATTCAGTGGGAGGTTACATTTTGCCCCACATAAGAATTTGATGATACAAGGCAAAAACAGCTTGCTGTTTATGAGCCATTTGCCGGTGTCCATGAGCCCCCATGAGATTCTCGCCGTCTTCCTTGCCAACTGATTCGCCGGATTCGTACCTCAGCTCCTCGCCGCTAACAAGAGGGACATGTTTTTAAACTTTTGGAACTCGCTCCAGCTGTCCCTCCATCCCATGGATTCCTCCAGCACCTTACGGAGAATGCCCAGAAGGAGGAAGCACTGGAGGCCAACCCAGAGCCTGCAACCAAGAATACGACGGTGGTCTTCAGTTCTTCATGGGCAGGACGGTAGCACAGTGGTTAGCACATTTGCTTCCAGCTCCAGGGACCCAGGTTCGATTCCCAACTTGGGTCACTGTCTGTGCGGAGTCTGCACGTTCTCCCCGTGTCTGCGTGGGTTTCCTCCGGGTGCTCCGATTTCCTCCCACAGTCCAAAGATGTGCAGGTTAGGGATCGGCCATGATAAATTGCCCTTAGTGTCCAAAAACGTTATGTGGTGTTACTGGGGTAGGATAGAGGTGTGGGCTTAAGTAGGGTGCTCTTTCCAAGAGCTGGTGCAGACTCGATAGTCTGTCAGACTGTGTTCTTTGCTATCAGCATGTCGATGGTTAAGCACAGACAATGAATTAATATCTTCATCCTTATAAATTTCAAAATATCCTGTTATGATCAAGAAGCAAGGGCAAATCTTGACAGGCATCCTCTCCGGTTGTAACACTGCCTTGTCTGGCTCCCTGAGTCCTTACAATTGTTCAAGGTTTTTTTCAGAGAAAACCAATTATATGCTGAGCCAGCTAGAATTCCAAAAAAAAACCTGAATTTCTTAAATGGCCTTCTTCTGAACTACTCTATGATTCCCCCCTCCTCCCGCCGGCACCAGCGCATTTCATGGACAGCAGGCAGAACAGGTTGGCAAGCTGACGCCAGTGACACTGGTAAGGTGTCCTGGATCCCCTGCCTCCGGGTCCTCCAGAAGACATCCACCAGGGTCACCAAAGGCCACTGGCTCCACCTCTGATATGTATTCTGGAGACACACCTACACATAACAGCACACCACGAAAGGTCAAGAAGATAAAGATCATTGAGTGGACACTGACGAGGTCACTAACTATAGCTAGGGGGTGTAGCCATCTGGGATGGCCACTGTCATAATACAAAATGGACGCTCACAGAGAATATAGGGAAATGTGGACAATACTAAACAACAAGCAGGCACAGAGCCTGAATGTATATTTGGGAAGCAGTCAGCAGACGGAATCGAAACTCTGGGTTGATTAGCATATTGATGGAATGACACTCAGATAGTTGATACTGTTGCAGACATCCCGGCGCCAGTACCCCAACCGAAAGGCACAAAGAAAGCAAGGCCAACGGCCACCTAGAACAGTCCAGTCATCAGGACACCCCTTTATTGGTTTAGATCAATGGCAATGATCAAGAAGCTGTCCAATTAATTGGTGCCAAGTTTAAGGCCTGCCTAAAAGCACGCAAAGCCCCTCCAAGTATAAGAAGGAACCCCCGACAAAGATTCAGCCTCTTGGATTTGGATCTCAAGCAGAGAGACCCATCCACCAGAAGCAAGTAAGTTCAAGGTCAACGCTCGCTACCAGATGGACAACATTAGCTGTACTCCTGTTATCTCTTCGAACCCAACAGCCTCAGATCCGAACAACGGCCATTGTTCCTCTGGCTGAGTGGGCATCCGAAGTTAAGTATAAGCATTAGCGTTAGAGATAGTTTAGTTTGTAGTACTGTTGTGCATGAGTAGATCTTACTGTGTATGTAAATAAATAGTACTGACTTTGAACTAACTAACTGGTGTATTGGCTCTTTGATCGGTATTCGGTTTGAACCTTGTGACGGTATCGAGAGATACCTGGCAACTCTGAAAGTATGCACATAATTAGGATTAAGAAAGGTGACCCTATTGACTGCTATATTTATAGCAAGTAAACAGAGCAACAGGGGAAGGGGAATCTGTCACAGTAAAATGTTCATTATTAAAACATGTCACACCTCACACATGTGAAGACTCTTCCACATTAATCTTCACAGTGGACCTGCAATCACGTGCCCTGGGCACAGTCGAGCAAGATCAAAAGCCCTTGATGCAGACCACATTCAGAGGATGGTGAGCAAGCTGTCAGCAGAAAGACAGAAGTCAGACTTTTGTAGATACTGAGGAGCACCAGAGCTGTCCTCACAGCAAGCTATCATCACTCTCCTACTGAGTATATTGACCCGCTGACAGTGCAACACTGGCCCACCACCCTAGAGTGATGTTACATTGCCCCCTCCATGACCACTCTGTTCCACCCTGCAAGCGTTTGTGTAATGGGGGGGGGGGGGGGGGGAAGAGAAGGTTGGGATTTGGGGGAATGAGGGAAATGGGCGGGGGGGGGGGGGTGGCATTCAACTAATGGACGCAGCCTTGTCCTATGAAAATCTGGAGACGATGGAGGCCTCCCTGGTCGCCCGGGCATGTCGGATCTTGCCGCTTCGTGTCCTTCATCCTCAGGCTCTCTTCGGGCTCATCCTCCTGCCCCTGCTGGTCTACCTCCTCCTCCTCACACAAGACCATATGTCTTCCCCCTCCTCCTCCAGCATGTCCCTCCACTGCTGAGCCAGGTTGTGGAGGCCACAGCAGACCATAAAGTGGGAGACCTTCTGCAGACTTCTGCTCATGGCACCACTAGGCATCAAAACCACATTTTCAGCTGTGTTGCACCATTCAATAACCACAAAGGTGGTGACATGGGTATCATTACAACGGGTATCCGTCTCGGTCTCGGGCCGCCAAACTGGTGCCATCAGCCATGACCTCAGCGGGTACTCCTTGTCCCCATGAGCCAACATGTCATCCTGGAGTGGTCCTTGACACCAGGGATCTCTGAGTGACCCAGGATGTAACTGTCATGCACGCTCTCTCAGTAGCGGGTACACGCTTGCATGGTACAGAGGCAGTGGTCGCACATGATCTGAACATTCAGGGAGTGCAACCCCTTCCTGTCAATATTGGGCACTCTCTGATGTGCGCAGTGTGACGTGCATGCTATCGATCACCCCTGGACCTTGGGCATCCTGGTGATGGCAGCAAATCCTGCAGCACAGGTATCTTGCTGGGTCTGGTCCAATTGGAAGGTGACATGGTTGGATGCTCGGACATACTGAGCATCCGTCACCTCCCGAATGCACCTGTGGGCTGAATATTGTGAAATGCCACAGAGGTCACTGTGCGAGCCCTGGAATGACTTGTGGCATAAAAGCTGACGGCTGCGGTGACCTTCACGACCACTGGGAGTAGGTGTCCTCCTCCACGGTGTGCCAAGTCCTCAAGGATGTCTCTCTCTGCTGAGATGCACTCTTCTGCGGCAATGGTGTGTCAGTTCATTGAATGACCAATGATACCCATACCTTGACCGCCGCTGGCCTTCGCTTCTGGGTCCCTCCTCAGCCTGATGGGCAGCCGGGTCTTCTGGGTGTGTGGAGGCCTCCTGCACATGGAGTGCCGCCTCCAGTTTACGTCTTTACTGCTGCTTTCTGTGGCATCTGCCCGCCTTCCCTGCCACAAGCTCAGCAAGGGCAGCGCCTGAGGGACCCACACCAGCAAACATCATTAAATCTGAAAGGATTTGGAAAAAGAGAGAGACGGATAAGGAGAGAGATGGACAATCAGGGCTTCCATCCTGGCACCCACAAATCTCCTAAGCCTCCCCCACTCTTGCGTGTCCTGCATTCTCTCAGTGCCATCCAGCTGTGGTGATTGTATATCTGTGTAGATGCAATACAACTGAGCAAGGACTAGAGGGAGCACGGGAGAGGTATAAAGACACACAAACAGGAAGTCAGGACACACTTCACAGGAACGGGAGCTGGTAGCAAGACAGACTAGCAGCACAGATGTAACTTTAAGTTAAGCACTGAAGAGAGAACAAACTCACAATAAAGCATCTACTTCAACTTTAAAACTACGAGCTTTATTAAGACGCAAGGAACAACACATGGTACCAGAGCTTGCTTCAGAACGCTTACTATAAGATTTCACAAGCTGCAGAGACAGAAAGACCAAAATGGCAAGAAAGACGTTGGAAGACTTCGCTAATTTACTGCAATTTGGACCTCCACCGCAGCTGGAAACAATCGGTAATTTAAGTAATAACTGAAAAATGATTTAAACAAATGTTCGAGATATGCATCATAGCAAATGATATGAACGCAGTCTCTGATGCAACTAAAATAGCGCTGCTACTCGCAACAGTGGGACAGAAAGCTGTAAAAATCTATAATTGCTTTAAATACTTGAAAGGCGAAGACAGCACCAAATTAGAAGTAATACTGAAAAAATGTGAAGATTACTGTAACATCAGTAACAATGCTGCTTTAAAACATTCAGTGCCCAGAGACCAAATTGCACAGGGAATGAGTGATGCAAAACTCAAACAATCAAAACCAGAACAGAAAGGATTAACTCTGAAAATCGCGATTGAAAAGTCCAGATTGAAAGGAAAAAGTAAATTGAACTTTTTTACAACGAAAAAACGCTGACATCCACTGTAAAATGGCGTCTGAGCACATTTCACAGTCTCCGGGGAACAAAAGACAAAAATCTGCGTCTACGCATTCGCAGGAAACAGAAGGCGCGCATGCGCAGTTAAAGTCAGCCATTTTGCCTTCTGTGCATGCGCAAGACGTGCATGCGCACTGCAAAGAAAAGATCGCACTATTCAAAGATGGTTCTGCGCATGCGCAAGCCGTGCATGCGCAGTGTACAAAAAATCGCAGAGTAAAGGAAGATTGATTTGCGCATGCGCAATCGATTCCTACGCATGACGTCACGAGCGTCATGACGTCAGAGGACCTGGACCATGCCCACTTAAAAGGGAAATACCCGAAAATTGAAAACAAGAAACTTAAAGCTGTAAAACCCAATTTTATTACCTCAAAAGACAGAATAATGCCTGAATTAACACCAGCAGTTGAAATTAACTTTCACAACACCCTGGAACAAGCAGTCTGCACCACCCAAAGTGAAGAGAACAAAAACGAATCCGAAACAAAAAAAGATGATTTGTTTTTCAAACAATACTACTCAGACATGGCTGAATAGGCTGAGTTATTCGGATATGCTGACCAGAGCATCAGCAACACGGTTGCAAAGCTCAACACGACTCTACTCATGGTAGATGAATCTAATACCATGATGCCATGGCAGATCGTCGAGACATTGGATGACAGCAATACCCAAGAAGAAGATGACGCCACACAAAGAGCACAGAACGACTCGGTTGAGAGAGCACAGATTGACTCCACAGAGAGAACACTGCATGACTTCACAGAGAGAGCGATGAAAGATTCCACAGAGAGAGCGATGAAAGACTCCACAGAGGGAGCGACGCAAGCCTCCTCGGACAGCTCATTGACAGACTCCAAGATGGAAGCAAACAAACACTCCATTGCGAACGCCATGCATGAGCAATACCATGAAGGTCTACCCACCGCATCTGAGCAACCACAAGCAGACTATGAAAGTCTACCAAGCTCACATAATCAAGAAGAAGACAATGTAACTCTACCCATCCACTTAATGCAAAAACAGTGACAATGTGATCACACTCGATATACAGGAAGTGCAGGATCACAGCGAGACTGACAGATCTCAGCTCGTTTGTACAGAAGCACAGAGTAGGGCTACCCAAGAGTCCAGAGAGACCACATCAATTGAAATCTTGAAGATTTTGACTCCAGAAGAGGAGCACCAAGAGTCCAGAGAGACCATGTCAATTGAAATCATGAAGATTTTGACTCCAGAAGAGGAGCACCAAGGAAGCAAAGAAGGGGATTCAAATCCACCACAAATGGCTGATGTCACCAACATCAATGCAACATCAGACCATGCTCTAGACAAAACGCTCAATGTAACAGATACCACAAAGGACACTCGCACCAACAACTGTGACAATTACGCAAATTAGCCACACGGAACACTCATTGAGCGCAACAAGAAAAACAAAAACTGCAAGAAGCACTGCAGAAACAAGAACAACAACAAAAACTACAAGCACAACAACAAAAACTACAAGAACAACAACAAAAATAACAAGAAGCATAACAAAGACAACAGCAAGCATGACAAGAACAACGACGAAAGCAACAAAAACAGAAGCAACAAGAACGACAACAAAAACAACAAAGACAGAAACGACAAAAACAACAACATGAACGACAATGAAAACCAGAAGGACAGAAACAACAGAAACAACAACAATAAAACAACGACCTGTACAAAATGGTACAACTCTGCACATGAAGGACAATGCTACAGCACACTGCAAAACAATGACAAGACTACAAACATGCCATGGCATGACAAACAATCTCACAAATTCACATCTGCTCCAGAACAAGAAAGCACACCAGCTTTCAAGGCAGATGACACACTAAATCGATACCACAAGCACAGAAAGAAAGTCCATGTCAGTCCACATCAGTGGTTCGACCATTCAAACACCTCGGGATGACTTGTTGGTTACTTAAAAACAAGAACACCGACAACATTCACAACGGAGTTGCAATATCAATATCACCACGTCAACAATGAAAAAGAAAAAACTCAATGAACAAATACATCAAGTTTGGACTCATAAATGTTTTTATTGAGATTGGACTCATAAATATTAATTGGCTTTCTAAAATATCCAATATCATAATCACATGTACAGATATACATGTCATAAGTAATCTAACTGTTTTGTACAATTTTCTTTAACACTGTACAGAAAATATGTAAAGAAAAAAGGGGAGATGTGGTGATTGTATATCTGTGTAGATGCAATACAACTGAGCAAGCACTAGAGGGAGCACGGGAGAGGTATAAATACACACAAACAGGAAGTCAGGACATACTTCACAGGAACAGGAGCTGGTAGCAAGACAGACTAGCAGCACAGATGTAACTTTAAGTTAAGCACTGAAGAGAGAACAAACTCACAATAAAACATCTACTTCAACTTTAAGACTATGATCTTTATTAAGACACAAGGAACAACACACAGCAAGCTAATTGTTCTGGCAAACCTTTATCTGCACACTCAGACAGGCCATGTCAGGAGCCCCTAGACCCCAGACCTCTACCTGGAACAGTAGGATGGCTGTGCTCAGGTGCCCTCCCCTGATCCACTCACTTATCCTTTGATGGCGAGAAGATCCAAAGTGATGAATCCATGCTTTTTAGTGTTGGATTGTTGGAAGCTGCCTCTTATGGTGCTGACGCTCCTCGACTTCAGGCACACTGTTCAGGTATTAAAGTTTGCTTGACATGCTATGCACTAATCATCTTCTGAGATATGGCATGTGTGCCATCGAGGAGGCACTTGAGAGTTGAGAAGCATGAATTGCCCTCATAACTAACAAGGCTAATTTCTCATTTGAAATAGCCTTCAGCTGTGAAGCTAGAGGCTGCTCACAGTCAGAGTGAAATTGAATTTCGGGATAGAAGCAACAGCAGGGCTCGGTCCTGGGAGGGTTTGGTGGGACTGACAGGCTGCAGCTGTGGTTTCCCCTGTTATGGGTCTCACAATATTTCCAGATGGCTTGAAGGCCCAACAGAGGCAATGTTGGTCACATGACCTCTCTCTCTCTATAATTTAAGAAGTAATTGATTAACTCATGACCATAGCTATTGTTTTACTTATTTTTTATTTTTTTATTAATTTACAGGATGTGGCTTCACTGATTAGGCCAGCATTTATTGCCCATCCCTAATTGCCCTTCAGTAGGTTGTGGTGAGTTGCCTTCTTGAACCGCTGCAGTCCGCGAGGTGTAGATACACCCACTGTGCTGTTAGGGATGGAGTTCCAGGATGTTGCCCCAGCAGCAATAAAGGAACGGCGATATATTTCCAAGTCAGGGTGGTGCGTGACTTGGAGGAGAACCTCCAGGTGGTGGAGCTCCAGGTATATGCTGCTCTTGTCTTTCTAGATGGTCATGGGCCTGGAAGGTGTTGTCTAAGGAACCTTGGTGAGTTACTGCAGTGGCTGCCACTGCTCGTCGGTGGTGGAGGGTTTGAATGTTTGTGGAAGGAGATGCAATCAAGCGGGCTGCTTTGTCCTGGATGGTGTTGAGCTTCTTGAGTGTTGTTGGAGCTGCACTCATCCAGGCAAGTGAAATGAAATGAAAATGAAAATCGCTTATTGTCACAAGTCGGCTTCAATGAAGTTACTGTGAAAAGCCCCTAGTCACCACATTCCGGCGCCTGTTCAGGGAGCCTGGTACGGGTATTGAACCGTGCTGCTGGCCTGCCTCGGTCTGCTTGAAAAGCCAGCTTTTTAGCCCAGTGTGCTAAAACAGCCCCTGTGGAGAGTATTCCATTAAATTCCTGACTTGTGCCTTGTAGATGATGGACAGGCTTTGGGGAGTCAGGATGTGAGTTACCCCCCATGGGATTCCTAGCCTTTGACCTGCCCTAGTAGCCACAGAATTGATGTGGCTAGTCTACATCAGTCACTCTCACCTCACCTCTGGCATTCAGCTTATTTATCCATGTTTGAACCAAGGCTGTAATGAAGCCAGGAGCTGAGTGGCCCTGGCAGAACCTGAACTGAGCATCCATTAACAGGTTATTGGTGAGTAAGTGCCGCTTGATAGCAGAGTTCATGACTCCTTCCATCACTTTGCTGATAGTGGAGAGTAGACTGATTGGATTTGTCCTGTTTCTTATGTACAGGACACACCTGGGCAATTTTCCACATTGCCGGGTAGATGCTAGTGCGGTAGCAATACTGGAACAGCTTGGCTAGGGATGTGGCAAGTTCTGTAGCACAAGTCTTTAGTACTATTGCCGGGATATTGTCAGGGCCCATAGCCTTTGCAGTATCCAGTGCCTTCAGCCATTTCGTGATATCATGTGGAGTGAATCGTATTGTCTGAAGACTGATGTCTGTGATGCTGGGGACCTCTGAAGGAGGCCGAGATAGATCATCCACTCGGCACCTCTGGCTGAAGATTATTGCAAAGCCTGAGCCTTGTCTTTTGCACATATGTGCTGGGCTCCTCTATCATTGAGGATGGGGATATTTGTGGAACCTACTCCTCCAGTGAGTTGTTTAATGGTCCACTGCCATTCACAGCTGGATGTGGCAAGATTACAGAGCTTAGATCTGACGTGTTCATGGTGGAATTGCTTAGCTCTCAGCTATGGCCTCGGTGGATTTGTTTTTTTGTCATTTCTGAATGCATCATTCTTCCTTATGATGAGCTCGTGGGAACACCATATGGCTGTTGTGCTGGTAGATTTTCCATCTCTGCCTGAAAGGTATCTTTATAGAAACATAGGGGGTGAGAACTAGTACACTTTCAGTTAATCTTGGAAGTAATTACTGACATTAACAGGTGTGCAAATTCATAGGAAGTTCCCACAGTAATTCTTAGTTGTAGTACACATTTGGAAATTTCCAGAAACTGGCTAATTTGTGGCATTAGACCTTTCAGGTGTGCTGTGGCAGCCATCTTAATTTAGTGGGTTGGATTCTCTGATGCGCCGGCAGCCACCCACACCCGCAGGTTTCCCGGCGGCATGAGGTGGCAACAATGGGAAATCTCATTGGCAGGTGGTGGGAAGGGAGAATCCTGCCAGCGACGGTGCACCACCCAGGAAAACACAACTGGTGGATCGGAGATTCCCACCCAGTGTCTTTGCTTGCTTTTTGAAAGTTATTTTAAAGTACTGCAATATATTTATATATATATTTAACCAGCCGATTAAATTTAAGATTAATATTTAACATAACACATCATCAGGAAAGTAGAGACAAAGGTCACAAAGATTGCGCTCTCGACATAGAGGTTACTAGAGTCTACAAACATTCCTGAATCAGTAGTAGAACCCCTTCTGGAACCTGCGTACCCCAGTGATCTCAAAGCCGGGTAATCAACAGCAGGAGGGGGGTGGTGGAATGCCCTATCATATACTCATTGGCCAGAAGGGTTTGAACAGGTGATTGACACTATGTAAGCTACCAGCCCCTAGAAGTAAAGTGTATTAATGAGTTTGAGTGACAGGGGCAGTCCTCATCAGATGTCAGTTCTTGTCAGGCAACTTCTTTCCCCCATTCACAAGAAAGATTGACCAGAATAGTCCAAGAAAGAGAGGGGTAGGCCCCTAATGCTTTGACTAGAGAGCAGAATAGACTGAGAAAGACAGGGGTAGGAGTTCCCCAATGCTTTGAATAGAGCGCAGAATAGATCGAGAAAGACAGGGATAAGCCCCTAATGCTTTGACTAGAGAGCAGAATAGACCGAGAAAGACAGCGGTAGGAGTTCGCCAATGCTTTGACTAGAGAACAGAATGCTGCTATCACTAGCTACTGATATCAGTGCATGCTGTGTGCCAATCATCCGTCTGTCCTCTGGGATCAGAGAAATGTGCTCAACTGTCATGGGTTGTCTACTTATCTTGACTATTTCACTAATGCATCTTATCTAAACTGTTACTTCTTAATAAACGTAATTAGCAACCTTAAAGTTACTTATACTTGCTTGACTGCCTGTCTGAAATATCTGTGGCATTCAAACCTAAAATGTTGCACCTGTGTCACACGCTAACTAGACATTAAAGAGACAAAATCCCTTTTATATACTGCTGTGGTTTACTAGTCGGGGCTTGTGTACCAATGCTAGTGTTATCAATAACTCTAAACACAGAAAGGGCGGCACAGTGGAACAGTGGTTAGCACTACTGCCTCACGGCGCCGAGGTCCCAGTTCAATCCCAACTCTGGGTTACTGTCTGTGTGAAGTTTGCACATTCTCACCGTGTGTGCGTGTGTTTCACCCCCACAACCCAAACGTGTGCTGGGTAGGTGGATTGGCCACGTTAAATTGCCCCTTAACTGGAAAAAATGAATTGGGTACTCTAAATTTATTTTTAAAATCCTCTAAACGCATATAGGAATACTGTGATCCAATGAAAACTAGTGGACTGTTCATTCAATTGTCTTGCTCCTGTGTCAGAGCTGCTGTGGAAAATTACTTACTTGCCTTAAATAATTAACAGCAGGCTGACTACCATTTGAATGAGCCACTGGCCAAGAAATGGAACCCAATAGTGACTTCCTGTGTTATTTAATTGTGAAGGTTTGAAAAGCTCCTGTTTCTTGATGCAGAGCTCTTCCTGGGCTTTTGAGATGAAGCATAGCCGCCTTAAATCCTTACCGTCCATGGGAGAGTCTGGATCTCTTGGTCTTCAGAGGTCTTCAGACTTCTCCTTCTGAAAGACACACGTCACAAAGAGGGAAAGCCCAATCAGGAAACTCGTACTGCTCAATGTTAGGGAAATTTCCCTCCCAAAAACAAGAGACTTCTGAATAGAGATAGAATCCTCAAAAAAAAACAGTCATCGGAATTCTCCATTCCTGTGATAAAAGGTCAATCTGAAGTAAATGAAGAGATGCTATAAAACAGCACAATGAAAAGTGTTCACCAGCCACTGTTATAAGATAATAAAACACTGCTATTCATGTTACAGTTAGATGCGCAGTTCTTAGAAAGAAATTGTAGAATTTAGAATATCATTCTGGCTGAAGCCCATTATTTTCTGAATTATTGTTGGAGTGGGCATATATTATTGCGCCTTTCAAGTCAGGCAAAATTTAGAGCTGAACTTAAGTAATGCGTAAAACTAGTAGATATTTTCCCCTCCCCCAAATTCTCCCTGTAAATCCATCCGGTTTAGGCACTGCCAAATCATTGAAATGTATAAACCGTTCCAGAATAAATTATAATTGACTTCACAGTGTAAATGCAATAGATGTCAATGTTGTAAAATGCACTGTATCAAAGATCAAAATTTGCTGGGACATGGCAGCAACATTCCCTCAAATTGTCATTGCAGTGCAGGGGTTATTTCTTGAAGTGCACAAACGCAGTAAATTATTTTGCACGGCCGCGCGCACGTGCTAACTCAAAGGAGAAGACGTGTACTACCTGCTGGGACTTTCAGTTTCTTGTCAATTCACCCAACCGTGCAGGTATATTTTCAGACATCCCTACAAAATTGTTTCTTTATAAACATCTTACTCCAACAATACATAAATTGCACCTTTTAAATGCCTGAAGGGGCAATTTTTACTCCCTCCGTCTGCCAAAAACCGGGAGATACGGAATTAAAATCCTGCTCTTCTTTCACCCCATGATTTTCTTAAAACCAGATGACTGAGACATTGGTCTGATTCTTCTGGGAATCTCATGAATTTTTCCAAATCAAGATCCTAAAATGTGTGACCGCAAAGTTATTTTTACACCTGTTGGGTGGAAAGAGCACCATTGGCTCTCTGCTCACTTTGGCATCCAAAGCACTCTAAAAGAAGTTGGGCATGTTCCTCCCAACTCCAATAAAATTGGTCAGGTTGTTGCTGCCCCAGGCTCCCCTCCTGTATTCCTGAAATTTTCCAAAGCACAATGATTTTCTTTACTGTTGCTGGGTAGCTCAGAGGCCACCTACTATTGTACTGGGTCAGACTGGTGAGCTGTGTCAAACCTGGTGACCTGTGCCAGGACCCCTGTTTCAGGCAGGCAGTTCATAAATTCCATTAAAAGATTCTAGGCTGTTAAAGGGGTGGGATTCTCCTGTTCCCCAGCCGCATGTTTCTCGGCCGATTACCGTTTGATGGCAGCGGGATGCTGGCGGCGGAATTCTATCTTCCCACTGCTTACCAATGGGATTTCCATTGTAACAACCCCACGCCGCTGGGAAACCCATGGGTGGGGGTGCGCTCCCAACGGGAAAGTGAATCGCAACAACGGGAGAATTCTGGACCAGGCCTCTCATTTTGCCTCCTGCACAGTATATCATACGCTCTGCTGGCCTGCTACCCAGCACTTAAATTCATTCTTTAGTTATTTTTCTTTGCAATGCAA
The DNA here is from genome assembly GCF_902713615.1 of Scyliorhinus canicula. Lineage (NCBI taxonomy): Eukaryota > Metazoa > Chordata > Chondrichthyes > Carcharhiniformes > Scyliorhinidae > Scyliorhinus > Scyliorhinus canicula. The sequence goes on from NC_052162.1 coordinate 48,458,900, forward strand.
CTGGGTGCAGTATAGGCGACAGCCACAGTATGCCATGACAAGTTCACATTCCACTGCTATTGGAACATTCTTTTCATTTAACACACATAAAGCCATTGTTGCACAAAGGCAAATTGAATTGGCGAATGCCTTTACAAAAATGTAATTTCAAGATAAAAATCCTGAAATACGAAGAAATTAAAATGAATTTACTCAGTCACCTTGAAGCTGTGGCCATGGTCATTGGCCATTCATCGGAGTAATTTTCAGTTACATATTTTTTTTTCAGTTGTCAGCTTTTCCAATTTTATAGTTTGGCATTTAAGTAATTCCCAGGCTTAAAATGTCAATGTCAGTTAAAGAGTCCACAGGATAGCGGATATAGAAAATGAAAGCCAGCCTGCTAAATGGGAACGAATAAATTAGCAGTAGAATGCTCCATATTCCACTCTGCTACCATTGTGTGTCAGCTGTGCTTCAGTTTGTAATACTCTTACCCATAATGGGCAAGAATCTAATTTCAAGTCCATGTTTCAGGGCTTGAGCATAAAAATCAAATTTCACACTGCAGGGCAGCCCTGAGGGAGATCAGTGCTCTCAGAGAGATTGTTGTTTGGATGAGATGTTAAACTGAGGCCCCGTCTGCTTGTTCAGCTGGATGTGAACGATCCCCTCCCCTGAGCCTATTTTGAAGATCGGGGGAGTTACCCCTGGTTTCTTTGCCCATATTTATTCCTCCATCAATGCCACAAAAGCAGATTATCTGGTCATTGTCACATTATTGCTTTTGGGGACTTGCTGTACACAAATTGGCTGCCATGTTTCGTGCATAGCAACAGTGCATTTGAGAAGCATTTCATGGCTGTACAGTTATTTGTGATCATGAATGAATGAATCTACCTGTCGTATCTATCAGTTTATTTTTCCCTGCACGCCCTTTGGCCATGTTTTTTAAAAGGCACCTGGCAGAAGGCAGTAGGGGCTTTGTAAGTTCATGCAGATTCAGGTCCTATGATAAAATCACGATTCATGCAAATGCAGGACCTCACCTTGTGCTCAACATGCCACTAAAACCCACTTCAATAGGTGTCTTATTACTGAAGCAGCAATCAGCTGCAAATATTGGATTTCTGTGCTCCTCGGATTGCCTGGAGAGTTTTTGACTTTAAGATCACTTCTCTCTGATAGGTATCTCCAACTTAATGGTGCTATTATTGCCATTTTCATTTAAATGGAAAGAGCAGCAGCCGCTACAGCCTTAGCAATGAAGACCAGTTGAGCTGATTAGAAGCAAATAGGTGAGGGGAGCTGCTCATATACAGCAACATCCAGCACACTCAGAATATAGGCCAAGAATCACTTTCCCATATCTATCCAAAGGTGCAGCACATCAGAAAGTTATGCTGCCAGGCAGGTTTCTGAAGACTTCAGTGCATAGAAAATTAAGGGTGATGTAACTGAAGTGTTTAAGATGATTAAATGAATTGATAAGATGGAAAGCCCTTCTTTACATTAAGGGTACAAGGAATCTAGAACTTTCTCCACCAAAAAGCTAATGTGCCTAATCGGAAGATGAGGTACTGTTCCTCCTGTTTGCATTGGGCTTTACTGGATGTGAGGGCAGGATGGTGAGTTGAAATAGCAAGCGACAGGAAAGTCTGGGTGCTGCTTGTGGATGACCGGACCTGTTCTGCAAAGCGTTCACCCAGTCTGTGTTTAATCTGTCCAATGTAGAATGTGAATTCGGAGCAACGCTCAGCGATATGTTATGCAACCGCCTAGTTTGCAGGATCAACAACCTCGGCATTCAAAAAAAATTCTGGCAGAAACTAAAATCACATTAGACAAAGTTACCTAGATAGCTCAGGTGAAAGAGTGCAAAGCGTCAAAAAGGCACATCTGAGCTCCAAAGCATGCCGGAAGGGAAAGTGAATCAGTTGCCGGGTGGCGAGATCAACAGACACAGTACCAGACATGGTCCACAGGACCGGATTGAAGTCAGAGAACAGGGAACTGGATTGTTTTCAGTGTGAGGAAGATCACCCCAGGAAGCTGGTCATTGTTGTAGGTTTGTGTGTTTTCATTGCAACTAAAGAGGCCATATCCAGGCTTGTTGCTGGGCAAGGCAAAGTGCACCAATGCAATAAAACGAAACAGCAGCAGCAATCCACAACATCACGGAACCAAGTGAAGAAGAGCTCTGAAGGAGAGATGTACCGTCTAAATGTTGCCAAAGTAAATTAGACAGCCCCGATTGAAATAATTCTACAAATGCATCAGAACACTCTCTCGAAAATGAAATTTGATTATGGGGCATCAGTTACGATTGTAGCAGAGCAGACGGTTGATTATATACGAGAAGGGGCTCAGACCCTGCATTTGGGGAAGACAACAGTCAAACTGTCAACCTATATAATAATCTTTATTGTCACAAGTGGGCTTACACTGCAATGAAGTTACTGTGAAAATCCCCTGGTCGCCACATTCTGGTGCCTGTTCAGGTACAGAGAGGGAGAATTCAGAATGTCCAAATTACCTAACAGCACGTCTTTCGGGACTTGTGGGAGGAAACCGGAGCACCCGAAGGAAACCCATGCAGACATGGGGAGAACATGCAGACTCCGCACAGACAGTAGCCCAGCTGGGAATCAATCTGGGGACCGTGCCGCTGTGAAGCCATTAACCATTGTGCTACCCTGCTGCCCATATGAGGGAAACCTGAAAGATTCTTGGACCACCAGTACGCCAGCCAGTAGCTCACAAAGAACATGAAGTGCAACTGCCTTTGATTGTTGTGGAGGGGCATAAACCAAAACCTAATGGGGAAAGGACTGGTTGCAGCAAATTAAGCTAAATTGGCTGAAAATCTTTAAAGTCTCAAACAATGGTTTTCAAGAAATCTTGCGAAGATATTTTTTTTTAAATTTAGAGTACCCAATTATTTTTTCCAATTAAGGGGCAATTTAGCGTGCCCAATCTACCTATCCTGCACGTCTTTTGGGTTGTGGGGGTGAAACCCACGCAGACACGGGGAGAATGTGCAAACTCCTCACGGACAGTGACCCAGGGCTGGGATTCGAACCCGGGTCCTCAGCGCCGTAGGCAGCAATGCTAACCACTGTGCCACCATGCTGCCCTAATCTTGCGAAGATATAAGAACATGTTCCACAATGGGTTAGGTCGGGTGAAGGGCGTGAAGACCAAAATTTAGGTCAATTTAGGTCGATCCAGATTCGACACCTAGGGCCAGACCTAGGGCTGAGACTTTAAAGATTTTCAACCAATTTAGCTTAATTTGCTGCAAGCCCCTGCCTCAACAAGGTCAAAGCTGAGCAGGAGAAATGGGAATCAATATTCAGTGCAATTTGAGTGGCAGCCCTCATAGACCCATGCTGAAACCAGACTGATCAAGTTGAAACTAGACGAGGAGCCCAAAAAGTTTGCCATGATCAATACACATATGGGCCTATTTCAGTACACAAGGCTACCTTGCGGCATTTCCTCAACCTTCTCCATTTCCCAGTGTACCTTCCTTCAGGGTAACCCAAAAGTGATAGCCTACCTTGACGATGTTTTGGTCACTGGATTCACACACGAGGAACACCTGTTAAGTTTAGAGTAGGTATTAAAGAGGTTCAGAGATGCAGGGGTCCACCTTAAATGCCAGAAATGTACTTTCCATAAGATATAGGAGCAGAATTAGGCCATTTGGGCCATAGAGTCTGCTCTGCCATTTGATCATGGCTGAAATGTTTCTCATCCTCCATTCTCCTGCCTTCTCCCCATAATCCCTGCCCTTATTAATTAAGAATCTATTTATCTCTGTCTTAAAGACACTCAGTGAATTGGCCTCCACAGCCTTCTGCGGCAATGAGTTCCACAGATTCACCACCCTCTGGCTGAAGAAATTCCTCCTCACCTTAGTTTTAAAAGACCATCTCTTCAATCTGAGACTGTGCCCTCGGGTTTTAGTTTTTCCTTCTAGTGGAAACATTCTCTCCACTCTATCTAGGCCTCCCAGTATTCTGTAAGTTTCTATAAGATCCCCCCCACCAGTCATCCTTCTGAACTCCAACAAGTACAGACCCAGAGTCCTCAACCGCTCTTCATATGACAAGCCCTTCATTTTGGGAATCATTCTTGTGAACCTCCTCTTGGTCCCCTCCAAGGCCAGCACATCCTTACTTAAATAGGGGGCCCAAAACTCCTCACATTATTCCAAAGGTGGTCCACGAGGACTCGAAGGTCCCCAAACTCTGTAATCAACTCTTTTCCCTTATGTATCTGGAACTTGTACGCAGCACTTGCATAGCTCACTTCTGAAATGGAATGAGAGATTTGAGGGGAGAGGGATGTGATAGTGTGTCGCGTTTAAGGGGTCAGGCTTTGCAGTCCACATGACTGGCTCAGTACCACGCCGAAGCCAGTGAACCCCGACCAAGAGGGATAAAGTGCGGGGCCCTAGGAGCAGGGGCCCAGGTAGTGTGGACCTCGGAGCTGGAGAGTTGAGACCTAATCAGCATTGCTCTGTGCCTGGATATAGTTGCCTTTGCCTTCTGTTAATAAACCCCCTTTTGTTGATACTGGAAATCTCCCATGTATTATTTCGAGCCACCACAAAGATCAATGAGAAAAGTTGATTGGTGACTGGTTGAGGTTTTGTTTTATGTAAATCAATGTTACTTGAAATGTTTCCTCCAGCTTTCTTCCTCAGGTTTGACACTAATGTACCAGTACAGCAATGTTGCAAGATGTTATGTTTCAATTCTTAGTGGACCATTCATGGACCGTGTACACAGAATCAAAGCACAACAGCAGACTTGTCAAATCCATTTCAACTCATTCTATATGCATTGCCTGGATTGTATTGGAACCAAACTCCATTAGAAATATATAGTTGTAACTATGGATCATGTTTTGTGTTTTACGCTTGAAGGAATTGATTATGTGAGTTGGCATGCAAATAGGAATTTAGTATACAAACATCAGATGGCATGATATGGAACAAATTCCAAACAACGACTCAAACCTCAATTGTGAAATAAACAATATTTCACCACTAATCTCCCAAATCCTGCACAGTTATTTCTGCATCACCAACATATCAGCACTGGGTGCCAGCAGTTGAATGAGGGAACAGGAATGACAGAATTACAGATGAGATCATTATTGATTTACACTACAGTCCAGGCACTTATTGTAATAGCTTTGTCTCACACACAAACAAAGGTTGAGGAATGACAGAATCATAGAACAGTACAGCACAGAAGGAAGCAATCTGTCTCATCGAGCACACACTGTCTCTGATGAAGAGAAATCCAGTTGCCTCAACCCCATTCTTCCCCCATATATCCCTGCAATCTCTTCTCCCTCAGTTATATAACTTTCTTAAGGCTACTGCCACCCTCAGGGGAAATGTATTTCAAATCCTAAGCCCTCGCTGCATCATAAAAGGTTTGCCTCATGTTGTCTCGATTTCTTTTCTCAATCAACTTATAAGTGCATCATTTTGTTATCCATCCGTTAGGCATTGAAATGTTTATCTGCATTCACTCTGGGGGGGGGGGGGGGGATGGTCATTCTGGGGGGGGGGGGGGGGGGGTAGTCGGGTTTCAGGGGGTAATCAGGTCTGGGGATGATAGTTGTGTCAGAGTGGTACTTTAATCTGCAGGGGGTAGTCACGAGGAGCTTTTCACAGTAACTTCATACTTGTAAAGATAAAAAATTATTATTATTAGTAGTAGTAGTCAGGTCAAGGGGGTTCTTGGGTCTGGCATGAGGGGTAATCAGATCGAAAGGGGTGGCTCGTGTTAGGAAATCTTTTGAATTAAAGTTTTAAAATTACTTGTGATTCAGACTCTAATGTTTTCCACATGCATGTTTCAAAATTTTAAATTTAAATTCCACCATCTGCTGTTGGATTTGAACCCAGGTCCCCAGAGCATTATCCTGGTGTGGTGAGATAACCACTGTAGTTATGTGTACTGCAGTAGGGGGATGTATGCCTGTACCTGTAATACAGGTTCCTCCGGTCAGCCCCTGCCGGCTAGCTCCGCCCACAGGGAGCTTATGTATAAATGTATGAGAGCTGCTCAGACCCTTAGTCTACTGTTGCAGATGGAGGGACAACATCGTACAGCAATAAAGCCTCTATTGTACTAGTCTCTCGGCTTTGAGTATAATTGTTAGCGCCACACCTGGGTCTCTGGGTTACCAGTCCAGTTACAATACCACTGTGCCACCATCCCTCCTTTTTTATCCACATGCATGTTTATTACTCAGACGTCAATGGTATAGCATCAATATATAAATGTTCCCAATGATAACGTCCCAGACACGAATATCACCATCCCTGTGTATGTCCTCTCCCACCAGCAGGACAGCCTCAGCTGAGGTGGCAGCACAGTGTTCAGGAGGAAGTTGCCCTAGGAGTCTTCAACATTGGCTCTGGACCCCATGAAGTCTCATGGCTTCAGGTCAAACATGGGCAAGAAAACCTCCTGCTGATCGTTACGCACCCTGGGCATGTACGCGGTCAATTCCAGCCCCACTCGTCCCCGAGTTACAACACAAGTGAATTAGCCAATAAGTCTTATAAAGGTTCCCAAAATCTTTGACCCTTGGCTGCCCAATAATTACAGTCACCAGTTTGTACGTTTAAACACGATTACTGTTTATTTATACCAAGAATCAACATGAAATATTCTGTAAACTAGATGATAAGTTAATACCCACTTTATATGTCCCACCCTCTATGCATGCACCCAAGACAGACAAACACAGAGGGTGGGGGTGAAGGGGTGTAAAATAATAAGGATGAAGGTCAAAATATAAGACCTTTGCTTCAAATGGTGTTTCTTTAGCATACTTTCTTCACTGCAAGCTTGCAGAGTAGAGTCTCTGATTTGCAACAAGTACTATTGCTATTACTATTAAGTTACTATTAAGCTATTTTGCTGGTAGGGCCAGCTGGTTTTCAAACAGTCGTGCCAGATTGTCGTCTTTGTAGAGATGTTCATTCATTCCCTGCAGCTTAGAAAAATGCTGTACTCAGAGGTAGCAGGCTTTCCAGAGAGACACTTTATTCCTAATCAAACTGGGCCTTCAGCTCAAGGTTCGCATTCAGGCCTCAATCTTTCTGTGGAAAGAGTTGGTCAGTTCTGCATTTATCTTTTAAGAGAGGAAGCTGGCCGTTTCTGGACTCTGCCTGCATATCGATTCATCCAGGTACTCTGTCAGTTCAGACCAGGTGCTCTGTCAGTTCAGACCAGGTGCTCTGTCAATTCGGAAACACAGACGTTCTGGAGAAAAACAGCAAATAGATGATAGTAAGTCTTTTCTGGGCTTTCAAGATCAAAACTGAAAGCAAACTCAACCCTTAGAGCTCTGAAAAACATTCCAGTGGGATCAGATCCATTCACCACCTGTTGTCAGGCAAGACACAGCTTTTTGGGCTGAGTCATTGGCCACTAGACATATCAATCAATCAAGTCCCACCCAAAACTGGTTCTGCGACAAGTGATGAGCGAAAAACATACTAGACCTCATCCTCACTAAGCTTTGACAAAGAGTCATCAGACTCGAAACGTTAGCTCTTTTCTCTCCCTACAGATGCTGCCAGACTTGCTGAGATTTTCCAGCATTTTCCCTTTCGTCTCATCCTCACTAACCTGCCTGCCACAGATGTATCTGTCCATGATAGTATTAGTAGCAGTGACTATTGGATAGTCCTTGTTGAGACAAAGTTCCATCTTCACTGTGAGGATGACGTCCATCTTGTGTGGCACTGTCATTGTGTTAAATGGTAAGGATTCAGAACAGCTCCAGCAACTCAAGACTGGACATCCATGAGCCTCTGTGGGCCATCAGCAGCAGTAGAATTGTATTCAGCCACAATCGGTAACCTCATGGCCTGGCATATCCCCTACTGTACCATTAGCACCAAGCCAGTGGATCAACCCTGTTTCAGTGAAGTGTGCAAGAGGGCATGCCAGCAGCAGTACCAGATGTATCGAAAAATGAGGTGACAACCTGGTGAAGCTACAACACCGAACTACTTGCATGCCAAACAACATAAGCAGCAAGTGATAGAGCTAAGTGATCCCACAGCCAATGGATCAGATCTAAGTTCTACAGTCCTGCCACATCCAATTGTGAATGGTGGTGGACAGTTTAACAACTCACTGGGGGAGGAGGCTCAACAAATATCTCCAACCTCAAGTGATGGAGGAGCCCAGCAAAAGACAAGGCTGAAGCATTCTCCATAATCTTCAGCCAGAAATGCTGAGTGAATAATTCATCTTGGTCTCCTCCAGAGATCCCAAGCATCACAGATTCCAGTCTTCAGCAAATTGGATTCATCTCACATGATATCAAGATTACTGGATAGTGCAAAGGCTATGTGCCCTGACAATATTCTTGTAATAGTATTGTGCTCCAGAACTTGTCACAGCCCTAGCCAAGCTGTTCCAGTACAGCTACAACAGTAGCATCTAACTGGAAAATTATCCAGACATATCCTGTAAACAAAAAGCAGGACAATTCTCACCCGGTCAATTACCGCCCCATCAGTCTACTCTCAATCATCAATAAAATGATGGAAGGGTCATCAAAAATGCTATCAAGCAGCACTTACGCAGCAATAACCTGCTCTCGGATGCTCAATTTGGGTTCTGCCAGGGTCACTCAGCTCCTGACCTCATTACAGCCTTGATTCAAACACAGACAAAAGAGCTGAACTCCAGAGGTGAGATGAGATTGCATCAAGGCAGCATTTGATCGAGTATGGCATCAAGGCGCCCTAGAAAACTGGAGTCAGTGGGAATCAGGGGAAAAGTGCATCACTGGCTGACCATCTCCAATAAGAAAGAATCAAACCACTGCCCCTTGACATTCAATGGCATTACCATCACTGATTCCCCTACTGTCAACATCCTGGAGGTTACCATTGACCAGAAATTGAACTGGACTAGGCAAATAAATACTGTGGCTACAAGAGCAAGTCAGCGACTAGGAATCCTGTGGCGGGTAACTCACCTCCTGACTCCCCAAAGCCGGACCACCACCTTCAAGGCACAAGTCAGGAGTGTGATGGAATAGGCTCCATTGCCTCAGCTCCAACAACACTCAAGAAGCTCAATGACATGCTAAGACAAAGCAGCCTGCTTGATTGCTACCCCTTCCACAAACATCCACTCCCTCCACTACCAATGTACTGCAGCAGCAGTGTGTACCATCTCCAAGTCACTCATCATCCTGACTTGGAAATATATCACCCCGTTCCTTCCATGTTGCTGGATCAAAATCCTGGAACTCACCCCCCCTGCCAATAGCACAGTGAGTGTACCTACACCTCAGGACTGCAGCGGTTCACGAAGGCAGTTCATTATCACCTCCTCACCAATAATTAGGGATTGGCAACAAATACTGGCCCTGCCAGCGAAGCCCACATCCTGTAAAAATTAACGAGAAAAAAACCTATTACTGCTATACAATAGGTATATACAATTTGGGAAAATGTGCCATAACATTAAACATAAATTTGAAAAAAAAAAAGCAGACATAAAAGAAACAACTTGCTGAGAAAAAAAATTCACAATAATAAAGTGATCATTTAAAAATGCATAATGAATAAAGCCTTCTCCAAGGCGGCCTTCAGGACGCACGACAACGCAGAATCGCAGAACAGGTGGGCAGCACGGTGGCGCAGTGGGTTGGCACTGCGGCCTCACGGCGCCGAGGTCCCAGGTTCGATCCCGGCTCTGGGTCACTGTCCGTGTGGAGTTTGCACATTCTCCCCGTGTTTGCGTGGGTTTCACCCCCACAACCCAGAAATGTGTAGGGTAGGTGGATTGGCCATGCTAAATTGCCCCTTAATTGGAAAAAATAATTGGGTACTCTAAATTTACAAAAAAAAAGAATCGCTGAACAGAAACTTATAGCCAAATTCCACACACATGAGTACGGCCTCAACCAGGACCTTGGATTCATGTCGCATTACATTCACCCCCCACCATCTGGCCTGGGCTTGCGAAATCCTACTAACTGTCCTGGCTTGAGACAATTCTGGGGTTACCCCTCTCTCTGGCTTTGTAAAGACTCAATTGCCTGCAAATGCTCGCATTCAAAGTATCGTCCTGCACCTTTGACTTTATCTATATAAATGTTCCTGGAACCTCCCTCTCCATTCACCTGAGGAAGGAGCAGTGCTCCGAAAGCTAGTGATTTGAAACAAACCTGTTGGACTTTAACCTGGTGTTGTAAGACTTCTTACTATAATAAATAAAGATGACCATTTTAGTGTGTCCAGCCCAATCCAGCCTGAAGGTGTTCACTCACACACTCCCACCGCCCCCCCCCCCCCCCCCCCCCCCCCCCCCCGACCATTCATTGTGAGAGTGCCGCCTGTCAGTGTGTGACGGTTAATGTGAATGAGAATTTGGAGGCTGGGAGTGAGGCAGACACACATTCCTTCTCACCCCCACCTCTTTCACACACACCTTCTATCTCTCACACAATCACCCTCTTTCTCACACTTGCCATCGATCTCTCACACTCACCCTCTGTCTCTCACACACTCACCTTTGCTCTTACACTCACCCTCTGTCTCTCACACACTCACCTTTGCTCTCTCACACTCACCATCTGTCTCACACATTCACCCTCACTCTCAAACTCACTGCCTGTCTCACCATCACTCTCACACACTCACCCTCTTTCTCACACTCGCCCTCTATCTCTCACACGCATCTTCTCCTTCTTACACACTTACCTTCTCTCTCACATACCCACCCGCTGCCTCTTACACACTCACATTCTCTCTTACACGCACTATGGGCTGGATTCTCCGTTCTGCAGCTAAGTCCCGATGCTGGCGTGGGACCTGTGTTCTTTCACGACCGTCAAATTGGCACTAACCCCTCACCAATTCCGGTGCCGGTGAGGACTAGCGCTGGCATCACGTGAAACGGGCGCGGATCGTGCTGAAAATTGCCGGAGAATAGCCGGGCCGTGCATGCGTATGGCTGATGACCTGCAGAGGGCATGCCATAAAACATGGCGCTGGTTGTGAGCATCACCTATCCTGCAAACTGCAACCCCACAGCCCACCCCCTTGCCAACCCCCACCTGTCCCCCCAGCCTTGGTAGACAGCCACCCGGCCATTGGCATGGATCCCGGCCAAGTGTGGCAGTGCTGGATACAGTCCTCAGCCAGCACGGCGGGTTCCCAACCACTGGGACCACGGGTCTCGCGCCATTGGGAATTTTGCCCATCGGGGCCGGAGCATCGTAGGTGGGCCGGTCGATGATGTGCCAATGCCGGTGAGTCAGGGAGTTGTTGAGTCAGGTTGGGTGGTTGGGTTGGGTGAGAAGTCAGGTCAGGGTGTTGGCTAGTCAAGTTAGGTCGGGTAGAGAGTATTTAGTCAGGTCAGGGTGCGTAATCAGGTCAGGTGGGTCGTCCAGTGTACTCAGTTGGCGAGTCAGATAAGGTCAGGTGGGTAGATGGGATGGGTCAGGATAGGTAGCCAGGTCGAGTCGGTAGTCGGGTTGGGTGGGAAGTTGGCTTGGGTAGAAAAAGTAGGGAGATTGGGAAGGATGAAAGAGGTGTCGGTTTTGTCCTCAGTTCAATTATACTGACTAATCACTGAGTTAGAGCAAATATTTCACAACCGAACAATTCCTTAGTAAATATCCAGTTAAGTCCTGCATATGTAGCCCAAGTCTCTAATGTCAGAGACATGGGCAGAGGCTCCAGGGAAGTGCAAATCAGCCTATCAGAAGTTTAAGCTTCCTGGGCAATGTCAGTGTGTGTTTTTGTCTGTGTGTGTATGTGCGTACATGTGTGTGTCTCCGATGTGCGACACAGACCTAAGGTCAGCTTTTGCCGCCGAAGGTATCACAAGATGTCGGACAATGTATTTAGCAAACAGGGAAAAGAAATAGAGATTGAAGGGCAATATTAATAGAAGAGGAATAAAAGCTATGTAGAGAGGGATGATAGAGACAAGGAAAAAGTGCAGAGTCAATATGGTTAGAGTTCAAATTGTGATAAAGAAATTGCAGAATCATAGAATGGTTTCACCATCGAAAGAGGGCATCGGTCACTTGATACCCTGTCAGTTCTTTGAAAAAGCAAGTGTATCCACTGCATGAAATCCCCTGCAGTGCAGAAGGAGGCCATTTGTCCCATTGAGTCTGCCCCCCCCCCCCCCCCCCCCCCCGAAGCAGCACCCCACCGAGACCCATTCCCCTGCCCAATCTCCGTAACGTCGCACATTGATCACGGCCAATCCACCTAATCTGCATAACTTTGGATTCCCCTGCCCTTTTCCTCTAATCCTGGAAATGTCTTTCCTCAGTTGTTTATCCAATTACGTTTTGAAATCCCCGATTGTATTTGTCTCCACCATACCCTCAGGTAGTGGATCCCAGATCCCAATCGTAGAAATATTTTTCTGGTCTCGATGTTTGGTTTTCTTTGCCAATCAGTGACCTGGTTCTTGAGCCTTCACCAATAGAAAGTTTTTCCTATGTACCATATATACTAGTGCAGAAGTTATACGTTTGACACGAATCTTTAGGCCAAAGGTCAGGCGATTGGCTCTTGCAAAGTAGGCACTCTGATTCACCACCTGAATCACCAGTCAGTTTATCCCAGTATCATGGGTGATATTACATCATCACATGGATCTTCCTTGCCTTCATCATCATTGTTTAACTTCAACATTGTTACTCCACAAGTAATTGTCCTCTGTATCAGTGAGTGCATTCAATGTTCCACATTTAGAAATTATTTCTTTGACAATACTAGGATCAAATTCATTTCATGGCTCTACGACCTATTGGCTTTATGTTGCTAGTGAGGGTGCTTGAATATTTCAGCTCTTGGCAAATGTTGTTCCACCTTCCAACATCCAATTGATCCATCTCTTCAATACAGTCTTTGAGGGGAGTATTTATACACACAGCCAAAAGCTGAACAACACACATAAATCCACGCCGATTAACTACCACATGGGTGTTGAATGATATTGCATCATGGCCTACTAGGGTGTCGACAAAGTAGGATTTGAACACGTCCCAGTCCTCCTGTTTACAAATTCCAAGCTTCTTTGATCCATATTTTTGCAACAGCTTTCTAGAATCAGCAGAGGGAAGATCTAAAGGTTCCCGCATGTACCTTTGAATAAACTAATGATAGTAATTGCTGGTAAGCAATTAATAATTACAACATGGTTTGACATCTGAAAAAGGGGGATCGACTTTTTCATGAGGTTTATGAAAAATCTAGAATACCCTATGCATTTCAGAAATTTGGGCAACTTTCTGTGCACCAAACTACAGGCATTTATGTCCCAGGAATCGGCAGCCATTCCCTCTTCTGCTTGAGCTTTGAGGGTTTATTTCACCCTGGGGAAACATTGCTTCCACCCTGGATTTCAGTGCCTTTAAGCCATTCATGAAATGTTCAGAAATGATTTTGTATCAGACGTTATTATGATCCCGGGCCAGACCCCAAGAGTTGCTAGGACACTGGACAGAAACCCCAATATTTTATTTAATTTGTTAGACTATGAGGAAAGGATACTTGGTTCCATGAGTAATTCCTGGAATAGGGATATGGTATATTAAAATAAACTTTATTACTATCACAGTATTACTAACGTCATAAAGAAAATAGCTTACAATTACCACTTAGAAGTCTTACAACACCAGGTTAAAGTCCAACAGGTATGGTTCGAATCACTAGCTTTCGGAGCACCGCTCGTCCCTCAGGTGAATGAAGAGGTGGGTTCCAGAAACACATATATAGACAAAGTCAATGATGCAAGACGGTACATTGAATGCGAGTCTTTGCAGTAATTAAGTCTTTACAGGTCCAGATGGAGCGACTGGAGAGAGGGATAATCACAGGTTAAAGAGGTGTGAATTGACTCTCGCAAGGAAAAATGGTACAATTTCACAAACCCAGGCTGGATGGTGGGGGGCGGGGGTGAATGTAATGCGACATGAATCAAAGGTCCCGGTTGAGGCCGTACTCATGCGTGCGGAACTTGGCTATCAGTTTCTGCTCGGCGATTCTGCGTTGTCGCACGTCCTGAAGGCCGCCTCGGAGAATGCGTACCCGGAGATCAGAGGCTGAATGCCCTTGACTGCTGATGTTGTCCCTGACTGGAAGTGAACATTTCTGCCTGGCGATAGTCATGTGATGTCCGTTCATCTGTTGTCGCAGCGTCTGTATGGTCTCGCCAATGTACCACACCTCAGGACATCCTTTCCTGCAGCGTATGAGGTAGACAACGTTGGCTGAGTCGCACAAGTATGTACCACGTACCTGATGGGTGGTGTTCTCATGTATAATGGTGGAAAACATGTCAATGATCTGGCACGTTTTGCTGAGGTTGCCATGGCAGGGTTCATTGGTGTCGTGGTTACTGTTCTCCTGAAGGATGGGTAGTTTGCTGCAAACAATGGTTTGTTTGAATTTGCGCGGTTGTTTGAAAGCAAGTAGTGGGATATGGAGATGGCCTTGGCAAGATGTTCATCTTCGTCGATGACGTGTTGAAAGCTGTGAAGAAGATGTTGTAATTTCTCCGCTCCAGGGAAGTAGTGGACGACGAAGGGTACTCTGTCGGTTGTCTCTAGCCAGTGATGTCTGCATTCAATGAATAAATATTTTAAAAATGGATGCACCATTTTAACCCTGGTCATGCACCGTCATCACCAAGAAGGGAAACAGTGTGACTGTGCCGTCTTCAGAAGGAGTAATGTATGATAGAAATGTATCATGGTGACCAAGGCACAGCAGAAGATGAACCAGATATAGGGTCTGAGGTGAAGGTGACAAAAAAAGCAATCCAGACCTCCCAAACAGTAGATGTAAAACATACTTCCAGCCATAGTCATCCCTGGAGCGCATCTTCACGCTGGCCAATCAACAGCCAGCTAGCATGAAATGTATATTGTGAAAGTCTGAATGCTGCCTGGAGGAGCACAGGCATTGAGAAAAGGCAGAGTGCGGGTTGGCACTTCCAATGTGCTCCCTCATGGGTACAGCCACTGTGGATCTTTTGTAAGGGTCCTTCCTGTTTATTCCCTTATTTCCCTTTCTTTTATTTTGCCATTATGATTTTTAGAACAAAGAACAAAGAACAAAGAAAAGTACAGCACAGGAACAGGCCCTTCGGCCCTCCAAGCCCGTGTCGACCATGCTGCCCATCTAAACTAAAGTCTTCTACACTTCTGGGGTCCGTATCCCTCTATTCCCATCCTATTCATGTATTTGTCAAGATGTTCCTTAAATGTCACTATTGTCCCTGCTTCCACCACTTCCTCCAGCTGCGAGTTCCAGGCACCCACTACCCTCTGTGAAAAAAAACTTGCCTCGTACATCTCCTCTAAACCTTGCCCCTCACACCTTAAACCTATGCCCATTAGTAATTGACCCCACTACCCTGGGGAAAAGCCTCTGACTATCCACTCTGTCGATGCCCCTCATAATTCTGTACACCTCTATCAGGTCACCCCTCAAGCTCCGTCATTCCAGTGAGAACAAACCGAGTTTATTCAACCGCTCCTCATAGCTAATGCCCTCCATACCAGGTAACATCCTGGTAAATCTCTTCTACACCCTCTCTAAAGCCTCCACATCCTTCTGGTAGAGTGGCGACCAGAATTGAACACTATACTCCAAGTGTGGCCTAGTTAAGTGTCTATACAGAAATTTTTGATCCATGGATGATTAATGGACATGTATCTTTAAGGCAAGCAGCAGAATTCAGAAGTTACTGGAGAGCATACGAGCTTCTATTGGTTTGAGCAGGAGGCTCAGACTTGTCAGCACCAGAGAAAGATATGGGCTGGGAGTCAGTTTGATTGATTGGATGGTGGCCAATGAATGGGCAAAGAGGCTGTACACTGCCTCGTAATGTTTAAACTACATGCATCAAATAGAAAAATCATGAAAATGGCATGGTCTAATAAGGGAGCAATGTCATGATGATAGCAGCATGTGTGTTGGAACCAACAATTCTACGGACACGTGCTTGTAGGATTAGAATAGCGGTTTTAATATACTCACAACAGAGCCAGCCTGTTAGCCATTGAACGTTCGGTGAACTGGCCGGCTGACCATGTGGCACTGATCTTTATACAGCAGCTCTAGGGGGAGGAGTCCTGGGCGGAGCCAAGGGAGAAGCCCAGTACAATTCTCGAGCATTCCCAGAGGTACTCCCCCCGATGGTCAGGTAGTGCAACTGCACTTACAATATTGTAAGTGCAGTTGCACTACCTACAGATTATAATCCGGTGTGAATCACATTCACCACAATGTGTGTGTGTGTGTGTGTGGGGGGAGGGGGGGGGCTTGAATATTAGACACTATATGGTACTCAGATGAGATACATAGTGTAAGGTGCATACTGTGCTGCATATGGGATCACCTGACCTGATGGGATTGAAGAACAGACAGCCTATGTTCAGGAGTTAGCCAGCATGGCAGATTAAATGCTGTTAACCTTCAGCGCAAACATGTTCAAGCGAGCCTGACAGCACATTCGAATATGCAGTCACGAGGCGTAAAAAAGCCGTTAAATCTCGTGAAAGGCTTCTCGCGAGATTTAATGGCCTCATCATGTCCCGAGGCAGGCGCAACAAGGCCAGGAGATCACAGCTTTAGTTATTTCTTTGGGCCTTTGGGATATTGTTAGTACAGTTAAACCTGTGAATTTGAGTGTTGTCTTTTAGCCTGAGGTGTGACAGGTTTGGGTTGTGAAACATATCTCACATTTTAACCCCCACGTTACCGAACGGCCATCTGTTTTTTAAGTTGAAATTCAGCCCATGGTTTGTTGCATTAAGAACTAGTAAGGCAGATAAGAACATGCTACATACATGCACAATGGTTAATGCAGCAGATACTGACATCTGCGCAGCAGAGACATGTTATGGTGCAAAAAATAGATGGATAGCGCAGCACATAGAAACAACAATGACACCAACAACTTAAATTTACATAATGCCTTTAACATAAATATGTTCCCCAACATGCCTCAGAGGTAAGTGTCATAAAAATATATGCCAGGAAAGGAGAATGAAAGCTTAGTCGAAATAATGGGTTTCGAGATGCGTTTTGAAGGTTGTGAGATAAAAAGAATTAACAATGGTTTTCAAAAAGCAGGACAGAGGCACCTGAAGAATCTGTCTCTAAAAATAGGAAATATAATGAGGTCCAAAGTAGATTGATGCAGTGGGATGGAGCATCTGTAAACAGATGTAGAATAAAAGGAGACTATACAAATAGGGTGATGCAACATCATCAAAAAATTATCAAGATAAGGATATGAAATTTAATGCACTCACAGAGGGAGAGCAGGGGTGGAGTGGTGAGTGTGGAGGACTTACTGTAGGACAGAATAAAAGTTGTTCAGTTTTGGATAAATTAGAGTTTATGAAGGGTAAGATGCCTGTTTTCTTTAAACATGGTGGGCTGGATTCTCCGGTCACTGACGGCACAATCACATTCGGCGAACGGCCAGAGAATCCAAATTCCCAATGAAGCCGGGGGGGCAGCGCCGCTTTCGTGATGCTCTGCCCCCTCCAAAGCGGCATACTCTGCGGGTAAACTGCACCACGCATCCACGGCCTGAGGCCTGCCCCTCAATGCTCTGCCCCCAGCCGGCCGAGTTCCCAATGGCGTGGGACACGTGTGGTCTCATCCGTCGGGAACTCGACGTGGTGGCTGCAGACTCAGACCAGCGCCGCCTCAGTTGGGGGATGGCCGATCTGTGGGTGGGGGGGCCACATGTTCGGGGTTGGGGGGTACTGTGGTGGGGCGGTCCAGGGAGTGCGAGCCGGCCGAAGAGGGGGACAATATCACGGGCCGGCGCAGCCGCTGCAGGCCACCGCCGTGTGCATGCGCGGCCACGAACCCAGCAAACACAGTTTACCAGTAACCACTTCTACATTGTTCCCATACTGCTCATGAATACTTCTTTTCTCTATAGCCCAGTAATATAATTTAAAACAAAACTAAATTCAGCCAAACATACTTAGTGTCATAGTACAACTTACCTAAGCGCAAGATAAATCCTAAAACCTCTTGCGATTGTGACAAACGCTGGAAACCGGAAATGCGGTCATTGTAAAGCTGTCCAGAATATAGGTGTAAGAGAGAGAAAGAGGAAGAGGTACAAGTGTAGGAAATGCAGCAAGTGTACTGTTCAACGTTTTGCCATTGACGACCATTGGTCTGTCTCTCCTCTCGACCTGCGTGTTTTTATCCACTTGTTGATGGTTATTTTCTGTTGTTGGAGAACCCCGTCACTATTGAGGCAGAGGTGCATATTTTTGGGATTCTTTTTGAGTTGGGTGCACTAAGATCTGGAAGGCTCCTTGAGGTTGGTTTGATGCACCCAAGTTTTTTGTTTGCCGCTTTGCACCCTGGCCGGAATTCTTCGGCCTCACCCGTGGCTGGGATTCACTGGTCCCATTGCAGTGAATGGCTGAGTGCCAAATTCACCATTCTCACTTGCAGTGGTGGCGGGGTGAACAAGAACATAGAACATAGAACAGTACAGCACAGAACAGGCCCTTCGGCCCTCGATGTTGTGCCGAGCAATGATCACCCCACTTAAACCCACGTAACCCGTAACCCAACAATCCCCCCATTAACCTTACACTACGGGCAATTTAGCATGGCCAATCCACCTAACCCGCACATCTTTGGACTGTGGGAGGAAACCCACGCACACACGGGGAGGACGTGCAGACTCCACACAGACAGTGACCCAGCCGGGAATTGAACCTGGGACCCTGGAGCTGTGAAGCATTGATGCTAACCACCATGCTACCGTGAGGCCCAGATTGGGCCTCTCCAAGATTGGAGAATCCCGGCCCCTGTCTCAGTTTCTTTCTTAACTTTACCCAGGTTTTGTCTCCTTAACCTCCTCAGTTTATCTCTGGGTTCCTGTCCTATCTTTCTCCTCTCGTTACTTCCTTGATGAGCTAAACTGTTATCAACTGACTGACTGACCTTCTTTCTATATTCTCTGCACGCTGACACTGCACAAAGGCAGTGGACATTGCTGCATGGAATTCTCACGTATGGTTTCCAAGGCTTTTTAAAACAACGTGGGTACATCTGAATGTTTTCTTTTGTTATGACTTTAGATGGTAATGACTTCAGAATTGGCAGTGAACTTTCTGAAAGTTTGGGGACGCAACAGAATTGGGGGTCGTCTGGGGTCATACTATTAATGATCAGCTGTGCTTTATTATGATTAATTTGATGCATATTGTTCGTGGACACTTACTTGAATTCAAGTTGCATCCTATTAATAGCGTAGCTCCTCCATCAGGGGAGTGAAGAGGTAGGTTACACAAACACAGCATATGTAGACAAAGCCAATGATGCAAAATGATGCTTTGAATGCCAGTCTTTGCAGGTAATTACGTCTTTACAGGTCCAGATGGTGCGATTGGAGAGGGATAATCACAGGTTAAAGAGGTGTGAATTGTCTCAAGCCAGGACAGTTGGTAGAATTTTGCAAGCCCAGGCCAGATGATGGGGTGTTAAATGTAGTGAGACATGAATCCAAGATCCCAGTTGAGGCCGTACTCATGTGTGCGGAACTTGGCTATCAGTTTCTACTCGGCGACTGCGCTGTCGTGCATCCTGAAGGCTGCCTTGGAGAACGTTTACCCGAAGATCAGAAGCTGAATGCCCTTGACTCTTAAAGTGTTCCCTGACTGGAAGGAAACATTCCTGCCTGGTGATTGCCACGCGATGTCCGTTCATCCATTGCCGCAGTGTCTGCATGGTCTCATTAAAGAACCACGCTTCAGGACATCCTTTCCTGCAGCGTATGAGGTAGACAATGTTGGCCTAGTCACATGAGTATGTATCTACCTCTCTGTTAGGGGTGCTTTAATCTCTATTAAAGACAAGCAATTTGATTAGTTTGCATTAAAGGAACATAGTTTTTGCACTTGACGGGTTTATTACTAATCCAATGTCTTATCAAATTAATGAGGCCACAAAAGTATAGCTTATTGATGTTGCTGACCATTACAAAGTAAAAATAAATCACTCTGGTACTCAAAAGGAGATAAAATCTGCTTTAGTGCCAGCATTGGCTCAGCTAAAAATATTTACCAGCAGATGTTCTGAGAATGGGAGATGATAATGTTGAACATCTTCAGCTACAAATTTGAGTTGAAGAAAGTTGCCTTGGCAGAGAAGGAAAATGAGTTGCAGTTTAATGAAAAAAGTGACTTGAGAGAGAAATAAGCAGTAATGAATAAATTGGCATTAAAAATTGAGATTAGAGCAAGAGAAGGAATCGGTGAGGCAGAAATTAGAGTTTCAAAAGGAGCTCGAAAGTAAGAAACTAGAGGTAAATGAAGCAGTGTGAATGACCGAGCTTGAATTGGATATAGGTGGCCAAATAGCCAATTTTAACGTGAGCAGACATATTTGACTGGTGCCCCCTTTTGAGGGAAAATGAGTGGATAAGTACTTTTTTCACTTTGAAAAAGTGGCAACGAATTTGAAGTGGCCAGTAGGAGTTTGGACTCTTTTATTGAAATGTGTGCTGACTGTTAAAGCTCAGCAAGCTTATTTGACCTTGTCCGCAGAGCAAAGTGTGCGGTACAAAGACATTAAAGCGACTACCATGAGAGCTTACCAGTCTGTTCCTGTTCTATGGACAGCGGTTTAGAAACTATAGCGAGCAGGAGGTTAAATCTGCTGGAGAGAAAGAAGCCCTCTTGGGCAGATGGTGCGACTCTCAGGAAATAGATTCTCACTTTAAAAAACTGAGACAGATGATGCTTGTGGAGGACTTTAAAAGGAATCGCCTTGATAACTTGGTTAATTATTTAAATTAACAAAATGTTCTTGAGGCCACTCAAGCAGCTGTGGTAGCTGATGATCCACAAGAGAAATTCCCTCGAGAAACATATTCATGGATAGAGTGAAGCATGAGACAAAAGGCCCGATTAGAGTTCAGCTCGCCTGGAAAAGGTTAGGTCTTGTTCCAGTTTTATTGAAAAGGGAAAAGGAGTGGAAACATCTGCTGGTGGGAAGAAGGATTTTGGAGCTAAACAGAAACTTCTTTGTTTCTATTGTAAAAAGAAGGGGCATAAACTGCCCGAAGAGTTGGGCTCTGCAGAAGGAAAAACAGTCTTCCAAAGGGGTGGCATTGGTGAAAACGCAGTCACGTGGACAGGATAATTCACTTTGTAAAGAGTTGATTGTTGGAGTTAAGCAGCCAATTTTCAAGCAGTACGAGCCGTTTATTCGGGGCGGTTTCCCTGTCTCAGAACGTGACAATGTTTCCCAACCAGTTACTTTATTGCGGGACATTGGTGCAGCCCAGTCTTTTATTTTGCAAGGGATTTTGCTTATGTCTGAGGAGCCCTCTGCAGGAACCAGTGTCCTTGTTCATGGGTTTGAGATGGGTTTTGTGAATATACCTCTTCACGCCATTGATGTGAGGTTAGAGTTAGTGTTGCGATGTGTTGTAGTTGGGATTTTCCCTAAACTTCCTGTTGCTGGTGTGACCTTTATTTGAGGAAATAATTTGGTTGGTGATGATCCAAGAATGTCAAAACAGTTCTTAACAACCTGAGCATTTAGATGAATTGACAGAAAAATACCGTAAAATGCTTCCTGCTGATGCTGTATGTCTAATTGGCTAGGGGAAAATGCTTCTAGGGAAATGGGGAAATTTGATTTCAGTAAATGTGTTAGCCTGAGAGGACTATTCACTAAAAATCCTGATTCACATGACCCTTTGAAGTCTGTCAGTCCCAAAGGTGAGGACTTGGTGTTAAAAGACAGGTTGGAGACTGACGATGATAAGTCATGTCCAGTACTGCATGGCAAAGGAGCAGTTTATTGACCTGTCTGCTCTCTATGAAAATGCTTTGACTGAGAAACAACAGGGAAAGTTCCTGTTTATTTATTGTCTGATTGTGATGAGGAAATCAATGACCTTTAAGGTTCCTGCTCATGAGGAGTGGAACGTGGATTTTCAGATTGTGGACCTCTCTGTGCATTGTAAGAACATTTTGAGTTTAGCTCATGGTGGTACAATGGTTGGCCATTTGGGATTGACGAAAGCTTATGACTGAATTTTAAAACATTTGTTTTAGCCTAGATTAAAGCATGAGACGGCAGAGTACTGCAGGTCTTGTCATGTCTGTCAAGCTGAATCAAAATATTCCGGTAGCCCCACTGCAGCCAAATTCCTGTCTTTGATGAACATTTTAGTTGGGTTATTGTGGATTGTCTGGGTCCTCTGCCAAGAACTAAGACTGGAAACCAATATACATTAACAGCCATGTGTGCATTCACCCAGCTTCGTGAAGCCATTTCTCTGAGGAACATAACTGCCCCAGTGGTGGGTAAGGCATTAATTAAAGTCTATTCAATCAGAACAAGGTTCTAATATTATGTCTGGGATCTTTAGACAGGTTATGCAGCAGCTTGGTATTAAACAATATCATTCAAGTGCGCACTATCTAGAGTCCCAGGGGGCACTGCAGTGGTTTCATTAGACTCTTATGTTCAGAACTTACTGCTGTGAATTCCAATGAGACAGAAATGAAGGTGTACATCTCATGATGTTTGCTGTAAGAAAGGTAGTCCAGGAATCATTGGGATTTAGTCCATTTGAGTTGGGGTTTTTAACCACTCTGTACGTGGGCCTTTAAAGTATTTGAAAGAAGAGTGGTTGGCAGATGATACTCCTATGGGTGGCACGGCAGCACAGTGGTTAGCCCTATTGCTTCACAGCGCCAGGTTCAATTCCCGGCTTGGGTCACTGTCTGTGCGGAGTCTGAACGTTCTCCCTCTTCCTGTGTGGGTTTCCTCTGAGTGCTCCGGTTTCCTCCCACAACTCCCGAAAGGCATGCTGTTAGATGAATTGGACATTCTGAATTTTCCCTCTGTGTACCTGAACAGGCGCCGGAATGTGATAATTAGGGGCTTTTCACAGTAACTTCTTTGCAGTGTTAAGGTAAGCTTACTTATGATAATAAAGATTATTTTTATTATTACCAATTTGTTACACTATGTGAGTAAGTTTCAGTTTGGCCTTCTTGGGGCATGTGAAGTGGTAAGGTTTAAGTTAGAGTTTTCACAGGAAATAATGAAGTCCTGGTGTGACCATAAAGTGAAAATTCAGTTCAGGAGACCAAGTGTTAGTGTTATTAACTACTCCTGGCTCTCCTTTACAGGAATGTGACAATGGGCCGTATGTTGTGGAGCGCGAAATTTAGTGATGTTGACTATCTTGTTGCCATTCCCGATCGCAGGAAAAGAAGCAGGCTTTGTCATGTCAATATGCGAAGAGCTACTCTAGGAGAGGGGAGGATAATGGGAAGAGTACAGGGTAAAAGTCTGTGACTTTAGAATGTATGGCAGACACATCCCATTTGGAGCAGCCAGATTTTTCCATTGTTCTTCAAGGTGGACCAGAGGATAGATTACGTAACTCTGAGATTTGAAGTGATTTGGAGTTGTCACTGACACATCTTGGTGAAAGGAAATGAACCAAACTGGTTGGGATCCTTTGGTCATAAATTGTTTTATTTTCTGACATTCCAAGTAGAAAGGAGCTTGTGCATCGCGATATTTATGCTGGTGATGCCACGCCCGTTAAGAAACATCTCTATCATGTGAGTCTTGAAAAAAGGAAACATCTACGGGAAGAGATAACACACATGCTTGAACATGGCTTAATTGAATCCTGCCACAGTGATTGGAGCTCACTGTGGGCACTATTCTCTGCAACGGCCGACGCCGGAGTGAAACCCGGAGTGTTTCACTCCGGCGTCGGAGACCGCTCCTCGCCCCCTATTCTCCTCCTCCCCCCCCCCCCCCCCACCCCCGGGGGGCTAGGAGCGGCGTTGTGAGAAACCCGGCTGCCGGGCCGCCTTGATGCTTGCGTCAAAGCGGCACGCCGAGAATGACGTGGCCAGCGGCGCCTAAGTGACGTCAGCCGCGCATGCGCAGGTTGGCCGGCTACAACCCGCGAATGCGCGGCTGCCGTCTTCCCCTCCGCTGCCCCGCAAGACGTGGCGGCTTTATCTTGCAGGGCGGCGGAGGGGAAAGAGTGCGTCTCTTAGAGACGCCGGCCCGATGATTGGTGGGCACCGATTGCGGGCCAGTCCCGTCACGAGCATGCCCGTGGTGTTCGATGCCCTCTCCGCCCCCCACAGCCCCCACACTTACCTGTCGCGCGATGTTCACGCCGGCAGCGACCAGGTGTGGTTGCCACCGGTG
The DNA here is from genome assembly GCF_902713615.1 of Scyliorhinus canicula. NCBI lineage: Eukaryota > Metazoa > Chordata > Chondrichthyes > Carcharhiniformes > Scyliorhinidae > Scyliorhinus > Scyliorhinus canicula. Next base: position 48,483,171 of record NC_052162.1, read on the forward strand.
TGAACCCGTCGGGGTCGTCAGGCCACTCGGCCCATCCGGGCCGGAGAATCGGCGGTCGACGGGAAAAACGGCGAGCGGGGATTCTCCGAGCGGCGTGTCGCAAAACGCGGCACGCCATTTTGTGGGTGGTGGGAGAATCGCGGGGCGGTGCCAGAGCGGCCCTCCCGCGATTCTCCCACCCGGCGTGGGGAGCGGAGAATCACGCCCTGTGTTTATGGGTGCCTAAACCTGATGGTAGTTATAGATTTTGTACTGATTACCGAAAGGTAAATGCTTTGACCGAGGCAGACTGTTATCCTCTTCCACCAATAGATGATTGTACTGATTGAGTTTGTCCTACTAAGTATGTTAAATTTACTCATTATTGGCAAGTCCTCATTACCAAGTGTGCAAAAGACATATCTGCATTTGTGACTGGCAAGGGGCTGTTTAAGTATACTGCCACTGCCTTTGGTATGAGAAATCCCCCAGCAATCTTTCAGAGATTGAGTAATCGGGTACTGTCTGGATTGCATGGGTTTGAGGGATACTTTGATGATATACAGTACAACTACAGGCAGAGCACATACAGCAGGTCAAATCTCTTTTTGCCCGATTCGTAAAAGCTAACCTCACTGCCAATTTAGCCTAGTGTGAGTTTGGCAAGGCTACTGTAACTTACCTTGGAAAGGTTGTGGGCCAAGGCAAGGTTCATCCGGTGGGGTGGCGAGGGGTTGAAACCTCTCTAAGAAGTTTGATGTACACCAGTGAATCCACACAACCATTGAAAAAGAAAAATATCTGTTAGGTCTTGCCGTACAACAACACTTTGAGGTGAACATAGATGCTGCTATTCATCCCGGGGTGGTTTCTACTGACCACAGTCCACAAGTTTTCTTACACAAGATGAAAAATAAGAACCAGAGATTGATGCGTTGGAATTTATTTCTCGAGAAATATGGGCCGGGATTCTCCCCTGCCCGGCGGGGCGGAGGGTCCCGGCGGGACGGAGTGGCGTGAACCCCTCCAGCGTCAGGCCTCCCCAAAGGTGTGGAATTCTCCTCACCTTTAGGGGCCAAGCCCTCACATTGAGGGGCTAGGCCCGTGGCTCCCACTCCGCCGGCCGGCACGAATGGCCTTTGGTGCCCCGCCAGCTGGGGCCGAAAGGCCTTCGCCGGCCGGGGCCGGCCGGTGGAAGTCCATGCATGTGCCAGTGCAGGGGAGGGGGTCTCTTCCGCCCCTGCCATGGTGAAGACCATAGTGGGGCGGAAGAAAAAGAGTGCCCCCCACGGCACAGGCCCGCCCACCGATCGGTGGGCCCCGATCGTGGGCCAGGCCAACGTGGGGGCACCCCCCAGGGTCAGATCGCCCCGCACCCCCCCCCCCAGGACCTCGGAGCCCACCCGCCAATCCCGCCGGTCAGGTAGGTGTTTTGATTCCCACCGGCGGGAGAGGCCTGTCAGCGGCGGGACTACGGCCCATCGCGGGCCGGAGAATCACTGCGGGGGACCCGCCGACCAGCGCGCGGGGCCCTCTGACCGGCACGGCGCGATTCCTGCCCCCGCCGAATCTCAGGGGGAGGAGAATTCGGGACACGGTGGGGGCGGGATTGACGCCGGCCCCGGGCGATTCTCCGACCCCCGGAGGGTCGGAGAATTCCGCCCATGATCCACAGATCAAGCACATCTATGGTAAAGACAATATTTTAGCGGATGTCCTGCCCAATGTTTTGAGTAGAGAGACTGGAGGTTGCCAGTAAATAGGTTTTTGTGTTTTCCCTTAAGGGGTGGTAAATTATAGTGATTATAAAGCTGTCTGGAGTGTATATGTAAGAGAGCGAAGGAGAAAGAGATACATGTGTAGAAAAAGCAGCAGGTGTGCTGTCCAGCATTTTGTTACTCACTACCGCTGGTGTGTCTCTCCCTTCTCGACCTGCACATTTTCATCCACTTATTCATGTTTATTTTCTGTTGCTGGAGAACCCCGTCACTATTGAGGCAAAGATGCATATTTTTGGGATTCCTTTTGCCTTGTTGTTTTGACTGTGTACCCAAATCCGGCTGCCTCATAGAGGTTGGTTCGATGCACCCAAGTTTTCTAAAATAAATTTGGTGTACCCAATTCGTTTTTTCCAATTAAGGGACAATTTAGCATGGCCAATCCACCTAGCCTGCACATTTTTGGATTGTGGGGGCGAAACCCACGCAAACATGGGGAGAATGTGCAAACTCCCCATGGACAGTGACCTAGAGCCGGGATCGAACCTGGGACCTCGGCGCCGTGAAGCCGCAGTGCTAACCCACTGCGCCACCATGCTGCCGCCGATGCACCCAAGTTTAACCTACTCACATGTCTCTGGGTTCCTGTCCTATCTTTCTCTTCTCTCACACTTTCTTGGTGAACAAAACTGATATCAACTCACAGTGGGCAGCACGGTAGCACACGTGGCTAGCATTGTGGCTTCACAGCGCCAGACTCCCAGGTTCGATTCCCCGCTGGGTCACTGTCTGTGCAGAGTCTGCATGTTCTACCTGTGTCTGCATGGGTTTCCTCCGTGCTCCGGTTTCCTCCCACAGTCCAAAGATGTGCAGGTTAGGTGGACTGGCCATGCTAAATTGCCCTTAGTGTCCAAAAATGTTAGGAGGGGGGTTATTGGGTTATGGGTTGGTAGAAGTGAGGGCTTAAGTGGGTCGATGCAGACTCGATGGGCTGAATGGCCTCCTTCTGCACTGTATGTTCTGTGTGTATCACAGACTTTGATCAGTTAAAGATAACCATTGATGGATATGAAATGTTGCAAAGAACATCACAACCCTTGCTGTACTACTACCCTATTGGAAGGCCTGGAGAAGGAAACAGCCTTTCACTGCTGGATATGCATGGGCACATCCTTGCTCCTGATGGTGTCAATGTGAGATGGACTACAGCATGGAGTTTTCACTGCCACAAGTAAGTACTGCTTTCATTCTTTCAATATTGTCATTAAGGGTATTAAAGTAAAAGAAGACAACTATTTTTTGGCGATAGTGATTTATATTTACAATGCACTTAATTCTGACATAAAGAAAGTGACATGAAGTGAACACATCAGTGATTGAGGCAGCACAGTGCCCTATGTTCGCAAACGTTGTTATGAAATGTGCCACACGTTGTCTCAGAGGAGGTGGAGATAGACCACTCAACAATCATGCTAGATGGCACTGAGGAACTTAGTGGATGGCTTAATCATGCAGAACAAGTACTGGGACAAGTAGAGCTAATGAGGTCTCTGGTGGAGAGGCTGGGGAGTGAGAAGATAATGAAGGTGCTGAATGCTCTCAAAACCTTCAACCTCCTCACTAATATCCACAACCAGAGATTGGTCTTCAGTTGGGTTAAGTGGGGCTGGTTGCTGGAGCACAGCTATCATCCATTCCAGCAACTGCTGGGCCACCAGTTTGAGTGCACTCTAAAAGAAATGCAAGTGGTTTTGCCTTGAGATCTTTACTGAAGCCGCATCTTTTCACTATATATTTTATTGACTTGGATGAAGGATTAGAGGGCAGCATATCCATGCTTTCAGCTAACACTAATTAAGACCTACTGTACATTTTATCGATAAGAGCAGGAACTTGCAAAGTGACATAAACCGATAAACTTTGTGGGCTAAGCTCTGGAAAACGGAGTTCAATTTGAGAAAGAAAAATTGGAAGATCCTCTTAATGATGAGACCAGGAATAAAAGAGTTTAATTGTCTAATTTCATGAATTATTTAGACTTAGATCACCAGAACAAAATTATTCAAAAATATTAGAGGAATGTTGGCTTTTATCTCAAGAGCATTGGAATATAAAGCGAAGAGGTGATACATCAGAGGGGCAAAAACTTTCATCATACCATATCTACAATACTCTTTTCAGCATTGACATTTTCAGGAATCATTATTTTGGCCTTTGACCTGCTGTGGTTGCCACAGTATTTATATGGCTAGTCCAGTTAAGTTTCTGATCAATGTTAACCCTCAGAATATTGATTGTGGAGGATTCAGTGATGGTAATGCCACTGAATTTCAAGGGGCGATGGTTAGATCCTCTCTTGAGATGGTCATTGCCTGGCACTTGTGTGGAATGAATGTTACATGCTGCTTGTCAGCCCAAGCCAGGGTATTGTCCAGGTCTTACTGCATTTTGACATGGATTGCTTTAGTATCTAAGGAGTTGCAAATGATGTGGAATATTGTGAAGTCATCAGCGAACATTCCCACTTCTGACCTTGTAATGGAAGGAAGGTAATTGCTGAAGCAACTGAAGATGATTGGGTCTAGGACATTACGCTGCAGGGGTTGTCCTGGAGCTGAGATGATTGACATCTATTTTCCTCTGTGCTAGGTATGACTCCAACCAGCGGAGAGTTTTCCCCCAATTGCCATTGACTCCAGTTTTGATAAGGCTCCTTCATGCCATACTCAGTCAAATGCTGCCTTGATGTCAAGTGCAGTCACTCTCACCTCACCCCTGGTGTTCAACTCTTTTGTCCATGTTTGAACCAAGGCTGTAATGAGGTTAGAAGGAATGATGACCCTGGAGGAACCCAAACTGATTGCCCGTGAACAGGTTATTGCTGAGTATGTACCATATTATGGTACTTTTGATGACCCCTGCTATCAGTTTACTGATGATCGAGAATAGACAGATGCGGTGGTACTTGGCTGGCATTCATTTGTCCTGTTTCTTGTATGCAGGACATAGCTTGGTGATTTTCCACATTGCCAGGTAGATGCCAGTCTGATAACTGTACTGCAACAGCTTGGCTAGGAGCATGGTAAGTTCAGGAACACAGGTCTTCAGTACTATTGCCGGAAAGTTGTCAAGGCCCATGGCTTTTGCAATACCCAGTGCCTTCAGCCGCTGACCTCTTGTGATGCGCCGACCTCTGGAGGATGCCAAGATGGATCAACCACTCAGCATTTCTGGCTAAAGACTTTTACAAATGCTTCCACTTTATCTTTTGCATTAATGTGCTGGGCTCCTCCATCATTGACGATGGGAATATTTCTGGAGCATCCTCCTCCAGTGAGTTGTTCAATTGTCCACCAACATCCACGGCTGGATGTGGCAGGGCTGCAGAGCTTAGATCCAATCCATTGATTGTGGAATTGCTTAGCTCTGTATATTGCTGCTTATGCTGCATGGTACACAAGTAGTCCTGTGTTCTAGATTCACCAGGTTGACACCTCATTTTTAGACATGCTTCTGGCATGCCCTCCTGCATTCTTCATTGAACCAGGGTTAGTCCCCTGGCTTATTGGAAATGATAGAGTAGGGGATATGCCAGGCCATGAGATTCCAGATTGTGATTGAGTACAATTCTGCTGATGCTGATAGCCCACAGTAACTCACCTCACTCAGTCTTGAGTTGGTAGATCTGTTCGAAGTCTATCCCATTTAGCACAGTGGTAATGCCACAGAACATGATGGAGGGTATCCTCAATGTGAAGATGGGACCTCAACTCCACAAAGGCTATACTGTAGTCACTCCTGCCGATACTGTCATGGACAGATGCATCTGCGGCAGGGAGGTTGGTGAGGATGAGGTCAAGTATGTTTTTCCCACTTGATGGTTCCCTCACCAACTGCCGTAGACCTGGTCGAACAGCTATGTCCTTTAGGACACGGCCAGCTCAGTCTGCGGTGGTACTTCTGAGTCACCCATTGGTAATGGACATTGAAATGCCCAACCCAGACTATGTTCTGTACCCTTGCCGCCCTCAGTACTTCTTCCACGTATGAATTCAACATGGAGGAATACTAATTCATCACTGAGAGGGAAGGTTCATGCTAAACAGCAGGACGTTCCCATGCCCATATTTGAACTGGTGGTGTGAGACTCCATGGGATCCAGAGTCTACTTTGAAGACCCCAAAAGCAACTCCCTTCTGACTGTATACCACTCTCCTGCCACCCTCTGCTGGGTCTGTCTTGCAAGTGGGACAGGACGTACCCAGAATTGGTGATGGTGTTGTCTGGGACGTTATCTTTATGGTATGATTCAACAAGTGTCACTACATTAGGCTGTTGCTTAATCTGTGAGATAGCTGTCCAAATTTTGACACAAGCCCCTATCTGTTAGTGAGAAGGATTATGCAGTGTCTACAGGGCTGTGTTCGCCGTTGTTGGTTCAGGTGCCTTGGTTGATGCTCGGTGGTCTGTCCGGTTTAATTCCTTGAGAAACGATTGATTCTGACTGAGTGGCTTTCTGGGTCATTTAATAATCTAGTACATTTTGTTGTCACAAGTAGGCTTACATTAACACTGCAATGAAGTTACTGTGAAAAGCTCCTAATCGCCACATTCAGGCGCCTGTTCCAGTACACAGAGGGAGAATTTAGAATATCCAATGCACCTGTGGGCAGCACGGTGGCATGGTGGTTAGCACAGTTGCTTCACAGCTCCAGGGCCCCAGGTTCAATTCCCAGTTTGGGTCACTGTCTGTGTGGAGTCTGCATATTCTCCCCATGTGTGCGTGGGTTTCCTCCCACAGTCCAAAGACGTGCAGGTTAGGTGGATTGGCCATGATAAATTGCCCTTGGTGTACAAAAGTGGGATTACGAGGATAGGGTGGAGGTGTGGGCTTGAGTAGGTTGGGGCACTCTTTCCAAGGGCCAGTGCGGATCCAATGGGCCGAATGGCCTTCAGCACTGTTAATTCTATGATTCTAACAGCACGTCTTTCAGGACTTTTTGGAGGAAACCGGAGCACCCTGAGGAAACACACGCAGACATGTGGAGAATGTGCAGTTCTGCACAGACAGCGACCAAAATCGGGAATAGAACCTGGGACCCTGGAGCTGTGAAGCAACAGTGCTACCCACTGTGCTACTGTGCTGCCTCAGAGGACATCTAAGAGTCAACCACAATTATGTGGGTCTGCAGTCACATGTAGGTCAGACCAGGCAAGGTTTCCTTCCCTGAAGGACATTAGTGAATCAATTAGGTTTTTACGGTTTCATGGTCATCATCAGACATTTAATTCCAAATGTTTTATTGAGTTCAGATTCCACCATATGCCATATGGTGGAATTCAAACCCTGTTACCCCGAGCTTGACCCTGGTCTCTGGATTTTTAGTCCTGCAACAATACGACTGCACCACTGCCTCCCCACAATTCATACCAAAAACTAAAGGGTTAAATTATTCAGAGCGGTTTCATAAACTTTGACTTTATTCCCTTGAGTTAAAAGTCAAAGGATGAGTTATTTGAATTGCTTACAATGATAAAGGGATTTGATAGAGTAGATGGATAGAAGCTATTTCCTCTGGTTAAAATCCAAAACAACGGGATCTCAAAATAAAATCAGAGCCTGACCATTTAGGGTGAAATCAAGAGGCACTTCTTTACTCAAAGTTTGGCCGGAATCTGGATCTTCCCTTGCATCCTTCCTGCCCCTGCAAAAGGCGGTGGATTTTGGATCAATTGAGCATTTCAAACTGGTATCTTGGATTTTTAGCCTTCTGTTCCTGGAGACTGGATAGTGGGAAAATCCTCCAAGGAAATCTTCAGCAAGGTCAGGAACCAAACCTGGACACCTCCTCTTTGATAAGACTCAAGCAGGCTGATGCACTATCAATTACGGCGAGGTGAGAGTAGAATGTAATCGAGGCTTTATTACACAGAGATGTGCGGCCTCCTACAGCAGCTGACGAAATGGCTGCTGTACGGAGAGCACAGATATTTATACTCCGCCTACTGGGCGGAGCCAGCAGGCAGGGATCTACCCCCGTACCTATAGTACAGGGGCCTTACCGTAAAATTCATATACACAGTATAATACATCAGTGGTGCCTACCACAGCACCATCCAGGATAAAACAACCCGCTCGATTGGTTCTCCATGCACCATGTTAAACATTCACTCCTTCCAACACTGATGCACAGTGGCAGCAATGTGTACCATCAACAAGATGCATTTCAGCATCTCATCAATTCTCCTTCGATGGCACATTCCAAATCCACGACCTCTATGATCAGTCATAAAAAAGGGCAGCAGATGCATGGGAACACCGCCACCTACAAGTTCCTCTCCAGGCCGTTCACTGACTTGGAACTATGTCATCATTCTTTCACTGGGTCAAATTCCTGGGACTTCCTCCCTAACAGCCCTGTGGGTCTATCAATGGCACATGGAATACAGCGATTCAAGAAGGTTGCTCACCTCGACTTTCTCGAGGGCAGTTGGGGGTGGGCAATAAATGCAGATCTAGCCAGTGATGCTCACATCGCAGAAAATAATAATTTAAAAAAAACTCAAGGTCCCTGTCTGTGACTTCTTGGGACTGGTTTTGGATCAATGTCATGCATGAAATTGAGCAAAAAGACGATAATGGGTTTCTCCAATTCGGTTCAACAGGGCCTCTTGTTTTGCCAGCCTTGTCCATTTGCATGATTGTCCCTTCACATAAAACATTGCAGAGTAAGGGGCATCTGGCCTGGATGACCAGTCAAGACTCAGAGTGGGGAATCACCTCAGGAGATTCACACATATTTATACTCCACCTACTGCCAGCAGGCAGGGATCTATCCTGTACTACAGGGGCCTTACCGTAAAACCTATATATATACAGTATATACATCAGTGGTGATGACCACATTCACCCCCTGTTAAAAATGAGTCCAGCGGGGCTGCGGAGAACTATATACAGACAAGTTGCATTTAAAATCACAGAGAATGCCCATATGACGGTGGCTCGGATGAGCAAATTTTTCGGGATAGAGGACAAATGCGCTAGGTGCGCGGGAGGACCAGCGAACCATGTGCACATGTTTTGGGCATGCCTTGAGCTGAGGGGGTACTGGGAGGGATTTGCGGGGGTCATGTCCCAGGTGCTAAAAACAAGGGTGGTGATGAGTCCAGGGGTGGCAATTTTTGGGGTTTCGGAAGACCCGGGCGTCCAGGGGGAGAAAGCGGCCGATGTGCTGGCCTTTGCTTCCCTGATAGCCCGGCGACGAATATTATTGGCGTGGAGGGACTCAAAGCCCCCGAAGACTGAGTGGTGGCTTGCGGACATGTCAAGTTTCCTGGGGATGGAAAAAATTAAGTTCGCCTTGAGGGGATCTGTGCAGGGGTTCACCCGGAGGTGGCAACCATTTATTGACTTCTTTGCGGGAGAGTGAGCGTCAGCAGGGGGGTGGGGGGAGGGGGGGGTAGAGTAGAGTAGGAGGGAAAATATGGCGGGTAGTACGGGTGGGAGGGGAGCGGGCTTGTGCAATACGGTACGATGGAAGTATTGAAAGTACGTGGATGTTTGCACATTTTTGCCTTTTTTGCTTCCTTTCTGATGATGTCTGTAACTGTTTATAAAGCCAAAAACTACCCCAATAAAATTGTTTATTAAAAAAAAAATAAAAATCACAGAGAATATTACAAATTCAGGCGGTCCGGTGCCTTGATCTGCCGTCGAGAGCACCGCAATGCTGGTGGCGAGCTCAGGCGGCGTTGGTTTCGTCTTCAGTGACTCCGGGAGCGTGTTGAAATCCTCTTTGTCCCCGGGTGGGAGCAAGGGGAGGATGGGTTGTCCTCGAGCGGGGGCTGCAGTGGGGTGCGCCGGGGGAAGGGAGAGTGGCACCGGGGCACAGGGGGAGGGGGGGGTGTGGGAACCCAGCTGGTGCCAGGTCCCTGATGGAGACTGTGTCTTGATGGCCGTCGGGGTACACTACGTAAGCGTACTGCGGGTTGGCGTGAAGTAGCTGTACCCTCTCAACCAATGGGTCCGCCTTGTGGAGTCGCATGTGTCTACGGAGGAGAACAGGTCCTGAAGCTGCCAGCCACATTGGGACCAACCCCGGAGGTGGACTTCCTGGAGAAGGCAAAGAGATGTTCATGGGGGATTTTGTTAGTCGTGGTGCACAGGAGCGACCGAATGGAGTGAAGTGCGTCGGGGAGGACCTCCTGCCAGCAGGAGGCTGGGAGACTTCTGGACCATAGGGCCAGCTGGACGGCCCTCCAGACCGTCCCATTCTCCCGCTCCACCTGCCCATTTCCCCTGGGGTTGTAGCTGGTCGTCCTGCTCGAGGCAATGCACCTGTTGATCAGGTACTGGTGCAGCTCATCGCTCATGAATGAGGATCCCCAGTTGCTGTGGACGTAGGCAGGGAAGCTGAACAGAGCGAAGATGGTGTTGAGGGCTTTGATTAATGTGGCAGACGTCATGTCGGGGCATGTGACGCCAAAGGGGAATCGGGAATATTCATCGACCACACTGAGGAAGTATGTGTGATGGTCGATGGAGGGGAGGGGCCCTTTGAAGTCCAGGCTGAGGCGTTCAAAGGGGCAGGAGGCCTTCACCAGGCGCACACAGTCTGGCCGGTAGAAGTGCGGTTTACATCCCGCGCAGAGCTGGCAGTCTCTGGTGATCGCCCTGACTTCGTCGATGGAGTAGGGCAGGTTGCAGGCCTTGATGAAGTGGTAAAAACAGTTGACCCCTGGGTGACAGAGATTGACGTGCAGGGTGCGGAATTGGTCAACTTGTGCGCTGGCACATGTACCTCGGGATAGGGCATCGGGGGGGCTCGTTGAGCTTACCGGGGCGATACAAAATCTCGTAATTGTAGGTGGAGAGCTCGATCCTCCACCTCAAGATTTTATCGTTTTTGATCTTGCCCCGCTGTGTGTTGTTAAACATGAAGGCAACCAACTGTTGGTCAGTGAGGAGAGTGAATCTACTGCCAGCCAGGTAATGCCTCCAATGCCGCACAGCTTCAGCAATGGCTTGGGTCTCCTTTTCGACGGAGGAGTGCCGAATTTCGGCGGCATGGCGGGTGCAGGTAAAGAATGCCACGGGCCTGCCTGCCTGGTTGAGGGTGGCGGGCAGAGCAACGTCTGATGCATCGCTCTCGACCTGGAAGGGGAGCGTCTCGTCAACCACGTGCATCGCGGCCTTGGCGATGTCGGCCTTGATACGGTTGAAGGCCTGGTGAGCCTTGGCCTTCAGGGGAAAAATGGTGGATTGAATGAGTGGGCGGGCCTTGTCTGCATAGTTTGGGACCCACTGGGCGTAATATGAAAAGAACCCCAGGCATCGTTTGAGGGCCTTGGGGCAGTGGGGGAGGGAGAGTATAATGAGGGGGTGCACGCGGTCGGGACCACATAGCCGAGGATGACTAATCGGTTCGTGCTGAACACGCACTTCTCCTTGTTGTAAGTGAGGTTAAGGAGAGTGGCGGTGTGGAGGAATTTGGAAAGGTTGGCGTCATGATCCTGCTGATCGTGGCCACAGATGGTGACGTTGTCCAGATACGGGAAGTGGCCCGCAGTCCGTACCGGTCAACCGTTCGGTCCATCTCCCGTTGGAAGACCGAGGCCGCGTTGGTGACGATGAAGGGAACCCTAAGAAAGTGGAAAAGGCGGCCGTCTGCATCGAACGCCGTGTATGGACGGTCCGCCTTACGGATGGGGAGCGGGTGGTCGGCAGACTTCAGGTCCACTGTCGAGAAGATCCAGTACTGTGCAATCTGATTGACCACATCAGATATGCATGGAAGGGGGTACGCGTCAAGCAGAGTGTACTGGTTGATGGTCTGACTGTAGTCAATGACCATCCTGTGTTTCTCCCCGGTTTTCACCACTACCACTTGGGCTCTCCAGGAGCTGTTGCTGGCCTCGATAATACCTTCCCGCAGCAGCCTCTGGACTTCAGACCTGATGAAGGTCCTGTCCTGGGCACTGTACCGTCTGCTCCTGGTGGCGACGGGTTTGCAATCCGGGGTTAGGTTTCCAAAAAGGGAAGGCAGGCCGCACACAGTAAGGGGTGGTAGGGGCCAGCCAAATTTCAGGGTTAGGCTCTGGAGGTTGCACTGGAAGTCCAGGCCGAGTAGCAAGGCAGCGCAGACGTTGGGGAGGATGTAGAGGCGGAAGCCGCTAAACTCCACGCCCTGGTCGGTGAGGGTGGTGATGCAGTACCCCCAGATCGCCACGAAGTAGGATCCGGGGGCCAGGGAGATTATCTGGTTAGTGGGGTGTACCGCGAGGGAGCAGCGCCTTACTGTATCGGGGTGAATGAGGCGCTCAGTGCTCCCGGAGTCCAGCAGGCAGGAGATCACGTGCCCGTCAACCTTCACCTTTGTTGAAGCGGTCGCGAGGTTGTGCGGTCGAGACTGGTCAATCATGACCGAGGTGCGGCTGGTCGTCAGAGGTTGCAGGCGATGAGCGGCCTGATGAGGTGCCCAACGGGCAGGGGCCCTGAGGTGGGTAAGATGGTGTCGCCCATGAGCCGCACGTGTCCTGGGGCAGGCAAGATGGCGGCACCCATTGGTTCTGAAGTAGGCAAATGGCGACGCCCATGAGCCGCATGTGTTGTGAGTAGAGCAAGATAGCGGCGCCCACGGTCCGCATGTGGTCTGAGGAGGGGAAGATGGTGGCGCCCACTGGCTGCACGTGGGGGGGGGGGGGGGGGGTGCCGGGACAATAGCGGCGATTGAGCAGGCCTGGCACACTGCAACAAAATGTCCCTTCTTGCCACAGGCCTTGCAGAGGGCGCTCTGCGCCGGGCAGCGCTGCCGGGGGTGTTTTGACTGTCCACAGAAGTAGCATTTGGGTCCCTCGGGGTTGTTTGGCTGCCGCGCGGCGCAGGCATGGGGTTGGCTTGGGATTGTCGCTGGTGGGGTTCATATTGGGGTGGCCGTCAGCGGGGTCTACGATGCACAGGGAGGGCCAGCTGCGCAGTCGGGGGCATAAGCCTGTACGTTGCGTGAGACGACCATAAGCGAGAGTGCTAGTTTTTTGGTCGCTGCGAGGTCAAGCGTGGCCCCTTCTAAGAGGTGCTGGTGGATGTAGTCAGACCCTATGCCCATAACGAACACGTCTCTCATCAGCAGGTACGAGTGTTCAGTGGCCGAAACGGTCTGGCAGTCACAGTCTCTGACTAGGGCGAGCAGGGCACGCCGGAAATCTTCCACAGACTCACCAGGAAGTTGGCGCCGCGTGGATAGGAGATGCCTGGCGTAGATTTTGTTAGTCCACTGTGTGTAATTTTCCTTCAGTAGCGCCATGGCCTCTGCGTAGGTCGGTGCTTCCTGGACGAGGGGAAAAACGTTGGTGCTCAGCCGCGTGTACAGAATCTGGAGCTTCTGTGCTTCTGGGATTGCACCTGGTGCAGACCTGATGTACACTTCAAAACAGGCTGGCCAATGTTCAAAGTCCTTTTGGCGTTGTATGCTTGAGGATGCAGCTGCAGGCGATCCGGCTTGATGCGGAGGTCCATCTCTGAAAATCTTCTGTGTAATAAATTGATGCACTATCCATTACGACGAGACGAGAGTAGAATGTAATCGAGGCTTTATTACACAGAGATGTGTGGCCTCCTACAGCAGCTGATGAAATGGCTGCTGTACGGGGAGCACACATATTTATACTCCGCCTACTGGGCGGAGCCAGCAGGCAGGGATCTACCCCCGTACCTGTAGTACAGGGGCCTTACCGTAAAACCCATATATATATACAATATATACATCAGTGGTGACTACCACCCAGGCAATCCTTTAAAAAAAATTGGTACAGCAGCAGTCCTGTACCTGGTAGTCTCTCTGATATATTCCACCAATCTGTAGGGAACATTGTCATTCTAAATTACTGGCCTTTTTTGAAGTTTGTTAATTATGTCCTCGTACTCTTAGCTGCACACTAATGATTAATCATTAATACCACTGTGCAGGAGCACAAAAATTGTAGCTGGCTGATTGCTAGGAACAGGTAATCACTCCAAACAATTGATCAATCCAGGCAGGAGCCCACTGGGCACCTAAACATGGGAATTAAAGTTCACAATTCTATTCCTATTTCTTTTTCCAGTACATTGGCCTCAATATTAATCTGCATGGTGAGTGGAAGAGGCTCGCGGAAGGGATTAAAGATTTAACTATGGGAAATGCACCCCAGCACACCACAAAGATATGCCCATCACCATTTTTAAGGTGGCAAACATCATGGCATCTCAGTGCCTGCTGTGGTGAGGAGGTACACTTCATTAACATATTTAAATTGGATTACTATGGTGCAGTTGCAAGCCTGATTTTAAATTAATTGCTGCTGAATATGTTTCCCAGGGGTCCTGGAAACCTGGCAATGAAAAGAAGGGAGGAACCGCAAGCTCCCAAATGTAAGCATTCCTTCCAGAAATCTTTGTAGGGCCTGAAGTGCAGGACTACTCCCTAAGCCCTCGAGGAAGCCTTTAACATCGCCCCTTCCCTTGAGATCACCGCTTTCCTTTTCCTAACATATTTGCTGACCTCACTTAAACCCAGCCCGAATTGCCACTCTCTTCCCCCAGCCCTGAAAGTGTCTCTCTACCTCCCTCCCTCTTCTCCCAGCCGCCGAGACATCTCTCTCTCCTCCCTATCTTAGAGAGCGTCATTCTGTTCTCCAATCCTGTGAACTCTCTTTCTCTCAGCCCTGATGGCCTATCTCCCTCTTGAGCCAATGGACTTCCTATTCCCTAGCACTGATGAACTCTTTCTCCCTCTTCTTCACCCACCCCCCCCCCCCCCCCCCCCCCCACCACCCCAACATAGAGGGCCACACTCTCTCCTGGCCAGATGATCTCTCTCTCCCCACCGCAACATAATTGTGAACCTGCCTGTCCTAATTGCCGAGGCTCATTTAATCTCATCCTCAGCAATGTACCTACATAGATGCATGTGTCTGTCTCTGACGGTTTTAGTAGGAGTGACCAGTACTCAGTTGAAATGGAGATGAAAGTCTTCATATTGAGGATGGCAGGTTTGTCCCTCCCTCCCTCCTCTTAAATGATAGAGCAGCATTTACAATTTTCTTGATCCTAAGCACAATTCCTTCGCGCAAGGAGCATTGTAAAATGATTAGTAACATATCTACAATTTCCTTACACGCTCCTTACAATAAAGAAATGAGGTGGAAAGCATCATTCCTTCAGGTTTGCCGATTTAAGTCACATTATATCCTCCATTGCCATACTTCTAACTTTCAAATGCATTGTTAATCTGACAAAAAACCAGGAATTAGGGGTTAAGTATCATTAATCTATTAGGATGCAGTATTCCACAAGGATCGGTGACGGAACTACTGCTGTTCACCATTGACATTAATGATTTGGATTTGGTAATCAGACGTACAATTTCAAAACTTATGGACATTAAATCAAGAATTATAGTTACGGCTAAGGAGGATTTTAACAAAATACAAGAAGACTTCTATAAATTCTCAAAATGATTGTATAACTCAAATGAATTTCAATGGAGATCAGTCTAAGGTGATGCATTTTGTAAGGAAAAATAAGTATGCCACATACTGTGCAGAAAACATGGGTTTAAATGGGGTAAGGGAGCAAATGGATCAAGGGATACAGATACAAATTATGATAAGTAGCCACACAGGCTGATAAGACCAGAAGAAAAGCAAACCACAAGCACTGAGATTTAATGCTCGGGGGGTAGAATTGAAAAGCACTAAAATTATTTTAAACATGTGTAGAACTTGGTTATACCACATACGGTCTTCCTGTTATAAGCAAACATGCAGGCACTGGAGAAGATACAAAACATACTTACATGGATGATACCAGAAATTCGAGGTATACCTATCGCCAAGTATCTTCAGCATGAGCTGCTGGGCGAATGATCCATCTCGGCCTGCTCCTAAGGTCCCCAGCTTCACAGATTCCAGCCTTCAGCCAATTGTATGTGCTATCAGGAAATGGCTGAAGGCACTAGATTATGCAAAGGTTATGGCGCCTGACAACATTCTGGTAATAGTACTGAAGATTTGTGCTCTGGAACTAGCCATGCGCCCAACCAAGCTGTTCCAGTACAACT
This sequence comes from Scyliorhinus canicula, assembly GCF_902713615.1. Taxonomy (NCBI): domain Eukaryota; kingdom Metazoa; phylum Chordata; class Chondrichthyes; order Carcharhiniformes; family Scyliorhinidae; genus Scyliorhinus; species Scyliorhinus canicula. The sequence continues at coordinate 48,498,967 of NC_052162.1, forward strand.
ATAAGATTGTCATCCACTCAGGAATATGGAAAATTGCTCGGTATGTCCTATCCACAAAAAGTAGAACAATTCCAACCTCGTGAATTAGGGTTCCACCAGTCCACTCTCAATCATTAGCAAACTAATGGAAGGTGTTGTCGCTGTCAAACGGCACTAACTCAGCAACAACCTGTTCTCTGATGCTTGGTTTGGTCCACTCAGCTCCTAACCTCATTACAGCCTCGGTTCAAACATGGACAAAATACCTGAAGTCAAGAGATGAGGTGAGAGTGACCGCTCTTGATATCAAGGCAATTGACCAAGTATAGCATCAAGGAGCCTGAGAAAACCTGAAGTCAGTGGGAATCAGAAGGAAAACTCTCCCGGTTGGAGTCATACCTGGCACAAAGGAAGATGGTTGTGGTTGTTGGAGGTCAATCATTTCAGTCCTGGGATATCGCATCAGGAGTTCCTCACGATAGTGTTCTAAGTCCAACCATCCTCAGCCGTTTAATCAATGTCTTTTGCTCCATCATATGGTCAGCAGAGGGATGTTCGCTGATAATTGCACAATTTCCTGCACCATTCACGGCTCCTCAGATACTGAAGCAACCCATGCCCAAAATGCAGCATAATATGAACAACATTCAGGCTTAGGCTGAAGTAGTAATCAGCTGAAGTAATAATCACGCCACACAAATGTCAGTCAATGACTATCTCCAACAAGGGGAACTTTACCACCTCTCCTTGAAATTTAATGGCTTTGCTATTGCTGAATCCACAAATCAGAAGTGTGATGGAATACTTTCCATTATCCTGAAGACTGCAGCTCCAACAACACTATGAAGCTTGGCACCTGATGCACTATCAATTACGACGAGGCGAGAGTAGAATGTAATCGAGGCTTTATTACACTGAGATGTGCGGCCTCCTACAGCAGCTGCCAAAATGGCTGCTGTACGGAGAGCACACATACTTATACTCCGCCTACTGGGCGGAGCCAGCAGGCAGGGATCTACCCCCGTACCTGTAGTACAGGGCCTTACCGTAAAACCCATATATACAGTATAATACATCAGTGGTGACTACCACATTCACCCCCTGATAAAAATGAGTCCAGTGGGGATGGTGGAGAAATATATACATACAAATTGCTTTTAAAAATCACAGAGAATGTTACAGAAACTTAGGTGGTCCGGTGCCTTGATTTGTCGCCGAAAGCGCCGCAGTGCTGGTGGCAACTCCGGCGTCGGCTTGGTCTTCGGTGACCCCAGTAGCGTGTCGAAATCCTCATCATCCCCGGGTGGGAGCAAGGGGAGGACAGATTGTCCTGGAGCAGGGGCTGCGGTGGGGTACGCGGGGGCAAGGGAGGGTGGCGCCAGGGCGGGGGGGGGGGGGAACCAGCTGGTGCCAGGTCCCTGAGGGAGACTGTATCTTGGCGGCCGTCAGGGTACGCTACGTAAGCGTCCTGTGGGTTGGCGTGGAGTAGCTGAACCCTCTCAACCAACGGGTCCGCCTTGTTGAGTCGCACATGTTTATGGAGGAGAACGGGTCCTGGAGCTGCCAGCCATGTCGGGAGCAAAACCCGGAGGTGGACTTCCTGGGGAATGCAAAGAGACGTTAGAACATAGAACATAGAACAGTACAGCACAGAACAGGCCCTTCGGCCCTCAATGTTGTGCCGAGCCATGATCACCCTACTCAAACCCACGTATCCACCCTATACCCGTAACCCAACAACCCCCCCTTAACCTTACTTTTATTAGGACACTACGGGCAATTTAGCATGGCCAATCCACCTAACCCGCACATCTTTGGACTGTGGGAGGAAACCGGAGCACCCGGAGGAAACCCACGCACACAGGGGGAGGACGTGCAGACTCCACACAGACAGTGACCCAGCCGGGAACCGAACCTGGGACCCTGGAGCTGTGAAGCATTTATGCTAACCACCATGCTACCCTGCTGCCCACGTTCATGGGAGGTTTTGTTAGTCGCTGTGCACAGGAGAGACCAAATGGAGTGAAGTGCGTCGGGGAGGACCTCCTGCCAGCGGGAGGCCGGGAGATTTCTGGACTGTCTTGCTCGAGGCAATGCACCTGTTGAGCAGGAACTGGCGCAGCTCATTGCTCATAAATGAGGATCCCCGGTCACTGTGGACTTAGTCGGGGAAACCGAACAGAGTGAAGATGGTATTAAGGGCTTTGATGACAGTGGCAGACGTCATATCAGGGCATGGGACGGCAAAGGGGAATCGGGAATATTCGTTGACCACACAGGAAGTACGTGTTTCAGTCGGTGGAGGGTAGGGGCCCTTTGAAGTCCAGGATGAGGCGTTCAAAGGGGCGGTAGGCCTTCACCAGGCGTGCACGGTCTGGCCGGTAGAAGTGCGGTTTACACTCTGCGCAGACCTGGCATTCTCTGGTGATAGCCCTGACTTCCATGATGGAGTAGGGCAGATTGCGAGCCTTAATGAAGTGGTAAAAACGGGTGACCCCGGGTGACAGAGATTATCATGCAGAGTCGGGAGTCGGTCCACTTGTGCGTTGGCACATGCACCTCGGGATAGGGCATCGGGTAGGCTCATTGAGCTTACCGGGGCGATACAAAATCTCGTAATTGTTGGTGGAGAGCCCAATCCTCCACCTCAAGATTTTATCGTTTTTGATCTTGCCCCGCTGTGTGTTGTTGAACATGAAGGCAACCGACCGTTGGTCAGGGAGGAGAGTGAATCTCCTGCCGGCCAGGTAATGCCACCAATATCGCACAGCTTCAACGATCGCTTGGGTCTCCTTTTCGACGGAGGGGTGCCGAATTTCAGAGGAATGGAGGGTGCGGAAAAAGAATGCCACGGGCCTGCCTGCTTGGTTGAGGGTGGCGGCCAGAGCGATGTCTGATGCGTCGCTCTCGACTTGGAAGGGGAGCGTCTCGTCTACAGCGTGCATCGCGGCCTTGGCGACTTGGCGTTGATACCGTCAAAGCCCTGGTGAGCCTCGGCCGTCAGTGGGAAAACGGTGGATTGAATGAGTGGGCGGCCCTTGTCCGCATAGTTTGGGACCCACTGGGCGGAATACAAAAAGAACGCCAGCCAACGTTTTTAGGGCCTTGGGACAGTGGGGGAGGGGGAGTTCCATGAGGGGGCGCATGTGATAGGGGTCTGGCCCTAAAACCCTGTTCTGAACCACATAGCCGAGGATGACTAATCGGTTCATGCTGAACACACACTTCTCCTTGTTGTAAGTGAGGTTGACGGGAGTGGCGGTGTGGAGAAATTTTGAAAGGTTAGCGTCGTGGTCCTGCTGGTCGTGGCCGCAGATGGTGATGTTGTCCAGGTACGGGAAAGTGGCCCGCAGTCCGTACCAGTCAACCTATTCAGTCCATCTCCCATTGGAAGACCGAGACCCCGTTGGTGACGCCGACGGGAACCCTATGCAAATGGTAAAGGCGGCCGTCTGCTTCGAATGCAGTGTATAGGCGGTCCCCCTTACGGATGGGGAGCTGATGGTAGGCAGATTTCAGGTCCACTGACGAGAAGACCCGGTATTGTGCGATCTGATTGACCATATCAGATATGCATGGGAGGGGGTACGCGTCGAGCGGCGTGTACCGGTTCATGGTCTGACTGTAGTCAATGACTATCCTGTTTTTCTCCCTGGTTTTCACCACTGCCACTTGGGCTCTCCAAGGGCTGTTGCTGGCCTCGATAATACCTTCCCTCAGCAGTCGCTGGACCTCAGACCCGATGAAGGTCCTGTCCTGGGCACTGTACTGTCTGCTCCTGGTGGCGATGTGTTTGCAATCCGGGGTTAGGTTTGCAAAAAGGGCGACCTTAAGGGTCGCGAGGCCGCAAACAGTAAGGGGTGGTAAGGGCCCGCCAAATTTCAGGGTTAGGCTCTGGAGGTTGCACTGGAAGGCCAGGCCGAGTAGTAAGGCAGCGCAGAGGTTGGGGAGGCCGTAGAGGCGGAAGCCACGGAACTCTACACCCTGGTCGGTGAGGGTGGTGATGCAGTACTCCCGGATCGCCAGGGAGGCCAGGGAGATTCTCTCGTTAGCGGGGTGTACCATGAGGGAGCAGCGCTTTACCGTATGGGGGTGCATGAATCTCTCAGTGCTCCTGGAGTCGAGAAGGCAGGATATCTCGTGCCCATCGACCTTCACCTTTGTCGAAGCGGTCACGAGGTTGTGCGGTCGAGACTGGTCAATCGTGACCGAGGCAAGATGCGGTTGGTCGTCGGTGGTTGCAGGCGATGAGCGGCCTGATGAGGTGCACGACAGGCAGGGGTCCTGGGCAGGCAAGATGGCAGCGCCCTTGGGCCGCATGTGTCCTGGGGCAGTCAAGATGCCGGTGCCCATTGGTTCTGAGGCAGGCAAGATGGCGGCGCCCACGGGCCGCACGTTGGGGGTGCAGGGACAATAGCCACGATTGAGCGGGCCTGGCACACTGTAGCGAAATGTCCCTTCTTGCCACAGGCCTTGCAGAACGTGCTCCGCGCCGTGCAGCCCTGCCGGGGTGTTTTGACTGTCCGCAGAAGTAGCATTTGGGTTCCCCCGGGGCTGGTTGGCTGCCGCGCGGCGCAGGTGTGGGGTTGGCTGGGGGCAGTCACTGATGGGGTCCATGATGTGATGGCCGTCAGCGGGGTCCACGATGCGCGGGGGGGGTAGGCAGCGCAGTCTGGGGCATAGGCCTATACGTTGCATGAGGCGACCGTAAGCGAGAGCGCTAGGTTTTTGGTCACCGCGAAGTCAAGCGTGGCCCCTTCTAAGAGGCGCTGGCGGATGTAGTCAGACCCTATGCCCGTAACGAACGCGTCTCTCATCAGCAAGTTCGAATGTTCAGTGGCCGAAACGGCCTGGCAATCACTGTCTCTCACTCGGGCGAGCAGGGCACGCCAGAAATCTTCCACCGACTCACCGGGAAGTTGGTGCCACGTGGATAGGAGATGCCTGGCGTAGATTTTGTTGGTCCGCTGAGCGTAATTCTGCTTCAGCGCCATGGTTTCTGCGTAGGTCAGCGCATCCTGGACGAGGGGAAAAACGTTGGAGCTCAGCCGCGTGTACAGAATCTGGAGCTTCTGTGCTTCTGGGGGGCCTGGCGCATACCCAATGTATGCCTCAAAACAGACTAGCCAATGTTCAAAGTCTTTTTTGCCATTGTCTGCTTGAGGATGCAGCTGCAGGCGATCGGATTAATGCGGAGGTCCATCTCTGAAAAATCTCTGTGTAATAAATTGATGCACTATCAATTACGACGAGGCAAGAGTAGAATGTAATCGAGGCTTTATTACACAGAGATGTGTGGCCTCCTACAGCAGCTGACGTAATGGCTGCTGTACGGAGAGCACAGATATTTATACTCCGCCTACTGGGCGGAGCCAGCAGGCAGGGATCTACCCCCGTACCTGTAGTACATGGGCCTTACCATAAAATTCATATATACAGTATAATACATCAGTGGTGACTACCACAGCACCATCCAGGATAAAACAACCCGCTCGATTGGTTCTCCATGCACCATGTTAAACATTCACTCCTTCCAACACTGATGCACAGTGGCAGCAATGTGTACCATCAACAAGATGCATTTCAGCATCTCATCAATTCTCCTTCGATGGCACGTTCCAAATCCACGAACTCTATGATCAGTCATAAAAAGGGCAGCAGATGCATGGGAACACCACCACCTACAAGTTCCTCTCCAGGCCATTCACTGACTTGGAACTATGTCATCATTCCTTCACTGGGTCAAATTCCTGGGACTTCCTCCCTAACAGCCCTGTGGGTCTATCAATGGCACATGGAATACAGCGATTCAAGAAGGTTGCTCACCTTGTCTTTCTCGAGGGCAGTTGGGGGTGGGCAATAAATGCAGATCTAGCCAGTGATGCTCACATCGCAGAAAATAATAATTTTAAAAAAACTCAAGGTCCCTGTCTGTGACTTCTTGGCACTGGTTTTGGATCAATGTCATGCATGAAATTGAGCAAAAAGACGATAATGGGTTTCTCCAATTCGGTTCAACAGGGCCTCTTTTTTTGCCAGCCTTGACCATTTGCATGATTGTCCCTTCACATAAAACATTGCAGAGTAAGGGGCATCTGGCCTGGATGACTAGTCAAGACTCAGAGTGGGGAATCACCTCAGGAGGAGGAGTTCTCCTTGTGCAGAGGTATTTAGGAATTCGCTGCAAGCATGCAGCAGCCGAAGATCAATTGTTAATATATCCCTTTTCGTTCTACTCATGAAGTCCCTAAAAATGCATCATTGCACCATTTCTTTCAGCCATTTAAAGCCTTTTCTGCAACCTCTTTGGGAATATCAGGGCTACAATGTTAATGTGTAATAGAGTTTTTTGTACCTTGCAGCTATTGATTGTAATTCTATATTCAGAGTATTTTTTCCGGTCTGTTATTTTTTTACGGATTGATATGATTTAGTCCAAGCTGTAACTCAAGAGGAAAAACAGAAAACGCTGGAAATAGTCAGCAAGTCAGGCAGCAGTGGTGGAGAGAAAAAGCATGTCGTTTGAGGTCTGTGATCTTTCGTCAACATCCTGACATTTGCATATGTCTGAGCCATTGCCCTACCCAGTGATGTTTCTCGCATCTTTTTGTATCTGCTGTGTTCACAAGGAAGACGATCCTGAGAGATATGATGATAGGGTGCTGAATAAATTAAAATTCAGGATGGCTATGCGAATTATGTTTTGGGATAAAATTAGAATAGCTTTAGGCTTTTGAGCTAGGATTAGTGTCAAGGTCAGTGCTTCAGCTCGGGTCAGTAGAGTAAGACTTGCAATTTGAGTTAAGATTAGGGTGAATGTTAGCATTGTGGTTAGGATTTAGGATTAGTGTTTGAGTTAAGATTAGGATTAGGCCCAGAATTAGCATCAGGGTTATAGTTAATGCAAATGTTAGGATTTGGATACGTGCCAGTTTTAAGGTTTGAGTTGTAGTTAGGTGCCTGGATTGCAGAACAGGACTCTGGTATTATTTGCATAAATGTGTTAAATCCAGAATACAAAAAGTGAAATGGTAGCATCAATGTGCATTCTCTGTCTCACAAATTCATTTTTGTATTAAAGATTGCACAGGATAATATTTTCATTCAAATTCTTTGCACTGCAGTTCATGATTCCCCAGATGTGAATGATGGAGCAGTAAACGCTTGCTAAAGTAACAGGATTAGTGCACAGTGTATTGTATTCCGATTGTACAAAAAACTATGGGGACTTACCTGTCATGATATGCAGACATGCACATAATGAGATACAGACAGGCAGCTAATGAACACAGAGAACAGGACAGCACGGTAGCATTGTGGATAGCACAATCGCTTCACAGCTCCAGGGTCCCAGGTTCGATTCCGGCTTGGGTCACTGTCTGTGTGGAGTCTGCACATCCTCCTCGTGTGGGCGTGGGTTTCCTCTGGGCGCTCCGGTTTCCTCCCACAGTCCAAAGATGTACAGGTTAGGTGGATTGGCCATGATAAATTTCCCTTAGTGTCCACAATTGCCCTTAGTGTTGGGTGGGGTTACTGGGATATGGGGATAGGGTAGAGGTGTTGACCTTGGTTAGGGTGCTCTTTCCAAGAGCTGGTGCAGACTTGATGGGCTGAATGGCCTCCTTCTGCACTGTAAATTCTATGATCTATAACCATATAAAATGCACAGGGCACTCACACTCCACTTCTTTCCACTGGGGACATCTACAGAGTGAGTCAGGGTGTATATATCACATAACACCTACAGCACGTGGCTGAGAGCTAGTCTGGTTCAGTCAGACAGAGTAACCACACTTAGGTTAGCAGAGAGTCGAACTCACAGAGAACTGAGCTAACTGTGTGACAGGTTCAATAAATCAAATTGAACTAACTTCAAGGTCTGGAGTATATTTCAGTTATAGCTGCATCCAGTTGCAGCCCGTGTTATCTCAGTGTGCTTAACACGACACGATTTGCCTGATGGAGGCTGGTCAGCTCCAGCTGTTGTTGTTCGACAGGCTGCTCCTCGATTGTATGTTGTGTCCATGGCTGATGGCTCTGTTGTGCGGCACGACAGACGGGCACTGCGCACAGTTGCCAGCCCGCAACTACATTCTTCATTGTTTCCATCTGTTATTGTACCACCTCCTGATACCTCGAACCACGAGGCCACCAGTCAAGCTTCAATCCCGCCCATCAAGGTGCTGGATTGCAGAACAGGACTCTGTTATTAGATGCATAAATGTTTTAAATCCAGAATACAAAAAGTGAAATGGTAGCATCAATGTGCATTCTCTGTGTCACATATTCATTTCTGTATTAAAGATTGCACAGGGTAATATTTTCATTCAAATTCTCTGCACTGCAGTTCATGATTCCCCAGATGTGAACGATGTAGCAGTAAACGATTGCTAAGGTAACAGGATTAGTGCACAGTGTATTGTATTCCGATTGTACAATATACTATAGGGACTTAAGCAGTCAGCAAAAGCAGAGCAGAACCATGCAGGGTATCATAAATCAGACCAGCGCAATATAGAACATTGTGTATTTTGATTAATGGTTGGCTCAGTTATAGAAATTACAATTAATTATACCATTTAGAGAGAATCCTCTGTACATTATGTAGAACAGCATCATTGCCATTAATGAACTCATGCCAGTTTTAATACAGATCCTGAAGTCAGGCGCTAAGTTGCAGCAAGCATCAAGATTGCGTAATGTTGCCAATTACCTGTGAGTTCACAGTAGGCAGGTCTCCTGGGAAATTTCACCTTGTACTGGTCCACATAAATATTAGTAAAGCAAACCATTGGAATTTGAGCACAGAGATTAGAATCAGGAAATAGTGGGGAGAAGGGAAACGGAGGAAGAGAGCAAATAAGTAATTAAATTTCTGTTCATTATAGAAAAGGAATACCAGGCACAATTGTGTATGCCATGTACCATATATGCACACATATAGCTTCTAAAGTAAACATAGGCCAAATTTTCCCTCTTGTGGGGGACCTCGAATGAGAGGTCATGGATATAGGTTGAGACGTGGTAGATTTAGAACTGAGATGAGGAGGAACTACTTCTCACAGAGGGTGGTGAATTTGTGGAACTGGTTTCCCCATAGTGCGGTGGAATCTGAGTCATTAAATGGTTTCAAGAAAGAGATAGATATATTTCTGATAAAAAATAAACTGATTAAAGGAGTATGGAGAACAGGCAGGGAGGTGGGTTTGAGACCAGGAAAAAGCAACCATGATCTGATTGAATGGCGGAGCAGGTTCGAAGGGCTGAATTGTCTTCTTCTGCTCCTAGTTCTTATGTTCCTAATGGTTTATGTTGGGTTTGAATTAGACAGACAAAGCACTAGTTAAGTCTCTTAGCTTAATTAGATATATGATTTGTGGCATCGCAGTCTATTAATTGGGTTCATAAAGCATTAGGTGCTGGGAGTTAAAAAAGAAAACAAAAGAAAGCTTTGTTTTGTGTCATTTCTGCCCTCCTGCAGCTAGGTTTTGGGTAGAGGACATCGCGGCCGGCCTCCAGTGTCCAGCAGGTGCTCACGTCAGGTATCACTAAACCTGGGAGCAGAATTCTTCTTAGCTTTTGGAACCATCTTTCCAATGAAGCAATCCTGGGCTACAAACGTTGAGAACTGTGCGTAGCTGCAGTTTAAATATGGTGCTGTACTGAGGAAGCAATGAGGTGATGCTGTAGAGGGCAAATCAGAGACTATCAGCCAGCAAGATGGCATGTTTCCTGTGCCTGCATAATTAATGAGATTGGATGGGGACAGTACGACAGAGAACCTGATGAGATCTTGAGGCCTATGTGTTTCAACATAAATACCTTCATCGGTGGGCTTTAACTATTTACAGTACCAAGTATGGTCTTGCATGGTGTTGCTACCACCATACAGGCTAGCTGCTTAGAGTATTGCTCTGGACTGTTTTCTGGCCATTTGACTACATGCATCGCACTGTGGACAGTGCCACTCTCTAGTCCCCCGTTAACCCTTGCTCTGCTTCACATTATAAGGCGCATATCATCACTGAACACTGACCACAGTGTTAGTTCCAGATGGCCACATGTGAGGGACTGTAGATCCACTGAGCATGATCAGGAACACTCAATCACCTCCTTCAGACAATTATGTGGGAGAAATGACATATGAGCATGTTACATTTCTTTGTGGCTGCAAAGAGAAAAGGATGGAGCTGCCCACACTCTGGATTCTTGCAAACCATGATGAGAAGTTTATTAAGGGTGTTTCTCAATACAATCAAGATTGTGATCTGCTCAAAGCCTGCGCACTCTGCTGACGTATCTACACATCACATGATGCAGAACTAGCAAGGATGTATCCCACCCTCTTTACAATGCAACAGCAACAATTAACATTCATACAACAGACACCCTGATATGTTATTTTTGTTCATAAATACAAATCAATAAGACAGTCTCTATGGTGGACATCTAGTCCTTTTGGTAGAATTTGGCATCCTTGAACTTGGCTACTTGCGACCTCAGAAGTGTCCTCATTCCTTTCTGTAGATAGTACTTCTTGAGTAGTTATTTCAGTACCTGGCACTATAGGCACTGTAAAGTTTTCATAATCATCTGAACTCATCAGTGTCTCTGGTCTCAGTTCCAAAATATAGCGCTCCAGATCTTCTAAAGGTAGAACCTCTTGAGATGTTTCTGCAAACTCACTTTGTGTAAGTGATCAGCATGATGTCGCCAAACTCTTTCATTGTCTGCCTGTAAGGTGTATGATATTAGACCTGTCATTTGTTTGGATCATAGCTTATATCCATTTCTCATTGGTGGTATAACTTCTAGCTAACACTCTCTCTCCCTGGTTAAATACTTATTTTTTAGATATTTTCTCTCTCCTAGAAATTTGTGCTTGTTGTTGTCATTTGACAATCTCCAAAGTACCAGTTGGAGTTAACAAATCAAACTGTGTTCATAATTTCCTCTTCCGCAACAGCATTACTGGAGAACCTTGCATGGTAGCATGTATTATATTCCAGTAAGATAGTAGAAATTTGTTTACTTCTCTTGATTATGTCCCTTTTGATGCATTGATAGAATGCTTTACTGATTGCACATAAGGTTTGACAAATCAATTTGTTGCTAGGTATATGGAGCTGATTTGAAATGATGTATACCTATCCCTTTCAAGTAGCCCTCAAACTCCTGTGGACCATTATCACTGACAATCTGTTCCGGTGTTCAGAATCTGTGTCTAGTTTCTCAACGATCTGCGCAGTCGTCATTGACTTCATTATTGCGACTTCTGGCCATTTCAAATGTGCGATTACAATCATCAAGAACACGTGACCCTCCAGTGGACCAGCATAATTGATGTGCATTCTGTTCTGAATGCCTGGTCATCCCTCAACAATGGCTAAGATACCGAACCAGACCCAGAATATTTTAAAGCTTTTAAGGCGGTGTGGAAAGATCGATTCTTTCCGGGAGTGATAACATAAGAAATAAGGCTTGGCTATTTTACAAAAACGTTATTAAAACAAAAGAAAAGAAAACAATATTCAAACTTTCATTTTCAACAGATTACATGCAGTTACTTAACCTGAACACATTGGTTTCCATTAAACAAGATGAACATACAGCTCTCACTCCAGTTACATAGACAGGCAAAGGTGATACTTGTATTTACAAAGCAATTCTCCATTGTAAGTTAAGTTCCATTAGAACCCTTTTCAAAAGTCTGTATTTGGACCAGCTTCCTTCATGCATTTTTGGTGACCTCTCTAGGTGACCTCCACAGCCTTCGCTTGTAACTGTTCAAAACAGCATTTCATGTCTTTCTCTCTCTCTCTATAAGCTCCGCCCACCCCCTCAAACAAAGATTTTCCCTTGTGATGGCCAGACTTGAATCTATTCTCCTTAACTTGGATGATTGCCCACTCCAGTTTATACAAAAGAACAGAGCTATGCCATTATACGCAACTAACCTTCCATGGACGGGCAAATAGGTCATCAGATTCTGTGATGGGCTTATGGCTGGTCAAACTAGATTGTCCTGAATGAATCTTGAGTGGATCATCCTGTGTAGTCCCACTAACGAGGTTAAGTCTGAATGGGACAAGGTAACTCAGGCTGCAGGGATATCCCTCTCACTCTGTTGCTAGCAAGCTTCTCCAGCCACATCCTGGACCCCATTTCTGGACCCAAGTTCCTAATATCCCCCTATCATGACAATTCTCTGCCGTGGCTGTGTCAGCCATTCCCAAAGATGTAATGGTGGAGTATTCCTTATTTTTGTACATGATTGGCATTGTCTAACTTTCTCTCCAATTTGAGTGTCTAATCCTGGCCACAAAAATAACTGTGTGCTAATTCTTTCATCCTTGCCACACCAGGATGTCCGTCATGGAGTTGGTCAATCGCCATAATAGAATTGTCAACTCAAGTCTTTGTGTGATGCGGTGTTTGAGGGCTGTATTTTTCCTGTGAACGTCTGACAGCGATCCTTTTGGACATAGTCTATCACATTCTCCATCATGGATCAGTTCTTGTATATCTTTTCAATACTAGCTGCCAAAGAAGGCATATACTTATATGGCCCAAAGATTGTTGGCAAGGGTCAGTGATCTGTCAGAAAGATAAAATAACGTCCATAAAGATAATGCTGGAACCTTCTTACACCTCAAATGATGCTCAAAGCTTCCTTTTCTCACTGAAACTAATTCATTTCTGCGCTGGTAAGAAAACGTGAAGCAAGTGCTATTGGTTGTGCCCATCCTGAAGGCATAATGTGTGAGACAACTGCACCAACACCATCAGATGAGGCTTCATAAGCTAATTGCAATTTCATTTTTGGATTATAATGAACCAACAGCTCTGACTTTAGTAAAGCTTCTTTCACTTCATTATATGCATTCTCACATTCTTCTGACCAGTGCCATGCCTGTTTAATACCTAGCAAAGTATGTAAAGGCTTCAATGATGCTGCTAGATGCGGCATGAATTTATCATAATAATTGATCAATCCTAAAAACAACCATAAAGCATTGAGGGCGTTGTGCATATAAGGGGCGGGATTCTCCCCTACCCGGCGGGGCGGGGATCCCGGCGTAGCGGAGTGGCGCCAACCACTCTGGCGTCGGGCCTCCCCAAAGGTGCGGAATTATCCGCACCTTCGGGGGCCAAGCCCTCACATTGAGGGGCTAGGCCAACCTGGAGCGGTTGGCACCACGCCGACTGGCGTAAAAACCGACACCAGCGGCCTTTGACGCCCGCCGCCCGGCGCCGGGGCTGGCCGAAAGGCCTTCGCTGGTTCGCGCATGCACCGGTGGTGACGTCAGCGGCAGCTGCCGCTGACGTCACCACCGGCGCATGCGCGCTGGGGGATTCTCTTCCGCGTCTGCCATGGTGGAGGCCATGGTGGCGGTGGAAGGGAAAGAGTGCCCCCACGGCACTGGCCCGCCCGCCGATTGGTGGGCCCCGATCGCTGGCCTGGCCACCGTGGGGGCACCCCCCCGGGGTCCGATCGCCCCGCGCCCCCCCCCAAGGACCCCCGGGGCCCGCTCGCGGCGCCGATCCAGCCGTCACCAGAGGTGGTTCAGACCTCGGCGGCGGGAGAGGCCTCCCAGCAGCGGGACTTCGGCCCATCGCGGGCCGGAGAATCGCCGCAGGGGGCTCGCCGCTCGGTGCGGTGCGTTTCCCGCCCCTGCCAATTCCCGGGTGGCGGAGAATTTCTGCCACGGCGGGGGCGGGATTTTCGGCGGTCCCGGGCGATTCTCCGACCCTGCTGGGAGTCGGAGAATTTCGTCCAAGATTGCTGACATTTCTTTGCTTTTTGAGTAAACCGTCTTTGTCGATAATATGACCAAGGTAATTTAATGGATGACATGAAAATGTCACATTTTTCCTTTTTAATTCTCATGTTGCGGTTGTCTAACCGCTTAGGGTAGTTTCCAAATTTGTCACATGTTGCTGTTCACACAAACCGGCAATTAGTATGTCATCAAAATGACAATGCATTCCATTCAATCCACTTAGAATTTGATCCATGGTTCTTTGAAAAAGATGTTATTCTCAAAGGAAGTTTTCTGTAATGAAACAGACATTTGTACAAAGTATGGCAAGTACTGGCTGTGATTTGGCATCCAGATTCATCTGCAGATATGCCTATGAAAGATCAATTTTACTGAATTTCTGTCCTCCAGAAAGTCTAGCAAATAAGTCTTCAATCAGCGGCAGTGGATAATGATCTACACACAAAATTGGGTCAATAGTAGTTTTAAAATCTTCACAAATTCTCACTGAGCCATCCCATTTTAACACGGAACGATTGGTGCCACCCAATCACTTGTCATCACATGACTCCTGCCCTTACCAAACTCGCCAGTTCCTCTTCAACTTTTAGCTTGATGGCGTATGGTTGTAGCATTGAGACATTTTGGTGTGCTGTCTGGCTTGACTTTTAGGTGTACTTCAATCATAGAGCCAAGTGAATCTCCAAGCATTTTCTCGTATTTCTTCAGAGGTTGGTGAAAGTTGCTCTTTTAATCACTAATTGATTGACTAGTTCCCAGTTAACACTAATCTTAGTCAAACATGCTCTGTCAAATAGGGCAGGAAAGTTTCCATGGACAATGTTGTAATAACCCCCATGAGACCCACAAGGATGATCCAATTGATCTCCCCGTGGGACATGTGGAATATGAGCTCCCCTGTTGAGAGGCAGAGGCCTATCAGCTGGGGCTCATAAACCAAGGGCGAGATTCTCCGCAAATGCAGAGAATCGTAAAGGCTGCCGTGGGACAGGCCGTGACCCATGGCAGCTTTTACGCCCACTTCCGGGGCCGATTCTACCCCCCGGGCGGGGCTAGGAGCGCGGCCCCGTGCGTAACGGCCGCGCAGCCTTGATTTCGGTCGTCAAGGCCGCACACCAAGCAACACGCCAGCTGACGCGGCCGATGACGTCAGCCGCACATGCGCAGGTTGGACAAAGCCAACCCGTGCATGCGCAGTTGCCGTCTTTTCCCTCAGCCGCCCCGCACGACATAGCGGCTTGATCTTGTGGGGCGGCGGAGGGAAAAGAGTGCGTCCGTTACGGACGCACGGCCGGCGATTAGTGGGCACCGATCGGGGGCCTATGCCCCCCTTGGCACGGCCGTGGTACTGCCGTGGCAATCGGGCCCCCAGATGCCCCAAACGGGCATCTGCTGCCCGTTTCACGACGGCAGCGAGCAGGTGTGTTTGCTGCCGTGTTGAAATGGGCGTGAAGGCCCGGCCGCTCGGCCCATCGGCCTCGGAGAATCGACGCTCGCCGTAAGAAAATGGCGAGCGGCGATTCGTGGCGTGGGTCGGGCGTGGGGTGGGGGAGAATAGCGGGAGGGCGTGAAAAATGTCGGGAGGCCCTCCCGCTATTCTCCCACCCAGCGTGGGAGGCGGAGAATCGCGCCCCAGGTACTTAAAAGCAGGCCAGGATTGGGATAGGCATAATCGGTATCCAGGCTGGGACCTATGAGCTGTATTCCGCGCTGCAGCCTTTACTTTTGTTTGCCTGAATAAATCTTAATTGTTTAACATTCTCAGTATTCCTGGAGATATTAATAAATGTGAAGAGACAACTTCGCCGTCTGCCCATTTGCTTCTACTTTCACCATAATGAACTCTTTTTAATGGTGTGACCTCTTCAGTCTTTAGGATCACATTTGGCGGTCTTAAAGGCAGATGCCTACGCTTTTGTATCACTCATGTATCAGCAATACAGCTGTGCCAGTACCCATTTTCATTTTAACATCCAGCCTTGGATATGCCCCAAAACATTGTTGATCATACTGCGTTGACAAAACACCTAGCTATAGCTCTTGCAGTAGCTCTGTTTCAGTCTTTTAAGTCATCTTGAGCTTCATTCACTAATTTGTAGATATGATTAGATTCTTTACTCGGATTGTTCTTCTTGCACTTTCTTGGTAGAGAAATTTTCTGAGGCCAACGCGCTTCAGCAATGTGGCCCTTCGTACCACAGATATTGCATATATTTGCTATACTCCAGCTGAGTGTCCAACCAGTGTACAATGTTGACATGATTGGATCTTTACAGCCTTGTTCCTTGAGGTATCCATTTTGTGCATCTTTGCTCCAGTCCTTATCTGTAGCAAGCTCCATATATTTGGCAACTTCCACAGCAGCTTTCAGAGTTAAATCACTTACATAAAGTAGCTTCCTCTGAATTGCTTCACTGAGTAACCCACAAAACAGCCTGTCTTGAAGAGTATCATAAGGTGTACCAAATTCACAATATCCAGCTAATCTTAAAGTCACTATAAACTGTGAAATGGTTTCACCTTCTTCCTGATTATGGCAGCGGAATTGGAACTTTTCTGTAATCAATAATGGTTTGGGAACAAAATATCCCTCCAAAACTTTCATTAATTCACTGAAGGACTTGTCTCCTGGTTTTGCTGGATGAACAAGATTCTGTAGCAGCATAAACATTTTACGGCCAACTGAGCTGAGAAATGTTACCAATTAAAAACAATTGGAATCTTTCTTCACTTGAATTCCACGTTTCATAATTCTCATCAAACGCATCCATGGCGCCCGTTTTTGGATCCCAGTTCCTGGGGTCTACACTTCCTCACTTGCTGACTGTGTTGGAAAGTATGGCACAAACAATCTCAAGACCAAGGGATTTTTATGCCTAGGTATTTCAACTATTCTACCAAGTAGTTGCTCGTGCAGAGTCGCGGACTTCAAAATTCCCATTCCTGGCAGGCCGTGTAGCTTTGCCACGTGCGCGGTCATTCCAGCCCACGCCCTACTCACTGCAAAGCAAACAAGTGTTCCCCAATTGTCAATCTATAAAGGGCCTTCCTATTTATTCCTTCATGTTGCTGTTATTATTTTTGCCCATGGATGATTAATGTTCAGTATCTTTCATTCAAGCAGCAGAATTCAGAAGATTACTGGAAAGAACTCTGCTGATTTGAACAGGAGCTTCAGACTTATCGGCATGAGAAAGAGAGATGGGATAGGACTTGGTTTGATTGATTGGCTGCTGGCCAATGAATGGGACCAAAAGGCCATACTCTGCCCAGTAACAAGTGGTGATTGGCTCCTATCCTGGTGGAATGATTTTCAGAGTCCCAAGGAGTTTCAGTTTGTCTCCTGAAAGCCCAGGAAGATGGTCAATCTGTCTCTCTCTCTCTTCTGTGTTCTATCCAGAAAGGCTGTATTCCTGGAGCTGCAGAGAACCTGAATGAATGCATCTACAGGAAAACCATTACAGTCTACAGTCAAAGACAATAAATGACCTTCTCTCTCTATCTCCGCAGAAAGGCTGTGAGTGCTGTATTTCTGAAACTGCAGAGGCCTGAATGAATCCATAATAATAACCACAAATTGAAAGCAAAGTTTGAAGAGGGGTAAGGTGCTGGAAACCACCATCTGAAAGACTCTTTTATTTCTTCTTTTAGTTATGATTTATTACCCCTCTTCCCCTCTGTGTTTAGCGTGTGTATGTGTGTGTGTGTGTGTCTGTTTAGAGGGTGGAGGGCAAGTTAAAGTGGTGAATTAGGAATTAGATATTAGATGCTGAATATTTCATCATAGTTCTTGTTCTAATTAAACAGTAATTGTATTTACATTTACAAACCTGGTGACTGTAATTATTAGGCAGCCAAGGGCCAAAGACGTAGGATATTTTTCTAAGAATTATTGGTTAATTCACTTGTTGTGTAACCCCGGGTCACGTGGGGTTGGGATTGACTGCGCACTAGCCCAGGATGTTGTAACATTACTCACAGTAGCTGTTGAAAACTTTCACGGTGGCAGCGCTTCACCTGAAATCTGTGTGTGTGAGTCCAATCCCAAGAATCTTCTGTTGCTCCCGATGCTATCCCACAATTAGTCACTGAAAATCTTCTTTCTAACAAATTTGCTGCCTCAATCTCAATCACCAATTTTCCCTCTTATATGTCTTTGTTGCCACAAAGATAAAAGGTATGGAGGTGCCGGCACTCTGGATTCTTGTAAAATACAATGGGAGGTTGATCAATATGGTGATCTGCTCAAAGACCGCATAAACAATCTGTTGACATCACTGTACATCACATGACGCAGACCCAGCACGAATGTATTCCCAGATACATAACTGAGGAATAAAAAAACTAGCTTAGGAGTGCTCCATATTGGAAACTACATCTGACCCTGAGGGCTTCATATTGTCAGCAATCTTTCAATTCACTAGAGCCAGCCATGGCACAATGAGGGCACAATGTCTGCATTAGAGAGGAGGTGTGTTAATAACTAGCATGTAATTGTTTGTATGTTGTTATCCTCCGGTGATCCACATCCAACGTAAAGTGGAAAAACATGAAAGCCATCATGCCTGAGTGACAGGGTCAGATGTCACTGGGATTGAGAAGAAGGGGACATGGGAGAAGGACTCATATGTACATGGATTGACACCTGCCAAACCTTGTTGGCTATGATGAGTTCATGCTGTCACCCATCAATCTTGGCTAATCCTCTACAGACATATGCATTCAAATTCCACCACAGTAGCAGGTTGAATTTGAATTCATTTAATAAATCTGGAATATTAAACCCGCCTCAGTGATGGTCACCATCACAACTATTACTGATTGTTGTAAAATCCCAACTGGTTCACTAATGTCCTTTAGCGATGGAAATCTGCCATCTTTATCTGGTCTTCTGCTACTCATTGATGCAGATGGGCTAGTCACACACCTGGGGCGGAATTCTCCGATACCCCGGGAGGTCGGAGAATCGCCCAGGGCCGGCGTAAATCCCTCCCCCGCCATGGCTGGAATTCTCCGCCACCCGGGAATCGGCGGAGGCGGGAATCGCACCCCGCCGGTCGGAGGGCAACCCACGGCGATTCTCCGGCCCGCGATGGGCTGAAGCCCTGCCGCTGTCAAGCCTCTCCTACCAACGTGGTTTAAACCACCTCTGGTGCCGGCGGGAGCAGGCCCCGGGGTCCTGGGGGCACGGGGCGATCTGATCCTGGGGGGTGCCCCCACGGTGACCTGGCCCGCGATCGGGGCCCACCGATCAGCGGGCGGGCCTGTGCCGTGGGGGCACTCTTTATCTTCCCCCGCCTTTGCGGCCTCCAGCATGGCGGAGGCAGAAGAGACCCCCTCCACCGTGCATGTACCAGGGTGACGTCAGCTGCCGCTGATGCTCCACCGCATGCGCGGACTCACGCCGACCAGCAAAGGCCTTTCGGCCGTGGCGCTGGTCAGCGGGGCGCCAAAGGCCGTTCGCGTTGGTCGGCGGAGCAGGAGCCACTCCGGCGCGAGCCTAGCCCCTAAAGGTGCTTTGGGGAGGCCCGCCGCTGGAGTGGTTCTCGCCACTTCGGTACGCCGAGACCCCCTGCCCCGCCGGGTAGGAGAGAATCCCAGCCCTGCTTTCAGCTCAGAACAGAAACTTGTGAAATCTTTATCCCAGATTATATGAACATAAGAACTAGGAGCTTCAGCCCCTTGAGCGATTCAATACGATCATGGCTCCTCTCGACCTCAACTCCACTTTCCAGCGTGTTCTCCATAACCCTTCAATCCATTACTAATTAAAAATGTGTCTAGCTCCTTAAATTTACTCAAAGTCCACTGCACTCTGGGGTAGTGAATTCCACAGGTTTCTCTGCATCACTACCCCTTATCCTAAAACAATTGCCTCTTGTTCTAGATTTCCCACAAGAGGATGCATCTGCTCTATTACTACTTTGTCAAAGCCATCTTTAATCTTGTATGCCTCAATTAGATCTCCTCTCGTTCTTCTAAACTCCAGAGAGTATAGACCCAGACTTCTTCATCTCTCTTCATAAGTCAAACCCTTCATCTCTAGAATCAATCTAGTGAACCTCCTCTGAATTGTCTCTAATGTAACTACCATCCCTCCTCAAATAAGTGGACCAAAACTGTACACAGTACATCAGGTGCAGTCTCACCAATGCCTTTTACAGTTCCAGCAATAGTTCCCCACTTGTATACTTTTATACTTGGCTCAAACATAGACAAAAAAACTGAATGCCAGAGGTGAGGTGAGAGTGACTGCCCTTGACATCAAAGCAGCATTTGACCGAGTATGGAATCAAGGAGCCCGAGCTAAACTGGAATCAACGGGAATTGGAGGAAAACTCTCCACTGGTTGGAGTCATACCTGGCACAAGGGAAGATTGTTGTGGTAGTTGGAGGTCAATCATCTCAGCTCCAGGACATCACTGCAGGAGTTCCTCAGGGTAGTGTCCGATGCCTAACCATCTTCAGCTGCTTCCTCAATGACCTTCCTTCCATCATCAGGTCAGAAGTGGTCATGTTTGCAGATGAATGTTCAGCACCATTCGCCACTCCTCAGATAATGAAGAAATTCATGGGCAAATAAAGCAAGACTTAGACAATATCCAGGCTTGGGTTGACAAGTAGCATGTTACATTCATTCCACACAAGTTCCAGGCAATGATCATTTCTTAGAAGAGAAGATCTAACCATCACCTCTTGACATTCAATGGCATTGCTCTCACTGAATCCCTCACAATCAAGATCCTGGAGGTTACCATTGATCAGAAACTGAACTGGACGAGCCATATTAATACTGTGGCTACCAGGGCAGGTCAAAGGCTAGGAATCCTATGGCGAGTAACTCACCTCCTGCCCCCCCCCCCCCCCACCAAAACAAAAGCCTGTCCACCATTTACAAGGTACATGTCAAGTGTGATGAAATACTCTCCACTTGCCTGGATGAATGCAGCTCCAACAACACTAAAGGACCTCCACACCATCCAGGGAAAAGCAGCCCGCTTGATTGCTCCCCTTCCACAAACATTAAATCCCTCCACCACCGACTAACTGTGGCAGCCGTGTGTACCATCTACAAGATGCACTACAGTAACTCGCCAAGGTTCCTTCAACTTCACCTTCCAAATCCACGACCGTTACCATCTAGGAGGACAAGAGCATCAGATATTGGGAACCCCACCACCTGGAGGTTCCTCTCAAAGTCACTCACCACCGTGACTTGGAAATATATTGCGGTTCCTTCACTGTCGCTGGGGCAAAATTCTGGAACTCCCTCCCTAACATCACTGTGGGTGTAACTACACCTCAGGGACTGCGATGGTTCAAGAAGGTAGCTCACTACCATCTTCTGAAGGTAAATTAGGGATGGGCAATAAAGGTTGGCCTAACCAACAACACCCACATTCCGTAAATTAATTAAACAACCACTCTTTCCGTTTGTCTACATCAAGGGTGGGCAAACTTTTCCATGCAAGGGCCACATTCAGAAATTCACAATTTTAAAGGCCCGCATAGTATATTAAGTAAAATAATTAATATTTAAAATAGCCAAAATAAAAAGTTTTTAAAGAAAAAAAGCAATTAATTTTTATTAATTAATATTTTAAAGTAGAAACTTCACATGAAACACATGTTGTGCATGCGGCCCGCGGGCCGTAGTTTGCCCACCCCTGGTCTACATAGTCCAAAATTCCATTTGCCTTCCTTATTTCCTGCTGTACCTGCATGCTAGTTTTCTGAGATTTATGCACGAGAACACCCGAATCCCTCTGCACCAAAAGCACTCTGACGTTTCTCTCCATTTTGATAACAATTCAGTCCTTCGAGTCCCCTACGCCTTTTCCATTTTCCTGACCAAAATGCATAACCTCACACTTATCCACGTTAAACTCCATCTGCCAAATGTAGGTGCACTCACCTAACCTATCTATATCCACCTGTAAATTTCTAATTTCCTCATTGTAACTTACTATTTCACCTATTGTATCATCTGCAAATTTGTCTATAGTATCTTCTAACCCGACATTCAAGTCAATACTATATATTGAAAATAGTTGGGACCCTAGGACCGAATCCTGTGGCATCCCACTGGTTACATCTTGCCAATCAGAGAAAGGTCCGTTTATCCCAACTCTCTGCCTTCTGTTGGTTAGCCAGTATACTTTTTTCTTAATTCAGAGTTCCCAATTATTTTCTTTTCCAAGTAAGGGGCAATTTAGTATGCCCAATTCACTTACCAGGCACATTTTAGGATTATGCGGGTGAGACCCATGCAGACATGGGAAGAATGTGCAAACACCACTCGGACAGTGACCCAGGGCCAAAATTAAACCCGGGTCCTCGGCACCATGCTTCCCAGGGTTGGCCAGTCTCTATCCAAGCTAAAGAATTACCCCTAACCTCCTGTGATCTTACCATGTGTATTAACCTTTTGTGCAGCACCTTATTAAGTGCCTTCTGGATGTCCAGATATACTACATCTACAGGATGTCCATTATCCACTTGGCTTGTTGCACCTTCAATGAGCTTTGGCAAATTCGTCAAAACATGATGTACCTTTCATAAAACCATGCAGACTCTGATTGATTGTGTTTTGACTTTCTAAACGTCCCCTTATTACTTCCTTAATAATGGATTCTAACAATTTTCCAATGATAGATGTCAAACTAACTGGTCTATAGTTTTCTACTTTCTGCCTCCTTCCCTTTTTGAATAAGGGTGTTACATTAGCATTTTTCCAATCCACTGGAACCTTTCTCACATGCAAGGAATTTTGGAATATTATAACCAATGGATCCACTATCTCAACTGCCACAGTAGCACAGTGGTTAGCACTGCTGCCTCACAGCTCCAGGGTCCCGGGTTCAATTCCCGGCTTGGGTCACTGTCAGTGTGGCGTCTGCATGTTCTCCCCGTGTCTGCATGGGTTTCCTCGGGGTGCACGCACATTCCAAAGATGTGCAGGTTAGGTGGGGTTACGGGGATAATAATAATAATCTTTATAGTCACAAGTAGGTTTACATTAACATTGCAATGAAGTTACTGTGAAAAGCCCCTAGTCACCACATTCTGACGCCTGTTCAGTTTCACAGAGGGAGAATTCAGAATGTCCAAATGACCTAACAGCACATCTTTTTTGGGGACTTGTGGGAGGTGTGGGCTTAAGTAGGGTGGCCTTTCCAAGGGCTGGTGCAATCTCAATGGGCCGAATGGCCTCCTTCTGCACTGTAAATTCTATGAGAACTTCCTTTAAGATCCCAGGATGTAGGCAATCCTTCCCTGGGTACTTGTCTTCCTTCAATGCCAATGTTATAGACAGATTGTCAGAGATTTCACAATGGGTTATGTACTTGCTACCATTGAACACTGACTCAACAGGACCAAGTTTTTTCTGTTTTGCCCTTCATTTACACTAATCTTGGATACGGTATTGGATTTTGTGGCATGTCTCACTAGTGGATGTGGTGGGCTATTTAAATTGCTATATACTTCGGCAGTATCGTAACATCTCACTGGGTGGGAGGGTCCATAAATTCCTGGCTCATAGGGCTGTGTCGAACTTTGATAGCATTCTCTTCTGTCTATATGCCATCACTGACATAAACGGAAAGCAAATGAGTACAAATTCAAGGAATACATCCAATAAACTTCATTTAACTGGCCCTCTATTTTCTGTCCCTGATATTTCACTATCTGTGCAGTTACATTCCCTTCAATACAATTTGCGTTCAATTTCAGAACATGTCTTTTATATGACAACTTCACAAATTTCCCCTGAAAATTCATTCATGCAATAAATACACTGTGCATTCCATTCATTCAGGCACTAGCTTTCCTCAAAATATTCAATTAAATTGATAAAGTGTGACCTTTACTTTACAAATGCTTTCTGACTGTCCCTGATTAGCCCACTCCTGGTTAAGTATTCACTAATTTCAATTAATACTATGGACGGTAAACGTTTATCTCATGCAATGTGAGACTGGGTAATTTGTGCCTGTGCTTTCACTTCTTCAACATAGCTGCCACTCTTGCCATTTTCCAGACCCTTTGATCAAATATTTGATTAGCTGTCCTAATTTCTCCTTACGTGGTTTAGCATCAAATTTTGTTTGATAATGCTCTTGTGAAGCATCTTTAAACATTTCACTGAGTTAAAGGCTCTATATAAATAAAAGTGATAATTATTTGTTAATTGCCAATTCCAAGGATTCTTAATAACTTACAGCAGTGCCTCTTTTATCTTCTCTCCAATGTGCTTCAACATTCTAGAATTTTGGCTTTGGCTGTTACATCTGGTCTATTTTTAAGGTTTTGTTTTAAATCCAATCTTCTTTGGCATTCATAAAGGAGCTTTATATATTTGCCAGCAATGTTCCCACAGAGGTGGATGACCCAAACCATGTCCAGGACCCCTTCTCTTGCACAAAATGTTTGTTTGTTCCCTTAAGCTGACTGTCATTGTCCAGGTCACTATCTGGTTTAGAGGCCTGATAATTATAATCCAATGCAGTCAAATGGGGATCCCAATGTTGAACGTTGCGATTCCCGTCATGCCGTTGGCAGGGGGCCCGGACAATCGGAATAAGAAACCCCGCCAGCATAAACCTCGTTCTCAGACTCCTGAGGGATTTCCCACTCCCACTGGCGGTCTTGCCCCGAAGACAGGAGTAGAAAATCCCCTCCAATGTTTAAAATGAGGAAAATTCTAAATGCAGGTGATAAAGTTGAAAAATAAAACTAACTCAAGTATCTTGAAGCCCTTTAAAAATGGCATCCTTATCTTTTAGAAATTGTGTGACATCATGAGACCCACCCCTTAACTTTTTTGTTTATGAGGCTCTAAAGATGAGGCGCCAGAAGCTGCCCTTGGGGTCGATGGCCTCCATGTCGTTTTTCCCACCTGTGGCGCCCCTCTCCAAAATATTAGAACATTGCACCCATTGATCCTGATCTAATTTCTCTTTCAATCCAGGATGCTTGACATAGTCTTTTTATGTAGGTTTGGAATGTATCCAATCTGGATATTACAGATTTCTTCTTCATTCCACTGATGGTCCATTGTTTCATCTGCCAATTTTCAACTCAGTTAAATTGGACTCTGACCCATTTCAGCCAACTAAAATTAGCTACCTTGAAGTCCAACATTTTTATCTCCAGCACAAAAACTGCTGCTGGATATATGAAATAACAACAAAAAATTGGAAACGCTCGGTAGGCCAGGCAGTATTGGTGGAGAGAAACAGAAGCTGAGATTTTCCGACTACCCCACAACAGGTTTTCAGGCAGCGGAAATGGTTCGCCATTAGCTGATGGTAGGTGACACCTGGTCCCACTGAAGTCAATGGTCATTTGCACTATTCGCCAGCAGATTTGGCAGAGAACCTGTCGTGGGGGGCCCACCTTTTGGTGGGACCAGAAGATCTCGCAGGTGGGAAGGGCTAGAAAATTTCAGCCAGAATTCCCATCTGTAACCAATGTAAGCCTGATTTGATTATGGTCACTATTTCCTGAGAGGTTTACTATCTTTCCATCTCTTAGTTTCAAGCTTTGTTTTCTGGAGCTGGATAAAATGTACATACTTGCTTATTATAAAATGAAATATATTGATTAAGGAAGCACTGCTCAGTGAACTCTGAGAACCCTTCAGCATTTTAAACATAAACCTCTGTCTTACCCTAAGCTATTTTAGGATAGTTGAATCGCCTGAAAGGAAAAGGAGATCTAAAATGGGTCTTCAATTGAAAAGGGTCAAGACTGGCTTTTAAAAGAAGTGATAAAGTTTTGAAGGAAAATTAAAAGCGATTGTGAACAAAAGCCATTTGCATCATCAACAAACAAAAATCAATAAATAAAAAGGGAAAATGCTAGAAATACTGAGCCGCAGATGCAGTATATATGGAGAGAGAAACAGAGTTAAAATTTCATCAGAACTGGAAAATATTACAGATGTAAATGTTTTAACAGACAGAGCTGGGAAAAGAGGGGGCAGAGAGAAAATAACATAAGTAAAGGCCTATAACAGGACAAAAGGTTGAAGCGATTAAATGGCAAAATTCCACATTGTACACACACTCCGACCTCCCTCATTTCAGTTTCGTATACCATTTTAATAGAATCATAGGATCATAAAACAATACACCACACAAGGAGGATATTTAGTCTATCGAGTCGGTGCTGGTTCTCTTGGAAAGCAATTCAGTTAGACCCACCCCCCTGCTCTTGTTTTCACTTCAAATATTGCTCCCATTTCCTTTTGATGCTTACTTTTAAATCTGTATCAGCCACCCAATAGCAATTGCATTCCAAATCTTAGTTACTCATTGCATAAAAATATTTTTCTTTATGTTGCATCTGGTTAGAAACACAGAAAATGTAAAACATTTACAGCACAGAAGAAGGCCATTTGGTCCATCATGTCTGTGCCAGCTGCAGAAAGCTACCCTGCCTAATCCTACCTGCCAGCTCTTGGTCTGAGCTGTGCAGGTTACAGCACTGCAAGTACTTTTTTAAATGCAATAGGTATTGCTGCCTCTACTACCTAGTCAGAGAATCAGTTTCAGGTCCCTACCACCTTCTGTATGAAAATATTCCTCGCCAATTCTTCTACCAATTATTTTAAATCTATAGCCCCGGTTATTGATTTGATTTGATTTGATTTGATTTCTTGTCACATGTACCGAAGTACAGTGAAAAGTATTTTTCTGCGGCCAAGGAACGTACATGGTACGTACATAGTAGACACAAGAATAATCAACAGAGAACCTTGACAAATGGTACATCGACAAAACTGTGATTGAGTAATTATATAAGAAGAGGAAAATTGTTTTAGTAGGTCAGAACACTGATAGGAGGTAAAAGAAAAGGGACAGGGGGAGAGAGATTGCAGAGAGTCGTCATGCTCCGGCGCCATCTTGGATTTGAAGGATCACTGTTAACAGAGATAGGCCCCATCCACTCTATCTAAAGCCGTCATAATTTTATTCAAATCAATTACATTTCTCCTCGCCCATCCCTGGTAAAAAGAAAACAATCTCAACCTATCCAATCTTTCCTCATAACTAAATTTCTCTGGACAGCACGGTGGCGCAGTGATAGCACTGCAGCCTCACGGTGCCGAGGTCCCAGGTTCGAATCCGACTCTGGGTCACTATCCGTATGGAGTTTGCACATTCTCCCCGTGTTTGCGTGGGTTTCGCCCCCACAACCCAAAGATGTGTAGGCTAGGTGGATTGACTGTGCTAAATTGCCCCTTAATTGGAAAAATTAATTGGGTACTCTAAATTTATAAAAAAGAAACTAAATTTCTCCAGGTTCGGAAATGTCCTCTCAAATCTCATCTGTACCCTCTCTAGTGCAATCCTATCTTTCTTACAATGATGTGACCAGAACTGTAAGGGCTACTTTAGCTGTGGCCTAAGTGTTTTACACAGTTCAGCATAACCTTCTTCTTCTTCGGTTCTATGTCTAATTATGAAAAGTATTCCAAATGTTTTCTTGACCAACTTATCTACCTGTCCTGCTATCTTCAGAAATGTGTGAATTGTACTCCCAAGGATCCTCTGTTCATCTAAACTGCTCAGTATCTTACCATGTATTCCCTTGTTTTGCGTCCCCAAGTGCATTACCTCACACTACCTCAGATTGAATTCCTTTTGCCACTTTACTTCCTGATACCTTCCTGCAGTCTTTGGCTTTCTTCCTTACCATAAACCACAATTTTTATATCATCTGCAACCTTCTTAGTCATGCCCCCAGTGTTTAAATCTAAATCATTGCTATATTTCAAGAAAAGCCAAGGACCTTGTTTTGAGCCCTGCAGAACCCTGCTGGAAATACCTTGTGGTCATAAAAAAATTTGTCAACTATTACCCTTTAATTCCTGCCACAAAACCAATTTTGGGTCCTGCTTGCCTCGTGCTCTTGCGCCCCACATTCTCTGACATTTATGACCAGTCTCCCATGTGGGCTTTCTCAAATGCCATGCTAAAATCAAATTTTGACTGCCACAGACCTACAATCCTCGTCGATTCTCATTGTTATCTCCTCAAAAGGTTCAATCAAGTTATTCAGACATGAACTTCCAATAACAAATCCATGATAATTTCCTTTGATCTCTGTCTTTCTACACGATCCTCAGAATTTTTCCCCCAAAAATTTTCTTGTCTCAGAGATTAGGCTGTCTGACCTGTAAGTACTCCATTCCTTTCTCGGTTTTTAAACAATGGTATAATATTAGCAGTCCTTCCTCATCATACCTGTTGCCAGAGAGGATTGTGAAATAATTGTCAGCATCCTAATTTTTTCTTGCTTTGCTTCTCTCAACAGCTTAGGATACATATAATATACTAATAATTTTTATTGTCACAATTAGGCCGACATTAACACTGCATTGGAGTTACTGTGAAAATCCCCTAGTCGCCACACTCCAGCGCCTGGGGAGAATTCAGAATGTCCAATTCACCGAACAAGCACGTCTTTCAGGACTCATGGGAGGAAACCGGAGTGCCTGGAGGAAACCCACACAGACAAAGGGAAAACGTACAGATTCTGCACAGACAGTGACCAAGCCTGGAATCGAACTCGGTTCTCTGGTGATGTGAAGCAACAGTGCTAGGGCTGATAACTTGTCCACCGTCAAAGGTGATAAACCTTATACTACTTTCTCTCGCTATATTTACCACACCCAATATTTCACACTTGTCCTCCTTAACTACATTATTCATATCATCATTTTAGTAAGGACATGGGGAGTCCACACCAAGTAAAACAAAGAAATATAGTTTTATTTACAAAACAATATTTACACTGCCCGGTAGATCCCAAATGGGTTTCTGTTCTGGTCAGTGCCTTACGTTTGCAAAAGTTAATAGAGATCCCTCGGGGGAGCCCATACTCCTCAAGGAACATGGGGACAACCGCAGTTTCAACTTCTTAAATGCCTCATTCATCCTGAGCCTTGGTCTATTCCCAAGGCTGGTGCTTCTTGAGGAGCAAGTGAAGGGGGCCAGGATAACTGCCAGATTTGGAATGTACTAGTCCAAGAAGAGAGTGAAGCTCAGTGGCATCTAATGGGGAAGGGGCGATTTTGATGGCTGTCACTCTCATGAAGTCCCTTGTGTGTGTTGATCATGACGTACTTCCGTAATGATTTATTGAGCTCCAGCTATAGGTAAGTGTAAGTTGCTCATGTCCAATTTTGTAAATGTATAGCTGCTGGCCAATTTTGAATGCAGATCCTCGATGCGCGTTAACGAATAATGGCCCGTATACTCCGCGCCGCAATCGTGCCAGGTGCAGGGCGGAGAATGGGGTGTCGGACCCGCAAAGCCTTCGGGCAATTCTCTGGCGACCGGAGAATCGTCGCCAGTCGCATGTGGCACCGGTCGGGGGCCATTGAAAGAGGCCCCGTGGCAATTCCCTGCGGATGACCGGCCGAGTTCCCGCCAACGTGGTTCACATATGATTCCACCCGCCGGGAGCTTAGAGTCGCGGCTACGGTGGCCGTCTTGGTGGGGTTGGGGGGGATCCATCACCGGGGGGCCACGACCACGGCCAGGCCCACGATTGGGGGCCACCGATCAGTGAGTGTGCGTGATCTGGGTTGGGGGGGCTACTTCTTCAGCGCCGGCCCGCTGTGTGCGTCCGCCATGTTGCGCAGGGCCAGTGCCGCAGGCGGCCGCTGACCGCATACATGGACCCATGGCCAGAGGTGCTGGACTGCGTATCGGCAACCAGAGCTGCGTGGAGCACTCCAGGGCCCTGCAAGCCCTCTTAAAAATGGAGAATCAACTTGGACTTCCGAGAAAAACATCCGGAGTGATTTGTGCCCGTTTTCTCACAGGCGTAGGGACATAGCCCCATTATTGGAGAATCCAGTCTAACGTTCCAGTCTGGTGACATTGCATGTCTCGGCGACCGGCTCTTCGCCCAGAGACCAGAGTCGCCGTGGCATCAGTCCGGGCTGTGGGAATACTACGTGAGGCACAATGCCCCAAAATATTCATCTCCATCCCTTGTATCTCTTGGATGCAGCGGTCAACAGATGGCAAACCTCCCATTAGTGGTTGTAAATGGCAGTGGCCCGAGTTTACTGGGTGGTAACTGGCTGCGCCACCTTTGATTGGACTGGCAAAGAATTTTCCAAATGTACCCACATGGACCTCAGTGGGTCCTGATTCCCCCGGCCAGATTCCTGACCATGTTCCAAGAGAGGTTAGGCACCATCAGAGAGTGATGACCAAAATGCCCAGCCAAGATATTTCCATTCCTGTCCTGTCCCATACATGCTACGTTCCAAAGTGGATGTGGAGCTAGACCGGCTTGAAAGGCTGAAAACGATACACACTGTCCACTTCTCTGAACACCAGTCATGATGGTGCTGAAGCCCAACGGCTCCATCCGACTCTGCGGACATTACAAAATGCAGCTGTGTCTGTCACTGGATTCAAGGAAGTTTGTTACCCTCATTATTTTTTATATAAATTTACAGCACCAATTCATTTTTTCCAATTAAGGGCCAATTCGCCTACCCTGCACATCTTTTGGGTTGTGGGGAAGGAACCCACACATACACGGGGAGAATGTGCAAACTCCACATGGGCAATAACCCAGAGCTGTGATCGAATCTGGGACCTTGGCGCCGTGATGCAACAGTGCTAACCACTGTGCCAACGTGCTGCCCTAGTTTGTTACCATCAATACACACCCGCTTCACTTTGGCGCTCGCTCCACTTGCGTAATCTTCCAGCCGGTAATGGGATACATCTTGTAAGGACTCCCAATAGTGGCAGTGTACCTCGAAAACATCCTGATCCCCTGTTCATCTGACTGGGAGCATCTGGAAAATTTGGCTGATGTTCTCCGGCATTTTGAGGAAGCAGGGGTCCGCCTCCGCAGGGAAAAATGTGTATTCAACGCAACCAAGGTTACCTGTCATCGTCTTGCCTATTAACTCATTTTGACTCAACCAAGCCGCTGTTGTTAGCATGCGATCCTTCCCCCTAAGGGGTCGGGCCGTCCTCGCCCATCAAATGGGTGATGGGTCAGAGCACCCCATCACGTTCACGTCAGGGACATTGGCTGACACTGAGAAAAATTTTGCACAAATCGAGAAAGAAGGCTTGGCAGGAAAACCCACTGGGGCCAGGATCGAGCCGAGGCCGTGCGACTTTCGCCTTTAAGCACCATCACGGTGGGAGACTCAGTGTGCATTGGAATTTAGGACACTTGGACACCAGATGTCTTGTTGGTCTTGTTGGCTCATATCAATTACACAAGGACGCGATCGAACCACCATGTGGATCACATCCAAGGACGTAGCCAAGAAACACTGGATCCGATTCCGGAGGTTTCAGACCAAAACCTTCCCCAGCTTGAACTGACATCTCCATCCCAATCGCCGCTGTTGGTCCCAGATGCACCTACTGTAGAGAACCCTCTCTCAGACGTCGAGGTCCCCG
Organism: Scyliorhinus canicula; assembly: GCF_902713615.1. Classification (NCBI taxonomy): domain Eukaryota; kingdom Metazoa; phylum Chordata; class Chondrichthyes; order Carcharhiniformes; family Scyliorhinidae; genus Scyliorhinus; species Scyliorhinus canicula. The sequence goes on from NC_052162.1 coordinate 48,530,189, forward strand.
AAATGCCAGACGGGGATCCACTGGACACTGATTCCGAGGATGACATGGTCATATTGCCACAGCCTGAGCCAGCAGCATCCACAAATCCGGCCACCACAGCGCCTACGGCTCTTCCGAGACTCTCCATGCGAAGGTGACTCTCCCAAGTCCAGTACACATTCTGCCCTTGATGGGCGTTCCCTGGCTAGGATGCCTAAAGAGCCTGTAGTCCCGGCCACAGACATGGTCATGGACGTATTTCTGGATTTGGGGGTGGGGGTAGAGATAAGGGAGGTTGCAAGATAAGGAAATTTAGATTCCAGATGACCTTCTCTGAATATGAGTTCCCCCGGAACTGAGGAGTGGGTTTGGACACAAAGGGAGTCACAGGGTGGAAAAGTGGAACTGAGACAAAAGCTTCCCCATAATGGTGGAGCAGGCTTGAGGGATCATATGGCCTAATCCTCTTCCTATTTCTTAATTTCTTTTGTTCTTATTACCAAGTACAAGTGGTAGTTTACTGTTAAAAGAGACAAAATGCTGGTGTAAAGTGGCTCATTGGTTTGAGAAGTAAGTTAACAGTTTAGGAATAGAAATACCAGGTCAAGGAGTAATTAATCAAGCAAAGAAGGATTAATCTGGTTCAAGGAATGAATCAGCAGTGTAAAGAATAATTTCCTCATGTTAAGTGAAAAATGCCAGCTTGAGAACACACTAATTAAACCACAGCGCTTCAATCGCTGGATTTGATACCTCCATTCAGGAGATTTACTGTTTGATCATCGACATTTCTCAATGAAGCAATTTATTTACAAATTAAAATGTGAGATACATACTTCTTGTGCCGTATAGTAAATCTGCTGTTAGCTTGTGTCTGCATTCACAAAATCTATTATTATGCTTTGGTGTCAAAGACGTTTATGCACTTTAGTGTCTAAAATTGGCTTGCTAAGCATTGCCAAAGTCAATGTAATGCAAAATAGATACTGAATTTATAGCAGCCCATGAAATGAAGCAAACCCCTCTGTTAACTCAGGAATCCTGGGAACCATGGAAACACCATTATCTCCAAGTTGCGTTCAAAGTCACACAGTTGGAAATATATCTCTGTTCCCTCATTGTCACTGCATCAAATTCCTGGCACTCCCCACTAAATAGAAATGCGGGAATATATTCACCACACGGGCGGCAGTGATTCAAGGAGGTGGCCCACTGCCACCTTGAAAAGGGCAATTAAAAATGGCCTTGTCAGTACACTCACATCCAAAAAGAATGTTAAAGATCCATAATGCACTCTCTAAGCAACAACGCAGTGGATCAGTTAAGCAGCCGAAACAAGTTGAAGTCCAGGCCGCGTCCAGACTCGATAACCAACCCTAAACTGCATGACTTCGATCAACAAAGGAAATATTGCATCTTTGCAAATATGGAAAGAATATTCAGGGAGATTTTCAATTGCTATGTTTTGGTAATACAAACAGAAGCAGGGTGTAAATGAAGTGGAAAATCACCAGCAGAGGTAAGTGCCTGAAAAATGCCAGTATATGTTGCTAAGTATTTGCTAAAAATATTGAAGCAGAGGGTGATTAACACTGCTCGAGAATGTGTTTCAGTTTCATTGGATAATCAACAGGAATTTACCATTCCGTCCACGAAGGCCCCCCTTCTCATCCTTGCCACTCGCCTGAGGTGCGGGGATCCTCCAGTTAAATAACCACCACCAGTCAACTCTCCCACTCAAAGGGGAAAGCAGCCTATGGTCATCTGGGACTTTGGCAACTTTACCTTTTCTTTTAAGCTTTCCATAATGATAACTAAATGACAGCTGCTCAGCACGGACAACAAGGGTAAATAAAGCCAGGATCAGGGGCTTATTCTCAAGCGTAAATGTTCTCCAGCCTGCTGATTCAAAGACTATCACAGCAGTGGTAAGTGTGGCTGGGAACCAAGTGGGAGTCATGCTCCAATCTGCCTTTGCAGCCTGTAGTTATCCAAAGGATTTTTCAATATTCCCATTAAAAGAATCACCATGGGTTGCCAGAAAGCAAGGAGTAAATGGGAGAGGTACAGGAGCCAGAAAGGGTTCCACCCCATTATGTTGGAATCATGGAGTCATAGAATTATTGCAGCACAGAAGGAAAGCTAATTTTCCCCTTGTGTGTGTGTGTGTGAGTCAGCTCTCTGCAATAGCACCTCAGCTGGTCCAGCTAACCCCTGTCGCCCCTTTTACCCGTAGCCCGGCAAATACTCTCACTCCATAAATTATTCAATTTCCTTTTGGAATACATGTTTGAATCTGCCTTCACCACACTGGCAGGGCAGTGCATTCAATATCTTAACCACGTGCTCTTGAATAAAGTTTTTCCACATGTCACCTTTAGTTCTTTCACCTTAAATCATTGTACTCTGGCTCTCCACCTTTCTGCTCAACCTTTTCTCCTCTAAAGAACAGCCCAACCTTTTCCATGTCCCTCATCCCTGGAACCATTCTGATCAATCTTTTCTGCACCCTCTCTAGTGTCTTTATCTTTCATACAAAGCTTCATCATAACTTCCTTTCTTTTTACTCTTGTGTCTTCATTTATAAAACAGAGGATCCAAAATATCTTATGAACCACTTTTGCAACCTGCCCTATCACCTTCAATAATTTGTGTATTTATACACCCAGGCTTATTATCTAAATGGAGAGAGATTGCAGAGCTCTGGGGCGAAATTCTCCGACCCCCAGCAGGGTTGGAGAATCGCCTGGGGCCGCCTAAAATCCCGCCCCCGCCATGGCAGAGATTCTCCGCCACCCGGAAAGTGGCGGCGGCGGAATCTCACCACTCCAATCGGAGAGGCCCCTGCGGTGATTCTCCGGCCCGGATGGGCCGAAGTCCCGCCGCTGGGAGGCCTCTCCCGCCGCCGAGGTTTAAACTACCTCTGGAACGGTGGGCTCAGCGGCGCAAGCGGGCCCCCAGGGTCCTGAGGGGGGGCGGGGGCGATCGAACCCCGGGGGGGTGCCTCCACGGTGGCCTGGCCCGCGATCGCCCCCCCCCCCCTCAGAATCGGGGCCAGTGCCCTGGCTGCACTATGTTCTTCCGCATCCGCATCCGCCACATTGCGCATGCGCCGGTAGTGACGTCAGTGGCCAGCTGCCGCTGACGTCACTGCTGGCGCATGCGCGGACCGGCGAAAGCCTTTCGGCCAGCCCCGCTGCCGGGGGCGCAGGTTTTTTGCACCGGTCTTCTGGTGGCAACCGCTCCGGCGCGGGGCTGGCCCCCAGAGGTGGGGAGAATTCCCCACCTTTGGGGAGGCGCGACCCCTGAGTGGTTGGCGCCACTCCCCTACTCACGCCGGGTAGGGGAGAATGCCGCCCATGAGGTGCAGAGTACCCTTATAGAATCAAAGGGCAGAATCTCACCAAATTTGCCAAGTGTCAGGCTCAGACTGAAAATTGGTGTGTAACTCTCCAGTTGCACAGACCAGTTTTCTCATGGAATCTTGAGCCTCTTCTTAGAACAAAAGCAATTGAATGGGCATGGCTAACGTTGTCACTCTGGTGGGGTGATGCCTCATAGAACCAGGATATTTCTCTAAAGATATCGGGGTGCCCATTATAATGGTCGCAAGCCCACTCCGGGGGCTCCACCATCCTCCGACAATCTTCGCTGGCATAGTCACCCCCACTGACATTCATCGCTGGCAAATCCACCACCTACTCCCACCTCACCCCGCCCGGCAATCCTTGCTGGCATTCCCCCCTTGTCTCATGCTCCCCTCACCCCCCCACCCCTTCACCCCAAGGGTCTCACTAACATCTCACAAGGGTGATGGACGATGGTTGACAGCGTCAGCGGGTCACTTGTCAATGCAGGAGGGTGATGACGACTCGCTGTGTGTAAAGCACTGGTGCTCCTCAGGTTCTACTAAAGTCTGACTCCTGTCTTTCTGCTGACAGCACGCTGACTCCTGGCCTCATGCCTGAGTGTGTCAGTGGGACATTCATTTGACCCAAAGTCATGGAGGTGGGGGCAAGGTTAGGGTTCAGTGAATGATGAGGCTGTAATTGCAATGTGTCTGTCACGGTGGATTTCATGGTCTCTCTACTGTGGCATAGTTTGGAGGGCCTGTAGGAGGATCAGAGTCCAGATGGGGAGATAGACCCTCCCTGTTGGAAAGACAGAGGTGTTGCGGCTTTCAGGTGTGACATTTCTTCATCGTGAACATTATCCAATCTATAACTGCGGTGACTGACCTTATCCGTCCCCATTCTGTGCTCCTATATCTTCTCAATCTTTTGTGGCTCAGTGTTATGCCTAGGTGTCTCACCGGAATGTATATCAGAGATGGAGGCAGCCTGCTGCCTTATGCTCCCTCTGGCCTGTGATGCCTTTGGTGGGTGTCCTCTGAAGGGCCAAGACCTGGAGGGCCCTGGCCGACTTCTGGGTGTCATTGGTGTCGCCTGCCACCCTGTTCTACCCACTGCCTCAGAGATGTACTGGTGCCAGGAGCGGTGGCGGACCCAGAGGGGCTGGCGCCTGAGTTTCCTTGGTGGGAGGCCCAGGATGGGCTCCAGTACTCCCTCCTCCCTTGGGTGCTTGTGGGCTCCTGCGTGACTCCATGGGTTGGAGGGACAGCGGGTGTGAGCTCCAGAACCTGGTGCTGCCGGTCTTGGAGGCCCGCCATTGCTGGCACCGTGGTGGCTAATCACTCAGCCATGGTGCTTTGAAAAGAGGAAAAGAAACAAGAGGCTGGCACGTAAACCAGTCTTTGATGCGGCTGGCAACAGCTCGAATGATCACAGAGGTGATCCCGTGAGGGAGGCACAATGATCTGTGCAAAAGAGATGGACACTGGCCAAGCATATCATGTTCATGGACACCCTAGTAAAACTCATTCAAATTGTGAGACAAATATCATGATTGTATAAAGTTAAAAGATCATTGTTGCTTGTAAACAAATTTTAATGTTTTGTGAGGAAGGGGGAAGTGGTGATATGCCTAAAGGCAAAATTATAGATGGATGGTGTGTGACCTCCAACCAGTAGGTGGTGGTGCAGACACACCATGCGTTCTCAAAACCATGGTCATAGTGATCAGGGACTCCCATGTAAGTGGAGACACATCCGGCCATCAGCAGGTGGTTGGTGTCTACACAGTCGTGTCGCCTGGTGAAGGTCGTTGACCTTTTATCCAGCAATGGAGGCCAGTCCTCCTGGTCACACACCCGGCACAGACAGCCACCACCATCCTGTCCCAGGCAGCACTGTTTGCCCTTTGGCTGACCCTCAGGGGAAGAGGATGTCCCTCCTGTTGAGGAACCTACCCAGATCTGCATCCCCAAATCTTGGGCTCGGTCTCCCGGGGACCATTATTGCGAGCTGGCTGGGTTTGGTAAGCGCTGCTTAAGTGCTGCTCGACCTTGTTAGCGGGGGAGGGTGGGCGAGCGTGGTGCCGGTGAATCGGCTGGTGAGCCTTCATTTGCAGTGAGAAGCCCGTGGAACCTCATTAAGTGGACCAATTAACGTTAAATAGCGTTGCCGGCCTCGCTGGGACGTGCGGCGGGAAGCTTGTGGCAGTTCCTGCTCGCTACCACACTTAGAAATCTTTCCAGAGAATCGTATCCTTAGTCATTTTTGCACCCAATTTTACAGCCTCTTATCAATAATACCATCTATAGTAAACATTCACATCAACATATTTAAACCCGTTCCCACAGACACTAAAGCCAATTTAAAGTAATAGTCCCTACCATAATGTCAGGAAATTAATTACTTCTTTTAAAATACACGTGTTCTGTCCTACAGATATGGTCAATTAATTAAATCTAATAATGCATGGTTTTGTACGGTGTCATCCTAAGTTCAAGGTGCTGAGCTCAAACGTTTTGTTTATTCTTTCAAAGCTGACAAAAAAAACTTTGATTATAGTGCCATTAAAACAAATACACTTCCTTGAATCCAGACTTTTCAGTACCTTTAAAGTAATTAAGAAATCAAGATCAATTCCTTGTTAATGGCTGCTAACCTGATCCCTGCCTGCCCGAATTGTAAATTGTTGTACTAATAAAATTCAAACTGAACTGCTTAAAAGGTTAAATCCATAAATGTGATTTCAAACAATTAAAGAATCCTAAAAAGTAGTAGTTTTATCGAAATCCTACACTTTGTACAACTTGCTTATTACTCCCCCCCGCCCGCTCCAACCACCCACCCACCATCCAACCATGCGAGGTCAGGAGTCATACTGCCATCAGGAACATTATGGAGAAGACCATCGACATTCTCAAGCAACTCATTAGCGACCTCGCTGTCTGGTGAGCTGACACATGAACTGTCCTTTCTCCTGGCCTGGCAGCAGCCCATTTATGTGGGCTTCACGATGTGCAGACCTCGGGCGGGATTCTCCGACGCCCCGGGGGGTCAGAGAATCGCCCGGGGCCGGAGTCAATCCCGCCCCCGCCGTGTCCCGAATTCTCCGCCCCCCAAGATTCGGCGGGGTTGGGAATTGCGCCGCACCAGTCGGCGGGCCCCCCGCGCTGGTCGACGGGCCCCCCCGCAGCGATGGGCTGAAGTCCGCGATCGGGACCCACCAATCGGCGGGCGGGCCTGTGCCGTGGGGGCACTCTTTTTCTTCTGCCTTCACCATGGTCTTCACCATGGCGGAGGCAGAAGAGAACGCCTCCCCTGCGCATTCGCCGGTATGACGTCAGCAGCCGCTGACGCTCCGACGCATGTGCGGACTTACGCCAGCCAGCGAAGTCCTTTCAGCTCCGGCTGGCGTGGCGCCAAAAGCCGTTCACACCAGCCGGCGGAGTGGGAACCACTCCGGCGCAGGCCAACCCCTTCAATGTGAGGGCTTGGCCCCTAAAGGTGCGGAGAATTCCGGGATTCTCCCCTACCGTGTCCCGGCGTGTTGGAGTGGTGTGAACCACTCCGGCGTCGGGCCGCCCTAAAGGTGAGGAGAATTCCGCAGCTTTGGGGCAGCCCGACGCTGGAGTCATTCACGCCACTCCGACACACCGGGACCCCCCCGCCCCGCCAGGTAGGGTAGAATCCCGGCCCTCAACTCTGCACTGCACTTTAAGATGCATGCAATCCCAGTATCTGAGCTGGTGGCTGAAACTAACAGATCAAGTGATTGTGCTCCTTAAAGTTCTGTAGCAGCTCTCACTTCTACTCATGAAGCGGTACTGATGGGTCAGGCAATAGTTTTGGGGCTCCTGAATGCAGAAATGTGGAAAGGAAAGGTTATGGGGAGGGAAAGAGGTTAAAGAGAAAGCAAGAGGTCCATACTCACAATATCTGCACTTGCACTTCATGACATAAGGAGTGGTGGTGCAAGAGAAGGACCATAAGGCAGGAGCATACTGATGTGTTGGGTAAGCTGGGTCTGCGAGGACTGCATTTACTGCAGCAGTGAGAGAAACAGGCTTCCAACACTTGAAGAAATGCAACTCGATTTTATTGAATTCTTAACTATCATACATACTTTAACTGTGGGTTGACACTATGCTGACCTGACTGGAGACCTGAGGCTAACCTGACCAGGCTACCTTACTACCACATGGTGTATGTTCTAGTTGTTGCTCACGAGCTCGGACTGTCTCAGAGGCTGGATCCTGAGAGAGCAGGAAAACTAGTGCCCTCTGGCTTTATAGTGGCCGTGTCCTGTCTGGTGATTGGCTGCTGTGTTCTGTGTGTTCACTGGTCATCCTGTGTGTCATTCACTGCCTGTCTGTGCACCATCATATACCTGTGTGTATATTATGACACATAACACCATCCTGAATGTTCTCCGTGTGTGTAAGGCCTCATTGGCCCATGATGCAGAGCATTGCCGCATCCATAGGACTCAGCATTCCATTCTCCCATGGTTCTGTTCCATCACCTGTTCCATCCTCCATGGCAACGTCTCCACAATCAGAGTCTCCTTGCCAACCAATCAGCACTCTCTTCTCGTACAGTATCAATTTGTTGATCTCCTTTACATTGTATTCTTGTGGATTTCCTGATCAGTGCAAAATGGAAAGTTTTGGCAGAAATTGTCTCTTTTTTCAACACCATTTGTTATTTGTTAGTTTGTGGGACCTTGCTATGCAAAAAGAATATTGTCATATTTCCCTGCAATGCAACAGTCACAAAAGTTCAGGAAATACGTAATTGGTTGCGAAGCACTTTCTTATGTTCAGTGCACTATGTAAAGGCATATTCCTTTTTTGCACTGAAGCTAATGTAAATGGAACAAATGGCCTCTTCTCATTACAGTGGCTGTTCCCCAATCTAGTGCAGCAATACCCACTTACATAGATGAACGGTTAATGTAATCAAAGTCCCATGTTTGACGCACTCTCTGTGAATGCACTTCTTCACCTCTTTGTTGAAGGCACGAGATTAGGAAGCTACTCAATATTTCATCCAAAAGATAGCAGCATCTCCAACAACACACTGAGAAACTCCGCTGGGAGACTGCAGAAAATATTTTAATTGGGTGACTGAGAGAAATGTGCTATGATCAGTGACATGATTGTAAAACAGGTGGAATTCCTGATCCATTATATTGATAGTAGCATAGCTGCTGAGGAGTGTCATAATATACATCTATGTATATAATGGAGTGCAGACAGGCAGTGATTGACACACAGGATAACCAGTAAGCACACAGAACAGAGCAGCCAATCACCAGACAGAACACTACCACAATAAAGCCAGAGGGCACCAGGTTTCCCGCTCTCTCTGGACCCAGCCACTAAGACAGTCAGAGTTCGTGAGCTAGTCAGTGCAAACACCATGTGGTAGCTAGTAAGTCTGGTCAGGCTAGTACTAGGTCTCCAGTCAAGTCAGTATAGTGTCAACCCACAGTTGAACATGTATATTAGTTAAGACATTAAATAAAATTGTGTTGTATCTTATCCAGTGTTAGAGGTCTGTCAATCGCTACACTGCATCAAGTGCAGTCGATGTCGACCCAGCCTGCCCAACACATCATGGTACCAGTGAGTGGTACTGCAATTTGACAGACCTACCTTGAGTGAATCAGCGTTGACCAGCAAGCAGCCATCCGGTACCCTCCTCTGCAGCTCCGCATCGCCGGCATCCTCGGTTCAAATTGGATGATCTTCAAACAAAAGTTCCACCTATATATCGAAGACACCGACCTCCAGGCCGTATCGGATGCCAGGAAGATCGCACTATTCCTCTCCACAGCGGGGACCACGCCATCCACATCTACAACTCCCTTACATTCGCTGAAGGTGAAGACAAGACGAAATTTAAAACGGTCCTGCTGAAGTTCGACAGCCACTGCGACATTGAGGTGAATGAGAGCTTTGAACGGTACATTTTCCAGCAGAGGCTTCAAGGAAGGATGAACCTTTTCACTCCTTTTTGACCCATCGCCGCATCCTCGCGCAGTCATGTAACTATGACTCGACAGCTGATTCCATGATCCGGGATCAGATCGTTTTCGGGGTCCACTCCGATTCCCTTCGCCAACAGCCCCGGAAAGTCAAGCAGCTCACCCTCACCATCGCCATCGAACATGTCCACAAACATGGTAACAATCGGTACTCCCACATCAGGGTGACAGAGAATGCAAAGCTAGCCTCTCACAAGGCGGAACGGGTGCAGGCTATCGCACAAACGCAGGGCCTAAGCATCGACGAGAGTGGCCATTTCGCGCGCTTTTCACGGGCTTCTGCGCATGCACTCCACGACCGAGGGGACGGCAAGACGAAGACCAGACTGCGCAGGTGCTAATGTCATTCGACCGCACTGCGCATGCACGATGGCGCACTGAACGCGCTAACGTTGGCGTCATGCGTGTCCAAATTGTGGCTCCACCCACTTAAAGCGGCAATGTCCAGCAAAAGCACGACGGTGTCTACAGTGTGGCAAGCTTGGCCACTACGCAGCCCTTTGCAGATCTGTTCCACTGCACAGCAGCCAGCGATCCCAGCCATGGCGCAGAAGTGTCCGTTCAGTACAGCAGGACATGCCAGACTCCGATCCTGACTGCCCATCAGATCCTGACGGCGAGTGCCTCAAATCCCCATACCAGGTGGGCATCATTACGAAGCATGCGCTGCCTTTCTCAAAGATGGTGAAGCACCTCCCGATCCTCAGCGTAGATCCCGACGACGAGTGGTGTGCTGTCCTCACAGTTAACAAGGCTCGCATCCGGTTCAAACTGGGCACTGGCACATCGGCGAACCTCATTTCGAAATCCGATCTCAACACCATCCGCGTCAGACCAAGTATTCTTCCACCGGCCTGCCAGCTCCTTGACTACAATGGCAATGCCATAGCTGCCAGTGGCCCGTGCCAACTTGGGGTGTCCAATAAGTTGATTAAAGTGACGCTGCGGTTTGAGATCGTCGGACCTGACAGAGCATCCCTGCTTGGTGCTCGGGCCTGCAAGCTCCTGAACCTGGTTCAGCGAGTCCACATCATATCATCGTCACAGACGACGGCCTCATTTGATGAAAACTTCTAGGCTGATATTGATGACCTCATCACGCAGTACCACAGCGTGTTCGACGGAATGGGCACGCTCCCATACCGATACAAAATCCTGCTCAAACCGAACGCCACCCCTGTAATTCACGCACCAGTCGGTGCCGGCACCCCTCAAGGATCGCCTCAAGCAGCAATTACAGGACCTCCAGGACCAGGGCACCATATCAAAGGTCACAGAACTCACAGACTGGACCAGCTCCATGGTCTGCGTCAAGAAGCCGTCAGGGGAGCTTCGGATCTGCATCGACCCCAAGGATCTGAACCGCAATATCATGCGGGAGCATTACCCGATACCAAAACGTGAAGAGTTGAGTGAGATGGCCCATGCCAAATTCTTTACGAAGCTGGACGTCTCCAAGGGATTCTGGCAAATACAGCTGGACGCATCCAGTCGCAAGCTGTGCACATTCAATACCCTGTTTGGTCGCTACTGCTGCAACCGGATGCCCTTTGGCATAATTTCTGCCTCAGAGATATTTCACCGCATCATGGAACAGATGATGGAGTGTATCGAGGGGGTGCGAGTGTATGTTGACGATGTCATCATCTGGTCCACCACTCCCCAAGAACATATCGCTCGCCTCAAGCAGGTATTCCAAAGAATCCATGAGCACGGTCTCCAGCACAACAGGGCCAAGTGCTCGTTCGGTCAATCAGACATCAAATTTCTTGGTGACCACATCTCACAGCAAGGCGTGCGGCCAGATACTGACAAGGTTTCAGCGATCAATGCCATGAAGATCCGGAGGACAAGAAGGCAGTCCTCCGCTTTCTTGGAATGGTCAACTTCCTCGGGAAATTCATTCCCAATATGGCGTCCCACACCACAGACCTCCGCCATTTCGTCAAAAAATTGACGGAATTCCAGTGGCTGCTCGCGCATGAGAAGGAATGGCGTGAGCTAAGGGCGAAGCTCACCACAGTCCCAGTTCTGGCGTACTTCAACCCAACCAAGGAGACCAAAATATCCACTGACGCAAGCCAGGACAACATTGGGGCGGCACTCCTCCAACGGGATGACTCATCGTCCTGGGCTCCAGTGGCGTATGCCTCCAGAGCCATGACGCCCACTGAGCAACGGTACGCTCAGATTGAGAAGGAATGCCTTGGCCTCCTAACGGGAATCAACAAGTTTCACGACTATGGGCGGGATTCTCCCCTACCCGGCGTGACGGAGGGTGCCGGCGTAGGGGAGTGGCGCCAACCACTCAGGGGTCGCGCCTCCTCCAAAGGTGGGGAATTCTCCCCACCTTTGGGGGCCAGCCCCGCGCCGGAGCAGTTTGCACCGGTAGACTGGCGCAAACACCCGGCGCAGTCGGTAGCGGGGCTGGCCGAAAGGCTTTCGGCGGTCGGCGCATGCGCCGGCAGTGACGTCAGCGGCAGCTGGCCGCTGACCTCACTGCCGGCGCATGCGCGATGTGGGGTTCTCCTCCGCGTCCGCCATGGCGGAGGCCGTGGCGGCGCGGAAGGAGAAAGAGTGCCCCCACGGCACTGCCCCGCGGAGTGAGCGGGGGGCCCTGATCGCGGGCCAGGCTTCCGTGGGGGCACCCCCCTGGGTCCGATCGCCCCCCGCCCCCCCCCAGGACCCCGGGGGCCCGCTCGCGCCGCTGAGTCCGCCGTTTCTGAGGTGGTGTACACCTCGGCGGCGGGAGAAGGCCTCCCAGCGGCGGGACTTCGGCCCATCCGGGCCGGAGATTTGAGGTAAGTTTAAAAAAAATGAAATCCCGCCGGCGCCAGCTGTTTTCACAGGCTGCCGGCGGGATTTGCACAACGCCGGTTTTTTACCGGCGGGAGAATTAGGAGACCTGCGGGAGCGGAAATCACGCCGCTTCCCGCCAATTCTCCGACCCTGCGTGGGGTCGGAGAATCCCGCCCCAGGTCTATGGCCTGCCAAAATTCACAGTAGAGACGGACCACAGGCCATTAGTCCACATAATCCAGAAGGATTTAAATGACAAGCCACCTCGGTTACAGCGAATCATTCTCAAGCTACGCCGCTATGACTTTGAACTTGTCTACACGCCAGGCAAAGAGCTCATTGTCGCAGATGCCCTTTTCAGGTCCATTACCACACCTTGTGAACAAACTGACTTCATCTGCCACATCGACGCGCAGGTGCAATTGTGTGTCACCAACCTTCCGTCCTCTGATGAGAGGGTGATCCAGAGTCATGAGGAAACAGCCAAGAATCCTCTGCTACAGTGAGTGATGCAGCACCTTACAAATGGCTGGCAGAAAGGACAATGTCCCCAGTTCTACAACGTCAAGGACACGGTGGTGGACGGCATCCTCATGAAGCTCGACAGGATCGTGATTCCTCAGAGCATGCGAGCTATGGTGCTCGGCCAACTCCATGAGGGTCACCTTGGGGTCAAGAAATACCGACGCAGAGCTCGGGAGGCAGTCTATTGGCCAGGCCTCAGCCAGGACGTTGCCAACACGGTCCTCCTGCCCTACATGTCAGAAATGTCAGCCAGCTCAACCCAAAGAAACTTTGCAGCAACATGAGATAGTGACCTCTCCATGGTCTAAAGTCGGTGTCGACCTTTTCCATGCAAAGGGGCGTGACTGTCCTCCTGGTCGACTACTTCTCCAGTTACCCAGAAGTGGTGAAACTGACCGACCTCACATCGAAGGCAGTGATCAAAGCCTGCAAAGAAACGTTCGCCAGGCATGGGATACCGCTCACGATGAGTGACAACGGTTCCTGTTTTTACAGCCACGAATGGTCTGATTTTGCACGGCTATACAACTTCCGTCACGTAACCTTCAGCCCCCGCTACCCGCAGTCAAACGGGAACACCGAAAAAGGGGTCCATATTGTTAAGAGGTTGCTATGCAAGGCTGCAGACTCAGGATCCGACTTCAACCTGGCACTGCTAGCATACAGGGCCACCCCGCTGTCCACTGGGTTGTCTCCAGTGCAGATGCTCATGAATCGCACTCTGAGAACCAGGGTTCCAGCCGTCCATGTTCCAGACCTTGACCACCTCACGGTCATACAGAAGTTGCAGCAGTCTCGGGCCCAACAGAAATCAACATATGATGCTCATGCCACGGATCTACCTGAGCTGGTCCCAACTGATCGTGTTCGTGTACAGTTGCCTGATGACGGCTGGTCAGCCACAGCTGTGGTGGTCAAGCAAGTGGCCCCAAGATCGTTCCTTGTCCGCATGGCTGATGGCTCCTTGCTACGGCGTAACAGACGGGCACTGCTTGGAGTTCCACGCCCGCCACCTGACCGAAATGCCCCGCCACCCACAATGCTTCCTCCGGACGTGCACTACCACGAGGCCATCGATCTACCAGCAATTCTGCCGGCCCCTGCGACCACCGCATTGGCACCGATCCCGCCTATCCAAGTGCAGGCGGCCCCTGATCCAACCGTGCGGCGATCAACAAGAATTTGTCGCCCGCCACAAAGACTAAATTTATAGACTAAACTTTTGTACATCTTGTTACCTCATCACTTTGACCTCTGTAAATATTGTTTTATCGTTTCATCTGCCCTATATCTGCACTAGCGACACCTTCCTATGTATATAAGTTCATTTGAACACATTCTGTATGTAGTCAGACACATATACATATCCACACACACACGCACCTTAATATTTATTATCTAAAAAAAAAGGGGGGAGATGTCATAATATACATCCATGTATATAATGGAGTGCAGACAGTTATATTGACACACAGGATGACCAGTAAGCACACAGAACAGAGCAGCCAATCACCAGACAGGACACTACCACTATAAAGCCAGAGGGCACCAGGTTTCCCGCTCTCTCTGGACCCAGCCTCTGAGACAGTCAGAGTTCGTGAGCTAGTCAGTGCAAACACCATGCGGTAGCTAGTAAGTCTGGTCAGGCTAGTACTAGGTCTCCAGTCAAGTCAGTATAGTGTCAACCCACAGTTGAACATGTATATTAGTTAAGACGTTAAATAAAATTGTGTTGCATCTTATCCAGTGTTGGAGGTCTGTCTCTCGCTACACTGCATCAAGTGCAGTCCACGTCAACCCAGCCTGCCTAACACATCAAGGAGTACAATCTTGACCTTTCTTTCCCTTGTAAGCTTCTCTGATACTTCAGTGTGAAGGACACTATAAAAGATTTGTTGTGTTTGAGATTGTTGCCAGCCTCTGAATCAAGTTATATTCTGAATGGTGGTGACACCCAATATCAGGAGTAGTGCAAGACAAGCAGTAACAAGTCAGCAGCCCATTTTACAGCCCTCCTGATTTACTTTTCTTTACAGTCAACAGGAAGAAGATTGGACCGTGTGTAGAAGAATCGGTTGATTCACTTTTGCCATTTTTGCACCAGCGTTGAAGTCAAATTTTGCCCCTTTTGCATCTGCTGGAGCTCTGAAATGATTGGGACTGAAGTTGTGTAAAACAGAAGTGTCAGTCTGATCTGACTGGAGACTGACTTCAGTTTAGGCACATTGGTTGCTGCTATATAAAGCTCAAGAAAATGTTCCATTTTATAGAACTGTCATCTCTCATATTAAGGTACATCAGGAAAATATCAATATCAATTGAACATGCAGCAAATGATGACAATTTCTGCACACCTTGCCCTCTCCTGCCAATACTAACTGTCGCCATAGATCAATCATAATATATATTCTTGGAATCTGGCTCGGTTTCCATCAAGCAGCCAAAGAGAGTGTCTTGGGATGGACAATTCTTCTTCAAAGTATCTCTGTATTATGTCTCTGTGTTACAATATAAGTATAACAAACAGCTTGTGAGAGTCCTGTTAAACTGACACCAAGCTTTACTCTGCCTCCTACACGGTTTCCAAGGCTGCCAATGTACGATTTTGCCCTCTGTCCGGCATGAACATGTGGGTGAGGTAAAATTTTGTCCTTGTGAAATAACACCGCTTGGGTCACTGTCTGTGTGGAGTCTGCACATTCTCCCCGTGTCTGCGTGGGTTTCCTCCGGGTGCTCCGGTTTCCTCCCACAAGCCACGAAAGAAATGCTGTTCGGTAATTTGGACATTCTGAATTCTTCCCTTGTAACTATGGGACAAAATCTTTGGCCAGGATTCTCCGACCCGATGTCGGGTCAGAGAATCTCGGGGAGGGGGGGTCGAGAATCCTACCCCGACGCTGGCTTCACCATTCTCAGGCCCGTTGACAGCGGCCCCCCAGGGATTTTCCGGGCCCCGATGGGCCGAGTGGCCGACGTGTGTAGCTCAGTCCCAGCGGTGTGGATTATTCACCTCCCATACGGCGGAACCTGGAAGGTGAGTGTGCGGGGGCCGTCCTAAAGGGGGGGGAATCCGACCTCGGGGGGGGGGGGCCCGCGATCGGGGCCTACCGATCGGCAGGCGTGCTGGTTCCGTGGGGGCATATTATTTCACTCCGCACCGGGCCCCTTTGGGCTCTGCCATATTGCCCGGGGGCCAGCGTGGAGAAGGGAACCCCGGTGCATGCGCAGAAATAAGCTGGCCGTTCAGCGCATGCGCGGACTCGCATGTGCCTTTCCTTGCCAGCTGGAGTTGTGGGGACCACTCCAGCGGAAACCTAGCCCTCTAGAAAGGTGCGTATTCCTCACTTTTGGGGGCCGTTGACATCGGAGTCATCGGCGCCAGTTTTCAGGCAAGCGTTGGAATTATTAGAGAAACCCACCCTTTATCTTTGACATTCCAGGCTGGTTGCTGTGCAGTAAGATTTCCTGAGGTACTAATGGGGGTAGTGTACGTTCTGGTAATGGAAGATAACTTAAGGCATCTGTGTTGACAGTGTGTGCCCCTGGTTGGTGTTGGAAAGTGTACTCATAAGGAGTTTTGGGTGTTCTCTATGACCGTGAGTGCGTAGCTTTGTGACTACTCTCTGTAGTCCTCCAGGGAGTTTTCCCATCTGTTTCTGATGTCTCGCAGCCATTGACCCTGTGCCTTATCTCTCATGTCTGATTTTTGACTTGGCGGCGTCCCATGAGCGCCGTCCATGGGGAAGCTGGTTCTCCTTTATCAAGGTCATCCTACGCTGAGGAAGTTGTAATCCCTGGAGCTCCTGGGTCCCTTTCTCTGGATTTTCATGGGATAATGCCAATTCAAATGGCTCTTTGAAGGTCCCAGGTAGGTTCTGCCAGCAGTTTCCTCTGGGTTGCGACATTATTTATGCCGCATACCAGTCGGTCCCGAAGCATCTCTGGGAGGGACAGTCCATACTCAGTGTTACGCTAGTTTCTGAAGTCTTGTCAGGAATTCCTTTGCTGATTCTCCGGGGGTTCTTCTGGCTGTGTTGAATTTATAATGTTGCAGTATCACAGGTGGTTTAGGGTCACAGTGGTTCGCTATTAGGTCTATGAGTTCAGTAAAGGATTTTGAATCCAGGGCTGCCGAGAAAGTCAGGCCTTTAATGATTCCAAATGTTGGGGTTCCGCCAGTGGTCAGGAGAATCACCTTCTTTAAATTTTTGCCTTCAATGCTGTTTTCCCGAAAGAAATATCACATTCTTTCGGCATACTGCGGCTAATCTTCCTTGCCCATGTCATAGGGCTCTAGTTTGTCAAAGAGCGACATTTAGGGATTTTCTTCATCTTTTCTTACTGGAATCACAAGGCTGTCCAGAATTGTGTTCTTGTTCCTCATTGCCATTTTAGTAATGCACAAAGGTTAATTTTGTTTATTTATAACTCAACAGTAAAGCCACTACCATGGCCTACAACAATAGCGCCCCAGCCCGGGGCTACCATAACTGCTGGTTCAGGTGAGGGCCGGCATTTAAAGGGCTGAGTTGACGAGTACAAGCTGGGCAGGCCTCCACCCATTACCAAGGAAACTGGCATTCCACAAGTCCCACGGAGAGATCTATTAGTAATCCCCCAAGATCCTCGCAGGGGTAATTGCAGTAACTATATTTACACCAGTCGATAAGGTGGTTCATCCTATTTGATGGGAGGGCTTTATTGGTTCCCAATAAATAAAATGAAGCAGGTCATTTAGCTCTGCCGGAGGCATGCATCCTACCAGATATGAACCAAGAATTCAAAACCAGAGCTCCAATTTCCACTCAGTAGGAGCAGAGTTTTAGCCCTGCACGTTGACTCTTGAAGTAGGAATGCTACCATTTTTTTTGACACATTTTTTTATTCAGGCAAATATAATTTTTAGCAACAGTTTTCAAAAGGAAAAACCAACAGAACAAATAACACCCACCCAACCAACAACCAAACTCAGCCAACATGGCTTACATACACAGTTCCCTCGTCCCCCTTCCCCAGTAACTATTTCCCACTTCAACCAGCCCCCTCCTGCTTCCCTCAATTACCCCCCCCCCCCTCCCCCCGGCCAGGCTTAAAGCACCTCCAATGCATTTCTCAAGTAAAGGGACCAGAACTGTGCGCAGTTTCCTCTGGGTTGCAGTCTCCAGATGCAGTCTCACGAATGCCCTATACAGTTGCAACAGCACTTCCCTACTTTAATACTCTGCTCCATTGGCAATGTATGTCAAAATTCAAAAATGTCTCCCTTATTACCTGCTGCACCTGCATACAAATTTTCTGTGATTCATGCACAAGGACACCCAGATCCCTCTGCACTGAAGCATTTTGAAGTTTCTCTCCATTTTGATAATAGGTTGCCGTTTTACTCCTCCAACCAAAATAGATGATCTCACACTTATCCGTGTTAAATTCCATGTGCCAAAATTGGGCCCACTCAACTAACCTATCCATATTCATTTGCAAGTTCTTTATTTCCTCATTGCAACTTATTATCTCACCTATTTTAGTGTTGTTTGAAAATTTGGCTACAGTACCTTCTATCCCTGCATCCAAATCAGTAATATATATTGTAAATAGTTAGGGCCCAAGGACCAAAGGCTGTGGCACACCATTAGTTACAACTTGCCAACCAAACAAAGACCCATTTATCCTCACTCTTTGCTTTCTGTTGGTTAGGCAATCCTCTATCCAAGCTCATATATTACCCCCAACCCCATGGAATCCTACCATAAGTCTTAGGCTTTTGTGCGGCACCTTATCAGATGCCTTCTGGAAGTCCAGACACACTAAATCTCCAGGGCCCACATTATCAACTTTGCTTGTTATATCTTTGAAGAATGCCTGCAAATTAGTCAAACATTCTAACAAATGCAACTTATCTCTACTACCATTTCCTTTAGGACCCTGGCCATCAGGACCCATTTTTCACATTAATATTTGAGCCACACACTTACCTCTTTAATTTTACTGACCCTTTGCCAATTAGTTTGTGGTTCAGGTAGCAATCTGGAGATTATTACTTTTGTGGTTCTGTCTTTTAATTTGGCACCTAGCTGCTCATATTCCCTCCGTAGAATGTCTTTTCTCATTCTACCTATATCGTTGGTACATACATGGACCATAACAATTGATCTTTTCCCTCCTACGCCAAGTTCCTCTGCAGCCCAGATGCGATATCTTAACCCTGACACCAGGTAGGCAACACATCCTTCGGGACTCTCAATCCTGGTTGCCGAGAACGGTGTCTATCCCTGACTCTCTTTTCACACACCCACTTGAATGACTCCCTGTACCACTGTGCTATGGTCAGTTTGTTTATTCTCCCTGCAGTCCCCACTCTCATCCACACAGGGAACAAGAATCTCAAACCTTTTGCACAAGGGCAAGGGCTGAGACTCTTGCAGTGCTACCTCTGGGATCCCTTTACCTGACTCACTTGCAGTCACACCCTTCTGTCTCTGACCACTAACCAAATTCACAGTAGTTAATCAAAGGAGTGTGATTGCCTCCTGCAACATCCAGGTAACTCTCCTCCTCCCTGATGTGTCACAATGTCTGAAGATTGGACTCCAACTCTTTAACTTTGAGCCAAAGTTCCTCAAGCAACCAACATTTGCTATAGATGTGGTCAATATGAGCCACGGGAGTTCCGAATTATCTGCAGTAATTCTCTGTGACAGATCTGTGCAAAAGTCAAAAAAGCAGGTGTGATGTAAAGCACAACATCATTTTCCTGTGGACAACACAAAATGATCCCTATTGTCAATTAAAGGAGCACATGTGCAAAGTCAGATTTGTGCCAATGGTGCAATTATCATTCTCAAATGATCATTCAGCATTTAGGTAGGCAGTGTTACAATGATTTTACATGTGATGATTGTGATAATGCATGCATCAAGACTTTTGATTTGAGTTATAGTGGAGAATGCTGTACACAGAAGCATGATCAGCCATGCAAGACCAGCATATCGAAGGAGTTAGCATTTTCCGTTGCTTCATTTTTAACTGCTTGTCTGACAGTAATTAATGACATGCATATGTGGACCATGAGTTTGTCAAACTATTGAATGGACTAATATTGTCACTATCCCTGAGGTGTACCATTTTTTGTTCCCACATCCAGTCCTCGGTATTATAGGTAGTGCACACAATCTTTAGTATGACATTTCATTCTATCAGACATCTTTTCCTGTTGATTTTTGTAGAACAATTCCAGGGAGGAAACTCTCTTTCACTGGACCTTATCCAGCAGCACCTCCAAAATAACTATCAAATAAAGGTTTCAACAGTCGTGCATTCTTTCACTATCCCATAGACTCTGTGAGCTGAATTTTTATGCATCTGTTGTCTTATTATAACAATTATTTACTGCATAAGACACAAGGCACAAATTGCTTTGAAGAGATTGTGTAAACTCATTGTGAGTTTATATATTAAGGCTCGGCACATGAAAGCAATTATACTTAGATATGAAACATTTTTTGACAAATGTATTTTATTGGGTTTTTCGAACATGGGCGCGATTCTCCGCTCCCCACACCGGGGGCGGGATTCTCCGACCCCACGCAGGGTCGGAGAATTGGCGGGAAGCGGCGTCATTTCCGCTCCCGCAGGTTTCGTAATTCTCCCGCCGGAAAAAAACCGGCGTTGTGCAAATCCCGTCGGCGGCCTGTGAAAACAGCTGGCGCCGGCGGGATTTCATTTTATTTGCACTGACCTGAAATCTCCGGCCCGGATGGGCCGAAGTCCCGCCGACGTGGCCACGGGTCACGTCGGCGCAAATCAGAGTTGATTTAAAACGGCGTCAACCATTGATGATGGTTGACGCCGTTCAGTGTCGGGGGTGGGTTGAGGCATTGGGGGGGGGGGTGGGTTGCGGCCATCGGGGGGTTGCGGCCATCGGGGGAGTGGGTTGCAGCATCGGGGGAGTGGGTAGCGGCCATCGGGGGAGTGGGTTGCAGCATCGGGGGAGTGGGTAGCGGCCATCGGGGGAGTGGGTAGCGGCCATCGGGGGAGTGGGTTGCAGCATCGGGGGAGTGGGTTGCAGCATCAGGGGGGTGGGTTGCGGCCATCGGGGGGGTGGGTTGCGGCATCGGGGGAGTGGGTAGCGGCCATCGGGGGAGTGGGTAGCGGCCATCGGGGGGGTGGGTTGCGGCCATCGGGGGGGTGGGTTGCGGCATCGGGGGGGTTTGGGGGCAGCGGCGGGCAGAGAGGGGGGGGCGACGGTGCGTTGGCCCCGGAACACACCCCCCCCCCCAAATGCCGGAACACACCCCCCCCAAATGCCGGAACACACCCCCCCCCCCCAAATGCCGGAACACACCCCCCCCCCCCCAAATGCCGGAACACACACCCCCCCCCCCCAAACGCCGGAACACACCCCCCCCCCCCAAATGCCGGAACACACCCCCCCCCCCCAAATGCCGGAACACCCCCCCCCCCCAAATGCCGGAACACACCCCCCCCCCCCCCCCAAATGCCGGAACACACACCCCCCCCCCCAAATGCCGGAACACACACCCCCCCCCCCCAAATGCCGGAACACACACCCCCCCCCCCCCCCCCAAATGCCGGAACACACCACCACCCCCCCAAAAGCCGGGTCTGTCTCTCTCCTCCTTATCCTCCAAAAAACGCCGGGTCTCACCACTTCCGCAGCTGGTGAAACTGACGCGTATCGCGTCAGTCAGCTGCTAGCCCCTCCGGGAACGGAGAATAGCGGCCTTCAAGAAGGCCCCGGCGCCGGAGTGATTGACACCGATTTTTCTCGCAGGCAACCCGCGTTACGAAGGGCTACGGAGAATCCCGCCCCGGGTGGGAGAATCGCGGGAGGGCCGGGCGACTAACGACATGCCCCCCCTGGCGCCCCCCCCGCGATTCTCCCACCCCTCACTTGGAAGAATCGCCGCTCGCCGTTTTTCACGGCAACCGCCGATTCTCCGACCCAGATGGGCCGAGCGGCCTGCCGTTCGCGACCATTTCACGACGCCGGCAACCACACCTGGTCACTGCCGTTGTGAACATTGCGCCAAAAGCTGGATTGAAGCTTGTGGGGGGCGGAGAGGGGAGTGAGCACCACGCCTGTGCTCGGGAGGGCCTGGCCCGTGATCGGTGCCCACCGATCGTCGGGCCGGCGTCTCAAAGGGACGTACTCTTTCCCCTCCGCCGCCCCGCAAGATCAAGCCGCCACATCTTGCAGCGGAGGGGAAGACGGCAACCGCGCATGCGCGAGTTTGAGCCGTCAGCCGTCGTGACGTCAGCCGCACATGCGCGGGTTGGAGCCAGCTGACGTCACTTAGGCGCCACTTTCGCGTCACTCTCGGCGCAACGGCGTCAAGGCCCGGCGGCCGAGAGTGACTGAGCGCCGCTCGTAGCCCCCCGGGTGGGGGTGAATAAAGTGAGAGGAGCCGCCTCCGAGGCCATCATGGAACTCGGCCAAGTTCATGACGGCCTCCCCGATTTTTCGCGGGAGCGGAGAATTCCGCCCACGGTGTACACAAATTAGAGAAAAAAGAGAAGATAATACAAAAAAGGATAAAAACAACAACACTATATAATTAACAAAATCAGGTAAATAAAAAGTAAAAAAAACAAGATGTGTGGGGGGTAAAAACTTGGAAAGTGTATATACATCGAGGCACTGGAGAGACAATTGCAGTATACCTGTATACATGTCTTGTGTATTCTTCCTTTTTTTTTAAACAAAGAGAGTACATACAGCACCAGTAATACAAAATAGATCTGGATGGGGGTGGCGCCACTGATGTTGCTTGCTTCTCCCGGTCGATTTTCACTGTTGTTGTTGTGTGTTTGTCTCTGCTTTGGATGTTTGTCGTTTCTGCCTCCTGTACTCTCTTACTCTCTGTTGCTGTGTTTGTCATGGTCATAGTAATTTTCTGTGCTCTCCTTCCAGTTCGTGTTCCCTAGTCTTTCACCCCCCCCCCCCTCACCCTCCTCTGGTTCCCCTCTATTGTTCTTTGTCCCTTGTCCTTCCTTCTTTCCCCTCCTCTCCCTGCCCCCATCTCCCCTTTCCACTCCCTCTCTCCCTCCTCTTCCTCTCCCTCTCTGCGTAGATATAAAACTTGAAAACATCTGAGCAGTCAGCATCAGTTCTCCTAAAGCTCTAAGAATCACTGGTCCCTCGGGGTTGATCTTCACACACCACATGGGCTTACAAAAAGTCTATCAAACCATCAGCTTAATAATGACACCTTGCATTCCCTCCTCCAGGCTGTCATCAAATGGCTGGAGGTTCTCCTATGGCATAAGAGACTTTCCTGTCTAACAAAGAAAGCCTGGGTGAAAATGACAGGAGAGATCAGTAGCCATGGGCACATCCCTAGGACCTGGCTACAATGGAGAAAGAGTGAGTGACCTTCTCCACTGTGCAAGAATAAGCAGACATTAGGGTAGACTGCTGCCAATACACCAAATACTGGAGAGTCCCAGTCATTTAGAATTGGACAGGAAGGGTTAAATGAGAACACCACAGAAAAAGGGCACAAATCTCAAGAAATTGCTAGTAGTAAAAGAAAAATCACAAATCACTTGGGGAATAAGCTTTTAGTGTGTCCTTAGAAAGTACTGTGGTCGTTTCTGTAGTGCCGAGCAATGCTGACAGCCTAATTTATATTGGCAGGATTGCTGCATATACAGCAGAAATGACAGAAAAATTGGGATGTAAGATGTCACAGCTTTATTACCTGTATTGCCTCATTTAAGCATGTTCATTCAGTTTAGAGCTGGTGCTTTTCTGTCCCCGGGACGTAATGACAGCTGCTCTGCTCCCCACCCCATTTCCTGTCTCCTCAATACTTCAAAAAAACCATGTAAAATTAATTGGGAAATCATGAGCGTTGAATCTGCTCACCCTTCCAATCTCACCTTTAACTATTTCTGCACCATTGATAGAAGATATATATATTTTCTTCCACCGTAACTTCCTTTGCATTTATACCTGTATTAAATTCCATCTCTCACCTTAATGCCGGGTTATGGATTTCATAGATGAGAATAGAATGTTTACAGCACAGAAGGAGGCCATTCAGCCCAATTGTCCATGTTGGCTCTCTGCAAGTGCAACTTTGCTAGTCCAACCCACCCACCCTTTCCCCATTGCCCACCATGTTTTTCTCTTTCGATAATTGTCCAATTCCCATTTGAGAGCCATGGTTGAATCTGTCGCTACAACACTCCATATGCAAACCAAAGAAACATATTTTTAATATCATGGTTGTTTCTGTGGCCAGACAGTTTAAATTGGTGCCCTCTGGTTCTCTTTTAGACCCCTCATGATTTTGAAAAATTCTGTCAAATCTTCTCTCAACCCTCTTTTCTCTAAGGAGAACCACCCTAGCTCATCCAAACTACCCTCACAACTGAAATCCCTCATCCCTGGAATAATTATTTCATTAAACCTTTCACAATTCATAATATTTACCAAATCTTGTTTCATTTGCAAATTTTGGAATTGTGCCCTACATAATAGTGTAGATCATTCAAAAAAATGTCCTTATACTTACGCCTGGTAAGCCCAACTATATGATGTTCCCCAAGTCTGAAAAACAACTGTTTAGCATTACTCCATTTCCTAGCCAACTTTTGTATCCATGCTGCCATTGTCCCATTTTATTCCATCAATTTCAACTGTGATGACAAGCCTGTCGTGTGGAACTTTATCAAAAACCTGTTCAAAGTATATGTAAACACATCATCCACATTACCCTTGGCAATCCTCTCTGTTGCATTGTCAAACATATCAATCTAGTTAGTTGAACACAATTTGCTTTTAATACATTTGTTTTCCAAACATTAATGCTAAACTGATTGATGAGAAGTTGCTGGGTTTATCCTAACACTCTTTTTTGAACAAAGGTGCAATATTTGCAATTCTGGCACAATTTCCAGATCTAAAGAGGATATGAAGATTTTCACCAGTACCTCAACGATTTCCACCCCTACTTCCCTCAGCATCCCGAGACGCTTCCCATCTAGTCCTGGTGATTTATTGTCTTTCAGAACAGCCAGCCTTTCTAATACACCTCTTTACCAATTTTTAGTCCATCCAGTATCTCAACTAATTTTTCTTTCACTATGATTTTGGTAGCATCTCCTACCTCGGTAAAGGCAGGTGCAATGTGTTCATTGAGTACATCACCCATGCCTTCTGCCTCCATGTTTTTGCCCTCCTTTTGATCCCTAATCATCCTCCGCCCTCCTCGTACTACCTTTTTACTATTTGTATGTCTATGGGAGACTTCTGAGTTCCCTGTTACATTAGCTGCCAGTCTCTACTCTACTCGTTCTTTGCCTTCCTTATTTTCTTTTTCACTTCCCCTCTGAACTTTCTATATTCACCCTGGTTCTCATTTGTATCAGCAACCTTACATTTCATATGCCCCATTTTTGGCTTCACCTATTCTGTGGGTCATTGGACATTTGACTCCAATGAACCCTGGCTTTAGTTGCTCTACCTTTCTGCTTCATGGGAATGGACCTCGACAGTACCAGAGTGATTTCCTCATTAAAGGTAGCCCATTGTTCCCTTTGACAGATTTGACTCCCCATTTTAAATTTCCAATTATCCCACAACAGGTCCATTCTCATCCTATTGAAATCGGCTCTCATTACATTTAGAATATTTACTCCAGATTTCTCCTTGTCCATAACGAACCTAAACCTTACTGTTAATTGTATCCCAGATGGAAGTATGAAACTTGGCACAAATCATTTTCTTGACAGTAGATTTATTTACAGAATGCAGTAACGCATATCCCTGCTTCCTATCTACTAATCTAATGTCCCAGCAGGCTCCCTTTGCACTCATTTGAGAAATAAACAAATTAACAAATCATTAACCCCTTAAAGGGGCATTGTTACAAAGTCATATTTGAAACAAACCTTATTGAAACTAAATTACAACGTAATTTTGAAGGCGATGATGCTGTTGACCCTAACCAGGAAGGCAACAAATATACCTGTCTGTTCTACTCACTGTAGAATCCCCTATCAGTATTACTTTTTCAATCTTTCCCATCACTCCCAAAACAGCTGGACTGCTCATGGTGTTGTGTACCTGGCTCTGGTTGCACACTTGTATCCACAACTGAATATGAGTTGGAAAGTGTAATGCATGGGCACTTCTGCATTATCTACCTGGTCTTCCTTGATTGGCTGGCTGTCACCTATTCATTCTCTGCCTCAACATTTCTGACTGTGGGGTGACTACATCCATAAATACATTGCGTACATAACTCTCAACATCCCGGATGCACTGCAGTGATGCCAGCTTCTGCTTATGCTTTGATCTCTGGAGTTTTAGCTGGGCCAACAATTGATACTAATAGTCCATTACACGAGAGGTATCCTCGAGTTCTCACAAGGTGCAGGATGTGTACTCTATGGGACTGATGCACCCTGCCTTGCCTCTATTCATTAGACTTTAAAAAGTAAACAAAGATTTATGTTTCGCTCATTTTTCAAGATCATAGGCTGTTTCCTCTGACTTGAAATTCTCCACCTCACTTTTGCCAAATTATTTTTGAGTTTCTGTATTGAATTTGCAAATATGGAACAACAACCATTCAACTTAGAGTATGTCCATTGCAACAGTACTTCTCCAACAAATATGCTGTTTACTTACTGTCAACCAGTTTATACATTTTGTTTTCAATTCCATCACGTTAAGTTTATGTAACAGCTTTTTCAAATAAACTTTGTCAAATACTTTCTGGAAGTCCAGGAAAACTGAATCAAAATGGTTTTTAGAGTCCATTTAGAATGCAACTGTGGTAATACAACCACTGTAGATATGTGTGCTTGCAGTAGGGGGATGTATTGTCGTACCTGTAATACAGGTTTCTCCGGTAAGCCCCTGCCAGCTAGCTCCGCCCACAGGAAGCTTGTGTATAAATATGCGCTAGCTTCACTGAGATACTATTCTACAGCCGCCGCCGGAGGAATAGCATCTCACAGCAATAAAGCCTCTCTTGTACTTCACTCGAGTCTTTGTGTACAATTGTTAGCGCCACAGCAACCTTCTGTAAAAGTTATCAGATTGGTTGGAAACAATCTTGACTTTTGGATGTTATGATGATTTGTTATCTGCTAGATTATTATACAGATATAATCCACAAGTTTAAATGATTGATTGCATGATGTAACCAGTTATTAATGTAAGACGAATGAGTCTGTAGTCTCCGAATGAGAAGCAAGATTGTACTGGTTTGTCTCCAATCCAGCAAGATCTGTGATGCCAAGCTCAGTCTGTTCAGCATTGAATAGTACTGTTAATATTTCTATGTGTCTGAAACTGTAAATGCATTCAGTGTAAAGTGATAAACATGTCACTGTGTGATACTTTAATAACATGCTTGCTTCCCCCTGATTGATATCTTAATAAGCAGCCAATGGTGAAACACAGCGTGATACCTTTTTAATGCCAGAAAAATGGCCAATCAGTTCTTTCTGTGATACTCCTTGCTATTGTATCTCACATTGTTATTGTCCCTATTTTGTATGATATATATACACATGCCTGATGGGGTGAGATAGTGAATGAATTGTAGATAATGTGAATGTTAACAGCAGCCAGCATTCACACTCTGTAAGACCAATCACTTAATTGCCAACTAAAATGCTATGATTGATTTGTTTCACATCAACCGGTAACATACCATATCTTGTCAGGTAGGATTTAAAGCTTTAAAATTACTTTAAGCCAGGAGCCAGCTTTAAAAGTTTCTACAATGCCAAGACGAGAGGGGAAGACAGAGAAAGAAAGTGGAAAGAAAAGGACTAAATTCTACAGTGGTAGCTGAATTCCTGCGCCTGAATTCTCAAATGAAGGGTGATCCCACTATAATAGGCGGTGGGACTTGTTACTGCATTGTGCTTACTGTAGCCAATTAAATGGAATCCCCATGGAGGTTAGAAGTGACCCTTAATTAGCCACTTAAATGGCTCAATTGGACTCCAGTTGGGTGGCATGTTTGCTATCTTTCCCACCATTGGCAAAATGGCATGGCAACGGGAAGCCATGGGGTACGCCTTCTCGCACGATTTTGCCAGCCACCCCGCCTCTCGACCTGTCCACATAGGGCTTCTAAAATTCAGTTAAAAGAGACAAAGGGAGAGACAAAGAAAGAGAGAAAATGACAGAAAGTAAGACAGAGGATCAAAAGTATCAGCTTGAACAGTTTCTGACACATCAATGTTTCACCTTGTGTTTGGGATGGAGATGTGGGCTTGTCTGTTTCCTTAAGAAAGGTACTTTAGACTATAGTTCATAAAAACATTCTTATTTATTTACACATCTATGTCCATCTCAGTAAATCTGCTCAAGGTTGTATTTCTGCTTTCCTCCAGAGTACAATTACTTGTGACAATTGCATCAGTTACATCAGCAGCAACATGTGCTTCTGATGTTAACCCTTTTACAACTCTTCTCAAGTCTTTATTCCAACTATATACATCCTTAGAACTGCTGAAAAAAACATTTTTGGCTTGCACTCACCAGGTCATTCACAAGAATATCAATGTCAGGGGAAATCTGGGGCGGGATTCTCCTATCCGGGGACTAAGTCCCCACGCCGGTGGGAAAACCGGCGCGAACCAGTCCGGTGTCAACAGCCCCCGAAAGTGTGGAATTCTCCGCACTTCTGGGGGCTAGGTGGACGCTGGAGGGGTTGGCGCCGCGCCAACCGACGCTGAAGGGACTGCGCGAGTCCGCACATGCGCCATAGGGCCGGCGTGATCCCGCGCATGTGCGGAACTGCCGGCGTGTTCTGGCGCATGCGTGGGGGCTCTCTTCTCCGCGCGTGGCCATGGCGGAGACCGACAGGGGCCGGCGCGGAAGGAAGGAATGTCCCCACGGCACAGGCCCACCCAGATCGGTGGGCCCTGATTGTGGGCCAGGCGATTCCCCCACGCCCCCCCCCCCCCCCCCCCCCCCCGAGGACCGCCCCAGCCGACTTAGCTGCCAGGTGCCGCCGTGTGGGACCATGTCGAATTCATGCCGTCGGGACTGGCCAACGGCCCCCGACCGGCGTGGAGTGAACCTCGCCCCGCCCACAAACTGGCGGCGGAGAATACGGCAGCTGGCGTCGGGACGGGATTCGCGCCGTCCCCGGGGATTCTCCGACCAGGCGGGGGGTCGGAGAATCCCGCTGAGTAACTTTATACTGACTGAGAAGAAACTGCTGACTAGGTGGCAAGAGGACTCTGATTGGATGAAGCATTTCCAAGGAGAATACACCAGTTAGATGTGACTGACTGTTAACTGCCACCCATTGTTTGAAAATTTTAAGTTGGCAGTTTGACTCTGTTTGATCAAGGCATTGCCCTGAATAATCAACCAGTGAATGGCTAGCACATATTTTGTTTAGTTGAAAGAGAAACAATGGGCGGGATTCTCCGATCCCTCGCCGGGTCGGAGAATCGCCGGGGGGCGGTGTGAGTTCCGCCCCCACCGGCCGCCGAATTCTCCGGCACCGGAGATTCGGTGGGGGTGGGAATCGCGCTGCGCCGGTCGGCGGCCACTCACAGCAGCAAACCATGGCAATTCTCAGACCCGTGATGGGCTGAAGTCCCACTGGTTCTTTGCCAGTCCCGCCGGTGTATATTAAACTAGGTCCCTTACCGGCGGGACCTGGCGGCGTGAGCAGGCTCCGGGGTCCTGGGGGGAGGGCGCAGGGCGATTTGGCCCCAGGGGGCCCACCGATCCACGGGCGGGCCTGTGCCGTGGGGGCACTCTTTTTCTACGCACCGTCCGTGTCAGCCTCCGCGATGACTGACGCGTAGATGGACCCACCCCTGCGCATGCACGGGGATGACATCAGCAACTGCTGATGCTCCCGCGCGTGCGTGGACCCACGCCGGCTGGCGGAGTCCCTTCGGTCCCAGCTGGCGTGGCGCCAAAGGCCTTCCATGTGGGGCGCAAACCAGTCCGGCGCCGGCCTAGCCCCTGAAGGTGCGGAGGATTCCACACCATTGGGGCTGGCCGATGCCGGAGCGGTTCATGCCACTCCGTCCTGCCGGGACCCCCCGCCCTGCCGGGTACGGGAGAATCCTACCCAATATGTGTACGTTTTTGTGCTCTCAAGGGAGTGCAGCAAAGGTTTACCAGACTGATTCCAGGGATGGCGGGACTGACACATGAGGCGAGATTGACTAGGTTGGGATTGTTGGTATTGTCCTCGCTGGAGTTCAGAAGAATGAGGGGGGTCGCATTGAGACTTATAAAATTCAAACAGGATTAGACAGGGTAGATGCAGGGAAGATGTTACCAATGATGGGTGTGTCCAGAACCAGGGGGTCACAGTCTGAGGATTCAGGGTAAACCATTTCGGACAGAGATAAGGAGACATTTCTTCACACAAAGAGTGGTGAGCCTGTGGAATTCATTACCACAGGAAGTAGTTGATGCTAAAACATTGAATATATTCAAGAGGCAGCTGGATATAGCACTTGGGCAGAATGGGATCAAAGGCTATGGCGAGAAAGCAGGATTAGGCTATTGATTTGGATGATCAATCTTGATCGTGATGAATGACGGAGAATGTTCGAAGGGCCAAAGGGCCTCCTCGTGCTCCTATCGTCTATCTATGTATGTATCTATGATCCTTCTGCTGCAAAGAACAGGGTCCCTGTATATTAATTTATGTAGCTTTCAATATATCCAAATGCCCCATACTGTGAACTTGACTGACAGTCTTAAATTTGTTGTCAGCGTAATTTTTAGCACAGTGAGGATTATTTAGCAGATGTTTTAGCTGGTTTTTGGCTGGTTTAGCTGGTTTGACTGGTTTAGCTCACTTGGCTAAATCGCTGGCTTTTAAAGCAGACCAAGGCAGGCCAGCAGCACGGTTCGATTCCCGTACCAGCCTCCCCGGACAGGCGCCGGAATGTGGCGACTAGGGGCTTTTCACAGTAACTTAATTGAAGCCTACTCGTGACAATAAGTGATTTTCATTTCATTTTTCTATAGCAGAATCACATGTAATGTTGGACACTGGGGGCTCGGTTCAGTGAACTTCACTTTAAGTCTGCTGTCGGCATATTTAGTGGGATGTTTCTCGGTAGCTGCAGTGCTGAGGAATATGCTGCTATCCAACGGCGGTTTGCCATTTCTTTTGGCCTCGGATGTTACCCTCTGCTCAGGCTGCACTTAGAGTGATTTCCTGCTGACAAGATTCAGCTTGCCAGCAGGTAAGGCTCCTGACAGATCGAGGCGGCCCCAATCTTTCCCTCCTCTTTCTCCCCCCCCCCCCCCCCCAATCCTGGGGAGACCCCAGGAAGGCCACCTCACCCCCCCTTCCCTGGGTGGCAAGGCCCCCCCCCCTCCCCCCACCATGCCTGACACCTGGCAGTACAAACCTGGGACCCAGGCATCCTGACAGTGCTAATGCCAGGCTGGCAGTGCGAAGGTGCACAAGTGCCATGGGGTGCCAGGGTACCACCGGATGATTCGCGATCGGCCTGGTGTAGAACCTAATTTGCGGCTCTCCCACGATTCACCCATTGTCACTGACAATGAATCACTGTGACACTGAATCACGCCCTGTGTTTTGAGTTTTGCAAGCACAGGGTTGGTTTGGTACGGTTTGTACCTTGTCCATTACAAACAATGGAAGGGTCATGCTTTTTGATATGATATGGTACACCTACATACATAGTATAAAGTGGCACTGAAATTTAAATTCAAATACCACATTACTCATGAAAGGCAGAACATCTCTATGGCTTAATGGCAGCATCCTGTTAGTGGCAAATACCCTCATGTTACTCCTGCATAGTAGCAATGCGAAACAGCTAGCTTCACCTGTTGCTCAAATGTTTGTGAGATCTTGTCGTTCCAGGGTACTCTGAGGTAGACTGAGCATTTTTCAGGGCTGAAAGTAACCAGTTCAGGAGTTTGCGTAGTAGACAGCACAAAATGATCTGGCCAGGGTAACCATTAACCTGCAGAATGTCTTTAATGCGTCCTATTTCAGCATCAAGCTTTCATGGTGAACAATGGCTTGGGGTCCTATTTACAAGCTTGCTGATGAGGCCAATTTTATAGCATGTGGAACTATTACAGCTTTCAAAATGCCAAAAGAGCTTAAATCAAGTGGTGATGCCCATCGATGAATCATTTTCAGGTTAACAATCAGTTTCTCTGCCTCTGGTAAAAATCCATTATTCGCCTTCGGAACTAGATGGTGGATATTAGCACCTTTGTAAGAACAACAAGTTTTGATTATTCTTTCTTTCTTATAAACCCAGGTTGAGGAGACAGATCATCTGTTGGCCCCTGGTTTTATTGATTGTAGGGTCCACACACAATGATAGGTGTGAGATTGTATAAGGATGAGGGTTGAGCTTTGTGCTGTAATTGTTGTTGGAAATTTCCAGAACTATAGCCAACTTTCAAAATCATGTGACCTGTAATAGCCATGACTTTGGTTCAGAAAAGTCAATTTCTGAATAAGCAGAAAGCAAAGTTTGATTTAAACAGTTTAAGTTACCTTTCATGTCTTATGGATAAGGTACAATTCACTTCAATCCACCTGAGTCGTAATCAGAGACAATGATGAATACTTTGCCTTTATACTCAAATAAATAAATTTTCTGGTTCTGCCATGGTCTCAAAGGAAAGATTGAGGGTACCAGTGGTTCACTCAGCTGTTAGCCACAAATTCTAGATTAACTCCTTAATAGAATGACTAATTCCTGGCCACCAGACTGACTGCTGGGCTCTTGTTTGACACTCATTACCGGAGACTTAACAACCACTGAGAAGAGGGTATAGGATATTAAACTACCATAATGACAGGATGATGAAAACTTTCAAATAAAAGAGGATTGCCAGAGAGGATGGTCAGATTAAACTCCGAACAACCCAACACTGTCCCCGTTATCCCTTCCATGACGGTAGTGTATTTATTTGGAGAATTTTCAGTCAAAGTATTTTAAGGATGACCAGTAAGTCATTAACGACTAAGAAATCATCAATAATTATGAGATGTTTTCCCTGTTCGAAATCTGATGCAGTGCTGGGTTGTTAGGAGTTTAATCTGACCACCCCCTCTGGCAATCTTTTTATTTGGATGAATTCATCATCTTGTCATTAAGTTTGTTTAATACCCAACAGCCTCTTTTCAGTGGCTGGTAAGTGTCTGGTAATGAGTGAACTATATGCTTCTATTTCTTAAATGAAATTTAAACCTCCCTGTTTGACTCCTTCCACCGGTACTCTTGATGGTGCGTGTGCTGTCATCTGGTACTTCTCTGAATGTACTCTAGCATTGAATTGTATCTTATTAGTTTGAGTTTGAAGCGTTGAAAACTATGCATTTTTGTATTCTCCTTCCGGTTAAGTAGAATAACCAAAGGCCTGTGGTAGCTTTCAATTTTAAACCTTAATCCAATCACATAATCAGAGAATTTCTCACAAGCCCATGTTGCTGCCAACACTTCCTTTTTATCATAGGCTTTGAAAATTCACATTTTCTGTTCAATGTCAAGCCTGCTTCCTATAGAATTTGAGGACTGCTATCTCTTTCTACAGGCATGTTATTCTCATGATAAACCATATATTAGCATGTAATCCATATGACATATTACTCCTTCCATGATTTCTGGAGTTTGAGGCATTGTTCTTTGGAATATCCCTGCTGTAAAAAGCAATTCCGAATGGCAACCTGTTAAAACAGCCATGACCGGAAAACATTATAAAAGTGGCTGATAGTCTAGATTTAGTGAGACTTTCAACCTCTGATGCCATAGGGTGGACCTCACACTCTACTGATTTGTTTAATTGTGTCAAGTCCTTGCAGATTCCAATTGAACCATTCACAATTGCCGCAGTGACTATTCCAGAACATCTCTTCATCGATAATGATTACTGAAGAGATAACCCCCTGCTGTTAAATCTGGTTAATCTCACTCTTGCCTTTTTCTAAGAATGGATGAGGGCGTTTCCTCAGTGTAAAAAGTTAAATTGTCTTAGCATCAGCTCTAAGGGTTATGTGATATTTTGTCTTCAGCTTTCCTAAACCTGAACATAACATTGGGAATTCAATCCTGAATATATTATTGGACTGCTCTTCAGCAATTTCATAAACTTTGTGAATCAGCTTCAAAATAAGCATGCTTTCCTGCTTAGAAATGATCATTCTTGGTTCTGTATGAATAAAAGGGTTGCCAAGTGTTGACCTATTTCTTTCAGTATAGTCCCTCCTGGACCTTATAAATGGATGGATGATGAATATAATGTGACATTTTTAAGCCAAGCTAGTTTATCATGTAAGACTGAAACACCTATACCTGTGTCTAATTTAAACTGTGTGGTGTATGTCAACTTATAGCTTAATGTTCCAGTAATTATTTTCTGTTGGTCACTTCCCCGTGGAAAGGTATTTGCTTCTTCTGTGGCTCTTTGACGTCTTGATTTTGATTTGGCCTTGTTACTTTCTCTTGATTCTTGCGGGCTACTTGTATTTTAGATCATCAGACAATTTTAAAATATCCTGGGTGGGATTCTCTGTCCTGCCAGCCTCGTTTTCCAGCGTGGTGTGCCCCAACCGGCAGCGGGATTCTCCGTTCCCGCAGCTTGCCAATGGGATCCCAAACCATCGGGAAACCTACTGGCTCGGGTGCACTGCCAGTGAAGCAGAGGATCCCGTCGATGGAGAATCCTGCAACCTACCTTTCCACAGTTGTGGCACTCTGCTGCCTCCTTGCACATTATTCCCAATTGTGTGGGATTTTCCTGCCGCAATGAGAACATTTGAAGATGGCGGTTGGTGTGCTTTTGTAAATTTCGCAGACTTTGGCTTCAATCTGCTTTCTCTTTACTGTCCAACATATTGAGTAGCCCTACTCCTGCTTTTGCAAAGGATATCACTTTCCCCAAGAACAACCACTCTCTTTCACTACCAAAACTCTATCTGTCGCACTGTCTGTCCTGCTTTTGTGATCTTCCCTCATTTGCAAGGGATCATTCAAGATTCCAATTGAACCATTAGCAATTGATCTTCCCTCGCTTGCAAGAGATCTGATAGAGTTTCATATAAGATGCCAACTGCCATGCAATTATGTATTAATTCATCTCTGAGGGTCCCGTAGTGTAATTTTTTGTTAGTCTGAACAGGTCATTTATGAATGAATCCATGCATTCACCTGTTATTTGTTTCCTTGTATTAAATATTTACTGTTCAATTATTTTTTTCAAACACTGAAGTGCGCACCAAAGGACTTAATGATAAGAAATTGAAGACTCAACATCTCCCTGTCTCAGTATTTCATCATCTTCAAAAGCTCCTACTGCATAGATTAAAGTACTGACCTGATCCTTTTACTCCTTTTTGTGCAAACTTGGAGATATTTTGTATCTGGAAAATCTTTCTCCAGTTGTCCCAGTGTTGAGCCTTATGAGAGCCTCTAGCACTTTGGAAAGATTCTTGGAGCGGTAGTCATTGAATTACAGAATACAATAGTGCAGAGGAGGCCCTTCAGCCCATCAAGTCTGCACCGATGCATGAAAAATGCCACCTACCTACCCAATCCCATTTACCAGCACTTGGCCCGTAGCCTTGAATGTTATGATGCTGCCAAGTGCTTATCCAGGTACTTTTTAAAGGATGTGAGGCAACCCGCCTCTACCACCCTCCAGGCAGTACACTCCAGACCATCACTATGCTCTGGATTTGTTGTTGTTTCAGTAGTTTGACTTATAGATTGTGATCTGTTCTCACTGTTGCCTGGACTCCTGGTCTGTGTCTCAGCTTGCACCTGATGCACCCAGGATTCTCTGAGTTCTCAGATAAGTCTTCAATCAATTTTATTTTTATTCTTTTTCCAAGGATCTGCAGGTCTGTCAGGTCTGAATTCTTCACTTCGGGGCAGCACAGTGGCACAGTGGTTAGCATTGCTGCCTACGGCACTGAGGACCCGGGTTCGAATCCCGGCCCTGGGTCACTGTCTGTGAGGAGTTTGCACATTCTCCCCGTGTCTGCGTGGGTTTCACCCCCACAACCCAAAGATGTGCAGGATAGGTGGATCAGCCACGCTAAATTGCCCCTTAATTGGAAAAAATAATTGGGTTATCTAAAAAAAAATTTAAATAAATAAATATGAATTCTTCACTTCGAGTTTTTCTGGGCCTTTTACTTGCTGTCTGCTGCCACCATGTTTTGTTTTGTTCAGGGTCTAGATGGGAATCGTTAGGGTTCATCTGTTTCCCTAGAAACGCTTACATCAGGATCATGAGCTTCTGTTATGACCAGGTGAGAGGGGATGAACTGGCTCCCCTCTATTCAAACTCGTCGGTTGGGCACAACAAAGGTTTAAGTTTCTTTTTCACGACGAAATAACTAAAAAAAAAAGGGCAGCACGGTAGCACAAGTGGATAGCACTGTGGCTTCACAGCGCCAGGGTCCCAGGTTCGATTCCCCGCTGGGTCACCGTGCAGAGTCTGTACATTCTCCCCATGTCTGCGTGGGTTTCCTCCGGGTGCTCCGGTTTCCTCCCACATTCAAAGATATGCAGGTTAGGTGGATTCGCCATAATAAAATTGTGACCAAAAAGGGTAGGAGGGGTTATTGGGTTACGGGGATAGGGTGGAAGTGAGGGCTTAAGTGGGTCGGTGCAGACTCGATGGGCCAAATGGCCTCCTTCTGCACTGTATGTTCTATGTTCATTCAATTATGTTCATTTTCCAAATCAGAATGCTATTAACTGTTTGAGCTTTAAGCAATAAGGCACCAATCAAACAAATTTTATTTGAGAAAAAGAAAGCAAATTTATTAACCACTGAACTCGAAAAAAATAAAAATGAGGCAAACTCAAGCATTTGACCCTCATGCAGTTATTTGGGGGGCACGCACGCACATGTGCACGTATACACATGCATGCAGACATGCGCATAAGTGCCACACGCCCCACGCACATGCACACAGACAAGTGGCGTTCGAGTCCGAAAAAAATGTAAAATAATACAGTTAATTGCCCCTTGACACATTTATTTTAAACTCTGTGGCCAATTCTAGTAAACTGATTTCTTGGATGCGGTCCATTGTAGAAAATGTTTCAATTATTATGAGATCTCTCTTTGCTGGTAGGCGTCTAACAGACTTCGGTACATAGAAGGTACATAGAATCCCGACAAGCGGAGGGAGGCCATTTGGCCCATCGAGTCTCCACCCACCCTCTGAAAGAGTACCTTACCTAGACCAATACCTTGTCCTAACACCGTATCCTCGCCTAACCTGCACATCCTTGGACACTGAGGGGCAATTTATATCATGGCCAATCCACCTAACATGTACATCTTTAGACTGTAGGAGGAAACCGGAGCATCCGGATGTAGTTCATGTTCAAAATGAATACTTTATGTCAGTGTTCATTCGTGAGAGGGCCAGTGTGGGTATAGGAATCAGGAAG
The DNA here is from genome assembly GCF_902713615.1 of Scyliorhinus canicula. NCBI lineage: Eukaryota > Metazoa > Chordata > Chondrichthyes > Carcharhiniformes > Scyliorhinidae > Scyliorhinus > Scyliorhinus canicula. The sequence continues at coordinate 48,567,335 of NC_052162.1, forward strand.
ATGGACTTTAATAAAATTAAAGAGATTAACGTAGACAGAGTGGAGGTTCTGAGTGGTCTGGCAGGCTTAAAAGTAGACAAATCTTCAGGGCCAAATGAAATGTATCCCAGGCTTCTGAGTGAGGCAAAGGAGGAGGAAATAGAAAGGGCACTGGCAATAATTTTCAATTCCTCTCTGGCTACAGGTGAGGTGCCAGAGGACTGGAGGAGAGCCAATATAGTACCATTATTCAAGAAGGAGGAAGGGATAAACCAGCAAACTATAGGCCAGTCAATCTAACCTTAGTGGTGGGAAAACTATTGGAAGCATTTCTGAGAGACAGAATTAACCTGCATTTGGAGAGATAGGGATTAATTAAAAACAGTCAGCATGGTTTTGTTGAGGGGAAGTCATGTCTGACCAACATTTTTTTAAAATTTAAAGTGCCCAATTATTTTTTGCCAATTAAGGGGCAATTTTGTGTAGCCAATCCACCTACCCTGCACATCTTTGTGTTGTGAGGGTGAGACCCACGCAGACACGGGGAGAAAGTGCAAACTTCTCATGGACAGAAACCCGGGGCTGGGATCAGTGGCAAATGGAATTCAATCTGGTTGAATGTGAGGTGATGCACTTTAGCAGGACAAACAAGGCAAGGGAATACATGATAAATGGCAGGACCCTGGGTAGAACCACGAATCAGAGGGATCTTGGTGTATATGTACACTGGTCCCTTAAGGTAGCAGAGCAGTTGGATACAGTAGTTAAGAAGGCATATGGTATACTTGCCTTTATTAGCTGAGGCATTGTGTTTAAGAGCAGGTAAGTTATGCTGGAAGTGTATAAAACATTGATTAGGTGACAGCTAGAGTATTGTGTGCAGTTCTGGAATCCACATTATAGGAGGGATGTGATAGTATTGGAAAGGGTGCAGAGGAGATTTACCAGGGCTAAATCGCTGGCTTTTAAAGCAGACCAAGGCAGGCCAGCAGCACGGTTCAATTCCCGTACCAGCCTCCCCGAACAGGCGCCGGAATGTGGCGACTTGGGGCTTTTCACAGTAACTTTATTTGAAGCCTACTTGTGACAATAAGCGATTTTCATTTGATTTTCATTTCATTTCATGTTGCCTGGGTTAGAGAGTTTTAGTTATGAAGAGAGACTAGATAGACTTGGATTGTTTTCCATGGAGCAGAGGAGACGGAGGAGAGAAATGATTGAGATGTATGAAATTACAAGGGGCATAGATAGAGTAGACAAGGAGAAACCTTTCCCCTTGGTGGATGGGTCAATGACCAGGGGGACATAGATTTAAGGTAAGGGGCAGGAGGCTAATAAGGGATGTGAGGAAAACCTTTTTACCCAGAGGGTAATGGGAATTTAGAACTCACTGCATGAAAGGGTGGTGGACCCTCATAACATTTAAGAAGTATTTAGATTTGCACTTGCGATGTCAAGGCATACAAGGCTATGGACCAAGTCCTGGTAAATGGAATTAGAATACTTAGGTGATTATTTTTGACCAGCGCAGACACGATGTGCTGTATGATTCTATGACTCTATACCTCTGTTATGCCTCAGCTAGGTCAGTGTCTCAGACTGTCATATGGCCCTGGTTCACAGAAACACAGAAAAACACAGTGCAGAAGAGGCCCTTTGGCCCACTGAGTCTGCACCAACACATAAAACACAGCTGACCTACCTGCTAATCCCATTTGTCAGCACCTGTCCCATAGCCTTGAATGTTATGATGTGCCAAGTACTCATCCAGGTACTTTTTAAAGGAATGGAGGCAACCCGCCTCTACTACCCTCCCAGGCAGAGCTTAAAGGTTAATAAATTAAGATGTCCAATGCCTCCAATGTTGGTTTGATGTCTTGGGCAGTCCTATATTGGATCCATATCTTTAATTGCCTTCCATTGACAAGGGATAGGTTGTTGAACCAGGGCCAGATAACACAGAAGCACGCATGAGTAACAGGTGGTGAGTGAAAAAAGAGTTGCACACACTCAGTAACACTGTCTCTATATGAATATAGTGCTATTTTGATGCTGCTACGAGATACCCCATCTTTGCTTAATGGGTCCTCAATGTATTTTTCATGAGAGTACAACACAATTGTAAAAGCCATAAAATATTCACAAGAAAAACCTGTTTCTTACTAAAATAGTTCCTTAAAAAGCACATTAAGCATTTCTAGAAGCAGCCATCTACCCTCATCCCTGCCCTCATAATCATGTTAACCCTTTGATGACTCCTCACTTGCTTTACATTGAGACAAGACAAAGGTTGTATATTACCCTGGAACTTAGTTGATGTACCAGCAAAAAGGTATACTCAAAGAAGAAACCACTCCACATATCCTCACATCAGTGCCATGTCAGTTGGCCAGCACACTGGTCCCACTCCCAGGAAAAGAGGATGATGGATAGTTTAGAATCAGAAACCAGAATGGCATTACTTTGAGAGAGATCTGGGGATCGGCCAGAATAAGAAGCATTAAGGTCATCAATGTTGGTCCAGGCAACCAGCCAGTCAACTGAAGGGGTAGGAGGTCTTTGGCACAGTGATAACCTGTAGATCGGAAGTTCCATGTTCACATCCAACGGTAGGACTTATTGGCCATGGAAAAGGGTTCATGATGTGGTTCAATGGGCTGACAATCAGCTCGGGAATCTTTCCACACTTCCCCACAATTCCCTAAAGGGAAAAGAGTGTATGTGTAAAAATATGCCAAAGAAAAAAATCTGAAGGGGCCTCCAGTTCAAAGCTCATACCTAAATAATTTGCAGAAATAATTCAAACCTTAATTTCAACCAATTCTATTGATGTAAGCACTTCAAATACATAATGTATTCTCCCTGTATCTCTGGTAGAATTTATTCACTCACTCTTTTGGATCATATTAACATTTGTTTGTGACTGGACAAGATCAATTAGATTGTGTTACAATTCAGTTGTAAGAGTACATTCACTTTTTGAAAATAAATTTTAGAGTACCCAATTCATTTCCGAGAAGTTGCGCAGCTGAAGAAATCTGTCAGGGTGTGAAGAAGGGTGTGAGCAGCATTGTTGTTGAAGAGTCTTGAGTGAGGCTGCATTTTGATCGTCCTCGACTGTTCTGACTATTAAGTACTCGAACATGAGGAAAAAATTGTTTCACTGTCCCCTGTGATTACCGAAGGCCCTGAATGAACCAAGTCTTTCCCAAGTCAATAATGCCTACTTCTCTATTTATGAGGTTTACAAACGACCACATGCAACTGAAGTAGTTTGCTCCCATTATTTTGTATCTAATGCAGCACTCATATTCGTCAAGGCTCAATGAGCGTCTTGTTTATGTATGGTAGGCGAAAATACTCACTGCTGTCCCCATGTAACCAGCTCTCAGTGTTTTCGGGCTCATCTTTTTCTGATCTGCAACTGGAAAAATAAACCCATATAAAAGTTTTTTTTAAAAGCCAAAGTAATTTAAAATTGACTTCTATATTTTCAGTTTAAATAAAGACCAAGAGAAATTGAAATGAAAAAAAATGAAATGAAAATCGCTTATTGTCATAAGTAGGCTTCAAATGAAGTTACTGTGAAAAGCCCCAAGTCGCCACATTCCGGCGCCTGTTCGGGGAGGCTGGTACGGGAATTGAACCGTGCTGCTGGCCTGCCTTGTTCTGCTTTAAAAGCCAGCGATTTAGCCCAGTGTGCTGATGTAGACTTTGGGTGGAATTCTCCATCCCGCCAGCCGGCCAATGGGGTTTCCCTTTGTGGGCAGCTCCATGCCATCGGGAAATCCTCGGGCCAGGGTGCGCTGCCAGCGTAATGGAGAATCCTGACAATGGAGACTCCAGCCCCTTGAGTTTGCGCTACCATTCAATACAATCTACCTGATCTTCTGCCTCAACTCCATGTTCCTACCCATTTGCTGTATCCCTTGATTACCTGAGAGACCAAACAGCTGTCTATCCTAGCATTAAACATAAACAATTTTGGAGTATCCATTTGACTTTGGGGTGCAGAATTCCAAAGATCCACAACCCTCTGAACAAAATGATCAGCCCCTTATCTTGAGGCTGTGTGCAGTGTTCTAGATTCCTCAACCAGGGGAAACAACCTTTCAGTTCTTACCCTGTCAAACCCGTTCAGAATCATACATGTTTCAAAAGATCGCCTTGTCATTCACCTGATCTCCAGAGAGTGTTCGCTCAGTTTATTCAGCCTCTCATCATAGGGTATCACTCTCATCCCAGGAACCAATCTAGTGAACCTTTATTGTACTGACTCCAAGGCAAGAATATCCTTCTTTAAATATAGAGAACAAAACTGTGGACTGATCACTCCATCTGGAGCGGGGTGGGAGCATCAGAAAATGTTTTCCGCCCAGTGCAAATCCCATTTTGGGCCTCCTCTGGCATTCTCCCGACATAGCAAGATTTGCGCCAGGTGCAACGCAGCCAGTTAATTACTCCCTCAATCTCTACATTGATGTCAGGCCAGCATACATAACTCCTGGCAAGCATATTAATCTTAAATACACCTGGGCGGGCACCACGCAATTCAGCTAGGAGCAGCTTCTTTCCAAGTACAGGGACAACTATTCTGGCTGCCTGAAGCATGATGCTATCTTTGCAACTTAATTCCTTCTTTCATATACAGTATGGTTTCATCTCTTCAGAAACTGGCTCACTGGTCCAGACTCCTGTGCCTCACTTTGAACAACAGCGGATCCCTGCTGGCCCAATACATGATTTGTTGCGCCAAAACTGGCAACATGTCCAAGAAATTCAACACCGTAACTGTTTCCTGCGGTACTGGGAGAAGTGCTACACTCTCAGGTAAAGGTCGGTGACTGAGCGCATCCGCATTCACGATATGTATTCCAGGCCTGTGCTTGAATGTATATTCATAGCGGACAAAATTAACGGCAAATGCTGAATTCTTGCTGATGCGATTGGCAGAATAATCTTATCTTCTTTATAAAAAAAACAAGAATGGTTTGACATCCGTAACAATGGTAAAGTGCCTCCCATATACATAATGTGGAGATGCCGGCGTTGGACTGGGGTGAGCACAGTAAGAAGTCTTACAACACCAGGTTAAAGTCCAACAGGTTTGTTTCAAACACTAGCTTTCGGAGCGCAGCTCCTTCCTCAGGTGAATGGCGAGGTATGTTCCAGAAACATTTATATAGACAAAGTCAGAGATGCTGGACAATGCTTGGAATGCAGGCATTTGCAGGTAATCAAATCATTACAGATCCAGGGAGAGGGATAATCACAGGTTAAAGAGGTGTGAATTGTCTCAAGCCAGAACAGTTGGTAGGATTTTGCAAGTCCAGGCCAGATGGTGGGGGGTGGATGTAATGCGACATGAATCCAAGATCCCGGTTGAGGCCGCACTCATGCGTGCAGAACTTAGCTATAACTTTTTGCCCATATACATACTGGTTGAACTTCTTTGTGCCACATACTATTGACAAACCTTCTTTTTCAACCTGAGAGTAGCCTTTTATGGCCTCTCAGAGAGTTCTTGAGACATACCCTGTAGATCTTTCAGATCCATCGTCAATCTTCTGGGACAATGCTGCACTGACACCACAGGGAGAAGCTTCACAGGTCAATACCAATTCCTTAGATGGGTTAAAATTCACCAAAATACGTGATGAATGTAGCAATTGCTTTACTCTGTTAAAAGCTCTGTTAAAAGCTTCTCTCTGGGATGCCTTCCAAAACCAACACTGCTGCTTCTTTAGCAGCATATGTAATGAGGCCAACAATGCTGACAAATTTGATAGAAAACGCCCATAGTAATTCACCATTTCTAAGAATGACTTGACTCAGATGTGTTTCTAGGGACTGGTGCCTCCTGTAGTGCTCTGACGTTGTCTTCCATGGCTTGTGATTCATGTGCATCTATACAATTTCTCAGATAAGCAAATTCAGTGGTTTGGAAAGTACATTTTTCTTCTTGAGGCGTACTCCAGCCTCTTGAGATTTCTTCAGCATCTCCTCTAAGTTAACTGGGTGCTCAGCTTCTGATGACCCTGTTATCAAAATATCATCCAGGTATACTATGACTCATGGCAGACCTTGCAATAGACTTTCCATTGTTCTCTGGAAAATAGAAGATGCCAATGACATCTCAAAGGGCAGCACGTATACTGAAACAAACCTTTATGCGTGTTTATCGGAACATAACGTCAGTAAGCCTCGCCTAACTCAAGTTGCTGATATGGATGGCTGATATCTAGCTTTGTATAATACTGACCTCCAGCCAGCTTTGCGTATAAGTCTTCAATTTTGGGGATTAGATACTTATCTAACTTCGTAGCCTGATTAACTGTTAATTTGTAGTTGCCACAGATATTGACGGTCTTGTCAGGCTTTATCACAGGGACTATTGTTGCTCATTCTGGGTGAGTGTACTTTACACTCAATTTGGCTCTGTTTCATTCCTTAGCTCTAGTGTCGCCAGGTATCGTTAAGATACCGCCACAAGTTTCAAGTTCAAGTTCCGACCAATAACTCCATACACCAGTTAGTAAGTTCAAACAAGACATGTTTATTATAATAGTTATCTACTAATTGTGCATATAAAACTACAAGACTAGGCTAATCCTACCACTAACAGGCCAAATGCTTATCTGGATAAGGGAACTGCCGGATCAGGGATCAATGGTCTCTTGCTCTGCACTGGGTCCGCAGGTTTCCAGTAGTTGTGGACTAAAGGGGTCAGGTGTGTCTACTCTCGTAGCGTGCGTTGTATGACACTTACTTGATGGCAGCTGCTGGCCAGGCCTCTCCTCTCCGTGGTCAAGTTCGAGAGCTGCTACAAAGGTGTTCTTGTTTGGGAGGGCCGGCTGAAAGAGCTGGTCAAGGAGAGGCTGGCTAAGAGAGAGAGCTGGGGTCGGGGTCTCTGTCTTATACCTCTCCCAGGGTCTCGCGCCCACCTGGGAGGACCCTCTATACACTCGCAATCGATTGGGTCTCTTCCCAATCGATTGATTTGAATTTCCCCAATAACGGGGTTGTTCTTCGATCACTGGGCGGTTCTTGGGGCTTATTGTTTTGGACTTCTCTTGGCGCCGAGAAGTCTGGCCTTCTATTCAATGTAGCGATTTGAGTTAACTTGTTTCCATTGTACCTGGGAATCACTGGGTATCGCCTCATTAGTATGCTAACTTGTTTTTTTTTTCACAATGCTGTCTGGTTCCTGCAGCAGTCAGAATACACAAGCGCTTCTGCAAGCTGCTTGCTTTTGCATCATGTCCATTTTCCCTGCATTCTTTGTAATCTTCCATTTTGTGTTGGGCAGTAGCCACCCCAGGTGGCTACACTATGGATGCTGCCCACTCTACGACTTGAACTTGCTGGATAATATCGCTCTAAAAAACAAAGGGTTGCCTCTGGATCTACATAGATCTCTGCCTGAAGACCCTTTACTTTAACCTAACTCATCACGAGAAACATTCTCATTCTTCCTCATTAACTGAGGCACTTGAAGATCTCCATCCAGTTTAACTTGATTACGTGAAATGAAAATGAATGAATGAATGAGAATCGCTTATTGTCACAAGTAGACTTTAAATGAAGTTACTGTGAAAAGCCCCTAGTCGCCACATTCCGGCCCCTGTTTGGGGAGGCTGGTACGGGAATCATGCCCAAAGGACCTGGCCCTTTGTCTGACTGTGTTATTTTTGGGAACTGAGCGGACTGCTGCTGATAGCTTATAGCTACTGCATAAGTACCATTTATCTTGCCGGCTTCTCCTATTAGTTTTCCCATGGTAATCCTCAAACTCAATGCCTGGACTCCTTCATTTAGATATTTAAATATACATTCTCCTATTGAAATATCCGGCAGGGAACCTATGGGGTGGGAATGCTTGTCTTCTCCATGCTCCTTGCAGAGTATGAACTCCCCCGCTAGGGATGGGTATCTGAATTAGCCAGTGTATAAAAGGTCAGCCAGTAAAGCACCCACTAGAACAGGAATCCAGTAGGTATCTACCGAGTAATATATATATCTTTTACACTCTGTTTCTTATTTTTCTCGGTGTGGAATCCCCGTGTCCTTATTGAGCCTATAACCGTGGCAGAGACTCCCGTGTCAACTTCCATCTTTAAATGCCTATCATTTCCCATATCCCGTACCAGCCTCCCCGGACAGGCGCCGGAATGTGGCGACTAGGGGCTTTTCACAGTAACTTAATTGAAGCCTACTCGTGACAATAAGCGATTTTCATTTTCATTTCATTTCATTTACCAAAACCATCATCGTGATGAGAGCTACCTTGCCCGCTTTCACATTGAACAATGAGTGAACATTTAAATCCATGGTACTGGACTCTTCCATATTTTTACTAATTCTGCGATGTACTACTAATTTTGTTACTGGCTAGAGTTGACTTACTTTTACATTGATGCCTTAAGTGGCCTTCCCTGCGGCAGAAAAAACATTCAGCCTCTTTGTACCGGCGGCTTCAGGGGAGTGATTACATCCACATGGGTAAAACTCTGCTTCAATCATAGGCGATTCATCTGCTCTTTTAAATCTTCTCACTTTTTGGCTGCATTTGCTTTCCGGTTTAAAATTACATTTTCATTTTTGACGCCACTGCAGACTGCAGCCTTCCGCACTAACTGGTGGACTGCACCATTTTGCATGCTCTGAAGCTCTTGTGCACCCTTCTCAGCGCCCTCCATCATCAACACTATCTCTAGCACTTTCCTAAAAATTTATATCTGCCTCTGCTAAGAACTTCCTTTGGATGGCCTCATTATTTACTCTGCAGACTAAACAATCTCGTAGCATATTGTTGAGAGTGGCTCCAAAGTCGCAGTGCTCTGCGATCTGTCTTAGCTTGGTAATATAAGTTGCAATAGTTTTCTCAGGGGCCCACTTGGTTGAGTTAAACTTAAATTGCTGCAATATTACTGATGGCTTCTGTCAGTAATGTGTTTTCACCAATTCAACTATTTTAGCGAATGACTTGGAGCCGGGCTTGCTTGGGGATATGAGATTGCATAAATTGTAGGCCTGGGTCCCACATGCGTTCAGAAGGATTGCCTTTCTCTTCCCTTCTTTCCCTATTTCGTTGACTTGAAAAAAGTAGCCCAACCTTTCAAGGCATCAAAAGGATCTATGGGCGGGATTCTCCAACTCCCCACCGGGTCGGAGAATCGCCGAGGGTCGGCGTGAATCCCGCCCTGCTGGCCACCGAATTCTCCGGCCCTCCGAAAGTCAGCAAGGCATGAGTTGCGCCGCCCGCTTCGGAGAATGGCGGGGACCAGCGCGACTCAATGGGCCCCGGTGCTGCCCGAATTCTCAGGTCCGTGATGGGCCGAAGTCCCGCTGGTTTTTTGCCGGTGTAGATCAGACTAGGTCCCTTACTGGCAGGACCTGGCAGTGCAGGCGGGCTCCGGGGTCCTGAGGGGTTCCCCTACGGTGGCCTGGCCCGCGTTCAGGGCCCACTGACCCGTGGGCGGGCCTCTGCCATGGGGGCACTCTTTTCCTACATGTCGACCGTGTCAGCCTCCACAATGAGCGACCATTGTGACCCTCTCTCCCATGCATACGCGGGGATGACGTCAGCAGCCGCTGATGTTCCCGTGCATGCATGGACTTGAGCCGGACTGCGGAGTCCCTTCGGCCCCGGCTGGTGTGGTGCCAAAGGCCTTCCACGCCAGCCGGCGGGGCGCAAACCACTCCGGCGCTGGCCTAGACCCTGAAGGTGCGGAGGATTCTATATGTTTAAATAAGGGCATATGCACAATCAATGGACGCGAAACGTAGGTGTAGTCTGAATCGAAAGGCTTTAATCAGCAAGAAGTGAGCCCAGCAGCAGGAGAACAGAAATGGCCTGGCTGCTGGGGTTCACGGGTTCTTATACCCCGCCTCGCAGGCGGAGGTACCTTCCTCTCGACCAATGAAAATACAGAGAACACGATACTTGGGCCACTGGGCAGCGAGTTGTTGCTCGTTCTACTGTTAGTGTGATTAACACGCCTCCATTTAAAGGACATGTGCTTAACACTGGTTTGGCTCTGTATCTGTATCTATGCTCAGGAGTCGCCAGGTGCCGTAAGAGACACCGTCACAAGTTATCAAGGTCAAGTTTAAAGCAATAAGTCTAAACACCGATCAGTAAGTCTAAACAATTAGTGTTTATTATAACAGATATAATAAATACTCATGCACACGCTAAAAGACTAATACTTATTTCTACTATTAAACGACTAAATACTTATCTAAGTAGGAACCAGCAAGGTCAGGGGACAAGGCCTTTGTTCCTTTCTGGTCTGCACCTTCTGTTCACTAATAGTCGGCAAGAGTATAAGCAATGCCTGGGTCACGTAGCGATCGTTGTTTTGGCACTTACTGATAGATGGCTGATGCTCAACAGCCGGTGATGAAAGACAGGATTTGGAGGCTGGGGTCAGAGTCTGGAGTCAGGATGCAACAGCCTAGGCCGGAGTCAGGAAGCAACAGACCGAATCATGTGCTTGACCTTCTTTTTATAGGTCCCAGAGGTCCGTGCCCCTTGGGGCGGGCTCTTTCACCTGCTAGGTGAATTGGGTCTTTCCCAATCGATATCATTCGAACTCCCCTATCCTGGAGTCGTTCCTCGATGGCGGGGGGCGGTTCCTAGGGGTCATTGACCTGGGTTCACTGGCGCCATTCTGGCTGGGTAGCTATAGAAAGTATCAATCGATACTTAAAATGTTTCTATTGTATCTGGGACTGGGCCGGTATCATCTCATTAGTATGCAGATCGCTTTCCTATTTGCACCTTTGGCTGGGTTTCTGCAACTGCCTTGAAACCGGTTTTGTACATGCAAAATGCTAAATGCTTCTGCAAGCTGTGTGTCCTTACTATGGCTGTTTTTCCCTGCAGTCTTAGCAGTTCTCCATTTTGTAGACTGGTGTCCATCTTAGAGGGCTACAGAGTCCTCTGCACCAATGGCAGTTCACACTCCCAGGTACCGTAATACCCCTAGTCATACTACCACATTCACCCCTTGTTGAGAGAGGAACCGGGGGGGGGGGGGGCGTGTATGCAGGGAATGAGGACGTTGGGGGGGGGGGGGGGGCGGTCCCGTGCGAATGGGTAGGAGACTGGTAGTATGACTAGTGATGTTGGATCAAACCTCTCCAACGGTGGCTGCCCACTGGTCCGAACAAATGTACAGATTGTCAGAACACAGTAACTATATACAGATTTGAGGGAGAAAAAAAAATGAGACAACAAGCAACAACGTCCATTAACAGTTCACATAGACACGATCAGCCGATCGGGGGCCTTGGACGTCCTCTGCGACCTGCGGAGCTTCGCTGGAGACGTTGGAGTTGGGGGCGCCCATGACTCCGGGAGAGACGATCCGGTCCTTGTGGCTACGTCCGTACCCCTAGGCAGAGCTGGAGAGGGCCGGGCTGGGGAAGGGGCGTCCGGTCCTTTGGTGGTGCGGGTAAGGGTGTCGGCAGGCCAGGGAGGGGAGCGCCTGCCGGAAGCAGTGGTGGGGGGGGGTTGAGGGGGGCTGGCGCCGGGGGTGATGGCGGGGATCCGGCGGGTGCCAGGTCCTGTCGGCCGTCAGGATACTCCACATACGCGTACTGCGGGTTCGCTTGGAGCAGCTGGACCCTCTCGACCAACAGGTCCGACTTGTGCACCCGCACGTGCTTCCGGAGCAGGATGGGCCCGGGGGTAGCCAGCCAGGTCGGGAGTGGAGTCCCTGAGGGAGACTTCCTGGGGAAAACAAGAAGGCGCTCGTGAGGCATTTGATTAGAACATAGAACATAGAACATAGAACAGTACAGCACAGAACAGGCCCTTCGGCCCTCGATGTTGTGCCGAGCAATGATCACCCTACTCAAACCCACCTATCCACCCTATACCCGTAACCCAACAACCCCCCACTAACCTTACTTTTTAGGACACTACGGGCAATTTAGCATGGCCAATCCACCTAACCCGCACATCTTTGGACTGTGGGAGGAAACCGGAACACCCGGAGGAAACCCACGCACACTCGGGAAGGACGTGCAGACTCCGCACAGACAGTGACCCAGTCGGGAATCGAACCTGGGACCCTGGAGCTGTGAAGCATTTATGCTAAACACCATGCTACCGTGCTGCCCCCTTAGTGGATGTGCAAAGTAGTGAGCGGATTGAGTGGAGGGCGCCTGGGAGTACCTCTTGCCAGCGGGAGACTGTGAGATTTCTGGACTATAGGGCCAGCAGGATGGTATTCCAGACCGTACCGTTCTCCCTCTCGACCGGTCTGTTACCCCGGGGGACGTAACTGGTCGTCCTGCTTGAGACAATGCCCCTGCTGAGCAGGAATTGACACGGTTCATCACTCATAAAGGAGGACCCCCTATCGCTATGAATGTAAGCGGGGAAACCGAACAGGGAGAAAATGGTGTGAAGGGCTTTAATGATGGTGGGTGTGGTCATGTCGGGGCAGGGGATGGCGAACGGGAAGCGGGAGTACTCGTCAATCACGTTGAGGAAGTACGTGTTGCGGGTGGTAGAGGGGAGGGGACCTTTGAAGTCCATGCTAAGGCGTTCAAAGGGGCGGGAAGCCTTTATCAGATGCGCTTTTTCAGGGCGGTAGAAGTGCGGCTTGCGCTCCGTGCAGATGTGGCAGTCCTTAGTGACTGTCCTGACCTCCTCGATGGAGTAGGGCAGGTTGCGGGTCTTTATAAAGTGAAAGAAGCGGGAGGCCCCCGGGTGGCAGAGGTCCGCGTGGAGGGTTCGAAGGCGGTCCACTTGTGCATTGGCACAGGTGCTGCAGGACAGGGTGTCGGGATGCTCGTTCAGCTTCCCAGGACGATACAAGATGTCGTAATTGTAGGTGGACAATTCGATCCTGCACTGCAAGATCTTGTAATTCTTTATCTTGCCCCTCTGTGCATTATCGAACATGAAGGCCACTAACCGTTGGTCTGTGAGGAGGGTGAACCTCCTGCCGGCCAGATAGTGCCTCCAGTGTCGCACAGCTTCTACTATGGCCTGTGCTTCCTTCTCGACCGAGGAGTGGCGGATTTCGGAAGCGTGGAGGGTACGGGAGAAGAAGGCCACGGGTCTGCCCGCTTGGTTGAGGGTGGCTGCCAGAGCTACATCGGACGCGTTGCTCTCGACCTGGAAGGGGAGGGACTTGTCGATAGCTCGCATCGTGGCCTTTGCAATATCTGCTTTGATGCGGCTGAAGGCCTGGCGGGCTTCCATCGACAGGGGGAACGTGGCTGATTGGTTGAGGGGACGGGCTTTGTCGGCTGATGCACAATCAATGGACACGTAACGTAGGTGAAGTCCGAAACGAAAGGCTTTAATTGGCAAGAAGTGAGCCCGGCAGCAGATGTACAGAAATGGCCTGGCTGCTGGGGAACACGGGTTCTTCTACCCCGCCTCATAGGCGGAGCTACCTTCCTCTCGACCAATGAGAATACAGAGAACATGATACTTGGGCCAATGGGCAGCGAGCCCTCTGCACCAATGGCAGCTCACACTCCCAGGTACCGTAATACCCCTAGTCATACTGTCACATTCTGCAAACACTTCTGTTTTTCTGCTCAAACTGAACTTCAACGTGACTTAATACTCATGATCTGGGGACCGCTTTTGTGAAATTGTATCCTCGTCGTCAATGTAATATATTTCCTGTCCACCAGTTCAGTTAATAACAACTGCAATGTTTATTTACATATAACTACAACACAGAAGCTTGCCGCCTCGTGGCTGAGAATCAGCTTCCAGGATCGAACTGATCCAGAAACTCATGCTTTCTAGGGTGACCCAACACCCGGGTCCCTGATTGGTTACCCGGTTGCCGGAGAATCGGCTGCCTGGCGTCGGAGCGGCGTGGCGGGAATTTCCCGTGCCCTCGCCGATTCTCCAACCCGGCGCAGGCTCGGAGAATTGCGCCCCATATCTTGAAACCACTTAAATAGAGTAACTTGCAGGGTTGGGTTGTGTTCTTGGTGCTGATGTTGCATTCGTTCATTGAGCGGCAAAGTCAGTCTTGGATTTGAAATTTCCCAGCATCGTTATTGGTTTGAAGTGATTGATGTGGGAACCATGGGTGACGGCTGTTTGATTGTTTATTGGGCTGGTGCATGACAAAGTCACTGGCTAAAAGAACGGGAATGACTCTGATAAACAGTTAATTGATACCGAAAGAGTCACACATTACAAATGTGCAGGGGTTTGGGTGCACTGCTTGCGCAGCGCTGGAGCCCAGTTCAAACTGGAAGTGCACACTTTACTTGCCTCAGTGCAACAAAACAAACTGACGATAAGCAGGAAAAATAGTCAGGAACGTTAGACTGGTTCCCTTTGCATGTAGAAATGGTTGAGAAACGGCAGCTACTTGTCTAACTGTGAGCCAAGTTGGGAATTTGACTTCGGTCAGTGATCTGGAGCAGAGCTGAGGAGAGGAGGGAGGCGTGAGAAGAATTCCAGCTCTTGATTAATGACCACTCCACTCTGGTAGATATTGTGCCAGGTTGGTTGGTCAAAGCACCACTCATCCAGGCATCTGAATTGCCTTCAGTGAAGAGCACGGGGCCAAAGCCCAGAGGAGAAGGTGGGCCTGATGCCAGGAGCAGAAGGTGAGCCCATGGCCTGGGACGAAAATGTGGGATTAAAACCTGTTGTGTGGGGGGAGGGGACCACAGCCAAGTGCTGAGTGCGAGGTTGGGGGCTGCTGTTTGGGGCCTGTAGTGAGAGTGGGGTCGGAGGTCTAAGGTATGGGAGCTCTCCCAATCACTTTTGATGCCAATGGTTGCTTTTGATACCTCCATTGTTTTTGATTAAATTTGATGTCAAAAGGCGGTGATGAGTGCTGATGACTGATGAAAAACTAATTTCAAACCATACAGTGTGAGGAGACTAAGACATCACAGTGTCTGCTTTTATAAATTATATACAGATATCCTCATGCCTATTTTTAGAATTTTAACAGCTGGACCTGGAGCTTTTAAATGCTGAGTCATGTCTATATGTGACCTTCAACCAAAAGGAGCTACCTGGCAATATTAAAGAAACATGCAGTTCATTATCTCTGAAGAGACACTAATGACCCTCTGTTGACTGCAGAGACCAAAATCCAGGGCTCCGAGCTCAATCAAAGCAGATTATGTAGTGCCACTGGAAGTGATAGCCGCTGCTAGGTCTCAAGGATAAGGAGAGGGTGCCTCCATGCCAAGATGCCCGGAACACAACATAGGAATTGTTTGACGAGCGGGGCCAGGCAGGCCTACCCTGGTAATCGGAGGAGGGCGGCGGGAGCAGCCTCACTCACCGTCCAGTAGTGGCACTGTAGCCACAAGGACAGCCATTTCCACCAGTATGCCATGGAGCATTAATAAAAAATTACCCCCAAAGCAACTGTGATGGATGTAGGAATTTCAAATATATTGGGCTGGATTCTCCCATCCCACCGCGCCAGATTTCTGGTTCAGCACGCCGACGGGATATTCTGTTTCGCAGGCTTGTCAATGGGGTTTCCCATTGTGGGGCAGCCCTACGCCTTCAGGAAACCCACGGACTGCAGGCAAAACGGAGCAGCCCGAAGGCGGAGAATCTAGCCCATTGTGTTACATTTTGTGCCGTAAATGTTAAACATCTGGATTATTGTGTGACTGCTGCAGTCATGATTTTTTTTTAAATCCTGGTTTGAAAGACAGCTCGGATTTTTGGAGTATCAAAAAAGTTTGGGCTAATGGGCTTTTATCTATATTAAGAGGATTTTCTGGAGAGTAGATAATTAGAGCCAATAGGCGTGATTTAATAACCACGCTGCGCTTAAGCAAGAGCGCGACGAGGCCATTAAATCACGGGACAGACCAAAATCGGGAACAGCGCCAGGCACCCATTTGTTTGCCCGCTCCCCTTGGCGAAATCAGGATCTTGCCGTAGCATGGCGAGAGACCAATAATCACCACTAAAGCCCAATCTCCATACAATTAACGGGAGCGACCTCCTACATATCTGCCCCAGGGTGGAAGATGCCGCTGGTTGTCAGTCTCACACCCTCACCAATTTATTACAGATATTGCATGGAATGGACGATATCGTGGACCCCGTGGAACTTGCCCGAGTTGTTCTGCTGGCAGGCGGGGCGGCCAGACGCCGGAGGAGGTAGTGGCAGCAGCGGCGGCAGAGGCCTGAGGCGGCAGCCCATGTGCAGGGCCCTGCACCACAACCTGAGGACCAGTCTACCAGAGGGGGACCTAGATTGGGAGGCCCATGATGGCCCAAGTTTTACAGGTGTCGCTGGTCTTTCGAACAGATGTGAGACAGTGTGTGCCGCAGGAGGCTCTGCCTCAACAAGGGGACGGTGCAGCACCTATGCCATGTCCTTGCAGACTTTCGCCTTGTGGAGGAGGCGGATACCCATTCCTGGCAGCTGTGAAGGTTACCGCAGTCCTGAACTTTCATGCCTCAGGATCATTCCTTGGCTCAAGAGGGGACTTTTCTGGCATCTCACAAACTACAGCCCACAAGTGCAGCAGTGAGGTCATGGATGCCCTGTTCGCCTGGGCAGAATACTATATAAACTTTGCCATTGGGGCAGCACGGTAGCACAGGTAACTAGCACTGTGGCTTCACAGCGCCAGGGTCCCAGATTCGATTCCCCGCTGGGTCACTGTCTGTCCGTAGTCTGCACGTTCTCCCCGTATCTGCGTGGGTTTCCTCCAGGTGCTTCGGTTTCCTCCCACAGTCCAAAGACGTGCAGGTTGGTGGATTGGCCATGCTAAATTGCCCTTAGTGACCATAAAGGTTAAAAGGGGTTATTGGGGTTATGGGGATAGGGTGGAAGTGAGGACTTAAGTGGGTTGGTGCAGATTCGATGGGCCGAATGGCCTCCTTCTGCACTGTATGTTCAATGTTCTATGGACCAGGCCCAAGAAGATGCTCGGGCAGCAGGATACTTCGCCATCAATGGGATACCCCATGTCCCGTATCCCGATGGCACGCATGTCGCCTTACGTGCACTGGGCCGTCTGGCAGTGGCCTACGTTAACAAGAAGGAGTTCCACTCCCTGAACATCCAGCTCATGTGCGACCACCACATGAAGATCATGCATGTGTGTGCATGCTTCCCGGGAAGGGTGCACGTCAGCTACATCCTGGGGCAGTCAGACATCCCAAACCTCTTCAAGGTCCACCCAAGGATGGCCGGTTGGCTCTTGAGGAATAAGGGGTACCTGCTTAGGACCTGGATAATGATGCCAATATAGAGGCCAATGACTGATGCGGAGACCCGATACAACGAGGCCTATGCAACCACCCAGTCTGAAATTGAACAGTGCATCGGACTGCTTAAAATGCAGTTCCGAAGCCTCCTGCAGTACACCCCCCAGAGGTCGCCCGCTTTGTGGTGGTCTGATGTGTCCTCCACAACCTGGCACAGCAGCAGGGCGAGGGGGAAGTGGAGGGGGAGGAACATGTGAGGAGGAGGACGAGGAGGTGTCGGACCAGGAGGGGCAGAAGAGTGAGCCCGGGGAGGACCTGCAGGACCAACCGGAGGACAGAGAACAGGCAGGAGCGGCGAGTGTCCGGCCAGCCTGGGGTATCCAGTGAGGCCCCCATCCCCGCCCGCTTCACATATGACGTGGCCTCACCCGTCCCCCCACCTCCCCCCTTCCCCCATTCCTCTGCCTCCCCAAAAGCCCCCAATTCTCACCCTCCCAGGATCTGTGTAACATCACTCCAGGGTGATGGAATTGTGTCGGCACTGTCAGCGGGTCACAGGTAAGTTGCATGACGGGTGATGATAATCCGCAGAGAGCTGGGCGCTAGAGCGCCTCATCCAATGCCATAGTCTGACCACTGCTTGACTGCTAAATGTTTGCTCACACCCATCACCTGTGCATGGTGTGCTGGAGGGCTGGGGCAGCACAGGACCTCCATGACTGGGGAAATGGGCAATGGGATTGGTGTTGGGCCCGCATTGGGGAAGAAAGTACAAGAGGTGCCATATTGGTCGAGGTCAATAGATTTTAATGATGTTTATAAGTATCTCCAACTGCTCCACTCTCACGATGATGCCGGCCCACTCTCTCCATCACTCCCAGACCCTCTCCCCACTCTTTCCCCCACTTCCCCCCTTACCCCCAACTGCCCCCCCCCCCCCACCAGTGCCCTCTCAATGCTCCTCAATGTGCTTAGCCTTCCATGCTCTACCGTTGCATTTAGGGGTGTCCCCAGGATGCACATCAGAGGTGGAGGCAGCCTATGGTCTAGCCAAAGACCTATCCAAAGTGTTCTCTTGGGAGGTGGCGAGGGGTGGTGGGGAGGGGGGCACCCTGTACAGGATAGCTCTGTTGGCTCCAGGTCCAGTTGGAGGGATGGGTTAGTCTGTATGGCATTAACAACTTTCCTATTTGGCAGGTCATCTGGTTGGTGGCCGGTGGATCCTCACCTCTGCACCATGCGCTGACCACTATGGTGGTCACTGCTCGGTCCTTGAATATCGCCGCTACTTCCAGGGCCCTTTCTCATCGTGGGTGAGGACTCTAATGTCCAGCACCCCACCACCCATATGGGCTCTCTCACGTCAGTTGTGGGCCAACTTGTCTTGCGGGGACACAGAGGGGCCATCGTTAGCCACACGCATTGTTACTCGCGGGGGAGGTGGGCACTTGGGGAGGTGGGCATTTGGGGGGATGGAGTGTGTGGCGGGGTGGAGCATATCGGGGTGTGGAAGTATGGGGCGAACAGTATGAGGGGGGTTGGGAGTCCACTGCAATCTCATCCAAGTGACCCGAAGAGGTTGTTGACCTTCTTGCAGCGCTGGGTGCCAGTCCACCTGGTGAGGCTCCCCGAGTTGACTGATGCTGCCACTTCCTCCCAGGCGGAACTGGCTGCCTGGTGGCTGACCCTCTGTGATACTTGGGAGATCAGGGCATCCTGTGTCCTCTAACGCTTCCTGTTGTCTGCCAAGGTCGGCATTGCCGAATTTTGGGGCTGGTCTCCTCAGTGGCGTAGTTCCAAGACATGTTCGAGGCCAACAGCGACTAGGGAAAGAGGGAAATAAAGAGGGATAGACGGGACAGAGCAGGCAAAAACACCCAACACTGAGAAGTACAAACAGGAAAGGGGGGAGGAAATAAAGAGGAAACTTAGGGGAACCACTGGAAGAAGCGTGGGGAAGAGAGAGGGAGAGGGGGGCAGGATGCTCCCTCCAAAAAGGATGGGGGAAGGGGAAAATAAGAACTCAGTAACATTCAGAGCGCAGAAGAGGGGAATACCAAGGAGAAGTCAGGGAGAGGATAGGGAGAGGGGAGGGGGCGAGAAGATATATCAAGAAAGAATGCATGTATATGAGAACTGTACAAATTGTAAATATTGGATGCAAAGTTTCACTATGTGACATTGAAAATGCCAATAAAAATACTTTTTTTAAAAATAAATGTTTTGGTTAAATTGCACCCATTGTATTCAGCTTAGTAAGATGGTGTGGATAATGGGAGAAGCTAGAGGTTGAACCAGTTATGTGTTGAGGTTTTCAGAATTCATTTTTGGTTGGAATGGGAACTGAGAAGATTTCTGAAGAATACAGCCAGAGATTCTGCAATATTCTGACAGGGTGTCAGCTCTCTTTCTTTCAAGCAATCTCAAAAGTTCTATTTAGCGGAGGGTTCAAGGCGTCTCTTTACAACATGTATTCCTAAGTGTGCTAACTGTATTTAAAAGTGGATTTTGGCCTGAGATGGTTCTGTCATTTGAGTGGGAATAAAGATAGCAGTTAAGGGTTACTGTGGCACTGTAACGATTGGCATTGTTTAAGGGATAATTGTGAACTATTTCCTTGTGTGATGTTAAAGATATTTTAATACTGTGTTCCTAATAAAGTTTGTTTTAATATACCATGTCCCTATTTTGCATGATATCACTCATGGAGCGAGGTGTCCTTTTGGGGTTTCTATCCAATATCCTAGTTACTGTTGGGGTCTGGTCCGGGATGATAGCACAACCCACTGTGAAGTCGCGCTGCTCAGGTTCCTGCTGCTGGTGAGGACGGGAAGCTGGTCTCCATTCCTGACACCTTATTAGCCCTGCCTTCCAGCCCATCGCCAAATGGCTGGCAAAGTCCTGTCCATGTATTCCTGAATGGTAATGTTCTCGGTTGGGAGCATGACTAAAGGAAATCAGTGCATGGAGCCGACAACCGTAAATGTTATAATTTTTCACATATATTCGGAAAGCCAGTGCAGACATGGTGAACCGAATGGACTCCTCCTGTACTGCATCAATACAGTGATTCTACGATGCTCTTCAGGGGATATAGGCTTAGTAACAAAACTCTTTATTTTCCCATTGTTTGATTTTGAACTTAATCTATGATGCAACACACAGGGCCACACAGGCTGTTAGTGAATAAAAAAAATAACCCGTCAGCTCGACCAGACATGCTGGCTGCAACAAAGTGAAAAGCCGATTGCAGTTCAATGTATTAACTGGTCACGTGGCCAAAACCATCATATTTAGTCGCAGATTTCTATGCCCTTGAGACATTGCCATTGATCTAATGCAATTACGAGTGATGTTGTTTCATTTATTTTCCTTTTATTTCCGTAGAAATTTTCTGCGGTTTAGATCATGTTTTAGTTGACGAACGTCCCCCAAAAAAAGCAGTCTGTGGTTAGTTTCAGTTCTGCAGACGGCAGCCAAAGTGCCTCTGTGTTTATATTTTGTGCCAACCACTGGAAGAACTGAGCATTTTTGATATGAAGGCATCCTTTCCAAAGCAAGAGAAGTAGTTTATGCTTTCAGGCCTCAAAATATACCACTGAGAATTTCAGCCATAAACAAACAGCTCCAATTTTAACTTGGGGCAAGAAATGAGCATGGAACTGGCAGAGTGAGGATAAAATCGGGGCCTTGGCTTCTAGAAGAAATTCTCAATTGTAAAAGTCCTTTAACTCAAAATAGAGAGTCAAGGAACAGAGCTCATTGCATTTGTAGTGGATTCAGACTTTTAACACAATCCAATAGCTCTATTGATTCCATCTCCATGGTAACGCCGGTTCCTGAAATATTGCAGTCTCTTTCCACTTTGTATTCCCATAGCAACAGTAACACTTGGATTGGCCTCGTGAAGCTGAATAATCACAAAATATCTGATAAAGCTACTTGCAAAGAGATCCGTTAATGTGGTCACATCAAAGACAAGAAGCAGGGACAAAAGACACAGACTGTCAGTGAAGGAGCCACTGCTCCAGCTTCAGAATACACATCTGGCCACGAGACATACCAAGACTCCTCATTATTTTAATCTATCCGTGTGGGAGTTCCTGCTTCTCACAGTTGATGGAGGGTGGGGAAATCTTTCTCTGTTTCCTCAGCAAAATAAATATATTAAGACCTATTATAAAGTCATGTCATGAATTATTTGTAATATGTATATGTTTTTCAAATATCCTTAACGTTCTTTTATCTTCTATGTTGAAGGAAATAGCATCTTATTAAGTGTGATCTTCTTCTTTAGGTAGCTCTTTGGGGTCCAGGATGACTTGCTCCCCTCTGAGTTGATGGGTTCTGAAATGATGATGAGCCTAATGCGGAGATTTGTGAGACTTTGCCTCTCTGTGTTCACCAATGATTGGTGTCTTCCTAAATGGACCTTCTCTACTTTGGTCGGTCACAAGCCAGGCACATGAAGTGATGGAGATTTTTAACCTCTTCAAAGTTGATTAGAAGAATTTCCGCTGTACCCTCGGAGTCTCCTGTCTTGACCAAGTTCTAATTAGAGCAGTTGCTTCAGGATTTTAGCATCAGGCACACAAATGGCATGTCCCACCCAGCAGAGCTGGGTTTGAGTGATTAGTGCCATGATATTGAGCATGTTGGCTTAAAAGAGAACGCTTCTTTTAGGCCACCTTTCTTGACACTTGATTTGGAGGATCTTACCATGATATTTCTCCAGAGCATTGAGGTGCCTGCTGTAGGTTGGCCAAGTAGGTTAACTAATTATGACACCACTTGCACTACTCTTATCAAATTGATTCCTGTGTGTGCCTTAGTAATTATGATAATTAGCGTCAATAGCAGAAGGCAGTAAAGCAAAACTGAGTGTACTCTGACACAGGCATACTGCAGAGTTAGGTATTGGGCATAATTTAATGGAAGAAAAGAGTCTTGTTTCGGGTGGGAATAGTGGGGTGTTTCTCAACACCTGCAGCACCAAGAAGGACCCCGCTATCAAACATGACCGTGTTTTATTTGGCCTTGGTGAGGAACGCCCCGCCAAGGCCACATTTACCTTCATTTCAGCTCAGCTCGTCAGTGCATGTAGAGATCGGGGTACAATTTTTAAATGCCGCCCCAATCTCCCGAACCCCCACTGTGGCACCCAGGCACTCACCTCCGTCCCAAGTTACTTGTGAGGGGATCCTCGCGCCTTCCCTCACTCCACCTCACAAGGACAGGTCACCCCGGGCCCGATCCCTGGCATGGGCAAACTACTAGCATGGGACCCTGACAGTGCCCTACAAGCCTGTAAATTCCACCTGGCTACCCTGGCAGTGCCAGGCTACCCTGTCAATGCCAGGGTGCCAAACTGTCAGCGCCCACGTGACAGCAGGAGTGTTGTTGGTATGAGAGCTGAAGTAAAAGTTTAGATATTGTTTTCTTTTCTTTTGTTTTAATAAAGTTTGTTTATAACAATAATAATAATCAAAACCCACGCTGCTGGCCTTGTTCTGTATTACAATAACCAAGTCCTATTTCTTAGAAACTCCTGGAACGAATTGATCTTTCTGCACCGCATTAAAACTTTAAAAGGTGAAAGGCATCTGGCCCAGTCTCTTAGCCACTGTTGAGAGCTGACCAGCCGTCTGTAACAATTGCAAATCCCACGAGAGTCCTCTGACGAGATTTAACGGCGTTCGATCGCACCCGCTATGTTATACATATCAGGTCAAAGAAGAGTACAGGCAGAGTGCCTCAAAACCAGCAACCTCAGAACTAAACCTGTGCCGGATTTTGGATCTTGTCAGTTTTCAGGTCAGGCAGTCCAGGTTGGGTGGGGTCGGGTAGTTTGGGCCAGATTGAATCGGGCAGATCAGGCTGTGCCAGGTTGGGGGCCAAGGGTTGCTCAGGTCACTCAGAGCCTTTGAAAAGATTGGTGCATGAAGCTGATAGGTTGTCTGCACTAATGCAGCACCTATCCCAACAAGCCTGGAACTTATTTTACTCATTTAATAAGAATTAAAATTCCTCCATGGCAGCTTATAAAACTGTCCAGTTTTCGGACATCTTGAGCATTTGGCTAGGCAGAGTTGAAACGCTGTATCTTACTGAGTCATTGAAAAGATTTTTAAATAGGGGTGTAACCTGTGATAGGGTGGTTTATAGTTGCAGCATCTATGTGGCCCAGCTGAAAGCTTGAAAATTAATGACTAAATTATATTCTGCCTGTTTCTTGCATTTAATTCAGTTCATGAAGGAGCCACAATGCATCATGGTTGCTCTTTGTTAAAGGAATCATCTGGAAATGGTGATAAACAGAAAACAAGTTTACTGGAGATCAGACTGGAGATTTCTAAAAGAGAAGATCCATAAAGAAGATAAAAAAAGATTTTACAAGCTGAGGAAAAATTGTTTCTTTAACACACCAAGCAAGTTTGATCTCAAAAAGCTACCAGCTGGCAACCTGGGTACAATAATTTGAAAGATTTGGAATTGCTTCTCGGTGAAATAAGGGAGAAGAACTAAATTAGATTAGCATGCTGATATATTCAATGCATGAGGACGCAAAAGATTTGTGATACTGTTTACACCTTTCTGAGAATAATAGAGTTGATGGAAGTCTTAGATTGAAATGAAATTCATGTTGTAATCTGCAGAAATGCAATTTTGGAAGGAGTTAAAATCAAAGCAGACAAGAGAATTTGAATCTGAGACCATTATAACAGTCTCATACTGTGTGGCTAAACACTGCACCTGTGATACTCAGCTTTGCAACATCATTAATGATTGTCCTGGAGCAATACAGAAAGATGAGAGATTGTCTGAAAGATTCCATTTGGAATCCATATTAGCCTTTGATATAGTAATGATTGAATTGAGCTGAGTGAAGCTAATAACTGTAACTCCTGCCATTGACCAAAAAGGCAGCTGTCTGGATGAGCATGCACGCTCGGCCCAATAGAATTTGGCAACATAAAGCCGAAATCTCACTTTAAACGGCTTGACGATGACACTGCATCTGTACACATGCACGAAGTGTTGTGGCACAAATAAACACAGCCAAAGCTAATTTGGGACAGCAAGCTGATCTGCAAGCTCGAACTGTTTCCACCGTGGCTGATGATGACAATGTTCACTGGAGTTTTCAGGGTGTCACAGCAATCTGTCCTTCAACAGATTAATATTGCTGAGGTGCTGGCTAGGGAATGCAGTGGCTCTATTGAGCACAAACCTAGCACTGTTTCATTGTTTGATTGGGGTCTAACTTTATAGATTGATTTCAATTTTAGACATGCCTGTCTGCTTAGTAGAAAGCACTCTTGATTTTAAATGGCATAGGGAGGTTTGAGGTTTTCTCAATATTTATATTTCAGCTTTGTCATGAGTCGACCATTTACTTTTAAAGTTGTCCCATCAGGCTTGCAATGTAATAAATGAGAGTTGCAATGCAATCTCTTTGAGCCATTTGACTTAATCTGATAAGGGGGTTCTCCTGCCCTTATGAGGTGGGGTGCAGTGAGCTCCAGGACAACCCCCCCCCCCCCCCCCCCCCCCCCCCCCACCACCACTCAACAGCTATGTTGTGATGTCGGAGGGGGTCTGGGTGTCGCATTGGAGGACCAAGAGATTGGGGCGCCTATTAGAAATTCTTTGGAGAGTGACAGAAACATAATTCTGACTGAAATTAGACATGAGGGTGCAAATGAAACAGAGGAATGAATCAGAAAATGGCATAAGCAGTGATTTGGACAGAAATATGATGATGAAGAAGATGACCAGCTGTCATCACATTGAATGGTGGAGCAGGCTTGAGGAGGCATATTGTCTAATTCTTGTGCTCTTAATTCCCTGGATCCATCTGCTGCATAGGATTAGGTTTAATATTGTCACAGAAACAGCAAAGGTAAATGTATTGTGCTTTCACTATGATGCTGTTGTGATTATCACAATTATATCATGAACTAAGGCAGAAGAAAGTAATTTTGATTCTCTAGGTTCTACCTCGGTGTCTAACCTCTTTACAATAGCCCAGGTACTGAGGATCAGCTCAGGATGTAGCTTACAATTGCTATCAGGAGAGACAGATAGTGAACTACCTAATCATGTGTTTCCTATTACTAATCACCTGAATATTGATAGAACAAAAAACCAGTTCATAAGGACATATGATTAGTGGCAGGGCCCAGGTGGCCACATATGTTCCATCAATAAAACTCAGGACTTTGGGGAAACCTACGATATCCAAACTCAGTTGTCAGATTTCAAGGGGAAGACAATAAAGTTATTTGTATTGGTGGAAAATATGCCAGTGACTCACTTGATGTATCTTGCAGCCTGCAGGTTTTCTGATATTGCCGATCGACATTCCATGATAACTAAACATAGCCTGGGGCATAAAAGTACATGGCTGTGGACGGTGACCATACTTGTTATTAGCAGTGCATCCCCTGTTCTGGTTGTTGGCAGCAAGTGAGATTAGAGCATGCAGCACCTTCTCTCCTGAAGCAGAATCTATGAAGGTTTTCCTCAGACCTAGTTATGTGGACACAGTGATATTAGTAAGGACAGTGAAGTGCGATCCACTCCTGGGTCAACAAAATTAACGTATTATCCCTCCAAACTCCCATCAGTGAAGTAACTACCTAAGTAGCAATATGAATACTATCATATCTGATACAAAATGAACACAAATCAGGCAGCTATGATATTTCCTGTGTCTCGTCCCTTAAAAATTCCCGGTTGACTTTTCCTATTTTTTTGTATGTTGCAATATGGACATTCATGGTACATAGTTGTCTCATGACAGTGCTGAAAGAATAAGCTGTTATTAAGTAGCTCAGTATGAAATGATTTACGGGTTATGACAGTATTACTTAGAGTAGATGCTTGGTATTCCACTTTTGAAGGTTTGTGTATCTCAGTCCCCAAGTCTTTCTGCTCCTTTATACCATTTAAATTTTTACTGTTTAACCTATACTTCTTCTCACTCTTCCATCAAAAATATAGGCACAAATGCCTCTTTGTGACCTTTGCAAATGTTTTATGTTTTCTTTATTCTTTCAGGAGATTTGTTGCTTCTCCAAAATTGCCCTTGAACTGAGTAGCTTGAACTCGCCCTTTCAGAGGTCAGTTGAGAATCAGCCACATTGCTGGAGTCACATGTAGGCTAGGCCAGGTAAGGATGGCAAATTTCCTTCCCTGAAGGACATTAGTGAACTAGATGTTTTGATACGACAACTGATGATAGTTTCATGGTCACCGTTACTGGGACTAGCTTTATATTCCGTTTTTATTAGCTAAATTCAAATTCCACCAGCTGCCATGGTGGGATTTGAACCCAGATCCCCAGAGCACTAGGCATGCCTCTGGACATTACCCAGTGACATTACCACTACACCAGCATTACCACTGCACCCAAAGTGAAGTGTGGCCCAGCACTGAGACAATATAATTTACCTACTTTCCTCCAAAGTCCCACCTGTGAGGTGACAAGCTAAGTAGCAATGTGAATGACACCTTCGATAGTCATCTTAAGAAGTGGTATTGTACCTATTACAGATCATTTTTATGCTGAGAAGAGCAATTATGCCAGCACTCATTCCTGTGGGAAACCAGAATTCGCTTCACCACAGTCCAAAATATTTTTTCTTCTTATACCATGTTGCAATGCTGTATTTTAAAATTTATTAATAAACCTTCTGAGTAGCATCTCAGCAAAATGCATTTTAAAATCCATACAAATAAGATGCACTGCATTTACTTTCCTAATAAATTTTCTTAATTCCCTAAAAACCTCTGTGTCAGCTTTATCATTTAGCCCATCTCTCGAGTGGAATATTAATTGCGTCCTACATTATGGTCACATTTCTTCCTATTCCTGATGTTAGGCTGACTGGTCTGACATTACTTGTCCTCTTTTCTTGGCAAAGTTCCAATCCTGTTGCATTCCTTCAGTATCTAAGGATATTTGAAAGATTTTAAATGTACTAATCAAGAAAGCAGTCTTAGCACACTACAAACTTCTTCACCTTGTCATTTATTTTACTCTCACAGTTTATTTCTGGGTAATTAGGTTACACATTATTATCGCCCCATTTCTCTTGTATTTTGTTTAATTTGTTTACATATCTCAACCTCAATCTCCGTTCCATTATTTGCCTGTCCAGATGTTCCCAATAGAGTAACAATTTTTATCCTTTAACTCTAACTAAATAAACGTAGTTTTCCCATTATCCCTTATATCTTCCTCATGTTCCCGCACAGTAATAGAATTGTCAGCTCTGCTTTTTCCTCTTATTTTATCCCTGCTGCTGAATGCTTTTCAACTGGGCATGTTTCACTTTGACCCAAACCTATCTGTGCTCATAGCAACCTATAGCTCTAATGCACCAATTTCTCCACAATACTTTGTGCCTTATCTTTTGAACAGCTCAAACCTGGTCAGTTTTGTAACCTTACTCAGTTCTCCTGATCTGCTTTACTTCTTGTCTTTGTTACCCTCTTTCCTGCATTACCAAGGTGGGTCACAAAGAAGATCCCAAGATATCCAAATTAATTTTATGGGGCCGAGCAGACTAAAGAATTTAGAACCTTTCTTTCTAGGGCTTTCTCGGCTCGACCCGCAGTCTCGTAATTCTAGTCTAAAACATATGGCACGGAACCCTATTTCCATATTAATAAAAGCTCAACCTGAAACAGGCTGCTTTTTCAGCCACCCAGTGGTAGTCCACTGACATTGTGACAACAGTTCGATCATGTTTAATGGTAGCACTGTATTTTGGCAGGTTAAAATCATCCTGACGGGTGTTAAAAATATTGGAGCTGTTTTCCTAGTGATCTGGTCAATATTCTCATCACAACCCACACCACAGGACCTTTCTGTAAGCAAGATGGCTATGATGTTTGCTAATATAATGACAATAACCTCACTTCATAAGTCAATTCATTGACAATGAACCACTTAGGAAATTCTGAGGATATGAAATATATCTAATAAATGCAAATTATTTCTGATTAGATTCACATTAAGCGCATTCATATGTGTACATGCACATATAAATGTGAAAAATGTGCACCACTGCTGTTGAAATTAATTAACGTGATTGTTTTCTCATCAGTAGACTCAAACATGATGGAAATTGACATTTGATGTAAGGATGTGCTTTTTTAAAAAAAAATACGGGGCGGGATTTTTCCAGAATTTGGCAGTGTCAGAAAACTGGCGTATAACTCGTCAGTTGCACAGACCAGTCTTATGGCTAAATCTTGTGGGCGTGGTTTAGGTTGTCTCACTGGTAGGGCATGGCCGCATAGAACCAGCAACCAGCACCAAAAAGATTGAGACATCATCTTGAAAAGGTATCCTGATCAGCACTGCAGCCTAACAGCCCCTAGTCCCCATCACAGAGGCAGCGGGGGCTCCCCCACCCCGTAGACAATCTACAGCATTCCAATCTCTCCTACCCCGGACAATCTTCAACAGCATTCTGATCCCCATCCCACATTCACCACCGACATTGAAACCCCTGCCAAAATTGTGGAACTATATCCAGCACTCCCCCAACACCACACATCAATGCCCCCCTCCCATAGAGCTCCCACTTGACAACACCCCTGGCACTGCAGTGGCAGTGGTCGGCACTGTGACACCTGCCACTATGAAAACCTTGCACTGTGCCAATATGGCAGTGTCAAACTGGGAATGCCAAGGTATTGCCCCTCTACTCCCCCTGGGGGGGGGGGGGGGTTATGCTTACATCCGCAGGCCCAGAGGGACCCCTCGAGTGCGTCACGGCTGGCCAAGCCTGTGATGATGTCGGCAAGGTATGAATATTTAGTGAGAGGGATTGCTAATAACATTTAAAACCATTCAAATATATTAAGATGATGTTCATGTCCTTTGAGATGGGACACTAGGTGGAATTTTCCCAAGAACCAGCAGACTGGCGCAGTGGACAGGAAAAATGGCAAAATCCCACTATCCTGAATGTAGCTTTCCCTGCCATATCTTTCAGTTCATAGCCAAAAACAAACTAAGAGGCAGGTACCCACTACATCAAGCTGGTGGATTGGCTCTGGCTCTGCCCGCTCTGCCAGAAACTTTAGTTTTGAAATATTGGACGTGTTTTTTAAAGGGCACCCCACGAGCAGGAATTAATGATAGAACCCCCCCCCCCCCCCCCCCCCCCCCCCTCCCCCGACACACCATACTCCTCAATTCCATCCGACCTCCATGCAGCACTCCCCCCATGGAACCTCCTGCTACAGAACACCCACACAGGCAAAATCCCCCCCCCCCCCCACCATACCCACAAAGAACACCCTCGAAGGAACACTGCCCATGGCACTGCCTGGTGCTGGGTCTGTGGTAAGGGCAAAAGCCCAGACAGTTCCACGAGGCAGTGCCAGACAGTGCCAGGGCAGTGCCCAGAGAGTGCCAGGGAAGTGCCACAGGCAGTGGAAGAGTTAGTGCCCAGATAGTGCCTGGCAGTGCCGCGGCAGTGCTAGGGGAAATAGCTGGCTTGTAATGTAGAACAAGGCAGCAGTGCGGGTTCAATTCCCGTACCAGCCTCCCCGAACAGCTGCCGGAATTTGCCAACTAGGGGCTTTTCACAGTAACTTCATTGAAGCCTACTTGTGACAATAAGTGATTATTATTATTATTATTATTAATGACTTTTGAATGTATTGAAATGAAGATCCTTACATTGAACTTTGTGATTCAGTTACGTCTACTGTGGGGACTATCGCTACGGGAAGATCCACCAGTGTAAATTGCATTTTGGGACTCCCACAGGATTTCCCACTCCTGCAGCTGATCCCATCTATTCTATTCGGACTTTCTTTTCTGCTTCTCCTTCTGCCCCAACAATATAATCCATCTCATTTTTACACCTTTTCAGCTCTGAAGAAGAGTCATATGGATGCAAAACATTAACTGTTTCTTTCTCCACAGGTGCTGCCAGATTTGTTGAGTTTATCCAGCATTTTCTGCTTATATTTCAGATTTCTTGCACCTTCAGTATTTTGCTTTTAATTTAAGAGATTGTTGCCGAGCAGAAGAGAGATCATAGTTCGGAATGCTCCACTGCAATTGGCTGTAAAAGGTTGTTTGCTCTATCAAAAGTATTGAGCCCAGATTTGCAACTTATCCACACTGAGAAGAGAAATCAACTGCAAACCGAGACTTTTGGGAATAAAATGTGCAAATCTGCTCCATACAATTACACCCAGGAAGCCAATTGAGAAAAACAGCCTCTAACGTGGAATCACCACATCAAGACCTGGCAAAGAACAGCTAACCGTATACTCCAATTGTTTATGTTCCTAATGATCTGTTAAAAAAATCCTCAGCTATCCAATTATTTTACCATCTGTACTAGTGTGTGCGTGAGCCGAGGGGATGTGTGTGACATATGAATGGTGGTTGTGATTTACCTCGTCATTTTTTTAAATTTGAGAAATAATTTCAATAAACTTATGTTGTCCTTTTGTTAGCCCAAGAAAACCTGTCTGACTAATCCTTTATGATCTGGGACTCCTACAGCATTGCCTAAACACATCGTCTCCAAATTCGCAGACATACCCTGTCATGCTCAGGCCAATATTGATCGAATAGGATATTCATTTTAACCCTCGTCACGTGGTCGCAAAAGATTGGCAAAAAGAAGAATCTAGGGAATTCTTATTACCATGAGCTTTTATTTTCTGCAATAACCTTTGATGTGGTATTTTACCAAATGTCTTCTGGAAGGCTAAGTACAGTACATCCACCAGTGTCCCTTTACCCACAGAACATCACTTCCTAAAAGATTTGGCGAAAGTTATTTCCTTTTCACAAAACCATCCCTCCCTGTCTCTCTCATTTTTTTCACCTTCCCGCTCTCACCACCTTCTCTCCATCTCCTTTCCTCTCTCTTCACCATCCCTCGCCTTCTCTTTTCCTCTCTATCACTACACCTTTCCTTTATAATCTCTACACCTTTCCTCTCTACTTCTGCACCTTTCCTCTCTACCTCTGCATCTTTCCCCTCTCTATCGCTACACCCTGAAGGAAAACATTCAAGGAGTGGACGCTCCCACTGGAGGATATTACAAAGAAACAAACCATTTGAGGGCCTCCTGCTGGGAGCTATCACGTGGAGGGGCTGTGCCTCGTGTTACTGAGAGGAGGTTTTCATACTAAGAGGCTTCTCTCCAAAAATCTTTAGGATGGAACAAGCCCATGGAAAGGTATTGTATGGGTCTCTGAGAGGCCTTTACTACCCATCTCATTCTTGGGCAATATTTACTATCAATTGGGATTTTGTTTTATGATTGTTGTGGTTCAGGTTTTCCGATGCTTGATCTATAAAAACTATTTCATGGGGTGTGGCAAGATCAGCATGTGTTACCCATCCCTGATAGTCTTGAACCGAGGACGTTAAACATTAACCACATTGCTGAGGGCCTGGAATCTCATGTAGGCCAGACAAAGTAAGGGTGGCAGATTTCCTTCCCTGAAGAACATTCATGAAACAATTAGGTTTCTTATGACAGTCAACAATGATTGTATGGTCGCCTATTACTGAGACCAGGTATTATATTCCAGATTTATTAATTGAATTAAAATTAATGCAGCTGCCTTGGAGGGACTTGAAACCATATCCATAGAGAATTATTCTGGGCGTCTGGATTATTAGACCAGAGACATTACTAATATGCCACCATCTCCGTCAGCATTGTGACAAGATGAACAATTTCTCCTTGGTCATGGTAACTAAGGCGTGAAATTGGTGGGCATGAGCAGGTTGAAATGAAACTATGCCAGTTTCCACCAGTTTTTCACCATGCCAGCTTTAAAAAAATTTCTATTGGACAATATTGTCAAGATTTTTAATTTCAAACCAAGAAAAAGTAGCAGTGAAGCTGCGAAACATGTTTCTAAAAAGAGTTTGAACAGGTGTTCTGAGAACTTCAATGGAAAAAAAGATTGTGCACAGTGAAAAATTGGCTGGCAATTCACTAACCACCACCCCCCCCCCCCCCCCCCCCCCCCCCCCCCCGAACCCCCCTCCGCACCCTCCCCCTCCCACAGTGCCCAATGCTGGGTGAGATGCTCTCCTTTCACCTTTGAAGGTGAAAAGTTCCACACTGGTCATATTTATTTATTGAGAGATAGAGATTGAATCACAAATAGTGAGATAGAGCAACAAGCATAAGCTAAGATTTTCCCATCTTCACAATTATCAACAGAAGCCCGGTGAGACAGGATTCCTTTCCGTTTCATTCCCACCTGTGATTCCAAGAAAAGCATTTTGGCTTTAACCTTGTTTAATATTTTAGTGGACTCCCAGTGGTATTCTGATTGAAAGCTCGCCACTTGTGGGCTAGAGAGAATGGTTGTTTCTGCAGGAGGATGAAATCTGCCGCAGCTTATGGGCTTTTAAAAAGAAAATAAATTGAAAGTTCCAACTGAGTGCATAAAATCGGCGTGGACCTATCAGTCTACCTTCCTTTCATCGATTGCCAATCCCGCACTTGCCTTTGAATACTTGCCAGCACTGCTTCTGTCCTGGCAGCACTTGGCAGGTGATCAGTACCTTTTTCCTACGCCTACTTAGATAATAACAATGGGGAATGTGATATGTGATGTTGCTCCATCAGTATCATCTCTATTTAAAAAGCAGAGAGATTATGTTAGAAAATCAAAACAGTTGATTATTACGCATTCCAGTCGTGTCAGCAAGACAGGAGAAAGGTAAAGGAAAATTCTGCCAATGAAGTATATTATTTATTAAAGTATAAAGTTAGAATCAGTTCTCAACAACAGCAGTTTATATCAGCACAGTCCTACAAACATAATGAAACATCTCAAGGCCTTCCACAGGAGCACTATAATAGAAAATATGACACCAAACCATATCAGAAGATATTGGGCAGGATTCTCCGTCAGCTAACGCCTCCTCGGAGGCGGGGTCTACTTGCCTCTCGACCAATTGGTGAGCAGTCACATGACTAGTCCCAGCCAATCAGACAAGAGGCACATGACCAGCCAGAGCCAATGGGAAACCAATGCTCTGCACCAATGGCAGTGCTCCCATTCATACCACCACACACTGGGGGTAATTCCCAACAGCAAGGTTCATTTGTGCTTTTAAAAATCGAGAAACAGATGCCATGGCTGATGAGGGAGAGAGAGGAGGTAGGACACAGAGAGGTGTGACTGTGGGCCGTAGGCTGCCAGTCTTGACATCGGCCCGGCTGGCTGGAGAGGGGGGGGAGGTGGCGGGGGAGAGGGAAGCCCTGCCAGGGCCAGCAGGGGATGACGGGGGCACGGGCATAGGGCCGGGTGAGCCCCCACAGGACCAGGGTGGTGTTCAGGCGCAGACCGCCATTGCCATGGCCTGCAAGTGGGCAGCACGGTAGCACAGTGGTTAGCACAATGGCTTCACAGCACCAGGGTCCCAGGTTCGATTCCCAGCTTGGGTCATTTCTGCACTGTGTCTGCGTGTGTTTCCTTCAGGTGCTCCAGTTTCCTCCCACAAGTCCCGAAAGACGTGCTTTTAGATGAATTGGACATTCTGAATTTTCCCTCTGTGTACCCGAACAGGTGCCGGAATGTGGCGACTTGGGGGTTTTCATAGTAACTTATTGCAGTTAATGTAAGCCTACTTGTGACAATAAAGATTATTATTATATTGCTCACATCCCTCCTGAACCTTACGGCTGTGTCCTACCATCTACATCAGCTCAGGGAAAACCTTGTCCAGAGGCTCAGCTATATCCAGGGGTCCAGCAGATCTCTGACTGTAATCTCTCTTGGATGTTTCTACCTCAATATCATGTGCAACAGTAGCTGTGTGGTGCTCACCAGATTGTTCCCTGAAGCCTGTCCACTAATGTCGCCCACCTAGGTCTGTGTCTCTGTACTGGTGGAAGGTGTGCGTGACAGCTGTGACACATCGCCTGTGGTCTCCTCAGAACTTGCCTCTGAGGTTTCTCTTGAGTGGTCGCGGTGGGGGGAGCGGGTATGACTCCAGAAGGACCAGCCTCACAGATGGTGATCTGGAAAGACAATGGACATGTGGTCAGTGAGAGGGAAGGATAATTTTGTCAGACATGAACAACTCACTTGAGAGAGATCATCTGGGTGAAAAGGTTGCGTATCTCACCTCTCTGGCGCAGGCCAACTCGCTGTTGGTACACGCATTCTCCTCGGGCAACCCTGTGATTTCCAGAGCTTGATCCTCATCAGGGATGAGGATTCAAATCTCTAGGTCTCCTCCCTCTGCCTTATTTCCTGCTTATTATGGGCTTATCTTCTCCTGTGGGAACAAAGAGAAAACATTGTGAGCTACACGCTTGATGTGTCGGGGGGTCTGTAGCAGGTGACATATGTGGGCACCGCACCTCGGTTGTGCTGGCGGGTGCTAGAGGGTTCTGAGGAACATGCATGAGGATCGGATGTGGGGAGGGTGCGAGCTCTCAGCCAGTGACTTGGTGGAGGGTGAGTTTGGAAATTTGAGAGGTAGCAGGCGGAACTAATGCCTGGACAGAGGTGGTAACTTATCCTTGCAGCTCATTGGAGGACATTTGTCTTCTACCGCCATTGGACTTCAGCCCTGCCAGTCACGTCCATATCCTTTTGCCAGTCAAGTCTCTGGAAACTGAGGCAGACAACAAAATGTGCTCCACATTAAGGTAAATTAATAAAACCCCAAATCTTACCAACTCTGCTGCAGCCTCCAGCATTCCTTTAAAGGGCAGCTGATTGGGGTCATGCAGATGCAGAAAAACTGTGTGGGAAAGGCATGGTGCATGCTTCCCCCAGCTTTGGATAACCTTGGCATTGGTGTCATGAAACAGTTGGTAGGCCCTTGATTAACATATTCAAGAGATCTGGGGCTGGATTCTCCGATTCTGCGACTATGTCCGCAGGATCCGTCTGGCCGGAGAATTGCCGGGTCCGTGGCCGCGCATGCGACATAGGGGCGGCCTGCAGCGGTTCGCTCCTGCGCGTGGACCAAGCCTGCCAACAACTGCCCCCCTTGCCAGCCCCGGACCACCCCCCACCAGTGCCCCAGCCCCCGCCGAAGCCCCCCCTACTAGCGGAACGGCTCCCCCTCTGACTGTGGCGGCGCTGGACCCAGTCCGCAGCCGCCACGGGAGGTCCCCAAACATTGTGAGGATGCGTGCCCCACGCCGTCGGGGACTCGGCCCATTGGAAGCAGAGCATCGGGACAGGGCCTCAGGTGACGTCCTGAGGCCATCCATACGGCTTGCGGCATACTCGAGTGGGCGGAACATCGCAAAAACGGCGGCGCCCCCGATTCCTACGTAAACATGGATTCTCTGGCCGATCGCCTAACGCGATTTTGGCGTGGGCGACAGGAGAATACCGCCCCTGATGTTTGTTTTAGGCTGGCACCCTTGGCATTGATCTATTCACTCGGGCTGTTGGCTCAACAGGAATCAATTTGCCCATTTTTTTCCCTTTAGACTTATTCTGGTAAGTATTACAAAAAATAAAAATTAGCAGCAAAATTCTGTTTTGTGACAGAGCTGATTTTATTCATTACTACGCTACCCTTGGAATGGACAATGAAGAGGAGACAGAAAATCAAACAAAAGAGGAGCAGGAGGAAGCCATATGGCCAAAAATTAATTTGTAAGCAGCTTAATAAACATCAGCTGTAAACAGATATATTGTGAATAACCCTTAATCTTTTAAAGAACTGTAACTCAAACCATTATAATTGAATAATTTTTATCTTGTTGAATGAACAGCCGCTCTATACAGGAACACAGTAAATAATACCCAACTCTGCACTGTTATAAACTAATCCCCAAGTGTAAAGCACTTGAGGGATAATTGGAAAGATTCAAACTTTAATGTCTGGAAAGAAGTTGCAGAGGATGATGGCATCAACAAATGTTTTGATTTTCCCTCCTCCACATCATTTAAAAATAATGCAAACAGCAAGTGGTCTCAGAATAAACACTTGCAAAACTCAACTTGCTAGTGCTCCCAGATGGAACCTTGTTCATTTATCATCACTCCTGATTCCTATTTTCAAAACATTTTTCAGTCCAACCAGCTAATCTGATAGCAATTCCATAGGTTTTATGCAGTTTTAAAGTGTTATCTGTAAACCTTTTTAATGTCTCCCAATTATGCTGGCAAATTATATGCACCAGATAGTCCTCATTTTAATAATTGCCTTACAAATGTCAGTAGATTTGTGAAACACACTTCTAAATCGACCATTGAGAGGTCCTAATTTTCTCTGAGTTTTTTAATGTGAAAATTGTTAGCATTCTTAAACGATTTTAAACATTTTTCCCATTGCAGAAATTAAGCTAATTGCATGCAGTTCTTAAATAAAATTTTCACTCAGTGTGAATACTACTAAAACATTTCCAATCCTCCAATGCATAGGCATAATAATAATAACCTTTATTGTCACAAGTAGGCTTACATTAACTGCAATAAGTTACTGTGAAAAGCCCCCAGTCACCATACTCCGGCACCTCTTCGGGTACACTGAGGGAGGATTCCGAATGTCCAAATTACCTAACAGCACGGGCGCGATTCTCCGCTGCCCACGACGGGTCGGAGAATAGCGGGAGGGCCTTCCCGACATTTTTCCCGACCTCCCGCTATTCTCCCCCCCCACGGCCGCCCCACGACACGAATCGCTGCTCGCCGTTTATTTATGGCGAACAGCGATTCTCCCCTAGCCGATGGGCCGAGTTCCCTAGGCCTTTACGGCTGTTTTCACGAACGCAAACACACCTGCTCTCACCGTTCGTGAAAACGGCCGCAAAGTGCCATTCCCGACAACCATGGCACCGATTGGCATGGCCGTGCCAAGGGGGCATGGGCCCACGATCGGTGGGCACCGATCGCGGGCAGCGGGTCCGAAACCCGCGCACTCTTTGTTCCTCCGCCGCCCCGCAGGATCAGTCCGCGGGGCGGCTGAGGGGCATGACGGCCCGTGCATGCGCGGGTTTGACGCATATGCATGATGACGTCATCTGCGCATGCGTGGGTTGGAGCCGTCCAATCCGCGCATGCGCGGCTGACGTCATCGTGCGCGACAGCCGCCGTTTCCCTTGGCGCGCGGGCTTAGCGACGGTCACTAAGCCTGCGATGCCGTGCTTCGCGGGGCCGCGCTGCTAGCCCCGACCGGGGGGGAGAATCGGTCCCGGGAGGAGGCGCGGAGGCTGCCGTGAAACACGGCCAGTTTCACGGCAACCTTTACGACTCTCCGCATTTGCGGAGAATCGCGCCCCACGTCTTTCGGGACTTGTGGGAGGGAACTGAGCACTCAGAGGAAACCCGCGCAGACACAGGGAGAACGTGCAGACTCCGCACAGGCTGGGACCCAAGCCGGGAATCGAACCTGAGACCCTGGAGCTGTGAAGCCACAGTGATAACCACCGTGCTACCGTACCACCCGCAAACTCACATTGCCTAAATTAAATCTGTGAAATAAGAACCTCACATGTCAAAGCTGGATGAAGTTTCCAAGTCTCAGACTGCAATCTGCATTGGCCTCTGCATTTAATTTATTCCCTTAACATTTCTGAGATGTCATTCATTTGATCAATTTGCTGCGATTCCTGGCATGTGCTTTTCAGAAGATTACAACCTGAGCCAAAAATGTAGATCTGGGCTTGAAAATTGGATAAATAAGAGACCAAGTATCCTGGTTTGGAGCAACCTGTTAGCTACTGATGTGCTGGGTATGCTGGGTCTGCGAGGACTGCATTTATCAGAGCAGTGAGAGAGACAGGCTACCAACACTTGTAGAAGTACAACTCTATTTTATTTAACTATGAGCTGTTAAACATACTTGCACTGTGGTTTGACACTATGTTCGGTTGACTGGAGACCTAAGGCTAACCTGACCAGACTATACTGCTAGCACATGGTAGATGTTTGTGTTACTGATTACAGGCTCTGGCTGTCTCAGAGGCTGCATCCCGAATGAGTGGGAAAACTAGTGCCCTCTGGCTTTATAGTGGCCGTGCCCTGTCTGGTGATTGGCTGCTGTGTTCTGTGTGTTGATTGGTCTTTCAGTGTGTCAGTCAGTGTGTGTCTAAGCATCATCATATACTTGTGTGTATATTATGACATATTCCCTTTTTATTCCTAAAGTATGTGTACGTGACAATAAATAGTGTGGTATGTGAATGTTCCTGACTATGTGGAGAATATGTGAGCATATTTACAGGACTAAATTTCTAACCTATTTACACAGGAAGGTGTCTAGTGCAGATAGACTGTATTTAACAAAACACGAAACATGAATAACAGTATGTACAACTAGCGAACGAATAACCAGGGTAACAAAACAATTAGTCCATGAGTTTAGAGAGTTCATGAATTCAGGCACTTCATAAATTCAGTCTCTGGGGTGGGCGACGAATTCTGGTTAACCGCCTCATGGGAGGGTCAGGGGCCACCTGCTCTGGAACGGGCGGGACTGTGTCAGTCGCAGAGGGTGGCAACAGAAGTTGTAGATCTGCGAGCTCTTGGAAGGGCCTGTCCTGAGGGCGAGGCAGGGCATGACGATTTGGCGGCGAGTGTGGGAGGAGCTGCACTGCCCGCCCATTTCGGCGAAGAAGAGAGCCATCCTGCATACGAACCAGGAACAACCTGGGGGCCACTTGCTTGAGTACCACAGCGGCGGCAGATCAGCCACCTTCAGGAAGTTGTACACGAACCTGGTCATCAGGAACAAGAGCAGGAAGATCTGTGGCGCGGGCGTCATAAGCCACTTTGTGTTGGGCCCGAGACAGCTGCATTCGACACAGGACCGGAAAGTTGTCCAAGTCTGGGGCATGTATTGCAGGCACCGTCGTACATAATGTGCGGTTTATCAACAATTGAGCTTGTGACAGGCCAGTGGAGCTGACCTGTAGGCAAGTAGTGCGAGGTAAAAGTTGGATCCCGCATCGGCCGCTTTGCACAGGAGTCATTTGACAATGTGCACCCCCTTCTCAGCTTTACCATTCGACTGGGGATAGTGGGAAGTCACGTGCGTTAAATTATATCGCCGGGCAAAATTGGACCATTCCTGACTAACAAAACACGGGCCATTGCCGGACATGACCGTGAGTGGGATGCCATGGTGAACAAAAGTCTCCTTGCACGCACGGATGATCACTGTCGACGTGAGGTCATATAGCCTATACCTCTGGGTAGTTAGAAAAGTAGTCCACTATGAGGACATAGTCCCGGATAAATAAGAGACCAAGTATCCTGGTTTGGAGCAACCTGTTAGCTACTGATGTGCTGGGTATGCTGGGTCTGCAAGGACTGCGTTTACCAGAGCAGTGAGAGAGACAGGCTTCCAACACTTGTAGAAGTACAACTCTATTTTTATTTAACTATGAGCTGTTAAACATACTTGCACTGTGGGTCGACACTATGTTAGGTTGACTGGAGACCTGAGGCTAACCTGACCAGACTATCCTGCTGGCACATGGTAGAAGGAGCTGCGCTCAGAAAGCTCGTGTTTGAATCAAACCTGTTGTACTTTAACCTGGTGTTGTAAGACTTCTTACTGTGCTCACCCCAGTCCAACGCCGGCATCTCCACATCATGGTAGATGTTAGTGTGACTGATTGCGAGCTCTGACTGTCTCAGAGGCTGCATCCCGAATGAGCAGGGAAACTAGTGCCCTCTGGCTTTATAGTAGCCGTGTCCTGTCTGGTGATTGGCCGCTGTGTTCTGTGTGTTAATTGGTCATTCAGTGTGTCAGTCAGTGTGTGTCTATGCACCATCATATACTTGTGTGTATATTATGACAGCTACAAAATTTGAGAATTTGTTCCTTACAAAACCATTACAAATTTAATTCTCACCTTCCTCTAAGTTCTTCCTTGAGTTGATTGGGTGGGATGAATCTTTTGCCAAGTGGAGAGTTCATTTCTATGTACTTTGGAAGTCTCAACGAAAGAGTAGCAACAAAAGACAAAGATGTTAGTTGACTGAATTATTACAGTTTCAGACAAATGACTGATGGGGCGAGTGACACTTTAGAGGGTGAGGAAGCTTTAAAACTTAGAATAGGATTAGAAAATAAAGAAAAATTGTTGCAAGCAATAATAATATCAGGAATATCGGAATATGACCTATTTATTCCTACGCTCTGTTTCTGCCCGTTAACCAATTCTCAATCCATGCCAGTATATTACCCCTAATCCCATGTGCTCTGCTTTTGCTTACTAACCTCCTGTGTGAATAAATGACAGAGGCCTTCTGCTCTCCAGCAGGAGTCTCAGAGGATAAGCATTCAGTGATGAAAGCAAGGTGAAATGAATTGTCAGAATTGCAGATGAAATGCCATAATCTTTCAATCTTTACAATCAGAGAGTGGGAATGAAGAAACAGCCACATAGCCATCACCAGCTCTTGCCAGAAAACAAATGTGTCAATCTGTCAGCTATGAATCAAAAAGCACTGCATGATTCCTTAATGGAAAGTAGATCTTGAAAAGGAACATTTAGGAAGCATTTAACAACCCCTAACAGAAAAAAAAACTAAAAACAAACGGTGGCTGAAAAATTCAAATCTTGAATCACAAATTATTGGGGCTATCGGGTTAGAAGCAATCCCTTGCAACATTAACACCTCACCACCTTATTTTTCTTTTGTGCTCCATTCTAATGTCGACTGTGGGCAGGATTCTCCTTTTGAGAGAGTAAGTGCTGACGACGGGACTGAATAGTGGGTGTACTATAGTCCCAATGGCCGCGCGGGTCCCGGAGTGATTCAGGACATGCTAATGGGCCAGCATTCAAACTACATGGAACTAGTGCAATTCCAAT
The DNA here is from genome assembly GCF_902713615.1 of Scyliorhinus canicula. Lineage (NCBI taxonomy): Eukaryota > Metazoa > Chordata > Chondrichthyes > Carcharhiniformes > Scyliorhinidae > Scyliorhinus > Scyliorhinus canicula. Next base: position 48,608,334 of record NC_052162.1, read on the forward strand.
TGATGCCAGCTTCGTATTCACAATGGTCAGGGTTGGCATTGGAGAGCCTGACAATCTGGAGCTGTGTATAAGCACACCACTCCCCACACACTCTCATTGCTGCCAAGAAAATGCCACCCCAGAGAGTGACCCCGAGATTTGCAGATGCACAGCTCGAGATATTGTTGGATGCCATGGAGAAGAGGCGGGACCCTCTGTTCTAGGGTGTGGGGAGGCAGCTGCCACCCGCCAATGTCAACCAGGCTTGGGCTCAGTTGGCAGAGGCCATGAGTGCCGTGGGCCCCACCGCAAGGACTGGGCAGCACAACGTCCTCAGGGTGACCAGGTTAAGTCACCAGCTCAGTGACCCTGGCACCACCCCTGTCCCAAACACCCCCACCCCACATCCTATAGCCCCCAGGTCCCCCCCAAAGGGTGACGGCACCCCACCCGCCACAAGGCCCTCACTCCCCACATGCCAACACCTGTACTGCCCACCATGGCTAGGTGCCCTGCACACACAGGCCACCAGCCGCAGACCTGCTGTGCTGCCCACATCAGTGTGTCTCACACTGTACATTATCTGTCCCCCCAGGAGAAGGTGCTCCACAACCGCAGGGGGCAGGAGAAGACCAGAGGGGCCCGCTGGACCTGCGGCCCTGTACTGTCGTGGAGCAGAGGGCATTGGACCTGGTTGGCATGGTGGGTGACGGGCAGGCGCAGAGGCAGAGGTCCAGATTAGCCAAAGTGAGCCCCCAATGCATTGCTGGGTCCCTATGGCACATGAGTCACCCCACCACCCCCACCCACAATCTAACCATGTGTTTTGTCATGGGTCTGGCAGGGTCGCCGCCAGATTATTTGGAACTGGCTAGTGCCCCCCCATCCCAAGCGGAAACACCCCAACCCACCGGGCGAGGGGGTGGGGCCGGCCAGGTCCCGAGCCCCCCGCCGCAACTCCACAACACCCCAAAGCACATGTCTGGGAACGACACTGACTTCACGGCACAACTATCGCCAACATCCTCCACCATCTCAGAGACACTCACCACGGTTGGGCATTTTAATGTCGAAGCTCCTGGGGCACTATCTGGTGCACACCACAAACATACTGAGGTGATCAGGTGGAGGTAGGAACACCGAGGGGAGGACAGTCAGAGGGTGGCCCAACTCCAGGGACTAGCTGCCGTCCAGCCAGGTCTAGTGTTTCTGGAAAGGACGGTCGCATTGATGTTGGAGAAGCAGGCATGGAGCCAGGGACTGTCGTGATATCATGGTTGGGTTGTAATTTTTCGAATGGCCACTAGGTGTCTCATTAGTATATAAGTGAATGTTACAGTCAAGTGACCTAAGATTGATGAGTGAGCTGGGAGAGAGATTGCTTGCGCAATGTTCATACTATTATTCATCTGTTGTTTGGTATATATTTGACCCATAGTTAATGTTAATCAATCGTTTATAGCTTTGGCTACAAATGTTCTTGAAACATAAAGCAGGCCATCCGACAAGAACATTACAGGGACTACAGGAGGGGGTGTCAGCAACCACCCAGCACCTGCATGTGTAGTTGGAGGAGTTCAACTGACTGCAGGAGCAGGAGGCAGTGCCGACACTTCTTGCCACGCAGACCAACACCGCACGGATGGCATCCACAGTGGGTGAAAAGTTCATGCTATCGGCCAGAATGTCCAAGGCCTGAGGCACAGTGTGCGGGCAGTAGCTGAAGCACAGGACAGGATGGGTATGTCATTGGCAGCCATGTACAAGGGCCACACGGATATTTCTGTGGCATTCCAGAACGTGGCCCAGTAACAACGGACCATGGTTGCGAGCATCAGGAGCATTGGCCTGGCATTGACTGACCTGAGCTACCCACAGAAGGACCTGGTATGATCGCTGATTTTAAATCCCCATCCTCCACGTAACAACACATGTATTGTCCTCTTTGGCCAGGAGCTTAGCACACACGTTCCACCAGCTACAAACCCCCCATAAAACCCACATCCCAGCATCTCACTGTGTCCTTTCTGTGTCCCTAAGGATAAAATGGGCCAAAATCATCATGAGTGCCAGAAAATAGGAGGGGGCATTGCAGATATTCTGTTCCACACCCCCTCAGAGGAAACTGCCCTGTAACTCACAGGGGAGGCTGAGCAGAGGGCAGTGGCTGCGATGGAGTTCAGCATGTGCCAAAAAAGAGAGAGTGTAATAAAACACAGAAGTCCCTATAACAAGTGAGTCACCCCTCTCCCATACACCAGTACCTTCCAACGTCACAAGATTTCACCCCAGATCTTTTGTCTTGCAGGATCACCATTAGACGAGGCTGAGCCATCCGGGCTCGTAGCCCCCATCCAATCCCTCAGAACACCCTGAAGCACGACTCTGATTGGGCCCATGCCAGTGCCTCCTGTAGAGCAGAACAGGCTGACATCATGGAATCACAGAATCATAGAATTCACAGTGCAGAAGGAGGCCATTCGGCCCATCGGGTCTGCACTGGCTCTTCGAAAGAGCACCCTACTTAAGCCCACACCTCCACCCTATCCCCGTAACCCAGCAACCCCATGTAACCTAAGGGGCAATTTATCATGGCCAATCCACCTAACCTGCACACCTTTGAACTGTGGGAGGAAACCGGAGCACCCAGAGGAAATGCATGGAGACGCGGGGAGAAAGTGCAGACTCCGCACAGACAGTGACCTAAGCGGAAATTGAACCTGGGACCCTGGCGCTGTTAAGCCATAGTGCTAACCACTATGCTACCATGCTGCCGACATGGCCACATGTCGTCACCTGTGACACCTGGGTCTATCCAGGCCCAGGCCCTCCAAAGGACGGCCGCCAGGGGCAGCAAAGGGCAGAAGGCGAGACAAGAAGCAGGTCCCCTCCATTTCTGATGTGCTGTTCAGGGTAACGCCTAGACAAAGCGATAGGCCACGGAAGAAAGGGAGATAGACGACACTTACGTTGGCATGGGTGAGTTAATAATAAGGGAGAAGAGCATACATGCTGTAAATACTCACTATTAAACACTTTTGCACCACCAATCCGATCTGCCTCTAACCTCTTGTCACAGGTGTGAAAGATGGGCTGGGTGTTGTGTGGTGGCCGGTGGCCCGGGGGCGGTGGGGTGGGTTGGCGGGGGGTGGCACCCATGACTATGAACGGCCCGAGTGGTTACACTCTCACCAGGAAATGACAGGACATGGGGCAGCTATGTGAACCCGCCTTGTATGACAGCAAGTGAGCCCGAACCTTTCATCATCTCCCGCAATCACACCCCGCAACATATTTGGGCTCACAAGAAGGAATTGGCACCACACATGCAGGACTCATCCAGTCAGATAGCGGTTGTTATCTTAAGGACAGGAGTCAGACTTTGTCAGGCAATGACAGGCAGCAGGACTCATCCCACAGTGATTTATCATCATCCTCCTCCATCCTGCGGACAATACCCACTAATACTGCCAACCCAGGCCCAACACACTGTGGTTATGCTGCTAGGACCTTCAGACGCGGAGGGGGGGAGAGACAGAGAATATGAGCAAGATGAGGATTCTCTTGACCATTCAGTGCCACCAGGTTACACGGCCATCCTGAGTTGTATTCCACCCCCTTCCCTCTCCTCCGGCTCCTTTGAGATAATGTGGCCCGCACTGCACCCCTGTCCTCACCAGTGACTGGCACCAGGCCTGTGATGTGGGGAGACTCGTTCCTCATTCTCCGTCCCGGCCAACAGGTGTACTGGTGACTGCCGCAACCGATTTTAGCGATAGGCTCTCTGGCTCCTGTCCTGTTTCGTCCAGTGTGGTCTACTGTTGGTCACCTCACTGGGTGGGCCTTGTGCAATCCCACCAGGAAGGTGACAACTGGTTGTGTGCCGGAGACATTCATACTGTGTAGCCATTCGCCTCCCTGCTAAGAGTCTGGTGTTTGAGCAGGTACTACAGATGGGGGTGAGTGAAGGATGTGTGCGTTTACTGGGATTTTAGCTGCAGTGTTTTGTGGAGCCTGGGGTTTACACACAGATTGTGACATGGAGCTGGTTAGGTTTCCTGACTGGGGGCAGGATGGATGGAATCAGGGGCGAGGTGGACACGCAGGGTTTAGAGACATCTTGTCATCTTCGGGACTGGGCTTGCTGATGGTGTCACTGGTGAGGCTTCTACTCTGAGAGGGGTTATGTGCCAGGGTGGGTTCCAGCAGGAATGTTGCATGTGACCTTTATTTGGGTTGAGCTCTGCTAATCCACTGTTTCCTCAGCTGTGGGGCTGCGCTTCCGAGGAGTGCATTGAGGCCACGCCCATCCCCGTGATGATACTCCTGGGGCATGAGTCCAGGTGTGCGGCTGAGTGAGTTTCCACATGGCCAGAAGCCCTCAGAGCATTTGCAGGATATGTCAGCAGTCAGCAATCTGAACAGTCAGGAGCCTGTAAGTTGCAGCTAGGGGTGGGTTGAGTTTAAATGTAATTTGTTCAGCAATGGAGGTCAAAGCCAGGGCACCCTGATCCTGAGGGGGAAACACCATGGGCGTAATTCTCCGCACCCCACGCCAGGTGGGAGAATCACGGGAGGGCCGGGCGACTCACGACACGCCGCCCTGGCACCCCCCGCGATTCTCCCACCCCCCGCTCGGATGAATCGCCGCTCGCCGTTTTTCACGGTGACCGGCGATTCTCCGGCCCGGATCGGCCGAGTGGCCTGACGTTCCCGACCGGTTCACGACGGCGGCAACCACACCTGGTCGCTGCCGTCGTGAACATGGGCGCCAAATGCTCATTTGTGGCTTGTCGGGGGCGGAGAGGGGGGTGAGCACCACGGCCGTGCTCGGGAGGGGACTGGCCCGCAATCGGTGCCCACCGATCGTCGGGCCGGCGTCTCCAAGGGACGCACTCTTTCCCCTCCACTGCCCCGCAAGATCAAGCCATCACGTCTTGCGGGGCAGCGGAGGGGAAGACGGCAACCGCACATGTGCGGGTTGGAGCCATCAGCCATAAGCGGCTGACGTCACTTAGGCGCCGCCGTCGTGTCATTCTCGGCGCGCCGCCTTGAAGGCCCGGCGGCCAAGATTTACGGGGCGCCGCTCCTAGCCCCCTGGGAGTGGGGGAGGGGGGGTGGGTGAATAGGTTGCGAGGAGCGGCCCCCGAGGCCGTCGTGAAACTCGGCCTAGTTCACAACGGCCTTCCCGATTCCGCGCTGGAGCGGAGAACTCCGCCCTATGAATCTACACACTTGCCATAAAGTCAATCGCTGCTACTCCGAGGTCCAGTCAATACACCCCCCCCCAGCAAACCCAAAAAGTTTGAAACGTTTCCTTACCTCCTTGCGCCCTTCAATATTCATGGTGCCCGGGCCCCGCTTGTAAAGACTTGCACCGTTCACACCTGCGTGAATCCCAGCCGAGAACGCTAGAGCATCGCAGGAGGCTGGAGAATCGGGCTTCCAGCCCATTAGTCAGATGCAAATGCATGCAAATGATTTGCATCCTCCTGCTGGGGCACGTAGCTCGCTGCTGCCGCCAGTGGGGTACCGGGTGCCAATCCCGCTTTTCGGCCGCTGCTCCATTCTCTGGCAGGAAACCCACTACTGGCGATAGGCAATAGAGAATCCAGCCCTTAATCTAATAAATTACTGAAGCGATGCCTTGTGAAATGGGGTTCAGTTGGCAGCAGTCTTACTTGTAAGTCAGAATGTTAAAGGTTCAAGTTCCACTCTAGGGTTTGAACATAAACAAGTGTAGATGTTTCAGTGTGACACTGTCAGGAGACGTCATCTTTTAGATGAGATGTCAAACTGAGGCCCCCAACTACCTGATTGGATGGATGGAAAAGATCCAATTGGATATTTTAAAGAGTTTCGGGAGTTATCACTGGTATTTTGTTAATCCCTCGATCAACAGCACGATTTTGGAGAATCCAGCCCAACAATGATGATTTTTCCAAAGTACTTAATTGGCTGCAAAATGCATTGATTTGGGGATCGCACAAACAATATATGAATTCAAGTCTTTTGTTTCGGTATAGTTCTATCTATTAAAGTAATTTTTAGTTATTTAAAATGAGGATGCTCTGTTGAACTGGACACTTTTATTAAAATGGTTACTTTTCCTGATAAACCCATTTTCAGTTTTATTAATAAAATGTATCAGGTTACTAGAATAAAAAATAAAGGAATATTTTTTAGTGTCGGAAAAAAATACTTTATAAAACGTTGCCCGATTACACTGGTTCATGAATGATTTTAATGTTTGTGATTATTGAAATGAATTTGAATGGGAACTTGAATCATAAGTTCATTTTGGAAAACTCGCACAACTCTTGAATGCAATTGTCCATTTTGCGGATTGGGTTTGAAGCTAACACCCTGCTCTCAACTCTATCCCGAGGATAATAAATGAATTTCCAGTGATTGACTTTACATTTGATGCAGATCCCATTAAATTGCACCCAGAATGTTGCCCTTAATGTTGCAGGACCAATGAATTTTGGGGATTTTCCTGAAATGGTGTCAACGACGCTCCTGCATTTGACATTTGCCTGGGCTCATGCATGGAGCACAGAATACCTTTCAACGTGAATAAGAGATTTCCATTGATTCCAGGCAGGAGTGCAAGATATTTACTTCGGGACTCAACCGAGGATGCATCCAGCGTTTCTGTAGTGTCGTGTTTATCACGTTCGACTAACACGCGAAAGGTCCCCGGTTCGAAACCGGGCAGAAACATTTGCACAGGCTTTTAATCTCAGAGAAGGGAAAGATCAATAATTCATCTTTTTATCTGGACCACTAGGAGCTCTTCCGGGGCAGGTGTGACTTGTATAAGAAGGACGAGTTGCATCTAAACTGGAGAGGCAAAATATCCTGGCCGCGAGGTTTGCTAGTGTCACACGGGAGGGTTTAAACGAGTATGGCAGGGGGGTGGGTACCGGGGCAAAAGGTCAGAAGGTGAAAACATTGAGGGAGAACTAGGGAATAGGGCCAGTATGGCTCTGAGGAAGAGCAGACAGGAAGATGTTGTTGAACACAGCGGGTCTGTTGGCCTGAAGTGCATATGTTTTAATGCAGGAAGTATTACACGTAAGACAGATAAACTTAGAGCTTGGATTAGTACTTGGAACTATGATGTTGTTGCCATTACAGAGACCTGGTTGAGGGAAGGACAGGATTGGCAGCTAAACGTTCCAGGATTTAGATGTTTCAGGCGGGATAGAGGGGGATGTAAAAGGGGTGGCGGAGTCGCGCTACTGGTTAGGGAGAATATCACAGCTGTACTACGGGAGGACACCTCAGAGGGCAGCGAGGCTACATGGGTAGAGATCAGGAATAAGAAGGGTGCAGTCATAATGTTGGGGGTTTACTACAGGCCTCCCAACAGCCAACGGGAGATAGAGGAGCAGATAGGTAGACAGATTTTGGAAAAGAGTAAAAGCAACAGGGTTGTTGTGATGGGAGACTTCAACTTCCCCAATATTGACTGGGACTCACTTAGTGCCAGGGGCTTAGACGGGGCAGAGTTTGTAAGGAGCATCCAGGAGGGCTTCTTAAAACAATATATAGACAGTCCAACTAGGGAAGAGGCTGTACTGTACCTGGTATTGGGGAATGACCCCGGCCAGGTGGTAGAAGTTTCAGTAGGGGAGCATTTCGGGAACAGTGGCCACAATTCAGTAAGTTTTAAAGTGCTGATGGAAAAGGATAAGAGTGGTCGGAGGGTGAATGTGCTAAATCGGGGAGAGGCTAATTATAACAATATTAGGCGGGAACTGAAGAACCTAGATTGGGGGAGGATGTTTGAGGGTAAATCAACATCTGACATGTGGGAGGCTTTCATGTGTCAGTTAAAAGGAATTCAGGACCGGCATGTTCCTGTGAGGAAGAAGGATAAATACGGCAAATTTCGGGAACCTTGGATAACGAGAGACATTGTAGTCCTCGTCAAATAGAAAAAGGAGGCCTTTGTCAGGGCTAGAAGGCTGGGAACAGACAAAGCCTGTGTGGAATATAAGGAAAGTAGGAAGGAACTTAAGCAAGGAGTCAGGAGGGCTAGAAGGGGTCACGAAAAGTCATTGGCAAATAGGGTTAAGGAAAATACCAAGGCTTTTTACACGTACATAAAAAGCAAGAGGGTAGCCAGGGAAAGAGTTGACCCACTGAAGGATAGGTAAGGGAATCTATGTGTGGAGCCAGAGGAAATGGGCGAGGTACTAAATGAATACTTTGCATCAGTATTCACCAAAGAGAAGGAATTGGTGGATGTTGAGTCTGGAGAAGGGTGTGTAGATAGCCTGGGGATCATTGCAATCCAAAAAGACGAGGTGTCGGGTGTCTTGAAAAATATTACGGTAGATAGGTCCCCAGGGCCCGATGGGATCTACCCCAGAATACTGAAGGAGGCTAGAGAGAAAATTGCTGAGGCCTTGACAAAAATCTTTGGATTCTCACTGTCTTCAGGTGATGTCCTGGAGGACTGGAGAATAGCCAATGTTGATCCTTTCTTTAAGAAAGGGAGCAAGGATAATCCAGTGAGCCTTACGTCAGTGGTAGGGAAATTACTGGAGAGAATTCTTCGAGACAGAATCTACTCCCATTTGGAAGCAAATGGATGTATTAGTGAGAGGCAGCATGGTTTTGTGAAGGGGAGGTCGTGTCTCACTAATTTGGTAGAGTTTTTCGAAGAGGTCACAAAGATGATTGATACAGGTAGAGCAGTGGATGTTGTCTATATGGACTACAGTAAGGCCTTTGACAAGGTCCCTCATGGTAGATTGGTACAAAAGGTGAAGTCACACGGGATCAGGGGTGAGCTGGCAAGGTGGATACAGAACTGGCTAGGTCATAGAAGGCAGAGAGTAGCAATGGAAGGGTGCTTTTCTAATTGGAGGGTTGTGACTAGTGGTGTTCCGCAGGGATCAGTGCTGGGACCTTTGCTGTTTGCAGTATATATAAATGATTTGGAGGAAAATGTAACTGGTCTGATTAGTAAGTTTGAAGACGACACAAAGTTTGGTGGAATTGCGGATAGCGATGAGGACTGTCAGAGGATGCAGCAGGATTTAGATCGTTTGGAGACTTGGGCGGAGAGATGGCAGATAGAGTTTAATCCGGACAAATGTGAGGTAATGCATTTTGGAAGGTCTAATGCAGGTAGGGAATATACAGTGAATGGTAGAACCCTCAAGAGTATTGACAGTCAGAGAGATCCAAGTGTACAGGTCCACAGGTCGCTGAAAGGGGCAACACGGGTGGAGAAGGTAGTCAAGAAGGCATACGGCATGCTTGCCTTCATTGGCAGGGGCATTGAGTATAAGAATTGACATGTCATGTTGCAGCTGCATAGAACCTTAGTTAGGCCACACTTGGAGTATAGTGTTCAATTCTGGTCACCACACTACCAGAAGGATGTGGAGGCTTTAGAGAGGGTGCAGAAGAGATTTACCAGGATGTTGCCTGGTGTGGAGGGCATTAGCTATGAGGAGCGGTTGAATAAACTCGGTTTGTTCTCAATGGAACGACGGAGGTTGAGGGCCGACCTGATAGAGGTCTACAAAATTATGAGGGGCATAGACAGAGTGGATCGTCAGAGGCTTTTTCCCAGGGTAGAGGGGTCAATTACTAGGGGGTATAGGTTTAGGGTGCGAGGGGCAAGTTTTCTAGGAGATGTATGAGGCAAGTTTTTTTACACAGAGGGTAGTGGGTGCCTTGAACTCGCTGCCGGAGGAGGTGGTTCAAGCAGGGACGATAGTGACATTTAAGGGGCATCTTGACAAATACATGAATAGGATGGGAATAGAGGGATACGGACCCAGGAAGTGTAGAAGATTTTAGTTTAGACGGGCAGCATAGTTGACACAGGCTTGGAGGGCCAAAGGTCCTTGTGGTGATAACCACTGTAGATATGCATACTTGCAGTAGGGGGATGTATAGCTGTACCTGTAATACAGGTTCCTCTGGTAAGCCCCTGCCAGCTAGCTCCGCCCACAGGGAGCTTGTGTATAAATATGCGTGTGAGTCACTCAGACTCTAGTCTTCAGTTGCAGCCGGAGGAATAGCATCACACAGCAATAAAGCCTCAATTGAACTTGCCTCTCGTCTTTGACTGTAATTGTTAGCGCCACAATTTATTGCTGTGTGATTTTCCGTACACCATGGACATCAGAATCAAGCCTGACCATCTGCAACTGGATCCGCAGTCGGCTCATGCCAGGAAAGACTTTGTTCACTGGCTGGCGGTTTTCGAGGCCTGCATCTCTTCAGCGGACCCTCCCCCGATGGAGGCTCAGAAAAAGCAACTACTGTACTCGAGACTTAGCTCCAGTGTTTTTCCGCTAATTCGAGATGCGCCTGACTACACCAGGGCTATGGAACTGCTCAAGGAGAACTATGCACAGTCGACGAACACCCTGTTTGCGATGCATCAACTCTCTACTCGCGTCCAGCAGCCGGGTGAGTCGATTGAGGAGTTCTGGAGGGCCCTTATACCTCTGGTATGAGACTGCGATTGCTGAGCCCTCACAGCCACGGAACACTCTGACTTACTCATGCGCGATGCCTTTGTCACAGGCATTGCATCGGACCCCATCCGGCAACGACTGCTGGAAGGGGCCGCCCTTGACCTCACGGCCACAAAGACTGGCGCTTTCCATGATGGCCGCCTCCCGTAGTGCGCGAACCTACTCGGTTGCCGCTCGTCCGACCCATCCTACCCCTCGTGGACCCCGCAACCGGCCCCCCCAGCAGCCGCCCCCGCACACTACGCCTGTGCTGCTCGCCGCACCGCACTCCCTGGGGGTCCCCACTGTTACTTCTGTGGTCAGCAGAAGCACCCCCGCCAACGCTGCCCGGCCCGCACTGCGACCTGCAAAGCTTGTGGCAAGAAAGGCCACTTTGCAGCGGTGTGTCAGTCCCGGACAGTTGCCGCTATCGCACCCCGTTCCCTTCACCTCAGCCGATCGCACAATGGGCCCTGCCATCCGCTTCCCCGGACTCCACGTGCGATCAGTGGGCGTCGCCATCTTTCGCCGCCCCCACGACGTGCGCTCCATGGGCGCCGCCATCTTCTCCCACACAGGTACTACAGACGCCGCCATTTTGTCCTCCCCCAGGGACGGGGCCACCGGACACGGGTCGCTACCGCTCCTCGTCGGACTCATTTGACTCGACTGCTGATCACCCGCTACTCGCCTCCGTTACGCTCGACCAGTCGCGTCCTCGCAACCTGGCACCCTCTTCCACATCGGTGCTGGTCAACGGCCACGTGACGTCCTGCCTCATCGACTCCGGGAGCACCGAGAGCTTCGTCCACCCAGACACGGTAAGGCGCTATTCCCTTGCGGTCCATCCCGCCAATCGGCAGATCTCTCTTGCCTCCGGTTCCCACTCTGTCCCGATCCGGGGTTTCTGCCTGGTTAAACTTACTGTACAGGGCGTGGAATTCGACCGTTTCCGTCTGTACATTCTCCCCAACCTCTGCACATCACTCTTACTAGGCCTGGATTTCCAGTGCAATCTCCAGAGCCTCACCCTCAAATTCGGCGGACCCCTACCTCCCCTCACCGCTTGCGGCCTCACGGCCCTCAAGGTCGAGCCTCCCTCACTCTTTGCCAATCTGACCGCAGACTGCAAGCCCGTCGCCACCAGGAGCAGACGGTACAGCACCCAGGACAAGGCCTTCATCAGGTCCGAAGTCCAGCGGCTGCTTCGGGAAGGTATCATCGAGGCCAGCCACAGTCCCTGGAGAGCCCAGGTGGTAGTGGTTAAGACCGGGGAGAAGCACAGGATGGTCATGGACTACAGCCAGACCATCAGCCGGTACACGCAGCTCGATGCGTACCCCCTCCCCCCGCATTTCTGATATGGTCAATCAGATTGCACAGTACCGGGACTTCTCTACTATTGACCTGAAATCCGCCTACCACCAGCTCCCCATCCGTAAATCGGACCGTCAATACACTGCCTTCGAGACAGATGTTCGTCTGTACCAATTTCTTAGGGTCCCCTTCGGCGTCATGTATGGAGTCTCGGTATTTTAACGAGAAATGGACCGAATGGTTGACCGGTACGGACTGCAGGCCACCTTCCCGTATCTCGACAATGTCACCATCTGCGGCCATGACCAGCAGGACCATGACGCCAACCTTTGTAAATTCCTCCACACTGCATCTCTCCTTAATCTCACGTACAACAAGGAGAGGTGCGTGTTCCGCACAGACCGCTTAGCCATCCTCGGCTACGTAGTCCAAAACGGACTACTGGGGCCCAAGCCCGACCGCATGCACCCCCTCATGGAGCTTCCCCTTCCCCACTGCCCCATGCCCCTCAAACGCTGCCTTGGGTTCTTTTCTTATTACGCCCAGTGGGTCCCACAATACGCGGACAAGGCCCGCCCACTTATCCAGTCCACACATATTCCCCTGTCGGCCGAGGCACAACAGGCCTTCGCCCGCATTCGATCTGACATAGCCAAGGCCGGGATGCACGCAGTAGACGAGACACTGCCTTTTCAAGTAGAAAGCGACGCTTCAGATGTCGCACTTGCCGCCACGCTGAATCAGGCAAGCAGACCCGTGGCATTCTTTTCACGCACCCTCCACGCCTCCGAAATTCGACATTCCTCTGTTGAAAAGGAGGCCCAAGCAATCGTTGAAACGGTGCGTCACTGGAGGCATTACCTGGCCGGCAGGAGATTCACTCTCCTCACTGACCAAAGGTCGGTAGCCTTCATGTTCAACAACATGCAACGGGGCTAGATCAAGAATGACAAAATCTTGCGGTGGAGAATCGAGCTCTCCACCTTTAACTACGAGATCTTGTATCGCCCCGGCAAGCTCAACGAGCCCCCAGACGCCCTCTCCCGAGGTACATGTGCCAGCGCACAAGTGAACCAGCTCCGTGCCTTGCATGAGAGCCTTTGCCATCCGGGGGTCACTCACTTGCACCATCTAATCAAAGCCCGCAATCTGCCCTACTCTGTCGAGGAAGTACGGACAGTCACCAGAGACTGCCAGGTCTGTGCCGAGTGCAAGCTGCACTTCTACCGGCCAGATCGCGTGCGCCTGGTGAAAGCGTCCCGCCCCTTTGAACGCCTCAGCATGGACTTCAAAGGGCCCCTTCCCCTCCACCACCACCTTAGTGTGGTTGATGAATTTTCTAGGTTCCTCTTCGCCATCCCATGCCCGGATATGACGTCTGCCACCGTCATCAAGGCCCTGGATTCCATTTTCGGCCTGTTCGTTTTCCCCAACTACATCCACAGTGACAGGGTGATGAGTTCATGAGTGATGAGCTGCGTCATTTCCTGCTCAGCAGGGGTATCGCCTCCAGCAGGACGACCAGCTACAACCCCCGGGGAAACGGGCAGGTAGAGAGGGAGAACGGGATGGTATGGAGGGCCATCCAGCTGGCCCTACGGTCCAGAAACCTCCCAGCCGCTCGCTGGCAGCAGGTCCTCCCTGACGTGCTCCATTCCATTCGGTCACTACTGTGCACCGCAACTAACAGTACACCCCATGAATGTGTCTTTGCCTTCCCTAGGAAGTCTACATCCGGGGTGTCGCTCCCGATGTGGCTCACGACTCCGGGCCCAGTTCTTCTCCGTAGGCATGTCCGGCACCACAAGGCAGAACCCATGGTGGACAAAGTACGCCTTCTCCACGCCAACCCTCAGTATGCCTACGTGGAGTTCCCCGACGGCCGCCACACCACAGTCTCGCTCTGGGATCTGGCTCCCTCAGGTGCCAATCCCATACCCACGCCCCTTTTTCCCCCTGCGCCACCCTCCTTTTCCCTGGCGCCCCCTTATTCGTCCCCACCAGGTCCATCCCTCGTCGCCTTGCCCACACTGGAGGACACAGAAGATTTTGGCTCGCTCTCGGAGTCATCCCGCCAGCAGCCAGCACCAACACGGCAGCACCTGCACCGACGTCGCCACCACAGCTACGCCAATCACAGCGGAACATTCGACCGTCGGTTCGGCTCAACCTGTAACCTGGTGACCGGATGGACTCTTGGTTTCCTTTGTTTGGACCCTTTTGTAAATATTTCATCCTTTGTATCATAGTTACACGTCACCCCTGCCGAAGTCATTTTTTACAGGAGGTGAATGTGGTGACAACCACTGTAGATATGCATACTTGCAGTAGGGGGATGTATGGCTGTACCTGTAATACAGGTTCCTCCGGTAAGCCCCTGCCGGCTAGCTCCGCCCACAGGGAGGTATAAATATGCGTGTGGGTCACTCAGACTCTAGTCTTCAGTTGCAGCTGGAGGAATAGCATCACACAGCAATAATGCCTCGATTGAACTTGCCTCTTGTCTTTGACTGTAATTGTTAGCGCCACAGGCCTGTTCCTGTGCTGTATTTTTCTTTGTTCTTTGTAAATACCCAATTATATTTTTTCCAATTAGGGACATTTTTAGCGTGACCAATCTACCCACCCTGCACATCTTTGGGTTGTGGGGGTGAGATCCATGCAGGCACAGGGAGAATGTGCAAACTCCACACGGACAGTGACCCGAGGCTAGGATTGAACCCAGGCCCTCGGCACAGTGACGCAGCAGTGCTACCCACTGCGCTACCGTCCACCCTGAACAAAGTAAGTTAAGGGTAGACTTAGTAGATGTGTTCAAAATCATAAAGGAGATTGCTTAGGTAAATTAGGAGCAATTCTTTCAGGTTGTAGAAGGGCCGACAACCAAAGGACACAGATTTAAGATAATTGGCAAAAGAACTGGAGGGTAGCAGATTTGTCGGCCCAGCAGAGATCCGACCACTAATTCTGTTGGTGAACAAGTGATAGCATTTTGGTAATACTACTAATTTTTAGGGTTCTATATTGGTTTGAAGTAATATTTCAGAATTTTATCTGAGCTACCTTTTAATTAGTTCAGTTTGAATTTCTGCAAGTGAAACAGTCAAGTTTAATCAGGCTGCAACAAGAAGGCAGTTACTTGTAACAAATTATTCTTGATGAAGCAAATGAATTTAAAGGTGCCAAATAGTCTGTGTTCAATGAATTGTATTTGTTTTAATTACACAATGTGCAATTGAGGGCTTCTTTCTCAGCTTTAAAGAAATAAGCAAACGGTTTGAATTCAGCAGTCTGAATTAAGTATGACACATTTTCTTTAAACGGGAGCCTTGTATTTTAATGAGTTTTGGCTTCCTACCTGCCCTAGTTGATAAACCCTTTCTGCAGGAGATAATGGCCGCGATCTACTGGCCACATTCTGCCCGAAAGGCGGCTCGGGCGGTAGATGCTGGGAGATCCCTCTTCCGGAATCTACCCGGCTCACAACACCTCATGAGATCTAATGGGATCTCGCAAAATGTCGTGATCTGAATTCCACCCTTTGTGGATACGATCAGTATTTTGCAAATCTTCTCACAAGAGTGAAACAGCTAGTCTCACTTTAACCTGAACCCCCTGAGGCATTGGGATCTAACCACTTCGCCTAGCAAACCTTGGGCAAGCGCCATTCAGTCCCCCCAAACGGGAACGGCACATGTAGGGTTCACCCAGATTTTTAGAAACCTACAAATTAGTAGGTGCTTGCACTGTGGGCAGGGTGGCACCCTGACACTGCTGGTGCCACCTGGGCACCCTGGCATTGCCAGCCTGGAACACAGGCCGTGTCACCTGGGTGCCAGCCTTGCACTGCCAGGATTCCCAGGCTGGCAGTGCCAAGGTACCAGGCTAGCATTTATCCCATGGTGGGATCAGGCCCGGGGCTGCCCTATGCCTGTGAAATGGATAATGTGGGACTGAGGACCCCTTTATGTAGGGTTGGGACTTTTGGGGGGGAGGTGGGGGTTCAGGGGTTGCATTGGGGGCTTGAGTGATCGAGACGCTATTTAAAAATCCTGTACCAATCTTTTCCTCCACTGAGGAGATCCGGTAAGTGGAGTTGCTCAGTGTAGGAAACGGGACTAAGTGAGGTCTCGGCGGGACATTCCCCGCTGATGCCCTGAATTGAATCAGAGTCCCAATAGATAGCGTGGTGTTTCTCGGCGCTATGAGGCGCCAGGAAACACCCAGCTAAACGCGCTCGTCACAGGACTCTCTTGCAATTTCATTAGACATCTATATTTTTGGGGCGGCATATGACGCAGTAGTTAGCACTGCTGCCTACGGCACATGAGGACCCGGGTTTGAATCCCGGCCCTGGGTCACTGTCCGTGTGGAGTTTGCACATTCTCCCCGTGTCTGCGTGGGTTTCACCCCCACAACCCAAAGATGTGCAGGGTAGGTGGGTTGGCCATGCTAAATTGCCCCTTAATTGGAAAAAACTAATTGGCTACTCTAAATTTTCAACAAAAAAAAGATATCTATATTTTAAAAAGAGATTGTTTTCCCGATTTTATGGTAGGAATGATTACTCTTAATTGTCTTGGTATTCTTGAGAACTAGGGAGTGTGTTTATGAATTGTTTAAGATAGGAGGTGTTAATGATAAGAGAATGTAATTTTTTTTGTACAAATGCTCTGTATCTTCAAGAATGTGAAATTTGTTCACAGTAGTAGGTACATTAGGGGGCCCAGGGAATAAGAGATGGTCATTTATCTTCAGTCTACATGACTATAGTTACAGAGATGGGGTGACACCAGATGACCTTCACCCTAAGCCAATGAAAGAGGCTTATTTGGACTATTTCCTAACAAAGAGGAGGATCAGTCAGAATTAGAGATAAAAGTTGGAAAATCAGTTACTTTTGGCAGTTTTACCATGGCTTCTGTGGTATGATTCTACTGAGACACATTCAATGTGATGTTACTTCAGAGACTGAAGAAGAAAGTCATCGCCTGTGCTGACAGCACTTGAGGAATTCTACAGCTTTGAGGGATAATAATTTTCCTGTAGTGAAATGGGTGAATGGAATAATTATGATGAGGAGTGGTGAAGACTAGGCTGTATCTGTGACATCATTAATCATGTGCGAGCGACTCGGTACTCCAGACAGGCAGAACACAGAGGAGATATACCTATTCAATTACCCACCTTGTATATATTGTATTTCGTGTAAATAACCCAGTTTTGGGTAACTACCGGAGTCAGACTGCAGTACCTTTTGATAAGATACACACATCAATCAAAATGTTACAAGTTGTCTTCCCTGCTTTTGTTGAGTAAATGTAACATCTTTCTCAATAAATTCTACTTGATACAAAAATACTTGTTATTCATACCTTGTTAGGTCAGACACAAATAAGAGCCCCATTGTTATAAATTAAGAATTTGGAACTTGGATATTTTAAATGAAGGGATTTTAAACTTCAAAACCTCCAAAATTTACAAAGGGATTGAAATATCAAAGCATAAATGCTACTATGCCCCAAGATATGTACAATTGAAGGTCTCAATAAGCAATATTGATTTTATGAAGACACGGGGAGTACACATTGAGTTGAAACAAAAGAAGAAAATATTTATTTGCAAGTTTTAAGGTACACTGCTCCTGGTGGTACTCAATCAGATCTGAGGCAGCCAGTCCCGAACTGGCCGACTTTATATGTAATGTTAATTGACCTTCCCCTGCACCCTTAGCGGAGAAGCCCGTATTCCACAAGGAACACGGGGAAAACGATCGTTCCCACCCCGTAATATCCCGTGCGGGGGCAGGTTCTGACACTGGGTTTAACATTTGGAGATGGACACTTCAGTGATTAGTCGGCACTTCTGAAAGTAAGAGTTGAAAAAGCATCTTCTGATTCTGCCAGAGATGCAGTTCAGAAGAAGGATGACGAATGTCATAAAAAAGAAGCACGTGGCTTTCGGTTCGGGTTTTGTTTCTTCGATAAAATTGAAAATTAGGCACTTGTGCTCTAACAGGTGTAGAGATTACAGATACACTTGGGAGAAACTCTTTTAAAATGTGCAATGAGGTTATTACATCCCAGTTCTCAGAATGAGAGATAGAGAGAGGATGCAGACCACTGTACTGCTGGCAGGATGTGCTGACTGCCTCTGCGAGGCAGTTTCACATCTCCATATTTTCTTTGAATTGTTTTTCCCTTACTGGGTGCTATAACACCATATTATAGATCACAATAAAGTGGCACTTCTATTGGCAAGACAAAAGTAAAATAACGCAGCTGCTTGAAATTTAAAATAATTACGGAAGATGTGGAAGTACTCCGCAGGTCAGGCACATCTGTGCGGAGTGAAAAAAACTGAGAGACTGTGATACCATTGTAAAGAGGAATGACAAACTGCATTGTTCATATAAGCCAAGAGGTCTGACAAAATAATACATTTGGCATTGGTACTGTAAGTAATGCATTATGGTGGTATAATTATTATAGTAATAAAAAAAGTAATGGGCACGATTCAGCGGACATAAACCCAATGTGCCTGGGTGCCAGAGGGAGTGCCAGGGTACGACCCTGCTCCGTCCCCTACCACCCAGGAGTCTCTAATGGACCGTGAGAACCCCCGAGGTTCCATCATGTTTGTGGAAACTAGTGCTAAACGGCGCCCTGTATATGGTCTCACAGGCGAGGCCATTGATTCCCGGGTGAAAGCGGCATCCGGCTGTTCAAATATGTCTAATGGCTCATTTTAATTTGTGTTGGAGGCAGTGGCGGGGAGGAGGGGGGGGGGGGGGACGAGGGAGAGGATTCACCCATACTGCATTCAGGGTGTGGGGGGGGGTCAGAGGTCACTTTGGGGTCACAGCAGCAATGCCAGGGCACCACCCTGCCCAAAGGGCATGCAGCTGGGGGTCTCCGATCTCCTGGGAGACCCCCATGATTGCCATTCCATCTGGTCCCTGTTTGTGGAGACCAGTACCAAACTGCGTTTGCCCTAGGTCTCCGAGGTGAATGGGATAGATTGCAAAGCCACAGATGCCTTGGGAATCTGCATAATAAGTGAGACTAGCTGTCTCGCTTTAAAATACACATTTGCCAAAAAGTGATCCGGCCCACAATAGGCAGGATTTACATCGCAACGTCTCGTGAGATTTTATTACATCCTGGGAGCGGGGTCTCTAGTCTAGTAATAGCCATGCTGCATTGCGGCAAGCTGCTTTTTGGGTGCAGCATGGCAATTGGATCGCACCCGAAGAGTAGTTTTATGTTAAAAAAAATTCTCCTTGCTCAAAACCTCTTGGTTTCGATATCTGTTCACAGTCAGTAACTTGGTTTTGTTGTTGTCGTTCTACAATGATAGTAGTAGCAGGCGCTAAGAGCAAATCAAACTTGGTTCTCAACTTCCGTTTTAAAACAATATTGCTGCCGAGTTTGGGCTTGTCGCATGGGCAGTGTTTCTATAGGAAATAAGAAACTTGTTTACTCTTTTAGCTAACGGTCCTTTGTCCGTTGATGCTTTGATTGCATTCTTCAATAACTGGACCAACTTCACTGCCAATCCATTTGTGGATGAGAAGGCTCAGTTTTTGCGTTTTATGCCATTATTCCGAAGGTACCGCACCAA
The DNA here is from genome assembly GCF_902713615.1 of Scyliorhinus canicula. Taxonomy (NCBI): domain Eukaryota; kingdom Metazoa; phylum Chordata; class Chondrichthyes; order Carcharhiniformes; family Scyliorhinidae; genus Scyliorhinus; species Scyliorhinus canicula. The sequence continues at coordinate 48,627,746 of NC_052162.1, forward strand.
TTCCTTTGATGTGAACTGAGTTCCATTATCGTCCTGTCAAATTGTGCAAATATGTTCGATTGTCTTTTCTATAGTTGTTGACTTAACTATCATGATTTCAGGCCATTTGTAATGTGCATTCACTCGGACAAGAAACAAATATCCTTTGATTGGTCCAATGAAATAAACACGTCTCTTTGCCATGGTTTCTTTGACCAATCCGAAGAGTGAAATAGTTGCAGAGGTGGAATTTTGTATCCCAATACAAGATTGACATTGACCTTGTAGCTGAACCAAAGGGCGGCATAGTGGTTAGCACTTCTGCCTCAGAGCATCAGGGACCTGGGTTCGATTCTGACCTCGGGTGACTATCTGTGTGGAGTTTGCACATTCTTCCTGTGTCTCCTTGAGATTCTTCGTTGGCTGACGCCGAAATCAGTAAACTCGATTGGTGGGAGAATAGGTTCCACTGCCAAAATCAAGGCGGGTGCCGATTTGAAGCCAAATCGCAATTCTCCATTGCCTTGACAGCGGCGTCAATGTGGTCCGGAACGCAAGTACAGTAAAGACCATTTGCATATCATTAGCAGGTCTGACTCAGTAACCTCCAGGGCCTCCGCGATTCTCTGCCTCCGATGGGCCGGGTTCTCAATGGCGCAGTTAACTTGTGCATTTAAAAATCCTGAAACCAGCATTGTGGCTGCTGAGGGAGAGAGAGGAGATACGGAAAGTGTCCAACATCGCCATAGTTTGTTGACAGTTGTGCCCCTGGCCGGGGGGCTTCTGCCAGGGCCAAGGGAATAGTGTGGGGTGGTCAGGAGGTGGGCTGTGGGGCCGGCGTGGACAGGCACGGACCGCCGCTGGAAAGGAAGCCATGCAGCTGCGCACGTAGCTGACTGCCCACTGTGAACTTAGGGCCACGGGTCACATAGGTGTTCTCACAGGCCACCCACCCAGGTGCCTTCTGGCCCCAGTCGACCTATCAGCGGTATGGGAATGCTCCAGAAAACCACTGCCATCTTGTTGGCTGGGATGGTGTGCGTGGGGAGTGAAGTGTGTATATGCGGCTGCAGCTTGTCAGCCTCCTGAGTGTCAATCCAAAACCGGCGCATCCTGCACCGTTTCTCACTGGAATCGATTGTGTGCCCACACTAGCCCCTTAACAATAGCTGAATCGGTCCAGTGCGGTGCCAGTTTTGCTGTTGTGCAAAGTCCACGAGTCCTACACCGGTGTCAACACTTAGTATCAGAAATGGGGAATCCAGCCCAGCAACTTTGTACTGAAAAGGAGGAAGGGTCATTGGAACTAGATGTTTGCAGACCCTGGACAAGGGGGTCACCTGACCTTTGTGGTCGCAAAGAGCTGTTAATGTAGGAAACTGTATAGAGAACCATGAAACTGATGTGTCCTGTTTACCAGACTTTTGGAAGAATGACCACAGCCACATAAGGGTCTTACATATGTGTCATTGAACATTCTAGAAAGGCAAGAAATGGTAAAAATGTTATGTGAGATCGAAGCCTCAGGAGCAAATAACCTGGGAACAACCATGGCAGAAGACAATCCAAAGCCAGGTACTCAGAGTCCAGAGAAGTACCCTAGGGCAGTGAAGTACCCCTGGGCACACCTCAGACCTTCTTGCGAATTGAGAGATTGGGGGTGGGATTCTCCGACCCCCCACCGGGTTGGAGAATCGCCGGTGGTCGTCGTGAATCCTGCCCCCACCGTCCTCCAAATTCTCCTGCCCCCCAAAAAATTGCCCCGGAGTGAGTCGCGCCGCCTGCCTCGGAGAATGACGGGGACCGGCACGACTCAACGGGCCCCGGGGCTCCACGAATTCTCAGGCACGCGATGGGCCGAAGTCCTGCCCGTTCTTTGCCAGTACTGCCGGCTTAAATTACAGTAGGTCCCTTACCGGCTGGACCTGGCGGCCTCTGGGGTTTTTGGGGGGGGCGCAGGGAGATCTGGCCCCGGGAGGTACCCCCACGGTGGCCTGGCCCGCGATCAGGGCCCACCGATCCACGGGTGGGCCTGTGCCGTGGGGGCTCTCTATCCTTCAGCACCGGAGGCTGTGGCCCTCCGCCATTCCCGGTGCGGATGTGAAGCCCTGTGCGCATGCGCGGGGATGACGCCAGCACACGCTGGCGCTCCCGCGCACGCGCCAACTCGCACCACCCAGTGGAGGCCCTTTGGCGCCAGTTGGTGTGGTGACAAGCCCCTTTCCCGCCAGCTGGCGGGGCGCAAACCACTCCGTGGCGGGCCTAGCCCCTGAAAGTGCGAAGGATTCCGCACCTTTGAGGCGGCCCGACGCCGGAGTGGTTCATACCACTCCGTCCCGCCGGGACCCCCTGCCCCGCTGGGTAGGGGTGAATCCCGCCCCTTATTTTCTCAGAACTCATTTTGGCATCAAGTCCAATTTGAGAAGATTCTTTCGCTGCCAATTCCATAGACACTGTTATTTCAGCACGAAGCGTGAGTGCTAGAGAGGTTTTTGACAGCAATCACCTCTGGGTTGTCTCATTTCTCAATCAACACACAAGTCTGTCTTGTAGCAGATCCAAGCTCACAATTCTTGGCTAATTTCTGTAGCACAGCTACAAATTGTTGAATATTTTCCCCCTCTTCTTGAATAGATTGTTGAAATCTGAATCTCTTCAATGGTTTGGGAGAGAATTGTTCTTCAATGCTATTTGCTAATTCCTCATACGTTCTTGTACCAGGCTTCGTAGGGTGGACAAGACTTTGTAATGCAGGCTTTCCACCCTATTAACAATAAAGAAAGTTGCTACTTTAATTTTGCTTGGTATCCTGTTTGCAGCAAGGTTATACTGGAATTTCTCTTCCTCGGAACTCCATGATTCCACATTCTCATCAAGTGGTTCAATAGCACCATCTTTGTCCCCATCGTAATTACCAGTTCTTAAGTTGTAGTACTTTCTTTAACTTTTCCTCCCCTCCAGCGGGAACGCTGGGTGGGCGGCCTGTGGGGGGGGGGGGGGGGGGGGGGGGGGGGGGGGGGGGGGGGGGGCGCTCCGATGGGGTCTGGCCCGCGATCGGGGCCCACCATCTGGCAGGCCGGCCTCTCTCCCCCCCCCCCCCCCCCTCCCAGGCCTACCTCCTTCCGTGGCCGGCCCCAGAACACCGGTGCCATGTTGGTGAGGGGCCGGCGCGTGTAAGAAGTTCCCCGCGCATGCACAGGATGGCACAGCCCGATTGCGCATGCACAGGAATGAGCTCCCCAACTGCGCATGCGTGGGTTGGCGCTGACATAATATACACATCAGTATATGATGGTGCACACTGACTGACACACTGCAAGGCCAATCAACACACACAACACAGCAGCCAATTACCAGTTAGGGCACGGTCACTATAAAACCAGAGGGCACTAGTTTTCCCGCTCATTCGGGATGCAGCCTCTGAGACAGACAGAGCCCGCAGTCAGTAGCACAAACATCCACCATGTGCTAGCAGTATAGGCTGGTCAGCTTAGGCATAGGTCTTCAGTCAATCTAACATAGTGTCGATCCACAGTGCAAGAATGTTCAACAGCTCTTAGTTAAATAAAATAGAGTTGTACTATTACAAGTGTTGGTAGCCTGTCTATGTTACTGTTAAGGTAAACGCAGTCTCCACAGTTCCAGAGTACCCAACACATCAGGCGCGGCGCCTGTTTGGCGCCACGTAAGGAGGCTGGAGCGGCATCAACCGCTCCAGTGCCGTGGTGGCTCCCTTTTGGGGCAGAATAGGTCGTGCCCGGGCCCTGTTCGCGCTGTTGTGAAACGCGACGGCATTCACAATGGCGCGGACACTTAGTCCCGGGAGCGGAGCACCTGCCCATCGTCTTTTTTGAAAACACCACTCTGTTTTAAAAGTAGAAGATTTCATCTGTAATTCAGTTTAATCTTGGTTACAATTTCCTTTTTGGGCAGTTACTTCCCAAAAGCAGATCTCTCTCAGTCTGAAAGCCCGCCACATGTGAAGGCGTGCAACTGGTAGAAAACTCCCCAGCTTTGATTAAAAAAACCTTTTTAAAAAGAAAGCAGCTTTCCCCCGTATTTCCTTGCTTCTCTGCCCATTTTAGAGGAGGCTTTTATTTCTTTCGCCCATCGATTGTGTAAATCGCCCAACACAACAGCCAACGCTCTGGCTGTAAACATGTTCACTTTTCTCGCCTGACTTTCCGACCACTCCGAGGTGCAGTCGCGTAGAAAAAATGTAAGAACAGCCCTTTTAAAAATGCACTCTCAGAAAGGCTTAAAATTCCTGATCCCAACGTCCAGTTTTTAAAAAAAAAATTTAGAGTACCCAATTATTTTTTCCAATTAAGGGGCAATTTAGCGTGGCCAATCCACCTATCCTGCACATCTTTTGGGTTGTGGGGGTGAAACCCACGCAGACACGGGGAGAATGTGGAAACTCCTCACGGACAGTGACCCAGAGCCGGGATTCGAACCCGGGTCCTCAGCGCCGTAGGCAGCAATGCTAACCACTGTGCCACCGTGCTGCCCCCCCAATGTCCAGTTTTAACGCACATTTGTGAATGGTGGAGAGGTCTCTGAATTCGATCTTCATCTCGAGGTCCATGCTCTGAGGTTTTTTTTTCCTGACTATTTCACAGGAAAAACAGCTTTGCTTTTAATACAGCTATGTTTTGGGGGATTTCCTTACAGCATAAATAAAGAGTAATCACGTTGCCGTACATAGGTTACTTAACCAGTTGTCAGACTTTATTGCAGAGGTGTTGCTTGCTTACAGTCATACGATGTAAGAAGAGAGGGAAATCTCCAAAGTACCTCTGATAATGTCATCACATAATCAGGTGACACACTATACAGAAGGATATTTGTTCCAATACATAACAATTATTGCGGTTTTACTCAGTATTAATTGTATCACCCAATTTGATGTTGTGAGCAAGTTTTGAATTTGGATTGCCAGTTCCTGGGTCCAGAAAATAGTAAACAACACTATTGTGTTGTTTTCGTGAACAACAGCACCGATTATCATGATATCCTGCCTTTTTCACACCTGTGTAAAGCTCCAAAGGTAACTCTGCGAACAAAACTAGGAAGCAAATCTTGATTTCATCAAATCCAGGTTTATTCTGTGCAGTGATCACTTCCCCATCAACTCACCCAGTGCTTTCTGTATCCCCCTTTGTTCATATGGTGCAGTCTATTTAAACATTAAGTGAAATCTATTGAACAATAAAAACAATTAAGACACCAATTCTAACTCATATTCTGGGGAAGTTAGGGTGGGATTCTCTGACCCCGGGCTAGGTCGGAGAACCGGCGGGGGCGGGGGGGGCACGATTCACGCAACGCCACTCCAACGCCGTTCTGCTGATTCTCTGGTCACCGTAGAATTGGCGCCGGCCGGGGGCTGCTCTACTCGCCTCACCCCCGGCGATTCTCCACCGCATTCGGTCGGGTGGCTGCCAAGATAGGCCGAGTCCCGCCGGTGCCGTTCACATGTAATCCTACCCGGTGGGACCTCGCCGTTCATCCTGCGGGGGGGCGGCCCGATGGGGGGAGGGGAATCCGACCCCGGGGGGGGGGGGGTGCCTCCAATGTGGTCTGGCCTGCGATCGGGGCCTACCGATCGGAGGGCCGGCCTCTCCTGGTGGAGGCCTACGTTCCTTCGGGCCGGGCCCCTGTAGCTCTCCGCCATGTTGCGTCGGGGCCAGCGTGAGCTGCGTGAGTCGCTCCAGTGCTGTGCTGGCCCTCTGTAGGATGCTGATCCTAGAGGCCTGTTGACGCTCTCGTAAAACGCGAAAGCATTTACGACGGCGTCAACACTTTGCCTCAGGATCACAGAATCCCGCCCCTAACTGTTTCCTAACAATCAGAACAGATATGCTTAATCCCTGTCTCCTTTTTTTCATCTGAGACCTATACAATGTGGGAATACATTCCTTAAAGCAAGTTTGCATCCTGTGTGGCTTATTTGGTTTGGAATTGTGGAGAAAGAAAATGTCATGATATGAGGTACAACCAAGCACCAAGGTTCTCTGAAGCTTCACTGGAGATCTTGATGGAAGAGGTCTGGAGAACGAGGCAATTCTTTTTACAGCAAGTTTAGAAGGAAAATCCAGAAACACCAAGTGCACCAGACATGGTGAGTCCATGCTTAAATTGTCAGCTCCAGGTGCACAAAGCACTGCAATGACTTCTCAGAAGCCACAGAGATGCGTACCACCTTCATATTTCTCTCCATATCACATTGTGCCAGTCATTTCCTGCACTTAATCACTCTCAACAATCCTTTCCACTTCATCGCATGCTTTACATAGGGCATATTGCACCTTTCGCCCTCATTCCATCAATTTCACATTCAATGCCTCCTCATCCTGTTTCATTTTACTTCTCTGTCCTCTCATCACACATGCATACCCAACATTGTAAGAGACGTCCCCTTCTTTCACTTCCAAAGTAAATGGTGCATCACACAATGGAGAGGATTAAAGTTGGGGGACAGCCATCCAACTTCATGAACTTGTCTGAGGAGAATCAGTGGCCTCTCTCGACCTATCAGAATAGGAAACTAAGGCAGCACCTGTTTTCTACTATTATCCAAACCCTGCCTCATATGAACTCTCATAAATTTTCTCTTTCCTCTAGATACTTCTGAATAGGATAGCCGTAACTATAAGATTCAGGATGGGAGATATAGGAGGGATATCTGAGGTAGGTTCTTTACTCAGAGAGTGGTTAGGGTGTGGAATGGACTGCCTGCTGTGATAGTGGAGTCGGACACTTTAGGAACTTTCAAGCGGTTATTGGGTAGGCACATGGAGCACACCAGAATGACAGGGAGTGGGATAGCTTGATCTTGGCTTCAGACAAAGCTCGGCACAACATAGAGGGCCAAAGGGCCTGTTCCGTGCTGTACTGTTCTATGTTCTATGTTCTAAGTGTGCACATTCAGCCTTAGCAGTCCATTCCAACATATGGTCCACTTGAGCCTCCTCCCACCTTTACTCCTCTTAGTCTATCAACATAACCCTCTATTCCCTTCTCGCTCATATGCTCATCTAACCTCACTGTAAGTGTACATCTATACTATTCACTGCAACACTCCCTGTGATAGAAAATTCCACATTCTTAACCACTGAGTAAACAACTTTTTTTTGTATTCCCTATTTAATTTCTTGGTGATTATCTTATATTGATGACCACTCGTTTTACACTTTCTCCCTTCAAGAGAAAAGAGCCCCAACCTAGTCATGCCTTTGGCGAGATTTAACCATGAATTTGTTGTCCATCTTTATAGGTCTCACCTTGCACCATTTAAAATGCCTCTGTAACCTTTTTATAATGTGATGGCCAAAACTGTACACATTATTCCAAGTGTGGTTAGCCAAGATTTGGTCCATGATTAGCATAAACTTTCAGTTCTATCCCTCTAGAAATAAACATTAGTGTTTAGTTTGCTTTTATTTAATGGCCTTATTAACCTCTGTTGCTACTATTAGTGATTTGTATATTTGATCCCCAGATACATTTGCTCCTTTAATCCATTTAGGTCTGCCTCGATAAATTACACACAGCGCAGTACATACTGAGTCCCTTTCTGCGTATTTCTGAAATGCTACTTCTTTCTTATAAATAATTCTAAGAAAAGGATGTGTTTGGCGCTTTGGGTACTTCATACAGCCAGATAAGATCGCTTTGTAGCCAACATATGTTTTTCTCTTATGTACTCTTTTACATTTCTGATGCTGCCCAATGGTTTAACACTCTTCATGAGAACATGCTTATTTTTTCTTTGCATCTGCCCAACAGAACATGGAACTGTTATGTCCTGCAGCCTGTTGGAGTATTAAATCAGATCAAATTTCCTTTGGATGGGTTTAATTTTCTCTGTGCAGTTACTTTAAACCAGTTAGCAATTGTGTTAAATGATGCAATCTGGAATTGAATTAAAACACATTAACAAGTGTGCTAAAAATAACACAACAGAAAATTAAACCGCTTATATTTAACTGGTCAGTAGATCTGGCACACATGTTGTAGACATCAATTCAAATAAAGCATATATTCATGTTACTGCCATTTTTTTGAGAAATTGGAATTTGTTTGACAGCCAGCTTCCCAATTATATCAAAATATTGCCACTAACGACAGCAGCAAGGTGGGTGCTAATGAAATGGTAATGGTATATATGTCACAGGCAGATACGTCCTTCTGATAATTTCACCTCCAGCTGCACAGAAAGAATCTCATTATTTGGATTAGCCACTCGAGTACTGAGCTCTCTCTATTCTCACTAACTATGGATGCAATTTTGCAATACCTTCTGTGAAAAGATTTTCTATTCACTATTGATGCTGAATATATAAATGTGAAATGGAGAAATAGCCAAAGCAAAAATGTACTTATCAACGTTCTCTTATCTCCACTCCTAACCGTTCTCGGTGGGCTCCACATGCACCTGTCGCCCTCCGATATCACGTTCAAGTGATCATTCTTCCCGTGTGAAGCTCCAGAGAGAATGTTGTCAAGTTACTCCATCATGGAGTCATCATAGTTAAGCTCAAACCTACCATCTGTGGACACTTTTCAGTCAGGATCCCTGAATAAAAAGAAAGACTTGCATATGTATACAGCCCTGTTAATGACCTACAGGATATCTCAAAGGAAGTTACATCAGAAAAATGCTTTTGAAGTGTATTTGCTGTTTTTAATGAAGGAAAAACAGCTGTAAATTTACACATAGCAAGCTCCAACAAACATTGGAAAAATGCCCAGATAATCTGTTTTTAGCAATGTTGGCTGAGGAATAAATATGGCCCATAAAACAGTGTGAACGTATAGTCCCATGGAATATTTTTACACATACATAATGAAATTGAAACCTGGTCAATTTCATTATGTATGTGTAAAAAGTCTTGGGATTTTCCTAAACCCTATTTGCCAATCACATTTCGTGAACCCTTTTCGCCCTCGTGACTCCTTGCTTAAGTAAAATTTATTTTAAAAAACTTTCTCTGTTCAAAGTAGAACACCAACTTTTCTCATCAACCTAAAACTGTACACGGGATTCCAGATGTAGCCTTACCAAGGCCCCACACAACTGCAGTAGAACTTACCTATTTTTATATTCCATCCCATTTGCCATTAATGCCTAATCAATCAAAGTCACTGTCAAAGCCATTAAGTGGGAGTTGATAGTCAAAGTTCAGGGCTGGCACAGTCAAAGATGATGCAAGTGCAGAATTAAGCAAATGGAAAGCGAAGAAGATACCTAAAGAGATAGAAAAATATTTCAGATACGTTACATGAAGGTATGTAGGAAGGAAGAAGAAATGCATTGTTTTTTTCATTATCTCTAGTCAAATTATGATGTTCTTGTGAAAGATACACTGGCATGAAGGAAAAATATTTTTTCTTACACAAAGATTCCTATGGAAGTACCAGCCATCTACATTCTGGTTGCGATTACAGTAAAAACAAATCTGCAACCCAACCTGTTAAATTTCAGGTATTGTTGATGTTAATTTAGTCATTTTTGTTTCTAGGAAATTAGGTACATACATGTTACATTTTATCTTTCAGCATTGTTATTTTTTTAAAGTCGGAAATGAGTATAGTATATTTGGAGATCTGAGCATTTTGCCCTTTCTGTTGCCCTCCCTGCTGGGGAGATGTAAATAAAGTAAATTCAATAAAAACTGCCTGGAGCTGAGCATGTGTAATCTTTGTGTAATTTACAACGCTATTCATCTTAGTCCCAATTGATTGACCCTTAATCCTGAGGCTGTGCCAAGGTCAAGAGAAACATTACAGTGTGATGGTATAGAGGGTATGTCACTGGACTAGTAATCCAGAGATTCAGCTAGTGTTCTGGAGGGCATAAACTCAAACCTTGGTGGATTAAATTTAATTAATAAAAAATATGGCATTGAAAACTAGTCTAAGTCATGGTGACCATATAACTACCATTGATCATTGTAAAAATCCATCTGGTTCCCTAATGTCCTTTAGGGAAGGAAACCTGCCATCCTTTTCTGGTTTGATCTACATGTGAACCCAGTCTCACAGCAATGCAGTTGGCTTTTACTGCTCTCAGGGGCAATTAGGGATAGGCAAATGGTATATGTATGCATACATTTCTTCAGTAAAATTTGTTGCAGTTCTTAAGTTTTCTTCCATTTGCATTTAGAATCCTGTGAAAATACAGTAATAGGTCATTTGTAGATTTTACTGAATAGCAGTGTTAGATGGAAACATCTCTGTCACTTAATTAAATATATTAACTTGTGTCAGTCATTAAACCTGCTCCAACGTTAGTTAACAGAGTTAGCAGCATATTTGGTTCTAAACATCAGGATATCAAACATTTTATGTAATCATGGAGATGCATTTAACCAATATTAAGGTTGTGCAGAATGGCACTAACAATGCCAAAAATATTCATATTCCAAGAGTACAGTGGTAAAAATATTGGCAAATATCAAATGTGTTAGAACTTATAAAATATTTGCAATAGCAAAGTATGTGACATATTGCAAACATCTTGCACTGTAAATATTCTTCCCATGGATTGTTGTGCTGTCACAGGCAGGACTGGGTTACTAAACCATACTGGAACCACTGATTTGTTGAATAAACAGTGCAGAATTTCTTAGGTTGCTGTGTGGTGTTGTAATTAAATTATTCTTTTAGAATGTGTTTGCAGTACTCTAGAAATGTCAGAGAAAGTCTTCATAAATATCTTTACGATGTAGCTACACATAACAACCAAAATCATTCTTCCCCAGGGTTAATAAATTCTCCCTCAGAATGCTGAGAACAAATAATGTGAACAAATTATTGTCTTTCTCTTCCATCGTTCCTGAATTATTGCCATGTCATCACTAGCTGGAAAATAACTTCATACAGATCTTTTACAAGCTCCATTACCAAACTTTTCCTCCATTAAAATGTGTCTATTGTTGGAGAGTGTTGGTTGCGGTTCGGTCGGACTGAAGAAGTCTTTGTAGTTACACATCGGTTAACTACAAATCTTTATTTGCTCTTAGAACTATTTACAAACTCCATACTTGCTGGTACACACAACTCTGTCCTACGCTCGACTGGCCCTGGGTGCGAGTCATGTATTCTTACATCGCTGAAAGGACAGTATACAGTCTCACATTACTCTATGTGTGCCAGATGCTTACGCTGCAGCTAAGGGTGGGATTTTATGCCCAACCATGGCAGGGACAGGGCCTTAAAATGTGGGAAAACATTCAAAATCCATTAACTTCAGTATGGACCGGAAAATCCTGCCGGCAAAAGAGATAATAAAATTTCACCCTCTGCTTCAAAGGAGTATTTCTTTGGCTGTAAAGTAATTTGGGTTTCATAGATTCATCGCATTTACAGTGCAGAAGGAGGCCATTCGGCCCATCGCGTCTGCAACGGCCCTTGGAAAGAGCACCCTACCTAAGCCCACACCTCCACCCTATCCCCATAACCCAGTAACCCCCTAACCTTTTGTTTGGATGCTGAGGGCAATTTAATGACCAATCCACCTAACCTGCACATCTTTGGACTGTGGGAGGAAACCGGGGCACCCGGAGGAAACCCACGCAGACACGGGGAGAATGGCAAGACTCCGCACAGACAGTGACTCAAGCTGGAATTGAACCTGGGACCCTGCTGCTGTGAAGCAACAGTGCTAACCACTGTGCTGCCGTGCCGCCCCAGAGTGTGTCATCGTTAAAGTGCAACACGTGCTTCCAAAATGCAAGCTAGATCTTCTTTGTCTTGTTTCTTTGAGGTTCCTAATCCAGTGTGTTCATATTCATCTAATGTTGTTTTATATTTCACTTTGTATGACCAACAGGTCATTGTGATGTGTCTAATGTGTAGATGAAGAGAGTTTAGCAGGCTTTTAGCTTTTGTGTGCTCGTTTGCTTTGTATTTTCAGCCTTCACCGCTGGTTAGCAGCAATGTGAAAAGAGAGCCAAATGTGTAAGTCTCACTGTCAGTACATCAGCAAAGTCCTCAGCAATGATTGCTCGTAGCAACATATGAAAACTGGATTCCTCAAAGCCCCATATTAAAGCTTTAAGGAACTTGAGGGAACCGAGGCCCCCAAACATGCAGTGTGAATGCCCACTGGCATGTGGACATGTTCTGGCATTCATGAACAAACTCCCTATGGGCGAATAAGCTCTAAATATGTATTCCAACTCCTGTAAATAAGCCAGTGCCAAATGTGTCTTTTTTCCCTTTGGACTCATATGGGTAGTTCAAGAGGTTTATTAAAATTTTTGGACAGACCAGGGTCTCCATAAATTGCATAAATTGGCGAATACAATCCAGTTTTGCTGCAGAGCATTAACACAACATGGGAGCTAGCAGTTACGAGAAATAAACCCAACTCAACTTGAATAAAGAACAGGTGCTACAGGCTGTCTCCAACAGTGGGAAGAATCATTGAGCCCCACTGGTCAGCCATTGCCTACCACAAATTGGGCAGCTTGACACTAATAGGGTGTTCGCCCACCACAGCTCACCTACTTCAAAGAGCACTTGGAGCTAGAGTCTCTGCTGAACGTCTGGATGGAATCTGTTACACTAGGCAAATAAATAAATCAAACAAAAAGAAAGAAGAGCAGCTGGTTGGTAACGCACTCAGTCGAGATGTGATTGACATGGAACTTGATAGGCTGAGCATTAACATAGTCTCCCTACAAACGACCAGGCTTAGCAAGATTGAATCACTGAAAGAAAAACAATACACATACGTCTGACTGAGGAAGGAAATGGTGAAGAGGCAGCACGATAGCACAGTGGCTAGCACTGTGGATTAACAGCACCAGGGTCCCGGGTTCAATCCCCGGCTGGGTCACTGTCTATGCGGAGTCTGCACATTCTCCCTGCGTTGGTTTCCTCCGGGTGCTTCGTTTACTTCCCACAAGTCCCGAAAGACATGCTCATTTAGACATTCTGAAGTCTCTACCCATGTATATGGACTGGTGCCGGAATGTGGCGACTAGGGGCTTTTCACAATAACTTCATTGCAATGTAAGCCTACTTGTGACAATAAAGATTAATTATTATGAAATACATGACCTTTTCTGTAAGGAACTCGCTACTCACAATAACAGAACCCCCCACAAATGTTTCAGCACAGGTTCTCTCTATCCGTTCCTCAACTCAAACATGACCAAATAACCTTGCCTATCTATGCACCAATACAGTGCTCCATTACACTGGTGAGAGACCAGGGGCTGGATTCTCCGTTTTTGGGACAATGTCCACACGCCGTCGGGAATACTGTGGTCATTTACGCCAGGAAAACTGGCATCAAAAGGCCACAGATTCTCCGTTTTGCTGGGAGCTAGCAGGGAGCCAGCGTAGAGCTTGCAGCTCTAGCTGCCGATATTTCCCCCCGCACCTCCGGGTCAGAGGCCGCACATGCGCATGGCGGAGGACTGAAGCGGCCGTGCCATGCTTCATGGCAGACTCAGCCCATGGACCTGGACCGGCAAAATAGTGCCTCGCATTGGCCGCTCATGGGTCCCACACCGCCCGCACACATTGCCCCCAGCCCCAAATGAAGAGCCCCTTGAACACCGATCAGCCCTCCCCCAACTGTGGTGGCCCCGGTTTGAGTCCGCAGCCACCTGGCGAGTTTCCCGAATGGCAGGACCATGTTAGAACCACGGCATCGGGATTCAGCCGGTCGGCAACGGAGCATCACTGGGCCGGCCTGAGGCAATGGCCTGAGGCAGTGGACACTCGGCGTGGTGTACTCCAGGAGTACGCCGATTTTTGGGGGGAAGAGAATTAAGAAACCGGCGCCGGTCCTGATTTTGTGCTGCAAAACGGATTCTCTGCCCCATCACCGAACGCAATTTTGGTGTTGTGGGTCTGAGAATCCAGCCCCAGTTCTCTGAAGAACCTGACATTGCTATGAGCAGAATCGCGAAGTAAGAACAATTTTACCTACAGGAGGATTTCAACACAAGAATGGATCATTCCTGCCTCAGACATCATGACCTGGGAAGATAATTGAGAATGAATATAGACTACCTGAGCTTTGCTGCTACCATCAGCTTCTCTAACTAGCACCTTCTTTCACAACAAGCCATGCGTCATGGTGTCCTGGATCACCCAGGATCAGGGCATTGGCACAAGCTGGATTTAATCATGACTAAACGTGACACCCTAAACAGCATTCTCAACATATGCAGCTACCACAGCACTGATTGTGTTACAGATCACTCCCTGGTGTGCTATCGTGTTAGGATGCAGCCTTTCGTAGTTTTTTTCATTCAAAGCAAAATGCCATCCTCACCTAAATGTCAGCCATACTGCTTACCCATATAAAAACCGACAGTTCCTCGACTCAATTGAATAGGTGCTCTACGGCATTTCTACAGAGTGCAGAAGTGAAATGAAACATACTTTGAGATATTATCTACATACCACACTCTCAATTTATGGGAAGCAAGAGTAGAAGAATGCTGACTGGTTGAAGGCTAACAACACTGTGATGAAATCTGTCATTGAAGCAAGCGGTCCACTCTCATTAATTAAAAGAGTGATCGGAATGAAAAGATTTTGAATGCATTAAGTATGCTCAAAGTAAAGTCCAGCAGCCTACCAGTCTCTGCACTCATGATTCTGGTTGGAACCTTGTCAGAATCTCCAGGTGCCCTTCAACTCAGGGAATGCTGGGGGTATATATGAGTGGATCACCAAAGGAAGGGGCCAGCTCCATTGAAAACAAAGGCAGGGGAGATGCTGACTGCAAAAAACAGTTGGGAAAACGGTTAGAACACCAACTTTACCTGTACTCTAAAAAGAACACTTATACTGAGGAAGCTCTAGAAACCATAGAAAGTCTGCCTGCCGTGGCAGAGTTGGATATCAAATTGAAGATGAGGAGATTAGCAGAAGTATTGATTTACTTCCCATGATCAAAGCTCCAGGGATTTTCACAGTAACTTCGTTGCAGTGTTAATGTAAGCCTATTTGTGACACTAATAAAGATTATTATTATTAGGTGCTGGCTCTAAACCGCCTGACCCCATTAATCACAGGAAACTGGCACTCCTGCAACTCCTGTATGAACTTCCCCTTCTCTGTTGAATGGGCAGTGCCCCAGGATATGTGTGCGACAAAGATTGTGACTCTGAGCAAGAACAAGGTCCACAGTGACTGCAACAACTGCTGAGACATCTCCCCATCTGAGCATAATGGGAAAAGTATTTGCCTGTGCTGTCCTAGTCAGACTACAGATCCTGGCTAAACATATCTATCCTCAATCCAAACCGAATGATTTACAATAGGCATGATCTTCTCAGTCCAGCAAGTGCTGGAGAAATGCCATGAACAAAGGGAATCCTATATGTTACTTTCATCAATCTCACCAAAGCATTCGACCATGTGAACATTATGCTGTTGGAGAAAATTGGCTACCCTCCAAAGCTGCTCAATGTGATCTCCTCTTTCCATGACAACAGAATGGATCAGGTCAGCTATGAAGAAGAAACATTGGAATCCTTTTAGAGTGTTGCAGTGGGGCCAAACAGAGTTGTGTTCCAGCACTAACACTCTTTGGCATATTCTTTTTGCTGCTGTCATTGCCTTTAGGTCATCTACAGAGGATGTCGACTGACATATCAGAACTGATGAAAAGCTCTTCAGCCTTGCTCACCTAAAATCAAAGACAAAAGGATGAGAGAGAGTTGGAGTTGTTTAGTAAGGGATCTCTAGGAGTGACAGTTTAGAGTGGTTTAGTCAGGGACCTGTTGGTTCAAGGTAGTTAATCAGGAGTATCAGCAAATAACAAGTTGGAGTTGGTTAGTCAAGTACAACAGTGAATGAAAGATTGGAAGAGGGGATAATTGGGGATGGCCTTGAGTGACAGGTTGAAGGGTTTAGTGACAGATTAGCACTTTGAGAGTGTGTCACCAATAATCAAACTGAAATAATGTTACTTGTTGAACCATGGAAAAGATAGAAGTTGTGATAAATCATTCAGGTGAACAAGTTTGTGTTTCTTTTTTTCATAGTTGCTTTGACTGGAATCCTCGAGGACAGTACCTTGCAGGGAATTTTACTGTTTTTCTTTACACTTGCAATTATAAATCAATTCAATGAGATTTTGTATAATGATTTCCTCCAGAGAATAATGTGTCTGATGGTATAAAGGTAATTAAAATGTTTATACCTTTAGCCTGAGCTGGGATATATCTCTATACAGAATTGTAGTAATTGCAATTAATTGTCCACAAGATATACTAGAAAAGCATTTCAATTATAGAGACTGATGAAGGAAATTATTTCTGACCTAATAGGTTTTGAAAGCACAGGCTAGTTGAATACAGTCTGCAGTCTGCCTGGTATCAACAACAGATGGAAAATGCAATTTAAGATATTCAGTTGAGCTTGTAAAATTGCAAATTTATGCTTGCTGGGAAGTGATATTCTTGCACAGAGACCCATTCTCTCAAAACATGAGGAATGTGTTCAAACTTTGTGCTTTTCTTGAGTCACGTGGAAGCATGAAGAGCCTGCAGTTAGTGTTGCTTTCTCCATGACAATGGACTGGATTCTCCAATACGTAATAGGCAATCGGGCAGAGAATCGACTCCGACGCCCAATTCGGTGATGACCGCTGTCGGTTGTTTGGTGTGTGCATACGCGGCCTGGCCATTCTCTGGCCGTTTTCGGTGCGAGAGGTGGGAGTTTCACCCGGCGGCGCTGCTCGCCCCCGGTGAGGGGTCAGCGCCGATTTTCTCATTGCAAACCTCCCGGGAATTCTCCGTTCGAGCCGGCACTTAGCCGCTGAAACAGAGAATCGAGCCCAATGTCTTTACCCAATCAGAGTCAACTTGCCAATCAATCAAAACCCTTTTCTCCTGTATAAAATGTTGTGACCATTTGAAATTTGGTATTCTTGCTTTTTTCCCGGTGAGCACAAGTTGGAAAGCTTTGGCAACATTTCTTTCTTTTCAACAATAAACAGCAATGTGATAATGAACAGATAATTCGTTTTTATGATTTTGACGGAGGATAAATATTGGGCAAGACACCATGATAACCTCTACTTTTTTCAAAATAGTGCCGAAGGCTTTTTTACATCCAATTGGGAAGGTAGACAGAGTCTCAGTTTAATGTCTCATCTAAAGTAAAGGTGTAGCATCCTATTATAGTACTGCATGGGAGTGTCAGCAATGATCCTGAAGTGGCACTTCAATCTAGAATCTTGTGATTCAGAAGTGACAGTGCAATCAACAGAGCCACAGCTGTCAATATTGCACAAATCATTGCATCCGTGCTCTATTAGACTATGACAGCACTCAGGAAATGTATACAGAATTTATTTTTGGTCAGAAACTGAATGTGGAGACCTATACATATAATCTGGCAAAGTTAAGGTGCAAAAAGTAAGAATCAGTTGCAGTCTCCAAAATTAAGGTAATTGATTTAATTGCTGCTTCATATTCATTTTTTTTAAATGACATCAAGAGTATGTAGAACCTTGGTCACGACATACTTAAGAAAACAGGGAACAGTTCATGGCCGGGATTCTCCGAGCCTGCGCCGGGTCGGAGAATCGCTGGGGGGGGGGGGGGGGGGGGGGGGGGCAGTTTTCGGCACACAGCACTCCGGTGCCGTTCTAGCCCCCCGAGGATGGGGAGAATAACTGGGCCTGGAGGCCCGTGATGCTGGCGTCGCTCGCGCAGTTTTGATGCCGGCGTCAACACTTGGCTGGGATTTTGTAGAATCCCGGCCTTAGTCTCCAGATTTCCAAAAAGACATAGAAGCATTAGAAAAGGTACAAAATACAATTTCAATGTTGTTAAGAGAGTTAAGAGGTTGTCAGATGGAAGTCTTTAAAATTAAGAATCAATTGGATCAGTTAAATGTGGAGTGAATGTTTCCACATGTGAAACTACAGATATGAGATAGTTACTAATAAGTTGTTTTGGGGGTTGGCTGAGTCCAGTCTGTACTCAGCCTATAACAAACCGAAGGAACTTGCTGTTTGATTTGATTAACTAGTCACTGGGACATAAAGCCTGCATAACATCTACTCTTAGGTGTGACTCAGTGATGTAATAAGCAGGGGCACATTCTCCGCAAACAAAAGGAATATGTTCAAGCTTTGCATTGTTTCTGAGTAACTCAGCAGCTTGGCTCCCTTGTGCTTTCTTCATGGCAATGCCTCAGCCAATCAGAGACAACTTGGCAAACAATGAGAACTCTTCTGTCGGGTGGAATTTTGAGCCTGAGGTAGCCATCAGCGTAAACAGCGATGTGGTCCCAAATCCCCTCAGAGGTTAGGAAATGAGATTATCGTTGGCCTGATCGCTTCTGATTTTCCTCGACCCCAAAACAGCAACAACCTCATTTCAATACGTTTTAATAAATTTAAATAGCATTAAATTGCTTTCCAGCCTTATGATCCGTCCTCACTGAGTATCCATACCTCGCCGATGTGATGTGGCAAGGATAAGATGCAATTTTGGTCTTCATATTTAAAGAAGGATGTCCTAACGTTGAAGGCAGTGCAATGAAGGTTCATTACGTTGGTGCCTAGGATGAGAGTATTGTCTTATGGTGAGAGGTTGAGTAAATTGGCGGTGGAATTTTACTAATAAGTGACAATGGGCTGGATTCTCCGATGTCCAGACCATGTGTCTAGTCTTACGATGGAAAAGTCGGTGGCAGCTCCGCACCAATGTCCTAGATGGGGGCTAGCAGTCGCGCCACCCCCACGACATAATGGGAAATCCTCCAAATTAGATTCTGTGGGCCCACCCCGGTTACCACCCCCTGACAGTTTCAATTTGGCTGTGCCGACCAGGAAGTGCCAACGTGGCAGTGCCAGGGCATTGCCCTTCCTTGTCCCTCACCACCTGGGGGCTAAACTAACCTCCAAGCCCCCGGCATGGCCATCATGACTGGTCTCCCATTTTGATAATGAGTTAATGTTCCTGCTAGAGTAACATCATATCAGCGCGGGGATCATCTAACAACCCTGGAATCAATAAACATTGAACAATATTTACATTTAGTATATTTTATGGTAGTCAGGTAATGCCCTCACTGGGTGATATTGCCGATAGGTGTGGGGAAGATCTCAAACTGAGATCTCATCCCACAAATCCCGTTATGGCCCTCTCGCGAGAGTTAGCCGTCAGAATAGGATTTGCGCCCGCGACAAACGGGCCCAAATAATCGTGGCCTGGGTCTATATTCTCTGAAGATTAAAGAATGATGGCTGATTTCATTGAAATATTACGGACTATGAAAGGACTTGCCAGAGTAGACACTGCGAGGTTGTTTTCCCCGCCTGGGGAATCTAGAACAAGGGGCATAGATTTAGATTAAGAGGCCATTCATTTAGAGCTGTGATGAGAAGAAATTTCTCCACTCAAAGGATTGTAAATCTTTGGAATTCTCTACTAAGAGAATTGCAGATATGCCATCAATAAATATATTTAAGGCTGAGATAGACAGATTTTTAATTTCTCGGGGGATCAAGGGAAATTGAGAGTGCGTGGAAGAGTGAAGTTGAAGCTTAAGATCACCCATGATCATATTGAATTATAGACTAGGCTCAGTGGGCCATATGGTCCTCTCCTGCTCCTATTCACAATATTTTATGTCAGAAAATAAGTTTTCTAATGTCACTATATCGGCACGATTCACTGGACACGAGTTCAAGACCTGTGAACAGGACGTTTAGCCTGCAGTTCTGAGAAAGACCCCGCTAGTCAATGGCACTTTGCCATACCTTTGGCCTCAGCAAGGAACTCCTGTCAAGGCCACCTTTAAAATCATTTCCTGCATTGGCCAGGCCAGTTCATCAATGCAGGAAGACTGCTGGCGGATCAGGGTGCCATTTTTAAAGGCAGCCCGGATCATTCAATCCCCTCAGCGCCCCATCGCAGCCTCAGGATCCTTCCCACTTCACCTAACATACCTCTTCCGAGGTCCTGGAGACCCCCTCACTCTACCTCTTTTGGGCAAGGCCCTCACTCCACCTCATATGGGCAAGGCACCCCCCCCCCCTCCCATTCCCCCCGGGGCCCGACCCCTGACACAGGAAACCTGGATACCCTGGCAGTGCTCCAGCAGCCTGGCTGTGGCATCATGGCAGTGCCAGGCTGGTAGTGCCATGGTACCCAGGTGCCAGGGGAGTACCAGGGTACCTTGTCCCCGACCAACCGAGGGCCTCAACTCCCCAACGAAACTCCCCGAGGTGCCATCATGACTGTTTCCAGACTTTGTGAACAATACCACATGCCACCCGGTGGAGGCCTCGCTGGGGAAGCCGGTGAATCCCTGGCTGAATTGGCCGAGGGCATATTTAAATGAGTCTAATGAATCATTACAATATACGCCCCTGGATCTCGCCCAGCGAAAGTGGAATCTGTATCGTGACACCTTGCAAAATTCAATGGAATATTGTGAGACGTTTTGAGCATCGTGATTCCCGATGGAAGCCTATCACAAGATTCAACGGCCTTGTCTCAACAACAAGGCGGGTGCGATGAGGCCGCTGATTTAGGATGGGTAGAGATAAAAACCTGCAGATAACTACAGGCTTTTCACCATAATCAGGCCTATGAAAGCTGCTCCAATTTAACATTAGTGTTAGTACCACTGAGCATTTCAGCAAATATTAATTGTTCAGAAACAGCATAACTTTGTGAAAGATGACTCACGTCTGCCTAATCAAGTTGAATTTTTCGTAGAGGTCACTAATTAGGTCGATAAAAGAGTGTCAATGGATTTTATTTATATATTGACTTCCAAAGGCATTTGAGAAGGTTCTACACAAAAGATGATCGGCAAATAGAGAGTGCTTGAAATTCGAGACTGCCTTTTGAGTTGGGTTGAAAATTGCTTGGGCGATTAAAGAGAGAGAGAGTGCTAGGATGTAACAATCCCACATACACATATCCTGTTGCAACTGAGCAGGAAATTTCAGTACCTCCAACTCTAGTGACAAACTTTCAGTGCGATTCACCCCAAAAATTTCAAAGTGTCATTTTGGGCAAGTTTGGTAGGGTGTTTCACATCAGCATTGGGAAGATCATGGCTTGTGTTCACCCCCACGTGAATCTCGACATACCTGACTCCTTCGCTGGCTGATTCACCCCAATCATGCCTCAGCTTCTCAATGCTAACAAGGGGGAGCTGCTTTTAAACAGTCCCTAAACACTCACTCCCAGTCAAGACACGAGGATGGCAGCACAGAGACCTGGGGCGGGATTCTCCACGAACCGGCGGGGCGATCAACTCTGGCGCGAAGGAGTGGCGTGAACCACTCCGACGTCGGGCCGCCCCGAAGGTGCGGAATCCAACCGGCGCAGAAGGGGCTTGGCGCCACGGCAATCGGCAGCAAAGGGGCACATGCATGGGAGTGCCAGCGTGTGCTGACGTCATCTCAGCGCATGTGCAGGGGGAGGTTCATCTCCGCGTCGGCCATCGCGAACTGTTACAGCGGCCGTCGTGGAGGAATAGAGTGCCCCAATGGCACTGGCCCGCCCACGGATTGGTGGATTCCGATCGCGGGCCAGGCCACTGTGGGGGCACCTCCCACGGCCAGATCCCCGCTTGCCCCCCCCCCCCCCCCCCCCCCCCGAGGACCCCGGAGGCCGCCCGCGGAGCCAGGTCCTGCCATTAAGTACCTTTTGCAATTTACGCCGGCGGGACCGGCCGTAAACAGGTGACCACTTGGCCCATCGCGGGCCGGAGAATTGCCGGGGGGGGGGGGGGCGCTGCCAGCGGCCGCCGACTGGCGCGGCGCGATTCCCACCCCTGCCAAATCTCCGGCGCCGGAGAATTTGGCAGCCGGCGGGGGCGGGATTCACACCCACCACGGCGATTCTCCGACCCGGCGGTGGGGGGGTTCGGAGACTCCCGCCCCTGCTCCATGCTTTGGGGGTGCCGACCTGGCCAGACTTCTAAATTCCGTGGATGAGAGGCGGGGTACCCTGTTCCCCCATGGAGGTGGGAGAACCAGCAGCAGGATCAGCAATGTCATCTGGGAGGCAGTGCCAACTACTGTTAGTGTGGGCGGCATGAACAGGAGGACTGCTGTCTAATGTTGGAAGAAGTCGAACAACCTGCAATGAGAAGCAAGGGTAAGTTACCACCGCTCTCATGGCATCAGTCTAGCCTGCCACCCCTCAATTTTCCAAACCCCCTCCCACCACCAATCCACTGGCTGACACCTCAGTGATGAAGCCCTGATCTTTACTGTTTGATTGTTGGCAGCTGTTTCTACAGTGCTCATGCTCCTAGAGAACAGGCACACTGTTCAGCATCAAAGGTTGCAGGACATCCAATCCACTAATAATCCTCTCAGGCATGGCACCTTTTTACTCGAGGAGGCACATGAGAGTTGAGGAGTGGGAAGTGCTCTCACAACTACCAAAGCTAACCCTTCATTTGAAATAGCCTTCCCTATGAAGCTAGAGGCTGCTGACAGTCAAAGGGGGTGAAATTGATTTTCATGAGAGAACCTGGAAGAGTTTGGTGGGACAGACAGGCTGCAGCTGTGGCTGCTCCTGTTATGGGTCTCCACAATATTTAAAGATGGCTTGAACGCCTCACAGACGCAAAGCCCCCACCCCATCTCCAGCTCAGGGGCAACGCGGACTTGGACCCCACCCCTACCCCCAGAACATACCCAACCCCTCTCAACAGCATCTGGGAGGAGGTGGCAGAGGTGGTCAGTGCTGCCAGCCTCACAAGAATGACCAGAGCGCACTGCAATAAAATGATAAATGACCTTCTTAGGGTAGCTTGGGTGAGTAACCATCTTTGTGCCCTGGCATCACTCCTGTCCCACACTTCTCATATCACCTCAATCCCCGAGAGACCAACGACACCCGACCTCCCTGCATCTCCCTTGCAACCTACCTTCCACAAAACCCCAACACATGTATTTTTCTCTTTGGCCAGGAGCCATGCACACATTCCACCATCTACAACCGGGGACCACGCTATCCACATCTTTAACTCCCTCACCTTTGCTGAAGGCGAGGACAAGACAAAGTTCAAAACACTCCTGATGAAGTTCGACAGCCACTGTGACATCAAAGTCAACGAGAGCTTTGAACGCTATGTGTTCCAGCAGAGGCTTCAGGGTAAGGATGAACCTTTTCAGTCCTTTTCAACCCATCTCCGCATCGTCGCGCAGTCCTGCAACAATGGCTCCACTTCCAATTCCATGATCCGGGATCAGATCGTTTTTGGGGTCCACTCCGATCCCCTTCGCCAGCAGCTCCTAAAAGTTAAGCAGCTCACCCTTACCATCGCCATCGAGACCTGCGTCCTCCACGAGCACGCTAACAACCGGTTCTCCCATATCAAGGCGGCAGAAACCGCACGGCAAAACCCCCATGATGCAGAACGGGTGCAGGCCATCAAACAAATGCAGGACCTGAGTCTGGATGAGGGCGGCCATTTTGCGCGCTTTTCCCGGGTTCCTGCACATGCGGCCGTGACCAAGGGGACGGCGAGGCCGATGACCGAACCGTGCAAGTGGGCACGTCGTTCAACCGCACTGCGCATGCGTGGTGGCGCACGGAACGTCCTGACGGCGGCGCCATGCGTGCTCCAACTGTGGCTCCGCCCATTTAAAGCGCCAATGTCCCGCGAAATCTCGACGCTGTCTCCAGTGTGGCAAGCTTGGCCACTACGCAGCCCTTTGCAGATCTGCTCAACTGCCCAACACACAGAGATCCCAGCCACAAGCCAGGAGTGTCCGGTCAGTAGAGCAACCCGTCGCAGACTCCAACCCCGACATTCTTCCAGATTCCGACACCGAGGGCCTCACATCTCCATTCCGGGTGGGCATCATCACCAAGCATACGCTGCCTTTATCAACGATGGTGAAACAACTCCCAATAATGAGCATTGATCCGGACGACGAGTGGTGTACCACCCTTACGGTCAACCAGAATTCGTCACCCGCCACAGAGACTGAATTTATAGACTGAATGTTGCATCACCTTGTTATCTCATCGTTTACACATCTGTACATATTGTTTTTTTTCTAATATGTTATCTGCCCTCTATCTGTACGAGACACCTTCCCATGTAAATAAGTTCGCATATTTTGTATATAGTCAGGCTCCTGTACACACACACTCACTATTTATTGACCTGAACACATTTTTTAAAAAGGGGTGAGATGTCATAATATACATCCAGGTACATGATGGTGTGCAGACAGGCAGTGATTGACACACAGGATGACCAGTGAACACACAGAACACAGCAGCCAATCACCAGACAGGACACTACCACTATAAAGCCAGAGGGCACTAGTTTTCCCGCTCTCTTGGGATCCAGCCTCTGAGACAGTCAGAGCCCGTGAGCAGCAACTAGAACACACACCATGTGGTAGTAAGATAGTCTGGTCAGGTTAGCCTCAGGTCTCCAGTCAAGTCAGCATAGTGTCAACCCACAGTTAAAGCATGTATTATAGTTAAGAGTTCAATAAAATTGAGTTGCATTTCTTCAAGTGTTGGAAGCCTGTATCACTCACTGCTGCAGTACACGCAGTCCTCGCAGACCCAGCTTACCCAACACATCAGGAGGTTGGCATGCAGAAAACATGTGAGAGTCCAATACAACACAGATAACTCTATAGCAAGTGATTCAACCCTCTCCCACAGACCAGTCCTTCCCAAGGTCTCACCATGTCTTTTGTCTTTCAGGACCATCATCAGACGAGACCGGGCCATCTGGGGTCAGTGCGCCCCATCCACATCTGCAGCACACCCTAGAGCACCGCTCCGGGAAGACACTGACGTTTCCTCACTGCTGTCACCTGTATCATCCACCATTTCAGAGACTATCACCTCCAGATGGATATTTTAGTGGAGAGGCTCCTTGGCCACCTTCTGGTGCACACTACACAGATGTTGCAGCACATCAGGTGGAGGCAGCGACGCATGAGGGAGAGGATGGTCGGAGGGCTGCCCGATTCTAGAAAACAGCTTTCACTCAGACAGGTGTCCTGCTTCTAGAAAGTACGATCCCATTACTGGTAAAGATGAAGACACAGAGCCAGGATTTACAGGAGGGGGTGTCAGCAATTTTCCAGCACCTGCAGGTATAGCTGGAAGAGCCCAGCCACCATCAGAGGCAGGAAATGTTGCCGCCAATGCGTGGGCCACAGGCCAACATTGAATGGGTCGTGTCCGCAGTAGAAGGCCTGTGGCTAAAAGTCAGAGCCATGGGTCAGGCCATCCAAGGCTTGGGGCACATTGTGTGGTTGGTGGCTGAGGCGCAGGACAGGAGAGACCTGTTGTAGGCAGACATGTTTCAGGGCCATATGGACATTGCTTGGTCAATTCATGGCTGAGAGCATCGGGAGCATTGGCTGGGTGCTGAAAGACCTTAGCCAGTCACAGAAGGACATGCCACAGGCACAGAGGCACATGTGATAGGCACAGAGGGACATGACCGAGACAGTGAGGGACATGTCTCACTCACCCAGTCTCAGTGCTCCATGGTTGAGGGCATCATGACCATGGCTCAGATGAAGGCAGGCCTCTAGGACTGGCAGCGCCCAGTGGCAGTGGAGCCTCCTGATCTCACTCTGACTTCACCTCTGTCCCATGGAGTAGCCCAGGGACAATCGAGCACCCCAAGGGAGGAAGAAGAGATTGGGCCCATGGTGGTGCCTCCCACAGGAGAGGTGCTGGAACACCACAGCCCTTCTGAATCCTCCCACCTGACACTGGCGCATCTGATGGGAAGTGGGCAGAACAGGGTGACACATCATCACCTGCGGAACCTGAAAGATAGCCAGACAATTCCAGGCCCATATCCTCCAGGAGACGGCTGCCAAAGGCATCACAGATCAGAGGGTGAGACACGGTGCAGGCCACCTCCATTTCTGATGAGCTTTTCTTTCGTTCTATCACAGGAAGTGGTTGGGCTAGTATTTATTGCCCATCCCTAATTGCCCCTGAACTCAGTGGCTTGCTAGGCCATTTCAGTGGTCATTTAAGACTCAACCAGATTGCTGTGGGCCTGGAGTCACATGTAGGTCACAGTGGGTAAGGATGGCAGATTTCCTTCTCTAAAGAACATCAGCAAACTGGTGGGTGGGTTTTTATGACAATCGACAATGGTTTCAAGGTCATCAGACGTTTAAAAAACTTTCCCTTGTCCATAAGCCACAGTGTAGTTTGCGTAAGAAGATTAAACCCCTTATCAACAGAAATCCGTGCCCGTGTTTCGCTGTATGCAACATCTGGGATGAGCATTACATTTTCTCAGTATTTTAAAAGGTGAAAAAATACTATATTGCTGGACCAGGGTATACAGATTAAAAGCATTTGTGCAGACGTATTTATAGCTAAAATAATGCAAAACAGAAAGATGGATGGGATATAATTAATATAAAACGTAATGAGTGAATTGGAGCTTGTCCACAAGGTATTAGTATATCTTTTTCTGAAAGCTGAAGATTATTTATTGAGATTAATATTTTTGAAGGTAGTGTTGTGAACCAAACATAAAGCATGAAAAATGAAATGGAAAAATAATGAGCAAAGCAATAGCTGCAGAAAATTTGGCTTCATAGTCTGAAAGCAATCCGAGGCATTGGGCAAGGTCGTCCATGCAGCAGGATGTTTGGTCCTGCCGATGGCACACCCGGGTTTCCTAGCAACCTGCGGTGGATTCAATGGGAAATGCCATGGACCGTGGTGGAACCAGAAGATCCCGCCACCGAGAAACACGTCACGGGGAGGCTAAAGAACCTCGCCCATTATCTTTTTAAGATGTATACGATAGCAAGTAATGGAGAAAAGGTTCATTTGGAATACCAGGCTGAACACTACATACAGAAGCTGTGAACAGATGCAGAAAAAGATGACAGACTTTAAGGAATCTGAGATGGCTAGTGTACCCAAATATATCATTTGTCAAGTGGGCATCTCAAGGTAGCATCCCACAAAGTGTTATCTATCAATCTTTTCCACATTTATGACTCAGCCAGGCCAAACGTTCAAATAAATGTATTTTTCATATGAAACACTGGGTGGAATTTTGCTATGTTTTTTCAGCATGCCGGACTCTGACTGAAACCCGCGTGTAGCTCTCCAGCGGTACAGCCGTGTTTTTAGTCCAGATCTTGAGCCCGTGGGAAAAAAGAGTTCATGGGTGTGGTTTACACTGTCGCTGTGGCCTAATAGAACCAGCAAGGCCAGCTCCATGGAGATCGGGGCGCCATCTGAAAACGAAGCCCCGATCATCACAGGAAGAAAACACCCCCAGCACACGCTACAGTTAGAGGGGATACGTCTCATAAGAATCGGGGGCTCCCCCAACGTTGGGTCGTTCATCATCTCCACCATCATCAGCATCGGGGTTCTCACCCGCCACAACCAGAAGCAGTATTGGGGTTCTCACACCCCCCCCTCCGCACCCCACTTCCCCAATACAAGCATCAGGGTTCTCATCTACTCGCCCCACCATCAACATCGGGGCTCTAACCACCCCTCTTCCCATCGCCCCGCCATCAGTATCGGGCATGCCCCTACCCCACCACAAGCACCGGCATCGGATACCACCCCCCACCCCCCAACAAACATAACTCAAAACCCACCCCCAATGGGGCTCCCCAGAGTGTCCACTCCGACACAGGTTGGTATTGCCAGGTTGGCACTGCCCGGGCATGTCCCTCTCCCCCCACGGAGGGCTTACACTTTGCAACCCCAAGGGGATCCCCAAGACTGGTTCACATTTTGCAGAACCTGTTGTAAACCTGGCCAACATGGCGCTACGTCCTGAGGTTTGAATATTCAGTGAGGGGCGATCATGTAGTAGGTGGGTGGGGGCGGGGTGGGGTTGCTCAGTAAGTACATTAAATTGTATTTAAATGAGGTTCCTGCCCTTTCTGAACATGAACCGACGAGGGGCGTGAAAAATCTCACCAGCAAGAATCAGATTTTCCGATTCCAGTGGGATTTCCTGCCTTTGCTGCCATTCCACTCCAAAAAGATCCTGCACTTTGTTTCCTGTCTGCGAACCAATTCTCAATCTATCCCATGTGCTTTAATTTTGCACACTAACCTTTATGTGGGAATTCATCAAATGCTTTCTGAAAATCCAAATACACTGCATCCACTAGTTCCCCCATAACTATTCAACTAGCTACGCCCTCAAAGTACTCCAGTAGTTTAGTTAGACATGATTTCCCTTGCATTAATCTATGTTGACTTTGTCTAACCCTGTTGATTTTTTTTTGCTCAGTTGACTGGGCGACTAGTTAGCGATGCGGAGCGACGCCATAGCACAGATTAAATTCCTGTACCGGCTGACGATATTCATGAAGGTTCCACCTTCTCAACCTTGTCCACATCTGAGGTATGGTGACCCCCAAGTTCAATCACCACCAGTCAGCTCTCAAGGGGAGAGAGCAGTCTATTTCCTAAATGTCCTTTTATCACCTCCTTTATAATAGATTCTAGCATTTTCCCTACTACTGATGTTAGGCTAACTGTCTGTAATTCCCTGTTTTCTCCATCCCTCATAACTTTTAAATAGTGGGGTTACATTTACCACTCTACAACCTGCGGGCTGATTCCAGAATTTACAAAATTTTGAAAGATGAGAACAAATGCATCTGCGATTTCCTTGGCCACCTTTAATACCCTGGGATGTAGATTATCAGTCCGTGGGGATTTGTCAGTTTGCAGTCTCATTAATTTCTCCAGTATTTTTTTTAATTAATATTAATTTCCTTCAGTTCATTCTTCTCAATAGATTCTTACTTTGCTAACATTTTTGGGAAGTTATTTGTGTCTTTCTCTGTGAAGATGTAATTAAATAGTTGTTTAATTGCTTCACCATTTCCTTGTCCTTATCAATTCTCCTATTTCAGACTGGAGGGTACCTACATTTATCTTCACTAATCTTTTTCTTTCTCAATGCTTCTCGAAGCTTTTATCTTGTGCTTTTAGATTTAGATTTATTGTCATGTGTATTGTCATGTTCATTGTCATGTGTACCGCAGTACAGTGAAAAGTATTGTTCTGCATATAGTCTAGGCCAATCATTCCATACATGAAAAACATGGGACATACATAAATACACGATGTAAATATGCAGGCATAGACATCAGCACGGTAGCATTGTGGATAGCAGAATTGCTTCACAGCTCCAGGGTCCCAGGTTCGATTCCGGCTTGGGTCACTGTCTGTGCGGAGTCTGCACATCCTCCCCGTGTGTGCGTGGGTTTCCTCCAGGTGCTCCGGTTTCCTCCCACAGTCCAAAAATGTGCAGGTTAGGTGGATTGGCCATGATAAATTGCCCTTAGTGTCCAAAATTGCCCTTAGTGTTGGGTGGGGTTACTGGGTTATGGGGATAGAGTGGATGTGTTGACCTTGGGTAGGGTGCTCTTTCCAAGAGCCGGTGCAGACTCGATGGGCCGAATGGCCTCCTTCTGCACTGTAAATTCTATGATAATCAGGTGAAGTATACGGAGTGTAGCACTACTCAGTAGAGAAGATGCGTGGAGAGATCAGTTCAGTCTATAAGTGGGTCAATCAGGAGTATGGTAACAGCAGGGAAGAAGCTGATTTTGAATCTGTTAGTACGTGTCCTCAGACTGTTGTATCTCCTCTCTGATAGAAGAGGTTAGAAGAGAGAATAATCTGGGTGTGAGGTGTCTTTGATTATGCTGTCTACTTTCCCAAGGCAGCGGGAGGTGTAGACAGAGTCAATGGATGTAAGTTTGGTTTGCGTTATGGACTGGGTTGTGTTCACGACTCTCTGTACTTTCTTACGGCCTTGGATCGAGCAGTTATCATATCAAGCTGTGATGCAGCCAGGAAGGATGCTTTCTATGGGGCATCTGTAAAAATTGATAAGAGTCAATGTTGACATGCTAAATAACCTCAGTTTCCTGAGGAACTATAGTCACTGTTGTGCTTTTGTGGTCATAGCGACAACATGGGTGGACCAGGACAGATTGTTGGTGATGTACACACCTAGGAATTTGAAGCTGTCAACCATCTCCACCTCGGCACCATAGGCAGACAGGGTCATGTATGATATTTCATTTCCTGAAGTCACTGACCAGCTCCTTAGTTTTGCTGACATTGAGAGAGAGATTTTTGATGTTACACTACAACACTAGGTTCTCTATCTCACTCCTGTACTCTGGCTCATTGTTATTTGCGATCCAACCCACTGTGGTCGTGTCATCAGCAAACTTGTAGATGGAATTAGAGTCACATTTTGCCACACTGTCGTGTGTGCATAGGGTGTGGTTTTATGTTACTTGCATGTTTACGGTCCTACTCTATTTTCCCCCTCTTAATCAATCCGTCCAAATTCTAAGATTTGTTACTTTTCCAGCAACTCTTGGATCTAATACTATCCTTAATTTATTTTGTCTGCCAGGATTGGGCTTCTTTGCCTGTTGTGCTTTTGAGCAAGAAAGGAATGTGTATAGCTGTTGTAATACATGCATTCTTTCCTTAAATATTTGCTATTTCACATCCATCATGCTTTCCAGTTACGTTTTCCCAATCTATCACAGACAACACACCCCTAATATCTTTGTACTTTCCTATACTTAGATTGAGGACGCAAATTTCAGATTTGACTATTTCAATTTCTATCACAACGAAGAATTCTATCATATTATGATCACTCTTCCCTGAAGGACCCCCAAAAAGATGATTCATCAACCCCTATATAAAAGAAAATTACTGCGGATGCTGGAATCTTTGAGCTTTGACAAAGGGTCATCTAGACTCGAAACGTTAGCTCGTTTCTCCCCCTACAGATGCTGTCAGACCTGCTGAGATTTTCCAGCATTTTCTCTTTGATTAATGAATTCCTTCTCATTGTGCAATTAGGATAGCCTGTTGGACTCCAGCACTACCTTGTCTGTGCTTTTACTGTTTAAAGACTATACAGTAGAAATACTTACCCACTCCTACTTACGTTGGCCACGCTTCTCACTCGCTGGCTCCTAGTCCCACTTGAATAACTTATATTTCCACTGTGGAGTCATTCTTGGATGTTTTCAAAAATCAGCCAGCCCATGTAGCTTTTATTCTTTTTTATCTGTCCACTTTGCCAGGTTCTTCTGACTGCCTCGCACAGTTTCCTCCTTTTGCACTCATTTCTAGATGCTGATGACTGCCTTCCCAGGGTCTTCCTGCCGCACTCTCCTCTAGGTTCTTGTGACCGTCTGTCCCAGAGTCCTCCTCTTGCAATTACCTCTAGGTGCTGCTGACTGCCTGGCTCAGTGTCCTCCTCACTCTCTCCTATATATGTAAATATATGTAAATAGAGGGCTAATGCCTGCATAAGTCGTCCTTTGCAAAATGTGTTCCTGCACAGCCTGTGCTGGACTAGTATTCAGGAAAACATGATGTGCATGGGGTCCAATCAGCAGTCTTTTTAGGTCCCAAAGGGAAGACTTGAGGCCATCACTGAAAATGAACTTTTTAAAAATGGATCTGATTGCAGAGTAGGGAAAGAGCAGGTGTGCTGGCAGATAAAGATTGGCTGCAGGTCTTCTCACAGTGGATGGCACAGTTCTGTAAGTGTCTCCTTGCTGAGACTGAGCTTTATCAGTCTGCTGGATATGAACCGTTAGACATGGCTGGCGAAGAATGGCTAATGGTGATATTCCTATCTCTGCAAATAAATCTCAAGTAATCCTCACAGTTTAGAATTGAATGGCAGCAAACAGAAATGTACTGTACAGCTTTAAGGAATCCCTTCTAACAAATAAGAAGGTGACTAGTATTTAATTACCATTCCCAATGGGGTGAAATCTGCACATTCCACATGCAGTGTAAGAATTCAGTAAAAGTACAGCCCCCTTCCATTAATACCAACCTCAAATGCAATGTAATATAATGTATAATGAAGCTCCAGCACATTCTATACTTGAATCACTGGAAGGCAATCGGATTAGGAAAATAGTGCACATAAAGCTGGCAGAAAGCAATTTTCCAGCTTCCACTTGCCCAATTGTATGGGCTTATTGTAAAAGGATTGTAGATCAATTTCAATACCATTGGGTTACAATTTTGCTATACATGGTGCATAGAGAAATGTTTCTCCTCTTATTACTAAACATTTATACTCTGAACACATTCACATAATGCTGGCTCACTCATAAGAGGTCTCTGCATTCAGAGCTCATTATTCCTGGTAATCTTATTGCGGGCTAATTAAACACTTGGTATGGTGGGAGTGTCATTAAATATTTGAGATTTATAACAGGCACTTGAATGAAGTATCACTAATCTCCCGACTCCACCTGGAATATGATTGACATTTCATCATCTTCTGACATGATATTCGTAAGGTGATTATTTTGAAGACAGCAATGTGAAGTTTAGCCAAGGTGTTCTGTGCATTGTAAAGCAATGAATATGAATGAAATTTTGACTGCCAACAATGAGTGGGGGCTGGCAGGTTAGAGATAGAAACTGAAGATAGGATCGAACTTGCTCACTTCCAGCATTAACTGAGGCAGGCAGAGGATGAGAAATATTACCGACTCTCCAGAGACTGGCTAAGTTATTAAATGTGCCGCAGTGCCAAACAGTCTACCCTGGATTTTAATTAAATTCACCTACTGTGAGTCCAGGGCTGGGGGAGACAAAGTGGTGCATTGTGAAATCTTTGGTTGGGAGAGCAGGAGAAGGGATTGTTCCCAGGCTGGAGTAAATCGGGGGGGGGATGGGAGAAGGGGCTCAATCATTAGGTGGCTCAACCAGTGTAAGGGAGGGCTTGGGATCGGATGGGGGCTGCATGTAACCTCAGAGACGCACTACAGATTCAAGGGGTTCCACTCCTTCAGTGTTCAGCTGGTGTCCAACCAGACATATCGAACAAGCGCCATTAGGATTTAGTAATAAATGCTGACCTAGCCAGTGAAGCCCACTGGCTTCATATGGATACATATTAACTGCAAACTTCCGGCAGTAGTCATTCTGCAGCATTTTACTGTACTACCAGCATATGAATCACCACAAGAAGCCAGAGGGTCCCGAATGGGCAAGCAGGGCTATCCGCTGAGGACATCGATCAAGACTCCAGTGTGCAACCGATGCAGGAATGAGGACATATGAAATATCATTCAGAAAACGAGTAGGGTGCTTAAACAATGTTTCTGCTGCTTTAGCTACAGTGGAGGAGTCCTGCAGTACTTCCCAGACTATGTCTCACAATGTGTCATGGTTGCTGCATTCTGTACAACCTTTTCATTATTGGGGACCAGCTCTTGTCACCAGATATGTGGTGAGCAGTTGAGGAGATGTAGGAAATGAAGAGGCAACCAATACTGCCCCTTTCTTGCTGAATAGTGTGTGATTGGCTCATCCAACTGCAATGCTAGTAAACATAACCTCAATTCCCCATTCACCAACAACCCACAACCTTCCTTCCCCACATCACTGACTCTCACAACATCCCGTTGCTACAGCACTAACACAACAGCTGACACAAAATTAAATCCAAAGCAGCTTTAAAAATTAAACTGTCAAATATTCCCTTAATAGCTAACTAATTATCTCTGAGAAGTCCTTTATACCTGTCTTACAGGTTCCTTTGCTTCTTTGAGTCTTCCCACACATTCCTTCCCTGTGGATACTCACTGGCAGAAGACTTTCATTAGGGAATACCACAGATTATCTTGCAGAATGGTCTCCATCAATCCTGGCATTTAAATGCCCGGCTTCAGACTGCCTCACGTCGGCATAGAACATACAGTGCAGAAGAAGACCATTCGGTCATCACGTCTGCACTGACCCAAAGTCCTCACTTCCACCCTATTCCCTTGACCCAATAACCCCTCTTAACCTATTTGGACACGAAGGGCAATTTAGCATGACCAATCCACCTAACCTGCACGTCTTTGGGCTGTAGAAGAAAACCGGAGCACCCGGAGGAAACCCACGCAGACATGGGGAGAACGTGCAGACTGCGCACAGACAGTGACCCAGCAGGGAATCGAACCTGGGACCGTGGTGCTGTGAAGCCACAGTGCTAACGTGGTTACAATGCTACCGTGCTGCCCAATACCAATTGGGCTGGCATACTCAACAGGGAAATAGCGAAGTGGTAGTGGTGCAAGAATTAATACTGTTGTCCTGAGAGAGAACACAGTTGCACATTCCGTTGAAACACTGCCACCTTCCTGATGGGGCAATACTCCAGCCATCCTAAACATTTTGGGGGGCAGGTTGCTGGACTACCATGAGACCTTACAATTCCCTTTGAACGTTGGTATCTGCATAATGGCAGCAGTCTGAGAATGTATGGAAGCAAGCTACGCTGTATGACTTTACTCTGAGTTTCCATTGCAGCACTCAGCTGTTAGTTGGCTTCTGTTTGTTCTGCAATGGAATCTGAGACATCAGCCATCGGATAATGTTTCATGGTCGAGGCCGCAAATGTGGAAATGGAGTTGGGCTGGAGAGGATGGGAACTGAGTTCTGAGTAAAGTTCTGCGCAAGGTTACTGCATACCCATTGCTCCATGCTTCTTTACAGTATTAGCAAACTTCCCAACAGGCTTGCCAATTCGCGAGCACCTGTGTGCATACCTATCAGCCTTTTTCTGATATTGCCCAGGGTCTCACCATGTGCAGATCTGTCCTCTAAACTGCCCCCTAAAATTTCAGTATCTAGGACAGCACGGTAGTGCAGTGGTTAGCACTGCTGCCTCACGGTGTCGTGAATCCGGGTTTGATCCCAGCCCCAGGTCACTGGCCATATGGAATTTGCACATTATTCCCATGTCTGCGTGGGTCTCACCCCCATAACTCAAAGATGTGAGGAAATGCAGCTCTGCTCACCACCGACTGATTAGGTGCTGCTGCCTGCAGTTGTATGC
Organism: Scyliorhinus canicula; assembly: GCF_902713615.1. Lineage (NCBI taxonomy): Eukaryota > Metazoa > Chordata > Chondrichthyes > Carcharhiniformes > Scyliorhinidae > Scyliorhinus > Scyliorhinus canicula. The sequence continues at coordinate 48,662,600 of NC_052162.1, forward strand.
CACTTTCTCCTGCAAGAAGTAATAATAATAATTTTCATTATTGTCACAAGTAGGCTTACATTCACATTGCAATGGACTTACTATGAAAATCCCCTAGTCGCCATCTTCCGACACCTGTTTGGGTATACTGAGGGGGAATTCAGAACGTATGGGAGGAAACCGGAGCACCCGGATGAAGCCCACGGAGTCACGGGGAGAACATGTAGACTCCGCATGGACAGTGATCCAAGCCGGGAATTGAACCCGGGTCCCTGGCACCGTGAAGCAACAGTGCTAACCACAGTGTGTCAGTTCGTGTGGTGCAACCTGTCTGGGTGATGTACCTGCCGTGGTTGAAAATTTGGCAAAGCTGTGAGATGCGGATGTTAATTTTCAGCAGTGCCTAAGCGTGTGAGGATGTGTGAAGTCATTGTTGGTAGGGATTGCTGGTAGGTGAGTGATGGGAATGGTTATGAATTGTATGAAACTAGTCATACAGTATGAAATGGCATTGAAGGTTAATTCATTGATCTTGACCAATTGTGTGGGACTATTGAACAGTGGCATGGTGGCACAGTTGTTAGCATTGTTGCTTCACAGCACTAGGGACCTGGGTTCAATTCTGGCCTTGGGTGACTGTCTGTGTGGAGTTGTACATTATCCCTGTGTCTGCATGGGTTTCCCCTGGGTGCTCAGGTTTCCTCCCATAGTCCAAAGGTGTGCAGGTTAGGTGGGATTGAAGGCAGATAAATCCCCAGGGCCTGAGAATCTGCATCCCTGAGTGCTTAAGGAGGTGGCTCTGGAAATAGTGGATGCATTGGTGGTCATCTTCTGGGATTCTATAGACTCTGGAACTGTCCCTGCAGATTGGAGGGTAGCTCACATCACTCCGTTATTCAAAAAGGGAGGTAGTGAGAAAGCAGGGAATTATAGACCAGTAAGCCTAACAGCGGTAGAGGGGAAAATGCTTGGATCCATTATCAAGGACTTTATTTTTTTTTTTTAATAATTTTTATTGGAATTTTTTACAGAAAATATAAAAATATAACAACAAGTATAGCAACAAGCAGTAATATGCAACTAACAGCCCCATAACACCCACAATTCCCCCCCAAACCGTAACATCACATGTATCACACTCCCCCCCCCCCAACAAGAGAACTTAACCATGAATTAAAATTAAATAAATCAAATTTAAATAACGTAAGCAAACATAATCAATGTTCCCCCCCCCACCCCACCCCCCCGGGTTGCTGCTGCTACTGTCCCACTACCCTATCGTTGAGCCAGAAAGTCGAGGAAAGGCTGCCACCGCCTAAAGAACCCTTGCACCGATCCTCTCAGGGTGAATTTGACCTTCTCAAGCTTAATGAAACCCGCCATGTCATTGATCCAGGTCTCCACGCTTGTGGGCCTCGTGTCCTTCCACTGTAGCAAAATCCTTCGCCGGGCTACTAGGGACGCAAAGGCCAGCGCACCGGCCTCTTTCGCCTCCTGCACTCCCGGCTCTACCCCAACCCCAAAGCTCGCGAGTCCCCATCCTGGCTTGATCCTGGATCCCACCACCCTTGATACCGTCCTCGCCACCCCTTGCCAGAACTTCTCCAGTGCCCGGCATGCCCAGAACATATGGGCATAATTCGCTGGACTCCCCGAGCACCTGCCACACCTATCTTCACCCCCAAAGAACCTACTCATCCTCGTCCCAGTCATGTGGGCCCTATGCAGCACCTTGAATTGAATGAGATTAAACCGCGCACATGAGGAGGAAGAATTTACCCTCTCCAGGGCATCAGCCCATGTCCCGTCTTCGATCTGTTCCCCCAGTTCCCCCTCCCACTTCGTTTTCAGCTCCTCTACTGACGCCTCTTCCACCTCCTGCATAAGCTTGTAGATATCGGATATCTTCCCCTCCCCGACCCAGACCCCCGAAAGCACCCCGTCACTCACCCCCCTCGCGGGGAGCGCAGGGAATCCCTCCACTGCCGTCTAGCAAATGCCTTTACCTGCAGATATCTAAACACGTTTCCCGGCGGGAGCCCAAATTTCTCCTCCAACTCCCCCAGGCTCGCAAACCTTCCATCGATAAACAGGTCCCTCAGCTGTCTGATGCCCGCTCTATACCATCCCTGAAATCCCCCATCCATGTTCTCCGGGACAAACCTATGGTTCCCCCTTAACGAAACCTCCATCGAGCTCCCCACTTCTCCCCTATGTCGCCTCCACTGCCCCCAAATCTTGAGGGTAGCCGCCACCACCGGACTCGTGGTATACCTCATGGGAGGGAGCGGCCACGGCGCCGTAACCAGGGCCCCCAGGCTTGTATCCCCACAGGACGCTCTCTCCATCCGTTTCCATGCTGCCCCCTCCCCCTCTATCACCCACTTACGAACCATCGACACATTGTCCGCCCAGTAGTACCCCGAGAGGTTGGGCAATGCCAGCACCCCCCATCTCTACTCCGCTCCAAGAAGACCCTCTTCACCCTCGGGGTGCCATGCGCCCAAAGAAATACCATGATGCTGCTGGTCACCCTTTTAAAAAAGGCCCTAGGGATAAAGATGGGCAAGCACTGGAAGAGGAACAAGAACCTCGGGAGAACCGTCATTTTGACGGATTGCACTCTGCACGCCAGCGATAGCGGCACCATGTCCCACCTTTTAAATTCCTCCTCCACCTGTTCCACTAGTCTGGTGAAGTTAAGCTTATGAAGAGCCCCCCAACTCCTGGCCACCTGCACCCCCAGGTACCTGAAACTCTTCACGGCCCTCCTGAAGGGGAGCCTCCCAATTCCCTCCTCCTGATCTCCCGGGTGCACTACAAATACCTCGCTCTTTCCTAAGTTTAGCTTATAGCCCGAGAAGCCCCCAAATTCCGCTAACAGCTCCATCACCCCCGGCATTCCCGCCTCTGGGTCCGCCACATAGAACAGCAAGTCGTCCGCATACAGCGATACCCGGTGCTCCTCCCCACCCCGCACGAGACCCCTCCATTTCCCTGACTCCCTCAACGCCATGGCCAGCGGTTCAATCGCCAGTGCAAAGAGCAGGGGGGACAGGGGACACCCCTGCCTGGTCCCACGATAGAGCCTAAAATACTCCGATCTCCTTACATTTGTGACTACACTCGCCATCGGCGCCACGTAAAGCAGCCTCACCCATTTGATGAATCCCTCCCCAAATCCAAACCTCTCCATCACCTCCCACAGGTACCCCCACTCAACTCTATCAAAAGCTTTCTCTGCGTCCAGCGCCACCACTATTTCCGCCTCCCCCTCCACTGCCGACATCATGATAACATTGAGCAGTCTCCGCACATTCGTGTTGAGCTGCCGCCCCTTGACAAATCCTGTCTGATCTTCATGAATTACCTCTGGCACACAATCCTCTATCCTGGTAGCCAGGATCTTTGCCAGCAACTTAGCGTCTACGTTAAGGAGCGAGATAGGCCTATATGACCCGCACTGCAAGGGGTCCTTATCCCGTTTTAGGATCAAAGAGATCAGTGCCCATGACATCATCGGGGGCAAAGCCCCCCCCCCCCCTCCCACGCCTCATTGAAAGTTCGCACCAGCAGGGGACCCACCAGGTCCGCATATTTTTTGTAAAATTCTGCCGGGAACCCGTCCGGCCCCGGGGCCTTACCTGACTGCATTTGCCCGATCCCCCTGACTAGCTCCTCCAACTCTATCGGCGCCCCCAGCCCCTCTACCAGCCTCTCTTGAACCCTTGGGAAACATAGCCTGTTCATGAAACTCTCCATCCCCTCTCTCCCCCTCGGAGGTTCCGACCGGTACAATCCCTCGTAAAAGTCCCTAAAGACCCCATTTACTTCTGTCCCCTTCTGCACTACATTTCCACCCCCATCCTTCACTCCCCCAATTTCCCTAGCCGCATCTCGCCTACGGAGCTGATGTGCCAACATCCTGCTCGCCTTCTCTCCATACTCATATACCGCGCCCTGCGCCCTCCTCCACTGTGTCTCCACCTTTCTGGTGGTCAACAAGTCAAAATTGGACTGCAACCTGCGCCGTTCTCCCAGCAACCCTTCCTCCGGTGCATCCGCATATCTCCTGTCCACCTCTAGAAGCTCTCCCACCAGTCTCTCCCCCTCCTTCCTCTCCCTCCTTTCCCTGTGGGCCCGGATGGAGATCAGCTCCCCCCCCGGATCACTGCTTTCAGAGTCTCCCAGACCATCCCCACCTGGACCTCCCCCGTATCATTGGTATCCAGATACCCCTCAATGCTTCTCCGAACCCTCTTACACACCTCCTCCTCCGCCAGCATCCCCACATCCAGGCGCCAAAGCGGGCGCTGGTCCCGCGCCTCTCCCATCTCCAGATCAACCCAGTGCGGGGCATGGTCCGAAATCGCTATGGCCGAGACTCGGCATCCTGCACCCTCGGAATCAATCCCCTGCTCAGGACAAAAAAGTCTATCCGGGAATAAACCCTATGGACGTGAGAGAAAAATGAATACTCCCGCGCTCTCGGTCTCCCAAACCTCCAGGGATCCACCCCTCCCACCTGGTCCATGTATTCCCTCAGCACTTTGGCCGCCACCGGTCTCCTACCCGTCCTTGAACTGGACCAGTCCAGTGTGGGATCCAGCACTGTGTTAAAATTTCCCCCCATGATCAGGCCCCCTGCCTCCAGGTCCGGGATGCGGCCCAACAATCGCCTCATGAAGCCAGCATCATCCCAATTCGGAGCATATACGTTCACCAGCACCACCTTCTCTCCCTGCAGCCTACCCCTCACCATGATATATCTGCCCTCCTTGTCCGACACCACCTCAGCCGCCTCAAACGCCACCCTCTTCCCCACTAGGATCGCCACCCCCCCGGTTCTTCGCGTCCAATCCTGAATGATAAACCTGCCCCACCCACCCCTTCCTCAGACGGACCTAGTCCGCCACCTTCAGGTGGGTCTCCTGGAGCATAGCCACATCCGCCTTCAACCCCCTTAGATGGGAGACCACCCTGGTTCTCTTAACCGGCCCGTTCAGCCCCCTCACGTTCCAGGTAATCAGCCGGATCAGAGGGCAACCCGCCCCCTCCCCCCGCCGACTAGCCATAGCTTGGCAGATGTTTGCCCCAGGCCAGCACACCCCGCTCGACCCGTTCCCCATGGCGATAGCGCCTCTCCTCTTCCCCCCCGGCCCCCATCGGCTCCTTCCTAGTCTTTCCAGCAGCAACCCGGTATCCCACCCACCCCCCTCCTCACCCCCCCCCCCCCCCCCCCCCTCCCAGGCTAGGACCCCTCCTAGCCACGACGCACACTCCATGGTACTTCCGTGAGTCCGCTGACTTCTGCTGACCTCGGCAGCTCCCGCCAAAACCTATCCCCTCCCGGCATGGGGTCATCCCCCTCTTGCCACACCTCCTTGGCATTGCTGCAGCGCGGGAAAGAAGACCCGTAGAGGCCCCGCCCCCACCGCAAGCTCCACCCTCCCCTGCCCCGCAGCGCGGGAAGCCAGAGGAAAGCCCGCGCTTTCACACTGCCACACCCCACCCTTCTGACGCAGTTCCCCAAAATCCAATTTCCCCTCAATCCCCAGCCCCGTATAGAAGAGAACATATAGAACACAAACCCCCAACACTCCCCACCTAACCCACAACCATGCCCAACAAACAAACCCACCCGTAAACAGAGCAAACAGAAAACCAGCATACATAACACACATGTCAAAGTTAAAAAAGTTGAAACAGTTGAAACAAAACAGCCACAGCGGAAACAACGCCGGCCAAAGTATGTCCCCAGGCCCTAGTTCGAGTCCAAATTCTCTGCCTGTACAAAGGCCCACGCCTCCTCCGGGGACTCGAAGTAATGGTGCCGGTCCTTGTATGTCACCCACAGGCGCGCAGACTGCAGCATTCCAAATCTGACCTGCTTGGCATGCAGCACCGCCTTCGTCCGGTTGAACCCGGCCCGCCGCTTAGCCACCTCCGCACTCCAGTCCTGGTAGATCCTCACTACCGAATTCTCCCATTTACTGCTCCTCTCTTTCTTGGCCCAGCGCAGCACACACTCCCGGTCACTGAATCGGTGGAACCACACCAGCACCGCCCTCGGGGGCTCACCTGCCTTGGGCCTCCTGGCCATCACTCTGTGCGCTCTCTCTCGAGCTCCAGGGGCATATGGAAGGACCCCGCTCCCGTCAACGAGCTCAACATCGTGGTCACATACGCCGGGAGATCCGACCCCTCCAGCCCCTCCGCCAGGCCCAGGATCCTCAGATTCTTTCACCTCCTGCGAACGTCCAGCTCCTCCAAGCGGTCCTGCCATTTTTTATGAAGTGCCTCGTGCAACTCCACTTTCCCCACGAGGACCACGGCCTCCTCCTCTCTTTCAACGGCCTGCTGCTGCAACTCCCGAATAGACTCCTCCTGGGCCGCCTGGGTCCCAAGCAGCTTGGTCGTAGTTGCATTCATGGAGTCCAGCAGCTCAGCCTTCAGCTCAGCAAAACAACGTAGGAGCGAGGCCTGTTGCTCCTGCACCCACTTCCACCAGTCCTCGGGTGTTGCACCGGCCGCCATTTTGTTTTTCTTCCCCCATTTTTTTGGGGGAGTTACTGCAGCCTTTTTCACCATATAGTGTGGGGCAAGTTCTTCCAGGCACCTTCCTCCACCGGGATGCGTAGAAACAGCGCCGTTTGGGGCCCTCGAAATGGCCCAAAAGTCCCTAAATAGCGGGAGCGCCAGCCATTTTGTTTTCCTTCCCCCGTTTTTTTGGGGGAGTTACTGCAGCCTTTTTCTTCTTCCCACTCCGGGTAAGCACCATATAGTGTGGGGCAAGTTCTTCCAGGCACCTTCCCCCACCGGGATGCGTAGAAACAGCGCCGTTTGGGGCCCTCGAAACGGCCCAAAAGTCCCTAAATAGCGGGAGCTGCCAAATGTGTGGCTTAGCTCCGCATAGCCGCAACCGGAAGTCTATCAAGGACTTTATAGTGGAACATTTTGAAAGTAGTGGCAGGATCAGTCAGAGTCAGCATGGATTTATGAAGGGAAAATCATGCTTGACAAATCTGTTGGAATTCTTTGAGGAGGTGACCAGTGTGCTGACAAGGGGGAGCCAGTCGATGTGGTATATTTGGACTTTCAGAAGGAGTTTGACAAAGTCCCGCATAAGAGATTATTGTGCAAAATTAAAGTGCATGGGATTGGGGGAAATGTATTGAGGTGGAAAGAAAACTGGTTGGCAGAGAGGAAACAAAGAGTAGGGATTAATGGGTCCTTTTCAAATTGGCAGGCAGCAACCAGTGGGGTACCACAGGGATCGGTGCTGGGACCCCAGCTATTCACAATATATATTAATGATTTGGATGAGGGAACAAAATGTAACATCTCAAAGTTTGCACATGATACCAAATTAGGTGGGAGGGTGAATTGTGACGAAGATGCAGAGATCGTACAGCAAGATCTGGACAGGTTGGGCGAGTGGGCAAACCAATGGCAGATGCCGTATAATTTGGATAAATGTGAGGTTATTCATTTTGGAAGCAAAAACAGGAAGGCAGATTACTACCTGAATGGTTGTAAATTGAGAGAGGGGAGTGTGCAGCGGAACCTGGGTGTCCTTGTGCACCATTCGCTGAAGGTAAGCATGCAGATGCAGCAGGCGGTAAAGAAGGCTAATGGTATGTTGGCCTTCATTGCAAGAGGTTTTGAGTATAGAAGCAGGGATGTGTTGCTACAATTGTACAGGGCCTTGGTGAGGCCACACTTGGAATATTGTGTGCAGTTTTGGTCTCCTTCTCTGAGAAAGGATGTTCTTGCTCTCGAGGGAGTGCAGCGAAGGTTTACCAGACTGATTCCAGGAATGGCGGGACTGTAATATGAGGGGAGATTGACTAGGTTGGGATTGTTCTCGCTGGAGTTCAGAAGGATGAGGGGGTATCTCATAGATACTTATAAAATTCTAATAGGACTAGACAGAGTAGATGCAGGGGCATCTACCAGGGGCATTAGGGGCAGCACGGTAGCATGGTGGTTAGCATAAATGCTTCACAGCTCCAGGGTCCCAGGTTCGGTTCCCGGCTGGGTCACTGTCTGTGCGGAGTCTGCACGTCCTCCCCGTGTGTGCGTGGGTTTCCTCCGGTTTCCTCCCACAGTCCAAAGATGTGCGGGTTAGATGGATTGGCCATGCTAAATTGCCCGTAGTGTCCTAAAAAGTAAGGTTAGGGGGGTATAGGGTGATCATTTGCTCGGCACAACATCGAGGGCCGAAGGGCCTGTTCTGTGCTGTACTGTTCTATGTCTATGTTACCAATGATGGGTGTGTCCAGAACCAGGGGTCACAGTCTGAGGATTCAGGGTAAACCATTTCGGACAGAGATAAGGAGACATTTCTTCACACAATGTGTGGTGAACCTGTAAAATTCATTACCACAGGAAGTAGTTGCTGCTAAAACTTTGAATATATTCAAGAGGCTGCTGGATATAGCACTTGGGGAGAATGGGATTAAAGACTATGGGGAGAAAGCAGGATTAGGCTATTGAGCAGGATGATCAGCCATGTTCGTGATGAATGGCGAAGCAGATTCGGAAGGGCCAAAAGGACTCCTCCTGCTCCTACCTATCTATGTATGTGTCTATGTATGTCCTTCAGGATAGTCGTGCTCCCAATCACTGTTAGTGATTGACATAGTTCAACGTGGAGGAATACTTATTCGTCAGCTGACAGGGGGGAGGAGGAGGTTGGAGGAGGCAGGGAGAAGAGATGTTAGGGGGTAATCAGCAGGAGGTTACCTTACCCGTGTCTGATCTGATGTCATGAAGCTTCATGGGCTTTGAAATCAATGTTGAGGCCACACTCCACTGACAGTATCCCATGGTGCCTCTGGCGGGATTATTCTGCTATGGGACAGGACATACCCAGGGATGGTGATAGTGGTGTCTGGGACATTGTGTGTATGGTATAATTTGACGACTATGTCAGGCTGTTGTACGACTAGTCTGTGGGACATCTCTCCTAATTTGGCACAATGAAATGAAAATCGCTTATTGTCACGAGTAGGCTTCAATGAAGTTACTGTGAAAAGCCCCTAGTCGCCACATTCCGGCGCCTGTCCGGGGAGGCTGGTACGGGAATCGAACCGTGCTGCTGGCCTGCTTGGTCTGCTTTCAAAGCCAGCGATTTAGCCGAGTGAGCTAAACAAGTCCCCGGATGTTAGTGAGAAGGATTTTATCGGGCCAATTGGGTAGGGTGTGACATTGTCACCTCTGCTGCTTAGATTGCCCAGCAATTTGATGGCTTTAACATCAGTCAGCTTTACCAATATTAGATTTAAAAACAAAGGATAAAGCTGAGACAAACGGACTTATATTTCTTCCAAAATAACATGGACTATATCCTTGTCTTGCTGATAAATTTTGATTCTGTGTAACAGAAGGAAATAATAATCATGTCCTACAGAAAGAAATCCATCAAGTCTTGAAATGCCACATCTGAGATTTGACATATGAGAGACCTTCAAAACCACACATGCAGTGGGTACTGAACTCAAACAAATGATATATTTCCTCATTAAAAATAATCTTTTAACTACTCGGCCAATACTAGAAATGCCAATTAATCTCCTCAGTATTAACTTCCACAATTCACCTATAAAGGAGTATAAGAGATCATACAGCTGTCAGTTGGTGGGGCAATTAACTACAGCACAGTCAATTAGATTATGGATAGTGGTTGTCATACGTTATCACTCTCGAGCAATCATTATAATCCTAGCAAGAGGCAAACCAATGAAGTCATTTTAATTTTTCCAAAATGGTGAATCCACATATCACTCATTGTTTATATGGTATTATTTGCATGCCAATTTGAATAAAATTCCATTCTGGTGAGCTAAAATTACAGGACCGAAGATTTGAAGAAGTAGGATGCTTTGCTACTCTTTCTAACCCAGCCCCTTTTGCTGCAATTCAAAATAGCCAGAAGTCAAAAAATTCTTTAGAATGAATTTTACTGTGGGCTTTGGAACCCCAATGTCAGGGTGTTAAGTGTAATCTAAGGTCGGGCATACAGGGTTAATGGGGGACATAGTACAGTACCGTCCATAGTGATGTAAGAAGACACATGACCTAGACCAGTGTGGTGCTGAGTAGAGACTTACATAAACAAGGGCATGCAGAAGACTATGAAGACTTCTATAACAGACATGTTCTGTACCAACATCATCCTCAATCTCACATAAATCCTGAAAAACTAGGAAAGGAAAACCTTCAGCAGAAATTCGAACTTGAAAGAAGTCCCCAGCTGAAGCTGAAGATGCAATGAAAATTCACCAGGAAAACTTCCACAGAAAAGAGCTTGGAAGCTGAAGACAAAGGTTTTACTGCAGCAGAAGCATTCCATAGAATCTCCCTTCAAACCCAGTTTCAGCAGGCAGAATCCAGAGTATTCAACGGTGAATGTAGGGAAATAGTTAAAATCCAAGTTTTTAAAATCTTGCAACTGCAGTTGAACTGCAAGTTGTATTGTTCTGAGTCAAGGTCAGCTTGGCAGTGAAACCTTACACCGGCCCTTCAGCTAGACTGCAAAGGGAGTAAGTCAGATATCAATGTGATTAGTGGCAAAGACCACCATTTAGATGTCACAATTTAAACTTGCAAACTAATGGGGGGCAAAGAGGAGGACGGTATCAAACACAGTATAAGGTTACTGGCATAAGTGTGTGTTGTATTATTGTTTACTATTTAAATAATTTCCAATTAAGATTTAAGTTACCGGTAGTCTTCAGATGTCTGGGAGCATGCACTTGGTCCATCGGAATGATTTACTGTTGTGAATCTGTTTGCTGCAGTGACTTCCACAGTTGAATAGTCAGTATCGGAAATTTTTATTTTCTAATCTTATTACTAGTTGTTCTTAAAGCTTGTTTTTGACTGATAACATGTTATATTACTCTATTGCAATATAAATATTACTCTTCTGAATTGCTGAGTTGTGTTGAATTCTGATTGGAACTAGTGGAAGTCTTCCAGGTGATGACAAAATATTTATGGAGTAATAATCGTGTGAGTTCTTTCACTTTAATACTAGATTAGTAAAACAAATAAGTGAGTTTAGATTAAACTAGCAATTATGATAATACACTACACTCTGATCTGATCACGTCTTCACTCTAGCTGTTCTCCACACACACTAACTAACTAAAGAAAGAGCGGGAAACTCCTTATATAGCTCCTGGTAGTGTTGCCATCTAGTGATCATCTGTCTATACTTACTTTACATTAACTGAGCATGTATTAACAAATACAGAGATCACAACAGTGTGTGCTGCCTAAGTGTGTGTGTGTGTGTGTGTCTCTCTCTCTTTGTTCTTCTTATGCCCTGCTGGGCCTTTGTTTCTTATGTTGAGTAGTTTTTTAAGTGTACTAATTAGAGTTTTGCAATAAAACTCAATCTCACACTACCTCCGGACCTTCACTTATTTGAAAGATAACAGATCCTACAGTGAGCTAAATCTTTTTAAGTTCCAGGATGCCACTAGTGTTGAGAATCCCTTCCAGTCAGAAGCGCCATTTGAATGAGACTCATCACTAAATCTTATCTCCAATACAATGCCTCTCAATTAAAAGGAAATTAAATTACTGAGTTTTATAGGCAAGGGAGTGAGGCAAACCTGGACTTTTTTTATTTTCTTGCTGTCTGTAAGTAGAAGTGGTTTAGTTATTAAAATAAGCTGCACATGTTTCCGCAAATCCTTGGCTTGAGAGGTCGATTTTTAAAAGTTCATACATTCAAGCCTAGGGGATGTTCGCCTCTTCATTCACACACAGACAAACACAAAATAAGATAGGAAAGAGGAGAATTTATAACTTTGAATAACTTGAAAGAACCACAGATAAGACTATCAATTCTCATGATTGCCGGAGTTCAGAAAGTCAGAGTCCTTCATGGGGGAGTTACAGTTCTGGCATATACAGCTCGCTGAAGCAGGAGTTGCAAAATTCCTTTTAAAAAAATGATAGTGGCACAACAAGATGGGATAGATTTGCAGAGATTTGGTTTGTTCAGCAGGCAATAGCAAGAATTTCCCAGCACACAGGCTTTGAGGAGACTTTAACTTGATGCAGGCTGTTGGCCAGCCTGGAGTCCTGCTGTGGTGTTTACCGGCTGGAGGGTAAACGACAAACTGAGTTGCAAGTCCAGAAATTTAATATTAAAACTTTCCACAAGCAAGAAGCTTAGGTCATGTAATGCTGCCCATTAATTAGTCAGTTGCAGGCCGACAAGCTGTTTTTAAACCACTGGTCAAAATCTATTTTTCACCTTAGAAGATAGATGTTTCTGCAGATATAATGTGCTTCAATGGCTTGCACTTTGTTATAGAACCAGACTGGGGACACAAACCTCACAATGTGCCCTCATAATGAGAGATGTCAGATTCCACAAGAGTAATGGCTGAAATTTGGTTTGCAAATTTCCAAAAACTGTAGCCAACTTGTGAATCATGTGACATGTGGCAGCCATCTTTTTGTTCCGTAAAGTCCACTTCTTGAATAAGCAAAAAAAGTGATGTTTGATTTAAAGAAGTCATGATCACTTTTGTGTGTTAGGGACCTGACATTCAACTGCACAGGAACGCCGTGACCATCTTATTCATAAACAGCAAGTCTGCATTGAATTTAAAAGCCCCACTACTGATGACAGTGAACTGTTGAATGAAATAAGCCAGCATACAGCTGTCTCTGACAGCCATTGCTGCAAATTTTTCATCCAGCGGTGGATTGCTGTCATTTTGCAGTAGGTGTCAAAACCTGCAACTCCAAGAAGTCCTTGGACTGCAATGGACGGCTATGACATTTGGAAAGTTTGAAAGCTGTACCCACACATTAAATCTCTTTAACAATGGATCACAATTCCACATTTCCAACTCCACCCAAGATCCAGACCAGTTGCAAAGTTGGGGCTCTTGATGAGAAATCTTTTCAAATGACAGCGTTGCCCCAGGCTTCAGTAAAAGGTCTGCAGGCCTTCAACGCAGAAGATGAGCTAACCCTATACAAGGCAATGCGGATAGTTTGACTGTCTGAGCTATGTGAGCAACACAGAATCCGAAGGAGAAAGAATACAACATGGACAGAAGCCAACCCTCAGCACAGCTCATCAGATCACAAAGATGTAAGGACATTCCAAGTCAGGAAAAGCAATTGCTGCCCAGCAGAGTGACCTTGCCAGCACTGCAGTGTGAAACACCCTCACAGCAGAGATCAGTGTCCTGTGAGTATAGCCCAATTTTTCCACTGCAACAACACAGGTAAACTGTGTGACTCAAAACCCCAGAACCAGACAGATAGTCCAAAATTAATCCACAAGACTGAGACCGAAATCCCAGAAGACACACAGCCATGCTTCTTGATTGAGATCAAAGATTGTGGTTGTTTAATTTGGAATGCTGACTGCCTGTTAAATGTCCATCTAACAAATAGTAAATTAGATTCAGGTGCCAGTGGGACAATCCTGGCATCGTGGCTCAAAGGCTCTAGCTTTGAAAAATGGACATTCCACATTACGGAGCAGGGGGGACCGACTCCTGGTCATCGGCACTGAAGTATGGCAGCAAACAGATCTTTGAGCTGATGTACGGCACTTGTAACCAGCCTTCCTCCCTCCTGAACAAGAATGCCTGTGCTGTGCTGGATCACCTTCACTACCAGCATTAGCCAGCCAGAACAGTATGCTCCTGAATACTCAAACACTAAAGAATATTCAGACTCTGATTTCATCTTTTGTCTCCCTTCTTTCTGTATGGAGCAGGTTTGTTCATTATCATTCCAGGTCCCAGAATTCCCCAATGTTCAGACCAACCTACCGCCCATAAGATTACCATGATGCCTTCAGTGAAGACAGTGCCAGAGAATGATCAGCAACTTGACAAGCCTCCACCTCCAACCATGATGATGGTACAGCTGGTTGACACAGCAACCACTGTGGATACACTGCAATTTCTAGCCAGCATGCCACACCACAGAAGATGCTGAAACCTGGTAGCAGTCTCTCACCATGAACTATAAAAGGAGGTGAACATACCACTACATGTTCCTCTTGTCACAGGAACGTTCATCCTCAGGGGGCTTTGAGATGGCCTATAGAGAGATAGAAAAAGCAGTGCCAAGGAGGCCAATACCATTTTCTTCCATCCTGTAATGAACAATGACAGTAACCGCAACCAGGTATCAACACAGCGGCCAAACCAAGCAAACATGGTTCAACATAAAACAATGGAGAAAACAATTAAACCATACCCAAATGGCAGGCAATCTACAAGTCAACAGCAAGAACAAGAACCAACAGAACCTAACGCATTTCCAATAGAACAGTGAACGAGATGTGGAAAAGGTACAAGGCCTAAAGACCACTAGAACCTTTAACTTTGAGTTCCTGAAGGGGGGGGGGGGGGGGGGGGGGGGGGGGGGGGGATGGGGTGGGGGGGAGGAAGGTGGGGGTCGGGAAAATATTAATGTCAATACAGTAATAGCAATACGCTTGGAATAGCATTAAGGTTATAACAATAAGGTGAATGCATAAAACTAACAATATGTAAAACATGAAACAAACAAGGGTAACTCTATATCCATGGTATAAAGTCTTGTTGGTAAGTGTAGCTTAAGAATCTGGCACATACAAGGTTAATGTAGAATTGAGAACAACACTGCCGACACAGTGATGTAAGAAGTACATGACCCAAGCCTAGGATCAGTATGGTGTTGACCACAGATGTGTTAAGACCTAGACAGGGAGATAGCTCCTTGGCTGTACCCCTTACTGTATATATGTATGCAGTTACAAGTAGTTAATAATGACTTGTTAACAGACAGAAAACTATGAAGACTTCTTTAACAGAGACATTCTGTCACAAAGACCATCCCAACTCGAGGCAAGCTCGGAGCCGACATCTTTAGCAGCGGGATTGGTTCAGCAATTTTACCATGGACGACCTCCTAATTGGCCACGTGCAAATCTGCTAGCCAATTAAAGATGGCAAGCAGACCACTGATCCTACTGGCCCAATCAGAGGTTTGGTGCCCACAACAGTGCCAGTGGGAGAGGTGGTCGCTACAGAAGACCTTGAATTTCTAACAGGTAAATCAAAAAAGGGAAAGTTCAAAGTCCAGTGATCTGAGGGCAAACTCCTCTGAGGAGATGGTTGCAGCCACAGAGGATGGCTTCCCTGCTTGCAGCCACACCTTAAAGCTATGGAGCCTTTGGTTCCAATGGCTGCCACAGGGAGACTGCCGCCATTAAGCTGATGGCCTCCCCACCCTGCCATCAGTAAAATACTAATTGGTCCATTATCTGGCCCTCAATTAGGCATTTAAGTGTGCAAATTAGTTGCTTACCTCCTTGGAAACATGGAGGTAATTTTGGTGGCCCACCTAAATCAGAGAACCATTCCTATTTTACAGCCACCCCTGCCACCTTCCAGCCCATTAGTCCTGGGTCAATAACATTCTACTCATTGCATCTCTTTAAATTTACTTCAAGAACTTCCCAATTAACCTCAAGTATTTTGCAAAACAGAAAATGGGATCTGTGGGACTAGGCAGGCTGCTTTCCTCAGAATTACATTGATCATTTTAAGGGATTTTGAATATTTTATAGCCACTAACTCTTATTGTGCTTTGTTCCTTTACTCCACCATCTAGAATAGATACTGCCAGACCTGTTGATTTTTTCCAGTATTTTCTGTCTTTATTTCAGATTTCCAGAATCCGCAGTTGTTATAATCCTCAGGGAGGCCACAAGATAAGGACAATAGATTCCAGGTGACCTTCTCTGAATATGAGAGCCCCCAGTAACGAGGGGGCGGGGATTCCTCCTTAACTGAGAGCTCAGCTCTCTCGGATAAAAACCCCAGCCTGGGAGCAGGCCCTTTGGGAGTGTAATATTGTGAATAAATAGAATTTTTGTTTTCTACCTGGCTGATCCATGTGTTTAGCGGATTCTACAGCATAGATCATATATTTTACAGTGCAGAAGGAGGCCATTCGACCCATCGAGTCTGTACCAGCCCTTGGAAAGAGCACCCTATCCCTGTAACCCAGTAACCCCACCCAAACCTTTGGGACACTAAAGGCAATTTAGCATAGCCAATCCACCTAACCTGCACATCTTTGGACTGTGGAAGGAAACCGGAGCACCTGGAGGAAACGCACACAGATACAGGGAGGACACGCAGACTCCGCACAGACAGTGACGCAGCTGGGAATTGAACCTGTAGCTGTGAAACAACTGTGCTAACCACTGTGCTCCCATAATGCCCAGAGCAGTATTTTGTTTTGAGTGTTTAACATAACAGGAAGTAACCCAACCTCTAAATGAATTACATGCCACACAGATAGTCTAACTGTTCATCGTGACAGAATCATACAATTGTTACAAGTACAGAAGGAGGCCAATTGGCCTGTTGTATCTGCACCATGTTACAGTACCTGGAGCAGACCCCAATTTTTATCAGAAAACTGGACGAGACCCCAACAATTTTCCAATTTGTAACTGTGAGGAAAGAATACTTTGCTCCAGAAGTGATTCCGCGGAAAACTGAGGATTGTTTACGTTAAAACAAACTTTGTTATCACAGGATTAACCCCATTGACAAACAAGGGGGGAAAAAAATTTGATTACCAGTTAAACAGTTCCTATATAAAATAGGTCTTTGAGCTTATTTTCCCATCTACTTGTAAAATTTCAATTAAACAAAATCCACACACACAGATCAAATGCTTTAACAATAAATTTAACGCTCAGTGGCTTACAGTTAATCACAAAGTTCTTGGGAGAGAAGCTTTCAGAAGTCAGTCTAAGAAACACACCTCCATTCCTCATAATCCAGAGCAGAATTCTAAAATGAAACTAAAAATAACAGACACTGGGCAGGGCTGAAAGCAAAACTAAAAACAGACCCAGTGCCTCCCATCAGTGACATCACAGCTTGTCTAGCTGTTAACCCCTTAATTACAGCATTAGCAGTCATATAATCTGGCTACCATAACACAATTTTAAAAAATAACATTACTGCAACAGACACGTAATAAAATAAATATGTAAATTTGCCAAATTCCTCAGAACCAGCTCTCAATTGAAGTAGTTTACCTGGTACCCCATTTTCTCTACATTGCCCTACCCATTCGCCCTTTCCTGATAACAATCCAATCCAATTCTACTCAGTAGTCCTGCAGACTCTTCCTATTCAGATAATAATCCAATTCTCTCTTGAATGCCTCGATGGAATCTGCCTCCACCACAATCTTAGGCAGTGCATTCCAGATCCATTGTGGTGTAGGAGCCGAAGGAAGAGACTTCATGGAATGCACGGTAAGCTGGATAAGAACAAGGTTTATTTACATTATACATAATAACCACAAGTACTACAATTCCTCAGCCTGAAGGGATACTCACCTGACCTGCACACATGGTTTATATACTGTATCATCAGCATTCACGTTATTTTTGTCTACTCACCTCCTGACTCCCCAAATCTGTTAACCATCTATAATGTACAAGTGAGGATAGTGATTGAATACTTCTCCACTTGCCTGGATAAGTTCAGCTCCAACAAACCTCAAGAAGTTTGATACCATCCAGGTCAAAGCAGCCGCTTTATTGGCATCCCTTCCGCAAACATTCACTCCAATGTTGTAGCTGTACTGGAACTGCTTGGCTCGGGGCGCAGTAAGTCCTGGAGCAGAAGTCTTCAGTACTGTGGCTCAAATATTATCAGGGCCCACAACCTTTGCAGCATCCATTGCCTTCAGCTGTTTTGTGATAGCATGTGGAGTGAATCGAATTGGGTGAAGTTTGCCGACTGTGATGCTGGGAACATTCGGAGGAGTCCGAGATGGATCATTCACTCAAGATTGTTTCAAATGCTTCAGCCTTGTGCAGGATTCTCCAGCCCGCCAGCTGTGTGTTTCTCGGCCGCACGCTGTTTGCTGGAGGCGGGATTCAATCTTTTCTGTTTTTTATATAAATTTAGAGTACTCAATTATTTCTTTTCCTATTATGGGGCAATTTAGCATGGCTAATCCACCTACCCTGCACATCTTTTTGGGTGTGGGGATGGAACCCACACAGACACAGGGAGAAAGTACAAACTCCACATGGACAGTGACCTGGGACCGGGATCAAACCCGGGTCCTCGGCGCTGTAGGCACCAGCGCTAACCACTGCACCACCATGCTGTCCTAGCGGGATTCTAGCTTACTACCAATTGTCAATAGGATTTCCTAATATAACCACCCCACGCTGCTGACACTAGTGGGTCTGCGTTGCCGGCAGGAATATTGAATTGCAAGAACCAGAGAATTCTTGTCCTTATCCTTTGCTCTGGTGTTCTGGGCTCCCCCATCATTGAAGATGGGGATATTTGTGGAGCCTCCTCCTTTAGTAAATTATTGGATGTGGCAGGACTGCAGATCTTAGACCTGATCCGTTGGCTGTGGAATTGTTTCACTCTCTGTCACTTGCTGCTTCTGCTGTTTGTGGCATAATCAGGTTGACATCTGATTTTTCAATATGCCTGTTGCATGCCCTCTTGTGCTCTTCATTGAACCAGTGTTGAACCCTGGCTTTGTGGTAATGGTGAAGTAGGGGAGATGCTGGCCCATGAGTTTTACTCAGTGCTTTCTGCAGAGAAAAAAGAGAAGTGAAAGCACGAGGCTCCTTTTGATGTGGTGACGAGCTGGTGAGGCCATTTCTAAACATTGTGGTCAACATCAATGGAGGGTATTTGAGATGCACTCAAGTGTGAAGAGAAAGATAAATAAACAAATCCCCAAAGCTGCTATGTCTGGACCAAAAAAAATGTCAATAACTGCCTAGTGAAAGACATTGAATGGAAGATTTATATTTCAAATGCTGTCAAGTGATTTGAAACGCTTTAAAGTGTATTTGGCTTTCGAGGAAGCCTCTGACACGTATTACAGCTATTGATTTAAACACTTTTGACTGAGGCAGCAGATGTTAAGGAAAGGTAAATGAAAATGCAGTGATTTTTAGCTCTACTGCCTGGATTGCTCTTCAACTTTCAGGCAGGGTGACTGATGGGGATCTCTGATAGGGATCACTGTTGGGGAGTGTCCTGAGGGGATCTGTTGAGGGGTCTGATAGGGGTCTCTGATGGGGTCTCAGACGGGGGTCACTAATGGGTGTCTTTGATGAAAAAAAAAGAAAAATAAATGAAAATGATATTGCAGCTCCTGGCTGCCCATCCATCCCATGGAGTAGCCCAGGGGCCAGCGGACACCCCAAAGGACGGGGCCCATCCGGGGGCCTCCCGCAAGGGAGACACTGGAACACTACTGTGCTTCTAAACCTTACCCACCTGACACTGACATATCTGATGCCAGCGGGCAGGCCAGGGTAACACATCGTCGCCTGTGATGCTTGAATGTAGGCTGAGTTCATTCAGGCCCAGGCCCTAAGAGGACACTCGCCAAAGGCATTAAAAGGAAGAGAGTGAGACAAACAACAGGCCGCTTCCACTTCTGATGTGTTGTCTGGGGGAACATCTAGAAAGAGCGGAAGAGCATGAAAGATCAGAAAGGTAGGCGATACTTAAGTTGGCACGGGTGTTCTTGAACATAGTGAGTAGGCTCAAGGGCACCAAATGTATACAAACACACTATTGAACACTTTTCCACCAGTCCGATCTGCCACTCACTGTTGTCCCACGGATGGAAAGGTTGGGGTGAGGTTGTGACGGTTCGGCGGGAGGGTGGTGCATGTTCAGGGTGCACATGAACCCTGTGCACTGTCCTGTGCACCCTGTACCCATGGATGTCGCACAGTCATCCACCCTCACTGAGTAGGTACAGGCCATGGGAGCCGCAGTGTGAGACAGCCTAGCATGACAGCATCCCTAGTCTATGAGCCCAAACCGTGCTCCATCTCAGTCCACACCCCCTCTGCCAAAATTATGTGGTCAACGAGAAGGAGTCCCCATCGTACAGCCAGGGATCATCAAAGCGGACAGTGGTATGTTAACTAAAAGGCAGGAACCAGACTTTGGGTAAAATTCTCCATTTTGGGAGAGTATGTTCTCCCGCCAAGGTGAATTGCAACTGATTTGTGCTCCCAGGAGGCGATTCG
The DNA here is from genome assembly GCF_902713615.1 of Scyliorhinus canicula. Lineage (NCBI taxonomy): Eukaryota > Metazoa > Chordata > Chondrichthyes > Carcharhiniformes > Scyliorhinidae > Scyliorhinus > Scyliorhinus canicula. The sequence goes on from NC_052162.1 coordinate 48,682,677, forward strand.
CTATACTTTGCTGTTATTTTAAGTGGGCGGAACCCCCCCCCCCCCCCCACCCCCGCCCCCACCCCACCGCATCGCAATTCACCCTCTACCCCCGGATTTTCCAGGAACCCACTTCCCCCAAGTACGGGAGTGACCCTATCCCCCCAGGGACCCCTAAACATAGAGAACCCCTAAAAAAGAAACCCACCGCCCCCACAGACACCCCTAAATAAGGAGACCCACCACAGACCCCCAAGAAAAGAGAAACCTGTCTGGAAGCCCCCCAGAAAAAAGACCGTTGTCAGGAAGCCAGAGAGCAGACAGAGTCTGTGAAAACATTCAGTGTTGTAATACTCACCTGGGCAATACGCCTGCTGGCTCAGATAGAGGACACAGCACGTGTCAATTGCTGGAACGAGAAACCTGTGACCTGTGTTTAAACCCCTCAGATCCTTGAGCTGCAAGCAATTCATTCCTTTCCCTACTAGGCAGTGATTGACAGCTTCCACACACACACAGCTATCAGCCTTGCTTCATTAATCTTGCTTCACAGTTGCAGTAACTCTAACTCTTAGCAGTGGTCTAACCATAATGTTTACAAACATAAACCACTTCAAAGAGAGTTAAGTTCTGTCAATTTCCATATGAGCACTTCAAAATAACTCAGGCATGTAGCGGAGTTATTGCAATGTAACTCCTCATCCGAGGGGCCGGATCATCGGAAATAGATCGGCGTCGAGCGCCTATCCTGTTTTCTTCACGACGCTGGGTTCCCCACTGCATCGGGAATTCTGTTCCCGCCGGCAGGTGACAGAGAATCCAGCCCTTTGTCAGACAACGAGCAGCACCAGAGCTTAACTCACAGCGAGTCGTCATCATCCTCCGTCCCACAGACAAGACATGATGATACTGCCAACTCAGGCCCAACGCCCTGTTGTGATGTTGAGATGACCCTCCAAGGGGGTGCGGTTGTGGGAAAGGGTGAAGGGTTAAAGGTCAGTTGGGGGGAAAGACAAAGGGAAGGTGGGATGAAAAGCTAAGGGGATAGTGAAGGAGGAGGGCTATGAGGCAGAAGGGCAATGCGATGGAGGTGTCGGTATTTCAGCAAATCTGGAGTTGATCAGGTTCTCCCTGGTTTGACAGGCCTGAAATACTCGTTCTGCAGCCTGACGAGCTAGCTCCGGGTCCTTTCCTGTATCATCCTGGAAACCGTCATCATCCAATGACATCTTCCCCCTCTTCCAGCATGTCACAGTGCTGCTGTGTGATGTTGTGCAGGATGCAGCAGGCCACCACAATGCGTGCAACACTCTGGGGGCAGTATTAGAAAGCCCCACCAGAGTGGTCCAGGCAGCAGAAGCTCATTTTCAACAGCTGCTTGATGACGCTTCTGGGTCCTCCACACAGGTGTCATCAGCCATGACCACAGCAGGTAGGGACTGTCCAGGAGCCAACCCCTCATCTGAGGGAGTGCTTCAAACGTGCTGGGAACTTTCGAACATGGCAATGTGTCGTGCACGCTGCCACAGAAGTGCATAATGTGCAGCTGATGATCACATACCAACTGCAGGTTCTGGGAGTGGAACCCCCTGTTAATCTGGTACTCTGAGGGTGACATACATGCCATCAACAACCCCCTGGACCTGGGGTAAAAGTAAAGTAAGTAAAGTTTACTTTTTTACTTACTCCCAGACCCAGATGACCATGGGCAGCTTTCCCTTTTGAGGGGGAGAGCTGACTGGTGGTAATTTAACTTGAGGATCACCATACCTCAAGTGAAGGGCAACATTGAGAAGGTGGAGCCTTCATGAATAACCTCAGCCGGTACAGGGATTGAACTGGCGCTGTTGACCTCGCTCTGCATCATGAACCAGCTTCCAGCCGACTGAGCTAAACTGGTCCTGGACCTGGGGCATGCCAGTGATGGCAGCAAATGCAGTGGCCCAGGCATCCTGGTGGGTCTGGTCAGTGTTGAAGTGGATATAGGTAGATGCTTGCCTAATTCGGGAGTCCGTTATATCTCGGATGCTCCTGTGCACAGATGTTTGTGAAATCCCGCAGATGTCCACGCTCGAGGCCTGAAAAGAGCCTGAGACATAGGAGTTGAGGGCAGCCCATCAACTTGACTGCCACCGGGAGCGGGTACCCTCCTCCTAACCCTCACAGTGCTGGGTCCGCCACCAGTTGGCAAATGTGGAGCACGGTTTCCTTGGTGAGGTTGAATCAACGGCAGCACACGCAGTCCGGCAGCTCTTCAAAGGACGAGCGCCAATGGTAGAAACATGGCCTGATGTGGTACCAACTTTGTACCTCCTACTCGGTCTGGTACACGGCCGGCACTTGAGCCTCACTGGCTAGCCCCTGCTGTTCTGGGACAGGCCCTGGTTGTACTGGATCTTTCCTGTGATGACTCTGGTGCTCTCGCCACTGTGCATCCGCTCCATCAGCAGCGTCCAGATAGAAAGCTGGCATGGCAGGCTGAGTTCAAAGTTCCATTTCTTTGTGGGGAGGAAAGACAAAGGGATAGATTCTCCGTTGGCTGACGCTGAAATCGGGGAATGCGATTGGGCAGGGAATAGCTCCTGGAGCTGGTTTTACGCTGAATCACGATGCTCCGCCTCCTCAAAAAAGGCGTCATTACGATTTACACCGCACATATTTGAAACCCCGTTCGCATCTCATTAGTGGGTCCACCCACGATGCTCCGCCTCCGATGGGCCGACTTCCCGTCAGCGCGGTCCACGTGTGCTCTCAACAATCGTGAACCTCGCGTGGTGACTGCTGAGAGAGAAAAAAAGAGAGAGGGCGTACGTTCAGTGTCCAGTACTGCCATACTTTGCCAACAGTTATGCCACTGGCCGAGGGGGGGTGGGTTTCTGCCAGGGCCAGGGGGATAGTGGAGGCTGGTCAGTAGCTGGACTATAGGGTCGGGGTGTACGGGTATGGAACATCATTACCACAGCCGGCAAGGCAGCCATGCAGCTGAGGACGCCTCTAACAGCCCGCTATAAATCCGGTGCCCTGGGTCGTATAGGTGACCCCCGGGGCACCCTACTAGGTTCCCTCTGGCCCCAGCCGACCCATCAGCTGTATGGACACTCCAGCACAGCCTGTCCCATATTTTCAGCCCCGATCAGGTGTGTATGGGGAGGGTGCATAGTTTAAGCACGGCTGCAGCTTGTCAGCCCAGCGAGTGTTTATCACTGATCCGGCAATTCCCGCACGGTTTTTCATGTGTTCTGCTGGTGTTCCACGCGGCGCTGGTGCTAGCCCCTCACCGGTAGCGGAATTGGTGCGGGTTTGGCGCCGATTTTTCTGACGTGTAACTCCACGGATCCTCTGTTGGCATTGATGCACCATCGATTGCACGCGAGGCGAGTGATTTACCAATGTCAGGCTTTAATTAACTAGAACACAGCCTGGCGATCGTCTACAGTGGAAAGGGACGATCGTCAGGCTTCTGAGCATTTATACCTCGTTGATAGAGGCGTAGTTAACTCAGCCTCTCGGCCAATCGGTCGAGAGGCACATGACCGACCAGGGCCAATGGTAAGCCGACGTTCTGGCCCAATGGCAGACGAGTATGCAGATCATATCATCACATTCACCCCTTACGGAGAAGGAAGGCGGGGGGGGGGGTGTGAATGATACCCGGGGTGGGGGGGGGGGGGGGGGGGGTGGGGGGGAAGAACTGATGATATGAGTAGCTGTCGGGAGAATAATTTTCTCTCCGTACCCTTGTCGAATTTGGGGGCTTGCCACTGGCCCAGACATAACAATATTTACAAAAGGAAGTCCATGGGACCGTAGAACTCTAGAAGGATTCGATCAGTCGTTTGGTGGTCCTTGACGTCCTGGCCGAGCGCCGTAGTGGAGGAGGTGTCATCGGATCGGCTGATGGTCCTGCTGATGTCCTGGAGTCCGGGAGCGATAGACCTCGAGTAGTCTCCGTCACCTGAGCTGGCCGCGGAGACGCCATGGATGAGGGATGGGGAAGCTGAGTGGGGTGCTGGGGTGAAAAAGGGGAGGGCGGGTCTGTGGTGGGGGGGGGGGGGGGGGGCTGCACGCCGGCGGGTGCCAGGTCCCGGAGGGAGACCGTGTCCTGCCGACCGTCGGGGTACTCCACATACGCGTACTGCGGGTTAGCGTGGAGTAACTGGACATGCTCCACCAACGGGTCGGACTTGTGCACCCGCACATGCTTCCGGAGCAAGATGGGCCCGGGGGTGACCAGCCACGTCGGGAGAGGGGATCCGGAGGACAACTTCCTGGGGAAAACAAGAAGACGTTCATGAGGTGTCTGATTAGTAGCAGTACAGAGCAGTGAGCGGATAGAGTGCAGCGCATCGGGGAGCACCTCTTGCCATCGGGAAATAGGGAGATTTCTAGACCGGAGGGCTAGTAGTATGGTCTTCCAGATGGTACCATTCTCCCGCTCGACCTGTCCGTTACCCCGAGGGTTATAGCTGGTCGTCCTGCTAGAGGCGATGCCCCTGTCGAGCAGGAATTGACGCAGCTCGTCGCTCATAAATGAGGACCCCCGGTCGCTGTCAATGTACTCGGGGTAGCCAAACAGCGAGAAGATGGAGAGTAGGGCCTTAATGACGGTCGATGTGGTCATGTCGGGACAGGGAATGGCAAAGGGGAAGCGGGAGTGTTCGTCGACAACCGCCAGGAAGTAAATGTTGCGGTTGTTAGAGGGAAGGGGCCCCTTGAAGTCAATGCTGAGACGTTCAAAGGGGCGGGATGCTTTGATCAGGTGTGCGCGCTCGGGGCGGTAGAAGTGCGGTTTGCACTCGGCGCAGATGTGGCAGTCAGGGGTTACTGTTCTGACTTCCTCGATAGAGTAGGGCAGGTTGCGGGCCTTAATGAAGTGGTATAGGCGGGTCACCCCTGGATGGCAGAGGTCCGCGTGGAGGGAGCGGAGGCGGTCTATCTGCGCGCTGGCGCAGGTACCGCGGGACAGGGCATCAGGAGGCTCATTGAGCTTCCCAGGACGATACAAGATATCATAGTTGTACGTGGACAACTCGATCCGCCACCGTAAAATCTTGTCATTTTTGATCTTGCCCCTTTGTGCATTATCAAACATGAAGGCTACTGACCGTTGGTCTGTGAGGAGGGTAAACCTCCTGCCGGCCAAATAGTGCCTCCAATGTCGCACGGCTCCGACTATGGCCTGGGCTTCCTTTTCCACAGCGGGGTGGCGGAGTTCGGAAGCCTGGAGGGTTCTGGAGAAGAAGGCCACGGGTCTGCCCGCTTGGTTCAGGGTGGCCGCCAGAGCAACTTCTGATGCGTCGCTCTCGACCTGGAAGGGGAGGGCCTCGTCGATGGTGCGCATCGTGGCCTTTGCGATGTCCGCTTTGATGCGGCTAAAGGCCTGACAGGCCTCCGTCGACGGCGGGAAGGTCGTGGTTTGCATGAGGGGACGGGCCTTGTCCGCGTAGTTGGGAACCCATTGGGCGTAGTATGCGAAAAACCCCAGGCAGCGTTTGAGAGATTTGGGGGTATTGGGGAGAGGGAGTTCCATCAAGGGGCGCATGCGTTCGGGATCGGGGCCTATCACTCCGTTACGCACTACGTAGCCGAGGATGGCTAGGCGGTCAGTGCTGAACACGCATTTATCCTTATTGTATGTGAGGTTAAGGAGTTTTGCGGTTTGGAGGAATTTCTGGAGGTTGGCGTCATGGTCCTGCTGGTCATGGCCGCAGATGGTGACATTATCAAGGTACGGGAAGGTAGCCTGTAATCCGTACTTGTCGACCATTCGGTCCATCTCCCGTTGGAAGACCGAGACCCCATTCGTGACACCAAACGGAACCCTAAGGAAGTGGTAGAGGCGCCCGTCAGCCTCGAACGCGGTGTACAGTCGGTCACTTGCACGGATGGGGAGCTGGTGGTAAGCGGACTTAAGGTCCACAGTTGAGAAGACCTTGTATCTCGCGATCTCGTTTACCATGGTAGAGATACGGGGGAGAGGATACGCGTCCAGTTGTGTAAACCGATTGATGGTTTGGCTATAATCGATGACCATCCGGTTTTTCTCCCCCGTCCGGACCACCAGCACTTGGGCTCGCCAGGGTCTGTTGCTGGCCTCGATGACCCCTTCCGTCAGCAACCTCTGGACCTCGGACCTGATGAAGGATCGGTCCTGGGCGCTGTACCGTCTGCTCCGTGTGGCGACGGGTTTGCAATCGGGGGTGAGGTTAGCAAACAGGGAGGGAGGGTCTACTTTGAGGGACGCGAGGCTGCAGACAGTGAGGGGGGGTATAGGGCCGCCGAATTGAAAAGTCAAGCTCTGCAGGTTGCACTGGAAGTCCAGTCCGAGGAGTGCCGGTGCGCAAAGGTCAGGGAGGATAAGGAATTTATAATTTTTAAAAACCTTCCCTTGGACCGTGAGGTCCGCGATGCAGCACCCGGTGATGTGGACGGAGTGCAAACCTGAGGCTAAACCGATTTTGCGTGTTACGGGATGGACAGGGAGCGCGCAGCGTCTTACCGTGTCAGGGTGAACGAAGCTTTCCGTGCTCCCGGAGTCCAGCAGGCAGTCCGTCTTGTGGCCGTTGAGGTGGATCAGCGTAGTCATTTTGGCGAGCGTGCGTGGATGAGACTGGTCGAGCTGAACGGCCGCGGGCCGTGGAGAAAATCCGTCGTCACTGTCCGATTCCATGCTGGAGGGACCTTGCATGGCAGATGTGGAAGTTGGTGGCCAGGATCCATATGTGGGGTGAACGGCCGCGAGCCGTGGAGAAAATCCGTCGTCGCTGTCCGATTCCATGCTGGAGGGACCTTGCGTGGCAGATGTGGAAGCCGGTGGCCAGGATCCACAGGTGAGGTCTGTTCCCCAAGATGGCGGCGCCCAGGACCCGCACGTGGGGTCGGGGCCCCAAGATGGCGGCGCCCAGGAAGCCCTCGTGGCCGCTGGAGGCGGAGCTAGCGTTGCCGGCGCTGTGAGCGGAGAGGCGCGCAGGCCGGCTCCAGGAGGTGAGTAACAAGCATCAGCGGTGGGGATGCACAAGCCGGCTCCAGGACGCCGGCTAGGTGTATCAGCTGTGGGGATGCACAAGCCGGCTCCAGGACGCCGGCTAGGTGCATCAGCTGTGGGGATGCGGAAGCCGGCTCCAGGACGCCGGCTAGGTGCATCAGCTGTGGGGATGCGGAAGCCGGCTCCAGGACGCCGGCTAGGTACATCAGCTGTGGGAGGAGGTAAGGCGCGCGGGCTGGGTGCGGGGGGCCGGGGGCGGGGGGAGCCGAGTCGCGCTGCGGGCAGGCAGGGACCGGGGGGGCCCGGAGAGGCGAGCCGGTCGGGCGCCGGGGCCCGGGGGTGGGGGGAGCCGGGGTCCGGGAGCGGGGGAAGCAGGGCCGCTGCGGGCAGGCAGGGACCAGGGGGGCCCGGAGAGGCGAGCCGGTCGGGCGTCGGGGCCCGGGGGCGGGGGGGAGAAACGGGCGCGGCGGGCAGGCAGAGGCCTGGAGGGGCCGGGGAGGTGCGCATGTCGGCCGGCGGGGCGCGAGTCGGGAGCGGCTGGAGGCGCCCTGGGGGAGAGAGAGAGGCACACAGGCCGTTCGCAGAGGCCTGGGGGAGGGGGGGAGAGTGCTGCGCAGCTTCCAGAAATGCTGCAGCCAGCGTTTTGGCCTGGCAGACCGTGGAGTAGTGGCCCTTCTTCCCGCAGCTCTTACAGAGGGCGGAGCGGGCTGGGCAGCGCGAGCGAGGGTGCTTAGCGTACCCACAAAAGTAGCAGCGGGGCCCCGCGGATTTATCGGGGCGCCCCGCGGCACAAGCCTGAGGGAGGCCGGGAGCGGTGGGTAGCTGGTGGGAAGCGTGCCAGGAGGCAGCCTGGCCAGGGTCATAGGTGCGAGCGCTTAGATCTGCGACCTCCAGGGAGGCGGAGAGAGTCAGCGTCTCCGTTAAACTGAGTTCGTCTCTTTCCAGCATCCGCTGGCGGATCACGGGAGACAGCATCCCAGCCACGTAAGCGTCTCTGACGAGTAGCTCCATGTGCTCTGTAGCGGACACCGCTTCACAGGCGCAACCTCTCCCCAGGGCATAGAGGGCCCGGGCGTATTGGTCTAGAGACTCACCGGGGACCTGCTTTCTGGTGGCCAGCAGATGTCGAGCGAATACCCTGTTGATCGGTTTGATGAATTGTCTTTTTAGCTTCCGTATAGCGTCATCATAATCTGTTTCGTCTTCGATTATTGAGTAAGCGTCAATACCCACGCTGGAGTGGAGGACGTGCAGCTTCTGTGCCCCGGTGGGGGGGGTGGTTGTAGATGCCAGGAACCCTTCGAGGCAAGTCAGCCAGAGTTTGAAAAGTTCTGTAGAGTTCAGAGTTTGCGGGCTGATGCGGAGGCATTCAGGCTTGATGCGGAACTCCATCTTCAAAGTTGTAGTTAATTATATTGATGCACCATCGATTGCACTTGAGGCGAGTGATTTACCAATGTTAGACTTTAATTAACTAGAACACAGCCTGGCGATCGTCTACAGTGGAAAGGGTCGGTCGTCAGGCTTCTGAGCATTTATACCTCGTTGATAGATGCGTGGTTAACTCAGCCTCTCGGCCAATCGGTCGAGAGGCACATGACCGACCAGGGCCAATGGTAAGCCGACGTTCTGGCCCAATGGCAGACGAGTATGCAGATCATATCATCACAGGCATCAGCACTTAGACTCACGAACGGAGAATCCAGCCCAGAGTCTGTCTACAAGGTGATGCTTACCTTGATGGTCAAGGTGATGCTTACCTTGACCATCCAAACCACCCAAGTTATGTGGTCACCCTGAGTTTGACTGCTCAGCTATCTTCACCATTTCCGGGCCGTTGAGTCGTGCGTACCCCCCCCCCCCCCCACCACCCACCCCACATTCATGAACTACCTCCTGAACCTCAGTGGTGACCACTCTACCCGTGTGAGTTTAGACAGTGAGCATAACTATGGTGTTCATATACAGGTATGGCACAGTCAAGCCCTAACCTGTACACACTTAATGTTCACTCACACACTCACACAGGAGCACCACCACCACAACCTCCAATTCCCAGTTCTCATGGCCTGTGGGATAAAAGTCAAATAGGGTACATTTGGGTTTGAATTGGATTTAGGGTTTCATTTTTTCCAATTAAGGGGCCATTTAGCATGGCCAATCCACCTATCCTGCACATCTTTGGGTTGTCAGTGACCCAGGGCCGGGATCGAACCTGGGACCTCGGCACCGTGAGGCAGCAGTGCTAACCACTGCGGCACCATGCTGCCCCCTAGAGTTTCACGATGAACATTTCAGCAGCAAATCTTTATTGCACTAACTAAACAAACCTATGAAAAGCTCCAAACAAAAGGATCAAAGCAAATTGTGGAATGTGGCCATGGCCTTGCAGGAATAGGTGAATTCCTTGGATTTACGGATTTATATTTCAGTAATGCTGCAGCGTTCTTTTCAAATTAAATCAAATGAGTGTAAAATATATTGAGGTCTCATCACACTATTCCATGACTGAATAGCCACTGCATTTGAAGATGGTCACGTGGTTAGCTTTAATTCCCCAGTTATGTTCAGCAGTATAGAAATGTTGGGTTCCAATGACTAGTGGACAAGGACTTATAACAACAATGGTTTATTCAGTACTCTCAGCAGCTCTTGCATGTTTGCTCCGGGAAGAATTCCCGTGCTTCCGACACATGGGGCTGGATGCTTTGATTGTGACGCTATGTCCTCACGCCAGCGTGAATAATTCGGTGCAAAATGGCCACTGATCCTCCATTTAGCTGGGGGCTAGCATGCCAGCAGCGCAGAGCACCAAGCTCTAGCTGCTAATACTGCCCGAAGAATTGCCGGGTCCGTGATCGCACATGGGCACGGCGGTGGCTTGCAGTGGCCGCGCCGTGCAATATGGCAATGGCCACTCGCGGACCCGGCCTGCAAAATAGTACCCTCCCTGTGGCCGGCTCGTGCGCCCCTGACCACCTCCCAACAGTGCCCCCAACCCTGACAAAGTCCTCCCTGCCCGCGTATCGGCCCTCCCCAGACAGTGGCGGTGCTGGACTGAGTCTGCAGCCGCCAAGTCGAGATCCCGACAGGTGAGACCATGAGAGGCCCACGCTGTTGGGAACTTGGCCGGTCGGGCTGGAGCATTAGGGGGGGGGGGGGGGGGGGGGGGCTCAGGCAACGTCCTGAGGACGATGATACGCCACTTTGGAGGGGGCGGAGCATTGTGAAAGCAACGCCAAAAATTTGCAGCCAATATTAAATTTATATTATGCTCTAATCAGCCTTTATTTACCTCATGATCTGACACGACAGATTTGTGCAGGCACTTAAAGACGAGAGCAGATAGAAGAGAGCGCACATAATGCACGTGCCAATATGTACTTGCCTGGGGTCTTCACTGCAGGCCACTGGCCCCTTCCCCATAACTTTTGCAGGATCAGAGGTGGCCTGTTAATGCTAATAGAACATGGGGCATTTCTCGGGCGCTTGTCTTATTCAGAAGCTGCAAATTGTGGCAGTGATTGCTGGTTTTGGGCACGGTGAGAAAGGGGAGTTGGTTCTAGGCTTTTACCTGAAAGCCTAGAACCTTGGAAGTCCAAGGTTGAGACCATGGTTGACTGCCCTGGTGAACCCCACTTCCAGAATTTGCCTGGCTGAGCAATTGCAAATAAAAAAATCAGAGAATGTTTAGGAATAGAATATGACCACAACATTACAAAGATGGATAAGTCCCTTGAATTTATAGATAGATTCCAACAAGACTACAATGTCATTTTCATATTACATTTAATAGGTGCAAAATGTAATGAGCTCTTATCACATTATTTAGTGATTGAATATCCACTTAATTTGGAGCTGGCCACTTTGTCAGTTCTAATTCTCCAATTACATTCAGCAGTATAACAGCAAGTAGAGTTACAATGATTAAATTATGTAATCTGTCTGTTCGTGTGCAAGGTTTGATCGAAGCCAGCCAAGTTTAAAACAACCAAACTAATGAATCGTTCAAAGTTTGGGTCTCAGAGAAATAGCTTCTCATCTAGCATTGTGTTACCATTGGTCTGCCTGCCAATCCTCTAAAGCAGAGGATTCCCTTCATGCTTTCCCTGTTCCTCTAACACTGACAGCCTTGTTTGGGTTGGGTGGACACTGCCCAGCGAACACACCATCCCAGATACAGGATATAGCGGGTAGATTTTCACTCAGATAGCTTGCTTCAGTGGAAAGGCCTCTGAATGGTATGATTTTTGCTCCGGGGTTAGAGGAGTATGGGTGTAGGCGTATGAGTATGAGTGAGGCGCATAGCAGGGGAAGCCACGTGTCAAGGTGGGCTGGTTAAAATCCAGGCATTGTTTTTTTTAATATATGCTTGTTAACAAGTTTTCAATATAACATCTTTACATCTAAATATGTATAATAGTTAGCAATATTTCAACCATTCCACAACCCCCCCCCCACCACCACCACCCCCCGCCAAACCCAAAAGAAACAACAACCAATCCCCGATATCCCCCCTCGCCCCCAGCATCGGACAGTTGCCAACTCCCTGAAATAGGAAATAAACGGCTGCCACCTCAGGTTAAACCTTTCAGCCGACCCTCTCACCTAACCATGCCACGGCACTGGGCGGGGCTAAAGACTTCCAACCAAACAGAACCCGCCTTTGGGCTATTAAGGAAGCCAAGGCAAATCATCCACTTTTAGCCCCTGTCTGCAACTCTGGTAAATCTGAGATCACCAAAATAGCACCAAAGGGTATGGTTTCAAATCAATCCGAAGAATTCTTGACATGGTGCTGAAGAAGGAGACCCAGAAGCTGACAAGCTTAGTACAAGACCAGAGCATGGTAGCTGTGGAAGGGTACTTTTCTGAATGGAGGGCTGTGAAGTGGTGTTCCACAGGAATCAGTGCTGGGACCTTTGCTGTTTGTAGTATAAATGGTTTGGAGAAAAATGTAACTGGTCCGATTATTAAGTTTGCAGATGACACAATGGTTGGTGGAATTGCGTATAGCGATGAAGACTGTCAGAGGATACAGCAGGATATGGATTGGTTAGAGACTTGGGTGGAGCGATGGCAAATGGAGTTTAATCCGGACAAATGTAAGGTCATGCGTTTTGGAAGGTCTAATACAGGTGGGAAATATACAGTAAATGACGGAACCCTTGAGAGTATTGACAGGAAGAGGGATCTAGGTGTTCAGGTCCACAGGTCACTGAAAATGGCAATGCAGGTGGAGAAGGTAGTCAAGAAGGCATACGGCATGCTTGCCTTCATCGGACGGGGCATTGAGTATAAAAATTGGCAAATCATGTTGCAGCTGTATAGAAACTTAGTAAAACCACACTTGGAATATAGCTTTCAATTCTGGTCGCCACACAACCAGAAGGATGTGGAGGTTTTGAAGAGGGTACAGAAGAGATTTACCAGAATGTTGCCCGGCATGAAGGGCATTAGCTATGAGGAGAGGTTGGATAAACTTTGTTTGTTCCCACTGGAATGACGGAGGTTGAGGGGGTGACCTGGTAGAAGTCTACAAAATTATGAGGGGAATGGACAGAGTGGATAGTCAGAAGCCTTTTCCCAGGGTAGAAGAGTCAATTACTTGGGGACATAGGTTTAAGGTGCGAGGGGAAAAGTTTGGAGGAGATGTGCGAGGGGGATGTTTCTTACACAGAGGATAGTGGGTGCCTAAATTTCACTGCCGGTGGAGGTAGTGGAAGCAGGTACGATAATGACGTTTAAGGTGTGTCTTGACAAATACATGAACAGGATGGGAGTAGAGGGATACGGACCTTGGAAGTGTGAAAGGTTTTAGGTTTAGGTGGCAGCATGGTCATTACAGGCGTGGAGGACCAAAGGGCCAGTTCCTGTGCTGTACTTTTCTTATTCTTTCTGCGTGTATGATGCACCGGCCCCGAGAGCATCGCTCACACCTATCCTCTACGTCTGCAAAAAAACCCACTCATTCGTGCCCGAGTCAAATGTGCCGTATGCACCACCTTAATTTGAACTTACTTAGTTTTGAGGAGTAGCTGGAGAAGTACAAGCTTCAGAGAGTTAACCCGTTTCGGCACGACCAGGTGCAAAACCTATATGCAAGGAGGTTGCTTCCTTCCCTTTTGCCGCCCCGTCCTCGCCAATGGACAGAGTTCTCTCGGTGGTTGATGTAGGTGGCGGCGGCGGAGATCTATGGGTGGCTGGTGTCGATTCAACAGGTCCTGTTGGACGAGGTTAAAAGGAAGTGTGGGAGGAGTTGGGCCAGGGGTTTGATGGGGGGTGGGGGTGGGGGGATTCTGCAGTGAAGCTCTAAACAAAGCCAGGTTTTGTAAGGCTACAAAAGAGTCTGCACTGAGTAGTTCAAAGAAACTTAATTTATTTACAAACACTATTACATACATTGCACGGTAGAACTTAACTGAGTCGCCCTTGCCGGTGCCTAACTGGCTGCTTTTATATACCCTACAACCATACGTTGTTTAGAGCTCCCCCGCCTCCTTAACGGGGGATCTCATATTCTGCAAGGTCCACAGGGAAGTTAATTGTTCCCACCCCGTAAGGTACTTGAGAGTTATGACATCAGAAATACGTAACGAGGCCATCCAGTTCTACTGAAAGAACTCTTACAACTGGCCTCATTATGTATACTTGACTGAGGACACAGACTCATAAAAGGACTTTCTCAGCAGGGGTTCTGTTTTTGGCAGCTGGGTTAGGGTTAGGGTGAGGTTTGATTGACATCTTTAATTGTTTATAATAAATTGCTCTTCCTGTGGTCTCCTTTGTCAATATGTCAATGTATATTTCCACATGATTAAAAGCTGTGAAGTGTTTGTGACCTCTGATACTGATATTTGAATGGTCTGTCTGATTGACACTTTTATAGGCTTGTAGGGATAGCTGATTTTTGCCCAAATGATTTGTGAATGGATGTTTTTTTCTAAGCAGTTCAATACTCGCCATTGTTAACAATATGTTTCATTGATTCTGTTCATGGTGGCCGAATGGGCATAGAAGGGCCATGAGTTGGCATGGAGTGTGTGAGGAGCCATTGGGGGTGGGTAGGGGCATAAGTTGGCAAGAATTGGCATGAGCATTATATGGGGACATGGAGTCAGATGGGAGCATGAGTTGACACTGATTTGGAATGGAGGATGCATGGGGGCATGCGTAAGGCTTTTTTAACTTACCATTCAAAAGGTTCCTGAATTCAGACTATAGTTCATGACTCCTCTGAGGGAGCAGTACGGTGGTGCAGTGGTTAGCACTGCTGCCTCACAACGCCAGGGACCTGGGTTCAATTCTGTGTGATTGTATTGAGTTTGCACATTCTCCCTGTGTCTGCGTGGGTTTCCTCCAGGTGCTCCGGTTTCCTCCCACAGTCCAAAAATATGCAGGTTATGTGGATTGGTGATACTAAATTGCTCATAAGTGTTCAAAGGTTTGGTGGTGTCACAGGGATAGGGCAGGAGACTGGGCCTAGGCAGGGTGATCTTTAGAAGGGCCGGCGCAGACTCAATGGGCTGAATGGCCTCCTTATGCACTGCAGGGATTCTTTGATTCTACGATTCTGAAGCAGGCCTGATTCCATGAAAATTGCAGGGGACTAGGAGGTACCTATTTTGGAAATGGAGCTGGCCAGATTATCCCATATCAGAGCAAATTTGGGACACCAGGAATGGAGGCGAGAATCCCAGATTCTCGGATCGTGAACACAATTTTTAAAAATGGTCCCGGAGTCATCTCAACTCTGAGAAAACCTGTGCCTGAGAGTGTGATAGAGTGTATGACATGGATCCTGTGAGACAGCCTGTAATTTAGAAAAATTAAATACATAGAACTATTGACTGGACAATGAGTGTATTTCACTTACTATCAATATGTGGTACTTCACATTAATAAACACTGTGAAGTGGCAAGAATATATGAAGAATAATTGGATGATAACACAGTGCCAATGCAGGAATAATATTGTCTGGAAGGCCAAGGAGTCTGGGTAAACTCAATGGTCGGCAGGTTATGTCAAGGCTCAGAATAATCAAAAGCGTGGTTGAAGCAAGTCAGTAGGTTGTCGTGAAATTGTACCTTCCTCCGGTTAAATCACACCTTGAGCACTGATCACCAAAGAAAGGGAGACAATCAAAGTGCGAGAATGGTGCAGAGACCAGGCTAATATTGTCAAAAAACTGAAAAATGAGGAAAGACTGGAGAAGCTTCAGGTGAGAGATGATCTTATAATGGTACACAAGACGGTACATGGTATAATAGTTCTTCTTCATGCCGAAAGTAATGAGAAAATATTACAGATTTCTGGTTAGACTAATGGAAGCTGAACTCATTTCAGGAACAATTAAATGGTTGTGGGACAAAGAGGAAGGGAGAGGAAGTGGAGGAATGGAGCATTGTTTTGTATGGATGTAATAAGATTTTCTAAACAGGCCTCCTTATCTGTAAGTAGTTTGCTGTCTTGCGATATGCCTGTACATTTCCTCTCAATTTCATTGATAAACAATACTACACCACTGGACCACTTTGTCCAACTAAACAACTATACAGGTGCACTTAAAAATAAAATGATTTGCGGAAGGAAAAACATTGGCAAAATTTTTTACAGCTCAACCAGTCATTCACATTGCAGTCAATCACCTTGTACTGTTGAAAATAGATTATAATTTTTCCAATTTCTCTTGAAGGCTAATCATGAGAACTTTGTGATTTCGGGCACGATTCAACGTCATTTTAGGCGTGATTGGCGGGATGTTCTTCAACAGCGGCATCATTCAGATCACAGCTCCTGTTCATTGGCACTTAGTGCTGAAAATGAGCCCCCCCTGATGTGTTGGGTAAGCTGGGTCTACGTGGACTGCGTTTGATGCAGTGTAGAGAGAGACAGGCTTCCACGCTTGAAGAAATGCAACACGATTTTATTGATCAACTAACTATAATACATGCTTGACTGCTCATCCTGTATGTCAATCACTGCCTGTCTGGATGTATATTATGACATCTCGCCCACTTTTTAAAAAAAAATACGTGCGCAGGTCAATAAATAATGAATATGTGTACAGGAACCTGACGATATACAAAATATTCTAATGTATATACATGGGAAGGTGTCTAGTGCAGATAGAGGGCAGATAAAACATGAGAAAAAAAAACAATATGTACAGATGTGTGAACGATGAGATAACAAGGTAATGCAACATTCGGTCTATAAATTCCGTCTCTGTGGTGGGTGACGAATTCTGGTTGACCGCCTCAAGGGTGGGTCAGGGGCCGCCTGCACTTTAATGGGCGGAACTGCCTCCAATGCGGTGGTCGTAGAGGTCGGTAGAAGAACTGGCAGATCGGTGGCTTCGTGGAAGGGCGCATCCTGAGGAAGCAGTGTGCGGGGCGGGACATCACGGTCGGGTGGCGGGTGTGGAAGTCTACGCAGTGCCCGCCTGTTACGCCGGAGAAGGAGCCATCAGGCATGCGAACGAGGAACAATCTTGGGGCCACTTGCTTGACCACCACAGCTGTGGCGGACCAGTCACCGTCAGGCAGCTGAATCTCAACTTGGTCAGCAGGGACCAGCTCGGGGAGATCTGTGGCATGGGCGTCGTCCGCCGACTTGCATGGGGCCGAGACTGCTGCATCCTCTGTAAGACCGGGAAGTTTTCAAGGTCCAGAATGTGGATAGCCGGCACCGTCGTTCGCAGTGTGCGGTTCATGAGGAGTTGCGCTGGGGACAGCCCAGTGGACAGAGGGGTCGCTCTGTAGGCCAACAGCGCCAGGTTGAAATCAGAACCCGAGTCAGCAGCTTTGCACAATAGTCTTTTAATGATGTGGACCCCCTTTTCGGCCTTCCCATTCGACTGAGGGTAGTGGGGGTTGGATGTGACAGGCTGAAAGTTGTAGAGCCAGGCAAAATCTGACCACTCCTGACTGAAGAAGCAGGGGTCATTGTCACTCATCACCGTGAGTGTGATCCCATGCCGGGCAAAGGTTTCCTTGCATGCCTTGATTACCGTTGCTGACGTGAGGTCACCTCGGGGGAGTTGGAAAAGTAGTCCACTAGGAGGACATAGGAACAGGTCAACACCAACTTTGGACCATGGGGAGGTCACCATTTTATGCGGCTGTAGAGTCTCTTTAGGCTGAACCGGCTGGAATCTTTCACACGTCGGACAATTGAGGACTGTGTTGGCGACATCTTGGCTGATGCCTGGCCAGTATACTGCCTCTTGGGCTCGACGGCGACATTTTTTGACCTCCAGGTGACCCTCGTGGATTTGGCCGAGGACCAAATCTCGCATGCTCTGTGGGATCACAATTCTGTCAAGCTTCATAAGGATGCCGTCTACCACCGTTAGATCGTCCTTGACGTTATAAAACTGGGTACACTGCTCCTTTTGCCAACCATCCGTGAGGTGCCGCATGACCCGCTGGAGCAGAGGATCCCTGGCCGTCTCCTCACGAATTTGCATGACTCTCTCATCAGTGGCCGGAAAGTTGGAGGCATAGAATTGCACCTGCGCGTCTATTTGACAGACAAAGTCAGTCTGCTCACACGATGTGGTGATAGATCTGGAGAGTGCATCGGCAACAATGAGCTCTTTGCCCGGGGTGTACACCAGGTCGAAATTGTAGCGGGGGAGCTTGAGGAGGATACGTTGTAGCCGTGACGTCATGTCATTAAGGTCTTTTTGGATGATGTGAACCAATGGCCTGTGGTCCATCTTGACCGTGAATATGGGAAGGCCATACACATAATCATGGAACTTGTCGATCCCTGTAAGGAGGCCCAGGCATTCTTTTTCAATCTGAGCGTATCATTGCTCAGTGGGCGCCATGGCTCTAGAGGCATATGCAACTGGGCCCTGCCCCAATGCCAGCCTGGCTCGCGTCGGTGGATATTTTTGTTTCCTTGGCGGGGTCAAAAAACGGTAGCACTTGGTGAGTTTCGCCCTGAGCTCACGCCACTCTTGCACATGAGCGGGTAGCCACTGGAAGTCTGTCGTATTTTTTACGAGATGGCGGAGGGCTGTGGTGTGTGACGCCAAGTTGGGGATGAAATTTCCAAGGAAGTTGACCATCCCTAGAAGGCAGAGGACTGCCTTCTTGTCCTCCTGGGTCTTCATGGCGTTGATCGCCGAAACCTTGTCCGCATCTGGCTGCACGCTGTGCTGCGAAATGTGATCGCCAAGGAATTTGATTTTGATTGACCGAACCAGCATTTGGCTCTGTTGAGTCGTAGGCCATGCTCGTGGATCCTGTGAAACACCAGCTTGAGGCAATCGATGTGTTCTTCAGGAGTTGTGGACCAGATAATGACATTGTACATTTGCACCCCTCAATGCCCTCCATCATTTGTTCCATTATGCGGTGGAACACCTCTGAGGCAGAGATGATGCCAAAGGGCATTTGGTTGTAACAGTAGCGACCGAACGGGGTGTTGAATGTGCACACAGTTCATGTAGACCCAGCATACCCAACACATCATGGTACCAGTGAGTAATGCTGAAGTTTGACGGACCTATCTTGAGATAATCTGCCTTTGACCAGCGATCAGCCATCCAGTAACATGGACAGCGCCGCCCTCCTCCGCAGCTCCGCATCGCCGGCAACTTCGGTGCAAACTGGAAGATTTTCAAGCAGAAGTTCCAGCTATACAGTGTGGATTTATATGTTATACATTCACCACACAACTATGTAACATTCCACAAATCACACTAACCATTAAACGATAAGGAAACACCACCAGTCCATATTGGGACCAATACAAAGCTATATCAGCTCATTTTCACAAACAGAAACACATGGTATCACCCCTCGCAGGTTCATCAACAGAAACAGGATAAGCCTGAGAATGTGCCATCATGTCCAGAACTTTGTCGTAGAAATGATCTGTCCATCAATGTGTTACTTATTCCACGTATCGATGCCATTCTCCATCCACACTAGATGAAATGCAACCTCGATTTCAATGGCTGTCACACTCACCTCAGAATTGTCACCATCACAAAAAGGCCACCTAGTTCTAATTCGGTACCTTTGACTTTTCTACCACAGCCTAGATGCCACTAAAACCCTCAACCATAGCTTTGGCAGCCCAGGCATTCCAATGCAATTTTTGTGTTCTCCTCTCCTTCACTCTCTATAAGCTTCCGATCACCTGAAGCATATCCTATCCTGAACTGTCCAGACACTTAATGGTCCCTGTCCTTTCTGATCTACAATATTTCTCAGTTTCCCAATACCTCAAACTTATCATTGTGCTTAAATCCCTCCATGACTTTGCCACTCTCGATTTCTGTAAGCATCTCACAAAAACTGCTAAATAAAGATAGCTTTCTATGTTTCGGGAAAATGTGAAGGCTGCCTACCCTACAGGAACAAAATGAACAGGACAAATGCGTTGTGCATGCATGCCCATGTATCGGGCACAGGCATGCATGATGTGCAGTGCAGCCGGTGGTAGCACACGTTCATGGTTTATGAAGGCCACCCCCTCATGCGGCGGTATTCGTTGGGGTCATGTGCCCCATCAATCATCCCCTGGACCTGAGGCACGCCTGCAGTGGAGGCGAATCCCGCTGGCTGGGCGTCCTGGTGAGATCGGCCTGCATTGAAGTTTATACAGTGCGCTGCCCGGGCATATATGGCATCCATGATGGCGCGGATGCACCTGTGCACACAGGTCGTGGAGATCCCGGACAGGTTCTCACTTGGCACCTGGAAGGGCCTGTGATGTAGAAGTGGAGGTTGACCACCACCTTGGCGACCACCGGGAGTAGAGTCCTCCGCCATACTCTCATGTTTCTAGGTGCACCATAATCAGGCAGAGATGCCGCACAGTTTCCCTGAGAATCCATAGCCATCGGTGACGCATTCAGTACGGCAGGTCCACGAATGACAGGCGTTGCTGATATACACGAAGCCTGATGCGGTGCCCTCTTCCCACCTTCTTCTTGGCCTGGACCCTGCTCAACTCCATTTATGGGATGTAGGCGTCACTGGCTAGGTCAGCATTTATTGCCCATCTTTAATTCCCCCTTGAACTGAATTATTGCTAGGGCATTTTCAAAGTCCATTTAAGAACCAAACACATTGCTATAAATCTCGAGGCACATGTAGGCCAGGCCAGGTCAGGGCAGTAGATTTTCTTCCCTAAAGATTAGTGAACCAGATGGGGTTTTATTACAATCGATAATGATTTCATTGAACTTTTAATTACAGGTATTTAATTAATTTAAAATGTAACCATTTGCCATGGCAGGATACGACCCAGGTCCCCAGATACCCAGGGCTCCTGGGTTACCAGTCCAGTGACAATGCCACGATGCCACCTCCTCCCGTGTGTGTGGGCCTGACCTTTATCATTAAAACTCGTCCAATTTCCCAGTAAATGGAGGTGGGTGGCCTCGACATCCACTCACTTCGACTGTTACCAACCGGCTCCCTGGAACAAAAATATGGTGGGTGGGAGCCTTTTGAAAGGAGCTGTGCCTGCGAGATTGGGAAGTTTCCTGACTCACCCTTTCCGACTCCTGCTCGAAGATCCAATCCCACAAGTTAGAATTAGAAATGGTGCAATAAATATTTCATGCAACATTGGCAAGGTGCCAGTTAATGTAAAGTTTGCAGAATTCTACATAATGTAGATTTATACTTATGTTCTTAGATTTTT
Organism: Scyliorhinus canicula; assembly: GCF_902713615.1. Taxonomy (NCBI): domain Eukaryota; kingdom Metazoa; phylum Chordata; class Chondrichthyes; order Carcharhiniformes; family Scyliorhinidae; genus Scyliorhinus; species Scyliorhinus canicula. Next base: position 48,703,316 of record NC_052162.1, read on the forward strand.
TTGGGTGTTGTGGTTCCCTTATGATTAATATTTTGGCTCGTGGATCAATTTACTTTCGTAAGCGAAACAATGTTAAACCTGAAGCTGACAATGTGACAGGAAGTAAATCAGCTCATTCCGAAGATGGATGACTGAGTGAGTTGCCCTGACCCTGATGTCATGCTCCTGGATGATTTGTTTCTTATCTCTGTTGAGCTGGAAGCTCTTTTTCCACCACCCATACACACTGTATGGTCATTTGATATATTCATTATCAATGTCAGGGAATGAATTGAAATTATTTGAGGCATGGTGAAGTTGGGAGACAAATGGAATGGGTAATTACCAGTACACAAAGCTGCTGAATTCTAGGTGAGGCTAATGAAGTGCATAGGATAGTGCTGGACAGCAACATTCAGTGATTGTGTAAATATCTTCAGTTTGAATACTCAATCATGCTTTGTATTTTCTAGCAGTAAGATATGATGTGTTGGGTAAGCTGGGTCTGCGAGGACTGCGTTTACTGCAGCAGTGAGAGAGACAGGCTTCCAACACTTGTGTATATTATGACATCTCCCCCCCTTTTTTTTAACTTTAAAAAAAATATATGTATAAGTCAATAAATAGTGAGTGTGTGTCGGAGCCTGACTCTATACAAAGTATGTGAACGTATTTACGTGGGAAGGTGTCTAGTGCAGAGAGAGGGCATAAAACAAATTAGAAAGAAACAATACGTACAGATGTGTAAACGGATCACAAGGTAGTGCAACATTCAGTCTATAAATTCAGTCTCTGTGGCGGGCGACGAATTCTGGTTGACCAAACGAGCATTTGGCTCTGTTGAGTCGGAGGCCATGCTTGTGGATCCTATGGAACACTCGTTTGAGGCGATCGATGTGCTCCTGAGGAGTTGTGGACCAGGCAATGATATCATCAACGTACACTCGCACCCGCTCGATGCCCTCCATCATTTGCTCCATTATTCGGTAGACCACCTCCGAGGCAGAGATGATGCCAAAGGGCATCCGGTTGTAATAGTAACGACCAAATGGGGTGTTAAATGAGCACAGCTTGTGACTGGATGCGTCCAGCTGTATTTGCCAAAACCCCTTGGAGGCATCCAGCTTTGTGAAAAACTTGGCGTGAGCCATTTCACTGCTGAACTCTTCTCGTTTAGGGATAAGGTAGTGTTCCCTCATGATGTTACGGTTCAAATCTTTGGGGTCGATACAAATGCGAAGTTCCCCTGACGGTTTTTTGACACAAACCATGGAACTAACCCAGTCCATGGGTTCCGTGACCTTAGAAATGACGCCCTGCTCCTGGAGGTCTTGCAGCTGCTGCTTGAGGCGGTTCTTAAGGGGCGCCGGCACCCGATGCGGTGCATGAACCACAGGTGTGGCATTTGGTTTCAGAAGTATCTTGTATCGGTAAGGGAGTGTGCCCATACCTTTGAAGACGCTGTGGTATTGTGCTATGATGTCATCTAATTGGGTTTGGAAGTTGACATCTGGCGAGGTCGTTGCCTCAGCGGGTGACATGGTGTGAACCCGCTGCACAAGATTCAAGATTTTGCAGGCCTGAGCACCGAGCAAGGAAGCTCTGTTGGATCCTACAATTTCAAAACGCAGGGTTGCTTTTGAAGAACGATGGGATACCGCAAGTTGGCATGAGCCACTGGCAGCAATAGCATTGCCATTGTAGTCGAGAAGCTGGCAGGCCGGTGGAAGAATGTTCGGCTTGACGCGGATGGTATCAAGGTCAGACTTTGAGATGAGGTTCGCTGAAGCGCCGGTGTCCAGCCTGAAGCGTATGCGAGCCTTGTTGGCCGTAAGAGTGGCACACCACTCGTCGTCCAGATCAATGCTCATCACTGCGAGTTGTTTCACCTTTTTTGCGGACAGCATCGTATGCTTGGTGATGGTGCCCACCCGGAATGGGGATGTGAGGCCCTCGGTGTCAGGATCTGGAACCATGTCAGAGTCTGCAACGGGTTGCTGAACTGACCGGACGTTCCTGCGCAGCGGCTGGGATCTCTGTGTGTTGGGCAGTTGAGCAGATCTGCACAGGGCTGCGTAGTGACCAAGCTTGCCACACTGGAGACAGCGTCGAGATTTCACGGGACATTGCCGCTTTAAGTGGGCAGAGCCACAGTTGTTGCACATAATGGCGCCGACGTCTGGATGTTCCGTGCGCCACCGCGCATGCGTGGTGCGGTCGAACAATGTGCGCACCTGCGCAGTCCGGTCGTCGGCCTCGCCGTCCCCTTGGTCGTTGTGCGCATGCGCAGGAGCCCGGGAAAAGCGCACAAAATGGCCGCTCTCATCCAGACTCAGGCCCTGGAGCTGTTTTACGGCCTGCACCCGCTCCACATCGTGGGGGCCTTGCTGTGCCGTCTCTGCCGCCTAGATATGGGAGTACAGGTTATTAGCGTGCTCATGTAGGTCGCAGTTCTTGATGGCGATGGTAAGGGTGAGCTGCTTAACTTTAAGGAGCTGCTGGCGAAGTGGATCGGAGTGGACCCCGAAAACGATCTGGTCGCGGATCATGGAGTTGGAAGTGGAGCCGTAGTTGCAGGACTGCGCGAGGATACGGAGGTGGGTTAAGAAGGACTGAAAAGGTTCATCCTAACCCTGAAGCCACTGCTGGAACACATAGTGTTCAAAGCTCTCGTTGACTTCGATGTCACAGTGGCTGTCGAACTTCAGCAGGACTGTTTTGAACTTTGTCTTGTTCTCACCTTCAGCAAAGGTGAGGGAGCTAAAGATGTGGATAGCGTGGTCCCCGGCTTTAGAGAGGAAGAGAGCGATCTTCCTGGCATCCAATACGGCTTCGCGGTCGGTGGCTTCAAGATACAGCTGAAACTTCTGCTTGAAAATCTTTCAGTTTGCACCGAGGTTGCCGGCGATGCGGAGCGGCGGGGGAGGGCGGACGCTGTCAATGTTACCGGATGGCTGATCGCTGGTCAAAGGCAGACTATCTCAAGGTAGGTCCGTCAAACTCGAACATGACTCACTGGTACCATGATGTGTTGGGTAAGCTGGGTCTGCGAGGACTGCATTTACTGCAGCAGTGAAAGAGACAGGCTTCCAACACTTGATAAAATGCAACTCTATTGAACTCTAAAACTATCATACATACTTTAACTGTGGGTTGACACTATGCTGAGTTGACTGGAGACTTGAGGCTAACCTGACCAGGCTACCTTACTACCACATGGTGTATGTTCTAGTTGTTGCTCACGGGCTCTGACTGTCTCAGAGGCTGGATCCCGAGAGCGGGAAAACTAGTACCCTCTGGCTTTATAGTGGTCGTGTCCTGTCTGGTGATTGGCTGCTGTGTTCTGTGTGCTCATTGGTCATCCTGTATGCCAATCAATGCCTGTCTGTGCACCATCATATACTTGTGTGTGTATTATGACAAGATATATTACAGTCTGATATGATACATACTTCTCAGTGCTGATAGTTTGGACTTACATTCCCTCCCCATTACTGGTATAAACCTAACAATCCCACAGTTGCATATATTTGCTGCTGTGCGTGCAAATCACTTTTTTTTAAAATTTAGAGTACCCAATTCATTTTTTCCAATTAAGGGGCAATTTAGCCTGACCAATCCACCTACCCTGCACATCCTTGGATTGTGGGGGTGAAATCCACGCAAACACGGGCTTGAATGTGTAAACTCCACACAGACGATGACCCAGGGCCAGGATCGAACCTGGGACCTCGGCGCCGTGAGCAAATCACTCATACCCAATTGAAACAGTCATCACTCTAGAGGTCTTCTCCATAACTTTCTTCCTTTGGCTCTGAAGGTTTTGACCTAGATTGGAAGTCTGTGAGTGTCAAATGACATCTGGTGCCTCATCCAAGTGGCTGTTTAGCACATACACATCTGGAGAGTGGAGGTGTGGGGTCCAAATACGAAGGACATCATTGTTGGCTCTATGGGCTCAAAGGCACAATTCTCCCTGTAGGGTTGTGTAGCAGGAACAGTGGGTCATTTCTCCCTCGTAAGTTCAAGGGCACTGAGGCCCATTATAGTACCCAACTGCTGCCTTGGGTGAGATCGACTAACTCAGCACAGAGCAGAGACTTAATTTGGTTTCTTTGAGGCCTATTTGTTTCTGTATCACATAAATGTTGTCTTTATTCAATTACCATGAGAAGGGCTCCCAACAGAACGTTAGTGTTTTCCAACGTTCAATGGATAATTGAAATATGAAAAATATAGAAATCTAGTTCAGCAGAATTTCTTCTGATTCATCTATCGAAGCAACGTTATACACATTAAGTACAAGATATTGTCACTGCATATGTTCAGAGGATTAACGCCAGTGATAATATTGTGGTGAGAAATAAATGAATTCAAAGATATAATTTGTCTCTTACATGCTGCAATCTGGTAAACAGAATAGAATTGGAGGAAATATATATTTACTGAAATGTTCATTCTACTTCTTCAATATTGCTCTGTCCTGTCATATCCTTCTACTGTTGTTCCTGTTTCTGATGTTCCCTTGTTACAGATACTCTCTGATTCTCGTTTCCAGAATATGATTGATATTTTCAGTATGTTTTATGTTTCCCTGTGACTGACATTTATCAGCGTCTCTGTGCCGTTCTCCTAGTTTGTGTGAATTGCACAGCAAGGGAGTTCTGATAACATCGCAAACCTGAATATAGTTTATTCTGACCTGGAGACATTCTCTTCCTATTTACATAATTTCATGCATTGACAACAGCATTCTAATAGAATATATCCTGTGGATTTAGTTAGTAACACAATCACCTGTAGTCTTACAGCCCCACATTCACAGAGATGGCAGCTGTCCTCTCTTTCTCTGGGCGAATGGATGTTGTGTGTCCCAGGTGTGCCTTAGAAGAGTCGATACCTATTATTGATTTTGTTCCTGCTCTCCGATTGTGGTGTGATGAAAGCTGTCAGCTTAATGTAAACTGTGATACTTCAACAAATCATTGAGTGGCAATTCTGTGACTGACATGGATTGGCAACCATCACTATTTCTAGTCACGGTGGTGAGTAATTAACTCATTAAATACCGTATCATCTGTACAGGATTCAAAGTGAAGTCACTTCATATCTGAATATATGAACTCACTTCATATCTTATCTGTTGTACGCTCAATGAACTTAATTGCAAATAATGTTCCAATGCCAATTCCAAATCTTTGTGAGTCTCAGGTTCTGGGGAATTAACAGGAACTAAAGGGTAAATTTTCTGATTGCATGCTCCTAAAATGGGACCTCAATTACTAAAATGCAAATTAGGAAATAATGCATGCGCAGACTACTATTTTCCATTTATTAATTTTAATGGTTTGAATTATGAGCAACTAGCTCATGTGCAATTTGCTGGAGTTTTTTCTCAACAAGTGAGGCATTGCTTCAGGTATGCATAATTACAAAAATTACTGTTAGATACAAGAGACTGAGCGAATAAAGCAGAGGCAGGGTTAGGATTACTGCATAGAGAGTTTTACTCTGCCTCGAAAGCATGATGTATCTCACATGGGAATGCTTGATGAGACAATGTGGAGGGAGTTTTACTCTGCAGGTATTCCAACCTGTACCGGACCTGGGACTGCTTGATGGGGCAACATAAAGGATTTTACTGTGCATTTTATTACACAGCACACTGGAAAACAATTGCTACAAAACCAGCAGCCATGTGATACTTAGCATGTGCATTCTAGGAAGGTGGGATGCTGTGTCATTTCCTAAATAAATGTTATGCTCTTAAATAACACTAAAATATCACCTTTCACTTGAGACTAGCACATAATTCACTTGAAATCCTAATCTCCCCAGGGATGGCAGGACAAATTAATTCAGCTCTCTTAAAGGGAGCTTTGCTGTTATCAGGGGATCAGTAAAATTCCTTCGGCAGCATTATATGCTACTTAAGCAAGGGAAATTGATGTCTCTGAAAGATTGACAGCATTTTCTAGACAGCACAGCAGCAATGTGATCCTCGACAGATTCAAAAGCGGCTGTTACCGCGAATGGGATTTAAATTACTACTTCAGCTGTACACAAGAACTATACTGATCCAAACTGCCATAATTACTTAACCCCAGCTTTGAATCTATGTGACTTAATCACAGGCTCAGATTGAGATGACTGATTGGAACTTTATTTTCACCCAATGCACGAAAGAAGGTTATCTTGGAATTAAATGCAGCCACTTCCATCACAAAATTGAATGGCTGTTGCCACTGAGCTCAGGTGTGACAGCCAAATGGCATCAAGGATACTGACTGCACTTGATACGATCTTGTTCCTTTTAAAAAAAAATTCATTTAAGTGAAGAAAAATAAATTGTGAAGACTGGCAAGAGGTCCAATACTGCCAAGGAGCAACTGGTGACTTTGAATACAGTGTAAACTGACATCCGCCTTCATTGCTAACAAACACACTGGTGACAAAGGTGTGGATTCCCCATTGCCCAAAGCCAGTAGCCCATTTCCAGATCCAACCGAGAATGGGGTGTCTGCCAAAAAAACCGGATTGGAGACGAGCGCCAATGCCATTGCAATGCTCCGAGCCCCCACCTACAGCAGTAGTGAGCTACATGCACCGGCAGCACCATGCAAAACCGCAATTTGTATGTATTTAAATGCGATTAATGGGTTGTAATCCCAAATCTCCACCCCCCTCCTGATGTTCCAGCATGGGATTCATGCAGGTGTGATTTGGTGCAAGTATTTATAAGCAGGACCCAAGTGCCATGGGGGAGCAAGGAGGTAAGCAAACTTGTCAAACGTTTCAGGCTTGCTGGGGGTGGGGGGGTTGTATTCCTGGACCTCAGGGAGTAGTGGGGAACGTTTTATGCGTGAAATTGGGGTGCAGCCCTCCGGATCGGGGTGCTCTGGCTGAGACCCCATTGCTACATAAATTACATTTAAACCCACCCCAGCTGCAACTTACAGGTTCCTGACTGTGGAGATTGCTGACTGCTGACAGTATCCTGAAAATGCTCGGAGGGCTTCTGGCCATGTGGAAACCCATCGAACCGCACATCTGAGTACCCTCATACCCCAACAAGGGGATGGGCATGCAAATGCTCAATCGCCAGCCCACCAGGTTTTGGCATCAAAAAGAAAATGCTGGAAAATCTCAGCATGTCTGGCAGCATCTGTAGGGAGAGAAAAGAGCTAATGTTGCGAGTCCAGGTAACCCTTTGTCGAAACCAGCCAGGTTTTGGCACTCCTCAGCGCATTACTCAGAAGTATAGCCCCATTGCAGAGGAAGCAGGGGATTAGCAGAGCTCACCCCAATCAAAGAACACATGCACCAATGCTGCTGAACCCTTCGCTGGCACACAGCCCCTCTCAAAAAGAAAGTCTCACCAGTGACACTATAGCGAGCCCAGCCCTGAGGATCACAAGATGTCTCCAAGCCCTGCCTGTTCACCATGTCCCTAATCCCATTCATCCTATCCCCAGCCAGGAAACCTGGCCAGCTCGCTGTCACAATCTGTGTGTCAAACCCAGGCTCAGCAGGGTAGCATGGTGGTTAGCATAAATGCTTCACAGCTCCAGGGTCCCAGGTTCGATTCCCGGCTGGGTCACTGTCTGTGTGGAGTCTGCACGTCCTCCCCCTGTGTGCGTGGGTTTCCTCCGGGTGCTCCAGTTTCCTCCCACAGTCCAAAGATGTGCGGGTTAGGTGGATTGGCCATGCTAAATTGCCTGTAGTGTCCTAATAAAAGTAAGGTTAAGGGGGGGTTGTTGGGTTACGGGTATAGGGTGGATACGTGGGTTTGAGTAGGGTGATCATGGCTCGGCACAACATTGAGGGCCGAAGGGCCTGTTCTGTGCTGTACTGTTCTATGTTCTATGTTCTAAATAATACAGTAGCTAAGGTCCCAGAAAACCCACATATACTTCGCTCACCCCCATCTGTGGAAGCTGCCCATACACTAGGCTCTCAGCATGAAGATTGATTGATTGACTGATTGATTGATTGATATTTATTGTCACATGTACCGAAGTACAATGAAAAGTATTTTTCTGCGGCCAAGGGAATGTACACAGCATGTACATAGTAGACAAAAGAATAATCGACAGAGTACATTGACAAATGGTACATCAACAAATAGTGATTGGTTACAGTGCGGAGCAAGGGGCCAAACAAGCAATACATGAGCAAATGCAGCATAGGGCGTCGTGAATAGTGTTCTTACAGGGAACAGATTAGTCCGAGCGAGAGTCGTTGAGGAGTCTAGTAGCTGTGGGGAAAAAGCTGTTCCTATGTCTGAATGTGTGGATCTTCAGATTTCTGTATCTTCTGTCTGATGGAAGGGTTTGAAGAAGGCAATGCCTGGGTGGAGGGGTCTCTGACAATGCTGTCTGTCTGCCTGAGGCAACGGGAGGTGTAGATAGAATCAATGGGAGAATGGCACCACACTCTGCAGTTTCTTACGATCTTGGACCGAGCAGTTGCCATACCAAGCTGTGATGCAACCAGATAGGATGCTCTCTATGGCATATATGTAGATGTTTGTGAGAGTCAATGCAGACTCCATAGGAAGTAGAAACATTGTTGGGCTTTCTTGACTGTTGCATCAACGTGAGTGGACCAGGACAGACTGGTGATGATGGTGACCAGGAACTTAAAGCTAGCGACCATCTCTACTTCAGAGCCATTAATGTGTAGATGCGATGGGGGGGGGGGGGGTTTCGTGCTACACTTCCTCAAGTTGATGATCAGTTCCTTGGTCTTTCCAACATTTAGAAAGAGGTTGTTTTCGGTACACCATGCAACCAAGTGATCTATCTCACTTCTGTCGTCTATTTTGTCGTTCTTTGAGATACGACCCACCACAGAAGAAAAGAAAGAAAGAAAGAAAATTGCTTATTGTCACGAGTAGGCTTCAAATGAAGTTACTGTGAAAAGCCCCTAGTCGCCACATTCCAGCGCCTGTTCAGGGAGGCTGTTATGGGTATCATCTGCAAACTTATAGATCAAATTAGAGTTGAATCTTGCCACACAGTTGTGTGTGTGCATAGGGAGCACAGTAGAGGACTGAGCACACATCCTTGCGGGGCCCCGGTGTTGAGGACGATTGTGGAGGAGGTGTTGTTACCTGTCCTGACAGTTGCTGTCTGTTGGTGAGGAAGTCAAGGATCCAGCTTCACAGGGAGGGGTCAAGTCCAAGGTTGCAGAATTTGGTTATTAGCCTTGTCGGAATAATAGTGTTGAAGGCAGAGCTGTAGTCTATGAACAGCAGTCTGACGTAGGAGTCCTTGTTGTCGAGATGTTCGAGTGTTGATTGTAGGGCCAGAGCGATAGCATCTGCTGTGGATCGGTTGCCGCGGTAGGCGAACTGCAGTGGACCAAGACCATCTGGGAGGCTGGCGTTGATCCATCTCATGACTAGCCGCTCGAAGCATTTCATGATAACAGACATCAGGGCCACTGGTCAGTAGTCATTGAGGCAGGCTACCTTGTTCTTCTTTGGTACTGGCATTATGGTGATCTTCTTGAAGCAGGTGGGGGCCTCGGAGCGGAGAAGTGAGATGTTGAAGATATCTGCGGATAGACTCGTCGGCTGGTCAGTGCAGGCTCTGAGGGCTTGCCCAGGAACTCCGTGGGAGGCAGTCGCTTTCCACGGGTTTACATTCAAGAAGGCAGCTCTTACCTCCGAGGCTGTAGTAGTGGGTTCTTGATTAATAAGGGGATCGGAGGTTATGGGGAGAAGGCAGGAGATGGGGACGAGAAAATATCAGTCATGATTAAATGGCGGAGCAGACTCGATGGGCCAAGTGGCCTAATTCTGCTCCTATGTCTTATGGTCTTATGACCCAGGGCTGTTGGGGTGGGTGGCACTGATGTATTGGCTGACTGTCCAAAGCGGGCATAGAACTTGTTCAGTTTATCGAGGAGGGATGCTCCAGCCCCAGAGTTTCCGCCTAGCCTTGCCTGTGATCTCATGTAGGCCCTGCCATAGATGTTGTTGGTTTATGTCGTTGGCCTGGGACTCTAGTTTGATCTTGCATTGTTTTTTGGCGTCCCTGCTGGTTTCCCGTACATCGTACCTGGTCCACGGGTACCTCACCACGGTCTATGGTAAAATTTTTTTTTATAAATGTTTTTATTCAGTTTTCATATTTTATATTGAACAAATTACAAATTGTTAGGAGAGAAAAAGAACAAAAAAAAAACAACAAACAAACACGCAAAAATTAACATACATATTTACAGGTAAGCATCTTCGTAGTAGTAACTGCGCCCGCCCCCCCCCCCCCCCCCCCCTCAACATGTTTATTTAGTTTGGTTTTGGGCCTTAGCTAGCCATCGAACCCCCGTACCGAACCTGTAGCCCCCCCCCCCCCCGCTACCTTCCCCCGACTATTCTTCCTCTTGTACATTGGCCACAAATAGGTCCCGGAACAGTTGCATGAATGGCTCCCACGTTCTGTGGAAGCCGTCGTCCGACCCTCGGATGGCAAATTTGATTTTCTCCATTTGGAGAGATTCCGAGAGGTCGGACAGCCAGTCCGCAGCTCTGGGCGGTGCTGCTGACCGCCAGCCAAACAGGATTCTACGGCGGGCGATCAGGGAGGCAAAGGCAAGGGCGTCCGCCCTCCTCCCCAGGAATAGATCTGGCTGTTCTGAAACCCCGAAGACCGCCACTATCGGGCATGGCTCCACCCTCACTCCCACCACTTTGGACATAACCTCGAAGAAGGCTGTCCAGTACTCCACGAGTCTGGGGCAAGACCAGAACATGTGGGCGTGGTTGGCCGGGCCTCTTTGGCACCGTTCACATCTGTCTTCCACCTCCGGGAAGAACCTACTCATACGGGTTCTTGTTAAGTGGGCTCTATGTACCACTTTTAGTTGCGTCAGGCTGAGCCTTGCGCACGTGGAGGTGGAGTTGACCCTATGCAGTGCTTCGCTCCAGAGTCCCCACCCTATCTCCATCCCCAGGTCGTCCTCCCATTTCCTTCTTGTTGCGTCCAGTACGGTGTCGTCCCTATCTACCAGTCGGTCATACATGTCACTACAGTTCCCTTTCTCTAGGATACTTGCGTCCAGTAGGTCTTCCAGTAGTGTCTGTCGTGGCGGTTGTGGGTACGTCCTTGTCTCCTTTCGTAGGAAGTTTTTGAGCTGCAGGTACCGTAGCTCGTTCCCCCCAGCTAGCTGAAACTTCTCTGTCAGTTCGTCCAGTGTTGCGATCCTGTCGTCCGTGTATAGGTCCCTGACTGTCAGTGTCCCCCCGTCCTGCCTCCACCTTTTGAAGGTGGCGTCAGTCAGTGCTGGTGTGAACCTATGGTTGTTGCAGATGGGAGCCCTGTTCGACATTTTGGTCAGGCCAAGTTGCTGCCGCAGTTGGTTCCAGGATTGGAGGGTGGCTGTCACCACTGGGCTGCTGGAGTGTTTTTTGGGTGGGGATGGGAGTGCTGCCGTGGCGAGGGCCCGGAGGGAGGTTCCCATGCAGGAGGCCTCCTCCGCACGCACCCACTCAGCCTCTGGCTCCTGGATCCATCCCCTTACTCGCTCGGCTGTTGCTGCCCAGTGGTAGAATTGTAGATTCGGGAGGGCTAGCCCTCCCCTGGTTTTTGTTTTTTGTAAGACCTTCTTTGGGATCCTAGCATTTTTACCCCCCCATACGAACGCCATGATGAGTTTGTCCAGCGCTTTGAAAAAGGCCTTGGGGATGTAGATCGGAATGGATCTAAACAGGAAGAGGAACCTGGGCAGTACGTTCATTTTGATCGTCTGAACTCTCCCCGCGAGGGAGAGCGGGAGTGTGTTCCATCTTTGCAGGTCCTTTTTAACTTCCTCCGTCAGGCTGGTGAGGTTCCATTTGTGGATCCCTTTCCAGTCATGGGCTATTTGGATCCCCAGGTAGCGGAATTTATGTCGGGCTTGATTGAACGGCAGCCCCTTTAGTGCTGCCCCCCCCCCCCCCCCCCCCCTTGCGGGTGTACTGGGAAGATCTCACTTTTGCTCATGTTGAGTTTGTAGCCCGAGAAGGCTCCAAACTCTTTCAGGAGCGCGATGATTCCGTCCATGCTGCTTTGTGGGTCCGAGATATAGAGGAGCAGATCATCCGCATAGAGTGAGACTCTGTGCTCTCTACCTCCCCTTCGGATCCCCCTCCAATTTTTTGCTGCCCTGAGCGCGATTGCTAGCGGTTCAATTGCTAGTGCGAACAGCAGCGGGGACAGTGGGCATCCTTGTCTGGTGCCCCTGTGCAGCTGGAAGTATTGGGAGTTGGTATTGTTGGTCTGTACACTCGCCATGGGAGCGTTGTACAGGAGCTTTACCCAAGCGGTGAACCCTGTTCCAAGCCCGAACCGCTCCAGTACCTCTATGAGGTATTTCCACTCGACTCTGTCGAAGGCCTTTTCTGCGTCCAGGGAGACGATCACCTCTTGTGTTCTCTCCCCGGAGGGGGTCATTATCACGTTCAGCAGGCGCCTGATGTTCGCGGTAAGCTGTCTACCTTTGACAAAGCCCGTCTGGTCCTCTGTGACCACCTCAGGTACACAGTCTTCTAGCCTCTTGGCTAGGATTTTGGCCAGTATTTTGGCGTCTGCATTCAGCAGAGATATGGGTCTGTATGACCCACATTCCGTTGGGTCTTTGTCTTTCTTAGGTATCAGCGAGATTGAGGCCTGTGCTAACGTGGGTGGCAATGTGCCCCTAGCTAGCGAGTCTGTGAACATCTCCCGCAGGTGCGGGGCCAGCGCTGTCGCAAATTTTTTGTAGAAGTCCGCCGGGAATCCGTCCGGTCCCGGCGCCTTCCCCGCCTGCATGGAGCTAATGCTGTCCATGATCTCTCCCAGTGCTAGTGGTGCTTCCAGATCCCGTTTTCTGCCCTCTCCCACAACTGGTATGTCCAGTCCGTCAAGAAACCGGTTCATCCCAGCCTTCCCCGTTGGGGGCTCTGAGGTGTACAGCGGTCTATGGTAAATGAAGCCCGGAAAAGCTGCACCAGCTTGTCAGGCTATAAACACGATTCCCGCCTCCAGCAAATCAGCGGGGTGCCTGAAGCCGGCGGGGGTGAGGGGGCTGTTGGCGAGCTGAAATCACTCAGCGTGCAATTCAATTAAATGGGAACAAAGTTGCATTAAATGTGGAACTCTGCGGGGAATGCATGGCCAAGGCCTCACGTAGCCCCAGGTATAGCTAAGGTATACAATTAATACTTTGGCCAGCCTTAACCAAGGAAGAAGATACTGTCCATGTCATGATGCAAGAGGAGGTGGTTCAGATACTTGAAGGATTGAAAATTTATAAGGAGGAGATATTGGGTAGGCTGTCTGTACTTAAAGTTGATAAGGTACCAGGACCACGTGATTTGCATTCAAGGAAAGAGTGAGTGGAAATTGTGGGGGCACTGGCCAGAATTTCCCGGTCTTCTTCAGACTCGGAGGTGGTGTCAGAGGACTAGAGAATTCTAGATGATACACCCCGGCTCAAAAAAGGCTGGCAAAATAGACAGTCAGGTGAGGAAGCTTCTATAATTGATAATTCAGGACACAATTAATCGCCACTTGAGAAAGTGTGGGGTTATAAAGGAAAGCCAGCATGGATTTATAAAGCGAAAATTGTATTTAACTAACTTGCTTGAGTTTATTAATGAACTAACAGAAAGGTTGATTAGGGAAATGCTGATCTAGTGGTGGACAGGGACTTCCAAAAGACATTTGAAAAAATGCTGCACAACAGATGTGTGTGCAAAATTAGACCTCGTGGAATTAATGGGAAAGTAGCAAAGTGGATACAAAATTGGTTTAGTGACAAGGAACAAAGTGGTGGTTAATGGTTATTGTTTGGACTGGAAGGTTTATAGTGGAGTTCCCTAAGAATCGGTTTGAGGGCCTCTGCTCTTCATGATATACATAAATGATCTAGACCTTGATGTACAGGGCACAGTTTCAAAATTGGCAGATTAAACTGTTATGATCAGATGATGAGGGGTGAGGGGTCGTTCCCTTCATTTGACCAGAACAGGGTCTGGTCTAAGTAAAATAATTTTAAAAAACACTGCGACTTAGAAAATATTAACAGGATTAGACAAAGCCAACATGGATCTATAAAATGGAAATCATTTTTGACAAATCTACTGGAGTTTTTTGTGGACCTAACTACAGGTAGTAGAATAGATAAGGGTGAATCAGCTGTGGTGTACTTGGATTTTCAGAAAACTTTTGATAAAGTCCCACATAAGAGGTTAATGCGCAAAATTAAAGTGCATGAGATTCGCAGTAATATACTGACATAGATTGAGAATTGGTCAGCAGGCAGGAAGCAGAGAGTAGGAACAAATGAGTATTTTTTTGAAGTGGCATGGGGTAACTATTGGGGTCCCACAGGGATCAATTCTTGGGTCCCAGCTGTTCACAATATACAGCAATGGGGGAACCAAAAGTAATATTTCCAAGTTTGTTGATGACACAAAATTTGGTGGGAATGTAAGTGGTCAAGAGGATGTTGAGGGGCTTCAAGGTGATTTAGGCAAGTTGCGTGAATGGAAAAATACATGGCAGGTGCAGTATAATGTGGATTAATGTAGAGTTATCCACTTCAATAGGAGAAACAGAATGGCAGAGTATTATTTAAAGAGTAATGGGTCCTCGCTGAAACGAAGAGCGTGCAGGTAAAGCAAGCAGTTAGGAAGTAATATGGTACGTTGGCGCCGCTTGAGTACAGGAGTAAGGATGTCTTACTGAAACTGTACAGGGCCTTGGCATTTGGAGTATTGTGTGCAGTTTGGATCTTCTTATCTAAGAAAGGATATTCTTGCCAGAGGGAGAGTGCAGCGCAGGTTCACTGAACTGATTCCTAGGATGATAGGATTGTCGTATGTGGAGACTGAATTGACTTGGTGTGTATTCACTGCAATTTAGAAGAATGAGAAAGGATCTAATTGAAACATATAACATTGTTACAGGGCTGGACAGATTGGATGCAGGGATCGTGTTCCCTCCGGCTGGTGGAGCAGAGTCTCGGGATACGGAGTAGGCTATTTAGGACTTGTACGAGGAGAAAGGTATTCACTAAAAAGGTGTTGGACCAGTGCAATTCTCTACCACATTAAGAAAGAAATAGATAGATTTTCAGATGCTAAAGGTGCCATGGGGCATAGGGAGAAAGAGGGAGTTTAGTGTTACGATGGAGGAACAGCCATTATCATGTTGAATGGTGGATCAGGCTGAATGGGACAACGGCCTATTCCTGCTCTTATTTCTGATGTTTCTATGCCTTACACACACCCACACACTCTCGCTCTCATAGTTCACACATGCACACAAATGGATTACAGAGTCGGAAGGATTGGGAGCCCAGTAAAATTAAAAGGTTAAATGGCTCTTGAAGGCTGGTGACTTGGCTGGCTTCAGGCTGAGTTCTGTAGTTCCTGTTGTTTTCAGGGTCAAGGCGATTTAAAACTGTACACGGATAAGTTATTTTGGAGGCAGCTGTGCTGGGTTGAGTTCTTTAAAAAATCTGTCTGCAGCACATGGATAGTCGAATTCAGCAGACAGAGTTCAAGCTGGATGGGAAGAGATAGGAAAGGAACCCACTCAGGACCTTGTTCCTTCAGTGTCTCAGTTGTTTGATTTATTCTGCAGAGAAAATGGGTAGTTAAGCACACAAACGGTTGGCTTGTCACATGAACCTCTCCTCCACCGCGTCAAGGAGGGTCTACCCCTCAGCATCCCTGGATCAGGGTGCCGCTCTCCTCATTGGCTGGGATATGTGTGTGGGAGTGCAATGCGTATATGCGGCTGCAGCTTGTCAGCCTCCTGTGTGTCGGTCGCGAATCTAGCGAATCCAACACCCCTTCTTCTCATTGGAATCGATTATGTTCCACGTGGCGTCAGTGTTAGCCCTTTAACAGTTGCTGAATTGGTCCAGGCGGCAGTTATGCTGTTGTAGAATGCCCAAAATCCTGCCCCGGCACTTAGTCTCAGGAACTGAGAATCCGGACCAAGGTCATTAGCAAAAGAAGCAGTCACAACGTGAACAAAACCTTTATCACACAGAGAGTGGTTAGAATCTGGAATACACTGCCAAAGTTTTGGCGGTAGCTTCAATCAAAGCATTCAAGAGGGAATTGTATTATTATCTGAAAAGGAATAATCTGCTGTAGTAGAGGCAGAAAGTGGGAGAATAGCACAAAGTGAATTGCTCGTTCAGAGAATCAAGGCAGACACTATGGTCCAAATGGCTTCCTTCCATACTGTAACCATTCTGTCATTATTTCCAAATTATATTTTGATTTGAATTATAAGAGAAAGGTTCTAAAAATCTGTGTTGTAATTTCATTGCCCCCACAGTTAGAATAGAATAGGATTTTACAGTGCAGAAGAGGCCTTTCGGCCCATTGACTCTGCACCGGCCCTTAGAAAGTTGTCTGCACACAACCAATGCCTTATCAATATGGGACGGTGGGCACGTGTTGCCTGGACCCCTCCCACCCAAAACCCAATCATGGTGTGAAATTCAATGCTCTGCACCCTCGCTCCACTCAGGTGGTAAACATACTAGAATCAGTCACAGGAGTGTGTAAATAGCCTGCAGCTGCAATTGGGAGCTTGGAACGGTAAGGGGGGTCTAACACGTGACCCAGGAGATAGTTGATCCAGAGGAGCATCACTGAGGGTGTCGACAGAATGGTGCAGACTATGGTGAACCGCCAGGGCTGGCAGAGCCAGATGATGCAGTGGCAGTCGGGACTCAAACTAACTGCCCCTCTGTCCCAAGGTGAACCCCAGGGACCTATGGGCACCAATCGGGAAGAGCGGGTGCTTGGATTGACAATGGTGGCCACCACCCCCACGAGTTCCACCGCTCTGATGAGGCCATGTCTCACGGCCAACACACGAGATAGGGCAGCACGGCTGTGCATGTGCCACCGACAAGTGAGACATAGAACATAGAACATAGAACAGTCCAGCACAGAACAGGCCCTTCGGCCCTCGATGTTGTGCCGAGCAATGATCACACTACTTAAACCCACGTAACCCACGTAACCCGTAACCCAACAATCCCCCCATTAACCTTACACTACGGGCAATTTAGCATGGCCAATCCACCTAACCCGCACATCTTTGGACTGTGGGAGGAAACTGGAGCACCCGGAGGAAACCCACGCACACACGGGGAGGACGTGCAGACTCCACACAGACAGTGACCCAGCCGGGAATCGAACCTGGGACCCTGGAGCTGTGAAGCATTGATGCTAACCACCATGCTACCATGAGGCCCATAGGTAGACAGGAGACAAGGCCCTCCTGCCCCAGAGCCTCCAGGGGAAACCCGCCAGGGGCAACGAGGGCCATGGGATGAGGTAAGCAGCTGACTGCCTCCACCTCAGATGTGAATCCTGGAGAAACACCAAGACGTAGTGGTAGAGCTAGGAGGGCCAGGCAGATTGAGGATCACTGAGGGTAGGTAGGGATGGAAGGGGCTGGGGGGTGTTGAGGGGGGTGGCACCATCAGCAGTGGGTTATTGTACAGCATAGTAAACAACGTTTTGCATAACCAGTGTGATGCCTCTGTCAATTTCTTCCGCAATGCGGGCTGCCCCCCGGACCCTTTCCCCATCTCTCCAGGCATCTCTTGCTGGGGATGTTGCTGAATGACGGGAGGCTGGTGGATATGGGGTGGCTCTCATTGATTGTATAGATATTGGGCTTAATTGATGATAATTGCTCGCCACCCTACGGTGAGATCCCGATTTCTCCTATGGGAATGGGCCTCTTCTGCTATTCAACGGCCTAGTTACACTTGAGCAAGAGCGCAATGAGGCCAGAGAATTGCGCCCCTGGTTTTGTCATCTGATGCGGTTTATTGACTACTTTCTGCTTCATGGCTATTGATGCTCTTCTCGAGCACAGACTGTTGGTGGCACAGAATCATCTAGTCTTGTGTGGTATACAGCTGATAGCTTACCAATAATATCACAGTTGAAGAGGTCTTTGTACTCCATCATTTCTGGGGACAGCTGTTGTAAAGCATGCACCTCTGGGCCAAGTTGGACGAGTCCTAATGTAATGCTGTCCCAAAGACCTTACATTCTGATCAATTGGATGAAACTTGAAACTGTCCTATGTGCAGTGGAGAGTGGCCACATCTTCAGCACGGATGGTTTGTCTGCCACATGCCATCTGGGTACTGGGGTCCGGTGCTGCAAATGAATGTAGTTCTCATGGCATTTGGCTGGGCAATACATTACACTTTGTTCCAGTGTCAATCTTTACCTTCAGCATTGTGTTGCATCAAATCCTGTTGAGGATGGTGGAGGTCTCACCCGTTGCTATAACAAGTTATGTTGTTGGAGGCTCAGCGGTTTCATTGCTTTCACTGAGCTCCAGTTTTTCCACATTGTTGACACTCCTACCTTTGGAGGACTGATTGGCTGAAATGTGGCTGATGGCAGAGGAAAGCTGCTGTGGTTTCGATCTGCAGCATTTTGGTAAGTGATTCCATTTTCCACATTTATTGCAAAATTTACCATATGTGAATCATGCTATTCGGTTCTGAGGACAACGGCCACCGCAGTTGGGGCAGGATGTGCCCTGTATCATGAAAACATTTGGCCTAAAATCCCTGCTGCTACTCTCTGACTGTTTGTTTAACATGCAGGTGCTGATGGCTGTTTGTAGTGTTAAATCTTTCTCTCACAGCAGCTGCATACAGACAAGATCGCTGCTGACCTCACAGACTATACGATCCCTGACTAACTCATTGTTAAGGGGGCCAAATGCATAATTCTTCACTAAGATTTTCAAGGTTGCTGTATAAGATTGTGTTGATTCAAATGCTGTTTGGTTTGTTGAATTAAATGCATTAAAAAATGTTCTCAAACTTTTTATGACTGTTTTTTGAGATCCTCTTTATCCTCGTCCATTTGGAAAATAAATGACTCAACGTCTCGGTGGCCTCAGGACCCGCTATGTTTGGTAAGGTGTAAGCTTGTACCTTTCTTACTTTGTTGGAACATGCAGCACCAAAGTAATACGCACTTCTTCTGAAAATGTTTGCCAACTGCCTGCAAAGTTCTTATGAAAGATGAGCCGATCGATGCAGCGAAGCCCTTGTGCTGTACTGTTAAATCCTGACACCACGTAGAAGTTATGGGTTTCTAAACACTGACCACAAGGACTCGTAACAAACAATAGTATATTCACTAGCTGAGCAGCTACTTCATGCTTGTGCTCTGCCCGTACTCTGGGGAGAACTCCCACGCACCCGTCATGTGACCCCTCTTGTAGCCATGTCATCACGTGACCACTCAGTCGGCAGGAGCAATTTTGAAGGAGCATTCAGCTCAAGTACTATCATTAGAATCTGTTTGCAATTCAACTGGTCACATTTGTACCTTAGAAATTGTTGATTTTTCTGTTTCCTTCACTTCAAAGTGTTCAAGAAGCTCAGGAAATGACTTCTCACTATTCAAGGTGACTGTTGTCCTGAACATTCTACTCTGATTAGAGAAAGAGGAGCTGGAGGTGTAACATCAGCTGTGGCATCCGGTTGAAAGGCTTAGGGAACTGCAGTTAGAGCGCTAAATGGACCAAAAAAGGAATGGAGCTACCCATAGATATTCTTCCACTGGCTGTAATCAGCTATAATCAGCGAATTACCTATTTCCACTTTTCTGAGCACAGTAAGAAGTCTTACAACACCAGGTTAAAGTCCAACAGGTTTGTTTCAAACACTAGCTTTCGGAGCGCAGCTCCTTCTTCAGGTGACTGGAGAGGTATGATCCAGAAACATTTATATAGACAAAGTCAGCGATGCTTGGAATGCGAGAATTTGCAGGTAATCAAATCATTACAGATCCTGAGAGAGGGATAATAACAGGTTAAAGAGGTGCGTCAGGCGGAGCAGTGCATCAGGATTCTGCTTGGAGCCTGTCAAAGACACAGATAACAAGACCTTCAATCTACTCTCCCAGCTGGCAATGCAGTGAAAGTAACTGCGGCTCTCATAATTTTTATTTTGGGCTCTTGCCAGGCTTTCTTTTAGATGGAATTAGTCAGTATGTAATCCATGCCTGTATCAAACAGATCACTGATACCCCTTTGTCAAGGTCAACCAAATGTAATATTGTTCATGGCCACCAGCAGCCAGAAGGAAAGTACAGTATGTTTTAAGATTTCAGGTTTCCCTGAGTTCAGGCTATCATTGACTACATAGTGTTATCGTGGGCCAGCAGCTTCAAGAACAGATGCTTCCACTCTCATAATGGGCGACATGGTAGCACAGTGGTTAGCACTGTTGCTTCACAGCTCCAGGGTCCCAGGTGTGATTCCTGGCTTGGGTCGTCTGTGAAATGGAGACAGAGTGTTCGCGCCATCGTGAACACCGTCACCAACCTGCGCATGCGCGGGGGACTTCTTCAGTGCGCCGGCCCTGACGCAACATGGCGTGGGGGCTGAGGGCCACGCAACAAAGTAGGCCCGGGGGGGGGGACGGACCGGCCCGCTGGTCGGTGGGCCCCAATCGCGGGCCAGACCCCATCGATATCCCGCCAGACGCGTTTCCCCGCCTCACAGGCCGCGCCCCCGACCCTTTGCGCGCAGTTCCTGCTGGCAGCGACCAGGTGTGAACGACGCCTGTGGGACGTTGCCGTTTCCACACGGCCGCTCGGCCCATCTGGGCCGGTGAATCGGCGGCCCGGCCACGGACAGCGGCCCGCGACCGGCGCCATGCCAAATGCACCGGCGCAAATGGCGCCAATTCTCTGCACCTCAGAGAATCCAGCACCGGCGTTGGGGTGGCGTGGCGCAGTTGCGCTGATTCTCCAGCCCGGTGCAGGGCTGGGAGAATCGCACCCGTGCTGTTAGGTAATTTGAACATTCTGAATTCTCACTCAGTGTACCCGAACAGGTACCGGAATGTGGCAACTAGGGGCTTTTCACAGTAACTTAATTGCAATGTTAATGTAAGCCTACTTGTAACAGTAAACATTATTATTATAATGTTCACCTCATGGATGATCACACAGGTCTATGCCCACTTTCCACTAAAGTGGTCCAGCTTGCCCCGCTCTTGGACCCAGCTCAGGAGGCCAGAGGTTGGCCACCCAGGGAGACTTAAACTTCAGACCTGTCTCATGAAACCTCAGATGTGAGCAGGTTTCCAGCTCAGGTCTCAATAGAAAAAGCAGGGTCAGGGCAGTGGTTGGGCAACATGCTTTGTACAGATAATTTGTAGCTTTATCTTGCAGATTGAATAAAACCAGACCCAGTAATAGAGCAGCAGAGCATTTGGGAGTGGAGATTATGGATAAAAGGGCAAAGCATGGCAGTGATGATAGGGTTCCAAAGAGGGGATTCTCACTAAATAGCTTCCCGTCCAGAAACCATCTTAACTCTGATTGTTAAGTTGTATCATTCTGTGTATCCATACAGAAGAGGCAGATCAAAGTTATCAAAATTTGACCTTGACCTTTTCAGCAGAATAATATGAATAATCAGATTTTAACATTTGGTCACTGATGATGTAGAAAATGTAGGTTGAGAGAGGCAAAAGAACAGAGTTTAAAAACATTTTGAGGCTTTAAGACAAAGAAATTATGCATATAGATGTTACACTGATAGCATCTTGAAATTCAACCTAAAGTGATAGACAATTTTGTTTCTTCAATCTTAAGTGTATGTTTTTATAGTATAACAACATTACAACCACAAAGTTGTTTTGACAGCGAACATTATTCATAGAATCATAGAATCCCTACAATGCCGAAGGAGGCCATTCGGTCCATTGGGTCTGTGGAAACCCTCTGAAAGAGCACCCTCGCTATGCCCATTCCTCAGCCCTATCCCAGTAACCCCACCAAACCTTGCTACCTTATTGTAACATCCAAGGATTATTCAGCACCATTGTATAAGGATTGAAATCGATTCTAACAAAAGATCAGTGCAGCTAGAATTGCTGAAAAATAACATTTCAGTTTCAGCTCCCCAAAAATTTCCAGTGGAAGGCAAAATTAAATATTAAATTGTAGCCTTGTGATTTGCCTCACCAGTTTCTGTGTGGATGTTACAGAAACAAGAAGTGCTCACTGAGCAGAGCAAATAGCGCCTTAATTGAAGATAGATGCTTATTATTTGGAAGGGTGGCTCTCAGGCACCTTATTCGAGGAGTGCAGCATATTGAGCTTCATTGAGCAGCATGGAGGCCATTATCACTACTACGTTCAGAGAATGACAATGCCTTATACAGTGCCTCTCCCCCATTTTGTGTCAACATCCACGATCAGAAGTAGTCTCCAATACACTTAATGCATCAATCTGTTCCAATGTTTCTTTTTACTATGTTACAGTGCCCTCTTGTGCCAAAGTAATTATGACTCCAGAGGAGGAGCTGCCTTTAACATCCCCAAACGTTGCAATAAACCTTTATAAACTGCTGGTTAGGCCCCAGGAGATTGCAGAAGTGAAGATCTTGGAGAGGGTCCAGAAGAAATTTACTTGGAATGGTGCGGCTGATGAGGAATTTGCTTGTGTTGAGAGACTAGGGAAGCTTGGATTGTTCTCGACAAGGTAAGAAAGGTCTGAGGAGTTTTGGTGGAGGTGATCACAATTATGTAAGGGTTTAATGGCAGGATAAGGGGAAACTGTCTCCACTGGCAGGAGGATCAATAATCAAATTTAAGATAATTGACAAAAAAAAGCTCATTGGGGATTGAGGAGAGTTTGTTTCATGGAGTTATTATGATCTTGAATATATTTTTGAAAGCTGATTTGATAGCAATTTTCTGAATGGACTGTACATATTCTCGAAAGAGGGAAACGCGGAGAAAGAGCCTGAGAAAGGGCCTAACTGGGTCGATCTGTCAAATTATTTATTTGCATAATCACAGGGCCAGGCAATAGCCTTGTGAATGGTGATCTGGAGTTCTTTAAACACACCTTCAAAGTTAGAGGACACACATTCCTTGACAGTGTGAGTTATTGATTGGCCTGCACCATGATTTTAAAGAGCCCACAGTTACTATGGAAGATCAAAGGCGTGCGGACAGGCAGTGGGGCCTGCAATGAGTAAGTAGTTTCTGGTGGGTGTTTTCTTCTGACAATCCTCCTTCTATAGGTCCTTAGCTGTTGCTCCTCGGCGTGGTAGGAATGGTGTGGAGGGGCGGAAGTACTGTTCGCGACTGGGAGCTAGGGGAGGTGAGTTGCTTGAGAATACCTGTGATGATGCACATTATTGACTTCAATTGCAAAGTTTGATGCGGGTAGATTTGTACCATGCTGGGGTACAGTATTCTACAGGTGTGATATGTTATGAGGCTATGGGTTTCCTTCGGGTGCTCCGGTTTCCCCCCACAAGACGTGCTTGTTAGGTGAATTGGACATTCTGAACTCTCCCTCTGTGTACCCAAACAGGCGGTGGTGTGTAGCGACAAGGGGATTTTCACAGTAACTTCATTACAGTGTTAATGTAAGCCTACTTGCGATACTAATAAAGATTATTATTATATATTAAAGTAAGGAGCTGGGTTCTCCAATTTTGCGGCTAAGTGCCGACGCCGGTGTGGGAACCGTGGCAATTTACGACAGAAAAAATGGCGCAACAGCTGCACTGATTCAGCTACTCTAAATGGACTAGCACCTTTGTCGCGTGGAATGCAATTATTTCCGTGGAAAATGGTGCCGGATTCAGCGCCGTCGGCAACGTCACCCGGACTGGCATGCAGTGCCGGAAGAAACTCCATGACCTTCTCAGGGCAGCCAGTGTGAGTAGGCAGCGCTGTGCCCCTGGTACTAACTCCCCCCCCCCCCCCCCAAACACTGGAGGGCCTCTCCAGAGCATCCCAGGCGCCTGAACTGCATCGTCAGGAGGCCGGAGCACCACTCGATCCCGGTCCTCGTTGATGTGTGGCCGTCATTGTAGTGCGTCTCCGCGTCAGTCTGTGACTCCGCATAGGTGTCCTCAGCCATGACCGCAGTGTCACCCTGCCACTCAGTAGCCAACCCCCAAGCTGGGGGGTCACATCTCGAACATGTCAAGAATTGTCGAGCGTACAAGGATGAAGGCATCGATGGCGGCAAACCCCGCTCCTGGAGGGTTCAGACCACATTGAACTGGATGTATTGAGCCGCCTGGGCATACAGGGCCTCTGTGGTGGCATGGATGCACCTGTGTGCCGAGGTCTATGAGATACCGAACAGGTCCCACTTGGCTCCCGGAGGGGCCCCGTGATGTAAAAGGTCAGGGCAACCGTCAACTTTTTTTTTTTTAATTTAGAGTACCCAATAATTTTTTCCAATTAAGGGGCAATTTAGTGTGGCCAATCCACCTATCCTGCACATCTTTTGGGTTGTGGGGGCGAAACCCACGCAGACACGGGGAGAATGTGCAAACTCCACACGGACAGTGACCCAGGGCCGGGATTCGAACCCGGGTCCTCAGCGCCATAGGCAGCAATGCTAACCACTGTGCCACCATGCTGCCCCGGGCAACCGTCAACTTGACGGCCAGCGGAAGCGGGTGTCCTCCTCATACCCCTGCGGTGCCAGGTGTGCATCATCTGGCAGAAATGTTGCACTGTCTCCCTGCTCAGCTGGAGTCTTCAACAGCATGCCAGGTCCAGCAGGCCCTGTCGGTACACACGAGGCCTCATGCAGTGCCTCCTTTGCACCTTCTCGTCCTCCTCGGTCTATTGGCAACTGGCTCTCCATCCTGGGAAGCTACCCCCTGAACTTCTACTACACACTCCACTGCTGCATTCACCTCTGCTGCCCGCTCCGCTGAAGCAGCTTCCTCCTCCTCCTCGAGCAGTTCTTGGTCATATAGCCTCAGGGCATCCCCCAGGACTGCAGCAACTGGCAGGAAACCCACCATTGCTGGTAGAATTCCAATACCCATTGCCTGCAAGGTTTAAGGCAACATGTTAGCATGGTACGTAGCCCCGTGCCCAACTAGGTCCAATGGGCTAAATGGTGCCGCCAGCTGGCACTGCGGGCTTTGCCCCCACATGTCTCCCCCATCTCCACACCCCTGGCCGTCGGTGGCCGGCACCATGGGGGCTGGCCCTGTTGCAGACCCTGATGCTAGGTACCAAGGGCTGGCGCTGCCTTGCCAGCGGTATGCTCCGCGGCCACCACCCAGAGGCTACTGTGGGCGTTGCACTGGCTGAGCTCTGGTGGGTAGCAACCTGGTTTGGGGGGGGTATGTCGGAGGGTTGGGTGCAGGAGTGGGGGGGTCAGGGCACCCAACTATCTGCAGAACCAGGGCCCGAGGTGGGTGGTCAGTGGTGTACGCAGCAAGATGGCTCCCTTGCAGGCCGTGGCAATGGCGGTCCGTGACTGGACACCATCCCAGTCCTGTGGGGGGTTACCCCAACCACTCAGCCTGTTCTCCCGTCCCTCCACTCCCTCAGCCTCGGCAGGGCCCCGCCCACCCCAGCCAGCTCAGCCAATGTCCGGCCCAGCAGCCCACAGTCGTGCCTCTGTGCTCGACTTCCTCTCTCTCCCTCATCAGCCACAACGCCAATTTCACAATTTTTATAAGCACAAGTTAACCATGCCATCGGGAACTCGGCCCATCGGAGGTGGAGAATCATGGAGGCCACGCAGAACACCGGGTCAGCCCTGCTAAAGATACGCAAACGGTTGTGGTAGTAACCACTGCTGTATATATTAGGGTATGTATGGTAAGGCCCTGTACGCCAGATAAGGGGGTAGTCCCTGCCTGCTGGCTCTGCCCAGTAGGCGGAGTATAAATATGTGTGCTCCCCATACAGCAGCCATTTCGCCAACTGCTGTATGAGGTCACACATCTTAGTGTAATAAAGCCTCAATTGTATTCAACTCTTGTCTTTGTGCAATTGATCGTGCATCAACAGTGTTTACTGTACTTGCATCCTGGACCACATTTACGCCGGTGTTGAGGTCACAGAGAATTGCGATTTGGCGTCAAATTGGTGCCCGCCGCGACTTTGTCGCCGGAACCTATTCTCCGCCGTTTCGCTATTTCACCGACAGCCAACGGAGATTTCCGCCCATTGTATATTGAACTGAGCCAGAGCAAGCTGCTTAAAACGCAAGGCCACTTTCCAAGGTGAAAGTAAGAAACCGAAAAATTACCCTCAGGGAAATATGAAGAGTGGGACATTTCCTCCAGCCAGATACCCATTGAAACATGTAGCTGTCTAAGTAAGAGACATTAGAAGTACAATGTAATGAATATTGAAACAGTGACTGCCACTGAGGGACCCACCCAAAATCTCTTGGAAACACACAGGCCACATTTCTGTTTCACCCCGCCGGCGGGATGCTCCATTACGCCAGCCAGTCTATAAGGTTTCCCATTGTGGGGCAGCCCCACGCTGTCGGGAAACCCTGGGCTGAGGGCAAATGGAGCATCCCGCCGGCGGAGAATCCAGCCCACAATGTGTGAAGTATTGGAAGGGAAGGCTACGAGATTATGGGCGGGATTCAGTGACCCCATTGCACCCCACACTAACCTGGGTGCAACGGGTGAAACGCAGGTGAGCCCAAAATTGGGCTCCATGCCAAACGCCAGCATGATCTGAAACTTGCCCTCGCTAATGGAAATGTTTCTAAGCGTGGTAGCAAACGGAAATTGCCAGGAACTTCCCGACTGTCGACCCAGCGTGACCGCTACTGGCATCCAATGGCAATTAGGGCCAATGGTGCCCATGGATTTCCCGTCTGAAATGACTGTTGCGGCGTCGTGAAATCCCCAGGAGTGGGTGCATTTCTGCCACAACAGAGAATCCCGCCAGCAGAGAATCCAGCCCTTAGTCTCAAAAATGCAGAATCCCACTCCACATGTTTTTCTAATTCTCAGCTACCTGATAACCCTCCCCTGCAGTTTCTCACAAACGAATTAAACTCTGTTTCTCTTATGATATAGGTGCTGACTGCCTATCTCAGTGACTTCCACCCACATTCAACTAACGTAGATGAGGTAGACCCTATGTGAGTTTTGTTTCTAGCTCTGAAACCATTTTGTTATTTTGGCCCCTGAGCCACCAGTTCTGGTGGATGTAGTGATATGCATCACTGTAAATACACAAGGGGTTAATGTAAGTACAAGTAGACTAGCTAGACACTAGAGGGAGCACCAGAGACATGACACACAGACACTCAACCAATAAGTCAGTAAGATAGGACACGACCAATGGGCATTCACGAAATACACAGAGGTGACACTACCACAGTGGGGCATTACACCAGCCCATATATAAAGGACACAGCACACATGATCTGGCTCTTTCCAGTGGAGACACTCAGTGAGTACAGACACAGGGTTGATTGAACATCACACTCACCATGTGGATTGTAGCAGACTGGTTCGTCAGTCTGAGTAGCTACAGAAGGATTAACAGTAGAGTCGAATCCAAGTAGGAAAATTGTTAATAGTTTAATAAACGTGCTGAAGCTATCTCCACGTCTGAACCTTCCTTTGTCAGAGTGCACGTCAAGGAAGCAGCTTATGCTACATCAAGAGCATAACAAAACATGGTACCAGTGACTGTCTGTATGGAGTTTGCATGTTCTCCCAGTGGCTAGGTGGGTTTCCTCCAGCAGTTTTGGTTTCTTTCCCCCAGTCTAAAGATGTCCAGGTTAGGTGGATTGGCCATGCTAAATTGTTCCTTAGTATCAAAAAAGATTAGGTGGGGTTAGTGAGATGGGGTGAGAGTGTGGGCCTTGGTAGGGTGCTCTTTCAGAGGGTCGGTGCAGACTTGATGGGCTGAATAGCCTCCTTCTGCACTATAGTGATTATTTGATTTCCATGCACCATGTACACCCTTCCAAAACAGTAACATGTACAGGTGACCTAGATTTCTTTTAAACCTTTTCTTGGGGATATGGTTAAGCCAATGCATCAAAGGAAGGGAGAAAGGAATTGCAAGGTCTGCGAGTGGTTGAGGAAAGATTGGTTGAATATGAGTCCTGTTTCTGGTGCTCCCTCTAGTGTCTAGCTAGTCTACGTGTACTTACATTAACCCCTTGTGTATTTACAGTGATGCATATCACCACAGTGGAATGATTAGTTTGGATGCCCTTACTCAGGGGTTAATATTGATCATTGACTGTGGGCTTGTACTAGAATCTCCTTTCATCTGTATTCCAGCTTCGATCTTCTCTGATGATTCGCCGAGTGATAAAGAGTTGCACCAAAGTACGCTTTGATCCAGTTGCTCTGTTTTCTCTGCAGGCTGAAGATGGTTCCCTCCATCTGCTGGGAAAGGAGCTGGATTATCTGCCTCAGCAAAGAGAGTCAAAAGTTCTGCACTGAAGGCCTAATCAAGAGTCCCCAGTATCTGCTTGTTCCCATATGGGAGCAGTTCTAAGAAAATACCTAAACTGGTAGTCCGATCCCTCCCAGGCCATATCATGGTGCGTCTGCTGTCCTTAGCCAGAGATTGGCTAGCCATAGATCTCTATTGGACAGGATTGTTACATTTGTTCCTGCGTCTAAATCAGTCATTTGTCCATTGACTCATGTATCACCATTCCAGAAGGGGGCTGGATTCTCCTATCCCCGACGCCAAAATCGCGTTCGGCAACGGGGTGGAGAATCCCCGATGACGGCAAAATTGAGGGGTGGTGCCGTTTTTGCAATGCTCCGCCCCCTGAAAGCGGCGTACTCACGGAGTACGCTGAACGCTGTATCGAGGGGCGGCACCGTTATCACGATGCTCCGCCCCCTGAAAGCGGCGTACTCACGGGATACGCTGCACGCTGTAACTCAGGACATTGCCTGAGGCCCACCCCGCATTGCTCCATCCCCGACCGGCCGAGTCCCTCACTGGGTGGGACATGTCTGGTCTCACCCTTCGTGAACTCAGCTTTGCGGCTGCGGACTCAGTCCAGAGCTGCCACAGTCGGGTGAGGTCCAATCCGCAGGCAGGGTGGGCTCCATTTGGGGTGAGGGGCACTGTGGGGGGGCGGTCCATGGTGCGCGAGCCATCTTAAGAAGGGGACTATTTTTGCAGTCCGTGCCGCCATGAAGTATGGCACAGCCGCTGCTGGCCGCCGATGTGCACATGCGTGGCCACGGACCCGGCAATGCTCCAGGCTGTATCAGCAGCTAGAGATGGGAGCCCTACGCTGCCTCCCTGCTGTCACCCCCTCCCCTCCCACTCTGGAGCAGGGAATCGGTGATCGTTTTGCACCAGCTTTCCTAGCATGAATCACCACCGTTTCACGCTGGCGTGGGGACTTAGTCTCCCAAATGGAGAATCCAGCCCCCTATCTGGGATCTTTAATCACACCTAGGCACAATGGTTAGGGGCGGCACGATGGCACAGTGATTTGCACTCACAGTCCCTGAGGCCCAGGTTCAATTCCAGCCTTGGATGACTATCTGTGTGGAGTTTGTACATTCTCCTCGTGTCCGCATTGGTTTCCGCAGGGTGCTCCGGCTTCCTCCCACAGCCCAAAGATTTGGCGGTTTGGTGGATTGGCCATTCTAAATTGCCTCTTAGTGTCCAAAGGTTAGACAGGGTTACAGGGATAGGGCAGTGGAGTGGGCCTAGGCAGAGTGCTCTTTCGGAGGGTTGGTGCAGACTCGATGGACCAAATGGCCTCCTTCTGCACTGTAGGAATTCTATGATTCTAAAAATTTTATTGTTCTTCATCTTGTTGTGACTCTTCTGTTTTGCTGATGGCTTATTATGCAAAGATTCGTTGGTAATCCTCTTTATGTTTCGAGGTTTTTGAGCTGCACATTTTTGCGATGTGTTTCAGTATTTTATAGTGGAAGCATTCTGCTCTGCTTGCAGGATACTGTTTGTGTCAGTTTTTTGGTGCTACAGCGCTGACGTAGTTTACCACCATTTTTAATTTTAATTGCATAGTCTTTTTTATCTTTCGTTTTTCAATGTTATTTTTTATAAATGTATTTATTGGGTTTTTGAACAAAATATATTTGCAGTTATGTACACAGGATATGATATACATATATATAGAACAGAAGGGTACACACAAACATATCACAAAAAAAGTAATAATAAGAAATAAATAAAAATTCAATTAAAGTAACTGGTAAGGTATTATGCACCAGCTCAACAGCAGCAAGTCTGTACACTTGGTAAAATTATTTACAACACATAAGTAGGCATCTGTCTGTGTGTGTGTGGGGGGGGGGACAGACTGGGGGAGTAGATATGCATTTGGGTGCCGGAGAAACAGTTACAGAGGGCAATACTCGAATGGCTCTGGTGTTGGTGTTGTCACTTGCTTCTCCTGGACGGATTTCGCTGCCATTGTCTTCTCGCGCTCACCTCCGCTTCAGCCGTTCCTCCCGTCTTCTGCGTGTATTCTCCTTTTTCTCTGTTCCTGTAGAAGCGAAGATTGTTATTGTTTCCCTGCCTCCCCCCCCCCCCCCTCCCCCTCCCCCCCCCCCCCACCTCCCTGGTTCTCCTCTATTGTTTCCTGTCTCTTCCCTCTCCCCCCCTCCTTCCCTGCTTCTGCCCCCTCCCCCCTTCCTGTGGTTTGCCTTTCTTTCCTCTTAGGTTTAGTTGCCCCCCCCCCCCCCCCCCTCCTCCCGGTGTATCTCTCCCTCTCATGTTTTGGCTACTTTCCCCTGATTCTTGGCTACCTGGCTATTCTTCTGCTTGTTCGTTGGCCACAAATAGGTCCCGGAACAATTGGGTGAATGGCTCCCACGTTCTGTGGAAGCAGTTGTCTGACCCTCGGACGGCAAATTTGATTTTCTCCATTTGGAGAGATTCCGAGAGGTTGGACAGCCAGTCTGCAGCTTTGGGTGGTGCTGCTGACCGCCAGCTGAACAGGATTCTGCGGCGGGCGATCAGGGAGGCAAACGCAAGGGCGTCCGCCCTCCTCCCCAGGGATAGATCTGGCTGGTCTGAAACCCCGATGACCGCCACTTTCTGGCATGGTTCCACACTCATCCCTACCACTTTGGGCATTGCCTCGAAGAAGGCTGTCCAGTACCCCGCAAATCTGGGGCAAGACAAGAACATGTGGGCGTGGTTGGCCGGGCCTCCTTGGCACCGTTCACATCTATCCTCCACCTCCGGGTAGAACCTACTCATACGGGTTCTTGTTAAGTGGGCTCTATGTACCACTTTTAGTTGCGTCAGGCTGAGTCTTGTGCAAGTGGACAAGTGAAGGTGGAGTTGACCCTTTGCAGTGCTTCGCTCCAGAGTCCCCACCCTTTGCAATCCCCAGGTTCTCCTCCCATTTCTTTCTTGTTGCGTCCAGTATGGTGTCGGCTCCTTCTACCAGTCGGTCATACATGTCATTATAGTTTCTTTTATCTAGTATGCTTGCGTCCAGTAACTCTTCCAGTAATGTCTGTCGTGGCGGTTGTGGGTACGTCCTTGTCTCCTTTCGTAGGAAGTTTTTGAGTTTCAGGTACCTTAGTTCATCCCCGCTGGCTAGCTGGAATCTCTCTGTCAGTTCGTTCAGTGTTACGATCCTGCCGTCCGTGTATAGGTCCCTGTCAGTGTCCCTCCATCCTGTCCCCAACTTTTGAAGGTGGCGTTAGTCAGTGCTGGTGTGAACCTATGGTTGTTGCAGATGGGAGCTTTGTTGGTTGCCGTAGTTGGTTCCAGGACTGGAGGGTGGCTGTCACCACTGGGCTGCTGGAGTGTTTTTTGGGTAGGGATGGGAGTGCTGCGGTGGCGAGGGCCCGGAGGGAGGTCCCCATGCAGGTGGCCTCTTCCGCGTGCACCCATTCGGCTTCTGGCTCCTTGATCCACCCCCTTATTTGCTCAGCCATTGCCGCCCAGTGGTAGAATTGTAGGTTTGGGAGGGCTAGCCCCCCTGGATTTTGTTTTTTATAGGATCTTCTTCGGGATCCTAGCATTCTTCCCCCCCTCTACCCCCCCCCCTCTCCTCCCCCCCCCCCCTCTCCCCCCTCCCACACGAACGCCATGATTCATTTGTCTAGTGCTTTGAAAAAGGCCTTGGGGATGTAGATCGGAATGGATCTAAACAGGAAGAGGTACCTGGGCAGCACGTTCATTTTGATCGTCTGGACTCTCCCCACGAGGGAGAGTGGGAGTGTGTTCCATCTTTGCAGGTCCTTTTTTACTTCCTCTGTCAGACTGGCGAGGTTCCATTTGTGGATCCCTTGTCTGACAATCTGTATCGCCTTCTCTAAAGACAAATATTTATTGGATTAAATCAGATCAGAAAGGATTTCATCAGATACACCATATACTGTGCTGTCTCATTTCAGTTCAGTCTTAAGATCACCATATAGACCTTCAGTCAACCAATATAAATCATTGATGAAGGTGCCCACAGGCTTTTGGACTATTAAACGTTGCTCTTTCCCAAGCTGTGTTACTCCGTAGGCTCGAGTAACTGTCAAAGAATTTAATGACCTCTTCAAATGTGTCAGATGATTTGTTAATGTCTTGTCTGGCTGTCACATCATCAGCAATAGCACCAGTTGAATGCAACAATGTATTAATTTGCTCAGCCTTTGATTTATTATGTAATCTTGATTTAATTCTGTACCTTATAAATCCCTCCTACACAGCGCCCGGTTCAGTGGCTGGCATGAACCTTTTATCTGCCTATGTTATTCTGGAAATGTAAATTTTGAATCCATTGCTGTTTTCAGCTCAGGAAAGGGTGCCTTAAATTTGTTAAACGTTGCTACAATAAACAAGTTTTCCCGCGCTGATTGGCATTTCTCGTATACCCATCACAATTACTGAGACATTTCAAACCTTCTCAAAATCACAGGGAAAAAGGTCAAAATTATTCTCATGGCCAGTTAGTTAGTTTTGCTGAACTGGAGAATGGAACTTAGGAGCTGATTTTGTCTTGTCCTTTTTTTTCACCATGTAATTGCCACATATTACACCGTGGATCTGGACCACTGCATGTTTCAAGTTGCACACTTAAAAATAAACTGGCTCCCAGTGTTGCCTAGTTACATGTTTAGAAGCTTTTTAAAGCCTTTTAAAAGTTTGTTCACCCTTCTTTAGTTATCACTGCTTTTTTTCTCGTGTTTTGATTGGGATTTTCATCCAGATCCAATGATGGAGTCCTTCTGCAGTTATCTGCTGCTCTTGGTCTTTCTAGATGGTAATATTCGTGGGTTTGGATTACTGCAGTGCATCTTGTAAGTGGTACACACGGCTGCAACTGTTCGTCAGTGGTGGAGGGAGTGAATGTTTCTGGAGGGGTAGCAATCAAGCGGGCTGCTTTGTCCTGGATGGTGTCAAACGTCTTGAGTGATTCTCCCAGGCAAATGGAGAATATTCCATTACACTCCTGACTTGTGGACAGGCTTTGGGGGACCAGGAGGTTAGTTACTCGCTATTGGATTCCTCGTCTTTGTCCTGCTCTGGCAGCCGCATTACTAATATGGCTAGCTCAGTTCAGTTTCTGAGTCTGAATAGCAACTATTTATAGTAGAACATAACTGGATTCAGATATGAGTAATTTTCATTCAGGCTACTTCCAGACTAGTTATGCTACTCCCTTTATATCATCATGTGGGCGGTAGAGTTTCCCCAGTCCACCTTTAACCCTTTCAGTCCTGAACACTCTAATCCTAATAGTGCAACGTGATGAATTCAGTAATTGTTATAGCAATAATTGTGGCAGCTTTCTCTGTTGTATTCTGCTTGGAAATTGTATTACATGTATCAATATAAATGGCTCTTTGGGGGAAAGATGTCTGCCTCTTAATGTGTCTCTTATTGCTTTATGTGCCTTTGACATTATTAAACTTAACTGCTAAATCATTTAATTAATTTTGAAGATTAGTGCTGACTGGTTCAGGCTAAAACTCCTTATTGAAAATTGATTCTGATTGATGTGTCCCTGGTCCTGTGTTTTTGCAGTCAGTAAAAACACAGAGTGAAATCTGCAACAACAGCCAAAAGAGAACGATAACCAATAAGACAAATAATGAAGATGCTTGAAACCTGAAATAAAAACAGAAAATGCTGGAAAAACCTTTAGCTGAATTCGAAAATGTCATTAACTTTGCTTCTAACGTCTCTCACCTTCACTCAGTCTATCTCTGGCACATCCCTACTTGTCCTCGACTTATCAATCTCCATTTTTGGGCTGTCAACAAATGTTCATTATAAACTAACTGACTCCTGCAGATACCTCAGCTACACTTTCTCACACCATGTAAGGATCCAATTTCATTCTCCCAGTTTTTCCATCTCCATCATACCTGTTCTCATGATGCTAACATCTATACCAGTGCTCCTGATATGCCTTCCTTTTTCCATAACTGAAGATGGCCCCAGCAGAACACCCAACCCACATTCTTGTGAATGCCGTCGAGCCGGCAAGTTGTGTGAATGCCATCGAGCAGATGCAGCAATATCGACGTGACATTGCACCCAGCCAAAAACAATACTCTGCAGAGGAAGAGGAGACAGGGCCTGCTGACATGTTGGCAGCAAGAACTCAGGTGGCGGAGCTTTGGAGTAGAAACTGCCAGCCACAGGTCTACCATTGGAGAACTTCCTACCTCCAAATGTCAGTGGTCCAACGCTGGAGAAGACTGCTTTTAACCCAGGAGATGGTGGACCACCTGTGCCAGCTAATGCAAGTGCTGACACATATGGACCAGGCTGTCACCCATTGCCTCTGGCCTGAATGTCTCAGCTACTCTGAACTTTTATGTCCGTGGCACTTTTAACAGCTGCACGGGTGACCTGTGGGGCACCTCCCAGCCTGCTGCACATAAGTGCATAAGGGAGGTCACAGATGTGCTATTTTCAAGGATTCCCCTTCATATTACCTTTGACCAGGAGCAGGATGCCAGGGCTGTGGGCTTTGCCCAATAGCTGGCCTTCCCCAGGTACAGGGGATCATCGACTGCATTCATGAGGCTCTGTGTTCCCCATGGCATCATGGCGTGCCATATATGTACAGCAAGGGATTCCACTCCCTCAATGGGGATGAAGTAGGAACTGTTCTATCCCCGAGCACCCCTTCCGGGGGATCGGAGATGTATAGCCCCCGATAAAAGTTTGCAAAGACCTCGTTAGCCCCATTTAGGTCTGCTAGCATCCCGCCATTTCTGTCCCGTACTTGCGCAATCTATTTTGCAGCTACCTTTTCTCTCCACTGGTGTGCCAGCATGCAGCTGGCCTTGTCACCATGTTTGTAGAAGGCCCTCCATGCCTGGCAGAGCTGGTGGACTGCTTTCTATGTGGTAACCAAGTCAAATTCCATCTGCAGCTTTCTCCTCTCCGCCAGCAGTTCCATGGTTGGGGCCATGGAGTATCGCCGATCCACTTCCAGTATGCAGTCAATCAACCGCTGCTTGACTGCCCTTTCTTTCCTGTCCTTACGAGCCCTATAAACTATGATTTCATCAAACAGTTTTTTTTCTATAAGCAGGTCTCTCTCGCACTGAGATTGAGGGTCCGACATTGCACGACACCATGTATGAAGGTGCGCAGCTGAAAAAGACTCCCCAGCTTCAGTAAATAAACTAATTTTTTACACAGCCTTTTTCCTTTGCTCGTTTTCCAGGAGGTTTTGAGTGCACTGATTGATTGTTTCAATCGCCCGGTAATACTGTCGGCATGTTGGGTGAGAAAAAATTTTCTTTTCTCACCTCCAACTCTCTGAGCGCTCCTGTGGTCACGATCGAGTAAACAAAACTTAACATCCAGAGTGCATTCTATCAGTTAAAGATCAATGCACACCCTTCACAAAGGCTAAAAACCCATTTCCGATGGGCAGATTTACCACACTTCAATCGATGGTGGAGTGGTCTCCTTAAAATAGATCCTTGACTTGAGTTCCAAGTCTGAATTGTTTCTTCTGACTATTTTCACTGGGAATCTTTCCTAGTCATCAGCTTTGTCTCTACTGTTCTATTTTTAGTTGTTCTGCTCTTCTTTACAGTAGAAACAAAAGCAGCGCCAGCCCTAGGGTTGCTGGCGCCCCAGGCAAGCTGAACTTCGGCGCCCTTCAGGGGGGGGTCGGGGGGGGGGGGGGGGGGGGGGCGGGGGGCGGGGGGGGGGGGGTCGGGGGGGGGTCGGGTCGGGGGGGGGGGGAGGTCGGGTCGGGTTGACATTGATCCTGAGCTGCTGCGACCTGTCTGGTAGTGGTACATGAATTTTAGTTGCTGTATCTATGCTCTGGATATATATTAACATTACCTGTCTAATATTTTTCGGTAAAGGAGCACGGACGAATTCAAGCCTCTGAAATTGTAGCTTCTATGCCTGTGGCCATGTGGCCATCCGCCATGTTTGTGCGGAGCGGCCTGGGGGAGGGCGGCCACCGCGCATGCGCTGGTTGGCACCGGCCCAACTGCGCATGCGCGGGACCCGAGTCTTTTACGTGGCGCCGGGTATCGGATGGCGCCCCCTAGCACATGGCGCCCCGGGCGACTGCCCGAGTTGCCGGTACCTTGAGCCGGCCCTGAACAAAAGGTGAAAATGTTCCCACAACGTAGGTTACTTAACCAGTTGTCAGACTTTCTTGGGGAGCTGTTGCTTGCTCAAAATCGAAGGCGAAAGAGAGGGAAAATCTCCCAAGTGCCGCTGATGATGTCACCACATAATCATGTGAAACACTGCAGAGCAATGCATTGGTTTATAATACATAACATTTTACATTTGCCCAAGTTTAAATTTTATTTGCCACTTTTCTGCTTGCTAAAGTAGGGCGTCTGACTCTCCATAATTTCTGAGCTTTCTCTTCCAATTCCTCTGCACTTTCTAGTTTGGGATTATCTTCAACTATAACTACTTGGGAATAAGTTTCTAAATTCAAATCATTGATTTAAATTAGAAACAACAATGGTCCAATGTCACTCCCAGAACACCAACCGACCCAATACCACTTCCCTGCCAGAATTCTCTAAATTAGTTCTCAGCTATAGTATACCCAGCTATAGGTCAGGTGATTTTCTATCCAATCCCAAGTGTCCTGTGAGAGTACCTTTAAGAAATGGATGTTTAATCATTGTATCTTTAAGAAATGGAGCAGCTCATATTACTGAAGTGATGTCAGAGGGTTGGGCGAGCTGAGTCGAGCTCACTTCTGTTTTAGTTTCAGTTTTGAGGAAAAGAGCTTGGGTGTGTCTGTGTTTGCAGTGAGCTGGATTTGCTGTGATCTCTGCCGGGAAAGACTATCTCTGAATCATTTGGGTGATTTCAACTCATAATAGTAATGTCTTTAACCTGATGTATTTCTGTTTAAAAGTGTTAAGTCTTTTGGAGGTTTGAAGGAACATTTTGAGGGATTATTTAGTGTTGTATTATCTTCGGAGTTATCTTTGAAGTAAGGGGTATTAAGGGATCCAATGTTTATTTGAAAAGGTTAAGTTGAATTCATGGAATAAACATTGTTTTGCGTTTAAAAACCCACGTATCCATAATTGTAATACCACACCTGGAGACCAAGCCTTGTGCTTCAAAAGCAACAATACATTAAAAGGAGAGGTTAGTTGAACTCCATGGTACATTTTGGCATTCTGAAATCGCCGCTCCCATAACACAAGGTTTTAATCTCCAACTGAGTTTAATTCATATCTTTTCAGATCATTGTGTCAAAAGCCCAATTTAAATCTCAGTGCGTCACATGGTATGGCTTCACACAGTTCACTTAGAGTCATAGAGTTATAGATGTTTACAGCATGGAAACAGATCCTTTGGCCCAACTTGTCCATGCCGCCCAGTTTCTATCATGCCGCATTTGGCCCATATCCCTCCATACCCACCCTGCCCATGTAACTGTTTTTTAAAGGAAGAAATTGTGCCTGCCTCTACCACTGCCTCTGACAGCTCGTTCCTGATGCTCACCACCCTCTGTAATGAAATTTCCCCTCTGGTCTCTTTTGTATCTCTCCCCTCTCAATTTAAACCTATGCCCTCTAGTTCTAGACTCCTCTAACTTTGGGGAAAGATGTTGACTATCTACCTTATCTGTGCCCCTCATTATTTTATAAACATCTATAAGATCACCCCTAAGCCTCCTATGCTCCTTGGAAAAAAGTCCCAACCTATCCAGCCTCTCCTTATAACTCAGACTATCAAGTCCTGGTAGCATCCTCATAAATCTCTTCCGCACTCTTTCTAGTTTAACAATATCCTTCCTATAATAGGGTGACCAGAACTGAACATAGTGGACGGGATGGGAGAATCGCCGTTCGCACCATTTTTTCCCACGGCGCCAGTCCGACGCCGTTCCACCATTCTCCCAGACAGTGAGATGGGCATCATCGATGTCGGCATCGCGCCTGCCGGAGAATCGCCCGAGGTACTAAGTATGGCGATTCTCCGGGACCCCGCTATTCAGCGGCCCGGATGGGCCGAAGTCCCGACGGCATGACCCCAGGTCATGTCATCAACGTTCACACCTGGTAAATAAATCCGTCAGCCAGTCATGCTGGTTGACGAGGTGGAGGAAGGAGGTGAGTGGCCGGCCTCACTGGAGGCAGCAGGAAGTGGCGTCCACGACCGGTGCTGGGGGGCGGTGGGAGGGTTCTCGGAGAAGGATGCTGCCATTCTGGGGTGGGGGGGAGGGGGGTTGGTAGGAGAAGGATGCCGCCAAGCCCGGGGGGGAGGGGGGGGGGGGAGGAGCAGGGGGTGGAGGAAGGAGGAGGGGGGTGAGGAAAGGAGGAGGGGGTGGGGAAAGGAAGAGGGTGTGGAGAAAGGAGTGGGGAATGGAGGAGGGGGATGGAGGAATAAGGAGGGGGTGGGGAAAATTATGCCGCCATTCTGTGGGGGGGGGGGCGACGGTGGGCAAGGTTACCCCCGCGGGAGTGACATGCCAGCCAGCCTGCCATAGCAGGACGGTGGTGAAGACATGCTTCCAAGTGCAGGTCATGGTGATGGCTGAGGCCAGTGGCACCGCAATGAGGAGGAACGGGGTGAAGTGGGTGGTGGACGGATACTGTGGGCAGGGCGAAGGTTGCATGCGTGTCTGCAGCAAAACCAGGCAGCCGGGGCACCCATGTATCCCATGGGCCCTGGCTGTCGAGATGTCAAAGCGCCATCGTTAAACATGTTGTTGTCTCTCCTTCCTTCCCCCCCCCCCCCTCCCCCCCCCCCCCCCCCCCCCCCCCCACCTTTGTGTAGTGCATTAAGTTTGTGCACCAGCCAGCTATGTTTGCCGCCGTGGCAGGTGTGGCTGCCCTGCAGGTAGCCATTCGGCACCGCCGACGCAGGTGGCTCAGAGCAGCTGCTGGAACGGCGGCTGCAGCAGAGGGACTGGCTGCAGAGGGCCCCGTGCCAGCCGCTCATGCTGCAGGCCCTCCCGCCCGACAGGTGCATGAGGAGGCAGAGGGTGACAATGACCACCGTCGGGCATGCAGAGGACGAGGATTGGATCCTGATGGGGCGCAGGGGGAGGAGCAGGAACAGCTGGTGGTGCCAAGGCACCGGAGGCGAGTGTACCGGGACCGCGTGTTTTTCCAGGACCTTCCGGATACGGCATGCAGGAGGAGACTCCGATTGAGTCGGGAGACTGTGGCACATATATGCCACCTCTTGGCGCACCTGGTAACTCGTGGAATGGGGGGAGGACATGCTATCCCGCTGACCGTCAAGGTCACGGTGGCCATCAATTTCATCGTTACGGAGTCTTTGAAGGCACCGAGCGGGGACCTGTCTGGAATCTCGCAGGCATCAGTGCACCGGTGCATCCGTCCCGTCACCAACGCCCTTTATGCCATTGCCAACAGATACATAAATTTTCTGGAGGACCGCGCACACCAGGCTGACCGGGCTGCGGGATTCACCTCCATGGCCGGGATGCCGATGATCCAGGGGGTGTTTGATGGGCTGCACGTCGGCATGCTTCCACCCTCGGATAACAGGGACGTTTTCCTGAACATGAAGGGGAACTACTTGTTGAGCATTCAGGTGGTCTGCGACCATCGCATGAAGATAATGCACGTGTGCGCCCAATACCCTGGCAGCGTGCATGATGCTTTCATACTGGCTCATTCTTTCATCCCCACTATTTTCGAGGGACAACCCCCCCCCCCCCCCCACCCCCCCCCCCCCCCACCCCCCCCCCCCCCCCACCCCCCCCCGGCTGAGGTGCTGGTTGCTGGGCTTCAGGGGTTACCCGTAGCAGTTGTGGCTGATGACACCTATACGGAGGCCATAGACCAATGCGGAGACCTGCTACAATGAGGCCCATGCAGCAACCAAGGGTGTTGTGGAGAGGTGCTTTGCCTCCTGAAGATGAGAGCCTGGACAGCTCTGGAGGGGCTCTGCAGTACCATCCCGACAGGGTTGGGCGCAAAGTTGTGGTCTGCTGTGTGTTGCACAACAGTGCTCAACAGAGGGTGATGTCCTGGAGGAGGATGCACAGGGGGAGCCCGATGAGGTCGACACCTCTGCACATGAGGAGGAGGAGGAGGAGGATGGGGAGGGGGTGGGGCACAGACACTACCTGGGGGCAGGATATGGCCGGGAGGCTGCACGACAACACCGGCTAGGAGAACGAGCACGCGAGGCGTTGATCGCCACACGTTTCACTAACTAGGGGGAGGGCATCGCTGAGCAAGGCACTTGCACCACGGATCACGCACAACCGCACCACCCAGCATCCCCCCCCCCAATTCCCACACCATTGCATAACCCTACCGTCCACAGCACCACTTTCACAGCAGCTTACACCTGCGGCACATCGTGAATGTTTTAACACGGTTGCTTGTGTCAGCGGGTGTGATCAGTGCCATTTTGAATGATGACAACCCGCTCTGCGATGAGCTGTGAGCTCCGGATCGTAAGACAATGTCTGACTCATGGCCATATCCGAACCCTCCACCTCGGTGGTCCCTGTATGCGTTACGGACAATTCACCACATGGCCATGTGGGGCAGCTGGCATTGGTGTACTGAGGGCGACGGGGTGTTGGAGGGGGTGGGGGGGGGGGTGGGGGGGGGGGGGGAGAAGAAACACACGTCCGGCCTCACCGTTGTATGGAACTTTGACCCCCAGTGTCACTCGGTCCCTCTCACGACGACTCAGGCACCAGACATAGCATGGAGGCAACTAGGTTTGGTGTAACAGTGACTTTAATCGTAACATTCACATACAAATGCCCTAGCCCCTATAACTAAGCTGTGCTCTGCACCCATGCCAACTTACTACGTGTCTAACTTCTGGCCTTATGGGCCCTACCACTACGCCTTGGTGTTTCCCAGACGGTACAGCAGGAGTGGAGACGGACTGCTGAGACTCCTGCCGTGCGACATGGCTCCCCGTCGGGGCGCGTTTCCTGCGGCGTCCCAGTTTGGATGGGCCAGCCTGTTCAGCGGGCGTGCTGGATGGTGTGGTGCCACCCTGCTCTCCCCGCTGCCCACCAGATGCACCAGGGACGCAACGGGG
This sequence comes from Scyliorhinus canicula, assembly GCF_902713615.1. Taxonomy (NCBI): domain Eukaryota; kingdom Metazoa; phylum Chordata; class Chondrichthyes; order Carcharhiniformes; family Scyliorhinidae; genus Scyliorhinus; species Scyliorhinus canicula. The sequence continues at coordinate 48,744,594 of NC_052162.1, forward strand.
GGAGTCCGAGTGTTCCGGGACCTCCCTTGCTGGAGTAACCGGGATGGGCGCCAGAATCTCATCCTCCCTGCAAAACCTCCCACTGGGATTCTGCGACGCCATCTGTGACAGCAGTGCCGCAAACTCGAGGTCCTCATCTGTCCCCAGGTCTGGGGTCTCTGATGCACAATCAATGGACACGAAACGTAGATAAAGTCCGAACGATAGGCTTTAATACACAAGAAGTGGACCCGGCTTGCAGCTGGACGGCGGGGGCTTGTCTGAGACGTCCCTGGACGATCGGATCCTGGCCCTGGGGCAGACAATGAGGCATATATCGTTAGAAACGCGGAGTCGGGTGTGAGGGGGTGGAGGGGGCAGTGTGAGGGGGTGGAGTGTCGGGGGGGTTAGGGAGTGGAGGGGACATTGTGAGGGGTGGAGTGTCGGGGGGGTTAGGGAGTGGAGGGGGCATTGTGAGGGGTGGAGTGTCGGGGGGTTAGGGAGTGGAGGGGGCATTGTGAGGGGTGGAGTGTCAGGGGGGTTAGGAGGTGGAGGGGTATGTGTCACAGGGTGGGTTGAAAGGGGGGGGCTTGGGGGCAGTGGTAGGGGGTGCAGTGTAGGGGGTGAGGTGACGGGCTGAGGGGGTGTAGCCAGGCAGGGGAGTCTCATTTGGTCCTGCGTCTCCGATCTGGCATGGCGCTTCCTCCCGGGTGGCGGCTCCCGCAGCGAGGTCCAGAGCCTCGCAGGTCGTCCCCCTCCGGTTCTTGTAAGCTCACGTTGGTTGTTAGCAGTCTTATCCTGCGGAGGGACGTGGGGGGGGGGGGGGGGGGGGGGGGAACATCAGAGTTAGGCGGTCAGCATCAAGACCCGCAGATGTTGGCAACATTATGACTGAATGGGGGACACTGGGTGGGCACCATGCCATGGCAGCTCTCAAGGGGGGGTGTGTTGTGCATGTGAGTCGGGTACAACATGGTGTCCCCAACCCCCCCCCCCCCCGCGTGGGCGGTGGGGGGGGGGGGGGGGTCCCGCAAGACGTGGTGGGGGGAGGGAAGGGTGTGGTGTGGCCCGTGGGAACCCTCGGAAACCCTCGGGGTACTTACCCTGGCAGACCTTGCACGGTCGCGGAGCTTCTTTCGGCACTGGTCTCCAGAGTAGGGGGTGTGCCTCACAGCGCTAACCGTGGTGCCCACCTCACGCCAGCCACGCTCACAGTGCTGGATGGTTGCCGGTGCCCACGTCTTGGACAGAGGATGGCCCTGCGCTCTTCTACAGCGTCCAGCAGCGTCTCGAGATCACTGTCCCGGAACCTGGGAGCGGCATGGCGGAGCTCAGCCATCTCGATCCTTCGGGTCCTGTGTGCGGATCGCGCACTTTAAATGACCCGGCGCGCCGTCAGTTGGGCGTCGCTCAATGACGCCGCTGCTCTGGTGCCACGCCCACCGCGTTTATCGCCGCCCCACTGCTGGCCCCTTTTCGGGGCCTGAATCGATCGTGCCCGCGGCCGTTTCGTGCCGTCGTAAAACTCGACGGCGTTCACGATGGCGTGGACACTCTGCCTCAATATCGGAGAATCCCGCCCAGTATTCCATGTGTGGTCTTACCAATGTCTTGTACAACTTCAACAAGACGTCCCAACTCCTGTATTCAATATTCTGACCAATAAAACGTAGCATGTTGAATACCTTCTTCACCACCCTGTCCACCTGCGACTCCACCTTCAAGGAACAATGAACCTGTACTCCTAGATGTCTTTGTTCTGTAACTCTCTCCAATTCCCTACCATTAACTGAGTAGGCCCTGCCCTGATTTTATCTACCAAAATGCATCATCTCACATTTATCCAAATTAAACTCCAACTGCCATTCATCGGCCCACTGGCCCAATTGATCAAGATCCTTTTGCAATCTTATATAACCTTCTTCACTATCCGCTATGCCACCAATCTTGGTGACATCTGCAAACTTGTTAGCCATGCCTCCTACATTCTTATCCAAATCATTAACATATGTATAAATAGCAGTGGACCCAGCACCGATACCTGAGGCACATCACCGGTCACAGGCCTCCAGTTTGAAAAAACACCCTCCACAACTACCCTTTGGCTTCGGTGGCCAAGCCAATTTTGTATCCAATTGGCTACCTCACCCTGGATTCCATGAGATTTAACCTTTTGCAACAACCTACCATACGGAACCCTGTTAAAGGCCTTGCTAACGTCCATGTAGACAGCGTTGACTACACTGCCCTCATCTACTTTCTTGGTTACCCCTTCAAAAAAACTCAATCAAATTGATGAGACATGACTTTCCTCTTACAAAACCATGCTGACTATTCCTAATTAGCTCTTGCCGTCTAACTGCCTGTAGGCCCTGTCCCTCAGGATACCTTCTGATAGTTTACCCACTACAGACGTAAGGCTAACTGGTCTGTAGTTCCCAGGCTTATCGCTACAGCCCTTCATAAACAAGGGCACAACATTTGCTACCCTCCAATCTTCAGGCACCTCTCATGTGGCTGTCGATGATTCAAATAACTCAACTAGGGGGCTAGCAATTTCCTCCTTAGCCTCTGATAGAAATCTACTTTTCTTATAGGTACGAAAGTTTAAAGGAAGAATCGAGCTCTCCATCTACAACTATGAGATTTTGTATCGCCCCGGTAAGCTCAAAGAGCCCCCCAATGCCCTAGCCTGAGGTACTTGTGCCAGCGCACAGGTGGACCGACTCCGGACTCTGCACGACAACCTTTGTCACCCGGGAGTCACACGGTTGTACCACTTCATGATGGCCCGCAATTTGCCCTACTCCGTCAAGGAAGTCAGGGCCATCACCAGAGACTGCCAGGTCTGTGCGGAGTGCAAATCGCATTTCTACCAGCCTGACCGTGCGCACCTGGTGAAGGCCTCCCGCCCCTTTGAACACCTCAGCGTGGACTTCAAAGGGCCCCTCCACTTAACCGACCGGAACACGTATTTCCTCAGTGTGGTCGATGAGTACTCCAGATTCCCCTTCGCCATCCCATGTCCCGACATGACGTCTGCCACCATCATCAAAGCCCTCAACACCATCTTCGCTCTGTTTGGCTTCCCTGTCTACATCCACAGTGACAGGGGATCCTCATTCATGAGCGATGAGCTGCGCAGTTTCTGCTGCACAAGGGTATCACTTCGAGCAGGACGACCAGCTATAACCCCCTGGAAAATGGACAGGTGGAGAGGGAGAATGGGACGGTCTGAAGGGTCGTCCAGCTGGCCCTATGGTCCAGTAATCTCCCGGCCTCCCGCTGGCAGGAGGTCCTCCCCGATGCACTGCACTCCATTCGGTCACTCTGATGCACTGTGACTAACGACACACCCCATGAACGTCTCTTTGCCTTCCCCAGGAAGTCCACCTCCGGGGTGTCGCTCCCGACTTGGCTCGCAGCTCCAGGACCTATACTCCTCCGTACGCATGTACGACTCCACAAGGCGGACCCGTTGGTGGAAAATGTGCAGTTACTCCACGCCAACCCCCAGTATGCCTACGTAGCGTACCCCGACAGCTGCCAAGATACTGTCTCTCTCAGGAATCTGGCACCAGCAGGTTCCACACACACACACACCCCCAGCCCGAGGTCACCCTCCCCTCCCCTGGCGCACCCAGCAGCAGCTCCCCCAGGACCATCCGTCCTCCCCCTGCCCACGCCCGAGGATGAAGAGGATCTCGGCATGCTCCCGGAGTCACCAAGGATCCGACCAATGCCAGAATCGCCGCCACTACTGCGTCGTTCCCAATGTCAGATCAAGGCTCCGGACCAGCTAAACCTGTAATTGGTTCTGGACTCAAAATTTTTTTCTCTGTATATTAAACTTGTGCTGTATATCGTTCTCCATCATCCCCGCCGGACTCAATTTTAACAGGGGGTGAATGTGGTAATCACTGCTGTATATATTAGGGCATATATGGTAAGGCCCTGTACTACAGGTACGGGGGTAGTCCCTGCCTTCTGGCTCCGCCCAGTAGGCGGAGTATAAATATGTGTACTCCACGTACAGCTGCCATTTTGCCAGCTGCTGTAGGAGGCCACACATCTTAGTGTAATAAAGCCTCAGTTGTGTTCAACTCTCGTCTTTGTGCAATTGATCGTGCATCAATAAGAGAGATTGTGTTTAGACAATCTAGAAGTTTTCATCTGATAATCCATTCCATTATTCCACATAAATGGAAGACTGCTGCTGCTTGTGCTTTTCCCTCCTTTTTGACTATGAGTAACATGTAACCTTTATTAATCAACTGGTGTATCACTTCTTTCCAGACTCCCGCATAATCATAGTCAATGCTTCACACATTAACCCTTCTCCATAGTGTTAGCTATCTGGAATAAGTACCGTGTGGTTGATAATTTGCAGTCATTAATGCCCCAATAACACCAATGGTAAGACTTCCATTCACTGATAACTGACACTGCTGACTGCTGGTGGGGTGAGTTACCAGGGTAGAGGCACCTGCATTATAATCATAATTATAATCTTTATTAGTGTCACAAGTAGGCTTACATTAACACTGCAATGACGTTACTGTGAGAATCCCCTAGTTGCCACACTCAGGCGCCTTTTTGGGTACACAGAGGGAGAATTCAGAATGTCCAATTCACCTAACAAGCACGTCTTTCAGGACTTGTGGGAGGAAAGTGGAGCTCCCAGATGAAACCCACACAGACACAGGCAGAATGTGAAAACTCTGCACAGTGTGACCCAAGCAAGGAATTGAACCCAGGTCCCTGCCGCTATGAACCAACAATGCTAACCACAGTGCTACCGTGCTGCCCAGGTGTTATATTTATATTAAATACACACTGTTTACTAGTAAACAAATAATGTATAAATCCTAGCTAAAATGGAGGGTAACAAAGGCATCATTAGAAACATTAATTTATTGCCTTATTTATAGGCAGGCCAGATATCCATTACCTATGCAAGTAAATTGATGAGGAATCAGGAAAGAACATTGTTGCTAAAACGACAACTTAAAGAGGTTTCCGAATTCTAGAGGTGTGACACATAAGTGATACATATTTTCTGTCTACTTTTGACTGGACTATTCAGCAATAGCGATTCTCACTGAAGAGGTTACTTGACTTTCTGGCAAGGCAGTGTGTCAAAAAGATTTTCTTACCACATTGACTTATAAATACTTCTGCTTGTGATTTGCTAAAGGAAAGAATGCAAGCTGGGTTCAGAGGGAAAGAGATCTCTGCCGGGTCCTCCTGGCATCCGTTCCCTGTTACATCAGTTGTCTACTGTCGCCTGGGAGATTTATTTTGTGTAATGCTATTAATAGTGTTCCTGGAGGAACTGTTACACAGTGCCCATAAAGGCAGGCTGCCAATGGAGGAATCCTGGATATAATGGAGCTCACTGCTGTTGGGCTGAGTTTCCAGGGTAGAGACACCTACATTGCATGTTATATTTATATTAAATACACACTGTTCGTTATTACACTTGGCTTATCCCGCGCACAATTTTTAAATAATGCCACAAGGTTCACCTACCTCCAATCCTCTGGTACCTCGCCTGCATCTAGTGAGGATTTGAAAATGATTCTGAGATTGTCCATTATTTCCTCCCCGGCTTCCTTTAACAGCCTGGGATACAATCCACCTGGTCCTGGTGGTTTATCCGCCTTCAAGATGTCAATCCCTCCAGTACTTCCTCCCTCATTATGTGGGCAGCACAGTGGCACAGGGTAGCATTGCTGCCTCACAGCTCCAGGTACCCGGGTTCAATTCCGACTTCGGGTGACTGCCTATGTGGAGTTTTGCACTTCCTCCCCGTGTCTGCGTGGATTTCCTCCGGGTGCTCCGGTTTTCTCCCACAGTCCAATGGTGTGCAGGTTAGGTGGATTGCTCCTTAGTGTCCAAAAGGTTAGGTGGGCTTACTGGGTAACGGGGGATAGGGTGGAGGTGTGGACTTATGTAGGGTGCTCTTTCCAAGGGTCGGTGCAGACTCAATGGGCCGATGGCCTCCTTCTGAACTGTAAATTCTATGATTCTATGTTTATTGTATTACAGCAGTATAACAGTATCACGGCACAGAAGGAGGCCATTCCGCCCATCGTATCAGCACCAACTCTCCAAATAAGTATTATGACTTAGTGCCATTGCCCTGCCTTTTCCCCCATACCGCTGCACTTTGTTTCTATTCAAATAATCATCTAATGCCTCATTGGAGGTCTGGATTGAACCTGCCCCACCACACCCAGGCTGTGCACTCCAGGCTCGAACCACTCGCTGCGTGAAAGTTTTGTCATACTCCTCTTTAACAAGACTGTTTGCATCATCTATCGCCTTTGTGAAGACAGAGACAAGGACTCATTGAGAACAAAAATGTTCAGGTTAGGTGGATTGGTCATTAAATTGCCCTTAATGTCCAAAATGGTTAGGTGGGATTGCTGGGTCACGGGGATAGGGTGGAGTTGTGGGCTTAAGTAGGGTGCTCTTTCCAAGGGCCGGTGCAGGCTCGATGGGCCGAATGGCCTCCTTCTGCACTGTAAATCCTATGATCTATGAGCCTTGCCCACATCTTCTGCATCCATGCACAAGTTACCAGGGGCGAGATTCTGTCATCCCGGGGAGAGGCCGGAGAATCGCCGGGACGGGCGCGGATCGTGCGACGCCACCCCGACACCGGTCCACCAATACTCCGGAGAGCGGAGAATAGGTGCCATTGGCGCCGGAGTGGTCAGCGTGGCACCGGTCGGGGAGTGCTCTACACGGCCATCCCAGCGATTCTCCGCCCGGGCTGGGCCGAGCGGCCAAGCAAAAAGGTCCGAGTCCCACCAGTGCCGTTCACACCTGGTCTTACCTGGCGGGACCTCACTGTGAATGCATCCGGGGGTGGCCTGGTGGGGGAGGAGGGGGGCCTCCGCTGTGGCCTGGCCCGCGATCGAGGCCTACCAATCGGCGGGCCAGCCTCTCGGGCTGGAGGCCTCTTTTGTTCCGCTCTGGCCCCTGTAGCCCTACGCCATGTTGTCGGGGCCGGCGCAGGAAGGGAGCCACTGCGCATGCACGCATTGGCGCCGGTCCCACTGTGCATGCGCAGACCCGCGGCGCCCATCTGACGCCGGGGATCGGCAGCTGGAGCGGCATGGGTCGCTCCTGTGCCATGCTGGCCCCCTGTAGGGGGTCAGAATTGCTGCTCCTGAGGCCATATTGAAGCTGTCGAGAAACGCAACGGCGTTTAGTACAGCGTCAACACTTAGCCTCAGGATCAGAGAATCCAGCCCCTTGTACATCTCTGTTAGGCCCTACTCTTTCCTTAGTTATTGACTTGCTCTTTGGGTTTCCTTGGATTTACTTAACAATATTTTTTCATATCCTCTCTTTGCTCTCCTGATTTCCTTTTTTACTTCACTCTTGTATTTTCTGTACTCCTCTCTGCTTTCTAATGTATTAAATGTGTGTGGCTGTCATAGTTTTCTTTTCCAGCTTTATCTTACACTGAGTGTGTGGGCAGCACGGTGGCGCAGTGATTAGCACTGCTGCCTCACGGCGTCGAGGTCTCAGGTTCGATCCCGGCTCTGGGTCACTGTCTGTGACATTCTCCCCGTCTTTGCACATTCTTCCTGTGTTTGCACATTCTCCCCGTGTTTGCGTGGGTTTTGTCCCCACAACCCTAAGATGAGCAGGGTAGGTGGATCGGCCTCACTAAATTGCCCCTTAATTGGAAAAGATGAATTGGGTACTCTAAATTTATTTTTAAAACATCTTACCCTTCACTCTTCCAGGTAAACAGGGGGCTCTGGGTTTGGCAGTAACCCCCTTTTTTCTTTGTGGGGTCATGTTTACACTGTGCCTGCAGAATCTCACTTCCCACTCCCTCCCATTGGTCTGCCACTGATTTCCCATCAAACAGCTTTAACCAGTGCACTTTTGCCAGAAAATGTGTCTTTTCCCAATTTTGAACTTTTCCCTGTTCAGTCTTTATCCATTTCCATAATTATGCTAAACCTAACTATATTATGGCCTCTATCTCCAAAATGACTGCTACTTCATCCACTTGCCCAGCTTCATTTCCGAAGACTAAATCTAGAATCGGGCTCCCTCTCGTTGGGCTTGTTACTTGCTGGCTAAAAAAAGTCCTCTTGAATGTTGAACAATAATTTTCTGCCCTCTGCCCATTAAACTGTCCCATCCTAGTTGGTATTTGGGTAGTTGAAGTCCCCAGCTATTGTTGCCCTCTTGGTTTTGCACTCAGAAATGTTCCTACGTATTTTCTCTTCTATCTCCTTCTCACTAGTTGGAGGTTTAAAGTGCAATCCCAGCAGTGTGTAGTTTTTTATTTCTGAACTCAACCAATGATCCTCATTTAGTGCTTCATTTAGTATATCATCCCTTCTCACAACTGTAATTAATCCTTTAACCAATAATGCTACACCCCCACCTTTTCTAGCCTCCTCTCTATCCTGCCTGTAAACCCTATATCCAGGGCTGTTGAGCTGCCATTTTCTCCCTCTTTGAGCCGAGTTTCCATTATAGCGATATCATGCTGCCTTGGGACTAACTGTGCCCTCAGCTCTCTGCCTTTGCTTGCTGTATTCCTTGTATTTAAATAAATACCTTTTAACATTGGCAAATTCCTGTGCTGTAAACATTTAAACCTTTGCTTCTTCTGTCTTTCAGTCACTCACCCTTTCCCTGAGCTCTGAATTTCTCCTATCTGAATCTGCCCTCAGGTGCTCATCCTCCTACCAATTTAACTTAACCCTTCCCAATAACACTAGCAAATCTCCTTGCAAGGATGTTTGTCCAAGTCATGTTCAAGCTTGTATAGATCATAAATATTGATTTCACCTTCCCCAGAATTGGTCCCCATGTAGCATGTCCTTCTACATGTGTTCAGAGTAGAACGCACCTACGGTGCTCCTTGTAACTCACACAGCTGATTTACTTCTCCTTGAGTACTCGTGGCACCTTTGAGGGGAGACGGTGATGTAGTGGCATTGTCATTGGCCTAGTAATCCAGAGGTCCAAGCTTCAAACACCATTACGGCAACTGGTGAAATTTACATTCAATGAACAAAATCTGGAATGTAAAGCTAGTCGCAGTAATGGTGACCATAAGACTATCACTGATTGTCGTAAAAAATAGTCTCTACAATGCAGCTCAGGGTTGGTGCATTCAATGATATTAATTGGTTAGCCAAGGCCCAAGGACTGTGGAAGATACTTGTGATGTGTTTCATTCATTTTATATTTAAAATTTCCCAAATGCTTGAAAATTTAGAGTTGAAGACTTATTAACAAACCTATTTCACTCTGCGTCTCCTGCCAAAGCAATATGGCCACACAAGATGGCCACTAATACCCATCTGCCCATGAGCACTGGTCCATGCATAGGCAGGAATCCGATGACATCAGTGCAAGGGCCTGCAGCCTGGAACTTAGTGTAGTAGAAGAAGGAGGGAAGGATTTGTAGATGAGAAACTGCAATTCTTTCCTTTTGGGATATTTTACCGCAATCGTGGTGGTGTGTGTTCCTAAACCCTGACTCACCATCCCAGTAAAGCAAGCGGATTACAGGTTGCTGTGAGTTAGTGTTAGGTGAGGTAACGCAGTCTAACAGTCATAGCACCGTACAATCCATCTCCATTGCAGGGATAGTGAGACAGAGTTCAGAAATACTCACCAACATGCACGGCATTGGCTGCAAACACAGCATTCATTTTAACCTAAATTTTAAGTTTATGCCAGTTGCTTTTTTCAAGCTTTATTCCAATCTTCCCGCAAAGTGAAGCACTCCCATTCCTCTCCCATTTCTCCTGTGAACAAATCTGATATGTATATCTCCATGCTTGAAATGTTAGTTTGTCCAAAACCAAAATTTCTATTGGCTTAGTACAGTAAAACCCATACAGCTGTTCAGAATGTGAGCTGAACGACTGGAAATGCTATCCTTTCACTTTCAAGAACAATCATTCAAATATTCAGAGTCACTCCGGCTCTGACTGACAAGCTTGACATAGTGGGTATTGGTAACGAATCTCTAGTTATTGGACTTAGTCCAAAAGTGTTCCCTGTTGAAAAATGCCGTGACTTCTTTAATATTCTGATGGACACTATTAGCCTCTAGCAAAGAACAGCATGCATAGCTAATCTGTATTGACTTGTTTTTATATCTGCTTAATATATGGATCTAAACTCAAAATTATACATTGTGCAGGTACATAGTTACAGGGAGTAATTCATGGTGAAGTACTCTCAGATTTCAGCACCAGTTTTATGTTAGTTCCACAGCCAGCTAGCGAACTGGCCTAATTTGGCTCGGATAGTTGACTCTCCCATCATTACCAGAGAAATTCAGAAATAGCATTATCTCATTGCTGGTCATCAGTTTGCTTCAGAAGGTTGGTTTAATCTCTGCTAAGCCAAGATGGATAGCAGAATTTCCAGTTTTTTTGTACATGTTTGCCCTTAATTGCAGTGCTTACATGAATAGATCTAAAGCAAACAAATTCAAATAATTCCAAAATAAAGTTCAATGCCACCAACAGAAAACAAAGTAACTGGATCGAACATAATTATTAAAATGTAAACGGAAAAAGAGTGCAAATAAATATCACTGTAGTTAGGAACCAGGGAATGAATCTAAACATGTATTGAAATTAGTCTACAAGGCTGCCCAGAAAACGTAACCCAAAATATAATAGAAATATATTGAGCAAACAAACAAACTGCATAGAACTCTGGAGCATTGAAACAAAAATCATCTTAAACGGCATGAGACAGGAATTCGTATTGGAAAGATAGTGGGGGAGATGATGGGCAGGATTTTTGAAGAATGATAGAGTAGGAACTGAGGCAGGTGGTGTGCTAGTTTGCCGGTGCCTTCCCGTCTGGAGCCTTTTTCAGGAAAGCCATATTGAGCACAGAAGAACTTGCTAAGTTAATTGTTAAAGGGTCAGTTAAGGCCATTGATGAGTTAGCCTTCAATGCAAGAACATGGTAGATGTCTGGAGACAAATTCTTGATTGAAGACCGGAGATTTGTGGGAAGAGGCAACCCTCCAGGATCACTTTCATCACCTCAAGCTGAAGATGTTCTCTCCCTTCCTTTCCTGCAAGGTATTCTATTGGCCCTCCAGCTTTGAAAGCCCACCTGCCACCCTTAATTGGATGACGAGTGAACCCTCTGGCCTGTAATTGAGCAATCCTGCAAAGTTCAATCAACCCATGGTCAGGACCTGCAGTGGATGCCAATGTCGGACACAGAATATCCTGCCTAACATGTTAAAATAAATGTGTCACCAAAAAAAGTCTAATTTTGAGGTGATGCAATAGCTGAAAAATGCCTTTAACTGGATTTTTTTTTTTAATTTTCCCTTCAGCCATGCTCCTAGCCCAATCTTGTCACATTTTGCCTTGACCACAGTTGGGCAACTCGACTGAGAAGTGAAAGAAATTGTTTATTTTTAATGAATCATTCATAGGATGCGAGTGTCCATGGCAAGGCCAGCATTTGTTGTTCTCCATAATTGCCCTTGAGATGGTGGTGGTGAGCTGCCTTCTCGGATGCCGCAGTCCTTGTGGTGTAGGTAGATCGACATCGCTCTTAGGGAGGGAGTTCCAGGATTTTGACCGAACAACAAAAAATGAATGGTGATACAGTTCCAGGACAGGATTGTGTGAGGCTTGAGGGGAACTTGCAAGTAATGGTGTTCCGTTCCCATGCATCTGCTGCCCTTAATTTTTCTGGGTGGTAGATGTTGCAAGTTTGGAAGATGCTGTCCTCGGAGTTTGAAAAGGGATTTATTTGCACTGAGTTGTATTGGTTTGGGCCACAATAAGCTTACTGCGAACAACAGTGATACCCTGGACCCGTTACTCAACATCACAAGACAAACTTTAATTTGGTCTCTGAATGAATCATTGTGAGCCCTTTTGATAATCAATGGACAAAAAAAGAAACGTCCTTGATATTTGTGACAGTCAGCCTCACCTCTGGCTCTGAGTAACAGAATAGGCACTACCAATGCCAAACACTGATTATTCATTCATTTTGCATGTTCATTCATTTTGCAGTCTATGTTTGATACTGTTCGCCGAACACAACCTTTTCTCCTCATCATTGCACGCGTAAGATTTCTTCGATAATTGTCTCCAGCCAGGAAGTACAAAATTGGGTCAATACAGCTGTTGACACTGACCAATGGTCTTGTGATTTTATACGTGAAGTTCACAATGTTAAGTGCATAACAGTTCTTCTCGAGCACCCGGAAGGTGTAATACATTGTTCTTGTGATGTGGAATGGTACAAAACACAAAGAAAATACAAACAACACAATGATGATCAATTTAATCGATTTCTTTTTGACATTGGATGAAGATCTGTTGGAGCCAGACACAAGGCTTTTGTTCAACTTTATGGTCATTAAACTGTAACAGACGATAATGACGAGGAAGGGTATAATGAAGAGAATCACCATGATTGCAGAACTGTATAAAACATATTGAGGAAAATCTTCCCTACGGGTTGTGTCGTGACAAAGTATGTCATCACCCCGACTGCTGGTTGTGACAAACAGCAAATTGGGAATGAGGCAGACGATGACTGTTACCCAGACCAGCATGCACACAAACCAGGCCTGCTTCATTCTAATCCACTTGAGTGATCGGAAGGGGAAGCACACACCCATGAACCTGTGCACACTGATGCAGGTAAGAAAAAGGATGCTGGAGTAGAGGTTGGCGTAGAAAATGAAGCGGGTTAACTTACACAGGACCACACCGAATGGCCAATCATTCCGATTGGCATAGTAATATGTGAGGAGTGGCAGAGATAGCACATACAGAAGGTCTGACAGGGCCAAGTTAAACATATAGATTATAGTTGCATTCCATGGTCGCATCTTGCACAGAAACATCCACAGTGCAATGGCATTGAGAACCAGGCCTACCACACATACAGTTCCATAGGATACTGGCAGTAAGATGTATTTGAATTCCTCATTGAAATGGCAGCTGTTACTGTTGTTGCCAGAAGCATTACCATCGTCAGAATTAGTTTCCAGGGGTGCAGACTCACTGTATCCAGAAGTTGAGGACATTGCTACAGTAGGGATCTGATGGTAGCTCAATATTATTCTTGCCGCCATTTGGTACCGTCCAAGATCAGGAACACACCTGGGGGAGAAAAAAACAACAAATATTTCTCAGAGAGCCTAATGAAGAATATCTAAAATCCGACCCTTTCAAGTCGCCCCGCTGTAAAAAAAAAAGCTGTGTTACAGCACACAAGCCTAAAAGGTTATAAAAAGCAATCTTATACCAGACTTGTGATTCTGATCGTTTGTGCAAAAGACATTGGTAGAATCAAAGAATATACATAGAATTTACAGTGCAGAAGGGGCCACCCCCCCCCCCCCCCTCACCTCTCCGGGGCCTCCCCCAAACCGCCCGCAGACACTGCCATTCCGTTCACCATTCCGGGGTCCCCACCCCCAATGCTTTGCGCACCACCCCCCGCACCCCCCCTCACCCCCCGGGTGGGCCTCCCCACGCCATCACCCACCTCTTCCCGCAGCGTCGGTCAGCCAGCACAACTAGCTGACGCTGTTTTATAGCATGTTGGAACGGCATCCGGTTGCGTCGGCAGGACTTCGGCCCATCTGGCCCGAGGAATCGCTGGCCCACTGGAGAATCACCGCTCCGGCCAGTTGCGGCGATTCTGTGTGCAGCCTGGCGCCATTTACGTGTGGCTGTTTTCACAAGGGTGGGAGAATCACGTCCCGGCATCGGGGCGTTTCTCCCACCCGGCAGGGGGTTGGAGAATCCCGCCCAAGGTCTTTTGACAGGATGAATTCTGTGAGTGATCACAGATGAGGTGGTGACTTAGTCACTCAACACCACACAGTCATATTCAATTAATCAGCAGTAGCTTTGTATACTGACAGCAGTCAGTACAAAAACAACAGAATTAGTAACAAATTAGTCTCAAATTCTTTTCAAACATGCATCTCAGTTCTTCTGTGTGGTGCTAACAATTGCACTCAAAGACGAAAGACATGTACAATTGAGGCTTTATTGCTGTGTGATGCTATTCCTCCGGCTGCAACTGTAGAATAGGGTCTGAGTGACTCACACGCATATTTATACACAAGCTCCCTGTGGGCGGAGCTAGCCGGCAGGGGCTTACCGGAGGAACCTGTATTACAGGTACAGCCATACATCCCCCTACTGCAAGTATGCATATCTACAGTAGTTATCACCACAATCTGTTTGTTCTGCTCGAGAGCAGGGCACACACAAGCCTCAACGCATGAGATTCTGCAGCTTTCTACAAGGGGAAAGTAGCAGAAATAGCTTCCATGTGCCTCTCTCATGGATTTTATCTTCATGCTATCACAAGGGCAACAAAGACTAAAAGGACCCCACTCAGCTTTTACATCCTCATGCCCATCAGAGGCAAGTAATTCTCACCAAATGTCAACCAAATGTGTGGAGCCGGCACCCTGCTCATCCTGAATTCAATCACTTCTTATTCAGATGTCGATTCCACATATTGCTGGCATCACAGAAATAATGAGGAGATGCCGGCGTTGGACTGGGGTGAGTACAGCACCGGCCCTAGGGTTGCTGGCGCCCCGGGCAAGCTGAACTTCAGCGCCCTTGGGGGGGGGGGGGGGCGGAGCCGGGGGGCGGAGGGTGGAGCCGGGGGGGGGGGGCCAGGGGGGGGGGGGGCCAAGGGGGGCCCAAGGGGGGGGGCTGAGGGGCAGGGCTGAGGGGCGGGGGGGCGGGGCTGAGGGTGCGGGGGGGGCGGGTCGGGCCGAGGCGGCGGGGGGGGGCGGGTCGGACCGAGGCGGCGGGGGGGGGCGGGTCGGACCGAGGCGGCGGGGGGGGGCAGGCCGGGCCGAGGCGGCGGGGGGGGGCGGGTCGGGCCGAGGCGGCGGGGGGGGCGGGTCGGGCCGAGGCGGCGGGGGGGCGGGCCGAGGCGGCGGGGGGGGCGGGTCGGGCCGAGGCGGCGGGGAGGGGGGCGGGTCGGGCCGAGGCGGCGGCGGGGGGGGCGGGTCGGGCCGAGGCGGCGGGGGGGCGGGTCGGGCCGAGGCGGCGGCGGGGGGGGCGGGTCGGGCCGATGCGGCGGGGGGGCGGGTTGGGCCGAGGCGGCGGGGGGGCGGGTCGGGCCGAGGTGGTGGGCGGGGCCGAGGTGGCGGGCGGGGCCGAGGGGTGGGCGGGGGCAGACGGAGGGGGGGGGCGCCCTGGGGGAGGGCAGCCACTGCGCATGCGCTGGTTGGCACCGGCCCAACTGCGCATGCGCGGGACCTGAGTCTTTGGCACCCCCTAGCACATGGCGCCCCGGGCAACTGCCTGAGTTGCCGGTACCTTGGGCCGGCCCTGGGTGAGTACAGTAAGAAGTCTTACAACACCAGGTTAAAGTCCAACAGGTTTGTTTCAAATCACTAGCTTTCGGAGCACTGCTCCTTCCTCAGGTAAATGAAGAGGTAGTTTCCAGAAACATTTATATAGACAAAGTCAAAGATGCAAGACGATACTTTGAATGCGAGCATTATCAGGTAATTAAGTCTTTTCAGAGTCAGAGAGAGGGGTAACCCCAGGTTAAAGAGATGCGAATTGTCTCCATGCAGGACAGTTGGTAGGATTTCGCAAGCCCAGGCCAGGTTTTGCCAAGGTCCCAGTTGAAACCGTACTCATGTGTGCAGAAATTGGCTATTAGATTCTGCTCGGCGATTCTGCGTATTCACACGTCCTGAAGGCCACCCTGGAGAACGCTTACCCGAAGATCAGAGGCCGAATGCCCTCGACTGCTGAAGTGTTTCCCGACTGAAGGGAACATTCCTGCCTGCCGATTGTCGCACGATGTCCGTTCATCCGTTGGCGCCGCGTCTGCATGGTCTCGACAGTGTACCACGCTTCGGGACATCTTTTCCTGCAGCGTAGGAGGTAGACAATGTTGGCCAAGTCGCATGAGTATGTGCCATGTACCTGGTGGTTGGTGTTCTCACATGTAATGGTGGTACCCATGTCGATGATCTGGCACGTCTTGCAGAAATTGCCATGGCAGGTTGTGTGGTGTTGTGGTCACTTTTCTGAAGGCTGTGTAGTTTGCTGCAAACAATGGTTTGTTTGAGGTTGCGCGGTTGTTTGAAGGGAAGTAATGGGGGGGTGGGGATGACCTTGGCAAGATGTTCATCTTCATCGATGACCTGTTGAAGGCTGAAAAGAAGATGTTGTAGTTTCTCTGCTCTGGGGAAGTACTAGACGACGAAGGGTACTCTTTCGGTTGTGTCCCGTGTTTGTCTTCTGAGGAGGTTGGTGCGTTAGAACTGTTGATCGATGAGTCGAGATCCATATCCCGTTCATACGAGGGCATCTTTCAGCATCTGTTCTAGGGGAAGGGGTCTCTGATAATGCTGTCTGCCTTCCTGAGGCAGCGGGGGGTGTATACAGAATCAATGTAGGGGTGGCAAGCTTGTGTGATGTGCTGGGCTGAGTTGGGCTTTCTTGACTGTTGAATCAACGTGAGTGGACCAGGACAGATTATTGGTGATGGTGACCCCCAGGAACTTAAAGCTATCGACCATCTCCACTTCGGAGCCATTGATGCAGACGGGAGTGTGTGTCATGCTACTCTTCCTGATGTCGATGATCAGGTCCTTGGTTTTTCCGACATTTAGAGAGAGGTTGTTTTCGGTACACCATGCTACAAAGTGATTTATCTCCCTCCTGTAGTCTGATTCTTCGTTGTTTTAGATACGGCCCACCACAGTCATATCATCCGCAAGCTTATAGATTGAGTTGGATTTAAATCTTGCCACACAGAGCACCGAGTGTCGCTCTATGTGGATGACCTATTGTTGTATGTGGCGGACCCGGTGGGTGGAATGCCGGTGGTGATGGGGATTCTCCGGGTATTTGGGGATTTCTCAGGGTATAAGCTTAACTTTGGGAAAAGCGAGCTGTTTGTGGTACACCCGGGCGACCAGGAGGGGGGAATTGGGAGGCTCCCACTGAAAAGGGCGGAGAGGAGCTTCAGGTACTTGGGGGTCCAGGTGGCCAGGAGCTGGGGGGCCTTGCACAAGCTAAACCTCACAAGGCTGGTGGAGCAAATGGAGGAGGAGTTTAAGAGGTGGGACATGCTGCCGCTGTCTTTGGCGGGTAGGGTGCAGTCAGTCAAGATGACGGTGCTCCTGAGGTTTCTGTTCCTGTCCCAGTGCCTCCCCATCCTTATCCCGAAGACCTTTTTCAGGCGGGTTAACAGGAGCATTACGGGGTTTGTGTGGGCACACGGGACTCCAAGGGTGAGACGGGTGTTCTTGGAGTGGGGCAGGGATGGGGGGGGCTGGCGTTGCCCAACCTCTGAAGGTATTATTGGGCTGCCAATGCAGCGATGGTGCATAAGTGGGTAATGGACGGGGAGGGGCCGGCATGGAAGAGGCTGGAGATGGCATCCTGTGTGGGTACTAGCCTGGAAGCGCTGGCAACGGCGCCGCTGCCGCTCCCTCCAACGAGGTATACCACGAGCCCAGTGGTGGCAGCTACCCTCAAGATTTGGGGGCAATGGAGGCGGTACAGGGGGGAGGTGGGGGTCTCGATGGGGTCCCCGATACGGGAGAACCACCGGTTTGTTCCGGGGAGAATTGATGGCGGGTTGGCACAGGGCAGGGGTCAGGAGGCTGGGGGATCTGTTCATAGACGGGAAGTTTGCGAGCCTGGGTGAGCTGGAAGGGACGTTCAGGCTCCCCCCGGGGAACACCTTTAGGTACATGCAAGTAAGGGCGTTTGTCAGGTGGCAGGTGGCGGAGTTCCCCCTGCTGCCGCCGCGTGGGGTCCAGGACAGGGTTCTCTCGGGGGTATGGGTTGGAGAGGGGAGGATCTCAGAAGTGTACCAGGTGATGCAGGAGGTAGACGAGGCCTCGGTGCAGGAGCTGAAAGATAAATGGGAGGAGGAGCTGGGTGAGGAGATTGAGGAGGGGACGTGGGCGGATGCCCTAGAAAGGGTGAACTCCTCCTCTTTGTGTGCGAGGCTTAGCCTCATACAGTTTAAGGTACTGCATAGGGC
The DNA here is from genome assembly GCF_902713615.1 of Scyliorhinus canicula. Taxonomy (NCBI): domain Eukaryota; kingdom Metazoa; phylum Chordata; class Chondrichthyes; order Carcharhiniformes; family Scyliorhinidae; genus Scyliorhinus; species Scyliorhinus canicula. The sequence goes on from NC_052162.1 coordinate 48,762,627, forward strand.
TCATATGACCGGGACAAGGATGAGCCGGTTTTTTGGGACCGAGGACAGGTGTATTAGGTGTTCAGGGAGCCCAGCAAACCATGTCAACATGTTCTGGGCATGCCCAGCGCTGGGGGAATTTTGGAAGGGTGTAGCAAGGACGGTATTGAGGGTGGTAGGATCCAGGGTTAATCCAGGCTGGGGACTCACAATATTTGGGGTTGCAGTGGAGCCAGGAGTGCAGGAGGCGAAAGAGGCCGGTGTTCTGGCCTTTGCATCCCTAGTAGCCCGGCGTAGGATTCTTCTTCAGTGGAAGGATGCGAGGCCCCCAAGCGTGGAGTCCTGGGTCAACGGTATGGTGGGGTTTATTAAATTGGAGAGGGTGAAATTTGCCCTAAGGGGGTCAGTGCAGGGGTCTTTCAGGAGGTGGCAACCATTCTTCGATCTCCTGGTAGAACGGTAAAAACAAAAGGTCAGCAGCAGCAGCAACCCGGGGGGGGGGGGGGGGGGGGGGGTGAGGGGGGTTGTCTCTTTGTTTTTGTTTTCGGTTGAATATCTGTTTTTTGCCAATGACGGGTGTTAATTTATTGTTTCTCTTTTGTATTTACGGCGGGGATGGGTTGGAGAGGGGAGGATCTCAGAAGTGTACCAGGTGATGCAGGAGGTACAGAATTTTCTGTTATTGTTTTCTTTTTTGTGAAAATGTGAAAACTTGAATAAAAATTTTTTTTTTTTTAAAGTCTTGCCACACAGTCATGTGGGCATAGGGAGTACAGCAGAGGACTGAATACACATCCTTGCGGGGCCCCGGTGTTTAGGATTAATACGGGGAAGGTGCTGTTGCTTGTCCTGACAGATTGCGGTCTGTTAGTGAGGAAGTCAAGGATCCAGCTGCACAGGGAGGGTTTATGTCCAAGATTGCAGAGTTTGGTTATTAGCCTTGTCGGGATAATGGTGTTAAAGGCGGAGCTGTAATCGATGAACAGCAGATACATAGGTGTCCTTGTTATCGGGATGTTTGAGTGTTGATTGTAGAACCAGGGACATGGCATCTGCTGTGACCAGTTGCGGTGATAGGCAAACTGCAGTGGATTGAGACCGTCTGGGAGGCTGGCAGTGATCCGTCTCATGACTAGCCACTCAAAGCATTTCGTGATAACAGACATCAGGGCCACTGGTCTGTAGTCATTGAGGCAGGCTACCTTGTTCTTATTTGGTACTGGCATTATGATGGTCTTCTTGAAGGAGTCGGGGACCTCAGAATGGAGAAGTCTCGCCAGTGAGTGTGACCATTTGTGATTACTTATTGTGAGGGGAATTGATTACAAAAGTAGCAAGGTTATGCTTCAGTCAAGGGCATTGGTGAGACATCAGGGCCGGGATTCTCCCTTCCGGGGACTAAGCCCCCACGCCGGCTGGAAAACCGGCGCCAACGACTCTGGCGTCAACGGCCCCCCAAGGTGAGGAATTCTCACCTGTCTGGAGGGCTAGGTGGACGGCGGAGGGGTTGGCGCCGCTCCAGCCGGTGCCGAATGGACGGCGCGGGTCCGCGCATGCGCCATAGGGCTGGCGTGATCACGCGCATGCGCGGAACAGCCAGCGTAGTTTCGCGTATGCGCAGACCAGCCGGCGTGTTTTGGCGCATGCACGGGGTTTCTCTTCTCCACTTGGAAAGAGCATCTATGCTCCACCCCATCCCTGTAACCCAGTAACCCCACTTAACCTTTTGGACACTAAGGAGCAATTTTAACATGGCCACTCCACCTAACCTGCACTTCTTTGGACTGTGGGAGGAAACCGGAGCACCCGGAGGAAACCCACACAGACAAGGAGAGAATGTGCAAACTGCACACAGGCAGTCACTGAGGCCAGAATTGAACCAGGGTCCCTGGATCTGTGAGGCAGCAGTGCTAACCACCGTGCCGCCCTTTTTTAACAGGGTTATGGGGTTGAGGATGCAATCAGATCAGCAATTATCTTATTGAATGGAAGAGCAGACTCAAGGGGCCGAGTGGCCTACTCCTGCACCCAATTTGTACGTTTGTATGTTTGTAACTATGCAGCAAATAAAAATTAAGCTCATTTGAAAAGTGCAAAATATTCTGGCCCTGGTTAATTCTCAAAATCTACTTTGCAATATTTTATATTAAGAAGGCAAAGGAAACGATGATAGTCTCGACATTGCTGGAAAATTAATAGAGTGTGAATTAAATTACCCTCTGTTAATGCGAAAATCTGCCAACAACCTTTGGCAAGGAAGAGTTACCACATGAATTGCAAATTGCCACAAGATGTTGGCCAATTTGCACTACTCCACTATTAGCTTCACAAAAACAGCAGCTTATCCCTAATCTCCCCATGGTTTTTATGAAGTGGTTGCCCATTAAACATGCCACAGGAAGTTAAGTCTGGTAAATAACAGCAGTTCCTTTTTAATGACATGGTAATTGTTTATGACTGCCAATCAAAAGTTATTGCCCAGAAAGTGAACAAGATTACCATTTTAAACTTAAAAAAGGGCAATTGTGAAGGCATAAAAGCCTCCCCGAACAGGCGCCGGAATGTGGCGACTAGGGGCTTTTCACAGTAACTTAATTTGAAGCCTACTTGTGACAATAAGCGATTTTCATTTCATTTCATTTCATAAAATCACAGGCAGCTAAAGTTAACTGCAAATTAGGCTAAGAGATAGGTCAATAGGGATTTGATGGCAGACATTTAAGAGGATATTTCAGAATGCACAGAATAGATACATTCCAACAAGAAATAAAAATTCCAAAGGGAAGATCCACTCTCCGTAGTTCCCTGAAAAAGTCAAAGACAGTGAGTGCAATTTATTTGCCTGCACGGATCTGCACGGGTAGCGTGAAAGACCAAAATCAAAATTAGCGCCGGGGGTGATTCAGTTTGCTATTCAGCCGGTTCACTCCCAATGGCGAGTTCCTGATCAAACCCAAATATGGTGAACATATCATACATATCATTAACCTTTATTTGCATCAATTTTGATCCCGTTATCAAGATTTAAGTCAAATGCAACGGCCTTACGGGAAGTAACCGGTTCCCCATCAAGAAATCACATGGGCGTTGGTTAGTATTCTTTTTCTAAAACGTGAAGCTGGCGCAAATGCTGTGTGGGAACTGAGGAGTGAGTAGCCATTTCCATTTTCTGGCATGCAGGTCAAGGAAACTGGAAATTACTTCCCATGTGTTTGGTGGGGGGTGGGGGTGGGGGTGGGGGTGAGGGGAGCCTCAGTGAAGTTGGGGTTAGTCGAGATCCCCTCAGGGAGGTCGGGGTTGGCCGGGGGGGTCCCTCAGGGAGGTCGGGGTTAGTCGAGATCCCCTCAGGGAGGTCGGGGTTGGCCGGGGGGGTCCCTCAGGGAGGTCGGGGGGAGCCCTCAGTGAAGTTGGGGATGGTCGGGTCACCTCAGGGAGGTTGGGGTTAGTCGGGGGGGGGGCACTCAGGGAGGTCGGGGTTGGTCAGGGGGGTCCCTCAGGGAGGTTGGGGTTGTCGGTCCCCTCAGGGAGGTCAGGGTTGGTCGGGCGGGTCCCTCAGGGAGGTTGGGGTTGGTCTGGAGGGCCCCTCAGGGAGGTCAGGGAGGTTGGGATTGGTCTGGGGGGGTCCCTCAGGGAGGTTGGGGTTGGTCGGGGGGGTCCCTCAGGGAGGTTGGAGTTGGTCGGGGGGGCCCCTCAGGGAGGTTGGGGTTGGTCGGGGGGGTCCCTCAGGGAGGTTGGGGTTAGTCGGTCCCCTCAGGGAGGTTGGGGTTGGTCGGGGGGGCCCTCAGGGAGGTTAGGGTTGGTCGGGGGGGTCCCTCAGGGAGGTTGGGGTTGGTCGGTCCCCTCAGGGAGGTTGGGGTTGGTCGGGGGGTCCCTCAGGGAGGTCGGGGTTGGTTGGAGGGTCCCTTCAGGGAGGTTGGGGTTGGTCGGAGGGTCCCCTCAGGGAGGTTGGGGTTGGTCGGGGGGTCCCTCAGGGAGGTCGGGGTTGGCCAGGGGGGGCCCTCAGGGAGGTTGGGGTTGGTCGGGGGGTCCCTCAGGGAGGTTGCAGTTGGTCGGTCCCCTCAGGGAGGTCGGGGTTGGTCGGGTGGGTCCCTCAGGTTGGGGTTGGTCGGGGGGTCCCTCAGGGAGGTCGGGGTTGGTCGGAGGGGTCCCTCAGGGAGGTCGGTGTTGGTCAGGGGGGGACCCCTCAGGTTGGGGTTGGTCAGGGGGTCCCTCAGGCAGGTTGGTGTTGGTCGGTGGGGTCCCTCAGGGAGGTCGGGGTTGTTCGGGGGGTCCCTCAGGGAGGTCGGTGTTGGTCAGGGGGGGACCCCTCAGGTTGGGGTTGGTCGGTCCCCTCAGGGAGGTTGGGGTTAGTGGGGGGGGGGGCACTCAGGGAGGTCGGGGTTGGCCAGGGGTGGCCCTCAGGGAGGTTGGGATTGGTCTGGGGGGGTCCCTCAGGGAGGTTGCGGTTGGTCGGGGGGGGTCCCTCAGGGAGGTTGGAGTTGGTCGGAGGGGCCCGTCAGGGAGGTTGGGGTTGGTCGGGGGGGTCCCTCAGGGAGGTTGGGGTTAGTCGGTCCCCTCAGGGAGGTTGGGGTTGGTCGGGGGGGGCCCCTCAGGGAGGTTGGGGTTGGTCGGGGGGGTCCCTCAGGGAGGTTGGGGTTGGTCGGTCCCCTCAGGGAGGTTGGGGTTGGTCGTGGGGTCCCTCAGGGAGGTCGGGGTTGGTCGGAGGGTCCCTTCAGGGAGGTTGGGGTTGGTCGGAGGGTCCCCTCAGGGAGGTTGGGGTTGGTCGGGGGGTCCCTCAGGGAGGTCGGGGTTGGCCAGGGGGGCCCTCAGGGAGGTTGGGGTTGGTCGGGGGGTCCCTCAGGGACGTTGCAGGTGGTCGGTCCCCTCAGGGAGGTTGGGGTTGGTCGGGGGGGTCCCTCAGGTTGGGGTTGGTCGGGGGGTCCCTCAGGGAGGTCGGGGTTGGTCGGAGGGGTCCCTCAGGGAGGTTGGTGTTGGTCAGGGGGGGACCCCTCAGGTTGGGGTTGGTCGGGGGGTCCCTCAGGCAGGTTGGTGTTGGTCGGAGGGGTCCCTCAGGGAGGTCGGTGTTGGTCAGGGGGGGACCCCTCAGGTTGGGGTTGGTCGGTCCCCTCAGGGAGGTTGGGGTTAGTGGGGGGGGGCACTCAGGGAGGTCGGGGTTGGCCAGGGGTGGCCCTCAGGGAGGTTGGGGTTGGCCAGGGGGGGGGGGCCCTCAGGGAGGTCGGGGTTGGCCAGGGGTGGCCCTCAGGGAGGTTGGGGTTGGCCAGGGGGGGGGGGGCCCTCAGGGAGGTCGGGGTTGGTCGAGGGGGGTCCCTCAGGGAGGTTGGGGTTGGTCGGTCCCCTCATGGAGGTTGGGGTTAGTCAAGGTCCCCTCAGGCAGATCAAGGTTGGTCGAGGGCGTCCCTCAGGGAGGTCGGGGTTGGCCAGGGGGGGCCCTCAGGGAGGTTGGGGTTGGTTGGGGGGGGCCCTCAGGGAGGTTGGGGTTGGTCGGGGGGGTCCCTCAGGGAGGTCGGGGTTGGTCGAGGGGGATCCCTCAGGAATGTTGGGGTTGGTCGGGGGGGGTCCCTCAGGGAGGTCGGGGTTGGTCGAGGGCGTCCCTCAGGGAGGTTGGGGTTGGTCGGGGGGGGGCCCTCAGGGAGGTTGGGGTTGGTCGGGGGGGTCCTTCAGGGAGGTCAGGGTTGGTCGAGGGGGATCCCTCAGGAATGTTGGGGTTGGTCGGGGGGGTCCCTCAGGGAGGTCGGGGTTGGTCGGGGGGTCCCTCAGGGAGGTTGGGGTTGGTTGGGGGGGCCCTCAGGGAGATTGGGGTTGGTCGGGGGGGTCCCTCAGGGAGGTCGGGGTTGGTCAAGGGGGGTCCCTCAGGAAGGTTGGGGTTGGTCGGAGCGTCCCCTCAGGGAGGTTGGGGTTGGTCGGGGGGATCCCTCAGGAAGGTTGGGGTTGGTCAGGGGGTCCCCCAGGGAGGTTGGGGTTGGGCGGGGGGGTCCCTCAGGGAGGTTGGGGTTCGTCGGGGTGGTCCCTCAGGGAGGTTGGGATTGGTCGGGGGGTCCCTCAGGGAGGTCGGGGTTGGCCAGGGGGGGCCCTCAGGGAGGTTGGGGTTGGGCGGGGGGGTCCCTCAGTGAGGTTGGGGTTCGTCGGGGTGGTCCGTCAGGGAGGTTGGGATTGGTCGGGGGGTCCCTCAGGGAGGTCGGGGTTGGCCAGGGGGTCCCTCAGGGAGGTTGGGGTTGGTCTGGAGGGCCCCTCAGGGAGGTCAGGGAGGTTGGGATTGGTCTGGGGGGGTCCCTCAGGGAGGTTGGGGTTGGTCGGGGGGGTCCCTCAGGGAGGTTGGAGTTGGTCGGGGGGGCCCCTCAGGGAGGTTGGGGTTGGTCGGGGGGGTCCCTCAGGGAGGTTGGGGTTAGTCGGTCCCCTCAGGGAGGTTGGGGTTGGTCGGGGGGGCCCCTCAGGGAGGTTAGGGTTGGTCGGGGGGGTCCCTCAGGGAGGTTGGGGTTGGTCGGTCCCCTCAGGGAGGTTGGGGTTGGTCGGGGGGGTCCCTCAGGGAGGTCGGGGTTGGTTGGAGGGTCCCTTCAGGGAGGTTGGGGTTGGTCGGAGGGTCCCCTCAGGGAGGTTGGGGTTGGTCGGGGGGTCCCTCAGGGAGGTCGGGGTTGGCCAGGGGGGGCCCTCAGGGAGGTTGGGGTTGGTCGGGGGGTCCCTCAGGGAGGTTGCAGTTGGTCGGTCCCCTCAGGGAGGTCGGGGTTGGTCGGGTGGGTCCCTCAGGTTGGGGTTGGTCGGGGGGTCCCTCAGGGAGGTCGGGGTTGGTCGGAGGGGTCCCTCAGGGAGGTCGGTGTTGGTCAGGGGGGGACCCCTCAGGTTGGGGTTGGTCAGGGGGTCCCTCAGGCAGGTTGGTGTTGGTCGGAGGGGTCCCTCAGGGAGGTCGGGGTTGTTCGGGGGGTCCCTCAGGGAGGTCGGTGTTGGTCAGGGGGGGACCCCTCAGGTTGGGGTTGGTCGGTCCCCTCAGGGAGGTTGGGGTTAGTGGGGGGGGGGCACTCAGGGAGGTCGGGGTTGGCCAGGGGTGGCCCTCAGGGAGGTTGGGATTGGTCTGGGGGGGTCCCTCAGGGAGGTTGGGGTTGGTCGGGGGGGTCCCTCAGGGAGGTTGGAGTTGGTCGGAGGGGCCCGTCAGGGAGGTTGGGGTTGGTCGGGGGGGGTCCCTCAGGGAGGTTGGGGTTAGTCGGTCCCCTCAGGGAGGTTGGGGTTGGTCGGGGGGGGCCCCTCAGGGAGGTTGGGGTTGGTCGGGGGGGTCCCTCAGGGAGGTTGGGGTTGGTCGGTCCCCTCAGGGAGGTTGGGGTTGGTCGTGGGGTCCCTCAGGGAGGTCGGGGTTGGTCGGAGGGTCCCCTCAGGGAGGTTGGGGTTGGTCGGAGGGTCCCCTCAGGGAGGTTGGGGTTGGTCGGGGGGTCCCTCAGGGAGGTCGGGGTTGGCCAGGGGGGCCCTCAGGGAGGTTGGGGTTGGTCGGGGGGTCCCTCAGGGACGTTGCAGTTGGTCGGTCCCCTCAGGGAGGTTGGGGTTGGTCGGGGGGGTCCCTCAGGTTGGGGTTGGTCGGGGGGTCCCTCAGGGAGGTCGGGGTTGGTCGGAGGGGTCCCTCAGGGAGGTCGGTGTTGGTCAGGGGGGGACCCCTCAGGTTGGGGTTGGTCGGGGGGGTCCCTCAGGCAGGTTGGTGTTGGTCGGAGGGGTCCCTCAGGGAGGTCGGTGTTGGTCAGGGGGGGACCCCTCAGGTTGGGGTTGGTCGGTCCCCTCAGGGAGGTTGGGGTTAGTGGGGGGGGCACTCAGGGAGGTCGGGGTTGGCCAGGGGTGGCCCTCAGGGAGGTTGGGGTTGGCCAGGGGGGGGGGGGGCCCTCAGGGAGGTCGGGGTTGGCCAGGGGTGGCCCTCAGGGAGGTTGGGGTTGGCCAGGGGGGGGGGGCCCTCAGGGAGGTCGGGGTTGGTCGAGGGGGGTCCCTCAGGGAGGTTGGGGTTGGTCGGTCCCCTCATGGAGGTTGGGGTTAGTCAAGGTCCCCTCAGGCAGATCAGGCCCTCAGGGAGGTCGGGGTTGGTCGAGGGGCGTCCCTCAGGGAGGTCGGGGTTGGCCAGGGGGGGCCCTCAGGGAGGTTGGGGTTGGTTGGGGGGGGCCCTCAGGGAGGTTGGGGTTGGTCGGGGGGGTCCCTCAGGGAGGTCGGGGTTGGTCGAGGGGGATCCCTCAGGAATGTTGGGGTTGGTCGGGGGGGGTCCCTCAGGGAGGTCGGGGTTGGTCGAGGGCGTCCCTCAGGGAGGTTGGGGTTGGTCGGGGGGGGCCCTCAGGGAGGTTGGGGTTGGTCGGGGGGGTCCTTCAGGGAGGTCAGGGTTGGTCGAGGGGGATCCCTCAGGAATGTTGGGGTTGGTCGGGGGGGTCCCTCAGGGAGGTCGGGGTTGGTCGGGGGGTCCCTCAGGGAGGTTGGGGTTGGTTGGGGGGGCCCTCAGGGAGGTTGGGGTTGGTCGGGGGGGTCCCTCAGGGAGGTCGGGGTTGGTCAAGGGGGGTCCCTCAGGAAGGTTGGGGTTGGTCGGAGCGTCCCCTCAGGGAGGTTGGGGTTGGTCGGGGGGATCCCTCAGGAAGGTTGGGGTTGGTCAGGGGGTCCCCCAGGGAGGTCGGGGTTGGGCGGGGGGGTCCCTCAGGGAGGTTGGGGTTCGTCGGGGTGGTCCCTCAGGGAGGTTGGGATTGGTCGGGGGGTCCCTCAGGGAGGTCGGGGTTGGCCAGGGGGGGCCCTCAGGGAGGTTGGGGTTGGGCGGGGGGGTCCCTCAGGGAGGTTGGGGTTCGTCGGGGTGGTCCGTCAGGGAGGTTGGGATTGGTCGGGGGGTCCCTCAGGGAGGTCGGGGTTGGCCAGGGGGGCCCTCAGGGAGGTTGGGGTTGGGCGGGGGGGTCCCTGAGGGAGGTTGGGGTTCGTCGGGGTGGTCCCTCAGGGAGGTTGGGATTGGTCGGGGGGTCCCTCAGGGAGGTCGGGGTTGGCCAGGGGGGGCCCTAAGGGAGGTTGCAATTGGTCGGTCCCCTCAGGGAGGTTGGGGTTGGTCGGAGGGGTCCCTCAGGGAGGTCGGGGCTGTTCTGGGGGTCCCTCAGGGAGTCGGTGTTGGTCAGGGGGGGACCCCTCAGGTTGGGGTTGGTCGGTCCCCTCAGGGAGGTTGGGGTTGGTCAAGGTCCCCTCAGGGAGGTTGTGGTTGGTCGGTCCCCTCAGGGAGGTTGTGGTTGGTCGGGGGGCTGCAACGTTACAGGTCGGGCTTTGCCCCTGGGTTGGGACAGGGGTGAGGGGCTTTCAACTGTGAATCCTTCAAGCCATCTTTAAAAATTGTGGATCCCCATAACGGGGCAACGACAGCTGCTGCCTGTCTTTCCGACCAAACACTTCCAGGACAGAGCCCTGCAATAGCTTCAATGCTGAAAGCCAATTTCACCTTCTTTGACTGTGAACAGCCTCTAGCTTCACAGGTGAAAGCTATTGCTAATGGCAAATTAGCCTCGTTAGTTGTGAGAGCACTTTGCAGCTTCAGGTTGTGTTTGTTGCTTGCTCCTGCTGGTGGCTGCAAATGCCTGGAGCTGTTTCCTTCCTTTTCTGTAGCTGGAAAGAAGGAATGTTTTCTAAGATATCTGGGTCCTGGAACACCAGTGTCCAGAAGGAAATGCTGTTTGATGCAAGGTGACACTGTGGGACCTGGTGTGTGACAGTGCCCAAAGTCCCAGAGCGAGCGTGTTTAGCCATGTGTTTCCTGATGCTCTCAGTGCCGAGAAAAACATAGCTATACAATGCGACTTGCGTTGTATAAGGGGTCCCAGCATTGAACACGTGGTCGAGGCAGCAGGTAGCCCCGTCTTGTACATTGGGGAACTCCCCCCAGCCAGAACGCACACATTGTGGCACCGTGGCACAGCTCCGGTGGTCTGCAAGCAATGATGAGGTGGTCACGCGAGATGCTCAGAGAGATCGGGAGTTTGCAGATGGCGCATGTAGAAATTGCTGATACAACTGAAGACCGGGGCTGAACTCTCCCCCTACCCGGCGGGCTGGGCCATACCGGCACCGAGGAGCGGCGTGAACCACTCTGGCGTTGGGCCGCCCGGAAGGTGCGGAGTCCTCGGCACCTTCAGGGGTTAAGGCCGGTGCCGGCAGGGTTGGCACCGCGCCAGTCGGCGCGGAAGGGCTTGGTGCCACGCCAACTGGTGCGGAGGGAAAGAGTTCCCCCATGGCACAGGCCCGCCCGTGGATCGGTGGGCCCGAATCGCGGACCAGGCCACCGTGGGAGCACACCCCCCCCTCCCCCCCCCCCCCCCCCTCCCGAGGACTCCACAAGCCACCCGCTGGTACAGACCTGGTTTGATTTACACCGGCGGGACCGGCCGAAAACAGGCGGCCGCTCGGCCCATCGCGGAGTAGGGAAACGCTGGGGGGGGGAGGGGGGGGGGGCGCTGCCAGCAGCCGCCAACCGGCGCCATTCCCGCCCCCACGAAAACCCTGGCAACAGAGAATTCGGCAGCTGGCGGCGGGGCGGGATTCACGCCGCCCCCCCCCCCAGCGATTCTCTGACCCGGCGGGGGGGGGGGGGGGGGGGGGGGTCAGAGACTGCCGCCCCAGCTGTTGATTGAACCACAGATGCAAGAAGTCTTCTCAATCTTGGAAAATCTGGCCTCGGAGGTATGTGATGACCCGTTATAAGTCCTCGAACGGCTCCACAAATTTACTCCCAAACACCAATGACGAATGGGAGGACATAGATGAAGATGCTGATTACAGTGACGTGGAGATTGCAATAGTAGGCAACTATGACACTGACTCTGTGGACGACCTAATGATTATCTCATTATGCAGCTCCACAGACCACTCACACATTTGCGAGTTTGACCAAGAAGACCCAGTGCCTGGATCAGCTCAGCCAGAAAGCATAGTCATCTCCAGTGGTGAAGAACAAGTCACCGATGCTCCAGCACACCAAGAAGAGGTGAAAGCAACAATCCCAGTTCCATCCTTCGTGCCGGAACTAGAAATTGAGATGATCCAGCATGTCGATAAGGCTGCCAAAATGGGCATGGTCACACCACCCAGAGATGATGCGATACCTAAACCTGTGCAAAAAACTCAACACACAGCGACAGCCAGTGCCATGCCGGAGGCTGCTGCACAAAAATCCAAGAGACACGCAAAATACATCACCGCATCCAAGAAATTAAAAGAAAAAAAGAGGAGAAGATTGGGGAACTACCTCATCCTACCAACCAACCAGCAACGCAAACAGTTGCAAGTAGCAAGCAACATCATGCAAGAAAGCAGAAGAGAAAGCGACTGGTAACATAAGTTTGGCAATCTTAGACAAAGGCTTTTCAAAGGCACAGGGCGAATCAGAAGAGAAGCAAGATGACGGCAAGTAAACCAGTGTCCAACGAGGTGGGCAATAACTCGAAAGAATGAGAGCTGTAAAAAAGAAATGGACACTTTACCAGCTACATATAATGAATGTATAAAGTTTAATGTTTAATGTTACTTCAAAAAAAAATTATCTTAATGTTTTGTGAGGAAGTGGAATGTGGTGATATGCCTATGGGCTACATCTTCACTACGTCCGGCCATCTTCAGAAGATTGAGAGGGTAATAAGACATATACATCAGAATGGTCAGTGCTAAGTCCAAGTTCCAGAGGAGTAGTTGGCAAACTCCATGATTACGTACTCTGTATCAGATTGATCTGAAGCTGATTTAGCACAGTGGGCTAAACAGCTGGCTTGTAATACAGAAGAATGCCAGCAGGGCGGGTTCAATTACCGTACCGGCCTCCCCGAACAGGCTCCAGAATGTGGCGGCTAGGGGCTTTTCACAGTAACTTCATTGAAGCCTAATTGTGACAATAAGCGATTATTAATATTAGATTGCTTACATTACCACACAAGAAACTGCTATCTTACCACACAATAAAAGATCCTGATTTGGACAAGTCGAAGTATCTGGTGAGTTCCTTCGTGAAATACAAAGGACCAAAGACAACACTTCCCATCCATCCACCCATTCTGGCTTTTGATCCCCTTGGTGCATGTCCTCTGGAAGGCTTGCAGCCAGGGCGCCCGGACCGACTTACCGGTGATACTGGCATCACTGTGCCACCCTGTTCTGTCACTATCTTTGAGATGCGCTAGTGTCAGGAGTAGGGGGGGGGTGTTCAGAAGAGCTGGAATCTCACGGTGGCAGGCCACAGGTCGGCCTCCAGCATTTCCTCCCCCATGATGGAGCCTGCAGAATCCTGTGGGTCTTCATGAGATGGAGGGGCAACTGGAATGTGCTCCAGAGCCCTCTGCATCATCAGGTTCCGTGGGTCCTGGCATCTCCCCATTGTCTGCACCATGTTGTCGGCACTCTTAGTGATGCTCCTCAGTGACTGGGCGATGCTCTGCAGTCCCTCGGCAATGTCCACCTGTGTCAGGGACATATCCCTCATCGATTGGGAAATGATGTCGCGGCCCTCAGCCATGGTCGTCAAAGACTGAGACAGGCCTTGGACATCACCACTCAAGAAGCTGATATCATGCTCAGGATTTCCACTGCTTTCATCACCCGAGCAGTGTTGGCCTTTGGTGCCACCATCTCCAGTGCCCGTAGCCTTTGAATTCCTCGAATCCGCCATGCACTCACTGGAATGTCGCTGACAACCTCTCCTGAATGACATAGCTTGTCCTAACATCTGCCTCAGCTTCGGGATAACATTGTCCAGAAGATCGACTGGGATCCAGCTGAGTCCTGCAATCCAGCAGGCCTCCAACTGCTGTCTCTCTTGAATGTTCCTCCCTCCATCTTATGTGGATCAGCAACTGTGTGGTGCTCACCAGATTGTGCCCCAGACGCCTGTCCACTAATGTCGCACACTGAGATATGTGTCTCTGCGCTGGTGGAGGGTGGGGATGATAACTATGACGAGTCAGTGGGGAGGTCTCCTCAAAGTTTTCTCCCGAGGTGGTCTCTTGGGTGGTGGTGAAGTGGAGGGCAATGGATACCCACTTCGAATAACCCCGGATCCGTTCCTCATAGAGGGTGAGGACTCGAATCTCTGGTACTCAGCCCCCTGTCCTGGCCCTTTCTTGCTTATTAAGGGCTATCGTCCCCTGCGGGGACAAAGAGAGTTCATTGTTGTGGTGATATGCCTGTGAATAGTATTGCACATAGTTAGCAATGTGACCTCCAACCAGCTAGTGGCATCGGACATCTGTCATGTGATGTGGGTCACTCACCAGTTGGTAGTAAGGCATGCAAGAGGATAGTCGCACACAGGGTAGTTCCAAGAGAGTTCACAGAACTTAAATAGCAACCTAGTCTGTATAGTATTTTGATTGTTATCTTTCCACATTTTCTTTAATAAATAATCATTTAAGTCACCAAATGTTCTGTGTGCAAAGGCAAGGCCACAGAGCACAATAATTGCGAGCAGCACACTTGATGGGTATGGGGGGGGGGGGGTCTATATTCAGTGCTATGTATGGTCAGCGCACCTGGGCATGAAGGAGTTGTGCTGGTGGGTGCCGGAGGTTCTAAGAAACAAGCATGAGGTTGTGGGGAGGATGTGAGGCGTCAGCCAGTTTATTGTGGGGGGAGAAATGGGGGTTTGGGAATATGAGGGGTGGCAGGTGGAACTGATGCCAGGAGAAAGAGGTGGTAACTTACTGTGGTAATACCACTGTATGTGTGTGCCTCTATTAGGGGATGTACAATAGTACCTGCTATTACGGGTTTGTCGGTAAGCCCCTGCATAGTTTGTCGGCAAGCCCCTGCCGGCTAGCTCCGCCCACAGGAGCAGTATAAATATCCATGAGGTCTCCTGAGCTGCCATTTTACAGCTCCATTTGAGGGAATAACATCTCACGGTAATAAAGCCTCTTTTGTACCGTTTCGTGTTTCTGTGTGCAATTGTTAGCGCATCACTTATCCTTCCAACTCGTAGGAGGTCGTTGGTCTTCTGACATTGGACAACGGTCCTCCCGGCCATGCTTCCTATACTGACAGCCACTGCCACTGCCTCCCAGGCAGAATTGGTGACCCTGCTGCTGGTCCTCCAACTCTCTCGGGGGAACAGGATGCCCCGTCTCACATCAACGGCACCGAAAAGCCTGGCCAGGTCTGCATCCCCAAAGCAAGGAGCAGGTCTCTATGCTGCCATATCTGTGTGTTAACTGAGAGTGAGAAGCTCGTCGGGGCTCATTACCGGCACTAAGTGTTATTCAATACAGGCCACGATCTCGCCAATGCAGCCGTCAAGAAAAACCTCGCCAATCCTGCCCAAAATAACACTTACAACTGTTTTTGTTTAATCGCAACCAGTATAAAACCTCAAGAAAAAAAGCACATAATTATGCAAAGGTGGATGGCAGGTCAGAAGATTAGCCAGACTATAAAAATAGCAAACAATAACTGAAAGATTAATAAGGAGGGAAACATTAGAGTACCAGAGAAAGCTAACCAGAAATATCAAACAGATAGGATGACTTTCTATAGATATTTTTAAAATAAAATAATTTAAAAAGTGGGTATTGGTCCTATGGAAAGTAAGTCTAGAAAATAAATAAGGGAAAATAGGGAGATGGCAAACTAATTGAACAGGTATTTTGCATTGGTCTTCACGATAAGGGATACAAGTAATATCCCAGAAATGGCTGTCCGCAGGAGGTAGAAGGGAGGGAGGATCACGGGACAATTACAATCACAAGGGAAGTGGTGCTGAGCAAATTATTATAGCTGGGGGCTGACAAGCGCCTGAATTCTGATTCAAGGGTCTTACCGAAGTGGCTGATGTGATAGCTGATCCATTGGTTTAAATTTTCCAAAATGCTCAGATTGGGGTAAGGTTCCATTAGACTAGAAATAGTGAATTTATAATAAGAAAAATCTTTATTGTCACAAGTAGACTTACATCAGCACTGCAATGAAGTTACTGTGAAAAGCCCCTAGTTGCCACATTCCGGCGCCTGTTCATAAGAACATAAGAACTAGGAGCAGGAGTAGGCCATCTGGCCCCTCGAGCCTGCTCCACCATTCAATGAGATCATGGCTGATCTTTTGTGGACTCAGCTCCACTTTCCAGCCCGAACACCATAACCCTTAATCCCTTTATTCTTCAAAAAACTATCTATCTTTACCTTAAAAACATGTAATGAAGGAGCCTCAACGGCTTCACTGGGCAAGGAATTCCATAGATTCAACCTACTCAACCTATTCAGTCTACTCAACCTCTCCTCGTAATCCAACTCCTTCAGCTCTGGGATTAACCTAGTGAATCTCCTCTGCGCACACTCCAGTGCCAGTACGTCCTTTCTCAAGTAAGGAGACCAAAACGGAACACAATACTCCAGGTGTGGCCTCACTAACACCTTATACAATTGCAGCATAACCTCCCTACTCTTAAACTCCATCCCTCTAGCAATGAAGGACAACATTCCATTTGCCTTCTTAATCACCTGTTGCACCTGTAAACCAACTTTCTGTGACTCATGCACTAGCACACCCAGGTCTCTCTGCACAGCAGCATGCTTTAATATTTTATCGTTTAAATAATAATTCCGTTTGCTGTTATTCCTACCAAAATGCATAACCCTACATTTGTCAACATTGTTTTCCATCTGCCAGACCCTAGCCCATTCACTTAACCTATCCAAATCCCTCTGCAGACTTCCAGTATCCTCTGCACTTTTCGCTTTACCACTCATCTTAGTGTCATCTGCAAACTTGGACACATTGCCTTTGGTTCCCAAAGCTTGAGGCAGAGGGAGAATTCAGAATATCCAAATTACGTAACAGCACTTCTGTGGGAAGAACTCGGAGGAAACCTACACAGACACAGGGAGAACATGCAGACTCCGCACAGACAGTGACCCAAGCCGGAATCGAACCTGGGACCCTGGTGCTCTGAAGCTAACTACTGTGCTACCTTGCACTCCTTCATTCAATAAGGGAAAGATAGAAAACTGAAAACTACAGGCCCATATGACAGCTTAAGATCTGTCATAGGGAAAATGTTAGAAATTACTATTAAAGGCATTATAGCAGGGCATTTTTGAAAAATTCAAGTTATTCAGGCAAAGTCAACATGGTTTTGTGAGAGATATCGGGTACGATGTAACAGAAAAATTTCTAAGTGTGATACCAAGCTGGCTATCACTGGTGTCTAATGTTAATTAGCGCACTTAATGATGCCCCATTGGCTTCACACCGGAAATGACTTTCCCACAAGCTGATTCTCCTGTATCGTGCTCAGCAACTCTCCGCTAACGAGGGGGAGCAGCTCTTAAACCAATCCCGCAGAGCAAACCCCAGACAGCACGCAACCATACCACTGTATAGGTCAGTCCCACATTTCGGTGATGCTGACCTGGCCCAAATCTTGAATGCAGTGGAGTTCAAATGGGGGGTCAGGGAGTCAGCCACAGGATGGCCATGGCCACCACAGTTGGTGGGGCATAAAGTGACCTTCACCGTATTACCACGGACGGGGCTCTGTCCTGGGGATGTTCCGTGGGACGGACAGGCAGTAGCTAAAGTTGCCCATGGTATGGGTATACATGATCCAGGGGTGGCATGTCAGAACCGCAGGCACTGAGCTCCTCACCTCCCCCTCCCCCAGCCCAGGGACAACACCCCACTGATGGCAGCTGACCCCACACTGACTGGGCCTGTTCCCCGCTGGGGGCTCACACTCACACACACAAACATACACACACAAATCCCACCCCAGGCTGACTGTCCGTTTTCCAAGATAGATATTCACCTCCTTTGATCACCACTGCAGCCATTGTGTCAGCTTCACATTTTTAAATAGGTGTGCTAAAGGGCACCTATGTGACTGCTCGCTGGGTTAAATCACAGGTGATTGTTAAATAGGGGGACCGTCTTGTTAATGGGATGGAGATTGGCCTTAATTGGAGATTATTGTATTTTTGCCGTGCCGCATTGTGTTCCAGATCTCACCAATGTGAGCAGACGGTTAGATCGGAAACCGATCAGTGCCTGGCGTGGTTCCCGATTTCGGAGTCTCCCACGGTCTAACCAGCTCACTAGGATTCGCACCCAACGCAATGCGGCCATTAGATCATGGCCTCATGTTTAAACAATGTATTTGATTTCCTTAAAGTAGGAACGTGTGCTGTGGTTAAAGGGGAACCTGTGGATGTACTGTACTTAGATTTCCAGGAGGCATTTGATAAGGTGCCACATTGAAGGTTATTGTAAAAAATAAAATCTCATTCTGTAGGAAGTAACATATTAGTTAGCTAACATGAAACAGAGTCGGCGTAAATGTACCATTTTCTGGGTGACAAGATGTAGTAAGTGATGTGCCACATGCTGGGGCCTCAACTTTTAGCCAGTTATAAATTACTTGGATGAAGGGACCAAAGGAATAATTGCTGAATTTGCTGATAGCACAAAGATAGGTAAGAAAGTAAGTTGTGAAGCGGAGAAAAGGAGGCTGCAAAGTGATATAGATCGATGAAGTGTGTGGGCAAAGTTGCGGCAAATGGAGTATAATGTGTGAAAATGTGAAATTGTATATTTGGCAGGAAAAAAAAAGAAGCATATTATCTAACTGGTGAGAGATGAAAATGAAATGAAAAATGAAATGAAAATCACTTATTGTCACGCGTAGGCTTCAATGAAGTTACTGTGAAGCCCCAAGTCGCCACATTCCGGCGCCTGACCGGGGAGGCTGGTACGGGATTGCAGCACACTGAGATCCAAGGTATCCCAATACATGCATTTCAAAAGGTTAGCATGCATCAAGTAATTAGGAAAGCTAATAGAATGTTATTGTCATTGTGAGGGGAATTGATTACAAAAGTAGCGAGGTTATGCTTCAGTTCAGCAGGGCATTGGTGAGAACACATCTGGAATACTGTGTACAGTATTGGCCTCCTTATTTAAGGAAGGTTATAAATACATTGGAAGCATTTCAGAGAAAACTTACCAGACTAATGTCAGGAATGGGGTGGATTGTCTTATGAGGAAAGGTTGGACAGCATAGGCTTGTATCAGCTGGAGTTTAGAAGAGTAAAAGACAACTTGATTGAAACATATAAAGTCCTGAGAGGTCTTGGCAGGGTGGAAAAATCTCTTGGGAGAATCTAGAATTAGGGCCAGAACTTTCCAGCCATCGTCCAGTCTTGCCGATAGCACAACTCCCGCAGGTTTCCTAGCTGCGAGGGGTGTATTCAATGGGAAACCACATTGACAATGGTAGGACCAAAATTTCCCACCGCTGATTAGTGACAGGCCAACTCCACTGCCATGTGTTTTGCGGCAGGTTGCGTGGAAAATCCTGCCCTAGAAGTCATTATTTAAAAATAAGCGGCCACCCAGTTAAGATAGAATTAGGAGATTTTCTTTCTATTAGAGGGTCATGAGTATTTGGAACTCTCCTCATCAAAATCAGATCAGCCATGATCTTATTCAATGGTGGAGCCAGCTCGAGGAGTTGAATTTCCTAATCCTCCTATGTTTGCAAGCCTAACGGGGTATTCTGCAAGATGCCCTACTCCCAATTCTATTATTTAACTGTATACAGGGAGTATGGTAGCAACGTGAAAGATAGAGGGATGTCCATGTGAGGGTCACAGTGAGTCAGGAATAATATAGAAATCAGAATTAATGTCAAGCTTAGCCTTAAGGGTAGTGTCAGGGTTAATGTTAAGGTTGCAGTGCGTGCCAGTGTTATAATTCACGATTAAACTGGGGAACAAAAATCAGGGTTTGGCCAAGGATCTGTAATATTACATTGGGTATTCAGCTCAAGTGCTATAAATCTCTTGTTTGTAGTAGTTTTTATTGGCATAATCAGGAGGGTAAATAATTATTAAAATATTACAGCTGGCATAAAGCTATGGAAAAAGATTGTTCTCTGAATGTTAATCCAAAGTGACGTAAACAAGACTGTACCAGGGAGCCACCTGTTAACTAAACATCATAAAACATAAAATATACATTACTTATCCGCACCAGTACCTTATGCACTGAGCTGAAAATTTATGATCAAAACCTGCCCAAGGCCTGCAATGTCCAGTGACAATGATCCATCAAGTATGAATTTGCCTCTTTAATGGATTTCTCTCTCAGCAGGATTATGCCTTAGGTTTCAACAGTTAGAAAGAGAACAAGAAGGTGTGGAGTCAGTCATTGGGGGAGGAGGTTGGTGAGATGCAGTTAATCATTGATTGACAGGACTTTCACCTAAGAAATTCGTGGATCAACAGTCCAATTTAATTGAACACAATACACTGTGGCGGAGTTCTTCGATTTTGCAACTAAGTGCCGGCTCGAACGGAGAATCCGCAGGATGTTCATTTGAGGTCAATCGGTGCGAACCCCTCACCAATACCGGTACCAGTGAAGGGCTAGCACTGGCGCCGCATGAACCACCCGTGGATTACACGGAAAATGGCCGAATAATGGCCGGGTCCCGGGCCGCGCATTCACACGGCTCACAACCTGCATTGGTCGCGCCATTCAACATGGCGTCGGCCGTGCGCATAACCTAATCTGCAAAGCCCAGCTGGACAAGGAGCACCCCCTTCCCACACTGTAGTTCAGGACTCCCACTATTGAGGATGCACTCCTTAAGACCAGGACCAGCGTCAGCCTTTTCCCAGGGTGAGGCGCCAGCGCTCCCCCACATTTGAGACCCCCAAACTGCGGGATGGACCCACCAGTACCCGGAGAAACTGCTGGAATGGATGCCAGCAGGGAAGCCCAACAGCCCTCTACACCCCTGATGACTATCCCAGGGGATGTGCACATTTTGTGGAAAACCAGGCAGAGGGTGCCCACCACCTCGATTATATCTCGGCAGGACAGGTGACGTCCATCCAGATGACGGTCTGAATCAATGGGTTCCCCATTAGGTTGGAGCTCAATACCTGGGCCGAGCGCAGTCTCATTAATCATCCGAAGCTTGGTATTGCGGGACACCGACGCACGGCTGGCAATATATATGGATGAGCCCTTGGGAGATTGCGGGCACCTCGGAAATCGCTGTGGATTACAGGCTACAGTCAGCAAACCTACCATTGATTGTAATAAAGGTTCGGGCTCCAGCTTGGTGGGTCAGGATTGGCTGAAGAGCCAAGGCTGATTGGCAGCCAGTGTGGCGCATGTGCCCTGATGGGCCGGGGCATTTCCCAGGCATTTTTCAAGATGGACTAGGTGCTATTTGAGGAGCCTCCGTCAAGGTTTTGTTGGACCCCGAGGCTCAAGCATTTTCAGGCCCGTTCCGTCCTTAGACATTGAAGTCTAAGTAGGATGTAGAGTTGGACCACCTGGAACAATTAGGGATCATCATCTCGGTTTGCAGATTGGGCTGTGCCAGTTGTGCCAGTCATGAAGCCTGACGGCTCCGTCCATCTCTGCAGGGATTATAAAATGACAATAAATCAGGCGTCTCGTTTGGACCATTGTCCGGTGCATAGAACTGAAGAACTAAATGCTCGGCTCAGTGGAGGGCGTACCTTCACCAAGCTCGACATGAGTCACGCTTATCTGCAATTAGTTTTGCATTCAGCTCACGAAGGTACGTGACCATCAATACACACAGGGGTCCCTACGGGTACATCATGTTCACTTTTGGAGTCTCCTCCGCATGTGCCATTTTTTGGCGAGTAATGGAGAATATTCTCCGGGGATTGCCGCAGGTTGCAATTTACCTTGACAACGTGTTGATCACTGGTTCGTCCTGCCGGGAACACAGGAAGAACCTGGAGATCGTACTTAATCAGTTCGAGGCAGTCGGCGTACACCTACGGCATGAAAAGTTTGTATTTCACACAAAATAACTTGAGTTACAGGGTGTCCATAATAATTTGCACCCAGTCTAGGAACAAAGATTCCACACGCGGTCGCCCTCAGCTGACTCCCGTTACCGACCAGCACCAACGCCTACCACATCAAACAAGGTAATTGCAGCCTTGCACTGAATAGACTCCTTGCCAGTGACGGCAGCCCAGTTGAAGGCGTGGACTCAGACAGACTCACTGTTGGCCAGGTTCCACCACATTGTGCTGCACCCTACATTGTGCTCTCCCGGAGGATCCTCACATATTCACCATGAAGGTGGCTGACCTCAGTATGCAGGATGGCATTCTGCTGTGGGGCTCCCGGGTGGTCGTGCTGAGCAAGGTCAGGGAGCAATCCTATAAGACCTCCATAGCGAACACCCGGAATCTCCAAAATGAAGCAGTTGGCCCAAGTTATGTATGGTGGCCTGGAATTGACGCGGATATCGAGACTTTGTCAAAGTAATGTGCCCTGCAACTCCACTCCATCCATGGGAGTGGCTAGGCTGACCATGATCCAATGGTGGATTTCACAGGACCCTTTCAAGGAGCCATGTATCTACTTATCGTGGATGCCCATTCAAAGTGGATGGATGTCCACTGAATGACCACAACGACATCGCAAGTGACTAATGAGCAGCTTCGACAAACTTTCAATGCTCATGGGCTTCCTGAGGTATTAGTGTCAGACAACAGCACATCTTTTACAAGTGTGGAATTCACCGAATTTCCGAAGCAAAGTAGAATCTGCCATGTACGGACTGCACCTTACCACCCGTTATCCAACTGATTGACCGAACGAGCATTGCAGACATTTAAGCAAAAACAGTCCTCCAGTTCCCCGGAGACCCGGCTGGCCCATTTCCTTTTCTATTACTGGACCACGCCATCACCAGATTGGCGTCCCTGGACTTGTTGATGGGTCGTCGGCTGTGCACACGTTTGAGCCTCGACCCGCCAGGCATTGCGGCCGTTGTGCCCAAAGACTTTTATTTATAAAGTATTACTGATTCTGAGTATTCTGAAACATCTTAATCCCAATGAACTTTCCCTCATTGCTTTTGATAGTGAACACATTAGTTAAACGATTAGGAAAGCGGAAAGCAAGATCTCGTTTGCAAACTGAAGGATCAAAGCAGCCTACAAGTTAATCTCAAGGTTAACCAGGTCCCCTTGGTGTTAAATCGTTAATTGCTCAATTGTTAAACTTATCAACCACCAAATTTCTTTCGGCCCCTTTGGAATTTTTTTTTGGATGAACTCCAGGCATCAGGAATGCGTCTAAATGCAATATTGCCCATTTAAGAATGTGCAGACTCAATGAGCCGAATGGCCTCCTTCTGCACTGTATGTTCTATGTACTCAAGATTTAAATTATATTTAAAACACAAAAGCAGATCATTCAGCCCAACTGTTTCTACAAGTGTTTATTGACGACACACATTTTCAATGACTCAATTTCGTCTAACTCTATCAACATATCCTTCTTTCTATTCTCATCACTCTTTCTGGTTTCTCTCAGCTCCAACCCCTTACAGAGTGAAGATTTTTCTCCAGTATTTCTTTCTGCCATATATTTAAATAATTATCAATGCTGAAATGTCTAATTATATACTTGGAGCAGCTAAAAGCAACTAGCACCTTCATTTCCACATCAGAATTATTCAGATTTTATATTGGCTGCTATGTCTCCAGAAGGGCAGAAGACTCCCACGTTCTCAGCTGAGACAATGGAAATACTGGTACAGGAAATAATGGCAGAAGAGGAAGGTAACTTTTTTTGCCAAACACTGAAGAAGTTCTGAAAATAACCGCCAAGTGGCATTGGCAGAAGGTAATCAGGGCAATAATACCAATGTCACCATTTCCATTCCCCCAGACTGTGGCAGTAAATGTTTCATTACCTCAGCAGATCTTAAATTTAAGACAAAATATATGAAACTTCCAAGAATGCCTTCTATTAAGCGTGCCAAACATTTATAACGATGTTACAATGTTGAAGTATGTCCCAGTTAATGTTTGAATGAATGCATGTGCTTTGAATTCATAGATTTCACCAAGAGCTGTTCATTTACTCAGTGCTTTATGTATCTGTGTCTCAAAAGCTTTCTGTGGAATGTAAATCTTTATTATGCGCACCAATCATTAACCCCATTAGGTTTTACTGCAAGTCATCGGAACAAAGGGTAGTTCTCAACACTTGAGCTAATTTTCTAGGAGAGCAGTAGCAAGTGCTGGTCCCTCAACCGTTGACTTATAATAAGACCAAACACAGCAAATCCTGGTGAGAAGGCTTTACACTGCATCAAAGACAAGTATATAAAAAGGCATGGACCATCTGCCTGCTTCCCACTTATTCTATTCTGCCCCACATGAAATGAAAATGACATTAAATGAAAATCGCTTATTGGCACAAGTAGGTTTCAAATGAAGTTACTGTGAAAAGCCCCTAGTCGCCACATTCAGGCGCCTGTTCGGGTAGGCTGGTACGGGAATTGAACCCGCGCTGCTGCCATAGTCTGCTCTAAAAGCCAGCTATTTAATCCTGTGCAGTAAATCTATCATGACTCATTCCAATCTCTCTACTGCAAGTAAAACGAGAACTCAGCTCGTCAGGAAGCTATTATAACCTCTCCGAGATGTTCCTTCAAAAGCCAGCACCTTCTGTTTCCTAGGTTATTCGTCCCAAGCACCAGCTCGGAGATATCTCCAAAAGAGACATTAGACAGTAAGCACGGATGCGGTGCACTGGGTGACTGCACTGACCACATGAGCAGGAGGAGCAGCTGAGGAAAGCCAGAACATCAAATCACATAGATACACTGCTAATGGTTGCCACAGACTTCTAAAGATCAGGGTCGGGATTCTGCGAAAAACGGCGGGGTGGGCAACTCTGCACGGCGCAAACCACTCCTGCTCCGGCCTAGCCCCTGGAGATGCGGAATCCTCCGCACCTTCAGGGGCTAGGCCGGCGCAGGAGTGGTTTGCGCCGCACTGGCCGGCGCAAAAGGGGCTTGGCGCCACGCCAACCGGCGCCGAAGGGCCTCTGCCGGCCGGCGCATGTTGGCGCATGCACGGGAGCACCAGCGTGTGTTGGCGTCATCCCAGCGCATGCGCTGGGGGGTTCATCTCCGCGTCGGCCATCGCAGACTGTTACAGCAGCCAACGCGGAGGAATAGAGTGCCCCCAGGACACAGGCCCACCCGCAGATCGGTCCCGCCGGTAAGTACCTGTTGAAATTTATGCCGGCGGGACCAGCCGAAAACGGGCGGCCACTCGGCCCATCGCGGGCCGGAGAATCGCCAGGGGGGGGAGCCGCTGCCAATGGCCCCCGACCAGCGCGGCGCGATTCCCGCTCCCCCTAAATCCCCATCACCGGAAAATTCGGCAGCCGGCGGGCGGGGTTTATACCGCCCCCCACTCAGTGATTCTCCAACCTGGCGGATGGTCGGAGAATCCCACGCCTGGTACTTCAGAGCATCAGGCCAG
Source organism: Scyliorhinus canicula (assembly GCF_902713615.1). Taxonomy (NCBI): domain Eukaryota; kingdom Metazoa; phylum Chordata; class Chondrichthyes; order Carcharhiniformes; family Scyliorhinidae; genus Scyliorhinus; species Scyliorhinus canicula. The sequence goes on from NC_052162.1 coordinate 48,786,896, forward strand.
GAATCTATGTCAAACTGTATGCTGTATATTCTGTTCATTCTTTCATTAGCTAGGTAAACATCTATTGTCCATCTCTCATTCCTCTTGAGAGGGTAGAGGTAATCTATTCTTGAATCACTGAAGTCTAGGTGGTGTAGCTACTCACAGTGTTGTTAGGAAGTGAACTGCAGGAATTTGACCCAGCGACAGTGAAGGAATGGTGATGTAGTTCCAAGTCAAGATGGCGTGTGACTTTGAGGGAAAGTTTCAAGTGGTGGTGTTCCAATGCATCTCCAGCCCTTGTCCTTCTTGGCAGAAGAGGTTGTGGGTTTGGAAGGTGCTACTGAAGGAACCCTGGTGAGTTGCTGCAGTGCATCGGGTACACACTGTTACCACTGTGCATTGGTGGTGGAGGGATTTAATGTTGAAGGTGGTGAATAGGATGCTGATAAAATGGGTTACTTTGTCCTAGATCAGGGGTGGGCAAACTACGGCCCGCGGGCCGCATGCGGCCCGCCAAAGGTATTTCTGCGGCCCACCAAGTCATTAAAAAAAAAAAAAAATTTTTTTTTTAAAAAAAAATTTTTTTTTTTTTTTTTTTTAAATTTTTTTTTAAAAGTTAATGGGTGGGGGGGCTGTTGGGTTACTTACTGGTATAGGGTGGATACGTTGACTTGAGTAGGGTGATCATTGCTTGGCACAACGTCGAGGGCCGAAGGGCCTGTTCTGTGCTGTACTGTTCTATGTTCTATATGAGGCGCCCAGAATCATAACCGGGTGACGTAATTATTTTACTTAATATACTATGCGGCCCTTTGTGAATTGTGAATTTCTGAATGCGGCCCTTGCATGGAAAAGTTTGCCCACCCCTGTCCTAGATTGTATTGCGCTTCTTGAGTGTGTTGGAACAGTGTTCATTGAGGCAAATGGAGAGTATTCTATCATACTCCTGATATGTAGCTTGTAAATGGTGGACAAATATTGAAGTTTCAGGAGGTGAGTTATTCTCTGCAGAATTCCCACCCTCTGACCGGCTCTTGTAGCCACAGTATTTATAGAGCTGGTCCAGTTTAGTTTCTGACCAATAGATGTTGATAGTGGGGGATTCAGTGAGTTTGATGCCATTGCATGTCAAGGGGACATGGTTGGTTTCTTGCTTTTTGAGGATGGTCATTGACTGGCATATGTTGCCTCAATGTTGTCCATGTTTTGCTGCATATGCACGCAGATTGTTTCAGTTTCTGAGGAGTTGCGAATGATAATGAACATTGTGCAAATCATCAGCAAGCACCCACATTTCTGGTTTTATGGTGGTAATTGCTGAAGCAACTGATAATAATTGGACCTGGGACACTATCCTGAGAAACTCCTGCTGTGATATCCTGGGACTGAGATGATTGTGGTTGCCCGAGGTCAATCGTCAATTCAATTCACTCCACGTGAAAGCAAGAAACAGCTGAAGGTATTGTATACTACAGAGACTATGGGCCCTAACAACATTCCAGCAATAGTACTGAAGATTGGTGCACCAGAATTAGCCATGTCCCTAGCCCAGATTTTCGAGTACAGCTACAATATTGGCATTTACCTGGCAATGTGAAAAGTTTCCCAGGTATGACCTGTACACAAAAAGCAGAACAAATCCAGCCCAGCCACTTACTGCCCTATCAGTCTACTCTCAATCATCAGCAAAGTGATGGAAGGAGTCACCGACAGTGCTGTCAAGCGGCACTTACTCAGCAATAACGAGTTCACAAAGCTCGGTTTGAGTCTTCGTTTGAATTAATTTTTATGGGATTTGGGTGTCACTGGCTTGCCCAGCATTTATTGCCCATCCCTAGTTGCTCATGAGAAGGTGGTAGTGAGCTGCTTTCTTGAACCGCTGCAGAGCCTGAGATGTAGATACACCCACGGTGCTATTAGGGAAAGAATTCCAGGATTTTGACCCAGCGACAGTGAAGGAATGGTGAGTGACTTGGAGGGAAACGTCCAGGCAGTGATGTTCCCAGGTATCTGCTGCCCTTGTAGTTCTAGAAAGTTTAGAAGGTACTCTCTAAGGAACATTGGCGAGTTCCTGCAGTGCATCTTGTAGATGGTTCACACGGCTGCCACTGTGCGTTGGTGGTGAAAGGATTGAAAGTTTATGGCAGGGGGAGCAATCCAGCAGGCTGCTTTGTCCTGGATCATGTTGAGATTCTTAAGTGTAGTTGGGGCGGCACTCATCCAGGCAAAGGGAGAATATTCTCTCACACTCCTGACTTGTGCCTTATAGGTGGTGTACAGGTTTTGGCGACTCATAAGGTGAGTTACTCGTTGCAGAATTCCTATCCTTTGGCCTGCTCTTGTAGCTTAGTATGTACGTGGTTAGTCTAATTCAGTTTCTCATCAATGGTAATCCTCAGGATGTTGATAGTGGAGCATTCAGTGATGGGGGTGCCACTAAATGTTAAGGGGTGATGATTAGATTGGCTCTTGTTGGAGGTGGTACTTGTGTGGTGTGAATATTACGTGCCACATGTCAGTTTAAGCCTGGTAAAGCTCACCACCACCTTCTCAAGGGCAATTAGAGATGCTGAATTGAAAGGTTATGGTGGACAACTGGTTCAGACATCCAATGTCAAATCTGGTTGGACCATATAAGGCACTATCTGGTCCTGATCTCAACTGTTAAAACTGCTCAGTGGGCCAAACTTCCTCTCCAACTTTGACAGAGAATCATCCAGACCCGAAACATTAGCTCCGTTCTCTCTCCACAGATGCTGTCAGATCTGCTGAGATTGTCCAGTGATTTCTGTTTTTGTTTCAGATTCCAGCATCCGCAGTAATTTGTTTTTGTTTCATTGTTCCTCTTCAGCTCCCTGTCCTTGCCCTGAACTTGCATCTTTCCTTTTCTTTTTCCCCTCATGTCCTCTTCAAGCTCATCTTGGCCATGTAACCCACCTTCTGTTCCCTCAACTGCATTCCCACAAAATTACTGACCACCATCTTCCCTTCCTTATTTCTAAAATCTTTATTGTTATAAGTAGACTTAAATTAACACTGCAATGAAGTCACTGTGAAAAGCCCCTAGTCGCCACTGATCTCCTTGATAGCTGATATTGTAAACAGTTCTTTCCATTTAGGTGTTGTACATCACTCCTTCAAATTTGTAGTCATCACCCCTCTCCACATAAAATCCAACCTTGACCCTAACGCTCTTACAAGCTCCCACCCCATCCCCAATCTCCCATTCCTTTCCAAAGTCCTTGAATATGTTGTCATCTCCAAAATCTATACTCATTTTTGTAAGGGCCACAAAGAACCAAACCGAGTTTGTTGAAACAAAAGTTTACTTAATTTAACGACTATTATGTACAGTTCCATTGTTTCCTATTGGATCTTCTCTCCCTAGCCGATACCTAACTGGCCGGCTCTATATGTGGTACAACGACACATTGTTTAGAGATCTCCCACCCCCTTAATAGGGGAGTTTGTATTCTTCAAAGGTCACAGGGAAGCTAACTGTTCCCATCCACTGGCCACTGGTCACTCATCTTTCCCAGAATGGCATGTTTGAATCCGTCCAATTAGTTTTCTGCCTCAGTGATAGTAACAAAACAGCTCTTATCAAAGTCACAAATGACATGCATTGTGACAGTGAAAAACATAAATTATCCTCTATGTAGGGCAGGATTTTCCTCCCCCTCTGCAGCATGTTTTGCAGCAGAAGAGGGTGCTCGCCAGTGGCACTCCTTGGCAACATACCAAGACTAAATCAGTCTGTTCACATCCTTGGTATCATTTTTGACCCCAAGATGTGCTTCCAACTCCATATTCACACCATCACTAAGACTGCCTATTTCTAACTCCAGAACATCACCTGACTGTGGTACTATCATATATGAAGGTAATGTGAGGGTTAATAGAATATGTACAGACAGCCACCAGAGGAAGCAATCCTAGAAGTACATACGGGATGATGCTGAGCCTTGTGAGACAGAAGGTTGGAGTAGGTGGCAGGAGCAGGAGCTGAGGTAGGAGTACTGAAGATAGTGAGAGAGCAAGAGTAGTTAATGAGTTAGTGAGTTAGATGTTAGATGAGTATAGTTTACAGCAGGGGTGGGCAAACTACGGCCCGCCAAAGGTCTTTATGTGGCCCACCAAGATCAAGTCATTTAAAAAAAAAAATGTTTTTTTTAAGGTTAATGGGGGGGCTGTTGGGTTACTTACTGGTATAGGGTGGATACGTTGACTTGAGTAGGGTGATCATTGCTCGGCACAACATCAAGGGCCGAAGGGCCTGTTCTGTGCTGTACTGTTCTATGTTCTATGTTCTATATGAGGCGCCCAGAATCATAACCGGGTGAAGTAATTATTTTACTTAATATACTATGCGGCCCTTTAAAATTGTGAATTTCTGAATGTGGCCCTTGCACGGAAAAGTTTGCCCACCCCTGGTTTACAGTGTGTTTAATCAACTGTTAGTTCTTAGGGTTAAGTGTTGAATCCAATTGTAGTGTTAAATAAATAGTTCATTAGTTTAAAAGACTCATTGTTCTCTGATCAACACTACACATCATAGCCATCCGGTTAGTGCAAGGCAGAGAACAACACACTGACTTTGACAGTGCGACAACTCATCTGCTGCTAAAACCCTGATTCACGCTTTTGTTGACCATTGTAATGCACTTCTGGCTGGTCATTCTACTCTCCATAAACATGAGGTCATCCCGTTCACCTATCAGTCTGTGCTCGCTGACCTTCATCGGCTTCCTGTGAAGCATGTCTTGATTTTGAAATCCCTCAATGGCATCACCTTTCAACATCTCTGTAATCTCCCCCAGCCCCACAACCCTCCAAGATATCTGTGCTCATTTATTTCTGGTCTCCAGAACATAATGCTCCTCTGAAGGATCTTGAAATGTTTTATTATATTAAAGTCACTATATAAATATAAGTTATCGTTAATGTTGTTATGAATAGCTCCTCTATAGGGTTTGAATGATTGCCAAAGCTACTAATCCAGATTTTTCTTGTTGCTTCCCCCAGCGACTCCAAGTGCCTGGCTCAAATTCAGATTAAAATAGTAGGTGACTTAGGTCCTCACAGCATCAAAAGCGTCAGGGCAACTTCCAGCAAGTGAATTGTGGGATAAATTAAGATGAGTGATGGGCCCTTAAACTGTAGCCATTGACACAGACTGCACAAAATCATCAATCATCAATTCTCCTAACAGTGTTGTGAGGGTGCTCAATAAATGGAACTGGAAAAAATCATTTCAATGTAATTCAATTTAGACACCCTTTAATTATGGTCAGTAAAAATTATCCCGGGCTCAGGTGTATTTTTGTCTTCCATTACATAAATTATTTCTACGTTGCCATGGAAGGAATTATATCAGTTTGCTGACAACACCAAGCTAGGAGACACAGTAAACAGTGAGAAAAATGTATTGATATTAATTGCAATTTTTTTAGCTTCCCAATTCTATTAACTACAACACAAACCTTTGAATCCGATTGAGGTAGATACCTGGAACACGAGCACCAAAGACAATCAGTTCACCATATTCATAAATCTTTCAGAAAAACTGGATATTGCTGTAAGGTGTTAGACATAGTTCGGTAGATCTTAAGGTATTCGTAACCTTAGATAGTTCAACAGTATTTATTAACTACTGGGAATTATCTACAGACGTATAGTAAAGTTCCAAGTGAGGAGCTGTCTTCATACCTATTCCACACATGGGGAGGTGAAACACAGACTGGGTGACCATTTTGCAGAACACCTTTAGTCAGTCCACAAGCATAGCCCTGACCTTCCTGTTACTTGCCATTTTAACTCATCATCTTGCTCTCATACCCACATTACCATCCTTGTCAGGCTGCAATGTTCCAGTGAAGCCCAACACAAACTGGACGAATAGCACCCTCATCTTCTGGTTGGGCACTTTACAGGCTTCTAGACTTAACATTGAGTTTAACAACTTCAGATGAACCTTCTCCTTCATTTCGATCTTTTTTACATAATTCTTTTCCCCCCACAGGACCATCTGTAACTTATTCTTGTGTTTTGCTTCCACATACCACCTCCCCTCATTCTGCTATTAACACATTCTGCTTTCTTACCTTTATTCCACTGTCATTAATCTTTAACACTACCATTAAAACTCCTTTTGTCTTGTGTCCATAACATCTTTGTCATTTCCCTCCAGAGCTCCCACCTACCCTGATCTTATATTTTGTTCCACCTCCTCTGCCCCCTCTTCAACAATGTAAAATCCACCATATTTCCATCACTCTTCAGCTCTGAAGAAGAATCATATGGACATGGTTTCTCTCTCCACAGATTCTGCTAGACAGGCTGAGCTTTTCCAGAATTTTCTATTTTTATTTCAGATTTCCAACATCCACTGCATTTAGCACTTACAAGGTATCCCAGTTTATCCCATGTATTTACATTATCATTACTACCCCAGTTCCCCACCTCAAGACTCTGAGCTCATAGGTTCAGGTGGTCTGGAGACCTTAGAACTCGTCTGTACCCTGTTCTCACTACTGTCAGAGGAGTGGCAGGCTCTGTCTCTGCAGGTAAACTTTGCTGAATTGTGGGTTGTTCTAGATTCTGGGTATCTTTTTATCCTCTTTTCCATTCTTTGGCATTTAATCACTCTTTTTTGATTCCCCAACTGTAGTAATGGATGGTGGTTGGTTTATCCTGCTCTTTATCGGGTGGAAGAAATCTGGGCTCATCTCTATAACGTGTTATCTCTTCTTCCTTTGCGCAGCTCACCAAGATGCATGCTGGGATGGAAGATCACTCTTTCTGTTGTGAGGGTGTGACTTGATACTAAGCTCACCTTTGCATTTGGCAGTGTGATGTGCTGTTGTCGATGGATGGCTGGTACTCAATTACAACATCATTTGTGGTACTGTCATGCTGGCTGGAGATTGCAGCATCTGCTCAGTGTTCTTAGAGTTTATCACTCTAACTGACATCAGAGCCAAATATTGGGGGGGGTTCATCTCCGCACCGGCCATTGCGGACCGGTACACCAGCCGGCGCGGAGCAAGAGAGTGCCCCCATGTCCTTGGGGTCCTTGGGGGGGCTCGGGGGGGGATCTGGCCCCGGGAGCGGGAGGGGGGGTGCCCCCCACGGTGGCCTGGCCCGTGATCGGTGGGCCTGTGCTGTGGGGGTACTTTCCCCCCGCGCCAGCCAGTGTGACAGTCCGCCATGGCCAGCGTGGAGAAGAAACCCCTGTGCTTGCGCTGGGATGACGCCAGCACACGCTAGCGCTCCCGCGCATGCACCAACTCACGCTAGGCAGCGGCGGCCCTTTGGCACCAGTTAGTGCGGCTCCAAGCCCCTTGACGCCAGCTGTCGTGGCGCCAACCCCATCAGCGCCGGCCTAGCCCCTGAAGGTGCGGAGGATTCTGCAGTTTCCAGGCGGCCCGACGCCGGAGTGGTTCACACCACTCCTCGGCGCCAGTACGGCCCACCCCACCGAGTAGGGGAGAAACCCGCCCATAGTTCACGAGACCCCTGGAGTCCTGCTCACAAATTGGTGTTAACTTTTGGAGGCTGATGAGGGTGCTGGTTCCTCCAGGAAGTGCAGACAGAGTCAAGCTTCAGGCACCATAAGCAGCCTGTCTGTACAGAGCGGGAGGAAGAGAGATAGAGCAATACGAATAGGGGATTTGATAGTCAGGCCATCAACATGACTCCAGGATGGTGTGTTACCTCCCTGGTCCTAGGGTCCAGGATATCACTGAACATCTGGGTCACTTCAGTATTTATGTGTACACAACATCAAACCAATAGCCAATAAAACCCTGGACATGTAATTGCAATAAGGTTCACTTGTGTGCTTTCATTTAATCATGTTTAAAGGCAGCAGACTGAAAAATAAAAATTACCAGAGCAAAAGAGCATGTTGAGGAAGACTGCACCAGGTGGAGACACTGGAGCCTTGCAGTGTTTGTGCCATTGGAAGCTTGCTGACTTTTGTTCTCAACGGATAATTGGTCTCACTCAGATGGAGGTGATTCTCCTCTCCAAATGTCATGCAGGCTGATTATCACTCAGGCGGAACATGTCGAGATCAGTGTGGTTCTAGTGTCTTTGCCATCTTGATGAGCTCCTGCCTCCCGAGCCTAGCATGGAGATACCACTGCAAAGTGGCGGCACCATGCTCCAGTTTTGCTTCCTTCATCCTCATCCTCTATCCCCTCTGAGGAATTGGTCTGGTCCTCCTCTCTCGTCAAGGTCCAGACCTCCTCTCATGAAGTTAAATGCAGACCACCTCAATGCATGAGGTAATGTATTGGAGGATGTCACTTGACAAGACACCTGAATATAAACTTCAGGAAGGCTTTGGGCTGCTAAATGATGACTCTTGTGCTCAGGTGGTATCTTCCGTAGTGTCTCTCAGCCTCCACAGCGGGGTTGCATATCTCCTCACAGGATAAGTCTTATCTATTTATAATCATCTACAGACTTTGAATTGCCCCATGAAGAGCAGTAGCACCTGCAATTTCCAAATGCTGAAGGCATCATGGTAGCTTCCAGGATATTGTGCACTCAGCTGCATAAACATTTGGTGCGGTGGCCAGTTAGTTGACCATTTAGGGAGTGGTATCCCTTACTGTTGGGGAATCTCTCTAGCTGGCCATATGGACACAATGGATGATCCTCTGCAACTTAAAGGATTCTAGCAATGGAGTCAGATCCCAATGACTGAGATTAAGTGCTGCTATCTACCTTGAGTTCAATGTAATCTCCTGTCCTCTCAAAAAGTTAATTCTGTCATCTCCGCAATGCAATGAATGCTGCTACCTGCAAGATGCCACCAATGTCTGCTGTTGCTACAGCGTGGAAGAACCCAGCTACAAAATTGCAAGGGTATTATGATTTTTACAGCCATGGGAAGGCCAAGGTGAAGTTCCTACAAACTGTCATACAACACTAAACGAGAGCACACTAGTCAGCAAATATCTGCCTGGACAGATGCAACCTTCCGCAGCACAGACACTCCAACATGTCCATGTAGCTTTTCCTTTGGCCATAGTCTCTATGGTCAGGGTATCGCCTTCATTGCCTTCCTGCTCCAGATTCTTGGCCCCTGCTTCTCCCTCTGTAGATGCTGCTCCTCACTGCTGATCAACTTTATCTCAGAGTGGCTTAATCCCATTTCCTATTATGTCCTTCCTTCCTATTAGAATGTGCAGCATTCCTGAAATCCCTCTTATGAGACCTGCAAGCCAAGGGACCCACCCACACACCCCTCAAATCCATTCCACTCTGCAAAATGCCCTTGTCAAGAGTGGAGAGATATGGCAGATAATTCTCCTGATTCTAAACAACTGGTTGCCTGTGGATGAGGATCTTTTTCTGAGCCTTTTCTCTTTACTGGTGTCTCATGATGCTTTTCCACCATTCTGACTGGCTCCCCATTGTTTGTGCCTCCTTCCTGCTTTCACCTTTGGGACACTTTGTCATAGAATCACAGATCCCATGCCTTCTCTCCCTCTCTCTCCATATAGAATCCTCAGACATTGGGGGTTACAGATGATGGCTCTCCACAAATCCCTAATCTATGGTAGCAAGGTGAAGCAATGAGAGGGGAAAGGCACCAAGAACCACCTCAGCGGCACAGGGACTGAACCCAAGCAACATTATTAAGACTGTGCTCTATTCAGCTGAGCTCACTGACCCGATATCCCATGTCTAACAAAGAAAATTCAAACTGGTATTGAATGAACTAACAACAAGCTTGCAGCTTAACTTGCCATTTCTTATAGAGGGACGTTGAAAAATCAGTGGATAAAGTACAATGAACATTCAATAATATGATGCCAGACATCTAATTGTAATGGAAGGCTTAAAAATCAAGGCTGTGTTCAGGGAAGTAGAGAAGATTAAAATAGGATCCAGTAGAAGTTTCTAAAATTATGTAAGGTAAATGGGTATGAACAATCATTTCAAATGCTCAGTGATTCAAAAACAAGGGGGAATAAACTTAGAATCAATACAAGTAGGAATGGCTGAGAATAATTTTTCATGCAAGATTTTAAAATATGCAATACATTACCACAAGTGACTATTGATATCAGACAATCTGCAACATTTTTAAAAAGCAGAAAAATATTACAGCGCTGAGGGAAAGAATAGCAAACATTAAAACAATTTACATGTCTGGGAAAGCTAGCCTTGGCAAGCTGGGCTAAATTACCTCCTTCTTGACTGAAGTTTCTATTATTTCAGGAATATTTCCATATTGAAGATTAAACCTTTGTCACCCGCCTCTATCTATACAGTATGAATTGTTAACAGAACTACAAGAGAAACTCAGCAATCAGCTGTGAATATAAATTGATTTCTGGTTAAGCCTCTAATTGTTGATCTGTCATTTTGACCCCAATATATGGATAAGATATGGTCAAGTTATCTGACTTTAAGCGATTGATGATTTCTGAAACTGATATTGCCTGTGGTTATATTCCCACAGACTCCCATTCATCTGCAATCTGAGTTCAACCACTTTCTGTCCAAAATCTGCAGCTTGAAACCATCACTAGTTATTCAATGTCCTAAGCTCCATTCAGTAGGATAACTTTAAAATCTAAAATAAATCAGAGGCTGACACATTAGTGAGGAATTGCTGTTCCATCAGAGGAGCCACCTTCCAGGTGAGATATTAATCTGGACTCTTATCTGTGACCTCTTAGATATCTGTCAAAGATTACATGACATTAGTCAGAGAAGAATAAAGGAATTCACGTTGTGTCCCAGTCAACATCCAACCCTTGAGCCACAACACGAATAAAAGATTCCCTGGTCCTTTACCTCATTGCAGCTTGCAGGACCTTGCGTGTAAATTGACTGTTATATCTTTCAACATTACAATGACTATAATTAAAAGTAATTAATTGGCTGTAAAGAGCACTGAAATGTCCAGGGGATCATGCAAGGGTGGGCACTGATTCAGAATAGTTTAACTTAGTTCAGTTCTAATCGTCACAAAGGGAACAGCATATTTAAAAACTGCACTCACCAAACGTCTACATCTCCTGATTTGTGAAGTGGCTTGTCATCAGATCTTGATACTTTTCACAATTCTCCTGTATTTCACAGACCAATGTCTGCATTCACTGAGGATGATTGCAGTCTCTTACATTCTAAAGCTGTTCATTAACTCGCACAACACCACAGCGCAGTGAGTTTGAAGTGTGTAGTCCAGATCTATACTGCGATCCACAGGAATCATTCTAGAAATTCCCAAAATGGTAAAATAAGGAATTAGTCAAAGTTCGTTGCTTCAATGTAAAATTGTTAGATTCCAGTCAATTAAATTAGAGGGAAGAGTCTAAGGTTCCAAAACATGAATTACACTGACTTGGTTCCTTCTGGAGTTTCATTCCACAAGTGTACATTTCAGAATGAGTCAGACCAATTGCTCAACCAATCAAGTGCTAGGCTTCAGAGATTTCAGCATATTCTACCAGTGACACAAAGGTCAGCCTCATCTCGGAAGTGACAAGTCAGAGCAATGGTAATAACCCAGCTCACCATGTTACAGAGGGAACTTTGCAATTGCGGGGAGGTGCAGATTGCATGTACTATATTTTATTGGCAATTACCGTGTGAGATGATACTGAAATACCAGTATAAAATTGGGAGGGAGACAGACACACTGACATTCTAATCCTTTAGTGACTATTAAGTAACAAACCAAATCTCAAACCAAGTTCGTACACTTGCCAGCAGCAAATATCCGTCCACCTTATCTGTTGTTAGGCAAACATTGATCTCCTCATCTATGGGAGGGATTTAGATGTTTTATGAGTTAGGGAATAGAGCAGCAGGGTGGCACAGTGGTTAGCACTGCTTCCTCACAGCACCAGGGACCTGGGTTCAATTCCAATCTTGGGTAACTTCCTGTGTTCTCCCTGTTTCGGCAAGGATTGCCTTTGGGTGCTCCGGTTTCCTCTCACAGTCCAGCGATGAGCCATTTAGAATGGCCATGCTAAATTGCCCCTTAATGTCCAAAACAAAGATGTGTAGGTTAGGCTAAGGGGTTAATGTGATAGGGAAGGTGAGTGGGCTTGGGTGGAGTGCTCTTTGCGAGGGTCGGTGCAGGCTTGATGGGCTGAAAGGCTTTCATCTGCACCGGAAGGATTCTATGGAACTATATAAAAGATAGCAGAAATTCTGTTTGGAAATTCCATGTTCAGTGCTTGTTCTCAGATAGTTGGATTGTGCTAAAGTATTGCACATTGGATTGATTCCTGGGCCTGAATTTCTCTCTTGGTATGCACGCAAACTCGACAGACTGGGTTAGTATTGCTACCTCACATCTCCAGAGTCAATTCCGCCCACGGGTGACTATCTGCGAGGAGTTTGCACTTTCTCCCTGTGTCTGCGTGGGTTTCCTCCAGGTGCTCTGGTTTCCTTCTCACAGTCCAAAGATGTGCAGTTTAGGTGGATTGGCCATGCTAAATTGCCCCTTAGTGTCCAAAAAGATTCGGTGGGGTTGCGTGGATAGGGTGGACACATGGGCTTAAGTCGGGCGCCAGGTCCAATGGTATCCCTCAAGATTTTGGTAACTTCAATTAAACTTCCAGTGGAAAAATGTATGGGACGGGATTCTCTGATTCTGAGGCTAAGTGCTGACACCGTCGTAAACGGCATCGCGTTTCACAACGGCGTCAATATGCCCTCAGGAGCAGCGATTCTGACCCCTACAGGGGGTCAGCACGGCACTGGAGCGACCCGCGCCGCTCCAGCTGCCGATACCGGCGTCAGATGGGCGCAGCGGGTCTGCGCATGTACAGTGGGACCGACGCCAATACGCGCATGCACAGTGACTCCCTTCTCCGCGCCGGCCCCGACTCAACATGGCGAAGGGCTATGGGGGCCTGCGCGGAACAAAAGAAGCCCCCAGCCCGAGAGGCCGGCTGGCCGATCGGTAGGCCCCGATCGCGGGCTAGGCCGCAGTGGAGGCCCACCCCTGAGTTTGAACCCCCCTCCCCCCCATTAGGCCGCCCCCGGATGCATGCATAGCGAGGCCCCGCCGGGTAAGACCACACGTGGATGGCACCGGCGGGACTCAGATTTTTTTTACGGCCGCTTGGCCCATCCGGGGTGGAGAATCACCGGGGAGGGGGGGGGGGCACGTAGAGCGGCACCCAACCGGCGCCGCACCAAACGCGCGGCGCCAATGGTGCCGATTCTCTGCTCTCCAGAGAATCGGCGGGGCAGCGTCACGCAATTCGTGCCCGTCCCAGAGATTCTCCGGTCCGGCCTGGGCTGAGAGAATCCCGCTCATAGTTCCTGCAACATGGAAACAAATTTGGTTTTAATGTTGAAGCTTTTCACCTATGAATGGATACTGACTCAAATCTTCTCTGATTCAACGTATTTGTATATAGTGGCCACAGTTTAACGGCCACATTACGCCCAGCGCAAATCCAGGCCGATGTCTGAATCGCGGGAGAGGCCGAAATCTGGATCCATGCTGGGCATGATCTAACTTCACGATCTAACTTGCCCGCTCCCGATGAGGGGTTCCGGATCCCGCCAGAGGTGGCAAAACACCAATTGAGAGCAATCTCCATCTCATTGGTGAGATGTTTCTCATATCCAGGCACGCCAGCTGTGGAGAATAACATGACAGAGGCTTTACATGTTTTAATGTTGAACATTCGAAACCACATTGTCCCTAGCTACACCCACAGTGCCCGCTCAGTGATCCTCAATCTTCTTTATCTTCTGTACTCTACCACTACGGCTAGATGTATCAAGTGCAAAATTATATGAGCAACCTAAAATCTCTGTTAATAGGCTTTTTAATGACCTTAATTGAATTTTTAATTAAGCGGGCAATCACAGGGGTCAGAAAACGCCTGCCAACTATTAAAAGACCAATTAAGGCCAACTTCAATATTGCAGCAATGTACTATGGTGTCAGTACACATTGCCAATGTCATCTCGTGCAATTTTATTCATGCTTGGGTCAGGTGCACGTCCAGTAGGGCTCCGTAATATTAACTAGGACTAGATTCTCCGAAAAAGAGAGAATTTTGGAACAGACGTCAGATACTTTAAAATAATTCTTGGGAAATCAGTCATTTCAAATTATCTTCATGGCACAATGGGGACATTCAGTGGTGTCACATTATGGGGGATTCAATGCTCATGGAATTTTGAGACCATTCAGATATGGGGCAGATATGTCAATACAACAGAAGAATCACAGGCAAAATAAAAGAACATGGAAACTTTTTTGGCTGATGACAGGAATGTGGTAATAATAACAGAAGAGTGAATCCCAGGGATGCTCAAAGATTATTACAGTAACAGGAAATGTGATTCAAAATATCATTGTGTAGTAAATTGTCCAAAATGGAACAACAGAGTTTTTGATACGATGAAAGGCTCGGAACTACATTGATCAGCCTGAAGTAATTGTAATGGTGAAAAGAAGCTTGAGTTTGGTAAGAGTGTAGTATTTGTGGATTCATTTAATTGTGCCATGTTGGACAGTAGTTTCACTTCCAAAGTATTTGGAACCGATTAGTTGAAATGATATTTGCATTCACTCAGTTATAAGGATCAAAGTAAGGTCGAAGAATGTGAAAGTTCTTGCTTCAGATTTAGGGATGACAACACATTAAGGTCACTGAAAATAAAGGGGTTTCCATGTTGAATGGTTGGGGTAAGCCATTTTATTAGAACAGATGTAGTATCTAGTGCCTTTGCTGCCTCGCAAGCCATCAATGAAAAAGGCAAAAATGAAATTAGGCATGGAATATGTTAAAGCCGTTTATTTTGAAAAGTCGGTAGATTTGCAATTTACCTAATCAGAACATTATTGCATCCCTTTAACAAAACATAGTATCACTAATCAGAATGTTAAGAATGTTAAGAAAGTGTTAATGTCATCAGGTGATAGGAATTTGAGAGAAAAAGAGCCAATTGTCTGAAAGTTACATTGACAATGTGCTCATTCCTCTTGTCACAGATTATAAACCCTACTAAAGGATGTAGGAGTGATTGATGATGAGTAAACAAAGTTTATTGTATAGATTAGTCAAAACTGTATAAATAGGACATCATCACAGGCTATTTTACGTCTCCCATTATCACCAGAACTTAATGATGTAGCAACAATGGATGTAAAGGTGTGGGGCAAGGAAGGGGCAGCACGGTAGCACAGTGGCTACCGTGCTGGAAGCACTGTGGCTTCACAGCGCCAGGGTCCTGTCATAATATATACCAATATATCATGGTGCAGACACACACTGATGGACACACACAGGGGCCAATCAACATGTACAAACACCGCAGCTAGTTAGAACACACACACTATAAAGGCAGAGGGCACCACGGTTCCCGCTCATTCTGGGTGCTGCCTCTGAGTGTAACAGGAACTTATTCAGCCCAGCACGGACTCACAACATGTGCTGAGAGAATCAACTGGTTCAAACAAGGCTTAGGTCTCTAGTTCAAGTTAGCATTATTTAGACCCACAGTCATCGTGTGTTAGTTAGTTAGAAGTAGTTAATAAAATTGAGTTGAACCTTCATCTGTGTTGGGTGCCTGTTCATCTCTCAAGCCTACACAAGCCAACACATCATGATACCAGGAGTTGAGGAATGCTCGCACTTCTGAGACCTACCCTTCAGTGATCTGCCTTCCACCTTCTCCAGCCATCTTACAGCCATCCTACAGAATTGACTCCGTTTGCCCGCCGCCGCCTCTCCGCATTGCAGGGAACCCGGGCTCCAACTGGAAACTTTTCAAACAGCGCTTCCAGCTGTATGTCAAAGCCAGGGACCTGGAAGCTGCCTCGAAGGCATGTAAGATTGCTCTCCTCCTCTTCACAGCCAGTGACCATGCTCTGCACATTTACAACTCGCTCGCCTTCAATGAGGGGGGAGGACAAATCGAAGTTCAAGACCATAATTCTGAAGTTCGACAGACACTGCGCGGTCGAGGTCAACGAGAGCTTCGAGAGATACATGTTTCAGCAGTGAACTCAGGGTAAGGACGAGCCTTTCCAGTCCTTTATCACCCACCTCCGCGTCCTTGCGCAGTCCTGCAACTATGGGTCCACCTCTGACTCCATGCTCCGTGACCAAATTGGTTTTGGTGTTCAATCTGAGCCCCTGCTCCAGCTGCTACTAAAAGTAAAGCAGCTCACTCTCTCCACGGTCATTGAGACCTGTGTACTTCATGAACATGTCTCCACGCGTTACTCATGCATCCAGGCTGCTGAAACGGCGCAGCTAGCCCCCTACGAGGCACAACGGGTCCAGATGATAAAATCGCTTCAGGCTCTGGACCTGAATGATGGCGGCCATTTTGCATGTTTTTCGCGGAGTCCCGCGCCCACACGCAGCGAGCGCGCTGACGTCACGGACCGCTTCGCGCAGGTGCGCGCTACGCTAGACCGCCTCGCGCATGCGTGGTGGCACGACGAACGTCCCGACGGTCCGCCATGTGGCAACTGCGGCTCCGCCTACTTAAAGCGCCAATGTCCCACAAAGTCCCGACGCTGCCTGCAGTGTGGCAAACGAGGCCACTACGCTGCAATGTGCAGATCTTCCATGCCTGCTGCTTTTCGAAGGCCCACCCAGCCCCACAGAGACGTCAGGGCTATCCAGCCTGCCATCAATGAACCTACTCTACACCTTGATTCCGACTATGCCTGCAATGACCCACAGGTCCCATTCCAAATCGGCGTCATTACTACCAACAGGATGTCCCCCAACCGTGGCACTGAACCTGTCCACGTCCACAGCATCAGCCAGGATGAAGCCACCCTTACAGTCAACCGGTCCCCTGTCAGGTTCCGCCTGGACACTGGCGCTTCTGCCAATCTCATCGCGTCATCTGATTTCCGCAAGCTCTGCGTACAGCCTGGTCCTGCCATCCACGTGTAAATTGCTGGACTACAATGGCAATGCCATCCTCGCCAGCGGCTCCTGCCGCCTTGAGGTGACACACCGTGCTCACACAGTCATTCTCCCGTTTGAGATTGTTGCTACCTGAAAAGCCTCCTTGCTTGGTGCGCAGGCATGCAAGCTGCTCCACTTAGTGCAGAGAGTACACTCTCTCTCTTCAAGTGATACACCTGCATCCTCTGACACAGACTTCAGGGCGCAGCTCGACTCCATCATCCAGCAATACCATGATGGCTTCGAAGGCATGGGCACGCTCCCTTTTACGTACAAAATCTTACTCAAGCCCAACACCACACCTGTCGTTCACGCACCTCGCAGAGTTCCAGCGCCCCTCAAGGATCGCCTCAAGCAACAGCTCCAGGACCTCCAGGACCAAGGAGTGATCTCTAGGGTCACGGAACCCACAGACTGGGTAAGCTCCATGGTCTGTGTCAAGAAGCCGTCCGGCGAGCTGCGGATCTGTATTGATCCTAAAGATTTAAATCAGAATATCATGCGGGAGGAGTACCCAATTCCAAAAAGGAAGGAGCTCACGTCCAAGATGGCCCACGCCAAGCTATTCTCAAAACTGGATGCTTCGAAGGGCTTCTGGCAGATCCAAGTAGATGAGTCAAGCAGGAAGCTGTGTACGTTCAACACACCCTTTGGCAGGTTCTGCTACAACCGGATGTCATTCGGCATCATCTCTGCGTCCGAAGTTTTCCACCGGATCATGGAGCAGATGATGGAGGGGATCGACGGCGTCCGGGTATATGTCAACGATATTATCGTCTGGTCAACCACCCCGCAGGAACACATCGCCCACCTTCAGCGTGTTTTCAGGCACATCCACGAACACGGCCTCCGCCTCAATAGGGCCAAATGCTCCTTTGGCTAGTCAAGCATCAAGTTTCTGGGGATCACATCTCCCACCAGGGGGTGCGTCCGGGCGAGGACAAGATTGCAGCAATTACGTCCATGAAGACGCCCGAGGACAAGAAAGCGGTTCTCCGGTTCCTGGGGATGGTGAACTTCCTCGGGAAGTTCATCCCGAATCTTGCTTCACACACCACGGCTCTCAGAGACCTGATTCGCAAACCCAAGATTTCCAATGGCTCCCTGCTCATGACCGTGAATGGCAGGAGCTGAAGGCCAAGCTTTCCACGGCCCCAGTGTTGGCCTTTTTCGACCCGACAAAAGAGACCAAAATCTCTACTGATGCCAGTCAGTCGGGCATTGGTGCCGTGATCCTGCAACGAGATGAGGCCTCGTCATGGGCCCTTGTTGCGTATGCGTCGCGGGCGATGACCCCAACAGAACAGCGCTATGCACAAATTGAGAAAGAGTGTCTCGGCCTTCTCACCGGAGTCATGAAGTTTCACGACTACATCTATGGGTTTCCGCAGTTCACGGTTGAAACAGACCCCCTTATAAATATTATCAAGAAGGACCTGAATGATATGACGCCTCGCCTCCAGCGTATCTTGCTCAAGCTGTGCAGGTACGACTTTCAACTGATCTATACCCGGTCAAAGACCTTGCCGTTGCCGATGCTCTCTCAAGGTCAATCACAACGCCATGTGATAATGACGGTTTCATTTGCCAAATAGACGCTCACGTCCAGTTTGCAGCCTCTCATTTGCCAGCTATGGATGCACGACTGATGCAAATTTGCCACGAGACAGCATCTGATTCACTTCTGCAGCGGGTGATGCGCCTAATGTCGGACGGGTGGCTCAAGGGCCATTGCCAGCCATTTTACAACGTCCGCGATGACCTGGCGGTTGTCGACGGGGTGCTCCTGAAATTGGATCGCATCATCGTCCCACAAAGCATGCGCCAGCTAATGTTGGAGCAGCTCCATGAAGGGCACTTAGGGATCGAGAAGTGCCGCCGCAGGGCCAGAGAGGCCGTCTACTGGCCAGGCATCAATGATGACATCACCAATGTGGTGCTCAACTGCTCTACCTGCCAGCATTTTCAGCCCGCCCAACCACGGGAGGTCCTGATGCCCATGAGCTCGTCACATCGCCTTGGACCAAAGTGGGCATCGACTTGTTCCATGCATTGGGCAGGGACCACGTCATCATCATCGACTGCTTCTCCAGTAACCCGGAGGTCATCAGGCTGCACAATCTCGCATCCTCGGCTGTGATCAGGGTGCGTATGGAGACATTTGCCTGACATGGCATTCTGCCGACGGTCATGTCGGACACGGCCGTTGTTTTTGCGAGCCAGGAATGGGCTGGCTTCGCCCGACACTACAATTTCCAGCATGTGACGTCCAGTCCCCTGTACCCCCATTCCAATGGGAAGGCGGAAAAGGGGGTCCACATCGTAAAGCGGCTCCTCAGCAAGGCCGCCGCCGACGCCGGCTCAGATTTCCATCTTGCTCTGCTGGCCTATCGCTCCGCCCCGCTCTCCACCGGCCTGTCACCTGCTCAGCTGCTAATGAACCGCACCCTCAGAACGACGATGCCATCAATTCTTGCTCCCAACCTCGACCATGTCCCCGTGCTTCACCGCATGCACATGTCTCAACTGCAGCAGAAAACTTCATACGACTCATGGGCGGCTGACCTTCCTGACATCCATCCACGCGACAAGGTTCGCATCCACCTCCCGGATGGTGGCTGGTCTGCACCTGCTGTCGTTCTAAAGCAGGTGGCCCCCCGCTTCTTCCTGCTCCGTTACCGGATGAATCCATTCGGCGCCGCAACAGGCGTGCTCTTCGCCTGGTTCCAGGGTCGTCACGGGATCCTCCGATCAGCTCTTCTACTGATCCCGCCGTGGACTTCCGGTCACTCTGCCTGCCCCTGACTGTGCTGCGGCCCTCCCGGCTCCTAATGTGCCAGCCATTGCCCCACCCTTGAGGCGGTCAACCAAAATTCGTCGCCCACCTCAGAGACTGTACTCTGCACGCATGTGACTTTTTGAAATGTTCTTTTTCCCATATTCTTTGTTGTTGCATTCGTTATCCAGTGATTTGTAAATAGATTCGTTGGTTGTTCCAGTTCATGGTAGTCATCTGCACCAGGCACCTTCCTCTGTAAATAGTCTTGTTCCCTGTATATAGCCTTGTACATATGTCTTTGCATCTCACACGTAGCTAGGTACATTCTCCACACACCGACACTATTTATTATCACATGCCTAGATCAACATTTTTTTATAAAAAGGGGGGATGTCATAATATATACCAATATATCATGGTGCAGAAACACACTGATGGACACACAGGGACCAATCAACATGTACAAACACTGCAGCCAATCACTAGTTAGAACGCACACACTATAAAGGCAGAGGGCACCATGGTTCCCGCTCATTCTGGGTGCTGCCTCTGAGTGTAACAGGAACTCATTCAGCCCAGCACGGACTCACAACACGTGCTGAGAGAATCAACTGGTACAGACACGGCTTAGGTCTCTAGTTCAAATTAGCATTATTTAGACCCACAGTCATCGTGTGTTAGTTAGTTAGAAGTAGTTAATAAAATTGAGTTGAACCTTCATCTGTGTTGGAAGTGTCTGTTCATCTCTCAAGCCTACACAAGCCAACACATCAGGTCCCAAGCTCGATTCCCAGCTTGAGTTACTGCCTGTGCGGAGTCTTCACGTTCTCTGCGTGTCTGTGTAGGTTTCTTCCGGGTGCTCCGGTTTCCTCCCACAAGTTCTGAAAGACGTAAAGTTAGATGAATTGGACATTCTGAATTCTCCCTCAGTGTACCCGAACAGGCACCGGAAGTGTGGGGACTAGGAGATTTCACAGTACACTTCATTGCCAGTGTTAATGTAAGCTTACTTGTGACAATAATAGATTTTATTATTATTATTATTTGGTCCTGAATAACCAGGTCATAAAGATTATTATTATAAAGTTCAGAAACATTTTTATTTTACATTTCATAGACACAGAAACATGATACTGCGCGTGACCTACCAGCCGCGCGGACCCCTGTTCGGGTGAACGGGGGCAGGACATGGCCTGTAGATGCCAGGAGATCTCCCAGGCTCACCACACCTCACGAGATCCCACTGCTCAAGTGATGCTGCCAGGGCACTGCTAGGGTGCCCGGCTGGCAGTGCCAAGGTACCATGCTGGCTTTTTCCCATGCTGGGGATTGGGCCCAGGGGTGCCAGCCCTTTGTGGTAGTCGGTATTAGGGGTATTACGGTACCTAGGTTGGAGGCACCTGATGCTGTAAGGTCATTGGTGTTGGAGGTACCTGATACTGTAAGATCATTGGTGAAGCCTGCCTGCTGGTTCCGCCCAGTAAGGCGGAGTATAAGAGTCTGTATTTCCCCTAGCTGCTGCATTCTGTACCTGCGCTGCTGGGGGAAGCATCTAGTTCAATAAAGCCTTCAATTGTCCTACAATCTCGCTTCGGGAGTTATTGATCGTGGATCACGCTTATAGGTGATTTGAAGCTATACAGGGGTCACATCGGGGGGGGGGGGGGGGGGGGGAGGTGTTGAGTGATCGTCTCCTGCATTGAGGAGCTCCTCTCAGGAAACGGGGCTAAGTGCAGCCATGATGGCCTATTCACAGCTGAGGCTGCAGACTGCAACCAAGTCCCATAAGATTAATCAGCATTTCACTTGCACCTCTTTCAATTTGGTCTACTGCATTCGCTGCTCCCAACGTGGTCTCCTCTATATCGGAGAGACCAAACGCAGACTGGGTGATCGCTTTGCTGAGCATCTTCGGTCTGAGCGCATTCAGGACCCTCACCTTCCTGTTGTTTGCCATTTTAACACAAGACCCTGCTCCCATGCCCACATGTCTGCTCTTGGCCTGCTCCAATGTTCCAGTGAAGCTCAACGCAAACTGGAGGAACAGCATCTCATCTTCCGGTTAGGCACGCTACAGCCTTCCGGTCTAAACATCGAATTCAACAACTTCAGATGATTAGCTCTACCTCACCTCATCTCCTTTGTTTTCATTTCATTTCATTTAACTGTATTTTACCTTTTATTTCTTTCTTGTCTTTCATTATATATACATATTTTGCCTCTATCGTAATCCCCCCTTTCCTTACCTTTCTCCCCTTTGCTTCCCCCTCCCCCCTTTTCTCATTTTACCTCTCTCCCACCCATGTTCCGCCCCGCTCCCCTCACATCTACATCTGTCCACAGCTTACCCTCTGATTTTAGTTTCTCTGCTGTTTGGTCTTTCACACTTTTTTTCTGTGCTGAATGGCGGGGTCCGGCGTGACTCAATGGGCGCTGGGGACGCCCGGATTCTCCGGCCGGCGATGGGCCGAAGTCCCGCCCGCCTGTAGCCGGTCCCGCCAGCATATATCAGAGTAGGTCCCTTACCGGTGGGACCTGGCGGCACGGGCCGGCTCCGGGTTCCTGGGGGGTCACGGGGAATCTTTCCCCGGGAGGTGCCCCCACAGTGGCCTGGCCCGCGGTCGTGGCCCACCGATCCGCAGGCAAGGCCTGTGCCGTGGGGGCAACTCTATTACTCCGCATCGGCCGGTTGCGGTCCTCCGCAATGGCCGATTGCGGAGACGAATCCTCTCGCGCATGTGCGGGGATGACGCCAGCACGTGCTGGCGCTTCCGCGCATGCGCCAACTCCCGCCCGCCAGCGGAGGCACTTTGCCACCGGTTGGTGTGGCACCAAGCCCCATCCCGCCGGCCGGCGGGGCGCCAACCACTCCAGGGTGGGCCGAGCCCCTGAAGGTGCAGAGGATTCCGCACCTTTGGGGCAGCCCGACGCCAGATTAGTTCACGCCACTCCATCCCGCCGGGACCCCCTGCCCTGCCGGGTATGGGAGAATCCCGCCCTAGCTCTTTTCTCTCCCTACATATGCTGCCAGACCTGCTGAGATTTTCTAGCATTTTCTCTTTTGGTCTTTATTAATGCTTGGTTAATGATGTTGTCAAAGATACAAAGGACTGAGGATTAATAATAATAATAATAATAATCTTTATTGTCACAAGTAGGCTTACGTTAACACTGAAATGAAGTTACTGTGAAAATTCACTAGTCACCACATTCCAGCGCCAGTTCAGGTACACAGAAGGAAAATTCAGAATGTCCAACTTACCTAATGATGCTCGATCAATGACTCCAGAAGCGAGATTGGATGACAATTGAAGGCTTTATTGGATTAGATGTTTCCCCCAACAGCGCAGGTACAGAATGCAGCTGCTGGGGAGACACGGGCTCTTATACTCCGCCTTACTGGGCGGAACCAGCAGGCAGGCTTCAAAAATGAACTTGCTGTCTCAGGTACCTCCCACACCAATGGTCTTACAGCATCAACCTGGGACCGTAATACCCCTAATACCGACTACCACAAGAGTCGGCGGGGGTGGTGGTCTTGCGTTATACAGTGGTAGAGGTTGAGGTTATGGTGGTACCCGGTATACATGAGTACAGTGTTTTGCCTCGTTACACGTCGCAACTATTTACAGCATTTATTTACATTCAAAATGAAGCAATTAGTCGATCGGGGGCCCTGGTCATCCTCTGCGATCGTCGCAGATTCGGCGGTGATGCAGGCGCCCGCTCAGGCATCTATGGCTCCGGGAGAGTGGCTTCGGCAGCTTCATCACCCCTGGATGGGCCCAGTGGGAGGACCGATCCACCTGGGAAGGGGGCGGCTGTGGGGTGCGCCGGTGGGAGGGAGGGTGGTGGTGGTGGTGGATGGGGATCCAGCGGGCGCCAGGTCCCGTAGGGAGACTGTATCCTGTCGGCCATCGGGGTACGCCACGTAGGCATACTGAGGGTTAGCATGAAGGAGGTGGACCCTCTTGACCAATGGGTCCGACGTGTGCACCCGCACATGTTTGCGGAGCAGGATGGGTCCAGGAGCTGCCAGCCAGGTTGGGAGGAAGGTCCTGGAAGAGGACTTCCTAGGGAAAACAAGGAGACGTTCGTGAGGTATTTCATTGGTTGTGGTACACAGCAGTGATCGGATGGAGTGCAGAGCATCCGGAAGGACCTCCTGCCAGTGGGTGACTGGGATTCCTGGACCGTAGACCCACTGGGCATAATATGAAAAAAATCCCAGGCAGCGTTTTAGGGCCTTGGAGCAGTGGGAGAGAGGAAACTCCGTGAGGGGGCACATGCATTCGGGATCTGGGCCTATAACTCCATCATGCACTACGTAGCCAAGCATGGCTGGACAGTCGGTGCTGAACACGCATTGGTCCTTGTTGTAGGCTAGATTAAGGATTTTTGCGGTATGTGGAATTTTCGGAGGTTGGTGTCGCGGTCCTGGGCACTGTACCGACTGCTCCTGGTGGCGACAGGTTTGCAATCCAGGGTGAGGTTCGCAAAAAGGGAAGACGGATTGACCTTGAGGGTCGCGAGGCTGCAGACAGTGAGGTGGGGTATAGGGCCGCCGAATTTAAAAGTTAAACTCTGGAGGTTACATTGGAAGTCTAACCCAAGGAGCGTGGCAGTGCAGAGGTGAGGGAGGACGTAGAGACGGAAATGTTTTAAATTCCCTTCCCTGTGTCATAGTATACACACAGGTATATGATGGTGCACAGACAGGCAGTGAGGGACACACAGGATGACAAATGAACACACAGAACACAGCAGTCAATCACCAGACAGGACACGACCACTATAAAGCCAGAGGGCACTAGTTTTCCCGTTCTCTTGGGATCCAGCCTCTGAGACAGTCAGAGCCCGTGAGCAGCAACTAGAACACACACCATGTGGTGGCAAGATAGTCTGGTCAGGTAAGCCTCAGGTCTCCAGTCAAGTCAGCATAGTGTCAACCCACAGTTAAAGTATGTATGATAGTTAAGAGTTCAATAAAATCGAGTTGCATTTCTTCAAGTGTTGGAAGCCTGTCTCTCTCACTACTGCTGTAAACGCAATCCTCGCAGACCCAGCTTACCCAACACATCACCCTGGACCGTGAGGTTCGTTACGCAGAACCCTTTGATCACTACAGAGTGAGACCCGGATGCCAGGGAGATTCTTTGGTTAACTGGGTGGATGGGAAGAGAGCAGCGCCTTGCCATGTTGGGGTGTATGAAGCTCTCTGTGCTCCCAGAGTCGATCAGGCAGGATGTTTTGTGTCCGTTGATGAGCACGGTCGTCGTCGCGGTCAAGAGCGTTCGGGGTTGAGACTGGTCCAGGATCACCGAGGTGAGTCGTGGTAACAGTTGGAGATTTTCCTTGGGCGGTGTGTGGTACTCCGAATCGGGGTCCTGAGACTCCAGCCAAGAAGGCGGCGCCCACTGGTCGCACATGACTGGGGGTGTGCAAGATGGCGGCACTCATCCATCACAGTGGTCCCTATGAAGGCCACTGCAGCTCTAAAGCTCTATGCCACCGGATCATTCCAGGGTTCATGCGGGGACCTGTGTGGCATATCCCAACCTTCAGCCAACAGCTGCATCCGGGAGGTGACGGATGCTCTGTATGACCAGGCATCAGGCTATATCATCTTCAAACTAGACCAAGCTTATCAAGATGCCCGGGCTGCAGGATTTGCAGCCATCGCTGGTATGACCCTACTGCAGGAGGTGATCTATGGCACGAATGTCACCTTGCGAGTACTGGAGCATCAGGGAGTACCCTATATTAACAGGAGGGTTTCTACTCCCTGAATGTTCAGATCACATGCGACATGCGACCAGACCTCAGGATCATGTATGCGTGTGCACGCTACCCCAGGAGCATGCATGACAGCTACATTCTGGGGCACTCAGAGACCCCTGGTATCTTTGAGGGCCACCTCAGGATGACGGATTGGCTCACGGGGGACAAGGGAACAAGGGATACCCACTGAGGTCATGGCTGATGACGGCAGTGTGGAGGCCTGAGACTGAGGCAGAGACCCGATACAATGAGGCCCAGATTGCCACCTGTGCTGTCATTGAGCGGTGCATCAGGGTCCTCAAGATGTGGTTCAGATGCCTTGACCATTCTTGCAGTGCCATTGCGTACATCCTCCAGGGGGTCTCCGCTTTGTGGTGGTCAGCTGTGCCCTCTACAATCAGGCACAGCATCGGGGCAGCCTGATGAATGAGGAGCAGGAGGAGATGGAGGTTCAAGTGGCCTCGTCTGAGGAGGAGGATGAGGTGATCCAGGATGGGCTGGAGGACAAGACCCAAAAGGAGATGGAGGATGGAGGACAAGTGGCGGCAAGGGTCTGACATACCAGGAAGACCAGGGAGGCCTTCATTGTCTCTAGACCCTTCTAGGACGAGGTTTTGTCTGTCAGCTCAACACCCACCCTCCATTTCCTTCATCCCCCATTTCTATCCCTCTACCAATTCCACCCTCTCCCACATTTCCCACACTCCTGCTAATACACCCTCCCACTCCATTTCTCTCCCCCATTTACCCTCCCCAAACCCCAGACCCCCCTCCAAATTTCCTCCCTACCCCCATTCTCCAGCCTGCGACGTCACTTCTATGGCCGTCTCTGGCGTCTGCCTCCCTCGGCTGCCACAAGCAACAAGGACAGCCTCCGCGGGATCAACTTCAGCAAACATAGTTATATCTGGAAGGAATTGGAGAAGGAGCAAGTTCCCCCCCAATCATTACCATGACTGTCTTCTCTCAAATTGCCATCCTGTGAGCTAGTTATGCTGGCAAACCACATCCACCCCTGGCCACATCAGCAGCCCCTAGACCTCTTCCAGACACACTTGGGAGGGCATGCTCAGCTGCCTTCTGTTCATCCACGCACTTATCCTTTGGTCGTGAGAGGATCCTCAGTGTTGACTCTTTAATGTTTGATTATTGGCAGCTGCCAACAATTAGTGTTTGATTGTTGTTCAGCATCAAAGATTGATGGACATCCTCTTTGTGTGTGCCCTCAAGGGCGCACTTGAGAGTAGGGGAGTGTGAAATGCATTCACAACTAACACGGATAATTCCATGTCCACAGCCTTCAGCTGTGGAGCTAGAGGCTGCTCACAGTCAAAGGGGGTTAAATTGACTTTCAGGATTGAAGCTGCAGCCGGGGTCTGTCCTAAAAGAGTTTGTTTGGACGGACAACCTGAAGCTGGTTATCCCTGTTATGCATCTCCAAAATATTTAAAGATAGTTTGAAGGCCTCATACATGCAAAGCCCCTCACTCCCCCGGACAAGGAGCAACCCGGACCTGGTACGTTTCAGCCCTCTGACCAAGCCCAACCCCCCTGATGGGTATCCACCCCCCCCCCCCCACCCCCCCCAACCCCCCCCCACCCCCAACCACCCCAAACCACCCCCCACCCCCCACCCCACCCTCCCCCCCCCTCCCCCCCACCCTCCCCCCACCCCCGCACCCTCCTCCCCCACCCCCCCACCCCCCCCACCCCTCCCACCCCCCCCCACCCCCCCCCCCCCACCCTCCCCACCCTCCCCCCCCCCCCCACCCACCCCCGGGTGAATCTCAAAACCACGAACCCGGATTTTTCCCTCTCCTGCTATTCACCCGTCATGCCCCGATCCATGCCGGGCACAACACGGCCACTGAATTGCGCCCATTGTCTACATTTGTCTTTGTGCAAAATACTCTGCATAACGGAGGGAGAGAAAGTCCACCATGATTGGGTTGGCTAATTGTAACAAATTGACCTCCTACAAAATGAGGCACACAGCATATTGCATTGTCTAATGGCAGAGACATTGAAAATGGAGAAATATTCTATAGGCGGATAAACAGGCAATATTTGAATGCCATTTTAAATTTTTGTAGACTAACTCAATGTTTATTATACTGCTATAACTTGTGACATGGGTGCCATCTTCTGGAACAAATAGGAGGGCATTTGATGATATATTCTGTAATTAGAGGGCATTTTACTCCGGTGGAATGCTATCTCCTTTCCACAGCTTGAATAATGGTTAATGTTTCAGTCATGCAATACTTTGCCTATTTTTTCCGTGCGCAGAATTTAATAGCGTTGGAAGAACTGAACTGTAGCACTGCGGCAGCCATTTCCTCCACCTCTAGATTTTAAGATCAATCTCAGATAAGCAGTACTTCTTTTATTTTGAGCTTGTAAGTCTGTCAGATGTTTCATTTTGGATAAAATTACTGGATTTTTTTAAGGGGCTTTGCCTGGCTGGAGATTGAAATGTGTCAAAGAGTCTTTGATTTCAATCTTTCCTTTTTCAGAATTCTTGTTGAGTTCTGTAAATGAAGCCAATTTTTCAAGAAAGACTGGAGGATTAAAAGCTGCAGAGATTTTCTGTATGATTTTGAGCTAGGCATTGTTCCTGTGGTCAGGTTCAGAACCCCCTCAGCTCACTGATTGAAGCATACAGCAGTATGCAAGTCAAAGATGCATGAAGATAGATTAAGTACCAATGCGAGGCTATGATGCGTGAGGATGAATTGGTCCCAAAGTACGAATCCAGAACAGCAACAGTAATCAATAGCATTATTGGGTGAAAATGGTGAATTAGGACCGGTTATTCCATCGGCATATGGATATACTGCTGAGTGATTGATTAGCCTTGAGATGTTAGTATGGCCTGAAAGGAAAAAAATGAACACCGGCATTGTGGAAGCAGTGTGAAAGGAATTGATACAGTCCTTTCTGAGGTTGAGATACTTTAGGCGGAACTTTGTCACTCTGTGCACAGAGTGCTGGCTGAGACGAGAAAGCTGGCATGCAACTCTCCAGCAGCGAAGCAGGGTTTTCTCTCCAGGTATTCCGGCACATGGCACACAAAGGATTTGGAGGGGTGGTCCATGCAGTCATGATGCGAGGTGGGGCCTGATTGAGCAGCAATGACATGTTCACAGAGATCGGGGAAGCGTTTTTTAAAGGGAGCTCCAATCTGCGCTAGAAAATGCTGCATTTTCCCTCCCACGGATACAGGGAAACCTCCCCTAAAAGCATCAAGGCAAACCCCATCCCACGGATAGGAGGACCCCTCCCCGCATGCACACAGGAGAACCCCCCCCCCCCAACGGATGAGAGGAATCCTCCACCCACACACTGGGACAAAACCTCCACATATAAGGGGAACAGCCCCCCCAACACACGCATTTGGGCAACCCCCCTTACCACGGATAAGAGGATCCCCCCCCCCCAGAATAGCTCCAGGGCACTCCCCTACCACACTTAAGAGGAACACCCCAATGGAGCTCCCCAGAAGGGCTCCTTTGGCACTGCCCTTGGCATGCCAGGCATAGTGCCAGGGGCAGTGCCTAGGTGCTGGGACAGTGCCAGGGTAAGCCTAGGTATGTCCCTGTCCCCCCTGGCGCGATACTTACCTTTACACCCCCAGCAGGTTCCCTTTGCTTGGTTCACATTTTTCAAAACTTGGGGGGAATTTCTAACGTGAGGGGGGGGGGGGGCACATAATTCAGGGAAGACCTTTAATTGAATTATAATATGTGGAAATGAGATTCCTGCAGAGAAAAAGAAGTTAGAGCACTTCTCTGCTTTTGATGTGGTCAAGAGCTGTCAATCATAGCTTGATGCTTATAAACATTGCAGTTAGTGTCACATGTTGCTCGTTCTGGGTGAGTGTGCTTTACACTCAATTGGCTCTGTTTTATTCCTTAGCTCTAGAGTCGCCAGGTATCCTTATGATACCGCCACAAGATTCAAGTTCAAGTTCAGATCAATGACTCAATACACCAGTTAGTAAGTTCAAACAAGACACGTTTATTATTACACAGTTATTTACTACTCATGCACATAATACTAAGACTAAACTGTTCCTACCACTACTAGGCCAATTCTTATCTGGAATAAGGGAACTGCCGGATCAGGGAACAATGGCCTCTTGCTTTGTCCTGGATCTGCAAGCTTCCAGTTGGTGTGGACTAAAGGGGTCAGGAGTGTCTACTCTCATAGCGTGCGTTGTATGACACTTATTTGTCGATGTAGCAATTGGCCAGGCCTCTCCTTCTCACGTCCAAGTTCCTGGAGAGCTGCTGCAAAGGTGTCCTGCTGGGAGGGCCGGCTAAGAGAGCGGAGGGCTGGCTAAGAGCGAGGAGGGCTGGCTAAGAGAGAGAGCTGGGGTTGGGGTCTCTGTCTTATGCTGTTTTGGGTTTCGCGCCCATGTGGGCGGACCCTTTATAAACTTGCAATCGAATGGGTCTCTTCCCAATCGATTGATTTGAATTTCCCCAATAACGGGGCTGTTCCTCGATCACTGGGTGGTTCTTTCCACCTTGTTTGTGTCCTTTTGTTTCAGACTCCACTGGTGCCGGGATGTCTGACCTGCTATAGAATGTTTCAATCTCTTCTAATTGTTGTGTCCATTGTGCCTGGGAATCACCGGGAATCGCTCACTTAATATGCGCAGCTTGTTAGCTTCTGTGCTGTCTGGTTTCTTCACAGACAGAATCCACAGAGAGGTTCTGCAACCTGTTTGCCTCTCTGTCATTGTCCAATTTTCCCTGCATGCAACTCAATGTTCCATTTTATGTCGGGAAGTGGCCAGCTTCGGTGGCTACACATAGCAGGCTACATGAGTTGCATTCAAGCATGAAGGGCAATTAAATTAAACAATCCAGATAGCTGTCTGGAAGCGGTCAATTACAGCCTAGTCAAGCAATTTCTCAATGCTGTGAATAAAAGCCTTGCAAATCAAAGGTTTGAGGGAGCTTAAACCCTGGAGATGTGGTTTTCGCTTTCTAGGAATTATAGCTGCTGCTTTCTCTCCATGAGGCAGCAAGAGTAGGGGAGAGGTGAGTTTTAAAACAGTGATTTCTTTTTACTGTTTCAGTCAGGACTACTGTCTAGCTTCCAGGCAGGGGGAATCTCTAATTAGGGTTTCTCTGTTATGGGGGGATCTCTGGTAGGGTGCTCTGTTATGCGGGGCCTCTGGTGGTGCGGTCTCCATTATGGGGGTCTCTGGTGGGGGAGTTCGATGGAGTCTAGTGAGGGTGTGTGGTAGGGGTGGGACGGGCAAGAGTCGCAGGGGGCCCTCCGATGGACTTTGGGGAAACCTGCCTTCAAGACTTACGCCTTGGCTTATCGCAGGGTCCACCACTGCAGGGCCACGCTGACAAATACTGGCACCAATCCACACCCACGTGAATCACAGAGGCATGGAGAATTTGGTAACATCCCATTAATAGGATGTAAATGGGTCAATTTGACCTATTTGCATCCTGCCACTGGCGAGGGATGCAAACATCAATGTGAATGCCAGCAGAGGACTGGAGCAGGGTGCCCAACGCCAATCCCATTTTTTTGATGACGCTGGATTCTCTGTGTAATCACAGATCTCTCTGTTGGCATCAGTCAGCAGCGAATCCTCTCCCATATCTTTAATGACTATATGCATTTTAAAAATTAGAAGGACATTGCGCTATTTGGGTACACACCTGAGTTTTTTAAAAAAGGGTTACAAGATAATTTTGGTCTGTGAGCAAGCAACTTTTTTTTCCCAAGAAATCACATGATTTCAGCTAAATGACCAGGAGGATACCTGGGGAGATAAGAGTTATTTGGCGGTATGGTAGCACAGTGGGTAGCACTGTTGCTTCACAGTGCAAGGTCTGAGGTTTGATTCCAGACTTGGGTCACTGTCTGTGGGAGTCTGCACGTTCTCCCTGTGTCTGTGTGGATTTCCTCCGGGTGCTTCGGTTTCTTCTGTTAAGTCCCGGAAGATGTGCTTGTTGGGTGAATCAGACATTCTGAATTCTCCCTCTGTGTACCCGAACAAGCGCTGGAATGTGATGACTAGGGGCTTTTCACAGTAACTTCATTGAATGTTAATGTAAGCCTACTTGTGGCAATAAAGATTATTTTTTATTATTAAACTCCCTCCATTATTCTGTTCACTTGAGTTAAAATGAAAAATAATTGCTGTTGCCAGGCTGTTGGCTTCTGCTGATTAGCTGAAAAACACACGTCCTGGGAGAAGTTCAGGCTGAACAGGTTGTTTTAACTCAACGGGTACCTTGGAAGAAAACTGTGAAGGAAGATTGCTCCTCTCTCTCTCTCTCTCTCTCTCTCCCTATATTGCCTGCAGTCCAGAGTTGATGTTTGCTTTCAGCCAGAATATTTGTATCTCAGTTTATCACATCGACATGTGTAAGCCTGCGAAGCAGCGACAAGCGAGAGTTAACAATGCAGTGTTTCACTGAAGATCCTTTAGAAAAGACTTCCAGACAACTGTTGTGACCACCTGCCCCATACGTTATAAGCTCTGGCGAGAGACTTGCGACCTGTTCCGGGAATTACTATCTGTGGAAACGGACGAAAATCTGTCTTAGTTCACCACTGAATGCAGGAAGAGAATTGGAATTGGACTATGACCACCAAATCAACAGGATCAAGACTTTTCAAACTTTATCCTTTTCATAAAGTGTTCCCTTATGTCAATTTCTGCAGAGACCTTCTTTGTCTTGTCCTTCATTTTGTCAGTGTGTTTGTTTGTGTGCGTGTTGCAATTTTAAAAGGGCTAAATTGTTACAATTCCAAAATAAAAATTGTATGTTAACCAGTTTTGCAACTTGTTTTTAAAAATACAGTTTGTTTCATAATAAGTCAATTATTCTGAGTTTATTGAAAGTCTATGGGTCCTGTGGACGTGAAGGTGAATAATTGGCCATTTTGGTGAGTGAATAAAACATTTATCTACTAGAGAAACAGCACAATCCTCCCAACCTGTTCATAGCCCTACTCCCAGCTTGTGGATGTGAACCATGAAATGGGGTTCTTTATCACCATTGGTGCCCATGCAGTGGAAGCACCAAAATCAAAAATTGATGGCTGCAATGCTTCCGAATACTTCTGCATGATGTTCCCTGACTGACAAGTTGCTATCACAGGCATGCTATGCGTTTGATGGAAACATGCAAATTTTGGGGAAAAAATATCAAGTAGTTTCTAACGCTGA
Source organism: Scyliorhinus canicula (assembly GCF_902713615.1). Taxonomy (NCBI): domain Eukaryota; kingdom Metazoa; phylum Chordata; class Chondrichthyes; order Carcharhiniformes; family Scyliorhinidae; genus Scyliorhinus; species Scyliorhinus canicula. Next base: position 48,819,588 of record NC_052162.1, read on the forward strand.
TTTGAAATACGTTCCGACAATTTGGCCTACGCAATGGCCGGGAACAGCTGACCCTGTAATGCTGTGTTTATCAAGGTCATTATATCTCCTGCTGCTGTTTCCCTGATGTGATATATGGACCATTGCCACGAGCACTCGGGGGAAGTTAATTCTGCCATGTGACTGACAAGGAACAGTATAGCTGCAGTTTCAGGACTGAGAGAGTGAAGTGCAACATTATCTTCTCCATGTCTGGAGGAAGCTGTGGTGGGCATGTCCAATCGTTAATCATCTTCCATGTGATTTATCATTTTGAGTTAACATGCAGACGAAGGCTGAAAGTAAGGAAGTAATGGACAAATTAGCCTTGACTGCAAGATCAATTTGATAGGATTTAAATCCTAAAGGATTTAAGAGGTGTGTGTGCAGTTGACTGAAGCCTTTGTCAGACCTTACAGGATGATTTGTTTGGCTTTCTCGACTCCTTATGAAGCGTGGCGATGGACTTTGCATGAAGTGTTTGCAACCAGAGTACATTGAACATCATCGAAGACATTTAGTGCATGTGGTGAGAGAAGGTCGAATGGGCCTGAGTGCTGGACCATGGGTAAGGATTGTGAGGCTAACCATGTGAAGCATTAGCAGCTCTGACAGGCCGTTACAGGATCCGTACAGAAAGGAAGTTTACCTTGGAGGGGTGTCCACAATGACGATCACAGCCTCGCACAATTGCTAAGACCATCTAATGAAAGGAAATGGAAATTGCTTATTGTCACAAGTAGGCTTCAAATGAAGTTACTGTGAAGTATTACTTGTGATTGGAGGGTCCAGAGTGGTTGCTACTCAGCAAGCCATAGTGCGGGTGAGGTACTCTTGGTGACTGGGCTCCAAAGTTACCTTGAAGCTTTTCGACATGACAGAGATGTCAAGGGATATGGGTTTATTATGAGTATGTCACGATAGTGGGGCAGGAGCATGATCTTCTCTGCTCAAAATGCAATGAGGGGCGATCTTGAGGCGCCAAATGGTGTTTTCATGCTGCTCCTCATTGTGGACTCATCTATCTGTGATGCACTATCAATTACGCAAAGACGAGAGTAGGATGTAATCGAGGCTTTATTACACTGAGATGTGTGGCCTCCTACAGCAGCTGGCTGCTGTACGTGGAGCACACATATTTATACTCTGCCTAATGGGCGGAGCCAGCAGGCAGGGATCTACCCCCGTACCTGCAGTACAGGGGCCTTACCGTAAAGCACCTATACCAACATCCTATATATACAATATATACATCAGTGGTGACTACCACAATCTGGTTCTGCCTGAAAGAGCTCTCTGCCAGGTCAGCAGGTGTCAGGGTGACATGAGTGCATCACTGCCAAGGTTAAATTTGATATTTGTAAAAAGTTACCATGCACATGGGCTTTCATAGAATTTGCAATGCTGAAGGAGGCTATTCGGCCCATTGAGTCTGCACCTTGTAAAGAGCACCCTACCTAAGCCCATGTGAGTCCATTGGTGAAACCACAATAATACTTACAGGTGACCAAGGTTGAGGGAGAATAGAGTGCTGTGCAGGTTCTAATTTGTGCATTTGGCAACAGAGCTCTACATATTAGCATAGTTTGGAAAGCATCAAACTACCAGCACGGCAGACAATAACTATTGCAATTTAACTCAGCTATCATTAATCAATGTAGATTAAAGAAAATTATAACATCTGTAACCAAAAATAAGCTGCAGCAGGCTGCAGAAGATAGAGCATCAAAAAGTTAAAGAAATGTGTCAGTAGCTGACTCTACCTGGAATCTGGTCATTATCACATTGGCTCGGCCTATCTGCCATATCGTAGTCTTGCAGTGGCCTCTGCAGGTGGCTCAGCGACATCCTGGTGCTCTTCAGTTCCATCCCCTTCACCATCCTTGTCATTGGTGGAGGCATCTCAGTTCTCCATGTCTCGTAGAAATCCTATGATTCAGTGATGAAGAAGGCCATTCAGCCCATTGAGCCCAGACCGACCCTCTGAAAGAGCACTCTACCCAGGTAAAGCCACCTGCCCACCCCATCCCCATAATGCACATCCTAACCTGTGCATTCCTGGACACGAAGGGAAAACTTATCATGGTCAATCCACCTAACCTAATATCTTTGAACAGTGGGAGGAAACCGTAGCACCCGGAGGAAACCCACCCAGACACGGGGAAATAGCACAAACTCCACACCGACAGTCACCCAAGGCCAGAATTGAACCCGGGTCCCTGGCGCTATGAGGCAACAGTGCTAACCACTGTCATCCCGTGATCTTCCAGCATTGTTTTTCGCTCGTCTGTACATAACTGCAGTCATTGCCTGTGATACAACTGGGTCAGGATTTTACAGGCCTGTGTGCCTCGCATTGGTGGATGTAGCAGGCCATTTAAATTGTTGTTTACTTTGGGGGGATCGTAATATCACATGGGCAGGAGGGACTGTAAAATACTGGCCCTAAGACCGGCCATTGGTTGCGGTCGGAGTATACCCTATTCACCAGCATCCTGACCTTCTTGAAGCCGCGATGCCTCTTGCTGCTTAGGACATTGCTCATCCTGGCCCTGTGCCAACCTTCAATGGGATTTTCTTCTCCTCATCTGCATGAGAGTCAGGACAAAGACAGGGTTCCCCGCAGCTTGCGTCATCAGCATCCCAGAAGATCTATGAAGGAATAGAAGTGATACATTTAGTGAGCATATCCTTTACAGGTCTGGCTCCATCTCAAAGCCAGCAGGCCAGTGCTAAAACATGTACCTGGCTTCCATCTTGCCATGGCATCCCCACCACATCCCTTCCAGGTAAAGAACATCCTGGAGACTCAGAGACAGGTGGCCCTCCCATTCATATATGACTGTGTATGGAGATCTTGCTCTTTGACCAGGGTGATGGGAACCATGTGCAAGAAGCTTCCCTCTGACACTATTCACTTGCCTCCACTACAATCAAGATTTGACAGAGAGACCATTGCCTTGGCAGCATAGAAGAAGTAACCACATGAGCTCTTGACAGCCATGACCATTCACCCGGGAGGATGAAGGTTTGGAGTCACAAGTTGGTTGATGTCCACCAGCCATGCCCCTTGGCGAAATCCACCTCCCTAGCTCCCTTCATCCCTGTCTCTGACTGCAGCCAATAGCAAATGGCACAAAATGAATGGCAGTTCCCCACTTTGCTGGGATCTCAATGTTTTAAGACACATGAGTCAGGAACAAACCTGCTGCCATATGAGCTTCACCACAGAGAGGACTACACAACTGAACATGGTTGACATAGAGTCGCCTCATGATTATGAAGATGTCCCCTCAGTTGGCCAATTGTGCTGACCTTGAATTCCACCCACCTGAATAGACCCCCCTCCCACTTTATGGTATCACAGTGTTGCTAACAATGTTGGTGTTTTGCGGTCCCATCCAGCAGCGTCGCCAATACTGTGGGTATTTCTATTTATCTTAGTGTACCACGAGCCTTCCCTTATATCGATCAAATGACCACACAACTAGTTAGTTAGTTCAAAAGATGGTTTATTTACATACACAAGAGTTATCTCAACATGCAAACAATATCTACTATGAGTTAAACTACACATATCAGCTACAATAACCTATACTTAACTTCTGGACGACCGGCACTGTGCAAATGGATAAGGCCTTTATCTGGATTTCACTTGGCTGGTTCGAAGAAAGTGGCTCTGTCTCTGCTGGGCTCATCCGTCAGGTAGCAATTGTTGGGCTTGAACTTGGCTGGCTGTTCCTGCTACGATTATGTTGGCACAGGCCGGATCCAAAAGAGACAGAACACATGGCTGTGTCCTCTTTTATCCCTCTGAGATTTCGCGCTCTTTGGGGCGGTCCTTAGCCTTGGACCCAATAGTTCGACAGGGCTCTGATTACTGTCTTCCATTTCGGCCAATAAAGGGCAGGTGCCTTGGTGCTGGGCGGGTCCTTAGCGGCCATTGACCTTGGCAGTTGGGTTTTCTGAGTAAGGGAAGTGGCACCGATCAACCTGTGGCTATACCGGTTGCTTGATTGGAGTACTATTGTCATGGGAAAATGGGCCATTAAATTGTAAACGAGCGGGGGTTTTGATCAGGTCTGGTGACCTGTGTTTCAGATACATATAGGCTCTGTATCTGTCTGAGTCCTAGGTTGGCCATAATGTCCATGGTCCTTTGCAGATGGCCATCTTAGATGGCTACATTCCGTCCTCTTGATCCTGAACGCAAAGTGTGGTGGATCACACTATCGATCCCTGTTCATCCTTGGTGGACTGGTGACCCATGGTCAAGGCAAGGTTCTACTCTACTCTATCTTATGCTTTGGGACATTTACCTAATATTTAATTAATACATTCATAAATTAATTCATCTCTAACTGTTACTATAATCAGGTCTCTATAAAACATTTAATTTATCCGCACAGTGGATCTCCAGCTAACGCTATCCAAGCTACTCTCATGCTTCTGGTGGATATCAAAGAACTTGTGTACAGTACAAATTTTAAATCAGCAGCATCACATTTCTACTAAATCCTAATAAAGTTAAAGAATTACATGGTTTATTTTTAGCAGCGATCGTTACATGAGTTCATTTTGTTGGTTTCCAAAGAAGGGGGAAGGGCCTGTTTCTATCGGGGAGCGGGAGGCTATTGCTCGCCATTTACAGAGTCAAAGTGTCTGAATGACACTTCAAATTATTGCAATTACAAGAAGGGCCTCTACGATGTATGAAAGGGGATTCCATTTGGCAATGTTTTTGCACCAGGTGTGGATTTCCATGTCTGCCTTTATGTGTGGTGTAGTGTCCGGGCTGGTGGTGGCCTGTTGCGTGGGAGTGTTCGGGCTGGTGTAGTGTTTGTTAAAACAGTCCGTTGTGCGTGCAGTTGCAGAAGTCCAGCGAAGATCCAAACGCATGTCAGCAGTCCTTGCTTCATCCTGTGTTTTTGGTTTTCCGGGTAATCCTGGGGGTGCAAGTATAGTATCTGTTATTATCTTTGTTAATATCTTGTTTTATTAGTCTTTCTCTCCTTACTCCAATTACCCGTTATGATTGTCACCATGTGTGACTCCCTCATTTTTTTTTTTAAATACCATTTTGAAGAGACAAGAAATGCTAATTTTTAAAGTACAGAGGCTCTCGCAGCTTGTGGTCGATGCAGGGAGTGGGCGGACAATTTCTTCAACCAGTCTTTTCTTTACTTGCAACCAGTGGTGGTTGAGGCTTATATTAACCAGCCGAATTTCAGGGCGGCCAGTTTTATAGAGTTTCATCCCAGGGCTCAGAGGTAGTTCACATGTAGCAGCGTGAATAGCAGCAGTGATTAGCAACCAATTGTGTAATATGTGTAAACAGCAGCGGGGAGCGACCAGAGGGCCTTGGCTGCATGGGCCGTCGGATGGTCCAAATCATCGTGCCTTACTAGTCTGCAAGAGTTGTTGCGGTGTCAAAGAGGGGCTTGTTTGTTGTGAGGCGTAGGGGCGGTGGGAGTGGAAGCCAAGTTAATGTGGTCGGGCAGTGGCTGTAGCGGTGGCTGGGGAAGGGCATAAAGGGGTCAAATATATCTAAGTCGTGGTTCCGGGGACTGGGGTGACTAGGGGCAAAGAGATCGGGCCAGTGTTCAGGGATAGTAATCAAATCCAGGAGGCTCTTGCTGTCGTCGGAGTCAAGTTCAAGGTGAAAGTCTGTACCTGTGGGCGGAGACAAGTTGGGGTCTGTGGGCGTGGACAAGGGATAAATGCTGGCATGGCTGGGGGAGGATTGGCATAGAGGTCGGACTATGTTGTCAATGGGTGGGGCATAATCATCTCCTATTGCCAGAGAGATGTTGTGGGAGTGGCTACATTGGGATCCGTAGACTTTGAGCTGGTTGATGTGGAACCAACCAGTTTTACCATTGGGGTACGTTATTTTGTACACAGAGGGGCTCACTTTGTCAGAAATTGAGTCGGGTCCTGCAAATTTTGGGGAGAGGAAAGAACTGGGGTTGTAAAGTGAAACCATTACTTGCCGTCCGACTGTGTACTCTACGGGGTGGACGGTTTTGTCAAAGCAGGCTTTACTCTGCTTCCTTCGAGCACCTAATCGGACAGCTGTTGCGAGTTGTGTCGCTTTAATGTTATCTGTAACCTGTTGGACTGCTTTTTCGTGGGTGAGAGCAGTTACTGTAGGGCTTGCCAGATCAAGGCCTAATAAATATTCAATACCCTTCATGGGCTGTCCGGTCTTGAGAGTGTGGGGGGGGTGAAAACTGTGGAACTGGAAACCGTGTTCCAAATAAACATGAGAGCAAATCGGAGAACTGTGTCCCATGTGGTATTGTTCTGTTGCACCATCTTCCTGATGGTCGCTTTTAAAGTTCAATTCATTCTCTCGACAATGCCACTGGATTGGGGTGATATACTATGTGGAATTTCTGCCTCATCTCAAAACTTGTTAAAACATTTTGCATGACTCTGCCGGTGAAGTGGGAACCTTGGTCTGACTCAATGCTGCGGGGGAGACCCCAGCGTGTAAATATCTGTTGGGTGAAAATCTTAGAGGTGGCCTTTGCTGTGTTTGTCCATGAGGGAAATGCTTCTACCCATTTAGTAAAGGTGTTGATTACAACCAGCACGTACCTGAAACCATTTCCGCAAAGGCAAGAGGGCCAATGTAATCGATTTGCAAATTTGTCCAAGGGCCATTCACAGGTCGGGTGTGATGTAATTGTCCTTTCTTTGAGTAACATTTGGGATTGTTCTGAGCACAGATGAGGCAATTCTCGACATAATGGGTGACATTGCTTTTTAAATCGGGCGACCAACACAAAGGTCTCAAATGGGCAATGCTATTGTCTGTCTGTATGTCTGCGGGAGTTGGAAAAGAGTTGGGGTGTTGAATTACATAGGCTATGACTGTGAGTTCTGCTGCTTGTGAACCTAGGTGGCCAGGCAATTTTAAAGCGATCTCTTCTAGTGGGCGTCCCTGCATGTCTTCCATGTAAATTCCACAACCAGTAATTCTAACTCCATTTTCGATTGTGGAAGAACCGTCTACATAAATTTTTTAAATATCCCCTGTTGTTTGGGAATCCTGTGTCTTACTGCCTGCTCGTGGGTGTAGTGACTTTGGGATAAAGGGTCCTGTGTGGTGTTGGGCTGTTGTGATATGGCACTCGTGTGGGGTCCCTACATATTGGAGATTATCGGCCAGAAATGTGTGGGTTTTGATGCGTTTTACCGTAATGTCCCTGCCTTGTAATAGTAGTGTCCAGCGAGCTGCTCTGATTTGGCTGACTGAACTGTCCTTTAATCTACCATCGAGTATTAGTTACATGGGGGTGTGCTCAGTCAAGATCGTGACTGGGTTGAGGCCTGTGATGTACGCAAAGTACTGTACTGCCCAAAAGACTGCAAGCAAGTGCCGTTCGCAGGCTGAGAATCTTTGCTCTATGGGGTCTAATACTCTTGAGGCATAGGCTATGGGTCCTAAGTGATCATGTCGCTCTTGCAGGAGTATTGCTGATAGGGTTCGGTCAGTGGTTGCTATTTCTGTGACATAGGGCAAGTCTGGGTCTGGAACTTGTAAAGCAGGGACTGTGCCTGGGCCCATTTTAAATCATCAATGGCGCCTGTGTGCTGTGGAAGCCATTCCCATGGGGCATTCTTTTTAAGGAGCTCTGAGAGTGGGGCTGCTTTAGTGGAAAAACCATCTATGCAATTTCTGCAATATCCTACCAAACCTAGGAATGACTGGAGTGCAGTGACATTTTGGGGCAGGGGCAATTTGACGATGGACTCGATCTGTTTTTGCTCAACTTCTCTCTTCCCATGGGTGATAATGGTGCCTGAATAAAGGACCTTTTCTTTTAAGATCTGGGCTTTTTTGGGGTTGACCTTACATCCGATTGTTCGCAGTAGGCCTAGTAATTCAGATAAGAGCTCTACGTGTTTCTCTTTTGTGTCCGTTTGCAAGAGCAGATCGTCTACATATTGTATGAGGCATTCGGGTTGGGAAAATTTAGACAGTCCATTGGCCAATTGTCGGTGGAAAATGGAGGGGGAGTTATGGAATACTTGTGGGAGGCATGTCCACGTGTACTGCTGCCCTTGAAACGTAAACGCGAATTTATACTGGCAGGCCCTGTCTAACGGGATGGACCAAAAGCCATTGCTGATGTCCAGCACTGTGAAATATTTTGCCTGTACTCTCTGTTTGAGCATGGTCGTGGGACTCATGGCAATGGTGGGGGCTGCTAAAGGGGTTACCTTACTAAGTTCTCGGTAGTCGATCATTAGTCGCTAAATTTTACAGGCCAAATTGGGGCATTATTTGTGGATGCTGTGGGTCGAATAACTCCTTGGTCTGACAAACTGTTAATAACCTTTGAAATCTCACCCTCGGCTTGCTGTGGGAAACCGTATTGCTTTTGTGGCTTTGGATTGGGACCTGAAATCTTTACCATACCTGGGATCTTCCAACCATTGTACTTGTGTTGTGCGAACAAAGCTTTGTGTCTTATGAGGACCTCTCTAATAGTCTGTTCGGCACTAATTGTTTGTGGATTAAACCAATAGTCCCCTACTGAGAAAATCCTGTTTTCATAATCCCCTACTGTGAGTGTAGCGGGAGCCCTATCTGTTTGGGCCATTTGCCATACACATTTGTTTACTGGGTCAAATGAAAGTTATGGGAGCTCATGAAGTCAATGCCCAAAATATGCTCTGTGGTTTGGGGTAAGTCAACTAAAACAACGAGGTGTCTGGTGCTAATGTTCCTTATCTGAATGGGTACGGGAACTATGATAATATCCTTGTTGCATGTTTGCTTCCATCTCGTCCTGATCTGTCTGTCGGTGTAGGGTTTGTTCTCATGCTCTAGAAAGTCATTTCAATACCCAAACTTCATTATGTGTGTGGTCTGCGGGGTCATAGTTTACACAAACCCTTTGACCTGCGTCTGTGGCATGCGAGACTAAGGTGCGGGACCATTTTGTGGTGTCATCCTCACTTAGGTGTGGGCGGTTCAATTGTCCATAGACTGCCATGAAATGAATCCGTAGGCGACCAGCAAACGCGGTCGGATGTTCTCCCTTCTTTTGCCTGCAGTGATTTAAACCCTCGACTGGATCTCCTTTGTTATACCCGATGGCATCTAATATGGCTGTTTTCATTTCCTGTAGGGTTCCTCCTGCTACATTTTGGGGTTCTGGCAAGACTGACCTTACGGACTGGCTAAGGCTCATAACTATTAGCTTTACTTCCTGTCTCTCACCTAGGCCGTACATAACTTTTTGTTGGCGCACCTCCTCAAAGAAGCTGTGTGGGTCTGCAGTGGGCTGGAATGGACTAATTTTCATGCAAGTTTCTCTTAATTGCATTATCGATAGTGGGGTGGTGTAAACGATATCAGGCTCCACCTGATCCGATGACTTGCGTTGTGTGGTAACCGGATTCATTGGGGTCGAATTGTGAGTGGGGGTGTGCACTGCCTGTGCAGTCGGTGCTGCGGCTGCTTTTCTTTTTGGGGCGTGGGGGGCTCGATTTTGATTTCCCATGTCCTCTACGTATTTTGGGGCACTTTGTTTAACTCTTGCCAATCGTGAGCATCTTCCTCATCTAAATCCTGCCCAAAAAGTGTACCTGAAGCCATTTGTACTGAGAGTAGTGACTGTAACTTTCCTATCTTCTGTCGGCATTGAGCATGGTCAACAGTACTGCCTCTGTTCCTTAGTGGAGCTGTGGAGCGCTCTCAAAGTTGCTTTTAAATCTGCGCATTTGCTAGTTAGCTGAGCGACCTGTTCTGTTTTCTCTCTTACCAGAATTGCGCGCGGTGTTTCTTGGTAGGCTTTATCGTACTGGATCTGGAAGCTACTAAGGTGAACTAGACAAGATCGATGTCCACATTTTACATCGGCCATTTCCTTATCCTTACCTGCTAACTGTTCTCGGAGTTGCTCAATTATCTTCTCGCTTTTATTACTGTTTCCCTCGTTCTTTTCTTCCTTTTCAATTAACTGCCTACGGAGCGTCGTCAAAACCTCCTCTGTGCCTCGCAACTGTGCCAAACAGGACACTATTGCCATCGGCTTTCTGACTTTCCCTACATATTCCTAATGGACCTCGCTTAGGTTCTCCCACCAAGTTTGTCCTATCTTTCTTGGACCTGATTCATCATTACCGCAAAAATTCGACCAAAGGGGCCACCTTTTCTCCTTTCAGTATTTACTTATCTCTTCCGCCCATATGGGGCATTGCTCTGCTCTGTTGGTCGCTGCGACCTCTTGTTCCTGTGGATTCATCAATCTTTCCATTGCTTTTGTGGCCATTACTTCTCTTATCTCTTTCTTACTTTTAATTTGGGACAGGGGAATAAGGCAACAATTTGAACAGTGGGTATGGCTTAAGTTATTTTCCGGCTCACAATCCCTCGATAGTTGTACACAACTCTAACGAGTTTACCTTACTCTTACTGTTAGGTACGCATGCGGGTTAGTACACACTTCCGAAATTCGATAATTTGGTCGATATGGGACTTGCACTTCTGGTTCTTTCTCTTTCTCACAATTGGATTCTAATCGAGTCCCGGCGGAGACCGCCAATAATGTTGAGAATAATGTTGGTGTTTTACGGTCCCACCCAGCAGCATCACCAATACTGTGCGTATTTCTATTTATCTTATTGAACCACATGCCTTCCTTATATCGATCAAATGACCACACAACCAGTTAGTTAGTTCAAAAGGTGGTTTATTTACATACACAAGAGTTATCTCGACATGCAAACACAATATCTATACTTAACTTCAGGACTACCGGCATTTATCCGGTTTTCACCTCGCTGGTTCGAAGCAAGTGGCTCTGTCTCTGCTGGGCTTATCCGTCAGGTAGCGATCGTTGGTCTTGAACTTGGCTGGCTGTTCCTGCTACGATTTGGTTGGCACAGACCGGATTCAAAAGAGACAGAACACATGGCTGTGTCCTCTTTTATCCCTCTGGGATTTTGCGCTCTTTGGGGCGGTCCTTAAACTTGGACCCAATAGTTCTACACTGCTCTGATCACTGTCTCCGATTTCGACCAATAAAGGGGCGGGTGCCTTGGTGGCTGGGCAGGTCCTTAGCGATCATCGACCTTGGCAGTTGGGCTTTCTGAGGAAGGGGAGTAGCGCCGATCAGTCTGGGGCTGTACCAGTTGCTTGATTGGAGTTCTATTGTCCTGGGAAAATGGGCCATTAAAATGCAAACACCTGGCACCACGTGGCACTGGGGGAGGACACCCTCTCCCCCTGGTCGTCGAGGTTACGCTGGCCCTGACCTTCTATGCCACGGGGTCATTCCAGGGCTGAGTAGGGACCTGTCCGGCATCTTGCAGGCATCGGTGCACCAGTGCATCCGTGCAGTCACAGACACCCTATATGCCATTGCGGACCTCTACATCCAGCTCCCTGTGGACCAGGCCAGCCAGGATGCCCAGGCAGTGGGATTCGCTGCTGTGGCCAGGATGCCCATGGTCGATGGGATGCAGGTCGCCGTGCGGCCACCTGCGGATAACAGGGCCATGTTCACGAATAGGAAGGGGACCTATTCCATGAACGTGTAGGTGGTCGGTGACCACCGCATGAGGATCCTGCACGTCTGCGCCCGGTACCCGGGCGGCCATTTCCTGGGATGGCCCAGCCCAGATGGGCCAGGCTGTGGCTCGGGCGACTGGGATGGCGAGCTGCCAGCCTGTCCTGCTCATTGCCCATCAGATGCACCTGGGACGGAAGGGGGCGAGTTCGAGGTGTTGCGGTGTTCCGGGATCTCCCCTACAGGGGGACCCGGTATGGGCCCCAGCACCTCCTCCTCCCTCGGGGTGCCCGATGGCCCCCGGGCCTCTACATGGGTCGGAGATGCAAAAGGACCGAGCACCCAATGCCCCCCAACACCTGCCGCTGCCAGTCCTGGAGCCCCGCCCTGGTATCAACAAGGGTCTGCAAGTTTACAGCCATGGAGCTCAGGGAGTTGGCCATCCCTGTCTGTGTCTGGGCGACGCCAACCAGCACCAGGGCAATGGTGCCGATGCCCTCAGCGATGGCCTGCAGAGACTGGACCATTGCCTGCAGAGACTGGACCATTGCCTGCAGAGACTGGGCCATTGCCTGCAGAGACTGGACCATTGCCTGCCGAGACTGGGCCATTGCCTGCAGAGACTGGGCCATTGCCTGCAGAGACTGGGCCATTGCCTGCAGAGACTGGGCCATTGCCTGCTGAGACAGGGCCACGGCATTGAGCGCCTCTGCGATCTGCTGCTGGCTCTGGCTTATGGCTGCCTGTGAGAGGACAGCCATGTCCTGGGCCACGTACGCCGCCTGTACGGAAAGCCCCAGGCCTTGCATACTGCGACCCATGTCTGACACCATCGCACTCATTGCATCCACCGTGGACGCCACCCGCGCGGTGTCAGCCTGGGTGGCACTCATGACCGGCACCACTTCCTGCTCCTGCATGCGGGTGGACTCCTCCACCTCCGTCTGCAGCTGCTGCAAGCCGGCCCTCACCCCCTCCGGTCGTCCCTTGGTCCGTGCCTGCATCATGTCTATGGGTGGGTGTGGTAACTCCAGGAACCTGGGACCCGTCTGGGCAGCAGATGGTTGCCTGCGCCGGGCTGCCCTCCGACCGCCCGGCCCCTTGGCTGCTCCTGCCTCCACCTGCTGTACCGGGACGGCTGTGTTGTGCGCATCAGCTAGCGTCCCAGAAGCTTCATCAGTAAAGTGCCCAACTGTGGTGAGGGTCTCTGCGATGGTGGAGAGTGTAGGAGATAGCAGTGGCGTAATGGCTTGCTCCTCATCTGACCCGAAGTCCGGGGTGCCCTTGAGTGGTGACTCCTGTCCATCCATCCCCTGTGTGTGGGTGTCGCGTGCATCAGTGTCCTGGGCGTCGGTGTCCTGTGTGTTAGGGTCGTGTGTGTTAGGGTCCTGTGATTCGGTGTCCTGTGTGTTAGGGTCCTTTGTGTCGGTGTCCTGTGTGTCTGTGTCCTGTACGTCAGTGTCCTGTGCGTCAGTTTCCTGGGTCGGCTGCGACGGGGCCTGTTGCTGTGGCTGCCCTCCTTGTCGCTGGGTGTGGCCCGCCATTGTATCCACACTTCCACTGGATGTGGCCGGCGTCTGCCTGGTGCTCTGGGTCTGTCCCTGGATCGTGGCCGCCCTAGAACATCCTGGGGGCATTGTATGCCTGATGGGCCGGTTCTGTCCCCCCTTCCCCCATATCCCGCTCCCCCCAAATGCCCCTTTCCCCCATATCCCCCTTCCCCCATATCCCGGGATATGGGGGATGGGGATATAGGGAAAGGGGGACATGGGGGCAGGGGTGATATGGGGGAAGGGGGGATATGGGGATATGGGGGAAGGGGGATGTGGGGGGAATGGGGGAAGGAAATAGGGGGATATGGGGGAAGGGGGGTAACGGGGGAAGGGGGATATGGGGGAAGGGGGATCTAGGGGAAGGGGATACTGGGAAGGGGGATATGGGGGATATGGGGGAAGGGGACATGGGGAAGGGGGTATATGGGGGAAGGGGGGATATGGGGGAAGGGGGGATATGGGGATATGGGGGGAAGGGGATGTGGGGGGGGATGGGGGAATATGGGGGAGGGGATATGGGGGAATGGGGGAAGGAGATAGGGGATATGGGGGAAGGGGGTAATGGGGAAGGGTAAGAGGGTTATGGGGATATGGGGGAAGGGGTATATGGGGAAGGGGGATATGGGGAAGGGGACATGGGGGAAGGGGGATCTAGGGGAAGGGATATGGGGAATAGGGATATGGGGAAGGGTACATGGGGAAGGGGGAACATGGGGAAGGGGGTATATGGGGAAGGGGGGATATCGGGAAGGGGGTTATGGGGGAAGGGGAATGTGGTGGAAGGGGGATATGGGGAGGGGGATATGGAGCATTATGGGTGAAGGGATATATGGGAGAAGGGGGATATGTGGTAATATAGGGGAAGGGGGTATGGGGAAGGGGATATGGAGAAGGGGGATATGGGGAAGGAGGGATATGGGGGAAGGGTGATATGGGGGAGGGGGATATGGGGGAAGGGGGATCTAGGGGAAGGGATATGGGGAAGGGGGATATGGGGGCTATGGGGGATATGGGGAAAGGGGACATGGGGAAGGGGGGACATGGTGGAAGGGTTAGGGTTATGGTGGAAGAGGGGATATGGGGGATATGTGGAAAGGGGGATATGGGGAAGGGGGTATGGGGAAGGGGGATATGGTGGAAGGGTGGATATGGGGGAAGGGGATATGGGGGACATGGGGGAAGGGGATATGGGGAAGAGGTTTGGGGGGATATGGGGAAGGGGATATGGGGAAGGGGGATATGGAGGAAGGGGGGTTGTTATGGGGAAGGGAGGATATGGGGGCAGGGGGATATGGTGGAAGGGGGATATGGGGGCAGGGGGATATGGTGGAAGGGGGATATGGGGGAAGGGGGATATGGGGAAGGGGGATATGGGGAAGGGGATGTGGGAGTGGGAAAGGGGGCAGGCAGTAGGTGGTCTCACTTGGAGCTGTAAACTTGTAAGCAGCCATTTTGCCGGGTCACCAGGGGGGGAGGGGTGTCTTTTGTGCAGCGATGCCACGCGGCGTCAGTGACGGCATGCGGCATCGTTAACGGCACGCGCGTCTGTGATGGGTGACACTGTCGCGAATGGCGTCACGCAGCTACTAGCCCATTCCCAGCTGGAGAATTCGCGACGTTTCGGGCGGCCCGACGCCAGAGTGATTTGCGCCGTGTTTGCCGCGGGTTCGGGCCATTGCGCCGATTCCCGGAGAATCCCGCCCATGTAGTTTGAAATTATTTATTATAGAACAAACAGCGTGGTAAGATAACTAGCATAAGTTAACTGACGAATAACTAATATTAAACAACTCTCGTGGAACTACTGCAAATATGTCTATAGCCCAGCATAACCAACTCACAATTCCCAGACCACATGCTGACGTGATGGGTTTACAATGCCACCTAGTGTTTGAAATTGGTCCACCTAGTGGACCAAACTTACATTATGCATATCATCACATTTAGGACCAGAGGGTATAATCAAAGAGTAAGGGGTCGCCCATTTAAGACAGTAATGAGGTAGATTTTCTTTTCTCAGAGGGTAGTGAATCTGTGGAATCCTTTACCGCAAAGGGCTGTGGATGCTGGGTCATGAAGTATGTTCAAGGCTGATTAAGAAATCAAAAGTTTTGGGGATATCAAATGAGCCATGATCTCATTGAATGGCAGAGCAACTGCAATGGGCCAAATTCTTAGGTCTGATGGGCGCGCATCCCAATGCCATCGCGACAAAAGGTGGTTTAGTTAAGGTGAAAGGAAGAGGCCACTACGGTGGCATGCACGCATAATAATATTATTATTAAGTCCCAGTTGCGGCTATCTGAATGCCGGTCCCTGTCCAGGTAGGCTTTCATTACTGTATTTTGGTACCATTTTATTTTATTTACGCCTGATATTTCAACACCGGTTCCCCTCCCTGATTCCAAGGTTTACAAAGATTGATCAATAGATCCTCATCTCTTAAATACACAGGCATCTATTTCATTTTGACAGTGTCTGATTTCCACATTACCCATTAGGGTAATGGGGCCCCGATCGCGGGCCTGGCCACCGTGGGGGCACCCCCCGGTGTCCGATCACCCCGCGCCCCCCCCCCCCCCCCCCAAGGACCCCGGGGGCCCGCTCGCGCCACCAATCCCACCGCCACCAGAGGTGGTTGAAACCATTGCGGACCGGAGAATCGCCGCAGGGGGCTCGCCGATCGGCACAGAGGGCACGCCGATCGGCGGGGCGTGATTCCCGCCCCCACCAATTCCCGGGTGGCGGAGAATTCCGGCCACGGCGGGGGTGGGATTTTCGCCGGCCCCGGGCGATTCGCCGACCCTGTGGGGGGGTCGGAGAATTTCGCCCCATACCTTCACTAATGCTGGGTCAAAATGCTGGAATTCCCTCCCTAGTAGCACTGTGGATATGGCTATTCCAGATGGGTGGCAGCAATTCAAGAAAGTTGCTCACCAACACCTTCTCAAGGACAATTAGGGATGAGCAAAAAATTCTGACTTTGCAATGATGCTCACATCCCATGATCAAAACAAATACTCCATGCTCAGTAAGAATGAGGGCCTTCTATCTTGTATCATTGTAATGGTCCTATGTGAAGAGAAGTTTGACAGACGATCATATCTAAAACCTGTATGTTACTAATAAGCTCTTTATACTTTGTGGTATGTTCTCCTGGTTGCTGACAAGTCGCCAATATTTCTGTGGCTGAAACAATGAAATAGGATTTTGTTGGGGCAAAAGAACTGGGGGGGGGGGGAACAAAGGAAAATATCAAAATAAACAAATTGAATAAAATGCTTACTGCCTGTACCTTTAACTGCAGTTGAGTTGTGGTTTTCAGATCCAAGATGGGTTGGTGTCTTGGCTTCCTTCTCATTGCTTCATTTATGGCTCTCAGTTCTATTCCATATTTCTTCTTTCCAAGAACCATGTCCAAGGAAGGGATAAGTAACAATTTGTCGTCTTCACATGGTCATGAAATTTGTTGAACCTGGCTGTATTACTGCGTTCTTTTCATTTGCATGATGCGGTGAGAACCAGGCATGATTTATTCCCCTTATTTGTTGCTTTCCCATTTTGTGTTCTGCTCTGGGATGTACAGGCCTCCTGGAGCTTGGGGTGACAATGGTGCTCTTTATTTTGCTGCTGCTATGCTGGAAGCAGCACAGTAAAATGTCTTTGAGTAATCAGTAGCAGATCTGCTCTGCAATTTAAGTAAGTCCCATAAAATTCTGCTGAGCAGCAGAGGAGAGATGTCCTCTTTCACTGCAATGGCTGTCAGGTCAGCCAAAGGGTAGGTTAAAGGATTTGGCAAAAGGCCACTGATCATGTCAATGCCACCAGCACTGAATAAAGGATTTGGATTTGGAGTCAATGCCAAAAAAAGTTCAATGACTTCCCAAGAGTGGGAAAGTTGAGAATTACACTTTAATCTCATGCAGTGCATGAGAGGTGGAAAAGTTTAGGGTCAAAATGA
Source organism: Scyliorhinus canicula (assembly GCF_902713615.1). NCBI lineage: Eukaryota > Metazoa > Chordata > Chondrichthyes > Carcharhiniformes > Scyliorhinidae > Scyliorhinus > Scyliorhinus canicula. The sequence goes on from NC_052162.1 coordinate 48,836,651, forward strand.
TCAGACTACAAATGTTAACTTCAGCAGAGGGATACAAAGGTAGTAGGAGATCAGCCTCCCATTATATGGCACTGGACAATGTTCCTTTTCATTGCAAATATTCTTTCGATGCAATATCATTATTTATACTTCTTGCATTCTATGGGTAGAATTTTATAAATATACAGAAACTTGGTCGCATTTTTGGAGAAACAGAATGAAATAGCAGACTCAGAAAATTGTAAAACTGTTACAGGAGGAACATGGAGGAGTTTTATGTATATCCATTTTAGGATTTACGCATTTATTTACATCTTACCTGTCTTCGTTGAGACAGCTGGTACTACATGCATATGACAATGCACGACTGTGGTAACAGGACATTAACTATTTACAATGTACAATGTACAGAGCACAAACTTGGGCACAGAACATTAACTATTTATAATATACAGAACACAGATTGGGCTGGTTCACCTGGTGCAAAGCCCATTCTGTCTCTTCCGCCCCCCCCCCCCCTCCCCCTCCACCGCCCTTTACAAAATGGCCCATATGTAAACTAAGTCAGTACATCGTCATTCAGCTTGGAGTTTGGTCTGCTCAAGTGCCCTGAGCATGTAATTTTGACAGTTGGTTATGTTTGGGGTACACTCGGGTTGTTATCCACTGAAAGGATGGGCCTAGGAGTTCCACAGGTGTTCACTGTGGCTGCAGGGCTTGTTGCATTGGTATGGGAAGGGGCCTTTATCTCCACTGGTGCAGGGGGCTCAGATTGTAACTCGGTGTTGAACCCTGTGGTAGTTGGTCCTGCTGCTTCAGGTACCTGTAACAAGTTATGCCAGTTCCTGACATAGGGACCACTATCTGAGGCAACCACACAGCTGTTTGGTTGGGAGTCATGGATGAGCACCACTGCCAGTTTTTCATGGCCGTGCAGGGCTGCATTCTGACTCTTCAGCCCAGTTCTAGAGTGCAAAGTCTGCGGGGGGTTGCGGTCATGGTACCTTTTACCTCTTTGTTGCCATTTTGTAAGGGCTCCATGCATAATTTTTTCCACTTTTGGTTTCAGAAGGATATTGGCAGCAGAGATAATGTTTCTGGTACATGTGGAGAACATTCTCTGTACTGACAAGGGCAGGCCCTGTCGCGGCAAAGTTTGCAGATTGAGTATTGCGGCATAAAAATCTGTGTTGTTATGGAGGCATTTCGAAGAAGTGCTTTGCTGAGTGTACTACCCACTCTGCCCAAACCGTTCCGACTGTGGGTCGAGGGGCAGCAACTTTCAATGTGTTCAAAGTCCCAGGTGTGCGTAAAGTCCTTAAACTCCCTGAAGACAAATTCATGGTCATTGTCTGTCATCATCCTTTGGGGATGCCTTGTGTAGCAAAGTGTCACTTCAGTTTTCCAATGACTATGTTGCTATTCATGTCAGGCAGATAGTCAATATCATACCTGCCTGAGTATGAATCAATAAGGACCAAATGCTGTTTTGCAACCTAGTCGAATATATCTATCTGTTGCCTTGAGTGGCCATGGAAGGTCTACAGCCTCATGGAGGTGCAGGGGTTCTTTGGTTTGATAAGCGTGTTGCACGGTGCACATCTAGACATTTTCCTCTCTATGTCCACTTACATTGTCCATACACTTTGTCGCTTCAACCCCTGGGTACCCTTGGTGGAGTTGCTGGCCAGCTACTTAGACCGTTGGAAGGCATGTGGAGGAAACAGAATCTGCCAACAGGAGACATGAGCGTAGTGCGCTTTGAAGATTCTTTATCCTGTGCTTTATATCCAGGATACTTAGCATTGGGGATGTCAGCTACAACCTTTTCAACCATCTTCATGGGATGGTGTGTCCAAGTAGTGCCTTATTCAGGTGAACAGAGACAATGTGGATTCTGACCATGCCATCTTTCATGATGGCAGCTACCATCACAGAAAACCACTCTGTGGCGATATCTATGGGGAATTTGACACCCAGTCTTGTCATTCAATCCAATTCTTCCTGTTTCATGGCAAGAGGTACTCTTCTTGAAGTACAGACAATGGGTATTATGGAGTAATCCAGCTTCATGTGATATACGACAGGCAGCTTTCCAATGATATCGCAGTCAAACAGGTATTCGAGTATCTCTGGGGCTTGGTGCTGCAAAGTTTATACATCTTACCCATGATTGATGAGCCCCAGTGCAATGCTAAGCCGGAGACCCAATAGTGGTTTTATATCCTGGTCGACTACATAAAACTAGAACTTGCACTGCGTGCAGTGCAGGGTGACCGTTGCCTTTTGGACGTATAGTTTGTCCACCATATGCGCCAAGATTTACCTAGTAATCTAGAGAAGCACAGGGATTGATTTCTTGTAGAAGCGGCTTCTGCAAAACATTCCATTTTGCTTTAATTACAATTTTGAGTTTAAGTTTTGCATTGTTATGAGCAATGTTTAACATAGCAAAGATTTCACCTTTTCCCATGGTAGACATTCTCACAATAGACTGTTTTGAGGTGCTCAGTGCTCTGGTTGCTTGAATTGACCTTCAGCTTATTCATCTGCTCATGTTCTGAACCTTGGAGGAGTAGCCAGCTACAATGCAGCTAGTAGTGTTATGGGTCCCGTCCATAACCCCCTGTTTTCGTTAAGATCCCAGATCAGAACACAGTTATTTTCATTTGGTAAAACTGTGAGGAAATGTAACTGCAACATACGAGTGATAACACTGACTGGTAGACAGCTTTCATATTAAAACAAACTTTAATTTGAACAGAGAATTAAGCACGTCAGCAACAACGAAAAAGCTTTTCAGTTAACAGTTACAACATCTTAACTTGCTTCCTGAAACCTGCCTCTACATTCCAATTAAGCAAATCTAAATATTTCAAATACCACTTGTATATAAAGTTAACAACCAGGTTTTACTTGCTTATCTTGATGCAGAGTCCTTGGAGAGAGAAAACTATTTTTAGTATGAAAACCCTCTGCTCAGCTTAGAGCCCTGGGCAACTCCTTTGTTCATACAGACCTGGCCCCTCCATTAGTTGCACTCGAAGGACAAACATTCTTTTGTCTCTTTTTACAAGATGTGCCTTGATTTGTTTAGCCAGTCTCAAACTGTTACATTACATTAGTTCTCCATTCGTAAACAGGAAAAATGGCTTTTAATATCTTTTAGCGAAACACTTCCTGTGCAAAAATTTCACTTTTAATCACAGCTCCAGCAGGCATACAGTCTGCATGCATTTTTACTTAGGTTTTTAAAAACATGATTGCAAAAATACAAAAATATAAAACATTGCAGTTTTCTTATATTCACAGTGGTAGTGGTTGGTTTCTGTGACCTGGACCTGCAACACTTAGCAAAGTCGTTCCACCTGCCACAGTTGTTGCAATGTCTATTAAATGCAAAGCACATGCTTATATATTGTGGATGATGGCTGCCATGATTCGGGTAGGATGTGTTCTATACCACAAAAACTTCTGTTTCCCGCCTTAGTTCCTTGGTGCTTCTCTCTAACTGCTCATTAAACATTCAAATATTGATAGTGGATTCTAACATAGAACATAGAACATAGAACAGTACAGCACAGAACAGGCCCTTCGGCCCTCAATGTTGTGCCGAGCCATGATCACGCTACTCAAACCCACGTATCCACCCTATACCCATAACCCAACACCCCCCCCCCCCCCTTACCTTACTTTTATTAGGACACTACGGGCAATTTAGCATGGCCAATCCACCTAACCCGCACATCTTTGGACTGTGGGAGGAAACCGGAGCACCGGAGGAAACCCACGCACACAGGGGGAGGACGTGCAGACTCCACACAGACAGTGACCCAGCCGGGAATCGAACCTGGGACCCTGGAGCTGTGAAGCATTTATGCTAACCACCATGCTACCCTGCTGCCCCTAACATGAGGCTATTTTCCTGGAGCAACTGTTTGTGCACAACATCGCTGTGTATTCCACAGGTGATACAGTTCGTTGTCCTAACCTTTTTGGACACTAAGTACAATTTTAGCATGGCCAATCGAAGGTCGGTGGAGTTGTGGATAGTGCTGAAGGATGTTATAGGATACAGAGGGACATAGATAAGCTGCAGAGCTGGGCTGAGAGGTGGCAGATGGAGTTTAATGCGGAAAAGTGTGAGGTGGTTCATTTTGGAAGGAGTAACAGGAATGCAGAGTACTGGGCTAATGGCAAGATTCTTGGTAGTGTAGATGAACAGAGAGATCTCGGCATCCAGGTACATAAATCCCTGAAAGTTGCCACCCAGGTTAATAGGGCTGTTAAGAAGGCATATGGTGTGCTAGCCTTATCAGTAGGGGGATTGAGTTTCGGAGGCACAAGGTCATGCTGCAGCTGTATATAACTCTGGTGCGGCCGCACCTGGAGTACTGCGTGCAGTTCTGGTCACCACATTATAGGAAGGATGTGGAAGCTTTGGAAAGGGTTCAGAGGAGATTTACTAGGATGTTGCCTGGTATGGAGGGAAGGTCTTACGAGGAAAGGCTCAGGGACTTGAAGTTGTTTTCGTTAGGAGAAGGCTGAGAGGTGACTTAATAGAGACATATAAGATAGTCAGAGGGTTATATAGGGCGGACAGTGTGAGTCTTTTTCCTCGGATGGTGATGACCAACACGAGGGGACATAGCTTTAAATTGAGGGGTGGTAAATATAGGACAGATGTCAGAGGCAGTTTCTTTACTCAGAGAGTAGTAGGGGTGTGGAACGCCCTGCCTGCAACAGTAGTAGACTCGCCAACTTTAAGGGCATTAAGTGGTCACTGGATAGACATATGGATGAAAATGGAATAGTGTAGGTCAGATAGGCTTCAGATGGTTTCACAGGTTGGCGCAATATTGAGGGCTGAAGGGCCCGTACTGCGCTGTAATGTTCTATGTTCTATGTTCTAATCTACCTAACCTGCACATCATTGGACTGTGGGAGGAAACCGGAGCACCCATAGGAAAACACATGTAGACACAGGGAGAACGTGCAGACTCCGCACAGACAATGACCCAGCAGGGAATCGAACCTAGGACCCTGGCGCTGTGAAGCCACAGTGCTATCCACTTGTGCTACCGTGCTGCCCCAACCCCACTGGTTAAAGTGTTTACTGAAAAATCTTAGCAGCTTTTACATGCTGTGTGTCTGCCCACGGAGAACCCCCAGTACCAACATCACTCCCTGTACACGTCATCATGATGTACACACGACCATCCAGTCTACATCTTTAATTTCACAATATCAAAAATTAGAAAGAGCTTTTAATCAAGTGAACTCTGCACTTAAGGTGAACCTGGAAAGTACAATTCTGTGAATAAATATTTATGGAGAACAATGTTTTAACAACTAATTAAAACAACAGCTAATTAAAAGAATTAAAAGATCAAGAATCCAAACAGGTGCTTCCTCTGAAATCTGACACAATCTGACACAAGTACTTCAGAAGACCTCTCTTTGGGAGTTTATTAAGAGTAATACTCAACTGTTTTTTCGATTTCAAAATGTCATCAATTCAGGATAAGGTTGTACGTGAATGTCAGTCCCCAGATTGGCAAAATGTAGCAGCTTCCACCAGTCCTGTAGGCAGCAAGTAAATTCCCTGGTCCTTCAACCAATAACTTAATCTGTGCATAAAACTTTAACTTGACTTGAAAATTACCAGTGCATGCTCTTGTGTGCTTGAAGTGATTGATTCCAATGTCTTTCCTGTCAATGAATGTACAAGTCTATAATATGATTGATGAAAAGTATCTCACCTACTCTGAAAGTCAGTGACATTGATTTTCCTTGGGAGACATTGAATAACTGTATTGTAATTTCCAGACTGTCATCGATCACTGACAGGAAGACAAAGGCTTGAGACTCTATAGTTAGATCACAGCCCAGAGAACACTTGGGGCAGGAATTTCCGTGTGGGCTCTCCTTCTCTCCAGGCATAGCACTGATGAGAAATCTATGGATTGGCACCACTGCTCACTTCTACCTACTCTAAGAGTAGGGGGTGGCAGAGTGCTTTGTTGCTGGATTAGTAATCCAGAGACCCAGAGTAATATTCTGGGGACCCGGGTTATAATCCAACCATAGCAAATGGTGGAATTTAAATTCAATAAATCATCTGGAATTAAAAGTCTAATCATGCCCATGAACCCATTGTCACAAAAAATATCTGGTTCATTAATGTCCTGTAGTGAAGGAAACCTGGCCTGGCCTACATGTGATGCCAGAACCACAGCAAAGTGATTCATTCTTAAATGCCCTCTGAAATGGCCTAGGATGTCACTCAGTTGTATCCAACCGCTACAAAGAAAACGGCTGGCATCGATCGAGGCACTAGAAACGACAGCGGGAAACCCTGTCCCTTTTACCTTGCAAAAACCCACCTTACTGACATCTGGGCTCGTGCCAAAATTGGGAGAGATGTTGCACAGACTAGTTAAACAACAGCCTGATGTAGTCATACTCAAGGAATCGTACCTTATAGATAATGTACCAGACACCACCATTGCCATTCCTGGGTATGTCTTGTACCACATCAGAACAGACACAGCAGAGGTGACAGTCAGGATGGAGTTACCTGGGAGCCCTGAACGTTGACTGTGGACCCCATGAAGTCTCATATCACCAGGTTAAATATGGGCAAGGAAACCTCCTGCTGATTACGGTGTACCATCCCCCTTCAACTGATAAAGCAGTACTCCTCCATGTTGATCATCGCTTTGAGGAAGCACTGAGGATGGTAAGGGCGTAAAATGAGCTCTGGGTGGTGAACTGCACTGTCCATCACCAAGAGTGGCTCAGTAGTACCACCACAGAAGCTGGTCAGGTCCTAAAGAACATATCTGCTACTCTGGGGCTGCAGAAGGTGGTGTGGGAACCAGCAAGAGGTTCAAGCACTTGCTGAACTCCAGAGGTGAGGTGAGAGTGACATCAATGCAGTATTTGACCGAGTCCAGCATCAAGGAGCCCTAGCAAAACTGGAGTCAATGGGAATCGGCGAGGAAACCCTCTGCTTGTGTCATACCTGGCACAAAGGAAGATGGATGTGGTGGTTAGAGGTCTATCATCTCAGCTCCAGGACATCAATGCAAAAGTTCCTCAGGGTAGTGCCCTAGGTCCAACCATCTTCAGCTGCTTCAGCAATTAACTTCTTTCCATCATTAGGTCAGAAGTGGGGATGTTTGTAGATGACTGCACAATGTCCAGCACCATTTGTGACTCCTCAGATACTGAAGCAGTCCATGTTCAAATACAGCAAGACCAGGACAATATCCAGGCTTGTCACACAAGTGCCAGACAGTGACCATCTACAACAAAAGAGGATCTAACCATCACTCCTAGCCATTCAATAGCATTACTATCACTGAATCCCCCAGTATCAACATCCTGGGGGTAACCATTGACAGAACCTGAACTGGATTAACAATATAAATACTATGGCTTCGAGAAGTACAAAGGCTAGGAATACTGCAGTCAGTAACTCACCTCCTGACTCCCCAATGTTTGCCCATCATTTTCAAGGCATAAATCGGGAATATGATGGAATAATCTCCACTTGCCTGGATGAGTCAAGCTCCAACAACACTCAAGAAGCTTGACAACATCCAGGTCAAAGCAGGCCACTTGATTGCTATTCCTTCCGCATGGTAGCGCAGTGGATAGCACTGTTGCTTCACAGCGCCAGGGTTCCAGGTTCGTTTACCAGCTTGGGTCACTGCCTGCGAAGTCTGCACGTTCTCCCCTTGTCTGTATGGGTTTCCTCCAGGTGCTCCGGTTTCCTCCAAGTCCCAAAAGTCGTGCTTATTAGGTGAATTGGACATTCTGAATTCTCCCTCTGTATACCCAAACAGATGGAATATGGCAATTCGGGGCTATTCACAGTAACTTCATTGCATTGTTAATATAAGCCTACTTGTGACAATAAAGATCATTATTTATTATTAAACATTCACTCGCTCCACCACCGACAAACTGGCAGCCATGTGTACCATCTACAAGATGTACTGCAGGAACTCACCAAGGTTCCTAAGGCATCACTTTCCAAACACACGACCACTACCATCTGGAAGGAAAAGAGCAGCAAATATCTGGGAACACCGCCACATGGAGATTCCTAACCAAGTGACTCACCATACTGACTTTGAAATATATCATCGTTTCTTCACTGTAGCTGGGTCAAAACCCTGGAATTCCCTCCCTGAAAGCAGTGTGGGTATACCTACACCACATGGACTCAGTGGTTCAAGAGGGCAGCTCACCGCTACCTTCCAAAACGGAAGCTAAGGATGGGCAATAAATTCTGGCCCAGCCAGAGATGCCCATAACCCCTGAATACATTTTTTAAATAAATTGTATTATGGACCACTTTCGGTTATCAGATGTTTCCCCAACTTCCTGTCAAATGTACAGTGGCAGAATGGTAACTATAACAATTCCCATTGATTTACATGCATCAATTTACAATCCCAAGGTCAAGAAAAAATATTAAACAAAATTTGAAAGAAAGCAGTTACAAATTTTCCAGAAATAGAAATAAGAACATTTTTGTGTTTGTAATAATGGCTGACCAATGGGAACGGGTCACCACTATTTCAAATTAAATCTTCAAAGCTTTAATTCCTCCTGATTAACAAAAAATAGATTTTAGACATTGGTTTTGTGTTCACAGTTGGGGAATAGCAAGGGTATAATTTGTTTAGTTTGCAGAGATGGCTTCCAGAAGGAGCAATTCCGCCAGTTTAAACTTTCTGTTTCCTCTGCCAATGATAGTAATGCCATGTGTAGAACAGACGGTAATAGTCAATTATGTCAAAACCAGACACCAGCTGGCTAATGTCCTCTGCAAGCAGGAGTCAGACCCCTGCAGCCAACCTCTCTGAGCAACTCAGCTCCAATTGGAAGCAGGGACATAACAGAGGAGGAAACCTTTTCAGCATTTCCAAGGTCTTCTTTTTTAAATAGTTATTCATCACGCAGAATGCTGCTTTGATCATACCTTGAGCCCATCATGGATTAGCGCAGGGGCTGGAAGCTGATCCAGCCTTGTATTGGAACCAACAATTCTACGGAAACGTGCTTGTAGGATTAGAATAGCTGTTTTAATGTACTTACAACAGAGTCAGCCTGTTAGCCGTTGAACTTTCGGTGAACTGGCCGGCTGACTCTGTGGCACTGATTTTTATACAGCAGCTCCCGGGGGAGGAGTCTTGGGCAGAGCCAAGGGAGAAGCCCAGTACAACTCTCGAGCATTCCCAGAGCTACTCCCCCTGGTGGTCAGGTAGTGCAACTGCACTTACAATATAGACACATGTGTATACAGGTTATAATCCCGTGTGAATCACATTCACCACACTTTGCAGCATAAAAGAACAGCTATTGTAATTAAAAGAAGCACATGCAGTTCCTGTGGTGTTAACATTGACTAGTTGAAAATTATTTTTTGTCTGATTTTGAGTGTGTCCCAACAAGGGAGGGAAGGTGGCTCACCCTTCATAGAGAACCTTGAGGGTTATACTTGGGAAGGTGAAGCCTTGGAAGATCATCATGCTCAGAAGACAGCGAAATGGACAACATGGACAAAGAAGGTAGAATAGATTAACAGTGCCTTCAGTGACAAGTTTGGCAAATTGAAGAAGTTTGCTAAGGTTAGTCCCTGCTTGATTGGCATGGTAGCGCAGTGGTTAGCACTGCTGCCTAACAGCGCTGAGGGCCCAGGTTCAATCCCGGCCCCAGGTCACTGCCCGTGTGGAGTTTGCACATTCTCCTCATTTCTGCGTAGGTCTCACCCCCACAACCCAAAGATGTGCAGGATAGGTGGACTGGCCACCCTAAATTGCCCCTTAATTGGAAAAAAAAAGAATTGCATACTCTAAATTTATTTTTAAAAAAGATTAGTCCCTGCTGAACGTACCTCTTTCCATGGGTATTGTGTGACATGCTGGCAATTATGTGCTTTTGGGTAGGTATGTTCATTATATAACTTCCAGGATACATGCTGCACTCCTTCACAGGATGGTAATCACACACAGTGGAAGGCCTTATTCTTAGCTCCCCTTGCATTGGTGGAAAGAGCCCAGAAAACAACAATAAGCGATTTTCATTTATTTTTTCATTTCGTTTGCTTGTTAAATGCGGAAGCACAAAGGTGATTTAAATAATTTCTGCTTCCTAGCAAACAATGCATGAATATATGCTACAGTGAACTGTAGACATGGTGGGCAGGGTGTTTTAGATGGCAGGGTTCCTGAGTTGCCAATTGAAGTGTGAGTGGGATTACCACAGCCCCGCAGAAATTTCACTCATTAATTGCAGGAGATGGGATTTCAGTGCCTCAATCAGGCAAAAGTCCCACCAGAGAGAACTGCTGGGCAATTGCTAGCCAATTGGCTGCTGGCCCCCACATCTGAAGCCCAAGCAGGGTGACCTACCTGCCCCTGAACTCAAAATTGAGGCTGAGGTGGGAAGTGCCCTTTAAGTGGTCTATAATTGGGCCCTCGGCCTTTCCCACCATGTCACATTGTGGACAGGTCGGGTTGGACTGGAGGGCAATAGGAAGTCCACCCAGAGAAGTTTCTGAGTACCTGTGCCTGCAAACTGCCAGTGGGAAGCTATAAATGGCTTCTCAGTGGCTGCATGCGCAGTTCTGTTAAAGGCAGTAGTAATTCTCACCAGCAGAGGGCGTGCCGTCCCAGTCAGGAACAAGCAGAGAGAGCTGATTGAAGAAGACACAGTTCCATTACTGCCTCCCTGGTGAAGTGTAGGTAGTGACAGAACTCCTTGAGCATGCCCAGGTGACAGTGGCATTGACTGTGTATCTGTCGCCTTCGGTAGGAGAAGGTCTGCTGAACACTTTTCCTATTTAGCCTTACCCGATGCTCATCCCATTCCCTAATCACTAGCTCTATCTGGACTAAGGAAATTCCTAAAGGAATATCCATCCTGTGCTTTGACAGGTGTTCTAAGCAAAGGGCAAGTCTGCTCAATGTTAAATGCAGATAAAAAAGGAAATCAAAAATCATTCTTAACTCTTGCTTCCAAAAACGTTTCGTTAAATATGGGGTATTAAGGATGTTGAGCACAAAACGTGAACAGTCACTCAAGCACATAAATGCAGAACCACATGAACCACAGGCCTGTAGGAAATGGGCACACAGCCTGGTCTCCCAGTTCTGCCGTCTCCCTGTGATTCTTGGACATTTACTGTCCTGATGCACAGAACCTCACACCCTACCCCTTAATTTTTTGAACATTGGTGACTGATTAGAATCCTGGACGGAATTCTCCGACCCCCCCACAGGGTCAGGGAATCGCCTGGGGCCGGCGCAAATCTCGCCCCCGCCATGGCCGGAATTCGCCGCCACCCGGGAATCGGCGGGAGCAGGAATCACGCCCGTCAATCGGCGTGCCCCCCGCAGCGATACTCCGGCCAGCGATGGGCCGAAGTCCCGCCGCTGACAGGCCAATCCCGCCGACGTGGTTTAAACCACCTCTGTGCCGGCGGGATTGGCGGCGCGAGCGGGCCCCCGGGGTCCTGGGGGGACGTGGGGCGATCGGACCCCGGAGGGTGCCCCACAGTGGCCTGGCCCGCGATCGGGGTCCACCGATGGTGACGTCAGCGGCCACTGATGCTCTGGCGCATGCGCAGACCGGCGAAGGCCTTTCGGCCAGCCCCGACGCCTGGCGGCGTAGCACCAAAGGCCGTTGGCGCCAGTTTTGGCACCATCGGTGGAGTGGGAGCCACTCCGGTGCGGGCCTAGCCCCTAAAGTTGTGGGGAATTCCGCACCTTTGGGGAGGCCCAACGCCGGAGTGGTTGGCGCCACTCCGCTATGCCAGGACCTCCCGCCCCGCCGGGTAGGGGAGAATTTCACCCCCTATCTGACAGCTTGGTTTCTCAGATTAGAACACACAAATCCACTCTCCTGAAAGCTGGCCTGTACCATCTGATCATCATCTGTATTTTCCCCCCCTGTTTCCAGCTTTCCTCATTCTTATTTTAATGCCTGCTGAAGGTATTTATTGGCCTAAACTTTGCAGTCAGCAGAGAAGCTACAGCACTCTCCACTGAACTTGAAGAAAGCTGCCAACAAAGATGTAATGATCTCTGACGACATCCTTTCCTGATGACAGTTTAAATCCAGCGCCAGGTCAAGGGGAAATTCAGGCCTTCAGCTGCAATAGTGTCAACAATTAGGATAAGCACCCAATCACATTTAAGTATTCTCAGAGAAGCAAAGCAGAAAGTACTTCATCCTTCATTTTTAATTTAAATTTTCAGAGAGCAAATTAAAGGATCACTGTCAGATTAAAATAGAAACTAAAATAAAGATAAACAAAATTATAACAAAAATATTGGGTGGAATCTTACCAAAAAATGGCAATGAGTCAGTCCCGGTGAGAAAAATCATGCAAATCCCATCGGAGGTGTTGGTGGGAAATCTCATGGAATTTTGACCCTCGTTAGCAGAAGCTTTTTTCTTTGTGCGAATCACACCGTGCTCTTGGAGGCCTCCCGCTGATTCGCTCGCCCCGGGAAACTTAATCTCTGCAGTCACTGGGGAGCTTAGTATAAACCCCTCCCCAGCACTTGTTCCAGATCAAATAGAGGAGATGGCTGCCAGAAACCCAGCCCCAAGATTCTTGGAGGGAGCCCTGACCAGATTACTGGACGGAGTCCTGTACCCGCATTCCAGAAAGCGCCCTTCCGGCAAGCTGACCGCCTCTGCCTGGGAGGCTGTGACTGCTTTAGTAAATGCCAGCTCCCTCCAGAAGAGGACGGGGCAGCAGTCCCAAAAAAAGTGAATGGTCATCTTTGCATGGCCAGGGTAGGTCTGCCGCCTGCATTCTCTCAATGCACCACCTCACTCACCCCTCGCACCTCTAAGGTGATCTCTCACCCGGCCACCTTGCCGGTTGCCCACTTTTCACACGCTCTTTTACCCACCCCTCCAATCCCCATGGTGCCCCCTAGTCCCTACTCAGCTCCTCACATCCTCACTCCCACTCCAGTCCCATGCATGCCAATCTTCAAACATCTGAACTGGCAGTACTCCTGCCTACAATCTCCCCATCTGTTTCTCTGCAGGACAAAATCGAGCACAACAGGCGTAAGCGGGCACAGTCACACGGAGTCATGCAGGAGCTCTGCACCCTCATGAGGAAAGAGCCAATGAGCTGACCGGGGAGAAGCAAGACCGTGCCTGTGTGGATGGTGAAGAGGGAGCAGCAAACAAAAGTGAGAACCTAAAGGATACACAATTATTCCTCAAACCTCTCTTAAGTAAACATCTTGTGTCATTCAATTCGCAATGCACATCATACAATAAGCATTCCTTCTGCAATGCATTTCATATATATTCATTGAACCTTGTTTGGACCCTCTGGGCTCGTGCGTGGTCAATTTCAGCCCCACTTGACCCGGAGTCACAACACAATTGAAATTAATAAATATTTCTTCAAAAAACACCCAAAGTGTTTGGCCCTCAGCTTCCCAATATCTAGTCACCATATTTGTGAATTTAAACACAAATAAGTTTATTAATAACAATAACTATAATTAAATATGCAACAAATACAATAGGTTAACCATTATCCAATTCCTAACCCCCCCTCCCCCCCCCCCCCCACCCCCAACCTAAACCCATCCCACCCTCTAAACACAGAAGACAGACAATCACAGAGGGGGGAAGATAATAAGTAAAATAGATAAAAGTCTTTGTAAATATGGTTGTATAAGAGCACACATTCCTTCAATGCAGGTTTTCAGTTCAAGATTTCTATTTCCAGTCTGTAATGGTTTTCCTGTAGATTCAATCAAGTCTCTGCAGTTTCAGAAATACAGCAGCTTTTCTGGAGAGAGAGAGAAAAGAGAAGAGGTCCTTTCCTCTTGAGTGTCAAGGTCTCCAACTCTGCTTTCCTCAGGTCTCTGGAAATCATCCCACTCGGGCAGGACCCAATCACCACCTGTTACTGGGCGGAATACATCCTTTTGGCTAACTCATTGGTCACCAGCCAACCAATCGAACTTAGTCCCATCCCATCTCTTGGGTGCCACAAGGCTGAGTTCTGCTGCTCGGAAACTAGCACCATATACAATGCTGCAAATTTTTGAATTTCTCATTCTCTCTGCTGCTTGACTTAAAGATACATGTCTTAAGCATCGATGGATCAAAATGATAATAGCAAAAATAAAGAAAGGGCAAATAAGTAAATCAACAGGAAGGACATTGCATTATACATTACACGGTATCCATACATCCTGCAATATTTTTGACTTTAATTGTTTGGCATGGCCAAGGACGCAATACTTATAATGCAACCAAACAAGTTGAGATTCTATGTCTATATATATGTTTCTGGAACATACTTCTCCATTCACCTGAGGAAGGAGCAGTGCTCCGAAAGCTAGTGTTTGAAACAAATCTGTTGGACTTTAACCTGGTGTTGTAAGACTTCTTACTAAGATTATCCAGAAGATTGGGATAAAGGAATTCCATTCGTCAACCGAATGCAGTCCCTTTGAACTAATTTTTGGTCATGAGGTAAGAGGACCACTTAAATTGATTCAGGAAAAATTGGTGAGTGAGAAATTGGAACTTACATTATTGACTTACGTATTTAACCTTTATTTACTTAAAGGTTACTGGCAGATTCTCTGCAGGGAAACGTGCAAGTTCAGTCGGCAGTCAGGAAGGCAAATGCAATGTTAACATTCATGTCAAGAGGACTAGAATACAAGAGCAGGTATGTACTTCTGAGGCTGTATAAGGCTCTGGTCAGACCCCATTTGTAATATTGTGAGCAGGTTTGGGCCCTGTATCCATCGAAGGCGGTGCTGGCCTTGGAAAGGACCGAGAGGAGGTTCACAAGAATAATCCCTGGCATGAAGAGCTTGTCATATGAGGAGCGGTCGAGAGGATGTTTCCATTAGTAGGGTAAACTAGAACCCAAGAGCACAGCTTCAGTCTGAAGAGATGATTCTTTAAAACTGAGATGAGGAAGAATTTCTTCAGCCAGAGGGTGGTGAATCTGTGGAACTCTTTGCTGCAGAAGGCTGTGGAGGCCAAATCGCTGTCTTTAAGACGGAGATATATAGGTTTTTGATTAATAGGGGATCAGCTGTTATGGGCAGAAGGCAGGAGAATGCAACGACAAACAAATCAGCCATGATTGAATGGCAGAGGGATGGCACGTAGCACAGTGGTTAGCACTGGGACTGCGGCGCTAAGGACCCGGGTTCGAATCCGGCCCTGGATCATTGTCCGTGAGGGGTTTGCACATTCTCCCCGTGTCTGCGTGGGTTTCACCCCCACAACTCAAAGATGTGCAGGTTAGGTGGATTGGCCATGCTAAATTGCCCCTTAATTTGAAAAAAAATAACAACAATTTGTTTCTCTGAATTTTAATGATTGAATGGCCTAGCATACTTGATGGGCGAGGGCCTAATTCTGCTCCTATGTCTTGAGGTCTTATGGATTGGCCATGCTAAATTTCCCCTTAGTGTGCAAGTTAGATGTGGTTACGGGGATAGGGCGGGGAAGTGGGCCGAGGTAGGGTGCCTTTCAGAGGATTGGTGCAGACTCGATGAACCAAATGGCCTCCTTCTGCACTGTCAGGGTTCAAATTTGGAAATCTTCTGATATACTGAAATTTTGAGTGACTGTACTCTGTTACCCTGTCATTTTTTTATGGACTATTCTTGCAAATAGTTGTCTGTTCATAAACAGGGTAGGAAAGAACTTTAAGGGGGAGGGAGATGTGGTTGCGTGGCAGAGTGTGAGGAGCGGCAATTGACTATGGAGCGACGGTTTTGTGCTGACCAGTCAACACCCAGGGGAGTCATGGAGTAGGGTGACATTCGTTGTCCTGCTTTGTGTACAGTTAAACGTCAATAAACTTGCCGAGTTGTTGCTGAGCCTCACAGCTCTTAGATAGGATTTTAATTTTCTGATGTAACATCATCATGCATATCTTTAGCCTACCACATCTTTCCTGTTCAAATTAAAAAATATATTTTACTTAACAGCATTAAACCCAACATATTTATTTCAAAATACTCCATAAACATTACCACTCATACACTTCCGGCCTCCATGATTTCTCCCAATTAGATCGTGGGATTATATTCATTGGAGTTTAGGAGGTTGAGGGGAGATCTAATAGAAACTTACAAGATAATGAATGGCTTGGATAGGATGGACGTAGGGAAGTTGTTTCCATTAGCAGGGGAGACTAGGACGCGGGGGCACAGCCTTAGAATAAAAGGGAGTCACTTTAGAACAGAGATGAGGAGACATTTCTTCAGCCAGAGAGTGGTAGGTCTGTGGAATTCATTGCCACAGAGGGCGGTGGAGGCCGGGACGTTGAGTGTCTTTAAGACAGAAATTGATAAATTCTTGATTTCTCGAGGAATTAAGGGCTATGGGGAGAGAGCGGGTAAATGGAGTTGAAATCAACCATGATTGAATGGTGGAGTGGACTCGATGGGCCGAATGGCCTTACTTCCGCTCCTATGTCTTATGGTCTTATGGCCTTAATTCCCAAAACGTTCTCATTCCCCTCAGTCTGACACCCACCAAATTCTCAGTATCAACTATTCCCATTAAATAGCTCGCCAATACATTCCAATGTTCCCAATTAAACATCAAAACCGTTCTTCAAGTTCCAAATCTTTTATATGAGAAACTGCAGGAGAACCACTCGTATGTATTAAAGAAATAGTCATTAACATGCCATGGTCCAACTATCCTCCATCCTTTAAACCCATTCGTCTAAAGATTACATTTAGAACATAGAACATTACAGCGCAGTACGGGCCCTTTGGCCCTCGATGTTGCGCCGACCCGTGAAACCATCTGAAGCCTATCTGACCTACACTATTCCATTTTCATCCATACGTCTATCCAGTGACCACTTACATGCCCTTAAAGTTGGCGAGTCTACTACTGTTGCAGGCAGGGCGTTCCACAACCCTACTACTCTCTGAGTAAAGAAACTGCCTCTGACATCTGTCCTATATCTATCACCCCTCAATTTAAAGCTATGTCCCCTCGTGTTCGTCATCACCATCCGAGGAAAGAGACTCTCACTGTCCACCCTATCTAACCCTCTGACTATCTTATGTGTCTCTATTAAGTCACCTCTCAGCCTTCTCCTCTCTAACGAAAACAACCTCAATTCCCTGAGCCTTTCCTCGTAAGACCTTCCCTCCATACCAGGCAACATCCTAGTAAATCTCCTCTGAACCCTTTCCAAAGCTTCCACATCCCCCTTGCAATACAATGGGACATAGGCCATTTTTTAAACATTTAGTTTCTGGAGATTAAATGATAACTGAAAGAACTTGGAACTTTTTTCAGGGAAATTGGAGGATTTAAAAAAATGAATTAAATGCATGGGAGTACTTGCAGAGCACAGTACATGCAGTTCTGTTCTGTTGTAAGTGCCCTTGTCCTTCTATATGATAGTGCTCATGGGTTTGGAAGCTGCTGCCTAAGGAACCTTGGTGAGTTCCTGCAATGCATCTTGTAGATGGTGCACACGGCTGGCATTGTTCGTCGGTGGTGAAGGGAGTGAACGTTTGTGGAAGGGGTTGCAATCAAAATGGGCTACTTTGTCCTGGATTGTGTCACGCTTCTTGACTGTTGCTGAAGCTGCACTTATCCATGCAAGTGGAGAGTATCTTCCCGGAAACGACCCCAGCCCCCACAGTCGCTGTTATCAGGCATTCTCCCAAGTGAGCAATACCCCACTATGGGTTCGCAAAATGCTCCCTTTAGGTTATGAGAAGATGTTAGAGCAGACAGGCTGCAGCGGTGCTATGCACTGTTATGAAGCTTTAAACATAAAAGAAAGCAAGCTTCAAGGCTTCACAGGCCAAAGCAACTCCAGAGGAGACCCACAGCCTCGCCATTTCCATGCCAGCACAAGCCCCCCAATCCCCAGCTCCCTTGAAGGACACTCCCATGGCCAGTGCCTGTGCCCTTGTGCTCCCTTGTGGTAAGAGTCCATGGCACCTGGTTCCTGCTTTTAAAGACCAGTAGTGATTCGCGCCCAGGTGACTTCCCACTGGGGAGAGGGATTGAGAGGAATAATGGGAGGTTGCTGATGTGACCATCAATTCACTCGAGTAAACTGTGGCTTTAATAGACTTACAACTGAGCCTGCCTGCGACCAGAAGAACTGAGGGCAGCCTCACAAGACCGCAGCACTTTATACTTCCGGCAGTGGGAGGGGCCATGGGCGGAGCCTTTGGCAGAGCCAAGGGTGGAGCCCTGTACAAGCTCCTCATCTCCCCCTGTGGCCAGAGCCGCGCAACGGCTCACAGACGGAGCCCTCAGGGACACAGTAATACATAGTGTGAATTAAGCATTATACATTTACCACATTCACCCCCTGTAAAAAAATCAAATCCGGCGGGGGTGACTGGTCTACAGATTGAGCCGGTCCGGTGGCCGAGTCGCCCGCTGGGATCGGCGAGCACTGGGGTTGAGCGGCTTCGGATGGCTGCGTGCTGACGGGCGGTGTAGATCTGAGGGTGGACTCCGGGGGTGGTTCGTTCAGAACTTCGTTCCTGACCGGTGCGACGGGCAAAGGGGGGAGCAGGAAACCTGTAAGTGTGGGGGGTCGGGTGTGGTGTAGTGTGAGGGGTACCTCGGAGGTGGTGGTGGTGGTGGATCCTGCAGGCGCCAGGTCCCGGAAGGAAACAGGGTCCTGATGGCCGTCGGGGTGTTCTATAAAGGTGTAGTGTGGGTTTGAGTGTAGCAGTAGTACCCTCTCTACTAGTGGGTCCGTTTTATGTGTCCGGACGTGCTTCCGGAGGAGAACCGGGCCCGGTGTCCTCAACCAAGATGGGAGTGCCCCTAGGGAAAACAAATAATCGCTCGTCAGGGGTCTGATTAGTGGCCGTACACAGGAGGGACCTAATTGCATGGAGTGCGTCGGGGAAGACCTCCTGCCAGTGAGAGGTCAGAAGATTCCTGGACCACAGGGTCAGTAGGACGGTCTTCCAGACCGTCGCGTTCTCCCTCTCCACCTGCCCGTTCATTCTGGGGTTATAGCTGGTAGTCCTGCTCGAGGCGATGCCCTTGTCGAGCAGGTACTGACGCAGCTCGTTGCTCATGAATGACGAACCCCTGTCGCTGTGGACGTAGCTGGGGAAGCCGAACAGGGTGAATACACTGTGCAGGGCTCTGATGACTGTATGGGAGGTCATATCGGGGCATGGGATAGCAAACGGAAAACGGGAGAATTCGTCTATGACGTTGAGGAAGTACACATTTCGATTGATCGAGGGGAGGGGTCCTTTAAAATCGATGCTCAGGCGTTCAAAGGGCCGGGATGCCTTTACCAGGTGGGCCTTGTCTGGTCTATAGAAGTACAGTTTGTACTCCGCGCAGATCGGGCAATCCCTGGTGATGGCTTTTACCTCCTCGGTGGAGAAAGGCAGATTTCGGGCTTTGATGTAGTGGGCGAGCCGGGTGACCTCCGGGTGGCAGAGGTCATTGTGGATAGCCTGTAATTGGTTGTCTTGCGCGCTGGCGCATGTGCCGCGGGACAAGGCATCTGGGGACTTATTGAGCTTATCCAGCCGATATATGATGTCATAATTATAGGTGGAGAGTTCGATCCTCCAC